>NC_090921.1:233181118-235581118 GCF_040938575.1 Ambystoma mexicanum
CAGGCAAAGCTTTTGTGGGCATCGCTTCTCGGCCTTTTGGCTATGATCAAGTGTCGGCATTCACCTTAGCTGTCTGGCTTGCCCAGTCCAAGGTAGACTCCTTTTACAGCTGGTCTCCCTGACCTTCGGGTCAGGGAGTGGGCTACTGATCATGCCTTGAAGGGCCGGAGAATCTTTCGGGCTGGACGTGTTTTGAGTGGAAGATTTGAAGGGGAACGTATCAGGAGTCCCCCCCAGCATGGCTGAAGCATCGCGTGTTCTACCGCCGGCGACGCAGCTGAGATATTCGATTCGGATTGCTGTCCAAAAGGATTTCCAAGAAGTAAAGGATTTCGACTATGTTGTTAATAAGGTACTTTTTGAGGCTTTACAAATAGACAGAGACAAAATGTATTGTATGCAAGAGCATAGGAACGCTTGCATGTATGATATTACTTTTGTAGACGAAGTCTCTTCCTTGAGTGCGTATGAAGTGTACAAAATGGAAAAGAAGAACAATAATATTTTGGAAGGTGTTTTGGTGGAGCTTTGTTTCGTCCGACAAACTGTTCCATTAATTGTGCATATGTACAATCCATTCGTGTCAGTAGAGAAAATTACTAATTGGTTATTGCATTATTGTGAAGAAGTGAAAGGAGGTCAAATGCAAAGGAACAAATTTGGATATTTTAACGGTGATCGGAGATTTGTTGTAGTGTTAAAAAAACATCCAGAAGGCATTGGAGGTTTATGTCACCCCCCGGGGGTGTTTAAGATTTTGGAACAGAATGGGTATCTGTATTACCCCAACCAGCCGGTGTTCTGTAGGTTTTGTCGACAGTTTGGACACACAAAACGAGATTGCCCGAAAGATAAATGTTGGAATTGTGGTAAATCGAACCATAAATTGATGGAATGTGATCAGACACTACTGTGTACTGTTTGTAATACGGAGGGACATGTTGCAGTGACATGCCCGACGACTAGGCGTACATATGCACAAGCTACTAGTGAAGGTGGTTTTTTCAGAGGGGATCGTGCAGTTGTGATGAATCCGATTAACACATTGGAAGATTTAAGGAAGGAAGAGAAGTTGGTTGAAAATGTGGATATAGTACGAGTGGAAGATGTGGAAAACATTGTAGCAGTAGATGAAGAAGAACTTGAAAAGGGAATAGATGAAGATGAAATTGTTCAAGCAGCCAGTGGAAGTGAAGTGGCAGATGAAAAGGGGGCTGAGAAGAAAAGTGGAATGAAAGTTGCTCAAGTAGTCGGTGGAAAGTATGAGGAACAGTTTTCTTGGATGTATGGAGAAATATTACCGAATAGTGAAATTAGGGAAAAATTGGAAAGATTTCCAGAGTTTTTTTATTATGGAAAAGCTTTGTCTTCTGAGCGGGAGGAATTGATTTTGAACGGTTATATAAAACATCGGATTGACAAGAAAGAAAAAGACTGTGATTTCCAACAGCATCGACATGATTTCAGATTATATCGGGATTATCAACGGAAGTGTTTTCAGTTGATGGATGCCAGGGAGTTGGAGAGTAAAATAAATGCTTTAAATCCTGTGATGGGGTTAGTTCGGCTGGACAGGATTTAGTGGTGCTCCCGTCTTTGACACCACACGTCAAGAATCTTTTGGAAAGGGAAAGAGTGGTTGTTCAACAAGTTGATTTGCAAGTACGTACTGCCGTTCAGGGAGTGAAAACGTCGAATAAGTATGGGGTTTTACAATCTGGGTCGGATAGTGAAAAGGATGAGGAGGTGGAGAATCAGTTGTTACAGAAGGGGATTGAGCGAAAGTCAAGAAGGCGGAAATCTGATCGGAGTCGGTCAGCCATTAGAGATGGGAAAGCATCTTTTAAATAAGTTCTGAAATGGGGAAAGAAGATAAGAGAAGAAAAGAGAAAATTCTGTTGAGCAAAATTTGTATTTTTATGTGGCAGCAGAAAAATTGGAGACTTTTAATATCCTAGATTTTGGTTTTTTGAACCTCTGAAATAGAGGAGAAGAGAATAAATTATAAATGTAGTTATACGTTTTTTTTTTGATTGGCCTTTTTTGATTTGACATTTTTTGATTTGGTCTATTTTTCTTTTTTCCTGATTTTCAAAAAATTGGAGGTTTGGGACGGTTAAAGGGGTGATGAGGAGACCGAAAAAAAAAAAAAAAAAAAAAAAAAAAATCTGTTCTTATCAGTTTAATATCTGATACGTCCTCTATCTGGGGACCATATATTAAATTGATTTTTGGAACCGGGAGATGGAATGGGAGCTTGCTCTGTCCACTCCACGCATCAACTTGGTATTGCAGTACCTCCAGGACTGGTGCACTTCCCCACTTGGGGAAAACAATGCTGTGAAAAAGAAAGACTGAGCAATTCTTGAAAGAAGAGCACTTTGCAATATTTTTTTGTTTAAATGTGTTTTTTTTTTCCAGTGTTTCGGAAAAGGTGCTGTTGTGTCACGGGAGGAAAAAAAAGTCTGCCCTTTTTGCTTGCTTTTCACAGGAGCTGCAAAGCAAGGCAAAGGAGCCAGCCAGCCAGCCAGCAGCACAAGGAGGAGATGGGGGACACTGTCCTTGCCCTGCCTCACCCCTGAAAGTCCCCGAACGGCCCCGAACGGCCAAGCCTTATCTGAGGGGGACGCACTTGGGGGAGCATCTCCTGGGCAGCTGAGGGTGACTTTCGGCCGCTAGGTGACGGGGCCAGTGCCAGGCCGGGCTGCAGCTTGGCTGGGTGGAGCTCTGCAGCCTGTGTCTGGCCGTCTCGCACCAGGCGCTGTGGGACCCATGGAAATCTTGGGGCGGAGCCATGCAAAATATGCTTACCATACCGCCGGGCATGCTGGTCATGCAAATGCTATTCTTGGCCGAGGAATCTGGGGCTCTGCCGCAGAGCGTTGCTCCGAGTCAGCAGGGGAGCTGCCGAGCAGCAGTCTTTCAGGCAAAGCTTTTGTGGGCATCGCTTCTCGGCCTTTTGGCTAAGATCAAGTGTAGTATCTGTTCTTATCAGTTTAATATCTGATACGTCCTCTATCTGGGGACCATATATTAAATTGATTTTTGGAACCGGGAGATGGAATGGGAGCTTGCTCTGTCCACTCCACGCATCAACTTGGTATTGCAGTACCTCCAGGACTGGTGCACTTCCCCACTTGGGGAAAACAATGCTGTGAAAAAGAAAGACTGAGCAATTCTTGAAAGAAGAGCACTTTGCAATATTTTTTTGTTTAAATGTGTTTTTTTTTTCCAGTGTTTCGGAAAAGGTGCTGTTGTGTCACGGGAGGAAAAAAAAGTCTGCCCTTTTTGCTTGCTTTTCACAGGAGCTGCAAAGCAAGGCAAAGGAGCCAGCCAGCCAGCCAGCAGCACAAGGAGGAGATGGGGGACACTGTCCTTGCCCTGCCTCACCCCTGAAAGTCCCCGAACGGCCCCGAACGGCCAAGCCTTATCTGAGGGGGACGCACTTGGGGGAGCATCTCCTGGGCAGCTGAGGGTGACTTTCGGCCGCTAGGTGACGGGGCCAGTGCCAGGCCGGGCTGCAGCTTGGCTGGGTGGAGCTCTGCAGCCTGTGTCTGGCCGTCTCGCACCAGGCGCTGTGGGACCCATGGAAATCTTGGGGCGGAGCCATGCAAAATATGCTTACCATACCGCCGGGCATGCTGGTCATGCAAATGCTATTCTTGGCCGAGGAATCTGGGGCTCTGCCGCAGAGCGTTGCTCCGAGTCAGCAGGGGAGCTGCCGAGCAGCAGTCTTTCAGGCAAAGCTTTTGTGGGCATCGCTTCTCGGCCTTTTGGCTATGATCAAGTGTCGGCATTCACCTTAGCTGTCTGGCTTGCCCAGTCCAAGGTAGACTCCTTTTACAGCTGGTCTCCCTGACCTTCGGGTCAGGGAGTGGGCTACTGATCATGCCTTGAAGGGCCGGAGAATCTTTCGGGCTGGACGTGTTTTGAGTGGAAGATTTGAAGGGGAACGTATCAGGAGTCCCCCCCAGCATGGCTGAAGCATCGCGTGTTCTACCGCCGGCGACGCAGCTGAGATATTCGATTCGGATTGCTGTCCAAAAGGATTTCCAAGAAGTAAAGGATTTCGACTATGTTGTTAATAAGGTACTTTTTGAGGCTTTACAAATAGACAGAGACAAAATTTATTGTATGCAAGAGCATAGGAACGCTTGCATGTATGATATTACTTTTGTAGACGAAGTCTCTTCCTTGAGTGCGTATGAAGTGTACAAAATGGAAAAGAAGAACAATAATATTTTGGAAGGTGTTTTGGTGGAGCTTTGTTTCGTCCGACAAACTGTTCCATTAATTGTGCATATGTACAATCCATTCGTGTCAGTAGAGAAAATTACTAATTGGTTATTGCATTATTGTGAAGAAGTGAAAGGAGGTCAAATGCAAAGGAACAAATTTGGATATTTTAACGGTGATCGGAGATTTGTTGTAGTGTTAAAAAAACATCCAGAAGGCATTGGAGGTTTATGTCACCCCCCGGGGGTGTTTAAGATTTTGGAACAGAATGGGTATCTGTATTACCCCAACCAGCCGGTGTTCTGTAGGTTTTGTCGACAGTTTGGACACACAAAACGAGATTGCCCGAAAGATAAATGTTGGAATTGTGGTAAATCGAACCATAAATTGATGGAATGTGATCAGACACTACTGTGTACTGTTTGTAATACGGAGGGACATGTTGCAGTGACATGCCCGACGACTAGGCGTACATATGCACAAGCTACTAGTGAAGGTGGTTTTTTCAGAGGGGATCGTGCAGTTGTGATGAATCCGATTAACACATTGGAAGATTTAAGGAAGGAAGAGAAGTTGGTTGAAAATGTGGATATAGTACGAGTGGAAGATGTGGAAAACATTGTAGCAGTAGATGAAGAAGAACTTGAAAAGGGAATAGATGAAGATGAAATTGTTCAAGCAGCCAGTGGAAGTGAAGTGGCAGATGAAAAGGGGGCTGAGAAGAAAAGTGGAATGAAAGTTGCTCAAGTAGTCGGTGGAAAGTATGAGGAACAGTTTTCTTGGATGTATGGAGAAATATTACCGAATAGTGAAATTAGGGAAAAATTGGAAAGATTTCCAGAGTTTTTTTATTATGGAAAAGCTTTGTCTTCTGAGCGGGAGGAATTGATTTTGAACGGTTATATAAAACATCGGATTGACAAGAAAGAAAAAGACTGTGATTTCCAACAGCATCGACATGATTTCAGATTATATCGGGATTATCAACGGAAGTGTTTTCAGTTGATGGATGCCAGGGAGTTGGAGAGTAAAATAAATGCTTTAAATCCTGTGATGGGGTTAGTTCGGCTGGACAGGATTTAGTGGTGCTCCCGTCTTTGACACCACACGTCAAGAATCTTTTGGAAAGGGAAAGAGTGGTTGTTCAACAAGTTGATTTGCAAGTACGTACTGCCGTTCAGGGAGTGAAAACGTCGAATAAGTATGGGGTTTTACAATCTGGGTCGGATAGTGAAAAGGATGAGGAGGTGGAGAATCAGTTGTTACAGAAGGGGATTGAGCGAAAGTCAAGAAGGCGGAAATCTGATCGGAGTCGGTCAGCCATTAGAGATGGGAAAGCATCTTTTAAATAAGTTCTGAAATGGGGAAAGAAGATAAGAGAAGAAAAGAGAAAATTCTGTTGAGCAAAATTTGTATTTTTATGTGGCAGCAGAAAAATTGGAGACTTTTAATATCCTAGATTTTGGTTTTTTGAACCTCTGAAATAGAGGAGAAGAGAATAAATTATAAATGTAGTTATACGTTTTTTTTTTGATTGGCCTTTTTTGATTTGACATTTTTTGATTTGGTCTATTTTTCTTTTTTCCTGATTTTCAAAAAATTGGAGGTTTGGGACGGTTAAAGGGGTGATGAGGAGACCGAAAAAAAAAAAAAAAAAAAGAAAAAAAAATCTGTTCTTATCAGTTTAATATCTGATACGTCCTCTATCTGGGGACCATATATTAAATTGATTTTTGGAACCGGGAGATGGAATGGGAGCTTGCTCTGTCCACTCCACGCATCAACTTGGTATTGCAGTACCTCCAGGACTGGTGCACTTCCCCACTTGGGGAAAACAATGCTGTGAAAAAGAAAGACTGAGCAATTCTTGAAAGAAGAGCACTTTGCAATATTTTTTTGTTTAAATGTGTTTTTTTTTTCCAGTGTTTCGGAAAAGGTGCTGTTGTGTCACGGGAGGAAAAAAAAGTCTGCCCTTTTTGCTTGCTTTTCACAGGAGCTGCAAAGCAAGGCAAAGGAGCCAGCCAGCCAGCCAGCAGCACAAGGAGGAGATGGGGGACACTGTCCTTGCCCTGCCTCACCCCTGAAAGTCCCCGAACGGCCCCGAACGGCCAAGCCTTATCTGAGGGGGACGCACTTGGGGGAGCATCTCCTGGGCAGCTGAGGGTGACTTTCGGCCGCTAGGTGACGGGGCCAGTGCCAGGCCGGGCTGCAGCTTGGCTGGGTGGAGCTCTGCAGCCTGTGTCTGGCCGTCTCGCACCAGGCGCTGTGGGACCCATGGAAATCTTGGGGCGGAGCCATGCAAAATATGCTTACCATACCGCCGGGCATGCTGGTCATGCAAATGCTATTCTTGGCCGAGGAATCTGGGGCTCTGCCGCAGAGCGTTGCTCCGAGTCAGCAGGGGAGCTGCCGAGCAGCAGTCTTTCAGGCAAAGCTTTTGTGGGCATCGCTTCTCGGCCTTTTGGCTAAGATCAAGTGTAGTATCTGTTCTTATCAGTTTAATATCTGATACGTCCTCTATCTGGGGACCATATATTAAATTGATTTTTGGAACCGGGAGGTGGAATGGGAGCTTGCTCTGTCCACTCCACGCATCAACTTGGTATTGCAGTACCTCCAGGACTGGTGCACTTCCCCACTTGGGGAAAACAATGCTGTGAAAAAGAAAGACTGAGCAATTCTTGAAAGAAGAGCACTTTGCAATATTTTTTTGTTTAAATGTGTTTTTTTTTTCCAGTGTTTCGGAAAAGGTGCTGTTGTGTCACGGGAGGAAAAAAAAGTCTGCCCTTTTTGCTTGCTTTTCACAGGAGCTGCAAAGCAAGGCAAAGGAGCCAGCCAGCCAGCCAGCAGCACAAGGAGGAGATGGGGGACACTGTCCTTGCCCTGCCTCACCCCTGAACGGCCCCGAACGGCCCCGAACGGCCAAGCCTTATCTGAGGGGGACGCACTTGGGGGAGCATCTCCTGGGCAGCTGAGGGTGACTTTCGGCCGCTAGGTGACGGGGCCAGTGCCAGGCCGGGCTGCAGCTTGGCTGGGTGGAGCTCTGCAGCCTGTGTCTGGCCGTCTCGCACCAGGCGCTGTGGGACCCATGGAAATCTTGGGGCGGAGCCATGCAAAATATGCTTACCATACCGCCGGGCATGCTGGTCATGCAAATGCTATTCTTGGCCGAGGAATCTGGGGCTCTGCCGCAGAGCGTTGCTCCGAGTCAGCAGGGGAGCTGCCGAGCAGCAGTCTTTCAGGCAAAGCTTTTGTGGGCATCGCTTCTCGGCCTTTTGGCTAAGATCAAGTGTAGTATCTGTTCTTATCAGTTTAATATCTGATACGTCCTCTATCTGGGGACCATATATTAAATTGATTTTTGGAACCGGGAGATGGAATGGGAGCTTGCTCTGTCCACTCCACGCATCAACTTGGTATTGCAGTACCTCCAGGACTGGTGCACTTCCCCACTTGGGGAAAACAATGCTGTGAAAAAGAAAGACTGAGCAATTCTTGAAAGAAGAGCACTTTGCAATATTTTTTTGTTTAAATGTGTTTTTATTTCCAGTGTTTCGGAAAAGGTGCTGTTGTGTCACGGGAGGAAAAAAAAGTCTGCCCTTTTTGCTTGCTTTTCACAGGAGCTGCAAAGCAAGGCAAAGGAGCCAGCCAGCCAGCCAGCAGCACAAGGAGGAGATGGGGGACACTGTCCTTGCCCTGCCTCACCCCTGAAAGTCCCCGAACGGCCCCGAACGGCCAAGCCTTATCTGAGGGGGACGCACTTGGGGGAGCATCTCCTGGGCAGCTGAGGGTGACTTTCGGCCGCTAGGTGACGGGGCCAGTGCCAGGCCGGGCTGCAGCTTGGCTGGGTGGAGCTCTGCAGCCTGTGTCTGGCCGTCTCGCACCAGGCGCTGTGGGACCCATGGAAATCTTGGGGCGGAGCCATGCAAAATATGCTTACCATACCGCCGGGCATGCTGGTCATGCAAATGCTATTCTTGGCCGAGGAATCTGGGGCTCTGCCGCAGAGCGTTGCTCCGAGTCAGCAGGGGAGCTGCCGAGCAGCAGTCTTTCAGGCAAAGCTTTTGTGGGCATCGCTTCTCGGCCTTTTGGCTATGATCAAGTGTCGGCATTCACCTTAGCTGTCTGGCTTGCCCAGTCCAAGGTAGACTCCTTTTACAGCTGGTCTCCCTGACCTTCGGGTCAGGGAGTGGGCTACTGATCATGCCTTGAAGGGCCGGAGAATCTTTCGGGCTGGACGTGTTTTGAGTGGAAGATTTGAAGGGGAACGTATCAGGAGTCCCCCCCAGCATGGCTGAAGCATCGCGTGTTCTACCGCCGGCGACGCAGCTGAGATATTCGATTCGGATTGCTGTCCAAAAGGATTTCCAAGAAGTAAAGGATTTCGACTATGTTGTTAATAAGGTACTTTTTGAGGCTTTACAAATAGACAGAGACAAAATTTATTGTATGCAAGAGCATAGGAACGCTTGCATGTATGATATTACTTTTGTAGACGAAGTCTCTTCCTTGAGTGCGTATGAAGTGTACAAAATGGAAAAGAAGAACAATAATATTTTGGAAGGTGTTTTGGTGGAGCTTTGTTTCGTCCGACAAACTGTTCCATTAATTGTGCATATGTACAATCCATTCGTGTCAGTAGAGAAAATTACTAATTGGTTATTGCATTATTGTGAAGAAGTGAAAGGAGGTCAAATGCAAAGGAACAAATTTGGATATTTTAACGGTGATCGGAGATTTGTTGTAGTGTTAAAAAAACATCCAGAAGGCATTGGAGGTTTATGTCACCCCCCGGGGGTGTTTAAGATTTTGGAACAGAATGGGTATCTGTATTACCCCAACCAGCCGGTGTTCTGTAGGTTTTGTCGACAGTTTGGACACACAAAACGAGATTGCCCGAAAGATAAATGTTGGAATTGTGGTAAATCGAACCATAAATTGATGGAATGTGATCAGACACTACTGTGTACTGTTTGTAATACGGAGGGACATGTTGCAGTGACATGCCCGACGACTAGGCGTACATATGCACAAGCTACTAGTGAAGGTGGTTTTTTCAGAGGGGATCGTGCAGTTGTGATGAATCCGATTAACACATTGGAAGATTTAAGGAAGGAAGAGAAGTTGGTTGAAAATGTGGATATAGTACGAGTGGAAGATGTGGAAAACATTGTAGCAGTAGATGAAGAAGAACTTGAAAAGGGAATAGATGAAGATGAAATTGTTCAAGCAGCCAGTGGAAGTGAAGTGGCAGATGAAAAGGGGGCTGAGAAGAAAAGTGGAATGAAAGTTGCTCAAGTAGTCGGTGGAAAGTATGAGGAACAGTTTTCTTGGATGTATGGAGAAATATTACCGAATAGTGAAATTAGGGAAAAATTGGAAAGATTTCCAGAGTTTTTTTATTATGGAAAAGCTTTGTCTTCTGAGCGGGAGGAATTGATTTTGAACGGTTATATAAAACATCGGATTGACAAGAAAGAAAAAGACTGTGATTTCCAACAGCATCGACATGATTTCAGATTATATCGGGATTATCAACGGAAGTGTTTTCAGTTGATGGATGCCAGGGAGTTGGAGAGTAAAATAAATGCTTTAAATCCTGTGATGGGGTTAGTTCGGCTGGACAGGATTTAGTGGTGCTCCCGTCTTTGACACCACACGTCAAGAATCTTTTGGAAAGGGAAAGAGTGGTTGTTCAACAAGTTGATTTGCAAGTACGTACTGCCGTTCAGGGAGTGAAAACGTCGAATAAGTATGGGGTTTTACAATCTGGGTCGGATAGTGAAAAGGATGAGGAGGTGGAGAATCAGTTGTTACAGAAGGGGATTGAGCGAAAGTCAAGAAGGCGGAAATCTGATCGGAGTCGGTCAGCCATTAGAGATGGGAAAGCATCTTTTAAATAAGTTCTGAAATGGGGAAAGAAGATAAGAGAAGAAAAGAGAAAATTCTGTTGAGCAAAATTTGTATTTTTATGTGGCAGCAGAAAAATTGGAGACTTTTAATATCCTAGATTTTGGTTTTTTGAACCTCTGAAATAGAGGAGAAGAGAATAAATTATAAATGTAGTTATACGTTTTTTTTTTGATTGGCCTTTTTTGATTTGACATTTTTTGATTTGGTCTATTTTTCTTTTTTCCTGATTTTCAAAAAATTGGAGGTTTGGGACGGTTAAAGGGGTGATGAGGAGACCGAAAAAAAAAAAAAAAAAAAAGAAAAAAAAATCTGTTCTTATCAGTTTAATATCTGATACGTCCTCTATCTGGGGACCATATATTAAATTGATTTTTGGAACCGGGAGATGGAATGGGAGCTTGCTCTGTCCACTCCACGCATCAACTTGGTATTGCAGTACCTCCAGGACTGGTGCACTTCCCCACTTGGGGAAAACAATGCTGTGAAAAAGAAAGACTGAGCAATTCTTGAAAGAAGAGCACTTTGCAATATTTTTTTGTTTAAATGTGTTTTTTTTTTCCAGTGTTTCGGAAAAGGTGCTGTTGTGTCACGGGAGGAAAAAAAAGTCTGCCCTTTTTGCTTGCTTTTCACAGGAGCTGCAAAGCAAGGCAAAGGAGCCAGCCAGCCAGCCAGCAGCACAAGGAGGAGATGGGGGACACTGTCCTTGCCCTGCCTCACCCCTGAAAGTCCCCGAACGGCCCCGAACGGCCAAGCCTTATCTGAGGGGGACGCACTTGGGGGAGCATCTCCTGGGCAGCTGAGGGTGACTTTCGGCCGCTAGGTGACGGGGCCAGTGCCAGGCCGGGCTGCAGCTTGGCTGGGTGGAGCTCTGCAGCCTGTGTCTGGCCGTCTCGCACCAGGCGCTGTGGGACCCATGGAAATCTTGGGGCGGAGCCATGCAAAATATGCTTACCATACCGCCGGGCATGCTGGTCATGCAAATGCTATTCTTGGCCGAGGAATCTGGGGCTCTGCCGCAGAGCGTTGCTCCGAGTCAGCAGGGGAGCTGCCGAGCAGCAGTCTTTCAGGCAAAGCTTTTGTGGGCATCGCTTCTCGGCCTTTTGGCTAAGATCAAGTGTAGTATCTGTTCTTATCAGTTTAATATCTGATACGTCCTCTATCTGGGGACCATATATTAAATTGATTTTTGGAACCGGGAGGTGGAATGGGAGCTTGCTCTGTCCACTCCACGCATCAACTTGGTATTGCAGTACCTCCAGGACTGGTGCACTTCCCCACTTGGGGAAAACAATGCTGTGAAAAAGAAAGACTGAGCAATTCTTGAAAGAAGAGCACTTTGCAATATTTTTTTGTTTAAATGTGTTTTTTTTTTCCAGTGTTTCGGAAAAGGTGCTGTTGTGTCACGGGAGGAAAAAAAAGTCTGCCCTTTTTGCTTGCTTTTCACAGGAGCTGCAAAGCAAGGCAAAGGAGCCAGCCAGCCAGCCAGCAGCACAAGGAGGAGATGGGGGACACTGTCCTTGCCCTGCCTCACCCCTGAACGGCCCCGAACGGCCAAGCCTTATCTGAGGGGGACGCACTTGGGGGAGCATCTCCTGGGCAGCTGAGGGTGACTTTCGGCCGCTAGGTGACGGGGCCAGTGCCAGGCCGGGCTGCAGCTTGGCTGGGTGGAGCTCTGCAGCCTGTGTCTGGCCGTCTCGCACCAGGCGCTGTGGGACCCATGGAAATCTTGGGGCGGAGCCATGCAAAATATGCTTACCATACCGCCGGGCATGCTGGTCATGCAAATGCTATTCTTGGCCGAGGAATCTGGGGCTCTGCCGCAGAGCGTTGCTCCGAGTCAGCAGGGGAGCTGCCGAGCAGCAGTCTTTCAGGCAAAGCTTTTGTGGGCATCGCTTCTCGGCCTTTTGGCTAAGATCAAGTGTAGTATCTGTTCTTATCAGTTTAATATCTGATACGTCCTCTATCTGGGGACCATATATTAAATTGATTTTTGGAACCGGGAGATGGAATGGGAGCTTGCTCTGTCCACTCCACGCATCAACTTGGTATTGCAGTACCTCCAGGACTGGTGCACTTCCCCACTTGGGGAAAACAATGCTGTGAAAAAGAAAGACTGAGCAATTCTTGAAAGAAGAGCACTTTGCAATATTTTTTTGTTTAAATGTGTTTTTTTTTTCCAGTGTTTCGGAAAAGGTGCTGTTGTGTCACGGGAGGAAAAAAAAGTCTGCCCTTTTTGCTTGCTTTTCACAGGAGCTGCAAAGCAAGGCAAAGGAGCCAGCCAGCCAGCCAGCAGCACAAGGAGGAGATGGGGGACACTGTCCTTGCCCTGCCTCACCCCTGAAAGTCCCCGAACGGCCCCGAACGGCCAAGCCTTATCTGAGGGGGACGCACTTGGGGGAGCATCTCCTGGGCAGCTGAGGGTGACTTTCGGCCGCTAGGTGACGGGGCCAGTGCCAGGCCGGGCTGCAGCTTGGCTGGGTGGAGCTCTGCAGCCTGTGTCTGGCCGTCTCGCACCAGGCGCTGTGGGACCCATGGAAATCTTGGGGCGGAGCCATGCAAAATATGCTTACCATACCGCCGGGCATGCTGGTCATGCAAATGCTATTCTTGGCCGAGGAATCTGGGGCTCTGCCGCAGAGCGTTGCTCCGAGTCAGCAGGGGAGCTGCCGAGCAGCAGTCTTTCAGGCAAAGCTTTTGTGGGCATCGCTTCTCGGCCTTTTGGCTATGATCAAGTGTCGGCATTCACCTTAGCTGTCTGGCTTGCCCAGTCCAAGGTAGACTCCTTTTACAGCTGGTCTCCCTGACCTTCGGGTCAGGGAGTGGGCTACTGATCATGCCTTGAAGGGCCGGAGAATCTTTCGGGCTGGACGTGTTTTGAGTGGAAGATTTGAAGGGGAACGTATCAGGAGTCCCCCCCAGCATGGCTGAAGCATCGCGTGTTCTACCGCCGGCGACGCAGCTGAGATATTCGATTCGGATTGCTGTCCAAAAGGATTTCCAAGAAGTAAAGGATTTCGACTATGTTGTTAATAAGGTACTTTTTGAGGCTTTACAAATAGACAGAGACAAAATTTATTGTATGCAAGAGCATAGGAACGCTTGCATGTATGATATTACTTTTGTAGACGAAGTCTCTTCCTTGAGTGCGTATGAAGTGTACAAAATGGAAAAGAAGAACAATAATATTTTGGAAGGTGTTTTGGTGGAGCTTTGTTTCGTCCGACAAACTGTTCCATTAATTGTGCATATGTACAATCCATTCGTGTCAGTAGAGAAAATTACTAATTGGTTATTGCATTATTGTGAAGAAGTGAAAGGAGGTCAAATGCAAAGGAACAAATTTGGATATTTTAACGGTGATCGGAGATTTGTTGTAGTGTTAAAAAAACATCCAGAAGGCATTGGAGGTTTATGTCACCCCCCGGGGGTGTTTAAGATTTTGGAACAGAATGGGTATCTGTATTACCCCAACCAGCCGGTGTTCTGTAGGTTTTGTCGACAGTTTGGACACACAAAACGAGATTGCCCGAAAGATAAATGTTGGAATTGTGGTAAATCGAACCATAAATTGATGGAATGTGATCAGACACTACTGTGTACTGTTTGTAATACGGAGGGACATGTTGCAGTGACATGCCCGACGACTAGGCGTACATATGCACAAGCTACTAGTGAAGGTGGTTTTTTCAGAGGGGATCGTGCAGTTGTGATGAATCCGATTAACACATTGGAAGATTTAAGGAAGGAAGAGAAGTTGGTTGAAAATGTGGATATAGTACGAGTGGAAGATGTGGAAAACATTGTAGCAGTAGATGAAGAAGAACTTGAAAAGGGAATAGATGAAGATGAAATTGTTCAAGCAGCCAGTGGAAGTGAAGTGGCAGATGAAAAGGGGGCTGAGAAGAAAAGTGGAATGAAAGTTGCTCAAGTAGTCGGTGGAAAGTATGAGGAACAGTTTTCTTGGATGTATGGAGAAATATTACCGAATAGTGAAATTAGGGAAAAATTGGAAAGATTTCCAGAGTTTTTTTATTATGGAAAAGCTTTGTCTTCTGAGCGGGAGGAATTGATTTTGAACGGTTATATAAAACATCGGATTGACAAGAAAGAAAAAGACTGTGATTTCCAACAGCATCGACATGATTTCAGATTATATCGGGATTATCAACGGAAGTGTTTTCAGTTGATGGATGCCAGGGAGTTGGAGAGTAAAATAAATGCTTTAAATCCTGTGATGGGGTTAGTTCGGCTGGACAGGATTTAGTGGTGCTCCCGTCTTTGACACCACACGTCAAGAATCTTTTGGAAAGGGAAAGAGTGGTTGTTCAACAAGTTGATTTGCAAGTACGTACTGCCGTTCAGGGAGTGAAAACGTCGAATAAGTATGGGGTTTTACAATCTGGGTCGGATAGTGAAAAGGATGAGGAGGTGGAGAATCAGTTGTTACAGAAGGGGATTGAGCGAAAGTCAAGAAGGCGGAAATCTGATCGGAGTCGGTCAGCCATTAGAGATGGGAAAGCATCTTTTAAATAAGTTCTGAAATGGGGAAAGAAGATAAGAGAAGAAAAGAGAAAATTCTGTTGAGCAAAATTTGTATTTTTATGTGGCAGCAGAAAAATTGGAGACTTTTAATATCCTAGATTTTGGTTTTTTGAACCTCTGAAATAGAGGAGAAGAGAATAAATTATAAATGTAGTTATACGTTTTTTTTTTGATTGGCCTTTTTTGATTTGACATTTTTTGATTTGGTCTATTTTTCTTTTTTCCTGATTTTCAAAAAATTGGAGGTTTGGGACGGTTAAAGGGGTGATGAGGAGACCGAAAAAAAAAAAAAAAAAAAAAAAAAAAAATCTGTTCTTATCAGTTTAATATCTGATACGTCCTCTATCTGGGGACCATATATTAAATTGATTTTTGGAACCGGGAGATGGAATGGGAGCTTGCTCTGTCCACTCCACGCATCAACTTGGTATTGCAGTACCTCCAGGACTGGTGCACTTCCCCACTTGGGGAAAACAATGCTGTGAAAAAGAAAGACTGAGCAATTCTTGAAAGAAGAGCACTTTGCAATATTTTTTTGTTTAAATGTGTTTTTTTTTTCCAGTGTTTCGGAAAAGGTGCTGTTGTGTCACGGGAGGAAAAAAAAGTCTGCCCTTTTTGCTTGCTTTTCACAGGAGCTGCAAAGCAAGGCAAAGGAGCCAGCCAGCCAGCCAGCAGCACAAGGAGGAGAAGGGGGACACTGTCCTTGCCCTGCCTCACCCCTGAAAGTCCCCGAACGGCCCCGAACGGCCAAGCCTTATCTGAGGGGGACGCACTTGGGGGAGCATCTCCTGGGCAGCTGAGGGTGACTTTCGGCCGCTAGGTGACGGGGCCAGTGCCAGGCCGGGCTGCAGCTTGGCTGGGTGGAGCTCTGCAGCCTGTGTCTGGCCGTCTCGCACCAGGCGCTGTGGGACCCATGGAAATCTTGGGGCGGAGCCATGCAAAATATGCTTACCATACCGCCGGGCATGCTGGTCATGCAAATGCTATTCTTGGCCGAGGAATCTGGGGCTCTGCCGCAGAGCGTTGCTCCGAGTCAGCAGGGGAGCTGCCGAGCAGCAGTCTTTCAGGCAAAGCTTTTGTGGGCATCGCTTCTCGGCCTTTTGGCTAAGATCAAGTGTAGTATCTGTTCTTATCAGTTTAATATCTGATACGTCCTCTATCTGGGGACCATATATTAAATTGATTTTTGGAACCGGGAGGTGGAATGGGAGCTTGCTCTGTCCACTCCACGCATCAACTTGGTATTGCAGTACCTCCAGGACTGGTGCACTTCCCCACTTGGGGAAAACAATGCTGTGAAAAAGAAAGACTGAGCAATTCTTGAAAGAAGAGCACTTTGCAATATTTTTTTGTTTAAATGTGTTTTTTTTTTCCAGTGTTTCGGAAAAGGTGCTGTTGTGTCACGGGAGGAAAAAAAAGTCTGCCCTTTTTGCTTGCTTTTCACAGGAGCTGCAAAGCAAGGCAAAGGAGCCAGCCAGCCAGCCAGCAGCACAAGGAGGAGATGGGGGACACTGTCCTTGCCCTGCCTCACCCCTGAAAGTCCCCGAACGGCCCCGAACGGCCAAGCCTTATCTGAGGGGGACGCACTTGGGGGAGCATCTCCTGGGCAGCTGAGGGTGACTTTCGGCCGCTAGGTGACGGGGCCAGTGCCAGGCCGGGCTGCAGCTTGGCTGGGTGGAGCTCTGCAGCCTGTGTCTGGCCGTCTCGCACCAGGCGCTGTGGGACCCATGGAAATCTTGGGGCGGAGCCATGCAAAATATGCTTACCATACCGCCGGGCATGCTGGTCATGCAAATGCTATTCTTGGCCGAGGAATCTGGGGCTCTGCCGCAGAGCGTTGCTCCGAGTCAGCAGGGGAGCTGCCGAGCAGCAGTCTTTCAGGCAAAGCTTTTGTGGGCATCGCTTCTCGGCCTTTTGGCTAAGATCAAGTGTAGTATCTGTTCTTATCAGTTTAATATCTGATACGTCCTCTATCTGGGGACCATATATTAAATTGATTTTTGGAACCGGGAGATGGAATGGGAGCTTGCTCTGTCCACTCCACGCTTCAACTTGGTATTGCAGTACCTCCAGGACTGGTGCACTTCCCCACTTGGGGAAAACAATGCTGTGAAAAAGAAAGACTGAGCAATCCTTGAAAGAAGAGCACTTTGCAATATTTTTTTGTTTAAATGTGTTTTTTTTTTTCCAGTGTTTCGGAAAAGGTGCTGTTGTGTCACGGGAGAAAAAAAAAGTCTGCCCTTTTTGCTTGCTTTTCACAGGAGCTGCAAAGCAAGGCAAAGGAGCCAGCCAGCCAGCCAGCAGCACAAGGAGGAGATGGGGGACACTGTCCTTGCCCTGCCTCACCCCTGAACGGCCCCGAACGGCCAAGCCTTATCTGAGGGGGACGCACTTGGGGGAGCATCTCCTGGGCAGCTGAGGGTGACTTTCGGCCGCTAGGTGACGGGGCCAGTGCCAGGCCGGGCTGCAGCTTGGCTGGGTGGAGCTCTGCAGCCTGTGTCTGGCCGTCTCGCACCAGGCGCTGTGGGACCCATGGAAATCTTGGGGCGGAGCCATGCAAAATATGCTTACCATACCGCCGGGCATGCTGGTCATGCAAATGCTATTCTTGGCCGAGGAATCTGGGGCTCTGCCGCAGAGCGTTGCTCCGAGTCAGCAGGGGAGCTGCCGAGCAGCAGTCTTTCAGGCAAAGCTTTTGTGGGCATCGCTTCTCGGCCTTTTGGCTAAGATCAAGTGTAGTATCTGTTCTTATCAGTTTAATATCTGATACGTCCTCTATCTGGGGACCATATATTAAATTGATTTTTGGAACCGGGAGATGGAATGGGAGCTTGCTCTGTCCACTCCACGCATCAACTTGGTATTGCAGTACCTCCAGGACTGGTGCACTTCCCCACTTGGGGAAAACAATGCTGTGAAAAAGAAAGACTGAGCAATTCTTGAAAGAAGAGCACTTTGCAATATTTTTTTGTTTAAATGTGTTTTTTTTTTCCAGTGTTTCGGAAAAGGTGCTGTTGTGTCACGGGAGGAAAAAAAAGTCTGCCCTTTTTGCTTGCTTTTCACAGGAGCTGCAAAGCAAGGCAAAGGAGCCAGCCAGCCAGCCAGCAGCACAAGGAGGAGATGGGGGACACTGTCCTTGCCCTGCCTCACCCCTGAAAGGCCCCGAACGGCCCCGAACGGCCAAGCCTTATCTGAGGGGGACGCACTTGGGGGAGCATCTCCTGGGCAGCTGAGGGTGACTTTCGGCCGCTAGGTGACGGGGCCAGTGCCAGGCCGGGCTGCAGCTTGGCTGGGTGGAGCTCTGCAGCCTGTGTCTGGCCGTCTCGCACCAGGCGCTGTGGGACCCATGGAAATCTTGGGGCGGAGCCATGCAAAATATGCTTACCATACCGCCGGGCATGCTGGTCATGCAAATGCTATTCTTGGCCGAGGAATCTGGGGCTCTGCCGCAGAGCGTTGCTCCGAGTCAGCAGGGGAGCTGCCGAGCAGCAGTCTTTCAGGCAAAGCTTTTGTGGGCATCGCTTCTCGGCCTTTTGGCTAAGATCAAGTGTAGTATCTGTTCTTATCAGTTTAATATCTGATACGTCCTCTATCTGGGGACCATATATTAAATTGATTTTTGGAACCGGGAGATGGAATGGGAGCTTGCTCTGTCCACTCCACGCATCAACTTGGTATTGCAGTACCTCCAGGACTGGTGCACTTCCCCACTTGGGGAAAACAATGCTGTGAAAAAGAAAGACTGAGCAATCCTTGAAAGAAGAGCACTTTGCAATATTTTTTTGTTTAAATGTGTTTTTTTTTTCCAGTGTTTCGGAAAAGGTGCTGTTGTGTCACGGGAGGAAAAAAAAGTCTGCCCTTTTTGCTTGCTTTTCACAGGAGCTGCAAAGCAAGGCAAAGGAGCCAGCCAGCCAGCCAGCCAGCAGCACAAGGAGGAGATGGGGGACACTGTCCTTGCCCTGCCTCACCCCTGAACGGCCCCGAACGGCCAAGCCTTATCTGAGGGGGACGCACTTGGGGGAGCATCTCCTGGGCAGCTGAGGGTGACTTTCGGCCGCTAGGTGACGGGGCCAGTGCCAGGCCGGGCTGCAGCTTGGCTGGGTGGAGCTCTGCAGCCTGTGTCTGGCCGTCTCGCACCAGGCGCTGTGGGACCCATGGAAATCTTGGGGCGGAGCCATGCAAAATATGCTTACCATACCGCCGGGCATGCTGGTCATGCAAATGCTATTCTTGGCCGAGGAATCTGGGGCTCTGCCGCAGAGCGTTGCTCCGAGTCAGCAGGGGAGCTGCCGAGCAGCAGTCTTTCAGGCAAAGCTTTTGTGGGCATCGCTTCTCGGCCTTTTGGCTAAGATCAAGTGTAGTATCTGTTCTTATCAGTTTAATATCTGATACGTCCTCTATCTGGGGACCATATATTAAATTGATTTTTGGAACCGGGAGATGGAATGGGAGCTTGCTCTGTCCACTCCACGCATCAACTTGGTATTGCAGTACCTCCAGGACTGGTGCACTTCCCCACTTGGGGAAAACAATGCTGTGAAAAAGAAAGACTGAGCAATTCTTGAAAGAAGAGCACTTTGCAATATTTTTTTGTTTAAATGTGTTTTTTTTTTCCAGTGTTTCGGAAAAGGTGCTGTTGTGTCACGGGAGGAAAAAAAAGTCTGCCCTTTTTGCTTGCTTTTCACAGGAGCTGCAAAGCAAGGCAAAGGAGCCAGCCAGCCAGCCAGCAGCACAAGGAGGAGATGGGGGACACTGTCCTTGCCCTGCCTCACCCCTGAAAGTCCCCGAACGGTCCCGAACGGCCAAGCCTTATCTGAGGGGGACGCACTTGGGGGAGCATCTCCTGGGCAGCTGAGGGTGACTTTCGGCCGCTAGGTGACGGGGCCAGTGCCAGGCCGGGCTGCAGCTTGGCTGGGTGGAGCTCTGCAGCCTGTGTCTGGCCGTCTCGCACCAGGCGCTGTGGGACCCATGGAAATCTTGGGGCGGAGCCATGCAAAATATGCTTACCATACCGCCGGGCATGCTGGTCATGCAAATGCTATTCTTGGCCGAGGAATCTGGGGCTCTGCCGCAGAGCGTTGCTCCGAGTCAGCAGGGGAGCTGCCGAGCAGCAGTCTTTCAGGCAAAGCTTTTGTGGGCATCGCTTCTCGGCCTTTTGGCTAAGATCAAGTGTAGTATCTGTTCTTATCAGTTTAATATCTGATACGTCCTCTATCTGGGGACCATATATCAAATTGATTTTTGGAACCGGGAGATGGAATGGGAGCTTGCTCTGTCCACTCCACGCTTCAACTTGGTATTGCAGTACCTCCAGGACTGGTGCACTTCCCCACTTGGGGAAAACAATGCTGTGAAAAAGAAAGACTGAGCAATCCTTGAAAGAAGAGCACTTTGCAATATTTTTTTGTTTAAATGTGTTTTTTTTTTCCAGTGTTTCGGAAAAGGTGCTGTTGTGTCACGGGAGGAAAAAAAAGTCTGCCCTTTTTGCTTGCTTTTCACAGGAGCTGCAAAGCAAGGCAAAGGAGCCAGCCAGCCAGCCAGCAGCACAAGGAGGAGATGGGGGACACTGTCCTTGCCCTGCCTCACCCCTGAACGGCCCCGAACGGCCA
This sequence comes from Ambystoma mexicanum, assembly GCF_040938575.1. Taxonomy (NCBI): domain Eukaryota; kingdom Metazoa; phylum Chordata; class Amphibia; order Caudata; family Ambystomatidae; genus Ambystoma; species Ambystoma mexicanum. The sequence continues at coordinate 233,201,419 of NC_090921.1, forward strand.
AGCCTTATCTGAGGGGGACGCACTTGGGGGAGCATCTCCTGGGCAGCTGAGGGTGACTTTCGGCCGCTAGGTGACGGGGCCAGTGCCAGGCCGGGCTGCAGCTTGGCTGGGTGGAGCTCTGCAGCCTGTGTCTGGCCGTCTCGCACCAGGCGCTGTGGGACCCATGGAAATCTTGGGGCGGAGCCATGCAAAATATGCTTACCATACCGCCGGGCATGCTGGTCATGCAAATGCTATTCTTGGCCGAGGAATCTGGGGCTCTGCCGCAGAGCGTTGCTCCGAGTCAGCAGGGGAGCTGCCGAGCAGCAGTCTTTCAGGCAAAGCTTTTGTGGGCATCGCTTCTCGGCCTTTTGGCTATGATCAAGTGTCGGCATTCACCTTAGCTGTCTGGCTTGCCCAGTCCAAGGTAGACTCCTTTTACAGCTGGTCTCCCTGACCTTCGGGTCAGGGAGTGGGCTACTGATCATGCCTTGAAGGGCCGGAGAATCTTTCGGGCTGGACGTGTTTTGAGTGGAAGATTTGAAGGGGAACGTATCAGGAGTCCCCCCCAGCATGGCTGAAGCATCGCGTGTTCTACCGCCGGCGACGCAGCTGAGATATTCGATTCGGATTGCTGTCCAAAAGGATTTCCAAGAAGTAAAGGATTTCGACTATGTTGTTAATAAGGTACTTTTTGAGGCTTTACAAATAGACAGAGACAAAATTTATTGTATGCAAGAGCATAGGAACGCTTGCATGTATGATATTACTTTTGTAGACGAAGTCTCTTCCTTGAGTGCGTATGAAGTGTACAAAATGGAAAAGAAGAACAATAATATTTTGGAAGGTGTTTTGGTGGAGCTTTGTTTCGTCCGACAAACTGTTCCATTAATTGTGCATATGTACAATCCATTCGTGTCAGTAGAGAAAATTACTAATTGGTTATTGCATTATTGTGAAGAAGTGAAAGGAGGTCAAATGCAAAGGAACAAATTTGGATATTTTAACGGTGATCGGAGATTTGTTGTAGTGTTAAAAAAACATCCAGAAGGCATTGGAGGTTTATGTCACCCCCCGGGGGTGTTTAAGATTTTGGAACAGAATGGGTATCTGTATTACCCCAACCAGCCGGTGTTCTGTAGGTTTTGTCGACAGTTTGGACACACAAAACGAGATTGCCCGAAAGATAAATGTTGGAATTGTGGTAAATCGAACCATAAATTGATGGAATGTGATCAGACACTACTGTGTACTGTTTGTAATACGGAGGGACATGTTGCAGTGACATGCCCGACGACTAGGCGTACATATGCACAAGCTACTAGTGAAGGTGGTTTTTTCAGAGGGGATCGTGCAGTTGTGATGAATCCGATTAACACATTGGAAGATTTAAGGAAGGAAGAGAAGTTGGTTGAAAATGTGGATATAGTACGAGTGGAAGATGTGGAAAACATTGTAGCAGTAGATGAAGAAGAACTTGAAAAGGGAATAGATGAAGATGAAATTGTTCAAGCAGCCAGTGGAAGTGAAGTGGCAGATGAAAAGGGGGCTGAGAAGAAAAGTGGAATGAAAGTTGCTCAAGTAGTCGGTGGAAAGTATGAGGAACAGTTTTCTTGGATGTATGGAGAAATATTACCGAATAGTGAAATTAGGGAAAAATTGGAAAGATTTCCAGAGTTTTTTTATTATGGAAAAGCTTTGTCTTCTGAGCGGGAGGAATTGATTTTGAACGGTTATATAAAACATCGGATTGACAAGAAAGAAAAAGACTGTGATTTCCAACAGCATCGACATGATTTCAGATTATATCGGGATTATCAACGGAAGTGTTTTCAGTTGATGGATGCCAGGGAGTTGGAGAGTAAAATAAATGCTTTAAATCCTGTGATGGGGTTAGTTCGGCTGGACAGGATTTAGTGGTGCTCCCGTCTTTGACACCACACGTCAAGAATCTTTTGGAAAGGGAAAGAGTGGTTGTTCAACAAGTTGATTTGCAAGTACGTACTGCCGTTCAGGGAGTGAAAACGTCGAATAAGTATGGGGTTTTACAATCTGGGTCGGATAGTGAAAAGGATGAGGAGGTGGAGAATCAGTTGTTACAGAAGGGGATTGAGCGAAAGTCAAGAAGGCGGAAATCTGATCGGAGTCGGTCAGCCATTAGAGATGGGAAAGCATCTTTTAAATAAGTTCTGAAATGGGGAAAGAAGATAAGAGAAGAAAAGAGAAAATTCTGTTGAGCAAAATTTGTATTTTTATGTGGCAGCAGAAAAATTGGAGACTTTTAATATCCTAGATTTTGGTTTTTTGAACCTCTGAAATAGAGGAGAAGAGAATAAATTATAAATGTAGTTATACGTTTTTTTTTTGATTGGCCTTTTTTGATTTGACATTTTTTGATTTGGTCTATTTTTCTTTTTTCCTGATTTTCAAAAAATTGGAGGTTTGGGACGGTTAAAGGGGTGATGAGGAGACCGAAAAAAAAAAAAAAAAAAAAGAAAAAAAAATCTGTTCTTATCAGTTTAATATCTGATACGTCCTCTATCTGGGGACCATATATTAAATTGATTTTTGGAACCGGGAGATGGAATGGGAGCTTGCTCTGTCCACTCCACGCATCAACTTGGTATTGCAGTACCTCCAGGACTGGTGCACTTCCCCACTTGGGGAAAACAATGCTGTGAAAAAGAAAGACTGAGCAATTCTTGAAAGAAGAGCACTTTGCAATATTTTTTTGTTTAAATGTGTTTTTTTTTTCCAGTGTTTCGGAAAAGGTGCTGTTGTGTCACGGGAGGAAAAAAAAGTCTGCCCTTTTTGCTTGCTTTTCACAGGAGCTGCAAAGCAAGGCAAAGGAGCCAGCCAGCCAGCCAGCAGCACAAGGAGGAGATGGGGGACACTGTCCTTGCCCTGCCTCACCCCTGAAAGTCCCCGAACGGCCCCGAACGGCCAAGCCTTATCTGAGGGGGACGCACTTGGGGGAGCATCTCCTGGGCAGCTGAGGGTGACTTTCGGCCGCTAGGTGACGGGGCCAGTGCCAGGCCGGGCTGCAGCTTGGCTGGGTGGAGCTCTGCAGCCTGTGTCTGGCCGTCTCGCACCAGGCGCTGTGGGACCCATGGAAATCTTGGGGCGGAGCCATGCAAAATATGCTTACCATACCGCCGGGCATGCTGGTCATGCAAATGCTATTCTTGGCCGAGGAATCTGGGGCTCTGCCGCAGAGCGTTGCTCCGAGTCAGCAGGGGAGCTGCCGAGCAGCAGTCTTTCAGGCAAAGCTTTTGTGGGCATCGCTTCTCGGCCTTTTGGCTAAGATCAAGTGTAGTATCTGTTCTTATCAGTTTAATATCTGATACGTCCTCTATCTGGGGACCATATATTAAATTGATTTTTGGAACCGGGAGGTGGAATGGGAGCTTGCTCTGTCCACTCCACGCATCAACTTGGTATTGCAGTACCTCCAGGACTGGTGCACTTCCCCACTTGGGGAAAACAATGCTGTGAAAAAGAAAGACTGAGCAATTCTTGAAAGAAGAGCACTTTGCAATATTTTTTTGTTTAAATGTGTTTTTTTTTTCCAGTGTTTCGGAAAAGGTGCTGTTGTGTCACGGGAGGAAAAAAAAGTCTGCCCTTTTTGCTTGCTTTTCACAGGAGCTGCAAAGCAAGGCAAAGGAGCCAGCCAGCCAGCCAGCAGCACAAGGAGGAGATGGGGGACACTGTCCTTGCCCTGCCTCACCCCTGAACGGCCCCGAACGGCCAAGCCTTATCTGAGGGGGACGCACTTGGGGGAGCATCTCCTGGGCAGCTGAGGGTGACTTTCGGCCGCTAGGTGACGGGGCCAGTGCCAGGCCGGGCTGCAGCTTGGCTGGGTGGAGCTCTGCAGCCTGTGTCTGGCCGTCTCGCACCAGGCGCTGTGGGACCCATGGAAATCTTGGGGCGGAGCCATGCAAAATATGCTTACCATACCGCCGGGCATGCTGGTCATGCAAATGCTATTCTTGGCCGAGGAATCTGGGGCTCTGCCGCAGAGCGTTGCTCCGAGTCAGCAGGGGAGCTGCCGAGCAGCAGTCTTTCAGGCAAAGCTTTTGTGGGCATCGCTTCTCGGCCTTTTGGCTAAGATCAAGTGTAGTATCTGTTCTTATCAGTTTAATATCTGATACGTCCTCTATCTGGGGACCATATATTAAATTGATTTTTGGAACCGGGAGATGGAATGGGAGCTTGCTCTGTCCACTCCACGCATCAACTTGGTATTGCAGTACCTCCAGGACTGGTGCACTTCCCCACTTGGGGAAAACAATGCTGTGAAAAAGAAAGACTGAGCAATTCTTGAAAGAAGAGCACTTTGCAATATTTTTTTGTTTAAATGTGTTTTTTTTTTCCAGTGTTTCGGAAAAGGTGCTGTTGTGTCACGGGAGGAAAAAAAAGTCTGCCCTTTTTGCTTGCTTTTCACAGGAGCTGCAAAGCAAGGCAAAGGAGCCAGCCAGCCAGCCAGCAGCACAAGGAGGAGATGGGGGACACTGTCCTTGCCCTGCCTCACCCCTGAAAGTCCCCGAACGGCCCCGAACGGCCAAGCCTTATCTGAGGGGGACGCACTTGGGGGAGCATCTCCTGGGCAGCTGAGGGTGACTTTCGGCCGCTAGGTGACGGGGCCAGTGCCAGGCCGGGCTGCAGCTTGGCTGGGTGGAGCTCTGCAGCCTGTGTCTGGCCGTCTCGCACCAGGCGCTGTGGGACCCATGGAAATCTTGGGGCGGAGCCATGCAAAATATGCTTACCATACCGCCGGGCATGCTGGTCATGCAAATGCTATTCTTGGCCGAGGAATCTGGGGCTCTGCCGCAGAGCGTTGCTCCGAGTCAGCAGGGGAGCTGCCGAGCAGCAGTCTTTCAGGCAAAGCTTTTGTGGGCATCGCTTCTCGGCCTTTTGGCTATGATCAAGTGTCGGCATTCACCTTAGCTGTCTGGCTTGCCCAGTCCAAGGTAGACTCCTTTTACAGCTGGTCTCCCTGACCTTCGGGTCAGGGAGTGGGCTACTGATCATGCCTTGAAGGGCCGGAGAATCTTTCGGGCTGGACGTGTTTTGAGTGGAAGATTTGAAGGGGAACGTATCAGGAGTCCCCCCCAGCATGGCTGAAGCATCGCGTGTTCTACCGCCGGCGACGCAGCTGAGATATTCGATTCGGATTGCTGTCCAAAAGGATTTCCAAGAAGTAAAGGATTTCGACTATGTTGTTAATAAGGTACTTTTTGAGGCTTTACAAATAGACAGAGACAAAATTTATTGTATGCAAGAGCATAGGAACGCTTGCATGTATGATATTACTTTTGTAGACGAAGTCTCTTCCTTGAGTGCGTATGAAGTGTACAAAATGGAAAAGAAGAACAATAATATTTTGGAAGGTGTTTTGGTGGAGCTTTGTTTCGTCCGACAAACTGTTCCATTAATTGTGCATATGTACAATCCATTCGTGTCAGTAGAGAAAATTACTAATTGGTTATTGCATTATTGTGAAGAAGTGAAAGGAGGTCAAATGCAAAGGAACAAATTTGGATATTTTAACGGTGATCGGAGATTTGTTGTAGTGTTAAAAAAACATCCAGAAGGCATTGGAGGTTTATGTCACCCCCCGGGGGTGTTTAAGATTTTGGAACAGAATGGGTATCTGTATTACCCCAACCAGCCGGTGTTCTGTAGGTTTTGTCGACAGTTTGGACACACAAAACGAGATTGCCCGAAAGATAAATGTTGGAATTGTGGTAAATCGAACCATAAATTGATGGAATGTGATCAGACACTACTGTGTACTGTTTGTAATACGGAGGGACATGTTGCAGTGACATGCCCGACGACTAGGCGTACATATGCACAAGCTACTAGTGAAGGTGGTTTTTTCAGAGGGGATCGTGCAGTTGTGATGAATCCGATTAACACATTGGAAGATTTAAGGAAGGAAGAGAAGTTGGTTGAAAATGTGGATATAGTACGAGTGGAAGATGTGGAAAACATTGTAGCAGTAGATGAAGAAGAACTTGAAAAGGGAATAGATGAAGATGAAATTGTTCAAGCAGCCAGTGGAAGTGAAGTGGCAGATGAAAAGGGGGCTGAGAAGAAAAGTGGAATGAAAGTTGCTCAAGTAGTCGGTGGAAAGTATGAGGAACAGTTTTCTTGGATGTATGGAGAAATATTACCGAATAGTGAAATTAGGGAAAAATTGGAAAGATTTCCAGAGTTTTTTTATTATGGAAAAGCTTTGTCTTCTGAGCGGGAGGAATTGATTTTGAACGGTTATATAAAACATCGGATTGACAAGAAAGAAAAAGACTGTGATTTCCAACAGCATCGACATGATTTCAGATTATATCGGGATTATCAACGGAAGTGTTTTCAGTTGATGGATGCCAGGGAGTTGGAGAGTAAAATAAATGCTTTAAATCCTGTGATGGGGTTAGTTCGGCTGGACAGGATTTAGTGGTGCTCCCGTCTTTGACACCACACGTCAAGAATCTTTTGGAAAGGGAAAGAGTGGTTGTTCAACAAGTTGATTTGCAAGTACGTACTGCCGTTCAGGGAGTGAAAACGTCGAATAAGTATGGGGTTTTACAATCTGGGTCGGATAGTGAAAAGGATGAGGAGGTGGAGAATCAGTTGTTACAGAAGGGGATTGAGCGAAAGTCAAGAAGGCGGAAATCTGATCGGAGTCGGTCAGCCATTAGAGATGGGAAAGCATCTTTTAAATAAGTTCTGAAATGGGGAAAGAAGATAAGAGAAGAAAAGAGAAAATTCTGTTGAGCAAAATTTGTATTTTTATGTGGCAGCAGAAAAATTGGAGACTTTTAATATCCTAGATTTTGGTTTTTTGAACCTCTGAAATAGAGGAGAAGAGAATAAATTATAAATGTAGTTATACGTTTTTTTTTTGATTGGCCTTTTTTGATTTGACATTTTTTGATTTGGTCTATTTTTCTTTTTTCCTGATTTTCAAAAAATTGGAGGTTTGGGACGGTTAAAGGGGTGATGAGGAGACCGAAAAAAAAAAAAAAAAAAAAAAAAAAAATCTGTTCTTATCAGTTTAATATCTGATACGTCCTCTATCTGGGGACCATATATTAAATTGATTTTTGGAACCGGGAGATGGAATGGGAGCTTGCTCTGTCCACTCCACGCATCAACTTGGTATTGCAGTACCTCCAGGACTGGTGCACTTCCCCACTTGGGGAAAACAATGCTGTGAAAAAGAAAGACTGAGCAATTCTTGAAAGAAGAGCACTTTGCAATATGTTTTTGTTTAAATGTGTTTTTTTTTTCCAGTGTTTCGGAAAAGGTGCTGTTGTGTCACGGGAGGAAAAAAAAGTCTGCCCTTTTTGCTTGCTTTTCACAGGAGCTGCAAAGCAAGGCAAAGGAGCCAGCCAGCCAGCCAGCAGCACAAGGAGGAGATGGGGGACACTGTCCTTGCCCTGCCTCACCCCTGAAAGTCCCCGAACGGCCCCGAACGGCCAAGCCTTATCTGAGGGGGACGCACTTGGGGGAGCATCTCCTGGGCAGCTGAGGGTGACTTTCGGCCGCTAGGTGACGGGGCCAGTGCCAGGCCGGGCTGCAGCTTGGCTGGGTGGAGCTCTGCAGCCTGTGTCTGGCCGTCTCGCACCAGGCGCTGTGGGACCCATGGAAATCTTGGGTTGGAGCCATGCAAAATATGCTTACCATACCGCCGGGCATGCTGGTCATGCAAATGCTATTCTTGGCCGAGGAATCTGGGGCTCTGCCGCAGAGCGTTGCTCCGAGTCAGCAGGGGAGCTGCCGAGCAGCAGTCTTTCAGGCAAAGCTTTTGTGGGCATCGCTTCTCGGCCTTTTGGCTAAGATCAAGTGTAGTATCTGTTCTTATCAGTTTAATATCTGATACGTCCTCTATCTGGGGACCATATATTAAATTGATTTTTGGAACCGGGAGGTGGAATGGGAGCTTGCTCTGTCCACTCCACGCATCAACTTGGTATTGCAGTACCTCCAGGACTGGTGCACTTCCCCACTTGGGGAAAACAATGCTGTGAAAAAGAAAGACTGAGCAATTCTTGAAAGAAGAGCACTTTGCAATATTTTTTTGTTTAAATGTGTTTTTTTTTTCCAGTGTTTCGGAAAAGGTGCTGTTGTGTCACGGGAGGAAAAAAAAGTCTGCCCTTTTTGCTTGCTTTTCACAGGAGCTGCAAAGCAAGGCAAAGGAGCCAGCCAGCCAGCCAGCAGCACAAGGAGGAGATGGGGGACACTGTCCTTGCCCTGCCTCACCCCTGAAAGTCCCCGAACGGCCCCGAACGGCCAAGCCTTATCTGAGGGGGACGCACTTGGGGGAGCATCTCCTGGGCAGCTGAGGGTGACTTTCGGCCGCTAGGTGACGGGGCCAGTGCCAGGCCGGGCTGCAGCTTGGCTGGGTGGAGCTCTGCAGCCTGTGTCTGGCCGTCTCGCACCAGGCGCTGTGGGACCCATGGAAATCTTGGGGCGGAGCCATGCAAAATATGCTTACCATACCGCCGGGCATGCTGGTCATGCAAATGCTATTCTTGGCCGAGGAATCTGGGGCTCTGCCGCAGAGCGTTGCTCCGAGTCAGCAGGGGAGCTGCCGAGCAGCAGTCTTTCAGGCAAAGCTTTTGTGGGCATCGCTTCTCGGCCTTTTGGCTAAGATCAAGTGTAGTATCTGTTCTTATCAGTTTAATATCTGATACGTCCTCTATCTGGGGACCATATATTAAATTGATTTTTGGAACCGGGAGATGGAATGGGAGCTTGCTCTGTCCACTCCACGCTTCAACTTGGTATTGCAGTACCTCCAGGACTGGTGCACTTCCCCACTTGGGGAAAACAATGCTGTGAAAAAGAAAGACTGAGCAATCCTTGAAAGAAGAGCACTTTGCAATATTTTTTTGTTTAAATGTGTTTTTTTTTTTCCAGTGTTTCGGAAAAGGTGCTGTTGTGTCACGGGAGAAAAAAAAAGTCTGCCCTTTTTGCTTGCTTTTCACAGGAGCTGCAAAGCAAGGCAAAGGAGCCAGCCAGCCAGCCAGCAGCACAAGGAGGAGATGGGGGACACTGTCCTTGCCCTGCCTCACCCCTGAACGGCCCCGAACGGCCAAGCCTTATCTGAGGGGGACGCACTTGGGGGAGCATCTCCTGGGCAGCTGAGGGTGACTTTCGGCCGCTAGGTGACGGGGCCAGTGCCAGGCCGGGCTGCAGCTTGGCTGGGTGGAGCTCTGCAGCCTGTGTCTGGCCGTCTCGCACCAGGCGCTGTGGGACCCATGGAAATCTTGGGGCGGAGCCATGCAAAATATGCTTACCATACCGCCGGGCATGCTGGTCATGCAAATGCTATTCTTGGCCGAGGAATCTGGGGCTCTGCCGCAGAGCGTTGCTCCGAGTCAGCAGGGGAGCTGCCGAGCAGCAGTCTTTCAGGCAAAGCTTTTGTGGGCATCGCTTCTCGGCCTTTTGGCTAAGATCAAGTGTAGTATCTGTTCTTATCAGTTTAATATCTGATACGTCCTCTATCTGGGGACCATATATTAAATTGATTTTTGGAACCGGGAGATGGAATGGGAGCTTGCTCTGTCCACTCCACGCATCAACTTGGTATTGCAGTACCTCCAGGACTGGTGCACTTCCCCACTTGGGGAAAACAATGCTGTGAAAAAGAAAGACTGAGCAATTCTTGAAAGAAGAGCACTTTGCAATATTTTTTTGTTTAAATGTGTTTTTTTTTTCCAGTGTTTCGGAAAAGGTGCTGTTGTGTCACGGGAGGAAAAAAAAGTCTGCCCTTTTTGCTTGCTTTTCACAGGAGCTGCAAAGCAAGGCAAAGGAGCCAGCCAGCCAGCCAGCAGCACAAGGAGGAGATGGGGGACACTGTCCTTGCCCTGCCTCACCCCTGAAAGTCCCCGAACGGCCCCGAACGGCCAAGCCTTATCTGAGGGGGACGCACTTGGGGGAGCATCTCCTGGGCAGCTGAGGGTGACTTTCGGCCGCTAGGTGACGGGGCCAGTGCCAGGCCGGGCTGCAGCTTGGCTGGGTGGAGCTCTGCAGCCTGTGTCTGGCCGTCTCGCACCAGGCGCTGTGGGACCCATGGAAATCTTGGGGCGGAGCCATGCAAAATATGCTTACCATACCGCCGGGCATGCTGGTCATGCAAATGCTATTCTTGGCCGAGGAATCTGGGGCTCTGCCGCAGAGCGTTGCTCCGAGTCAGCAGGGGAGCTGCCGAGCAGCAGTCTTTCAGGCAAAGCTTTTGTGGGCATCGCTTCTCGGCCTTTTGGCTAAGATCAAGTGTAGTATCTGTTCTTATCAGTTTAATATCTGATACGTCCTCTATCTGGGGACCATATATTAAATTGATTTTTGGAACCGGGAGATGGAATGGGAGCTTGCTCTGTCCACTCCACGCTTCAACTTGGTATTGCAGTACCTCCAGGACTGGTGCACTTCCCCACTTGGGGAAAACAATGCTGTGAAAAAGAAAGACTGAGCAATCCTTGAAAGAAGAGCACTTTGCAATATTTTTTTGTTTAAATGTGTTTTTTTTTTCCAGTGTTTCGGAAAAGGTGCTGTTGTGTCACGGGAGGAAAAAAAAGTCTGCCCTTTTTGCTTGCTTTTCACAGGAGCTGCAAAGCAAGGCAAAGGAGCCAGCCAGCCAGCCAGCAGCACAAGGAGGAGATGGGGGACACTGTCCTTGCCCTGCCTCACCCCTGAACGGCCCCGAACGGCCAAGCCTTATCTGAGGGGGACGCACTTGGGGGAGCATCTCCTGGGCAGCTGAGGGTGACTTTCGGCCGCTAGGTGACGGGGCCAGTGCCAGGCCGGGCTGCAGCTTGGCTGGGTGGAGCTCTGCAGCCTGTGTCTGGCCGTCTCGCACCAGGCGCTGTGGGACCCATGGAAATCTTGGGGCGGAGCCATGCAAAATATGCTTACCATACCGCCGGGCATGCTGGTCATGCAAATGCTATTCTTGGCCGAGGAATCTGGGGCTCTGCCGCAGAGCGTTGCTCCGAGTCAGCAGGGGAGCTGCCGAGCAGCAGTCTTTCAGGCAAAGCTTTTGTGGGCATCGCTTCTCGGCCTTTTGGCTAAGATCAAGTGTAGTATCTGTTCTTATCAGTTTAATATCTGATACGTCCTCTATCTGGGGACCATATATTAAATTGATTTTTGGAACCGGGAGATGGAATGGGAGCTTGCTCTGTCCACTCCACGCATCAACTTGGTATTGCAGTACCTCCAGGACTGGTGCACTTCCCCACTTGGGGAAAACAATGCTGTGAAAAAGAAAGACTGAGCAATTCTTGAAAGAAGAGCACTTTGCAATATTTTTTTGTTTAAATGTGTTTTTTTTTTCCAGTGTTTCGGAAAAGGTGCTGTTGTGTCACGGGAGGAAAAAAAAGTCTGCCCTTTTTGCTTGCTTTTCACAGGAGCTGCAAAGCAAGGCAAAGGAGCCAGCCAGCCAGCCAGCAGCACAAGGAGGAGATGGGGGACACTGTCCTTGCCCTGCCTCACCCCTGAAAGGCCCCGAACGGCCCCGAACGGCCAAGCCTTATCTGAGGGGGACGCACTTGGGGGAGCATCTCCTGGGCAGCTGAGGGTGACTTTCGGCCGCTAGGTGACGGGGCCAGTGCCAGGCCGGGCTGCAGCTTGGCTGGGTGGAGCTCTGCAGCCTGTGTCTGGCCGTCTCGCACCAGGCGCTGTGGGACCCATGGAAATCTTGGGGCGGAGCCATGCAAAATATGCTTACCATACCGCCGGGCATGCTGGTCATGCAAATGCTATTCTTGGCCGAGGAATCTGGGGCTCTGCCGCAGAGCGTTGCTCCGAGTCAGCAGGGGAGCTGCCGAGCAGCAGTCTTTCAGGCAAAGCTTTTGTGGGCATCGCTTCTCGGCCTTTTGGCTAAGATCAAGTGTAGTATCTGTTCTTATCAGTTTAATATCTGATACGTCCTCTATCTGGGGACCATATATTAAATTGATTTTTGGAACCGGGAGATGGAATGGGAGCTTGCTCTGTCCACTCCACGCATCAACTTGGTATTGCAGTACCTCCAGGACTGGTGCACTTCCCCACTTGGGGAAAACAATGCTGTGAAAAAGAAAGACTGAGCAATTCTTGAAAGAAGAGCACTTTGCAATATTTTTTTGTTTAAATGTGTTTTTTTTTTCCAGTGTTTCGGAAAAGGTGCTGTTGTGTCACGGGAGGAAAAAAAAGTCTGCCCTTTTTGCTTGCTTTTCACAGGAGCTGCAAAGCAAGGCAAAGGAGCCAGCCAGCCAGCCAGCAGCACAAGGAGGAGATGGGGGACACTGTCCTTGCCCTGCCTCACCCCTGAAAGTCCCCGAACGGCCCCGAACGGCCAAGCCTTATCTGAGGGGGACGCACTTGGGGGAGCATCTCCTGGGCAGCTGAGGGTGACTTTCGGCCGCTAGGTGACGGGGCCAGTGCCAGGCCGGGCTGCAGCTTGGCTGGGTGGAGCTCTGCAGCCTGTGTCTGGCCGTCTCGCACCAGGCGCTGTGGGACCCATGGAAATCTTGGGGCGGAGCCATGCAAAATATGCTTACCATACCGCCGGGCATGCTGGTCATGCAAATGCTATTCTTGGCCGAGGAATCTGGGGCTCTGCCGCAGAGCGTTGCTCCGAGTCAGCAGGGGAGCTGCCGAGCAGCAGTCTTTCAGGCAAAGCTTTTGTGGGCATCGCTTCTCGGCCTTTTGGCTAAGATCAAGTGTAGTATCTGTTCTTATCAGTTTAATATCTGATACGTCCTCTATCTGGGGACCATATATTAAATTGATTTTTGGAACCGGGAGATGGAATGGGAGCTTGCTCTGTCCACTCCACGCTTCAACTTGGTATTGCAGTACCTCCAGGACTGGTGCACTTCCCCACTTGGGGAAAACAATGCTGTGAAAAAGAAAGACTGAGCAATCCTTGAAAGAAGAGCACTTTGCAATATTTTTTTGTTTAAATGTGTTTTTTTTTTCCAGTGTTTCGGAAAAGGTGCTGTTGTGTCACGGGAGGAAAAAAAAGTCTGCCCTTTTTGCTTGCTTTTCACAGGAGCTGCAAAGCAAGGCAAAGGAGCCAGCCAGCCAGCCAGCAGCACAAGGAGGAGATGGGGGACACTGTCCTTGCCCTGCCTCACCCCTGAACGGCCCCGAACGGCCAAGCCTTATCTGAGGGGGACGCACTTGGGGGAGCATCTCCTGGGCAGCTGAGGGTGACTTTCGGCCGCTAGGTGACGGGGCCAGTGCCAGGCCGGGCTGCAGCTTGGCTGGGTGGAGCTCTGCAGCCTGTGTCTGGCCGTCTCGCACCAGGCGCTGTGGGACCCATGGAAATCTTGGGGCGGAGCCATGCAAAATATGCTTACCATACCGCCGGGCATGCTGGTCATGCAAATGCTATTCTTGGCCGAGGAATCTGGGGCTCTGCCGCAGAGCGTTGCTCCGAGTCAGCAGGGGAGCTGCCGAGCAGCAGTCTTTCAGGCAAAGCTTTTGTGGGCATCGCTTCTCGGCCTTTTGGCTAAGATCAAGTGTAGTATCTGTTCTTATCAGTTTAATATCTGATACGTCCTCTATCTGGGGACCATATATTAAATTGATTTTTGGAACCGGGAGATGGAATGGGAGCTTGCTCTGTCCACTCCACGCTTCAACTTGGTATTGCAGTACCTCCAGGACTGGTGCACTTCCCCACTTGGGGAAAACAATGCTGTGAAAAAGAAAGACTGAGCAATCCTTGAAAGAAGAGCACTTTGCAATATTTTTTTGTTTAAATGTGTTTTTTTTTTCCAGTGTTTCGGAAAAGGTGCTGTTGTGTCACGGGAGGAAAAAAAAGTCTGCCCTTTTTGCTTGCTTTTCACAGGAGCTGCAAAGCAAGGCAAAGGAGCCAGCCAGCCAGCCAGCAGCACAAGGAGGAGATGGGGGACACTGTCCTTGCCCTGCCTCACCCCTGAACGGCCCCGAACGGCCAAGCCTTATCTGAGGGGGACGCACTTGGGGGAGCATCTCCTGGGCAGCTGAGGGTGACTTTCGGCCGCTAGGTGACGGGGCCAGTGCCAGGCCGGGCTGCAGCTTGGCTGGGTGGAGCTCTGCAGCCTGTGTCTGGCCGTCTCGCACCAGGCGCTGTGGGACCCATGGAAATCTTGGGGCGGAGCCATGCAAAATATGCTTACCATACCGCCGGGCATGCTGGTCATGCAAATGCTATTCTTGGCCGAGGAATCTGGGGCTCTGCCGCAGAGCGTTGCTCCGAGTCAGCAGGGGAGCTGCCGAGCAGCAGTCTTTCAGGCAAAGCTTTTGTGGGCATCGCTTCTCGGCCTTTTGGCTAAGATCAAGTGTAGTATCTGTTCTTATCAGTTTAATATCTGATACGTCCTCTATCTGGGGACCATATATTAAATTGATTTTTGGAACCGGGAGATGGAATGGGAGCTTGCTCTGTCCACTCCACGCATCAACTTGGTATTGCAGTACCTCCAGGACTGGTGCACTTCCCCACTTGGGGAAAACAATGCTGTGAAAAAGAAAGACTGAGCAATTCTTGAAAGAAGAGCACTTTGCAATATTTTTTTGTTTAAATGTGTTTTTTTTTTCCAGTGTTTCGGAAAAGGTGCTGTTGTGTCACGGGAGGAAAAAAAAGTCTGCCCTTTTTGCTTGCTTTTCACAGGAGCTGCAAAGCAAGGCAAAGGAGCCAGCCAGCCAGCCAGCAGCACAAGGAGGAGATGGGGGACACTGTCCTTGCCCTGCCTCACCCCTGAAAGGCCCCGAACGGCCCCGAACGGCCAAGCCTTATCTGAGGGGGACGCACTTGGGGGAGCATCTCCTGGGCAGCTGAGGGTGACTTTCGGCCGCTAGGTGACGGGGCCAGTGCCAGGCCGGGCTGCAGCTTGGCTGGGTGGAGCTCTGCAGCCTGTGTCTGGCCGTCTCGCACCAGGCGCTGTGGGACCCATGGAAATCTTGGGGCGGAGCCATGCAAAATATGCTTACCATACCGCCGGGCATGCTGGTCATGCAAATGCTATTCTTGGCCGAGGAATCTGGGGCTCTGCCGCAGAGCGTTGCTCCGAGTCAGCAGGGGAGCTGCCGAGCAGCAGTCTTTCAGGCAAAGCTTTTGTGGGCATCGCTTCTCGGCCTTTTGGCTAAGATCAAGTGTAGTATCTGTTCTTATCAGTTTAATATCTGATACGTCCTCTATCTGGGGACCATATATTAAATTGATTTTTGGAACCGGGAGATGGAATGGGAGCTTGCTCTGTCCACTCCACGCATCAACTTGGTATTGCAGTACCTCCAGGACTGGTGCACTTCCCCACTTGGGGAAAACAATGCTGTGAAAAAGAAAGACTGAGCAATTCTTGAAAGAAGAGCACTTTGCAATATTTTTTTGTTTAAATGTGTTTTTTTTTTCCAGTGTTTCGGAAAAGGTGCTGTTGTGTCACGGGAGGAAAAAAAAGTCTGCCCTTTTTGCTTGCTTTTCACAGGAGCTGCAAAGCAAGGCAAAGGAGCCAGCCAGCCAGCCAGCAGCACAAGGAGGAGATGGGGGACACTGTCCTTGCCCTGCCTCACCCCTGAAAGTCCCCGAACGGCCCCGAACGGCCAAGCCTTATCTGAGGGGGACGCACTTGGGGGAGCATCTCCTGGGCAGCTGAGGGTGACTTTCGGCCGCTAGGTGACGGGGCCAGTGCCAGGCCGGGCTGCAGCTTGGCTGGGTGGAGCTCTGCAGCCTGTGTCTGGCCGTCTCGCACCAGGCGCTGTGGGACCCATGGAAATCTTGGGGCGGAGCCATGCAAAATATGCTTACCATACCGCCGGGCATGCTGGTCATGCAAATGCTATTCTTGGCCGAGGAATCTGGGGCTCTGCCGCAGAGCGTTGCTCCGAGTCAGCAGGGGAGCTGCCGAGCAGCAGTCTTTCAGGCAAAGCTTTTGTGGGCATCGCTTCTCGGCCTTTTGGCTAAGATCAAGTGTAGTATCTGTTCTTATCAGTTTAATATCTGATACGTCCTCTATCTGGGGACCATATATTAAATTGATTTTTGGAACCGGGAGATGGAATGGGAGCTTGCTCTGTCCACTCCACGCTTCAACTTGGTATTGCAGTACCTCCAGGACTGGTGCACTTCCCCACTTGGGGAAAACAATGCTGTGAAAAAGAAAGACTGAGCAATCCTTGAAAGAAGAGCACTTTGCAATATTTTTTTGTTTAAATGTGTTTTTTTTTTCCAGTGTTTCGGAAAAGGTGCTGTTGTGTCACGGGAGGAAAAAAAAGTCTGCCCTTTTTGCTTGCTTTTCACAGGAGCTGCAAAGCAAGGCAAAGGAGCCAGCCAGCCAGCCAGCAGCACAAGGAGGAGATGGGGGACACTGTCCTTGCCCTGCCTCACCCCTGAACGGCCCCGAACGGCCAAGCCTTATCTGAGGGGGACGCACTTGGGGGAGCATCTCCTGGGCAGCTGAGGGTGACTTTCGGCCGCTAGGTGACGGGGCCAGTGCCAGGCCGGGCTGCAGCTTGGCTGGGTGGAGCTCTGCAGCCTGTGTCTGGCCGTCTCGCACCAGGCGCTGTGGGACCCATGGAAATCTTGGGGCGGAGCCATGCAAAATATGCTTACCATACCGCCGGGCATGCTGGTCATGCAAATGCTATTCTTGGCCGAGGAATCTGGGGCTCTGCCGCAGAGCGTTGCTCCGAGTCAGCAGGGGAGCTGCCGAGCAGCAGTCTTTCAGGCAAAGCTTTTGTGGGCATCGCTTCTCGGCCTTTTGGCTAAGATCAAGTGTAGTATCTGTTCTTATCAGTTTAATATCTGATACGTCCTCTATCTGGGGACCATATATTAAATTGATTTTTGGAACCGGGAGATGGAATGGGAGCTTGCTCTGTCCACTCCACGCATCAACTTGGTATTGCAGTACCTCCAGGACTGGTGCACTTCCCCACTTGGGGAAAACAATGCTGTGAAAAAGAAAGACTGAGCAATTCTTGAAAGAAGAGCACTTTGCAATATTTTTTTGTTTAAATGTGTTTTTTTTTTCCAGTGTTTCGGAAAAGGTGCTGTTGTGTCACGGGAGGAAAAAAAAGTCTGCCCTTTTTGCTTGCTTTTCACAGGAGCTGCAAAGCAAGGCAAAGGAGCCAGCCAGCCAGCCAGCAGCACAAGGAGGAGATGGGGGACACTGTCCTTGCCCTGCCTCACCCCTGAAAGGCCCCGAACGGCCCCGAACGGCCAAGCCTTATCTGAGGGGGACGCACTTGGGGGAGCATCTCCTGGGCAGCTGAGGGTGACTTTCGGCCGCTAGGTGACGGGGCCAGTGCCAGGCCGGGCTGCAGCTTGGCTGGGTGGAGCTCTGCAGCCTGTGTCTGGCCGTCTCGCACCAGGCGCTGTGGGACCCATGGAAATCTTGGGGCGGAGCCATGCAAAATATGCTTACCATACCGCCGGGCATGCTGGTCATGCAAATGCTATTCTTGGCCGAGGAATCTGGGGCTCTGCCGCAGAGCGTTGCTCCGAGTCAGCAGGGGAGCTGCCGAGCAGCAGTCTTTCAGGCAAAGCTTTTGTGGGCATCGCTTCTCGGCCTTTTGGCTATGATCAAGTGTCGGCATTCACCTTAGCTGTCTGGCTTGCCCAGTCCAAGGTAGACTCCTTTTACAGCTGGTCTCCCTGACCTTCGGGTCAGGGAGTGGGCTACTGATCATGCCTTGAAGGGCCGGAGAATCTTTCGGGCTGGACGTGTTTTGAGTGGAAGATTTGAAGGGGAACGTATCAGGAGTCCCCCCCAGCATGGCTGAAGCATCGCGTGTTCTACCGCCGGCGACGCAGCTGAGATATTCGATTCGGATTGCTGTCCAAAAGGATTTCCAAGAAGTAAAGGATTTCGACTATGTTGTTAATAAGGTACTTTTTGAGGCTTTACAAATAGACAGAGACAAAATTTATTGTATGCAAGAGCATAGGAACGCTTGCATGTATGATATTACTTTTGTAGACGAAGTCTCTTCCTTGAGTGCGTATGAAGTGTACAAAATGGAAAAGAAGAACAATAATATTTTGGAAGGTGTTTTGGTGGAGCTTTGTTTCGTCCGACAAACTGTTCCATTAATTGTGCATATGTACAATCCATTCGTGTCAGTAGAGAAAATTACTAATTGGTTATTGCATTATTGTGAAGAAGTGAAAGGAGGTCAAATGCAAAGGAACAAATTTGGATATTTTAACGGTGATCGGAGATTTGTTGTAGTGTTAAAAAAACATCCAGAAGGCATTGGAGGTTTATGTCACCCCCCGGGGGTGTTTAAGATTTTGGAACAGAATGGGTATCTGTATTACCCCAACCAGCCGGTGTTCTGTAGGTTTTGTCGACAGTTTGGACACACAAAACGAGATTGCCCGAAAGATAAATGTTGGAATTGTGGTAAATCGAACCATAAATTGATGGAATGTGATCAGACACTACTGTGTACTGTTTGTAATACGGAGGGACATGTTGCAGTGACATGCCCGACGACTAGGCGTACATATGCACAAGCTACTAGTGAAGGTGGTTTTTTCAGAGGGGATCGTGCAGTTGTGATGAATCCGATTAACACATTGGAAGATTTAAGGAAGGAAGAGAAGTTGGTTGAAAATGTGGATATAGTACGAGTGGAAGATGTGGAAAACATTGTAGCAGTAGATGAAGAAGAACTTGAAAAGGGAATAGATGAAGATGAAATTGTTCAAGCAGCCAGTGGAAGTGAAGTGGCAGATGAAAAGGGGGCTGAGAAGAAAAGTGGAATGAAAGTTGCTCAAGTAGTCGGTGGAAAGTATGAGGAACAGTTTTCTTGGATGTATGGAGAAATATTACCGAATAGTGAAATTAGGGAAAAATTGGAAAGATTTCCAGAGTTTTTTTATTATGGAAAAGCTTTGTCTTCTGAGCGGGAGGAATTGATTTTGAACGGTTATATAAAACATCGGATTGACAAGAAAGAAAAAGACTGTGATTTCCAACAGCATCGACATGATTTCAGATTATATCGGGATTATCAACGGAAGTGTTTTCAGTTGATGGATGCCAGGGAGTTGGAGAGTAAAATAAATGCTTTAAATCCTGTGATAGGGGTTAGTTCGGCTGGACAGGATTTAGTGGTGCTCCCGTCTTTGACACCACACGTCAAGAATCTTTTGGAAAGGGAAAGAGTGGTTGTTCAACAAGTTGATTTGCAAGTACGTACTGCCGTTCAGGGAGTGAAAACGTCGAATAAGTATGGGGTTTTACAATCTGGGTCGGATAGTGAAAAGGATGAGGAGGTGGAGAATCAGTTGTTACAGAAGGGGATTGAGCGAAAGTCAAGAAGGCGGAAATCTGATCGGAGTCGGTCAGCCATTAGAGATGGGAAAGCATCTTTTAAATAAGTTCTGAAATGGGGAAAGAAGATAAGAGAAGAAAAGAGAAAATTCTGTTGAGCAAAATTTGTATTTTTATGTGGCAGCAGAAAAATTGGAGACTTTTAATATCCTAGATTTTGGTTTTTTGAACCTCTGAAATAGAGGAGAAGAGAATAAATTATAAATGTAGTTATACGTTTTTTTTTTGATTGGCCTTTTTTGATTTGACATTTTTTGATTTGGTCTATTTTTCTTTTTTCCTGATTTTCAAAAAATTGGAGGTTTGGGACGGTTAAAGGGGTGATGAGGAGACCGAAAAAAAAAAAAAAAAAAAAAAAAAAAAAAATCTGTTCTTATCAGTTTAATATCTGATACGTCCTCTATCTGGGGACCATATATTAAATTGATTTTTGGAACCGGGAGATGGAATGGGAGCTTGCTCTGTCCACTCCACGCATCAACTTGGTATTGCAGTACCTCCAGGACTGGTGCACTTCCCCACTTGGGGAAAACAATGCTGTGAAAAAGAAAGACTGAGCAATTCTTGAAAGAAGAGCACTTGGCAATATTTTTTTGTTTAAATGTGTTTTTTTTTTCCAGTGTTTCGGAAAAGGTGCTGTTGTGTCACGGGAGGAAAAAAAAGTCTGCCCTTTTTGCTTGCTTTTCACAGGAGCTGCAAAGCAAGGCAAAGGAGCCAGCCAGCCAGCCAGCCAGCCAGCCAGCAGCACAAGGAGGAGATGGGGGACACTGTCCTTGCCCTGCCTCACCCCTGAAACCCCTGAAAGGCCCCGAACGGCCAAGCCTTATCTGAGGGGGACGCACTTGGGGGAGCATCTCCTGGGCAGCTGAGGGTGACTTTCGGCCGCTAGGTGACGGGGCCAGTGCCAGGCCGGGCTGCAGCTTGGCTGGGTGGAGCTCTGCAGCCTGTGTCTGGCCGTCTCGCACCAGGCGCTGTGGGACCCATGGAAATCTTGGGGCGGAGCCATGCAAAATATGCTTACCATACCGCCGGGCATGCTGGTCATGCAAATGCTATTCTTGGCCGAGGAATCTGGGGCTCTGCCGCAGAGCGTTGCTCCGAGTCAGCAGGGGAGCTGCCGAGCAGCAGTCTTTCAGGCAAAGCTTTTGTGGGCATCGCTTCTCGGCCTTTTGGCTAAGATCAAGTGTAGTAGCTGTTCTCTGCCCTTCCCCATCAGACCGGTCCACATGAAAATCCTGGGTGTGTGGTTCGGCTACGAGGGGGCCGCGAAAAGGTCATGGGACGAGCGTGTGGCGAAAGCCAAACAAAAACTAGGGCTATGGAGCCTGCGGAGGCTGACCATAGAGGGGAAGACGCTGGCTCTGGCGAACAACGTGCTCCCGGTCCTACAGTACCTTGCACAGGTCTGGCCGGTGCCGAAGTCCACCGCAAAAACCATCACGAGGATGGTCTTCTACTTCATCTGGAACTCCAAGATGGCTAGGGTGAAGAGAGCAACCATGATCAAGACACACGACAAAGGCGGGAAGGGGGTGCCGGACATCCCCACCATGCTGAGAGGCTTCTTCACCTGCAACTGCGTGAGGCTCACGCTGAGGAGCAGTGATGAAAGTCACGTAGGTTTCCTGATGGCCCGCTTCTTCCTACTCCCGGTATGGCGGAGGCTGGGATGGGTGGTGTGAGACGACAGGATCCCATACAACTGGACGGCCCCCTGGTACTACGCTGAGGCGGAGCGTTTTGTACGAGAATTCCAGCTGGAGGCAGCGGCGCCGGACTAGTGGAAGAATGGGGCCATCCACAAAAGCATTCGTGACAGGGACGTTTGCGAGCAGATCAGGACCCTATCATCAGAGGCCGCAGAGCGCGTATGGGGCAATGTGGCATCGAAACGGCTCACGAACAAGCACAAAGACGTAGCCTGGATGGCCATCCAGGGAGGTCTACCGGTGCGAGCGTTCATGCACGCCAGGGGTCTCAACCGCTTCAAAAACTGCCCCCGGGGCTGCATGGCGGACGAGACAGAGTACCACCTCCTCTGGGATTGCCCCTACGCACGCAACTTGATGCGGGACTTGGCCACGGAACTAGGGGGCAAGATCCCGTCAGCAAACATCAATGCCGACGCATTGATGTACGGTTTGTTCCCGGGGACCCACACACAGGAAGACACCCAGGCCTGCTGGAGAATCCTGTGCTGCGTAAAAGATGTGCTCCTATTTTCCGGAAACCGCCTGGTGGTAGGGAAGAAAGAGACGACGACGGAATCCTGCCGCCGGATGATCCACAGCCTCCTGAGAGACTACGCAATCATCGACGGGCCGGAGGACGACGACGACAGAGAGTGAGTAAACGTACATTTACACAACATGTTCTTGTGCTTTTTCTCAAACAGGACCCACCTCTGAGTGGAGAAAACGAAGGAATTGTCGGCCGCACGCGAGGCGGCATGACAAGGATACGTAAGTAATGTACACCATAACTTAACATGACCTGCTTCCTTTCCAGCGGAAAAGGTCGACAAAGTCAGGCTCGGGCAGAAGCGTCTAGGGAGACCGTGCTCGAAGCCTCCCTTTTTGACAGTTTCTAAACCAATACACGGATAACCCGTGAGAACCTCTAATTGGCATATAGTCGCAATGTAGTACACCCTACCTTGCTGGAGGAATGGGACGGTTGCAAGGGGAGATGTGGAGACCGTTAAAAAAAAAAAAAAAAAAAATCTGTTCTTATCAGTTTAATATCTGATACGTCCTCTATCTGGGGACCATATATTAAATTGATTTTTGGAACCGGGAGATGGAATGGGAGCTTGCTCTGTCCACTCCACGCATCAACTTGGTATTGCAGTACCTCCAGGACTGGTGCACTTCCCCACTTGGGGAAAACAATGCTGTGAAAAAGAAAGACTGAGCAATTCTTGAAAGAAGAGCACTTTGCAATATTTTTTTGTTTAAATGTGTTTTTTTTTCCAGTGTTTCGGAAAAGGTGCTGTTGTGTCACGGGAGGAAAAAAAAGTCTGCCCTTTTTGCTTGCTTTTCACAGGAGCTGCAAAGCAAGGCAAAGGAGCCAGCCAGCCAGCCAGCCAGCCAGCCAGCAGCACAAGGAGGAGATGGGGGACACTGTCCTTGCCCTGCCTCACCCCTGAAACCCCTGAAAGGCCCCGAACGGCCAAGCCTTATCTGAGGGGGACGCACTTGGGGGAGCATCTCCTGGGCAGCTGAGGGTGACTTTCGGCCGCTAGGTGACGGGGCCAGTGCCAGGCCGGGCTGCAGCTTGGCTGGGTGGAGCTCTTCAGCCTGTGTCTGGCCGTCTCGGACCAGGCGCTGTGGGACCCATGGAAATCTTGGGGCGGAGCCATGCAAAATATGCTTACCATACCGCCGGGCATGCTGGTCATGCAAATGCTATTCTTGGCCGAGGAATCTGGGGCTCTGCTGCAGAGCGTTGCTCCGAGTCAGCAGGGGAGCTGCCGAGCAGCAGTCTTTCGGGCAAAGCTTTTGTGGGCATCGCTTCTCGGCCTTTTGGCTAAGATCAAGTGTAGTAGAATAGCAATACTGTCAGGGGTAAGACAAGGATGCCCCCTCTCAGCCATCCTATACATCTGTGCAATTGAGCCATTACTCAGGAAAATTAAAAATGACCAGAATATCCAAGGAGCGTTCATACCAGGACTACCAACAGAACAGGCTAAATGTATGGGGTACATGGACGATGTTACAGTGCTCTGTACTAATGCACAATCCATCAACAAAGCCATTCAACACACAGAAGATTTTTGCAAGGCGGCAGGTTTTAAAATAAACAAAGGAAAAAGCAACCTGCTAACCATAGGCACCTGGGACAACCTCGCTAAATGTGAAGTGACGAAAGTGGCAGACACAATCAAAGTACAAGGCATCCACTTCCAAACCAGACAACCGGGGATACTGGCGTGGAATAAAGTACAAGAGAAATTAGAAAACACAATAGTCTTTTGGAAATCAAGACAACTCTCCATTGAAGGGAAACTACTTCTAATAAAAGCGGTTTTAATGCCTGTAATATTATTCGTGGCATTAGTATTTCCACCCACAAGTACACAAACAAAAAAACTACAAAGACTATTTTTCAAATTCATATGGAACTCTAGCATGGATCGGCTACGTAGAGACATTCTACACAAAAAACAAAACAATGGAGGAAGAGAAATTCCTAATCTACACACAGTCCTGCCAGTGCATTATATATGCTTCTGCATAAATACTTTGAAGCATTCGCAGTCGAAGGCAGCAGTATATATTAAATACGCTATCAGCCGCCTCCTGCATAAATACAAATATATACAATCCACAAACATCAGCCCAAGAGCTCTGGACCCACCAAAGTCATACGAAATGTTCAAAATTTTTCTCCCAAAAATACAACATCTAGAAGCTTCAAAACAATACATTTTGTATCCTAAATGGATTTTACAAGAGATGGTAGAAATCGAAACACCAGAGCCAGTGGGAAACCTTTCTGGAGATCATTTGGAAAAAATTTGGAACTTGTTATCCACATCGAAAATCACAAACGAACAAAAAGACATTGGGCCTCATTACGACCCTGGCGGAAATCGCGGTGCTAAATGCACCGCGGAGCACGGCGGAAAGCTGCCGATAGCGCCATGGAGGTTGGCGGATTTTCCGCCCCATGCCGACCTTGGCGGGGCGGTAAATCCCCATTCCCCATTTTACCCTTCCCCATTCCCATTTTTGCCCCATAGGGTATAATGGGAGTGGGGAAGGAGTTAATTGCGCCACCGTAAAATACGGTGGCGTAATTAACAACAAGGTCCCATAGCGCCATGGATTTTTCCGCCCGGAAAAACCAGGCGGAAAACGTTCCATGGCGCTACGGGAACTCGTAGTAGGGCGGACGGGACCGCCGCGAATAACGCTGGCCTAAACCCACTCCGCCAGGGTCGTAATGAGGCCCATTGCCTGGCTCGCATTACACAATGCGCTCCCCTTAAAGGCATTCATGCACAAAAGACGACTGGCAGTATCTGCGGAATGTCCTAGGAGCAGATGCAAACATGAAGAGACCACTCTACACTTCCTATGGAATTGTCTTTTTGCAGCGCAAGTTTGGATTCTAGTAAAGCCACTTTTGGCTGCACTAACCAAACATCAACATGTATCCTTTGACCAAGTACTCACAGGAATTGGAGGGGGTGGAGGGAAAGAAAATGCAGCACGTTTTTACAAAATCACAGCTTCCACGAAACAAGCTTTGTGGAAAGCAAGATGCCTGGTTGTACTCCAGCATAAAGAGATAACCCCTCAAGAATGTGTACAACTGATGCTGTGTCACTTGTACACATACTTTTGTGTTGATGCCAAGAAATCAGATAAAAATACAGCTAACGATTATTGGCAACAAGACAAGTGGAGGACTCTCACCACTTAAATAATCCGGGATAGAGTGAGTACTCACTCAGTCTTTCTTCTTTTTGACAGCAAGTTTTTTACCCAAATTCAAGTTTAATTTGAAACCTTTTTAATTGGCGTATAGTCGCAAATTGGATTTTTCCAATTTGCTGGAGGAATGGGACGGTTGTAAGGGGAGATGTGGAGACCGTTCAAAAAAAAAAAAAAAAATCTGTTCTTATCAGTTTAATATCTGATACGTCCTCTATCTGGAGACCATATATTAAATTGTTTTTTGGAACCGGGAGATGGAATGGGAGCTTGCTCTGTCCACTCCACGCATCAACTTGGTATTGCAGTACCTCCAGGACTGGTGCACTTCCCCACTTGGGGAAAACAATGCTGTGAAAAAGAAAGACTGAGCAATTCTTGAAAGAAAAGCACTTTGCAATATTTTTTTGTTTAAATGTTTTTTTTTTCCTGTGTTTCGGAAAAGGTGCTGTTGTGTCACGGGAGGAAAAAAAGGTCTGCCCTTTTTGCTTGCTTTTCACAGGAGCTGCAAAGCAAGGCAAAGGAGCCAGCCAGCCAGCCAGCCAGCAGCACAAGGAGGAGATGGGGGACACTGTCCTTGCCCTGCCTCACCCCTGAAAGGCCCCGAACGGCCAAGCCTTATCTGAGGGGGACGCACTTGGGGGAGCATCTCCTGGGGGGGTGCCTTTCTGAGGGTGACTTTCGGCCGCTAGGTGACGGGGCCAGTGCCAGGCCGGGCTGCAGCTTGGCTGGGTGGAGCTCTGCAGCCTGTGTCTGGCCGTCTCGGACCAGGCGCTGTGGGACCCATGGAAATCTTGGGGCGGAGCCATGCAAAATATGCTTACCATACCGCCGGGCATGCTGGTCATGCAAATGCTATTCTTGGCCGAGGAATCTGGGGCTCTGCCGCAGAGCGTTGCTCCGAGTCAGCAGGGGAGCTGCCGAGCAGCAGTCTTTCAGGCAAAGCTTTTGTGGGCATCGCTTCTCGGCCTTTTGGCTAAGATCAAGTTTAGAGGACAATCGAAATGCTGCAAAGCCTGGAAGGGCCGAGCAGCTGGAGAACGGACAAGGACAAGGAGGGGCCAGGCACGGACTCGGACTCAGACGGAATGGAACTCGAGGGGGAGGGACGTTCGGAGCAGGTCTGATCCAAGATCCGAACAAGAACACCCCCTCAGAGAACCAGAACCCGTAGCTTACGCATTGCAAGATGGCCATATCACTGCTCACCTTGAATGTCAGAAGCTTGAAGGACAGGACCCGAAGGGCAGGCACAATAAGCTATCTGGCAGCCCAGAACTGCGATGTGTGCTTTGCCCAGGAATGTGGAATACTGTAT
This sequence comes from Ambystoma mexicanum, assembly GCF_040938575.1. Classification (NCBI taxonomy): domain Eukaryota; kingdom Metazoa; phylum Chordata; class Amphibia; order Caudata; family Ambystomatidae; genus Ambystoma; species Ambystoma mexicanum. The sequence goes on from NC_090921.1 coordinate 233,227,485, forward strand.
GACCGGTCGTACAAACAACTCGAGGAGGAGTGGAGTCACGGGCCGTCCTTCTGGTCAGGAGGGAACGACTGCAAATCCTCAGGAGTGGCCATCCTTGTAAAGGGAAGGCACTTCACAGCTGAATCAGTAACAGAGCAGGTGAACGGCAGAGTGCTGTCCGTCGACGGCTCATGGGCAGGAGAACCTGTACGGCTGATCAATGTGTATGCCACCCCGACCAAGAATGAACGGTTAGAAGTCTTCGAAAACCTGAGACTGCTGCTCGTTACCTCCAGGACCATCCTGATGGGGGGTGACTTCAACTGCACCATAGAGGAGGGCGGACGCACGGGCCCCGGCTCTGCAGGAATGGATGCAACGTCCCGGCTGCTCCGGGAGATTGTCGGGGAGTCTTCCCTGAGGGATGTCAACGGGGGCATGGGGGCAAACGCCAGGAACTACTCCTGGAGTCGGCCCGATGGCTCTGTGCGCTCCAGGATCGACTTCGTCTTCACCTCCCAGACGGTAAAGCCGGTACAAAGCTCCATGGTTGCCGTACACTTCACCGACCACAGAGCAATCAGCTTCACAGGGGAACTTTCGGGGAAGTTCCCAGCCGGGCCGGGATCCTGGAAGCTGAACTGCACGCTGCTGGAAAGCGAAGAGGCTAAGGCAAACCTCAGGCTAGCATACGCAGAGTGGAGGAGCATGAAGGACTGCTTTCAATCCACGGGGGAGTGGTGGGAGTGGGTCAAGACCCAGGTCCAGAGCTTCTTCCAGGGTGTCAGCAGGGCTGCGGCACGGGAAAAGAAGAGGACATTCAGGGCCCTGCAATCGCGGTTGCAGGGACTGTTCGACCTCGAGCTCAGAGGCTGGGACGTGCAAGACGACCTAGAGGAAACCAGGAGAGGTCTAGACAACCACTTCCAGGCGGAAGCTAGGAAAGTCATGTTCCGTTCCAGGGTCGAGCGACTTGGGAAGGTCGAAAAATGCAACGCATTTTTCTTCAAGAAGCTACACTCCACTACCACACCGCTACTGGAACTACGGGACCCAGAGCGAAACCTCCAAGACGAGAAAGAACTGGTGATGAAGGTCGTCACGGACTTCTACAGCAGCCTCTACTCGCCTAAGGCGTCGGAGGGCGCCCAGGCAGACAAGTTCCTGGCTGGGATCTCGAGGACACTGGGACCGGAGGAAAGAGAGGGCCTGAAGGCACCCTTCACGCTGGGGGAGCTGCACCAGGCGGCCACCTCCTTCAAACGCGGCAAGACCCCGGGCTGTGACGGGCTCCCAGTGGAACTCTACACCGAACTCTGGGACCAGATCGGGCCGGACTTGCTCGCGCTATACGAGGAGATGGCGGAGAAGGGCAGCATGCCACAGACCCTGAGAGAAGGTACGATTGCCCTCTTGTACAAGCAAAAGGGAGAGAGAGATGACCTCAAAAACTGGAGACCCATCTCGCTCCTAAACGTGGACTACAAGATCCTGGCAAAAGTGATGGCAAACCGGCTCAAGAAGGTAATCGGGAAGCTAGTCCACCCGGACCAGTCGTGCGGGATACCAGGGCGCCAGATAGCGGACAGCTTGGCCCCGGTCAGAGACACAATCGAGTACGTCAGGGACCACAGGGTCCGAGCGGCCCTGGTAAGCCTTGATCAGGAAAAGGCTTTCGATAGAGTGTCCCACGAGTTCATGGACCGAGCCCTGCGAGCGATGGGTCTGGGAGACTTCTTCTGTGACATGGTGCGGACCATGTACCGAGACATCTTCAGCAGCGCAATGGTAAACGGGTGGAAGTCGGACTCCTTCCTGGTGGAGTCGGGTGTCAGACAGGGATGCCCACTCTCACCCTTGCTGTTCGTCTGCGTCATCGAGCTCCTGGCGGAACACATCCGGCAAAACAAGGACATACGAGGGGTGAAAGTGCCAGGGAGCGAAGGCAAGGGGGAAATGAAGTGCTCCCTGTACATGGACGACGTTACCGTCTTCTGCACAGACGGGTGCTCGGTCAAGGCCCTCGTAAGGACCTGCCAGGACTTCGGCAAGGCGTCAGGGGCCAAGATAAACTGCACCAAGTCAGAGGCCATGCTCTTCGGAGACTGGGACCCAACGTATGACCCTCTGCCCTTCCACATCAGACCGGTCCACATGAAAATCCTGGGTGTGTGGTTCGGCTACGAGGGGGCCGCAAAAAGGTCATGGGACGAGCGCGTGGCGAAAGCCAAACAAAAACTAGGGCTATGGAGCCTGCGGAGGCTGACCATAGAGGGGAAGACGCTGGCTCTGGCGAACGACGTGCTCCCGGTCCTACAGTACCTCGCACAGGTCTGGCCGGGGCCGAAGTCCACCACAAAAACCATCACGAGGATGGTATTCTACTTCATCTGGAACTCCAAGATGGATAGGGTGAAGAGAGCAACCATGATCAAGACACACGACAAAGGCGGGAAGGGGGTTCCGGACATCCCCACCATGCTGAGAGGCTTCTTCACCTGCAACTGCGTGAGGCTCACGCTGAGGAGCAGTGATGAAAGACACGTAGGTTTCCTGATGGCCCGCTTCTTCCTACTCCCGGTATGGCGGAGGCTGGGATGGGTGGTGTGGGACGCCAGGATCCCATACAACTGGACGGCCCCCTGGTACTACGCTGAGGCGGAGCGTTTTGTACGGGAATTCCAGCTGGAGGCGGCGGCGCCGGACCAGTGGAAGAATGGGGCCATCCACAAAAGCATTCGTGACAGGGACGTTTGCGAGCAGATCAGGACCCTATCATCAGAGGCCGCAGAGAGCGTATGGGGCAACGTGGCATCGAAACGGCTCACGAACAAGCACAAAGACGTAGCCTGGATGGCCATCCAGGGAGGTCTACCGGTGCGAGCGTTCATGCACGCCAAGGGTCTCAACCGCTTCAAAAACTGCCCCCAGGGCTGCACGGCGGACGAGACGGAATACCACCTCTTCTGGGATTGCCCCTACGCACGCAACTTGATGCGGGACTTGGCCACGGAACTAGGGGGCACGATCCTGACAGCAAACATCAATGCCGACGCAGTGATGTACGGTTTGTTCCCGGGGACCCACGCACAGGAAGACACCCAGGCCTGCTGGAGAATCCTGTGCTGCGTAAAAGATGTGCTCCTATTTTCCAGAAACCGCCTGGTGGTAGGGAAGAAAGAGACGACGACGGAATCCTGCCGCCGGATGATCCACAGCCTCCTGAGAGACTACGCAATCATCGACGGGCCGGAGGACGACAGCGACGACGACGAAGGAGAGTGAGTAAACGTACATTTACACAACATGTTCTTGTGCTTTTTCTCAAACAGAATCCACCTCTGAGTGGGAAAAACGAAGGAATCGTCGGCCGCACGCGAGGCGGCAAGACGAGGATGCGTAAGTAATGTACACCATAACTTAACATGACCTGTTTCCTTTCAGCGGAAAAGGTCGACAAAGTCAGGCTCGGGCACAAGCGTCTAGGGAGACCGTGCTTTAAGCCTCACTTTCTGACAGTTTCTAAACCAAGACACGGATAACCCGTGAGAACCTTCTAATTGGCAAACTAATTGGCATATAGTCGCAATGTAGTACATTCTACCTTGCTGGAGGAATGGGACGGTTGTAAGGGGAGATGTGGAGACCGTTCAAAAAAAAAAAAAAAAAAAAATCTGTTCTTATGAGTTTAATATCTGATACGTCCTCTATCTGGGGACCATATATTAAATTGATTTTTGGAACCGGGAGATGGAATGGGAGCTTGCTCTGTCAACTCCACGCATCAACTTGGTATTGCAGTACCTCCAGGACTGGTGCACTTCCCCACTTGGGGAAAACAATGCTGTGAAAAAGAAAGACTGAGCAATTCTTGAAAGAAGAGCACTTTGCAATATTTTTTTGTTTAAATGTGTTTTTTTTTCCAGTGTTTCGGAAAAGGTGCTGTTGTGTCACGGGAGGAAAAAAAAAAGTCTGCCCTTTTTGCTTGCTTTTCACAGGAGCTGCAAAGCAAGGCAAAGGAGCCAGCCAGCCAGCCAGCCAGCCAGCCAGCCAGCAGCACAAGGAGGAGATGGGGGACACTGTCCTTGCCCTGCCTCACCCCTGAAACCCCTGAAAGGCCCCGAACGCCCAAGCCTTATCTGAGGGGGACGCACTTGGGGGAGCATCTCCTGGGCAGCTGAGGGTGACTTTCGGCCGCTAGGTGACGGGGCCAGTGCCAGGCCGGGCTGCAGCTTGGCTGGGTGGAGCTCTGCAGCCTGTGTCTGGCCGTCTCGGACCAGGCGCTGTGGGACCCATGGAAATCTTGGGGCGGAGCCATGCAAAATATGCTTACCATACCGCCGGGCATGCTGGTCATGCAAATGCTATTCTTGGCCGAGGAATCTGGGGCTCTGCCGCAGAGCGTTGCTCCGAGTCAGCAGGGGAGCTGCCGAGCAGCAGTCTTTCAGGCAAAGCTTTTGTGGGCATCGCTTCTCGGCCTTTTGGCTAAGATCAAGTGTAGAGTCACCTGGTTGTCTGGCTTGTCCGGTATAGGGAGACCTCTCTTTGCAGCTGATCGCCCCGGGCCTACGGGTCTGGGGGTGGGCTACTGATCTTGTCTAAAAGGACTGAGAACTTTCGTTACTCTGCTGCTGGGACTTTTGGTCCGTGAGAAGGAGGAGGCCGTCACCCTCTCTCCCTGAGGAGGAGAGAGGGGTGGCTAGCATCACTGCCGGATTTTCGCTTGGAGGAGAGATCTTTGGCCTATTCGTCCAATATGGCGGTGCCAACCAGAGCCATACCACCGGCAACGCAACTGCGGAACTCGATTAGGATCACGGTGCAACAAGAATTTCGAGAAGAAAAGAATTTTGACTTTATTGTCAAGAAGGTACTTTTTGACGCACTCCAGGCGGAAAAAGGTAAAATTTACTGTATGCAGGAGCATAGACATGTTTCTACCTACGATATCACCTTTTTGGATGAACCTTCATCTTTGAGTGCCTATGAAGTTTATAAAGCGGATAAGGGAAAGAATAATATCTTGGATGGTATTTTGATTGAGTTGTGTTACGTCCGTCAAATGATACCACTGACGGTCCATATGTACAATCCGTTTGTGTCTGCTGAAAAAATTAGAAATTGGCTATCATTTTATTGTGAGGAAGTAAGAGGTGGGCAGGAGATGAAAAACAGGTTCGGATATTTCAATGGTAACCGGAGATTTGTGGTTGTATTAAAAAAGAACTAAGAAAGAATGGGAGGTGTGTGTCATCCACCTGGAGTCTTTAAGATTGACGATCAATGTGGGTATTTGTATTACCCTAATCAACCTGTTTTTTGCAGGTTCTGTAGAAAATTTGGACACACTAAACAGGATTGCCCAAAAGATAAGTGCAGAAACTGTGGAAGTACAAATCATAAGATGGCAGAGTGTGATAAGCCAATGAGATGTAATTATTGCGACTTGGAGGGGCATTTGGCAGAAAACTGTTCTTCTGTTCCAAAGACATGCTCAAGCAGCTAGTGGAAGTAATGATTATTATGAGTATTACGACAAAAGCAGTCGATTTATTGAAAAGTTGGAGAACTTGAGGAAAGAGGAAGATAAAATTGGAGAAGATATAATTGAAAAAACAGATGAAGTGTCACCTGTTTCTTCAAGAAATGATGTTATAGAAGAAGTAAGGAAGACGTTGGAAAGATGGCCAAAAGGACCTGAGAACAAAGTACAGATTTCAGACCAGGAACATGAAATTTTGGCCAAAAATTTCCTACAGAGCTCTGAAGCAAGAGATGTTCTTGGAACTTCAAAAGAACTGGTTGCGGAATTTGAGCAGCTTTGTGCTGACAGTAAACTGGTTCCAAGTATGACGCCAGTAGAAGATGAAGTTCTGAGTAGCATGGGGGATGAAGGTCAAATGGAGGAAGAGGAAGGAATGTCGGAAGAGGTTGAGGTATCGTCCAGATGCACATCAGATAACAAAGATGTTAAAGGGAAAGCAGAGAGAGAGAAAAGTAGGGGTACACCGAGCACCTTAGGGGAAGTTGCATACCCAACGCAGAAAAAAGATTCACTGTCGTCTTTAACACCAGGAGTTAAAGAGCAATCGGAAAGAGAAAGAGTTACTATTGCACAGACTAACAAATGTACAGGGCCAGCGGAAGAGGCATGGAAGACAGGAGTGAAGAAAAAAAAAAATGGCCACGTGTAGAGAGGTGAGTGTAAAGTGGATGGAATCACAAGTATATCTGGATTCTCAGGAAATGGAGATTTCAAATAGGTATGATCCTCTACAAAGTGACTTTTTGGACCCAGTGGTTTTTCAACCTACGCAACAAACTGATTCGCCAGCAGAGCCGGAAAGTGAAAGTGAGGAGACTCGGCCTGTTTATAAGACACCTGGGCGTAAAAACACCAGAAAGAATACGGACCGAAGTCGGTCTATCCTTAGATAAGCAAAGGAATTGTCAAAACTATTAATGATGGAGCCTTTTAATACTACTACCCTGAGGGTGGCAACTATTAATGTAAGAGGGATTAACAATAGTACGAAACGTTTAGCACTGTTTGCGTATCTGGCGACAATACCATGTGAAATTTTTTGTTTACAGGAGTGCGCAATGTCATGGGATGTGGGTAATAAGAAATGGAGTTCAGAATGGACAAATGGTGTTTCGTTTTGGTCAGGATCTAATGAGAACAAAAATGCGGGTACCGCAATTTTATTTAATTCCCAAGTGATGATGGATGTGAAACATATGGAGTTGATACCGGGGCGTGTCCTCCAAGTGACCTTTGAATGGCAGAATACGTTATACAAACTACTTAGCGTATACGCTAATACAAAGAAAAGGGAAAGGTGTTCATTGTTTCAGTCTCTACGGTCCTTTTGTGTGGGAGGCACCCCTATGATAGTTGTGGGAGATTTTAATTGCATACTTCATCCTGCAGATAGGATGAGTGGAGGTAGACCGGTGGGCACTGGAACCAAGGACACTTCAACTAAGTTATTGAAAGAATTGATAGATGATTTACAACTTATAGACCCTCACGCTGTTCATAACTGTCCAGGGACGAGTTTTACGTATAGAGAAAATACTGGGTTGGTGCAGTCTAGAATTGATTTTATTTTTGTGTCAAAAGTTTTTGTGATGTGCGCTATAGAAGTAATTCCCACTCTTTTTTTCTGATCATCATTTAGTAATCTCTACAGTTAGGTTACCATTATATGCACCGAAAGGTAGAAATTTGTGGAAGTTAAATGTACAACTTTTGAAGGATGAAGATACGTGTTTACGTTTCAGACTACTGTTGCAACAGTGGGTGAAGCAATATAAGTCTTACCCTTCCATCTTAGATTGGTGGGAAGAAACGAAATTGAAAACTAAAAGGCTTTTTATAGTATGTGGACAAGAAGCTGTTAGGAAGAACAATTCGCTTTATGAAATGTTAGTGGGCTCGCAGCAAACTTTGCACCAATTACAGGATATGGGAGTGGAAGTGCGTGAGGAATTGGACATAGTAAAGAGAGATATACAGAAATGGATGCAAGAGAAAGGAAAGACGATTATATTTAACTCAAGAATTAAGAACTTTGAAGAAAATGAGAAATGCACAAGGTCTTTTTTTAAGGCATTTCTTTCTCAGAATGGGAGGTCAGCAGAATGTGTTAATACACAGGGAGTAGTACGAGATAAGTTAAACAACAGTTTAACTATTGCACAGAATTATTTTTCTGAATTATATTCCCCAAAGATGTTAAATATAGAACAGGGAGAATTGTTTTGTGCCTCTATACAAGATAATTTAGAGATAGAAAAAAAGAATGAAATGGTGGAACCTTTTTCATTAGAGGAAATATGATTAGCAGTGATGGCTGCTACACAGGGGAAGTCACCAGGTAGTGACGGCCTCCCGAATGAATGGTATGTGAGGTTTTGGGATATCCTGGGACCAGTGTTGGTGGATGTAGCGGACGTGTGTTTTAAGAATGGAAAATGGACTCCTAGCATGCAAAAAGGAATTTTAACCCTAATATACAAAAAAGGGGACAGGGAAGATATAAGAAATTGGCGTCCGATCACCTTATTGAATATGGATTATAAAATATTGGCTAAAGTGATTGCAAATCGCCTGAGGGTTGTAATTAAAGACTTGGTACAGCTGACCAGACGTGTGCTATACCGGGAAGACGTATACATGAAAGTTTGTTAAATTATTAGAGACTCAGTACAAGCAGCCATAGAAAGAGGGACATCTTTGGGAGTATTAAGTTTAGATTTTGAGAAAGCTTATGATAGAGTTTCCCATGAATTTATGTTAAAAGTATTGGGAAAAATGGGATGCCCGGTTTGTTTTTTGCATTTTATTTCTACTTTGTATGATGGAGTTTTCAGCCAAATTCGGATAAATGGTTTTCTGTCAGAAAAAATACCGATTTTGTCGGGTGTGAGACAGGGGTGTCCGTTATCAGCCTTGATCTATGTTTGTGCGATTGAACCTTTGCACATAAGAATACGGGACCATCTAGGGATTATAGGAGCTCCAGTCCCGGGAACCAGAATTCAAGCGAAAACCATAGGTTATATGGATGACGTTACTATTTTGTGTAGGGATGCTCAGTCTGTGGGGCACGCAGTATCACAAACTGAGTTGTTTTGTCAAGCAGCGGGGTTCAAATTAAACACTCAGAAGTGCAAATTGTTCACAGTAGGGGCATGGGATCATTTGTATACTTGCCCGGTTAGTAGGGCTGAAAGAGGGGTGAAAGTATTAGGAGTGGAATTTAATGATCGTATGGATGGTATGGAACGATGGGAGAAGGTAACGAAAAAAGTGGAAAAAAGGTGGTTTTTTGGACATTAAGAAAGCTGTCAATTGAAGGAAAGCTGATGCTAATGAAAGCAGTACTATTGCCCATTTTACTTTTTTTAGCTTTAGTTTTTCCCCCCACAGCACATCAAATTTTGCGGGTGCAACGGCTTTTCTTTTCCTTTGTATGGCGTTCCAAGATGGATAGAGTACGTAGGAGCGTAATGTACAAACTTCAGACATCGGGGGGTAGAGGGGTGCCAAATTTAGAACTCTTCCTACCAGGACATTATACAGGATTTTGTGTGAATATTGTGAAACATTCGAAATCTTTGGCGGTTTATTTTGTGAGATATGCTACTGCAAATATGATGGAAAGATTTCAAATTATTCCACGGAGTAATTTGCTACCAAAGGCGTTGTCATTATCTGCTTTTCATCAATGCTTTCAGATTTTTTTGCCTTTAGTGTCCCCATTGGAATTGCTACACGAGGATTGGGTGGTTCCCAAGAAAATTTTGAAGGCATTACATCAGAAAGAGTTGCCTGAGCCAGTGGGTAACTTAGGAGGTCCAAGGTTGTTAAGGGTTTGGAATTTTTTTTCAACTGCTGATGTTACTAATGGGCAAAACGATATAAAATGGTTGATGTTGGTGAATGCGCTCCCTCTGAAAGAGTCTATGTATCGGAGACAAATGACGAAGTCAGCAGTGTGCCCGAGAGAAGGTTGCGCACAGGATGAGACAATTTATCATTTTATGTGGCAATGTGATTATGCAACACTAGTGTGGGAGTTCTTTCAACCTTTGATTTTTGCCGTGACGGGGGTGCGAGACACTACTTATGATATGGCACTCCTGGGGTACCAGTGGAGGAAGGAACCTTTGAATAATAGGCTTTTTTGCCAGATCGCCTCGTCTGTAAAAGAGGCCTTATGGAAATCCAGAGCACTGCTGGTTTTGCGACATACATCTATTACTCCGCAAGAGTGTACCAAGTTGGCATTATGTGGTTTGTACACATACTATTGCCTAGACGTCAAAACCTTGGGTAAAGAGGAAGCTCTGCATATGTGGCAACAGAGCAATTGGAGAATTTTAACATCTTAATAACTAGGGTAGGGTGAGTTTTTAAACTCACTGGCCCTCATTACGACCCTGGCGGAGGTCCATGGTGCAGAGCTGCCAACTCCGCCATGGGGGTTGGCGGACTTACCGCCCCATTCCGACCTTGGCGGGGCGGTAAGTCCCCAATCCCCATTTACCCTTCCCCATTCCCATTTTTGCCCCATAGGGTATAATGGGAGTGGGGAAGGCGTTAATTACGCCACCGTAGAATACGGTGGCGTAATTAACGAGGGGACCCGTAGCGCCATGGATTTTTCCGCCCGGAAAATCCGGGCGTAAAAATCGCCATGGCGCTACGGAAAGTCCTAATCTGGCGGAGAGGTACGCCATGCATTACGCTGGCGTAAACCCCTCTTCGCCAGGGTCGTAATGAGGGCCACTGTCTTGTGTTGTGGTATATATATATATATTTTTTTTTTATGTATGTATTTATATATATATTTATTTATTGGTTGTTTTTAGCACTTTTTGGAGAGATCTGATGAAATAAGATCGGGGTAGGGGAAGTTTTTACTTACTGTCTTTTATTTTCTTATATATATATTTTTATGTATCTAAACGGATTAGGTGTTGGTTTATTGTTTAGGTTGGCTTACTACTAAGTGGAGAATTGGGAGGGGTATAGAAGTGATGAGGAGTTTTTAGGAAGGAAAAGAAAAAAAAAAAAGAAAATCCAAGTACAGCTTTTTGCTGCGGAGTTATTGAAGAGCTTTTGATATCCTCGATCAGGGGTAGGGTGAGTTTTAAACTCACTGCTTTAATTTGTTTTATATATATTTATATATATATATATATATATATATCTTTTTTTTATCTATATATTTATATATATTTATTAATTTTTTTATCTTTTAGTTTTTTTATCCAAAATCATGTTTGATTAGTGGAGTTTTTTTTTATTGGTTTTATTGATTTGGTGTTTTTTGATTGGTTTATGTTTTGGTCAATTGGAGGATTTGGGACGGTTAAAGGGGAGATGTGGAGACCGAAAAATCTGTTATCAGTTTAATATCTGATACGTTCTCTATCTGGGGACCATATATTAAATTGATTTTTGGAACCGGGAGATGGAATGGGAGCTTGCTCTGTCCACTCCACGCATCAACTTGGTATTGCAGTACCTCCAGGACTGGTGCACTTCCCCACTTGGGGAAAACAATGCTGTGAAAAAGAAAGACTGTGCAATTCTTGAAAGAAGAGCACTTTGCAATATTTTTTTGTTTAAATGTGTTTTTTTTTCCAGATTTTTGGAAAAGGTGCTGTTGTGTCACGGGAGGAAACAAAAGTCTGCCCTTTTTCCTTTGCTTTATACAGGAGCTGCAAAGCAAGGCAAAGGAGCCAGCCAGCCAGCCAGCCAGCAGCACAAGGAGGAGATGGGGGACACTGTCCTTGCCCTGCCTCACCCCTGAAACCCTTGAAAAGCCCCGAACGGCCAAGCCTTATCTGAGGGGGACGCACTTGGGGGAGCATCTACTGGGCAGCTGAGGGTGACTTTCGCCGCTAGGTGACGGGGCCAGTGCCAGGCCGGGCTGCAGCTTGGCTGGGTGGAGCTCTGCAGCCTGTGTCTGGCCGTCTCGGACCAGGCGCTGTGGGACCCATGGAAATCTTGGGGCGGAGCCATGCAAAATATGCTTACCATACCGCCGGGCATGCTGGTCATGCAAATGCTTTTCTTGGCCGCGGAATCTGGGGCTCTGCCGCAGAGCGTTGCTCCGAGTCAGCAGGGGAGCTGCCGGGCAGCAGTCTTTCAGGCAAAACTTTTGTGGGCATCGCTTCTCGGCCTTTTGGCTAAGATCAGGTGTGTTTGTACCTGTACTTTTGTGCAGATACTTTTAAAGGAGGGTTTCTCTCTGGAAAAGAGACTGCATATTATGCGAGCATAACCATTTGACTTAAGCTCTCTATTGCACAATAGAGAGCCCAGCAGAAGTGTTGCAGTCACACCCTTGCACCGCGAGGGGTTGCCGGTCTTCCTAGGAGCCTGATTCCGAAGTCGGTCGCAAAGATAGACCCGAATCTTTTTCCTTCCACAGATGTTCTATTTTTGAGCTTTAGTGTTAGGCTAATTTTATGCACATTTTTACTAAAATAGAAAGAAGATCCCTTTTTCGTTTTTAAAGGGTAGGAAGTCCAGACCCATTTTGATGTTAAAATTTATGCACATTTTATGCAAATATTTTAACAAAAATGGAAGGAAGAGCCTTTTTCTGCTGGTTTGAAGGGTAGAAAACAAAGGCATTATGGAAAATGTACAGAGAACGATACCGCCGGCCACGGAATTGAGGAATTCAATAAGAATCACAGTTGATCCAAAATTTGGCAAAGAAAAAGATTTTGACTATGAAGTCAAAACAATCCTTTTTGAAGTCTTGAAAGCTCAAAGAGACACTTTGTTTTGTATCCAAGAACATAGGAGCTCCAATACCTATGATTTTACGTTCACAGAAGAGCTTGCTGCAATTACGGCACACGAAAATTGTAAACATGCTCATCCAGCCCTGACGGGGGTCAAAGTTGAGTTGTGTCATGTGAGACAAGAAACCCCATTAACAGTCCACATGTATAACCCCTTTGTTACAGCAGAGGCAATTGCTAACTGGTTAGGTTTATACTGCGAGCAGGTTAAGGGTGGCACCCCATTGAAAAACAAATTCAACATTTTCAATGGGAGTAGACGCTTCATAGTGGTCCTAAAAGACCCAAGTGGAATTGGGGGCCTCAAGCACCCACCAGCAATGGTGGATTTTAATAAACACAAAGGGTACTTCTATTACCCAAACCAACCCCTTTTTTGCAGAAGTTTTGGTCACCTGAAGCAACAGTGCCCAAAAGATACATGCCGAAATTGTACAAGCAGAGAACATCACACCAACATGTGTGACAAACCTTTCCCGTGTGAAGACTGTGGGTTATGTGGGCACTACAAGGACATTTGCCCAAGCAGGAAACCCACATATGCACAAAGAGTGAAGAAAACAAGTGAAATCACCCGGGATGACATTAACATAGAAAACATAGAAATGGACTTGGGGGGAAGTTGCAAACCCGGTGAACATGCCACACACTGAAGAGCAAGATAAAAGTAACGGGGAGGGAGAAGAAGAGAATGCTGCTCGCGCGCCAGTAGCGCCAAGGAGACTAGAGGAGGACCGCCTTGCAGCAGACAAAGGGAAGCAAAATGGCGGTTGCGACACGACCAACGCAGAAGCCGTGGCAAAGGCAAATCAAGAGAAAATCATTGAAATATGTATACGCGCGGCGGAACAATCTGCACTAGTGAAAAACATTGAAACTAAGGCACAGGAAAATGCACGCCGCGCTAACACACCCTCTAGGGGCGAAGAAGGCATTGCAACGGCGGCAACTTTACCCTCACATTTGCAAGGGAAAAGCAGACCCGGGCAGAGCGAAACAAGAATCAAGGAGAGCACAGCCAAGGAACAAAAGATGGCCCCCACAGGCACAGATGCGCACGATAAGGGGAAAGAGCAACGAAATACGGATACGAGCCAAAATCAGGACAATGGTCTAGACAATGGGAAAGACCAAGGGCAAAAACCAAGAGAACAACAAAATGGCAAAGTCACTGAGCAGAGGGATCGACAGAGCGAGGGAGGTATCTCGCCTGTGACGCCGCCACTAATGGTATCACCTTTCGATACGAACACAGAGAAAAGCACAGAAAATTCACAAATAGTTGCTGGGACACAACTAGAGTCGCAAGATATGGAGCAGGAGACCCTAAGGGGAGATGACGAAGAAGACTATGCGCAAGCAGAGCGCGAGTCAGATGCCGCTCCCACGTTAGCTGCTATTGAGGACGAGGTTCAAGGGGAAATACCTGAGGAACAGACAGCAGTGCAGCTCAGGTTGTCCCTCACTCCAGAGGTAACAAACATACAGCGAGCAGCACTCGCTGCAGACATACCATCAAAGAGTGCAAACGCAAAAGGCAAGAGGGTGGAGGAGTGGTCGCAAGTCACCAAGTCCAAAAAACTAAAGAAAAAAAGTACAAAGTGCAGACCCAACACCCCCATAGGAGGTAAAAACCAGTTTGATGTGCTAACAACACAAAGCAAAGGGGGGACGGGGGATACATCCTTCTCACAGAGTGAAAGATTAAGTGAATCATCTGTTAGGCCTGCCTTATGCACTGCTCATGCATACACCGGAATAACGACACGGAGCCCGGGGTCCTGTCAACTTCCTTTATTCTCTCTCTCACACTTTCTGCCTTCCCCTCCTCTGCCCCTCCCCTTCCGCCTTGGTCCTCTTAAAGGGGCCATGTCCCTTTTCCCTATACAACACCTCCCCCGTGCTTAACACGAAAGCCCAATTACATCTGTTCGATGAGTCTCATTGGCTTCTTTATTGTCCGAGGGGGTCTCCCTGGTGATTCGCGGCTCTCGCCAGTCGATTCCACTGGGGGCTCTGTTTCTTCTTCTTCGCTGTGGTCCTCAGTGGGTGTTCCTTGTGTCTCGGGTTCCTCTAGATACAGTTTCTTGAAGAATGAGGAATTTCGGGTAATGTCTCCTAGGTCCACAGTTGCTGTGACCATGGGTCCCTTGATGGCCGTGATTATGCGCGGTTCGGGACTGTACCGGGTGTCTGTTTTCTTGCACTGCTTTTGTCTCACGAGGACAGTTTGTCCGATCTTTAGCTGTTGTTCTTTCGCTCTCCTTCTGCCGTCGGCCCATTGCTTTGCTTTCCTCTTCCTCTTCTTTTCGGCGTCCCGCTCTCTGATGGCTAGGTCCTCTTCGGGTGTATAATCTTCCCATCGGGGAATGCGCGTTCTGGGTTGGTATCTCACCATGAGCTCGGCTGGTGGTTTTCCTGTCGCGTAATGTTGGGTATTCCGATAGCCCCGGAGCATGCTGTAGATGGCCTTCGGATGTGGCGTCTGCTCTGCCACTGCCTTTTGTCTTGTCAGTTTGATTGTAGCAATAAATCGTTCCACCATCCCGTTGGCTTGGGGCCACAGTGGGGTGATCTTTTGGTGGTGGAATCCCAGGTGGCTTGCAAAGCTTGCGAATTCCCTTCCTTGGAATGGAGATCCGTTGTCGGTTTTGACAACATTGGGGATGCCCCATTCGCTGAACAGTTCATCCACTATGGGTGCGGTTTCTTCGAATGATGTCGACATCGTTTGTTTGACAAAGGGGAATCTTGAATACTCATCTATTATTACTAGTAGATAGCCCCCTTCTTCTAGGGGTCCGTAGAAGTCCATTGCGACTCTTTGCCACGGTCTTGTCGGGAGCGCTGTTAGCTGCAGAGGGTTTGGGTTCGGTCCTTGCGCTGCTAGTTGGCAGGGTCTGCAGTGCTTAAGCATGTCTTCTACTATCACATCAAAAACTGGAGACCCATCTCGCTCCTAAACGTGGACTACAAGATCCTGGCAAAAGTGATGGCAAACCGGCTCAAGAAGGTAATCGGGAAGCTAGTCCACCCAGACCAATCGTGCGGCATACCAGGGCGCCAGATAGCGGAGAGCTTGGCCCTGATCAGAGACACGATCGAGTACGTCAGGGACCGCAGGGTCCGAGCGGCCCTGGTAAGCCTCGATCAGGAAAAGGCTTTCGATAGAGTGTCCCACGAGTTCATGGACCGTGCCCTGCGAGCGATGGGTCTGGGAGACTTCTTCTGTGACATGGTGCGGACCATGTACCGAGACATCTTCAGCAGCGCAATGGTAAACGGGTGGAAGTCGGACTCCTTCCCGGTGGAGTCGGGTGTCAGACAGGGCTGCCCACTCTCACCCTTGCTGTTCGTCTGCGTCATCGAGCTCCTGGCGGAACACATCCGGCAGAACAAGGACATACGAGGGGTGAAAGTGCCGGGGAACGAAGGCAAGGGGGAAGTGAAGTGCTCCCTGTACATGGACGACGTTACCGTCTTCTGCACAGACGGGTGCTCGGTCAAGGCCCTCGTAAGGACCTGCGAGGACTTCGGCAAGGCGTCAGGGGCCAAGATAAACTGCACCAAGTCAGAGGCCATGCTCTTCGGAGACTGGGACCCAACGTACGACCCTCTGCCCTTCCCCATCAGACCGGTCCACATGAAAATCCTGGGTGTGTGGTTCGGCTACGAAGGGGCCGCGACAAGGTCATGGGATGAGCGCGTGGCGAAAGCCAAACAAAAACTAGGGCTATGGAGTCTGCGGAGGCTGACCATAGAGGGGAAGACGCTGGCTCTGGCGAATGATGTGCTCCCGGTCCTACAGTACCTCGCACAGGTCTGGCCGATGCCGAAGTCCACCGCAAAAACCATCACGAGGATGGTATTCTACTTCATCTGGAACTCCAAGATGGATAGGGTGAAGAGAGCAACCATGATCAAGACACACGACAAAGGCGGGAAGGGGGTGCCGGACATCCCCACCATGCTGAGAGGCTTCTTCACCTGCAACTGCGTGAGGCTCGCGCTGAGGAGCAGTGATGAAAGTCACGTGGGTTTCCTGATGGCCCGCTTCTTCTTACTCCCGGTATGGCGGAGGCTGGGATGGGTGGTGTGGGACGCCAGGATCCCATACAACTGGACGGCCCCCTGGTACTACGCTGAAGCGGAGCGTTTTGTACGTGAATTCCAGCTGGAGGCGGCGGCGCCGGACCAGTGGAAGAATGGGGCCATCCACAAAAGCATTCGTGACAGGGACGTTTGCGAGCAGATCAGGACCCTATCATCAGAGGCCGCAGAGCGCGTGTGGGGCAATGTGGCATCGAAACGGCTCACGAACAAGCACAAAGACGTCGCCTGGATGGCCATCCAGGGAGGTCTACTGGTGCGAGCGTTCATGCACGCCAGGGGTCTCAACCACTTCAAAAACTGCCCCCGGGGCTGCACAGCGGACGAGACGGAGTACCATCTCTTCTGGGATTGCCCCTACGCACGCAACTTGATGCGGGACTTGGCCACGGAACTAGGGGGCACGATCCCGACAGCAAACATCACTGCCGACGCAGTAATGTACGGTTTGTTCCCGGGGACCCACGCACAGGAAGACACCCAGGCCTGCTGGAGAATCCTGTGCTGCGTAAAAGATGTGCTCCTATTTTCCAGAAACCGCCTGGTGGTAGGGAAGAAAGAGACGACGACGGAATCCTGCCGACGGATGATCCACAGCCTCCTGAGAGACTACGCGATCATCGACGGGCCGGAGGACGACAGCAACGACGACGAAGCAGAGTGAGTAAACGTACATTTACACAACATGTTCTTGTGCTTTTTCTCAAACAGGACCCACCTCTGAGTGGAGAAAACGAAGGAATCGTCGGCCGCACTCGAGGCGGCAAGACGAGGATGCGTAAGTAATGTGCACCATAACCTAACATGACCTGTTTCCTTTCCAGCGGAAAAGGTCGACAATGTCAGGCTCGGGCACAAGTCGTCTAGGGAGACCTTGCTCTAAGCCTCCCTTTTTGACAGTTTCTAAACCAAATCCATGTTTAATTCGTGAGAGCCTTTTAATTGGAAAACCTAATTGGCGTATAGTCGCAATGTAGTACACTCTACCTTGCTGGAGGAATGGGACGGTTGTAAGTGGAGATGTGGAGACCGTTCAAAAAAAAAAAAATCTGTTCTTATCAGTTTAATATCTGATACGTCCTCTATCTGAGGACCATATATTAAATTGATTTTTGGAACCGGGAGATGGAATGGGAGCTTGCTCTGTCCACTCCACGCATCAACTTGGTATTGCAGTACCTCCAGGACTGGTGCACTTCCCACTTGGGGAAAAAAATGCTGTGAAAAAGAAAGACTGAGCAATTCTTGAAAGAAGAGCACTTTGCAATATTTTTTTGTTTAAATGTGTTTTTTTTTTTTCCAGTGTTTCGGAAAAGGTGCTGTTGTGTCACGTGAGGAAAAAAAAGTCTGCCCTTTTTGCTTGCTTTTCACAGGAGCTGCAAAGCAAGGCAAAGGAGCCAGCCAGCCAGCCAGCCAGCCAGCAGCACAAGGAGGAGATGTGGGACACTGTCCTTGCCCTGCCTCACCCCTGAAACCCCTGAAAGGCCACGAACGGGCAAGCCTTATCTGCGGGGGACGCACTTGGGGGAGCATCTCCTGGGCAGCTGAGGGTGACTTTCGGCCACTAGGTGACGGGGCCAGTGCCAGGCCGAGGCTGCAGCTTGGCTGGGTGGAGCTCTGCAGCCGGTGTCTGGCCGTCTCGGACCAGGCGCTGTGGGACCCATGGAAATCTTGGGGCGGAGCCATGCAAAATATGGTTACCATACCGCCGGGCATGCTGGTCATGCAAATGCTATTCTTGGCCGAGGAATCTGGGGCTCTGCCGCAGAGCGTTGCTCCGAGTCAGCAGGGGAGCTGCCGAGCAGCAGTCTTTTAGGCAAAGCTTTTGTGGGCATCGCTTCTCGGCCTTTTGGCTAAGATCAGGTGTGTTTGTGGCTGTACTTTTGTGCAGATACTTTTCAAGGAGGGTTTCTCTCTGGAAAAGAGACTGCATATAATGCGAGCATAACCATTTGACTTAAGCCCTCTATTGCACAATAGAGAGCCCAGCAGAAGTGTTGCTGTCACACCCCGCGCCAGGTAGGCCGCAAAGATAGACCCAAATCTTTTTTCCTTCCACAGATGTTCTATTTTTGAGCTTTAGTGTTAGGCTAATTTTATGCAAATTTTTACAAAAATAGAAAGAAGAGCCCTTTTTCGTTTTTAAAGGGTAGGAAGTCCAGACCCATTTTGAAGTTCAAATTTATGCAAATTTTATGCAAATATTTTTTACAAAAATGGAAGGAAGAGCCTTTTTCTGCTGGTTTGAAGGGTAGAAAACAAAGGCATTATGGCAAATGTACAGCGAACGATACCGCCGGCCACGGAATTGAGAAATTCAATAAGAATCACAGTTGATCCAAAATTTGGCAAAGAAAAAGATTTTGACTATGAAGTCAAAACAATCCTTTTTGAAGTCTTGAAAACTCAAAGAGACACTTTGTTTTGTATCCAAGAACATAGGAGCGCCAATACCTATGATTTTACCTTCACAGAAGAGCTTGCTGCAATTACGGCACACGAAAGTTCTAAACATGCTCATCCAGCCCTGACAGGGGTCAAAGTGGAGTTGTGTCATGTGAGACAAGAAACCCCAATAACAGTCCACATGTATAACCCCTTTGTTACAGCAGAGGCAATTGCTAACTGGTTAGGTTTATACTGCGAGCAGGTTAAGGGTGGCACCCCATTTAAAACAAATTCAACATTTTCAATGGAAGTAGACGCTTCATAGTGGTCCTAAAAGACCCAAGTGGAATTGGGGGCCTCATGCACCCACCAGCAATGGTGGATTTTAATAAAAACAAAGGGTACTTATATTACCCAAATCAACCCCTTTTTTGCAGATTTTGCAGAAGTTTTGGTCACCTGAAGCAACAGTGCCCAAAAGATGCATGCCGAAATTGTAAAAGCAGAGAACATCACACCAACATGTGTGACAAACCTTTCCAGTGTGAAGACTGTGGGTTATGTGGGCACTACAAGGACATTTGTTCAAGCAGGAAACCCACATATACACAAAAAGTGAAGAAAACAAGTGAAATCACCCCGGATGACATTAACATAGAAAACATAGAAATGGACTTGGGGGAAGTTGCAAACCCGGTGAACATGCCACACACTGAAGAGCAAGATAAAAGTAACGGGGAGGGAGAAGAAGAGAATGCTGCTCGCGCGCCAGTAGGGCCAAGGAGACTAGAGGAGGAACGCCTTGCAGCAGACAAAGGGGAGCAAAATGGAGGTTGCGACGCGACCAACGCAGAAGCCGTGGCAAAGGCAAATCAAGAGAAAATCATTGAAATATGTAAACGCGCGGCGGAACATTCTGCACTAGTGAAAAACATTGAAACTAAGGCACAGGAAAATGCGTGCCGCGCTAACACACCGTCTAGGGGCGAGGAAGGCATTGCGACAGCGGCAACTTTACCCTCACATTTGCAAGGGAAAAGCAGACCCGGGCAGAGCGAAACAAGAAGCAAGGAGAGCACAGCCAAGGAACGAAAGATGGCCCCCACATGCGCAGAAGCGCACGATAAGGGGAAAGAGCAACGAAATGCGGATGCGAGCCGAAATCAGGACAATGGTCTAGACAATGGGAAGGACCAAGGGCAAAAACCAAGAGAACAACAAAATGGCAAAGTCACTGAGCAGAGGGATCGACAGAGCGAGGGAGGTATCTCGCCTGTGGCGCCGCCACTAATGGTATCACCTTTCGATACGAACACAGAGAAAAGCACAGAAAATTCACAAATAGTTGCTGAGACACAACTAGAGTCGCAAGATATGGAGCTGGAGACCCTAAGGGGAGATGACGAAGAAGACTATGCGCAAGCAGAGCGCGAGTCAGATGCCACTCCCACGTTAGCTGCCATTGAGGATAAGGTTCAAGGGGAAATACCTGAGGAACAGACAGCAGTGCAGCTCAGGTTGTCCCTCACTCCAGAGGTAACAAACATACAGCGGCCAGCACTCGCTGCAGACATACAATCACAGAGTGCAAACGCAAAAGGCAAGAGGGTGGAGGAGTGGTCGCAAGTCACCAAGTCCAAAAAACTAAAGAAAAAAAGTACAAAGAGCAGACCCAACACCCCCATAGGAGGTAAAAATCAGTTTGATGTGCAAACAACACAAAGTACAGGGGGGACGGGGGATACATCCTTCTCACAGAGCGAAAGATTAAGTGAATCATCCTCTTCATCTTCTTCTGATGAAGAAGCCACGAGTAGTTTACATAGGACACCCATACCTTTTAAGAAAATGGAAAAAGAAGCCAGTAGAAGAAGTAGACGCTGCAGAACAAGGTATAGGAAAGAAAAGAGACTGCCTCCTACCAAACATTTTTAATGGGGGGTTTAAAAATAGCGAATTTTAACACAAGAGGGATTAATAGCATTTCCAAACGTCTAGCATTATTTGCATATTTGGCAACACTGCCGTACGACATCCTTTGCTTACAGGAATGTGGGCTTGAATGGGATGTAACGAATACAAAATGGTGCAAAGACTGGGCAAAAGGACCGTCCATCTGGTCGGGGTCCAATATGAATAAGAATGCGTGCACGGCAGTCTTGTTCAACTCCAAACAAATGTCTGACATAAGACATGTGGAATTGATCCCTGGAAGGATCCTACAAGTGTCATTTGAATGGCATGGAATACAGTACAGAATCCTAAGTGTATATGCAGAGGCAAAGAAACGAGAGCGCTTGGCTCTTTTTCAAAATCTGCGCACCTTTTGCGCAGGGAAAAACCCTCTCATCATCTTGGGAGATTTCAACTGTACTTTGTGTCCGGAGGACAGAGTAAGAAGGGGAGCCCCAGCTGCGACGGCAAACAGGGACCCTTCTTCCAAAATCCTAAAAGGAATACTCGAAGACTTCAAGCTGACGGACACACATGCAGTAACCAATGCACCAGGGACAGCCATGACTTTCAGAGCCAATACAGGTTCAGTACAGTCCAGAATAGACTTTATTCTGGCATCGAACCATTTCAAAGTCAGAAAAACTGAGGTCATAGGGACGTTGTTCTCTGACCACAGTCTAATAACGGCAGAATTGTCCTTAGAGAATTATCCTCCTAAGGTTAACCGCTCCTGGACACTGCCTGATTCATGGAATTATTTGCGTGAAAAACCCAGACTTGCGCGCCTTTCTGCCCAAAAATTCAAACAGGGATTTTCGGACAGAAAGGCACGCAAATCTGCGTTTTTTACGTAAATAATTCCATGAATCAGGCTATAAATGTCAATTTATTGCAAGATGAAGAATTGTGTAGTAAATATAAGATTTTGTTGCAAGAAAGGATCTCTCAACAAGCATTATACAATACCACTCAGGAACGGTGGGAAGACATAAAGGAAAGAACCAAGCAGTTCTTCAAAAAAAATTGTCAGATAGCCGCTAGAAAAAAGAATAAGGACTATAGAACCTTACTGGGTAGACAGCAAACATTATATAAACTCCAGGACATGGGAATAGATATAGATGACGATTTTGAAACAGTTAAAAACGAGATCCGAAAATGGATGCATGAAAAAGGTAAAACTATTATCTTTATTTCCAGGGTGAAAGACTTTGAAGAAAATGAAAAATGTACTAGATTTTTCTTCAAAGCAGCACAGAATCAGAGGGTTATGCCCACTGAACTAAGAGACTCCAAAGAGGTGTTGCAAAACACAACACAGGGTTTGTTAAATGTCACACGGGACTTTTACAAAGACCTGTACACACCGAAGCAGTTGGACGAGGAACAAGTGGAGGCTTTCGGGAATCCCGTTCAAGACAACCTAGATGCGGACCAAAAAGATTACATGACAATACCGTTCACTCTTGAAGAGGTACGCAAAGCAACATACGCAGCGGCAAAGGGTAAAACACCGGGCAGTGATGGGTTACCCAGTGAGGGGTACACCAGCTTCTGGGACACGCTGGGACCAGCAGTACTAGAAGTAGTTAACGTGTGTTTCAAAACACAGGTCTTAACGCCTACTATGAAGCAAGGAGTCATCACTCTGTTGCACAAAAAAGGCGATAAAGCAGATGTAAAGAACTGGAGACCCATCACACTGCTCAATGCAGACTACAAAATACTAGCGAAAATCATAACAAATCGCTTGAGAGCAGTTGCACGAGTGTTCGTACACGCAGATCAGACGTGTGCTGTACCCGGCCGTCGTATCCACGAAAGCCTGCTGATAGTAAGAGATGCCAAACAATCGGCCAAAGACAGAGGAACGTCCTTGGGTGTCTTGGGTTTAGACTTTGAGAAAGCGTATGATAGAGTCTCTCACCCGTTCATGCTGAATATACTAGAAAGAATGGGATGCCCGAAACCCTTTTTAGGGTTCATAAGAACACTGTACTCCGGAGTGTTCAGCCAAGTCCGAATCAACGGTGAACTGACAGAACACATACCAATACTCTCTGGTGTCAGACAAGGGTCCCCGCTGTCAGCACTGTTGTACATTTGTGCGATCGAGCCACTACACATCCGCCTCAGAGCACACAATACAATAAAGGGAGCACCAGTCCCGGGCACACCCATACAAGCTAAGACAGTTGGATACATGGATGATGTGACGGCCTTGTGCTCAGATGCACAATCCGTAGATCAAGTTTTGCAACAAACAGAATTATTTTGTAGAGCAGCGGGATTTAAATTGAACACACACAAGTGTGAGTTAATGACATTAGGGGTGTGGGACAACCTAGCACCATGCCCAGCAAATAGAACGACAGAAAAAATCAAAGTCCTGGGCTTAGTGTTCAACCAACAAATGGATGGGGCGGAACAGTGGGACAATATTGCGCAAAAAGTAGATAAGCTTCTCATTGCCCAGAAATTGATTTTCTTATCAATAGAGGGGAAGGTTTTACTGATGAAGGCGGTACTTCTACCCCTTTTACTATTTTTGGCTTTAGTGTTCCCTCCAAAGCATAGACAAATTCAAAAGCTCCAAAGAACTTTTTTCAACTTCTTATGGAGATCAAAAATGGACCGTGTATCAAGGTCCACAATGTATAAGCTAAAGACCTTAGGTGGGAGAGGAGTCCCCAATTTGGATCAGTTCCTCACCGGTCATTATGTGGGATTCCTCATAAGCACAGTTAAACACTCAAAATCATTGGCCGCTGATATGATTAGGTATGCTACGGCAAATACCCTTGTGAAGTTTCAGGTAATACCGAGGAGCAACCGATTGCCAAAAGCACAAGATTTACCAGTATTGTATAAATGCCTCAAAACATTTCTCCCACTTGTACAGCCGGCCGAGCTCCTCATAAAAGAATGGGTAGAACCAAAAGATTTAATTAAGAACATCAGATTTGGGGAAACACCAGAACCTGTGGGAAATTTGGGAGGGGAAAAATTAAACATAGTCTGGAAGGTTTTTTCCTCGGCAAAAGTAACCAACACGCAGTCAGACTTAAACTGGATGCTACTGGATGCACTCCCTTTAAAGGTGTTTATGCACCGAAGAGGACTAGCCAGGTCTAAAGAATGTCCTAGAGAGAGTTGTGCGGGAGACGAGAGCACCTTCCATTTCCTGTGGAACTGTTACTTTGCAAGAGAAGTGTGGGATTCCTTTCTGCCTCTTGTGCAAACACTTACAGAGTCTCATAACCTTACTTTTGAGTCGGTGCTAACGGGCATACAGGAGGGAGGAGGGAAGGAGGAGAAAAAGATGTTTCATCAAATTGTGTCTTCAGCAAAAGAAGGCCTATGGAAAGCAAGGTCACTGTTAGTGCTACAGCACAAACACATATCCGCACAGGAATGTGTAGGTCTCCCGTTATGTTACATTTACACATACTATTGCCTGATGCCAAAGAGCAAGGGGTAGAGGATGCAAAAGATCGTTGGTAACAAAGCAACTGGAGGACGCTGACCTCATAGTCAATCTGGGTAGGGAACGCTCTGCGCGAAGTCTTTCTTTTGACAGTTTTTAAACCAAATTTTATTTTGATTCGTGAAAAACCTTTAATTAGCAAACTAATTGGCGTATAGTCACAAGTAGTGAAAACTACCTTGCTGGAGGAAAGGGACGGTTGTAAGGGGAGTTGTGGAGACCGTTCAAAAAAATCTTTTTAAAAAAAATCTGTTCTTATCAGTTTAATATCTGACACGTCCTCTATCTGGGGACCATATATTAAATTGATTTTTGGAACCGGGAGATGGAATGGGAGCTTGCTCTATCCACTCCACGCATCAACTTGGTATTGCAGTACTTCCAGGACTGGTGCACTTCCCCACTCGGGGAAAACAATGCTGTGAAAAAGAAAGACTGAGCAAATCTTGAAAGAAGAGCACTTTGCAATATTTTTTTGTTTAAATGTGTTTTTTTTTTCTTTCAGTGTTTCGGAAAAGGTGCTGTTGTGTCACTGGGATGAAAAAAAAGTCTGCCCTTTTGCTTGCTTTTCATGGGAGCTGCAAAGCAAAGGAGCCAGCCAGCCTGGCAGACTCTGCCTGCAGCAGCAGCACAAGAAGGAGATGGGGGACACTGTCCTTGCCCTGCCTCACTCCTAAAAGGCCCAGAACGGCCCAGCCTTATCTGAGGGGGACACACTTGGGGGAGCATCTCCTGGGCAGCTGAGGGTGACTTTTGCCGCTAGGTGACGGGCCAGTGCCAGGCTGAGGCTGCAGTTTAGCTGGGTGGAGCTCTGCAGTCTGTGTCTGGCCGTCTCGGACCTGGCGCTCTGGGATCCATGGAAATCTTGGGGCGGAGCCATGCAAAAAATACTTACCATACTGCCGGGCATGCTGGTCATGCAAATGCTTTTCCTGGCCGGGGAATCTGGGGGTCTGCAGCAGAGCGTTGCTCCGAGTCAGCTGGGGAGTTGCCAACCAGCAGTCATTCAGGCAAAGCCTTTGTAGGTCTCGCATCTTGGCCTTTTTGCAGAGATCAAGTGTAGTTTGTTGTACATGTTTGGGAATTTTTGCAGGATCTCTGAGTTCCTGAAGTTGTGTTGTAGTTTACTCAAGGTTTGTCTGGGCCCAGAAGTTGTATTGGGCACAGTTGTTTCGGTGGCCCCCAGTAGGAGAAAAAGAAAAACAAAATCTGTCCTAAAGGCCCAGGTGTTTTACCTGCTTGAAGGCGCTGTTGTAATTTCCTCTTCGGAGATGTCTGCCTCCAGGGCTGACTTCTTCTGTGCATTGAGTCTTGCAAGTGTCACCGAGTCAAGAGCACCCATCCTTTCCGTCCAGGAACGCCCACTCAAAGTATTATTCAGTGCCTCATAAAAGTCAGCTAATGCCCCAGCCATGTCTAGGGGCCTCATTACACGGTAGGTCGTGAGCCATGGCTCATGCCGGTAAAATACCGGCATCGCCTTGGTGGCAAGGGGATTTACCGCCCCATTCCAAGGTTGGAGGGGCGGTAAATCCCCCTTCCACCATTGCCCTTCCCCATTCCCATTTCTGCCCCATAGGGCTCTATGGGAATGGGGAAGGCGCTAATTACGGCACCGCAATTTTGCGGTGCCGTAATTGGCTCCGAGGTCCCTTTGCGGGTTGGATTTTAACGCCTGCAAAAAGCAGGCGTTAAATCCCCCAACCCGCAAAGGGACCTCGTAGTAAGGCGGTAAGGATTTACCGGTACCAGTATTTTACCGGTACCGGTAAATCCTTACCGCCATCCGTGTAATGAGGCCCTAGGTCTTCCGTTAATGACCCCCCACCTCGACTATCCGTTATGGGTCTAAAATACCCATTCCCCTGTCCCATCTCTCCAACCATGCTTTGCCCACCTTGTCCCCAGATTCATGAATCTGTCTACGCATGGTTTAGTGTGCCCCTCTAGCATTGACTAAGGCCACACGTGTTCAAAACACCTCCTGCGCCGTGACCAGGGCCTCAGCAAGGCTGGTGCCCCTAAGGTGAGGAATCCTTCTTCAGCCTGCTTAGCCGCTGCCTCCTCCTACTCCACCGCCCAGCGTTCTGTTTATGCGTAGCCGCCCCCAGTGAAAGCACATTCCCTCTAAGCACCACTTTATATCCCTCCCACAGGGTAACTTGGCTATCTACTATCCCATCATTCATGGAGAAAAACTCTGACGTTTTGCTGGACAATTACACCACAAAGTCGGGCACCCCCAAATAGTAAGTGTTCAGGCGCCACATTGTAGTGGGCTTAATGTGCATGATGTTGAGTTCAATGACCAACGGGGAATGTTCTGAGATACCTCTAGCTAAGAACTTTGCAGAGAAAAGCCTGTGGATGATAGAGGATGGGACAAAGAAATAATCAATACGCGACATAGAGGCGTGAACCCCAGTGAAGGAGTACCCACATTCCGACCTGTGCAACCTCCTCTGTGTCCACCTAACCCAGAGCTGAGGCAAAGGAGCTTAATTTAGTGGGCAGCCTGGGGTTCCTTGTTCCAATTTGGGGTCTATCCTGACCCAGGACCATAACTTCATTAAAGTGCCCCCCCATCACGCATGTGTCGACCTAGTAGCGGAGTACAAGCGAGGAAGCTGTGTATACCACCACCAAGCCCTAGGTGGCACCCCACAATTCACCCTTTACCATAACAAATCACTTCTGTGAGCTGGAAGGGGACCCTCTTTTGAGTATTAGGGTGCCACACAACCCTTTCGAGAATCCCGCCATTTTATAATTTGTTCGTCTTAATAATTTGCATTGTGTCCCTGCAAGGTGCTTCTCTGTGAGAAGTGCAATGTCGGACGATTGCCTATTGAGAAATTGTAACACCAGCCTACGCTTTACGCTAGAAAACAGCCCCTTCACATTCCAGGTCATCAATGGGACCCCCCTCATGAGCCATCCCCCTAAGAACCGCATCAGCAATCTATCCCTGCCAGGTTCTACCCCCACCCGCACTCCACTTCCCCCAACCTCCAACCCTGAGTCCCCCCAAATCCACCAATAGAGTCCTTAAGCATGGCATTCAAACCAATTACCAACTATAGAACTGTCCCCTTCCCCCACCCCTTACTTCCCCCAACATGAAGCACCTGTCACTCAAAACCTGAGTCAAACGGACACGAGAAAATGCCACCACCCAGGTGCAGGTTGCTCGCTGAAGCAGCCGCTGCAAGCCAAGATCCATATCAAATACCACCTATGCCTCATGATCCCATTGTGTTGCAGCAACCAGCTGTACGCCGGTACCATTCCAGGCTATGTTCAACCATCACCACCTGCCTCCAGCACAGATTCCGTGCTAGCGGATTGTTCCTTGGTCTGTGAGTCAAACAAAAGTGGATATGCCCCAGGCATGGCTTCCAGCCTGGTCCTTTCCTGTAGCAGCCTATGTCCCGGTGCCAACACAATCTGAGTCTCCAGCCAAGCCAAAGCTTCTGTAGGGTTGTGGAAGAGGTGAACTGTCCTCTCGTTGTAAACCTTCCGCTGTGCAACAAAGAGGGTATATTTGATCCCAAGTGCTATCAGCTTCTTCTTCACCAAATCAAAGGACTGGCAGGCCTTCTGAACTTCCCTGGTCTAATATAGGAAGAAGCAAATTCTGTGACCATTGCAGGTCATTGGGCCAGTGGCCTTTGCCATCTGCAGCAGACTGTTGCGGTCTCTATTATTCAAGAGTCTTGCGGTTATGATGCCGGGGGGGTGGGGGTGCCTGGGACAGGGTGACCTGCTTTGATCCTGTGTGTTCTCTCCATTGAAAAGAACTTTAAAAGTTTCTTTGGGGCCATCTTTTCCTCCAAGAAGAATTTCATGCTGGTCCCTTTCTCCTTCTCAGGCAGCCCTAAGATGCAGAGATTGTTGCGTTGCCTCCCATCACTATCCTCTGCTCTTTGCTCCAGGTGTGTTACCTTCTGGGAGCCTGCAGCCTTTTGCCTCTCTAGCTTCTGAAGAGCATCCTCAGAGTCTGAGATACGCTGTTCCTCTTCTCCCACCCTCGATGCCCGTTTCCTCAATTCTTGCCTCAGGAAGGACGCCTCCAACGCCAGCCCATTGATTATTTCCTCAAAGTAGGACCTGGATTCCTATATAGCTCCCATGATGTCTGTGAGTGAAATTTGAGAATCCTGCACTTGCGCTCCCACAGTGGCCCCTGCCAGTACCTGGGGGGCAGATGGTGGGGGCCAGCTCTCCATAATACTGGTCCATTCTGTTATGGAGTTTCCTAGTGTTGTCCTTGACCATGGCGCTGCATCTCACAGAGCTGGGGGGCAGCCTGGGCTGCGGCAATTCTTTCACACCCTCTGGCCCACGTCAGTCACAAATGTGGTGTGCTCTCCATCTTTCTATACCACGCCGTATCTTAGAGGCAGATTTTCCCCTCACGCCGCCTCCAGAGCAGCTCTGCACCCACGCCAGAGCGTCCCCCTTAGAGTCCCCATGCACCCTATGGTGGCCAATCGGAGCTATCAACCTTCTGTTGCAGCCCCCATAGGACCAGTCCGTATTCATCAAGAAAAATCCCATCCTCATTGCCACCATGATGAGGTTGCCCTGGGAGTCAGGCCTGACTGTCTAGGGCAATCGCGCACGCAGCGCCGCAACACATAAACACTCAGCGTGTTTATAAGACTTCCCTCTTGCTTTTATGAAAGGTTTTATAAACGCAGTGTGAAATGCTTCAGAAGGATCCATTGCATTAATATAAAAGCATGTAAATTCGCGCAGTGGCAGGCTCATTTTGAAAATGGTTGGTGCTTTCCAGCGACACCAAGAAGGTGGGGAAAGAGGCAAATATGAGCCTTAAGAAGCATTTAAAAAACAAGGAGCCGATTCATGGAACAAATGTGTGCCGAAAATCGTGGCGCAAGCTGGCGCAAGCGTGAAAAAGCAAGCGTGCGATTCTTGGAAGGGCCTGTGCGTGTTTTCCCCGGGATGTGCGCCAAATCCGTGCGTGGCGCACACAGGCTCTCGTCATTGCAACATCCAGAATGACAGGTGCGACGGGCACAGCGAAAGCGCACAACGTTAGCGCACACACCAAAAAGGGGGCAGAACACGGGGCAGAACGCACAGAATGGGGAACAACGCGTGAAAATAAGGGCGTAACTGGGGATGTACTGCTGGGAAGTACACGGAACGCCCACACACACGCGAACCACACGTATTCATGGAATCGAATAAGGGAAACACACGCACGGCCAAAGACACACACAGGCCTAAACACGTCCGCCACACGAAGGCAGGCGGTAGCGTCCCAGCGCATTACAAAAGTTTGCGCAAACAACAAACATGTATATACACGTATATACAGCTATGATGAATGTCCCATTCTGTGGCCCCCTAGGAGAAATGACTTGTCACGCAACGCTCAGGCCTCCCAAAAAAGCAAGAAAAAGAGATAAGCGACTCCTGCAGCCCACGTGCGTGTAAAAAAACACACGCAGTATGCTGTGGCAGCCAGGAACACAAAAAACACGTACGTGAGCAACACGCAGGCTAGTATGCCCGGAAAAAAAGGGTACGCGACTAACAGGGACCACCCGCATTATTAAAAATAGCGTGTGCGACTCACCGTCTGCCTTGCGCGTAGAAGAAGAAGGCGTAACCAACACCCATGCCAAAAGAAGAAGTACGCACTGTAGCCGCTGTGAAGTAATCGCGTGTGAACTCCAACGCCTGGAAAACACACGCCCCGCTTTCCACGAAAAGCACATACAGAGCGATGGAAACCCACGTGGGACCTTCAATCCGTGCCAGGGAAACACCTGCGCGCACGTTACGTCACATACGCGCTTACGCGCTAAGGGCCTTTCCTCGAATTACACGCTGACGTGCAGTTTTTTCACGTGCCAAATCACTCCGTATCAAACTGGCCATGCGACAACACATGGAAGACCACGCTCCTGCTCAGAAAGCCATTTTCCTGCCCCCCAGAGCCCCGAGCCGACTCCCTCCAGCCATCTGCTGCTGCCTGCCTGCCTTCTGGCCAGGTGCCCTGCTATTTGGTGCCTGCACGTCAGCCATCTGCAGGGGTCCAGTTGCTTTGACCACCCCTGCTGGAACAGAAGGCTCCTGACTGAAGTTCCATCGCTCCACAGCCCAGAATCAGGATCCAATTGCCCACCCACACCTGCCTTGGGGTTTCCATGTCGGGGCAAACACCATAAGAGACCACTGGCGACCCCCAGCCAGAGAGGCAGAGGGCTACCAGCTTCAGTGCCGCAGAAGTTGGTATCCTGGTGGAGCAAGTCCTGGTGCATTATGACGCCCTCTTTGGAAGACGACACGTCCGGAAGCGCTGGGAGGACTTCAGGTCCAGGACCCTCAGGAAGGCCCGGTGCCTCTTGGAGGCAGCGGATGCAGAGGGGTGCCGGGTCCGCCTTACCAACGATCAGATGAGGGTCCTGGAACGGCATACCCATCCAGAGTCGAGCGGTAAGTGTCCATGTGTGCTGATTGGACGCAGTGCATGTTGAGGTGTGCCAGGTGTGTGCAGCTAAGACATATGTCTTGAAAGGTCCATGTATGGATGTGTATGTGCAGGGACATGAGCCTGCTGCATGTGAGTCCAGTCATGTGTGAGACACATCAATGGTGTATGTGTTCAAATGCATGATGCACAAATGCATGTGGGGATGCACACATGTTAGCATTTCTGTGCATGTACTATGGCATGGTTGGGGTGTGACACATGAATGCTGGTTCCACCTTCATGTACGTGCACGGCATACATGTGCATGTGTGTGTGTTTGACATGTGCAAATGTGATACACCATGGATGCATGTGACACAGACATGTAGGAACCCCATTGGCAGATGTGACATATTTGCCGATGATTGCACTGTGACAGGTGGTGGAGATGTACAGATGTATGTATGTCTGGTGGCATGTGTGCATTTGTTCGGCACTCCCCGTGTTGCATGTGACGTCAGGCTAACCTTCTGATGTTCATGCTGTTGTATGTGTATGGATGCTGCTGCCTGCTGCACGATTCCTGTTAATTTGCGCATGTGTGTGGGTTCAATTGATATGTGTGCTGGGGAGTGTGATGCCAACTGTGAAGTTTGAGACTGCCACTCGTGTGCAACTGTCATGTGTGTATCAGACCATTGTACAGTGCCCTGATGCCTGTGTTCTGTCTCTCCCTGTCTGCAGCGTCAACTGATGAAGAGGATGGAAACGGTGCTGTGGAGCACAGCGGCAGGGATCCCACCGCCAGCAGGAGATGCAAGGCCCAGCTCCCCTCCCAGGTTGTCATGTCTTCGGGGAGTGAGGAGTCTGGTGCCACGTCCGTGGCCGCAGCTACCGAGGGAAGGTCCAAGAGGCGGAGGTTGGAGGTGGACTCATCGGCAGCAGAAGGGGCAGTTGAGCCCTTTACAAGGGCCTATGGAGGAAGATGGCACGGAGTCATCCAGGTTGGTGGGGGGTTCGGTTGAGGAGGAGGCCGTGGAAGGCCCACGCACGGAGCCTAGAGGGGAGGGTTCCACTGGTGCTAGTGGTGCAGTCCAGAGACAGGAGGCAGTGCAGGCCGCCGCAGAGGTGCCTGTGTGTAATCCTGTCCCCGATCCTGTGACTGCATCATCCGGCACCAGCATGGATGCATCCGTCCAGACCCGTTTTCAGGGAGGGGATGCGCACACAACAACTGGCCTAACTCTCCCTGCGGAC
This sequence comes from Ambystoma mexicanum, assembly GCF_040938575.1. Lineage (NCBI taxonomy): Eukaryota > Metazoa > Chordata > Amphibia > Caudata > Ambystomatidae > Ambystoma > Ambystoma mexicanum. Next base: position 233,259,446 of record NC_090921.1, read on the forward strand.
GTGGCAATCCGGGACCGTGTTGAGCCTGTCCTAGCTGGTGTGGCATTGCGTCAACGTGGTATTCGGGATGATGTGCAGGGTTCTTGTGAGGACAATGCACGTCATTTCGAATACCTCATTGACTGCGTCGGTTTACTAGGACGGGTCACCAGCACTCGGTTTCTCTGTGTGCTGGATCTTCTAGCGACTCCCTCCTCAACTGCACCCCCTATGTGCCAGTTGTCCTCCGTGCCATCTTCCTGCCCAAGTATCACCTGGGCACCCTATGGAGCTGTCCCTGACCCAGCGGCCAGGCTGGTGGAGGACACATCCCTGCCACAGTCGGGAATCAGAGGTCCAGCAGGGGTGGCCACCCCAACAACTGGACCCCAGCAGGAGGAGGACGTACAGGTATCGACAGGCAGGGCACATGCACGGCAGCAGCTGGCTGAAGGTGAGAGCGAAGATGGCTCGTGGCCATCACCATCACAGGGGCAGGCATCAGCCGGAATGTAGGAGGACCCTGGATTGGGAGTGTCTTCCGTGTGGCAGCGGTTGGGCCAGCGGATAGATGTGGAGCAGCAGCGGGTGGAGGAAGCACAGCTCACTATGGTCAGGGCGGAGAACTCCATGCGCAGGGTATTGAGGCAGGCTGAGTGCCTCGAGGCAACTCCCAGGGAGTTGGAACAGGCCATGACTGCATCCCTGCGAGACCTCGAGGCCAGGGAAGAGGCCCACCTCCGGGACATCGACATGGAGTTTGATGATGCCCTGGCCCGGAACATCAACAAGTGAGCCATTCGACTTGCCCGCCGCCATTGTATATAGTTCATTAGTGTTAGGTTTCCTTTGTTTTTTCCTTTATTTTGGAGTTCATGGACATTGCTCCACTTTATGTATATCGTGTTTTATTCATAGGACTTTTTTGTAGGTTTCCTATTGTTTGTGGATCATGGACCATTTGGACTTCCATTGTATATAGTTGCAGACTTGTACATACTTTCTTTTCCAATTTTCCCATAGATCAATGGTTTTCTTTTATTTGGATTATATATTTCCTATTGACATTGGCAATGGACCACTTTTTTATTCAACATGACGTTTATTTGTTTTCCATTGGATTACCATATTTTGCTTATATCTGTCATTGTATATTGATTTTTAAGTTTGATTTCTTCTATGTTACTTCATTATGTTTTTAATCATTTCTAACTTCATGATTGGTGTTGTGTTCTATCATTGGTTTTGTGCATGTCTCAATGAACATTGCCTCAGTCATGTGTTGTGCATTTATGCATGGGCATGGTGGTTCTTTTAAAAATGTCATGGCATGGTTAATTTGGGAGTGGGCACAGTGGATGTTTGCGTGCTTGGAGTGGGGGGCAGGGGGGATTGTGGTTGGCATTAGGGACATGGGTCTGTTTACTCATGACATGTTGTTTGTTGGGCCATGTGTCGGGGCCTGCTGGCAGGTGCCCGTCACTGGTGTGTGGGTGGCTGACATGATTCGGGGCCTGCTGGCAGGTGCCCGTCAATGGTGGGTAGGTGGGGGACAATGAGTCAGTACTGCTGGCAGGTGCCCGTCAAAGGTGGGTGGGGGACATGAGTCGGGGCCTGCTGACAGGTGCCCGTCACTGGTGGGGGGGGCATGTGTTGGGGCTCACAAGTTCATGGTGCCATGTGGGCTGCCTGCAGGGCATGGTCAGGGTGGATGGGCTGCCTGCAGGGCATGGGGAGGGCCCACACTGCCAAATCGCATGTAAAACTCCCAGCGCACCCCCGGAATAAGCTTACCCGCCTGCGCTAGCGAAAACGCGGGCAAAAGTCCCCGCGCACCCCTCGGAATGCACGTACCCGTTCGCGCAAGGCCTATCGCGTGTGAAACTCCACACGCACCCCTGGAATACACGTGCCCCGCTCGCGCAAGGCCTATCGCATGTAAAACTCCACGTGCACCCTCAGAATACGTGCAGGCAACCCATCACCCCAGACCATACCCCGCAGGCAGCCCATCACCCCGGGACATGCCCCGCAGGCAGCCCATCACCCCTGGGCATGCTCCGCAGCCAGCCCACTCCACAGGGGGGACATTTTCCACGTGTTTTCGCTGGCGTGAGCGGGGTACGTGTTTTCCGGGGGTGCGTGTGAAGTTTTACACACGATAGGCCTTGCGCGAGCAGGGTACGTGTATTCCGAGGGGTGCGTGGATAGTTTTACACGCGTTTTCGCTGGCGCGAGCGGGGGACGTGTATTCTTAGGGGTGCACTGGGAGTTTTCCACGCGTTTTAGCTGGCGCGAGGGGGATATGTGTATTCTGAGGGGTGCGCGGGGAGTTTTACACAAGTTTTACACATGTTTTTGCTGGCGCAAGCGGGGTACGTGTAATCCGAGAGGTGCGCGGGGAGTTTTACACACGTTTTCCTGGTTGGGGGGCCGTATGCTGGTCCACTGGCCTTTGCGCCATGTACTGGATTTGTGCAATGTTTTTGGCGCACGGGGCGGGATTGGGGCCGTAACTGGCACTGCTGCAGGGTCGCTGCGCCACTCTGCGCCACGGCTGCTTATGGATGTATAAATCCATGAATACGCTGTGCGCCTAAATGGGTTTTGGCGCGCGCAGCTGGCGCAGACTGCCGCACGTGCACTCTGTGCGCCAGCCGCATGCTCCACTTGTTTGCCGAATAGTATGAATTACCCCCCAAATGTTTACAATGTGAGACTGCTGTGGTGTGTGACCCTCCCAAGTGTGTTGCCCCTTTAATGGGATGTGTCCCTCCCATGTGTATTGCCCTTTAAGATGGACCATGACTGTGTTATGGCCCAAGCTAATAAAAGGAGCCCCTGCAGGCACGTGCATCAGAACGGCTGCAGAGTCCCAAAGACAAATGACTGAGTCCGTCTCTCATTTAGGCCTGCAGGCCCAACCCGTGTGAGCACGAGCCTCCAGGCTATGATGCCGTGGGGCCCTCATGCCATTCAGGGGGCAAGGGTCTGCATGGTCAGGGTATGGCCCGCCCTGCCCCCACTTAAGGCCAGGTGTCCCCCGGCAAACCCCTGAGGCACTGGGCCTCCAGGGTGCTGGTGTCCCATAGCACCCAAGGAGGTTGTGTGGATAAATACGAGGCTGCCACTGAAGCGTGTTAATACATTTTATTATCAGAGCAATTCAAAGGGGGTGGTGCTGAGGTTAATACAGTCAATATGCGATGGCTCCGAAGGCAGCCCAGGGGATGCTGGAAGGGTATGGGATACCAAATAGTACGTAACACCGGTTTCCAAGTCACGTGTGATGGTTTTATATGCAGGTGAGCGGGAGTGCTGGAAATTCAGATTTTCAACATATTCGTTCGAGAAAGTCATAATTCTATTACAGACACAGAGGCAAATGATTATGCTTCTCTTTCCATTTTACTACTTCAGCAGCAAATTTAGAAACCAATAAAACATGAAACAAAAAATAAAAAGACTCAAGTACAATAACCCTACTTTTTTGAGTCTTTGGTTGTTCTGTTCTTATTGGTCCTCAAACTGACCATATGATAACCTTAACCAATCAGCATAGTCATTCTCCTTAAACCACACTGTCCCTCTACTTCACTTCCTCTTTTTTTTGCTTAGTTGAGAATGTGTCCAGTGAACTTTGCAATCCCGTCCATTCCCTGCATATACATCTTCAGTTTCGGATTGTTTGCTGTCCGCAACCGCACCTAATAGATATATGAAGTAACCGATGACTGTAAGTTGAAAGAGGGTGGGAAAATCATAAAATCAACCACAATTTCTATTATCTTTTTGTGCATTTAACAAATCTGTAACGTTCTAATGTATTCATCATAACCATTTCAATACTTGCAGAAACACATGTAAAACATTCCATTACTTTTTACATTCCATCATTGTTATTACGACTGATAGGGTGGGATAATCCTTTGCCTCTGTGTCTTTAATAGAATTATGACTTTCTGGAACAAATGTGTTGAAAATCTGAATTCTGTGTCAAGACCGGAGGATCGGATTATGCTTTTTAAAAGCTTACTCACCACTAACAATGCCACACTTTCCGTTGGTTTAAATTCAAATGTTTTTAAAGTCGATTCATTCGACCAATCTGCAGACCTCGTAATGTCTTCTACTCCGGCTCCTATGTTGAATGCCTTGGTAGCCATCACTCCTCTTGGTGAGTGAGCCCCATATTTCCCTACGTCAATGCCTGCCTGCTCCATCAACCATCTAAGCCATCTGGCTACGGTAGCCGGTGTAATGGAAAAAAAGGTTTACAAATAGCTATTAGTAACTGAGATACTCCTGGAGGTCTCACTTCCCATGTCATATCCATGTCATATCCTCATATGCTGCTAAGCATCTGACTGGGCATAGTTTTGCTTGTCCCGGAAAAGATTTGTAAGATATGGATCTCAAACCTGTCTTCATTCTCCTCGCTATGAGGAAGGTCACTCCGTTTGGTGACACACTCTTCCTGTTGATCTCAAATGCTCTGACATCTGATGACCTTTTACAAGCCAATAGACATAGTAGCATGGCTAGCTTGCCTGAAATAGCCTTCCCGGATAGTTCCTGATTATCTGGCCATGATAGAAATAATTTCAAAACTGTGTCGACATCCCACACATGAGTATATTTTTCACTAGGGGGTCTAATCATCTTTACTCCCCTTACTAGTCTACAGATCAGGGGATGTTCACCTATCGCTATCCCTTCGATCCTCGGGTGATCTGCTGATATCGCTTACCTGGCCGTATTGATTGTTCTGTATGCCTTCCATTGGTGCCAATTGTGCTACGAAATTAGCTACATGTACTACATCCGTTCAATCGGATTGAATACTCCTCTCTAAACACTAGCTACTCCATCTAGCCCATGCAGACTTATAGGCCCTGTGTGTTCCTGGTGCCCAGGATTCGTTAATGATGCTTTCAGCCTCATTCAATAGTCCTGGCCTAACCCAAGATCTCCTGAAATCCCCCATGCGATTAGGTTGAGCCTGCCTGAGCTCACTAGTGGATGGCTGAGGTACATGGGGTCTCAAAAAATGAATTTGTGGCTGGGTAGTGTCACTGAGCTGTGATGTGATAATTCCAGTAGACTGAGGAACCACACCTGACCCCTCCAATCCGGCGTAATTAGAACTAGTAATGCTTTCTGCCGTCTCACGTGGGATAGCGTCCCCGCTATCAAGGAGAAAGGAGGAAACGCGTAGGTTGTTTGTTGGCCCATGTTTGCAGGAAGGGGTCTGTCGCTTCGGCCTCTGGATCCGGTCTCCAGCTGAAATACTGGGTTAACTGGTTGTTCAGTATAGATGAGAATAGGTTGGCATGGTCCCCATTGAGTCATAAGTTCTTGAAACACCAACTCGTCCAGCTTCCAATCGCTGGCGTCCCTGAGGTATCTGGAGTTCCAATCTGCCACCTAGTTCTGATGGCCCGCAGGTACTCTGCTGTCACTAATACTTTCCTCTGAAGACAGAGTTCCCAGAAATCTGTTGCTAATTCCGCCAGTAGTCTAGATCTTGTCCCCCTCAGTCTGTTTATGTGCCTGACTGCCGAGACATTGGGCCTCATAATGAGTGTTGCGGTAAGGCTTACTCACCACTAACGATGCCACACTTTCCGGTGGCTTAAAATAGAAAGGGCCTCATTGCGACCCTGGCGGTACGGGGTAAATGGTGCCGTAAAAGGTCCTCATTATGAGGACCCGGACGCGATTTCGGAGGCAGCCATGCCAATAGCGCCAATAGCGGCATGGCTACCGCCGAACTCGTAATGAGGGCCAATGTTTTAAAAGTCGATTCATTCGACCAATCTGCAGACCTCATAATGGGCCTCATTACGACCCTGGCGGTACGGGGTAAACAGCACCGTAAAAGGTGCCAGTGCCGTTTACCCCATACCGCCTCATTACGAGGTCCCCTCGCGGGACCCAGGAAGCAACGCCTGGTCAAACCAGGCGTGCTTACCGGGTCCTGCGAGGGGAAGAGGGAGTAAACAACGGGCCAACTCGTAATGGCCCGTTGTTTGCTCCCTCTCCCATTCCCATTCAGCCCTATGGGGCTGAATGGGAATGGGGAAGGACCGGGTCCGGGTCCTTGGAGGGAGGAATAACCGGGCCTTCCGAAATCGGAATGGCCCGGTTATTCCTCATTCTGAGGACCCGACGCGATTTCGGCGGTAGCCATGCCGCCAATAGCAGCATGGCTACTGCCGAACACGTAATGAGGGCCAATGTCTTCTACTCTGGCTCCTATGTTGAATGCCTTGGTAGCCATCGCTCCTCTTGCTGAGTGAGCCCCATATTTCCCTATGTCAATGCCTGCTGGCGCTGTTACCTCGCCACAATATTCCGAGTTCTGCTCGCGGGGCTGCTCTGTTCGCCTGGTCAGACCAGACGTGCAGAGCGGCACCCGCTAGCAGAACAGGATGGTAGCAACAGTCCAGTTATTAACGGGACCGTTGTTACCATCATCCCCATTCCCATTGAGCCCTAGGGGGGCTCAAATGGGAATGGGGACGTACCGGTCTGGGTCCCGGGAATGGGAATTACCGGGCCCGCAAAGGTCGGAATGGCGCGGTAATTCCCATTTTTCAGGACCCGGACCCGAGTTTGGGGTAGCCATGCCGGTAAAAATGGCATTGCTACCTCCAAACTCGTAATGAGGCCCATTGTCCATCTTTAGCAGGATGTGAAAGTGAGGAAGGCGAGCCGCGCACATGGGATTCAACCCTGTTAATACTTGGAGATTCTTGGGATTTAACCCAGTTACTTTTTTGCATCAGGTATATTTTGACTGGGAACTGGAGTGCGCGCCTCGCCTTCCTCACATTTTCACATCTTTAGCAGGACACAACATTGTGCCCTCTCCCGAGTCCAGCATTTCACTGCGAAGGACCCTGCCAGTAACTCCAGACAGTTGATGTGGAGAGTCGTCTCCTGATCAAACCATCTGCTGGCGTCAGATTCGATGACCAGGTCCGGGTGATGTACCAAAAATGGCCCTCCCGTTCCATGCATCCATGTGCTGTAGCCACCATTCCAGCTCTTCCCTCACTTCTTGGGAGATGGTAACATTCGTTTTGTATGAAGCACCTCCCCTGAGGTGTCTGATCTTTAACCTCTGGAGTGCCCTGTAATGTATTGGTCCTGGGAATATTGCTTGGATCGATTACACTAGTCGGCCCACTAACCTTACGATGTCCCTCAGTGACATTTCTCCTCTCGCTAGGGTGTCTCTTAACTGCTTTTTGTTGTCGTTCACCTTGGCAATGGGTAACTGAGAGATCCCTGAATAGAGTGCACTATTAATCCCAGGAATTCCATTGACGGTTCCGGTACTATTTTGGATTTCTCCCAATTTATTAGGAACCCCAGGTCTTCTAACAATGTTATTGTCGACTGCACCTGTACTTGTAGTGTTTCTTTCTCCTGACACATCAGACATATATCATCTAAGTAGTATATTATGAGTCTTATTCCCTGACTCCTGAGGTGTGTCACCACTGGCTTCAATATCTTGGTGAAACACCATGGGCCTCATTACGACCCTGGCGGTACGGGGTAAACGGCGCCGTAAAAGGTGCTGGCGCCGTTTACCCCATACCGCCTCATTACGAGGTCCACTCTCGGGACCCAGGAAGCAACGCCTGGTCAAACCAGGCATGCTTACCGGGTCCCGCGAGGGGAAGAGGGAGCAAACAGGCCAACTCATAATGGCCCGTTGTTTGCTCCCTCTCCCATTCCCGTTCAACACTATGGTGCTTGAGGGGGATTGGGGAAGGACCTGGTCCGGGACCTTGGAGGGAGGAATTACCGGGCCTTCCGAACTCGGAAGGCCCAGTACCGCTGAGGTCGTAATGAGGCCCCATGGTGTGGATGCCAGGCTGAAGGGCAGACATCAAAACTCCCAGGTCAACTCTCCCTAGATGAACCTTTAGGAATCTGCAATGTTCCTCTGCTATGGGTATAGTTAAATACGAGTCCTTTAGATCTATTCTGGCTGGCCAATCTCCTTGAATTAAGGTATCTCTTAACAGGTGTATCCCTTCCATCTTGAACTGCCTGTACACCACAAATTCATGTAAACCTTTCAAGTTTATAATTGGTCTTACATTGTGTTTCCCTTTCACAAGAAACCTGTTGCTTATATAACCTCTTGAGGAATGTGTTACTAGTCGTATGGCCTTTTTGCTTTCTAGCCCTCTCAGCTCTTCCTCTAGCAATAATTTGTCTTCTCTGTTTAGCTCTAAACCCCTTGTAAGATTCCTCTGATGAGGTGCCTCTAGAAAGTCTATGAGAAAACCTTGAACGGTTTCTATTATCCAAGTATCCCCAGATAGAGTGTGCCAATTTTGTGTAAACTCTGCTAGTCTTACCCCTACTGCTTGGGTAATTAATCGTGGGCTGTTCGCTCTCACATGAGGTGTTTTGTTGGTGCTCTCCATTACACCAGCTTCTACCCCTTCCTCGGCCCCTTGATGGGAAGAAGGGGGTCTGTCTTCGATCCTCTTGATCTCGCCACTGCGTTCTGTCCTGGTAGGATCTGTTAAAGTGGAATCGGCCAGCGGAGCGACCCCTGCCTCTGCTGGCCCTCCCTGAAAATCTTTCTCCCAAATACTCTTTTGAGTGAGGCCTGCGCCTTGTCCAGCGCTGCATAGCAGTTAGCGAACTTTGTTAACTCGTTTAATCTCTCCCCCATAACAGAAAGGGACTTAGAAATCATTATCACCCAACTCAAGCCTACAAGATGTAAAAATGATATGCACACCACTATGATAATTAAGACCTGTGCCCCTTCTCTTATTACTGCCATATGCCAATTTGTCAACACCTCTATTTCTACCGGCACGGTCCCTCAGGATCTTAAGAAATCCTGGGTCATGCCTATTTTGAAGAAACCTGGACTCTCAGTCGACATGCCAAACAATTACCGCCCTATCACCAACACAGCATTCTTGCTTAAGATTCTGGACCGGGTGGCATACATACAGATCGCTGAGCACCTAGAGCCATATCCCATTCTTGATGACCATCCGTCGGGTTTCCGAGTTGGATATGGCACTGAAACCGCGTTGCTCGAACTTAAATCCAAATTGATGGCTCGTATGGATAACAAGAAGCCTTCTCTACTTATGCTGCTAGATCTTTCCGCAGCCTTCGACCTGGTGGACCATGATATCATGGCCACCAGGTTGTCTGAAGTGGCTAATTTCTCCCCACTAGCATGCAAATGGGTTTTGTCATTTCTCAGCAACCGTGTTAGCAGAGTCTTCCAAGGCAATGCCGAATCGGAGCCCATTCTTACTACCTGTGGTGTTCCTCAGGGTGCCTGCACTTCTCCCTGCTTTTACAATATATTTACGGCTCCCCTGTTTGCAATGTTAGACCATGAGAATATCATATTTACCAACTATGCGGATGACACTCAATGTGTCATCCCGCTTCTCGGGTCTCAGACTGGATGAAATTGCCATTAATAAAGTCTTCACTATAATTGAAACCTGGATGGTTCATAACAAGCTGGCACTAAAGAAATCCAAAACCGAACTATTGGTAGTTGGCTCACCGCATACCATTATTAAACTTGGCTCACAGTACGACAATTTCCAGCTGGGTGAAGAATCCATCAAACCTTTGAAAAAAGTAAAAACTCTAGGAAACAGCATGTTAGTAGTATTGTTTCTTCTTGTGCATACTACATTAAACTTTTAACACATCTAAGGCCTCTTATTTCTCAGGATAATGCAGAAACTATTGCGAGAGCAATAGTAGGCTCTAAAATAGACTACTGCTCGAGCCTTCTTATGGGAATTAATAAATCTGAAAGTAACAGGCTACAAATCTGTCAAAATGGGGCTATTAGAGCCGTTATGAAACTCAAACACAGAGATCATGTTACACTAGCGAGACGTGAGCTGTACTGGCTGCCTGTGGCCGCCAGAGTTCTATTTCATACCCTGACTATTGTCCATAAGTGCAGATCTGGGAAAATGCCTGGTTACTTACAACAGCTATTACCCATAAGAATCAACACAAGAGCACTTAGGTCTAATGATTCGTTTTTTTTTATCTGAACCTAAGTGCAACACTGTCAGAGCAACCGATTCAGCCTTCTTCTCTGTTGGTCCTAGAGCTTGGAATGCTCTGCCGCTGGAGCTAAGATCTATCGAATCTTTAGAATTCTTTAAAATAAGACTAAAGACATGTCTGTTCCATCAAACGACCTTCTTGCCTGTGATATTTTCGCTTGGCCCTGCTTCATGACATTGGGCCTCATTACACGGAAGGCGGAAATGGTTAACGGCCACCGTTAATGGTAACGGTGACCGTTAACCATTACCGCCTTACTATGAGGTCCCTTAGCGGGTTGGTGCTTTAACGCCTGCTTTTTGCAGGCGTTAAAAACCAACCCGCTAAGGGACCTCGGAGCTAATTACGGCACCGCAAAATTGCGGTGCCGTAATTAGCGCCTTCCCCATTCCCATAGAGCCCTATGGGGCAGAAATGGGAATGGGGAAGGGCAATGGCGGAAGGGGGATTTACCGCCCCTCCAACCTTGGAATGGGGCGGTAAATCCCCTTTCCGCCAAGGCGGTGCCGGTATTTTAACGGCATGAGTCATGGCGCTAATAGCGCCATGGCTCACCGCCTTCCGTGTAATGAGGCCCATTGTCTTTTGTTTTCTGTTTTATGTGTTTTGTAGTGCCCTCACGCCTTCGGGTTCATGGCCGCGCTATACAAATATATTAAAGTAAAGTAAAGTATGAAGGAATCTCCAAAGAGTTATCCCTTTGCGGTCGACGCCGACTCCGAAGAAGCTAGTTCACTTAGCTTCGGGTCTATCTTTACCAGAAGAGACCTTCTCCTCTCCGTGGTTATCGTGTGGTTGGCGTTGCCCAACATACAGATTGGCCCCTGGTCCCACCCGATCAGAATCGCTGGGTCCACTGGCTCCCCCTTTTCTCTGGCCTCTTCGCCAATCTATAGAAACTTAGTGAGGGGCCCTGTCATGTCCAGCATTTTATCCTGGCATGATCGCCAGGACCTATCTAGTCCTTTTCTCAAGTCCTTGGTGTACTTGCTCATGAACATGATCATTTTGTCATCAATCCCAGGTGTATCTGCTGCATCCTCTGGGAGGTGAGGTCTAGGGCATTCCGCCCTCATCTTACTCCTAGTCACTTTAGCTAGGGGCGCCCTCAGGCACTTTCTCAAGTAGGCCTCTATTTTCTTTGGTGGCTCCCACTCGGAAGGCCTTGGGTGGATTAGTGCCTCAGGATCAAAATCATCACCTGCACCATCCTCCTCTGTCTCCTCCTCCTTCCTCTTTTTCTTTGGCGCTTTGTGGCATTCTTCTTCTGATGAAGATATGGAATATACCTCTTACTCTGAATATTCCTCCTCCCAGTCCTCCTCTCCCTCATCAGAGGTGTCTGAGGAATTATTCTACCACCTGCTAGGCCCGCCTTTACTCTTACTCTCCTTCTCTTACCACCCTTCTTCTTTGGTGATGTGCCCGGGGGGGGTGTGGGCTTCTTCTGCCCTGCGGGCTGCTTTTCTGCCCCCTTTTGTTTTCCCCTGTGCTTTTAGCCCTTTGATCTCTTCCAGGCCCTGTGAGAACTTGAGCCAGTCCTCCATCAGAGCTATCTGCTGTGGCCCTTGTCACAACGAGGCCCCCAGGGCTTTTTGGAGGACCTGAGTCATCTCCGCATCGCTCCTCTTCTGGCTAATGTGAGCCTTTCCCTCATCACTAGAGGAGCTCATGTCTGCACAGAACACTGGGGATTTTAGACTATAAGCCACGAGCCTTTATAATCTCTTGGAGATTGAAAATATATATATATTGTATAGATTGCCTGGCCTGTTTTGGATATATATATATCTATATATATGTTATATAGCAGGTTTTACCTGGGACTGTGCCCGTCACTGTTTTGTTGCAGTATCTCTCTCTCTGGCCTGCAGGGGCGCTGTGATCTGTATTCACGTAGCACGATTAGATAGACCGAATGTGTGGATTATGGGCCTCATTCCACGGTATGCGGTAACCATGGCGCTATTAGCGCCATGGTTGCCGCCAGTATTTTATCGTGTCCGCCTTGGTGGATGGCGGAATTACCGCCCTACTCCAAGGTAAGCGGGGGCGGTAATTCCCCATTCACCAAGGCACTTCCCCATTCCCATTTTTGCCCCCATAGGGCTCAATGGGAATGGGGAAGGAGCTGATTACGGTACCGCCAATTGCGGTACCGTAATTAGCACCAAGGTCCCTTTGCGGGCCCGTTACTTAACGGCTGGTAAAACCAGCCGTTGAGGTCGGGTCCCGCAAAGGGACCTCGTGGTAAGGCGGTAAGGGTTTACCGGTACCGGTAAACCCTTACTGGTACCGGTAAACCCTTACTGCATTCCGTGTAATGAGGCCCAATGTCTCCTGATTACTGGAGTGTTCAGATATGTTTTCGGATAGATCGCAATTACGTTATCTCACTTCCGTAACGGTTCGCGGAATGGTGGGGCGTCTGGCACTATGTGGTCTCGTCGCGCTCCCCCTTCAGTGAATTGTGTGGACGGCGTTCTGAATCACAGAGCATCATGAGTGCAAAGTCAAAAACCGTGACAAAGACAGGTGGGAATATGCGCTGTGTTCAGGGGAAAAAGGCGTTATCAAAAAGAAAACAAACTATACCCAAAATGACCACAGGGTATCAGCATTCTAACTAAAAGAATACGGTTTTAAAAACTGTCAGGCAACATGTACACAATGGGCCTCATTACATGGTAGGAGGTAAACCATGGCGCTATTAGCGTCATGGTTCATGCCGGTAATTTACCGGTACCGCCTTGGAGGAAAGGGGAATTACCGCCCTATTCCAAGGTTGGCGGGGCGGTAATTCCTCCTTCCTCCATTGACCTTCCCCATTCCCATTTTTGCCCCATAGGGCATAATGGGATTGGGGAAGGTGCTAATTACGGTACAGCAAATTGCGGTACCGTAATTAGCACCCTGGTCCCTTTGCGGGTTGGATTTTTAACGCCTGCAAAAAGCAGGCGTTAAATTCCCCAACCTGCAAAGGGACCTCGTAATAAGGCGGTAAGGATTTACTGGTACCGGTAAACCCTTACCACCTACCGTGTAATGAGGCCCACTGGATCCGGGTTCTCGGAATGGGTACCTACTGGGTCATTCCAACCTTGGAGGACCCGGTAAGTCCCCATTCTGAGAACCATTCCCCATTCCCATTTGAGCCCCCATAGGACCCAATGGGAATGGGGAAGTAGCTAATAACGGTACTGCAATTTGCAGTACCGCTATTGGCTCTGAGGTCCCTTAGCGGGTCCCGTCCTTAACACCTGGGACCCGCTAAGGGACCTCGGAATATGGAGGTGCCAGTAAACCCTTACCTCCTACCGCGTAATGAGGCCCAATGAATGTTCCACCCTCCAGTGTTGGGTTGGTGCAGCCGTCTACAGTAGCTCATGGGTGCCCATGGGCCTCATAACGACCCTGGCGGATGGACCATGGTGCTAATAGCACCATGGTCCATGCCGGTAACTCTCCGACTCCGCCATGGCAGACGGGGAATTACCACCCCATTCCGAGGTTGGCGGAGTGGTAATTCCCTCCTCCGCCATGGCCCTTCCCCATTCCCATTTTTGCCCCATAGGGCATAATGGGAATGGGGAAGGCGCTAAGTACGGTGACGCAAATTGCGGCACCGTACTTAGCACCAAGGTTCCTTTGCGGCATGGTTTTTAACGCCTGCAAAAAGCAGGCGTTAAAATCATCATCCCGCAAAGGGACCTTGTAATCAGGCGTTAAGGGTCGTCTCCGTTTACGGGGCGGTAAAACCCTTAACGCCTGACTCGTAATGAGGCCCCATGTCATGTTATGCCTTGGCCTAGATAGCGTTTGACAAATCCACCTTTTAAAGACTACAGAGACTGAAGTGCGAAAAATACGGGGATGCTGATGTCAATGCCGAGGTGGCTCTCTTTTTGTACTACTTTAAAAAAGGATCTGTAACGTGTTCTTTAGGAACGGCACCCGAGGAGGATGGCTGTTTAGAGTCCTCTCGACAATGGAACAAGGAGAAGTGACGAGGGTAGGTAATGGCACCCTGCAATGGGATGTTTTATTTACACAGCGACACCTGTCGGCTGTCGTCCACTTGACGGATACGTCCCTATGGCTGGTGGAGACAATGGATGCCCGCAGCCAGATTTATAACGCAGGCAGAGGGTATTTTGGGTACACGTTTAAAGATCTGAATATCCCACAAGACGATCTGCTGCAACGTTTAACACCGACAACTGTATTAGTGGGTGTGCTTGAACTCTATTTAGAAAACCGTTTTATGCGATTCGTTTGTACACCTGCTCTATAGGGTTGGATGTTTGTTTAAAAAGGAAGGAAAAGGGCTGTGAACATGAAGAATAAAAACATCCCATATACCATAATTATGAGAAAAATGGGCGCTGTCAAGTTGAACTATGGAAGACCGCGTGGCCTAATGGATAAGGCGTCTGACTTCGAATCAGAAGATTGAGGGTTCGAGTCCCTTCGTGGTCGGTTCTTTTTTTTTTTCTTCAATTTTTAAAAATAATTTCCAAAACACTGCAAATTAAACAGGTAACAAGCAACCGTAAACATTCTGCTGTGGGCCAGTTAGCTGTGGGAGTAGGGCTTCCACTGATGGAGTAATGATGCGAGTGATTGCATAGGACATCTGCGTGCCCTTTCAACTTTTTAGTGATATTGGCATTTTAACACATACACAGAACAAAAAAATAACCAAACTTTAGGACCATTATACCTACAGAAAGCTCACCTATTCAAGCTCTGTCCAGGCCCTATAGGGCCAAATACACACAAGCCTCCTAATTTGCATATGCATTGACACCAACAGAAGAGGGAGTTGCAAGGAGTGTCTTTAGTCTTTGATACTTAGAGGCACCATGGAAAGTGACATTACAAGATGCTGCCATAAGTAAGCAGAGTGGTGAATAACTTTGTGTTATGAAATATATGAATGGCACTAATATTATCTAAGGAGCAACTGGTTTTAATTTGTTCTTCTAGGTAGCATGATATATCAACATAAGCTATGAGCTGAATCGTTCAGAGGCTCCAGATAAGACATAGCGAGATTCAATGATTTGCCCAGGATCATACGCTTGGTTAAATGGAGAAACCTGGATGTGAACAATTAAAGCAACTTAACACCTATACTCCCCCTTTAATTTATATAAATATTTATTAAGGTTTTGCTTTGAGCTTCATGTGCTTAGATACTACTTTCTTATAGCAATGCCATGATAAGAACCAAGATTACATAATAAACTGGCCTTTCATAACAATCTGACCTTAAACTATATAGTTGAGCACAGTGGTGGAACTGGAAAAGATTTGGTGGGGGATCCCACAAGGACCAGGGTGGGGCGGAGGCGGTGTCTGAGGAGGCAGGGTTTAGAGGGGGCGGAGCTGGTAGTTGACCTCTGATCAAAGGAAATGTCCAAAATAATAGTTTAAAACTGCACAATTTCTTTCATGCTGCTTCTTTTCCAAACTATCAGGCCGATTCATGGAAAATGTGTGCGCCGAAATCGGTGGCGCAAGCGAGAAAAATCTGACGCATGCGTGCGAATCGCTCGCAAGCGATTCATGGAAGTCTGAGCGCGTGTTCTTCCAGGGAGCTGCGCCGAAACAGCGCATGGCGCATACATTACTGCGACATCCCGGTCGCAGTGCACGACGCGCACAGCGAAAGTGCACAACGTGTAGTGCACACACCAAAAAGGGGGCGGAACATGCGGAATGGGGAACAACGTGTGAAAATGAGGGCGTATCTGGGGAAGTACTGCTGGGAAATACATAGAAGGCTCGCACGCGAGCAAACAACACGTATTCATGGAATCAAATAGGGGAAAAACGTGCACACCAAAAGACACACACAGGCGTAAACACGTCCGCCACACGAAAGCAGGCGGAAGCATCCTTGCGCAGTATAAAAATGCGCGCAAACAACAAACACGTATATACAGCTACGATGAATGTCCCATTTCTCGCAGCAGTGATCGTGGGACACTGCAGGAGGAGGAGAATAGCCAGGCCCCGCCTTTTTTTTGCCCAGGACCAGCCTTTTTGGGATGCCTGCTGACCAGGTCTATGGCAGGTATAGGTTTCCACCTCATATCATGCGAGACCTGGTCACTGAGTGGGAGGATGTGCTCACATAACCCACCTTGTGCTCCCAAGCACTGAGCCTCTTGCAAAAGGTGCTCAATGTCCTGAATTTTTTGCCCACTGGGTCATTTCAGCGGACAACTGCCATAGGTGGGGGCATCTCACAGGCCACGCAGTCACGCTGCCTACACCAGGTGTTGGCAATCATGACTGCACGCCCCTCAGTCCACAGGCACATATACAGACCCAGAACACCCACTGAAAGGCTGGCCGTGGTCCAGGACTTTTACAGGGTGGCACACTTCCCCAAAGTGCTTGGTGCCATAGATTGCACCCGTGTGGCCCTACGTCCACTGAGGGCCACTGAGAATATCTACCGCAACCGCAAGCACTGGCATTCCATAAACGTACAGGTTGCTTGCGATGCCTATGGAATCATCACCTCAGTCTATGCAAACTATCCTGGGTCTACCCATGACAGTTTCATATACAGAATGTCCGCCCTGAGCCGGGACCTGGAAGCTGGGAAGCATGGCGACACATGGCTCATTGTAAGTACATATGTCTGTGCACATTCATGCATGTCACACACAGACAAATAAACAAACACAACTAATGACAACCATCATCACCTCCCCAGGGGTCAGTGCCTACCCTCTGAGTACCTTCATGATGACGCCAATACGGAACTCCACCACATCACCCCAAATAAGATACAACGCAGCCCATATTGCAACCAGGGGCATAGTGGAGCGTACATTCAGAGTGCTCAAGTCACGCTTCCACTCCCTTGACCGCTCTAGGGGGCAACTACTATATGCAACCCAGTAGTGTGCAGGATCATTGTGGCAGCATGCACAGGGGTGCTGTTTGCATTTAGTACCCCACCCCCTTCACCCTAATTGCCCAGGACAATTGTTGTGTACACCTCCCATTGGCACTAGTACATCCGTGCCATGGTTGGGAGGCCACGAAAGGTGAGGGGCACCTCCGTTGGGTGTCCTCCATGTGGTGGGCATGGTCAGGGACGTGGCCGGGGTGACCAGGGAATAGGGAAACTCCAGGGTGGCTGCAGAGGGGGAAGAGGCAACGGTGCGCCACTTCGGCAGGATGTTCTGCCACGTGGTGGTGCAGTCATGCCACCACCCCCTGTGGCTCCAGGAGATGCAGCTCTTGCATCTGACACTGGCGCCCATGTGACCCGGCAGTCAGTTTCATCTACTGCCAAGGGCCCAACGGTAATGGTAGCTGCAGGTGCAGCTGTGGCCACCACCACCCAGGCTCAGGCTCAGCCAGCGCATGATGCGTTGGCACCTGAGGACTCCCAGGATGATTTCCAGGTGGTCAGTAGGCACAAGCAATGTGAGCGCAGGGATGCTTTGACCAAGCATATGTCCCTGGGGCATTGTTGTCATCTGCTGCCCCGAGCATCCCGGCTGTGAGTCTGCCAGCCAAGACAGTCTCAGTCACAGACCTAGGCACAGCGGATGTTGCTGCGCTGGGTCCAGTCAAGAAAACCCAGTAGCCACTAACGCAAGTCAGGGCTTCCGTCCTAGTTCCACCTGCCACTCCCTTGGTCCAGTCTACCAGCGACACTGCCCCTACTGATCAGGGCGGCATTTGCCAGTCAGGTTCGGGACCACTGCACAAGAGAGGGAAGGTTGCTCCTGCACAAGAGGCTGGGACCCCAGACACGGCTCCGGCATCCGGCAAGTCGGGGAAGAAGCCTTTCGGCAAGCAGGAATTGGACTTCCTTGTGGGCTACGTGTTGGAACAGGAACGTGATATGCTAGTGGGCACAAATTGTCACACTACGCCTGCCCAGCATTGTGACCACTAGAAGCATGCTGCGGATGGTGTTAGTGCATTCGGACATGAGGTGCGCACAGCTCAGGACTGCAAAAAGCGTTGGGATGACCTCTGAAACTGTGCTAAGCAAAAGTGTGCCTCCAATTATGCCATGACTCTGGTGACTGGCAGTGGGCCAGCACCCGAGGAGGAAGAACTCACTCCGCACAAGGTGATCGCTGTAGAGTTCATCCCGGCAGAATTGGTCAAAGGAGTCGGAGAGATGCTGGATTATGATGCCCTGTCCGGTGAGTGTTGTTGCATGTTGGTCCAGCCCATGTGTGGTTTGCTTGTGTGATGTGTTGTGCTTGACTGCCACTACATGCTATGTGTACATGGTTCTCATGTGCGAGTCATGCAATGCTTCACTAATGTGTGCCTGTTGTGATGCATGCTGGACATGTGAAGCAGACAGGGACTGTCCTCATCACCACACATGCAACCTACTCTCATGGTAGTCACCCTGCTGCCCCTCCGGTCCATGTTCCAGCTCAAAGACCCTTCTGCATGTAGCCTGGGGTGTCTTTCCACTCAGCCTATGTAATCGCATGACTGACGTGCATGTGTGTTCGGCCTGCATGAGGGTACTCCACGCAGGCATGCTTACTTGCCCCTCCACCCCCCTGCACCTCGATTTTACCATGGCACTGGTGGGTAACATGTTGGACTACTGCAATGGCCTGTTCCACGCTCCTGTGTAAATGTAAACTTCCCCCTGCGAACCTGCCAGACACATACTGTGGGGTACATCCTTTGTCCTTGATGCAGGGTGTCTCACTCGGACTGTGCAGATGGCAGATGCTCCCCGGGGACATGAGTGCACATTCATGCTCCATGTGCATTCCATGCATGCCCCTATGTGTCCTTGGCAGGATGATCATTGTAGCACATGTCCAGGATTACATTTGTATCATGACATTTGGTCATCCATTCCATACTCACTCTGGCTCAGTCCTGCATCACTGTGAAAGGGTCAATCACTTGAGGGGTTGAAGTATATGAAACCAGGGGATGTTATCTGATAACATCCGGCCTCACCACCTCACAGCATTATTCTGAATATGAAGGAATGAGTGAACGAGGCCAGGACATGTACATGATAAAGGACATTTTAACTGGCGAATGGGAAAAGAGATTAACTTTGTAGGTGCTTTTATCTAAGCTAGTCTCCTGTGTGTTCCGGTTGCCAGGTTACAGGGGAAGAAAGAGAGAGCAGTTATGCCTGGGCTTATTAGAAAGTAGCCCTGAAAATGATCTTCAGTTAAATAGTTTTTTTAAATAGTTAGAGGAAGAAACATTGATCAGAGTGTGAGGTCCGTGAAAGGAGAAGCTCCACGAACAGCTGATAACTGATAGCTGAGTTTGCAGGAGCCCCAAGAGAAGTGAAGCAGAGATCAGGGAAGCTGAAACAGCTGATCTCCCTTCTGAATGTAGAGAAAGGAAAGGCCCGGGTAGCGAGGACCTCTAGGAACTATCAGTGGAACTGCAGGTACCAAGAATTGCTCTTAAGCCTGCTGCGAGGACCTCTAGGAGCCACCAGTGGAACTGCAGGTACCAAGATCTGCTGTTAAGCCTGCTGCGAGGACCTCTAGCAGCCATCAGTGGAACTGCAGCGAGGAAAAGAGACGAATGAAAAGATAAAGAGAAAGTCAGACTTAAATAATCAGAAATAGAGTGCAAAGTAGAAGGAGACAAAAATAAAAACAAGAAAAGAAAGAATACAAAGACTTTTAAGATGTGATTGAAAGTGGCTGGAGAACATTCAAGTTAAATTTAGTAGATAAGAAAAGTTCTGTCTAAGTGACAAGTTGAGAGACTGATTCTGGCACAGCTCCTGGAAGATTTTAAAGAAATATCACTTGAAGAGAAGCTAGTTTTCTAAACAACTACAGAGAATCTTTCTTGCAGTTAAAAGTTTGTGTTCAGTTTGAATAAAAGTTGACCGTTTTACAGACTATCTAGAGTCCCTCACCAACAAATGTCTCCATGAACTTGCTCCACCTTACCTGACCCAAAGAATCACCAAGCATACTGCCACTAGACCCTTAAGAAAGTGCTACTCCAACACGATTGTCATGCCTAAAACACGCAAGGTGCGCGCCGGTGGCTCCAGTTTTCCCACCCGGGCCACCACTCACTGGAACACACTGGCACCTCACGTAAGAATTATTGAGTCCCCCAAACTTTCCGCACAGCCATTAAAATCAAGCTCTTTGTATGAAATGTACCTGACTTCACTCTGTGACTGTATAATGCATATCATGCATCACATGTAACTATGCGTGTATCTGTGCAACCAAGAGACCTCTGGTCACCTGTAGAACCTCTGAATCAAAAGTCCAACAACTGCTTGTAACAGCGCCTCGATGCCCCTGGGCTGCAAGTGCGCTATACAAATGCAAATAAATAAATAATAAATAAAAATGGAGTGATTGCCTTTATTCCCATTTTGAAACTTGACATTTGGTGGCAGCGGTGGGATAAGGCACAACGCAATGGAAGCTCCAATAAAGACTTTAAGTGAGGAGCAGCATCTTTTACAACAAGTACTGCAGTTACAGAGTCAACAGGCACAAGCAGACCGCCAGGCATTCCAACAAGCTCTACAAGTTCAACAGGCACAACTAATTGACGCCACTAACCTAAGAAGACATGCTCAGGTACCAGACTCTCTACTACAAGAATATACCCGCGGAAAAGATCCAGCCCATTTCTTTGTAAATTTTGAGAGGGTGGCAAGAAATGCCCAGTGGCCAGCTGACCGATGGTGTCATTTAATTGCTCCCCTGATGACGGGGGAGATTCAAAGTGCATATCAGGCTGCCAATCCGACAGGTGACACCAATTATGTCGACAAAATGAGTAGTACTTGAACGGTTGGGACATGATGAGGAGGCATACCGGATTAAATTTAGAGAAATCAAATTACAAAGTGAGGAAACCCTGAAACAATTATTTTATCGGGATAAAGAATTAGGAGACAATTGGCTACAAACCTCAACCACCTCAACTCAAGAAATGGCTGAGAAGATTGTATTAGAACAATTTATAGATACGCTACCTCCTCCGATACAACAATGGGTTAGACAGCACCACTGTCCTAGTCTGATGGAAGCAGTGAACATTGCATCAGCATACCAAAAGGCAGGTCAAAGTAAAATGATGACGTATACAGCGCCCAACAGAATGGTCAATGGACCCTCGACCACCGTCAATAGATCAACAAATGTGTCAAGGTGGCCAAATTCAATGATACGCAGATCTGAGTGGGAATGTTCACGATCCCGACCTGGCAGTGAAGGCATTCCAGGAGCTGTTATAACAAGACCCACTAGTCAATCCTGCAAAGTCCCCAATGTTTCGAATGTGGTGAGTGGGGACATCTAGCACGACTCTGTCCTAAGCGAAGCAAGTCCGAGCGGATGGACGTTGGCACTTTTGAAATTTCAAAAGAAACTGAGGACAATGAAGAACACCAGCTTATCAAATCACCATGTTTATACCTGTGAAGCTGAAGTGGAGGGCCGCCCAACCCGAGCAATGATTGATTCCGGGAGCCTGCAAACAGCAGTTACAGCTGATCTGGTAGGTGAAGTGCCTGAGTCGAGTGTTGGCATCCCAATAAGGTGTGTGCATGGGGATGTGAAAAGGTATCCCACTAAGGAGATCAGGGTTAAGGTGGCGGGGGAGCAAATTGGGGTACGAGCTGCTGTGATGCCGTTACCAGAACCCCTATTAGCCAGATCGGGTGTTCCCGATCTGCCACTACTAATACGAAACATCGAGAAAGAGTGGTTGAAGACTGCCCCCTTCTATGAGCAAGAAATTGTGGCCACTTCCACAAAGGAACAGAAAAGCAGAACCAAACATTGGAACGAAAAGAAAGAGTGGCTCAAGCAGAATATGTACCCTGTCACAGTGGATTTGAGGCTCAACGAGCAGGGGGACAATTTCCGGATGGAACAAGAATTGGATCCGGTCTTGAAAAATGCACGAGAATGTGTAGGAGGACGCCAGGAAGGGAAGAGCCCAAGCTTCATTAAGGACAAAGGTCTATATTACCGGGTCACACAAAACCAAGGGGGTGAAACACTTAGACAACTGTTAATTCTCAGTAAGTATTATAGGACCGTATTAGAAGTGGCTCGTGTGCAAGTGGGATAAGGTCACTTGGGAACAGAGAAAACAATGTAAAAGATATTAGCACGATTCTTCTGGCCCGGGGTATACGGTCAAGTGACCAGGTTTTGTCAACAATGTACTGAATGCCAGAAGAAGAATAAGGCAGTAGTCGTAAAAGCTCCACTACAAACTATGCCTTTAATTGTGGAACCATTCCATCGAATAGGTATGGATATAGTTGGCCCTTTGGATCCCACTAGTCGAGGGCACAAATACATATTAGTGTTAGTTGACTACGCCACCCGCTATCCTGAGGCTTTTCCGTTGAGGTCTACCAACGCCCAACAGATATGTGATGTGTTAGTTCCCTTAATTGCTCGAGTGGGAATCCCCAAAGAAATTGTGACTGATAGAGGAAGTAATTTTATGTCAGCAGTGATGAGACAGGTGTGTAAAACGTTAAAGATTGAACATCTAAAGACCGCCGTCTATCACCCACAGACGGATGGATTAGTTGACAGATATAATCAAACAAATGTTAAGAAAAACTACCACTCCAGGAGAAAGAAATTGTATCGCTTATTACCTTGGATTTTGATGAGACTCAGAAATATACCACAGTCGTCAACGGGCTTTGCCCCTTTTGAACTTCTTTTTGGTAGACCAGTCCGTACACTGCTTGATATATTAAAAGAAGGATGTGAGGAACAACCAGATCAAGAAATAAGTCTGACTGAATATGCTTTGCTACGTAGAAAATCTCTGCTCGATAGCCCGAGATAACCTGTTACAAGCTCAAGGGAATCAAGAAAGATATTATAATCAGCATTCCCGAATGCGGACATTTCTGCTTCTTCTTCCAACTTCTGAGAATACAATGTTGGCCACATGTAGAGGCCCCTGTACGGTGGAAGAAGTACTAGGACCAGTGACCTATAACATATGCCAATCAGATAGGAGAATGCCTCTACACACTTACCATGTGAATCTGTTAAAGAAGTGGATCAAACCTTTACCTATAGTATCCATGATTAATTCTGAAGAGGTGTCAACTGAACACTTACCACAAGCATCAGAAGAAGTGGGTCAAGAAGCCTTAAAGATCAACCAACAATTGTCTGTACTGCAAAATCAGATCTTTCCAAGTTAATTGACAAATACGCTGAAATATTTTCATCCATTCCTGGGAGAACCACTTTAACATATCATCACATAAATACTTCTCCAGGAGTTACAGTACGTCTTTGACCTTATAGGACACCTGAAGCTCAGATACAAACCATTGACGTGGAAGTAAAAGAAATGCTTAAGTTGGGAGTCATTGAACCTTCACACAGTGCTTGGTGTTTCCTCATGGTAGTAGTCCCTAAACCGGATGGGAGTTCAAGATTCTGTATGGATTACAGGATGAAGTGTCTAAGTTTGACGCATTTCCAATGCCACGAATTGCAGATTTGTTGCATAAATTGTGGAAAGCAACATTCTTAACTACCATCGACCTTACGAAGGGATACCGGCAAATTCATCTTTGGCCTTCGGATAAAGAGAAGACAACCTGTGCGACGCCAACAGGCCTTTATCAATTCACAGTTCTCCCCTTTGGGCTCCATGGCACACCAGCTACCTTTCAAAGGTTAATGAACTCCTTAATCAAAGGAAATGAGCAATATGTAGGAGCCTACTTAGATGATATTATTGTTTATAGTCAGTCTTGGGTAGAACACCTGACACATTTAGAGCGAGTATTGATGCTCTACAACAGGCAGGCTTACATATCAATCCTAAGAAAACACATGTGGCCAATTTTCATACATAGGGGGTAATTCATAGAATTCGGCGCACAAGTGGCGCAGCGGCTGGTGCACAGAGTGCTTGTGCGGCAAGCGGGGTACATGTATTCCGAGGGGTGCGCGGGGAGTTTTACACACGATAGGGCTGGCGCGAGCAGGGTACGTGTATTCTGAGGGGTGCGTGTGAAGTTTTATACGCTATTGGCCTAGAGCGAGCGGGGTACTTGTATTCCGAGGGGTGCGTGTGAAGTTTTACACGCTATTGGCCTAGCGCGAGCGGGGTACGTGTATTCTGAGGGGTGCATGTGAAGTTTTACACGCTATTAGCCTAGCGCGGGCAGGATACGTGTATTCCGGGGGTGCGCGTGAAGTATCACACGTGATTTGGCAGTGTAACCCCTCCCAGTGTGCCCACTTCCCCCCATGCCCCTCAGGCAGTCATCACCACAGGGGACCACCCCACACCCCTGGGCATGCCCCGCAGGCAGCCCATCAAACCTGGCCATGCCCCGCAGGCAGCCCATCACCCCTGCACATGCCCCACAGGCAGGCCACATGGCACCATGCACTTGGGAGCCCCGACTTATGTCACCCCCCCAGTGATGGGCACCTGCCAACAGGGCCCGACTTATGTCCACCCCCCTACCTCCCAGTGACGGGCACCTGCCAGCAGGCCCCGATTTATGTCCCCCACCGAACACGTCATCACAATCCAGATCCATGGCCCTTATGGCCACCCAAATCCCACCACGCGCCACCCCAGTCCAAACACCCATCCAAGCATTCCATCCACTCCAAATTGAAATCCCCATCTCATGATAGATGCCAAATAACCAGTATGCGCATGAGTACAAGTCTGTCAGACCCACACAATGGCGACACATGATTGAGAAAACCCACATTGTGACATGCACGAAACCAATGAGAGAAGACCACACAAATGAAGTAAAAAATAAAAATGTATTAAATACAAAAATTAATGAATGAAACGAAATTACTCAAGAATAAAATGATAAATAAAAGTATGTCCGAAATGAAGGAAAAATTATTAATGGTGAATAGAATAAAATGCAAAGAAAAATACCTCCAAAGTGTCCGTCCATAGCACCAAATCCAAAGTTAAAAAAAGACAAAACCATTCCTCCATGGAAAAAAAAAAACTATGTTAAATCAGGTCCATAACTATATACAATGTAAAAACCAAGACCAGGTGCAGCTGTCCATGTGCCCAACAATCCAAAGGTAACCTAAGAAAAAACCTACCTAATGAATAACTATTAACAAAAAGGTGGTGCATAGTCCATGCGCCACAAAGAAAAAAAAAATAAAGGAAACCTACAACTACATAACTATTTACAAAGGCGGCGGGCTAGTCCCACGGCTCACTGTTCGATGTTCCTGCCCAGGGCATTATCGAATTCCATGTCGATGTTCCGGAGGCGGGCCTGTTCCCTGGACTCGAGGTCTCGCAGGGATGCAGCCATGGAATCCCACAATTCCCTGCGAGTTTCCTCGAGGCCCTCTGCCTGCCTCAAAGCCCGGTGCATGGAGTTCTCTGCCCTGACCATCCTGAGCCGTGTCCTCGCTGCCTCTCCGTATCTATTTGCCGGACCAACCGATGCCACATGGAAGACACTCCCAGTCCGGGGTCCTCCTGCCCCTCGGCCGATGCCTGCCCATGGGGTATTGATGGCCCCGAGCCATGATGCCTCCCACGCTGAGCATGCTGTTGCCTCCGATGCAACTGCCTCTGCCACCACGACGGCATCCGGGCTGATGGAATCCCCCGGCGCCGTTGTGCACGTCCCTGCCCGATGATGCCGGCACATCCTCCATCTGCTGGGGTCCAGTTGGTGGGGTGGCCACGCCTGCTGGACCTCCGACTCCCAACTGCGGCAGGGTTGGGATCTCCACCTGGCTGGCTGCGTTGGTTGGGGCAGATCCACAGGGGGCCCTGGTGGCATCTGGGCCGGAAGACGGCACGGAGAACGACTGGCGTATAGTGTGCACAGAGGAGGAGAGGGCCGCAAGACTGGCCAACACATGGAGGAAACCCCCGACCATGGCCCCTCCCAACTGGGTCACGTTGGCACATAGCTCTTCGTGATGACGTGCGTGGTCCCCCCAGGAACCACGCACGTCATGACGAATGACACGTGTGTGCAACGCCAATCAGGACAGACTCCATCTGGTCACGGGTCCCCTCGTCCGCAGGTAGAGGAGTGCCAGATGACGTGGACCTCCCCCTACCTGCGGACGGGCCTGGGATGGGGCATCCCTGCTGGTGCATGGTGATGCAGTCACAGGGACAGAGACATGCAAAGGCACTTCCCCGGCGACCTGTGCTGCCTCCTGCCCCTGCCCCTGGACTGCACCACTTGCACAAGTGGTACCACCCCCACCAGGCCCCATTTGCGGCTCTGTAGCAGCCTCTTCCTCCTCTATACACACCACCAACCTGGATGGCTTCACACCATCTTCCGCCGTAGCAAGCCCCTGTGGGGGCTCATCCGCCCCTTCAGCTGCAGCCGTGGTGACAGATGCGGCACAAGTCCCCTCGCTCCCGGATGATGGAATTTCCTGTGAGGGTGACTGGGCCTTGCGTCGCCGGCCGGTGGAGGCATCCTTGCCACTTTCCTCCACAGCGCCGTCTCCGCCCTCTTCTTCACTCGTCGCTGTGTAAAAGGAGACATTGAACACAAGCATCAGGGTACTGTACAATAGTCCCCTAGACAGAAAGCAATAGCACATGAGTGGCACTGTCAAACGTCACTTCCATCATGTCTCCCAACAACACATGGGTCAGTGCAGGCAACACACATGCAGGAATCGGCATGGCACATGCAACAAAAATTTGCATTCATGTCCACCGCACCTTAGATACATCCAATGGGGGGCTGAAACTCACATGCATCATGGGACATGCTGATCACATGCACAGGCAACACCGGAGGGTCATGCATCTGGCCCCGTATGCCCACAGACACAGTGGATATAAGGATAAGTAGGCTGTATCAGTGAATCACCACATCGTCAGGGACATGTGTCATTCATCCATGGCGCACACACTACTTTGACACACGGACCTGTACATCATGCATGTCCATGACAGCAGCACACATCCATCACACCACAAACATGTCAAGGTACAGTTACAGGCATGCATACATGTGTGCATTCCGCATGCTGCTCAGCATGATGCATTGTAACATATACACCATCCATGTGGGTCACGCCTGACTAGACTCACATGCAGCACCATCATTTCCCTGCACACACACATCCATTCATGACCCATGTCACACATGCAGCCGAGTGGCTAACTACCACCACGCTTCGACATGCACTGTTTCAAACGTGAATGCATGGCAACTTACCGCTCGACTCCAGACGGTTCTGCAGCCTGAGGATCTGGTGGTGAAGCACTGGGCAAATGTGCTCCAGGACCCTCATCTGCTGGGTGGTAAGATGGGCCCGGTGCCCCACTGCATCCGCTGCCTCCAAGAGACACCGGGCCTTCTTGAGGGTCCTGGATTTGTAGTCCTCCCAGCGCTTCCAGACGTGTTTGATGTCGCGGGGTGCCACCCCCTCCGCGTTGATGGCACCCACTATGTCCTCCCAGATCCTCTCCCGTCCTTCCTTGTCAGCGTGCGATGGTGTGAAGAGGTTATCATAATGCCCCAGGACTTGCTCCATCAAGATACCAACTTCCTTATCACTGAAGCTAGTAGCCCTCTGCCTCTGTGCTGGGGGGTTGCCACTGATGCCGGATGGTGTTGGGTCGGACATGGCAACCCCCGAGGCAGGTGTGGGTGGGCAACTGGGTCCTGGGGCTGGCCTGTGGAGTGATGGAACATCAGTCGGGAGTCTTCGGTTCCAGCAGGGGTGGTCACAGCAACTGGACCCCTGCAGATGGCAGATGTGCAGGCACCAAATGGCAGGGCATGGTGGCAGCAGGCAGGCAGCAGCAGTTGGCTCGTGGAGGCTGCTTGGGGCTCTGGGGGGCAGTAATTAGACTTTTAGGGGCAGGAGCATGGTCTTCCGTGTGTTGTCGTGTGGCCAGCTTGATACGGAGTGATTTGGCATGTGAAAAAACTGCACGTCAGCGTGTAATTTGAGGAAAGGCCCTTAGCGCGTAAGCGCATATGTGATGTAACACGTGCGGGTGTTTCCCTGGCACGGGTTGAGGGTTCCACGTGGGTTTCCATCGCTCTGTACGTGCTTTTTGTGGAAAGCGGTGCGTGTGTTTTCCAGGCGTTCGGGTTCATACACGATTACTTCACAGCGGGTGGGTGTTGGCTACGTCTTCTTCTTCTACACGCAAGGCAGACGGTGAGTCACACACGCTATTTCCCACTGCAGGTGTCCCTGTTTGTCGTGTACCCCTTTTTTTCCACCCATACTAGCCTGCATGTTGGTCACGTATGTATTTTTTGGGTTCCTGGCTGCCACAGCGTACTGTGTGTTCCTGTCTCTGTTTTTGGACATGGATGGGGTGTGAGAGATGGGTGCTGCTCTCATGTACATGTATGGTTTACATGTCTGTGTGTCTGAGAAGCATGTGTGTGACTTTGAAACGCCATGGATGCATGACACATTTCCGTGACGATGTGTTGATTCACTTATGCAGTCTAGTCATCCTTGTATGCACTGTGTCTGTGGTGTACAAGCCCTGATGCATGACCCTCCAGTGATGTGTGTGCATGGGATCAGTATGAGCCATGATGCATGTGAGTTTGAAGCCAACATTTATGTCAATAGAGGCCCTTGTACATGGCTGCTGATGTTGATTGCATGCGCCGTGCCTGTTTCTGCATGTGTGTTGCGTGCATTGACCCATGTGTTGTGGAGGAACAGGATGGAAGTGATGTTTGACAGTGCCACTCATGTGTTCTTGCTTCCTGTCTAGGGGACTATTGTACAGTACCCTGATGCTTGTGTTCTATGTCTCCCTCTACGCAGCGTCGAGTGAAGAAGAGGGCGGAGACGGCGCTGTGGAGCAAAGCGGCGGGGATGCCTCCACCGGGCAGCGACGCAAGGCCCAGCCACCCTCCCAGGAATTGCCATCATCTGGGAGCGAGGGGACTGGTGCCGCCTCTGCCACTACGGCTGTAGCGGAAGGGCCGGGTAACCCCCCACAGGGGCTTGCAATGGTGGAGGATGGTGCAGAGACATCCAGGTTGGTGGTCTCCATAGAGGAGGAGGAGGCCGCTACTGAGCCACACATGGGGCCTGGTGGGGGTAGTACCACTGGTGCAAGTTGTGCAGTACAGGGCCAGGGGCAGGAGGCAGCACAGGTCACCGCGGAGGGGCCTGTGCATGTCACTGTCCCTGAACCTGTGACTGCACCACCATGCACCAGCAGGGATGCCCCGTCCCAGGCCCGTCCTCTGGTAGGGGGGAGGCCCACGTCATCTGGCACTCCACTACCTGCGGACAAGGAGTCCCATGACCGTATGGAGTCCGTCCTGATTGGTGTTGCGTTGCGCACGCGTGTCATTCATGATGACGTGCGTGCTTCCTGGGGGGACCACGCACGCCATCACGAAGAACTGCGTGCCAACGTGGCACATTTGGGAGGTGCAATGGTCGGAGAGTTCCTACATGTGTCGAGCACTCTGGCGGACCTCTCCTCCGCTGTGGAGACTATGCGCCAGTCGTTCTCCCTGCCGTCTTCCGGCCCAGATTCCACCAGGGCCCCCTGTGGACCTGGCCCGACCAACACAGCCAGCTTGGTGGAGATCCCATCCCTACCACAGTCGGGAGTCGGAGGTCCAGCAGGGGTGGACACCCCCCCAACTGGAGACCAGCAGATGGAGGATGTGCCGGCATCATCGGCCAGGGCACATGGACAGCAGCAGCAGGCTCAAGGTGGGAGCGATGATGGCTCGGGCCATCAACATCAGAGGGGCAGGCATTGGCTGGAGGGCAGGAGGACCCTGGAATGGGAGTGTCTTCCGTGTGGCGGCGGTTGGGCAGCAGGCGGAAGAGGCGCGGCTCACCATGGTCAGGGCGGAGTTATCCATGCAACGGGCGTTGATGCGGGCTGAGTGCCTCGAGGCAAGTCGCAGGGAGTTGGAGGTGGACATGGCGTTATCCTTGCGAGACCTCTGGGCCAGGGTAGAGGCCCGCCTCCAGCACATCAACATGGAATTCGATGATGCCTGGCCGGCACATCACAGAGTGAGCCGTAGGACTTGCCCGCTGCCATTGTATATAGTTAGTTAGTGGTAGGTTTCCTTTCTGTTTTTATTTATTTTGGGGCGCTTGGACAATGCCCCACATTTTTGTATATAGTTCTTCATTAGGTAGGATTTGTTTTAATA
Source organism: Ambystoma mexicanum (assembly GCF_040938575.1). Classification (NCBI taxonomy): domain Eukaryota; kingdom Metazoa; phylum Chordata; class Amphibia; order Caudata; family Ambystomatidae; genus Ambystoma; species Ambystoma mexicanum. The sequence goes on from NC_090921.1 coordinate 233,289,702, forward strand.
GGTTTCATTTCAATGATTGGGCACATGGACCCTGGATATGTACTTTGTAAATAGTTTGACAATGGATTTGGCTTCTTATTATTTTTTTCCCATGGATCAATGGTTTTTATTTTATTTTTTCACTTTGGATTTGTTTTGTTGGACTGACACTTTGGACACGTGCTTTTGGATTGCTTTGGATTTTGCTATCATGCATTTTTGGTTGAAATTTTGGACATGCAGCTTTTTCATCATTATTTCCATTCTTGTGTGCTTCTTTTCATTCCCTTGCTTTTGTGTTTAATACATTTTTATTTCCTACTTCAATGTGTGGTATTCTCTATTTGGTTTCATGCATGTCACGATGTGTGTTTTCTCATTGACATGCACCCATTGTGTGGATGTGATGGAAATGTGCTGATGTGCATACTTGCCATTTGGAATGTATCATGTGATGGGAATTTCATTGTGGGGTGGATGTAATACCTGGTTGTGTGTTTGGACTGGGGTGGCGTGGGGTGTGATTTGGGTGGTCATAAGGCCCATGATTGTGGATCGTCATGACGTGTTGGGGGGGACATGAGTCGGGGCCTGCTGGCAGGTGCCTGTCACTGCTGGGTGGGTGAGTGGGTAGGGGGACATGAGTCGGGGCCTGCTGGCAGGTGCCTGTCACTGCTGGGTGGGTGAGTGGGGGTGCAGGGACATGAGTTGGGGCCTGCTGGCAGGTGCCTGTCACTGCTGGGTGGGTGGGGGCGCAGGGGGACATGTGTCGGTGCTCACTTGTGCATGGTGACATGTGGGGTGGCTGGGGGGCATGGCCAGGGTGGATGGGCTGCCTGCGGGGCATGGCCAGGGGTGCAGGGTAGTCCCCTGTGTTGTGGGCTGCCTGCCTGTGAAACTACACGCGCACCCCCAGAATACATGTACCCTGCTCGCACAAGGCCTATCGCGTGTGAAACTACACACGCACCCCCCAGAATACACGTACCCCGCTCAGCTAAGGGCTACCGCATGTGAAACTACACGCGCCCCCCAGAATACGCGCAGGCAGCCCATCCACCCTCCCCATACCCCGCAGGCAGCCCTTCACCCATGGGCATGCCCCGCAGGCAGCACATCCACCCTCCCCATACCCCGCAGGCAGACCATCCACCCTCCCCATACCCCGCAGGCAGCTCTTCACCCTGGCCATGCCCCACAGGCAGCCCATCCACCCTGGGCATGACCCGCAGGCAACCCATCCACCATAGGCATTCCCCGCAGGCAGCACATCCATCCTCCCCATACCCCGCAGGCAGCCCATCCACCCTCCCCATAACCAGCAGGCAGCCCTTCAACCATGGTCATGCCCCACAGGCAGCCCATCCACCCTGGGCATGCCCCGCAGCCTGCCCACTCCACAGGGGGGACTTTTCCCACATTTTACACGCGATTTCGCTGGCGTGAGTGGGGTACGTGTATTGTGGGGCTTGCGCGGGGAGTTTTACACGCTATTGGCCTAGCGCGAGCGGGGTAAGTGTATTGTGGGGCATGCGCAGGGAGTTTTACACGCTATTGGTCTAGCGCGAGCAGGGTACGTGTATTGTGGGGCGTGCGCAGGGAGTTTTACACGCATTTTCGTGGTTGGGGGGCTGTGTGCTGGTCCACTGGCCTTTGCACCATTTCCTGGATTTGTGCGCTGTGCATGGCGCACAGGGCGGGGTTGGGGTCGTAACTGGCGCTGCTGGAGGGTCGCTGCACTACTCTGCGCCACGGCTGGTTATGGATGTTGAAATCCATGAATACGCTGTGCACTGAAATGGGTTTTGGCGCACGCGGCTGCCGCAGACTGCCGCACTCGCACACTGTGCGCCAGCCGCATGCGCCACTTGTGCGCTCATTTCTATGAATTACCCTGTAAGTCTCAAGAGGGGTGAGGGTGACTGAACGACCTCAATGAGCAGACAAAGCAAGGACACTTACAAATTACTCCACAGGTTTTATATTAAAAATATATACACATTTATTACAAGGCCTTTGTAAAATAGACCATAGCAAAGAATCACAGTATCACTACAGTAAACCAATACAATATTTATACAAGACCATTGCGGTCTAAGGGGTTAAAAGCACGAAATATGTAGACCACCTAGATGGGGAGGAAAACAGGCAGTGCAAATAATCTTTAGACCCAGTTCCACATCGAGGATACACCTAACTTAAGAGGCAGTCCAAGTCCTACGAAAAGAGGAGCCTTATGCTCAATAGTACATGCACGCGCTTGTGCCAATGGACAAAAGAGGGTCTCTTCAAGGATCTCTAGCAGCTCAGGCAGGTGGATAAGGCGATGAATAACAAGTTCCCACTATTCAAACAGGACCTCCACTTGAGGGCAGAGGTAGTTGGAGAGTTTGGGATGGAGTCGCTATTTCACAATAGCTGTGGAAAGGAAAGGGGCAATCAGAGGCCACTTTGTGTGTAAAAATGGGCTCCTGTGCTAGGGGCCACCAGTTGGGGTAATGATTACTCACCGGTCCCCGACGCAAACAGACCCAAACTTCTCCAGTACAGTCCACTTCGCTGGCAGGTCCAAATGCGACAATCAGGACGTCTCGACACTGTGTAGTTCCCGAGATGCAGCGAGGATTCCCAAATGGGACAGTGCCGATTTCTCTGCTCCGGGTGGAGGAATTAGCCCAATTCCACTCCAGCCGGCTTCAGGGGCAAGGGGGTCACAAATGCAGCGAACTTGCACAGATCGTTGCCTCAACAGGACAACACGGCAACCGCGTTTACTCCGGTCCGGGTACACTCGTCTCACTTCAGACCTGGGAATGCAAAGTGTACGAAATTCGGTGTGAGGGTGCCGTGGACACAGAGGTAAGAGTAGGCCAAGTTTCGAGGGTCTCCTCGAAACGGCTGCGGTGACAGAGCAAACATCCCGCGTAAGATGGTCAGCCCACTGGTTGGCCCAGGGACACTTCCGAAGAAGTTGGTCCCACTATTCCAATGTGTTGAAGCGCCTTCGTAGACCTTCTAGGACAATCAGATGCAGAGAGGTCTCACGGGATGACAGCGGGCTCAGGGCGCCAAACCTTCCAGCGGGTCCCCAGCGATTCCTTGACTCGACTTCTGTTGCAGGATACTTGGCTCCTTATACCTTGCTCGGTGTGAACTCAGGAGATCGACATGCTAGTGGTGTTTCCAGCCTCCTCGTATCCAAAGTTCCCTTTGCGCCAAAACGGAGAGGACCCAATGGGAGATCTGCTCACAAACACTCACTCCATACGTGGACCAATCACGGACAACAGTGGTTCCAGGCATTCAGGACACTCTAGACTCTCTGGCACCCAGGATGTGTATTGGGAACAGACATCCCAGCCCACATCCAGAGGCACACACACAAGGCATGCAGAAGCCCGCAAAAGCATTGGGTTTCGCGGGAAAGTGCATGACCAAATAAGCAATGACCCGGGTTGACTCGACCTGGGCAAGGTGAAGGGGCAAGATGGCCAAAGAACAGAACAAAGAACCTCGTGGCATGGCCATTTTGGAGCCAGCCCACCTATTCGTGGCAAGCGCGGTTAAAGCAGTTAACATGGCAAGAAAGGGTTAAAAATATATGTAAATGAAAGCTGCCGCCAGTCTTGTCCGTGACACATCTGCACAGTTCATAAAAAGTCCAGCGAGAGTTTCTAGGGCCTTTGGAAAGACTACAGACCCAAGTGTACTGTAAGATAAGTTACATTGTACACTTGTTACTTGTTGCACAAAAGTTGCATCATGAGGAAAGCACTAAGGGAAACAAAGTCTCCCAGTACATGTCAGTTTCCCCATAAAAAGTGAGCGAAAGCCCAGATGAGTGCAGCTGAGGGCTGTGCTTCTCTGGCAAAGGTTAGTTCAGGGTGTAAAACAGCAGCAAAAATTTTGGGGGTTGACACATGGAGGGAAAATTACATTAAAATATGAAATCTTGCCTAACAGCTACAGGGGTCGCTTATCTCTTTTTCTTGCTTTTATGAGATGCCTGTGCATTGCGTGACACGTCATTTCTCCTAGGGGGTCACAGAATGGGACATTCATCGTAGTTCTATATACGTGTTTGTTGTTTGCTCACACTTTTGTAATGCGCAGGGACGCTACCGCCTGCCTTCGTGTGGCGGACGTGTTTAGGTCTGTGCATGTCTTTTGCCGTGCACGGGTTTCCCCTATTCCATTCCATTCCATGAATACGTGTGGTTCGCGTGCATGTGGGCGTTCCATGTATTTCCCTGCAGTACTTCCCCAGTTACGCCTTCTTTTTCACGCGTTGTTCCCCATTCCGTGTGTTCCGCCCCCTTTTCCGCCCCCCTTTTTGGTGTGTGCGCTAACGTTGTGCGCTTTCGCGGTGCGCCTCGCGGATGGCGTTCTGGATGTTGCAATGACGTGTGCGCCACTGTGCGCCATGCACGGATTTGGCGCACATCCCGGAAAAATCATGCGCAGGCCCTTCCATGAATCGCACGCGCACTTGCTTTTTCACGCTTGTGCCACGATTTTCAGCACACATTTGTTCCATGAATCGGCCCCTTAATACCTAGGATATTTTGTGGGGCAAGGTATTATCAGACCACAAAAAGAAAAGATGGAAGCTATACAAAGGTTACAGTTCCCTGCTAACACTAGACAGGTTCAAGCTTTCTTAGGCTTTGTGGGGTACTACCGAAGGTTCATCCCACACTTCTCTACTATGGCAACACCTCTAACCAACTTGTTAAGATCATCAGCCCCTCCTAAAAGAGAATGGAAAAACGAAGAAACAGAAGGAGCCTTTAATGCCCTCAAGGATGCACTGTCTGACGAAGCCGTGCTTCAATGTCCTGATTTTACAGCACCTTTCTTTTTACATACAGACGCTTCAGGGACAGGACTGGGAGCAGTATTATTTCAAAGTAGGGGTGATGAAGAAAGGCCCATACTGTTTATCAGCAGGAAGTTACTCCCTCATGAATTAGGGTATGCAACTATTGAAAAGAAATGCTTAGACGTCAAATGGGCTATAGAAGCGCTCAGATATTATCTACTGGGGAGGAATTTCACACTGGTGACAGATCATGCACCCTTAGTATGGCTATCAAGGAATAAGGATACCATTCCAAGGATATTAAGATGGTTTCTGTCTTTGCAACCTTACTCTTTTCAAACTATACATCGGCCAGGTCGGTTGCTAAAACGGGCTGACTTCCTTTCACGCACTCATGCCCTTCCCGAACGTAAGGGCTCAGGAGAGGGGGTCTGTGAAAGGGTCAATCACTTGAGGCGTTGAAGTATATGAAACCAGGGGATGTTATCTGATAACATCCGGCCTCACTGCACCTCACAGCATTATTCTGAATATGAAGGAATGAGTGAACGAGGGCGGGGCATGTACATGATAAAGGACATTTTAACTGGTGAATGGGAAAAGGGATTAACTTTGTAGGTGCTTTTATCTAAGCTAGTCTCCTGTGTGTTCTGGTTGCCAGGTTACAGGGGAAGAAAGAGAGAGCAGTTATGCCTGGGCTTATTAGAAAGTAGCTCTGACAATGATCTTCAGATAAATCGTTTTTTAAAATAGTTAGAGGAAGAAACATTGATCAGAGTGTGAGGTCCATGAAAGGAGAAGCTCCATGAACAGCTGATAACTGACAGCTGAGTTTGCAGAAGCCCCAGAGAAGTGAAGTGGAGATCCAGGAAGCTGAAACAGCTGATCCTGCTTCTGAATGTTGAGAAAGGAAAGGCCCAGGTAGGGAGGACCTCTAGGATCCATCAGTGGAACTGCAGGTACCAAGAATTGCTGATAAGCCTGCTGCAAGGACCTCTAGGAGCCAACAGTGGAACTGCGGGTACCAAGAATTAATGTTAAGCCTCTTGCGAGGACCTCTACGAGCCATTAGTGGAACTGTAGCTAGGAAAAGAGAAGAATGAAAGGATAAAGAGAAAGTCAGACTTTAATAATAAGAAATAGAGTGCAAAGTGGAAGGCGACAAAAATAAAAACAAGAAAAGAAAGAATGCAAACACTTTTAAGATGTGATCGAAAGTGGCTGGAGAACGTTCAAGTTAAATTTAGTAGATAAGAAAAGTTCAGTCTAAGTGACAAGTTGAGAGACTGATTCTGGCACAGCTTCTGGAAGAATTTAAAGAAATATCACTTCAGCAGTGAAGAGAAGCTAGTTTTCTAAACAACTACAGAGAATCTTTCTTGCAGTTAAAAGTTTGTGTTCAGTTTGAATAATAGTTGACCGTTTTTACAAACTATCTAGAGTGATTGCCTTTATTCTCATTTTGAAACTTGACAATCACGCACATGTTTAGGGTGTCATTGTCTGTGTGGGACACAGTCCTCCCCCTGTTGTAGGCCCCCTCACTCTGTTGAAGTGGTGTAGTGCCTTCTGCACTAACTAGTGTACTACTGAGGGTTCATCATGTGTCCTGCTTACTGTCCCGTTCTCATCTGCTGTGGTGTCAGTTGACTGAGATGATGCAATTGACGCTAGGCAACACTGTCTGGCAATATACAGTTCTCTGGTCAACCTTTCATTGCCATGCAATGCCTCCCTGCATTTTCACTAAGGGTGGGGGTTGCCTGTAGCCATGCAACCCATTGCATGCACTTTGCACATGATGGATGAACTTGCCCTTACACTGCCTTCATGTTTATTGATTGACATCATAACATACTTGTTGATGTAGATAGTTGGTAACGTACACATGTTCTGCACTTCACCCACCCACCTCTGAGCTACTCACTGCTGCAATGTCAGAGTGACCTGGCATGTATATTCAGATTGTCATCCCTTCACTGTTATGAAACACATGGGCACATGTGCATCCTGTAACACATGTACTCTGTATTGGAACACCCTAGCGGGTGTTTAGAAAAGTTTATAGGTCAATCTGTGGCCTATGCTAACTGGTATACCATGTCCACCGGTACACACGTCGTGTTGCAACATTGTGCAGGACATGTACATACTTTCTTTTTTAAGTCATCCCATGGAGCAATGGTTTTTTATGCTTTTGATTTTTGTTTTTCTTTCTATGGACTTTGGCGATGGACCACTTTTCTGTTTTCATGTCGTGGATTTAAATTTTTCCTTGGATTTTACTTTCTTTCTGGTATTGCATTCATTATTTCTTCATTTGCATGTGTGGTTTTCATTTTGTTATTTTGCTTTCTTTTTAATACATTTCATATATCTTCATTATTGGTGTTGTCTACTCTCATTGGTTTAGTGCATGTCTCTATGAGCATTGGCTCAGTCATGTGTTGCCACTGTGTGGCTCTGTTGGACGTTTATTCATGGGCATGCTGGTTCTTTTCAGACTCTCATGGCATGGGTAATTTACTAGGGAGTGAGTGCAGTGGATAGTTGCGTGTTTGTACTGGGGGGGAGGAGAGGGTTTGGGTTGGCATTAGGGCCATGGGTCTATATTGTTATGATGTGGTGTTTGGGGGACATGAGTCGGGGCCTGCTGGCAGGTGCCCGTCGCTGGTGGAGGGGACATGAGTCAGGGTCTGCTGGAAGGTTGCTTTCAATGGGAGGGTGGAGGGACATGTGTCAGGGCCTGCTGGCAGGTGCCCTTCACTGGTGGGGGGGACATGAGTCGGGGCCTGCTTGCTGCCACCGTCAATTGGGGTGGGGTGGAGGGACACGTGTTGGGGCCTGCTGGCAGGTGCCCGTCACTGGTAGGGGGGCATAAGTCAGGACCTACTGGCAGGTTGCCGTCAATGGGGGTGGGGTGGAGGGACATGTGTCGGGCCTGTTGACAGGTGCACGTCACTGGTGGGGGGGACTTGTGTTTGGGCTCACAAGTGCATGGTGCTATGTGAGCTGCCTGCAGGGCATGGTCAAGGGTTGCAGGGTTCCCCCCTGTGGTGTGGGCATGGGGAGGGGTGATGGGCTGCCTGCGGGGCTTGCCCAGGGGTGTAGGGTGGTCCCCTGTGGTGTGGGCTGCCTGTGGGGCATGGTGAGGGGGGAGGGCACACCCGGGAGGGCCCACTGGCAATTCACGTGAAAAGCTCACTTGCGTACCCCGGAATACACATACCTCGCTCCCGCCAATGACATCGCGTGAAAAGCACACTCGCGTACCCCAGAATACATTTACCCCGCTCCCGCCAGCGACATCGTGTGAAAAGTTCACTCCCGTACCCCGCAACACACGTACCCCGCTCCCGGCAGTGAAATCACGTGTAATTCTCACTCGCGTACCCCGGAATACACGTACCCCGCTTCCACCAGCAACATCGCGTGAAAAGCTGACTGCGTACCCCGGAATACATGTACCTCTCTCCCGCCAGCAAAATTATGTGTAATTCTCACTCGTGCACCCCGGAATACACGTACCCCGGTCCCACCAGCCACTTCGCGTGAAAAGCTCACTCGCATACCCCGGAATACACATACCCTGCTCCCGCCAGCGACATTGCGTGTTAAGCACACTTGCATATCCTGGAATACACGTACCCCACTCGCGCCAGCAAATTCGCATGGAATGATCACTCGCGTACCCCCAGATTCGCACAGTAGTGTGGTGAGGAGCCACATGCACCCCGTGCAGGCCGCCCATCACTCCTCCTCATGCCCTGCAGGCAGCCCACACAACAGGGGTCCACACTACACCCCTGTCCATGACCCGCAGGCAGCCCATCACCCCTGGACATGCCCAGCAGGCAGCCCATCCACCCTCCCCATGCCTCGCAGGCAGCCCATCCACCCTCCCCATGCCCCGCAGGCAGACCATCCACCCTCCCCATGCCCCGCAGGCAGCCCATCCACCCTGACAATGCGCTGCAGGCAGCCCATCCACCATGACCATGCCCCACAGGCAGCCCACACCACAGGGGACACCCCTACAACCCCTGGCCATGGCCCGTAGCCAGCCCACACCACAGGGGGTACTTTTCCCACGATATTTGCCTGGCCGAGCAGGCTACGCGTATTCCGAGGGGTTCACGGGGAGTTTTACACGTGATTGGGCTTGCGTGAGTGGGGTATGCGTATTCCGAGGGGTGCGCGGGGTGTTTTACACGCGATTGGCCAGGTGCGAGCGTGGTATGCATATTCCGAGGGGTGCGCGGGGTGTTTTACATGCAATTGTCCTGGCGCGAGCTGGGTACGCGTATTCCGAGGGGTGCATGGGGAGTTTTACACATGATTGGCCTGCCGCGAGCGGGGTACGCATATTGCGAGGGGTGCGCGAGGATTTTTACACGTGATTGGCCTGGCGCGGGCGGGGTACACATATTCCGAGGGGTACATGGGGAGTTTTACACGCGATTAGTCTGGCGCGAGCGGGGTATACGTATTCGGAGGGGTGCGCAAGGAGTTTTACACGCGATTGTGTTGTCGCGTTAGGGCTGAGTGGCGTTTATAGTGCAATTTCGTTGTTGTGGGGCTGTTTGCTGGTCCACTGGCATTTGCCCCATGTAGGGGATTTGTGCAGATGTTTTTGGCGCACGGGGCGGTGTTGGGGCGTCATGCTGCGCCACGGCTGGTTATGGATGTTTTAATCCATGAATACGCTGTGCATCAAAATGGGTTTTGGCACACGCGGCTGGCGCAATCTGGCTAACGCTCCCTCGTTGCGCCAGCCGCTTGTACCACTTCTGCGCTTGATAACCCCTTAATATCAATTCCACTTTAAACCACTTCCATGGCACTGGTGCACCCAAAATATGATATCATTACCACTTGAAAACCGCTTTGGGGTCCTAGATAGACTTTCATGCTATCCTTGTGTCTTCTATGACCTCTGATGAGCTGGGGTAAGGCTTGCATTCAGGATTAAGGACAGAGCCAAACTGAATTTCTATTTTAGTTTTCACACAGCACTTGAGGGCACAAGCAAAAGCAGCCAGGCTGTAATTGTGCGCACCGCAAAGCACAACAAAGCAGCATGCCAGCTGAATGTTGTGAATAATTAAAGAAATATTTTGCAGTGTCATAGGCCCTCATTACGATACTGGCGCTAAACCATGGCGCTATTAGCACCATGGTTAGTGCCGGTATCGTAACGAGTCCGCCAATGTTCAATGGGGAATTACCACCCCATTACAAGGTTGGCGGGGCAGTAATTCCCCATTGAACATTGGCCCTTCCCCGTTCCCATTTTTGCCCCATAGGGCTCAATGGGACTGGGGAAGGCGGTAAGTACGGTACCGCAAATTGCGGTACCGTACTTACCTCGAGAGTCCCTTTGCGAGTCCCTACTTTAACGACTGGTCTGGACTAGCTGTTCAGGTCGGGTCCCGCAAAAGGACCTCGTAGTAAGGCGCTAAGTGTTCAATGGTGCCGCAGCCTTTTACGGCGCCGTTAAACACTTAGCGCCAGGGTCCAAATGAGGGCCATAGTCTGAACTGAACCCCCCCCACTAGCAGTGCCCAGTTTTCATCACTGAACCCCAGCTAGGTGTGTGAGAATCCTCTTCGCAGTGCCCCTTCAGTGAGTTGTCCTTGCAGTGCCTCTCAATACTGCAAAGGACCAGCAATGTGACCTTTATCCGATGGTGCTTCTGGCTGAAGCTCTCCATTTTGCTTGTGCCACATGATGTGATATTATATGATAGTTTATTTATATAGCACCTATACACAATGGGCCTCATTACGAGGCTGGCGGTTGCCGTGCCTGTAGTACAGGCACAGCTGCCGCCGGTGTCCATTTTTGCAAATGGGCAATTACCGGGTCATGCCGAGTTTGGCGGACCCGGTAATTGCCCATTCGCAGGTGCCGGTAATAAGGGACTCCCCATCCCCATTCGGCCCCATAGGGCTGAATGGGAATGGGGAAGGTGGTAGCACTGATACCGTTAATAACGGTACCCGTGCTACAGTCCTGTTCTGCTCGCGGGTGCCGGTACGGCCACCAGGTCAGACCTGGTGGCTGCAAAGGCACCCGCGAGCAGAACTCGTACAATGGCGGGGTACGGTACCAACGGTGCTGGTAGCGCTACCGCCACCGCTGTTGCCTTACCACGATGTAATGAGGCCCATGTGTTTCAAAGCGCTTCAAGGCAAGGGAGGGAATAAGGGAAAATACAATGACATTCTTTCAGGCCATGAACAGTAAGGATGTGAAATTAACTATCCTACTCGGCCTGACGACATTTCAGATAGTACAAGAGCTAAGACAAAGGGCCTCATTACGAGTATGGCGGCAGCCATGCCCTTAATAAGGGCATGGCTGCCTCCATACCAGATCCCAGTACCGGGTTCCTTCAATGAGGAATAACCGGGTCATTCCGACTTTGGCGGAACCAGTAATTCCTCCTTGAAGGAACCCATCCCCATTCCCATTTGAGTCCCCATAGGGCTCAATGGGAATGGGGAAGGAGCTAATAACGGGCCCATTAATAACAGGCCCGTTATTAGCTCCTTGGTCCCCTCGCGGGACCAGCAAAGGACGTCTGGTCTGACCAGGTGTCCTTACCGGGTGCCGCAAGGGAACCTCGTAATAGGGCATCCCGTAATGAAGGGTGCCGGACCCGTACCTGCACCCTTCATTACGGGAGCGCCCATGTTGTAATGTGGCCCATAGATAAGGAAGGGAGGGGGAGAGTGGGAAGGAAATGGAAACAGACAGGTGACTACTGTACTAGGCCTGACGACATTTCTGGTAGAGCCGGAGAAAAACAAAAGGTGTGGGAGAGGGGTGCAGAAAGGGAGGGGAGGAACAAAACAAGCAACTATCGTACTAGGCATGACGACATTTCAGATAGTGCTGGAAGGGAGGGGGTGGTAACAAGTAAGGGGAGGGGGAGGAGACAGACAAGTTTGCTATCATAGTAAGTCCAGGGACAATTCTGATAGAGTAAGTGCATAGAAGAAAGTAAGGGGAGGAGGGGAGGAGATAGGATAAGGGAGAACATGTGATAAGTTCCTCAAATCCTTTTGGATTTTTTACAGGCTTTATAAACACAATATTACAGGTCTCAGAATGCAAAGAGAAAAGAAGCTCAGTACCATATAATAACACTAAAGTTCTCCTAACAAACACCGTGCAGTACAAGCTTCCTCCAGTATTGGCCAGTCAGGGGTCTAGCAATGCTACAGGGCCCCCAACAGTGTGAGCTACCACCATCAGTGGTCTAGGACTCACTTGAGCAGAGTGACCATCTTCCCCCATCCCCAACAGGTTTGCATCCTGCAAGATTGGCAGTAGTGAATGGGGAGGTTGGTGGGATGGTCCCATGATTTACTGCTTGCTGCGCTGTTTCTGCTGCCTCTTAATAAGGATTGGCTAATGTTCTGAAAATTATTGTTCTTTACAGAGGTGTTGTTAATGGGAAAAGGACACAGCCCTTTAAGGGAGGCTGATAGGGAAAGAGGGAGAGGGGTGGGGCGGGAGGAGGAAGGGAAGCGGGAAAGTTGGGGGCGTCAGTGGAGTTCAATAAAGAGTGTGAGAAGACATACCCTGGGTCTGTGCTTTATTTACGGCCCACCCAGGCCTGTAACAACTGGCGACGAACATGGAGGAACCCGCCTCGAGAAGGAGAAGAAACGTGATACACAGCCGAGTCGCGGAGGGACTCTGCGCTGCAGGAGGCAAACGGTGACGCTGGTGAAGAGGTCCGGCGGCTCCCCACCAGAAAAGAGCTGGTCGAGAGGGGACGTACACAGCAGCCGGAGTCGAGGAGGGACCCGGTGCCTCAAGCGCCCAGCAGAGGGGTGGCGCAGGACGTGAAATATGACGAGCGGTCGCAGAGGTGGGAAGACCCGTGGCGCAGGAAGACAACCGCAGCATACAACCGGAGTCGAAGAGGGATCCGGCGCAGCGGCATACGGCTAAAGTCAGTGAGGGACCCGTGACACGAAGGACGTCTGCAGCGTGGGAGGGGCCAAGGAGTGGCGACCTAGCGAGACGGCCAGAGAGTGGCAGAACCGCACGGAACAGGACACCAGATGTGTTTGAACATGCAGAAGCACTCAGGTACGGAGAGCAGAGGGCCTGGCTCAGTGAAGGGGCGGCATACCAGTGATACTGTAACCAACGTCAGAAGGACACAAGCAAGCATCGGTCATAGTCATAAGCCACTAGAAAGCGAGGAAGGACACAAAGCAAGCATCAGACACAAAGCAAGCATCAGTCATAGTCACAAGCCACTAGAAAGCGAGGAAAGACACCAAGCAAGCATCAGTCATAATCATAAGCCGCTAGAAAGCAAGGAAGGACATAAAGCAAGCATCAGTCCTAGTCCTAAGCCACTAGAAAGTAAGGAAAAACACCAAGCAAGCATCAGTCATAGACATAAGCCACTAGAAAGCAAGGAAAGCCACCAAGCAAGCATCAGAGACAATCATAAACCACTAGAAAACAAGGACACAAAACAAACACCAGTCGTTATTACAAGCCACTTGAACACGAAGGTACAAAGGCACGTACCAGTCTTTGCGACAATCACAACCAAATTCAGTCCACATGTCACAGCCAGGATATGCAGCAGTGGACACCACAGCACCCGCAACACCAGGGGTAACACCTACCAACCCTGTATCTTTCCGTCGCCGCCCGAACCCATTCACACTAGAACCACAAGACAATCAAGGCCAGAGATGGCAAGAATGGATGGACGAGTTCAAAGAATTCATGAGGGCAGTAGGAAACCAGGACCCGCCCAACAAACTAGACATCTTCACAAACTTGGTCGGGAAAGACATAAATAGCGTCAACAAGACCATCCTGCAAGCAGAAAGGACGACATACCTGAAACTCATTGAAGCCATCAACAGCTGTCTAGTAGAAGTCCCGAACAGAGACTACAAACGCTACATCTTCAACCAGTGCACCCAGATGCCCCAAGAAACAGTCGGACAGTTCATACTATGCCTCCAGAGGAAAATCACATATTGTGACTTCGCCAACTTTAACGACGACGAAGCCATCCGCCCAAGAGTCATAGAAGGATGCTTATCATCAATATTCCGCAAACACTTGATGAAAAAACCGTTACTTCTGAAGGAAATAGCTGAACTGGCCAGAGTGTACAAAAGAGTGGACGTCCAAGCGGCCCACATTGAGAACCCAAAAAAGATAGACTCCATTGCAGCCATCACCACCAATCAAACAAGCCGCCAGTACACCAACACATACAGACAAGATCAATGAAACAATGCAAGACGCCCACCACCAGAAAGACAATGCTACCGGTGCGGATTTGAATTCCCACACGAGGGCCAATGCCCCGCCATAGGACAAATGTGCATGAGGTGTGGCCAAGAAAACCACTTTCAGAGCATGTGCCGGGAAAAGACACCCACACTACCAGCATACCGGCCACCCAACCAACAAGCAACTCCGAGAAGATTTAAGGTGCCGAGACCTTTTAACCCAAGATCGTACCCGGAACGAGAATACACCAAGCCCACCACCAACCCCAGGCCCGCGAACAATGCCAGGTTCATCAGGGCAGTAGAAAACCTACATGTGGACCAGGCAGACGAGACATACGCCAACCAGGAACAGATATACCAAATGAAAGCATATCCTGAAGAAGAACACCAAAGGGAGAGTGCCACCAGAGACCATTACGAAAACCCACCAAATGAAGAACATTCGATGGAACAGGCACAGTATGCGGAATACGACCGGTATAGCAGGGAATACATCCGACTCATCTCAGACGCCTCAGATGACGGCACAGCACCCAGACTGACGGTTCACCTAGGAGGAAAAGACACACTGTTCCTGGTGGACACGGGCGCAACCGTTAATGTCATGAACCACCTGACATACCAACACTTAGAAGACAAGTTCCCATTGCAACCGTCACACGCTCAAATATTCCAGTGGGGCGCAGCACAGCCGCTAATGTCGAAAGGACAATTTGCATGTGACCTCATCCACAGAGGCAAAAGAACACAGACAATGATACACGTCATCCACAGTCCAGCAATGGGAAGATGCCTCCTGGGCCACAAAACCGCTCTCGCTCTAGGCCTCATTGACATCCACTATGACGAATCAGAAGCCATTCAAGGTATACTGCCCGGCTCCCAACTGATACAGGCCATCCACCACGGGGCCCTAAACATCGAAGACATGAAATCCACCTATCCAACCTTATTTGAAGGAGTAGGCATGCTAAAGAACAATGTCATCAAGCTCCACATAGACCAGAAGATACGGCCAGGACCACAGCACCCCAGGCGAGTAGGGTTTCACTTACAAGCGAAAGTAACCCACGAACTGCAGACACTACTGGACAATGATATCATAGAAAGAGCAACAGGACCCACACCATGGGTGTCGCCACTTGTAGTCGTCCCCAAGGCAGACAGACGTCTCCGCGTGGACATGAGGATCCCCAATACGGCCATTCAACGGGAGAGACACACCGGCCCTAACATTGAGGACATGTTGATCAGACTCAACCAAGCCACCAAATTTTCGAAACTGGATCTCAACCAGGGATACCACCAACTCGTCATCGATCCCGCATCCAGACCCATCACCACATTCACCACCCATGAAGGCCTGTTTCGATACAAACGACTTAACTTTGGGATCTCATCTGCTGCCGAAATCTTCCAGGAAACAATCCACAGATTAATTAGCCCTGTCACCAATGCGTTCAATTACAGTGACGACATTCTCATATTTGGTGTCACCCAAGACCAACACGACACAGCCCTACACCAGGTCTGTCGCATCCTCCAAGACGCCGGACTTACGCTCAACCGCCAGAAGTGCGAAATCAACACACACAACCTATGTTTTTTTGGCCACATTTTTTCGGACCAAGGCATCAGGGTGGATCCAGAGAAGATCTGCGCCATAACAAACCTGCCCAGTCCAAAGGATGTCTCCGAACTCCGCTTGTTCCTGGGCATGGCCCGATACTGTGCTCGCTACCTCCCACAATATGCCTCACTCACGAGCCCACTGCGGCAGCTGCTAAAAAAAGATCAACCCTTCCTATGGACAGACCACTGCCAACAGGCTGTCTCCACCATAAACGAGAACTCGCTGCCAATCGCCAACTAACGTATTTCAATCCTCAATGGCAAACCAAGATAACCGTGGATGCCAGCCCAGTGGGGCTACGTGCAATTCTAGCTCAAACAGATCCAAAGGACAACGCCAAAACCCACATCGTAGCGTACGCCAGCCGTGCGCTCAACACCACCGAACAAGCATACTCAAAGGCTGAGCGGGAGAGCCTGGCAGCCGTATGGGCATGCGAAAAGTTCCACCATTTCGTAATCGGGCAAACTTTCACCCTCATAACAGACCACCAGGCCCTGCTGGCCTTCTTTGGCAACCCCAGGAACAAAATGCCTCCGCGCATTGAACGATGGGGCATCCGCCTCCAAGAATATGACTATACCATCATCCACAAACCTGGAGGCGATGCGAACCCAGCGGACTATCTGGCACGACACCCGGACGGAGCGCCCAACACCACAATGCAGGGAGAAGCCGTCGGATACGTCGCATACCTGTCACATAATGCCCTTCCCCCAGCCATCACGGCACAACTATTTGCAGAAAAGAGCAGAGCTGACCCCACCATCAAGGCAGCAGTCCACCTCACCAACACGAACAAGTGGCGACAAGCGGCCAACGAACACTTTGAGCCGGGGAAAGGGGGGAAGTTGACAGAAGAGACCTAGCCAGAATGGAGAGAATACACAATGAACTGGCCACAACAAGCCAAGGCACGCTACTCAGAGGGAACCGCCTGGTAGCACCCAAAAGCCTAAGGAAGCCATTAGTCATGATCGCACACGAAGGCCATCGAGGCGTGGCCAACACAAAAAAGATACTGCGGAACCAGGTGTGTTTCCCCCGCATGGACACTATCGTGGATGATATACTAAGACACTGCAACCCGTGCCAAGTAAACGCAGCCGGTGCACCACCTTGCCCTCTGCGCATAGTTCCACTCCATGATGGACCGTGGCAGCGCATAGCACTCGACTTCTACGGCCCGCTGGAAGAGGAAGGCCACCTGCTAGTGGCCATAGACGAGTACTCCTGGTTCCCGCTAGTGAAGCATGTACAGTCCACAGCCTTCCACCACGTGGTAGGTGTAGTAGATGAGTTGTTCAGCGAGTCGGGCATCCCCAACATAGTGAAAACGGACAATGGATCCCCATACCAAGGACAGGAGTTTAAGAAATTTGGGGCCCATCTTGGATTCCACCACCAAAAGATCACGCCGCTCTGGCCCCAGGCCAATAGGATGGTGGAACGATTCATGGCGAACATCAAACGCACGCGCCAGAAAGCAGCGACTGACCAAGCCTCAATGCCACAGGCCATCTCACAAATGCTACGAAGCTATAGGCACACGCCACATGAAGCGACTGGCCACACTCCAGCCGAACTCATGATCAAGTATAAACCACAGTCCCGGCTTCCCCAGCTCCAGTACTACACACCAGAGGAGGACGAGGAGATCCGAAAACGAGAAGCTGAAAAAAGACAAAGGGCCAAAGAATGGACTGACAGAAAGCGGAAAGCCAAGGAACTCCTTATCCCAGTAGGGGAAACCGTGCTGATCAGGCAAGCCCAATGCCGAAAAACGGACTCGAGACACCGTCCTGAGCCCATGATAGTGACGGAAGTAAACGGGCCTATGGTCACAGCCTTAGGAGACCAAGGCGAAGTGACTCGAAACGCATCATATTTCAGGCGAATGTTCCAAGAAGGCGAGACCGAGGACATGCCTCTAGAGGAAGAAGATCCCATGGACCCAGAGCCTCCACCCGACCCACCTGAGGAACCCCTGCCGATAGGCCAGGACAATGACAGGGCCGAGCCAGCCGGACGGCCCCACAGGTCAGCCATGAGGCCCACCCGGCTCATCGAAGAAATGTGAACGTGGACTTAGTCGATAAGTAAGGGGGTGATGTTGTGAATGGGAAAAGGACACGGGCCCTTTAAGGGAGGCTGAAAGAGGGAGAGGGGCAGGGCAGGAGGAGGAAGGGAAGCGGGGAAAGTTGGGGGCATCAGTTGGAGTTCAATAAAGAGTGTGAGAAGACGTACCCTGGGTCTGTGCTTTATTTATGGCCCACCCAGGCCTGTAACAAGAGGGATGGCAGGTCTGTCCCAGAACGGGACATGTACCATCACAAGGAGTCATCCACATCAGTAACAGTCCTTCCGGAGGCTTTGCCTGTCTCTAGTGGTGGAACGTATTATGCCTTTGACATGACGCGCTGTCTCACCAATCAAATGTGCAGATACTACAGAAGAAACTAATAAACACATAGAAAAATTGGACTGCATTTGTCGAAATTTGACACAGGGAAATGGTTATTGGTACCATAGGAGAGCACAAGACACAAAGGGGTGCCTACCAACCAACTCAAATGGGTTAGTCCCAACACGTAGTATGGTTGCACAAAAAATGACCAACTCTCCTACAATACTTTCACTTGCAACATCTTTCACACTCAACAGAATGTGGAGAAAGAGGTCAGTATAAAGTCTCCAATCTACAATAGAAGACACAAGGATAGCATGAAAGTCTATCTAGTACTGCCTGTGTGAAGCTTACACTAGGTTTCAGTGGTGTGCCCCTAAGGAAAGCACATCTTATCATTTATCGACTCTAATAACAATTTTTAGTTTTCGGTTTATGGTATAACACAATTTTAATGACCTATAGACAAACTAAATAACTCTGGTCAATCTTAAAATGTAAAAATACAGCCATAGGCTGTTTTCCTAAAACAAATGATGTTGAACATTGTTGAAGACCAACAACACATCCACTCTGTAGTGTAAACCCCTATATATGTAAGGGGGGGCCACACCATCCATGGAGCCAAACTATGTTAAATGGGCAGTACCCTTATCCTCTCTACAGTTTGTACTGTCTATCGGTTTCAGTGGTTTCATAAATTTTTCTTCAGGACAGTCTTCATTTACCCACGCGGGTTATTCACTACCATCGGGAGTATGCTGGATAGCAGCTGGGTTTCGGACCCCACCTTCCTCAACTGCTGTGTGTCAATCCAGGTGACCCTGTAATAAACCAAAGAATCACAGGGTGACACTCCGGTTGCAGGACTCATTTAGTTAGACATGGGACATGTGTGTCATCACATTCCCAATAAGCACGCTTCATTTCAGACATTAAAACCCCATTTTTCATCCAATAAAGTTGGAGCGTGAGCCGACTCTCTGATCTAATGTGTTGAATCCCATCTGCCCCAACTGTTAAGTAGGGTGTATGGGAGGATTGGTCCAAGAGACCCCCCTCCCCTGCATCCTCTCCCCCGGTGAGGTCCATGGCTCGTCAGGGGTTCTTCCTGCCACCAGGGCCCAGGTGGTGGATGGGCCACTGGCTGAAGACATTGACCAAACCTGCTGAATTTAGCTAGGCCCTGGAAACCATTTTGTCTAATAAAGATGGGTTGAGCCCTGTGCACCGCAGCGCGGCCCCCACCCTTGGAGAGTTTCAATTACCCCTGCGGCCGCAGCTCTCTGGCAGATCCGCTGAGAGTCCGTTCCCATGAACAGACAGACATGAGGTAGTGTTAGATGCCAACACTGTAACATTTTACCTTCCGCAGTGTATCGCTGTTTCAAGCATGACCCGGCCAGCAGGGCCTGGGTGGAAAAGAACTGTAAAACGGTCCCCTGACAAAAGCAGAATCCCCAAATACTAATGAGCAAACCACCTGTGGTGAAACTTCTCTCTCCACGGCCCCTCTGACTAAAAACCTGTAAACTTCATAAAAATGGCAGTGTGTGTTGACATGACATTAGGGATGAAGCACCCATATCCCTGTAGCTATGTGCAAATAGTAAAAGTGTCCCGGGGGTTTTTTGTGTTATGTGTTTCATCAAGAAGACTGCACCCCACGCCATAAATGAACTAATGCTGCTAGAGTGCAAAGGAAGACAAATGTAACCATATTGAGAGCTCACGCAAGGGGTGCACGAAAAAGCACCATATGTATGTCCAAGCTCACCATGTGCCACTGCCGCCAGTCTCATTGGCGGGCTGTTCCTGCGTGCTCCACCAATCTTACTACTACCTCACTTACCGCGCATGTATAGGCATATAACAAAATGTTGTAGTTGTTAGAAACTCAGTGTATATGTAATATGCTCGAATTGGCCATATGGATGGCACTAGCAACGTCAAAAATGTGAGCTTTGAAAAGACTCAATGAGTATTGTATATTATATGAATGTTTATGTCTCTTCCATCTAAAATATGCAACACACGAGGAAAACACCTTTGCGAGCACATGCAAGGCCATTCCCGCTTTCCCCCAGTGAAGCCTGCCAAACGGAAAAGCGGAGGCCTGTGCTGCCCTGCTCCACCTCCCCCAATTTGGCTGGAACCTCTTCAAGCATTCACATTCCCCCGCAGCACCCAAAGCCACGGCCTGCCACCTGAATTATTTACAACCCAGCAGTAAACCCCGGCCTTAAAACACAGATCCAAAGGCGCCCTTTCTTAGGCGCCACGACCCACCGGCTCACCTTAGGTTAATGGCCCCTGTAAAATTAGGACACCCAATATTATGGCAACACTACAGGAACACATCCATAATGACTTCTAACAAGACTTGATAACGCGGACCACTTGGACCCAACCCCGCGACCTATGATACCCGGTCAACAGGACGTTGATAACCATGTATTGATGTATCGCCACAAGACCCCCCTCTAGGTGCATTCCTCCTGTGTTGCATTAACCTGTCGAATAACCTATTGGAAGATTTACCAGGGAAGATAATATTGCAATGTTGAATGACTGCGGTGTGCGTGGCCCTAGGGCAGAAAGTCAGGAAAGACATTCATCTCTGACACTGGTCACGGTTGGCACAACAACACCATCCGGATGAGCCCAGCTGACCTGCCAGGCCCAGCCCAACCCACGAGGGTAACCAGTGACGTCCTCCAGCCGCGGCAAACCACATCGCAGCAGCACCTATAGCTAGTCGTCGCGACCCAATCCCCACTAACCTGTGCCCCCTATAGCATGTAGGTTCTTATGACGCTTTTTGTAAATCTATACGCCTGTCTTTGCTATTGTCAGACAGAGCGCTCTCGGAGTTTGCAGAGTTCTTTGCATGCCCTATTCTGATCGATAAACTCCAATTTAAGCTCACCCGCACTTTGTCTTGGCCTTATTCCCATCCTGGGAGAGTCCATTATTGTCTCTCATTGTGGGGAGGATCGTGCTATCTGGGGACGCTTGCCTTCAGTGGTGACCCCGAAAGCGTGATTTTTATTTTTCTCCTAACATATATATATATATATATATATCCCTACCGTCCCCTTTGGCACGAAAATCTCTGGTCGAAAAGGGATACGCACGGTGCGCCGGTTCCGGAAGGCTGCCCACCAACGGCGACCAGTACGCTCAGAAGTGCGCACTCAACAGAGAGAGGGTACGGGATCCCGGTTGAAAAATCCCCTTTGAGTACCGCTCGCCGGGGCTGACCGTTGAGCGTACGGCAACACTGCCTGGACGGACCCAGTTTCGGAGACTCTCGGTTCAAGACGGGCACGTGAGTATTGAGTGCGAGTGACCATAAAGGGAGAAGGGGAGGAAATATAGGACATGGAACAAGGCTGGTTGAAAGGGGACACTTTGGGTCTACTTAGGGCCACTCTAAAGCTTACTTTGCTTTTTCTTCGCACATGGCCATTAGGATGAAGAGGTGAACAGAGATAAAGAGACAGGAACCAAGCTCCGTGAGGGGGTGGAAGGCGGCGCCGCATAGTGCTATCTTGACTAGCACTGGGAATATATGAAGAAGTGGAAAATGAGATAAAGGTGTCTGGTAAAGGAAGACACGGAGAATACATTAGTGACTGCTATTATTTCTATTCTTCTCTCTAGGTTTACGGGAAAATAAAGTGGGTTAGTACAAACAAAGATATAATCTAAGTAGAAAGACAATTTTACATCAAAATTAGGAGACAAATATATATCAGAGTAAGACGGACAGGGACAGCTGGCAAGGGAGGAAAGGGAGGACAAACTGAGCTGTGAATAGAGTGCTGCCTATGGGTGTGTAAGCATCGTATGTGTCAGAACATATTTGTTATAATGAGTGTGTAAAGGTGGTCACAAATGCATAATTATGGTATGGTCATGGTAAGTGTGACCAGAAGAAATATCACAAAAAAGAGAGTAACGTGGTGAAGTGAGTGTTTATTTCTTTGATTTGTTGGGTAAAATTGTCGAAATTAAAGATGGTTTGCTCTTGTACGTGCCCCCTAAAGAGTATAGAATAGAGGCTGTGTGCAGCCATTCTCATACTGTACAGGTGGTGGGAAAACATGCAGGTCCCCACGCTCAGTAAGACATAAATACGTAAATTCATATGGTGATACATCCATATTAAGAGACAGACATACATAGAGAGATACATTAGTATCGAGCAAGTACAAAGTATGGGGGCAGAAGCCCCCTTATCACATATTTGTAAGAACCTACCTGGGTACGCAGAACGGATTAAGAAATATCATGACCAGTGGATCACAGAGTTGAAGGGGGAGGGATTACCTCAGATATGGCCCGAAGGGGGATCGTTTGACAAGAGTGTCTTAGATATGGTAGCCACATGCATTTGTTTGAAATACAAAGGGAAGCAGCTACACAATAGGAGAGAAATATTAGACCTATGGAGACTGTTTGAAGAAATACCCCCGCCTAAGAAAAGGGAATTAGATACTGATCTACCGTCTACCACCGACAATCCATTACTGATACCAAAAGATGACAAGGTATTGCCAGAAGGGGAGCCACCGATAGAGGTAACTAGGTTGTACCCAATACTGAATAAGCCAGTGCCCGCAGAGGGTTACAGTGACCCAACTTATGTACCTCCAACGACAACCACTACCACTCAAGGGCCAACAGCACTCCCACCATATGGGAGTCATAGGGAGTGAGAGCAGGTAAGTACACCAAGGGTGGACATAGAGAAATTAACAGGAGACCTAGAATCCAGGCTCTCTATAGCCAAAGATGAGCTCTCGAGAATAAAAAGCGGACTGCAATCAATACCGGTAGATCTGAGCCTGCATCAAGAGCGCAGAGTGAGAATAGAACATTTGAAGAAGGATGGAAAAAAGGGGAGATACTATTTAGGATACAAGAAGAACCAACACGAATAATTGAACTAGAGGGAAGGGAGGGGTGCACTGATGATGAGATAAGATCCACAGGAGGCAGAGAGGAGCTACTGTGTGATATAGGAGAAGATTTAGAAGAAAGTGAAAGGCTAAGTATGGCAATGGGAGGGGGAAGCGAGGGGTTGGATGGCGCATGTTCAGACAGAACCATGGACGAAGAGTGGAAAGGACGACTAAGGAACAGGTTGGGAAAAATGGCACCATTAGGAAAATCAGGAGTGAAGGTGAGTGCAGATACAACGACAAAGGGGAAGTTACAACTCCCATTAATACACAGGGGAGGAGTGAGGCCGAATTACATACCCTGGGCTCAGATGGATAAGGCTAATTTGTTAAAGTTATTGCCCCCGCTATCAGGAGGGGCAAGCAAGTGGATATATGCCTTTGAGAAACACACAGCCGGGGTAGCTCTAGCAATAGGCGGCGTGAAGAGTTTACTGGTATCAGCAGTTGGGGATCAAGCTGACAGAGTATGGGTAAAAGCTGGCTTCCCGGGAGTAACGTTAGACTGCGATCGTCATGATGGTGCCTCTTTTAAAACAGTACGTGCCAGGGTGTGGGATGCCTTGCGGGAAACGTTTCCAGATACCCCAGATTTGCTTTCAGTAATGCAATGTACAATGAATGACGAGGAGGATGCTATGGATTACATTTTTCGGGTCCACAAGATGTGGAGAGCGGAAACGGGCACGGCCTGGTATCAATCGACCTCACTATTCTACTTCATAATAAAGAGGGGGCTCCCAAAAGAGGTGCAAAAAGCACTTGACAAAATAGCAGGTATGGAAGCAAAAGGATGGCCCGAAATACAGAGCATAATAGTTCACCACTGTAAACGAATAAAAGAAAGGGAAAAGGAGGTAGCACAGAGGAGATTGGCAGACGAGGCAAAACTAGTACAAACAAAGCTGGTGAAGGTCGCCGCAGCAGTAGCCGCACTCCCACACAGCAGGGAGGAAGATGAGGAGGAGGAGGGGCTATACAAGGGAGGGTGGCAACGAGTTGGGCAGGAGCACGGCAACGGCAGTGGAACTAACAGGAGCAGAGTGGAGGTCTGCAGTGGCAAGAGTGGGCCCCTCGAGGGGCATGAGGTGGGTACAGGGGCCGAAGAGGGGGTGGACAAGGGTACGGGGGAATGGGAGGAAACGGATGGCAGGGTCCCAGGGGTGCGCAAGGAAGTTGTTGGAACTGCAGGAGGTGGGGACACTTTTCCAGAGAGTGCAGGAGTAGAACAAACAATGGGTTTCCAGAGGTAGAACTATATGGCCATCCTCATCCGGGGAGCCCATATGGTCTCCCAATGGGACAACAACAAAGGGACCCAGGGCAGGGGTACCCGGAGCAAAGGCAGGCACACCAATACAGAACACAGAATCACCCACAGAACAACGACACTATGCACTACACCCCAGGCAACCCTTTCGCAACGACGGCAAATGGAGCCCCAGCACCAGCCCCCTATAGTGGTGTATCAGTAGTTTCAGGGAGTGTGTTCAACCAAGGATGGGCAATGAGACACCCCGCATAGGACAGCCCACAGAGAACACTTGCGTGTCCTGTTCTATCTACCACCTACGATGCAGCAGAGGAACCATTGGTAGGGGCGCAGATAGGAGACAAGCAATTCATATTCATGGTGGATTCGGGAGCGGAGAAATCATGCATTGGGGAGGGCCGGTTTCCGTTATCTAACCGGAAGTTAGAGACGCAGGGGTTCTCTGGGGCTGTAATTGAAGTTCCGTACACAGAAACTTTGGATGTGACAGTGGGGGGTAAAACGGTAAAAACACCCTTGCTGTATTATGAACAATCGCTAATAAACTTACTAGGAAGGGACCTTCTTAGCAAGCTTAACACGACAAGGGCCCTCATTACGACCCTGGCGGATTTTTTCCGCCATCGACGGACTTTCCGGCCATGGCGTAAAGTCCGTTTACGCCATGGCGGATGGTGGACTTACCGCCCCATTCCGAGGTCGGTGGGGCGGTAAGTCCCCATTGACCCATTTACCCTTCCCCATTCCCATTTCGGCCCCATAGGGTATAATGGGAGTGGGGAAGGAGTTAATTACGCCACCGTAAATTACGGTGGCGTAATTAACACCAAGGTCCCATAGCGCCATGGATTTTTACGCCCGCAAAAAGCGGGCGGAAAAATGACCATGGCGCTATGGGAACTCGTAGTTGGCGGTAAGGGGTCGGCGCAGCTAACGCTGGCGCAAACCCCTTACCGCCAGGGTCCTAATGAGGCCCAATATCATTTACAGAAAGAGGAATAGTGTGTTCAACACCAGGAATATGCCCATTACGTGTAATGCTGGTAGTACAGGCTCAAACAACTGCTCCGGAAATACGCGGCCTGCCAGTGGACGAAAGAATGTTCATTGAAGGTTTGAAAACACTGGCCCAAGTAGTTCCTGGGCTAAAAAAGCTGGAGTGGAGAATACCCGCAGAATTCATCTTCTGCCCAATAGTGTGCCCAGACATAGCACCAGGGTCAGTGGTATCCTTAGACCTGCATGCTGTACAGGTATCAGCGAAAAGGATTGCTGTAATTGGGATGGACATAGACAGGTGTGAATGGCGCACAGTACTGTGCACCAATGCTAACATTGCTCTACGAGACTTATCTGATGAAGATCTCCTCTCTGATTCAGACAATGATGGCGAAATAATAATGGAAATAGCAATGCCCTGTGACATTTTGATTCAGGCTAGACAAATTCCCGTCCAGTTGATGGCAGTGGTGGGAACACCACCGTCATTTTTTGACGATGACATGCGACTGGTGCCATATAATTTGTGGACAACAGGCCCCCATGATGTGGGGTTGTTGCATGGAGTGACACCAGTGGTAATAAAGCTCAAACAAGGGGCAATTCTGCCCCGAGTGAAACAAAAGAGACAATAAATGCATTATTAGCACAGGGAATAATAGTGCCTTCAAACTCACCATGGAACACCTGTATCTACCCGATCAAAAAAGCAAAGGGAGGGGCTTGGAGGATGATCCAGGATTTACGCCCCCTAAATGACTTCATACAGAAAGAGTTTCCTTTGGTCCGGAACCCTGCTTCAATATTATGCAGTATCCCAAAAACGGCATCACATTTCACAGTGGTCGATTTGAAAAACGCATTCTTCTCTATCCCCTTAGCAGAAGAAAGCAGATACCTGACGGCATTCACCTTAGGGGGAAAGAGATACGAACATTGCAGATTACCACAGGGATATTGTGAAAGCCCAAGCATATTCAACCGCATACTACACGAAGACCTGGGTAATTTATCAGTTGAAAGCACAATCATTCAGTACGTAGACGATTTGCTCGTCTTTCACAGAATGAAGAAACATGCAGAAAAGACTCAGTAACACTCCTGTTGCTGCTGGCAAATAAGGAGTACAAATGGACAAGGAAAAGTTACAATACTGTCAGAAAGAGGTCCTGTACTTGGGGCAGCTGATATCAAAAGACGGAAAAAGAATAAACCCTGACAGGGTAGAAGTAATAAGATCAGTAAGAGAACCCACAACAGTGAAGGAGATGCAGAAATTCTTGGGAATGTGCAACTATTGTAGAGCATGGATATTAGATTATGCAGCCTACACCAGACCATTACTGCAAGCACTCAAGGAAGCACAACAAGAGAACAGGAAAATAGATTGGTCAGAAGAGATGAGTGACTCATTCAAGTCACTAAAAGAATTGATTTCGAGTGCTCCAGTACTCACCAACCCTGATTATGAACGCGAGTTTTACCTATTATCACATTGTAAGGGAACACTCATGACAGCTGTACTGACACAAAAGACTTCCCTAGGACACAAACCGTTGGCTTACTATAGTGGCACCTTGGATGCGGTGATGCAAGGACATTTCGCGTGCGAACAATCACTCGCGGCCGCCGCGTTTGCCATTGAGAAAAGTGCCACAATAGTAATGGGATGCCCTGTCACATTGTTTGTGGAACACTCGTTATTTGCAATACTTGAGAGATTAAAAAGTACACTGACCACACAGTGAGCAACTACCTATGAAATAATATTGTCCAGCGCCAATATCCATGTGGTACGATGCAGGACAGTGAATCCGGCAACATTCATTACAGAAGCATGCACACTGGAGGACACAATTGTGCGACTTACACAGGGGAAACAGGGGAGGACACGGTGGTGTGCGAGAATGCCCTGAGCGAGGGGGAGGTGTACTTTGTGGATGGGTCGGCATCGATTGACATGGACACGGGAGAGAAACATGTGGGATTGGCAGTGGTGAGGTTAGAAGAAGGTGAGTATGAGACACTAGTGCAGTATCGCCTTCCATCACATTTATCAGCACAAGCAGCAGAACTTATTGCCCTAATAGAAGCATTACATGCAGCTAAGGGTTGTGCAGTAACAATATACACAGATTCAGCTTACATGACGACAACAGTACATGGAGGTCTGGCAAGATGGGGGCGGAGGGGGTTTCGAAGAGCAGATGGGACCCCAGTGCAACATGCAGAACTACTGAAGGAGTTAATTGAGGCCCTAAAAGATCCAACAGTGAAGTGCCAAGCACATACGTCAACACAGACGTTGTGTCTTTGGGGAACGCGGCAGCGGACGCTGCTGCCAAAGAAGCCTCATACTTTGAAAAACATGAAACAGGTGAGTACATGCTACAGCACAAGACAAACGAAGAGCTCCCAGAAGGATACAATGCGATGCCCATATCACAAATACTAGAGCTGCAGGAAGGAGCAAGTGGTGATGAAAAGATGATGTGGGTAAAACGAGGATGCAGCCAATCAGCAACAGACTTACTATGGCGACAAAATAACTCAGGGAAAGTGGTAATGCCGGTCAAGCTATTAGAAATAGCATTTCAGCAATTACACTTTCCAGCACACAACACCAAACAACACATTGCAGCAGAGATACAAGAAGACTGGTTCGTGCCCTGTCTCCAGGAGCACGTATCAAGATTGACAATGGAGTGCACAACGTGCCAGATATACAACTCTGGAATGACGTTACGGTCACTCAGGGGAACAATTCCAAGTAGGACCCTTCAGGGAATTGCACATAGACTACGCGGATATGGGGGAGAGGTGTAATGGGGCAAGCTACATGATTGTGGTTGTATGCCCATTTTCGAGGTGGGTGGAAGCAGGCCCATGTGCACGACCTGATGCTTAAAGCGCTGCAAAGTTCCTAGTAAGGGAAGTGTTCCCGCGGTGGGGAATTTGTGACGTGATTCGCTCAGACAACGGCACTCACTTTGTGAACGAGCTCTTCAAAGAAGTGACCACATTATTGGCAATAAAACATAAATTGTGCTCAATTTATCATCCTCAAAGTAATGGCGTGGTAGAAAAGATGAACAGACTGTTAAAAGGGAGACTGTCCAAATTGTGCTTCTCATTAAAGAAAAACTGGATCTACTGTTTGCCCCTTGCGCTGTTTGAGCTGAGGAATCAGCCAAGCAAGGACCACCATTTGTCCCTGCACGAAATCGTGACCGGGAGACGAATGCACATAGCACACTCCCCACTGCGCCAACACTCAGATGCGCACAGAAGCGCCGCGATATTGGGAGATGAGTTCACAGAATACCTGAAAAAGCTAACTAGGGCAGCGCGCGCAATATCAAAGCAGCTCTCACCACCATTCACAAGGGAAGAAGGGAACACAACGGAGTCCCTTACGGAACGTGAAACACTGGTACAACTGATGCCGGGAGAGTTCATTTATGGCCAGAGCTTTGTGCGCCGGTGGAATGCGCCACGGTTCCACGGACCATATGAAGTGGTATTTTGTACCCCTACGGCTGTAAAAGTTAAGGGGCTCAAATATTGGATACATTTGACGGATGTGCGAAAGGCATATAATAGTGTGCAGGAAGAGGTGGATGAGGAGGCACAGCCAACAGCAAACAATACTAATGAAAATGACGAGTGAATGTGAACATGTGAGTGGAAGAAGTGTACCTGACAGAGAAAACTGTTAACGAGAAACATTATATTAAAGGTTATCGATAATGAAGAAGGATTGAAAAAAAAAAAATGGATTTATGTGTAAATAATAATGTGAAGAATACGTATGTTGCCTGCTCCCTTCTCTGTACATCCCAACCCCCCTCCCCTACCCAATCCTATTCTCCTTCCATGATATCTTGGCACTGGTAGTGCCAACAAAAATGTTTACATGCATGCACTTAATGCACTTTTATATCTCAAACAGGAACTACCATGGCAACTAATGGGCAGCCTGCAACGGATAGATTTATTAGATATAGAGAATTTGTAGCTGAGAGATGTAGATATTCGTATGAGTGTGGATTGTATGTTTGCATTACATTATTCTTTACAATTATGTTTGGCCTGGTTATGTATTGGTTCATAGCGTTCATCTCTATCGAGATGAACGAGGGGGGAGGGCTTAACGGGACTAATGTGACAAATGAAACAGCAATTGTAAATACTAAAGAAGGTGATTTTTTGGTATGAGATGGAACTAAACTGGTATGGGGATATTACACGACACCATCTAATGTTGCTATCTCGCAAAAGGAAGGTCTGCAGGGAAAAATGCGAAACAGCACAACTTCCCCGCCAAAAGTATCTAATTACAATGCCCGCAGTCTAAATGATCGTAACCCCTCTGCTATATCCTGGTTATATAACACCCCCACCAGCCGGCCGGCTCCCGTAACAAAAAACACACTGTTAGAAAGCATGAAGAAAGAGAATGAAGAAATGACAGCGAGATATGAGATATTATACGATGATTGGGCAAAGGGGGGCGAGAGGGAGAAAGGGAGGCCCACACTGTCCATCGCCCATGAAGCTGGGAAATACATTAGAAAAAGAAATAACAGACGGAAAAGGGAGGCGGGGAGGAGGAAGTATGATGAGTATTATGGGTTAGGATTAGACAAAATGGAAGACCCACGACACCCCCACCAGACAAATAAATGGTATGCGGACATGAGTGCAACGGCTAAGCAAACAACGAATGAGAGCTGTTATGTCTGCTCCCTCATTCCCATGCTTCAGGTACACCCAAAGTATTGTTACCCAAAGAGTTGCCTATTGTCGATGCCCAGTGTCTCCTTCATCTCACGTTGTGCAGAATTAAGAACACCTTCCAGGCACATGAGGTAACTTTTAGAATGCTGCAGAACGAGAAGACCTGTTATCCAAAGGCAGTAGGAGTGGTATGTCTGGAGGAGCCATTTTTCATAATACAAGGGACACTTTTTTCAGATAACAAGTGGAAGGACGAAGAAATAATGTGCAAGGCTGAAGCACTGCGGGGTGTGGCACCAGAGAAACTGCAATGGATAGAAGAGACATGCACACCAGTATGGAAGCAACACATCTCAAAATTGACTTGGGTAACGGCCATTGAAAAACCCTTCAAGCTGCAGAAAGAAATAAACTATGTACTGTGTTTCAAGGGAGACGGGAGAACCACCTTGGGGGCAAACCAGAACTGTAACAAGACCTTCACCATCTCAGATATGAGAAAAGGGACAGCGGCCCCTATGGATACCTATTGGGTATGTGGCAACCAGGCATACCTACACCTCCCACAATCCTGGGGTGGCAGCTGTTCATTGGCCACCCTACACTCCGTGCTAATCGTAATCCCGGAAAGCCACATTGATGGGGGCAAGAAGACGCGAGGAAAATCTCAACAGAGTGAGGCCCAGCCAACTGCAGAGTCACAAGTATATGACCTGTCTTCCGGGAACAAGGAAGGGTTGCTGTCCCGAAACAGACGATCATCGAACTACATATCGAAAGCATCATCAGAACTGCTGGCACAGATCCCGGATAAATATTGATTATTCAGCTCTGCAGAAACGTTCTTCGCCTCACTCATCCCAAGCATCCAGGCGCGAGCAAATGCAAAGTGGCTCCAAATCACACGTTGGGAGCTGATCCAGCTGGCAAATGACACTGAAGAAGGGTTTAATGTAATAAAAGTGGAACTGCGAGCACTACGGCTAATGACCATGCAAAACAGGTATGTCTTGGACCTGTTGACAGCAATGGACGGACGTGTTTGCCGAAAAATTGGAAGTGCCTGCTGCACTTGCGTACCTTCCGAAGACGCAGATAGCGGCTCCCTGTCCCATGTGATCGAAGCAGTACATAACCTAGGAGAAAGAATGAGAATGGAAGGTGGAGCAGAAGAAAGTACATGGTTCGACAATATCTTCTCCTGGGTCCCATCGTGGCTGGGAATGACTGTCAAATTTTTGATGCCGGCTGTTGTGTTCCTCCTTTTCATTTTTTGCCTGTGCCAGGTGGGTCTTCGATGTTGTGCTAACGCAATGATGATGGTGACAATGGGCAACGCCCGCGGTACAATACAAACTATGCTGGAAGTACAGGTACAAACAGGAACAGATGACATGTCAAGATATCAGATAGTGTCCAGTTACCACGACAAGGATATAGTAGATAAATTATGGCATACTACAATTAAAGAGCCCTGTATACTGGAATGGTATGAGGAGGTGTGGTTGGACTTGGAAGGGGAGAGCGGATGTATCTACTTGACCTGCACCCCAGATGAATATGCTAGGAGAGGTGAGAGCCTGCGAGGAGTGTGCAGAGCATGGATGCCCATAAAAGGCACGCCTGCATGGGATGACGCAATAATTGACGAGGAAGAGTGCAGGAGATTGGAGGATTTAAAGAATTCGTTACTTAAGTAACGAAAGGGGGGATTGTATGGGAGGATTGGTCCAAGAAACCCCCCTCCCCTGCATCCTCTCCCCCGGTGAGGTCCATGGCTCGTCAGGGGTCCTTCCTGCCACCAGGGCCCAGGTGGTGGATGGGCCACTGGCTGAAGACATTGACCAAACCTGCTGAATTTAGCTAGGCCCTGGAAACCATTTTGTCTAATAAAGATGGTTTGAGCCCTGTGCACCGCAGCGCGGCCCCCACCCTTGGAGAGTTTCAATTACCCCTGTGGCTGCAGCTCTCTGGCAGATCCGCTGAGAGTCCGTTCCCACGAACAGACGGACATGAGCTAGTGTTAGATACCAACACTGTAACATTTTACCTTCCGCAGTGTATCGCTGTTTCCAGCATGACCCGGCCAGCAGGGCCTGGGTGGAAAAGAACTGTAAAACGGTCCCCTGACAAAAGCAGAATCCCCAAATACTAATGAGCAAACCATCTGTGGTGAAACGTCTCTCTCCACGGCCCCTCTGACTAAAAACCTGTAAACCTCATAAAAATGGCAGAGTGTGTGTGTTTACATGACATTAGGGATGAAGCACCCATATCCCTGTAGCTATGTGCAAATAGTAAAAGTGTCCCGGGGTTTTTTTGTGTTATGTGTTTCATCAAGAAGACTGCACCCCACGGTCCCGCGCCATAAATTAACTAATGTTGCTAGAGTGCAAAGGAAGACAAATGTAACCATATTGAGAGCTCATGCAAGGGGTGCACGAAAATGCACCATATGTATGTCCAAGCTCACCATGTGCCACTGCCGCCAGTATCATTGGCGGGCTGTTCCTGCGTGCTCCACCAACCTTACTACTACCTCACTTACCGCGCATGTATAGGCATATAACAAAATGTTGTAGTTGTTAGAAACTTTGTGTATACGTAATAGGCTCGAATTGGCCATATGGATGGCACTAGCAACGTCAAAAACGTGAGCTTTGAAAAGACTCAATGAGTATTGTATATTATATGAATGTTTATGTCTCTTCCATCTAAAATATGCAACACACGAGGAAAATACCTTTGCGAGCACATGCAAGGCCATTCCCCCCTCCCCCCAGTGAAGCCTGCCAGACGGAAAAGCAGAGGCCTGTGCTGCCCTGCTCCACCTCCCCCAATTTGGCTGGAGCCGCTCCAAGCATTCACATTCCCCCGCACCACCCAAGGCCACGGCCTGCCACCTGAATTATTTACAACCCAGCAGTAAACCCCGGCCTTAAAACACAGATCCAAAGGCACCCTTTCTTAGGCTCCATGACCCACCTGCTCACCTTAGGTTAATGGCCCCTGTAAAATTAGGACACCCAATATTATGGCAACACTACAGGAACACATCCATAATGACTTCTAACAAGACATGATAACGCGGACCACTTGTCCCATGCCCTGAGACCCAACCCCGCGACCTATGATACCCGGTCAACAGGACGATGGTAACCATGTATTGATGTATCGCTACAAGACCCCCCTCTAGGTGCATTCCTCCTGTGTTGCATTAACCTGTAGAATAACCTATTGGAAGATTTACCAGGGAAGATAATATTGCAATGTTGAATGACTGCGGGGTGCGTGGCCCTAGGGTAGAAAGTCAGGAAAGACATTCATCTCTGACACTGGTCACGGTTGGCACAACAACACCGTCCGGATGAGCCCAGCTGACCTGCCAGGCCCAGCCCAACCCACGAGGGTAACCAGTGACGTCCTCCAGCCGCGGCAAACCACATCGCAGCAGCACCTATAGCTAGTCGTCGCCACCCAATCCCCACTAACCTGTGCCCCCTATAGCATGAAGGTTCTTATGACGCTTTTTGTAAATATATATGCCTGTCTTTGCTATTGTCAGACATAGCGCTCTCGGAGTTTGCAGAGTTCTTTGCATGCCCTATTCTGATCGATAAACTCCCATTTAAGCTCACCCGCACTTTGTCCTGGCCTTATTCCCATCCTGGGAGAGTCCATTATTGTCTCTCATTGTGGGGAGGATCGTGCTATCTGGGGACGCTTGCCTTCAAGGGCCAATACAATAGACTTGTGCAGTAGGACCCCAGCCGGCCCATAGGACTGGGGGTTTCCCAACAGCACTTTAAGATGAGCAGCAGCACCCTTGAGATGTATGGTGATGCAGATGAATACTCTCGCATCAAATCAATAATGACAACTCGATAGTTTGGCAAAGGGAGTCCGTTTAATGACAAGTACAAAAAACGGGGAGTTCATGAATATCAGCAATCGCTCGATCCTCCTTCTCGCTTCAAATCCAGCTAACTCCAATTAATTTCAGAAAAAACATAATATTTATAACAAAACTCATCATCACTGTTAAAACTTTAGCATGTTCTAGGAAGGTAACTTTAATATAGGCACTATGGGGCAGATTCATGGAACAAATGTGTGCCGAAAATCGTGGCGCAAGCTGGCGCAAGGGTGAAAAAGCACACGCACGCATGCGAGTCATGGAAGGGCATGTGCGTGTTTTGCTCGGGATGTGTGCCAAATCTGTGTGTGGCGCTCACGGGCGCACACGTCATTGCAACATCCAGAACGCCAATTTGTGACGCGCACAGCGACAGCGCACAACGTTAGCGCACACACCAAAAAGGGGGCGGAACGCGCGGAATGGGTAACAACGCATGAAAATAAGGGCGTACTGGGGATGAACTGCTGGGAAGTACACGGAATGCCCACACGCACGCAAACCTCACGTATTCATGGAATCGAATAGGGAAAACCCGCGCACACGCCCAAAGACACGCACAGGCCTAAACACGTCCGCCACACGAAGGAGGGCAGTAGCATCCCTGCGCATTACAAAAGTGTGCGCAAACAACAAACACGTATATACAGCTACAATGAATGTCCCATTCTGTGGCCCCCTAGGAGAAATGACGTGTCACGCAACGCTCAGGCATCCCAAAAAAGCAAGAAAAAGAGAAGAGATAAGTGACCCCTTTAGCCCACGTGCATGTAAAAAAAGACACGCAGTACGCTGTGGCAGCCAGGAACACAAAAAATACGTATCTTCTACATGCAGGCTAGTATGCCCGGAAAGAAAGGGATACGCGACTAACAGGGACACCCGCATTATGTAAAATAGCGTGTGCGACTCACCGTCTGCCTTGCATGTAGAAGAAGAACGCGTAGCCAACACCCACGCCAAAAGAAGTATGCACTGTAGCCGCTGTGAAGTAATCGCGTGTGAACCCCAATGCCTGGAAAACACACGATCCAATTTCCACGAAAAGCACGTACAGAGCGATGGAAACCCCGGTGGGACCTTCAACCCGTGCCAGGCAAACACCGCGTGCACATTACGTCACCTACGTGCTTACGCGCCAAGGGCCTTTCCTCGGAATTCACGCAAACGTTCTGTTTTTCACGTGCCAAATCACTCCGTATCAAGCTGGCCACGCGACAACACACGGAAGACCACGCTCCTGCCCAGAAAGCCAAATTACTTCCCCACAGAGCCCCGATCAGCCTCCCATGAGCCAACTGCTGCTGCCTGCCTGCCTGCTGCCACCGTGCCCTGCCATTTGGTGCCTGCACATCTGCCATCTGCAGGGGTCCAGTTGCTGTGACCACCCCTGCTGAAACAGAAGACCCCCGACTGGTGTTCCATCACTCCACAGCCCAGCCCCAGGACCCAGTTGCCCACCCACACCTGCCTCGGGGGTTGCCATGTCCGACACAACAGCTGGCAACCTCCCCAGCACAGGGAGGGCTACCAGCTTCAGTGAAAAGGAAGTTGGTATCCTGGTGGAGCAAGTTCTGGGGCATTATGATGCCCTCTTCACACCATTGTGCGCCGACAATGAAGGACGGAAGAGGATCTGGAAGGACATAGTGGGTGCCATCAACGCACACGGGGTGGCACCCCGCGATATGAAACACGTCCAGAAGCGCTGGGAGGACTACAAGTCCAGGACCCTCAAGAAGGCCCAGCGCCGCTTGGAGGCAGAGGATGCAGTGGCGCCCCGCGCCCCGCTTACCACCCAGCAGATGAGGGTCCTGGAGCGCATTCGCCCAGTGCTTCACCACCAGATGCTCAGGATGCAGGCCCGTCTGGAGTCGAGCGGTAAGTGGCCATGCATTCACGTTTAAAACAGTGCATGTTGCAGTGTTCTGGTAGATAGCTACTTGGCTGCATGTGTGACATGGGTCATGTATGGATGTGTGTGTGCAGGGACATGATGGTGCTGCATGTGAGTCCAGTCAGGCGTGACCCACATGGATGGTGTATGTGTTACAATGCATCATGCAGAGCAGCATGCGGAATGCACACATGTCTGTACTTTGACATGTTTGGGGTGTGAAAGATGTGTGCTGCTGTCATGGACATGCATGATGTACATGTCCGTGTGTCTGAGTAGTGTGTGCGCCATGGATGCATGACACATGTCCGTGACGATGTGTTAATTCACTGATACAGCCTACTCATCCTTATATTCACTGTGTCTGTGGGCATACTGGGCCAGGTGCATGGCTCTTTGGTGATGCATGTGCATGTGATCAGCATGTC
Source organism: Ambystoma mexicanum (assembly GCF_040938575.1). Taxonomy (NCBI): domain Eukaryota; kingdom Metazoa; phylum Chordata; class Amphibia; order Caudata; family Ambystomatidae; genus Ambystoma; species Ambystoma mexicanum. The sequence goes on from NC_090921.1 coordinate 233,326,056, forward strand.
CCATGATGCATGTGAGTTTCAGCCCACCATTGGATGTTTCTACGGTGCAGTGGACATGGATGAAAATATCTGTTGCATGTGCCATGCTGGTTCCTGCATGTGTGTTGCCTGCACTGACCCATGTGTTGTTGGGAGACATGATGGAATTGACGTTTGACAATGCCACTCATGTGCAATTGCTTTCTGTCTAGGGGACTATTGTAAAGTACCCTGATGCTTGTGTTCAATGTCTCCCTTTACACTGCAGCGAGTGAAGAAGAGGGCGGGGACGGCGCTGTGGAGGAAAGTGGCAGGGAGCCTCCACCGACCGGCGACGCAAGGGCCAGTCACCCTCCCAGGAAATTACATCATCCGGGAGCGAGGGGACTGGTGCCGCGTGTTAGGCAGAATCCTGTGCAGTTCTCTTAGGGAGCACTACAGAAGATTAAGACTACAAGTATGAGCAATAAATCCCCTTTGGAATCAGTCTGTACCACAAAGATTTAGATGGTAGCTGTGGCTAAGCAGTCAGACTTATCTCAAGAGGGAGATGAGCAGTATTCAGGGTTTACACAATAGGGCTACAATACTATGGTACAAGGAAACACTGACCAAAGCTTTGTATTAAAAAGAATATATATATTTATTTTACACACTTCTAGTTCAACACATTAATCACAGTTATTAAAGCAAGTTAAAATCAGTCAAGAAAAGTATACACGACTCCTTGGTTAAATTGAAGACAAGTTTGAGCAAGAGTGAAAATTGAGCAAAACAGCACAGTGAAAACCAAACACAAATGGCACTCTAGCAATTTCTCACAAGGGAGGGAAAGAACAAGTTATAGAGGAATATACTCTTAGGCACCTTAGCAATACGTCCTACTAAGTTTGTGAACAAGTTTAGGCAAGGCAGTACTTTAGCATGTATAATACTGAGGTGAAAACCGAGCAAAATGGCACTTCACAAGTTTTAAAAGTGGGAAGGAAAAGGTGGTTATAAGAGTTAGGTGCACCAACACATTTCTAGTTGAGAAGCAATCTAGAGAAGGCAGTTGTAACAGATTCAGCCAGAGTTAATACGCCTGTGCCAGAGTCAGTGGTACAGGGCAAAAAGCCCAGGATCAAAATGTTCTTGTAGCTGCAGTCAAGTCTTTGTTAAATGATTCGAGAAGGTGGTTGCAGCAGGTGAAAGACATTGTAAGATGATAGGGGCGGCCGACCAAACAAGTAGTCAAAGGATTTAAAACACCTGTAGCGCTAACAAACGAAAAGGGAGGCCTGGCGGAACAAAGTACCTTAAAATGTAGAAGAGGCTCCTGCGGTGACGGTTGTTCTTGGCAGCTGGCAGTTCCTGCAGTTCGGAAGATCCAGCAGAGGAAGAGAGACTCTTGTCATGGAGGAAGGATCGAGTTACTGCACTGCCCAGGGATGAAACCAGCCGCGGTGCTGCCAAACAAAATAAAAGGTATGCTCCTTCAAATCACGGTCCGGGTGGACGGGTGCCTGGCTATCCGGTCTCTGAGTGCAGGGCACTGGCGATTCGACCAAGGCAGGTCCTGGAAGGCGATTGGCAAACTGGTTGGCCCCAACAGCTCAAGGGAAGAAGGCTCTTGCAGATGAAGATCTTCTCTCGTTGTGTGGAGAAAAGTGGTGAGACGCTGCAGCAGGGCTTCACCGGTGGTTCAGTTGTTGCAGATGTCTTTGGCTTCTCTCCTCTTCGGCTTCTTAGTTCAAGTGGCGACGTCTTGCTCTTCCAGTCCTCAGGACCCTGCTTTTATGCAAACAGATCCCCATTCATACAGCCTAGCTGTCAATCACACAGTGGAGTGGTCATCCTGGCAGGAGAGCCTCCAGCCTATCAGGGCAGAGTGCGACCTGGGTTGCTGAGGCAACCCTGTCCAGGGGTCCTACTCTCCCGTCCCACACAATGGGTCCACCCCAGACTCAGTGGCGCCGAAAGGAGGGCTTCTTGGCAGAAGCCCGCCAAAAGGACGAACAAAGGACCCCCGACCTGGGTAAGGATCTTAGAGAAAGACACGAGAAAGAATGTATATAAAAGTTCTGGCAAATAAAACCTACCGGAGTAAAGTTAATAATAAAATAAACCGACGGTATGTTAGAGGCTGTTAGTAAATGTGGTAGCCTCGAACAATGGGAAAATCCCATAGGGAAATATTCGCGGTTGAATATTTTTGGTAGTAACCACTGCCACCAGCCAGAAACATTTGGGAAAGGGACTGTACGGTACCCTCTCGAAAATGAACATAAGGGAAAAACTATTAACCCTTTCCAGTACCTTCATAGTAAGATAGTTTGCACTGGTTAAGTTCACAAGATTTGACTAGTAAAGTCAGTGGTAACTTTACATGCCCTGGGAGACAGAAGTCAGTCCCAGGGTATGTAGTCTATGTTTGGGGGTCGCTACGACACCCCTGTGTCACTGCACGGAGGGTGCTGTGTAACACATGTGAATAAAGATGGCTCCTACGGGGTTGAGAAAATCAAGTCCAAAAAGACCCCGGATGCCTAAAGAGATTGTGGGTATGTATGAACCTAAATTGGATGTATTAGATTGGCTAGCTATGTTTGAATACAATCATGGGCTCCAGGATATCACAGGGAATCAGTGGATCCCCGGGTTATTCTCTAGGCTCCCCCTGTTGCATCTGATGTGGTAATGGAGTTGGGGGAGGTGGATAGAATGGATTATGAATGTTTAAAGCTAGTTTTGATAGACTCCTTCCCAGTACCTTAAGAGGTTTAGGACCCCCAAAAAGCATGATAGTACCCCTTGGGCTACTTGGGTGAATGAGTGTTTGAAAAACTTAGAGGGATGGATTAAGGGTTACAGAGTTAATACTTATGAAGGAATGAGAAATCTTGTAATGATGACGGTCTTGTCACGACCCTCGCCCAAATCCCCCTCTGGCAAACCCATAGGCCAGGTGGAGACAGGACTCGGGCATATAGAGCCTGGCATCCTCTTCAAAAGCCCTCATGGGGCCAGTCCTAGCGCCTATGGCGCCCGGCTCATACATCATGAAAAACAATGTGCTGTGGAACTACTTTATTGTATTGTCAGCCAACATGGAGGCATCCACATAGCTTGGTTCCTAAGAACCAAGCTATGCGGTCTAGTGTTTTGGGTGTGGTAGCCTAGGGACTACTTTACCTGGACTATTTTGTTGGGGCTACTTAAACCACACCCGAGCAAGCCAATACTCTTTGCGTTACTTTGCAGCTTGCAACGTGACGCTCCCCATGTCCAGCTATTCCCTCGAACCTCGGAGAAGCAGAACCTGAAAGGAGACAAAAGGAACATCATTAGCAGCAGCATCTTACTTGCAGTCTTCATCTTTAAACATTCGCAGCTACTGAGAACAGCTTCCTCAAATCTGCATGCCTCCCGGACAGAACGACCTGAAATAGGAAGATAGAGGCAACATTAAAGAAAGCAATAGAGACATTTACAAATTACGAACTGCTCAAAAGGCTTACCTGGCTGGTCGCCTCTCGGCTGGCACCACTGCAGGCAGCTAACACCACAGGGGACCACCCCACACCCCAGGGCATGCCCCGCAGGCAGCCCATCATTCCACTCGTGCTGAAGAACACCGTGACCTACAAGGAAGGAAAACACACGTTAGCAAAGGCAAAACTTCGCAGCGCTGCGCATAGCGCTTACTTACCGCATCATAGCGCTCTTAATGCGCCATCATTTACCATTTATGTACTGGGGTGATGGGCTGCCTGCGGGGCATGCCCAGGGGTGATGGGCTGCCTGCGGGGCATGGGGAGGGTGGATGGGCTGCCTGTGCATATTCCGGGGGTGCGTGTGGAGTTTCATATGTGATAGGCGTGGCGTGAACGGGGTACGTGTATTCTGAGGATGTGTGAGGAGTTTCACATGCGATAGGCCTGGCGCGAGCGGGGTACGCGTATTCCGGGGGTGCGTGGGGCGTTTCACACACGATAGGCCTGGCATGAGCGGGGTACATGTATTCCAGGGGTGCGCGGGGAGTGTCGTATGTCACGGACTGCCACCCCCTCCACGTTGATGGCGGCCACAATGTCCTTCCAGATCCTCTTCTGTCCATCATTTTCGGCGCATGGTCTTCCAAAGAGGGTATCATAATGCCCAAGGACTTGCTCCACCAAGATACCAACTTCTGTGGCACTGAAGCTGGTAGCCCTCTGCCTCTCTGGCTGGGGGTTGCCAGTGGTGTCTGATGGTGTTTCCCCCGACATGGCAACCCCCGAGGCAGGTGTGGGTGGGCAACTGGGTCCTGGGGCTGGGCTGTGGAGTGATGGTACAGCAGTCGGGAGTCTTCTGTTCCAGCAGGGGTGGTCACAGCAACTGGAACCCTGCAGATGGATGACATGCAGGCACCAAATGACAGGGCACGTGGCCAGCAGGCAGAAAGGCAGCAGCAGATGGCTTATGGGAGTCTGCTCCGGGCTCTGGGGGCAGGACAATGGCCTTCTGGGCAGGAGCGTGGTCTTCCATGTGTTGTCGCGTGGCCAGCTTGATACGGAGTGATTTGGCACGTGAAAAAAGAGCACGTCAGCGTGTAATTCGAGGAAAGGCCCTTAGCGCGTAAGCGCGTATGTGATGTAACGTGCACGCTGGCTTTTCCCTGGCACGAGTTGAGGGTCCCACATGGATTTCCATCGGCTTGTACGTGCTTTTCGTGGAAAGCAGTGGGTGTGTTTTCCAGACGTTGGGGTTCACACGCGATTACTTCACCGCGGCTACAGTGCGTACTTCTTCTTTTGGCGTAAGTGTTGGCTACGCCTTCTTCTTCTACATGCAAGGCAGATGGTGAGTCGCACACGCTATTTTTAATAATGCGGGTGTCCCTGTTAGTCGCGTACCCCTTTTTTTGCTGGCATACTAGCCTGCGTGTTGATCAATTATTTGTTTTTTGTGTTCTTGGCTGCCACAGCGTACTGCATGTGTTTTTTTTACACGCACGTGGGCTACAGGGATCGCTTATCTCTTTTTTTTGCTTTTTTGGGATGCCTGAGCGTTGCGTGACACGTCATTTCTCCTAGGGGGCCACAGAATGGATCATTCATTGTAGCTGTATATACGTGTTTGTTGTTTGCGCACACTTTTGTAATGCGCAGGGAGCTACCGCCTGCCTTCGTGTAGCGGACGTGTTTCGGCCTGTGCGTGTCTTTGCCCGTGCACGGGTTTCCCTTATTCGATTCCATGAATACGTGTGGTTCGCGTGCGTGTGGGCGTTCTGTGTACTTCCCAGCAGTACATCCCCAGTTATGCCCTTATTTTCACGCGTTGTTCCCCATTCCGTGCGTTCCGCCCTGTGTTCTGCCCCCTTTTTGGTGTGTGCGCTAACGTTGTGCGCTTTCGCTGTGCTCATCACGCATGACGTTCTGGGTGTTGCAATGACGTGTGCGCCCATGTGCACAATGCACGGATTTGGCGCACATCCCAGGGAAAACACGCACAGGCCCTTCCATGAATCACACGCGTGTGCTTGCTTTTTCACGCTTGCGCCAGCTTGCACCACGATTGTCGGAGCACATTTGTTCCATGAATCTGCCCCTTTGACCATTGCACACAACCACACAGACTGACTCCTGACATCTCTGCTGCAGTTCAGCAGCTGTCCTGGGGCCGGGCTCCAAGGCAGAATTCCGAGCCCGTGGAGCCATTAACCTGTTACTGTATGCACCTGTTCTTATGTACAGCGCTTTGGCGTAAGGCGCTATATAAAATAAAATACAAATACTTTAAATCAGTAGGATCAGAGACTCAAATCTGTAGGCGGAAGAGCTGCATAAAAAGCAGTAGAGTCCCACCTAAACCGGTAGGGTTGGCAAGTATGAGGTAGCACTGGTTAGATACTTGTGAGGAGCAGTGGGAGCCCTGTGGTGGCACTCTCAGTCTAATGTTGTACCCATGCTCATCTCTATTTCTTTTTAAAACATCCCCTTTCCTTGTTTTCAAAATCCATTTTAAACATCCCTTATTCCAAAAATCAAGGGGTCAGTAAAACAATGACTCCATCCTTATGCTTGATAGTTAACCTATGGAGAGACAACCAGACAATGTATACTGCCGTAGTGTCTTAACAACACAGAAGTCACTTTTTCACACAAGCATATTGTGAATAATATGTGCAAGCATGCAATGCATTATTAACAGACTGTTTACATGTCAACAAATTAGACACATTACAGAGCAGTCAATGGTAAGCTAAAAAAACCGGTTTATGAGGTGGAGGTATTCACCGTGGCGTATGCACAGGATGAGGGGCTTTGGAGTGCGAAGGGCCCCTCCCAGAGGGCTGCAACTTCACAGAGAAGGGGGCCATTAGCATTCTCCATTTAACACGTGTATCTGGCCCAGCCCAGCAATAAAAGGCATGACTTAAAAGAAACGCACCCGGGAATTGATCTGGGGCCAGTGAAGCCCTGCTAGGACTTCACTATCACATTATGTCAAAATCCTTGATAGGTGTTAGCAAAAAACAACCCTTTTGGTAGAATTATACAGAGGCAGACCTCTGTGTTTCACACTTCAAAAAGGCACCCTTTTCTGCTTTTTTAGGGACGAGGATGCATACCACACAGCAGTTTAAGTGTTACCAAAACCTGATGGTACCCAAACAACGCCCACTCCTAGGCTACCTGGGCTGTGTGGCCCAAAATGTGCCCATTCAGGTAAAAATGCTATGATTCTCAATGTAAACCGAGACTAAGTTGCTCCTGTCTTTGCAACAATTGTACAGATGAATTATGAGTATTGTACAGTGTGCATAGCCCATAATTTAGGGTGAGCGGTGAAAACGTAGCTGTCTGTACCGGAAGGACCATCCTTGAACATGCAGGCAGATTTTGTACAGCTCCCGATGTGCCAGAATTTTAGCTACAGTTTACTGACCGTTGATGTTTTATCAGGTTGGACAGAATCCTATCCTTGCCGAAAGGCAGATGCCATTACTGTTGCAAAGAAGCTGATGTCTGAATTCATTCCCCGGTTTGGACTCCCAATCATCATAGATAGCGACCGAGGTATACATTTTGAAGGTCAGATTGTTAGAAAGGTGTGCAAGGCACTAGGTATTTCTCAGCAGTTTCACTCTTCTTACCACCTCGAGATGAGTGACACGGTGGAACACCGAAACCACAATCCAAGGTGTGTCATGACACAGGGCTAAAGCGACCCCGGCTCCTCTGGTGCTATTCCGCATGCGCAATAACCCACAGCGGTAAGCATTGTTGGCGGTGTCCGGACTCCGCCGTCCGTGAGCCCCCCAACCCCCGTGACACAGAGACACGGAGACAGCGATCTTGCTAGTGTGGGCTCCCCGGTGGTTGTGTTGTCACCGGGCACGCCCCGTTTATTTAACTGCGCACACGACGGAGTGAACGTCACCCCGTCGCGTGCGTGCCCTTAAAGGGCCAACGCCACACTCCTCCTTTTCCATAACAACAAATTGGAAACAGGAGGGACTAACTATCACACATTTATAAAGCACGCAACTATGTACATACCAAAACCCCCATTTATTAACAGCCACCCTGGATCCCCCGAGGGTGCCTGTCACGGCCTGACCATTGTCCCCAGGTCAGCCTCCCCAGCTCAGTCCGTTACATAGTCTGTGAGACGGGCAGGTTTCCCACGCCCTGTTCTCAGGGGGTACCTCCTGCCAATGTCTCTGGCCGGTGTCTCTTGACCTGGTCTGCCTCGAGTCAGAGAGTCCAAGGCGGGGCTTTCACCCCCACCTTCATCCAAGGCATCCTCACCCTCTCGGTTGTCCGGGCTGCCCACTCTCGGGTCGCCGATTCTCCTGAAGAAGGAAGCATTCCTAGTCACGGACGACGTCCCATCAGAAGCTGTCACCATAGAGCCCTTCACTGCCACGACATCTAGGGGGGCGGGTTCATACGTGAGGGATAACTTGCCTTGTGGGTGGCGATTCCTCACCAGCACCTCATCCCCCAGCGCGATGTGTGGGGGTCTCAGGCCCCTCCGGATGTTTTCCATCTGCGTCCTTGTTCGCCTGTCCTCCTCGACCTGTTCATTGTCAATGACGGTGGGTCCCTGTCCCCCACCTCCGGTATGACGTCTCTCAGGCATCTTTGGAAGAGAGCCTCCGCCGGTGCTACACCCGTTGAGGAGTGAGGTGTGGTCCGATATCCCCGCAGGAAGACATACAGGGCCCTCTGCAAGCACTCGCCTTTTCCGTGGGCAATCCTGAAGACTTTGTTAAGGGTGCGCATCATGCGCTATGCTTCCCCGTTGGCCCGGGGCCACAGTGGGGTTACCCGCCGGTGCTGAATGCCATACTCCCTCATGAGCTCGGCAAAACTCTCGCCTTGGAATGGTGCCCCGTTGTCGGAGCACAGCACGGAGGGCAGGCCATAGGTGGTGAAAATCTTCTCCAGTGCCACCACCACGTTCTCAAATGCGACGGACTCTATGAACTCGACCTCCGGGTATCGAGACCACTCGTCCACCACAACTAGGAAGTGAGTGCCTCTCGACGTGGACTGGAGTCTGCGTGCACTACTTACCATGGCCTGGTCCCTCTTGGCATCGTTTCAATGGACGGTTCCCGCTGGGCCGGTGCCGCAACCTGGCACCATACGCAAGACGCCACAAAGGCTTCCACCTTCCGCTCGAGCTCCGGGAAGCACACCTTCTGGCAGAGGCGAGCTTTTGTTTTGGGTGCCCCTTGGTGGCCTGGTGCGCCAAGGCGATGACCTGTGCAACTTTGGCCTGGGGCACCACGATCCTCTCACCCCTTAGTAGCAGCCCCGACTCCAAGAATGTCAGTTCTTCTCTCACTCTCCATAACTGCTCGAGAGCCACTGTGGCTTCACATGTCCTGCGTTCCACCGCCTCCAGCACCGTCTTCCAGGCGCCCCGCTGCATTGCTTCCCTCAGGATGGCAAAACACTCGTCGCTCTTTGACGCAAGCTCCAGCTCCTCCACCTGCATGGAGTTTGGGGTGGCCGTTTCCACGACCAGGCGGACATGTTCGTCGGCCTCTTCAGCCGACGTAGACTCCTGCGAGTCCCCTCTTGGGTGTCGAGAGAGATAGTCCGTCGCATTGTTAGCCCCTGGACGATATGTCAACGACACTCCATACTCGAGCAGGGAGAGCATCCAGCGCTCTATTCTCACTGGTGGACGGGATGATGAGCCCGCCATGATCGGCAACAGCGGTTTGTGGTTCGTGACCACAGTCACGGGGCGCCCCAGAATGTAGAGGCGAAAATGTCTGCAACCCCACAGCACCGCCAGGGCTTCCCTCTCAATCTGGGAGTATCTTTGCTCGGTGTCGGAGAGCGCCTTGCTGGCGTATGCTATGGGTCGAATCTCCTGGTCACTCCCCACTTGTGTAAGCACTGCCCCCAGGCCATAGGGGCTGGCATCCACTACGATCTCTGTCTGCAGGCTCGGATCGAAGAACGCCATGGTGTCGTCCGCCGCCAAGGCACCTCTGATATCATCGAATGCCGCCTGCTCAAGGGGGCCCCACTGCCAGACGGTGTCCTTCTTTGTGAGAGATCTCAGCGGCTCTGAACGGGATGCCAGATTCCTGATAAAACGGCCACAGTAAGTGACCATGCCCAAAAAGCTCCTCACCTCCGCAACATTTTCTGGCGGACGCGCCTCCTTTATGTCCCTCACTTTGCGGGGGTCCGGCGACACCCCATCCGCCCTAAATACGAATCCAAAAAACTCGATCGTTGTTTTCAGGAATTCGCTCTTGTCCTTGTGCAGGGTGAGTCCCAGTGAGCGAAGGCGTTCAAAGGTCTTGGCCAGGCGTGCCAGATGCTCCGTCTCCGACCTGGCATACACCAGGATGTCGTCGCTGATGTTAAGGACTCCATCCAGATCAGCCAGTGCTCCTCTTATGATGTTTTGGAACACCTCCGCCGCGGAAGACACCCCAAAACTCAACCTCTTATATCGGTACAGACCTCGATGAGTGGTAAACGTTGTGATGTGGCGGGACTCGGGGTGCAGGACCACCTGGTGATAGCCTGCTCTCAGATCCAGTTCGGAAAAGAACCTCGCCCCTTGCAGTTCCGCTATAATATCATCGATGGTAGGGGTCAAGTGCCGTTCCCTCTTTATGGCCTTATTGGGGAGTCGCATGTCCACGCAGATCCTCACCTCGTCGGGCTGTTTGGGCTTGCCTGCGATGACAATGGGAGACACCCATGGGGTGGGGCCCTCAACCTTTTCAATAATGTCCAGCCCTACAAGATTGTCCAGCTCTCGATCCACCAGATCCCTGAGATGAAAGGGAACTCGCTGGTGCTTCAGCGCCACTGGTTGGATCGACTCATCGATATGGAGCCGGACCGGCTCACCCACCAACTGTCCAATGCCTTCGAACAGGGAGCTGTGTTTGGCCAGGAGTACCTGAATGTCGTCTAGGTACACTGAATATGCAAATGTTACAATTCCCAGAGCTTCGGCCGCAGCACAGCACAGCAGTGTGTTGTCGCTCACCGGTGTGACATAGAACCTGGCCCGGATATGTGAGTCGCCATATTGAACATCAGCCACGAATACGCCGTCCAAGGGAAGGGGCTGTTCGCTGCCGAAAGCGTAAATGCGTGCTCTCGGCGCGGTCAGCGTGGGCGGGGCCTGCATGGTATCATAGTGCTGTCTGGCCATCACATTCACGGATGCACCGGTGTCTACTAGCATTGGTATAGAGTCTCCATTGACCAGCACATTGCACCTGGGCTGTCTCTTGGAGCGGGATTTCAGCATGCTCACACTGGACACAAAGAAAATGTTTTCATCATCCTCTTCCTCCTCCTCCCCCTCCTGAGGGGCCCCTTCGTCACCCTGGTCTACTTGAGCAACGTTGGACGCCCTTTGGGGTCGGAAGAAACCGGCTCGAACAGGCCCCCTAGGCACTACCTTGGGAGCTGCAGATCGGCACATCCTGGTGAAATGGTCCGCGCCTCCGCACCTACCACACTTCACCCCAGTCGCAGGGCATTCAGCCGGGTGCGGGAGATCGTACCCACACTTTGGGCACGAGGAGGTAGTCCCAGGCGGGCACGGGCCCTGGGTGTTCAAGGGGCTTCTCGCTCCACGGCCTCTTCCGACCGCGCAGACCTCCTCCACCTTGCCTGGGCGGGCACTAGCTTCCATTCTGGTCGCCCGCAGTTCAGACACTTCATGGCATCTTCCCAGTTCTAAGATGTGGGGAAGGGTGATACCAGGCTTGCGCAATATCTGGCGCCGCAGTTTCCCAGAGGCACACCCCTGAATGAGTTGATTGCGAATCATGACTTCAGGGTCGTTCCACGCACATGGCGCCGCCAGTCTCCGCAGCCGCCCGTAGAATACATCTAGAGTCTCGTCATCCTTCTGTCGAGCTGTCCCCATGAGAAAACGTTCATAATCTGCATTGGCCATTGGCAGAAAATGATTATGGAGTGCATCCTTTGCCGCCGCAAACGACCCATCCGCTGGCTGCAGGGACAGAAAAATCTCATGCACTGCCGGGCCAGCAGAGTACAGGAGAGTGGCCAGCTTGCTGTCGTCGCTCGTCTCCATCGTGGCCCTGAAGTACATCTCGAGTCTATCCATCCACATCTTCCACCTCTGTCCCAGGCTTGATGGAGTGCCCGAGGTATCAAACTCAGGCATTGGCTGTAGGGACCCAGGTGGTTTCAGCGGGAGGGCGGGCGGAGGCTGAGCAGCAGGAGCAGCAGCAGCAGCAGCTTGACTCATGGTGGATAGCGCACAGGCATCCCAGATGATATGATTAATGGGGCAGCAACTCACCACCAGCAAGCAGCCTCCTGATATGGTCTAAATTCTGCCTCTCTCCAGATGCGCCCCTCGTGGATGTACCGCTCCAGTCAGCAGGCAGGACAATGAAGCGTCCAAAAATTGAGCAGGGGGAAAGACCCCGAGTGCATTCAGCAGGCTTCCAATGGAGTCTCACCCATCTACTCGGTGAAAAACAGTGAAAATGTCAATGATTCATTTTAAAATTGACACGTGCTGTTTCCAGTGGCTGTCCGCCACTGGAATCTCCAAAACTTATGTCCGGATGGCTCACCAGCGCTTCGTTATGAAGCCGTGAGTATCCGAGGCCTAGTCATCAAAATGGCCGCCGGCCGCATGCGTCTCTCCCCTCTCCGCGGTCAGAATTCGCTGAAGCGCTCACGTAGGATCATCTACGCTACGAGCGAATGTCTCCGCCTGTTCCAGGAAGTGATCCCAGCACTCGTCGCCACTGTTGGCGGTGTCTGGACTCCGCGTCCGTGAGCCCCCCACCCCCCGTGACAGAGACACGGAGACAGTGATCTTGCTAGTGTGGGCTCCCCGGTGGTTGTGTTGTCACCGGGCATGCCCCGTTTATTTAACTGCGCACGCAACGGAGTGAACGTCACCCCGTCGCGTGCGTGACCTTAAAGAAGCATGGCGGAGTCGGCACTGAGTCTTGAGTGTCTTGGAGGAGACACTGTGCTTTTCGTTTTGCTGCGACTATTTGGAGTCCCTCGTCTAGCTCACTGCCAGCCAGGAGGCGGAGCTATTCCTTCAAAAACCCAGTGCACCCATGGAGCGGCGCGGAGTCGGCACTGAGTCTTGAGTGTCTTGGAGGAGACACTGTGCTTTTCGTTTTGCTGCTACTATTTGGAGTCCCTCGTCTAGCTCACTGCCAGCCAGGAGGCAGAGCTATTCCTTCAAAAACCCAGTGCACCCGCGGAGTGGCGCGGAGTCGGCACTGAGTCTTGAGTGTCTTTGGTGTATTTGGTCCTTGGTTCCGTGGACCCCGCTGGTGCGCTGGTGTTTTCTCTCTTTTGTTTTTCCCGCCTGCATTTTAAGCAAGTGCGGGGCTTTTGTAACTATTCTGATGGAAAAAAATGAAACAATGGACGCGCCTCAGAACCGGTCAGGCCTACGTCGAGGAGGAGATAGCTCTACCAAAACCGCGGTAAGAAGGAAAGCTTCGGCATATATAATAAGTGCCGATAAAAAATGACATAGTCAATACAACATCAGCTTTAAATATTACTGATTTACTAAATGCTCCTAAAATGCATTCATCGGCAGGCGGTAGTACTGAGACTTGTTTGCAACAGTGTATGCAGGAGTGTATGCAGAGGTGTATGCATGAGTGTTGTGAAAATGGTGAGTTTGGTGAAATTGGTGAGGAGAATGAGTGCTGCGTCTATTGCGAGCCTGAGCAGTTAGAGAATGGCACTGAGAACGAGAATGGTGCTGAACTGGCTAATAACTCTATTAGCGAAGGTGATAATGATTGCTTCATTACTAAAACTAAAACCGAAACTGAAAAGCGAATTGAAACTGAAACTGAAATTCAAAGTAAAATTTCTAAAACAACTACAACAACTATAACAAATAAATCTCCATTTGCTATTGGCTTTGTGTCTGAACCTGGCACTGCCACTAAAGATGGACCCCGAGAATGTAAATACTACTCATGTTCTGAGTTTCCAATTGATGGCAATACAGACGGTAATACAGACGGAAAAAAAATGGTACCAGTAGAGATCTTTCCTCAATTGCGTGACTTAGCTGCAAAATTGTCCAATGTATAAACGGAGATAATAAGTCGAATACCCTGCCTCAGTCTCGAGAGTTAACGTGTGGTGAGTGGACTCAAGTCGAACTTAGCCCTAAAACAGGCCACACGTCTGAAAAAATTTCACTACAAATAAGTGACGATGAACAACCCCAATTTGGCAATTGCAATATATTGAATCAACAACCACTTATCAAAAATCAAAGTATAGCGAATTATGAAAGAAGGGATTCAATTAGCGTAGCTGATAAACTTTTGAAAGATTTATTAAAAATGAACTTGGATATCCATAATCGGACCAATAATAAACAAAAATGCTCTTCAACATCAAATAAAGGGGGTGATATGACGCGGTTGTTACCTCATGATGATGCATATACGGAAAATTTCGAAATAAGAAAGAATTTCTCGGTAGATCTTGATACATCTATGACATCTCGCAGTCCTGCACACAAAAGAAAAAGAGGCAGAAATAGCCTTTCAGGCGACATAGCCTGCTCACAAACAAGATCTCTAAAACAGTCATATACGCTTCATTCACCAATAAGATTTACAGCAATTGAAAACAAAAATCAAACGCATAGGAAAGGACTAAGCGAAACTTCGACCGTCGCAAACGAGAATAGAAATATTTCATCTTCATCATCGACTTCTTCTACTTCTGATACTGATGACTCGTCTTTAATGGAAAGACCTTTTCCAAAAATAAGACGTGGGTATGGAAAAAAGAAGACGTCTTATTCACAAAAAGAAAAGAGCGTCTCTGGACTAAATATATCTGACATACAAACAACGGTTATGTCCTCTATGAATATTGTACTCTCTCCGTACCTCAAACTATATGAACAAATGGATGGAAACATTAAAGACTTAACCACGCTAATAGCTTTGCTAAACACCAAAGTTGCAAACATGGAAGTTGAACAACAAAGAAGTCAGGACAACCGAAAACTAGAAAAGAGTCAAAATGCCAACTTCCTAAAATTAATCTTAGATGCTAATCACAATTCACGTGAGGACAAAAAATTAATAGCTGAAGTTGCCCGAGAAGCACTGAAGCTTTTTAATAAACCTCACATTCCTACCTCAAATGATGGTGCTAATAGCAATTCTAGTACAGATAACTGCTGTAATACTCCCATTATGGAGAAATATCATCTGTGAACAGTGCATCCTAATTTGGAGTGCGGAAATATTGAACAGGTATGCAAAAAGAATAACCTTTCACTTCTGGAAAAAGATAAAGAAATTTCAATAGTGTTTGTAGAAAAGGATAAAGGAAAAATCTGGCAAGGATGCCAACCGTTGTCAGAAGAATCATTTACTGCACTCAGGGCTGAGTGTGAGATTTTAGTGGATGGTCTGCAAGAGAAAAAGCTGGATAGACCTGAAAAGGCCTTGAAGAAGAGCGTGCTTGTACTCTACAAACTAAACAGAGTGAAAATAGAAACATTGAAAGCTTTGAAAATCCTCAGGCTAAAGATTTAATTGAAATGATAGAAATAATTGATGTACAAAATGTCAGCGAAGATCGGTCCAAAACATGTGCCAAAGTTAGTGCAAATGAAGATCTTGGCACTAAAAAAACATTAAATGACAAAACAAAAAAAATGGATAAAGTTGTCTCAAGTGAGATTAAAGATCTACAAGAAAATAATGTAGGAGCGCCTAAGGTTCTTTATGATATATTTGAAAAAAACAGCCTAAAAAAAGCTCCAAAAGGAGTTCTGCAAAAAAAGTCTAAAAATCAAAAAAGAGTGAAAATAACAAATGGGGCTCGAGCTTTCTTAAGAAATTTTAAATCAGTTACTGTTAATGTTTCAGCTAACAACTGCGATACTTTGAAAAATATTCCGGAGCCATCCCAAGATCTCGAAATACAAAATGCAACATCTATACCTCCCAATATAGATTACAACAATGGAACGAGGCTGAAGCAGCCGACATTGAGACTTTAATGACTCTCTCAACGTATGAAGATCCACAGGAAGCCAAAAAAATGGGAAGTGATAATGAAAATGAGGAGATTGATCTGGCTCCGTCTAAGACAACGACAGATTCTATCGAACCAACAAAAAAAGGAGAGGAATTAGCATCTGAGCGACTTTGTGAATGGGTGACTGAACCAAAAAAACTCACCTCTGACTCTTATAAAGAATCGGTCAGTCCTTTTAGAACCTTAGATGAAAAAAGGAAAAAACTTACATCCATGTTGTTAAGCCAAGATAACATCACTCTAAAAAAGAATATCGCTTTGAATTACAAACCAGCTGACGCAGAAAGAACATTGGTAGAGGACAAATTATTTCCTACAAACAAATGTGCGACGATCAATACGTCTGCAGATCGTAATTTCCGTAAAGGGAAAGAAGACCTCTCTAAAGCTCAAAGGAAAAATGCCAACATTAATGGCGAGAAAAACAATATCAATAAAATAAAAGCAAAATACTGCCTAAGTCTTGAACGAATTCTGAATATTAAGGATGGACTCACAGTGAATAGGAAAAATGTGTTAAGCCTGTTCCATCATGTCCCTGTGTTACGTACCATCGAATCTAGTGACATTCAGGCTGTGGAATTTAAGGATGATACTGCATTGGACAGAGCGTTCTTTATATGTAAACTCTAGACTTGTTTGTGAAACTCTACTGCAAGGTGCTGCAGCTCGACTACCTTGTGGCTTTGACATTGTGGAAGTAGACAGTTCCACCACGACCAAAAAACCAAATGATGTGGTTCTATTGACAGACTGTCAGCGTAATGAAGTTCCAAATGAAAAGCAATCAAATTCACAAATAATTGAAGATGAAAGTTGGAAAGCGGACTATAAACAATTCAACCTGCTTCGAAATGAACAGTACAATAATCAAAAAGCGAAACAATCTGAGTTAATCCGAATTACAGTAAAAAACACTCATCAAATTCCACAATAAAAAGGAAGCGAAATGAACCAAGTACCGCATAATGAGTGGAACTGGTTAGCAGCAACTTTAGCGAACAATAACCGAAGTTAATGCTTACTGAAGCCGAAAAATGTTAGCCTAGCCATTGGCTCGTGGAATACAAGAGGTTTTACCCATTTATATAACTTCAAAGAAAATTGGATCAATGAGATAGATATAATATGCCTGCAAGAAACTTGGTTGGATATCTGCCCAATTGCAGAAGATTATGAAATAGCACTTAACCCTGCTATTAAAGGGATAAAAGGACGTCCAAGCTCAGGCATTCTCACTCTTGTAAAAAAAGCCTCTGGTTGTAGGCTGATGGAATATAACAACATATCATCCTATATTCAAGTTGTTACTATCAAAAGGACCACTAATGGTGACAATAAACATCTGACACTTTTCGTCATCAATTTATATTAGCATCATAGTAAAGCTGGAACATCGTCCTTTGTTGAACAAATTATGGACACAATTGACGAATCAATGATCAAAGATACCAGTGCTGGCCTGATCATATGTGGAGATTTTAATGTGGATTTTATAGAAAGAAGCAAGAATGATCTCTCAAGGAAACAGAATTTGATACAAAAATGGTCCGAAGAACTAACCTTAAGGAGAATCTCCAGGCTGAATGGTAACGTCGAGGGAGACATACCTGCCAAACCAACCTGGCAAAGAAATGAACAGAACTCCATTTTGGATTACATTTTTGTATCTGAAAATTTATCATTGCGGATTTTAGATTTCGAAGTCTTTAACACACAAGTCAGTGATCATAATATGATCATAGCACATCTTGAAATGCCACAACAATTATCCTCAACAACATGGAATTGGAAAATAATTTCCAATAATAGTGGTAATAGAGTAAAACTTAATTCACAACATGTGAATATATTGAAAAAAGATTATGAGAAACAAATTGACTTGTTGGGCGTAGATTATACTCCCCTGTTAGAACAGTATAAGATTTCTAGAAACCCAAATGGTATTCAGTCTCAAATATACTCACATATTTATAACCCTGAAACTGTCATGAGAAAGAGAGAAATGCGCAAGGCCTTGCGTCAATTAAAAAACGATAGTCATTTGGATGCCCTGAAGGCGAGGAAAAAGATCAAACAAAACTATAAGAATTGGCTGATAGCACATCGCGCCTTAACTGAACAACATGATGCTGAACAAATAATGAAGTCTATGAAAGAGAAAGACTCTGCAGATTTCTGGTCAATTATTAATAGCCAATCTGGAACACAGACAGCATCGAATAAGAACATGGTCACTGAACAAAAATAGATTGAGCATTTTTCAATCCTGTTCTCAAAAAAGGGTAACACTCCTGACCCTCCACTACCTGTTCTCTCTTCTTGGGATATTCAGTTTGATCAGGTTGAAATTTTGTCAGACATCAAAAAACTTTCCAACTCTCGAGCGCCTGGTCCGGATGGCTTAACAAATGCTATGTTAAAATCTGACCCGGAGGCCTGGGCCGAGTTTTGTAAGGTTCTGTTTGATAAAATCGCTATGGAAGGTATCACCCCAGTGTCATGGAAAAAAGCCATTGTTGTCCCAATATTCAAAAAGGGCAATCGATCAAGCCCAACGGATTATAGGCCTATTGCCTTGTTGGACGTATTAGGTAAGGTTTATGCAACACAACTCCAGCATAAACTGATGGATTGGCTAGTATCAACCAATCACATTGACGCCAGACAAAGTGGATTTGTGAAGGGTGTTGTTGCCTAAACTTAATACTCATTAACCTAATAAAAATGGACATGATCATGAAAAAATCGAAAGTGTACCTTGCATTCGTTGACCTGTCTCATGCTTTTGACAGCATAGACAGAGAAATCCTTTGGACAAAATTAAAAAGCTGGAATTGTCCAAATAGCCTGTTACATGCCATTAAGGATTTGCATACCGATACTAAAATCTATATTCGGTTGGACGCAAGTGGCACTCTATCGGAACCCATTCGTACCTACTGTGGAGTCAAACAAGGGTGTCCTTTAGCGGCAATAATATTTAATGCTTTCATCTCTGACATTGGTGATGCACTTGGAAAAGCAAAAGGATTTGACCCAAAAATAATCGACACAACTTTAAATGGGATCCTATATGCTGATGACCTTGTCCTAATGGACCTTACACCCATTGGACTACAATGGAAATTACATGTGTTGGAAGAATATGTCCAAGCTAACGGTTTACAGATAAATCCGAGTAAATCTGTCATTCTAACATTTCAAAATCTGACTAAAGGTACATCCAAGAAATTTAACTGGTGCCTTAACGGCGAAACACTCCAACAGGTAAAACAGGTAAAATACCTGGGTATGTGGTTAAATTCCAACATAAATGATCATACTTGGGTTGAGAAAACAAAATCAAAATGTCGTCAATTAAGTGCTCAAGCTATTGCCTTAGACATAAAATATGGCAAGTTCTCACTGGTTCCGACTTTAAAGTTTTACAAACAAAAAGCGGTGCCTGCGATAATCTATGGTGCCGAGACTGCGTTTGGATGCCCCGCAAGTTTGTGGGATAATCTTGAAAACATCTTTTGGGGCAGAATTCTGAAAGTTGGTAGAGGATTGCTGGCAGTTGTAGTAAGATACGAATTGGGGCTGATTTCAATAAATGCAAAAGTTACATGGAATACTCTGTCAATCTTTCGCAAAATAATCCTGCCAAATGGTGCACCGCAAATGAAAATTCTACATGATTTGGCTGACAAGCAATCAAACACAATTTTTTCAGCCTGGATAAATCAATGTCATCAAATCCTAACGGATATAAAAAGTGATATAATCACTTTGATGGAAAACCCAGATGCTGTAAAAAAAAAGTTATGGGAAATCGATTGGATCAGCACCTGCACAGACAGAGCCAAATATTCGCTCATGAAAAACGTTCCCCCAGAAGGAAAAGCCTACAATTCAATCTATAAATATCTCGAAAAATGTCCGGACAAACAGAAGAGAATCCTGCTTATGAAATTCAGGCTAAATCAATTTAAGACAAAAGAGGTAATTAGACGATGGACCAAATATGAGAAGCTGAACCCGAACTGCAGATTCTGTGACCATTCTGAAGAGAACATTAAACATCTGGTTTTAACTTGTGAAGCTTTCTCCAGGAGAAGAATGACACTGTTTAATACAATTGTGGCAAATAAACCTCTTCATACTATGGAAGAATGGTGGGTGGAATGTTTCACAGAGGTTAATAATAAACTAACATACGCCTTGATATTTCTCCTTAAAAACATTGAAGATGACCTAGCCAAATCACATGAAAAAATGGATGTAAATATTCGCTAGTGATCTGTGATTTATTTTACCTAATTCAGTGTTTACTTCTTTCTTACTTTTATTATTTTAATTGTTTATATTGTTTATATTCTTTATTCTGTGACATTCTCTGTCTTCTCTTGTTTATTGGTCAATTATGATATTTTTTCTTAATTAAATGTGATGTTATTTTCTTTAAAGGTTTTTTAAAAACCAATAAAAAAAAAATAAAAAAAAAAATAAATAAAGAAGCATGGTCTGTTCGCACGTGAAGTTATTACAGGCTCTTCATTGCGCATTAGAACTGTTCTACAGGCAGCCCCAAGCCATTTAAATGTGCTACTGGAAGATGAGATTGTTCTTAATTATTAATGTGCTCCATTCAAGACTGTTTGTTCTCTTCATGCGTAGGTCCGAGCTGCCATGCCACAACCAGCAGCTACGCCCTTCCATTCACTACAGCCAGGTGACTCAGTCTTCGTGCGTGTGCATCAGCGGAAGTCTGCCCTTCAGCCCAGGTGGGGAGGACCACATCAAGTGCTGCCAACCACCCAAGCTGACATAAAGTGCTCCGACCTGATCGCCTTAAAGCATGTTGCCGACTGCCACAAGATCCCAGCACCCACCAACAGCACAGTCTCCAGTTCATCCAATTCCCAGCTACCGAGAGCCAGCATAGCTCTCAACCATTTATGTCGCAAAAGCGGGTGAAAACACCCGATTTTACTTTTGGCGGGTGAGAGGCCCATTGAAATGAATGGGCGTGCATGAGGTTTGGCGGGTGAGTCCGCTGTTTACAAGGCGGGTGACACCCGCCAAAAGCGTGTGAGTTGGGAGCTATGAGCCAGCCCAGCTGCATCTGATGACTCACCCTCTGGAGTTCCAACCACTGCCCCAGCCCTGCCAGTGCCAGTTCAACCCGATATTGCAGGCCATTCACAAACAGCAACAGAAGCGGACTCCACTACTCCCAGTAAACCTGTACACACAGGTGCTGAGCCAAGACCACCAGTTCCACAATCTCTTCATGTAGTGGGGTCGCCAAAGGAGCTACTGTTCAGGCTCTTTCTTCAGGAAACTGAGGCTCCAAAAGGGACCATCCCAATTCAGGTCCCCTCTTTGCGTACCATCTGCAGTGCTTGACTCCACTGGACCGCACCACCCAGAGAGGGCCGTCACAGAGCCAGTGATCAGGAAGAGAGTGCCTGCATGTACACTCACACACCGCTGAACCTATCTCCTGGGCAGCAACGATGCACCTCCCAGATGTGGTAGTGCATTGGCAAAGATTAGAACCTGCATCAACTGATTCCAGCCCCTGCTGGTTTTGGGCCCTGTTGTCATCTCTTGGCTATCCTCGTTTTCCTGATGGCCACTCTGTGTTTATGGCTCTGGTACTATGCGTACAGCCACAAACATTTTGAACCGTTTGAACGTTCATCCATTGCAGTCCAAGGCACACCCATAGTAGAGTCTCTTCGAACATTGACATTTCTTTACCCAGTTTTGAATCACAGACATTTGTGCCCGGAACTGACAGACTTATCAAATTACCCAACGTGAACATTTCATCCCCATACAAACTAAATTCGAATCTCCATGATCTTTGGTACTGCAAAACGAGCAGTACTTCTCTGGAATCTGAAGCTCAAACTCCCTTCCGGAGCCCACCCCACATCTGGTTACTTAACAAATGTTATTATTGTTTTGAGCTCACTGGTTTGTCCCCAACTCGCAGTGATTGCTGCTTTTAGAACCATATGTCATGAATACGATGGTCCCTCTTCTCACCCTTGGGTTCACAGTGAAAACACATAACTTGACCTTGCCCGGCAGTATTCCTGCATCTTCAATGTATCAGATTGTTGGATGTGTGCACACCTTCCACAGGATTCACCCTCCAAGTTCCCTAAAGCACGCATCCCCTTTAACTGGTGAGTTGTCTGCCGGGATCTCAAGTTGGTTACCTGTTCCTGTTGCCCCGGAACATGTAATGATTAACATTCCCAAATGGGGTTACTGGTCCTCCGAATTTTCCCACTCCAGATCAGGTATCAAGTAGGCCAGCAGCACCTCACCTTTCCTCTCAGGCTACTGGCCTTATATTTTACCTCAACTAGGGTACACAGTTCATGGGAGACAGTACGCATCAATTTTACCTTTCAACTAATTCCAGTTTAGTCATCAATAATGTCACATTTGCATTTGACCCTGATTTATTTATCTTGCAATCCGGGTACGTGACATATCACGGAACATATTTGATTAACTATGCTGATGACACACAGGGGGTAATTCATAGAATTTGGCGCATAAAGCCCATTTAGGCGCACAGCATATTCATGGATTTATACATCCAAAAGCAGCCGTGGCGCAGAGTGGCGCAGCAACCCTGGAGCATTGCCAGTTACGCCCCCAACCCCGCCCTGTGCGCCAAATACATTGCACAAATCCAGTACATGGCGCAAAGGCCAGTAGACCAGCATACAGCCCCCCAACCACGAAAACATGTGTAAATCTCCCCACGCATCCCTCGGAATACACGTACCCCACTCGCGCCAGTGAAAACACGTGTAAAACTCCCCGCTGACCCGTCAGAATACACGTACCCGCTCGCGCCAGGCCTATCGCTTGTAAAACTTAACACGCACCCCTCGGAAAACAAGTGCCCCACTCGTGCCAGGCCTATCGCTTGTGAAACTCCAGGCACACCCCCAGAATACACGTACCCTGCTCGCGCCAGGCCTATCGCGTGTAAAACTTCACACGCACCCCTCGGAAAACACGTAACCCACTCGCGCCAGGCCTATCGCATGTGAAACTCCACATATATACATAAAGTGGAGCAATGTCCATGAACTCCAAAAAATAAATACTAAACAAAGGAAACCTAACCCGAAAGAACTATGTACAAAGGCGGCGTGCAAGTCCTATGGCTCACTCTTCGATGTTCCAGTCCAGGGCATCATTGAACTCCTCTTCAACGTCCCGGAGGCGGGCCTCTCCCCTGGCCTCGAGGTCTTGCAGGGATGCAGCCATGACCTCCTCCAACTCCATGCGAGTTGTCTCGAGGCACTCAGCCCGCCACAATGTCATGTGCATGGACTTCTCCACCCTGACCATAGTGAGCCGTGCCTCTTCCGCCCGCCTCTGCTCCGCATCTATTTGCTGGCCCAACCGCTGTCACACGGAAGACACTCCCAATCCAGGATCCTCCGGCCGATGCCTGCCCCTGTGATGTTGATGGCCCCAAGCCATCATCGCTCCCACTTTCAGCCTGCTGCTGCCGTGCATGTGCCCTGCCTGTCGAAGCCTGCACGTCCTCCTCCTGCCGGGGTCCAGTTGTTGGGGTGGCCACCCCTGCTGGACCTCCGACTCCCAACTGTGGCAGGGATGTGTCCTCCACCAGCCGGGCCGCTGGCACTGGGGCAGCTCCACAGGGTGCCCAGATGATACTTGGGCAGGAAGATGGCACGAAGGATGACTGACGCATAGGGGGTTCAGTTGAGGAGGGGGTCATCAGAAGTTCCAGCACACGGAGGAACCCATCCTTGCTGACCCGTCCTAGTAGGTCGACGCGGTCAATGAGGTATTCGAAATGACGTGCATTGTCCTCACGAGAACCCTGCACGTCATCCCGAATTCCACGTTGATGCAACGCCACCCCAGCTAGGACAGGCCCAACACTGTCCCAGATTGCCACGTCCGCAGGGAGAGGAAGGCCAGTTGTTGTGTGCACATCCCCTCCCTGAAAACGGTTCTGGACGGAGGCATCCATGCTGGTGCCGGATTATGCAGTCACAGGATCGGGGACAGGATTACACACAGGCACCTCCACGGCGGCCTGTTCTGCCTCCTGTCCCTGGCCCTGGACTGCACCACTAGCACCAGTGGAATCCCCCCCTCCAGCCCCCGTGCGTGGGCCTTCCACGGCTTCCTCCTCATCCAAACCCCCCACCAACCTGGATGACTCCGTGCCACCTTCCTCCATGGGCCCCTGTGCGGGCTCAGCTGCCCCTTCTGCTGCCGAGGAGTCCACCTCCAACCTCCGCCTCTTGGTCCTTCCCTTGGCAGCTGCGGCCATGGACTCCTCACTCCCTGAAGAGATGACAACCTGGGAGGGGAGCTGGGCCTTGCGTCTCCTGCTGGCGGTGGGATCCCTGCCGCTGTGCTCCACAGCACCGTCTCCGCCCTCTTCATCAGTTGACCCTGCAGACAGGGAGAGACAGAACACAGGCATCAGGCCACTGTACAATGGTCTGATACACACATGACAGTTGCACATGAGTGGCAGTCTCAAACTTCACAGTTGGCATCACACTCCCCAACACACATATCAATTGAACCCACACACATGCGCAAATTAACAGGAATCGAGCAGCAGGCAGCAGCATCCAAACACATACAACAGCATGAACATCAGAAGGTTAGCCTAACAACACATGCAACACGGGGAGTGTCGAACACATGCACACACGCCACCAGACATACATGCATCTGTACATCTCCACCACCTGTCACAGTGCAATCATCGGCAACTATATTGCATCTGCCAATGGGGTTCCTACATGTCTGTGTCACATGCATCCATGGCGTATCACATTTGAACACATGTCAACAACACACATACGCACATGTATGCTGTGCACATACATGAAGGTGGAACTAGCATCCATGTGTCACACCCCAACCATGCCATAGTACATACACAGAAATGCTAACATGTGTGCATCACCACAAGCATTCGTGCATCATGCATTTGAACACATACACCATTGATGTGCCTCACACACGACTGGACTCACATGCGGCAGGCTCATGTCCCTGCACATACACATCCATACATGGGCCTTTCAAGACATATGTCCAAGCTGCACACACCTGGCACACCTCAACATGCACTGCGTCCAATCAGTACACATGGGCACTTACTGCTCGACTCCAGATGGGTGTGCCTCTCAAGGACCTGGTGGTGAAGCGCTGGGCGTATACGTTCCAGGACCTCATCTGGTCGTCGGTAAGGCGGACCCGGCACCCCTCCGCATCCGCTGCCTCCAAGAGGCGCTGGCCCTTACTGAGGGTCCTGGACCTGAAGTCCTCCCAGCATTCCGAACGTGTCGTACGTCACGGACTGCCATCCCCTCCACGTTGATGGCAGCCACAATGTCCTTCCAGATCCTCTTCCGTCCATCATTGTCAGCGAGTGGTCTTTCGAAGAGGGCATCATAATGCCCCGGGACTTGCTCCACCAGGATACCAACTTCTGCGGCACTGAAGCACAGCAATTGGACCCCTGCAGATGGCTTACGTGCAGGCACCAAATGGCAGGGCACGTGGCCAGCAGGCAGGCAGGCAGCAGCAGATGGCAGGTGGGAGTCTGCTCGGGTCTCTGGGGGGCAGGATAATCGCCTTCTGGGCAGGAGCGTGGTCTTCCATGTGTTGTCGCGTGGCCACCTTCATACGGAGTGATTTGGCATGTGAAAAAAGAGCACGTCCGCGTGTAATTCGAGGAAAGGCCCTCAGCGCGTAAGCACGTATGTGACCTAACGTGCGCACGGGCGTTTCTCTGGCATGGGTTGAGGGTCCCACATGAGTTTCCATCGCTCTGTATGTGCTTTTCGTGGAAAGCGGTGCGTGTGTTTTCCAGGCGTTGGGGTTCACACGCGATTACTTCACAGTGGTTACAGTGTGTACTTTTTCTTTTGGCGTGGGTGTTGGCTACGCGTTCTTCTACACGCAAGGCAGACAGTGAGTCGGACACGCTATTTTTAATAATGCGGGTGTCCCTGTTAGTCGCGTACCCCTTTTTTTCCAGGCATACTAGCCTGCGTGTTGATCACGTACGTGTTTTTTGTGTTCCTGGCTGCCACAGTTTACTGTGTGCATTTCTTTACATGCACGTGGGCTACAGGGGTCGCTTATCTCTTTTTCTTGCTTTTTTTGGATGCCTGAGCGTTGCATGACACGTCATTTCTCCTAGGGGGCCACAGAATGCGATATTCATCTTAGCTGTATATACGTGTTTGTTGTTTGTGCACACTTTTGTAATGCGCAGGGACGCTACCGCCTGCCTTCGTGTGGCGGATGTGTTTAGGTCTGTGCGTGTCTTTGGCCATGCGCGGGTTTCCCCTATCCGATTCCATGAATATGTGTGGCTCGTGTGCGTGTGAGCGTTCCGTGTACTTCCCAGCAGTACATCCCCAGTTACACCCTTATTTGCACGCGTTGTTCCCCATTCCGTGCATTCCGACCCGTGTTCCGCCCCCTTTTTGGTGTGTGCGCTAACATTGTGCGCTTTCGCTGTGCGCATCGCGCATGGCGTTCTGGATGTTGCAATAATGTGTGCGTCTGTGTGGGCCATGCACGGATTTGGTGCACATCCCGGGAAAACACGCGCAGGCCCTTCCATGAATCACACACGTGCGCGTGCGCTTGCTTTTTCACGCTTGCGCCAGCTTGCGCCATGATTTTCGGCGCACATTTGTTCCATGAATCGGCCCCACAATCTCAAGGTAGATTATGACTCACTTTGCAATCAAATGAATAAGCGTCTCCTAGATGTCAATTCCTGGATGGATGTACATTTTTGTAAAGTAAATCCTGAAAAAACAGAAATACTAGTCATCAATGGCAAACCAACTCTTAGGACTCCACTATGGTGCCCAAACTCTTTTGGGCAATGCCCCACCCCACACACCGAAGTCAGGAATCTAGGTATAATTTTAGACAACAAACGGACCCTAAATTCTCATATATCCGCAGTCATAAAGTCGTGTTATTTTATGATACGGAAAATAAAAAGGCTCTTACCTTACCTGGCTTACATGCTTGGTGGGCTTTCCTAGGAGAATGATTTCACCCTTTGTAGAGTTGAGCTTCATGTAGGTGCTTGACAGCTAGGCTGGATGAATGACAGTGGGTGTGAGCCAATGGATGACATTGATGCTATTGTTGTGAGGGAATGAGGACAGAGCCCCTTTAAGGGAAAGAGCTTGAGACTATAGGAGGGAGCAGGAAGCGGGAGGAAAGGGAGGGGTAAGGGAAGAGGGAATTCAGTGATGTGAAGGAGGAAATAAAGAGAAGGTTGAAGGGAAAGCACCTCCCGTGTGGTCTATGTGCGATATGCAACAGGGACCCTGTTAGGGTCCAACAACTGGCAACGAAGTGATACGTCCCGCGCCGTGTAGAAGGTGGTCAAGGGGAGCCCAGCGGAACAAGGGGTGTGCGTGCCCAGCAATGTCGAGGGCGGAAGGAGCACAGAAGTGGGTGAAAGTGACGGCCTCGTAAGGCCAGCAGCACAAAAGAGGAGCAACGGTGGGACGATCATGCCCAGCAGTGTGGCGGGAGAAGGACTCTGCAGTACGGAGCCCAGCAGTGACGGAGGGGACAGGAGCTGTCTACCCAGCAGAGTGGAAGGAGCCGGGGGACCAGTGCGCCCAGCAGGCAGCAGCAGGAAGGAAATCTGAAGCCCAGCAATACGGCAGTGAAGGGGACACCCTATGCTGGAAGGAGAATGGAGGGGACGAGCCTAGCAGAGGTGAAATTACAACGCGTCGGGCGAACGGCGCCCATCAGTGAGGAGGGTCGGAGAGCCTGGCAGCAGGTGAGCGTGGAGAGCCCAGCAGGGAACAGAGGACTCCAGCCCGCCGCAGAAACTAGCCCGGCTGAACGATGGCGGGAGCAGCCCAGCAAAGAAGGAAGCTGCCTGTGGGTAGGAGCAGCGAGCAAGCCCAGCGGAGAAACAGAGGGAACAATGCGCCCGACAGTAGTTGTGGAAGGACAAGCTTGACCAGCAGTTTGGTGCAACAACGGTGCGCCCAGTGGAGTGACAGTGGGTCGTGAGTACCCAGCAGGGCGACGAAAGGAAGGAATCCTATACGTGGGTGAGCAAAAGTAAAGACATCACCCCCAAGAAGTGGCTGACAGCGCTGCTGGGAACAGCGTATGCAGCCCAGCAGCAACGTGCGACATCCCCAGGAAGGAGCTGCATGGGGAGACAACTCAGAAGAGGCCCGCCCGACACCGAAACGGGCCTGGAACTCGTTGAGGCAAACAAAGGAAGAAGAGAACCCGATCGCGGGACTCACAGAACTACCGCATCCACATCCATCGTTAGGAGGGCAACAAAAACGGACAACAGAGCGCAGCCACGCTTCCACCTACTCAGCAGCCGACACAGGAAGGTAGGTGGTGTGCCACCCGGAAATCGTGCCACCAGCGCAGAGGCCCCACGGCCCAATCACTACCAGCACATAGGCCCAAAAGCCCAATAACCATCATATGCCACCCTCATGAGACGGCCCAACCCATTTACCCTGGACCCGCACCATGACCAAGGACTAAGATGGGGAGAGTGGGTCGAGGAGTTTGAGGACTTCCTTGGTGCAATTGGGGAACAAGACTTGCCCAACAAAATGAACATTTTCACCAATCTGGCCGGAAAGGAAATACAGAGCATAATAAAGACGATCCCGGCACATGAAAGGACCACGTAACAACGCCTTTTCGCTGCATTCAACGACAGGCTGATAATCAACCCCAACAAGGACTATGCTCGCTACGCTTTCAATCAACGGGTGCAGCCTCCACATGAGTCTGTTAGTGAGTTTGTCATCTGCCTCCAGCAGGACAGTGACTTTGCCAACTTCAATGATGCGGAGGCAATACGACTGAGGATCATAGAAGGGTGCACCTCGTCAATACTCAG
Organism: Ambystoma mexicanum; assembly: GCF_040938575.1. NCBI lineage: Eukaryota > Metazoa > Chordata > Amphibia > Caudata > Ambystomatidae > Ambystoma > Ambystoma mexicanum. The sequence continues at coordinate 233,354,559 of NC_090921.1, forward strand.
GAAACACCTCCTCAAAAAGCCCCTGCCCCTAAATAAAATACTCAACCTAGCGAATACGTTCGAGCGTGTAGACGCACAGGCAGCCTCCATCGGAAACAGAAGCCTCCATCCATTGCGGCCCTCACGGTAGGACAGACGGGATATTCTAAGCCTACAAGACCAAGGAGAAGACGAGGAGCTAGAAACCTATGACACCAAACCCTGAACAAGACACAATGCCACAGGTGCGGATTTGAGGTCCCACACAGACGACCAGGCCCGGCCATCGGACAGAGATGCAGGCGATGTGGTCAAGAAAGCCTTTTACAGGTGATGTGCAGAGTGAGACTGCCTACAAACCCTGCATGCCGACCTGCACCACCACCAAACCGACCAGAAGCCCTGACCCATCAAGAGGGCCCGACGCCCGGTCTACATGCGGAAGGATCCAGGCACTGCTGCCGCAAGAGAGATACCTGATACCACTAGTGGCACAGACAGCCATCATGGAGACCATCCTGCCCATACCACGCAGGCATGAGCACCCACTCCACCTGGAATTAAGCCCCAAAGGACTCTACGAGATGCCGAAATGGGAGGGACGCAGAAGCCACAATCAACGCCAGCAACGAGCAAGCATACCCCCTGGGCAAGTCCCAAGCCCACATATTCCAGTGGGGGAACTGCACAGGCGGCACAGACAAAGGGACAGTCACGCTGCGACCCAACCCAGGAAGACCACAGAATGCCCGCCGCATCCACATGGTACCGAGTCCCGCCATAGGGCACAACTGTCTCAGCCATCGGACGGCACTACAGCGCGCCCTCATCAACATCCACTATAGATTTTTCAAAGTCACCCAAGTGAAGGACCACACGCCTGAACAACATACGGGAGTGACAAGGAAAGCCAAAGAAAGGACATACCGCGCAGCTCCCATCCGAGTCACAGGGGACAAAGAACCAGTGACAACCACGATAAAGTGCCACAGAGGAATGACACCAAAGGCCTCCCTCTTCCACGAGTCATACCTGTAGGAACCAGAACCAACTAAATAGGCAGCGATCGAGATTTAAGGAACAGAGAGCGGAGAGACATACAAAGCACTGCAATGAGGAAATGCGGGCGAGACCCACGAGCCACCGAGCAGGGCTCATCGAACCATAAGGAGACCCCAATGGCTGATTGAGCAAATGTATCCAGGGAAGTCTCATGTTAAGTGGGGGGGAGGTGTTGTGAGGGAATGAGGACAGATCCCCTTTAAAGGAAAGAGCTCGAGACTATGGGAGGGAGCGGGAAGTCGGGAGGAAAGCGGCTCCCGTGTGGTGTATGTGCGACATGCATACAGGAACCCAGTTAGGGTGTTGGTGAAGAGAGGAGGACAGGATGGTGCCTTGTGGAACTCCAAAGTTTGGTGCCCAATGCTGGGATGTGCTGAGTTCATATGGATTAAGTTTGAGTAGGTGGCAGGTCCATGGTTAATTTTTTGTTTTGAGGTGGCTAGTAGTAGATGTGGGTCAGTGGGGATTAGTGGGGACATGCTCCATAGAGAAACCTTTCTTTGAATGCAGGCTTAAACGGATAAATACATCTCTCATTTTCTTTTTACGAAATCTGTTTGGTTGCAGTTGCCTAATTATAAATTGCCTGTTTCACTAGAAATGGCTGACCTCTTTCCTCTCTGGTCGACCCTCCCAGGTCCAAATGGGCTCCTTCCTCTCTGACATCTTTTTCTCCACCTGTGGTGTCCCCCAGGGATCCAACCTCTCTCCCTGGCTTTTCAACCAGTATCTGGCACTCCTTGCCCACCGCATCGCCGCCCTCTGCCCCCACTTCCAGTGCTATGCGGACGATACCCAGCTCATTTTCAGGCTACCCTCGGCCTCCTCCTCTCCTTCCCTCATCTCTGACTGTCTGTCTGCTATCCAGGAATGGTGTGCCGCCAATGACCTCTGCCTTAACGCCAGTAAGACTGAGATTCTACTCATCGGCGCACCCACTCCCTCCTTCCCTGCAGCTCTCTGGCCGGCCTCCCTTGGCCCCCTTCCTGCCCCTACATGCAAGGCTAAAAACCTCGGGGTCATCTTCGACTCCACACTCTCCTTCTCTCCTCATATATCTGATGTCTCTAAGAAATCACACTACCAGCTGCACCTCCTCAGAGGTATTCTTCCCTTCCTCTCCTTCCCCCAGAAGCTCACTGTCTCCCGAGCCCTGGTTCTCTCTAGGCTGGACTACTGTAACAGCCTCTATCTTAATCTCCCTGCCTCCACTCTCCGCCCTCTGCAACTTATCCAGAACAGAACTGCGAGACTTGTCCTTGGCCTCAAGCCCAGGGACCGTATCTCTCCAGGACTGAAATCTCTTCACTGGCTCCCAGTGGCTGCGAGGATTAAGTTCAAAACCCTCTGCATTGTCCACAAGGCCTTCTGGGGCTTGGGGCCTAAATACCTTCAACTCTCTCTTCCTAAATATCTTCCTTCACGAGCCCTTCGCTCATCCATCTCTAACTCCCTCATGGTCAGCCGCTTCTCGAAGCAACGCGCTGGGGGTAGATCTCTCTCCGCAGCAGGGGCCTCCCTCTGGAACAGCCTGCCTGCCTCCCTGAAACTTGAGGAGAACCATCTCCGGTTCCGGAAGCACCTCAAAACCTTCCTCTTCGCTTCTGCCTTCTCTCTCCCTCTCCCCTGCTAAACCTGCTTAACTCCCCACTGAATTCTGTACTTAACCTGCATCTGGGCCACTCTCAGCGACCTCGGTCCAGGGCCCAGCCACTCTCCACTTGCACTGCCCCCCTGGCTCCCCCTGCACTGTGGGACTGTCACTGTATCCCTACAGCCCCCTGCTCAGCACTTGCTCTGCACTTACCTCGCACTTGCCACTAGTTGGCCCTTTTTATTTATTATTATCGTTATTATTTCACTACGCCACTTACCTTGTACTGCACTTTTCCCCCCACCTCCTCCCCCTGCACTTTCTCCTTTTCCCCTTACCTCTGCACTTGCGCGATCTGAATGACACCTGGCCTAGTAGGATCGCTTGTCCGTCTTCCCCTTGTTTCCCTCCCTCCCTGCCTCGTCGCGCCTTGAAACACTTGTGTATAGGCGCGTTACAAATACCATATCATATCATATCATATCATAAATATATACAAATACAGAACTGCTGGGTTAGTATGTTTCATCTTAAATGACATTTGTATCAGATATATCCCGAGGTAGCGTGGCCGAGCGGTCTAAGGCGCTGGATTTAGGCTCCAGTCTCCCTGGAGGCGTGGGTTCGAATCCCACCGCTGCCATCTGTTTTATTTTAGTTCGTTTTTTATTTTTAAATATATAAAGCTGAACATTTACGATTTTGTTCACCCCCGCCCTCATAGATAGACCCACTTTGGCACGCTTGCCTTTTCTCAAAACAAAAAGGTAGACTTTTGTTTTCATTCTGTTTTATGACAAGAGAGTCTTCTAAACACCGACTAGAGCAAGAGACATGCCACATCATCGGTATTTCATAGTTCTTTTTCTTCTATAGATGTGCAAACTGACGTTTCCAGATATGCTACTTACTTCATTGTATATTCCACAATTTATGAACGTGGTAGCGTGGCCGAGCGGTCTAAGGCGCTGGATTAAGGCTCCAGTCTCTTCGGAGGCGTGGGTTCGAATCCCACCGCTGCCAATCATTTTTCTTTTTAAAGGAACATTTTTAGTTGTGATAGTAAAACGCACAAGTTCTCTTAAAATGTATTGTATGGCGGCCCTAGAGGTCACAAATTTAACCCAACCAACTTAATAGAGACCCGAGTCCACCCATGTTTGTGAGTGTTCAAACACCGGAAGTGCTGCTACCATCTTTGTGAGGGGTGTAAACACCGGATGTTTAGCCTGTAGCTGTAGCTTCACAGACAGAATTTGAATTCTGGTAGCCAGCCAGCCATCTTTGTGAGTAGCAGAAGGACGTGTTGCTGTTAGCATTCGTTATTTATGAAGAACAATGCAGTGCCTACTGCGAGACACGTCACCCTTGAGTTGAAAGCGCTGTCTCGGTCTCGCTCTGAGCAGGCCAGGCGCTGACAGCTCTTCTCTGCAGCAGCCAGGACTGAAGAAACCGAATCTATATACCCTACTCTCTCAACCTGGTTATGCTGCAAAGCGGATTAGATGTTTTTTGCTGTTGAGGACACATTGAAAGCTATCAATGAGCATGGGACTTGTCAGGCTTTTTAGTGTGAACAGTCAGAGGCGGATCTATCACTTTTCCCGTAGCCGAGCGTGCAACTGAGAAGACCTCCCACAGTCCTATTTTTGCGCAGAATTCTGGGAATTGTAGTTATCTTTACATTTCTAATGGGGGAGAACAAACGGGGGAAAACGGAATTACCTTCAAGTCATGCCCGCAGGAAACTTGAGAGCTGTACTACTGTCCTGGTACCACCCGCTATATGTAGGTGGGTTGAGCAGTATGCTGCCAAGTGGCCTCATTTCATGCCAGACATCTTGAGCCAATCATCAATTTGAACTCCTTATTCTAGGACGTGTAGCCCCATACTTACAACGGGGAAAGACGAAGCTACAAGTCTCAGCACCAGTATGCATTGGGAAAACCGGTCTGGTTCAACGCATGGCATGGGACCATTTGGTAGTTATAGTAGAACCTCTCTTTATTTTGCTACCGTAACTCAATTCCCTTTTCCTGGCCCTCCCCTTCCTCCCTGCTTCGACGTGTCCTCCAATCTCCCAGTGTCCTCTCCCTTAAAGGGGCTGCTGCCAGTTCTCTCCACAACATCTGCTCCCTACTTATCATGATGCCTCTCGAGTTCACATTTGTTCAATAAGCTGTGAGGGTTTCCGAGTGACTCAATGGAGTCTTGTGGGTCTCTCCCCCCCCCCCTTCATCAGTCTTAACTAGCTCCTCCACTGAGGGTTCTGGCATTCTCTCTTGGGGTATTCTCTCCAGTGTCTTTGTCTGTTCTTCGTCCCCTCTTGCTTGTTCCAGGTTTTCAGCATTCGATCTGCAGAAGAAGGTGGCATTCTGTGTTATGTCCCATCCGTCCCTTGCCGCAGTGTTCATAGACCCTTTGACTTCAGTTACGTGAAAGGTTTCGGGTTCGTACTTGGTATCAGTCTTTCTCTGTTGTCTCTGGTGGACCAAGACTTGTTCCCCCATAGGTTGCGGTGGATCTCTCGCTCCTCTTTGTTGGTCAGCCCATATCTTCGCTCTCCTCTTCCTTTCGCCATCTCGTTCCCGGATCTCAGCGTCTTGTTCCTCCATGTAGTCTTTAAAGTGCAGCAGGCGAGTTTGGTGCTTGTATTGGGTCATTATTGCTGTTGGGATCCTCCCCGTGGCCTCGTGGGGTGTGCTCCGGTAGCATTTTAGCGTTTGCTGTGTTCTGCTGAGTGCTTTCTGCCGTGTTCTCTTGATGGTGGACATAAATCGTTGCAACAGTCCATACGCTTGGGGCCAGAGCGGTGTAGTCTTCTGATGTTGGAACTCCAAGTGTGCTCCAAACTTTCTAAAGTCATGGCTTTGGAATCTGTTTTCACGATGTTCGGTACACCCCATTCGCTAAATAGTTCATCAAGGGCTCCTGCCAAGCTATGGAGCGCCATGGACTGTACTAGCTTAAGCTTATCGCTACTCGTTGCCATGGACCCTTTGAAAGTGGCACAATCCGAAAGGGGGCACTGGGCTGTGTTGGCTGCTGCTCTCTGGCGAGCTTGACAGAGCATAAATATGTCATCTACCACTGCATCCATGTAGGGGAACCAGACTTGATTTCACAATATCTTTTTTGTGTTTGCCAATCCCGTATGGCCCTCGTGGGCCAGGTTGACTACCATCTTTCACACTGCTTTGGTTACCACTCAGGAGGACCCCTTGCTCGTTTGTGGCCAGCTAACCTACTTTGGCCATCCACTTGATCTCCTTTCTGTCCATGTGTTCACACTCTTGCAGTACCTATTTGTGGTTCTTCCACTTGTTTGTGGTGGTGAGCTAAACTGCGGCCTTGACAGTGGCGTCCTGTCTGCACTTGGCAATGAACATTGCCAGGGTGAGCGTCAGGTGTAGCACATTCTCTGACAGGTATTGAATGTAAAGCTGGGCGAGCCCCACTTAGGGCTCTGACCTGACCCCCTCTTGGGTACGTGCCTCCCCGAAGCGGGCCGGCCACTAACCCCAGCGGGTGCTCGCACACACCTATTTTAAAAAAAAAAACAAAATGCGCTTGCACTTGCCTTTTTTTTTTTCTGGCCGCTGTTAGGCAGAATTATATGCAGTACCCTTTGGGAACACCACACACAATTAAGACTACAAGTTTCAGTACAATTTCACCTTTGGTACAAGCCTGTACTACACAGTTGAAGTGGTAGCAGTAGCGGAGGAGCCAGACTTATGTCAAGAGTAAGTGAGCAGAATCAAATAGTTACACAAAGGACAGCAATTACTATGATTCACACAAACACTGACTCAAGGTTTTCACGTAAAAGAATATACATTTATTTCTCTCTTCAGTTGTATAACATTACACTATTATAGATAGTCTAAAAATCACTCTCTTAATACACCACACCACTTCCCTTAAATTCCAGACAAGTTCAGCTCACAAAATGAAGTGGGAGCAAAATGGCACTCCAGCAATTTAAAAGGGAGGGAAAGACAAAAGAAATGAATCCACACCAACAGTGTACCCCGAGTACCAAGTACTCGGGGCAAGAGAACACGAGAGGCTACAATGATAAAATCAGATAGAAAAGGCTTAGGGCCAAAGTCAGTGGTTCAAAAGTCTTTTGCTCAAGATAATACAGTTCAGGGTAGTTCGCGGTAAAGTTCGTGGCACGGTTTCCGGACGAGGTTGGTTGGTAGAAAAGTTAGTTCAAAGAGAAGAGAAGGACAAGCCCTCGGATTGGAGAAAGATTTCAAACACTTTCACCGCAACTGAACGAAATGCAAAACCGGATTTGCACAGTACCTTAAAACGGAGAAGGAGCTGTAGCTGAGGCAGAAGTTCCTGGTAGTTCCTGCAGGCTCACGGTTCCTGAAGCGACTGTCGGATTGATCAGAAGTAGGAAGACTGGAGGGTCCTGCACTACCCAGGGAAGAAACCAGCAGCAGAGCAAAGCAGCGAATAAAAGGTGCGCTCCTTAAAACCCAAGCAGGGTCTGACCTTCCTGGCTATCCGGCCCACTGTAGCTCTGTACAGCAAATTCGACCAGAGGAGGGGTCCTGGCTTGCAGTTTGGGTGAACTGGTTGGTCCCACCAGCTCAAGGGAAGCAGTTTCCTGGAGGATCTTCTCTGTCGTCGGATTCTGGAGATTCAGACCTACAGCAGGGCTTCACCGGGCGGTTCAGTCGTTGTAGGGGTCCTCCTCTTCCAGTTCCTCGTTAGTTCTTTCGTTCCAGTGGCGACTCTGCTCTTCCAGTCCCAGAAACCTTCTTTTTATGCAGTTTTCCCCCATTCACACAGTCTGGTTGTCAATCACACATCAGGGTGGCAGGCCTGGCAAGGCCAGTCCCCTTAGCCATTCAGACAGGAGTGCGACTTGGGTTACCAAGGGAACCCATGTCAGGGGTCCTAAAACCCCTCCCTCACATCCTGCCTACCCAGACTCTCAGGCGCCTAAAGGAGGGCTTCTGTGTAGAAGCCCGCGAAAAAGCGATGAACAAAGGGGCCAAACCTGATTTTGGCACGCAGAGTAAAACACGAGAAAGACTTTAACAAAAAGAAATGGCGAATAAACCCAGCCAGAGCCAAAATAAAATGATTTTTATCAAGCGGATTTATGTTTGAGGCTAATATAATAGCCTAAAACATTACCACGTTTATGTAAGATAATTGCAGTAGAAAAGTTAGGGTAGATACCACTGCCATCAGCCAAGTCTTAACGTAAAGGGAGCGAAACAATGCCCCAAGAGGCACAGACAAAAGGATAAGAATTAACCCTTTCCAATACTCCATGGGAGATGGGGTGTACAAGGGTCTGTGGTTTAAAGTGAGTAAAGTTAATGGCAACTATACCTTTTTCTGGGGGACTGTAGTCAGCCCCAGAAAATGCAGTCGGTGGGAAGTCTAAAAGACAACCCTGTGTCACTGCACTGAAGGTGCTGTGTAACACACATGAAAAATAAGGTGCTCTGGAGTAGGTGAGGCTCCAGTGCCCAAGATCACACAAAAAGTAGAAACACACATGGCAAAACACATGTAAGAGTCGGAAAAAAGGATCACACTCTTACCAGGTGAAAACAATAAATCCTAGAGATCCAGAAAAGCTGCTGAGGGACTCTTAGGTAAGGGAAATTAACCATTTATGAGAATTCTCCGTAACAGCCGCCTGACCCAAACTTACCCTGTCCAGGAGAGCGTGTCAATCTCCACCACTCTCCTGGCTTCCTGCATCCAACAGCTGTTAACAGCTGTTAACCTCTTTGGCCACGGTATCTCTCGGGGGCAGCTTTTTTTTTACAATGGCTGCACTTTGTTGCTATGATGCAGCAGACCCCAGTCTGTACTTTGTTCTTAGGTTATTCATGTTGTGGAAAACCCTTAATTAGTGACTTAAAGCAACTTTGTTTTGCATATCAAGATAATAGAAACATGATGGATATAAACACATTTTTAAATGGGCGCTTTGTGTCACTCACTTTAAGTAGCACAGATTTGCAAGGTAACTGGTGCTTGGTGAGCTCATTGAATTGGAAATGTTGCCTCATGCATATGAAAGGCTCTGACTGCCACTGATAAAAGATATGTTTGCAACCTGAGCACCTTAACGACCTGCAGAGCCACGGACGTTGTGCGTGTGTCTGCCTAGCTGAGACCTGGGAAACTGGAAGTACTTGAAGATCCGGCCTGAGCCAATTCTATATTTGGCTCAGGGGGAAGAAATGCTTCAAGGACCTGTTTCTTGAGCCTTTGAACTAAAGGTACGCTCTGTAAAAATTAAAAGAACTAGTGGTACGGCACCAATGATTTATACTGCATTCCCATCTCTGAATGTCAGTGAATTGCTGCCCCCTCTCCCACTTTTGCAGGCACTAAGGCTTCATTAACACTGTCCATGAAAATGCAGTGAAGGGCACAACATACATGTCCTGCAAACATACTGTTAAGGTCACCATCAATTTATTTATGAACTCCATACTAAAGAATAAAGGAGCGTCCTAATTCTGTACTGTATCTGGTAAGATAGCTCATCAGGTTGAGCGCTTGCTGCTGTGATCTGTGTGAGATTAACTCGGCCCGTTCATCCTTCAGAGGTAGATAAATGGGTACCAACTTTGGTACACATTTTTACACATTTATCGACATGCAAATATGCCTTTTATACAGCGCTTTGGAGATAACGTTTTGTGCCGCCTTTTCCTGTGGTGGGCTCCTAGAGCCAGGCCTGACCCCCCAGACTCGGCCCTAGCCATGAAATCTCTGGCTCCCCCAATTCTAATTGAATGTAGGGCTGAGCTTCTCTCTCTAGGGTGTCTTTCACTTGACCTTCCGGGTGTATGGATAAGTAGTCTGCCGGATATCCCTCCCACCCCGGTTTGGGAACAATATGGAAGTCGTACTCCTGCAACCTGATGCTCCATCTCTGAATGCACAGTGGCATCCTGGTCTTCGATTTCCCGAATGGGGACAGGTGTGCTTGATGGTCAGTGACAAGGATGAATCGGCGGCCAATGACGAAATGATAAAAAAATTGCAAGCCCATACAGCGGCTAAGCTCTTCCTCTTGGCTTGTGAATGCGCCCTCTTGGTGGCTAATAGGGCTCTGCTGGCGTAGGCAGAGATGCGTTGGTCGGGTCATTCAACTGATTCACTTGGGTCAAGATCGCTCCCAGACCCACCGGACTGGCGTCCACTGTAATTTCGGTTTGCCGCGTGGGGTCAAAGTAGGCTAGTCTACGGCTGGTAACCAGTTCTGTATTTATGGTCCGGAATGCTTCTCTGCATTCAGCACCCCCATGCAAATGACACGTCCTTCTTGGTCAATGTCATGAGGGTGTTTGTAAGCGTGGCAAAGTTGGGGATGTAACGGGCACAGTACCTTGCCATGCCCAGGAATGACCTGAGCTCAGAGACGTCCGTGAGTGGGGTTAGGTGCACTATTGCACTTTTTTTGTCTGCGTTGGCTGTCATCCCCGTATCTGAAGATTTGCCCGAAGATGGTGGTCACCACTGGTGAGATTAGTCTGCGGATTGTTTCCTGGAATATTTCCGCTACGGACGATATTCCAAAATGTAGTCGCTTGTAGCGGAAAAGCCCTGTGTTCAACACAGTTGTCGTTATGGGCGTGGAGTCAGGGTGGGTAACCAGCTGGTGGTAATCCTGATTAAGGTCCAGCTTTGAAAATCATACCGCCTGGTTCAGCTTGATAATCATGTCCTCTATAGTTGGACCCGGATGCCTCCCGCTGGATTGCCGTGTTCAGTATGCGCATGTCGGAGTCGCAGTCGTTCATTATACTTTGGCACTGCCACCAGCGGTGATACCCATGGTGCTGGGCCACTCACTCTCTCAATTATGTCATTGTCGAGGAGTAGCTGCAGCTCTTTCGACACTTGGGCATGCAGGTTGAATCCCACTCAGCGTGGGTTTTGGGACACACTTTCGGGTCTAGATGGAGTGTTATTATCACAGTCCTTTAGCATGCTTAGATACTCAAACAGTACCGGAATTGTTTTTATCCGCTGGATCGTAATCTCTTGGTCTGTCACCATGTCACCTCACTCACTCCGGTCGGGTGCCCCTTCACCCCTTCCGACTGGTCAGAGTGATAGTCAATGAGGGTGAGTGCCCTTGCCGTGCGGTAGCTCAGTAAGCATCTCTGACGTATGGGGTTAAAGTCTAACTAAAGCTAGGGAATTCACCCATTAAAGGCATGCTGTATGCAGATGACCTGATATTGTTCGATAGAACTCTGTCGGGTATCAAGAGCATGCTAAAGTAACTTTCAAAGTATTCCTTCCAGCTGGGACTTACCATCAATTTAGGGAAGACCAAGATAATGTCGATCACCAGAAAGTGACCAAGACAATCTGGAATTCAAACCAGCCAGGGCATGATAGAATTTGCTGACTCTTATTCTTATTTGGACCTGGAATTTGACGTATCATCCAATTACAACCAGATAATTGCACAAAAAAAGAGGTGAGCTAAACTGCTGACGCTTCAGGCCTGTAAATTTGCCAGGGGGCATTCAGATTACAGTATGGCCGGCATTGTTAAATTGTACCAACAGGGCTTTGTGCCGGCCATGCTTTACGGACTGGAAGCTCTGACCATGCAGGACCTGAATTGGCTCAATATCCTAGAGGGCCATTACTGGCGGGCAGTTTTAGGCCTAGGGCCAGCTTGTTCTATGCAATATCTGAGGCTTGAATTGGGTTTAACCTCACTGAGGGGAATGGCCCTGCGTGCTCGGGGTGTTTTTTTATTTGAAATCATGTACTTCACTTATCTGTAAACTGCTTGCAGTATTGGGAAACAATTATGACTCAGAAAAGGTCCCGCGTGGGGGTAACTTTAAACATCTTACGGGGTAATTCATGGAATACTTGTGCGGCGAAATTTGTGGCGCAAGCGTGAAAAAGCTAGCGCACGCGTGCGAATCGCATCCGTGCGATTCACGGAAGGCCCTGCGTGTGTTTTCCCATTGTATCCAGAGCTCTGGTTCTCTCTAGGCTGGACTAATGCAACAGCCTCTTTCTAAATCTGCCTGCAACCACTCTCCGCCCTCTGCAGCTCATCCGGAACAGGACTGCGAGACTTGTCCTTGGCCTCAAGCCCTGCGATCGTATCCCTCCAGCCCTGAAATCTCTTCATTGGCTCCCAGTGTCTGCAAGGATTAAATTCAAGACCCTTTGCATTATCCACAAGGCGTTCTGGGGCCTGGTTCCACAATACATTGAACTCTCCCTTCGTAAATACCTTCCTACTTGAGCTCTTCACTCCTTCACCTCCATCTCCCTCAGGGTCAGTTGCTTCTCCAAGCAACGAATTGTGGGTAGATCCCTTTCCTCTGCTGGGGCATCCATCTGGAACAGCCTCCCTGCCCCTCTGAAACTTGAGGAGAACCATCTTCGGTTCCGGAAGCACCTCAAAATCTTCCTCTTTACTTCTGCCTTTGCTCTTCCTCTCCCCTGCTAAACTGTCTGCTATGGCACTGGACACCTGGTTACCCTCTGATATTGGCCCCAGACCCCTGCCCTCCATGCCACACACCCGCACTGCCTCCTGGAAACCCTTGCACTTGGGTCTGTATCTGCTACCCTACAGTCCCCTTCCAGCACTTATCATTCACTGTTGTCTACACCTTATTTTTGCACTTACTACCTGCTGGCCGCACTACCCGTGGTTGTTCAATCACGTGTTCAGCACTATCCACTCCTCCCCTGCCCCTCGCATTTCCCCCTTGCCTCTATCCTGCACTTGCACGTTCTCAATGTCACTGGGCCTAGTAAGATTCTTGTTTTGTCCTCCCTTGTTTCCCCTCTCTTGCCTAGTTGCGCTCTGAAACACTTGTGTATGGGCGCAATACAAATAAAATATCATATCTTATAAATATCAGTCTCAGAAGGAAGGTGAGTAACAGCAATATTCAATTGAATAGAAATAATTTCATCCATAAAACATGTGGATAAGGAATCACAAAGGGCCTGAGAAGAGGAACCGGTAAGCTAGTAGAGAGATTACGAACCACTTTGAACAACTCCCTGGGGTGATTCACAGAAGTTTCAATAATAGATGCAACATAGACATGTTTGGCACATGAAATGTCAAGGTGATACTGGGAGGTGACCAGAGACAAGGCAAGCTTGTCCCTGGGTGTATAAGAGCGCCTCCACTTTCGCTCCATCTGTCTGCGTTGTAGGCGAAGGTTGTGCAGCTCGTCCATGAACCACTGCTGAGAGGGGCGTGAAAATAGCATAGATGTCTTGAGCAGAGCAAGGCTGTCTGCAACTGTGGTCAGAGTACTAGTTAAAGAATCCATGCCACAGTGGACAGCCCTGAAAGTCGGGCAAGTATAAAAGAGGTCAGATCAGTTTTAAATACTGAGCGCCAGCCACGCAGCTGGACCAATTTGGCTGGTGGAGCAAATGGTGGGCCCTTAATTCCCCAGGTGAAGGAGACAAAGAAATGATCAGACCACGGGATTTGAAAGGCCGCAAAAAGAGTGATCTCAGAATCTGCTGAGAAAATCAGGTCCAAGGTGTTACCTAAGGAATGGGTCTGTTCATGAACCTGCTGGGAGGGAGAGTTCTTTCATAGAGGACCGAAAGCTTTGAATCTTAAAGTTCTCCACCTCATTGACCTTAAGATTAAAGGCACCCACAATTGTAATTGGTTATTTATAACGTGCTTAATACCCAGAGGTTTCTAAGCGCGGACCCGGGTATCAAACCTGTGTTGCTCTGTGTCATCTTGCTACCAAGGCGAGCACTTTGCCCCGGAGCTATCCTCCCAACACAATGGCATATCATCCTGACAAAGACAGTTTTTGGTTACTTGAAGGAGACGAATGTAAAACCTGTTCTTACTCCAGGAGTAGTTGGAACATATTACTTCTTTTGGTACATTGTTGATACAACTGAACTTTTTATTATCAAGTTATGAAACCGCAAGAACTGTGATGGAACTTTGAGGCAAAACAGAATTTCCTGATTTCTTTTGAACTGTGGAGCAAAACCTTGCTCAAACCTGGGGAAGGGGAATTAACCCAGGTTATGAGAAGAGGCAGTGGCTATATTGTGAATGTGGTTTTATGTTATATATAATTGTTGGATTCAACTGCCATACATTTCCTTATTGATTTAATGAGTATACAAGTGTGAGGGACAGATATCCTTTTGTAATAGTATTTTCTTTAGTTTATTCTAGGCAGGAAAATCCTTGTCAGGGTAGGGATAGAGTGGCGATTATCCTACCTTTTTATTTAATAAAATGGCTAAAGTTGAAAACTCTTTACAAAGTTGTTGGCCTCACATTTTTTACCCCTCACAACAGGTTCTGAGATGCTGCATGGTTGGGGAAATCCAAGGTTCAGGACACGGGCAAGAGGGATAATGGTATTCAACGAGAGCACTAGTGCTAGGTTAGAATCTGGGAAGGCCTTCTGACTGGAGTTGGTAACAGATGGAAAGAGCACCTAAAGGAAGGGCCTGACTTTATTTAGTTGCAGAGTTATTTAGTCCAGTGAGTTTCAGAAAAATTGGGTGGACTGATTGTGGGAGGGGGACCAGAAAATTGTCAGAGTGTGAGGAGTCAAGGTGAAGACAGTGGCCGTAGTCATGTTCGGCAGGTTGAATTGCCAGGAGTTCAGTGGCATAGATTTGATTAAGAGGTCCAAGTCATTGGAAAATAGAGATTGAAGACTCAAGGAGGCCAATAGATGAGAATTATGTAAGATGAGGTGGAGCAAGGAGTTGAATACAAATGCACTCAAAAGAAAATGAGTATAAGTCATTGGGGAGAGAGGGGGATGGCGTGAGCTCCAGGGCAGCCTTGCCTGAACAGCCATTGGCTAAGAACGAGAGGCAAAGGGAAGCACCCTCCAGAGCAGCTCCACTGCCTGTTTGCCCCTGTTAGCCCATGGACGCCAGACGTAGACAACCTACAGTGACTGACAAGGTAAGAGTGGTGTGGGCGGGGAGTACAGCCATTGCTGTACTCCAGTAAAACACCACCACTTTTTTTTTACTTAAATCATATATCTACCTGCATTCCATGTTTTGCATTTAGCCTAAATGTGTAAGTTAGTCATGTGTTTCTTCTAACTAACGGTACTAAAAACAATCAAATTCTACATACTCAACTGCAAACTCTGAACTGGACACAACCATACCTCTACCGCACCGCAACCCAGATGCACTTCACAACACCCAACCCAGCATAAAATCAAACCATGCACAATCATACCTCAACACTACTTGCCGGCTACCAACTGAAAATGCACCAATGCCCAGCGACCGGTTTCTCCGAACTGAAGCTGTCAACAGTACCTCAAAGCACTCTTGCTCTTTTCTCTCTCAATCCCACTAACAACCCCCGCCCCAACACTCCTTACATTGCAGATCTGCCAGTGTGCCAAGAGACCACACCAGTGGCAACAGTGTGCGGTACAAGATCTCATAACATTAACATCATTTGCCAGTGTTGGTATCAAATGCCCAGCTGCTTCCACCATATGCGCAGGCACTTCTGTGATAAGACTGTGCTCTTCTACCATACAGCATACCCTCATTCCTTTAACTGACAAGTCCTACTCCATATATTCAGGTACTGGCAGAGACATCACTATAGACCATGTTCATGAGTAATGACGTGAGTTAATGACAGGCATCGTTTAGCCTTTCTCATTTCAACATGTTTTTCATGTGTGTTTGTATCATTTTCAGGTGAGTTTTGCTGCCGTTTTATATATTAGGGTAGCGTTCCGGCCTGTTCCGGGTACTTTTTTTGTGGAAAAATGTAGATTTTGGGCAGTGATGGGTTAATAACAGCATATTGGTGGAGCTGTCTCATTTCAACATGTTCTTCATGTGTGTTTGCATCATTTTCAGGCAAGTTTTGCTGCCAATATGTTAGGGTACCGTTCCGGCCCGTTCCGGGTACTTTTTCGTGTGAAAATGTAGATTTTGGGCATTAATGGGTTAATGACAGCATATTGGTGCACCTTTCTCATTTCAAAATGTTCTTCATGTGTGTTTGCATCATTTCCAGGTGAGTTTCGCTGCCGTTTTATATATTAGGGTAGCGTTCCGGCCCGTTCCGGGTACTTTTTCGTGATAAAATGTAGATTTCGGGCAGTAATGGGTTAATGACAGCATATTGGTGGAGCTTTCTCATTTCAACATATTCTTCATGTGTGTTTGCATCATTTTCAGGTGATTTTTGCTGCCATTTTATATGTTAGGGTACCGTTCCGGCCCGTTCCGGGTACTTTTTCGTGATAAAATGTAGATTTTGGGCAGTAATGGGTTAATGACAGCATATTGGTGCACCTTTCTCATTTCAAAATGATATTCATGTGTGTTTGTATCATTTTCAGGTGAGTTTCTCTGCCGTTTTATATATTAGGTTAGCGTTCCGCCCGTTCCGGGTACTTTTTCGTGATAAAATGTAGATTTTGGGCATTAATGGGTTAATGATAGCATATTTGGGCACCTTTCTCATTTCAAAATGTTCTTCATGTGTGTTTGCATCATTTTCAGGTGAGTTTTGCTGCCATTTTATATTTTAGGGTACTGTTCCGGCCCGTTCCGAGTACTTTTTCGTATGAAAAAGTAGATTTTGGGCAGTAATGGGTTAATGACAACACATTGGTGCACCTTTCTCATTTCGAAATGTTCTTCATGTGTGTTTGCATCATTTTCAGGCTGGTTTCCCTGCCGTTTTATATATTAGGGTAGCGTTCCGGCCCGTTCCGGGTACTTTTTCGTGATAAAATGTAGATTTTGGGCAGTAATGGGTTAATGACAGCATATTGATGCACCTTTCTCATTTCAAAATGTTCTTCATGTGTGTTTGCATCATTTTCAGCTGAGCTTCGCTGCTGTTTTATATTTTAGGGTAGCATTCCGGCCCGTTCCGAGTACTTTTTCGTGATAAAATGTAGATTTTGGGCAGTAATGGGTTAATGACAGCATATTGGTGGAGCTTTCTCATTTCAAAATGTTCTTCATGTGTGTTTGCATCATTTTCAGCTGAGTTTTGCTGCCATTTTATATGTTAGGGTACCGTTTCGGCCCGTTCCAGGTACTTTTTCGTGATAAAATGTAGATTTTGGGCAGTAATGGGTTAATGACAGCATATTGGTGCACCTTTCTCATTTCAAAATGTTCTTCATGTGTGTTTGCATCATTTCCAGGTGAGTTTTGCTGCCATTTTATATTTTAGGGTACTGTACCGGCCCGTTCCGCGTACTTTTTCGTGTGAAAATGTAGATTTTGGGCAGTAATGGGTTAATGACAGCATTTTGGTGCACCTTTCTCATTTCAAAATGTTCTTCATGTGTGTTTGCATCATTTTCAGGTGAATTTCGCTGCCGTTTTATATATTAGGGTAGCATTCCGGCCCGTTCTGGGTACTTTTGCGTGATAAAATGTAGATTTTGGGCAGTAATGGGTTAATGACAGCATATTGGTGGAGCTTTCTCATTTCAACATATTCTTCATGTGTGTTTGTATCATTTTCAGGTGAGTTTCTCTGCCGTTTTATATATTAGGTTAGCGTTCCGCCCGTTCCGGGTACTTTTTCGTGATAAAATGTAGATTTTGGGCATTAATGGGTTAATGATAGCATATTTGGGCACCTTTCTCATTTCAAAATGTTCTTCATGTGTGTTTGCATCATTTTCAGGTGAGTTTTGCTGCCATTTTATATTTTAGGGTACTGTTCCGGCCCGTTCCGAGTACTTTTTCGTATGAAAAAGTAGATTTTGGGCAGTAATGGGTTAATGACAACACATTGGTGCACCTTTCTCATTTCGAAATGTTCTTCATGTGTGTTTGCATCATTTTCAGGCTAGTTTCCCTGCCGTTTTATATATTAGGGTAGCGTTCCGGCCCGTTCCGGGTACTTTTTCGTGATAAAATGTAGATTTTGGGCAGTAATGGGTTAATGACAGCATATTGATGCACCTTTCTCATTTCAAAATGTTCTTCATGTGTGTTTGCATCATTTTCAGCTGAGCTTCGCTGCTGTTTTATATTTTAGGGTAGCATTCCGGCCCGTTCCGAGTACTTTTTCGTGATAAAATGTAGATTTTGGGCAGTAATGGGTTAATGACAGCATATTGGTGGAGCTTTCTCATTTCAAAATGTTCTTCATGTGTGTTTGCATCATTTTCAGCTGAGTTTTGCTGCCATTTTATATGTTAGGGTACCGTTTCGGCCCGTTCCAGGTACTTTTTCGTGATAAAATGTAGATTTTGGGCAGTAATGGGTTAATGACAGCATATTGGTGCACCTTTCTCATTTCAAAATGTTCTTCATGTGTGTTTGCATCATTTCCAGGTGAGTTTTGCTGCCATTTTATATTTTAGGGTACTGTACCGGCCCGTTCCGCGTACTTTTTCGTGTGAAAATGTAGATTTTGGGCAGTAATGGGTTAATGACAGCATTTTGGTGCACCTTTCTCATTTCAAAATGTTCTTCATGTGTGTTTGCATCATTTTCAGGTGAATTTCGCTGCCGTTTTATATATTAGGGTAGCATTCCGGCCCGTTCTGGGTACTTTTGCGTGATAAAATGTAGATTTTGGGCAGTAATGGGTTAATGACAGCATATTGGTGGAGCTTTCTCATTTCAACATATTCTTCATGTGTGTTTGCATCATTTTCAGGTGATTTTTGCTGCCATTTTACATGTTAGGGTACCGTTCCGGCCCGTTCCGGGTACTTTTTTGTGATAAAATGTAGATTTTGGGCAGTAATGGGTTAATGACAGCATATTGGTGGAGCTTTCTCATTTCAAAATGTTCTTCATGTGTGTTTGCATCCTTTTCAGGTGAGTTTTGATGCCTTTTTATATGTTAGGGTCCCGTTCCGGGTACTTTTTCGTGTGAAAATGTAGATTTTGGGCAGTAATGGGTTAATGACAGCATATTGGTGGAGCTTTCTCATTTCAAAATGTTCTTCATGTGTGTTTGCATCATTTTCAGCTGAGTTTTGCTGCCATTTCATATGTTAGGGTACCGTTCCGGCCCGTTCCGGGTACTTTTTTGTGATAAAATGTAGATTTTGGGCAGTAATGGGTTAATGACAGCAATTTGGTGGAGCTTTCTCATTTCAAAATGTTCTTCATGTGTGTTTGCATGATTTTCAGGCGAGTTTCATTGCCGTTTTATATATTAGGGTAGCGTTCCGGCCCATTCCGGGTACTTTTTCGTGATAAAATGTAGATTTTGGACAGTAATGGGTTAATGACAGCATATTTGTGCACCTTTCTCATTTCAAAATGTTCTTCATTTGTGTTTGCATCATTTTCATGTGATTTTTGCTGCCATTTTATATGTTAGGGTACCGTTCCGGCACGTTCCGGGTACTTTTTCATGATAAAATGTAGATTTCGGTCAGTAATGGGTTAATTACAGCATATTGGTGGAGCTTTCTCATTTCAACATGTTCTTCATGGTTGTTTGCATCATTTTTAGGCAAGTTTTGCTGCCTTTTTATATATTAGGGTAGCATACCAGCCCGTTCCGGGTACTTTTTCATGATAAAATGTAGATTTTGGGCAGTAATGGGTTAATGACAGCATATTTGTGCACCTTTCTCATTTCAAAATTTTCTTCATGTGTGTTTGCATCATTTTAAGGTGAGTTTCGCTGCCGTTTTATATATTAGGGTAGCATTCCGGCCCGTTCTGAGTACTTTTTTGTGATAAAATGTAGGTTTTAGGCAGTAATGGGTTAATGACAGCATATTGGTGGAGCTTTCTCATTTCAAAATGTTCTTCATGTGTGTTTGCATCATTTTCAGGTGAGTTTTGATGCCTTTTTATATGTTAGGGTACCGTTCCGGCCCGTTCCGGGTACTTTTTCGTGTGAAAATGTAGATTTCGGGCAGTAATGGGTTAATGACAGCATATTGGTGCACCTTTCTCATTTCAAAATGTTCTTCATGTGTGTTTGCATCATTTTCAGGTGAGTTTCACTGCCATTTTATATATTAGGGTAGCATTGTGGCCCATTCCGAGTACTTTTTCGTGATAAAATGTAGATTTTGGGCAGTAATGGGTTAATGACAGCATATTTTTGCACCTTTCTCATTTCAAAATGTTCTTCATCTGTGTTAGCATCATTTTCAGGCGAGTTTCATTGCCGTTTTATATATTAGGGTAGCGTTCCGGCCCGTTCCGTGTACTTTTTTGTGATAAAATGTAGATTTTGGGCAGTAATGGGTTAATGACAGCATATTGGTGGAGCTTTCTCATTTCAAAAAGTTCTTCATGTGTGTTTGCATAATTTTCAGCTGAGTTTTGCTGCCATTTTATATGTTAGGGTACCGTTCCTGCCCGTTCCGGGTACTTTTTTGTGTGAAAATGTAGATTTGGGGCAGTAATGGGTTAATGACAGCATATTGGTGCACCTTTCTCATTTCAAAATGATCTTCATGTGTGTCTGCATCATTTTCAGGTGAGTTTTGCTGCCATTTTATATGTTAGGATACTGTTCCGGACCGTTCCGGCGCATTCCGGGTTTTACACACACCCTGTGATGTTCGTGGTGTTGCCCACCTTTATGTGTGCAGGCCTTGTGTCCCTTCTGCTGGCTCTTTTGTGATGTATACAGCGGGATCCCCCTGGTTGTTCAGGTTTTCAAACCTGTGTATCAATTTCCAAATTGGGCCTATCCACTCATCTGACAGTTTGTGCCCTTTTCCACTTGCTTTTGTATTTCCTGGTGTGTGCTTCCTGCACTTTCTTTTTCCTGTCTTTATTGTGTGCTTTTATTTCTTTTTTGGTTTCTGTCATGCCCGTGCTTGCACTGCGGTCTTTATTTCTGTATTATTATTTTGTTTCTATAACCCGTGTATCTGTCCATTTTGCAACAATAACATTGTACATGCCCATTCTTTGTCCCCCAAAAAATGTGCAGGATGAGACTTGTCTTCTTTTTGGCATAAAAAGGCCGCAGATTTATTTTCACAACATCATAAAAAACACTGTACACATTAGTGAAAATAGTTCTGAAGATGCGGCAACTGCTCCGTGTCCAACAACCAGCTTCCCGCTTTCTTTCCACAAAGTCCTCCGTAGGCACAACTCTCCCAACCCTTCGTGTCTGTGCCTCGCCTGCCCTTGCAGGTGTTCTTGGGTGGGGAGAGCGTCGTTTCTTTGGGGGAAGCTGAGCCCTTATTGTTACCACCAGACGCCCCTGGCGTTTAGGCTCCCAAGAGGCGCTGGTCTGAAAAGAGCGAAGACCCTTCCGGCTTTCTCCTGGCTCATTCAAAGTCCGTCTCTTGTGCTTGGTCGCCCAAACACTGCCACGCCACAGGTGGGTTACCGTCCACCGTGGCTCCCCCCTTTCCTCATTTTACCTTTCCAAGAGTTTTGTACTGACTTCCAACCAAGGAGCTCCAAACCCTTTGCTGACAACTATCTGCCTTCCCCTAGTTCGTACTCTGGGGAATTTGCGTTAATCAGCCCAAGCCCGCTCTGTGAAACAACTCTCCAGGAGATTAGTGCACTTTTTGCCCCAGTTTTGTAAACTTTACCATGCTCCCTGTTGGCCGGTGCATTCACTCTTTTGTAACTTCAACCAGGGGCTTCACTTTGACCATGTTGTGCCTCTTCTGGGGAACCTTCAGCCCCTACCTCAGCCCCTGTATGCTCTGCGAACCACCTATCCAGGAGCTTAGTGCACTTTGCGCCCAATTTTTGTAAAATGTTTCATGCCCCCTGCTTGAACAATGCACCTGCTCTTTTGCATATTCAACCAGGTGCCTCACTTACGACAACGTTGTACCTGGTCTGGGAAACCTTCAGCCCCTACCACTTTTCCTTGCAAGAACTCAAACCACCGGCTCCTAGTTTACCCCCTCTGTGGTCACTTTTCCCGACATACTCCACCCATAGAAATTCTTCTCCCATTTATTCGAGTAATGCTCCCCCACCAACTTAACCTTGCTCTGCCTGCCCTTGCAGGAGTTACCGACTGGGGGAGCGCCGTTCTTGACGGGTGAAGCCCGTTTTTTGGTCCTTTCTTCGCATTTTACCTCTGCATAATTGCCCCCTTGTCCGCCGAATTTTTACTTGTCATGTAAGCACCACCTTCTGGATTTTAAAAAGAGCGGCTCCCCCTTTCCAGTTTACTTATCATGTACGGCCCCTCTCCCTACCCGAATCTACTCCAGGGTAATTGAATACCCTGGTATATGATGTGCTGGGTTACTTATCACCTGCATAATACCCAGAAGTTTCACCGAGCCGTCTCAGCATTTGACCCTGAACTGCTTGGTGCCCTCTTGCTCTCCAAGTGAGATAATAATTCAGCCTTTTTACAGGGCTAGGAACCCTCCTGCCTCTGGGTATTGCTCATTATCCCGAAAGGCTGCGTTTGGCCCTGCCAGGATGTGAACCTGTGTGCAGGTTCTGCACAGATGTCAAAAGGGAGCGCTCACTCCAATTAACCAGTTCTACATGGAAACCAGCATCCTGCGAAAACCTGT
Source organism: Ambystoma mexicanum (assembly GCF_040938575.1). Lineage (NCBI taxonomy): Eukaryota > Metazoa > Chordata > Amphibia > Caudata > Ambystomatidae > Ambystoma > Ambystoma mexicanum. The sequence goes on from NC_090921.1 coordinate 233,376,706, forward strand.
GACCCAGTACTGCAATTGTAATGCGGTAAGGTTTTTCCCCCTGGGCCTAGCCACCCATGCAGAATGCGCTTACCACTGTGAATATCTCTGCTTCCCAATAGCCGTTCCGGCCAGTATTTATGCCTACAAACTGTGAACACCTTCGATAATTCAACCCCAGTGCACTAGGTGCAGTCCTCTGCTCAAAAAACGTTGGTCCTCTTCAAACCGGTAGAGTGCTTCCATCCTATCCTTTTAGCTTCTGCACCTCTTCTGTAATAAACACACAGTGGTTGGAGGCCGCCGGGTAATGACCAACACCCAGTGGATGATGTTGCTAACCCCTGTGACATCACCAGATGGCCACCTTGCAGACCACTTTTCCCAGCATATTGTGAGCTTCCGTGCCTTTCTAGCTCCGTCTTTCCTTTCTTTCCTGCTAAGCTGCTCCAGCCCAAGCCCCCATACATCTCTAAACATCTCCTCCCTCTCATTTGTACCCATGCGCTATGTTAATACGCCTGGCGCCCCTGGGTTTTGTAACTGATCGGCCCCAGTGCCCAATCTCTAACAAGTTGAGCATGTATTCATATCCTTCCTGTTCCCTTCTGCAGCTCAATGGGTAGCCCGGGCCCTCTCCCCTGCTTCAAGGCCCTTACAACTACCAGACCTTGCAGTGATGCGGTACCCCACCATGTCTCAAACCTGGCCAAACTGCCTTGTGGGGGTCCCCTCTTGCAGATCCACCTCGACAGATCAGTAACTGACCTGGGCACCTCATGAACCTTTACCCCGCGGCCAAATCAGATAAATCCAGGGGGGGTCCCTGAAAGCCGACACACTGCTCCCATTAAATTAATACCCTTGGTATATAAAATGATGAGTTATTTATAACATGTTTAATACCCTGAAGTTTCTCTGAGCGGACCAGATGCTCGACCCTGGTCTGCTTCGTGTCGTCTTGCTCACCAGGCCAGATATAATTCAGCACTTGAATAGTGCGACTAACCCTTGCTACGAAACTTCAGGTATCTGAGCGCTGCTTATTATTACTGAATGGATGAGTTTGTCTTCCCCTGGGTTAAACTGGGAGGGAATATAAAGGCTCCCATGGCCTCACTCAGATTTGCGATGAAGGAAGCTGAGCACCATACGTGCCCATATGCAGGCACGCCCCAAGAGCCTAAAGGTGCAAATGGATGCCCGGCAATAAATCTGCAAGTTACATCTCCATTGACATCCCGCGACGAAGTGATAGTCTCCTCTGTCGTGACCGTGCGTGCCCTGCGGTCTTTATGGTCCCACCTCTTTGTATATCCTGCGACGCGGGATGCAGTGTCTCTTAGTAGGCTAGTAGTAGGTGTGGGATAAAATAGGCGGCGGTTGGGGAAGCCTTCCATAGACCAACCTTTCTTTGAATGCAGGCTTAAACTGACAAATATAGTTCAGCCGCGCACAAAATTGGCTTTCACTAGAAGTACATCGAGTACAGAACTGCAGCTGTCCTTTGTGTGTTAAATGAAATGTTTATAGAACTGTGTGGTAGCGTGGCCGAGCGGTCTAAGGCGCTGGATTTAGGCTCCAGTCTCTCTGGAGGCGTGGGTTCGAATCCCACCGCTGCCAACAGTTTTATTGTTGTGCGCTTTTAAAAATATCTAATGCATATACCATTTTTTTCACCCATTCCTTGGATTTCTACTTTCACCGGGCTCTCTTAGATAGACGCACTTTGTAATGCACGCTTGCCTTTTCTCAAAAAGGGAGACTTTTGTGCTCATTCTGTTTTATGACATTAACGTCTTCTAAACACCGACTATATCGGTATTGCATAGTTGTTGTTTTTTTCATACTTGTTTAAACTAACGTTTCCAAATATGCAACTTTCCCATATGTTGCTTCCTTAGTTGTACATTCCAGTCAGAGAACCAATCCCGATAAGGGAAAACAGTTTTCCACCTGAAGAAGGTGTAGCAGTGCCATCTCCGCAGGCAGTGCTATGTCCCTTTATGAACCAGGAGGCCAGAAGGGGGAGTTTTGAGATGGTGCAGGAGTTGGAGAGGGGGAGTTCTGGAGGATAACTGAAAAGGGAGACAGTAGGAGGCTGGGAAAAGATGGTTCGGAAGAAAGAAAAGTTGATTGGGAAATAAAGAGGAATAGGTGGAAGTGAAAGAGGAGGGGAAGAGGGGGAACTTCATGCGAATGAAGGAACAGGCGGGGAAAAGTCAGTAGTGGTGGTAGAATAGAAGGTAGTAGCTGGAAGTGGGACGATCAGGAGAATTGAGGAAAAGTTGAAGGAGAACAGCATATGGCAGAGGGAAAAGGTGGAACTAGAGATTGAAAGAAGTAGAGAGGAACAGATGAAGGAGGAGTTAATCTATGAAATAAGGAAGAGAAGAGGAGTGATGTGGTGCTGGGATGTAACAGCAGGCCTTTAAGTGCCCCAGGGCTAGCCTGGGCCGAGCCCCGGCAGTTGCCAAAAAGCCTTGCCGGTGCCCACCCCCAACGAACCCCAGCCGTGCCAAAAACCTCTGTGAGGCAGCCTGTGTAGCTGAAGCTCTGTAGTTACTCAGTCTGCATGCAGGTGTCAGGACCTCGGAAGTACTGACACCTGCAAGCAGCATGTGTAAACGTGCAGTGCTACCTACACGGCTGCTTGATGTCTCTGGGCCTCATTACGAGAAGTGCAGAATGGGTTTAACGGCGCCGTTAAACCCACTCTGCACTATTACGGGGTCCCCTCGTGGAAACCGCTCTCGACGTCTGGTTTTTCCAGACGTCCATAGCGGGTCCCGCGAGGGGACCAGGGAGCTAACAACGGGCCCGTTCGTAATAGGCCCGTTGTTAGCTCCCTCCCCATTCCCATTGAGCCCTATTAGGGCTCAATGGGAATGGGGAAGGACCGGGCACGGGTTCCCTGAAGGAGGAAATACCAGGCCCTCCATACTCGGAGAGGCCGGGTATTTCCCCATTCAGGGAATCCGAGGCAGCCATATTAAGGGCATGGCTACCTCCAAAGTCGTAATGAGGCCCTCTGTATTCAGAAACAGGAGGAGGTTGTTGGATTCTCTCTTGCCGGTGCACCGGCAGAAGAGAGAATGTGCGAAGCCTCGCGTGGAAGGCCCGGCTGCGGGAGAGCAATAAATCATGCACACACACGTAGTAAGGATCATGCCCGGAACTGCCTCGCTCGTGGCAGTCCGGGGGCATTTATTTACTGGCGCCTTACGTCACTGCGCTCGCGGGACGTAAGGCGTACATAACATTCCTCCTTTTTTCCAACAACTTGCAACAATGCATACTATACGTAACTGTGTTAACCAAAACAACTTATCTCTACTGTGCCCTCTAGTCCAGCACAGATTTGCCCTCCCTCCAGTGTCATTTTACCACTCATAGGGGCTGATTCATGGAATTATTTGCACTGAAAAACAGGGATTTGTGCGCCATTCTGCCCACAAATCCCTGTTTAACAAATGGGGATTTTCGGGAATGAAGGGCGCACAAATCCCCATTTTTCAGCGCAAATAATTCCATGAATCAGCCCCATAGTCTTTTAACCTTTCGGGGGCTCTCAGTGCTGTCCTTAAGGCATAATGCCCTCGTCTAGGGGCCGTCCCCAGACCTGTGTCCTGTTGTGGCTCACCTTCCTCATTTGGAGACGCCTCATCCGGTCCATCAGGTGGTTCGTCTGCTTCGTGCCTTAAAGTCGACTCTCCCTCGGGTTGGTGATTCTCGTCCTCCAGCGGCGGACCTGCTTCCTCCGAGAGCTGCTGGTCCCCATTTGTCGTGGCACCCTCTTGAACCATGAGGCATTCCTGGTGATCAGGCGATGCCCTTGTGCTGCCGTTACCATCGTTCCCTGTCTTCGAGGTACAGTCCAGGGGACCAAATCATACTGTGTATCAACTTTGCTTTTCATCGGGTTTCGCACCACCAACACCTGGTCACCGACTTGGTGTTTTGATTCCCATGCATGCTTCCTGATGCTCATGCGCTCGTTTGCAGTTATTCTCCTACGATGGGTGTGATTGCTGTCATAGGTGTCTGTGCCCCTGCTTGGGTGGTGTGGAATGGATGAGTTTATCTCTGTCCTATACATGATGTCTGCCGGTGGTAGCCCTGTGGTGCTGTGGGGTGTCACTCGATAGTTTCTTAGGAATCAGTACAGGTCCACCCTCCAGGGGCTGGAGTGTGCCCCATGGTAGGCGTAGCACCTTGTTGATAGTTCGCATGAACCTCTCTACATCGCTGTTAGCTTGTGGCCATCTCGGCGTGAAGTGGTGGTTTTGAATGTTCAGATCATCCAGGTACTTTTTGATCTCCGTACCCTGGAAAGGCGGTCCATTATCACTTCTAATGCATCGTGGCACACCATTGGTGGTGAACATCTTTTCGAGGGCCGATATCACCATATCTGCTGATGTGGATGACACAATTTCCACCTCCGGGAATCTTGAATGGACATCGATAGCTACTAGAAGAGACGTGCCTTCCTAGACCATGCAAAAGTCAATGCTGATTGCGTCCCATCTTGAGGACCCCCGCTCTGCCGCTTGTATGGGTTCGGTGGTGCACTTGTGATCTGACACGGGAGGCAGGGTGCTATGAGTTATTCCACCTTGGTGTCGATGTGTGGGAACCACACTCTGTGTCGGATTCTGGCTTTAGTCCTGACCATACCTTGGTGGCCTTCATGGGCCAACGCCATGATTCTGTCTTGTAGACTGTTGAGGATCACGATCCATGCCCCTCTCAGGATTAGTCCTTCGCTGGTGACCGACAGGTCTTGTCGTACCGATAACATGCCTGTGAGGAAGTCTCTGGCTTCGGGTGTGCAGTTGTGTACATTGCGGAGGATGGATTTCCACTCGCCTGATATGATGGAGTCTTTGATTAGGTCACTGCAGGGGTCGGTTTGCGTGGCTTCTACGATGTCCTCAATGTTGACCGCTTTGGTTTTCATAGTGTGCATGACCTGGCATATGTGCTCCTCGGTTTCTTCTGCCACATTCACTTCCCCTGACGTGGCATCCCTCGGGTGCCTGGATAGGAAGTCCGCCGGGTTGCTGGTTCCTGGTTGGTAGGTTAACTCAAATTTGTATTGTTGTCGGTGTAGCGGCCACTTCCCTATTCTGACCGGGGGTGCAAAGAGGATCCGGTGAATATTGGGATGAGGGGCTTGTGGTCTGTGTAGGTCCTGAATTTCCGTCCATATAGATATATGTGGAAATGGCTGTAGCTCCACAGTACTGCAATAGCTTCTTTCTCTATGTGTAGGTATCGGTGTTCGGTTGGAGTCAGGGCGTGGGATGCATAGGGAATTGGCTTTGTCCCTCCTGTCCGGGCAAATTGAACGAGGATCGCGTCGACGTATCGTTTTGTTGACAGTGTGAGGTCGTAGTAGGCCATTGTTGTCTCGGCTGAGAGGGATGTTTTGATCCGCTCGAATGCCTCCTGGCAGTCGGGGCTCCAAGCCCATTTTGTGTTGGATTTTGCGAGTTCTCTGAGCGGCTCGAACATTGTTGCCAGGTTGGGGATGAACCTCCCGCAGTATGTCGCCATCCCCAGGAAGCTGCGTACCTCTGTGGGTGTGGGTGTGGTTGGGGGAGAGGCTTCCTTGATGTCCGCAACCTTTTGTGGGTCGGCTGACACCCCCGTGCTGTTGAACACGTATCCGAAAAAAGTAATCTCTTCTTTCATGAATTCGCACTTTTCCCGGTGGATGGTAAGCCCTGCGGCCTCCGTGCCTGACTACCATTCAGGAAGACTGTCCACAGTCAGCTGCCAAATGGTTAGCTTTGAGAATTTCCCACCTGAGGGATTTCAACTCCAGACTAATGTATATGAGAGTACGGCCCTGAAGAAGGGGAAAGATATCCCCGAAATGCATTAGCAGAAATAAAAACACTCTCTTTTCTAAATATACACCCAATTTGACTGTGATCCCTTCACTATTTTGGAATACTAATACCAACGATACTGTGCAAACAAGGAGAATAACGAACAGTGATATGAATAATTTATGTTTGACCAAATTAGCATAAGTTTACCAAACTGCGTCTGTACATGTTCTAATCTCGGATGAGATCCATAGTGAGCGGCAGTTTAGTTGTGTGTGACACACCCATCTTGTTTCTTGGACTACAAGTGATATATCTGGAGTCAAAATGCAGTTTTAATTGATGGTATCCAGCGTTGAGATCAACTTTGGAGAACACCTTCGACCCCACAAGGTATGTAATAATTTCATCGAGTGTGGGGGTGATGTGCCGTTCCCACTTGATTGCTGTTTTTGGAAGGCGCATGACGATGCAGATCCTCACCTTCCCCGGTTACTTCGGCTTCTTTGTCACCATCATGGGTGATACCCATGGTGTCGGCCCAGTTACTCCATCTATGATTCCTGCCTTTTCAAGTTCTCGCAGCTCCTTTTCGTCTTGGTCCCTCATGTGGAATGGGGTTCTTCTGTGACGCACTGCTTGGGGCTGTACCAATTTGTCGATGTGGAGCTTCATACGTTTTCCTTTCAGGCATCCAATGCCTTTGCGGAGGCCCGGTTACTTCTCAAGGAAGCTGGTGATGTCTGTTGGGTCTGTTACATCACAGATGAAACAGATTAGTGCCAGGTCTTCTGCTGCATCCCCAGTAAGTAGGCATTCGATGCCTGCGTTGATGACGTATACCTTTGATTGTAGCACTCGGTCACCTCTGCTGAGTGTTGTCCTGACGTGTCCCTCCACTGGTAGTGGGGTCTTGCACCCGTAGGCGAATAATAGCGTGTCTGTTGGCTTTAGGCCAAGACGGGGGCGTAGTTTTTGGAACATAGTTGCCGGCATGACATTTACTGATGCCCCAGTGTCAATTGTCATTTGTGTCTCTTGGCCCTGTAGGGCCACTAGGCATTTTTGTCTTCTTTGCCTCTTCGCTGAATCTATACCTCTGTGTTCGAGTGCCGAGACTAGGTAGACGTTTCTCCCCCTTCTCATTTGTCCATTTTCTGCATCTTTCATTATGTCACCGTCATCATCACCTGCTTCGTCGGTAGATGAGTTGGCAGTTTCGACACAGTGGGCTTTGGCTTGTTTCTTTCTCTTAGGGATTCCTTTGTCTTGTTGTGGCTGGGGGTGTTGTGTTCGCCCTGATGATCTACAGACTCCTGCGTAGTGGTCCTTCCGGCCACATGCTCCGCACGTGGTTCCTTGTGCTGGGCAATTCCGTCTTCCATGACGCACGCCTCTGCACCATCCACATTCTGTAGGCCCTGGAATTCTTGGCTGCCACTGAGGTGAGTTGTTTGTGTCGTTGGGGTCTTCTCTCAGCTTTTGGCGGTTGGCGATTGTTAGGAAAGATTTCACATTTGAATTTAATTTTTCCTCCATGTGTCAACCCCCAAACATTTTGCTGCTGTTTAAACACCTGTGACTAGACTTTGCCAGAGAAGCCCAGCCCTCATCTGCACTTCTCTGGGCTTTCGCTCACTTTTTATGGGGAAACTGACATGCCCTTAAGACAGTCAGTACTGGGAGATTTTGTTTCCCTTAGTCCTTTCCTCATGTTGCAACATGTAACAAGTGTGCAATGTAACTTACCTTACAGCACACTTGGGTCGCTAGTCATTTTTAAAGGCCCTAGAAACTCTCGCTGGACTTTTTATGAACTGTGCAGATGTGTCATGGTCAGGACTGGTGGCAGCTTTCGTTTACATATATTTGTAACCCTTTCTTGCCATGTTAACCACGTTTAACCGCGTTTGGCACAAATAGGTGGCCTGGCTCCAAAATGGCCATGCCACGAGGTTCTTTGTCCTGTCTTTTGGCCATTTTGCCCCTTCACCTTCCCCAGGTCGAGTCGGCTCGGATTAGTCCTTATTTGGTCGTGCACTTTCCCGCGAAACCCAATGCTTTTGTGGGCTTCTGCATGCCTTGTGTGTGTGCCTCCAGAATGTGCCCTGGGATGTCTGTTCCCAATACACATCCTGGGTGCCAGAGAGTCTAGAGTGCCCTGAATGCCTGGGACCACTGTGATCTGTGATTGGTCCACGTATGGAGTGAGTGTTTGTGAGCAGATCTCCCATTGGGTCCTCTCCGTTTTGGTGCGAAGGGAACTTTGGATAAGAGGAGGCTGAAAACACCACCACCAGGTCGATCTCCTGAGTTCATACGAACAAACGACAAGGAGCCAAGTATCCTACAACAAGAAGACGAGTCGAGGAACCGCTGGTGACCTGCTGGAAGGTTTGGCACCCTGAGCCCGCTGTCGTCCTGTGGGACCCCTCTGCATCTGATCGTCCTAGAAGGTCTGTGAAGACACTTCGACCCATTGGAATAGTGGGACCAACTATTCTTGGCACCTTCATCAAACCCTGCAAGTAAGCCTCTTCGGAAGTGTCCCTGGGCCAAGCAGTGGGCTGACCAGCTTACACGGGATGTTTGCTCTGTCACCGCCACCGTTTCGAGGAGGCCCTCGAAACTTGGCATACTGATAGCTCTGTGTCCACGGCACCCTCACACCGAATTTCGTACACTTGGCGTTCCCTGGTCTGAAGTGAGACGAGTGTACCCGGACCAGAGTAAACGCAGTTGCCGTGTTGCCCTGCTGTGGCAACGACCTGTGCAAGTTCGTTGCATTTGGGTCCCCCTTGACCCTGAAGCCTGCTGCAGTGCAACTGTGCCGATTCCTCTACCCTGTGCAGAGAAATCGTCACTGTCCCGTTTGGGAATCTTCACTGCATCTCGGAAACTACCGGTGTCTAGACGTCCTGATTGTCGCATTCGACGCTGCCAGCGAAGTGGACTGTACTGGCGAAGTTTGGATCTGCCTGCGTCGGGGACCGGTGAGTAATCCTTATCCCAACTGGTGGCCTCTAGCGCAGGAGCCCATTTTTACACACGAAGTGGCCCCTGAGGGCCCCTTTCTTTTCCACAGCTATTGTGAAATAGCGACTCTATCCCGAACTCTCCAACTGCCTCTGCCCTTAAGTGGAGGTCCTGTTTGAATAGTGGGAACTTGTTCTTCATCGCCTTATCCACCTGCCTGACCTGCTAGAGACCCTTGAAGAGACCGTATTTTGTCCATTGGCACAAGCGCGTGCATGTACTATTGAGCATAAGGTTCCTCTCTTTGTAGGGCTTGGACTGCCTCTTAAGATAGGTGTATTCTCGATGTGGAACTGGGTCTAAAGATTATTTGCACTGCCTGTTTTCCTCCCCATCTAGGTGGTCTACCTATTTCATGCTTTTAACCCCTGAGACCCCAGTGGTCTTGTATATATATATTGTGTTGATATTGATGTATTGGTTTATTCTAATGTTACTGTGATTCTTTGCTATGGTCTATTTTACAAAGGCCTTGTAATAAATGTGTATATATTTTTAATATAACACCTGTCTGGAGTAATTTGTAAGTGCCCTTGCTTTGAGTGCTCATTGAGGTCTTTCAGTCACCCTCAACCCTCTTTAGTCTTAGTCTTGACCGCCTGCCATAGCTACCCTGATTGGTCTGGCTTGTCTAGAGGTTACCCTGTTCCAAGAAACTAGGCTGGCCTTCTGACCCTCTGCCCCTACAGGTCAGAGTTCAGAAATCCTTCTTAACAGCGATTTGGGCTATCGTCGCTGTCGTCGGCATCAGTTGGAGCTTCTGAAGTGTGGTGCCCCTGTGTGCCACCCTCGCGTGCATCAGTTCTCTTTGACGCCCATATTCGAGGATTGTGGATAAGGAAATGCCTTTTTCGCTCAACACCATGCTGCACAGTTTTTCAGAGTGTATGGCGTTGATGTTTTGGCGTCTTATCTCCTTTTCGACATTGTCAAATTCACACGAGAGTGCAAGTTTTCCGAGTCGCGTGTGATAAGCGTTGAGTGTTTGTTCCTCCATCTGGGTGGAGGTGCAGAAGATGAAAGTCTCGTAGTCCGGGTTCAGTTGTGGCATGAAGTGAGAGGGTCTTTGGCGAGTTGGTAGATGTCTGAGCCATCTCCGATTACTAGGTAGTTGAAAATGCACAGGACGTCGTCACCCACGTTGAGTAGAAGATGTGACCTCATTTTCCTGGGCGTTATGCTGTCTTTACAGTCCATTGCCATTTCGAACTTCTGGATCCACAATAGCCAGCAGGGGCCCACTCAGAATGGGTCGATGTAAGGGTCGAATGGTCCGAACGCCATTGTCGTTCCACCATGCGGTCGCAGGGATGGTGTAGCGGGTGATAGTGATGCTGCAATTCTCTACGGCGTGCCAGGCCTGGGTGTGGACAGGCCAGTCGCCATGTTGTGCTGATATTGGGGTTGCCACAGATGACGTACATGTGCGGTGAATACTCCTCACCTTTGTGATCTTGTTGCAGATTGGGTGTCGAGGTACCCAGTGGCTCTCCTCTGTTGTTGCCTGCGGTGTAGTATCGCCTGGTCTGATGATGAGTCTTTGGGCAGGCCACAGGTACACATCTGTTTAGAGCATGCAATGTTCAGCAGTCTTTGGATGTTGGTGTGTTGTATGAGAAGATGAGGTAGCAAGACAGAAGGAAAAACATTTTTGTAATTCTTTTTTTTTTGGGTGGTGGATGGGCCCCCCACTGTGTTCCCAAAAATGTGCCTGTGTCGAGGGCTTGTAGGCTGATTTGTAGCTCACACACGCAATGCTTTCATAGTTTGTTCCTCGTCGCCAGTGTTGGATTCTCTCTAGCCGGTGCGCCAGCGGAAGAGAGAATGTGCGAGGCCCCTCGTGGAAGGCCCGGCCGGGGGAGAGCAATATATCATGCACACACACATAGTAAGGATCATGGCAGGAACTGCCTCGCTCGTGGCGGGGCCTTTATTTACTGGCGCCTTACGTCACCGCGCTGCCCAGCACTCCTTTTGTTTCCGAGTAAATAATCATCACGCAGCATGAAGCCAATGGGCTTCATGACTTAATGCTTGATGACTTAACTCGAAAACAAAAGGAGTGCTGGGCAGTACAACCCTCCAACCCTCCTCCTGTTTCTGAGTACAGAGACTGTTAGGCAGAATCCTGTGCAGTGCCCTTAGGGACCACTACACACAATTAAGACAACAGGTGGCAATACAAGTTTTACCTTTGGTACAAGCCTGTACTACTAAGTTATAGTGGTAGCAGTAGCAGAGCAGCCAGGCTTATCTCAAGAGTATATGAACAGTAGCAGAGATTACATAAAGGGACCACAATTACTGTGACTCAAGCAAGCACTGACTCAAGGTTTCAGGTAAAAATATAAGTACATTTATTTTTAAACCATCAGTTATAAAGACTACTCCTCTATTAAACTTTAAAGAAAACCACACATTAAATATACTACAACTAACCAATTCACTTTGTACAGTAAGTCTCAAGGTAAGTACCCTGTGTTTGAATGAACCAGTGTTATGAACAAAACACGATACCACGGATACGGTTGCAATCACTTTTTGACAGTTCGGTCAACTAAATAAACGCGTATCCGTGACATGAAATGATACCGGGGCAAAAACACACTTAGCACCTGAGATACCCAGAGGGAGTTGGAGGCAAAAATCACAGGCAATATTTAGGTTAGGCAGACAGGATCGAGAAACACTCAAACACAGGAGTTCAAAAGTCAAAGGGTCGGAGCCAGGTTTAGATGACACCGGAGGCCTGTGCCGAAGATCACACCGTTAGACAGTTCACGATTCCGTATAGCCCAAGAGTACTTGAATTTGTCAATGTTCGGAAGCAAAAGTTATAAGAAGGAGGGAAGACAAGGACGAGCCTTGCAGATGAAGAAAAGGGGTTCAGTACCTTACTTCCACAATGCAGCTGGAGCCCTGGCAGTTGTTCCTGTTGGTTTCCCACAGACCCACGATTCCTGGAGCTTCGTTGTGAAGGAGGACATCTGAAGGGGGTCTGCACCACACAGGGATGAAGCCGGCAACAGCGACAACGAAAATGTGTGCTCCTTAAAAACAGGAGAGGCTCAGCAGGTGGCTATCCGGACCACTACAGCAGTGTGCAGCGATTTCAACCACAGCAGAGATCTCTGACTGAAGAAGATGAGCTGGTTATCCCCACCAGGCCCAAGGGAAGAAGACTCCGGACTGGATCTTCTCTTAGTCGTCGAAGGGTAGATAGCTCAGGACTGCAGCAGGACTTTACCGGGACGGGGACGTTGCAGCAGCCGTCGTTCTCTCCGCTTCTCTTCGGTTCCTTGTAGTTCCAGAGGCGACTCTGACTTCTAGCCCAAGAGACCTGCCTTTTATGCGCAAAAGCCCCATTCACACAGCCTGGCTGTCAATCACGCAGCAGGGGGGTTGTCCAGCCGGGACAACCACCTCAGCCAATCATGGCAAAGTGCGACTTGGGTTTCCAAGGATACCCTGTGCAGGGAGTGACTACACTCCTCCCTCACATTCAGCCCACCTAGACACCCAGGCGCCTTGAGGAGGGCTTCTCTGCAGAAGCCCGCCAAAAAGACGGTGAACAAAGAAGGCAAACCTAGTTTGCCGCGCAAAGTAAAACACAATACGGACTTTAACAGAAAGAAATGGCGAATAAACCCAACCGGAGCAAAAAGAAAGACGATTTGGTCAAGCAGGTTTATGTTCGAGGCTGATATAATAGCCAAGAACAGTACCACGTTCATCTAATATAATCGCGGTAGAAAAGTTAGGGTAGATACCACTGTCACCAGCCAAGTCTAAATGTTAAAAGAGCAAAACAATGCTCAGGGAGGTACAGACAGAAAATGGGTACCGATTAGCCCTTTCCAGTACTCCATGTAAGATGGGGTGTACTGGGTCTGTGGTAAAAATGACCATGTAAAGTAAATGGCAACTTTACCTTTCTCTAGGGGACAGTAGTCAGCCCCAGCGAAATGGAGTCAGAGGGAAGTCTAAAAGACAACCCTGGGGTACTACACTAAAGGTGCCGTGTAACCCATACAAGAAAAGGGGAACTTGGAGTGGGGTGCTCCAGTGCCCAAGATCACACAATGGGCCTCATTACACGGACGCCGGTAACCATGGCGAATTACCGCCCTATTCCAGGGTGTGGTGGGGCGGTAATTCCCCATTCACCATGGCACTTCCCCGTTCCCATTTTTGCCCCCATAGGGCTCAATGGGAATGGGGAAGGCGGTAATTGCGGTACCGTAATTACTTCCAAGGTCCCTTTGCGGGTCCCGTCCTTAACGGCTGGTAAAACCTACCTTAACGGCTGGTAAAACCAGCCGTTAAGGTAAGGTCCCACAACGGGACCTCGTAGTAAGGCGGTAAGGGTTTACCGGCACTGGTACCCTTACCGGTACCGGTAAACCCTTACCACCATCCTTGTAATTAGGCCCAATGAGTAACAACACATAGGCCAAAACACATGTAAGAGTGGAAAAAAGATGTACACTCTTACCAGGTGGAAAAATAAACTCCAGAAATCCAGCAAAGCTGCTGGGGGATTCACTAGGTGAGGGGAAATTAGCCCTAGAAGGAGAATTCTCCCTAACAGAGACCTCAGCAGCAGGGTGACCTTTCATTCAAAGAGCTGGTGGTTTAAGAGTTGCCTGCCACCGGCTCCTTGGATGAAAGGACTGCATGCTGTGTGTGAGCTGGGGCACACTTGTGTCACACCTTTGGTGCACCCAACCCCTTCTTTTGTTTCAAAGGAGTGACTGAGTGCATCAAAGGTAATAATGCCAGTGCAGGCCAGCCCTACTTCTGTTACCAGCACTCCCCTAACCTTAGGCGTGGGAGGGCTTTCCTTGGGGCGTGGCCTGCATTGGCCACACCCCCTAAGGAGACCTCCCCCACGCCCCCACACCCTCCAGGATTTCTAATCCCACTTAAGCACTGTGTAACAGCCATGGGGAAAGTGAGCTCCCAGACAAGGAGGGGCTTGCAATAGAAGAGCAGGAGAACCCGGACAAGGAGGGGCTAGCAATAGAAGAGCAGGAGAACCCGGACAAGGAGGAGGTTGCAATAGAAGAGCAGGAGAACCTGGACAAGGAGGAGGTTGCAATAGAAGATAAGGAGAAACCTAGTGTAGGGAAGGTTGGGCGTTCAAGTTCCGTTAGAAAGAAGCTGATAGGCCTTAAATCCAAGGAGCATCAGGAAATAGGTCTGGACGTTTGAGCATGTCACAGAACATGGAAGAGGTAAAGGAAAAGTTAGAGGAAGGAACTAGTGGAAAGGAAAAGAGAATGAGCTGAGGAGGGTACACTGGTAGTGGTTTAAATGGAAAAAAAGAAGTGCAGGTATTCACTAAGTTACAAAGCCGGACATTTTGGCACAGTGCTTTTGGCGCGGACCGGTTTCGGCACAGCACCTTGGGCATAGGTCCCTTTTAGGCACACCCTGTTGTCTGTAGGCATTGCCCAGTGAGATTGAAGTATGTGCCAAGGAGCACACACTTTAGTAAAGCCGTGTATCTGAGATGCTTTCATACAAACTTCCAGTTTTTCGTTATGTATTGGGTTGAGAAAGTTTGAATATCTATTTTAAATGAGACTTTCTTTTTTGCATATCAAACTCGCAGATCATAGATGTAAACTAGAATGGGAGTTTTATTATTGCGCACGTTCATTGCCTAATAAGAATGTTGGTAGGTAACTGGATTGCCAGTGAAGGCTGCCACATTTTAATAAAGCAGGAAAAGAACCGAGCAACACATGATCTGAAAACTCTTGAATGATGCAGTCAGATAACCTGGTACAGGCGCAACAGCAGTCTTGTCATGTGTGAGAGGCAGCCGTGAGAGGCGTGCTCAAGGCTTTACACCTGAACACGATATCCGAGCTGAGGTCGTTCCCCAAATACCCATTTCCTCCTCTTGGTCATTCTGCGTCTATGCAAGTTGGGCAATCCTGCCTCTTACCTCAACTGCGCTTGCGTTTTGTAACCACAGTTTCCGGTTTCTTTTGCAATTCCTTCCACAACTCTTTACTATATCACTGGGCAGTGATGATACGTATCTGGACAGGACGATATATGTTGACATAAGCTGTGATGGCCGAGTGGTTAAGGCGTTGGACTCGAAATCCAATGGGGTTTCCCCGCGCAGGTTCGAATCCTGCTTACAGCGAATTACGCTTTTACTTTCTAACGCAGACACATTGCATTTGCTGTTTTGCAATGTCCCATTTAGTCCTATACTCCAATTCCCATCAATTAGAATTAGAATTCCAATTTAACTTCCCGGAACGACTGATGAAACCAGTCTCCTTTAAGTGTCACCGGAATATCACATTTTATTCTGAAAATAATAATGTTTAAATCCAAAGCAAGCACTTTGCATAAAAATAAACGCTGTGAAGGGCACGAAAGAATTATTTTCCCATAGGAGGCTACCGTGTTAAGCACATTCAGCTTATTTATCACATTGCTTCAAGACAACAATATTGCATACTACACTATAGACATTGTAATGCAAAGCAGCCTTGTAAAGAACGTAAGCCATTCTAGCTGCCTGTTGGAGCTAAAATAAGCAATGCATGTTGTGTGCGTTCATTAAACAACCAAATACCCACATTACCACTGAACAATAACAACTTAGATGTATGTTAAGTCAAAGGAATTCCGAAAGCGCACGTCTACCCAGTGCGAGAGGGCAGGGGTGCAACTAGACTGACACTCGATGGGGGGTGGCAACACGTCAATTGGTAGGGCAGGGTTTACCTTCGAAGACTTTGTCTGGGTGGGTGTTGCACATTTTTATGGTGCCCTATACCTGTTGGCCCAAAGGAATGTTCATGGAAACTAGTGTCCAACTAGCAGCCAATGGGGCAATGTAACTCCCATGGGGCCAGCAGGGGTGGACTGGGAACCAAAAGAGGCCCTGGAAATAATGTTCAAAGCGGCCCCATATTACACATTTTCAGCAAGTCCAACCATTTTGCTATGAGAACATGCAGAAATACCACAAACACAAGAGGCCCAGGGTGCAGAGGCCTACAGTAAAATCTCCAGAGTTCCCTCTAGGCCAGTCCACTCGAGGCAGTATGGACGCATTTGCCAGAACTCGGACACCTGCAGAGCTTCCACACACCCTGTCATTGCGATGCCGAGACATTAGGGCAGCTCCTCCAAGTTACCCTTTTCTCATGAAGCATTGTGTACCTGTATTTCAGCCCTGTGGCATCCATGCACCACTCTCTCACCACTGAACTATCGACATTCTGATCCTAGCATACATCACCCCTGACTGAGACATGCATAGAGCCCTCGCAGTGCACCTTGGTTCCGACATGTATTGCGCCCCCCCATATGATCCTCTGTAAAGACTTGCAGTGTGCACAAGTAAATAGCTCATTGCTGAGGCCTTGACACTGCCACTGAAATGAATTTACCACCTCGTATAATCAACGGGTAGCTCAAACACATACCCTTTTTCTGGCTTGATAGCTCAGATAACAAAAGCACCTTCTGCAGTTATCTACGTTGCATACCAGTTCTCATGTTCCACTAATGAATGAGCCTAGTTAGCCTTTCATCCTTGGAAGCAGGGACGTTATTTAGGAGTCGCCAGAGGTCTAAAAAGAATTTTTGCAATGCAAGCTCCTGGGCTGTGGCCAGCACCATGTGGGGCTCTTTACTTCTGGCTAGCATTCTTGTTCAGACCCCTTAAAACAAATAAGAAAAATAAGAACAGGAGTGCCACAAACCTAACACTTTCAGCACAGACCCTAAATAAGAAAGAATAGGAATACCAAATAATGTGTATTTCTGGAATGCTATACAATCATTGCTAGACTCATTAAAGGTTTATTTCAGGCACACTTCAGGGGGTGAGTCACTGATTTAGTCTGTTCTTAAACGCCTCAACTCAGCCTTTCATCTTTCTCAGGTCGATAAATGAGTACCAACACATGTTGGGTGATATTGGGTGTATATTTTTACTATATAAAGCGCTTAAGCGTAAGTGCTATATAATAACACATCATTATCATTTGGTCATGGACTTCTGCTTGCATTCACAGTAATTTGGGAATATGGGCCTATACACACTGATCTTAACGATACATATGGCGATCCATTCTTGTATGAAATGTACATCACATTATAGTGATATCAAAACCATATTTTTCGTAGTGTACAATGCTATGTGATGCCACTTCCTGTTTTGTCAACGGGTGAAAGGTCGTGTTCCATCGCTTCTCGCGCTATCACTTCGGGGTGGGGTCAAATGACATTACTTCCTGTGATGTCATGGGGTCAAGGGACGTGTGATGTCACTTCCGCTACACCTGGCATTTTGGTGAAATGACGTCCCTGTTTGGAAGGCCTTGCAGAAGCTATCGTTATGGAGCGGGTCTCATGTTGGTTTTAGATTTTTTAAAAATAGTCTGCTGTTTATACGGGGCTTTCACCAAAACACTTTGAATAGAAAATGTGCATACAGTTATTACGACGGCGGAAATTCATCCTTGCTGTGATTTTGAACCTGCCTTGTACAAACCGCAGACTGATCTCGGCAGCAAGCGTTTAACTTGCAGAGCTTGATGGTGCTCTGAAGGGCTTTGCAAGGAAGGGCAGGGGGCGGAGAGGTGGGGGCTGCTTGAGTACAATGCAGAGCCAGGAGGAAAGCTGGCATGTGCCCTGCCTCAGGCCTGTGCCGATAGCTATAAGCTCGGTGCAAGTAGTGGGCTGGAATCGTGGACCTACTTACCTTTGGTACTGGAGATACATGGCTATGTCAGAGCACAGGACTGCTTGCCACTTGGTTGTCACTTTGCTGGCCATAGTGCCCAGTGCCGTGTACCAGGCCTTCCATGACAGTCATTTGCCATCTGGTCTGACTCAAACACCTGCTGCTGCAGCTTGCCCTGCACCTGACCTGCGTGAATGTGTGTGCAGTGCAAGTGCGTTCCCCGGTGCCAGCCCAGGCCCTCATGTGCATGAGTGCAGCCTAGCTGCCCATTCCCAGGCCTGGGGAAAAAACAATGCGCAGGCAGCGTCAGCGTGCCGTCGGTGGTGGCAGCCAATTCTTGCAGAACCACCCAAGCGGATGCACGCGACCCACAAATCCTTCCTCACCAAAGAAAGAGGCCCTAGGTCCAGAGGCCTACCGGGGGATGTCCCGGTGGGGCAGTCCAGCCCTGGGGGCCAGTGACATTTTCCAAGAACATGATAGGTTTTAAATACAAAATGCGCTTGATGGTACCTACCAGTATGATATTGCTGTGGTTGTGTTGTGGTGCATGTCCCCGAGAAGCGGCGAGAGCAAGGAGGAAGATGTATGGTAGGCCAATACAGGGCCAAGCTGAAACATTGAATAAGCGAGTTCGCACAACCCGAGCTTCAAGTCATTTTTTTAAAAGAACATTTTTAGTTGTGATAGTAAAACGTACAAGTTCTCTTAAGATGTATTGTATGACGGCTAGTAAGTGGTCGTAGAGGTTAT
This sequence comes from Ambystoma mexicanum, assembly GCF_040938575.1. Taxonomy (NCBI): domain Eukaryota; kingdom Metazoa; phylum Chordata; class Amphibia; order Caudata; family Ambystomatidae; genus Ambystoma; species Ambystoma mexicanum. The sequence goes on from NC_090921.1 coordinate 233,395,042, forward strand.
AAGTTTAACCCAACCACTTAATAGAGACCTTAGTCCACCCATTTTTTTTTAGGGTTAAAACACCGGAAGTGCTGCTTCCATCTTTGTGAGGGGTTTGAACACCGGATGTTTAGCCTGTAGCTGTAGCTTCACAGACAGAATTTGAATTCCGGTAACCAGCCAGCCATCTTTGTGAGCAGTGGAAGGACGTGTTGCTGTTAGCATTCGTTATTTATGAAGGACAATGCAGTGCATACTGTAAGATACGTCAGTGCAGAGTTAAAAGAGCTGTCTCACACTGAGCAGGCCAGACGCTGTCTGCTCTTCTCTGCAGCAGCCAGGACTGAAGAAACCAAATCTATATACCTTACTCTCTCAACCTGGTGATGCTGCAAACCGGATTAAGGGGGTAATTCATAGAATCCAGCGCACAAGTGACGCATGCGGCTGGTGCACAGTGTGCGCGTGCAGCAGTCTGAGCCAGCCGCGTGCGCCAAAATCCATTTCCATGCACAGCGTATTAATGGATTTCAACATCCATAACCAGCCGTGGCGCAGAGTAGTGCAGCGAACCTGCAGCAGTGCCAGTTACGCCCCCAACCCCTCCCCGTGCGCCATGAATGGCGCACAAATCCTGTACATGGCGCACAGGCCAGTGGACCAGCATACATCCCCCCCACCACGAAAACATCTGTAAAACTCCCTGCGCACCCCTCCGAATACACGTACCCTGCTGCGCCTGTGCGAGCGGGGTACGTGTATTTCTGGGATGCGTGGGAACTTTCACATGCGATTGGGCCTGTGTGAGCGGGGTACGTGTATTCCTGGGGCGTGTGGGAATTTTCACACGTGATTGGCCCTGTGCGAGTGGGGTACGTGTATTACGGGGGGCACGGGCAGTTTTACACGCGATTGGTCCTGTGCGAGCGGGGTACGTGTATTTCTAGGGTGCGCGGGAACTTTCACACGCGATTGGGCCTGTGTGAGCGGGGTACGTGTATTCCTGGGGCGTGCGGGAATTTTCACACGCGATTGGCCCTGTGCGAGTGGGGTACGTGTATTACGGGGGTGCGCGGGCAGTTTTACACGCGATTGGCCCTGTGCGAGCGGGGTACGTGTATTACGAGGGGTGCGCGGGCAGTTTTATACGCTATTGGGCCTGTGCGAGCATGGTACGTGTATTTCTAGGGTGCAAGGGCAGTTTTACATGTGATTGGGCCTTTGCGAGTGGGGTACGTGTATTTCTGGGGTGCGAGGGCAGTTTTACATGTGATTGGGCCTTTGTGAGTGGGGTACGTGTATTTCTGGGGTGCACGGGAATTTTAACACGCGATTGGCCTTGTGCGAGCGGGGTACGTGTATTTCTGGGGTGCGCGGGCAGTTTCACACGCGATTGGCCCTGTGCGAGCGGGGTATGTGTATTACGGAGGTGCGCGGGCAGTTTTATACGCTTTTGGGCCTGTGCGAGCATGGTACGTGTATTTCTGGGGTGCACGGGCAGTTTTACATGTGATTGGGCCTTTGCGAGTGGGGTACGTGTATTTCTGGGGTGGACGGGAATTTTAACACGCGATTGGCCTTGTGCGAGCGGGGTACGTGTATTTCTGGGGTGTGCGGGCAGTTTCACACGCAATTGGCCCTGTGTGAGCGGGGTACGTGTATTTCTGGGATGCCCAGGAATTTTCACACGCGATTGGCCCTGTACGAGCGGGTACGTGTATTTCTGGGGAGCGTGGGCAGTTTAACATGTGATTGGCCCTGTGCGAGCGGGGTACTCGTGTTACGGGGATGCGCAAGCAGTTTTACACACGATTGGCCCTGTGCGAGCAGGGTACGTATATTACGGGAGTGCGTGGGAATTTTCACTCGCGATTAGCCCTGTGCGAGCAGGGTACGTGTATTACGGGGGTGCGCAGGCAGTTTTACACACGATTGGCCCTGTGCGAGCGGGGTACGTGTATTTCTGGGGTGCGCGGGAATTTTCACATGCGATTGGCATTGTGTGAGCGGGGTACGTGTATTTCTGGGGTGCGTGGGCAGTTTCACATGCGATTGGCCCTGTGCGAGCGGGGTACGTGTATTTCTGGGGTGCGTGGGAATTTTCACACGCGATTGGCCCTGTGAGAACGGGGTACGTGTATTTCTGGGGTGCACGGGCAGTTTTACACGCGATTGGCCCTGTGCGAACGGGGTATATGTATCACGGGGGTGCCCCAACGAATTGGCAGTGTGTGTCCTCCCAGGTGTGACCTATCACCCCTCCCCAGGGCCTGCAGGCAGACCACAACACAGGGGAACACACTGCACCCCTGGCCATGCCCCACAGGCAGCCCATCCACCCTGGCGAAGCCCCCCAACCAGCCCACATGTCACCACGCACAAGTAACCACTTACTCATGCCCCCCTGCACCCACATACACCCAGCATTCAGGTTCAGGCCCCAACTCATGTCCCCCAGCACCCCCATCCACCCAGCATTGAGGTTCAGGCCCTGACTCATGCCCCCCAGCTCTCCCATTTACCCAGCATTGACGGGCACCTGCCAGCAGGCCCCGACTCATGTCCCCCAGCACCCCCATCCACCCAGCATTGAGGTTCAGGCCCCGACTCATGCCTCCCAGCACTCCCATTCACCCAGCATTGACGGGCACCTGCCAGCAGGCCCCGACTCATGTCCCCCAGCACCCCCATCCACCCAGCATTGAGGTTCAGGCCCCGACTCATGTCCCCAGCACCCCCATCCGCCAAGCATTGAGGTTCAGGCCCCGACTCATGTCCCCCAGCACCCCTATCCACCCAGCATTGAGGGTCAGGCCCCGACTCAGGTTCCCACCCAACATGTCATGAAGATGCACATTCACAGGCCTCATGTCAAACAAAATTCCCACTGCACGCCACCCCAGTCTTTAGACACAATCAAGTTTCCAATCACCGCACACTGAAAGGCCTATTACTTGTCACTAACCGGCTCACACACATCCATACATGGCCTATGTTACACATACAGGCAAGTAGCTCACTACCAGCACACTGCAACATGCCCTGTTTCACACAGCAATGCATGGCCATTTACCGCTCAACTCCAGAAGGGCCTGCATCCTGAGGATCTGGTGGCGAAGCACTGGGCGAATGCGCTCCAGGACCCTCATCTGCTGTTTGGTAAACTGGCCCCGGCCTGAAGGTCCTGGACTTGTAGTCCTCCCAGCGCTTCTGGACGTGTTTCAGGTCTCGGGTGCCAGCCCCTCCGCATTGATGGCACCCACGATGTCCGTCCAGATCCTTCTCCGTCCTTCCTTGTCGGCGCGCAATGGTGTGAAGAGGGCATCATAATGCCCCAGGACATGCTCCACCAGGACACCAACTTCCTTCTCACTGAAGCTGGCGGCCCTCTGGCTGGGGACGCCAGTGGTCTCGGATGGTGTTTGGCCCGGCATGGCGACCCCCGAGGCAAGTGTGGGTGGGCAACTGGGTCCTGGGACTGGGCTGTGGAGCGATGGTATCCCAGTCGGGAGTCTTCTGTTCCAGCAGGGGTGGACACAGCAACTGGACCCCTGCAGATGGCTGATGTGCAGGCACCAAATAGCAGGGCAGGTGGCAGCAGGCAGGCAGCAGCAGATGGCAGGTGGGAGCGTGCTTGGGGTTCTTGAGGGCAGGAAAATGGCCTTTTGGGCAAGAGCGTGGTCTTCCGTGTGTTTTTGCGTGGCCAGCTTGATGCGGAGTGATTTGGCATGTGAAAAAAGTGCACGTCAGCGTGAAATCTGAGGAAAGGCCCTTAGCACGTAAGCGCGTCTGTGATGTTACGCGCATGGGCGTTTCCCTCGTGATGTGTGCATAGTGGTTCAGCGCATGAAAAAACTGCATGTCCACGTGTGAATGCGTGTAATCCGAGGAAAGGGCCTACGTGCATAAGTGACGCAACACGCACGGGCATTTCGCTCAGGACGGGTTAAAGGTGAGCGGGACCAGCAGTTCGCTGTACGTGCCATTCGTGGAGACCGACGTGTGTGTTGCTACTTCGTGTTGTTTCGCGCACCATCACAACTTCACAGCGGATCAAGGACGTATCTCTTCTTTTGGTGGGGGTATTGGCTACGCGTGTTTTTCATCATCGCGCTAGTCTAACGGTGAGACGGGCATGCTATTTTTCCCACTGCTGGTGCCCCTGTGTATCGCGTACCCGTTTCCGAGGTCATAGCAGCCTGCGTGTCCCACGCGTATGTGTTTTTCATGTTCCTGGTTGCCACTGCGTACTGCGGGAGGTTAATTCCATGCACGTAGGCTGCAGGGGTTGCGTGCACGGTTTTACTGCAGTTTTGGGGTGCCTGAGCATTGCATGACCCGTCACTACATCACCGGGTCACATACAGCCTTGCAGATGCAGGGGTGCTGTTAACATCTTGCATCCCACCCACTTCACCCCAATTGCCCAGGACAATTGTGGTGTACACCTCCCATTGGCACTCCTCCATCTGTGCCGGCACTACTCCATCTGTGCCATAGTTGGGACGCCACCAAAGTTGAGGGGCACCTCAGCTGGGTGTACTCCTCATGGTGGGCGTGGTCAGGGACGTGGCTGGGGTGACCAGGGAGTAGGGGGACTCCAGGGTGTCCAGGGTGGCCGCAGAGGGGGAAGAGGCAGGGGTGCGCCACTTGTGCACGATGTTGTGCCATGTGTCGGTGCAGTCATGCCACCCCCCCTGTGGTTCAGGGAGATGCAGCTTCTGCATCTGGCACTGGCAGCCGTGTGACCCGGCAGTCTGTTTCATCGACTGCCACTGGCCCAAGGGTAGTGGAAGCTGCAGGTGCAGCTGTGGACACCACCACCCAGGCTCAGGGTCTGCCAGCGCACGCTGCGTTGGCACTTGAAGAGTCCTTGGAAGATTTCCAACAGGGCAGGAGGAAAACCATAGGTGCACGTAGGGCTGCCCTGACCGAGACACGTGTCCCTGGGGCAGTAATGTCATCTGCTGCCCTGACCATCCGGGTGTTGGCAAGTGCAGGGGCAGATGCAGCCAACAACACCCCGGTTGTGAGTCTGCCAACCAGGACAGTCGCGGTCAATGACCCTGCCACAGCGGATGTTGCTGCATAGGGTCCATTAGAGGGCACTGACGCAAGTCAGGCCTTTGGTCGTCCCTCCACCTGCCACTCCCTTGGGTCAAGCCACCGGTGCCACTGGCCATTCTGATCAGGGCGGCATTTGCCAGCCAGGGTCTGCGCCACAATCCAAGAGGAGGAAGGTTGCACCTGCAGCACAGGCTGGGACCCCACACACAGCCACGACCTCCTGCATGTCGAGGAAGAAGCCTTTCTGCAACCAGGAACTGGACTTCCTCGTGGACTACGTGTGGGACCACAGCCGTGACATGCTAGTGGGGCCTAATTGTTAGACTACGGCTGCCCACCGTGATACCCACTGGAAGCAAGTTGCGGAACATGTGAGTGCCTTCGGCCATGAGGTGCGCACGACGCACGAGTGCAAAAAGCGTTGGAATGACCTCAAATGCAGCACTAAGGCTAAGCGTGCCTCAAATTACAACTTGACTCTGGTGACTGGCAGTGGACCTGCACCTGAGGAGGAAGACCTCACTCCGCACGAGTCACTCGTTGCGGAGTTCATACCACCTGAATCGGTCGAAGGAGTGGGAGAGATGCCCAGTCCAGTGAGTCTTGCTGCGTGTTTGTTGAGGACATGTGTGTTTTACTTGTGTGATGTGTTGTGCATGACTGCCACTACATGTCATGTGTACATGGTTCTGATGTGCAAGTAATGCAATGCTACACTGATGCATGGCTGCTCTGCAGGATAGTGGACATGTGGAGCGGACGGGGACTGTCTGCATCACCACTATTGCATCCTACTCACATGCTGGTCACCAGGATGCCCCTCCGGTACATGTTCCAGCTCACTGGCCCTTCTGCATGTAGCCTGGGGTGACCTTACCGACGTGCATGTGTCCTCTGCCTGCATGCGGGTACTCCACATAGGCATGCTCCGTTGCCCCTCCACCCCCGCTCTGCACCCCAATTTCACCTTTGCACTGGTCTACTTCAATTTTGCCGTTGAGTACTTGCCTGTTCATGCGTCCTATGTACATGCTAACTTCCACCAGCCAATCTGCCAGACATATGCTGTGGGGTACATCCTTTGTACTTGATGCAGGGTGTCTCACTTGGACTGTGCAGAGGTCAGATGCCCCGCAGGGACATGAGTGCCCATTCATGCTCCATGTGGATTCCATGCATGCCCCTATGTGTCCTTGACTGGATGATCATTGTAGTATGTGTCCAGGGTGACCTACATTGCATGGCATTTCATCAGCCTTCCCATGGCCACTGTGGCTCAGTCCTGCATCGCACACATGTTTAGGGTGTGACAGTCTGTGTGGGTCACAGGCCTCAGCCTGTTTCATGGCCAATGACTCTGTCCAACTGGTGTAGTGTCTTCTTCACACGTGGGTGTACTGCGGATGTTTCATCATGTGTCCTGCTTACTGTCCCATCATCATCTGCTGTGTTGTCACTTGACTCACATGATGAAATTGATGCTAGTCAACACTGTCTGTCAATACACAGGTCTATGGTCACCCTTTTGATACCATGCAAGGCATCCCTGCATTTGCACTTGGGGGAGGGGTGGTTTGCTTGTAGCCATGCTACCCATTGCATGCACATTGCACGTGATGGCTGAAGTTGACCTTGCACTGCCGTCACATTTTCTGATACACATCATGAAGTACTTGTACATGTGGATAGTGAGTAACGTACAAATGTGCTGCACTGAATCGACCCACTTCAGAGCTATATAACACCCTTCTACATGCCTAATCACAGAAGCAATGTCAAGTTGACCCAGCGTGCATGGCAGGTTCTCTTTTGTGTGTGACATGTCTGCTTCATGTGTTTGGTGTCTGTGTGATGTCTATGGGTGTGTGTGTTGTGTGTTTCTAACATGTGTAGTGACCTTTTTTCTCTCTACTTTTCAGATGATGATGCAATGGAGCCAGAGGATGGTGTTGTCATGCCAGGCACAGGGTTGTTATCACTATAGAAACCCGGCACAAGTGGGGGTCATGGGGTGTTAGGCCACAAAAACCCACATGTGCTACAATCCATCTTGTCTTTGGATGGCAATGAGTCCAGCCCTGGTGACCACTCTGACGTCCATGTCGAGTTGGATGTGCATCAGGCCCATATGTCAGGGGTGAGTGATTCTGATGTGGGCACTCCTCTGTTCGTGTCACCTGCACTGAGGGGTCAGACAGTCTTGGAACCTCTGCCTGTGGTGAATCAGGACGCAGGGTCACCCTCCACACCAGTCACTGATGTGCCTGTGCCATCACGTCGACGGGGGCATGTAGTCGTGCAGCCGCGGGCGGTGCCAACACAACAAGGACACCTGGTCCGTGGGTCCTGCAGGTGTCAAGCCCAGCAACGCGGTCGCTGCGTGCAACCGCTGTATACTGAGTGGGAGCAAGACATGACTGCCAATTCTGAACGCCAGGGGGCAGCAATGGAGAACATTGCTGTGAGCATGGAGCGTGTGGTCCAATCCGTGCTCCCCCTGATAGACAGGTGCTTCTCCACCAGCAGGCGGCCCGGGCCACGGCCGCTCGCTCAGGCTGGGCATGGCGGTCTCAGACAGGGCATGCCAGGCTGAAATGTTGTCTCTGCGTGAAGTAATTGCTGCTCATGCAGAGGCACACATGGAGGCCCTGAGGGAGGAGTAGGCTTCCCTCAGATTCACTCTGGGTGTCCTTCTGATGTCCCAGAGAGAGCGGTCAGGTGAGAGGTTTGCACAGCTTGAGCATACCATCTCGGCTGAGCTACATGCTTGCCGGGAGGTGCATCAGTTGTCCAGCCAGGCCTTGCAGAAGGAATTCCGTGTTACACGTGTTACCTTTCAAGAGGAAGCACGTGTATCACATGAGGTTCTGTATGCAGACCTACGTGTCATCGCCACACAGAACCAGGCTCACCCGCCTGGCAAACTTGCTGCAGACGAGGGGCAAGCTGCGGCTAGGCGTGGTCAGGCTCCTGTGCCACATCCTCCTTTCCAGGAAGAGCCAGACTCGGATGACGAGGTATATCCCACATAGGTCGGGCTGTGCAGGCGTTGAGCCCATGGATTTTTTTTTTCTCAACATCATCGCATGTGGGTGTTGAGCAGCACCCTGTACCTCCCCCTCCTGGGTGCCTCCCCCCCCGGGTCGTATGTGGCCATTTTTGATTTTTCTTTTAGTTTAGTTAGTTAAGTTTCTATTTTATAGTTAGTTTAATTAGGTAATGTAGGTTTTTGATAGTTAGTGTAATTAGTTAATATAGTTTAAAATTGCTTGTCTGTTGTGCTTTCATGTGACGGTGTGGTGCTTTGTGGCTTTTGAAAGCATCCACTGTCTGTTCCAGCTGGTCCCTTCAAGCTTGTCTCGTGTATGTGTTTGCAGCTTGGGGTCCTGACTCACATATGCCACTGCTGCTTCCCTTATCCATGGGCTCGCAAGGATGGTTCGGTGTTACAGCCTATTACACAAGGGATTTGGACTGTCATAACTGTGGCATGTCTCCTGCTGTACTACTTGTGTTGCCACCCCTAGTGGGGATGATAGGGGTGATTTTGACCACAGTTCTTCCTTTGCTAGATGGGTGGTTTCATGATTAATATGTGAATTAATTGCTATATATTGTGTAGTGTGTTTCATATCTTTGCTGTACATGTGCTTCATGCAATTCATGCTGTAGACAGTGGCTGACACAGTTTGGCTGGGAAAGTTGCACTGATGGAGTGATTTCTGATGTACGTCTCTTACATGGTCCACTCATGACATGCCTGAGGAGACACACACAGGGAAATGTCATGCATTAATCATGTGTTTTCTGCCATTTCTGCTGGGGGATGAGCCTCCAGACCACCTTTCCCAGCAGACATGGCCCATTGGATGTCTGGAAGCTGGCGACGTTCGGTGGTGCAGACATGCACATGTGTGCGCAGGCAGAGCCACAGGGATTGTGCTCATCCATCATACAGAAGCTGACGTGTTTCAAGGAACTCCAGGCAAGGTGAGCAGCACAAGGGGGCCACACCAAAGCCAACCGTCCACCAGGACAGTTGCACATGCATGCTAAGTAGCACCACTGATGGTGAACTTGGACAGACATTGGTGTTGAAGCGCACAGTACAGCTAAGATGCATTGTTGGAGTAATGGGTAGTTGATGGGAAAGTTGTCAGGGGCACATGCAGGGGCAGTGGCACATATCCTCCGGTCCAACATGGCCCATTAAGGCAGTTGTATTAGCCATGTAGCGTTCCAAGACAGGGAAAGAAACAGCTCACAGGGACAGACAGCGAGGGACAGACTTGTGTGCAGTGCATTTAATTTACAGGTTTGAATTGCCACATGCACTACCTACTTTATTTAGGTTATGCTGGAACACGACTTGTACTGAAGTCGTACCTTGCTAAATGTGTCTGGATGCTTACCCAGGGAACATTGGATGTTGTGTGAATCTTGACACATTGGTCTTACATTTGCCATGCACCCACTGGCGCATTACTTACTGCATTGACTGTGAATGAACCATTACAGGGGGAATCTTACGTATGGGTACGAAGCACCACACCAGATAGTTTGTAGAGTATCTTGTTACTTTGGGGCATGCATGGTGGTGTGTATGTGTGTTATGGGCACGCACAGATTAGTGACTCTGGCTCTCTTTGCAGCATTGAACTGCTCATGTTACCGGACCTGAGAGTGCGCAGGCAGGAGGCCAGCACTCACCCCAGAGATAAGTTTCTCTTTGACTTCAATTTGAGTAATTTGGTACTATGTGCATGCTGTACATGTTTGGTCTGATTGTGTATGTTTTAATGTGATTGTTATGTTTTTGTACATTCCCTACTTTCCCTTGTCAATCCTACTCCCCTCTCCTGCCCTTCATTCTGGTTATCCAGTACATCAATGCCTGTCCCGACTGCATATCCCTGACCCTCCTTCCCCACCAGGGTCTCAGAGGCCTGTGTGAGTTTGACCTTGCAGGCACCCAAAACACGGTGGGGGTGGTTGGTTCGTGCCACTCCTGCGCCTGTACACGGGAGCTGTGACAGTACACATCAGTTTGGGGTGCATCATTCGATATTATGTACCAAACATGGTACACATCCTGTTGTGACATTGTTTTACTGTGCTACCTTGGTTGTTCCATCATTGTGCTAGTACTTGGGCTTTGTGGTGTACTGCTACTTCACGTCATCTACTGGAGGCTCTTCTGGTTTGTTTTGCTGCCCGCAGGCTTTTTACTTGGCTTCTGTGTTGGCCTGCTTTGAGTTCTCTTTGATTTGGTGTTTTTGCAAGTCAAGGTGGCCTCTGAGGGTGCTGGACACTTTTTACACGCAAGGTGGAAGATGGAGCCAAAGGGGAAGGGTGATCCTGTGGCCAGGTGAACTTCAATGATGAAGGCTACATACCCCATGCGCAGTTGTTCAGTGGGTCATGGTGATATGTGAGGGAGGGGGGTGTTTTGTTGTTGGACAGTTGCCTTGCCCCACAGTGTGATGGGCACCCTGACATTGTAATTGTGGTATCCTATGTACATGATGTATTCTGCTGATCAATGGCTGTTCATGTGTTGTGTTTACCTTTCAGGTGTGAGGGTATAGTTGTGGTTTGACATGCTGGGGTGTACACATGGCCAATGTTCACATGTGATGAGGACACTGATGGTCACTTGATTGCACGTGCATGTATTGAGTGCATGTCCCTACTGACACACACACTCGCACTATGATCCACAACATGTACAAACACCCTTCCATGTCTACATGTGCACACAGGTAGCCTTCTGGGGACCACTGTGTCCCTGCAGCACATGATCTATGACCATTTGTGGATCCTGTACATGCGTGATTCGTTTTTTTATTTAGTTGGTCATTTTCATGTGATGCTCAGGGTGTGCATCACACACAATGACTGGTCACTACGCTGTGTGCTGAGCAGTGTGTTGCAGGAGATGGACACAGCACATGTATTATGCAGTTTTTATTGTGCTGTGCACAATGTGCATGTGAACAGGCATTCATTGTTATGTTCAAGCTACAACTGTTGTTATGCATTTGGGTATGACTTGCTTTGTGTGGGAGGTTGTTGGTCAGTCATTTCATCTGATTCCATGTCAGGCATCATTGTCTGACACCACTTTGCATTTTTCACATGTCAATGTGTACATTATTGTTATTGTGTTGGTGTTTTGCTATTGCTTGCCATGTCATGTTGTGGTTTTGGTGGATTTGTGTGACATACCAGTGATTGTCATGGCCTGTTTTGCAGGTCTGTGTGATACACACCTTGCATGTCTACCTTTTGGTCACACAGGATTGCTTAGGTTTGAGTAGCTAGGGATGCACACAATATGGCACTTCCATGGCAACATTCTCAGGGTGGTAAGGTTGTGAAAGTTGACTGTCTCTTTGTCATCATCGATTGTCACCTGGTATGTGCCAGGCCTGTGTGCACTCCGCAGGGGTGGGAGTTTAGGTGAAAAATGTGGCCACAAGCTGGGTCCGGGCTGCTTCGCCACTTGCCCTATCCCCTCCCATGGGCAGCGCCTGTGCCTTTGGTTGGAGATGTAGGAGCACCACCATGTCCATCGGTACGCCCTGCCGTGTTGCATCATTGTGCAGGACACATGCTGTCAAAATGATCCTGCACACTACTGGGGGTGCATAGAGTAGCTGGCCGCCAGAGCGGTCAACGGAGCGGAAGCGTGACTTGAGCACTCCGAATGTGTGCTCCACTATGGCCCTGGTTGCAATATGGGCAGCGTTGTATTTTACCTGGGGTGGTGTGGTGGGGTTCGGGATTGGCGTCATCATGTGGTTGCTCAGAGGGTAGGCACTGTCCCCTGGAGAGGTGATAATGGTTGTGATTATTGGGGTTTGTGTATTTGTCTGTGTGTGACTTGCATGCATGTGCACGGTCATTTGTACTCACCTAGGAGCCATGTGTCGCCATACTGCCCAGCTTCCAGGGCCCGGCTCAGGGCAGACATTCTCTATATGAAACTGTCATGGGTGGAGCCAGGGTAGCTTGCATAGATAGAGGTGATGATTCCCTTAGCATCGCATACCACCTGCATGTTGATGGAATGCCAGTGCTTGCGGTTTCGGTAGATGTTTTCAGTGGCCCTAGGTGGACACAGGGCCACATGGGTGCAATCTATGGCACCGAGCACTTTGGGGAAGTGTGGCACCCTGTAAAAGTCCTGGCCTACGGCCTGTATTTCTGCGGGTGTTCTGGGCATGTATATGTGCCTGCGGACTGAGGGGCGTGTAGTCATGATTGCCAACACCTGGCCTGTGAGACCCCCCCATTATGGCAGTAGTCCACTGAAATGACCCAGTGGGCAAAAAATTCAAGACATTGAGCACCTTCTCCAAGGGGCTCAATGCTTGGGAGCAGAGGGTGGGGGATGTAAGATCATCTTCCCACTCCCTGACCAGGTCTAGGATGATACGAGGTGGAAACCTATACCTGCCGTAGACCTGGTCGTCAGGCATCCCAAAAAGGCTTGTCCGGGGGGAAAAAATGCGGGCCCTGGCTATTCTCCTCCTCCTGCGGTGTCCCACGATCAGTGCTGCGACAAATGGGGCATTCATCCTAGCGGTATGTACGTGTTTGTTGTTTGTGCGCACTCCTATACTGTGAGCGGGGATGCTTACGCCTGCCTTCCTGTGGCGGACGTGTTGACGCCTGTGCACGTCTTTTAGCATGCGCCTTTTTTCCGTATTCAAATCCATGAATACGAGTTGTTCGCGTGCGTGTGGGCGTTCTGTGTATTTCCCTGCAGTACTTCCCCAGTTACGCCTTCTTTTTCACGCATTGTTCCCCATTCCGTGCGTTATGCCCGTGTCCCACCCCCTTTTTGGTATGTGCGCGGACGTTGTATGCTTTCCCTGTGTGCGTCGCGCACGGCGTTCGGGATGTTGCAATGACGTGTGTGCCCGTGTGCGTCACGCACGGGTTTGGCGCACATCCCTAGAAAAACCTGCGCAGTGCGTGCGATACCTTTTTCACGCTTGCGCCACTTTTTTCGCCGCACATTTGTTCCATGAATCAGCCCCTGAATGTTTTTTTTTGCTGCTGAGGACTACCATGCTATGGAGCGCCATGGACTGTACTAGCTTAAGCTTATCGCTACTCATTGCCATGGACCCTTTGAAAGTGGCACAATCCGAAGGGGGCACTGGTCTGTGTTGGTTGCTGCTCTCTGTCATGCTTGACAGAGCATTAGTATGTCATCTACCACTGCATCCATGTAGGGGAACCACACTTGATTTCACAGTATCTTTTTGTGTTTGCCAATCCCGTATGGCCCTCGTGGGCCAGGTTGACCACCATCTTTCACACTGCTTTGGGTACCACTCAGGAGGACCCCTTGCTCGTTTGTGGCCAGCTAACCTACTTTGGCCATCCTCTCGATCTCCTTTCTGTCCATGTCTTCACACTCTTGCAGTACCTGTCTGTGGTTCCTCCACTTGTTTGTGTTGGTGAGCTGAACTGTGGCCTTGAAAGTGGCGTCCAGTCTGCTCTTGGCAATGAACGTTGCCAGGGTGAGCGTCGGGTGTAGCACGTTCTCCGACAGGTATTGAATGTAAATCTGGGCAAGCCCCACTTGGGGATCTGGCCTAACCCCCTCTCGGGCAAGTGCCTGTCCGAAGCAGGGGCCAGCCACGAACTCCAGCAGGTGCTCGCCCACTCCTATTTTTTTTTTAAACCTGCCTTTTTTTTCCGGCAGCCTGACCCAAACTTACCCTGCCCAAGAGAGCACGTCCATCTCCACCACTCTCCTAGCTTCCTGCATCCAACAGCTGTTAACCTCTTTGGCGACGGTATCTCTCAGGGCAGCTTTGTTTTACAATGGCTGCACTTTGTTGCTATGATGCCGCAGACCACAGTCTGTACTTTTTTCTTAGGTTATTCATGTTGTGGAAAACCCTTAATTAGTGACTTAAAGCAACTTTGTTTTGCATATCAAGATAATAGAAACATCATGGATATAAACACATTTTTAAAAGGGCGCTTTACGTCACTCACTTTAAGTAGCACAGATTTGTAAGGTAACTGGTGCTTGGTGAGCTCATTGAATTGGAAATGTTGCCTCATGCATATGAAAGGCTCTGACTGCCACTGATAAAAGATATGTTTGCAACCTGAGCACCTTAACGACCTGCAGAGCCACGGACGTTGTGCGTGTGTCTGCCTAGCTGAGACCTGGGAAACTGGCAGTGCTTGAAGATCCGGCCTGAGCCAATTCTATATTTGGCTCAGGGGGAAGAAATGCTTCAAGGACCCGTTTCTTGAGCCTTTGAACTAAAGGTACGCTCTGTAAAAATTAAAAGAACTAGTGGTACGGCACCAATGATTTATACTACATTTCCATCTCTGAATGTCAGTCAGTGAATTGCTGCCCCCTCTCCCACTTTTGCAGGCACTAAGGCTTCATTAACACTGTCCATGAAAATGCAGTGAAGGGCACAACATATATGTCCTGCAAACATACTGTTAAGGTCACCATCACTTTATTTATGAACGCCATACTAAAGAATAACGGAGTGTCCTAATTCTGTAACATAGCTGGTAAGATAGCTCAGCAGGTTGAGCGCTTGCTGCTGTGATCTGTGTGAGACTAACTCTGCCCGTTCATCCTTCAGAGGTAGATAAATGGGTACCAACTTCGGTACACATTTATCGACATGCAAATATGCTGTTTATACAGCGCTTTGGAGATAACGTTTTGTGCAGCATTTTCCTGTGGTGGGCTCCTATAGCCAGGCCTGACCCCCCAGGCTCGGCCATCACCATGAAATCTCTGGCTCCTCCACTTCTAATTGAATGTAGTGCTCAGCTTCTCTTTCTAGGGTGTCTTTCACTTGACCTTCCGGGTGTATGGATAAGTAGTCTGCCAGATATCCATCCCACCCCGGTTTGGGAAGTCGTACTTGTGCAAACTGATACTCCATCTCTGAATGCACGGAGGCATCCTGGTCTTCGATTTCCCGAATGGGGACAGGTGTGCTTGATGGTCAGTGACAAGGATGAATCGGCGGCCAATGACGAAATGATGACATTTCTTGCAAACCCATACAGCGGCTAAACTCTTCCTCTTGGCTTGTGAATGCGCCCTCTTCGTGGCCAATTGGGCTCTGCTGGCGTAGGCAGAGATGCGTTGGTCGGGTCATTTAACTGATTCACTCGAGCCAAGATCGCTCCCAGCCCCACCGGGCTGGCGTCCACTGTAATTTTGGTTTGCTGCGTGGGGTCAAAGTAGGCTAGTCTGCAGCTGGTAACCAGTTCTGGTTTTATGGTCCGGAATGCTTCTCTGCATTCAGCACCCCCATTCAAATGACACGTCATTCTTGGTCAATGTCATGAGGGTGTTTGTAAGCGTGGCATAGTTGGGGATGTACTGCGCACAGCACCCTGCCATGCCCAGGAATGTCCTGAGCTCAGAGGCGTCCATGAGTGTGGTTAGGTGCACTAATGCGCTTTTATTTGGCTGGTTTGGCTGTCATCCCCTTATCTGAAGATTTGCCCGAAGATGGTGGTGACCACTGGTGAGAGTAGGCTGCGGATTGTTTCCTGGAATATTTCCGCTGCGGACGATGTTCCAAAATGTAGTCGCTTGTAGCGGGAAAGCCCTGTGTGCAACACTGTGGTCGTTATGGGCCTTGAGTCAGGGTGGGTAACCAGCTGGTGGTAAACCTGGTTGAGGTCGAGCTTTAAAAATCACACCGCCTGGTTCAGCTTGATAATCATGTCCTCTATACTTCGACCCGGATGCCTCCCTCTGGATTGCCATGTTCGGTATGCGCATGTCGGAGTCGCAGTTGTTCATTATCCTTTGGCAATGCCACCAGCGGTGATACCCATGGTCCCGGGCCGCTCACTCTCTCAATTATGTCGTTGACGAGGAGTAGCTGCAGCTCTTTCGACACTTGCGCATGCAGGTGGAATCCCACTCAGCGTGGGTGTTGGGACACACTTTCGGGTCTAGATGGAGTGTTATTATCACCGTCCTTTAGCATGCTTAGATACTCAAACAGTGCCGGAATTGTTTTTATCCGCTGGATCGTAATCTCTTGGTCTGTCACCATGTCACCTCACTCACTCCGGTCGGGTGCCCCTTCACCCCTTCCGACTGGTCAGAGTGATAGTCAATGAGGGTGAGGGCCCCTGCCGTGCGGTAGCTCAGTAAGCATCTCTGACGTATTGTGGGATGTATTTACCCATGCATCCGAGCCCTACCTCAAAACTGTGCAGTACTGACATGGAAAACATCATGATGGCCAGAGCTTCCCAGAAAATGCACAGGGAAATGCATGAAGAATAGGCTGCCACCCATTTTTGCCGATGTTATGGGCACAGAAGGACACTGCCTAAAACCACCATTGGACTACCCACACAGTAGTCTGAAACCATTGGGAATGGCAATGCTGATTGCCAAAAGCAAACCCATAACTGTTGGGAATTCATTTTCTTAAATCCCAAAAAGGGGTGCAGTACCAGTACTCACCACTATCCAAAAGCCGGCGTTTTAAAACCACCAGATTTTGTAGAAAACTGAATAAATGAACCCAAAGCAAGCCAAAGAAATACTTACTGAGAGGTGGATCCAATGTAAAGTTATATTCTGAAGTGACTTGAAGGTGTATAACAAGACTGGCTGAGCTGTGGATTTCAGCCGTTTAAGTAAATTTGGACTGAAAGACACTACAAATCTAAATGTTCAAATTGACTGAGTGACCTACTTTTGAGTGTCACATAGGTTGAAATTGTTTAAATGTCATAGTTTTAAACTTAGAATAAGCATTCTAGCTGCATATGTAAAAATGTTTAGTTTTATTTGAATGCAGAAACTGGGGAACAAAAAGTGACATTTTATCTGAAACTTGGCTTAAGGAACTGGATTCTGGCAACTACCCCCCATCAGGAGTGAAACTTGAGTCACAGCTGTGTTCCCAGGCCTATCTGCCTTTTGCTGGCCACACTAAGGATATGCCATCTCTCTGATAATTGAATTAAGGGGAGCCCCACAGAATACAGGAGCTCTGAACAAAGCCCTGTCCTGACTCAGGCAAATGTTTTATTGCAGATGTCGTAAAACAGCTTCCTCTTGGCAGAAGCTGGGAGTGGCAGGGTCTCTGAGCTTGGCAGAAACTGGAAAGACTGGTTTCTGTACCATGTGACCTGAAAAGACACACCTCTATAGCCAGAATATGGTTTTAGAAAAAAATGAATAACTCATAGTACGGACTTGTGAAAATTATTTAAATGACACCATAATTCTTGTGATTTTTCTGCCCACATTTTAAGATGTTTTCCGAACCGGTGGCATGTTCAGGGGGGTTTTGGCGGAAAAGAGGATATTACTCAAAATATGTGCATGTGAAAAATCTGACACTTCATCAACTAATGTCCATACTCCTTGCGCACATGTGTGTAAATTTGGGTTAATGTCCGGAATTGCAAACCAGTTAAAAAGTGCAAAATATTGCCATTTCTGAATGCAAGCTCCCAGGAAGAGCAGAGTTTGAACAGGGTATACCTCCTGTAATGCATGATGGGTGCATATGATTTTAAAACAACATGTACCTCTGCAAATATGTATCTGGTTCAAATCTAGATTTGTGTGCAAGTTGACAGGAGGAGTGGACTTTCTGCAGGCTGTAAAATGACATCACTCTGACACAACTTAGCTCCCCCAATCAGGGGAGAAATGAAAGCTTGGCCAATGATAAGTGGAGAGGGGCTGGCTAGCGATGCTGCTCACACACACCCATTTTCAAAACACATAAAAGCAGAGAGACAGGACAGATAGGGATCTTCAAATCCATTTGCAGCTGGAAGCTCTGCCGGGAAAATCCATACTTTACCTCCATCAATCTCCAGAGAAAGCTGTGCAGAAAGATCCAGACTTTAAATCCCTCAATCTTCAGAATCCAGAAAGAGAGCTGATCCAGACCACTGTTAGCAGAACCAGAGAGAGCAGACCCAGATCACTGTGAAGTGCAGAGACCAGAGTCCAGTTTAAAACCTGACCAGATCCATGACGAGGCCCATTTCACTCAAGAATATAGTGTGAGTACCTAGAAAACTGTGCAGAACCAATCTCTTAGTTAAAATAATATAATTCAATCCTATTTTAATCTAAGTAGAACTGTCTCCTAACTGTCAACTGTCATTTGTAAAGCTGTCACCTGTGATTTCTAGTTGCAAGCTGCACTTGTCTTTTTTGAACTTTAAAATTTCAAATCTGAAAAACGACCTTTATTTAATCGCTCATATCTCCGTGACCGTTTGTGCTAGAGACGTGCAGTAACTTTCATCTGGAAGCTGGGATCCTAGGCTTTCCTAGGACCCCAAAACGATAGTGATAGTCCTTGTAGTTCCTCTGTAATCGCGCTTGGCGCATTCACAAATTTAGCCGCGATTTGACATTTTACCGCGATTTGCAAATTTCTCCACTTGCAAAAAGATAGCTGCTTTTGCTTTCCTCTGAAAGAAATTCGTTTGCCTCATAAAAACCATCCCTGCATCATTGCTAGTGTGAGCCTGGACTAATATTAACTAGATACCACTCACCCTAAACCTCTAGAGGGAATTAAAAGCATTTTAGCATATTTGTTCTTCAATTCCAGCACATTTAAAAGCATTTGGGCCTGTGTTTTCAACTTCTGTAGTCTAAGTTGCTGGGGTGAACTGAATCACATTTGATTGCATTTCTGAGAACTGTGTGCTTCCCTCCATTTCCTTGCATTGCATAAAAGGGGGGGGTGAATTGTCCAAGAAAGTGATTACATTGTCTTTGCTGAAATCCTATCAAGTTATTTTCTGTACTGCATTTCATTCCACATTGCATTCATTTGAAACCATAAAAGTATTGTTGCTATCTTATCCATTTCATGTCAACTCCTTAGTGATTATAAAGAAGTGTGCTAGTGCCAGATTCTCCGTTAATCTTTATCATATCAGATTAAGTGTGCTATTCAATTATTAATTTATTATAAAGCGTGATATATATATATTGTTTAAATTATCAATTAAACCTTTTAACTTGCAAAACAGAACTACTTCTTGGCTCAGTGGGGTCAGGGTTATTCAAGGAGAGGGGTGTTATATAGGGGTAGTCATCCAGAACGCATGAACTGGACATAAAGATATATTAATAAGGGTTTCCATTCAGTATCCCAGACTAGGCATTGACTTAGCTGTAGTGTTGAATTGAATCCTCTTACAAATTGGGGGCTCGTAGCCGGGATTCTGGGTTAGAATACCACTTGTGCAGCTTAATACAGTGTGCTAACTGACGGGATACATACATCCAGTCGGATCACCACGCTGCATTACGCTGTGAAGCATTCCTCAAAAGGGACACTCCAAGAAAAGTTCTGTTCTGCAAAAATAAAATACTAACTTCTGTAAGTCAGGACAGAGACCAATCTCTAGAATGACGACCTTGGTAGATATGAAAATAGCCAGAGAGCACTTCTTACATAAACTATTTGTGAAAGGTGAATGGGCTGAGCAGGGCCAGGAGGCCTGGTTGCAGGCCATCACGCGACAGGCCACTGAAACAGGGTCAGACTTATGGAGAGATCAGGGTCCATTACATGTGGCCCTGAGTGAACTATATATGGCTCCTAAGGCCAAAGATGAACACGACAAGATTGTTAGGATAGCGGCATATTTATATTTATATATGGGAGCCATACAGAATAAATGTGCTGAAGGCCATGATCTGGCAAAAAGGCAACAGATGGCGTTAGAGAAGGCCCAATCTGATCTGGACTCTTCTGAGCAAAGGCTGCACAGAAGCCAGGAGTCAGAAAATGAGACCAGACAGTACATCACTAAAACAAAGGAGGATATGGATGTGCTGCAAAAGGAAAAGTCAGAACAGGATACCAGATTTCGGGCCTTGCAGAAGGAACACCAAGAAGGTTTGGACTCCCTACTGCAAAGCCAGAAAAAGCTGGAGCAACAACTGGACTTCAACAGGGTATGTGCTGAGCAGGTAGTCACCCTGCAAGGCCACCTAGATAGGGAAAAGGCAGAAAGCAATAAACTGATTCTGAAAGACCTGGATACCCAGGCAGAGTTTGATGAAGAGCGCCGGAAAGCTGGTGCCCTTCAAAGGCAGAGGGACGACCTGGCAGCACAGATGCAGGCTCTCAGTCAGGAAAGAGACACTTTAGGCCAGGAAGTCTGCCACTTAAAAATGGAAATTGAAGAAAATCACCTGGCCCTCCAGGGGCTGGGTGACCTCCAAAAAGAAAACCAGAACTTGGTAGAGCACACCAGAAGGGTGGAAGATGCTCTGGCAAGAAAGGAGCAGGCCGGTAGGGATGGGACTCAGGAGGTAAACCTCCTGCAGCAAAGACTGGCCCAGTTCTCCAGGACCAACCAGGAAGCACAGACGGAAAATGAGGCCCTCTGTCAACACAATGATAGGCTCCAACAACAGGTAGCGATGCAGGAGAGACTGATAGAGTCTAGTAAGGCCTTGACTGAGGAACTGAAAGCACAAATGCAGGCTCTTGCATTGCAACAGGGAGCAGGGGCGGATAGAGATGAGGTCCGCTGGGAAAGAGAGACTCCTGACCATAACCTCAGGAGCCCTAACACCAGGGGCCTTCATCTCTCCCAGTCCCTGGACTCTACCACCCCCATGTCCCCTGGCGCACATGAGCACAGGGCCACAGGGATGGCAGATTACTATCCAGCTAAAAGTATGGGGCTCATAGGCCAGTACCACTCAGGAATGGAGGGGTGGGCATCCGGGTATGGGCACCCAAGTACAGTACAGTTCAGTGGGGAACCCCAGGAGAGTAGGCCCATTAAGGGCATCCTGAAAACCTCTGCCCAGTTAGGTCAGTGGAGGGGGTACCCATCAAATCCTGGCAGCAAGGAGGAATCTGAAGACTCCTCTGAACTGCGCAGGACACAGGAGACCAGGTCCCCACATTCTGCCAGCCATTCCCAGGCTCGCAGAATCCGGGAAAACCTGGAAGAGCAGACAGGAACCTCTGGGAGTAGTGCCTCTGAGTCAGAGGATGAATGGACAAGGGTTACCCGAACCAAAAAGGCCAATAAGGCAAAAAGGGCCTTGCTTAAGGACCCCTTAAAGCAGATTAAGGCGATCAGGAGCGTCATCACGCCTTACCATAAAAACGCTAAGTATTCTGTTTGGGAGCACTTAGAGTTGTTTGAGTAAATGATGAAGACTTTCCATTTGAAGGACAGCCAAAGCTGTATTCAATGTGTAAAGTAGACCTTCTCCCCGGAATACTCCAGTTTCTTTGCGGGGCTGGAGGACCAAAATCATTTAAGATGGTCCACCTATAAGGCGGCCATCTTGAAACATTTTTCCATTCATAGAAATCCTCAAGAGGCTCGCAAGGCAGCCTACAATTTACAATGTGGGGAGGATCAGGCCCCACAAGAATTTGTGCAGGAACTGAAACGTGCTGTTGCGCAGACCACCAGAAGGGTGCGCACAGACAGTAGAGAATTCATCAATACATTTTTTCATGCCTTGCCCAAATACATAATGACCCAGCTCGTGAGGGATTTTCACGAGAAAAGATCTTTAGACTGGGTCATTGAACAGGCTACCCGGATCTATGAGGTGCAGAAACCGGTAGATAGCAAAAGTAATGCCCAGAAAAACCCCAAAGCCAACAGCACCCCTGCTGCTGCCAAGGTGGCAGAGGTAAAGGTCACCCCCGTTTTGGATTTGGAGATGGGGGGGCCTACAAACCTACCTGCACCTAATAATGCTAGGCCCAGAAGGTCCTCGGGCCAGTCACAGACAGGGAGCCAAGGAGGCAGCCCCACAAATGGGGTCCCTCGCTCTCCTGATTATGTAAGCCCCCGTTACAAGGGAAATCGACCCATCCTGGGTTATGTGTGGACTCCCCCAGCCCAAGGGGGGGGGATCCAACCGAGCACCGAACCCAGGGAACTTCCCTCCAAACTTTCCACAGGAGGGCAGAAATTTACCAAACCCTGGGCAGAACTTTTTCCCCAGATATCCACCCGACTTTCAGCCCCAAAACCATCCATCCTTCTTTCCCCAATTCCCTGATCCCAGACCACTGAATCCGGGAGAGGGGAGGCCAAGGGTGGAGGGGTACCCAAATCTTCCCAACCCGGGGTATTACCAGAGGAGGGACAGCTACCCTTCCCGGGATCAGCCCAGGGGAGAAAACAGGGCCCCGTATCAGCCTGAGCGGGTTTCCCAGTTAGAGCGCCAGGTTCAAAACATGACGCGGGATCTGGGTCACATACTGAGGGCTCAGCAGAACCCTCAGATCGGCATGCCGGCGCAGAACGCACCCAACTCTGGACCTGGTGCCCAAGAACAATGACGGGGGCAGCACCCCGATAACTCACCGGTTCCCAGGGAGGAGGCACAAAGGGAAGGGGGGTGTAAAGCCTTGGAGGAAGCTTCCTTCCTCACTTGTAAACAGCCCCTGGAAACCCAGGAACCGGAAACAAAATCTCTTGCCCCTGAAAGTCTGCCTCCTAAGGAGCAGAGGGGGGGTAGGAGAAACAAAAGACCCAAACAGACTCAGTTTGAGGAGGAGGTACAGGTCTTCCAATTTGAGGGAGAGGGATCCTCAGAGGATCCTGGGAAAAGGATCTTCTCCTTCAGAGAGGGGGGAACTCCTCCCAAAGAAAAATGGGTCCCTAGGGATGCAAATCCAGACTGGGGAGATGTGGAGACTGAGCTACCGCCGCCCACCATCTCATCCCAGAACCAACCGCAAGAAAATCCCCTGGTTCAAACCCATCCTGGTGACTGCCTCCAAAAAGGGGGGGGCGGCCCAGAACCAGAGCCAGGGGAATCCACAATGGCTCTGATCTCCAGTTGCCAAATTTTTCTTTCAGATTCCCAAGGCTCTCCACAGAATTCTGCCCAAATCTCTTCGCTAGCGATGTCCAAAACCAGAAAATTAGCCCACCTGTTGTCCAAAAATGTACATTATCTGTGCCCCCTTGAGGAGAAGGAGGGAAGATATTATGCCCCGGTACAAGTACAGGGGCAGGGTACAATTTTGGCACTGGTGGACACTGGATCTCAAGCTACCCTTCTGTCCAGAAGGGCCTTTGACGAACTGAATGCAGGAAGGGGAGAGAATTATCGTATTCCTCTCACCTCTCTTCCTGGACAACTCCAGAACTTCGACGGGAAGGAAATTCCCGTTGAGGGGACGGCAGACTTGGACATTAAAATTGGGCGACACAAGTTGAAACACCCGGTCATAGTTGTGACCCCAGAGGGCACCCCTTGTTTACTAGGGAATGACCACCTGAGAAGGTTGTCACCCCTAATAGATTGTGTAAACAAGGTCCTCTGGACCCAGACTAGCCGACCAATAAAATTAAAACAGAGTGTCAACCATGTTAGTTTAAACGGCACCTGCCACATGGTTGAACAAAAATCTGACCAAGTAGAATTTCACTTCCAGAATAGCCAAATTCCAGACGTGACAGTAATAGCAGTAGGACAACAGACTGGTGATGCAGGGTCCTCCATATTTCTGAAAATCAACCTTCCTTCCAGTCTAAAGTGGTACTCCACGCTGGAAGGAAACACTCTGAGATTCAATACTAATCCACAATCTGAAACTCCCACTCCTATAGTCCAGAAAGATGCGAAATCAGCTCAGAGCCTGGCTGATATTCAGCAAATTGGAGAGCAGTTGTTCATCCCTGTCCAATTAAATGATGGGAAGGACTCTGTTCTCGCTCGAGTGTGTGTGAACAACGGTAAGAGCTTCATCAGCGAAGCCATGTTCCGCCAACTCCCAAAAGATCCAGCCATTCCCACATTCAAACTGATAGACAAATGGGAAATGGACCTGGAAGCGCCTAATTCCAAACATCTCCTGCCAAGCAGGTGTATGCTCAAAATCTCCATTGGCAACAAGAGCATAGTCCATAATTGTTGGGTCGTGCGAGACGTCACTGCCGCCTTTTACTTAGGCAGTGACATTCTCAATCGCTTTGCCATTAGTTTGGACCTAATAAACTTCAACGCTTGGTCCCGATTAGCGGATAATCCCATGGGCTTTGATGATCCAGAAAAAGCATTTAGGTCAGCTCAATTGCTACCTTATGATGTTGAAATTCAGGTTAAAGAGGAAGTCACCATCCCAGAAAGGACCCGACAATTCTCCCTGGAAGTGAAAGTTAAAAGAGGACAACATTTGAAAAACCCTGATGCTTACATACATCTAAATGCTGCTCTCCAACAGCAAGGGTTGGGGGTAAACCCAACACCATTAGTCAACATAGAACATGACACCATTCTAATAGAGGTGGATAACAGCGACTTAAAGAGTATTACTCTAGCCGCAGGCACCATTATTGGAATGGCGGTTGATGACCGACATTTTTCCATCGACCTAGTAAATGAACTGTTAGGACCAATCCCCAAGGACTGTTTTGACAGTGACAGTGAGGACAAAACAACACCAGACAGGATTTTTACCCGGCATGGGGGGAACTTCCTGGTGTACACTTCCTGCCCCTATGGTAAGGAAGATGTGACTTGTGACTTCAGGAGGGATGAGGTGATTTTCCAGGTCCATGAGGGCTGCCTTTCCCACCTGAAGCCTCCAGTCCAAATCAGCACTCTGACCAGGGACTTCTCCACCCAGCTGGAGGAGGCCGCTGAAATAGCCAAACCAGAAGTCTTTCCAGGCTTCAGGCAGATGGTGGAAGAGAGAGTCAACCTAGCTGATGCCTGTGTGACTCTGGAACAAAAGCAAAAGTTGAAACAAGTTTTCTTGGATTTCCAAGATCTCTTTGCGGTAGACTCATATGACTGTGGTCGCACCGACATCTACACAACCACAATCCCCACGGACCCTGGCATGACTCCTGTGTTTGTGAAGCAATATCGCTTGCCTCTCGCATCAATGGAGTCCCTTACTGAAATAATTAAGAACCTTGAGTCCAGGGGAATAATCCGTCCCGTCCACAGCACCTTCAATAATCCGGTGCTGGGAATATTGAAACCAAACGGCCAGTGGAGACTCTGCGCCGACCTCAGGGAGCTCAACAAACGGGTCCATACTTCCCGATGGCCTCTGCCCTACATTGACCAAGGGCTGGCCCAGATCCAGGGGTCACAGGTATTCACTGCAATAGACCTGACCAATGGATACTGGACCGTGCCGGTCAGTAGGGAGGACCAATACAAGCTGGCTTTTACCTTTGGGGGCCAGCAGTATACATGGACCCGGACTCCCTTCGGATACCTTAACTCCGGCAATGAATTCAACATTTTTCTACACAAGGCCATGCCCGACTTGGGTGCAAGGGGTAACCTGGCTTATGTAGATGATGTCCTCATTAAAAGTTCATCTGTAGAGGAACACATAGCGGAGATCCGTTATGTTCTGACGCAGTTGAGGGCCGCCGGAGCAAAACTTTCCTTTCAGAAAGCACAGTGGTGTAGAACCCGTGTTAATTTCTTGGGGCATGAGATTACTCCTCAGGGTCTCTGTCCCCAGGAAAAGAAAGTGGAAGCACTTCAGAAACTGAAAGACCCCACAACTCTGCGGGAACTAAGGAGCCTCCTTGGACTGACTAATTACAGCAGAAAGTTCATTGAGGGCTACGCAGAGATCACCAGACCCCTGATTCATCTCCTGAAAGGGTGGGTCAAGTGGGAATGGGGTCCAAAACAAGCCGAGGCAGTAAGACAACTCAAGAGAAGCCTCTCACAAGCGCCTTGCCAAGCTTACCCTATCAGAAACAAGGAGTTCTTCCTGGAGACAGGGTTCTCTAATACGTGCTTGACGGCAGTATTATACCAAAAGCATGACAAGGTCAATAAAGTAATCTCCTATGCGAGCAAAACTTTATCCTCTGTGGAGGAAAAATTCAACGATTGTGAGAAGGCACTCCTGGCAACGGTGTGGGCATTGAAGAATTACCGCCCGTTTATCCAGGGGGAACACATCATAGTGGAGACTCCACACCAGCCTCTGCAATATCTCCAAAGTGACAGAATCCGGGCCGGAAATGTGAGTAATTCCCGAATTACTTCCTGGATTCTGTCAATGCAAGGCTTTCCTGTGGAGGTCAGATATGGCTAAAACAAGAAGAGTCCCCTCGCGCAAGGTCTGGCTGACTTGCATGATTGTGCCAGAGAAAACTGTCTCGAGGACGAAAGTCTGAAAATCAAGGACAACATGGAGGCATACCTTAATTCCCCCCACAAAGTCTTTGAAGAAGACAAGTGTGAGGGAATGCCCACTGTGTATGTGGGTGGAATGTCTCCCAGCCCCAAATTGCAAGGCAGAAACCGCAGCTGCCTTGATGATTAACCACATCTTTTCCCGTTTTGGTCTACCTCAAAGGATTGAGTCAGACAGAGGTAGCCACTTCACCAGTGAAGTAATGACAAAGATGTGGGAGATACTGGGGGTCAAAAGGAAGTTGCATATTGCTTACAGGCCAGCTTCTTCTGGGGCAGTAGAGAGATATAACCGGACAATTGTGAGCATCTTAAAAAAGTTTGTGGCAGATTCTGGGCCAAGTTGGGATATCCGATTACCTCTGGTCCTAATGGCCATCAGATCTACCCCTTCATCTGCAACCAAAATGTCACCATTCGAGTTGATGACTGGGCGCAAGATGGTGCTTCCGCAGCATTTGCTCTACAGGACCCAAGAGCAGACACTGATAAATGCCTCCACAACTCATGAGTATGTGGAGAATTTAAGGAAACACCTCCAACATGCTTTTGCTTATGCTCAGC
This sequence comes from Ambystoma mexicanum, assembly GCF_040938575.1. Lineage (NCBI taxonomy): Eukaryota > Metazoa > Chordata > Amphibia > Caudata > Ambystomatidae > Ambystoma > Ambystoma mexicanum. The sequence goes on from NC_090921.1 coordinate 233,421,854, forward strand.
GGAATCTAGAAAGATCGGCTGATAGCATGAAGACCCACTATGACCTGAAAACTTCCAGGAAGGAATATCAGGTGGGAGACCGGGTCTATCTATACAACTTCCAAAGGAACCAGGCCAAGCAGCGCAAATTTTTGCCTACATGGAAGGGACCCTTTGAGATCATCGACAAGATCTCCCCTGTGGCCTACAAGATCCGCATCCCCAAAGGCGGTTCGGCAGCGGGGGAAGACAAGTGGGTCCACATAAACCAGTTGAAATGTTGCCATCCCAGGCACACTCTGCAACAACTGGAGGAATCCTCTGGAATCCTAGCGGGTACTGTCTCAGATTAATTCAGTTCCAACCATAAAACATACCACATCTAGTCTCTAAAATATTGTGATTTGCATGAAACTGTCTCTTAGTTATACTGGTTTTTTTTTCAAAATAAGAATGTAATGTTTGTTATGATGAAATGCATATGCTGCCCCACTATCTCAACAGTGGTGGAAAAATGTCTATGAATAGGTATTGCCGCTCTTCCTTTGTCGTCCTAGGAGAAAGAAAACCTGGAGACGGGCCAAGGACGACGATCCGGAGACCGGGAGCAGAGACGCAACGGGCCCGGGGTACCGCCCAATATTCCCATCAGGACCGGCGAGGAGAACCGATCGATCAATACCGGATGGAGGAAAAGATGCTGAACTGTGCCATCTATTGGAAGAAGATGAGGAAACATCCCAGGTCTTGCGAGTCCCATCAGGAAACAGAATGGCCATCGCAAGAGGGGGGCTTGTGGGATGTATTTACCCATGCATCCGAGCCCTACCTCAAAACTGTGCAGTACTGACATGGAAAACATCATGATGGCCAGAGCTTCCCAGAAAATGCACAGGGAAATGCATGAAGAATAGGCTGCCACCCATTTTTGCCGATGTTATGGGCACAGAAGGACACTGCCTAAAACCACCATTGGACTACCCACACAGTAGTCTGAAACCATTGGGAATGGCAATGCTGATTGCCAAAAGCAAACCCATAACTGTTGGGAATTCATTTTCTTAAATCCCAAAAAGGGGTGCAGTACCAGTACTCACCACTATCCAAAAGCCGGCGTTTTAAAACCACCAGATTTTGTAGAAAACTGAATAAATGAACCCAAAGCAAGCCAAAGAAATACTTACTGAGAGGTGGATCCAATGTAAAGTTATATTCTGAAGTGACTTGAAGGTGTATAACAAGACTGGCTGAGCTGTGGATTTCAGCCGTTTAAGTAAATTTGGACTGAAAGACACTACAAATCTAAATGTTCAAATTGACTGAGTGACCTACTTTTGAGTGTCACATAGGTTGAAATTGTTTAAATGTCATAGTTTTAAACTTAGAATCAGCATTCTAGCTGCATATGTAAAAATGTTTAGTTTTATTTGAATGCAGAAACTGGGGAACAAAAAGTGACATTTTATCTGAAACCTGGCTTAAGGAACTGGATTCTGGCAACTACCCCCCATCAGGAGTGAAACTTGAGTCACAGCTGTGTTCCCAGGCCTATCTGCCTTTTGCTGGCCACACTAAGGATATGCCATCTCTCTGATAATTGAATTAAGGGGAGCCCCACAGAATACAGGAGCTCTGAACAAAGCCCTGTCCTGACTCAGGCAAATGTTTTATTGCAGATGTCGTAAAACAGCTTCCTCTTGGCAGAAGCTGGGAGTGGCAGGGTCTCTGAGCTTGGCAGAAACTGGAAAGACTGGTTTCTGTACCATGTGACCTGAAAAGACACACCTCTATAGCCAGAATATGGTTTTAGAAAAAGATGAATAACTCATAGTACGGACTTGTGAAAATTATTTAAATGACACCATAATTCTTGTGATTTTTCTGCCCACATTTTAAGAGTTTTTCGAACCGGTGGCATGTTCAGGGGGGTTTTAGCGGAAAAGAGGATATTACTCAAAATGTGTGCATGTGAAAAATCTGACACTTCATCAACTAATGTCCATACTCCTTGCGCACATGTGTGTAAATTTGGGTTAATGTCCGGAATTGCAAACCAGTTAAAAAGTGCAAAATATTGCCATTTCTGAATGCAAGCTCCCAGGAAGAGCAGAGTTTGAACAGGGTATACCTCCTGTAATGCATGATGGGTGCATATGATTTTAAAACAACATGTACCTCTGCAAATATGTATCTGGTTCAAATCTAGATTTGTGTGCAAGTTGACAGGAGGAGTGGACTTTCTGCAGGCTGTAAAATGACATCACTCTGACACAACTTAGCTCCCCCAATCAGGGGAGAAATGAAAGCTTGGCCAATGATAAGTGGAGAGGGGCTGGCTAGCGATGCTGCTCACACACACCCATTTTCAAAACACATAAAAGCAGAGAGACAGGACAGATAGGGACCTTCAAATCCATTTGCAGCTGGAAGCTCTGCCGGGAAAATCCATACTTTACCTCCATCAATCTCCAGAGAAAGCTGTGCAGAAAGATCCAGACTTTAAATCCCTCAATCTTCAGAATCCAGAAAGAGAGCTGATCCAGACCACTGTTAGCAGAACCAGAGAGAGCAGACCCAGATCACTGTGAAATGCAGAGACCAGAGTCCAGTTTAAAACCTGACCAGATCCATGACGAGGCCCATTTCACTCAAGAATATAGTGTGAGTACATAGAAAACTGTGCAGAACCAATCTCTTAGTTAAAATAATATAATTCAATCCTATTTTAATCTAAGTAGAACTGTCTCCTTACTGTCAACTGTCATTTGTAAAGCTGTCACCTGTGATTTCTAGTTGCAAGCTGCACTTGTCTTTTTTGAACTTTAAAATTTCAAATCTGAAAAACGACCTTTATTAAATCGCTCATATCTCCGTGACCGTTTGTGCTAGAGACGTGCAGTAACTTTCATCTGGAAGCTGAGATCCTAGACTTTCCTAGGACCCCAAAACGATAGTGATAGTCCTTGTAGTTCCTCTGTAATCGCGCTTGGCGCATTCGCAAATTTAGCCGCGATTTGACATTTTACCGCGATTTGCAAATTTCCCCACTTGCAAAAAGATAGCTGCTTTTGCTTTCCTCTGAAAGAAATTCGTTTGCCTCATAAAAACCATCCCTGCATCGTTGCTAGTGTGAGCCTGGACTAATATTAACTAGATACCAGTCACCCTAAACCTCTAGAGGGAATTAAAAGCATTTTAGCATATTTGTTCTTCAATTCCAGCACATTTAAAAGCATTTGGGCCTGTGTTTTCAACTTCTGTAGTCTAAGTTGCTGGGGTGAACTGAATCACATTTGATTGCATTTCTGAGAACTGTGTGCTTCCCTCCATTTCCTTGCATTGCATAAAAGGGGGGGGTGAATTGTCCAAGAAAGTGATTACATTGTCTTTGCTGAAATCCTATCAAGTTATTTTCTGTACTGCATTTCATTCCACATCGCATTCATTTGAAACCATAAAAGTATTGTTGCTATCTTATCCATTTCATGTCAACTCCTTAGTGATTATAAAGAAGTGTGCTAGTGCCAGATTCTCCGTTAATCTTTATCATATCAGATTAAGTGTGCTATTCAATTATTAATTTATTATAAAGCGTGATATATATATATTGTTTAAATTATCAATTAAACCTTTTAACTTGCAAAACAGAACTACTTCTTGGCTCAGTGGGGTCAGGGTTATTCAAGGAGAGGGGTGTTATATAGGGGTAGTCATCCAGAACGCATGAACTGGACATAAAGATATATTAATAAGGGTTTCCATTCAGTATCCCAGACTAGGCATTGACTTAGCTGTAGTGTTGAATTGAATCCTCTTACAGTATGGGGTTACAATCTAACTAAAGCTAGGGAATTCACCCATTAAAGGCATGCTGTATGCAGATGACCTGATATTGTTCGATAGAACTCTGTCGGGCATCAAGAGCATGCTAGAGTAACTTTCATAGTATTCCTTCCAGCTGGGATTTACCATCAATTTAGGGAAGACCAAGATAATGTCGATCACCAGAAAGTGACCAAGATGATCTGGAATTGAAACCAGCCTGGGCATGATAGAATTTGCTGACTCTTATTCTTATTTGGGCCTGGAATTTGACGTATCATCCAATTACAACCAGATAATCGCACAAAAAAAGAGGCGAGCTAAACTGCTGACGCTACAGGCCTGTAAATTTGCCAGGGGGCATTCAGGTCACAGTATGGCTGGCATTGTTAAGTTGTACCAACAGTGCTTTGTGCCGGTCATGCTTTACAGCCTGGAAGCTCTGGCCATGCAGGACCTGAATTGGCTCAATATCCTAGAGGGCCATTATTGGCGGGCAGTTTTAGGCCTAGGGCCAACTTGTTCTATGCAATATCTGAGGCTTGAATTGGGTTTAACCTCACTGAGGGGAACGGCTCTGCATGCTCGGGGTGTTTTTTATTTGAAATCATGTACTTCACCTATGTGTAAACTGCTTGCAGTATTGGGAAACAATTATGACTCAGAAAAGGTCCCGCGTGGGGGTAATGAATTGGGCTCCAGGCACTTCAAATTCACTTCAAGTCAGTTTATTTCCAGGTTCTTAGTTACAGATCCACATGAAGACATACAGGACATTAGCTGTGACAACACCGGCTCCCATCACCCTGGCAGGCCAGCTGTAACTGCCACTACACAGAACACTCACTCAGAACATTCCATCATCCACTCATAAACATTCCACATGACATCACAAGTTACCTCACATCAGACAGGCACAACACACCTCCCTCCTTTACCAAACCATACATCCACACCACAAGTCACCTACCAGCACAACACAACAGGAAACTTTAAACATCTTACGGGGTAATTCATCGAATAATTGTGCGCCAAAATTTGTGGCGCAAGCGTGAAAAAGCTAGCGCACTCGTGCGAATCGCAAGCGTGCGATTCATGGAAGGCCCGGCGCATGTTTTTCCCGGGATGTGCGCCAAATTCGCGCTTACCTTATACGTCGCTGTGACTTTCCAAACATGTGTGCGACAGAAACGGGGAAGCGCACAACATCTCCCGCACACACCTAAAAAGGGGGCAGAACACGGGGAATGGGGAACAACGTGTGAAAATGTAGACGTAACATGGGAAGTACCGCTGGGAAACACATGCAATGCCCACACGCTAGTGAACAACACGTATGGAATCGAATAGGGAAAACCCACGCATGTCAAAACACACGCACAAATACATCCGCCACACGAAAGCAAGCGGAAGCGCCCCCGCGCAGAATAAAAGTGCGTGCAAACAACAAACGAGCATATACAGCTACGATGAATGTACCATTCCTCGCAGCAGTGATTGGGGGACACCGCAGGAGGAGGAGAATAGCCAGGCCCTGCATTTATTTGCCCAGGACCAGCCTTTTTGGGATGCCTGATGACCAGGTATATGGCAGGTGTAGGTTTACATCTCATATCATCCTAGACCTGGTCACTGAGTGGGAGGATGAACTCACATCACCCACCCTGTGCTCCCAAGCATTGAGCCCCTTGTAGAAGGGGCTCAATGTACTGCATTCTTTGGCCACTGGGTCATTTCAGCGGACAACTGCCATAGTGGGGGGCGTCTCACAGCCCACACAGTCACGTTGCCTACACCAGGTGTTCGCAATCATCACTGCACGCCCCTCAGTCCGCAGGCACATATACATGCCCAAAACACCCGCAGAAAGGCAGGCTGTGGTCCTGGACATCTATAGGATGGCACACTTCCCCAAAGTGCTCGGTTCCATAGAATGCACCCATGTGGCCCTATATCCACCTAGGGCCACTGAAAACATCTACCGCAATCGCAAGCACTGACATTCCAACAACGTGCAGGCTGTTTGCAATGCCAAGGGAATCATCACCTCTGTCTATGCAAACTATCCAGGGTCCACCATGAGTTTCATATACAGAATATCCGCCCTGAGCCGGCCCTGGAAGCTGGAAAGCATGGCGACACATGGCTCATAGGTGAGTACAAATGCCTGTGCACATGCATGCATGCATGTCACACACAGACAAATACACAACCCCAACTAACGACAACCATTATCACCTTAAATAGGGACAGTGCCTACCCTCTGAGCACCCATGATGACGCCAATACGGAACCCCACCACACCACCCGAGGTAAGATACAACACAGCCCATATTGCAACCAAGGCCATAGTGGAGCGCACATTCGGAATGCTAAGTCACGCTTCCACTCCCTCGACCGCTCTGGCAGACAGCTACTATATGCACCCCCAGTAGTGTGCAGGATCATTGTGGCAGCATGTGTCCTGCACAATGTTGCAACACGGTGGGGCGTACCGGTGGACATGGTGGTGCCCCACATCCCCAATCATATGCACGGCCCCTGCGCATGGGAGGGGAAAGGGCATGTGGCGGGGCAGCCCATACCCAGCTTGTGGCCACATGTTTCACCTAAACTCCAACCCCTGCAGAGTGCACACAGGCCTGGCACATACCAGGTGTTAGGGAGAATTCTCATTTATGGCTAATTTCCCTTACCTAGTGAGTCCCTCAGCAGCTTTGCTGGATTTCTGGGGTTTATCCTTTTCCACCTGGTCAGAGTGTGAACCTTTTTCCCACTCTTACATGTGTTCTGCCATGTGTATTTCTACTTTTTGTGGGATCTTGGGCTCTGGAGCCACACCACTCCATGAGCCCAACTTTTGTGTGTGTTACACAGCACCTTCAGTGCTGTGACACAGGGTTGTCTCTAAGACTTCCCACTGACTCCATTTTTTCTGGAGCTGACTACTGTCCCGAGAAACAGGTAAAGTTGCCATTTACTTTATGTAGTCATTTAACCTACAGACCCAGTACACCCCATCTTACATGGAGTACTGGAAAGGGTTAACACTGATCCCTTTTTGTCTGTACCTCCTGGAGCCGTGTTTCGCTCCCTTAACACTAAGACTTGGCTGGTAGCAGTGGTACCTACCCTAACTTTTCTACATTATAGTATATAAACGTGGTACTGTTTTAGGCTATTATGTTAGCCTCGAACATAAATCCGCTTGACCAAATATATATTATTTTGGCTCTAGTCGGGTTTAGTCGCCATTTCTTTGTGTTAACATCCTTCTTGTGTTTTACTTTGCGCGGCAAACCAGCTTTGCCTTCTTTGTTCGCCGTCCTTTGTATGGCTTCTGCGAAGAAGCCCTCCTTTGGCATCTGGGTGTCTAGGTGGGCTGAATGTGAGGGAGGGGTTTAGTAACCCCCTGCACAGGGTCTCCTTGGAGACCCAAGTCGCACTTTGTGTCCATTGGCTGAAGTGGTTGTCCGTGCTGGATAACCCCCCTGCTGTGTGATTGACAGCCAGGCTGTGTGAATGGGGGATTTTGGCATAAAAGTCAGGACTCTTGGGCTGGAAGTCAGAGTCGCCACTGGAACTACAAGAACCGAAGAGAAGCGGAGAAGAAGACGGCTGCTGCAACTCCCGAGTCCCGGTGAAGCCCTGCTGCAGTCCTGAGCTATCTACCCTTCAACGACAGAGAAGATCTAGTCCGGAGTCTTCTTCCCTTGAGCCTGGTGGGATCAACCAGCCCACCTTTCTACAGCCAGAGAATCCTCTTCTGGGTCGAAATCACTGCACAAAGCTGTAGTGGTCCGGATAGCCATCAGAAGAGCCCTCTCCTGTTTTCGAGGAGCGCACATTTTATTGACTGTCGCTTTGCTGCTGCTGGCCTCATCCCTGGGTAGTGCAGATCGCTCCAGACGTCCTCCTTCTTGTCCACACAACTGAAGCTCCAGGAACCGTGAGTCTGCAGGAACTACCAGGAACAACTGCTGTGGCACCAGCTTTTCTTCATTCGAATAAGGTATTGTGTCCATTTGGTCGTTCTCTCCGTGCGACCTTGAGGAATCGGGGTGAACCCTTTTCCTTACCGAAGGCTTGTCCTTTCTTTCTTCCCTATTATAACTTTTGCCTCCCCTTGACAATATCCAAGTACTCCTGGCAACGTTAATCTCAAACTGTTCAATATGTGTGATCCTCTACAATAGAGCCCTGCTCCATTTGACACTGGCACAGGCCTATTGACTTTATCTGTCTGTTAGAACACGTCCTCTGATTCGGGTGTCTTGACAAAAGTATTGCCTATGATTTTTTATCCCCTATTCCTTTGTTTTTATTCAATGTGCTAAATGTGTTTTGACTATGGTTACCATTCATTCCGCGGGTACGCTTTTCTTTCGTAAGACCGAACTGTCATTACTGTCAAAAAGTGAGCGCTGCTTAAACCCCGGTAACGTCTTTTGTTTCACAACACCGGTCTGTCAAATCCCAATGTACTTACCTTGAATTGACCTGAACCAAAGGAATTGGTTGTGTGTGGTATATTTAGAGTGTGGTTTTGTTTAATAGAAGTGAAGTATTTTGTGAACAGATGGTTTAAAAAGAAATGTACTTATATTTTTTAACCTGAAACCTTGAGTCAGTGTTTGCTTGAGTCACAGTAATTGTAGTCCTTAGTGTAATTCCTATTACTGCTCATTTGCTCTTGAGATAAGCCTGGCTGATCCGCTACTGCTACCGCTATAACTGTTTAGTACAGGCTTGTACCAAAGGTGAAATTGTACTACCTCTTGTGGACTTAATTGTCTGTAGTGTTCCGTAAGGGTACTGCAGAGGATTCTGCCTAACACCAGGTGACAATCGATGATGAGAAAGAGACAGTTAACTGCCACAACCTTACCACCCTGAGAATGTGTCCACGGAAGTGCCACATTGTGTGCATCCCTAGCTACTTAAACACAACCAATCCCATGTGACCAAAAGGAACACATGCATGGTGCATATCCCACCCACCCCCCTGCAAAACAGGGCATGAAAGTACTGGTATGCCACCCAAACCCTCGCAACACCCATGACCCCCGTCTGCCACACCATACCATGGTATCCAATAGCAAAACATCAAACCATATGCACAACACATGACACAATAGTCATGAAGTGCCACGTGAGAAATGTAAATAGACACCAGACAATTACACCTGACATGGAATCTGAAGAAATAGCTGACCAAAACCTCACACCCTGAAAACTGTGGCACAAATGCATGCCACCAGTGGTGCAAGCAACAAAAGTCAGAATACCTGTTGCCATGCACATTGGACAATAGCAAATTGACATTACAAACACTGTGTGCTGCGTGTGTGTCCCCTGCAACACACCGCTCACTGGACAGCACAGTGAGTGTGCATTGCGTTGGGGAAACCCCTTGAGCGTCATAAAAATTAAGTACAATCAACAAAATAGTAGACAGTGATGCATGTACACGATCAATGAATCGGAGGTGAACATGGATTGTAGGTACACAGCATGCCTGAGAAGGCAATCTGGGTGCACGTATGTGCATGGTGTCGCCATAGTAGGTGTGGGGTGGCGTTGCCTAAGCATATGTAAATAAGGACATGTATCGAATACATGCATGTGAAAGGAAGTGAGCCTCAGTGTCCTGTACACAGCACATGTGAACATTGCACTCAAGGACCCCCCTGTGTGTTAAACCACACCAATCCCCTGACACCTCCAAATCAAACCCAACATAGGATCAGCTATTAACCAGCAAAACATATCATATACAGATTACCCCACATTGACAATGGCAGACAGTGAGCAATCACTGATTCATTGAAAATCTTTATAGGGCCTACACACAAAGTGCATCAAAGCGCCTCAAGGAGGGAGGGAACAAAGGAGAATAACAGTACCTTCCTACAAGTCCTTCAAACAGTCCAGAATGTGAAAATGAATAATCAAATCAAAGTACATAGTACAAATGCCTGTAACAATAAGGGAGAGTCTAGGGAGGGAATGTGGGAAAACAAAACTAGCATCAACATTGCTATGCCTGACGGCAATAGTTGCAGTGCAAGAGTCACATAAGGAGGGGGGGTGAGGGAAGAGGTGAGGAGAGTAACAAAACAAGTGACAAACTATGGAAGGTCGATGAATAATCAAGATAGTGCTGGGGAGGGGGAGAAGAAACACAGATGGGAAAGGGGGAACAGACGACCTGTAATCAGTGGTGGAGGGACTGATGATAAAAGTAAGTGCCAAAATAAAACTCAAAGGGGTGAAGGTGGGGGGGGTGGATGGACGGAGGCAGAGGGGGAAGTTTCTGCAAAGAACAAGCGGCTACGTATCACCATGCCTGACGGCAATTGGGGTAGTTCTGGAAAAAGACAGACAGAGGACAAGGAGGAGTGGAAAGGGTGGTGGAGAGGGAGGAGAGAAGGGAGGAGGGGTCCACGGTGTAAATGCAGGAATGGGGAGAGGGCGAAAGAAAGCACATGCAGGGGGCAGAGGTAAAGAAGACGTGCAGAAGGGGAGGGGGTGTGATGGTGAAGGGAAGACAGAAGGAGACTGGCGGGGGCAGGTGGAGATTGGCGGGAGGCAAAGGAGACAGGGGGAGACTGGCAGGGGGCAGGTGGAGACAGGCGGGGGCAGGTGAGACAGGGGAAGACTGGCAGGGGGCAGGTGGAGACAGGCAGGGCGCAGGGAAGACAGTGGGACAATCAAGGGACCCAGAAGGGTGGTGGACAGGGCTAGACAGGGCCTCCATTGTGGGCCTTTGTTAGTGGTGGCAGGATCCAGCCTCCCGGTTGGCCGGATTGTCACAAGGGCCAAGTGCAACCAATGGGAGGGGGGAGCAGGTCCAGGCCACAAACATGACAGTCAAATCAAAAGCAATGTGACCATACTTCAAATGGCACAACAAAACACCAGGCAGGGCTGCCAGATGGCCAAAGCAGGGCAAGTAAGGAATTGGGGGTCGTTGAAATGCGTGGTGACAAGGATAACTCAGCGTGCAGCGTTCATGTGGCATATCAAAATCACTGTAGGCCAAGTGTCCCAATGCAACATTGTCAGCACACTGACCCCTCCCATCATCAGTGTGTGTTACACAGCCAAAGGGTGCATGGTACCGCCTACAGCAGGAAGTGCATGAACATAGACAGTCAATTCATAAATAAATCATAAGCAACATGATGAAATACACAGTCAACAGAATACTCACCAAAATGAAGTACAGACATGCATTGGAGAAGCCATCCAGAATACCCACTATGGGTGTACACACAAGTAGGACTGCAGGCTGGCCACAGATATGACGGAAGCCCAATGCCCCTGTGTGAGATGCTGTCACACCGAGCCATCCTTGCGAGCCCATGGAAAGGGGAAGCAGGAGTAGCATATGTATCAGGACCCCAAGCAAAACACATACACGAGACAAGCCTGAATGGGCCCTGTTCGAACACACAGTGGATGCCTGCAAATGCCACAAAGCACCACACTGTCACATGAATGCACAATAGACAAAAAAAATTAAATTAATAATAATTTGTAGGAAAACAAACAAATAAAAATAGTTATTTGTAGAAAAAAAATAAAAAATATTTTGCAGGGAAAATAATTATTTTGTGCAGTAAAAAAGAATTAAACAAAATATTATTTGCAGGAAAATAAATTAAAAAATAAAATATTTGCTGGAAAAAAAAGATATTTCTAAAAATATTTGCAGGAAAAAAGTCACAAAACCTTAGCAGAAAAAAACATTCTTTAAAAAAATATTTGCAAGAAAAAAAATTACATTTCATATTATTTGCAGGAAAAACATTTTTGTTTTATTATTTGCATGAAAAAATAAAAAAATCATTTTATTTTCAGAAAAGAAGAAAAAATCAAAGAAAAAAAATTGCAGGAAAAAACAAACAAATCAAAAATGGCCATATAGACCTGGGGGTGGGCACCTAGGAGGGGGAAGGTACAGGGTGCACCTCAACACCCATATGTGTTGATGTTGAGATTAAAAAACCTCTGTTGGAGATAGGTTGTCGTCGTCACCCTCTGGATGGAAATCAGAAGGTGGATGCGGCTCAGTTGCCTCACCACGCCTATCTGCGCCTTCCCCTCAACGGCAGCAAGAATGCGGGTCTGGTAAGGCAGGCCCTGCATGGCAATGAAAAGTAGGTCAGCATGCATTACCTCACATGTCACACGTGCTTCCTCCTGCAAGGACTAACGTGTAAGATGGAGTTCTGCCTGCATGGCCTCACATGACAAACAGTGCGACTCCCGGCTTGCATGGGGCTCAGCTGAGATGGTTCTTTCAAGGTGCACCATCCTGTCTTCCGCCCGTCTACTCTCGTTCATCCAGAGCGCACCCAGAGTAGATCAGAGGGATTGGTGTTCGACCCTCAGGGCCTCACGGTGTGCCTCTGCTTGAGCATTAAGTGCTTGATGCAGAGCCACCATTTCAGCCTGGCGCTTCCTGTCAGACGCCACCATGCCCAGCTTGAGTAAGCGGCAAGTGGACCGCGTAGCCCGCTGCTGGAGCTCCACTTGCCTTTCAGAGGGGAGGATGGAACGGACCAAACATTCCATACATTAAGCCATCATCTCAAATGCTCCCGCCTGTTGCTGTGCTATGGCATACATGGCATGCTCCCACTCAGTTGACCCCGGTGGAACACAGCCACCGCGTTTCCGGACACCACACTTGCTGGGCCCAAGTAACCGTGGTCCTTGCTGGGATGGTGCCACCCGCGGCTGTAGGACTGCATCCCTCCGTCGAAATGGTGCCTCCAGGAACCTGGCCAACTGGTGTGGAGTGTGACCCTGCACCCGTAACCACCACAGGCGGACATTCCAACCGCGCCTGGCACCCTACTGCCGGTGTCGCGGACAGAAGATCATCCAACACAGGATCACTTACCGGCGACGATACGTCATGATGCAGATCTGGCTCAACATAGTGGTCAGAGGATACATCAGAGCCTGACTCAGAGTCAGCTCTGAACATGATGGCCTGGAGCATCAGTGGGTTCTCGTGGGCTGCCACCCCACGACCTCCACTGGTGCCTAGTTGTTGTGAACTGACCACCGTGTCTGGGATGATATCTTCATCCTCTGCCTCCAGTGCGTCATCACCTGCAACATAAACAAAAGAAACATGAACACGCATGTCAGTAGCACATACCACACACATAGAGATCACAACATTGACAACCAACACATGAAGCAGCCATGTCACAGGCAACTCAAACCCCAACATGCATCCAGTGGCATTGCAATGCAAGGTTATCCCAAAATCAGAAACGGATGTGTGCAAAATGTGATGGCAACACATGTATTGCATGTTGCACATCACCTGCATCACACACAACCTCTAGCAAGCACATATCCAAAGCAGAAATGAGAGATGGCAACAAAGAGATGGCACGTAGCATAAGCATGGGGGAACACACAAATAGCCACAGCTGGCAATCAAACCAAACACACCATGACACATGTAACATGCATGTTCACGTGCACCACTGAACTACCTTCGACTATGCAGACTACATGTGTCACAGGAGGCACCACGCGAGTGTGTTTCAATACAGTGAAAGGAGGGACATGGCTACATACATGGCAGGTCACTATCACACAGCAGCATTGTGTTGCCATGTTGAAGGGCTGAACTTGGCCCAGGAGTGGATGTGTGCGGTGCAGTGCATGTGTAGCCCCTCGACTTCCAATATCAACATGTACGTAGTGATGTCAATCTCCAAACCTGACTGTAGTGTAAGGGCAATTGCAGCCATCATGTGTTAATGGCATGCATTATGTAGCATGGATACTGTGAAACCCTCACCGTCTGGGGAATAGCAGGGAGGCACTGAATGGCAATGAAAGGTTCCCCAAAGAACTGTGCATTGGTAGACAGTGTTGGCATGCGTCTATTGCATCTCGTCAGTCAAATGTCACTACAGACGATGAGAAGTGGACATGATGCAGGACAGATGATGAACCATCATTAGTACACCCATGCATGCAGAAGACACAACAGCAGTTGAACATAGGCAGGGGGCCTGTAACATGGGGGAGCCACATGCACGACACAGATGTGGACACCCTGAAGTCGTGCGAGATGACACACAGACCCACAGCGAGCATGAAATGGCTGTCCAAGTAAAATGACACTTGGATCATCCTGGAGACGTACTACAATGAGAAGGCGGTCAAGGACACCTAGGGGCATACATGGAATGCACATGGAGCATGATTGTGCACAGATGTGCACGGAGAGCGACTGCCATCAGCAGAGTCAGAGTGAGACACACTGCACTAAGGACAAAGGATGTATATGACATGATATGACATCTCATTAAGATTGCCCTCATACACAAGTGGCTCAGAGCGCAACCAAGTAAAGGGAGGGGAACAAGGGTGAAAAGAAAATGTAAACAACGATCTTTCTGGGCACAGTGACATTGAGAACACGCAAGTGCATGGAGAAGGGAAAAAGGGGTAAAGTCCCTGGAAGAGAGAGAAGTGGAAAGTGCTGAACAAAGGAGACTTAAAAATGAAAATGAAGTCTTATGATAGAATAGGCATTGAAAAGGTGGTAGTGCAGCTAGCAAGTAGCAAGTGCAAGATCATTTGGATAGTGCAAATCTGATAAGTGCTGAAGTAGAGTGGGGGACTGTATGGGTACACATACAGGACCCATTGCAATGGGAGGTCTGTAGGCAGTGCAGCAGGGTGAGCAGGTACTTGGACCCGAAGGACAGAAGTTGTGCAGGTGCACAGTGCCAAAAGAGGAAACTGTTCAGCTGGGGAGAAGAGGGGCTAATGCAGGAGCAAATAGGAAGGTCTTGAGGTGCTTCCAGAAGCAGATATGTTTCTCCTCACGTTTCAACGTGGCAGGTAGGCTGTTCCAAAGGGAGATCCTAGCCGTAGACACAGATCTGCCGCCAGCTTATTTCTTTGATACACGACTGACCCGGAGGGAGTGTGACGTAGAGGAGCAAAGGACTCGAGAGGGGAGGTATTGGCAGAGGGATAGTTGAAGGTATTTTGGACCCATGCCCCAATAATCCTTGTGCACAATGCAGAGGGTCTGAAGTATCATCCTTGCATCCACTGGTAGCCAATGAAGGGATTTCAGAGCTGGAAAGATATGATCCCAGGGCTTGAGGCCAAGGACAAGTCTTGCAGTCCTGTACTGGGATTAGTGGTAGAGGGCGGAGTGTGGAGGCAGGTAGAATATTGAAAGAGCCTGTCACAGTAGTCCAACCTTGAGACAACCAGAGCTTGAGAGACTATGAGCTTGTAGGTGAACAATAGGAAAGGCACAGTACCCTGAGGAGGTTAAGCAGGAAGTTAATATATCTCAAGAAACATCAGAAATGTGTGTGGAGTCAAAGGTGACCCCAAGGTTGTTGGCCTTGCAGGTGGGGGTAGGAGGAGGGCCGAGGGGGGCTGGCCAGAGAGTGAGAGGAAAGGATGGTGAAGGTGTACCGATGAGGAGGATGTCAGTCTTGCTGGCATTTAGACAGAGATCGTTGGCAGTACACCAATTTCAAATGTCAATGAGGCAATCAGAAATGAGGGAGGTAGAAGAGGTGGCCATGGGCAGCCTGGAAATGAGTTGAGTGTCATCAGCATAGCACTGGAAGTCATAGTAGAAAATGAAAATGCAGTAGGCGAAAGCTGCCAGGTGCTATTGTAAAGCCAGGCTGAGAGGTCAGACCCCTGGTGAACACCACAGGTAGAGAGGGAGATTGATGAAAGGAAGGACCCAAGTTGTAGCTGGGAGGGTCACACACGCCAAACACACAGTAACACGCATCAATACTCACCGGACGATGCATCATAATCCATCCTCTCTCCCACTCCCAGGATTTGTTCTTCCGGGATGAACTCTGCAGCGATCTCCTCATGCTGAGTGAGTTCATCCTCCTTTGGTGGTAGCCTACCATCAGTCACCAGAGACATGGAATAATTGGAGGCACGCTTTTGTTTTGCACTGCGTCAGAGGTAATTCCAACGCTTGTAGCAGCCCTGAGCCGTGCTCACCTGGAATCCCATGGCTGTCACACCATCCGCAACATGCTGCCAGTGGACCCAACGCTGGGCAGGCGTTGTATGGCACTTTGGGCCCACAAGCATATCGCGTTGATGTGCCGACACGTAGTCCACAAGGTGGTCCAGTTCCTGCTTGCCGAAAGGCTTCTTCCTCGACATGCCGGAGGCCGGAGCTGTGTCTGGGGTCCCAGCCTCTTGCGCAGGAGCACCACCCTTCCTACTTTTGGGCAGTGGTACTGACCCTGAGTGGGAAAGGTGGCCCTGATCAGTGGGAGCAGTGGCGCTGGTGGACTGGACCAAGGCAGTGGGTGTTGGAATGACGGAAGGTCTGGCTTGGGTCGGACTCACTGCCGGGGTGGTGTTGGCTGCATCTGCCCATGCAGTTACGACCACCGGCTGCTTGGGGCAGCAGATGTCATAACTGCCCCAGATAGGTGTGCCCCAGTCACAGCTACACTGGACACATATGACCCGCACCTCCGGACAAGATGGAAATCGTCCTGGGGGACCTCGTCACGCAACGCAACATGCGCTGCCTAACCCCAAGCCCGGGTGGTGGTCCCCACAGCTGCACCTGCAGCTACCACCATCGGTGGGCCCGTGACAGCAGATATAAGTTGCTGTTGGGTCATATGGGTGCCAGGTTGTGATGCAACAGCTGCATCACCAGGAGCCACAGGGGGTGGTGGCATGTCTGCACCAGCACGTGGCTGGGCATCCTGCCCCAGTGGGGCACCCCTGCCTCTTCCCCCTCTGTAGCCACCCCGGCCACCCTGGACTCCCTGTCCTCCCTGGTCTCCGTGCCCACGTGCCCGACCATGCACACCCCTGGGAGGACACCCAGCTTTGCCCCCCCTACCCTTTGGTGGCCTCCCAACCATAGCACAGATGGTAAATAGCCGATGGGAGGTGCACTCAACAATTGTCTTGGGCAATCGGGTTGAAGGGGGCATGGTACTGGATGGAATAGGTACCCCTGTGCTCCTGCAAGGCTGTCTGTGACCCCTGGGGAAAAATGACAGTTCACGCAACGCTCAGGCCCCCCCAAAAATAAAAACATTTAAAAAGGAAAAATAAATAGTGAAATTACAAAAGAAAAACGTGCATGCGTCCCTGGTAGCCCACGTGCGTGGATTTAACCTCCAGCAGTATGGTGTGGCACCAAGGGACACAAAAAACACATACACGTGGAACACTCAGGCTACTATGACCTCGAAAACGGTACGCGATGCACAGGGGGAACCACAGTGGGAAAAATAGCATGCGCGACTCACCTTCTGCCTTGCGTGGAAAAGAAAAAGAAAAACACACGCGCTTGTGTTCATAGGCAACACCCCACCAACAGAAGAGGTACAAACTTCAAATGCTGTGAAGTAATCGCGTGTGAATCCAGAAGAGTAAACACATGCGTCGGTCTCCACGAACAGCACGTACAGTGGACTGCTGGCCTGCGCTCACCTTTAACCCGTACGAGGGAAAGCCCTGCGCACATCACGTCACTTACGTGCTTACGCGCTAAGGCCCTTTCCTCGAATTACACGCTGACATGCTGTTTTTTCATATGCCAATTCACTCTGCATCAAGCTGGCTACGCAACAACACGCGGAAGACCACACTTTTACCCAGAAGGCCATTTTCCTGCCCCCCAGAGCTCCGGGGAGCCTCCTACAAGCCATCTGCTGCTGCCTGCCTGCTGCCAACAGTACCCTGCCATTTGGTGCCTGCACATCAGCCATCTGCAGTGGTCCAGTTGCTGTGACCACCCCTGCTGGAACAGAAGACTCCCGACTGGTAGTCCATCGCTCCACAACCCAGCCCCAGGACCCAGTTGCCCACTCACAACTGCCTCGGGGGTTGCCATGTCCGACACAACACCATCCGGCACCAGTGGCAACCCCCCAGCATGGAGGCAGAGGGCTGCCAGCTTTAGTGCTAATGAAGTTGGCATCCTGGTGCAGCAAGTCCTGGGGCATTATGATGCCCTCTTCACACCATCGCGCCGATAAGGAACAACGAAAGATATTTGTTGATTTAGTGAATTGGTTATGTAATATGTGTTGATATATCTGTTATAATTTTGTGTAAAGTTCAAATTTTGGACTAAAACACAATGAAGATTATTTTTATGTAAGCATCTACCAGTGGTGGGACGTTCTATCACATATCTAGTTTCAGATACTATATACCATTTGTAGTGTAGGTCACATTGGAATTGTCCTGCCGACGGGAGTGGGTGTGCGGCATCCCATTGAAATATCCTCTCTTGGGAGGGAGTCAACGGGTAGAGGTCTCTTATCCTCTGAAGAGGTTTGCATTCATTACGTTGACGCTGGCTCCTGTGTCCACAATGAATTGATGATACAGCCCTCCTATCTGGATGGTGACTCTTGGGGATGTGCCATCATCTGCCTCTGCACTTATGAGACACTCGTACTGCCTGCTGTATCGATCCGTTGGGGTTTAGTCTCCCTTAGCATATGTATAATCTTCATGCTCCACCGGTGGGTTCTCATATGGGTTTCTCATGTACTCCTGGTACTCCGTTTCGTGGTGATGAGTATATTGCTCTATAGGGTTTTGCTGGTAGTCTCGCTCTCTGTGGAACGGTAGCAGCATCTGCAGTGTAAGGTCATTCATTGTTCTGATAAATCTGTTCAGGGGCTGAGGCGGTGGTATGGGCCTCCCTAATGGCAGTCTCTGGACAGTCTGCTCTGGGTACATTCTTGTGTTAAATGCCCGGGCTGGTTCCTGGGGCCCCATCGGTCCTCCTGGCATGGGGTTCCTGTAATTTGGGATAGTCTGTGCTTCTTTCCTTGATCATCACCTGGAAATGGTTTTCCCAACCACATCTCATACACATTTGCCCTAGGGCTGGGCACTGTCCTCGATGGAGAGATTATTTATCGCCTTTAGATACCTTTCATATGGACTAGTTTGTCCTGCTCTGCTTGGACCGCTTTGGCTCCTGAAGCCTGCTGTCAGTGCCGATTGTATTTCGACCTCACTGTACGCCTTCTTGGGGTTCTCCATTGCAGCTGCTTGGACATCCACTCTCTCGTTGACTCTTTCCAGATCCAGGATTTCTGGGAGAGACAAATGCTTTTTCAGATGTTTCTGAAATATTGATGACGTGCACCCCTCTATTATTCAGAGTCGGATGGTTTCATCCTCTGAGAAGTTAGCAAAGTCACAATGTGTAATTTTCTTTGGAGTCTGAGTACACACTCCCCTATTGTCTCATGGGGCAGTTGGGTGCATTGATTGCAAGAGTACCTTTCATAGTCTCGGTTAGGCAGAACTACCAGTTTTCTGTTCACCGGTGCCGTCTACATCATATAGGTGGTTCGCTCTTGTGGAGTGATAGTCTTTATGAAGCTTTTTATTGCTTTCCCTGCGAGATCGATAAATATGTCTGCAATGTTGGGTGAACCTTGGTCACCCACCGTCTTTATAAAGTCATCAGATTCCTCCATCCATTCCTCCAGCCTTTAGCCTTGGTCATATTGAGGTTGTAATGAAATTGGCCCTGGTCTCCATAGGAATGCTGCTCTTGATGACATGCTTGCCATGATGCCAGCAGGCCCCCCTGCCTGCGTTCCCGGATCTGCGACTGCCTGAGGGTTGTCAACCATGTGTCTCGTGGGTATCTCCTCTTTCCGTTCCCCTCTCGCCTGTGACGGATGGGTGTTCTGCGCTTTTCTCGTTGTTTGTTGCTGCCTTATGGGACGGCGTCCTTGTAATTGCGCACTGTGATGTTCGTGGTGTTGCCCACCTTTATGTGGGCAGGCCTTGTGTCCCATCTGCTATCTCTTTTGTAATGTATACAGCGGTATCCCCCTGGTTGTTCGGGTTTGCAAACCTTTGTATCAATGTCCAACTTGGGCCTATCCACTCATCTGACAGTGTGTGCCCTTTTCCATTTGCTTTTGTATTTCCTTGTCTGTGATTCCTGCACTTTCTTTTTTCTGTCTTTATTGTGTGCTTTTGTTTCTTTTATCTTTTCTTTCATGCCCGTGCTTGCACTGCAGTCTTTATTGCTGTATTATTATTTTGTTTCTATACCTCACATCCTGCGACAAAGTGATCAAAGGCCTGATTCATGGAAGTGTTTTATAATGGCGCAATCCCATAGGAAAACGTTCCATGAATCACCCCCCTAGTCTCTTCTGTCCTGACTGTGCGTGCCCTGCAGTCTTTATGGTCCCACCTCTTTGTTTGTATATCCTGCGACGGCGGGATGCGGGGGCCGATTCATGGGACAAATAAGTGCCGAATAAGTGGTGCATGCTGGCACAAGCGTGAAAAAGCAAGCGCACGCTTGCGATTCATAGAAGGCGTTGCGCGTGTTTTCCCTGGGATGTGCGCCAAATCCGTGGGTGGCGCACATGGGCGCACACGTCACTGCAACATCCCGAACACTGTGCGCGACACGCACAGTGAAAGCGCACACCATTAGCGCACACACCAAAAAGGGGGCGGAACACGGGGTTTATTTATTTGATAATGCACACCAAGCCCTTGCGAAGATGGGCGCAACAGTACAAGAAGTCTCAAAGCTTAGTTACAGTGCCTACCACAGGCTAGTACATGCATGTAAATACAAAGTAAATTACAGTATATAATACAGTACAGATAGTTGCCAGGGTCAGCAATAGAAGGAAGTCTTAACATATGCATAGCAGGATCAGGCTAGGGGGGGGGAGGTTACATGCCGTTGGTGTGAAGCCATTTGAGAGCCTTATTTCTGAATCTGGTGTAGGGTAGTGGGCGTCTGAGGTCCAAAGGGAGTGTGTTCCATGATTGTGCAGCTTTGACAGGGAAGCTAGATCCTCCCGCCGTGGCCAGTTTATATCTAGGGATTTCAAGCATTAATGTGTTAGCGGATCTCGTAGGTCGGGTTGAGGATCTTCTGTTTATTTTTTCAGATAGGTACGGAGGTGCTAGATTATTTAGGCATTTAGGAGTGAGAGATATAGTTTTAAGGAGGTTTCTGTCCTTTATTTTTAGCCAGTGGGCCTCTGTCCGGTATTTGGAGATATGCTCTCTACGTGGGATGTTCAGCGCTTCTCTTAGGGCGTTATTTTGCAATCTTTGGAGTTTGTCAGTGACAGACTTGTTGGCTCCTGAGTATAGGGCGTTGCAATAGTCTAGTCTAGACATGATAAGAGCATTGGCCAAAGTGAGGTAGCTGGCGCTGGACAGGAATGGTCTGGCAGCTCGGATGAGTTTGCAAGTGTAGGTTGTTGTGGAGGAGAGGGAGTTCACTTGCTTCTTAAGGGTGAGAGAGGAGTCCAAGTAGAATCCTAAAGTTTTAACCTCTGGCATAACCTTAATGATGTTGTTGTCAATATTAAAGGATGCATAGTTCGGGGTGAGGCCATGGGTGGCTATCCATGCCTGAATGAGGATGTATATCTTATTCACCATGGCCAGGTCCGCTTAATAGTTGCCCGAAAGGGGTATGAGGATCTGAGTGTCATCTGCATCATTTGTGTAGGTGACGCCCAGTCTGTCCAACTTGTCAAACAATGGCTTGGTGAAAATGTTATACATGGTGGGTGAGACACAGGAGCCCTGTGGGACTACACATGTTATTTGGATAGGATCAGCGCAGGTGGATGCAGAGAAAACTCTCATAGTCCGGTTGGCTAGAAAGGATTGGACCCAGGCTATAGCTTCCCCTGTGAACTTGGCAGCGAACCTGAGGTGTTGCATTAAACTGCGTGATCCACCAAGTCAAAGGCTGCTGACAAGTCACCAAGCCCCAGCACACAGACCAATACGTGATCAATACGCTTGCTTGCTTTCCGTCCCAGCCGTAAACAGAGCCAAAGCGAGCGGCACAAGCTTTGAAGTCCTAGCACCAAAAGCTTGGAATGCGCTCCCACATAACCTAAGAAATGAACAATCCCTCACAACCTTCAGGAAGGTGCTAAAAACTAATCTCTTCAACTAGTCTATTGCCAAATGTACTGCCTCTAATACTGCTCCTATGTAACCCTGGAACGCTGTCATGTTTCTTTTTTACCTGTACCACTGCCTATGAACTATCTGTACCATGTCATAAGTGAATATTCTGTAACAGCGCCACGATGCCCTCGGGCCGCTGGGCGCTTTATAAATTCAAATAAATAAATAAATAAGTCCAGTAAAAGTAGCAAAGCTGTTTTTCCACTATCCTTTAACTCCTCAGTTTTAGTCTTAAGATCTAGCAAGGCTGTTTCAGTGCCATGGAGGGGACGGAAGCCCGATTGCCGAGAGCCTAGTAGATGGTTGGCTTCCAAGTAGTCTTGAATTTGGAGGTAGGCTACTCTATCGATAATTTTAAGTAGGAAAGGTATGGTAGTAATGGCCCTATAGTTGGTTGGGATAGATGGATCAAGGGTTTGTTTTTTAAGTATGGGAAGGACCCAGGATTCTTTCAGGTTGGCCGGTACTGTGTTTGATTCAAAGGAGGGTTTAATGAGCTTCGAGATAAACGGGCTAGGTCTCTAGCTGCATCCTTTATTATTTGTGCTGGGCAACTGTCGCCCTTACAGTTGGATGGCTTCAGGGAGAGGATGACCTTTTCAGTGTCGATAATTGAGATAGTTTTGAAGCTAAAAGGCGGGATGGTGTTAGGCTCAGTGGTCCATGGGATTTGTTGATTAGCAGGGGGCAGAGAGTCCTTTTTATTGGTTATTTTGAGTTGGAGGGTATAGATTTTAATCGATAGGGCGTTTTGTATGTTAGTACACCATATCTTGTCCTTGGGGACAGTGTCGGCTGGTTGAAGGGGGGATTGCATTTCCCGGTGGATGGAAACGAGTTCCTTAGTATTTGATTTGGCATTATTAATTCTGTCATTGAATAGATTTTTTTTTGTATTGATAATTCCATTCTTGTAAGATTTTGAGAATTGAGTTGGATTGGCTTTTTATTGTCGGTGGGCGAGTTGCGCCAGATAGCTTGGAGCTTTCTTTTCTGCCTTCTTAGGTCCTTAGGTTGGAGTGTGAACCAGGCATTCAGGTGGGCTTCTTGATTGCCTTTGCGTAGTGTGGGTGGTGCAATAGTATCTAGTCACAGCTTTATTGAAAGTGTCCACTAAGGTATCTGGGTCAGTATTATTCTCCAGGTAATTGATAGTGGGAAGGAGGAGGGGGATGAGTTTTTCTGTAGTAATGACTTTTTTGCTTCTAGTTGGGAGTGGTGGTGTCATTCTTATAGTTTTGGGACTGAGGAGATCAAGTGTGGCAGTGAAGTTTATTAAATGGTGGTCTGTCCAGGGTTGAGGGATGATGTCGGTAATGGCAATGTTACAGTTGAGTTCGGCTACCCAGTCGAGGGTTCTACCTTTAAAGTGGGTAGGGGTGAGGACTTTTTGGGTGAGCCCATGGTCATTGAGTAAGGCAGTTATAGCGTGGGCATTTTTTTTAAAACTCTTTATTGGGTTTTTAGATAACATTACAAACAAACAAACTAACACATCATAAATAAACATGAACAAAACAAAGCTGGCTGTCGGCCCCAAGCGGGGGTATTCCTCCGCCTGTTCCGTCTTCGAGTAAGCAAGGAATCTCTTCGCTTTAAGCTGTCTCTTTCCCTGTAGTGGTTTTGAAAGTGTCTTAGTTCATGGCCACCCATGCTTGGAGGTCTGACGTGTGTTTTTCCCTTTACTGCTCCTCCTCCCCTCCCGGCTCCTCCTCTCCGCTCTCCTCCCTATTTTCGAATAAGCTCTGCATCAGTGAGTTCTATGCCGTTATTTTTTGTCCTATTTCCCCTTCACCTTTCTGTACCGTCCTCATCCACACCGCCGTTTCAGTCATCGCCCATTTCTGAAAATCTGCCCACCATGAGTCTATCCTCGGGCCCTCTCTCGATTTCCATGCCATTGCTATCCGCCGTTTGGCTAGTATGCATATCAAGTCTTTCATTTTTGCGAGTTGCGACGTATTCTTGCCTCCTCTTGGGAAGAGGCCCAGCAGGTACATTTCAGGATTTCCTGTTTGTATTTGGAGTCCACTTCCCGCCACTTTGCTTCTGATTCCATCACAAAAGACCTGTATCACCGAGCAGGTCCAGAACATGTGTATCATGTCCGCTTCCTCTTCCGGGCAGCGGGGGCATGTGCAGGGATCTCCCAGCTTCATCTTATTCATTCTCTTAGGTGTGAGGTACGCCCTATGTGTAGTATATAATTGTGTCACAAGTGCTGGGATATAACGAAGAATCCTCCAAATCAGATAAGTCTATGTCCACCTCCCCTTTCTCCTCACCTGTCTCTTCCAGAAGACTTCCTCGTCTGTGGGACTTGTCCTTTGGTTTTTTCTTCTTTGTGAAGAGATATGGTTGTCCGCGGGAAGAAGCCACCCTGATTCCCTGATAAACAGGGAAGCAGTCGGCCCCTGTCCCGAAGATGCCAGGAAGAGAGGAAAAAAGCAGCCGCTTAAAAAACCTCTCACCGGATGTAGTTGTCAGTGTCGGAGGAGTTGACTGGTGAGTCCGGAATGCAGGTGAAAACAGGAAAATCTATCCGATGAAGTCAAAGCTGTAGTATAGTCCGGGATAGTAGAGGTTGAAGCAGGAGAATCCCGAGGAACCGGGATGGAAGTACACACCAATGCCAGATACCGGAACGTGATCCGGAAAACAGGAAGGGATAGAGGAGCCCCGAAAGGCCCGGGAACCGATAGAACGGAAAAAACAGGGAAATATAAGGAAGGGGAAGAAGCAGTAGAAAGGAATACTGCTTTAGGTACTGAGTAAATCAGTCAACAGGAAAAAGTACTGGAAACACAGTAGCACGGCAACAAAGCGAAAGAAACAAAGTTGCAACGCACAGAACCCAGAGAGGGGCGTGGTTAAATACGGAAACAAGAGAAAAGGCTAGACCGTTAAACCAGGAAGTGAAAGGAAAGACACACAGAAGAAAAAGACTAGACCGCCAAACCAGGAAGTGAAAGAAAAAACACACGGAACTTCTAATGGCGCCGCCAACGCCAAGCCTTCCATAAACGCCAGCGACCACAAAAAGACCGCGGCATGACAGTATGCCCCCTCCTAAGCGGCACCCCCCCCGGTTTACCCGGGAACAGACGGTGAAACCGCTGAATCAACGCTGGAGCGTGTACATGAGACACTGGTTCCCAGGAGTCCTCTGAGCGTGGATATCCTTTCCAGTGGATGAGATACTCCAAGCGACCCCGATGGTAACGGGAGTCCTGAATGGAGGACACCTCATACTCATCAGAAGGAACCATCTTGGGAACCGGATCTCGTGGCAAAGTGCGACAGTAGGGATCACCCTTGCATTCCCTTAGGAGAGAGGAATGAAACACCGGATGGAGACGGTGCATATGTTTTGGCAACTGGAGACGAAAAGCCACAGGATTGATCTGGTGAAGTATAGGGAAAGGACCCAGATAGCGGGGAGATAGTTTAGAGGGGCGAAGCCAACGAGGCAGAAACCTAGTAAACAACCAGACCTTGGTACCCTTACGCCATGCCGAAACCGGCTGGCGCTTAAGGTTGCAGTAAGATCGGTACCGGAGACTGCTAGCTCGCAAGCAAATCGTGGCAGACTTGTGAGCATCCGAGATACTGGTAAGTAGGGCATCAACAGATGGAGTTGTAGAAGGAGGAAAAGAGAGAGAAGGAATAAAGTTGGGATGGAAACCATAGGAACAAAAGAAAGGACTGAGACCAGTGGCACTGTGCTCTGCATTGTTATAGGCAAACTCCGCAGTAACCAACAGACTAACCCAGTTGTCCTGTTGGGCATTAGTGAAGCATCGGAGATATTGCTCCAGAGTGGCATTTGTTCTTTCTGTCTGTCCATTGGTCTGTGGGTGGAAACCGGATGACAAAGCACGTTCCATACCCAGTCTTTCACACAGTTCCTTTCAGAACTTTGAGGTATATTGTGATCCCCTGTCAGAAATAATCTTGTCCGGGGTACCATGTAAGCGAAATATTTCTCTGGCAAATACAGCCGCCATCTCAGCTGCGGTAGGAAGACCCGCCAAGGGAGTGAAATGTGCCATCTTAGTGAAGCAGTCAACAGTTACCATGATGCATGAACAACCCTCTGAAGGTGGCAGATCCACAATGAAATCTGTAGAAATAACGCTCCAGGGTCTCTTTGGAAGGTCCTGTTGTTGGAGATACCCAATTGCCTTTTGAGTGCTGTGCTTGGATCGACAACATACCGGGCATGACTTGACGTAGGTTGTAATTTCTTTGGCCATCCCAGGCCACCAGAACCTGCGAAGAAGCAACTCCAAAGTGTTCTTTATTCCTCTGTGTCCTGCTGTTGGATCATCATGGCACCATTTTAAAGCCGACTGACGGGTGAAACTGTCTGGTAGAAATAATCGTTGTTGTTGAAAACATAAACCATCTTGCATGGATAGATCCTTCGGGAGAGGGTAAGTGGACCGCGTGACCTTACGGACTCTGTCCAAGAATGATTCCACAGAACAGATCACTTTAACTTCTGGTAACATGAGGCTGGGAAATTCCTTAAGAACCCTGTCTGGATCTGGTCTTCTGGAAAGGGCATCAGCAAGTATGTTCTTGGAACCTGGTAAGTAAGTCAGTACGAAATCATATTGGGAGAAAAAATGTGCCCAGCGAGCTTGACGTGAGTTGACGCATTCCATCTTTTGCAGGATTTTAAGATTCTTATGATCTGTTCTGATTTCAAAAGGATGATTAGCTCCTTGTAGGAGATGTCGCCATTCTTCGCATGCGGTTTTCATTGCCAGTAGTTCTTTTTCTATTACCGAATAGTGTGTCTGGCTGTCATTCAGTGTTTTGGACATGTAGGCAACGGGATGTTCTAACCCTTCATGTTCCTGTAGGAGAGCTGCCCCAATTGCTGCAGAAGAGGCGTCAGTTTCCACAATGAATCTTAGATTCTGATCTGGTTGATGAAGTACCGGAGCAGAGCAGAATTCCTCCTTGAGAAGTTGGAAAGCCCGGTCTGCCTCAGAAGACCAGGTAAAGGGCATGGATGACTTCTTTAGCAACCTTGTAATGGGTAGAACTCGATCCGAAAATCCTTGGCTGAATTTGCGATAAAAATTGGCTAAACCTAAAAACCTTTGGACGTCTCTGATGGTATGAGGTGTTGGCCATTGCAAGATGGCGTCGATCTTATCGGGATCCATGCGGATACCTTCTGAAGACAGGATAAAGCCAAGATAGTTGACCTCTGAGACTTGAAAAATGCACTTGTCAGCATTGGCCTTGAGTAGATTGTCTTGCAATCTTTGAAGGACTTGGTGGAGATGATTAGCATGAAGTTGAGCGTCTTTAGAATAAACCAAAATGTCGTCGAGGTAGACGACAGCACAATGAAAAAGTAGATCGGAGAAAATGCGATCCATGAATCTTTGAAATACAGATGGAGCATTGACAAGACCAAACGGCATAACACAATATTCATAGTGTCCGAAGGGGGTGCGAAAGGCCGTCTTCCATTCATCACCGGATCGTATCCTCAAAAGGTGGTAGGCTCTTCTTAAATCAATCTTTGAGAAGATCTTCGCCCCTTGAACAGCTTCCAGGATGTCTCCGATCAGTGGCATGGGATACCTATCTCTGAGAGTAACTTGGTTAAGACCCCTGTAATCAATGCAAGGGCAAAGTTCATCGGAACCTTTCTTTGGAACAAAAAAAAGTGAAGCCCCAGCAGGAGAAAACGAAGGTCGGATCAGGCCATGATGTGAATTAGCATCCAGGTATTCTTTAAGTGCCTTCTTTTCCTTAAGGGAAAGAGAAAACATCCTTCCAAAAGGTACAACAGCGTTGGGCTGGAGAACGATCTGACAATCCTCTGGTCGATGAGGTGGTAACTTCTGAGGACCTTCGTCCGTAAACACCTCCTGGTAGCGGAGATATTCTCTAGGGATGCTGTTTACCTTTAATACCTCCGAACTAGTATTTAGCTCCGGAAAAACATGAATCGTAGTATGTTGGGTCTGTGAGGAACATGAACTACGACAAAAAGCTGATGTAAATGACAGTTGGTTCTTTGTCCAATCAATAGTCGGATTATGCTTCCGAAGCCGCGAAACTCCCAGGATTAATGGAAAATGTGCTGCTCGGATGAGGTCAAATTGAATGGTTTCGTTGTGATGTAGGATCTTCATCTGTATAGGAGGTGTAGTATGAGTGATAAGGCCCGAGCTGAGTGGTCTACCATCTACACCCTCTACCTTTTGATCCTCGTCTTTTTGCAAACGGCGAATGCCAACCTTTTCCGCCCAAACCAAATCCATAAAGCAACCGGCAGCTCCACAGTCCAGTAGTGCCAAAACCTCATAGGACTGTTTAGAGAGGCATAACTCTACTCCCACTACCATAAGACGGTTGTCTTCTGTGGACGGTGTGGGTGTGACTGATAAAGAGACGGAGGGACCAGGAAATCCCCCTCGGTAACTTGTCCCAACTAGTTCCGAGGACTGGCGTTTCCCGAACGTCTTGGAGGCACGTTAGGACAGTCTCTAAGAATATGTTGATTGGATCCACAATACATA
Organism: Ambystoma mexicanum; assembly: GCF_040938575.1. Classification (NCBI taxonomy): domain Eukaryota; kingdom Metazoa; phylum Chordata; class Amphibia; order Caudata; family Ambystomatidae; genus Ambystoma; species Ambystoma mexicanum. Next base: position 233,450,227 of record NC_090921.1, read on the forward strand.
CACAGGTTGTTCTCTCTGCGTCTTCTTCTTTCTTCCGAGGTAAGTGGCCCTCGGGTAGTCCCAATTTGCATTGGTTCCTCTTTCGACATACAGGTGGGAGAGGGACAGGAAATCCCAGGATCAGGTGTAGCAGGAAATCCACGCTGTTTTCGACGTTCTGAGATGCGGAAGTCCAGCTGAATAACAGTTGACCACAAGTCGGTTAAAGTAGCTGGTCGGTTAACCCTTGCTAATTCATCTTTAAGGTCTTCCCTTAATCCTCTGCGAAAGATGGTGTACTGAGCGTTCTCTTGCCAGCCTGCGTCAGCAGCCACCCGTTTAAAACGGGAGATGTATGACAGAAGATCCGAACTACCTTGTCGAATATCCAGTAACTGTTCACTGGCGACTACCGCAGACTCTTGCCTTTCAAAAGCCATCTTGAATTGGGCGGTGAACCCGGCATAATCTTGGAGTAAAGGGCTGGCACTGGTCACCAGAGGGGTAGCCCAAGAAAGAGCGTTACCCGTAAGGTTAGAAATTAGAAAACCTATACGGGCTGAGTCTGAGGCATATGTTTGTGGTCTGAAAGTGAAATAGATTATGCATGCCTCCATGAACTCTTTGAATCTAGCTGGAGAGCCATCGTATTTACCGCAGGCTAAGGGCATGGGAGGCAGATCACTCCGGGACTGTTCGAAGTGATCGACACGCTGCCTCAAAGCAGCGTTTTCGGCTTTCACAGCCTGTAATTCTAATGTCACATTCTGCATTGCAGTGAGCAAATCTTGGACCTGTTCCGAAATAGACATTGTGTTCTCTTCGTGGCATTGCAAACTGTCACAAGTGCTGGGATATAACGAAGAATCCTCCAAATCAGATAAGTCTATGTCCACCTCCCCTTTCTCCTCACCTGTCTCTTCCAGAAGACTTCCTCGTCTGTAGGACTTGTCCTTTGGTTTTTTCTTCTTTGTGAAGAGATATGGTCGTCCGCGGGAAGAAGCCACCCTGATTCCCTGATAAACAGGGAAGCAGTCGGCCCCTGTCCCGAAGATGCCAGGAAGAGAGGAAAAAAGCAGCCGCTTAAAAAAACTCTCACCGGATGTAGTTGTCAGTGTCGGAGGAGTTGACTGGTGAGTCCGGAATGCAGGTGAAAACAGGAAAATCTATCCGATGAAGTCAAAGCTGTAGTATAGTCCGTTGTATGTTGTTTATCTCCGGCCCGCAGCTTTGCGCCTGTGGTTTCCTCGCCCACAAGCTCTGACGTTCTCCCCGGCTGTTCAGCTACTCGCGCCCGCCATTTTGTTTCACGCAAGCAGCTTCTCTTTTGCCTTTTCTCTGCAATCCGACCTCCGATTTCCTTCGGGAGACTCAGCAAATGTTCTGCAGATATTCCGACGTCTATTCTGTCACTTTCAGATAAATCACCAACGTTTTGGTACCAGTTTGATTGGATCTTCTTCAGGATCTTGAAGGAGCTCCTCAGTCGTGCCTCCTACCGCATGGCCACCAAGCCACGCCTCCCTCATAGCGTGGGCATTTTTGTTGTCTGGCTCGTTAAAGGCAATGTTAAAGTCACCCAGCAGCAGCGTTTGAGAGTGGTTTTGAGTATTGTTCGCTATAAGGCTATTAAGGTCATCTTCGAAGGTTCCTAAGGGTCCTGGGGGCCTGTAGATCAAATGGATAGTCAGTGTGCGTCACTGAGTCTGGGGTAGACAGGATGTGTGGCCGGGGGAATAGGCACCCTGGGCAGGGTTACCTAGGCAACCCAAGTCACACTCTGCCCTGATAGGCTGGGGGATTATCCCGCCAGGATAGACACCCCACTGCGTGAGTGACAGCTAGGCTGTATGAATGGGGGGTTTTATGCATAAAAGCAGGGATCTGAGGACTGGAAGACAAGACGTCGCCACTGGACCTAAGAAATCCAAAGAGGATTCTAGTTCTAGTCTAGCTCCAAACTAGACTATTGTTGAAGCCTATTAGCAGGCTCCAGTAAAAAAATCATCAAACACCTTCAGGTGGTTCAGAACGGAGCTGTTAGAGTGGTATCTGGTCTTGCATACAGGGTACATGTCTTGGAGGCACGTCGAGCACTACCCTGGCTGCCCGTGGAATCAAGAATCTCCTTCAGACTTATGGTCATCACTTTTAAATGCCTTCAGGGCAAGATGCCCTCCTACCTGCAAAGGTACATTGGAATAAAATCTTCTGCCAGAAACCTTCGGTCCAACAACCGGAACCTGCTCCAGCAGCCCAGAGTCAAAGGCAAAAAGGCACAATGTGGTGCTTTTGCCTCAGCTGCACCGGCGCTTTGGAACACTCTGCCTGACCAACTGAGGAATTCATCATCCCTGAATACATTCAAGAAGGGCCTTAAAACCTTCCTCTTCAAATAGTTGCCCCTGGTTTTCAGTTACTTTTTCCATTAGATCGTTCAGCCTCTCTATCTCCCCTTTCTGCTATGTTTTTTGTCTGCGCCCTCACACCTATGGGTTTATGGTGCGCCATACAAATGCTATAAAGTAAAGAAAAGTAAAGGAGAGAAGCCGAAGACATCTGCAACGACTGAACCACCGGTGAAGCCCTGCTGCAGATCCTCAACACTTTTCTCCAACGACAAGGGAAGATCTTCACCTGCAAGAGCCTTCTTCCCTTGAGCTGGTGGGACCAACTAGTTCGCCGATTGCCTTCCAAGACCTACCTTGGTCGAATCGCCAGTGCCAAGCACTAGGAGACCGGATAGCCAGGCACCCGTCCACCATGACCGCGATTTAAAGGAGCGTACCTTTTATTCCGTTTTGGCAGCACCGCGGCTGGTTTCATCCCTGGGCAGTGCAGTAACTCAAACCTTCCTCCATGACGAGAACCTCTCTTCCTCTGCTGGATCTCCCGAACTGCAGTAACTGCCAGGAACTACCCCCACCGCAGGAGCTCTTCCACTTTTAAGGTACATTGTTCCGCCAGGCCTCCCGTTTCGTTGGGTATTGCTAAAGGTGTTTTAAATCCTTTACTTAACTTCTGGGCTGGCCGCCCCTTTCGTCTAACATTATTTTTTTACCTTCTGCACCCTCCTTTTTGAACCGTGGAACAAAGACTTGACTGCAGCTACTAGAACCGTTTGATCCTGGGCACTTTGCCTTGTACCATTGACTCTTGCACAGGGCTATTGCCTCTGGCTATTTCAGTTACAACTACCTTCTCTAGATTGCTTTACACTGAGAAATGTGTTGGTGCACCTACAACTCTTATAACCACCTTTCCTTCCCCTTTATATATTGTTGAAGTGCCATTTTGCTCGGTTTTCACCTAAGTATTGGTTATGCTAAAGTACTACTTTGCCTAACTTGTTCACAATCCTATTGGGAAGTATTGCTGGTCAGTTTAGGAGTCTAACCCTGTATAACGTGTCCTTTCCCTCCCTCTGAAGAAATTGTTAGAGTGCCATTTCTGCTTGGTTTACACTGTGCCATTTTGCTCAGTTTTCACTCTTGCTCAAACTTGCCTACAATTTAATTAGAGAGTTGTGTATACTTTTCTTGACTGTTTTAACTTGCTTTAAGGATAGTGATTTGTGTGTGGAGTTAAGAGTGTATAAAATAAATATATATATATTCTTTTTTGATACAAAGCTTTGGTCAGTGTTTCCTTGTTCCATAGTATTGTAGCCCTATCGTGTAAACCCTGAATACTGCTCATCTCCCTCTTGAGATAAGTCTGACTGCTCAGCCACAGCTACCAACTAAATCTGTGTGGTTGTTAGGCAGAATCCTGTGCAGTTCCCTTAGGGAGCACTACAGAAGGTTAGGACTACAGGTATATGCAATAAATCCCCTTTGGTATCTGTCTGTACCACAAAGATTTAGGGGCTGATTCATGGAATTATTTGCGCCGATAAATGGGGATTTGTGCTCCATTCTGCCCGCAAATCCCTGTTTAACAAATGGGGATTTGCGGTAGAATGGCGCCCAAATCCCTGTTTTTCGGCGCAAATAATTCCATGAATCAGCCCCTTAGTTGGTAGCTGTGGCTAAGCAGTCAGAATTTTCTCAGGAGGGAGATGAGCAGTATTCAGGGTTTACACATTAGGACTACAATACTATGGAACAAGGAAACACTGACCAAAGCTTTGTATCAAAAAGAATATATATATTTATTTTACAAACTCTGATGTTCACACACAAATCACTATTATAAAAGCAAGTTAAATCAGTCCAGAAAAGTATACACAACTCCCTATTTAAATTGTAGACAAGTTTGAGCAAGAGTGAAAACTGAGCAAAACGGTACAGTGAAAACCAAGCAAAAATGGCACTCTAACAATTTATCAAAAGGGAGGGAAAGGACAAGTTATACAGGAATATACTCTTAAACACACCAGCAACACTTCCCAATAAGATTGTGAACAAGGTAGGCAAGGCAGTACTTTAGCATGTATAATACTCAGGTGAAAACCGAGCAAAATGGCACTTCACAAGTTTAAAAAGAGGGAAGGAAAGGTGGTTATAAGAGTTAGGTGCACCAACACATTTCTAGGTAAGAAGCAATCTAGAGAAGGCAGTTGTAACAGATTTAGCCAGAGTCAATAGGCCTGTGCCAGAGTCAGTGGTACAGGGCAAAGTGCCCAGGAGCAAAAATGTTCTAGTTGCTGCAGTCAAAGTCTTTGTTAAACGATTTGAAAAGGCGGTTGCAGAAGGTGAAAGACAATGTTAGATGATAGGGGAGGCCAACCCAGTAGGTAAGTAAAGTATTTAAAACGCCTTCAGCAGTACCCAACGAAAAGGGAGGCCTGGCGGAACAATGTACCTTAAAAGTGGAAGAGGGTCCTGCGGTGGCGGTAGTTCCTGGGAGTTCAGGAGATCCAGCAGAGGAAGAGAGGCTCTCGTCATGGAGGAAGGTTCGAGTTACTGCACTGCACAAATACGAAACCAGCCGCGTTGCTGCCAAACAAATAAAAGGTACGCTCCTTTAAATCGCGGTCCGGGTGGACGGGTGCCTGGATATCTGGTCTCCTAGTGCTTCGCACTGACGATTCGACCAAGGCAGGTCCTGGAAGGCGATTGGCGAACTGGTTGGCCCCACCAGCTCAAGGGAGGAAGACTCTTGCAGGTGAAGATCTTCTCGAGTCGTTGGAGAAAAGTGGTGAGGATCTGCAGCAGGGCTTCACCGGTGGTTCAGTCGTTGCAGATGTCTTCAGCTTCTCTCCTCTTTGGCTTCTTAGTTCCAGTGGCGACGTCTTGTCCTCCAGTCCTCAGGACCCTGCTTTTATGCAGCAAGACCCCCATTCATACAGCCTAGCTGTCACTCACACAGTGGGGTGGCTCTCCTGGCTTGAGAACCCCCCAGCCTATCAGGGCAGAGTGCGACTTGGGTTGCGTAGGCAAACCCTGTCCAGGGTGCCTATTCCCCCTCCCACACATCCTGTCAACCCCAGACTCAGTGGTGCCTAGAGGAGGGCTTCTGTGCAGAAGCCTGCCAAAAGAACAAACAAAGGATCCCCGACCTGGATTAGGACTATAGAGAAAGACACGAGAAAGACATTAAATCAAAGTTCTGGCAACAAAAACCTACCGGAGTAAAGTTAATATTAAAATAAACCGGCGGTATGTTTGAGGCTGTCAGTAAAAGTGGTAGCCTCGAACAATGGAAAATCACATAGGAAAATATTTGCGGTTGAATATTTACGGTAGTAACCACTGCCACCAGCCAGAATCTTTTGAGAGAGGGACTGTACGGTACCCCCTCGAAAATCAACACTAGGGAAAAACTATTAACCCTTTCCAGTACCTCCATAGTAAGATGGGTTGTACTGGTTTTGTTCATAAGATTTGACCAGTAAAGTCAATGGGTACTTTACATGCCCTGGGATACAGTAGTCAGTCCCGGGGTATGGAGTCTATGTTTGGGGGTCGCTACAACACCCCTGTGGTACGGCACGGAGGGTGCTGTGTACCACATATGTAAAAAGATGATTCCTACGAGGGTGAGAAAAACTCCATAGACCATAAGCACACAAAATAGCCTAAAACACACACAAGCAGTCTGTCTAAGAGTGGGAAAAAGGGTCTCACTCTTAGCAGGAGAAAAAAATAAAGCCTTCAAATCCAGCAAAGCTGCTGGGGGACTCTATAGGTAAGGGAAATTAGCCATAGAAGAGAATTCTCCCTAACACTCGCCCCCCTTCCACCTAGACTAACGGACAGGAGGATCTAATCCACTCCTGGATGAGTCTCTTACCTCTAGTCGGTTAAAAATATCCTAGAGAGTCCATCAGCATTTTGGTGGTGACATCCTGACCTGTGCTCAATGGTAAAATCAAACCCTTGGAGGCAGATTGACCATTTTAACAGTTTTGGGTTTTCCCCTTTCATTTGCATCAACCATCTCAAGTGTTGGTCGTCAGTCTGAATGGTGAAAGTAGAACCATACAAGTATGGCCTAAACTTCTTCAGAGACCACACAATGGCAAAACATTCACTCTCAATATTTTCTTTTTTTTTTAAAGTTTTTATTACGTTTTTAAACAAACAAACAATACAACCAAACAAACAGTGCATGTTCAACAGTTTCATTACACTTTTTAAATTCCCTAACCACTACTCCCACTACCCCACACCCCTTGCAAGTCTATCATCTTGAGTCATCAGATTCCACACCCTGTGGTTCGGTCTCCTCCTCCACAGGTTCAGTCGGGTCATCTAATGACCCAAACAATCCTGCTATCAGTGATTTCCAGGCCATCACGGACTCATTCTCCTCCTCCCCCCCCCATTGCTGCACACCTCTTGCCATGCTATGGTTTCGGCTTCTGCCCATTTTTGCAAGTCTTTCCACCACACCTCTATCCTCGGCACATGGCATGACTTCCATCCCATGGCAATCCTTCTCTTTGCAAGCACATAAGCCAGGTCCCTTAGTTTGTTTACATGCCTGAGCTTCTGTGGTCTGGGGAACCCCCCCAGCAGCCAGGCCCATACTGTGTCCACTACTATCTTGACCCCTCTTCCTTCTAGTTTCTCTTTTACACCCCTCTAGAACCTCTCTATGATCAAGCAAGACCAAAATATGTGCACCAGGCCTGCGCTCTCTTCGTCGCACTTGGGGCATGCTTGCCGACCTGCGTTCTCGAACCTCGATATCCTCCAAGGCGTCATATAAGCCCTGTGTGTTATGTAAAGCTGTATCTGTTTCAGTCTCGCATTTCTAGACACCTTCTTATGATACCTTTGCACCCGTTCCCACATCCCATCTCCCATTTGGGCCCCAACCTCCGTTTCCCAGTCCAATCTCAGCTGTGTGACCTCCTTCCCCAGTTTAGACATCAACATCTCGTACAGTCTGGAGACCTCATGGCCCCCCTCAGCTATATCATATATAACGTCTATGGTGGCGTCCAGTTCTTCCTCCAACACAGTTTTGGGCCACATTCTCTTAATCCTCTGTACCATTCTGTGGTACGTGATGTACTGCCCTTCGTGCAACCCAGCCTCCTCCCGCAGCCCCTTAAAGGTAACACAAGAGCCCCCCTGCCAAATATCCCCCATTGTTGCCCCCCCTGCCGGCTCCCAGTGGGTCCGGAGTATCAGTCGCAGCTGAGCGTCTGCCCCTGTCAATACCACCAGTGGCATCTGCGGCGAGCATGGGGACGGGTTCCCCATCAATTGGCATGCCCTGCGCCACACCTTCCACCCCATCAGCATCATTTTAGGGCGCCCCACCATCTCCGCCCTGGGTGCCCACATAACTTCTTTCAAATAAAAGGGTGCACAATCCAGCCCAAACAGCCTAAATTCGGAGGTCTCGTCATCCGATAGCCATTTGGCAACATATTGCAACTGGCTCGCCACATAGTACGCCTCGTAATTGGGCAGCTTTATACCCCCTTTGTCATAGAAGTTCTGGATCTTCCATAACGCCACTCTGTTTCGCGTGCCATGTCACAGAAAGTCCCTACACATGCTATTCAGTTTGGCAAAAAACCCTTTAGGAATCAGATATGGAATATTCCCGAAGTAATGTAGGAGCCTTGGCAGGACCACCATCTTTAGCATCGCTCCCCGCCCCATCATCGCCAAAGGCAGCTTTGCCCAAAACCGCATGCATTTCTCAATTTTTTGGATTGCCACCTCTGTATTACACCTATGCTTCCCCCCACGGTGTGATATATATCTATCCCCAGGTACCGAAAAGTACTAACCGCCCACGGTACCTGTAAGACCGGTAACCTCTCCGCTGGAACCCCTGTATACCCCCCAATGGGAGCAGACTAGACTTCTGGGGGTTCACCGCTATGCCTGATAGCACCGCGTATCTCCCAAGCACTTCCAAAATGTACTGGAGGTTCTCCTCCGGATACCGCACATACAGTCAGTCAAACAACTTTATTCAGCCTGAGAGAGGCCATCAAAGTACATCCTAAAAATACATTACTAAAATATAATTACAATAGACATGGCAAAAAGAAGGAAAAACATACCCAAACAAGAGCAAAAGGCTGCACCCTAACCCGAGTGCTGCCCGACAGTACTTTTGGCCAAGAATCAGGAACCGCCGTCCCCTTGACCCTCCCATCTCCCAAACTGCCTCGGACCCAGGGCGGTCAGATTAGCCCCTGAAAGGGGGCTGTAGCTTGGGGGGGTCACCCATGGGTTTCAAGCTAACAGGGATGAGGGTAGAGCTGACTAATGTACCAGATTCCCACGGGCGCCCTCGACCATTGCATCTTTCCAAAACCTCACTTGCCAAATCTGCGTCCCCTAAAACCACTCTAACAATGTCCGTTTTAGCTGCATAATTGGACAGTCTAGTGCACTCTAACAAGGAGTCTGTTGACACAAACACACACTCCCCTACAGCCCGTCCCTTGGTTCTCTTTTGTCCATGGATAATTTAAGGACTCTCTTGAGGAATACTGTGGAGCTGGAGTGGCCTTGGTGGATATGGTGCCCAGACGTAGACCTCCCCCGCCCGAGGGTTGACACACCAGTCCCCCTCCCCACAAAGCACATGTTACGCTGGACTCTACCTGCAAAATTCTGAATTGGCGGTGGCGCAATAGCTGTAGTCCCATTAAGCTCCCTCAAAGGGGGTGGTGCTGGGGAATGGGCCACCCCTGAATGGCTCCTTTTGGGCCGGGAGTTCTGGGAGTGGGCAGGGGTGCGAGGGATACAACCCTGAGTTAGAGACTGGCTTCGGACCCCCAGGCCCAGTCTCCGCTAACACCTCTCCTCTCCTCCACGCACTACCCTCCCCCCTGACCCCAAGCACCTCCTTGGTCAAAACCATTAGGAGGTTTTTGATCTCCACCAGCTCGGGGAGCAGGAGTTGGCACCGACAACTAGGCAGATCGGCACATGCAATAGAAAGAGGGACTTGCGAGCACCGGGCTCCAGTTGAGAGGGGGTCCGGGGCCTGGAGAGGGCTGATCTGTAAGGGGGAATCTAACCCCCATGGGGGCAGCAGGCCTGGGCACGCACCCCTTGCAGGGAAGGGGTCTAGATTTTGCACTCTTACCCAGATCAAAATTGCCCACCCCCCTAGTGGCAAGGGCCAAAGGAGCAGAAGCAAAAACGGACAATGAGTGGACTTCAGGGAGAACCACTGTCGACAGCGGGGTTGGTGGAACAAGGTTCGGGTCAGAGGGTGGGTGGGAAGGTTCCAACGGTGGGGCCAATACAACGAGCCCTTTTGGCAGCTTTAAAATGCCCAATGAAATCCTCTCACATCCAGTGGCCAGAGTGTCCAGAAGAGCGGAGGTGGCTACACAGTCAAGGCCCCCTCCAAGGGTTAAGAGGTTGACCGGTGGCAATTTTCATCCAGAAATTGGCTTTGCAGGGCAGAAGTGAGACGAGGTGATGAAGCAAAACCACATGTGGACCCAGAGGAACAAAGGAGGGCTGTGGGGCTATGGGTACTTGGTAGAGGGGTGCAGGGCAACTTGGGTGCAGGCCCCTGTCCACTGGGCATAAATGGACGGGTAAGCCCTCCATTCACAAGTAGGCTCCCAGTACAGGCTTCAGTAACGTGCATGACCCCGGGTGCCTTGTGTTGCAAGCCTCCCCCTAGTCGTCTCCCCATGATCCATTTTCGGTGCTCCACTGGGGCCGAGCCTTGTAAGCTGGACAAAAGAGTGGATTTGGAGAGATGGATGGGGGTGAGAGGGGAGGAGAGGTCCCTCTCTTCCGTAGGACCGTGGACTCCAAAGCTGGCACCCCCAAGGAGGCTGACCATCCTGTGATGAGGAGGGATTTTGGAGATCAGAATCCAAATTCCAGAATCCAAAAGAAAAGGAAAATCTCACCTTACCCCCTACACAGTGTTAGGGACAATGAGCTTCGGCACTGGTTCTTGTGCCGTGTGTAAGGTCCAGCACGGTGTTTGAAATAAGATGCTAGGTGCTAGGTGCTCCACGCCGTCTGGGTGCTAACACCCAGGCGGGAGCAAACACCCGCACCCTTTCCTCCCGCGGGCTTCCACCCTCGCGGGCTATGGCGGCGGCTTTAGTCCTGCAGGGGGTGGGGCCAAGCAGCAGCAGAGGACAGCCTCCCAGCTCCCAGGGCCGAGAACACCCGCGCCATTTCCTCCCACATACAGCAACATGTCGTCCGCATATAGGGAGACGAAGTGCCGCTCCCCGTTCACCTTGATGCCTATGGTGTCATATTGCTGTCTCAAATAGATCGCGAGAGGCTCCAGGGCCAAAATGTAGACATAGGGGACCACGGGCATCCTTGTCTAGTACCCCTACTACGTTGCCACCTCTCTGATATCACAGATCCCATCTTTACTCTGGCCAGCGGTTCACTATACAAAATCTCCGCCCATCTTACATAGCCAGGCCCTAACCCATATTGTTTCAGGGCCGCCAGCAGCCACGGCCACTTGACGGAGTCGAAGGCCTTGATCGCATCCAGGGACACGATTGCCATTTCCTCCTCACTTCCGCTGCCAAACTCAATGATCCTCTGAAGTCGCCTATGATTGTTGGTGATGTTTCTATGGGGGCATAGCCTGTTTGATCCGGATTTATTAACTTACCAATGACCTTTTTCAGTCTATTCGCCCAGACCGCAGTTAATATCTTCCAGTCTTGGTTCAACATTGACACAGGTCTGAAGGAACCACAGCTGCGCCCTGGTTTATTTGGTTTAGGGAGAGGTACTATAACAGCCTCTCTCCGTGACTCCGGCAGGGTACCCGTCTGAAACGCCTCATTTATCATCTCTAGCAGCGGGGGGAGGACCTCTTCTATATAAACCTTGTAAAATTCACTTGGCAGCCCGTCTGTCCCTGGGGTCTTACTAGTAGGCAACTGCCTCACCACCTCCCCCAGTTCTTCCAGGGTAATCGGGGAGTCCAATTCCTCTCTTTCCTCCTCACTTATCTTGGGCTGCCCCATATCCTCAAGCGTTTCTTCTATCATTGCCCGGCTACTTTCCCCGTCTTCCCCGTATAGCACTTTATAATAATCCACAAACGCTTGGTTAACTCCCTCCTGGGTATCCTTTATGCTACCATCTTCCCTCTCAATGGTTCTGATTGTGGCTCTAGGGGTCTCGCTCTTATATAACCACGCCAAAAGTCTCCCCGGTTTATCACCTCCCGCATGCTGTCTCTCTATGTACCTTTTATAGTTAAGGTTGCACAACCTCTCCCTGTAATCTGCATATTTTTGCTGCAGCTTAAGTATCAAATTTAGTTTCTCCGCTGTATCGTCGCCGGCTTTTAAGGCCTCTTCCAATTTTGCTTCCGCCTCCCTCAGTTCTGTTCAAACCCCACCCTGTAGGCCCTTGGATTTCGCCATGGCCGCCCCCCTCATAAACACTTTAAAGGCCTCCCATAGTGTCCCCGCCGAGTCCACACTCCCAGTATTGGTTTCAAAATAATTTACTAGCTCCTCCCGTAAATCTTCTCTAAAGAAGGGGTCTCTCAACGCCTCCGCTCGTAGGCGCCATGTCGGGATCCTCACCCTCGGGGGGCAATATTGCCACGCAAGAATCAGGGGCGAGTGGGCCGAGAGGACCCTGGCCCTGTACTCTATGTGCGCAATTTCCGCTATCATTTCTGGTGATGCGAAGACAAGGTTCAGCCTTGTTGATAACTGCTGTGGGGCCGAGTAATGCGAATATTGCCTTTCCCCAGGGTGCCACACTCTCCATGAATCTTCCAACCCAAAGTCATCAAGCAGTGTCTTTAGCGCCCTGGCTGCAGGGGCCGGTCTATCCAATTTCCCTTCTGATCTATCCACCCTCGGGTTCAATACACAGTTGAAGTCACCTCCCCAGATCACTGCGCTTCCCACACACACGCTCAGATTCGCACTCAGTGTCCTAATGTACGCTGCCGTGTTCTGGTTCGGGGCGTACGTGTTAACAATACTATTTATTTAATTATTTATTTATGATATGTTCATAGCCAAAAAATGGCTTTACATATACAAACAATTTACACATATAAATAGTTTAAAACACTGTACACACAATCCATGAAAATTAAAAAACAGTTTTCATACAAAAATACCCTCTGATAGATCCTTTAAAATTGTTAAAACTAGTTCATACAATTTCATCATGTGATATATTAAGTTAATATCATTTCCTTCCAACAGTTTTTTTCCAAATGATTTCAACATTCTCTGTTAAACAGGAGTTTTTGTAGCGTAAAAGGAACTTTTCGCGAATAAGTGCCAAACTCTCACAGTAACATATTAAGTGTTTGGCATTTTCAATTGCTATCAATCCACATAATCTGCAAAACCTTGTATTCCTCTCGAGTCTCAATTTAGCTCCGAGGATTTCCAACGTATCACTACGGTTAAACTTGAACAAAAAATACTGTCTTACAGTTGCAGCGGTAGGGAAAGCAAACTGATATTTGGGTTTCTCAGATGTTAACGACCAGTGTTCAAAGAATAAATCACTTGTGGACTTTGTGGACAGAGTAATCATGTCACGCTCCTTTGCATAGCTATATATCACTCCTTGTAATCGTTTTTTAATCTTAGTTTGCTTTATGGGTAACCAACTCTTCGTATTAACTGTCGCCCATTTCTCATATACAGCATGAAGTCTGCTTAAAGATGAAAACTGTTTTTTGTGGTCTTCCTTGATGAATGTTTTCATCAGTTCAACCACAAAAGTACTAGTAGATAGCATACTTAATTTTGCATACTTAGTTTTGCATACAACACTGCTGATTTATATTCCAAAATGTCTTTCGCGAATCTAAAATTATATTCTAGTAAAATATATTCACATGATGTTGCGCTAGGTAACCTGAACAATGATTTTAGAATTTTTCCTTCTAATATACACATTTCATTAGCATATTTACCTCCCCAGATGTCAGCGCCGTATAATAAGCAAGATATTACCTTACTTGTATATAAAAGTAGAATGGTATTTACAGAGATACCTCCTTGCTTTCCTATGAATTTACTAATTCTGCCAGAGTTATTTAAGCATAGAAGTTTAGTTGCCTCCCAATGGGGTTTCCATAGTAACTTAGAATCAATTATTACTCCCAGGTAACGATAACATTCAACTTTTTCAAGTCTTTCTGAATTCAACATCCACTTAAAGTTGTTGGACCAAGTTAGTTTAGTGGTGCCTAGAAAGGCCATTACCTTTGTTTTTGCAATGTTAATCTTTAACCCGTTGTTTTCAGAAAAATGCAGCAAATGGTTTAATCTTATTTGAAGTCCTGCCGACATATAATCTAATAGGACCAGGTCATCAGCATAGCCTAGCCAAGGTAGCTCTATTGTACCAATCTTCACTGGGTTAACTATGTTTTTGTTTACCTCGTTCATACAATCAGCTAGGTAAAGATTAAACAATGTTGCTGCAAGTCTGCAGCCTTGTTTTACTCCACAGGTTGTGGGAATTGATTGGGAGAGCAGTCCTTCACCATCTAGGCGAACTCTAACTGAAGTGTCAGAATAGAGTAGCTGTATCATGAACAAAAGCCCTTCTGGGATCCCCCCCAGTTTCAGTTTGTACCAGAGTTTGTCTCTTCGCACAGTATCAAATGCTGCAGAGAAATCTATGAACACAACATATACTGGTAGCTTGCAAACATTTCACGAGTATTCGACAGCTGATACTAGATTAATAATATTGTGAGTGGTGGAAGATTTTGCTCGAAACCCAGCTTGGTAGATCGGCAAGATCTTATTCCTCTCTATCCATATATTTAGGTCATCGAGTAAAACCTTTGCAAATAATTTTGCCGGAATGTCCAGCATCGCTAAGAATACTTATCTCCCTATTCTCTACCAATCCCCTCAGCATAACCATCCTCCCGTCTGTCTCAGCCACCACTTGCAACCGCTGAAACGGGACATGTGGCGCCACCCATATAAGTACTCCTCTTGCGTAGGCCGAGTACGAAGAGCCCACCAGCACCCCCTTCCACTTTCCCGCAATTGTGTCAATCTTCTCACGTGCAAGGTGAGTTTCCTGTAGCAATGCAATATCTATTTTCTGCATGCGCAGATACAGCATAACCTTGTTCCTTTTTAAATAGCTATTAAGCCCCCGCACATTCCATGTGAGTATTTTAAGGTCCCCCATAGCCCGGTATGATCCCATTCCCACCCCACCAGGTGCAGTGTAACCTTGAGTTCCATTCCAATCTATATAGGCTCGCATCCCCTTCTAAAACCCTGTTAACCACAATCACACCAAACTTCCCACTCCCTCTCCCCCCCGCCTCCCAACCCTTCCCCAACACTCTCCCCCCAACTGTTGCCCAACTCCATCCCTAGATCTCAGGCTCCCCCGCATCTAGCTCTTTCCGGCTTTCGCCTGTACTCGAAGCTCTGCAGGGTGAGGCCGCCCTAGTGGCCAACCTACTATAACTACAACTACAATTCGGGGGGTAGGGTGCTACCGCCCTGCCGCTCCAATAGCACATCAAAGAACTACACATTGCTATACAGTTTAAATATATGTAACCACCACTATATTCAAGTCCATCAATTCTCTCACAATCCGCAATATGTTATCGGATATCAGCCTCCTACCGCCAGGCCCATCGTTCTCAGCCTTCGCCTAGGATGTCCGCTCGCTGCCATAGCAAAATGCATACCGTGTGTGAGTCACTTTTCACGTCCATTTTGTGTCTCCTCTGTGTCTTGATCCGGGCAGCCCTGCAGATCCAACCACCTTGTCGCTTCTTCCGGAGTGTCAAAAAAGTGCATTTTGCCCTTATACACGACCTTCAATTTCACAGAGTACAGCAGCATATATTTTATCCCAGCTGCCCGCAGCCTCCTTTTGATGGTTACATAGCTGTACCGCTGCCTCTGGACCAGCATAGTGTAATCCGGGTATGCCGTGATAGTGCTCAAGGCCCTCTCGATTTTTCTGCCTTTCCGAAAATACTCCAATATTTTTTCCCGGTATTTATAGTTCAGTATCTTGCCAATTATCGCTCGTGGAGGGGCCCCCGGTCTCGGCTTCCGCATGAGGGCTCTATGTGCACGCTCGACCACAAATCCTTGCGAGAGTGTACCGACACTGATTCCTTGTAGGAGTAAGTTCTCGATATAATCAGTCGGGTCCTGGCCCTCCTCGCCTTCCGGCAGCCCCACCACACGAATGTTGTTTCTCCTCGCTCTCCCTTCTGCTTCTTCTGCTCGAGACTCCAAGTTGGCCACTTGTTGCTTGAGGACATGGATCTCTTTTGTATTGTTGGCACCAGTGTCCGTATTAGATTTCACCGCGCCCTCCAGACTCCTTGTGCGTTCTGCCAGTCCCCTGACATCCTGTCTCAGCAGGGAGACTTCGATGCCCACTGCTTCAATCTTAGCCTCCAGGGAAGTGCGTAGGTCCATCATCGGAACCCCCCAAGATTCCTTCAGCTCCGTAATGGCTTCCAAAATCTGACGATTATCAGCCGCTGTCGCGCCCTCAGCCTGTGCCATCGGGCCTTTGGTTGAGGTGGCCGCAGGAGACAGTTGTGCTTTCGCAAAAATGTCCATCGTGGGCTGTTTGATCTTGTTCTTGCCCACGGCCCCTCGCGCCGCCATTTTCTGGTTACCATTGGGTCTCCCTATCACGATTCAGCGACCCAGTGTCTCCCCAGGCCCAATTTCCGCTCTTTACCGACTGTCGCGGTGGTCTCCAGGCAGTCGCAACCTCCACCTCCTCTCGCCGCTGCTAGTTCAATGCCGAGCGAGCGCTTCTCGTGCTGGTCGTGGTGCGGCCTGCATTTTCACACCTCTGCTGCCCTCGGGCCCCTGCCGTACGAAACCCTGGTTTCGTTTCTTTTGTTGTCGGCCATCTTGTGTGACAATGGACCGAGCCGCCGCCGTCATTCGTCGAGCAATTCCTCCAGACTCCCGCTTACGATTTTTCTCGATCTTTATACAATGAGCGAAGCATCCATTCCCATGCGTGTGTTATCGATTCTGGAACCAGTGGCGCACTTATAAAGGTAGTTTGTACGGATCATCTGTCGGATCCTCCGGAGCTCCACGGGAAGCACGACTTACTCCATGGCTGCTCAAGCCACGCCCCCCTCTCAATAGTTGCCCACCTTGTCTCAGGTTCCTTCAGTTTCATACTGATGAAGCAAATGGGGTGTTCTCTACCTTTCTCATCCAGTTGATTAAGGAATGCACCTATACGTGTATTGGAAGCATCTGTTTGCACAATGAAGGGTTGGTGGTAGTCAGGAGATCTTAGAACTGGAGCTTGACAAAGGGCTCTTTTTAGGCTTTCAAAGGCCTGATTGCACTCCTCATTCCATTTGACCTTTTTAGGAAACTTAGGAGAGGAGATCACATTCAGTGGAGAAGCTATGGTCCCATAGTTCTCAATGAAATTCCTGTAAAACCCAGTGAGACCTAAGAAGGCTCTCACCTGGGTTTGAGTAGTAGGTGTTGTCCAATTTTGCACAGCTTCTATCTTGCTGAGCAAAGGCCTTATTTCACCACCTCCTACCTCATGTCCAAGGTAGACCATTTTACTCTGACCGGCTGGTTATGGATGTATAAATCCATGAATACGCTGTGCGCCAAAATGGGTTTTGGCGCACGCGGCTGGCGAAAGCTGCTACAGGCGCACTCTGTGTGCCAGCCGCGGCCGCCACTTCTGCGCTTAATTCCATGAATTACCCCCGCTGTCTCTTAGTAGGCTAGTAGTAGGTGGGGGATAAGATAGGCGGCGGTTGGGGAAGCCTTCCATAGAGCAACCTTTCTTTGAATGCAGGCTTAAACTGACAAATATAGTTCACAGTTGCCGAAAGGTGATTGGTTTCAGCCGTGCTCAAAATTGGCTTTCACTAGAAATACACCGACTACAAAACTGGAGGTGTCCTTTAGGCTCCAGTCTCTCTGGAGGCGTGGGAACGAATCCCACCGCTGCCAACTGTTTTATTATTGTGCGCTTTTGAAAATATATAATGCATGTACGATTTTTTTCACCCATTCCTCGGATTTCTACTTTCACCGGGCTCCCTTAGATAGACGCACTTTGTAATGCACGCTTGCTTTTTCTCAAAAAGGGAGACTTTTGTGCTCATTCTGTTTTATGACATGAACGTCTTCTAAACACCGACTATATCGGTATTGCATAGTTGTTGTTTTTTTCATACTTGTTTAAACTAACGTTTCCAAATATGCAACTTTCCCATATGTTGCTTCCTTAGTTGTACATTCCAGTCAGAGAACCAATCCCGATAAGGGAAAACAGTTTTCCACCTGAAGAAGGTCTAGCAGTGCCATCTCCGCAGGCAGTGCTATGTCCCTTTATGAACCAGGAGGCCAGAAGGCGGAGTTCTGAGATGATGCAGGAGTTGGAGAGGGGGAATTCTGGAGGATAACTGAAAAGGGAGACAGTAGGAGGCTGGAAAAAGATGGTTAGGAAGAAAGAAAAGTTGATTGGGAAAAAAAGAGGAATAGGTGGAAGTGAAAGAGGAGGGGAAGAGGGGGAACTTCATGCGAATGAAGGAACAGGCGGGGAAAAGTCAGTAGTGGGTGGTAGAATAGAAGGTAGTAGCTGGAAGTGGGACGATCAGGAGAATTGAGGAAAGGTTGAAGGAGATCAGCACATGGCAGAGGGGGAAGGTGTTAACTAGAGATTGAAAGAAGTAGAGAGGAAAAGATGAAGGAGGGAGTTAATCTAGGAGATAAGAAGGAAGAGAAGAGGAATGATCTGGTGCTGGGATGTAACAGCAGGCCTTTAAGTGTACCAGGGCTAGCCTGGACCGAGCCCCGTCAGTTGCCAAAAAGCCCTGCCGGTGGCCACCCCGAACGAGCCCCAGCCGCTCAGAAAACATCTGTCAAGCAGCCTGTGTAGCTGAAGTGCTGCAGTTACACAGGCTGCATGCAGGTGTCAGCACCTCGGAGGTACTGACACCTGCAAGCAGCATGTGTAACTGTGCAGTGCTACACAGGCTGCTTGAAGTCTCTGTACTCAGAAACAGGAGGAGGGCTTGACTGCCCAGCTCTCCTTTTGTTTCTGAGTAAATAGTCATCACGCAGCATGAAGCCAAGGGGCTTCATGGCTTAATGCTTAATGCTTGATGACTTAACTCGAAAACAAAAGGAGTGCTGTCAACCCGCCTCCTGTTTCTGAGTACAGAGACATCAGCAGCAGGATGACATTTCATTCAAAGAGCTGGTGGTTTAGGAGTTGCCTACCACCGGATCCTTGGATAAAGGGACTGCCTGCTGTGTGTGAGCTGGGGCACACTTGTGTCACACCTTTGGTGCACCCAACCCCTTCTTTTGTTTAAATGAAGTGACTGAGTGCATCAAAGGTAATAATGCCAGTGCAGGCCAGCTCTCCTTCTGTTACCAGCACTCCCCTAACCTTAGGCGAGGGAGGGCTTTCCTTGGGGCGTGGCCTGCGTAGGCCACACCTCCCTCAGGAGACCCGTCCCCCTGGATTTCTAATCTCACTTAAAGCAACGTGTAACAGCCATGGGGAAAGTGAGCTCCCAGACAAGGAGGGGCTTGCAATAGAAGAGCAGGAGAACCTGGACAACGAGGGGCTTGCAATAGAAGAGCAGGAGAACCTGGACAAGGAAGAGGTTGCACTAGAAGAGCAGGAGAACCTGGACAAGGAGGAGGTTGCAATAGAAGAGCAGGAGAACCTGGACAATGAAGAGGTTGCAATAGAAGAACCGGAAAACCTGGACAGGGAGGAGGTTGCAATAGAAGAGCCGGAAAACCTGGACAGGGAGGAGGTTGCAATAGAAGAGCAGGAGAAGCCGGACAAGGAGGAGATTACAATAGAAGAGCAGGAGAACCTGGACAAGGAGGAGGTTGCAATAGAAGAGAAGTAGAAAACTAGTGTAGGGAAGGTTGGGCGTTCATGTTCCGCTAGAAAGAAGCTGATAGGCCTTAAGTCCAAGGAGCATCGGGAAATAGGGGTGGACGATTGAGCATGTCACAGAACATGGAAGAGGTAAAGGAAAAGTTAGAGGAAGGAACTAGTGGAAAGGAAAAGAGAATGAGCTGAGGAGGGTACCCTGGTAGTGCTTTAAATGGAAAAAAAGAAGTGCAGGTATTCACCAAGTTACAAAGCTGGACATTTCGGCACAGTGCTTTTGGCGCTGGACCTTTTCGGCACACCCTGTTGTCCTCAGGCATTGCCCAGTGAGATTGAAGTATGTGCCAAGGAGCACACACTTTGGTAAAGCAGTGTATCTGAGATCCTTGCAAACAAACGTCCAGTTTGTCGTTATGTAAATTGTGTTGAGAAAGTTTGAATATCTAGATTAAATGAGGCTTTCTTTTTTGCGTATCAAACTCGCAGATCATAGATGTAAACTAGAATGGGAGTTTTATTATTGCGCGCGTTCATTGCCTAATAAGAATGTTGGTAGGTAACTGGATTGCCAGTGAAGGCTGCCGCATTTTAATAAAGCAGGAAAAGAACCGAGCAACACGTGATCTGAAAACTCTTGAATGATGCAGTCAGATAACCTGGTACAGGCGCAACAACAGTCTTGTCATGTGTGAGAGGCAGCCGTGAGAGGCGTGCTCAAGTCTTTACATCTGAACACGATATCCGAGCTGAGGTCGTTCACCAAATACCTAATTCCTCCTCTAGGTCATTCTGCGTCTATGCAAGTTGGGCAATCTTGCCTCTTCCCTAAACTGCGCTTCCGCTTTGTAACAATAGTTTCTGGTTTCTTTGCCAATTCCTACCACAACTATTTATTGTATCACTGGGCAGCGATAATACGTATACGAAAAGCACAATTTACGTTTTCGCAAGCTGTGATGGCCGAGTGGTTAAGGCGTTGGACTCGAAATCCAATGGGGTTTCCCCGCGCAGGTTCGAATCCTGCTTACAGCGTGTGTTTTTATTTTCAAACGCTTGGTACTTTATAACGCAGACACATCGCATTTGCTGTTAGTCCCATACCCCAATTCCCATCAATTAGAATTCAAATTTCACTTCCCAGAACGACTGATGAAACCAGTCTCCTTTAAGTGTCACCGGAATATCAAATTTTATTCAGAAAATAATAAATTTTAAATCCAAAGCAAGCACTTTGCATAAAAATAAAGCAAAAAAAACGCTGTGAAGGGCACAAAAGTATTATTTTCCCATAGGAGGCTACTGTGTTAAGTCCATTCAGCTTATTTATCACATTGCTTCAAGGCAACAATATTGTATAATATACTATAGAGATGGGCCTCGTTACAAGGGTGGCGGCCACGGTATGAACGGTGCCGGTAAGCCACCGGCACCGTTCATACCGGGCAGCCGCATTAGGAGTTCTGCTCGTGGGTTCCTGACAGCCCGCCAGGTGTTATTGGACAGAATGGGGATTGGGAGCCCGGCATTACCTCCACCCGTGAATGGGCAATTAGCGGCCCACTCATCTCGTAATGGGCCGGTTATTGCCCAATCGCGAGCGGCGGTGCCGGTAGCAGGCATGGCGGTAGCCGTGCCTGCCATACAGGCACGGCTACCGCCATGCTCGTAATGAGGCCCAATGTAATGCAAAACAGCCTTGCAAAGAACGTAAGCCATTCTAGCTGCCTATTGGGGCTAAAATAAGCATTGCAAGTTGTGTGCACTCAGTAAACAACCAAATAACAGGCAAAGCACATTACCACTGAACAATAACAACTTACATGCATGGTAAGTCTGTTAGGGAGAATTCTCCAAATGTGCTAATTTCCCTTACCTTTTGAGACCCCCCTGTGCTGGATTTCTGGAATTTAATGTTTTACCTGAAAAGAGTGTGAGTCTTTTTATCCCACTCTTTCATGTATTTTGATGTGTGTTTTACTTTCGTGTTCTTTGGTTATGGAATTTTAAAACAACTCCAGTGTCATCATCTGTTTCTGTGTGTCACACAGCACCTTCAGTGCAGTGGCACAGGAGTGTCTCTCAGACTCCCCCAGGTTTAAATACTTTCTTTGGGACTGACTATTGTCTCTCAGAGCATGTAAAGTTAAATTGACTTTACTTTTCTCTTTAAATGTATTGACCCAGCACAACCTATCTTACTATAGAGTGCTGGAGGGGTTGCCTCGCTTTCCCTGAGTCAAAAAACTCATGTAACAGTAAAATGTTACCTTTTCCTATTTTAAATGGCTGGTGGCAGTGGTTTAGATCAACTACCGTGATTTTTTCGACCGCTAACAACGGTAACTAAAAATCAGGATTAGCCATGTTTTTCAATATGGCGCCCCAGACCTATCTGTAAAAACAGACTCCGGTCATCTTTTTTTCCCCATTTCTTTTAGGAAAAGTCCTTCTTGTGTTTGTATCTGCACGCCAAACCAGGTTTGGTCCCTTTGTTCGTGCCCTTTGGCGGGCTTCTGAACTGAAGCCCTCCTCTGGTGCCAGAGTGTCTGGGGTGGATAGGATGTGAGGGAGGTGCCCGAAACTCTCTGTGCTTAGTCTCCTAGGAGTCCTGAATGCACTCTGGTGTGATTGGCCGGCTGGCTGTCCGGCAAGGACAGCCACCCTGCTGTGTGAGTGACAGCCAGGCTGGAATGAATGGGGGATAACTGTTCTAAAGCAGGTCTCTGGGACTTGGAAAGCAGAGTCGACCACTGGAACGAAAGAACCGAAGATGAAAGGAAGAGGACTGCAGCAACTCCTGGACGACCGGTGAAGCCCTGCTGCAGGTCCGAATTGCCTGAAACTCCGACAAAGAAGCCATTCAAGGTTCACGTCTTCCCTTTAGTTTGGTGCGAACAATCAACTCGTAAGCCACCTGGACACCGTCCTATTCTGGTCGAATTTTCATCAGAGTGTTGTTGAAAACCGTATAGCCAGAGGGAAGGAAACCAGGGGGACCCCTAAGGCACTCGCACCTTAAACCGACGTCTTGCTACAGCTTTTGGCTTCTTCCCTGGACAGTGCAGGAACCTCCCGACATCCTCCTTCTTTTCCCCACGACTGAAGCATAGGAACAGCGAGATCTGTTCGAACTGCCAGGAACAACTGATTCAGCTACAGCTTTCTGCATTCAAAAGGTACTGTGCAAACGCGGTCCGGAAAACTTTTCGGCCATTGAGAAAGTGCATGAAACTTTCCTCAACTACGAAGGCTTGTCCTTCCCTAAACATTCGTCAAACTTTTCGCCTAGCCAAATCCTTTAAAAATCTGTGGCAAAGACATAACCGTTAATTTACCAGTACTGTGCTATCCTATACAAAATACTCTGAACCATTGACTTTGGCCCAGGCCTATTGAGAAGATTTGCTGGTTGTATTTAACTGTTACCCTTGCCCTGCCTATGAATGTATTTGGGCTGTCTATTCTTATAATCTTGTCTTTTCCCTCCCTTCTTAAGTATTTGAAGTGCTGTATTGCGCACACTTCATTTTTTAGCTAAACTTGTTCAATTACATACCGGTTGGATTTTTGTGGTGTGTTAGTGTGTGATATTGAGTTGCTTATGCTAGTGTGTAATGTTTTTATAAATGACTGAGTAAATAAATGTATATTCTTTTACTGAGAACCCTTGAATAAGTGTTTACTTGAATCGTTGTATTGGTTGGTCCTTTGTGTAACTTGTTCTACTGCTCACTTAAACTCTTGAGATACGTCTGGCTGCTCAGACATCGCTACCACTTTACTGTGTAGTACGGGCTTGTACCAAAGGTGAAATTGTGCTTACACTTTTAGTCCTAATTACCTGTAGTGTTCACAAAGGGTACTGCAGGTGATTCTGCCTACAGCGGTGAGGATAAAGTATACTTGTTACATTTAGGGGCCGATTCAGGGAACAAATGTGCACCGAAAATCTTGGCGAAAGCCGGCGTAAGTGTGAAACGATAAGCGCACACGTGCGATTCATGGAAGGGCCTGCGTGTGTTTCCGGTGGGATGTGCGCCAAATCCGTGCGTGGCACACACGGGCGCACACGTCATTGAAACATCCATAACGCACAACGTTAGTGCACACACCAAAAAGGGGGGGGGACACGGGGCGTAACGTGCAGAATGGGGAACAACGTGTGAAAATAAGGGAGTAACTGGGGATGTACTGCTGGGAAGCACACGGAACGCCCACACGCACGCGAACCACACGTATTCATGGAATCGAATAGAGGAAACCCGCGCACGGCCAAAGACACACACAGGCCGAAACACGTCCGCCACACGAAGGCAGGCGGTAGTGTCCATGTGCATTACAAAAGTGTGTGCAAACAATAAACACTTATATACAGCTACGATTAATGTCACATTCTGTGGCCCCCTAGGAGAAATGATGTGTCACGCAACGCACAGGCATCCCAGAAAAGTAAGAAAAAGAGATAAGCGACCCCTGTTGCCCACGTGCGTGTAAAAAAAACACATGCAGTACGCTGTTGCAGCCAGGAACACAAAAAATATGTACGCGAACAACACGCAGGCTAGAATGCCCGTAAAAAAAAGGGGTAGGTGACAAACATGGACACCCGCAGTGGGAAAAATAGCGTGTGCAACTCACCGTCTGCCTTGCGTGTAGAAGAAGAACGCGTAGCCAACACCCACCCGCTATGAAGTAATCGCGTGTGAACCCCGGCGCCTGGAAAACACATGCACAACTTCCCATGAAAAGAACGTACAGAGCGATGGAAACCCACGTGGGATCTTCAACCCGTGCCAGGGGAACACCTGCGCATGTCATGTCACAGATGCGCTTACACGCTAAGGGCCTTTCCTCGAATTACACGCTGACGTGCAGTTTTTTCCCGTGCCAAATCACCCCGTATCAAGCTGGCCACGCAACAGCACACGGAAGACTACGCTCCTGCCCAGAAGGCCATTTTCCTGCCCCCCAGAGCTCCAAGCCTGCTCCCACCTGCCATCTGCTGCTGCCTGACTGCCTGTTGGCCACGTGCCCTGCTGTTTGGTGCCTGCACATCAGCCATCTGCAGGGGTCCAGTTACTGTGACCACCCCTGCTGGAACAGAAGACTCCCTACTGAAGTTCCATTGCATCACATCCCAGCACCAGGACCTAGTTGCCCACCCACACCTGCCTCGGGGGTTGCCATGTCGGGGGAAACACCATCGGAGACCACTAGCAACCCCCATCAAGAGAGGCAGAGGGCTACCAGCTTCAGTGCGGCAGAAGTTGGTATCCAGGTGGAGCAAGTCCTGATGAATGATGATGCCCTCTTTGGAAGTTCACGCGGCGACAATGAAGGATGGATGAGGATCTGGAAGGACATCATGGCTGCCATCCACGTGGAGGGGGTGGCAGCCACAACATGTAACACGTCCGGAAGCACTGGGAGGACTTCAGGTCCAGGACCCTCAGCAAGGCCCGGCGCCTCTTGAAGGCAAAACATGCAGAGGGATGCTGGGTCAGCCTTACCAACATCCAGATGAGGGCCCTGGAAGGCATAAACTCAGTGCTCCACCTCCAGATCCTTCAGAAGCAGACCCGTCCGGAGTCGAGCGGTATGTGACCATGCATACTGATTGGACGCTGTGCATGTTGAGGTGTGGCAGGAGTGTGCAGGTTGGACATATGTCTTGGAAGGCCCATGTATGGATGTGTATGTACAGGGACATGAGCCTGCCGCATGTAAGTCCAGTCATGTGTGAGGCACATCAATGTTGTATGTGTTTGAATGCATGGTGCCCAAATGCATGTGTCGGTACACACATGTTTGAAATTATGTGTATGTACTGTGGCATGGTTGTGGTGTGACACATGGATGCTGGTTCCACCTTCATGTATGTGCACAATGTACACATGCGTGTGTGTGTTTGTATTTGACATGTGTGCCACTGTGATACACCATGGATGCATGTGACACCGACATGTAGGAGGTTGATTGGCAGATGTGAAATGGATGCCGATGATTCAACTGCGACATGCATCTGTACATCTGTACAGATGCATGTATCTCTGGTGGCGTGTGTGCATGTGTTTGGCACTCCCCGTGTTGCATGTGACGTCAGGCTAACCTTCGGATGCTCATGCTGTTGTATGTTTGTGGATGGTGCTGCCTGTGTGTGGGTTCAAATTATAGGTGTGTTGGGGATTGTGATGCCATGTGTGAAGTTTGACACTGCCACTCATGTGCAACTGTCATGTGTGTATCAGACCATTGTACAGTGCCCTGATGCCTGTGTTCTGTCTCTCCCTGTCTGCAGCATCAACTGATGAAGAGGGCGGAGGCGGTGCTGTGGAGCACAGTGGCAGGGATCCTACCACCAGCCGGAGACGCAAGGCTCAGCTACCCTCCCATGTTGTCATCAGGTCGGGGAGTGAGGCGTCTGGTGCCGCGTCCACAGCCGCAGCTGCCGAGGGTAGGTCCAAGAGGCGGAGGTCGTAGGTGGACTCTTCGGCAGCAGAAGGGGCAGCTGAGACCCCACAGGGGCCTATGGAGGAAGATGGCACCGAGTCATCCAGGTTGATGGAGGGTTTGGTTGAGGAGGGGGCCGTGGAAGGGCCACACACAGGGTCTGGAGGGGGATTCCACTGGTGTTTGTGGTGCAGTCCAGGGACAGCAGGCAGCACAGGCAGCCGCGGAGGTGCCTGTGTGTAATCCTGTCCCCGAACCTGTGACTGCATCATCCGGCACCAGCAGGGATGCCTTCGCCCAGACCCGTTTTCAGCGATGGGATGAGCAAACAACAACTGGCCTTCCTCTCCCTGCAGATGTGGCAATCCGGGACCATGTTGAGCCTGTCCTGGCTGGGGTGGCGTTGCGTTGCGTCAACCTGGCATCCGGGATGAAGTGCAGGTTTCTCGTGAGGACTCTGCACGTTATTTCGGATGCCTCATTGACCGCGTCGACCTACTAGGACGGGTCACCAGTGCTGGGTTCCTCCGTGTGCTGGACCTTCTACCGACCCCCTCCTCAACTGAACCCCCCATGCACCAGTCGTCCTCTGTGCCATCTTCCTGCCCAAGTATCACCTGGGCATCCTGTGGAGCTGCCTCTGACCCAGCGGCCAGGCTGGTGGAGGACACATCCCTGCCACAGTCGGGAGTCGGAGGTCCAGCAGGGGTGGCTACCACAACAACTGGACCCCAGCAGGAGGAGGACATGCAGGCTTCATCAGGCAGGGCACATGCACGGCAGCAGCAGGGTCAAGGTGGGAACGATGATGGCTCGGGCAATCAACATCAGAGGGGCAGGCATCGGCCAGAGGGCAGCAGGACCCTGGATTGGGAGTGTCTTCCGTGTGGCAGCGGTTGGCCCGGCAAATAGATGCGGAGTGGCGGCAGCGGAAGAGGCACGGCGCACTATGGTCATGGCATAGAACTTCATACGCAGGGCGTTGAGGCGGGCTGAGTGCCTTGAGAAAATTCGCAGGGAGTTGGAGGTGGACATGGCTTTATCCCTGCGAGACCTCGGGCCCAGGGAACAGGCCCGCCTCCAGGACGTTGAAGTGGAGTATGATGATGCCCTGGCCCGGGACATCAACAAGTGAGCCGTTAGACTTGCCTGCCGCCATTGTATATAGTTCATTAGTCTAAGTTTTCTTTCTATTTCTTTTTCATTTGGGGTGCATGGACTATGCCCCACCTTTTTGTATATAGTTATTTATTAGGTAGGGTTTTTTGTAGGTTTCCTTTGGATTGTTGGGCTCATGGACACTTGGATGTTCTTTTGTAAATAGTTTTCGATGTGGGTTTAATTTTCTTGGACCCATGGTGGAATACTTTGCTTTTTTTTAGCTCTGATTTTTTTTTTTAATGGACAGACCCATAGGCCATTTTACTTTGGATTTTATTGGTTGCAGGATTTATTTTTTTTAATAATTTTTGGAGTTCCGGACATGGATTCTTTCTTTTCATTAGTGTGTGATTTTGTTTTATTCTTTTCGTTGATTCTTCAATACACTTTTTTTCTATACTTTTCTTGTGTGGTCTTCTATCATTTTTTTGTACATGTCACAATGTTGTTTTTCACAGTCATGTGTCACCATTGTGTGGGTCTGAGGGACACGTATTCATGGGCATGCTGGTTATGTATTTTCTATCATGACTTTGGGAATTCAATGTGGGGTGTTTGGACTGGGGTGGCCTGGGTGGCCATAAGGCCCATGGGTCTGGAGTGTGATGACGTGTCGGATGGGGGGACATGAGTTGGGGCCTGCTGGCAGGTGCCCGTCACTGCTGGGTGGGTGGGGGTGCAGGGGGACATGAGCCGGGGCCTGCTGGCAGGTGCCCGTCACTGCTGGTTGCGTGGGGGTGCAGGGGGACATGAGTCGGGGCCTGCTGGCAGGTGCCCGTCACTGCTGGGTGGGTGGGGGATCAGGGGTACATGAGTCGGGGCCTGCTGGCAGTTGCCCATCACTGCTGGGTGGGTGGGGGTGCAGGGGGACATGAGTCGGGGCTCACAAGTGCGCTCACAAGTGCATGGTGCCATGTGGGCTGCCTGCAGGGCATGGGGAGGGTTATAGGGTAGTCCCCTGTGGTGTGGGCTGCCTGCAGGGCATGGCGAGGGTTGTAGGGTAGTCCCTGTTAGGCAGAATCCTGTGCATTTCCCTTAGGGAGCACTACAGAAGATTAAGACTACAGGTATGAGCAATAAATCCCCTTTGGTATCAGTCTGTACCACAATGATTTAGTTGGTAGCTGTGGCTAAGCAGTCAGACTTATCTCAAGAGGGAGATGAGCAGTATTCAGGGTTTACACAATAGGACTACAGCACTAGGGCACAAGGAAACACTGACCAAAACTTTGCATTAAAAAGAATATATCTATTTATTTTACACACTTCTAGTTCAACACATTAATCACAGTTAATAAAGCAAGTTAAAATCAGTCAAGAAAAGTATACCCAACTCCCTAGTTAAATTGTAGACAAGTTTGAGCAAGAGTGAAAACTGACCAAAACGGCACAGAGAAAACCAAACACAAATGACACTCTAGCAATTTCTCACAAGGGAGGGAAAGCACAAGTTATACAGGAATATCTTCTTACACACCCTAGCAACACTTCCCATAAGTTTGTGAACAAGTTTAGGCAAAGCAGTACTTTAGCATAGAGAATACTTAAATGAAAACCGAGCAAAATGGCACTTCACAAGTTTTAAAAGTGAGAAGGAAAAGGTGGTTGTAAGAATTGGGTGCACCAACACAGTTCTAGTGGAGAAGCAATCTAGAGAAGGCAGTTGTAACAGATTTAGCCAGAGTCAATAAGCCTGTGCCAGAGTCAGTGGTACAGGGCAAAGAGCTCAGAAGCAAAATGTTCTTGTAGCTGCAGTCAAGTCTTTGGTTAACGATTCAAAAAGGTGGATGCAGGAGGTGAAAGACAATGTTAGGCGATAGGGACGGCCAACCCAACAGGTAGGTAAAGGATTTAAAACACCTTTAGCACTACCGCACGAAAAAGGAGGCCTGGCAGAACAATTTACCTTAAAATGAAGAAGAGGCTCCTGCAGTGGCGGTTGTTCCTGGTAGTTACTGCAGTTCGGGGGATCCAGCAGAGAGGCTCTCGTCGTGGAGGAAGGTTCGAGTTACTGCACTACCCAGGGAAGAAACCAGAAGCGGTGCTGTCAAACGAAATCAGAGGTACGCTCCTTTAAATCGCGGTCCGGGTGGAAGGCTGCCTGGCTATGCGGCCTCCAAGTACAGGGCACCCACGATTCGACCAAGGCAGGTCCGAGAAGGCGATTAGCAAACTGGTTGGCCCCACCAGCTCAAGGGAAGAAGGCTCTTTCAGATGAAGATCTCCTCTTGTCATGTGGAGAAAAGTGATGAGACGCTGCAGCAGAGCTTCACCGGTAGTTCAGTCGTTGCAGATGTCTTTGGCTTCTCTCCTCTTCGGTTCCTCATTTCCAGTGACGACGTCTTGCTCTTCCAGTGCTCAGGACCCTGCTTTTATGCAAAAAGATCCCAATTAATACAGCCTAGCTGTCACTCACACAGTGGAGTGGTCATCTTGGCGGGAGACCCCCCAGCCTATCAGGGCAGAGTGCGACATAAATTGCTGTGGCAACCCCGTCCAGGGGTCCTACTCCCCCTCCCACACAGTGGGACCCACCCCAGACTCAGTCGCGCCGAAAGGAGGGCTTCTTGGCAGAAGCCTGCCAAAAGGACAAACAAAGGATCCCCGACCTGGGTTAGGAGTTTAGGGAAAGACACGAGAAAGAATTTATATAAAAGTTCTGGCAAATAAAACCTACGGGAGTAAAGTTAATATAAGAATAAACCGGCGGTATGCTAGAGGCTGTCAGAAAATGTGGTAGCCTCGAACAATGGAAAAATCCCATAGAGAAATATTTGCGGTCGAATATTTTTGGTAGTAACCACTGCACCAGCCAGAAACTTTTGAGAGAGGGACTGTAGGGTATCCTCTCGAAAATGAACACCAGGGAAAAACTATTAAACCTTCCCAGTACCTCCATAGTAAGATGGGTTGTACTGGTTTAGTTCATAAAAATTGACCAGTAAAGTCAATGGGGACTTTACATGCCCTGGGAGACGGTAGTCAGTCCCAGGGTATGGAGTCTACGTTTGGGGGTCGCTACGACACCCCTGTGTCACTGCACCGAGGGTGCTGTGTAACACATATTTATAAAGATGGTTCCTAGGGGGTGAGATAAACCCCATAGACATTAAACACAAAAAATAGCCTAGAACACACATAGCAAATATGCCTAAGAGTGGGAAAAAAGGGTCACACTCTTAGCAGGAGAAAGAAACACACCCTTGAAATTCAGCAAAGCTACTGGGGGACTCTATAGGTAAGGGAAATTAGCCATAGAATGAGAAGTCTCCCTTACAGTCCCCTGTGGTGTGGGCTGTCTGCAGGGCAAGGGCAGGGGGGAACCGCACACCCGGGAGGGCCCACAATGCCAAATCGCGTGTGAAACTCCCTGCGCACCCCCCAAATACACGTTCCCCACTTGCCCAAGGCCTATCGCGTGTGAAACTCCCCGCGCACCCCCAAAATACACTTTCCCCTCTCGCCCAAGGCCTATCGCCTGTGAAATGTCCCGTGCACCCCCCAAATACACGTTCCCCTTCTGCACCAGGCCCATCATGTGTGAAACTCCCCGCGCAGCCCCCAAATACACGTTCCCCGCTAGCCCGAGGCCTACCGCGTGTAAAACTTCCCGCGAAGCCCCCAAATACACGCAGGCACCCCATCCACCCTGGGCATGCCCCAAAGGCAGCCCACTCACCCTCCCCATGCCCCACAGGCAGGCCATACACCCTGGGCAAGCCCCACAGGCAGCCCACGCCACAGGGGGGTGCTTTTTCTATGCACTTTACCTGGCACGAGCGGGGTACGTGTATTCCGAGGGGTGTGCGGGGAGTTTTACACGTGATGGGCCTGGCGCAAGCAGGCTATGTGTATTCTGGGACGTGCGCAGGGAGTTTTACATGCAATGGGCCTGGCGCGAGCAGGGTATGTGTATTCTGGGACGTGCGCAGGGAGTTTTAAACGCAATGGGCCAGGCGCGAGCAGGGTATGTGTATTCTGGGAGGTGCGCGGGGAGTTTTACACGTGTTTTCGCTGGCGCGAGTGGGGTATGTGTATTCCGAGGGGTGCGCGGGGAGTTTTACACGCGTTTTTGCTGGTGCGAGCGGGGTACGTGTATTCTGGGGCGTGTGCGGGGAGTTTTACATGCGTTTTCGTGGTTAGGGGGCTGTATGCTGGTCCACTGGCCTTTGCGCCAGGTACGGGATTGGTGCGATTTCTTTGGCACACGGGGCGGGGTTGGGGGCGTAACTGGCGCTGCTGCAGGGTCGCTGCACCACTCTGCGCCACGGCTGCTTATGGATGTTTTAAACCAAGAATACGCTGTGCGCCTAAATGGGTTTTGGTGCACGGGGCTGGCGCAGACTGCCGCATGCGCCATTTGTGCGCTGATTTGTATGAATTACTCCCTTAGAGCGCTACTTGTACTTTTGTTCAAATAATCCTCCTAAGGCAAAGCAACACTAGTAAAGCAATTGTTTTATCATGACTGATATGGAAGGCTACAGACAGGAGACCCTTATGACTTTAACTTTTGATCAATTGAGAGATATGTGTAAATCTAGGAATCTCACTGTAAAAGGCTAAAGGTTGAATTGATAGAAAAGTTGTTAGAATACCAAAGTCTTAGGAGTCGGTCTGAATCCCCCACACTTGCAGCAAATGTGGAAAATGTTGATGAGGATGATAATGTTTCTGAGAGTAACTCAAATGTTATGGATGAGTTAGAGGAGGAAGAAGAGTCTTCAAATGTAGGCACTGTTTTACCTCTATCTGCTCATAGGCCTCAACCTCTGACCACAGGGACCCCACCAGAATTTGTCTCCTTTGGAAGAATGAGACTTGAGTTAGAGTTTATAAGAATCCAAGCACAAACTTAATGCAAACATCAAGAACTTAAACTCAGAGAGATGGAATTGAACCATGCACTAGAGATGAAAAAAATGTCTGTTGAAACTGGTTCCCTCCCAGAGTCTTCTAGGTCTTCCAGTCCTAAGAGGCCTTGCATGCCCAAAGATGCAGTAAGTATGTATGAGGTTGGCTGCTTTTGAATATAACCATGGGATTCAAGACATTACAGGGAATCAGTTGATTCCTTGGCTTTTTTCTAGGCTACTCCCTGTTGCAACTGATGTGGTAAAGGAGTTGGGGGCTATAGACAGAAAGGAGTATGAAACTGTGAAGCTAGCTTTGATAGCTAGATTTGGGAAGACCCCTTCTCAGTATCTCAAGGGGTTTAGAACCCTCAAAATGCATGATAGTACCCCTTGGGCTACCTGGGTGACTGAATGTTTGAAAAACTGAGATGGTTGTGTTAAGGATTACATAGTGAACACTTATGAAGGTATGAGGAATTTGTTTATGTTGGAGTCTATTTATGATGCCTGCTCTCCTGAGCTGAGACAGCACTTGGCTGACTCTAAGGAACTGTATCCCAAGAAGTTAGCAAGGGCTGCTGACTTTTGGGTTGCAAACAGGGCTACTCACAAGGATTCTGGGGCAACTCAGAAGAAGGATGAGGGGAAGCAGCACAAAAAGGACAACAAGGAGAATTCTAATACCTCCAATCCAAAAGAGGGCCACAAACAGAACAAGGGTAAGCCATAAGGGAAACCAAATCAGGCTAGTGTACCTTCTGGGGACAAACCAGAAGGAGGTTGGAACAAACCCCCATTCATAAAGACATTTGGTAAATGTTATGCTTGTGGGTCAACTGGCCATGTGAAAGGGACCCAGATGTAAGGGTAAACTTTCAGGGGTCCACGCTGTCTCCTTAGCCTTCTCCCCAGTGGATGAAGTACCAATGACAAGTGAAAACCTTCACATACTTGCTGAGGAACCCATGAAAGTCTCAGCCAGTGAATCTTTAGTATCGCTGGGTCTGTGGAAACAACAGAATGTAGGTGTTTACAACTCTATTCCAAACAATACTAAAGAGTATTACAAAGACAGTGTTCTTGTCAATGGTCAGGAGACCCCTGCCATTCGAGACACTAGGGCCAGCATAACTGTAGTTGATTAATAATTTTTTAAGGTTGAGGATGTTGTTAAGGCACCCTAAATCTTAACTAAGCTTGCTATAGGCCCTGTCCAAATGCATCCACAGTTACCAGCTCTCATCCAGGGTAATGAATGATATGACTGTCAAGATACCTGTATGTGTGGAGAGTGAAGTACCTGGGAGAGTCCTGT
Organism: Ambystoma mexicanum; assembly: GCF_040938575.1. Taxonomy (NCBI): domain Eukaryota; kingdom Metazoa; phylum Chordata; class Amphibia; order Caudata; family Ambystomatidae; genus Ambystoma; species Ambystoma mexicanum. The sequence continues at coordinate 233,483,271 of NC_090921.1, forward strand.
TGGGGAATGACTTAAAAACTCTTGGAGTTGTATCAAGGACTGCCCAGGCCTCCCAGCAAGAGGAAACAGGAGCAGACTAGGAAGCCCAGAGCAAGTACCATAAGGGGCTCTCCTGGTGATTATAGAGGAAACTATAACTCCCAGTCCACAGGACTTATTGACTGCAATTTCTAGGAAGAAGGAGGAAAATGGGCAACCTAAAACCTCCAGGAAGAAACCAGCCAGCACTCCTGTGCTACCAACAAGGACATCCCCGAGAGGACTGTCCAAGATCACACCTGTGATCCCTCCACCAGCTGAGGCTGAGTGTGGGGAACAACCTTGTGTGGTTGAATCAGCTGCTGCGGAATCAGAGCTGGAAGAGAACCTTGCTCCTGTTGGAGATCTGGATCCTGCAGACCATCCTGAGCTGCAGTCTTTACTGGCAGCAAGTGGAGCCTGTAGGACAGACTTCAGCAGAGGTCAAAGAGAGTGTCCTACTCTTGAAGGTCTTTGCTGACAGGCAGCTTCACAGCTGGATGGGCAAGAGCCAGGGGAGCACAGGTTATACTGGGAAGATGGCATCTTCTACAGTGAACCAACTGAGTCTATCCCAGAGGACTACAGAAGACCTCTAGTGCCTCTTGAAAGCAGACTCCAGTTCCTACAGTTAGCCCATGAGATACTTTTGGCTAGTCACTTAAGTTTTAAGAAGACCAAAGAAAGGCTCTCTTTACATTTCTACTGGCCTACGTTGGGGTATGATGTAGATACGTTCTGTCACACTTGCCAAACCTCTGGCAAGAGTGGAGCCAAGAATGTGGCACCCTTGGTGCCTCTCCCAGTGGTGGGAGTTCCTTTCGAGAGGGTAGGAGTCGACATTGTTGGTCCCTTGGACCCTCCCACATCTTCAGGAAACAGGTTTATCCTGGTGGTAGAAGACCATGCTACTAGGTATCCTGAAGCTATACCTATGAGGACTGTTACAGCTCAGGCTGTTGCTAAAGCTACTTGGTATTTTTACCAGGGTAGGTTTTCCTAAAGAAGTTATCTCTGTCGAAGGATCCAATTTTATGTCCCACTACATGCAGCCCATGTGGAAAAACTGTGGAGTAACTTACATGTTCTCAACTGCCTACCATCCACAGACAAATAGATTGGTAGAGCGGTTCAACCGTACAAAGAAGAGCATGATAGGTGCTTTAGAGGAACCCCTCAGAAGAAAGTGGGACCTTCTACTGCCATGCCTTCTATTTGCATATAGAGAAGTCCCTCAGGAGGGAGTTGGATTTAGTCCCTTTGAACTTCTTTATGGCAATCCAGTTGGAGGCCCTTTGGCCCTAATTAAGGAGGGGTTGGAGAGTGGTCCTTCCCCCTAGCCAGTCAGAGTCACTTACTATGTGATAGGTCTCCGGAGGAGAATGTCACACATGATGGCAGAAGCATCTGATAACTTAAACGCAGGTCAGGCTCTGGTCAAACAAGGCAGAGGGCCTTACAGGACAAGTGGATGGGACCCTTCAAGGTTGTGGGTAAACCTGGAGAGGTCAACTATCTGGTGGACCTAGGCAATCCTAAGGAGGCTCCCAGAGTCTTTCACACCAACCGTTTAAAGGCTTATGTCTCAAGACCAGAAGTGGGAGCCTTCCTTCTAGCTTCAGCCGAAGAGGAGGAGGAGAGTGAACCTCTACCTGACCTACTCAGAAGCCAGCCTTTAGATGAGAAAATAGAAGGAGTTAATCTCTCTTCTAATTTGACACCTGAACAACAGGAGGAGTGCAAGTTTATGTTAAATCAGTTTGCCTCCATGTTTTCACTATCACCAGGTTTGACCCCTTGGGGCCAGCATGATATTCAAACTGGTGACTGTTTACCTGTCAAAAACAGAGGTTACAGGATGTCAGATCATGTAAGATCCCACATAAAGGAGGAGGTCAACAAGATGCTTGGTCTCGGGGTGATAGAGCCCTCTACCAGTCCATGGTCTAGTCCAGTTGTTCTAGTACCAAAGTCAGGAACCAATGAGTTGAGATTCGGTGTGGACTATAGAGCTCTTAATGCAGTCATCAAGACTGATGCCCACCCTTTACCAAGGACAGATGAACTGGTGGATGAACTTGGTTCAGCCAAGTACCTCAGTACATTTGATCTCACTTCAGGATATTGGCAAATAGCACTGACAGACCATGCCAAGGAGAAAACTGCATTCTCCACCCCAGCAGGCCTCTACCAGTTTAAAGTAATGCCTTTCTGGACTAAAGAATGCACCTGCTACATTCCAAAGGATGGTTAATCAAGTTCTGAATGGGATGGAGGACTTCTGCATGGCATATTTGGGTGACATTGCAGTGTTCAGCCAGCCCTACTTAGAAAGAACATGTTGACCACTTAGGATATGTTTTGCAGGCTCTTGAGCAGGCCCATCAGACCATAAAGGGATAGTAAATGTCAAATTTGTCAGAGTAAAGTGGTCTACCTTGGACATGAGGTTGGAGGAGGTGAAATCAGGCTATTGCCTAGCAAAGTACAAGCTGTACAAAACTGTGCCACCCCTACTACTCAAACCCAAGTGAGAGCCTTCCTAGGCCTCACTGGTTACTATAGAAACTTCATAGAGAACTATGGGACCATAGCTTCTCCTTTGAATGTGATCGCCTCTCCCAATTTCCCTAAAAAGGTCAGGTGGAATGAGGAGTGCACTCAAGCATTTGAAGGCCTGAAGAAAGCCCTTTGTCAAGCTCCAGTCCTAAGAGCTCCTGACTATAACCAAACCTTCATTGTGCAGACAGATGCTTCAAATACAGGTATGATGTGATATGGCATTTATAACGCGCCTATAGACAAGTGTTTCAAGGCGCGACGAGGCAATGGGGGGGACAAAGGGAAGTCAAACAACGATCCTACTAGGCCAGGTGTCATTCAGATCGCGCAAGTGCATGGGAAGGGGGAGAAAAAGGAAAAGTGCGGGGGAAGGGAGAGCGGAAAGTGCAGTACATGGGAAAGTGAAATAAATAGTGGAATAAATAAGATAAATAAAATGGCCAGCTGGTGGCAAGTGCAAGGAAGTGCAGACATAAGTGCTGGTACGGGGACTGTATAGATACAGAAAAATCAGTCGCCAGGTGCAGGGGTTGCCAGGGAGGCAGTGCAGGTGGGCAATTGACGGGGCCTAGGCCAGAGATCAAACAGGGTGGCCAGGTAACCAGTGCAGTTTCGGTCAGGAATTCAGCACGGTAGAGGGGGAGAGAAAGCAGAAGCAAAGAGGAAGGTTTTGAGGTGCTTCCGGAACCGGAGATGGTTCTCCTCAAGTTTCAGGGAGGCAGGAAGGCTGTTCCAGAGAGAGGCCTTGCCGAAGAGAGTGATCTGCTACCAACTTGGAGAAGCGACTGACACCAAGGTTTTTAGCCTTGCAGGTGGGAGTAGGAAGAGGGCCAAGAGCGGTCGGCCAGAGAGCTGCCTGGAAGGAGGGAGTGGGTGTATAGGTGCAGTCCTTAGTCAACTTGATGAGAAAGGTAGGGAGCACCCCCATTTGCTTCATCAGCAGGAAGCAGAAGGAACCAGAAACAAGATGGGCAACCATTGAGCGTGAATGCTTTGCTATTGTGTGGTCATTGAAGAGGTTTAGACCATACTTGCATGGATCTACTTTTGTGATTCAAACTGGCCACCAACCCTTGAGATGGTTGATGCAAATGAAATGGGAAAACCCAAAACTACTGAGATGGTCAATCAGCCTGCAAGGGTTTGATTTTACCATTGAACACAGGCCAGGGTGTCACCACCAAAATGTTGATGGTCTCTCCAGGATGTTTGACCGACTGGAGTGAGGAGATTCATCCAGGAGTGGATTAAATCCTCCTGTCCCTTAGTCTGGGGGCGACGAGTGTTAGGGATAATTCTCCAAATGTGCTAATTTCCCTGACCTTTTGAGACCCCCAGCAACTTTTCAGGATTTCTGGGATTTAATGTCTTACCTGGGTAAGAGTGTGAGCCTTTTCTCCCACTCTTTCATGTACTTTGATGTGTGTTTTACTTTTGTGTTCTTTGGTTATGGAGTTTTAAAACACCTCCAGTGGCATCATCTTTTTCTGTGTCACACAGCACCTTCAGTGAAGTTTCACAGGGGTGTCTCTCAGACTCCCCCAGGTTTAAATACCTTCTCTGGGACTGACTACTGTCGCCCAGTGCATGTTAAGTTAAATTGACTTTATTAGTCTCTTTAAATGTACATACCCAGCACACCCTATCTTACTATAGAGTGGCAGAGGGGTTGCCTAGCTTCCCCTGAGTCTAAACACTCATGTAACAATAAAATGTTACCTTTTCCTATTTTAAATGGCTGGTGGCAGTGGTTTAGTTCAACTACTGTGATTTTTCACGACCGCTAACAACGGTAACTAAAAATCAGGGGTAGCCATGTTTTTCAATATGGCACCCCAGACCTATCTGTAAAAACAGACTCCAGAGCTATCTGTAAAAACAGGTCATCTTTTTTTTGCCATTTCTTTTAGGAAAAGTCCTTCTTGTGTTTGTATCTGCGCGCCAAACCAGGTTTGGTCTCTTTGTTCGTGCCCTTTGGCGGGCTTCTGAACTGAAGCCCTCCTCTGGTGCCAGAGTGTCTGGGGTGGATAGGATGTGAGGGAGGTGCCCGAAACTCTCGGTGCTTAGTCTCCTAAGAGTCCTGAATGCACTTTGGCCGACTGGCTGTCCGGCAAGGAGAGCCACCCTGCTGTGTGAGTGACAGCCAGGCTGGAATGAATGGAGGAAAACTGTTTAAAAGCAGGTCTATGGGACTTGGAAAGCAGAGTCGACCACTGGAACGAAAGAAACGAAGAGAGGAAGGAAGAGGACTGCTGCAACTCCTGGACGACCGGTAAAGCCATGCTGCAGATCCGGATTGCCTGAAACTCTGACGACGGAGAATCCCGTCAAAGTTAACTTCTTCCCTTGAGTTTGGTGGGAACAACCAACTTGCAAGCCACCTGGACACCGTCTTATTCTGGTCGAATTTTCATCAGAGTGCTGTTGAAAACCGGATAGCCAGAGGGAAGGAAACCAGGGGGACTTTAAGGCACTCACACCTTAAACTGACATCTTGCTACAGCTTTTGGCCTCTTCATTGGGCAGTGCAGGAACCTCCCGACGTCCTCCTTCTTGTCCCCACGACTGAAGCACAGGAACAGCGAGATCTGCTCGAACTGCCAGGGACACCTGCCTCAGCTACAGCTTTCTTGTATATGAGATCCTTACACACAAACTCCAGTTTGTCTTATGTGAATTGTGTTGAGAAAGTTTGAATATCTAGATTAAATGAGGCTTTCTTTTTTGCGTATCAAACTCGCAGATCATAGATGTAAACTAGAATGGGAGTTTTATTATTGCGCGCGTTCATTGCCTAATAAGAATTTCGGTAGGTAACTGGAGTGTAGTTGGATTGCCAGTAAAGGCTGCCACATTTTAATAAAGCAGGAAAAGAACAGAGCAACACGTGATCTGAAAACTCTTGAATGATGCAGTCAGATAACCTGGTACAGGCGCAACAACAGTCTTGTCATGTGTGAGAGGCAGCCGTGAGAGGCGTGCTCAAGTCTTTACACCTGAATACGATATGAGGTCGTTCCCCAAATACCCATTTCCTCCTCTTGGTCATTCTGTGTCTATGCAAGTTGGGCAATCCTGCCTCTTACCTCAACTGCGCTTGCGTTTTGTAACAATAGTTTCTGTTTTCTTTTCAAATTCCTCACACAACTTTTTATTGTATCACTGTGCAGTGATAATATGCATACGGACAGGGCCAGATAGGTTTCCGCAAGCTGTGATGGCCGAGTGGTTAAGGCGTTGGACTCGAAATCCAATGGGGTTTCCCCGCGCAGGTTCGAATCCTGCTTACAGCGTATCTCGCTTTTACTTTGAAACGCTTGTTACTTTCTAACGCAGACACATTGCATTTGCTGTTTTGCAATGTCCCATTTAGTCCTATACTCCAATTCCCATCAATTAGAATTCAAATTCTACTTCCCAGAACGACTGATGAAACCAGTCGCCTTTAAGTGTCGCTAGAATATCAAATTTTATTCTGAAAATAATAATGTTTAAATCCAAAGCAAGCACTTTGCATAAAAATAAACGCTGTGAAGGGCACGAAAGAATTATTTTCCCATAGGAGGCTACCGTGTTAAGCACATTCAGCTTATTTATCACATTGCTTCAAGACAACAATATTGTATACTACACTATAGACAATGTAATGCAAATCAGCCTTGTAAAGAACGTAAGCCATTCTAGCTGCCTGTTGGAGCTAAAATAAGCAATGCATGTTGTGTGCGTTCATTAAACAACCAAATACCCACATTACCACTGAACAATAACAACTTAGATGTATGTTAAGTCAAACGAATTCCGAAAGCGCACGTCTACCCAGTGCGAGAGGGCAGGGGTGCAACTAGACTGACACTCGATGGGGGGTGGCAACATGTCAATTGGTAGGGCAGAGTTTACCTTCGAAGACTTTGTCTGGGTGGGCGTTGCAAATTTACTTTTATGGTGCCCTATTATTCCCGTTGGCCCAAAGGAATGTTCATGGAAACTAGTGTCCAACTAGGAGCCAATGGGGCAATGTAACTAATTTCCCAAAAAACATCCTGATGGCTGTGGACGAACTACTCGTATTTGGTTTTGACCTAACTCAGGAACTAATACTTGCTCAAATATGAACAACTCGAGACTGAGTCCTGCGTCCAACGATAATCACCTTTGATAGACGCTGGGAACTACGCAAAGCCATCAAAGTCTCTGCTAATCTTGGTCAATCAAATACGACTTCCCAAAGGAGTACTTCCCACACCAATGACATCTGGAAGAATAAAGCATCCACCAAGTAGCCACGACAAGTTACATGCGATCAAACATGTGAATTCCTGTCGTGGAATGCAAGGGGATTCAGCCATCTTTTTAATAGGTTTGATGTTCCAATGGGAAATGTGTTCGTAATATGTCTCCAGGAAACCTGGTTAAGCGAGATACCTACAAAAGACAGCTTTGTCATTGTAATGAATCCAGCTATTAAAAACGAACAAGGGAGACCGTCATCTGGTCTTTTAACCCTAGTAAAAATCAATACCTGGTGGTCAATTGTGACTTCTTGCTGTCCAAATCCCTATGTCCAGATGGTTTTGATGCGGTCTGATGATGTCAATATATCTACAAGGAAACATCTGCTAATCTCAAATGGATATTGGAATCCGGAAAAAATTAGCACTAAGCCCTTCCTAAACTCGGTCACATGTATGATAGATGAAGTCATAACTTTGTATTTGAATATCTTGATCATATGTTGTGGCGATCTAAATTGCTCCTGGTTCAAAATCGACCACAAACCAAAGCACGTTTTGCCACAACCGATCGACGAAGTAAATGTTAGAGGTCAAATGTGGAGCTTGGCTTTGCAAAACAGAAACTGTCAAATGGTTAACGGTAACGTGAAAGGTGACCAACCACCATGTGCAACGTGGTCGAACCAAAAATCAAGTTTCATTATTGACTATTTCTGGGTATCCCAAACCTTTTTTACCCAAGAATTGAAGCTCGAAGTTCGCAAGATGCCTGACAGTGATCACGACCTGTTGTGCTTCTCTTGTATGTTGGAATGGTCACAATGTGCAAAACAGTACGCTCTTCCGTTATCAGTGAATCCTGGGGGAAACCGTCTTCGGATTAATGACTCTCAAATCCATTCATTGAGTCTGCAATTATTCAATCAGAAAGAAGGATTGTCGGTTGAGTATGCACCACTTTTAGTCAATTTTATCATTGTCAAATCTGCAGACAGAGTGATGGGAATATCCCACAAGCATCTCACATCGTCACTACAAACTACAGCAAAAAGGGAGATGCGTCGTGAAATAAGAGCTATGAAAAAGTCATCCCTCACTAGTTTTTGCGACAACAATCTTGAAAGTGCAATTCGAGCACGACGCCAAAATTACCGGAACTGGCTAAAATCTGCAAAAATGATTATTGAACAAGATAAAGCAGAACTAATGATGAAACAGTTGCTGACTAAAAATTCAAGCAAAATTTGGAGGATTTTGAATACAGGATATTTGCGACATTCACCTTCTGTGCTTAACGCAATTGATGCATTCACATGGGAGACCCACTTTGTGAAAATACTTAGTACTCCCTTGAGTGAAGGATCGCCTGATTCATCTGATAACATGATCCGATGGGATTTGGAAATCCAGCAAGACGACATCAAAATTGCAATACGCCCTCTGAAGAATTCACACGCTGCTGGTCTGGACATGATATCCAACATGATGCTAAAACAAAACGAAACGCAATGGTCAGTCTTCATAGATGCCTTGTTTTGTTCACTATCCTCCTTAAGGACTATTCCTGAATCCTGGCGTGAAGCCATCATCGTACCTATATATAAGAAAGGTAATCGGGTGGATCCCGAAAACTATCGCCCGATTGCTCTGTTAGATACGATAGGCAAGTTATTTGCCTCTTTTCTACGACAACGACTTGCGCAGTGATCCATGCAAGAAGAAATCTACGATGTTCGTCAAACTGGCTTTACTAAAGGAGTTGGAGTTGAGGTTAACCTACTGATCTTAAACATATTGAAATCAGAAACCCGAAAAGCAAAAAGGCGACTACATCTGTCATTCATCGATCTGCGAGGAGCGTTCGACAGTGTCAATCGTATCAAACTCTGGCAGAAATTGTCAAACTGGAATTGTCCTCAAAAGTTGCTACAACCAATTAAGGCGCTGCATTCTAATACTTCCATTCAGATTCGTTTAAATAATCAAGGAGACCTATCGAACAAAATCTTTACCAACAAGGGGGTGAAACAGGGATGTCCCCTGGCAGCCGAACCTTTCAAATTGTTCATTTCTGACTTTCCGAAACATCTGGAAGCTGTCAGATGCTTCTCGCCAAAGATAAAAAAACACCGAAATTCGCTGCATAACTTATGCGGACGATCTTGTCCTAGTAGATCTTACACAAACTGGTCCTCAACGCTTGTTAACAAGTCTGTGTGAGTATCTTAATAGGAATGATCTTGAATTAAATACAGGTACAACAAAGATCGTGACCATTGGTGCTGGTGTTTCCAGAAAATATAAGTCCTTCTCCTGGAAAATCAATGGAATCTCTTTGAGTTCAGTAAATTCCATTCGATACCTTGGAATAACTTTCAACACTTCTATCAGTGAACATCACTGGAAGTTGGACCTCACAAATCGGATGATTCAATTCAGCATTCAAGCCTCAAAAATAAACAAGCAATATGGCAAATTTTCTCTTGAACCGGTACTAATTTTCTACATTCAAAAGGTTATACCCGCTATTACGTTTGGATCTGAATCAGGCTGGAACATTGATGCCCTATTCTGGCAGAAGCTTGAAGGCTTATTTTGGCATCGGGTATTGCATCTACCCTCATACATTTCAATGGTGTCTCTTTGATATGAATTATCAATAAATTCAATACATAGCTGCATCATGTGGAAATCAATAATGGTGCTACGAAAGATGAAGCTGCACCCACTGCCTCCGTCATACCAACTTTTTGAAAATTGTCCAGGCTCTGGACGACCGGGCCTTCTTGGAGACTGGCAGCAATTACTGGAAGCCACTCTAAACAATGCCGATTTGAACAATCCTCAGTGCGTAAAAAAGAAATTTGACTGATGGTGTTGGATCCAGAATTACGATCTGCTGAAAACAAAGCCTACATTCTTGAGATCAGGAATAGGCGAACACAAACTCAATGCTTATTGTTGTTACTTGGTAACTTGCCCCTCACAACATCATTGTGACCAATTTTTGAGGCTGCGTTTGAATGCATTAAACACCAGGGAAATGCAATTTCTACGACATATTAATGAAGCAAAAGGCAATCTTTGCAGATTCTGCAACCTTCGAATCAAATCTATCGAACATCTAATTACCGGATGCCCTGCGCTAACTTCACGTCGACTGCGTCACTTAGGAGACTTTACCCCTGTTGAATCAGACAAACAAAATTGGTGGTCTTATGCAGTTGCCGGACATAACTTTAAGTTGAACTGCGCAATCGTTAACTTCTTGGACTCTCTAAATTGAACTGAAAAATGATGTTGTATGGAACTCTTAAATTGTTATTAACACAATGACATGATACAATTTTATATGCTGGATTGCTGATTGTTTTTTTTCATATTGTAATGGATAACAAGACATATATGACGATGTGTTGTAACAAAAGCTTGGCGACTTGTTAGCTTGCCAACAGGTTCGCTGCGCTGAAGTTTCAATAAAAAATAAATTTAAAAAAAACATGGTAGGTTTTCGTTAGCGAGAATTCTCATTTATGGCTAATTTCCCTTACCTAGTGAGTCCCTCAGCAGCTTTGCTGGATTTCTGGGGTTTATGTTTTCCACCTGGTAAAGAGTGTGAACCTTTTTCCCACTCTTACATGTGTTTTGCCATGTGTATTTCAACTGTTTGTGTGATCTTGGGCTCTGGAGCCACACCACTCCATGAGCCCCACTTTTTGTGTATGTTACACAGCACCTTCGGTGCAGTGACACAGGGTTGTCTCTAAGACTTCCCCCTGACTCCATTTTTCTGGGGCTGACTACTGTCCCCCAGAAAAAGGTAAAGTTGCCATTTACTTTATGTAGTCATTTAAACTGCAGACCAGTACACCCCATCTTACATGGAGTACTGGAAGGGGATAATTCCTACTCCTTTTTGTCTGCGCCTCTTGGAGCTTTGTTTTCGCTCCCTTAACACGAAGACTTAGCTGGTGGCAGTGGTACCTACCCTATCTTTTCTACCGCGATTATATTATATAAACGTGGTACTGTTTTAGGCTATTGTATTAGCCTCGAACTTAAACCTGCTTGACCAAATACTTTTTAATTTGGCTCCGGTCGGGTTTTATCTCAATTTCTTTTTGTTAAAATCCTTCTTGTGTTTTACTTTGCGCGGCAAACAAGGTTTGCCTTCTTTGTTCGCTGACCTTTGGCGGGCTTCTGTCCAGAAGACCTCCTTTAGCGTCTGGGTGTATAGGTGGGCTGAATGGGAGGGAGGGGTGTAGTCACCCCCTGCACAGGGTCTCCTTGGAGACCCAAGTCACACTTTGTCTTGATTGGCTGAGATGCTTGTCCGAGCCGGACAACCCCCCTGCTGAGTGATTGACAGCCAGGCTGTGTGAATGGGGGATTTTGGCATAAAAGGCAGGACTCTTGGGCTGGAAGTCAGAGTCGCCACTGGAACTGCAAGGAATCGAAGAGAAGCAGAGAAGAAGATGGCTGGTGCAACTCCGGAGTCCCGGTGAAGCCCTGCTGCAGTCCTGAGCTGTCTACCCTTCAACGACAAGAGAAGATCCAGTCCAGAGTCTTCTTCCTTTGAGCCTGGTGGGATCGACCAGCTCACCTTTTTCAGCCAGAGGATCCTCTTCTTGGTCGAAATCGCTGTACACATCTGTAGTCGTCCGGATAGCCATCTGAAGAGCCTCTCCTGTTTTAAAGGAGCGCACCTTTTATTCACCGTTGCTTTGCTGCTGCTGGCCTCATCCCTGGGTAGTGCAGATTGCTCCAGACGTCCTCCTTCTTGTCCCCACAACTGAAGCTCCAGGAACCGTGAGTCTGCAGGAACTACCAGGAAGAACAGCTGTGGCACCAGCTTTTCTTCGAATGAATAAGGTACTGTGTCCGACTTCGAGGAACTAGGGTGAACCCTTTTTTCCTCACCAAAGGCTTGTCCTTATCTACCTTCCCTCTTATAACTTTTGCCTCCCTTGTGACAATATCTAAGTACTCCTGGCAATCATGAATCGTGAACTGTTCTAACCTTGTGATCCTCGACAACAGGACCCCTGTCCCATTGACACTGGCGCAGGCCTCTTGACTTTTATCTACGTTTTAGAAAGTATCCTCTGATTCTATCTGCCTTGACAAAAGTATTGCTTATGATTTTTATCCCCTATTTTATTGTGTTAATTCATGTGCTAAGTGTGTTTGACCTCGGTAACATTTCTTCTCGCGGGTACGCCTTTCTTTAGTAAGACCGAACTGTCATTACTGTCAAAAAGTGATTGCGTATTAACCCACGGTAATGTCTTTGTTTCACAACACCGGTCCATCAAATCCAATATACTTACCTTGAATTGAACTGCACAAGGGGAATTGGTTGTGTGTAGTATATTTGAAATGTGGTTTTAATTTAATAGAAGTGAAGTGTTTTATGAACAGATGGTTTAAAAATAAATGTACTTATATTTTTTAACCAGAAACCTTGAGTCAGTGTTTGCTTAAGTCACAGTAATTGTGGTCCCTTTGTGTAATCTCTGCTAGTGCTCATTTGCTCTTGAGATAAGTCTGGCTGAATTCAACCTAACAGTTTTAAATACAAAATGCGCTTGATGGTACCTACCAGTATGATATTGCTGTGGTTGTGTTGTGGTGCATGTGCATGTCCCCCAGAAGCGGCGAGAGCAAGGAGGAAGATGTATGGTAGGCCGATACAGGGCCAAGCTGAAACATTGAATAAGCGAGTTCGCACAACCCGAGCTACAAGATAGAAGAGCCTTGGAAGGCTGATGCAGAGCCCATCTGAAACCTTGCGTAATTGACTTTGCACTGATCGAGAAGCTGCAAGGACCAGGGAGAAGAGTCCTGGAAGGCAGACATGGAGCCCAGTTGAAAAGCTTCGTAAGCGCCTCTGCGATGAAAGAAGAGGTGACCAGGCTAAGCGCCCCTCCTGAGCACCACTACTCAAGTCATTCAGGTGGACCGTGGCTCAAATGGAAATGGAGGCAAGCAAAACAGGGAGAAAGAAGAAGAACCCAGAGTGGGGAAAGACTAAAAATGCCCCAGGGGAGTTGTGTGAGAAGGGGAAGAACCGCAGAGTCACAAGAGTGTGAGAGAACCCAAGAGTGCCCAGAGTTGAAAAGAAGCTGGAAAACAACCCGAGATCAGGGGAAGGCAGAGAAAGCCCCAGAGTGCGGAGTGAAATAAACAGGAGCCGCAGAGTGCGGAGGGACTGAGAGAGCCCCAGACTGGGGAAGAAGGAAAACAGAAGGCATCTGTGAGAAACCTACCAGTTCCCAGGGATCTCTCTCTCAGGTGGCCAGGGCACAGCTATCGCCTTTGGATCCAGACCTGGGGGTGGACCAGTGTGGGAGGATCACCCGTGTGAGGGGTCTTCGGGGAGTGGGGGTGAGGCAACCAATAGTGAGATGTGGTATTCCCTCCTTTCATGTGCCTATGACCCATCCTATTTTATAGGATCCTCCAACGTCCCAACCCCCCCCTCCCTTTTCTACCCAAACAATAGGAAGAGGGCGATTGAGAGTACAGAGGCTAACCCTTACATATCTCATTGGACATGTCCCGCTAATTGGGTCAGGCACTTGACTTTAATTACATACATCTGATACTCATTAACTCTCCCCACATGGATAAAAGGTGGAACATAGAGACACACTCGTAGCAAGGTGGAACACAAGAAGGAGTAGAACTTCTGAGGCAAAGCCAAACCTATTGGAGCAAAATGACCCACAGAGGGTCAACAGCAAAGGGTAGAGGAACCTAGGAGATCCCTGCAGGAGGTTGCTGCCTCGAAAGAGGTGTGAAAGATATGTGGGGAAGGCCAAATCCCAGACAAGAAGACTGCATTGTGTTTCAAGGGCGCTAGTGACCCTCCCGGGTGATCGACAGAGTTGGAGAGGCGAGGCTAAGCATGTGACTTGTGAATTAAAACTGCAAAGACAAGAAAGGAATGCACACAGCCGGTGATCTGGCGAGAGACATGAAAGGCTGATGTGTGTTAAGGAAAGAATGAAGGTGCAACAGTATATCTCACAATTGAAGGCTGCACACGTGTGGACGAGCGATGGAAGGCTGATCTATTGGGAACTTTAAATTACCGATAACTGGGAAGCCAGTGATACAGAGTAGTGGAGTGGCCCGGCGAAAGGAAGTAGCCGACTCGAAAGGCTCTGTGAAAGGTGGAATGTTTTGTTATAAAGCGACAAAATGAATTAACTCTAAAATGTGTAATGATCAAGATTAACCCTGCAAAAGGGCAAGTGAATGTTGAACTTTGGTGCTTGGGATACTGAACTACCCAGACCAAGAGATACTGGGGTAAATAAAACAAGAGTCTGAGCTGAAGGGAAAGTTGAAGTGGTCATGCAGAGGTCGATAGTAAAAACCTTGCACATTCAAAAGTCTTCGACATTAGGAAAAGGTCGGTGCCCGACTGAGGGAGACCAAAAGTGTGATTAAATTAGGGGAAGGCAACCCCTAAAGAATGTGAATTAAGCTTGAGGAAGAGAACCCCTGCAAGTTCTGTGATTGAAAGGTTTGAGCTTGCCTGAGGGAGACCTACGTGAACTTTTTGCTGTGAGAGGTCCGAGCCCGACCGAGAAAGACCTACGTGAACTTTTGTTCAACTGTGAAAGAACTTTTGAAAACTGAAATAAGTGACTTTAACGTGGAAGACCAAGTGGGCCTCGATCCACATTTTGAACTGCTTTTATTTTGAGAACCTGAGCTAGAGTGTGTGATCCTGTGTAGGGGACCACCTTACTCCGTGCTGTCCAACGTGGAAAGGAGAGCTGACTCAACCACATTGATTCTTTATGTTATGATACTGATTTTCCTTTGCATACATATTCCCCTTTTCACCCTTTTTGTTTAAGAGATGGGCAGGCACTAGGTTTTGTTAGCATAGCCATCTTTGATTTGGCAGAGCCTGACTAGGGCTTTGCGTCTTTATTATTTGATGGTAGAGACTACTCCCATCATAGCCATAGGGCAAAGCAGTTTTTTCAAACCCCTGAAATTGAATAAAGCTTTTGAAATTGGATCTCTCGTGTCAGTGTCATACTTGTGATACCATGCCTCCTTTACATATGCTGTAGAAGTGGGATGCGACTCAATTGAGACTAATTGTGGGACCCTACAATTCCAGAAACGTAGTCACAGAGTTTCAGACCCCTCTACCGCCACAAAGGAATCCATATGCTTTGATTATCGTAGCAGCAGTGAAGCCACTATCCCTCCCGTGAAAAGAGGGATGATTCCCACTGACTTAGTCCTAATACCCCCTGCAGGTTGTTATAGAAGATTGGTCCCAAAATCTGGCCTAGCCTGGAAATTTGGTCTAGATGTTCTAGCAGGCATTATAGATACAGACTTTTGGGAGTTCTCTTACAGAACCATGGTGAGACCCCGTTTGAAATACGCCCTGTGGACAAAATTGCACAGGGAATTCTTTAGAAAGCTCTATTTCCCCGTTTTAGGGTAGAAATTGAACCAAAGGAAACTGAGAGAGGTAACTTAGGCTTTGGAGAGGCCGATGAGATATGTACCACCGAAGCAAAAGGGAAGAGGAACCTAACAGCCTTCCCGACCTAGCCTTCGACAAGGGAAATGATCCAGTGCTTTCTTACAAGTGATTCCTGAGGGAGAAGGATAAGAAAAGGGAAGCCCCTTTTTCTTCCTGAAACAGAGATTACTATATAGAAGGGAAACCTCCAGGTAAGGCCTAAGTAAGACTCAATTAGTAATTCCCAAAACCCATCACAAGATCGTGCTAGAGATTGCATACTCTCATTTAACAGGGAGGCACTTGGGACAATCTAAAACCCAAGCTCACATCAGTGGGAAATTCTATTGGTTGGGTATCCATGCTGACATGAAGAACTTCATTCAGACATGCAAGATATGCTCACATATTCCCCTACCTGCCCCTCTAAATCCATTACCAATAATAGAAGTCAATTTCTCTAGAATCAGGATGGCGATCATTGGACTATTGGAAACTTATAAAGTGGGAAATAAATATGTTCTCATAATTGTTGATTACGCTACCCAGTACCCAGAAGCCTTCCCCATGCGGAAACAACACAACCCAGCAAATTTTAAAACACCTGTTGCCATATTTTTCTAGGTTTGGTTTGCCGAAGGAAATTCTAATGGATCAGGAATCCAATTTCATGAGTAAGTCCATGGGTGAAGTTAATGAATTACTACACAGTACCACCTTAAGAACTTCAGTTTAGCACCCCCAAACAGACGGATTGTTAGGGAGATTTAATAAGACCCTCAGAATGATTCTGAGAAAGTTAATAGATGAGGATGGGAAGGACTGGGATTGTATGATCCTGTGGACCCTATTTACAGTAAGAAAGACCCCTCAAGCATCCACTGGTTTCTTCCCTTTCCAGTTACATTACGGAAGAGAACCAAGAGATATCTTAGTCATGCTCCGGGAGACCTGGGAAGAAAGAGAAGAGGCGCCAATTCCCCTCTCACAGACAGCTACCCAATTGCAAGAACACATGAAACTTGTCCGGAGTCTAGTCCACACATGGGCCCTAGGAGGTACTAGAGCAAACAGGAACCTGTACCTATAAAATAGCCCAACCCGATAGAAGGCAAAAGACCCACCTCTACCACATAAATCTTCCGAAAGAGTGGAAAGAAAATCCTTCCACTAATACCGCCTCTATATTGCATTGTTTTGTAGCTGAGGAAATAGATAACTCCGAACGTATTCCCCAAGAACTATCTAAACATAAGCAAAAGGATTTGAACGACCTTATTACTGCATACCCCGATGTATTTTGTGAGAACCCAGGGAGAGTACATGGTACTTACCACTGTATAAGAACTCCAAAGGGGAAAGTGCTCCATTTGAAGCCAAACAGTCTCCCAGAAGCACAAAAGCAGGTAGTGATTGACGAGGTTAAAAAAATGTTAATGGCAAACACCATCGAGCCCTCTTCAGGTCCATGGTCCTCACCTATTGTGTTGGCAAATAAACCTGATCACTCTTTTTGCATAGACTTTAGGCAAGTCAACGCCATCTTGTCTTCGATGCCTATCTTATGCCACGTATTGATGATTTAATAGATAAACTTGGAAATGCCACATTCTTGTCAACCCTAGATTTAACCAGGAGATATTGGCAGATCCCTGTGCATGGACCTGATAAGGAAAAGACAGTTTCTATAGACCAGTAGGACTATTCCAATTCAAAGTCCTCCCTTTTGGATTGCATGGGGCCCGCCACTTTTCAACAACTCATGGACATGATATTACAGCCTTATTCTGATTTCTGTGGGGCCTATATTGACGACATAGTCATTTATAGTAAAACTTGGGAAGGTCATCTTTTCATCTTTCTACTATTATGAGGACCCTCCGAGAGGCCGTCTTAACTGCCAATCCATCCATATGTAAGCTAGCTCAGTCAGCATTGGAATGCCTAGGCTTCTTTGTAGGGAATGGCAGTGTCCAGCCCCAGCAAAAAAAATGAACGCCGCCCTAGATGCTCCCACACCCAAATCCAAGAAAGATCTCAGAGCATTGCTAGGATTGATTGGATATTATCGTAGGTTTATCCCATATTGTTCAGATAGAACAGCCAGACGGACAGACAAACTAACATATGCGCGTCCCCAGAAAATGTGTCGGACTGATGAGGACGATGCTTGTTACAATAACCTGAAACAAACCTTATGCCAAAATCCAATATTAAAAGTAGTGGACGTCGCAAAGGAATTCGTATTACAGACTGATGCCTCCCTTACAGGGTAAGGAGCAGTATTATCGCAAATACACAATGGATTACAACACCCAATCCTATTCACTAGCCGTAAACTCTTCCCCCGTGAGGAGAACTACTCTGTGTTGGAATTGGAAACCCTTGCCATCAAATGAGCAATTGTCCATTTTAGGTACTACCTTCTAGGGAGAAAATTCACACCCATCACTGACCACTCACCTGTGGTATCAATAAGTCCACGAAAGGACTCTAACCCTCGAGTCATGCTATGGTTCTTAGACCTGCAACCCTACTGTTTCACTGTGGAACACCAATAAGGTAAGGAACAGGGGAACATTGATTTCCTTTCCTGGTTTTCCTGCGAAACAGATGCAGCTACATCCCATAGGGGAAGGGTATGTGAGAAACCAAAGGGTGTCTCACCTACTAGTCCCCAGGGATCTCTCTCAGGTGGCCAGGCCCGCCATCAGCCTTTGGATCCAGACCCTGGGGGTGGACCAGTACGGGAGTATCACCTGGGTGAGGGGTCGTCGGGGAGTGGGGGTCAGGCAACCGATGGTGAGACTTGGTATTCCCTCCTTTCCCGTACCTATGACCCATCCTATTTTATAAGATTCTCCAACGTCCCAACTCCCCCCCTTTTCTACAAAAACACTGGGCCTTTTCTACAAAAACACTGGGCCGAGGTAGAGGGTAAATGAGAGTAAAGAGGTTAACCTTTACATATCTCATTGGACATGTCCCGCTAATCGGGTCAGGCAAAGTCAGGCACTTCACTTTAAGTACATACATCTGATGCCCATTAGCTCTCCCCAAACAGATAAAAGGGGGAACATAGAGGCACACTCTGAGCAAGGCGGAACACGAGAAGGAGCAGAACATCCGGGTGAAGGCAAACCTATTGGAGTAGAGCGACCAACAGAGGGACAATAGAGCAAAGAGTAGAGAAACCCAGGAGATCCCTGCAGGAGGTCGTTGCCTCCGAACAGCCGTGAAAGATACGCAGAGAAGTCCAAATCCTAGACAAGAAGACTGCATTGTGTTTCAAGGGCACCAGCGACCCATCCGGGAGAATGACACAGTTGGGAGGCGAGGCCAAGCCTGTGGTATTAGCCTTAACCGCAAAGACAAGAAAGGAATGCACACAGCGACATGAAAGGCCGGTGTGTGTTAAGGAAAGAATGAAGGTGCAACAGTATATCTCACAATTGAAGGCCGCACGCGTGTGCACGAAGGAAGGCAGACCTGTGGGGAACTTTAAATTACCGATAACTGTGAAGCCAGTGAAACTGAGTAGCAGAGTGGTCAGCCGGAAGTAAGTAGCCCACTCGAAAGTCTCTGCGAAAGGTGAAATGTTTTGTTATAAAGCGACAAAGTGAATGAACTCTAAAATGCGTAATGATCAAGACTAACCCTGACAAAAGTGGAAGTTAAAAAGGCGAATGTTGAACTTTTGTGCTTGTGATACTGAACTACCCAGAGACAGAGACACTGTGGCAAATAACACAAGAGTCTGAGCTGAAGGGAAAGTCGATTTGGTCCTGCAGATGTCTATAGTAAAAACCATGCACATTCGAAAGGCTTTGATATAAGGAAAAGGGCCGAGCCCGACTCAGGGAGACCAAAAGTGTGATAAATTAGGGGAAGAGAATCCCTAAATAATGTGAATTAAGCTTGGGGAAGAGACGCCCTGCAGGTTCTGTGATTTAAAGGTCCAACCACGACTGAGGGAAACCTATGTGAACTTTTTGCTTTGAGGGGTCCAAGCCTGATCGAGGGAGACTTGCGTGAACCTTTGTTGAACTGTGAAATATCTTTTGAAATCTGGAATCAGTGACTTTAACGTGGAAGAACAAGCAGGCCTCAATCCATGTTTTGAACTGCCTGTGTTTTGAGAACCTGAGCCAGAGTGTGTCATCCTGTGTACGGGGACCGCCTTACTCCATGCTGTCCCACGTGGGAAGGAGAGCTGACTCAGTCACATTGAGTCTTTATGTTATGCACTGATTTTCCTTTTCATACATATTCCCCATTAGCCCCTTTTTTTATAAGAGATAGGTCAGGCATTAGGGTTTGTTAGTATAGGCCATCTTTGATTTGACAGAGAGAGGGCCTCATTACGAGTTTGGAGGTAGCCATGCCGTTTTTAGCGGCATGGCTACCCCCAAACTCGGGTCCGGCTCCCTCAAAAGGGGACTTACTGGGCCCTTCCGACCTTAGAGGGCCCAGTAATTGCCTTTCGCGGGACCCAGACCCGATACGTCCCCATTCCCATTTGCGCCCCCATAGGGCTCAATGGGAATGGGGAGGATGCTAACAACGGGCCCGTTAATGACGGGCCCGTTGTTAGCATCCTGTACTGCTAGCGGGTCCCGCTCTACACGTGTGGTCTGGCTAGGCGTGCAGAGCGGAACCCGCTGCAGAACTCGTAATGTGGCGGCCCGGAATGTACGGTGCCGGTACCTTACCGGCACCGTTCATTCCGTGGTCGCCACACTTGTAATGAGGCCCAGGGACTGACTAGGACTGTGTTTCTTTATTATTTGATGGTAGAGACTACTCCCATCATAGCTGTAGGGCAAAGCAGGAGTTTTTCCAAACCCCGAAAATTGAATAAAGGTTTTGAAATGGTATCTCTTGTGTCAGTGTCATACTTGTGATACCATGCCTCCCTTACACATCCCTGAGAGAAGAGAGCGAGAAAGAATCCCAGAGATAGAGGACACAGAGAAAGTGAGAAACCTGGACTGGAATAGCTGGATAGCATTCCAGCACCTCTCTAGAACTGTAACTATGAACCAAAGCCTTTACTGAATGGGAGAACGGGTTGGGGGGTCAGAAGCCAGCGGCCATCCCCTCCAGTTTATAGTTCCACAAAGTTCCTCCTTGTTGTTTTCTTTTATTTATAGGGGAAGTGGGTAGGATTCTGGACAGAGGACTGTATAATATTTGTTTAAACCTCCTGACAAACCCCCTTTTGACTTTCTTTTATAGAATAGGGCTCTGATTTGTAGATTAAGGAAAGAGTATTTTGGGACTGGGAAAGAAAAAATAAAGGCTCTTGAAGTAAGCGTTGTTGTCAGAGCCCCGATTCTGACCTACCACCACATATGATATAATCACAGGTGCAGTGACTGTTAAGACTATATTTCTGTCTGTCAAATGAAGCGATATGGGAACTAACGAAGGGTCATTGCAACATTAACAATTGTAGGTGGCGACATCAGGAGCCACTAATGGGGGAGACCAAGGCAATACCATTTTGTCTCTAAAATCATGACATTTCCAGGTCCAAGATGTAATTTAGATCTTGAAAAAACTTATCGTCGGACATGGCATTCGGGTCCCAGTAAACATTCAATATCGCATACCCTTCATTTGTAGACATAACTTTTACCAGTAGCATGTATTTGTTTGGGGCGGACCACAAATTCAAGGTCAACCCCATCCCCTTTTTTACCGCCGTTAACATGCCCGAACTTGGGCGGCCAACAAGTGGCTTATGTGCAGCATTT
Source organism: Ambystoma mexicanum (assembly GCF_040938575.1). Classification (NCBI taxonomy): domain Eukaryota; kingdom Metazoa; phylum Chordata; class Amphibia; order Caudata; family Ambystomatidae; genus Ambystoma; species Ambystoma mexicanum. The sequence goes on from NC_090921.1 coordinate 233,504,345, forward strand.
ATGTGAATTTTGTGGTTTCCCAGAGAGGTAATTCTGAGAGCCAAGTCTCTTGAAGTAATATTATGTCCCATTTGCTTAACTCACTTTGATCGTTGTTGATAAGGTGTTTAAACCCCCTTGTGTTCCAGTTTAAGAGTGATACCCTACTTTCTTGTCCATCTTCGTATAGTTACTTCTAACTCTGCGTGCAACTGCACACACACAGGGTTTTGTTTAGCTGTAGTTCCTTCCTCATATTTGATTCGCCTGCTGTTTGTACATTTTCCAGATCCTTTCTCAAGGGTTGCTCTAGGTTGCCTCTTGGCTCTGTACTTAGTGCAAAACCCAGTTTAAACAGCTTCGCTTTGGCCTTACAAATTAAATTCTGTCCACCCTGGATTTAATCCAGAGTCTTATAGAATTTAAGCATCCTTTCCTAGTAAATTCCACTAGTACTATGTCCGAAGAAACAACGTTCTCCAATTGGGGGATCTCAGAAAAGATGGCCATCACTATTCAGATCATATTGCGTAGACGGTGGCATTCTACATGCTAAAACCAGAGAATAGGCCGCTGGATCTACTCTCTGAGTATTCCTTACATTTCTAACCTCCCCCTGTTGCCATCTATCGTTGGGACCCAAGTGTGTTGTTTGCGAATTTTGCACCACCAATTTACTCAACGCACTTTCTATTAGAAGTGCAATGGTACCCGTCATATCCTTCTGGCCCCCATCGAGTTCTTTTTGCAACATTCCTCCTATTGCTTCAGTGGGGCACAATGGCGCCCGATGGGATGGTATTTTAGGATTCCTCTCCACTTCCTTGGCGAGGTTCGCCCTGTCCCCACTTTCCAGCCCTCTAATACTCTGGCAATCTGGCCTATCACTCTCATTTTTCTTATTTGTTAAGATACCGTATACCTGTCGATTACAAACATCAGGCTTTGGAGTATTTGTCATAGTGGGGGCCACAATTGGGGGGGGGTCTCCAGCCATGAGAGCTTTCCGAATTTCAATTTGTTGGGCGATTAATGCTGCATCACTTTCCCCCTTTTCTTGGGGATCTTGTCGAGGTACCACCTGAGTACTTATCAGTTCCGGGTTCTCCCCTTTCCCCCCCCCCCGCCACATTCTTTGATCCTAGCACCTCCATGAACTCGTCTAACGGGGGTACTCCATTGCTTGTACCAGGGTAAAATTAAGAGTATAATTTCTTCTTACTTGTGTGTACTGTTGATATTTTTGTTTAATTGCCTCGAAATGCAATTATAGTGTGTCGCTTGGGCAATGTAATGGCTATGAAGAAATGTTTCACTGAGGATTTGCCTATCTTTTTCGGCGCCTGGTGATTTTTAGGGAGTTTTTTCAAGGCTGCTTTCTCTTTTTTGTTCTCCAGCACTCCTGGTGTAAATATAGTATATATCTTTCTCTGTAGATCTTTTTTCCTGTGTTTTGTAGCGGCTTGCTCAGGCATTATTGTCTTTGCTTCCAACGGGGCTGGGCATCCAAGAGCCTTATCATATATAATCTCTCTGATGCACAGCACCACCGAATCAATTTCCTTTATTTCATTAACAACAGCACTCTTTTTACACACCTGGGCTTTACGTGCCTTGCTTTCCGTTTGGCACGCTACCGAGGACACCCCCCTCTTTGGCTCTTCATTTACTTCTTTTTCAACCAGGGGGCACTCACTAGGGTTGTTCCTCAGGGATTGCCATAATAATATGTTTTGTAAGCTTTCTTCCTGTGATTGTAGTTTTTCTTCACATGATTGCAACATCTCAATAAAAGCATGCATCGCTACATTCAATGCTTGCAAGTTTATACCCATCATATTATCCGAGTGCTGTATAGTAAAAGATGTGAAGGGTACCTGGTTACTGCCTTGCTCTGCCCAGGTTGGTACAATAATATCAAAAAACGAATGAGCAAGGTCAGGTCAATCTCTGCTGAAGAGTAACCACTGCTACACCCTGAGTGGGTGACCCCATGTGTTGGTGGTCACAGAATTCTCATGAAACTGTTCTTCTGCACAAAAGGGTTTTATTTTGAAGTGCAGTGGTGTAGTAATACACTGGTATTTTTAAAAAACATAGGACATTCACATTTGAGGACATACAAAGTGTAGTACCTAAGTACGAATGATCAAGTAGTCAATATTTGAGACATCTACTTGTACAGTTTGTTCATTCTCTATAGGTTCCTTGGGAAGGAAGCTTAGAGAATTCAGTGGAATCATAAACAGGTGGTGGGGCTCATAGAGTGTGGGCACAATCAAGAGTTGAACAACAACATATAATACATGTCAACACGACAGTGTTTCGGCCATTTTGCGTGGAGCTAGGTGAGCTCTAATGGTGTAGGCCTTCATCAGGACAGGAGTGTCTTTACCAGTGGAGGGTCCTATGCGGTCTGTAGGAGTGAAACAGACAAAGAACATGTCAGGATGTACGTGGTCAGCAAAGATCTAGCATAGAAAAGTTATGAATACTATGTAGGGCGGATGCCGGTGCTTACAGAATCCGAGGAGCTTAGTGGTTCAGATTAAGAGGTGGAAGGATCCACTTCTTTAGGATGCAGTCATCATCTTGTCAACAGGCGTGGTCACGTCTGTAAGGGGATGAGGAAGTAGGATTACTAAATGGCACCCCAGGGGTGCGGTTCCTCTCTAGCCCATAGTTAGTGTGTGACTAGGGAGGTGGTGGTGTAGGCCTTAGCAGATTTGGTGAGAGTAGACCTACTGGTGGTCCCACTAAACGTGGAGTGCGCTTAAATGAGACAAAAAGGGCTTCTGTGGAATAACAAAATGCCATTTATCAAGTGCACGGAAAACTTGAGAGCAATAAATCCCCTTTGGTATCAGTCTGTACTACAAAGATTTAGTTGGTAGCTGTGGCTGAGCAGTCAGACTTATCTCAAGAGGGAGATGAGCAGTATTTAGGGTTTACATATTAGGCCCAGTAGACTATAGAACAAGGAAACACTGACCAAAGCTTTGTATTTAAAAAGTAGATATATATTTATTTTATACACTTCTAACCAAACGCATGTATAACAAGTATCAAGCAAGTTAAATTAAGTCAAGGAAAAATATACACACTCCCTATATGAATTGTAGACCAAGTGAACCATAGTGAAAACTGAGCAAAACGGCACAGTGACAACTACACACAAGGGATCCTCTAACAATTCCTCAGAAGGGAGGGAAAGCACAAGTTATTCAGAAATAGGTTTTTATATACCCCAGCAACACTTCCCATCAGTTGTGAACCAGTTCAGCAGGACAGTGCATCAATGTAAGCAATACTTGGAATGAACACTGAGCAAAATGGCATTTCACAATGATTATGCAGTGGGAAGAAAGAGTAGTTATAAGAAAGGGGTACACCACACAGTTCGAAATGGAGAATCAATCTCGAGAAGGAAGATCTAATAAATGTGACCAGAGTCAGTAGGCCTGTGCCAGAGTTAGTGGTACAGGGCAAGGGCCCAGGAGCGAAATGTTCGCGTAGCTGCAGTCAAGTCTTTTATTAATATATTAACGATATTTGAAAGGGTGGTTGCAAAAGTTCGAAAGACAATGTTAAGAGAGAGGAGGCGCCCAACCCAACAGGTAGGTGAAGGATTTAAAACACCTTTAGCACTACCGCGAAGAAAGGGCGGCCTGGCGGAACAATGTACCTTAGATGAAGAAGTGGCTCCTGCGGTGGCGGTTGTTCCTGGTAATTCCTGCAGTTCGGGTGATCCAGCAGAGGAAGAGAGGCTCTCGTCGTGGAGGAAGGTTCGAGTTACTTCACTACCCAGGGATGAAACCAGCCGTGGTGCTGCCCGACAAATAAAAGGTACGCTCCTTTAAATCGCGGTCCGGGTGGACTGGTGCCTGGCTATCCGGCCTCCGAGTACAGGGTACGGGAGAACGACCAAGATTCGATCAAGGCAGGTCCGGGAAGGCGATTGGCAAACTGGTTGGCCCCACCAGCTCAAGGGAACAAGGCTCTTGCAGGTGAACATCTTCTCTCATCGTGTGGAGAAAAGTGGTGAGACGCTGCAGCAGGGCTTCACCGGTGGTTCAGTTGTTGCAGATGTCTTTGGCTTCTCTCCTCTTTGGCTTCTTAGTTCCAGTGGCAAAGTCTTGCTCTTCCAGTCCTCGGGACCCTGCTTTTATGCAAAAAGATCCCCATTCATACAGCCTAGCTGTCACTCATACAGTGGAGTGGTCATCTTGGCGGGAGACCCTCCAGCCTATCAGGATAGAGTGCGACATGGGTTGCAGAGGCAACCCTGTCCAGGGGTCCTACTACCCCTCCCACACAATGGACCCACCCCAGACTGAGTGGCGCCGAAAGGAGGGCCTCTCGGCAGAAGCCTGCCAAAAGGACGAACAAAGGATCCCCAACCTGGGTTAGGAGTTTAGAGAAAGACACGAGAAGAAGTTATATTAAAGTTCAGGCAGAGTAAAGTTAATATTAAAATGCAACAGCGGTATGTTAGAGGCTGTCAGAAAAAGTGGTAGCCTCGAACAATGGGAAAATCCCATAGGGAAATATTTGCGGTCGAATATTTATGGTAGTAACCACTGCCATCAGCCAGAAACTTTTGAGAGAGGGACTGTACGGTACCCTCTCGAAAATAAACACAGGGGAAAAACTATTAACCCCTTCCAGTACCTCCATAGTAAGATGGGTTGTACTGGTTTAGTTCATAGGATTTGACTAGTAAAGTCAATGGGGACTTTACATGCCCTGGGAGACAGTAGTCAGTCCCAGGGTATGGAGTCTATGTTTGGGGGTCGCTACAACACCCCTGTGTCACTGCACTGAGGGTGCTGTGTAACACACGTGAATAAAGATGATTCCTATGGGGTTGAGAAAGATCCCATAGGCATTAAACACACAAATAGCTTAGAACACACATAGCAAAAATGCATAAGAGTGGGAAAAAGAGTCTCACTCTTAGCAGGTAAAAAGAAACAAACCTTCCAAATCCAGCAAGGCTGCTGGGGGACTCTATAGGTAAGGGAAATTAGCCATAGAATGAGAATTCTTCCTAACACTCCACCCTCCTCCCCCGCCTCCAGACTAAGGGACAGGAGGATCTAATCCACTCCTGGATGAGTCTCTTACCTCTAGTCGGTTATAAACATCCTAGAGAGACCATCAGCATTTTGGTGGTAACATCCTGACCTGTGCTCAATGGTAAAATCAAACCCTTGGAGGCAGATTGACCATCTTAGCTGTTTAGGGTTTTCCCCTTTCATTTGCATCAACCATCTCAAGGGTTGGCGGTCGGTTTGAATGATGAAAGTAGATCCATGCAAGTATGGTCTATACTTCTTCAAAGCCCACACAATGGCAAAACATTCACTCTCAATAGTTGCCCACCTTGTTTCAGGTTCCTTCAGTTTCCTACTTAAGAAGCAAATGGGCTGTTCCCTACCTTTCTCATCCAGTTGACTGAGTACTGCACCTATACCTATATTGGAAGTATCTGTTTGTACAATAAAGGGTTGGTGGTAGTCAGGAGCTCTGAGAACTGGAGCTTGACAAAGGCTTTCTTCAGGCTTTCAAAGGCCTGATTGCACTCCTCATTCCATTTGTTCTTTTTAGGGAATATAGGAGAAGAGATTACATTCAGTGGAGAAGCTATAGATCCATAGTTCTCAATGAAATGTAATACACAGTGAGGCCTAAGAAGGCTCTCACCCGGGTCTCAGTAGAAGGGGTTGACCAGTTTTGCACAGCTTCAATCTTGCTGAGCAAAGGCCTTATTTCTCCACCTCCTACCTCATGCCCAAGGTAGACCACTTTACTCTGACCATTTTGGCATTTGCTTGCTTTTATGGTCAGATGGGCCTGTTCAAGAGCCTGCAAAGCATATCCTAGGTGGTCAACATGTTATTTCCAAGAAGGGCTGAACACTGCAATATCATCCAAGTATGCCATGCAGAAGTCCTCCATCCCATTCAGAACCTGATTAACCATCCTTTGGAATGTAGCAGGTGCATTCTTCAAGCCAAAAGGCATAACCCTGAATTGGTTGGTATAAGCCAACTGGGGTGCAGAATGCCGTTTTTGTCCTTGGCATGGCCAGTCAGGGATATTTGCCAATAGCCTGACGTGAGATCAAATGTGCTGAGGAACTTGGCTGAACCAGGTCTATCCACCAGCTCATCTGTCCTTGGCAAAGGATGGGCATCAGTCTTAGTGACTGCTTTTAGAGCTCTATAGTCCACACAGAATCTCAACTCCTTAGATCCTGCATTTGGTACTAACACAACTGGGCTAGACCATGGACTAGTAGAGGGCTCTATTACTCCGAGATCAAGCATCTTGTTGACCTCTCCTTTGATGTGGGTTCTTATGTTTTCTGACATCCTGCAGCCCCTGATTCTGACAGGTGAACAGGCACCAGTTTGAAATTCATGCTGGCCCCAAGGGGTCAAGCCTGGTGCTAGAGAAAACAGGGAGGCAAATTAATTCAACAAAACGTTGCACTCCTCCTGTTGCTCAGGTGTCAGATTAGACGAGAGATTAACTCCTTTTATTTTCTCCTCCAAAGGTTTGCCTCTGAGGAGGTCAGGTAGAGGTTCACTCTCCTCCTCCTCTTGATCTGAAGCTAGAAGCAAAGCTCCCAGTTCTGGTCTTGAGACATAAGCTTTTGGACGGTTGATGTGAAAGACTCTAGGAGCCTCCTTAGGATTGCCCAAGTCCACCAGATAGTTCACCTCTCCAAGTTTTCCCACAACCTTGAAGGGTCCCATCCATTTGTCCTGCAAGTCCCTCTGCCTTGTTGGGACCATAACAAGAACTGGCTGGTCTTGAGCGAACACAACCATGTTGGCCTTCTGGTCATGCCAATGCTTGACCAGGGCCTGACCTCCTTTCAAGTTATCACTTGCCTCAGCCATCATGTGTGACATTCTCCTCCGGAGTACTATCACATAGTCAGTGATTCTGACTGCCGTGGGGGAAGGAGCACACTCCAACCCCTCCTTGATCAGGGCCAATGGACCTCTGACTGGATGGCCATAGAGAGGTTCAAAGGGACTGTAACCCACTCCCTCCTGAGGGACTTCGCTATTTGCAAAGAGAAGGCATGGCAGTAAAAGATCCCACTTTTTCTTAAGAGAGTCTTCTAAAGCTCCTATCATGCTCTTCATGGTTCTGTTAAACCTTTCTACCAACCCATTTGTCTGAGGGTGGTACACTGTTGAGAACTTGTAGGTAACTCCACAGTTTTTCCACATGGCATTCATGTAGTGGGACATAAAATGTGACCCCCTGTCGGATATTACCTCCTCAGGAAATCCAACCCAGGTAAAAATACCAAGGAGGGCCTTAGCTACAGCCGGAGCTGTAACAGTCCTCATAGGAATTGCTTCAGGAAACCTAGTTGCATGGTCTACTACAACTAGTATAAACCTGTTGCCTGAAGAAGTTGGAGGATCAAGGGGACCAACAATGTTGATTCCTACCCTCTCAAATGGTACTCCCACCACAGGGAGAGTCACTAGGGGTGCCATGTTCTTGGAGCCACTTTTACCAGAGGTTTGGCAAGTGTGTCAACTCTTGCAATACTTATCTACCTCAGCCCCCATTTTAGGCCAATAAAAGTAGAGAGAGAGCCTTTCCTTGGTCTTCTTGAAGCTCAAGTGACCAGCCAAAGGTATCTCATGGGCTAGTTGCAAGAATTGGAGTCGGTTTGCTTGAGGCACTACAAGCCTTTTGTAGTCCCCAGGGAGTGGCTCTGTTGGTTCACTATAGAAGAGGCCATCTTCCCAGTGTAAACCGTACTTCCCAGGCTCTTTCCCTTCAAGCTGAGAAGCTGCCTGGTGGTGAAGACCTTCCAAAGTTGGACATTCTCTTTGTCCCTTACCGAAGTCTGCCCTTTGGGGTCCACCTTCTGCCATTAAAGACTGCAGCTCAGGATGGTCCACAGGGTCAAGATCTCCAATGAGTTTCTGGCCTCCTACTAGATCTGAATCTTCAGGCTCTAGTTCAACCACACAGAGTTGTACCTCACTCTCAGCTTCAGCTAGAGGAGGAATCTGTTACGCTCACCTGGTATCCACAGGGACGCCACCCAGCCGGGTTACTTGCTGGTATGCTTCTCAGCTTTGCCCTGATGAGGTCTGCAGGGAAGGTTCTGCCTGAAAATACAGTAGGACTGTGTTCAAGACTGACTGACTGGTGTAAGTATCCTCCCTCCACCCAGTATGACTTCATTCCCTCTGGTGCCCTCTCCTCACCTTGTGATAGAATTAGGCGTGCTCTCCATCCTGCCTTCTTTACAGGGGCGCGTTGTCTTTCATGGACGAGTGCGGTCCAGTTACTTCACTGACGTCGGCCCGTTTGATATTGTTCAGGTAGGTCTTATTGCTGTTCTTTAGTTTTGTTGCTATCTTGCATGCCTTTCTTTGTTTAAATTGTCTCTTTTTTCTCCCTTAGGTATGCAGAGCTTCAGCACGGTGAAATGGCTTGCTTGAGCCCTGTTGGTAAATGATGGCGCATTAAGAGCGCTATGATGCGGTTAGTAAGCGCTATGCGCAGTGCTGTGAAGTCTTGCCTTTACTAACCTGTGTTTTCCTTCCTTGTAGGTCGCAGTGTTCTTCAGCGCGAGTGGAATGTCCGGAGTGGTGCAAGCCGAGAGGTGACCAGCCAGGTAAGCCTTTTGAGCAGTTCGTAATTTGTAAATGTCTCTACTGCTTTCTTTAATGTTGCCTCTATCTTTCTCTTTCAGGTCGTTCTGTCTGGGAGGCGTGCAGATTCGAGGAAGCTGTTCTCAGTAGCTGCAAGTGTTTAAAGATGAAGACTGCAGGTAAGATGCTGCTGCTAATAATGTTCCTTTTGTCTCCTTGCAGGTTCTGCTTCTCCGAGATTCGAAGGAATAGCTGGACATGGTGAGCGTCACGTTGCAAGCTGCAAAGTAGCGTGAAGCGTGTTGTCTTGCTTGGGTATGGTTTAAATAGCCCCAACAAAATAGTCCAGGTAAAGTAGTTCCTAGGCTACCACACCCAAAACACTAGACCGCATAGCTTGGTTCTTAGGAACCAAGCTATGTGGATGCCTCCATGTTGGCTGACAATACAATAAAGTAGTTCCTCAGCACATTGTTTTTCATGGTGTATGAGCCTGGCGCCATAGGTCCCAGGACTGGCCCCATGAGGGCTTTTGAAGAGGATGCCAGGCTGTAGAGGCCCGAGTCCTGACTCCACCTGGCCAATGGGTTTGCCAGAGGGGGTTTTGGGCGAGGGTCGTGACAGCACTCCCCCCTAAGGCCCCTCCCATGGTGTTCCTTCTGTCTGGCCCAGGTTTGGTTGGGAAGTTCCGATGGAATTTCCTGATTAGACGTGGTGCGTGGATATTCTCACTGGGCTCCCAGGATCTATCTTGTGGTCCAAATCCTTTCCAATCGACGAGATAATATAGCTTGGTCCTAGAGTATTTAGTGTCCAAGATATCTTTGACTTCGAATTCTGGTTCTCTGTCAACAAGTATGGGTTTAGGTGGTGTCCCAATCCGTGTGCTAGGTTGCATTGGTTTCAGGAGGGACACATGGAATACCGGGTGGATGTGTAGATTAGGTGGTAAATCCAGTTTTACGGCTGCTGGGTTGATAATTGCCTTAATGGTATAGCGTCCTAAGAATCTGGGATGAAAGGTCCGGGCTCCCTTGATGGGTACGAATTTAGCGGCTAACCAAACTTTGGCTCCTACTTGATAATAAGGGGCCTTTTTCCGGTGTTGGTCGGCAAATCTCTTTTGTTTTTCTTTGGCATGAATAAGGTGTTCCTTTGCCCTTTTGAAAGCCTGAGTAATGGCTGTGTGTAGAGTCTTTACCGCTGGCATTTCCAAGCTGGCTGGAAGGTCTAATGCAGAGGTACGTGGATGTCTGCCATAAAGGGTATAGAAGGACATTTGTCCTGTGCTTGAATGCAAAGAATTGTTATATGCCTATTCGGCTATCCATAGTAGGTCTTTCCAATTCCTTTGTTCGTGGTGCAGCATGCACCGTAAATATTGCTCGAGTGTCTGATTGGTTCTCTCGGTTTGGCCGTCCCTTTGGGGATGGTGACTGGTAGATAGCCGAACGTCGATCTGCGCCATTGCACATTTTTTCCAGAAGTTTGAAACAAACTGGCTGCCTCGATCAGAGACCAGAACCGAAGGGAAGCCATGTAGCTTAACCACGCCCTCCAGGAACACTTTTGCTAAAGTGGCTGCATTGGGGAGGCCTTTGAGAGGAATAAAATGGGCCATCTTCGAGAATAAGTCCACAACTACAAGGATGGTGTTGAACCCTTGCTTTGGACGTATATCAGTGATGAAGTCAAGGGAAAGAGTGTGCCATGGAACTGGAGGAATGTCCAATGGTTGTAGGAGACCAGATGGTTTTTGTTTCTGTGATTTATTTTGTGCGCAGACACCGCAGGACTGAATATACTGAATGATGTCCTTACGCCAGGTAGGCCACCCAAAGTTCTCTTTCACCAAAGATAGGGTTTTGGCGATCCCAGGATGCCCTTCGATCAGTGAATCGTGATAGTTTGAAATAATATGCTGTTGTAATTCCTTCTTGGGTACATATAGGCGATCCCTAAAAAGTGTAGATGGTCCTTGATGGGATATTGTTCTTCTTGAGTTTGCCATGCGAGGTAGGCATCATGATTCATTGTCCGTTGGATTTCTTTTTGTAGTTCTGCTTGTGTTAAGGCTGTCGTGATACCCAAGAGTTTGTCTTTAGGTATAATAGGTACTGGGTCTGGAGTTGTATATACTATTTCATCTATGCCCATGCGAGATAAGGCATCTGCCTTTCTGTTTCTGACTCCTGGTCGAAATGTGATTACATAATCATATTCGGCGAAGAAAAGGGCCCACCGTAATTGGCGCGAGGACTGGGCCTTGGCTGTTTTGAGATGTTGCAGGTTTCGGTGGTCTGTGATGACTGTAATGGTGTGTCTGGCCCCCAGAAGGTAGTGCCTCCAGGCTTTAAAAGTGGATTTGATAGCCAGGAGTTCCTTGTCTGTGATGGCATAATTAATCTCTGGAGGTGAGAACGTTTTTGACCAGAAGGCCACAGGATGTAGCTGGCCGGTTTCTGTGTCCCTGTGTTAAAGGACAGCCCCCATTGCGAGACTGGACGCATCAGTTTCAACGACATAAGGGAGGTCTGGATGAGGATGTCGCAGGATTGGAGCGGAGGTAAACCTTCGTTTAAGTTCCTGAAAGGCTTCTTCTGCTTCTTCGGTCCAAGCAAACTTTTTATTGTTTTTTCGTAATAGTACTGTGATTGGGTGCACAACCTGAGAGAAGTCTGGGATGAACCGGGGGTAGAAGTTCGCAAAGCCCAGCAGGCTCTGTACCCCTTTCAGAGACGTCGGTGAAGGCCATTTCAGAATGGCATCTACCTTGTGCACGTCCATTCTGATGCCTCCTGGAGTAAGGATAAAACCAAGAAATTCTACTTCGGTGACGTGAAAAAAGCATTTTTCAAGCTTTGCAAACAAGCGATGTTGACGGAGCTTGGTGAGGACTGAACGAACGTGTCTGACATGATCTTGTTCCGAGGCTGAGTATACTAAGATGTCGTCTATGTACACTAAGGCGCACACATCAATTAACTCCCTTAAGATGTCATTCATGAAATATTGGAATGCCGCAGGAGCGTTGCATAACCCGAAGGGCATGACTTGATATTCAAACAAGCCGTACTTAGTATGGAAGGCGGTTTTCCATTCATCTCCTTTTCTGACTCGGACCAGGTGGTACGCTCCTTGAAGGTCCAATTTGGTATAAATCTGGGCATATTTAACTTGGTCTAGCATCACAGGGATAAGTGGCAAGGGGAAGCGGTTCTTCACGGTGATCTGGTTCAATGCGCGGTAGTCAATACAGGTTCTCAAGTCTCCTTCCTTTTTCGGTACGAAGAACAAAGGACTGGCTGCGGGGGACTTCAAAGGACGGATAAATCTGTTTGCAAGGTACTGGTCTAAATAGGATTTCAAATGAAGGTTTTCTGGTTCTGTGAGAGCATAGATCCTGCCGCAAGGGATTTGTGCACCAGAAACAAGGTCGATCTGACAGTCATAGGGCCTGTGCGGCGGCAATGTATTGGCTTGGTCCTTTCGGAAAACATCCTGGAAATCATGGTATTTACTTGGCCAGGTATTAGTTGCTCCCAGGGTTGATACTGTCGCTCCGGGAGACATGGGGATACAGACGTCCGGTTTCTCCTCTTGGTAATAGCAGGCAGGGGAGCAGTCACCGGGGAAGGTTAATTTTTGTGCCCACCAGTCTATCAAAGGGTTGTGACCAACCAACCATGGCATCCCTAGTATTAGCCTGAACTGAGGTGCCTTGATGAGATCGAATGAAATAGACTCCCGATGTCCGTCCTGGCACAGCAAGGTTATCCCGGCTGTGCACTGGGTTACTGGTCCGGAAGCGATTTCTGTCCCATCCACGGTGGTTACCTTGTCCATAGTTGGCTTAGAACTCAAAGAAAGCCCCATCTTTGCTGCCAGTTCTTGAACAATATCATTTCAAACTGCTCCGCTATCGATGTATGCTTCAACGGCATGCTTTCTTGACGACTGTTGGTGGTTAATTAAGATCACTGGTATTGCAAAGTGCGAGGTCAGCAACTCTTTCTTCTCACTCGACAAACTGACCTCTATGTTTGTCGAGCTTGGTAGTTTTCCGATTCCTTAGCATCATCCTTCTCTGTGGCCCGACTGTTCTTCTTGGGGGTTTTACTGGACAGTCCTTCAGGAAATGTCCTGGTTTCCCACAATACAAACATAGCTGATGTTGTCTTCTTTTGTCCCGCTCTTGTTTTGTTAATGGAGGCCGCATCCCTCAAATCTGCATGGGTTCTACAGTATTTTCAGGTACACGGGGTGTGTTTTCCCTTGGTTGAACATACACGGTCCGAGTGTCCGTCTTAGACCGGTCTGCCTTTCAGTCCTGCAACCGGTGGTCTAGCTGCACGACCAGATTTATGAATTCTGCACAGTCTCTGGGTGGATCAACCACCTGGGCTAAGACGTCCTTTAATTCGCCTCGTAAGTCTCGATGGAATAACGTGGTTCTCTTGTTTTCTGGCCACCTAGCTTCGGCAACCAGTCTGTTGAAGGTAGCAATGTACGTTAACAAGTCCTGATTCCCCTGTCGGAGGGACAAGAGTTCATTGTCTACTGCCTGTTCCTGGATATGCCGAGCAAAATGTTTTTCCATTTCTCTTTGGAACCCCCCAAAGTCATGTAATAGAGGATCGTCATGGGTTACCAACGGCACCGACCAATCTGCTGCACTACCACTCAGGTATGATAAAAACAAAAGCTACCCGAGCTGGGTTGTTTGGAAATGCTCCAGGCCTACAAAGAAAATGAAGGCGGCACTGATTGATGAATGCCGCATACTTCCGTGGGTCGCCTGAGAACCTTTCTGGGGGTGCCAGGGGCACTGTTCCCAGGTGACGTGATCTGTACTGGAGTGGGTGGTATGGCGGGGTTTTGCATCGTTGGATTGCTTCCAGGTATAGGCGTCTGTCATGCCTGTGATTGCAAGTATTGCCTGCTAATCTCTTCAGTGCATTCTTTGGTCACTATTAGGTCTCTCCGGAGGGCATTAGTCTCTTGTCGGGCAGAATGAACCTCAGCACGAAGCTCTCCTAGTAATTGGGCCAATTGGTCCATTTCTGATGTCTCCATGGCGCCCAGCTGGGTTTGTTATGGTAGGCTTTGCGTTCTGTTACGCTCACCTGGTATCCACAGGGACGCCACCCAGCCAGGTTACTCGCTGGTATGCGTCTCAGCTTTGCCCTGATGTGGTCTGCGGGGAAGGTTCTGCCTGAAAATACAGGAGGACTGTGTTCAAGACTGACCGACTGGGTTAAGTATCCTCCCTCCACCCCTGTATGATTTCAGTCCCTCTGGTGCCCTCTCCTCACCTTGTGGTAGAATCCATCCTGCCTTCTTTGCAGGGGCGCGTTGTCTTTCATGGGCGAGTGCAGTCCAGTTACTTCACTGACTCCGGCCCGTTTGATATTGTTCAGGTAGGTCTTATTGCTGTTCTTTAGTTTTGTTGCTATCCTGCATGCCTTTCTTTGTTTAAAATGTCTTTTTTTTCTCCCTCAGGTATGCGGAGCTTCAGTGCGGCGAACTGGCTTGGTTGAGCCCCGCTGGTAAATGATGGCGCATTAAGAGCGCTATGATGCGGTAAGTAAGCGCTATGCGCAGCGCTGTGAAGTCTTGCCTTTGCTAACCTGTGTTTTCCTTCCTTGTAGGTCGCGGTGTTCTTCAGCGCGAGTGGAATGTCCGGAGTGGTGCCAGCCAAGAGGCGACCAGCCAGGTAAGCCTTTTGAGCAGTTCGCAATTTGTAAATGTCTCTACTGTTTTCTTTAATGTTGCCTCTATCTTCCTCTTTCAGGTCGTTCTGTCCGGGAGGTGTGCAGATTCGAGGAAGCTGTTCTCAGTAGCTGCGAGTGTTTAAAGATGAAGACTGCAGGTAAGATGCTGCTGCTAATGATGTTCCTTTTGTCTCCCTGCAGGTTCTTCTTTTCCGAGGTTCGAGGGAATAGCTGGACACGGTGAGCGTCACGTTGCAAGCTGCAAAGTAACGCGAAGCGCGTTGTCTTGCTCGGGTGTGGTTTAAATATCCCCAACAAAATAGTCCAGGTAAAGTAGTCCCTAGGCTACCACACCCAAAACACTAGACCGCATAGCTTGGTTCTTAGGAACCAAGCTATGTGGATGCCTCCATGTTGACTGACAATACAATAAAGTAGTTCCCAAGCACATTGTTCTTCATGGTGTATGAGCCTGGGGCCACAGGCACCAGGACTGGCCCATGGGGGCTTTTGAAGAGGATGCCAGGCTCTAGAGGCCCGAGTCCTGACTCCACCTGGCCAATGGGTTTGCCAGAGGGGGTTTTGGGCGAGGGTCGTGACAGAATCACAGGTGTGATTTTTGACAACCTAGGAGATTTCCTGGTTGGCAGCACTGGAGTGCCTTCTGCTGGTTTCTTCTTTGAAGCCTTGGGTTTCCCCTTTGCTTCTGGTTGCTTTGAAATAGCAGTTAGTAACTCCAGTGGAGTAGGAGTAATTTCCTTTTCTATCATCTCCTCAGGAGAGCCTCTCAAGGTCCTCTCCCTTGCAGGTCTGGTAAGCTCCTGTAATCTCTTACTGGAGGTCTGGGAGTGCTTGACACGACTCCAAGGTCTTTCAGATCATTTCCCAACAGAACCCTTCCTGGTACTTCAGATTGTACACTCACAGGTATCCTGACAGTCATTTCATTGCACTGGATGAGAGCTGGTAATTGGGGAAGCATATGCACAGGCCCTCCAGCTAATTTGGTGAGGCGTTTGGGTGCCTTAGCAACATCCTCCACCTTGAAAATAGATTTGTCAACCACAATTATACATCCAACTTAGGTTCATACATACCCACAATCTCTTTAGGCATCCGGGGTCTTTTTGGACTGGAAGATCTAGAGGATTCGGGGTGAGAAGCATTTTCCAAAGAAATTTTCTTCATCTCCAGCTCATGGTTGAGCTCCATTTCTTTGAGCCTTAGTTCTTGATGTCTCTGTTCAGTTTGGGCACTAATTCGTTTGAAATCAAGTTCAAGTCTCATTTTTTCTAGAGAGATAAATTCAGGACTTAATGTGGGACCTGGTAAGGGTCCAGTAGCCATAGGTTGAGGCCTTTGAGCAGGTAGAGGGCCAGAGGGGGTCACATTGTTATCCTCCTCTTCTTCATCTGTTTCAACAATAACATCTTCAACATTATTTTCCTCAATATTTGTTACATTTGCTGGAGTAGGGGCCACTACAGCACCACTATCCAGACTTTGTTTCTCTAACAGTCTATCAATCATTTTTAATTTCTTGCCTTTGACAGGAAGACCTTTCTGTCTACCCATAACCCTTAAATAATCAGCAGTATTAGTAAGGAGGGCCTCCTGGCTGTAACTTTCCATAATTTTGACTTTTGTTTAAAATAAACTTGTTGTGATAGTTAGCCTTGTGGTTATTTGAACCAAAGCACTAGCAGAACTCTAAAATGTAAATCCAATACTTTTATCCTCACGCTGCACCCCAGTGTTAGGCAGAATCCTGTGCAGTTCCCTTAGGGAGCACTACACACGATTAGGACTAGAGGTGATAGCAATAAATCCCCTTTGGTATCAGTCTGTACCACAAAGATTTAGTTGGTAGCTGTGGCTGAGCAGTCAGACTTATCTCAAGAGGGAGATGAGCAGTATTCAGGGTGTACACAATAGGCCCACTAGACTATGGAACAAGGAAACACTGACCAAAGCTTTGTACTTAAAAAGTATATATATATTTATTTTATACACTTCTAATAAAACACATGTATCACAGTCATCAAGCAGGTTAAATTAAGTCAAAGGAAAAATATACACACTCCCAAGTTAAATTGTAGACCAAGTGAACCAGAGTGAAAACTGAGCAAAACAGCACAGTGACAACTACACACAAGGGATCCTCTAACAATTCCTCACTAGGAAGGGAAAGCACAAGTTATATAGAAACAGTTTCTTACACACCCTAGCAACACTTCCCATCAGTTTGTGAACCAGTTTAAGCAAGGCAGTG
The DNA here is from genome assembly GCF_040938575.1 of Ambystoma mexicanum. Taxonomy (NCBI): domain Eukaryota; kingdom Metazoa; phylum Chordata; class Amphibia; order Caudata; family Ambystomatidae; genus Ambystoma; species Ambystoma mexicanum. The sequence continues at coordinate 233,520,952 of NC_090921.1, forward strand.
CATCAGTATAAGCAATACTTAAATGAAAACTGAGCAAAATGGCATTTCACAAGGTTTAAACATGGGAAGGAAAGGGTAGTTAGAGGAAATAGGTGCACCAACACAGTTCACAGTGAAAATCAATCTAAAGAAGGCAGGTCTAACAAATGTGACCAGAGTGAGTAGGCCTGTGCCAGAGTCAGTGGTATAGGGCAAGGGACCAGGAGCAAAAATGTTCTTGTAGCTGCAGTCAAGTCTTTGGTTAATGAATTTGAAAAGGTGGTTGCAGAAGTTGAAAAGACAATGTTAAGAGAGAGGGGCGGCCAACCCAACAGGTAGGTAAAGGATTTAAAACACCTTTAGTGCTACCGCGAAGAAAGGGTGGCCTGGCAGAACAATGTACCTTCAAATGAAGAAGTGGCTCCTGCGGTGGCGGTTGTTCGTGGTAGTTCCTGCAGTTTGGGTGATCCAGCAGAGGAAGAGATGCTCTTGTTGTGGAGGAAGGTTCGAGTTACTGCACTACCAAGGGATGAAACTAGCTGCGGTGCTGCCCGACGAATAAAAGGTATGCTCCTTTAAATCGCGGTCCGGGTGGACTGGTGCCTGGCTATCCGGCCTCCGAGTACAGGGTACAGGAGATTCAACCAAGGCAGGTCCGGGAAGGCGATTGGCAAACTGGTTGGCTCCACCAGCTCAAGGGAAGAAGGCTCTTGCAGGTGAAGATCTTCTCTCGTTGTGTGGAGAAAAGTGGTGAGACGCTGCAGCAGGGCTTCACCGGTGGTTCAATCGTTGCAGATGTCTTTGGCTTCTCTCCTCTTTGGCTTCTTAGTTCCAGTGGCAACGTCTTGCTCTTCCAGTCCTCAGGACCCTACTTTTATGCAAAAAGAGCCTAGCTGTCACTCACACAGTGGAGTGGTCATCTTGGCGGGAGACCCTCCAGCCTATCAGGTTAGAGTGTGACATGGGTTGCAGAGGCAACACTGTCCATGGGTCCTACTCCCCCTCCCACACAATGGACCCACCCCAGACTCAGTGGCGCCGAAAAGGAGGGCTTCTCGGCAGAAGCCCGCCAAAAGGATGAACAAAGGAACCCCCGACCTGGGTTAGGAGTTTAGAGAAAGACACGGGAAAGAAGTTATGTTAAAGTTCTGGCAAATAAAACATACCGGAGTAAAGTTAATATTACAATGCACCGGCAGTATGTTAGAGGCTGTCAGAAAAAGTGGTAGCCTAGAACAATGAGAAAATATCATAGGGAAATATTTGCAGTCGAATATTTATGGTAGTAACCACTGCCACCAGCCAGAAACCTTTGAGAGAGGGACTGTACGGTACCCACCCGAAAATGAACATAGGGGTAAAACTATTAACCCCTTCCAGTATCTCCATAGTAAGATGGGTTGTACTGGTTTAGTTCATAGGATTTGACTAGTAAAGTCAATGGGGACTTTACATGCTCTGGGAGACAGCAGTCAGTCCCAGGGTATGGAGTCTATGTTTGGGGGTTGCTACGACACCCCTGTGTCACTGCACTGAGGGTGCTGTGTAACACACGTGAATAAAGATGGTTCCTATGGGGTTGAGAAAGATCCCATAGGCATTAAACACAAAAATAGCCTAGAACACACATAGCAAAAATGCCTAAGAGTGAGAAAAAGAGTCTCACTCTTAGCAGGTAAAAAGAAACAAACCCTTCAAATCCAGCAAAGCTGCTGGGGGACTCTATAGGTAAGGGAAATTAGCCGTAGAATGAGAATTCTCCCTAACAGTTGGCAAACATATTCAAGATCCTTTGAGCAATATTGGTCATGGTGATGTTTGGATTCTGTGTGAAGGCAGTCGGATTGAAGATTATGATCAATGTCGAAATCAGGGTTTGGACTCAAAGAATTGATGTGTAAAGATGTCAGAAAATACATGGAGCCCAGCATTGTCGCACCTGAGGGAACAAAGTTCTTATATCCCAAGAATCATAAAATGTATGTGGGACGATGGGTCTATTGTAATCCAAATGGACAGTGCAACTACTCGACCTGGAGTGTAGATGAGCATGTTAAATCAGCCTGCACCCTGAGGGGGGTGATGAAGATTTGTGATCCGAAGAAGCACTTCTTAATGAGAAAATACCAAGATGTGTAAACCATTAAAGCGGTGGTCGAGGACTCGACCAGAAAGGAGAATGTAGAGGAGCAGCTGCATGCCTCTGCATGAAGCCCCCCCCCTGCATTATATATGTTGGAAGTCGTAGACTGTGCCATGTTTGACACCAGCAGTTGTGCTAATACCGCAGCAAATATTTGAGAAAATGTATCCACTGAGAAAACCCTATCGAATGTATCCCCGAAGAGACGATAATCTGAGGAAGGAACTATGAAAGAGTGAAGGTAGTTCCATCACAATATACAAGTGTGATGCACTGAGAATACTGTCTGAAGAAAATGCATGGATCTTATGGAAACTGTTGTCGGAGTTAAGAAACGAGTAAACTTTCACATGCAGAAAAGAAGATTGCACGTGTGCGAAGTGCTACAGAAATGCAACTGTTCAATAATTGTACAGACGAAGAAAGGCAAGTAGACTAAGTGATCATAAAAGCTGGCTATACGTAGTGAATAGATTGCAGGCGAAGACGCCATTGTATAGGAACTAGGCATCAGTGTCATTAATTTAGTAAGCTCAGACCCATGGAGAGGAAAGGCAGAGAATTGCAAAAATAAGCTGAGATCATGGAAGTGTCTGGCGAGGCGGTCTAGCCTGGCATCAAAATGGGAGCAGCCAAGGTCGGTTATCTAGTCTTGAAAGCAGTGAACGTGTGAAGGTTGAATCATCCCTTATCAAGGGGCAAAGAAAGAACACCAAGAGTGCCACATTTTATTCATTTAAGCCATTCAATGATCTTAAGGACACTAAAGCCTCCTCCCTCAAGGACACTATCTCTGAATTAGGTTCCACCCAACACACATTCGGTCCCACCCATAATAAAGGAAGGACGCTAGATTGGCTAGCAGACCTCAACTGTAGCATTAATATACTATCCAATTCCCCTTGTGCATGGACCGACCACCATCTTATCACAATTACCATTAACAAAGTCAGACCTACCTCCTCACAAACCCTAGCACCAGCCATGATGACTAGATGTAAAGGTAATCTCACATTAGAGAACCGTATACCCCTCCTTCGGCCAATCACTCACACGAACAAACTGCATTCTGACCCCACAGTACTAGTCGACCTGTACAATGAAACTATACTCAAGGCCATCAACAGCATAGCATCCCTCAAACTAAAGAAAGCTAAACCACGTGCCCACATCAACAAATGGTATACTCCCCACCTTAAGTCTCTCAGGAAAGCCAAAAGATCAGCGGAAACCACCTGGAAAAATGCCTCTTCAGATTCCATCAAGAACAACTTCACGGTAGCCTCTTTCAATTATTAAGTAGCTATCACTCAAGCCAAAAAAGACACCTTTAATGACCGTATAACCAGAGCCAACTCCAATACAAAAGAACTATTCAACATTCTTAAAGAACTAGAAACTCCTGCCCCGCCACCTGACATTTGTACAAAAGATGCCACTTGGTGTACCAACATACAGAATGCCCTCCAAGATAAAATCACCATGCTTCTGAAGAAAATAGAAACCAAGAAAAACCTTATTGACACGCTCACCCCTCAAGATCTACCATCTCCCCTAAACGGAACATGCCTCCATTTAATTTCAAACCTCTCTCTATTAAAGAGGTAGAGATGATCATATGCAAACTTAAACCATCCCACTGTCAAGGTGACACTTGCCCAGCCTCGCTTGTCAAGGAGGCAGCCAATGAACTTGCTCCTTTCATTACAACCTTCATTAATGCCTCATTTGATTAGAACACTGTACCTAATAATCTATAAGACGCCTGGGTACTCCCATTACTAAAAAAAAACACCTTAGAGCCCACTAATCCATCTAACTACAGGCCCATAACAACAGTTCCTTTCTTGCTAAAAATACTGGACCAAGCATCGTACCTGCAGATTCAGCATTACATGGAAGTCAACAATTTGTTAGGACTCAGACAATCAGGATTTAGACCGAGACACGGGACAGAGACGGCACTCTTAGATCTGAAGACTCAAATTCAAATATTTAAAGACAAGGGTAAATCTGCCCTACTTCTCCTACTTGACCTATCCGCAGCATTTGACCTTGTGAACCACAAAATACTGTGCATACCCTTGTCATCTGTGTTGCCTGGAACTTGGGGAATGGAGCCCTGAGTGTTGGTTAAAACTGTGTTATATTTAACTGGAGAAAGGTAACTCTGAGACCTGTTGTTGGAACTATTTTATACTTGAGGAAGGGAGCTGAAAGGAAACTGCGAGCTGGAAGAAGCTCAGAACTTTATGTTGAACACTGTTTCTTTTGGTTGCTGACATCCCCACACATTGTATAGATTCGTTTTGAGGGCAAGTATAGGTTTTGGACACAGACAGATTCTTAAGTTGCACTCTTTGACTTAGACTTTCCTTAGTTTCATTTAGGTAGGGAAATCCCACCTTAGCATAGGGCAAGTTAGGCCTTTTTCCATCATGACATTTAAGTTAATGAAAGTGTTTGGTTTGAATTCTGAATCTGTTATCTGTGTCTTGCTTCATGATGCTTTCACACTGGACACACCAGGAGGCTTATCGGCCTTCTGCTGGTGCTGGTGAGACAGAAAATTGCTATGGTGTGGGGTAGGGATCGCCCTCCACTGCATGTTCTGTGGAAAGCTGACATTGTGCACTACCATGATGTGGACACTGAATACTGTGCCACCGTGCATCCGTCTGCGAGTCCAAGGAATATCTGGGGGCCCTAGTGGCCTAATTGATGTCTGGAGCGGGCCGCTCCCCCAATGCACCAGAGACTCTGCCAGATGGGTAATGTCATCGCTACTGCCTGCTATACTGCTGATGTATTTTGTTCTGCATGCTTGGAGAAGAACTTCTGTCCTTTTTTTGTTTTTGCTAAGGATTATGTAAACGAATAAAAAAGAGTTACAAAAAATATATAGAGGCTGATTCACGGAATTATTTGCGCCGGAAAACAGCGATTTGTGCGCCATTCTGCCCGCAAATCCCTGTTTAACAAATGGGGATTTGCGGGCAGAATGGCGCACAAATCCCTGTCTTTTGGCGCAAATAATTCCATGAACCAGCCCCATAGTCCTTGCCATTTGTTAAAATGTATTTTCCTGCATCATACGCTATCTCAGGTACAGTCTCTTAGTCACAATCACAGTCTCCCTCTCTCTGCCTCTATCCCGCATTGCACCGTCTCTCTGTCTTGTCTCTCGTTCTCTCTTGCTTTCCAGCACTTTATCTTATCATCATCAATTAATTGTTTGTTTGTTTGTTTGTTTGTTTGTTTATTAATTTGTATAGCGCACCTGACCCAAAGGTATATGGACGCTTAATCTTCGAGTTACAGGCAAGGTAGGGTACAATTATACAGTGATGAAGCAAAGGTATACAAGACAGGATAGCAATTCGTGCAATTGTGTAGCGAAAGGCATCACAATATAACAATACACTACCATAATAGGAACATTCACAAAAAATATGAGTAGACTACATTCCGTAAGTTAAAAGATACCCTATAAACCTATCCGCTGCAACCTTTTGCTATCCACCATCATTTTCTCTTCAGACTACAAGCACTCTACTGTAATGTGCATAATTTATAAAGTGCAAAGGACCAAGGCCAGAAGGGCATCTGGACACTGGCCACCAGTAGAGAAATGTTGACCATAGAAGGACAAGAGCAGGCTAAAAGAGAAACGTCTTAAGTGCCTTATGAAAAACAAGATGGTCTGGGATCTCTCTCGGGGATGTAGGAAGGGCGTTCCACAGGTCGGCGGCCAACACCTGAAAAGATCGACCACAAGTCCGGGCTTTGGTAGCGAGGAATTTCCAGCAACTTTGCAGAAGTTGACTGCAAAGTGCATCTTGGTAGATAGTGAGACAGTTTAGACTGAAAAAAAAGAAGGCCCATTACAGAAAAAGCTGCGGTAAGTGATACAAAGTACCTTGAATTTAATCTGGCTTATGACTGGAAGCCAGTGGAGCCCGGCCAGGAGCAGTGAGGTAGAATGTTGCAGAATTTTGAAACACCTGAAGCCAGTGAACCAGGAAGTCGGGGTGGCCTAAGTAGATGCTGTTGCAATAATCTAACGCTCCCACTGACCACATTAGCGCAGAACTGTGAGAGTACAAACGGCAGCACCTTTCTCAAGATGCATAATTCAAAAAGCCCAAGCTACACACTGAAGCAATCTGGCCTTCTCTGGAGCCAGAGGGGAGGAGCTTAACCCCCCAAACACTTAACCGAGTGGCTGGGAGCAGGACAAGATCCCAGCGAATCCGGACAGAAATCAGAATGCCAGAAGGAATGTTCATTTGGTGGATCAGCAATCATAATCTCTGTTTTGTCGCAATTGAGCTTCAACCTGTTTTCAGACACCCAGGCCCTCATTACAACCTTGGCGGAGGACCATGGTGCTATTAGCACCGCAGTCCATGCCGCTAAGGTTGCAATTCCGCCATGGTGGATGGCGGAATTACCACCAGATTCCAAGGTGAGTGGGGCGGAAATTCCCCATTCACCAATGGCCCCTTCCCCATTCCCATTTTTGCCCCATAGGGCATAATGGGAATGGGGAAAGGCGATAATTACGCACCGTAAATTACGGTGCCGTAATTATCACCAAGGTCCCTTTGCGGCATGGCTTTTAACGCCTGCAAAAAGCAGGCGTTAAACAGCCATCCCACAAAGGGATCCTTGTAATCAGGCGTTAAGGAAACGGCGCCGTAAACCCCTTAACGCCTGAGTCGGAATGAGGCCCCCAGTGTCCAATTTCGGCCAAACAGGATTTCAGTTTGGAAGGGGGATGGGACTCTGGGGCGTTCAGTCTAAACACCAGTTGGGTGTGGTCAGTGTATGTATAAAAACATACTGCAAGTCCGCACAGATATACATTAAAGAGTGGCGGAGATAGGGCTGATCCTTGTGGAACGCCACATAGGACTGGCGTAGAGGGGGCACTAAAACCTGAAAGGGACACAGTCTGCGTACGGTCCCTCAGGAATGACGTAAACCACGCCAAAACAGTACCGGCCAAACCCACATGTTCCAGTCGCTGAAGAAGATTTTTGTGGTCGATGATATTAAATGCCCGGCAGAGGTCAACGAGGATAAGAACTCCCACTGTCATTCTCATTTTAAGAAAGCCTCCTTGGATCCAGCCATACAATCTAATGGTCATCCAGTCTCACTTCAGCCTTTTCTTTCTATGATTCTATAATGGGTAGTGTATTCACAAATTTCATCTTTTTGAAGTGCGCGCTCTCTTCTTCCTATATTTCAATCCAGGTTTCATCCTCTTCATTCAAACGAAATAGCATTTCTTCAGATCAATAATTCTTTGCTATCCGCTCAACATGCCATAGTCTTATCATTTCTTGCGCTTTTACATCTTTTTAATGCTTTCAATACAATGGATCACTCTATTCTTCTGTGTACTCTGCTTTTACTTGGGACTGTACTTCACCAGCAGAGCAATTCTTAGCTACTCTCCCTATTCAATATGTGGTTCCCCAAAACTTTGTAGTAGGTCCCTCACTCTTCTCTATCTACACTCTAACCCTTTCAGATATTATCTTACATTTTTTAATCAGTCTTATTTCTATGCGAATGACTCACAGACTGTGGGGCCAATTCATGGAACAAATGTGCACCGAAAATCGTGGTGCATGCTGGTGCAAACGTGAAAAAGCAAGCACACGCGCACCCGTGCGATTCGTGGAAGGGCCTGCGGGTGTTTTCCCTGGGATGTGTGCCAAATCCGTGTGTGGCACACACGGGCTCTGACGTCATTGCAACATCCAGAATGCGATGCGCACAGCGAAAGCGCGGAACGTTAACGCACACAGCAAAAAGGGTCGGAACATGGGGTGGAACGCACGGATTGGGGAACAACGCGTGAAAATAAGGGTGTAACTGGGGATGTACTGCTGGGAAGCACGCGGAACGCCCACACGCACACGAATCTCATGTATTCATGGAATCGAACAGGGAAAACCCGCGCACGGCCAAAGACATGCACAGGTCTAAACACGTCCGCTACACGAAGGCAGGCGGTAGCATCCCTGCGCATTATAAAGTGTGCGCAAACAACAAACACGTATATACAAAAACGATGAATGTCCCATTCTGTGGCCCCCTAGGAGAAATGAAGTGTCATGCAACGCTCATGCATCCCCAAAAAAGCAAGAAAAAGAGATAAGTGACCCCTGTAGCCCACATGCGTGTAAAAATCACACACACAGTATGCTGTGGCAGCCAGGAACACAAAAGACACGTATGTGATCAACACGCAGGGTAGTATGGCCGGAACAAAGAGGGGTACGCGACTAACAGGGTCACCCGCATTATTAAAAATAACGTGTGCGACTCACCGTCTGCATAGCATGTAGAAGACGAATGCGTAGGCAACACCCACGCCAAAATAAGAAGTATGCACTGTAGCCGCTGTGAAGTAAACGCGTGTGAACCCCAACGCCAGGAAAACACAAGTACCGCTTTCCATGAAAAGCATGTACAGAGCGATGGAAACCCATGTGGGACCCTCAACCCATGTCAGGGAAACGTTACGTCACATACGCGATTGCGCGCTAAGGGCCTTTCCTCGAATTTCACGCTGACATGCTCTTTTTACACGTGCCTAATCACTCTGTATCAAGCTGGACACGCGACAACACATGGAAGACCACGCTCCTGCGCAGAAGGCCATTATATTGCCTCACAGAGCCCCGAGCAGATTACCACCTGCCATCTGCTGCTGCCTGTCTGCCTGCTGGCCACGTGCCCTGCCATTTGGTGCCTGCACGTCAGCCATCTGCAGGGGTTCAGTTGCTGAGACCACCCCTGCTGGAACAGAAAACTCCTGACTGCTCTACCATCACTCCACAGCCCAGCCCCAGGACCCAGTTGCCCACCCACACCTGCCTCGGGGGTTGCCATGTCGGGAAAACACCATCAGACACCACTAGCAACCCCCAGCCAGAGAGGCAGAGGGCTACCAGCTTCAGTGCCGCAGAAGTTGGTATCCTGGCGGAGCAAGTCCTGGAGCATTATGATGCCCTCTTCGGAATACCACGCGCCGACAATGATGGATGGAAGAGGATCTCGGAGGACATCGTGGCTGCCATCAACGTGGAGGGGTGGCAGCCCACGACATACGACACGTCGGGAAGAGCTGGGAGGACTTCAGGTCCAGGACCCTCAGTAAGGCCCCGTGCCTCTTGGAGGCAGCAAATGCAGAGGGGTGCCGGGTCCGCCTTACCAACAACCAGATGAGGGTCCTGGAACGTATACGCCCAGCGCTTCACCACCAGGTCCTTGAGAGGCATACCCGTCCAGAGTCGAGCGGTAAGTGTCCATGTTTACTGATTGGACGCAGTGCATGTTGAGGTGTGCCAGGTGTGTGCAGGTTGGACATATGTCTTGAAAGGCCCATGTATGGATGTGTATGTGCAGGGACATGAGCCTGCCGCATGTGAGTCCAGTCATGCGTGAGGCACATCAATGGTGTATGTGTTCAAATGCATGATGCACGAATGCATGTGGGGATGCACACATGTCAGCATTTTTGTGTATGTACTATGGCATGGTTGGGGAGTGACACATGGATGCTGGTTCCACCTTCATGTAATTGCACGGCATACATGTGCGTGTGTGTGTTGTTGACATGTGTGCAAATGTGATACGCCATGGATGTATGTGATACAGACATAGTATTCTGAAGGGTACCTGGTTACTGCCTTGCTCTGCCCAGGTTGGTACAATAATATCAAAAAACGAATGAGCAAGGTCAGGTCCATCTCTGCTGAAGAGTAACCACTGCTACACCCTGAATGGGTGACCCCTTGTGTGGGTGGTCACAGAATTCTCACGAAACTGTTCTTCTGCACAGAAGGGTTTTATTTTGAAGTGCAGTGGTGTAGTGATACACTGGTATTTTTCAAAAAACATAGGACATTTACATTTGAGGACATGCAAAGTGTAGTACCTAAGTACGAATGATCAAGTAGTCACTATTTGAGACATCTACTTGTATAGTTTGTTCATTCTCTATAGGTTCCTTGGGAAGGAAGCTTAGAGAATTCAGTGGAATCATAAACAGGTGGGGGGCCCATAGAGTGTGGGCACAATCAAGAGTTGAATAACAACATATAATACATGTTAACACGACAGTGTTTCGGCCATTTTGCGTGGAGCTAGGTGAGCTCTAATGGTGTAGGCCTTCATCAGGACAGGAGTGTCTTTACGAGTAGAGGGTCCTATGTAGTCTGTAGGAGTGAAACAGACAAAGAACGTGTCAGGATGTACGTGGTCAGCAATTGTTCCATGTTGATGGTCCCCAGCATGAGGATGGTGTCCGTGCTGTCTTTGAGGTAGGAATTCATTTTGTTCAAAAAAGGTTTCAAGAAGAAGTCCGTGTAGACTGATAGGGGTTCGAAAATTGAGTCACAAGCTGATACGATCGGTCTTCCAGGAGGTTTTTGTAAGTTTTTGTGTATCTTTGGCAGTATGTAGAACGCCGGGATTCGCGGGTGAGCTTTATTGAGGAAAAGATGCTCATCTTCGCAGATCCAAGTTTCTCGAAGTGCGTGGTCTGTTAGGCTGCGAATCTCATCCAGTAGACTCTTGGTGGGGTCCACTTGTAAAGGGCGGTAGGCGTTGATGTCACTCAGTAGGCGCAGGCATTCTAGGTCGTAGTCCTTGGTGTTTTGGATGACGATGCCACCGCCTTTATCCGCGGGTTTGATGGTGATGTCATGGTTGTCTTTAAGGGAACGTAACGCTGTTCTTTCATCTTTTTGTAGGTTGTCTGCGTAGAACAAGTTGTGCTGTGTGAGTCCCTTCTGGACAGCTTTGGTGACCATTTTCTCATATGCTTCGAATTCACAAGGGATAGTGTGGGGAGGAGGCATAAATGTTGATTTCATTTTGAGGCCTGTGGTGTTGTCTGTACCTCTTTCGGGCCGTTCCATGATAGTGTTTGAGTGTTCTGGTAGGTAAACCTCGAAGAAGTATTTCAAGCGAATGTTCCGGAAAAAGCGTTTCAGTTCGACTTCAGTGTTGAAAGCATGAGCTTTTGCTGCCGGTACGAAGGACACCCCTTTTTCCAACAGGTTTTGTTCGGCAGCGGAAATTATATGGTCGGATAGGTTGAAGATTGGTATCCTCTCTGTTGTGGTTGGTTTTGGTACCACTGCCTGGTCCTCATTTGCTGTCCCTGGGCTGGTGGTTTTCTTCTGGGTCGCCCTCGTTGCATGCCCCTGGGAAAAAAAGGTTGTTGTTGTGGCTGTTATTGGTTGCCTGAACCTCCTGATGCACTACCACTGCTGCTTGACGAGGTGCCTGAGAATTTTACTCCTCTGTTTCTTCTGTTGTAGTTTCCTTGTTGCTGTAGTTCAGTATAGTAGTCATCACGCAGGTAAGGATATGTCTTTTCTTCTGCGTAATTTTGGAGGTTCTTCTTGAATTCTTGGGCTTTTCTCTCAATGGTTATTGTTTTGTTCTGCATACTGCCAATGATACACAAAAATGTACAAAAACCTCCTGGAAGACCGATCGTATCGGCTTGTGACTCAATTTTCGAACTCCTATCAGTCTACACGGACTTCTTCTTGAAACCTTTTGTGAGCAAAATGAATTCCTACCTCAAAGACAGCACGGACACCATTCTCATGCTGGGGACCATCAACATGGAACAAGATTACATCTTAGCCACCCTATATGTAGAGGCCCTCTACACTTCAATCCCACAACAAGAGGCATTAGAGGTATTGAAACTCTTTCTGGATAAAAGAAATGACACCAAAAGCGTCCCTACAGACTTCATACTAGAATGTGTGAGACTTGCAATGACTGAAAATGTCTTTCTATTCAAAGAACAATTGTACAAACAAATCAATGGGGTCAGCATGGGGCCACCTTTGCACCAGACATTGCCAACTTGTACATGGCACATTACAAAACTGAAAACGTCATGGCAGACACTAATCCCTTCAGAAACAACATCAAGCTGTGGAAAAGGTACATCGACGATGTGCTCCTCATCTGGCAGGGGAACCAACAAGACCTAACTGCCTTCCAGGAATGGCTCAATCTATGCAATCCTCACATGAACTTCACGATGCACTGGGACTTCCACAGGATTGACTTCCTAGACCTCCACATCTACAGGTCAGGAGACCATCTACACACAGAACTATTTCGGAAACCTACAGACCGGAACACCTTACTACACTTTGGAAGCTATCACCCTCAAGGTCTGAAATATAACCTGCCCTACGGACAGTTCTTGAGAATTAGGAGGAATTGCACCAACCGTGACATATATGAGAAACACGGCACAGATCTACAAAACCGCCTTCTCAACAGAGGCTACCCGAGGAAATCCGTGAAACACGCAAGCAAACGAGCAGCAAACACGGACCGTACTATCTGCCTCACCAAAACCACCAAAAAAGAACTGGACAGACTGGTATGCGTGACAACCTACAGTCCCCTCAGCAATGTGATAAAAAAGACAATCAAGCAGCACTGGCCACTGATCAAGAACACTGGATCTCTCCAAAAAGTGCCCCTTTTTGCCTTCAAGAAAAACCGCAACATCAAAGAGTCACTTGTCCATACGTTTCTTGAAACTCCAAAGCAACCCAATACTCTATGGAACTTACTACCTGTCCAAGGACACTACCGATGTGGCAAATGCATGGCCTGCCAGTTCACCGAGACAACCAAAGTATTCACACACAAAGAGATCTCGTGGACCTTACAGAATCACACAAACTGTAATACCAAACAAGTTTGAATGCCCATGTGGACTTCTATACGTTAGGAAAACGATGAGAGCTGTGAAGACCCGAATTGGCGAGCACCGGTCTTGTATAAAAAACAAGGTACCGGACAAACCACTAGTGGAACACTATGTTAAGAAGAACCACACCAACATGGATATAAAGTGGTGTGTCTTACAGAAAGGGAACATCACGCGTATAGGTGGAGACATTCACAAAACCCTGACCAGACTAGAACAGAAATGGGTCCACAAACTACGAACTGTCAAAGAAGGTTTGAACATAACTGTAGAGTGGAAGCATTTCCTGTAAAATATGGCGACAGTTTGTATGTCCTATGACAGAACACCCGTCTACAGCAATGTGTTTTATACAATATGACTGCAGATGCTCTCTGAGAAACCACATCCACCTTGCATCCGGTCAGACTTTCATAGAGATCCTTTCCATTTTCTAAAAACAAGAATTTGCACTGTGTAACAATTTCTTTTTTGATTTTCTGTCAAATCTTTATTTAAAGTAATTACATCTGTAAATTGATATAAAACATTGATGTCATATACCTGTCATGAACAACATGTGGGAATGAAGTAACACAGGCCTAATTCTATACTACATGACAGCTGACACCCAATGGGATTAACAGTGGCTGACATCATCATCATGCGCCACACCTTGCATTACTTGAATTTTGGCCCAACTGACTGCCTGCATCAACTCTAAACAGGCAGTTAGGTAGTCACCATGCATGACTTGCATTTTGGTCCTACTGACTGCCTGCATCAACTCCAAACAGGCTTTTAGGTAGTCACCCCACCACAGGGCCCCTGTTCTTTAACATGGCCCTGGCCTGCACTTGTTGGGTTGGCCACCCTCTCTCTTAACATTGTCTTTCACCTCGCATCTACCTTTTCAATATTCGTTTACCAAAGACTTGACTGCAACTACAAGAACATTTTTGCTCCTAAACTCTTGGTCCTGTACCACTGACTCTGGCTCAGGCCTATTGACTCTGGCTGATTTGTTAGATCTGCTCTCACTAGATTGATTTTCAATAAAAAATGTGTTGATGCACCTGAATCTTCTAAACCCCTCTTCCTTTCTACTGTTTTAACTTGTGGAGTGCCATTTTGCTCAGTTTTCATTCACTTATATTTCTGCTAAAGTGTCACTGTGCATTACTTGTTCACAAAACGTCAGGGAAGTGTTGCTGGGGGGTGTCTGAAGATATTTCGGTTTAACTTGTGCTTTCCCTCCCTTTCATTAAATTGATAGAGTGCCATTTGTAGTTGGTTTACACTGTGCCGTGTTGCTCAGTTTTCACTCTACCGCAAACTTGTCTACAATTGAATAGGGAGTTGTATATACTTTTCCTTGACTAAACTTAACTTACTTTATCAACTGTGATCTATGTGTTGAACTAGATGTGTATAGAATAAATATATTCTCTTTTTGATACAAATCTTTGGTCAGTGTTTCCTTGTTCCATAGTACAGTGATACCTATTGTGTAAACCCTGAATACTGCTCATCTCCCTACTGCTCAGCCACAGCTACCAACTAAATCTTTGTGGTACAGACTGATACCAAGGGGATTTATTGCTCTCACCTGTAGTCCTAATCTGGTGTGGTGCTCCCTAAGGGAACTGCACTGGATTCTGCCTAACAGGTAGCAATATTACCGCTGCATTAAAGGGTACGCCAGATCATGGCCTTGGCGGATTTCCCCCCAGCTCGGAGCTGGGGGGAAATCTGCGGCAAAAAAGCTGCCGGCGGTAATAGCGCAAATTGTCCCCATTGGGCCCAACGGGTTTGGCGGTTGCGCTAATAGCGCCGGCGGTGATAGCGCCGGCGTTACCGGCCAACTCGTGATGAGGCCCTCTGTGCTGAACCAACCCAAGTTTCTTCATCCCAGGATCCGCAATTGCCCTAGTTCCATCTCCCTCATCTAGGAAGCTCCAGAGTTCTGTGATGCCTACCCCATCCTGCAACCTCACATCAAGATCTCCTACCAGTCCTTCCTCCATGGCTAGCTCCGCTCTAGTGTAACTTTGCAAGCTTTTCCTGTATGATTGTTCTTCCTGGAGGTCTCCTCAAACTGACTCCAGCCTCCGAAGCCGAAAGCTATGCACAAGGACGATGGAGGCCCCTTCATCGCCAACAAATGCCGACCACAGCTTCTGCTCCCTTTCAGCTCCTCTGGCTTGGACCGTCGACATGAGGATCACACAATCATCAGTAATCACTCTTCCCAAGGGCTTTAGGGGTCCCTTCAACCCCAGTTTGTTGTCACTGGAATCCAAGATGGTCACCAAACAATGTGGTCAGTGACTGTCTCTGGAAACCGTTAACTGGACTGCTGTAGAACTGATTTTTCAGGGTCATGGTCTTGCTCTTGTGACTCTATAGCACTTATGGCGAGTCCTTTCATTATTTGTTCCTTTATCCCTGGCCTCCCACTTCACCAAGAAGGGTGTTCTGTGGCTTGGACTCCACCAGAACTCTGCCAACTGCACCTAAGTCTGTTCTGAAGCTTTCTAGCATAGATCATTAAAGAGTCTTTCCTAGGAGGGAAAATGCAGTGATGGGTAAGTAATGGACTTTCCTTATGTATGCCAGAAAGTTTCAGAAGAGTCCAAGGGAGACCGCTTGTGAGGATTTTGAGTATTCTTCTGTGGGAAAGAATCACCTTCTCCAATAGTGTCCCAAGGAGCAGATTCTGGTGTTCTGTTACATTTTTATAAACAATAGAGGGGCCGATTCATGGAACAAGTGTGCACTGAAAATCATGGCACAAGCGTGAAAAAGCAAGCGCACGCGTGTGATTCATGGAAGGCCCTGCGCGTGTTTTCCCCGGGATGTGCGCCAAATTCGTGCGTGGCGCACACGGTTCTGCCATAAGAATTCATTTTGGAAACTGGCATGTTATGCTAATTAAATATAACTGAATAATCATAATTAAAAGTTTTTTTGAAAAAGGAACCAACCTTGAAGAAACACATCTTTATTTGAATTATACCACTTCACAGTGGTTTCAGGGTGTGCAGCCCGCACCGGTGGCCTCACGGCCAAGGTCTCTTTTTTGCACACGGGCGCACACATCATTGCAACATCCAGAATGCCATGCGCGACGCGCACAGCGAAAGCGCTCAACCTTAGCGCACACACCAAAAAGGGGGCGGAACACAGGGCAGAAAGTGCAGAAGAGGGAACAACGCATGAAAATAAGGGCGTAACTGGGGAAGTACTGCTGGGAAGTACACAGAACGCCCACACGCACGCGACCCACACGTATTCATGGAATCGAATAGGGGAAACCCGAGCACGGCCAAAGACACATACAGGCCTAAACACATCTGCCACACGAAGGCAATGCGGTAGCGACCCTGCGCATTACAAAAGTGCACGCAAACAACAAACACGTATATACAGCTACGATGAATGTCCCATTCTGTGGTCCCCCAGGAAAAATGACGTGTCAAGCAATGCTCAGGCATCCCAAAAAAGCAAGAAAAAGATATAAGTGGCCCCTGTAGCCCACGTGCTTGTAAAAAAACACATGCAGTATGCTGTGGCACCCAGGAACACTAAAAATACGTATGTGATCAACACGCAGGCTAGTATGCCTGAAAAAAAGGGGTACGCGACTAACAGGGACACCCGCATTAGGAAAAATAGCATGTGCGACTCACCGTCTGCCTTGCATGTAGAAGAAGAATGCGTAGCCAACACCCACGCCAAAAGAAGAAGTACGCACTGTAGCCGCTATGAATTAATTGCGTGTGAACCCCAAGGTCTGGAAAACACACGCACCGCTTTCCACAAAAAGCATGTACAGAGCGATGGAAACCCACATCGGACCTTCAACCCATGCCAGGGAAACGCCCGTGCGCACGTTACGTCACCTACGCGCTTACGCGCCAAAGGGCCTTTCCTCTGAATTCACACAAACGTGCTGTTTTTCACATGCCAAATCACTCCGTATCAAGCTGGCCACGCGACAACACACGGAAGACCACGCTCCTGCACAGAAAGCCGAATTACTGCCCCCCCAAGCAGCCTCCCATGAGCCATCTGCTGCTGCCTGCCTGCTGCCACCGTGCCCTGCCATTTGGTGCCTGCACATCTGCCATCTGCAGTGGTCCAGTTGCTGAGACCACCCCTGCGGGAACCGAAGACTCCTGACTGGTGTTCCATCACTCCACAGCCCAGCCCCAGGACCCAGTTGCCCAACCACACCTGCCTCGGGGTTGCCATGTCCGACACAACACCTTCCAATCTGGAAAAATGAATCCCTTCATTTGGATGATAGACGTATCTTGATGGCCGAAGGCCAACCGTCTTATGCACAGAATTATAGAAATACAGACTCCTATGCTTGACCAACAAGTGGCCATTTTAAACGTAGCAAGAATCGCCATGTTGCTTGTTAACCATTGCTCATTGCTTTCTGTCTAAACTGTTTTGCAGCTTGCAATTCTTGCGAATTCTGCTTACTCTGCTCAACTGTTAGCATTGTTGTCTGAATATGAAAGGGCAAGGCCGCGGGACTGAGGAGTTCATTGAAACTCCTCATGAGCAGCCCAGAAAGGAATGCCCACGCTCCCTCTCTGTAGCCTTGAGGGTGAGCTGCAGGGCATTTAATCATTTCACAGCTGCCAGCCAGTCTCGTACTGTGGTAGAATATGTTAGAATAAAGCAGCTAAAGGCTTGAATTATGCTCTTCTTACGGCCCCCCTTCACAAAACCCTTTAGAGCGTGTCGGCTCCCAGGACACGAATAGCACCTCATAGATAGCAAAGATTGGAATGTGACTCTTCCCCCGTGTGCAGCTTGCTTCCAAGAACAGAAGCACCGTGTTCTGTTCAACAACTAGAAGATGCCTCCACACTTTCTAAATTGCACATTGTTACTAGAATAGACATCGAACGTGTCATAATTGTCATACTCATTGGAAATGTCCATCATCATCCCGAGTTCAAAGAAACTCAATAAAAGGGGTGTGTTAAACATGACATAGCTGATTGTATGATATGCATTTTGTATATATGTAACTGATATACGTAATTCGCTCTCTTGTGTCCCTCGAGGTCTAGAGAATACACGTCGCGGGGCGTGAGAGCACAGTTGGCCAATTGGGACTATTTTGCTTCCAATAAACCCTAGCATTGGGAATTTGAACCTCGTGTCTGGCGCATCCTTTTCATGTATGGTTATTGCCTTGTTTCCATACCGCGAGGAACCCCAAAGAGCCCCTTTCAAGATGGCGCCCGAATAGGGACCCTCCCCCACTTGCCCCATCGTATACGTTGTAACGGAATAAAGGCAGAGAGCGACGAGGACGGGATGATCGAGCCGGGATCAAGAGGTGTACGGGGCGCCCTGTAGAAGTGAGGAGAGATTCCTTCCGCAGATCTGCACACATCTGATCCCTGATCGACGTACCGGGCCAGAGGGCAAAGGAGGCGAGGGTCCCGAAACGAGGCAGAAGCCAGAGAAGCGCAGACACGACGTTGGGAGGGGTTGCGTCAGGAAACAGGTGACTTGTTTTATCAGGTGAGTCATTCCCCGATTCAAACGAAACCCTGATTATTGGTAGAGGGTTGATTTTGCAAATTCAAACATCCAGAGTAAGGTTGATTAACCAAGGGGAAGGTTAAAAACATGCCTGGAGTACTGTCCACTGTAAGCGGATTCAATTCAACACTACAGCTAAGTCAATGCATAGTCTGGGATGCTGAGGGAAACCCTTATTGATATATTTTTATGTCTAGTTCGTTTACTCTGGATGACAACCCTTATATAACACCCCTCTCTTAGAATCCCCGTGACCCCACTGAGCCAAGAAGTAGGTTTGTTTTGCAAATGAAAAGGTTTATTTGAAAATTAAACAATATATATATCACACTTTTATAATAAATTAATGTTTGATAGCTCACTTGTGAAGATGATAGTGATCAACAATGGATAATGTTACAATGGTACACTCTTTTTGATGGCTTAGAAGTGATATAGAGAGGATAAAGTAGCTGAGAATGCTTTTATGCTTCAAGGACAATGCAATGATGAATGAAAATGCAGTACAGCAAATAAACTTGATATGACTTCAACAAAAGACAATGTATTCAGTTTTCTTTGACAATTCACTCCCCCCCCCTTTATGCAATGGAAAGAGATGGAAGGAAAGCACACAGTTCTCAGGAATGCAATAAAATATAATTCAGTTCCCCCCTAGCAAGCTTAGAGGAAAACAGGTAGGAGTTTTAAACACAGGCAAGATACTTTGATGTGGTTGCAATTAAGTGAAAAATATGCTAAAAAGGCTTTTAATTCCCTATAGGAGGTTCAGGGTGAGTGAGAGATACTTTAAATTAGTTCAGGATCACTTTAGCAATGCTCTATGAATGATTGTCAGGTTGCACACGAATTTCAGCAAGGAAAGCAAGGACAAATATTTTTTACACGTGGCTGAAATTAAGCAAAATTTCAAATCGCGGCAAATTTAGTCGAGCGCAATTACGGAGGCACTATAAGGAGTAGGTTCTAGGCACGTTGGAAAGCTTAGAATATTAGCTTTAAGGTGACAGTTAAAACTCGCTCCTAGCACAAACGGTTCCGGAGATACGGCCGATTTAGTAAAGGTAGTTTTTCGGATTTGAACATTTAAAGCTCAGAATGACAGATGACAGTTTTCAGTTTCAAAAATGACAGAATGACACGATTTTAGGAGGCAGTTCTAATAGGCTAAAATAGTTTGGATTAGATTATTTTAAACTAAGAGATTGGTTTTGGCACAGTGCTAGCTGGGTACTCACACTAGATTTTGGACAGGAATGCAACTTCGTCACCGATCGGGTCAGGATTGGCTGGACCTCTGCTAGCAGTTCTTCACAGCAATCTGGTCTCTGGTTCTCTCTGGTTCCGGATACAGCACTGCTTTCTGGATACTGCTACAGGTTCTTGCAAAAGTTCTTGGCAAAGAATTCAACCGCTCGCCCCTGCTGTTGAATAGTTTGGTTGGTTTTGAGGCCTGCTGAAGAGGATTCAGCTTGTGGATTCAGGCCTCTCTGCTACAAATTCTGGAGTTAATTTCTGGTCTCTGGAGATTGATGGATTTGAAGTCTGGATCTCTGGATGTGAAGTCTGAAGTCTCCCGGCAAAGCGTCCCGCAAGAAAGTGGAAAGTGACTGTCCCTACCTGGGTTTCAATGTTCCTTTTCATGTGTTTTGAAAATGGGTGTGTGCCTGGGCCTAGCTAAGCCTGCCCCTCTCACTTATCATTGGCCAGTTCCTCCTCTCTTCCTTGATTGGGGGAACTGGGTTGTGAGTCAGAGTGATGAGGTAGGTTTATGGTCAGAGGATCCTCCCCTTGTCAAATTGCACACAAATCTATTTCTGATCCAAATACATATTTATCTATGTACCATTTTTCTAATATTATAGGTCCAGTTAACATATTTTCTGTAGCACCAAACCATCTGATCCCTGTCTTTGTACGATGTCGTGTCCACTTATGACAGAATTCTCCCCTTTTCATCCAGATAACGACCTCTAAACCTTTCCAGATTTTACACAAATGTGCACCAGGGATATGGGTTTCAGATGATAAAGTGTCAGATTTTTAACATGCATACATTTGGAGTAACAACCTTTTTTTCTGCTACTATCCCCAAGAACATACCACAGGGTCCTAACACCTCTTAAAATGTGCACAGAAAAATCACAAGAGTGATGATGTTATTTATATAATTTTGACAGGTCCGCACTGTGAATTATCCATCTTTTTAAAATCATGCTCTGGCCCCAAAGGGGTGTGGTTTTCCAAAGCACATGGTGGAATTTCTGGTTTATCCACTTCCCCCAAGCTCAGCTTGCTCTCACAGGCACTGCCCCTCCCAGTTTCTCCCAAGAGGTAGCCATTCTATGACCCCCCCAATATAACATTTGCCTGAGCCAGGGAAGTGCTTTGTTTAGTTTCCTGTAGTCCCCAGGTGCTCCTCCCCTAATCCAATCAGAGAGGTGTCATCTCCTTTTGGCAGAGGCAGCAGAATGCAGCCAGGCCTGGCAAGAGTTGTTGAGCCAGTTCAACTCCTGTCGGGGGTAGTTGTCAGGCAGAATTCAGCTAAATGTCACTTTAGTTCCCAGTTTTCTACATTCAAATCCAACTTACAATGTTTGCACATGCAGCTAGAATGCTGATTCTAAGTTCAAAACTATGACATTTAAACAATTGCAACCTATGTGACACTCACAAGTAGGTCACTCATTTATTCTAAACATTTCGATTTTAGTGGCTTTAAACCCAAATTCACTTAAGCTGCTGACATCCCCAGCTATTTTTATATATACATTAAATAATTACTTCCTTCAAGTCATTTCAGAATATAGTTTTACATTGTATCCACCTCTTAGCAAGTCTTTCCTTGCCTGGTTTGGGTTCATTTGTTCAGTTTTACACAAAAGTCTGGTGGTTTTAAAACGCCAGCTTTCTGATAGTGGTGAGCACCAGTATTGCATCCATTTTTGACATTAAGAAAATGAATTCCCCACAGTTCTGGGTTGCTTTTGGCAATCAGCATTGCCATTCCCAATGGTTTCAGGCTAATGTGTGTGGAGCCCAATGGTGGTTTTAGGCAGTGCCCTCCTGTGCTCACAACATAGGCAAAAATGGGTGGCAGCCTATTCTTCATGTTTTCCCTGTGCACTCTCTGGGGAGTTCTGGCCATCATGATGTTTTCAATGCCAGTAATGCACAGTTTTATGGTAGGGCTTGGATGCAAGGGTAAAAACATCCCACACCACTTTAGCGGGGCTTTTCCGCTGCGGTAAACAGTCCTTGGAAAATGGCCAAAGTGCACCGCCTGGGGGAACGCCGGCTTATGACATGTATGCAAAATATGGTGTGGGTGCGATAATATTT
This sequence comes from Ambystoma mexicanum, assembly GCF_040938575.1. Lineage (NCBI taxonomy): Eukaryota > Metazoa > Chordata > Amphibia > Caudata > Ambystomatidae > Ambystoma > Ambystoma mexicanum. The sequence goes on from NC_090921.1 coordinate 233,542,752, forward strand.
TGTGAAATTTAGCATAGGCAAACTAGAAAGCAACAGGACCATCAGTGGCCGATTAATGGTAGCTTTGAGATTGCGAGGATATATAATTTAGAAAGGCTGTTGATAAGGGAAAAAGCGCGACCCGCAGCTTTTGAGACTATCAAAGATTGGAGGAGGGAAGCAATGCTCCGACTTAGGAGTAGAGAGAAGCATGCGCGTAGGCACAAATCGAAGCTTGAGGTAGCAGAAGAAAAGGAGGAGGAGGAGTGGACGGCAAGTCTAAGACGGGAAGGGAGACGTGAGCAAATGAACATAGAAGGAATATACCCGCAGCAGGAACTACATAGCAGACGAATTAATGGAACATTTGTTAACCCATAAGGGTCAAGGCCCAAAACCAGGATCGAAACCAAACACGCCAGTAGTGACTGCGCACGCCCAACCAGTAGCTCTCATACCCCCTCCCGCAGCCCAAGCACTTCCCCTCACGCAAGCATTAACCCACGCCCCACCCACAGCTCGAGCCATCCCACAAGCGCAGACCACAGACGCGCAATTTCCCAGCACCCAGGAAGGCCCTTCACAGATACCACCTGTGTCACTTGTCCCATCCGCACCTCCCGCTCCAGCGACAGATTCAGCACCATCCGCCCCTCCCGAAGTCAAAATTGAGACCGGGGAGGCGAGAGGCGGGGCTGAAGGAACAGGATTTGGACGGGTAACTCGCAGCGCGATCAGCAAAGAAAGAAAGATTGAATTAGGAGCAAGAGGCATATTGTACATAGCAGGAAATGATGGGACGGCAGCATTGGCCTCATTATATGGGTACCGAAGAAGCAACGAGAGACAGGTAGTGTTGGAATACATGGGGACATTTTTGGTGGGAGAATGGAAAAAGTTACTTGAGAAATTACCGCCACAACGATTGTTAGATTTGAACCAATTAGCATGTTGTAGAATAAAAGATGAAGAAGTAAAGGAACATGTGAATGGACTTTTTGATCTTAAAAATGAGTTGGATAATGATTATGCTGAAATGTTTGCTGCACCTGGATACAGGGGTTGGGATATTAGAAGAGATGGGAGAGGGACGGTAGAACCATACATACAGCAGAGACATTCAATGTCATCTGTACAGAGGGGCGACAAGCTGAAAGTATGTATACGGGAAGCGATAAAGTGGATGTCGAATCCTAGTATCCCAACAATGGTCATACATGACATATTTGACGAATATTCCATGCCAATGAAAAGAAAGGCACTGCAATCGATGGCTGAACATTTAATAGACAAGGATATAAAAAACAATAAGGCAAGCCCACCTGAGATACTAGCGGTATACAAGAGAGCATTTAAGCCAAGTACAGGAGAAACGGGCCTATCACTGGACTTAGGAATACTATTGAACCTAAGAGAAGGGGGAGGGATCGTGAGTGGGGCATTTCCAATGAGAGAGGATCCGCCCACGTTTGTACCAAAAGAAGAGGTCCCTGCGACGGGAATAGTAGGAGCGCAGGTAACACCAGCCCATTTCACCGCCCAGTATGTGCATGTCCCCTTTTCCAGGCAAGAGGTGAATACTATAAAACAGACGATTCCCGATATAAGAAAGAATCCAGCAGGTTTCTACAAGGAAGTAGAGTCAACCCTGAGATCAGCAGTGCTTACTATGAGCAATATAGATTTGATTTTCCCAGTCATTTTGCCACCAGATATATGGAAACAGATAAGGACGGTAGATGACGTGGGGGCTTTTGGCGCTACATGGGCGGAGTTACTATTGGAGGACAAAAATAAAAAAGTAGGGGAAAATCCGGGAACCCGCATGGCAGATCTACCAGAACGGATAATGCGGAGATTGAGGGAAATAATTCCAGAAAAAAGGATTCAGTGGGACAAATTAACTACATGTGTACAGGGCAAGGATGAGCCAGTAACGGATTATTTCAATAGATTTGAAGGAGTATTCACAGACTTCAGTGGGCAGGATGTGAGCACAGAGTCGGGGAAAAGGCTATTTGTTGATAAATATGTGAGGGTACTAATATTACCAATTCAAGCTATGTTAATGGCATCGGAAAGTGCCTGGGCAGCAAAACTGGTGAGTGAGATATTACACATAGCCCAATATTACGAGAACAGGGTAAATGTGGCGAAAGAAAGAGAGATGAAGGATAGAGTCAATTTAAAAACGAAGGTGTTACTGCAGCAGGTAATTGGATACAATAGAGGTAGAGGAAATGCACAAGGCAGGGGAAATTTGAATAATATGCACTGGGTGTCATTGGGATTAAATCAATGTGCGTACTGTATAGAGGAAGGACACTGGTGAGCGCAATGCCCGCACCTACAGAATAGAGGTGGGTTTGGCCAGAGAAGGCCTCATAGAGGACATCAGGGGTCAAATGGCCCAAGCAGAAATAGCATGCAGCAGCAGAAGGGATATACCAATGGAGGTAATCAAAACCAATCCTATGGTCAAAACCAAGCTCAACAGATCCAGGCATTGAACCAAAGTGTTCCGAACCAAAATCAGGGCGGGCAGGGCCAACAGAGAAATGATCAGAGTGGAGGACACCGAGGGGGAAATGGGAATATTTTTAATACACAGCCAAACACGTATTATAGTAGCAGCAGTGACTACACATCAGACGATGTGTTATTTTCACAATAGGACAGCCCACGGCAGGGGTCGGAACCAGTGTCTATTCCCGTGAATCAGAGAGGACCCTACGTAGAAATGAGAGTCGGGAATAAGGAGCACCGTTTCCTTGCAGATACAGGGGCACAGAAGTGTTCGATAGACCACCACTTGGTTCCGGGTTCCCACTGTCGGGGCAAAAGAATGTTTCTGTAGGGTTCGCAGGTACACCAGTAATTAACCCCATGTCCGAAGCTGTCCCAAATACAATAGGACCATTTACGGAACAGTGTCCATTTCTTCTGACAGAAAATTGTGGGGAGAACTTGCTAGGATTAAACTTGTTGAGAAAATTGGGGGCAGTTATACATTGTACGACAGATGGGTTGTTCCTCACGATTTGGCCTCACGATGCACCGGTGACGGAATTTATGTCAAAAGCGTTACCAGAAGAGCTAAGTAGAGTACCAACCTGTCTATGGGCAATGCATGATAACGATGTAGGATGCTTGAAAATAGAGCCAGCAAAAATAACTTTGAAAGAAGGTGTTACATTACCACGAATTCCCCAGTATAAAATTTCTGTTGAAGGTGAGAAGGGATTAAAGAGTATTGTTACTGACCTGGTGAGATTGGGGGTGGTTGAAGAAATTGCAGGTAGCACGTGCAACAGCCCGATTCTTCCAGTTTACAAGAAAGGAGGCAATGAAGTACCATATCATTTCATAATTGATCTGCGCGCATTGAACAAAGTGGGAGACCCACAATTCCCTTTGGTCCCAGATGTCACAACAATACTGACAATGATACCGGCCACTGCATAATACTTTAGTGTAGTTCAGTTGAAGAACGCATTCTTTAGCATTCCAGTGGATAAAAGCAGTAGATATCTGTTCGCGTTCACTCTAGGAGGTCGATAATTCACATTCACATGCATTCCACAAGGATACACAGAAAGCCCGAGTATTTACAGCAGAGCGCTAAAAGAGCAGCTAGACATGCTAGAATTACCTGAAGGTTGCATACTCTTGCAGTACATAGATGACTTGTTACTAGCTGCTGACACAAAAGAGATCTGCAAAGAAAGTACTATATTACTACTGACACACCTAGCGACCCATGGTCACAAGGCAAGTTTGAAGAAATTCCAGTATAATCAAAAGGAGGTGTCTTATTTGGGTTACCTACTTTCGAAAGAAGGGAGAAGATTAACACCAGAACGCATAGAAAGGATTTCTAGTATGCCTATTCCAAGAACTCAAAAAGGAGTGAGAGCTGTAATAGGCATGGCCTCTTATTGTCGGCAGTGGACCAGTAATTTTGCGTTGATTGTGAAGCCGATGATAAAATTAACTAAAAAGGATGCAGTGATGCCTTTACAGTGGGATGAGGAATGTCAGAAAGCGTTTGAGCAATTGAAAGCTGCATTGTGCGCTGCGCCAGTTTTAGGCACTCCTAACTATAAAAAGATCTTTAGACTATTTGTGAGCGAGAGTGAAGGATGTGCATTGGCGGTTTTGACACAGGAACAAGGTGGAAGAAATAGGCCGTGCGGCTATTATTCTTCCGTGCTGGACCTTGTAGCGCGCGCACTACCACAATGTTTGCGATCCGTTGCAGCGGCTGCTGCGTCAGTGAAACAAACGGAAGGAATGGTATTGGGGCATACTTTAATTCTGATGGTGCCACATGCCATAGACGTTCTATTAAACAGAACACAGACGCAACACCTCACCTCTGCTAGACTAAGAAGATATGAGCTCATCTTGTTTGCACCCCACATCCAAATTATGAGGTGTAGCGCATTGAATCCTGCAGAATTAATGCCACTGCCCATAGCAGAAATTGGTGACAACGAATCACCACCCCATGATTGTTTAATGGTCACTGAAGAAGAAACAAAGGGAAGAGTTGACTTGAGCGACATCCCACAGAAAGAGCCAGATGGGGAGTTGTTTTGTGACGGCTCTTGTTTTAAATTACCTGATGGCACATCAATGGCCGCATATGCAATTACGACCCAAGAGAGTGTTGTAGAAAGCAGAAGAATCCCCTACAATTCGGCACAAGTCACAGAAATAATAGCACTGACCCGAGCATGTGAACTCTCTGAGAATTTGAACGTGAATATTTATACTGACAGCCAGTACGCCTTTGGTGTGGTTCATAACTTTGGCCGACTCAAGGCTGAGAGGGGCTTCTTGACATCACATGGGGCCAGGATTCAGCATGGCCCTTTGATTGTACGATTGTTGTCTGCACTCACGTTTCCAAAGCGCTTAGCTATAGTAAAATGCGAGGCGCATAAAAAAGTAACATGCAAAGTGGGAGAGGGAAACGCATTTGCAGACAGGATTGCGAAACAAACAGCCACTGATTTGAGTACTAGAATGATGACAGTACAAACAGAGGAAGTACCTTGTATGATAGAGAATGGAGTTGCCACAGTCAAAGAAATGCAGGCTGAGGCCACGACTGAAGAGATTCAGGGGTGGGCTGAGGGCTCTGCTGAGTTAGATTTGGAAGGATGTTGGGTGGACAAAGAGACCAAGAACTGGATGTTGCCAAATTGTTACGTAACCGCAATGGTTACAATGGCGCATAGCCCTACCCACATCTGCGTGAAGAAAATGGTACAGCATTTATCCACAGTATGGAAAAATGAGCACATAAAAAAGAATGCAGAAAGGCTAGTGCAGAATTGTATTATGTGCCTGCAACACAATGTAGGGAAGGGAACCGTGACTCCAGTAGGTAGTTTTGGCCCACCCTCTATGCCATTCAAGGTGATCCATTTTGATTTCATAGAAATGGAAAGGTGCCAGAACTACAAATATGTGTTAGTGGTGATTTGTGCATTTAGCAAGTGCGTGGAGGCATATCCTTTAAAAGACTGTACTGCCATGTCAACGGCAAAAGCAATGTTGAGGGAGTATTTCTCCCGGATCGGGCTGCCCCGTGTCCTGTGGTCAGATAACGGCCCACATTTTGTGGGCGCAGTAGTACTACAGATCTGTGCAGGTCTATAGATAGAGAAACGATTCCACAGTTCCAGGCATCCGAGTTCCGCCGGACTTGTTGAGAGACATAATGGTATCTTAAAGTCAAAGATAGCTAAGATCTGTGCTGGGAGCAAGTTGAGTTGGGTGGATGCATTACCCCTGCTATTGCTATTGTGCTATTGTGCATGCGCACGTCTGTGCAGGCTAAAACTGGGCTCTCCCCCTATGAAATTATAATGGGGAGACCGGCAAATGTATGGTGCGCACCGCAGCCCAAAAGATTATGTGAGGTCGAGCATCCTGTGTTAAGCACGTACTGTGGCCTTTTAATGCAGAAGTTGCGTTTGATTCATCAGCAGGTGCAGGAGGCGTTACCAGTGCGATACACCGGACCGGGGCACGCGCTGGAACCTGAAAGCTGGGTCCTGATTAAGAACTTTGAGCGGAAGACAGCATTAGCACCCAGGTGGTGCGGCCCCTGTCAAGTGTTGCTGGCGACGCAGACGGCCATACGGGTGGACGGCCGCAAGGCCTGGATTCATGCTACCCATGACAAAAGGTTCCCAGTTTCACTGAAAACTTTGCCTGATCCAGACGACCAGAAAGAGACAACGGTCCTGAAAAAGAAAGAAACTGTTGCCAGTCCACTGCCACAGCATCAGCCTGAGCGAGAAGTGAAAGTTGAAACAAAGCCTAAGCGAGAAGTGAAACTCGAAACAGAGCCTGAGGAGGCTGCCAGGAAGGGGAAAGGGCGAAAAGGGCCCCAACGTTGCTCAGCAGAAACAACATCACTGCCGAACGACACAAACTCTGCATTACAAACACGAGCAGAAACAACGCGTGTACCCCTTTGGCGCCCACCAGCTTCTGCAAACGCACCAAAGCCAAAGAAAGAAACTACATCATTGCCACGGCGCTCATCGCAACCCATCATTGCGCCGCAGGCTGACACTGAGCCTGATACTGGAAGTGCATCGGCACTGTTTACAGATCACACAATACCAGGAGTGAAACGATATGATCTGCAGCCTCGACAGGCAAAGTGATTCCACAGATCTTTGGTGCTTTTCTTTTGCCTTTGGTTCCACTCACGGACGGAGTAGGAACCAGGGGCGTAGAGGAGAGAAGTGTGAGAGTTGTGCAAGTCGGACAATTCAAGACTCACGGCTCCTCGGTGCGCTTATAATAAAGTACATGTGTCAGGAGCCAGAGCAGGACAAGCTGGATGCACATAGGTACTCTGTCAATAAAGAACTGTTCAGAAATCGTCTGAGCAGTGGGAGAAAGAACAACTAATCTTGCTCGGAGGGGATAAGTGATCTAGGCTGTGAAAGGGTTGGCAGAATTGAACTGTGACATTTTCATTGAACTTTTGGCATCAAGAACGAGAGAAATTTGCGACGAACTTTGCCAGCAAGAAGAAGGACGATGAAGAACAAATCAAGACCGGTTTCAGCCTCCTCCTGCACCCGGCTGAAAAGATGATAGTTTTAGAGACTGTAAATTTAGGGAAAAAGCATGGTAAAAGGAATAAGGTACTGATTTGGACATTGGTCCTGTGTTCTCTAAGTATGGTAGTACCAACAATAATAGCTATTACACTATGGTTCCTGGAGTCCGCACACCCATTAGAAACACTTTTGCTAAAAGCAGCTACTGAGAGCCCGGTTCATGTAATCACTGGTACTTTGTCCCCAATGGATTAAAGACATAGAGAAGGATATGACAACAATACATTGTTGCTCATCATGAACATGACCCATGCGGTTTTAAAGAAAAAAGATTGCTGGGTTTGTGCCCATTTACCACAGCACGGTGGGAAAGGGATAGGCTGGTATGTACAACCGTTATCATTGGTTTATTCATGTGAAGTATCGTTGAGTGCAATGTTCTTTGGGAAATGGAACAAGAGTAATACGGGTCAGCTAGACGAGACCAATATGAATGAATTTGAGGAAGTGATCATGAGACCTGTGGGTTGTTCCATATTCCACAAAGCTCGCGTGTTATCACCAGATCCCATGAGGAAAAATACACGAAAGACAACAAGACTAGATAGATTACATAGGCAGAATAGACCGACCCTGCCAGCAGACGAAACATCAGTAATGACATTTCGAATAAGGGATGAATGGAGTAAAGATGCTGTGCCCCCTGCCTATACAGTGGATTATAGCCCCAAAACTGCTCCCCTATGTTGAAAGAAAAAAGGTTCCTATAAAGTAGGAACGTTTAGCAGCTGCCTGAACACAGTGGTTTTAAAGCACGAAATAGCACCCGTGTACATAGGGGACCCTGTTTACTTTATATGTGGGGAAAAAGCATATCCATGGTTACCTAGGAACTGGGGAGGTACGTGTTACTTGGGTCTACTATTCCCAGGAGTGTTCCTCTTAGAAACTGCAGAAATAGTGAGGCGATTAAAAGGTAGAACCCGAAGGAGTAGTGAAGATGGAATGATAGCAATGGATGTAGCCAAATCGTTTATACCATTCTTGGCCCAAATAGAAAATTCCTATAACATAAGGAAACTGTCCAGAATACTAAAAAATACAATAGATACAACAACGGATATCTTATACAACATGACGTTGGAAGAAAAAGGAATTAGGCTAATGGCACTACAAAACAGAATGGCTCTTGATATAATATTAGTTGATCGTGGGGGAGTTTGCACACTCGTAAAAACTGCATGCTGTGTGTTTATAGATGATTACTCCCCTACGATATTTAAAGCAATCCAGAAATTACATGTCCTAAGTTCCACACTCTCTACTGAAGAAGGGGGTTGGGGGATAGGATCCTGGTTTTGGGGACTATTGCGGTCCTGGGGATGGAAGCTAATTTTGATACTAGTGGTGGTACTTGGTATATTCATAACATGTTGCTGTTGCATACAATGCCTACCAATTGTTTGCACTGAGATAACTGAGGGGTGTACTAAGGGATGTATGCACATGGTGTCGAGAGGAAAACAAACGCATGGCCGAAATAACAGAGACACTGGTGAAACAAAAACAATAAAACAATTCATGGCTATAGACATTAATGATGAAGATGATGCTTGTGATAGCATGAAAGGTTCAGACATAGATACCCCAGACTTATCCTCATCAGAGGAGGATACAATGAATGAATAAGACGTTTGGCATAGGGCCAAAAGGAGGGTTTGTCAATCTGGAAAAATGAATACCCTTCATTTGGATGATAGACGTATCTTGATGGCCGAAGGCCAACTGTCTTATGCACAGAATTATAGAAATACAGACTGCTATGCTTGACCAACAAGCGGCAATTTTAAACGTAGCAAGAATCGCCATTTTGCTTGTTAACCATTGCTCATTGCTTTCTGTCTAAACTGCTTTGCAGCTTGCAATTCTTGCAAATTCTGCTTACTCTGCTCAACTGTTAACATTGTTGTCTGAATATGAAAGGGCAAGGCTGCGGGACTGAGGAGTTTGTTGAAACTCCTAATGAGCAGCCCAGAAAGGAATGCCCACGCTCCCTCTCCGTGGCCTTGAGGGAGAGCTGCAGGGCATTTAATCATTTCACAGCTGCCAGCCAGTCTCGTACTGTGGTAGAATATGTTAGAATAAAGCAGCTAAAGGCTTGAATTATGCTCTTCTTACGGCCCCCCTTCACAAAACCCTTTAGAGCGTGTCGGCTCCCAGGACACGAATAGCACCTCATAGATAGCAAAGCTTGGAATATGACTCTTCCCCCGTGTGCAGCTTGCTTCCAAGAACCGAAGCACCGTGTTCTGTTCAACAACTAGAAGTTGCCTCCGCACTTTCTAAATTGCACATTGTTACTAGAATAGACATCGAAAGTGTCATAATTGTCATACTCGTCGGAAATGTCCATCATCATCCCGAGTTCAAAGAAACTCAATAAAAGGGGGGAGTTAAACATGACATAGCTGATTGTATGATATGCATTTTGTATATATGTAACTGATGTACGTAATTCGCTCTCTTGCGTCCCTCGAGGTCTAGAGAATACACGTCGCAGGGCGTGAGACCACAGTAAACCCTAGCATTGGGAATTTGAACCTCATGTCTGGCGCATCCTTTCGTGTATGGTTATTGCCTTGTTTCCATATTGCGAGGGACCCCTAAGGGCCCCTTTTACCGGCACCAGTGGCAACCCCCCAGCAGAGAGGCAGAAGGCTACCAGCTTCAGTGAAAAGGAAGTTGTATCATGGTGGAGCAAGTTCTGGGGCATTATGATGCCCTCTTCACACCATCGCGCGCCGACAAGGAAGGACGGAATAGGATCTGGAAGCACATAGTGGGTATATATGGGTGCCATCTACGCAGAGGGGGTGGCACCCCACGACATCAAACACGTCCAGAAGCGCTGGGAGGACTATAAGTCCAGGACCCTCAAGAAGGCCCGGCGCCTTTTGGAAACAGCGGATGCAGTGGGGCGCCGGGCCCCGCTTACCACCCAGAAGATGAGGGTCCTGGAGCGCATTCGCACAGTGCTTCACCACCAGATCCTCAGGATGCAGGCCCGTCTGGAGTCGAGCGGTAAGTGGCCATGCATTCACGTTTAAAACAGTGCATGTTGCAGTGTGCTGGTAGTTAGCTACTTGGCTGCAAGTGTGACATGGGTCATGTATGGATGTTTGTGTGCAGGGACATGATGGTGCTGCATGTGAGTCCAGTCAGGCATGACCCACATGGATGGTGTATGTGTTACAATGCATCATGCGGAGCAGCATGCGGAATGCACACATGTATGCATGCCTGTGTATGTACTTTGACATGTTTGGGGTGTGCGAGATGTGTGCTGCTGTCATGGACATGCATCATGTACATGTCCATGTGTCTGAGTAGTGTGTGTGCCATGGGTGCATGATACATGTCCGTGACGATGTGTTGATTCACTGATACAGCCTACTCATCCTTGTATCCACTGTGTCTGTGGATATACGGGGCCAGATACATGACCCTCTGGTGATGCGTGTGCATGTGATCAGCATGTCCTATGATGCATGTGAGTTTCAGCCCACCATTGGATGTTTCTACGGTGCGGTGGACATGGATGCAAATGTTTGTTGCATGTGCCATGCCGGTTCCTGCATGTATGTTGCCTGCATTGACCCATGTGTTGTTGGGAGACATGACGGAAGTGATGTTTGGCAGTGCCACTCATGTGCTATCGCTTTTTGTCTAGGGGACTATTGTACAGTACCCTGATGCTTGTGTTCAATGTCTCCCTTTACACAGCATCGAGTGAAGAAGAGGGCAGAGACGGCGCTGTAGAGGAAAGGGGCAGGGATGCCTCCACCGGCGGCGATGCAAGGCCCAGTCACCATCCCAGGAAATTCCATCATCCGGGAGCGAGGGGACTGGTGCCGCGTCTGCCACTACAGCTGCAGCGGAAGGTGTGGATGAGCCCGCACAGGGGCTTGCAACGGCGGAAGGCGGTGCAGAGCCATCCAGGTCGGTGGTGTGCATAGAGGAGGAGGAGGGCGCTACAGAGCCGCACATGGAGCCTGGTGGGGTGGTACCACTGGTGCAAGTGGTGCAGTCCAGGCGCAGGGGCAGGAGGCAGCACAGGTTGCCGCAGAGGTGCCTGTGCATGTCTCTGTCCCTGACACTGTGACTGCATCACCATGCACCAGCAGGGATGCCCCGTCCCAGGTCCATCCGCAGGTAGGGGGGAGGTCCTCGTCATCTGGTACTCCTCTACCTGCGGATGAGGGGACCCATGACCGGATGGAATCCGTCCCGATTGGTGTTGCGTTGCGCACACCTGACATTCGTGATGATGTGCGTGCTTCCTGGGGCGACAACGCACATCATCACGAAGAGCTGTGTGCCAACGTGGCCCAGTTGGGAGGGTCCATGGTCGGGGGTTTCCTCCATGTGTCGGCCAGTCATGTGGCCCTCTCCTCCTCTGTGCACACTATACGCCAGTCGTTCTCCGTGCCGTCTTCCGGCCCAGATGCCACCAGGGCCCCCTGTGGATCTGCCCCAACCAGCGCAGCGAGCTAGGTGGAGATCCCATCCCTGCTGCAGTCGGGAGTCGGAGGTCCAGCAGGGGTGGCAACCCCACCAACTGGACCCCAGCGGATGGAGGATGTGCCGCCATCATCGGGCAGGGCACATGCACGACAGCGCCGGGGGATTCCATCAGCCCGGATGCCGTCGTGGTGGCAGAGGCAGTTGCGTCGGAGGCAGCGTCGGAGGCAGCGTCGGAGGCAGCAGCAAGCTCAGTGTGGAAGGCATCCTGTCTCGGGGCCAACAACACCCCAGGGGCAGGCATCGGCCAAGGGGCAGGAGGACCCCGGACTAGGAGTGTCTTTCGTGTGGCCGTGGTTGGGCCGGCAAATAGATGCGGAGAGGCGGCGGGCGGAGAGGCCACGGCTCAGGATGGTCAGGGTGGAGAATTCCATGCACCGGGCTTTGAGGCGGGAGGAGGGCCTCGAGGAACCTCGCAGGGAGTTGAGGGATTCCATGGCTGCATCCCTGCGAGATCTCAAGTCCAGGGAACAGGCCCACCTCCGGAATATCGATGTGGAGTTCAATGATGCCCTGGGCCGGAACATCAAACAGTGAGCCGTGGGACTAGCCCACCGCCTTTGTGAATAGTTATGTAGTTGCAGGTTTCCTTTATTTATTTTTTCCTTTGGGGCGCATGGACTATGCCCCGCCTTTTTGTTAATAGTTATTTATTAGGTAGGATTTTTCCTCAGGTTTCCTTTGGATGGTTGGGCACATGGACCCTTGATTTTTACATTGTATATAGTTATGGACCTGATTTTACATATTTATTTTTACCATGGAGGAATGGTTTTGTTTTTATGTTAACTTTAGATTTGGTGTTATGGACGGACACTTTGGAGGCATTTTTCTTTGCATTTTATTGATTTCACCATTAATATTTTTTCCTTCATTTCGGACATCCTTTTATTTATCATTTTTTTCTTGTGTAATTTTGTTTCATTCAAACAGTTGTGTATATAATACATTTTATTTTTTACTTCATTTGTGTGGTCTTCTCTCATTGGTTTCGTGCATGTCACAATGTGGGTTTTCTCATTCATGTGCCGCCATTGTGTGGGTCTGACGGACTTGTACTCATGCGAATTCTGGTTATTTGGGATCTATCATGACATGGGGATTTCAATTTGGAGTGGATGGAATGCTTGGATGGGTGTTTGGACTGGGGTGGCGTGGGGTGGGCTTTGGGTGGCCATAAGGGCCATGGATCTGGATTGTGATGACATGTTGGGTAGGGGACATAAGTCAGGGCCTGCTGGCAGGTGCCCGTCACTGGGGATGGGGTGGGGAGATAAGTCGGGGCCTGCTGGCAGGTGCCCATCACTGGGGGTGGGGTGGGGACATAAGTCGGGGCTCCCAAGTGCATGGAGCCATTTGGCCTGCCTGCGGGTCATGTTCAGGGATGATGGGCTGCCTGCGTGGCATGGGGAGGGAGGATGGGCTGCGTGCAGGGAATGGGGAGGGGGGAAGGTCACACCCAGGAGGGCCGACACTGCAAAATCGCGTGTAAAACTCCTGTTCACCCCTTGGAATAAACGTACCCCGCTTGTGCCAGTCCAATTGCGTGTAAAACTCCACGCGCACCCCTAGGAATACACGTACCCCGCTCGCGCCAGGCCAATCGCATGTAAAACTCCACGCGCACCCTTAGGAATACACGTACCCGGCTCGTGCCAGGCCAATCGCATGTAAAACTCCACGCGCACTCCTAGGAATACACGTACCCCGCTCACGCCAGGCCAATTGCGTTGAAACTCGACGCGCACCTCGGAATAAGTGCAGGGAGCCCTTTCACCCTCCCCATGCACCGCAGGCAGCCCATCCACCATGACCATGCCCCGCAGGCAGTCCGTCCACCATGACCATGCCCCGCAGGCAGCCCACGCCACAGGCGGGACTTTTCCACGCATTTTACCTGACGCGAGTGGGGTACATGTATTCAGAGGGGTGCCCGTGTGGTTTTACACGCGATTGGCCTGGCGCGAGCGGGGTACGTGTATTCCTACGGGTGCACGTGGAGTTTCACACACGATTGGCCTGGCGCGAGCGGGGTACATGTATTCCGGGGTGCGTGTGGAGGTTTACACGCGATTGGCCTGGCGCGAGTGGGGTACGTGTATTCCGGGGGTGCGTGGGGAGTTTTACACGCGATTTTGCTGGCGTGAGCGGGGTACATGTATTCTGAGGGGTGCGCGGGGAGTTTTACATGCGATTTCACTGGCGCAAGCACAGTACGTGTATTCCGAGGGGTGCGCGGGGAGTTTTACTTGCATTTTTGTGGTTGGGGGCTGTATGCTGGTCCACTGGGTAATTCATAGAATTCGGCGCACAAGTGGCGCACGCGGCTGGCGCACCAGTGGTACGCGTGTGCCAAAACCCATTTAGGCGCACAGCATATTCATGGATTTATACATCCATAAACAGTCATGGCGCAGCAACCTTGCAGCAGCGCCAGTTACGCCCCCAACCCCTCCGTGTGCGCCAAAAACATCGCACAAATCCAGTACATGGCGCAAAGGCCAGTGGACCAGCATACAGCCCCCCAACCATGAAAGCGCATGTAAAACTACCGCGCACCCATCGGAATACACGTACCCCGCTCGCGCCAGACCAATCGCATGTAAAACTCCCCGCGCACCCCTCGGAATACACGTACCCCGCTTGCGCAAGGCCTATCACGTGTAAAACTTCACACGCACCCCTCGGACTATACGTACCCCACTTACGCCAGGCCTATCGTGTGTAAAACTTCACACGCACCCCGGGAAAACACGTACCCCACTCACGCCAAGCCAATCGCGTGTATAACTCCCAGCACACCCCTCGGAATACACGTACCATGCTTGTGCCAGGCCAATCGCGTGTAAAACTCCCTGCGCACCCTTTGGAATACACATACCCCGCTCACGCCAGGCCCATCGTGTGTAAAACTCCCCGCACACCCCTCAGAATACACGTACCCCGCTTGCGCTAGGCCTATCGCGTGTAAAACTTCACACGCACCCCTCAGAATTCACATACCCCGCTCGCGCCAGGCCTATCGCATGTAAAACTTCACACGTACCCCTGGAATACACGTACCCCGCTCGCACCAGGCCAATCATGTGTAAAACACCCGCGCACCCCTCGGAATACACATACCCCGCTCGCGCCAGGCCAATTGCGTATTAAACTCCCTGCGCACCCCTCGGAATACACGTACCCCGCTCGCGCCAGGCCCATCGCGTGTAACACTCCCCGCGGACCCCTTGGAATACACGTACCCCGATCGCCCCAAGGCCTATCGCATGTAAAACTTCAAGAAATAAATAAGTAAATGAAACCTACAACTAATTAACAATTTACAAAGGCGGCGGGCTAGTCCCACGGCTCACTGTTTGAGGTTCTGGGCCAGGGCATCATTGAGCTCCACCTCGATGTTCTGGAAGCGGGCCAGTTCCCTGGCCTCAAGGTCTCGCAGGGATGCAGCCATGGAATCCCTCAACTCCCTGCGAGTTTCCTCGAGGCCCTCCACCCGCCTCAAAGCCCGGTGCATGGAGTTCTCCGCCCTGACCATCCTGAGCCGTGCCCTCTCCGCCCGCCGCCTCTCTGCATCTATCTGCTGGCCTAACCGCTGCCACACGGAAGACACTCCCAGTCGGGGGTCCTCCTGCCCCTCGGCCGATGCCTGCCCCCGGGGTGTTGATGGCCCCGAGCCATGATGCCTACCACGCTAAGCCTGCTGCTGCCTCCGACGCAACTGCCTCTGCCACCATGACGGCCTCCGGAATGATGGAATTCCCCAGCACCATCGTGCACCTGCCCTGCCTGATGATGCCGACACATCTTCCATCTGCTGGGGTCCAGTTGGTGGGCTGGCCACCCCTGCTTGACCTCCGACTCCCGACTGTGGCAGGGATGGGATCTCCACCAGGCTGGCTGCAATGTTTGGGGCAGGTCCACAGGGGGCACTGGTGTCATCTGGGCCGGAAGATGGCACGGAGAACGACTGGCGTATAGTGTGCACAGAGGAGGAGAGGGCCGCAAGACTGGCCGACACATGGAGGAAAACCCCGACCATCATCCCTCCAAACTGGGACACGTTGCCACACAGCTCTTCGTGATGACGTGCGTGGTCCCCCCAGGAACCACGCACGTCATCACGAATGTCACGTGTGCGCAACGCGACCCCAATCAGGATGGACTCAATCCTGTCACGGGTCCCCTCGTCAGCAGGTAGAGGAGTGCCAGTTGATGTGGACTGTTAGGCAGAATCCTGTGCAGTTCCCTTAGGGAGCACTACAGAAGATTAAGACTACAGGTGAGAGCAATAGATCCCCTTTGGTATCAGTCTGTACCACAATAATTTAGTTGGTAGCTGTGGCTGAGCAGTCAGACTTATCCCAAGAGGGAGATGAGCAGTATTCAGGGTTTACACATTAGGCCTACAGTACTATGGGACAAGGAAACACTGACCAAAGCTTTGTATTCAAAAGTAGATATATATTTATTTTATACACTTCTAGTAAAACCCATTTATCACAGTCATCAAGCAAGTTAAAATTAAGTCAAGGAAAAATATACACACTCCCTAGTTAAATTGTATGCCAAGTGAACCAGAGTGAAAACTGAGCAAAACGGCACAGTGGAAAATACACACAAGGGATGCTCTAGCAATTTCTCACAAGGGAGGAAAAGCACAAGTTATATAGAAATAGCTTCTTACACACCCTGGCAACACTTCCCATAAGTTTGTGAACCAGTTTAAGCAAGACAGTGCATCAGTATAGAATATGCTTAAATGAAAATTGAGCAAAATGGCATTTCACAAGGTTTAGCAATGGGAAGAAAAGGGTAGTTATCAGAAGCAGCCACACCAACACAGTTCGAGTTGAGAATCAATCTAAAGAAGGCAGATCTAACAAATGTAGCCAGAGTCAGTAGGCCTGTGACATTGTCAGTGGTACAGGGCAAGGGCCCAGGAGCAAAATGTTCTTGTAGCTGCAGTCAAGTCTTTGGTTAATGATTTTGAAAAGGTGGATGCAGGAAGCGAAAGACAATGTTGAGAGAGAGGGGCGGCCAACCCAACAGGTAGGTAAAGGATTTAAAACACCTTTAGTGCTACCACGAAGAAAGGGCGGCCTGGCGGAACAATGTACCCTTAAAATGAAGAAGTGGCTCCTGCGGTGGCGGTTGTTCCTGGTAGTTCCTGCAATTCGGGGATCCAGCAGAGGAAGAGAGGCTCTCGTCGTGGAGGAAGGTTCGAGTTACTGCACTACCCAGGAATGAAATCAGCCGCGGTGCTGCCCGACGAATAAAAGGTATGCTCTTTTAAATCGCAGTCCGGGTGGACTGGTGCCTGGCTATCCGGCCTCCAAGTACAGGGTACTGGCGGTTCCACCAAGGCAGGTCCAGGAAGGCGATTGGCAAACTGGTTGGCCCCACCAGCTCAAGGGAAGAAGGCCCTTGCAGATGAAGATCTTCTCTCGCCATGTGGAGAAAAGTGGTGAGACGCTGCAGCAGGGCTTCACCGGTGGTTCAGTCGCTGCAGATGTCTTTGGCTTCTCTCCTCTTCGGCTTCTTAGTTCCAGTGGCAACGTCTTGCTCTTCCAGTCCTGAGGACCATGCTTTTATGCAAAAAGATTCCCATTCATACAGCCTAGCTGTCACTCACACAGTGGAGTGGTCATCTTGGCGGGAGACCCTCCAGCCTATCAGGATAGAGTGTGACATGGGTTGTGGAGGCAACTCTGTCCAGGGGTCCTACTCCCCCTCCCACACAACGGACCCACCCCAGACTCAGTGGCGCCGAAAGGAGGGCTTCTTGGCAGAAGCCCGCCAAAAGAACAAACAAATGATCCCCGGCCTGGGTTAGGAGGTTAGAGAAAGACACGAGAAAGAAGTTATATTAAAGTTCTGGCAAATAAAACCTACCAGAGTAAAGTTAATATACACCGGCGGTTTGTTAGAGGCTGTCAGAAAAAGTGGTAGCCTTGAACAATGGGAAAATCCCATAGGAAAATATTTGCGGTCGAATATTTATGGTAGTAACCACTGCCACCAGCCAGAAACTTTAGAGAGAGGGACTGTACATTACCCCCTCGAAAATGGACATAAGGGAAAAACTATTAACCCTTTCCAGTACCTCCATAGTAAGATGGGTTGTACTGGTTTAGTTCATAAAAATGGACTAGTAAAGTCAATTGGGACTTTACATGCCCTGGGAGACAGTAGTCAGTCCCAGGGTATGGAGTCTATGTTTGGGGGTCGCTACAACACCCCTGTGTCACTGCTCAGAGGGTGCTGTGTAACACATGTGAATAAAGATGGTTCCTATGGTTCCTATGGGGATGAGAATATCCCATAGACATTAAACACAAAAATAGCCTAGAACACACAAAGCAAAGATGCCTAAGAGTGGGAAAAAGAGTCTCATTCTTAGCAGGTAAAAAGAAACTAACCCTTCAAATCCAGCAAAGCTGCTGGGGAACTCTATAGGTAAGGGAAATTAGCCATAGTGCCTCATTACGACCCAGGCGGTAAGTTACCGCCTGGGCCGTGACTTTACCACCGTGGCGTAAACTACATTTACGCCATGGTGGTTGGCGGACTTACCGCCCCATTCCGAGTTTGGCGGGGCGGTAAGTCCCCAATCCCCATTTACCCTTCCCCATTCCCATTTTTGCCCCATAGGGCATAATGGGAGTGGGGAAGGCGTTAATTACGCCACCGTAAATTACGGTGGCGTAATTAACTCCATGGTCCCTTAGCGCCATGGATTTTAACACCTGCTAAAAGCAGGTGTTAAATCCGCCATGGCGCTAAGGGACCTCGTACTCAGGCGGTAAGGGTCGGCGCTGTTTACGGCGCCGTAAACCCCTTACCGCCTGAGTTGTAATGAGGCCCATAGAGTGAGAATTCTCCCTAACATGGAGCTCCCCCCACCTGCGGACGGGCCTGGGACGGGGCATCCCTGCTGGTGCATGGTGATGCAGTCACAGTGTCAGGGACAGTGACATGCAAAGGCCCCTCCGTGGCTTCCTGTGCTGCCTCCTGCCCCTGCCCCTGGACTGCACCACTTGCACCAGTGGTACCACCCCCACCAGGCCCCATGTGTGGCTCAGTAGCGGCCTCTTCCTCCTCCGCACACACCACCAACCTGGATGGCTCTGCACCGTCTTCCGCCGTCGCAGGCCCCTGTGAGGGCTCACACGCCCCTTTAGCTGCAGCCGTAGTGGCGGATGCAGCACCAGTCCCCTCGCTCCCGGATGATGGAATTTCCTGGGAGGGTGACTGGACCTTGCGTCGCCGGCCGGTGGAGGCATCCCTGCCACTTTCCTCCACAGCGCCGTCTCCGCCCTCTTCTTCAGTCACCACTGTGTAAAGGGAGACATTGAACACAAGCATCAGGGTACTGTACAATAGTCCCCTAGACAGGAAGCAATAGCACATGAGTGGCACTGTCAAACGTCACTTCCATTATGTCCCTACACAACACATGGGTCAGTGCAGGCAACACACATGCAGAAACAGGCATGGCACATGCAACAAACATTTGCATCCATGTCCAAGGCACCGTAGAAACAACCATTGGTGGCCTGAAACTCACATGCATTATGGGACATGGTGATCACATGCACACACATCACAGGAGGGTCATGCATCTGGCCCTGTATACCCCCAGACACAGTGGATACAAGATTGACTGGGCTGTATCAGTGAATCAACACATTGTCACGGACATGTGTCATGCATCCATGGCGCACACACTACTCAGACACATGGACATGTACACCATGGATGTCCATGACAGCAGCACACATCTATCACACCACAAACATGTCAAAGTACAGACACAGGCATGCATACATGTGTGCATTCCGCATGCTGCTCTGCATGATGCATTGTAACACATACACCATCCATGTATCGTCTGACTGGACTCACATGCAGCACCATCATGTCCCTGCACACACACATCCATACATGACCCATGTCACACATGCAGCCGAGTAGCTAACTACCAGCACACTTCAACATGCCCTGTTTCAAACGTGAATGCATGGGCACTTACCGCTCGACTCCCGACGGGCCTGCATCCTGAGGATCTGGTGGTGAAGCACTGGGCGAATGCGCTCCAGGACCCTCATCTGCGGGGTGGTAAGCTGGGCCCGGTGCCCCACTGCATCCACTGCCTCCAAGAGGCACCGGGTCTTCTTGAGGATCCTGGATTTGTAGTCCTCCCAGTGCTTCCAGACGTGTTTGATGTTGCGGGGTGCCACCCCCTTGGTGTTGATGGCACCCACTTTGTCCTCCCAGATCCTCTTCCGTCCTTCATTGTCGGCGCGCGATGGTGTGAAGAGGGCATCATAGTGCCCCATAACTTGCTCCCCGACATGGAAACCCCCGATGCAGGTGTGGGTGGGCAACTGGGTCCTGGGGCTGGGCTGTGGAGCGATGGAACTTCAGTCGGGACTCCTCTGTTCCAGGAGGGGTGATCACAGCAGCTGGACCCCTGCAGATGTGCAGGCATCAAATGGCAGGGCACGGTGGCAGCAGGCAGGCAGGCAGCAGCAGATGGCTGGTGGGAAGCTGCTCGGGGCTCTGGGGGGCAGTAATTCGGCCTTCTGGGCAGGAGCGTGGTCTTCCGTGTGTTGTCGCGTGGCCAGCTTGATACGGAGTGATTTGGCACTTGAAAAAACTGCACGTCAGCGTGTAATTCAAGGAAAGGCCCTTAGCGTGTAAGCGTGTCTGTGAAGTAACACGCACAGGCGTTTACCTCGGCACGGGTTATATGTCCCACGTGGGTTTCCATTGCTCTGTACCTGCTTTTCGTGGAGAGCGGTGTGTGTATTTTCCAGATGTTGGGGTTCACACGCGATTACTTCACATTGGCCACAGTGCATACTTCTTCTTTTGGCGGGTGTTGCCTACGCATTCTTCTACTACACGCACGGCATATGGTGAGTCGCGCACGCTCTTTTTCCTACTGCGCGTGTCCCTGTTAGTCGAGTACCCATTTTTTTCGGGCATACTAGCCTGCGTGTTGACCACGTACGCATTTTTTGTGTTCCTGCCTGCTGCGTGCGTTTTTTTACACGCACGTGGGCTACAGGGGTCGCGTATCCCTTTTCTTGCTTTTTGGGGATGCCTGAGCATTGCGTGACACGTCATTTCTCCTAGGGGGCCACAGAATGGGACATTATTCGTAGCTGTATATACGTGTTTGTTGTTTGCGCACACTTTTGTAATGCGCAGGGACGCTACCACCTGCCTTCGTGTTGTGGACGTGTTTAGGCCTGTGCGTGTCTTTGGCCATGCGCAGGTTTCCCCTATTCGATTCCATGAATATGTGTAGTTCGCGTGCGTGTGGGCATTCCGTGTACTTCCCAGCAGTACATCCCCAGTTACGTCCTTATTTTCACGCGTTGTTCCCCATTCCGCACGTTCCGCCCCCTTTTGGTGTTTGGGCTACACGTTGTGTGCTTTCCATGTGCGCGGATTTGGTGCACATCCCAGGGAAAACACGCGCAGGGCCTTCCATGAATCGCAGGCGTGCGCGTGCACTTGCTTTTTCACAGTTGCGCCATGATGCAGACTACACCTCCAAAAAGCATTTAGAGTACAATAAGCATTAATTTCCAACAATGTACACAAGCTTTTAGGCACAAGGATTTTGTCAAGTGATCGAGGACACCGAGATGGAATGTCTTGTGATGATCGTAACAGAGACAGTGGCAGAAAAACATATGCTAAAATTGCAACTTGCAAAAAGCAAATTACACAATTTTGGGGGTAATTCATAGAATTCGGCGCACAAGTGGCGCACGCGTCTGGCGCACAGAGTGCGCGTGCGGCAGTCTGCGCCAGCCCCGTGCGCCAAAACCCATTTAGGCGCACAGCATATTCATGGATGAATACATCCATAAGCAGCCGTGGCGCAGAGTGGTGCAGCGACCCTGCAGCTGCGCCAGTTACACCCCCAACCCCACCCTGTGCGCAAAAAACATTGCACAAATCCAGTACATGGCGCAAAGGCCAGTGGACCAGCATACAGCCCCCCAACCACGGAAACGCATGTAAAACTCCCTGCGCTCCCCCCAGAATACACGTACCCCACTCACACCAGCGAAAAAACATGTAAAACTCCCTGCGCACCCCCCACAATACATGTACCCCGCTCGCGCCAGCGAAAATGCATGTAAAACTCCCCGTGCACCCCCCAGAATACACATACCTCGCTCGCGACAGGCCTATCGCGTGTAAAACTCCCCGTGCACCCCCCAGAATACACGTACCCCGCTTGCGCCAGGCCTATCGCGTGTAAAACTCCCTGCGCACCCCCCAGAATACACATACCTTGCTCCCGCCAGGCCTATCGCGTGTAAAACTCCCTGTGCACCCCCCAGAATAAACGTACTCTGCTCACGCCAGCGAAAATGCGTGTAAAACTCCCCGCGCACCCCCCAGAATATACATACCCCGCTTGCGCCAGGCGTATCACGTGTAAAACTCCCCACGCACCCCTCGGAATACACGTACCCCGCTCACGCCAGGTAAATTGCGTGGAAAAAGTCCCCGTTGTGGTGTGGGCTGCCTGCGGGGCATGCCCAGGGTGGATGGGCTGCCTGCGGGGCATGGGGAGGGTGAATGGGCTGTCTGCGGGGCATGGGGAGGGTGGATGGGCTGCCTGCGCGTATTCCGGCGGTGCGCTGGGAGTTCAACACGCGATAGGCCTGACGCGAACGGGGTACGTGTATTCTGGGGGTGCGCAGGGACTTTTACACGTGATTTGGCATTGTGGGCCCTCCTGGATGTGCCCTTTCCCCCCTCCCCATGCCCTGCAGGCAGCCCACACCACAGGGGACTACCCTACACCCCTGACCATGCCCTGTAGGCAGCCCAAATCACAGGGGACTACCCTTCACCCGTGAACAAGTCCTGTAGGGAGCCCACACCACAGAGGACTACCCTACACCTCTGACCATGCCCTTTAGGCAGCCCACATGGCACCATGCACTTGTGAGCCCCCACTCATGTCCCCCACCCCCACCCAACCACCATCGACGGGCACCTGCCAGCAGGCCCCAAATCATGTCCCCCACCTGTTGACGGGCACCTGCCAGCAAGCCCCGACTCATGTCCCCCACCCGATTGACGGGCGCCTGCCAGCAGGCCCCGACTCATGTCCCACCATTGACGGGCACCTGCCAGCAGGCCACGATACGTGGCCCACCAAACACCATGTTCTAACAATAGAGACCCATGGGCCTAATGCCTACACAAATCCTCCCTGCCCCCCAGTACAAACACACAAGCATCCACTGCCCCTACTCCCAAATTACCCATGCCATGAGAGCCTCAAAAGAACCACCATGGCCCTCATTACGACCCTGGCGTTAACGGATTACCGGTAAGGGTACCGGTACCGGTAATCCCTTAACGCCTGAATACGAGGTTCCTTTGCGGGTCCCGACCTTAATGGCTGGTCTGTACCAGCCATTAAGGTAGGGACAAGCAAAGGGACCTTGAAGGTGAATATGGTACCGCATTTTGCGGTACTGTAATTACCGCCTTCCCCATTCTAATTGAGCCCTATTGAGCAAAAATGGGAATTGGGAAGGGCAATGGTAAATGGGGAATTACCGCCCCGCCAAACTTGAATGGGGCGGTAATTCCCCATGTCACCATGGCAGATCTGGTAAATTACCGGCGTTAACCATGGAGCTAATGGCGCCAGTGGTTAACGCCAGGTTTGTAATGAGGGCCCATGGCCATGCATAAATGTACAACAGAGCCACACAGTGGCAACACATGACTGAGGCAATCCTCATTGAGACATACACAAAACCAATGAGAGTACACAACACCAATAATGAAGAAATATGATTTGTATTAAAATATGCAATGAAAAAACAAAGAAAAATCAAACTTGTAAATTAAGAAAGGATTGAATCCAAAAAAACAAAACAAAACAATGTAAGACAAAAATCCACAAGAGGAAAAAAGGGAAGTGGTCCATTTCAAATGTCCAATTAAAGTACATGAACATTTTTTAAAAAACCATTGATCCATGGGATGACAAAATAACTAAAGTATGTACAAGTCTGTGAAAGTCCGAAGGGTCCATGATGCCCAAACAAAATGAAACCTACCAGAAATCCTATAAAACAAACTATGTACATAAAGTGGAGCAAAGTCCATGGACTCCAAAATAAAGAAAAAACAAAGAAAACCTAACCCTAAAGAACTATGTACAAAGGCGGCGTGCAAGTCCAACGGCTCACTTGCTGATGCCTCGGGCAACGGCATTAACTAAACTCATCTTCCACGTCCCGGAGGGGGGCCTCTTCCCTTGCCCTGAGGTCTCGCAGTGATGCAGCCAAGTCCTCCTCCAACTCCCTGTGAGTTGCCTCGAGGCACTCAGCCCACCTCAACACCCTGCGCATGGAGTTCTCTGCCCTGTCCAACCGCTGCCACACGGAAGACACTCCCAATCCAGGGTCCTCCTGCCCTCTGGCCGATGCCTGCCCCTGTGATGTTGATGGCCCCCGAGCCATCATCGCTCCCACCTTGAGCCTGTTGCTGCGTGCATGTGCCCTGCCTGTCGATGCAGGGATGTGTCCTCCACCAGCCTGTCCGCTGGGTCAGTAGCAGCTCCACAGGGTGCCCAGGTGATACGTGGGCAGGAAGATGGCATGGAGGACGACTGCCGTATAGGGGGTTCAGTTGAGGAGGGGGTCGGTAGAAGGTCCAGCACACAGAGGAACCCAGCACTGGTGACCCGTCCTAGTAGGTCGACACGGTCAAGGAGGCATCCAAAATAACATGCACTGTGCACACGGGAACCCTGCACGTCATCACGAATGCCACGTTGACGCAATGCCACCCCAGCCAGGACAGGCTCAAAACGGTCCCGGATTGCCACGTCCGCAGGGAGAGGAAGGACAGTTGTTTCCCCTCCCTGAAGACCGGTCTGGACGAAGGCATCCCTGCTGGTGCCGGATGATGCAGTCACAGGATCGGGGACAGGATTACACACAGGCACCTCTGTGGCTGTCTGTGCTGCCTCCTGTCCCTGCCCCTGGACTGCACCACTAGCACCAGTGGAATCCCCCCCTCCAGGCCCCGTGCGTGGGCCTTACACGGCCTCCTCCTCAACCAAACCCCCCCAACAACCTGGCTGACTCCGTGCCATCTTCCTCCATAGGCCCCTGTGGGGTCTCAGCTGCCCCTTCTGCTGCCGAGGAGTCCACCTCCGACCTCTGCCTCTTGGACCTACCCTCAGCAGCTGTGGCTGCGGACGCGGCACCAGACTCCTCACTCCCCGAAGAGATACAACATGGGAGGGGAGCTGGGCCTTGCGTCTCCGGCTGGCGGTGGGATCCCTGCCGCTGTGCTCCACAGCACCGTCTCCGCCCTCTTCATCAGTTGACGCTGCAGACAGGGAGAGACAGAACACAGGCATCAGGGCACTGTACAATGGTCTGATACACACATGACAGTTGCACATGAGTGGCAGTCTCAAACTTCACAGATGGCATCACACTCCCCAACACACATACCATTTGAACCCACACACATGCGCAAATTAACAGGAATGATGCAGCAGGCAGCACCATCCATACATCCATACACATACAACCGCATGAGCATCCAAAGATCAGCCTGGCGTCACATGCAACACAGGGAGTGCCGAACACATGCACACACGCCACCAGACATACATGCATCTGTACATCTCCACCACCTGTCACAGTGAAATCATCGGCAACTATGTCACATCTGCCAATCAGCCTCCTACATGTCGGTGTCACATGCATCCATGGTGTATCACAGTGGCACACATGTCAAATACAAACACACGCACATGTACACCGTGCACGTACATGAAGGTGGAACCAGTATCCATGTGTCACACCACAACCATGCCATAGTACATACACAGAAATGTAAACATGTGTGCACCCACACATGCATTTGGCCATCATGCATTTGAACACATACACCATTGATGTGCCTCACACATGAATGGACTCACAGGCGGCAGGTTCATGTCCCTGTACATACACATCCATACATGGGCCTTTCAAGACATATGTCCAACCTGCACACTCCTGGCACACCTCAACATGCACTGCGTCCAATCAGTACGCATGGACACTTACCAGTCGACTCCGGACGGGTCGGCCTCTGAAGGTCCTGGAGGTGGAGCGCTGGGTGTATGCGTTCCAGGACCCTCATCTGGATGTTGGTAAGGCGGATCCGGCACCCCTCTGCATGCACTGCTTTCAAGAGGCGCTGGGCTTTGCTGAGGGTCCTGGACCTGAAGTCCTCCCAGCGCTTCCGGACGTGTTGCATGTCGCGGGCTGCCACCCCCTCCACATAGATGGCAGCCACTATGTCCTTCCAGATCCTCTTCCATCCTTCATTGTCGGCGCGTGATCTTCCGAAGAGGGCATCATAATGCACCAGGACTTGCTCCATCAGGATACCAATTTATGCGGCACTGAAGCTGGTAGCCCTCTGCCTCTCTGGCTGGGGGTTGCCAGTGGTCTCTGATGGTGTTTCCCCCGACATGACAACCCCCGAGGCAGGTGTGGGTGGGAAACTGGGTCCTGGTGCTGGGCTGTGGAGTGATGGAACTTCATTCAGGAGTCTTCTGTTCCAGCAGGGGTGGACACAGCAACTGGACCCTGAAGATGGATGACGTGCAGGCACCAAATAGCAGGGCACGTGGCCAGCAGGCAGGCAGGCAGGCAGCATCAGATGGCAAGTTGGGAGTGGGCTTGGGGCTCTGGGGGGCAGGAAAATGGCCTTCGGGCAGGAGCGTGGTCTTCCGTGTGTTGTTGCGTGGCCAGCTTGATACGGAGTGATTTGGCACGTGAAAAAACTGCACGTCAGCGTGTAATTCGAGGAAAGGCACTTAGCGCGTAAGCACGTCTGTGACATGACACGCGCGGGCGTTCCTCTGGCACGGGTTGAAGGTCCTACGTGGGTTTCCTTCGCTCTGTACGTGCTTTTCGTGGAAAACGGTGCGTGTGTTTTCCAGGCATTGGGGTTCACACGCGATTACTTCACAGGGGCTACTGTGCGTACTTCTTCTTTTGGCGTGGGTGTTGGCTACGCATTCTTCTTCTACACGCAAGGCAGACGGTGAGTCGCATACGCTATTTTTACCACTGTGGGTGTCCCTGTTTGTCACGTACCCCTTCTTATCCGGCCATACTAGCCTGCGTGTTGATCACATACGTATTTTTTGGGTTCCTGGCTGCCACAGCGTACTGCGTGTGTTTTTTTTACATGCACGTGGGCTACAGGGGTCGCTTTTATGGGATGTCTGTGCGTTGCATGACATGTCATTTCTCCTAGGGGGACACAGAATGGGACATTCATCTTAGCTGTATATACGTGTTTGTTGTTTGCGCACACTTTTGTAATGCGCAGGGAAGCTACCGCCTGCCTTCGTGTGGTGGACGTGTTTAGTCCTGTGCGCGTCTTTTGCCTAGCCCGTTTTTCCCGTATTCGATTCCATGAATAAGTGTTGTTCGCGTGCGTGTGGGCGTTCTGTGTATTTCCCTGCAGTACTTCCCCAGTTATGCCTTCTTTTTCACGCATTGTTCCCCATTCCGCACGTTCCGCCCCGTGTTCCGCCCCCTTTTTGGTGTGTGCGCTAACGTTGTGCGCTTTCGCTGTGCGCGTCGCGCATGCCGTTCTGGATGTTGCAATGACGTGTGTGCCGTGTGCGCCATGCACGGATTTGGCACACATCCCGGGGAAAACACGCGCAGGCCCTTCCATGCTTTTTCACGCTTGTGCCACCTTGTGCCACGATTTTCGGCGCACATTTGTTCCATGAATCGGCCCCTTTGTCTTCTCTGTATATTTCCAAACCTGATGACACCCATCTGCAAACTAATATTTTCTATCATGATTTTACAAATCAACTGCTACAATATGAACATATTTGGTGGAAACACCACATCCATAAATAGGACTCCCGTTTGTCCATGTTATTGATGCTTACACATAAATACAAATAGAAATCCCACTGTTGCCTTTCCGTATGTATCTGTAAAAAAGCAGAAATACACGTGTCCTGATTAGCACTTGTCAATTTACCTTGCAGGCTAATAGCTGTGGAAAGAAAGATAAATTAGAGAATAAAAAGTGATTTATTTCCCTTTGAAATTGTTTAAGGGCTGCTGAGATGTTATATCACATCAGCAGCAGGAGCACCTCTTTGTTTTTAATGTGAAAATGGATCTTGTCTTGATATTCAAGAACCCAGCTCTGTGTGCCTCCCATTGCAGGCATCAAAGCACTACGTTTACATTTAAATAAATGAGGGAAAGTATTATTTGCAACTTAGTATTTTTTTTGCCCAGAAAATATAAATGTGGATAAATACAGACAAAATAAATATGAATAAATACAGATGAAAATGCTGCAAGAAAGGTTCCATAAAGCCGAGAGGCTTATCAATAAATGATGTTATGTTATGTTAAAGGTTCTTATACTGCGCACTGTTGCCACCTGCGTGGTTTCTTGGCGCTCTGGCGGATCTGTAAAGCAAGGGAGAAGGGGGCAAGTTAGTAGGACTGAGCAGGAGAAAAGAGCAAGGGAGCAGTGGTGTGCTGTTGGCAGCTTCAATTCGGTTGACACTGTTCACTGAACATGGGTGTGTTTTTCAGTTGGTAGCCACCATGTACTGTTGGGCAAGGCTATGTGTGGTTTGTTTCGTTGTTGTGGTGTAGTAAAAAGGATTTGGTTGTGTGCATTGCCGCCTGGGTCCAACAGGATGTGAGAGAACATGGGGTTTACAAGGGTAACACCCCGTAGACAATTCCAATAGGGCTGCGTACCAAGCCTAAGACGCCCAAAGTGGAGTTACCAGGAGCACAGAAGACGTCTGTACTCTCACATGCTGAATCAGTCTCGGAATCAGGAGGAATGCAAGGAAAGCACAACCCTTGATGACACTCCAACTCTGCGGGATGGCATCCCAAGCCACTGCCTCTGGGCCTGTCCTCCAGTTGAAGAACCATGGGAGATGAGAATTTAGATGAGACACAAAGAGGTCTTCCTCTAAGGGGCTCCACAGACGTTCTATTCTGCGAAACACAGATGGATGTAATCTCGAATCGCTCCAGCTGAGAAGGCATCTGGAATTCCAGTTTGCTACTGTATTGCATATGTCGTGGAGGTATCCTGCCTGAACGACAAAACTCTTTCGCAAATTCCAGCAACACGCACAAGCTGATGTTTTACACGGTTTACAGTCACTATTTCAAATAACATTTTGTCGAAAAAATAATGTAGAAAAAAAAAATGTCAAATGTCTTTTTTTGTTTGTTTTTTGTTTGAAATGGGGGGTCCCACCCAACCCCCTTTTTTTTTTAACCAACCCCCTTTTTTTTGCTAAAACTGTTTTACCACTTTTTTTTTATTGCGGAACCAAAAAAAAAATAAAGCATTCGAAGAAAAAGTAAATGTAGACATAATTTTTTCTGCATTTTTGTCTTTCGACCAAATGTTTTCGACATTTTGACTGGATGTTTTACACTGATGAAATTATGCCCATTCTTAGAAGAACTTAACATTTTACCCGATCAAGGGGCAGACTCTTCAGAGCAAAGAAACCTTACACCAATTCCAGGCAATTTATATGAAGTTCCTTTTCCTGGGCACTCCCATCTTAGTTTCCCTGCAGCGAGCAACACGATCTAACAGGCGGCATCTGGTTCGTTGACTAGACCCGGGACACCTGTAGTTTAGTTTAGTTTAGTTTATTATTTGATAATGTGCTCCAAACCCTGGGGTAGCCGGGCGCAGCAGTAAAAGAATGCTTAAGCTTGGTTAAATACAGTAAATGCATACATGTTATAACAGTATTAACAGTGCAAATATACATCATATCACACAGGGGGGAAAGGGATAGTCTATGTTACAAGTTTCAGTAGAGTACAGGTTTCAGAGTATTTACATGCATAAATCCAAGGTCTAGAGCCAGGGACCAGTTTAGTGGGTGTCGTTGGTCCGAAGCCAACTTTTCACTTTACATCTGAATCTAGAGTATGGTTGATCATCTCGTAGTGCAGACGGAAGTGCGTTCCAGGCCTGGGCAGCTCTAACGGGGAAGCTCGCACCGCCCGATTTTGTGAGTCTGAATCTAGGGGTGTCTAGCAGAAGATGGTTGGAGGCTCTGGTGTGGTGACTGGAGGTTTTTCTGGTCAGTCTAGCCGATATATATGGTGGCGCTGTATTGTTGAGATCTTTGTAGGTGATAGATAGCGTCTTGAGGAGAATTCTGTCACTAATTTTTAACCAGTGGTGGTCTTTCCTGATGTTGGTGATATGCTCTGTGTGGGGTATGTCCAGGGCTGCTCTAAGAGCGTTGTTCTGCAGTATTTGCATTTTGTTTATGATAGTTTTATTGGCACCTGCATATAGGGCGTTGCAGTAATCTAATTTAGACATTATTAAGGCATTGGCTAGTGTGATGCAGTTAGTTTTGGAGAGGTAGGGTCTGCAGGCCCTGATTAATTTACAGGTGTAGGCTGTAGATGAGGCCAGGGAGTTGACTTGTTTTTTGAGAGATAGTGTAGAATCAAGGTAGAAGCCTAGTGTGTTTTACCTCGGTTACCACCTTGATTATATTCCCATCTATATTAAAGGCTGTGTAGCTGGGGCTACGTTTTTTGAGGTTATAGTCGGAACCCAGGATCAGTATCTCTGTTTTGTCATCATTCAGGCAGAGGCTGTGGGAGGCCATCCATGCCTGAATGATGAGGTAAATCTTGTTTACTAGGGCTGTGTCTGCGACAAAGTTGCCAGATAGTGGTATGAGGATCTGCGTGTCGTCCACGTAATTAGTATAGGTTACCCCCAGTCTGTCAAGTTTGTCGAAGAGTGGCTTAGTGAAGATATTGTACATTGTAGGAGAGACACATGAACCTTATGGGACACCACAGGTGATTTGTATTGGGTCCGCTGAAGCTAAGGGGGAGAAGACTCTCATCGTACGGTTGGCTAGGAAGGATTGTACCCATGCTATAGCTTCACTTGAGAAAAGAGCGGCAGACGCTAGATGCTTGCATAACACTGCATGGTCAACCAGGTCGAAGGCCGCCGATAAGTCAAGGAGGAGGAGCATAGCTGTTTTACTTTTGTCCTTCAGCTTGTCGATTTGTGCCTTAAGGTCAATTAAGGCTGTTTCAGTACCGTGTTGAGGTCTGAATCCAGATTGGCGTGATCCTAGTAGTTGGTTTGTCTCCAGATATTTTTGGATCTGGAGGTAAGCTACTCTATCAATGATTTTAAGGAGATATGGGACCGTGGTGATGGGCCTGTAATTAGTAGGGATAGCTGGGTCAAGGGTCTGTTTTTTGAGGAGAGGCAGTACCCATGATTCTTTGAGGTTAGTGGGCACAGTGGTAGATCTAAAGGAGGCATTGATTAACTTAGAGATGAAGGGTGCTAAGTCTCTAGCAGAGTCCTTAATTACTTGTGCAGGGCAGCTGTCACCCTGGCAATTCAATGGTTTCAGAGATGAGATAACCTTTTCAGTTTCCAGTATGGAGATGTTAGTGAACCTAAATGGTTTACAACTACGTAGTCCATCTGTACTTGGTGTATCTGTCAGAAGGGTGGTATGAGTTCCTGTGGAGCTCAAGGAGGCTTTCTTCTTTGCAATTTTGGACTGTAGCGTTGTTATCTTATTTGCTAATGCGTTTTGGATGCTCGTGCACCATTGTTTGTCCTTGGGGACATTGTCCGTGGGAGCAATAGGGTTTTCCATTTCCCTGAGGATGGAGAAGAGTTCTTTAGAATTGGAGTTAGCTTTACTGATTCTCTCGTTGAATGTATTTTATTTGGTTTGGATTATTTCTTTCTTGTACTTGTTCGCAATGTTGGCAAGTAGGGTTTTATTCTCAGCTGAAGGAGAGTGTCTCCAGATTGCTTGGAGTTTGCGTTTTTGGATTCGTAGTTCTTTGAGATGGGGGGTGAACCAGGAATTGAGGTGTGATTCTTGTTTACTTTTACGTAGTTTTAATAGGGGCAATGGTGTCCAAAGCTTTGGACATAGAGATGTTAAATGTATCAACTAATGAGTTTGGGTCAGGGTTGTTGGCACTAGCAGTAAGGGCTGGTAGGAGGAGAGGGAGTAATTTTTCAACAGTAATATCTTTTTTGCTTCTGGTAGGCAGAGGTGGTGCAATTCACGAGTATCTGTTTGAAAGGGTTCTATGATAGATGAAAAGCAGATAAGGTGGTGGTCTGTCCAGGTTTGAGATATGATGTTAGCGATAGTGGTAGTACAATTCAAGTTGGCTATCCAATCTAGTGTACGTCCTTTAATGTGTGTGGGAGATAGGACTTTTTGTGTAAGGCCATGTTCGACTAAGATTGATTGGATAGATTGGGCCTGTTTGTCCTCAACATCATTGAATCCCAGGTTAAAGTCACCTAGTAGTAGGAGCTGGGTGGAGTCTTCGATATTGTTAGTGAGGAGGCTGGAGAGGTCTTCCTCAAAGTTCCCCAGAGGGCCAGGTGGTCTATACACCAAGAGGATAGTTAGTGTACTATTATTGGAGATGGGTAGTTTAGCTGAGAGTAGTTCGAAGGATGTGATGGCTGGAGGTGGGGTGAGTCTTATTGCTAATTTAGTTTTGGTAATAATAGCCAGGCCGCCGCCTCTTGAGTTGGGCCGGTCGACTCTAAGTATATTGTAGTTGTCTGGTATGGCAATCATAAGTGCGGGGCCTGCCGCATCATGGAGCCAGGTCTCGGAGACAGCCAAAAAGTCTGTGTTGTCCACAGTGAGTATGTTAGCGATCTCCGTGCTATGTGCTATGAGGGATAGCAGTAAGATTGTATTGCCATTCCCAGCCTGCATTTGGTCCAAGCACCACTGGAGTTCTGTGCTGGCCTCTGCGGAGTGGCGAATCTCATCCCAATAACTGAGGGTCTTCCTGAGCGGAAATGCCTTTAACCTCTGCAACGCCCTATAATGGAGAGAGGCCTGAAATCATTGCCTGAATTGTTGCAGGTAAGAGACCCGCAATATGAGCCAGAGTTCTCAGAGAAATCACTTGAGCTGCCGGGAGTAGCCAGATCTCATTGTTAATAGATTGATCTTGGCCAAGGGGAGTTATAGGGAGGCCTGAAGCATACCTTTGCACACAAAAAGAAACTCTATGGACTGGTACGAGGTAGCTAAGACTTCTTTCAGTTCTTTACGAAGCCCAGGTTCTGCAAGAGAGCTAAAGGGGCTGATTCATGGAATTTGTGCGATGAAAAATGGGGATTTGTGCGCCTTTCTGCCTGCAAAACCCCATTTGTTAAACAGGGATTTGTGGGCAGAATGGCAAGCAAATCCCCGTTTTTCGGTGCACAAATTCCATGAATCAGCCCAAAAGTGATTTACAGATGGCATAGCACCGTATGTTTGAAATGGGACATTAAATGAATTTTGTTCAGATAAATGATGAGCCGAGTGCCACACGCCCTTATCAGTGCCTCCCCTGGTTTCATCATTTTAGTGAAACATAAAGGGCCAACGAAAGGCCGAATGAAAGGAAGACACATTTCAATGTCCTGATGGTCCATGCAAACGCAAGATCATTGCGATGAGCAATGTGAATAGAAATGGTTCGAAAATCCCCTTTGAGGTCCAACCTGCTTATCCAATAACCTGCCAGCAGGATGCCTCTCAGGAGATGGATGCCCCCCATCTTGAAATGGTTGTACTGCACAAAGCTGTTTTAAAAATTTGCTGAGGTTGATAACCGCTTGGACACCCTCCAGATTCTGTTGTACCAGAAAGGTATTCCTTACAGCTGCTAAAGCCGAATTTGCATTTCCCAAAAAACAAATTGGCATTCGGACCCACTCTCAAAGGGGAATAAGGTATAGCATATCCTCTTTTCCCATTGTTTCTGCGGCAACATCAACTATTTCTATGAACGGCCCTGAAGTATTGAGAACCTTCTCTTGACACAACTTCAGGGCCATGTCCAGGACCTTGTTAGGACCTTTAGCAGACATGGAACTGAACATAACCAGCTTGGGATCTAAATCTGGTTGAGCAGTTGGCTTATTAATCGTGGACGCTCTAGTGCATTCTGCACAGTTTATTTTTCTTTAAGGATTATTGAGACAGAATGCAACCTAGTGACGTTGGTATGGCTTGGACGAAATAAATGATTCTGAATATTCTGTTTTTGGAAGGGAGCTCTGCTAATCAGACTCTCTCCCCCTTTCATACTGCTCCATGCAAAAATCATAGTACACAAATGTGCCTTTACTGTGACTGTCTCCTGACATCTTCAGAAACTGCTCTGCATGGGCTGCAGGGCAGGTTCATAGGTCACATGTACATTCCTGCCAGCTGATGGAAGTTTCAACAGGCAAAGGTGTGGCTTTTTAATCATCTGGACCTCTGGTTTCAAGCATAGAAATTGTGTACCCTAGTCAGCCTTGTGGAAGGATAAACTGTAAATGTAAGCCATGGCAGATTATGGCATGGAAGCCACTGAGATAACAGTTGTACAGCCACAGCATTTGGATGTCTTATTGTTGTGAGCTTGGTAACAGTGCTGCAGTCATGGCAAGGCTGGTGTTGTTAGATGTCTGGTTTGGATAGCTCCACAACAACAACATGGGAGCCTGGCCCAAGAATCTGCTTCTCTGACACCCTCCTCCAGGGACAATAAACAGCAGTCGGAGGTCCCATGGGAACCAGTACTTCAAAGAAAGTCATGACATGACAAATGAATTCTCATCACCAGGGTGCTGCCCGCTGAAGTCCCTTTGAAGAAGGCAGATATGGCAAGGAGTGGAGGTGCAATAGCCCGGAGGAGAGGTTTAGCCAAAGAGAAGGGTTCCATCAACGATTCTCCTAAGGCTCCCTAAACGTCCTGTCTTTCCCCACTTCCTGCAGAAAAGGCACCTTCAGTGTGATATCAGAAGGCAAGAGCCACTTGTTACAAAAGCATGAATTGGACCAGTCAGCTGTAGCATTTTTACCTTTAGAAGCGGAGGAAGGCCTTGGTAGAAAGGCCTCCCCTTAGTTGATCCATCTTTGGAATCTTAGAAGAAGAAGGATTCGCTGGAACTCTGTTAGGAATACAATCTATTCCAAAGTCCTTTGCCATATAGGGGAATACAGGAGACTGTGTGGCAGAGGCAAGCTCTGCTTCCTACCTAACCCAAGGGCACCTTTGGAGTGACATGCTCGCTGGACAAAGCCTGCTCTGACAGAGAAACTGGTAGCCAGGCCCCTGCTTTCTGGAGGTGGCAGAACTCGTTGAGCGTGGGCTTTAACACTCTTGGCTAGGAGGTGCAGAGAGAAATGACTCACCTGGCCCATGGCGATCCTGTTTTGGGTTTCCCCAGCATCCAGCAAGTCAAGTAGCATCTCTAGACCCCGTTTCCACACTTCAATCCATTTTTGAGATGGCTCAACCACTTCAAGATGCTTTTCCAACTGCCGCCAGCACCAGGTCAAAGGACCTCCTTTTAACATTCACGCCTTTCTGACCTGCTGTCGAGCCATTGAGCCACTGACTTGACCCATCACCTTGCTGCATTCCAGCACCTTTGAGATAGTTACCTTTGAAGCACTGCAACTCGACTGATTAGAGACACTGGGGCTGATTCATGGAATAAATGTGCGCCGAAATTTGTGGTGCAAGTGTGAAAAAATAGCGCACGCACACGTGTGTGATTCATGGAAGGCCCTGCATGTGTTTTTCCCGGGATGTGCATCAAAATAACGCGTGGCGCACACGGGCGCACACGTCACTGCGACATCCCGAACGCTGTGCGCGACACGCACAGCGAAAGCGCATAATGTGTAGCGCACACACCAAAAAGGGGGCGGAACACGCGGAATGGGGAATAACATGTGAAAATGAGGGTGTAACTGGGGAAGTACTGCTGGGAAATACACGGAACGCCCACACGCTCGCGAACTACATGTATTCATGGAATCGAATAGGGGAATCCCGCGCAAGCCAAAAGACACACACCGGCGTAAATACGTTCACCACATGAAGGCAGTTTTACACGTGATTTCGCTGGTGCGAGCGGGGTACGCTTATTCCAGAGGTGAGCGGGGAGTTTTACACGTGCGCACAAGCGGTGTACGCGTATACCGGAGGTGCGCAGGGAGTTTTACACGTGATTTTGCTGGCGCGACCGGGGTACATGTATTCCGAGGGGTGCGCAGGGAGTTTTACACGCGTGCAAGCGGGGTACGCATATTCGGGAGGTGCGTGGGGAGTTTTACATGCGATTTTGCTGGCGCGAGCGGGGTACGCGTATTCCAAGGGGTGCGTTGGGAGTTTTACACGCGATTTCGCTGGCATGTGAGGGCTGGGTGGCATGTTTTGCACGTTTTTGTGGTTGGGGGGCTGCTGGTCCACTGCCCTTTGCACCATGTAGGGGATTTGTGCGATGTTTTTGGTGCACGGGGCGGGGTTGAGGGTGTAACTGGCGCTGCTGCTGGGTTGCTGCGCCACTCTGCGCCACGGCTGGTTACGGATGTGAGTAACCATAAATATGCTGTGCATGAAAATGGGTTTTGGTGCACGCGGCTAGCGCAAGCTGGTGCACGCGCACTCTGTGTGCCAGCCGCGTGCGCCACTTCTGTGCTTGATTCCATGAATTACCCCCACTGACTCGACTTATTGCTACCCTGCGCTTCACTGCAGACACCACACTGCACTGTTGGAGAAATTTGAGATAACTCCACCAGTCTCAACTCCTACAATCCATTGGGAACCATTGATTCATTACAGTTCCATGTCAACACAATAAAGGCCCCAAGAAGCGCTGCTTTATGCTGTCGCGCGCCAAAGAAAAGCTAACAATTTGCAGTGGCCCTGTCCCCCTGGCCTGCCTTAAAGGACCTTTAGTGACTGAAAAGTCCCCACCTTTTGCCTTTTCAAGACATTTCCTTCACAGTACTGTTGACATTTGCTGCTTAAATCAATTGCTTACACCACTGTCTTCACCCAGAGTGACCCATTGGTTCTCTAAGTCTGCATTCTCTGTGTTTCTTTCACAGGGATGAGTCTTTAGTGTTTCTAATTACTTTTATGCATTGTTGTTTTTTATTAAACTCACTTTTCTAGACCCTTGGTTGGACATTCTTCTATTTTGGTACCACTGCAATATTGTTGTTTGTGTTGCGACTGTATTAGCTCACACCGCTCCTGAAGAATACAGTCTGCTCTTGACCCATGTTACCAAAAAAGGCACTGACAGTATTACATATCTGACTGTGCCTGTTTTGCCTTTAAGATTGGGATTATTGCTGATTTAGTAATAGTGTGGGGCTGAGTAGGCATTGTATACCCTACCCACTCAGCAGAGGAGTGGTCATTTCATCACACTTATGCAACCTCGTGACCATGCATTAGGTAAAGGGGTTCACTCCCTGGATCTGGGATGTGTCACTTCATCAGGAACACTGTCTAAAACCCCCTTTTGGCCTCAGATGCTTCTTGCACAGGGGAAGCAAATCCCTTCCCTTTTTGGGCATGGAGTCTAGGTACACCCGTCTTTGTTCACCAAAACCAATACAAACTGAATCAAATCTAAATCGCAATCAGCCTTGCTCCCTGCGGAGGAGGACAAAGCTACTTCCCTATTCCTCTTATTGGGCTTAGTGCCTTAGATCATATGCCTAGAAAATGAACAGGAGGTTTAACGAAATACCCGTTTTTACCCCAAAGAACACAGAAGATCTTCTTTACTTTGACACCCTCAGCTTGTCTCTTGAAACTACCTTGCTATTAAATGTCTGGGTCGGGGAATTCATGTGGGATTCCTCAGGTCTGGCTCCAACTGCCGACCAAAATTGCTTCTCGCCTTGAAGAGAAATATTCACCTTTTTCTTTGTAGGTTTGGTCGCCTTCCAAGCTTTTTCAGAAATTGAGCAAGTTTGGCAATCATGGTAGAAGACAATCACTAAACTCACTAAGATGGAGAATTGCAGTCTAGCTAGGTCCTGAAATTGTTATTTGGTAAACTCTGAAAGACCCTCCCCAGGACTGTAATGAATGGACTCTTCCATCTACCTAAATGCAATAACAAGGTAGGCAGGAAAACAATCTAAAAGAGGAGGCAACAGAGCCTGACCAACAAACGCTGCAACAAAATATCCAGCAAGTGAGGAGAACTGTCCAGGGGCACATGAGGCAATAAACAGCTAACTGAACCTTCAGTCCTCCGCCGTGCATTTGTGTACCACCCTTATTGGTGGAGGAAATAGAAAGGGGCTCATCTTCTTCAAATGAGTAATTTGTCAGCAGGGAGCCGTTACGTGTGGACATACATGTAGGCGTCTCCCTGCTGCCAAATGTTCGGAATTTGTATTGCGAAGTGCAAAAGTGCAGGGTAAAAG
Source organism: Ambystoma mexicanum (assembly GCF_040938575.1). Taxonomy (NCBI): domain Eukaryota; kingdom Metazoa; phylum Chordata; class Amphibia; order Caudata; family Ambystomatidae; genus Ambystoma; species Ambystoma mexicanum. Next base: position 233,580,783 of record NC_090921.1, read on the forward strand.
GCGGCATACAGGTGTGAGCGTTGCCTTTTGCACTCTGCCGTGCAAAGTGAGCAAGTGCTGCCTGGCATGCATATACTTTTAATTGTATGTGTCAGCAAGCAGCGATCACAATTACAATAAAACGTTGCCTGACACTTGTGAACGCTGCTTACCATCCTTGCATGGTAAGCAGCGTTCACATTCACAATTAAATGCTGCCCGAAATTCATGCATGCCGGGCAGCGTTTCATTGTAATTGTACACGCTGAATGCCACGCAAGCTAGGCAGGCGGCGTGTACAATGGATCCCTCTGGTGTCTGCCTGCTTTATGCTGGTGCATAAAGCCGGCGGACCCAATAGGAATCACAAACATTTGTGCCGGCATGAAAATCCATGTCAGTGCAAATGCTGGAGCATTTGTATGGTAGAGAGGAAAAAAGTAGTGGAAATGCAAGCTGCGTTCCGCCCCTCCTCTCCACCATTCATTGAAAATGGAGGCTGGCGTGAACGGAAGGCTTTAAAGCCGTACTCAAGGCTTTTAGCCTTTTTTTTCATGTTACTCCACATACAAACATGAGCTACCCAAACACAGCAAGCAGAGCAGAATCATCCCTCCTCTCCTTCCGGAAACAACTTAAAAACTCTCTCTTCAACTAACTTGTGCACCTGACCACCTCTGTGTTCTCTATGTACATGTACTTAAGCATAACCATTGCCCAATGTAACCAAGGGCACAACTGCGTGTAACTAAATTTAAGAAACACTGTAACCAGCGCCACGATGCCTTCGGTCTGATGAGCGCTTAACAAATGTGAATAAATAAATAAATAAATAAATAAATTAGCAGATGTCACACAATAGAGTAAGCAAGGATGTGGGCGACCCTATACTGAGAACGAATATGGTTCAAATAACCTGTTCTATGGAATGTCTTCCACTCAGGAGGGTCTACAACCACATTTTAGCTCACAGCACCCTCCACAGAAGAGAAATATCCATTTCCATATCATTCTGGTCAAATCCACAAGGGTAGCCTGAAATTCTAGGCAATTCTCCTCTGAACAATTGTACCATCAGCAATCCCAGACACGTGTTTCAGCCTTGTTGGGCCTCCTCAGTGAGGTGAAGCTGAGCCTCTGTAAGGCATAGTGATCAAGGGGTCCACGTCTGGTTTACCCTGAGGTTGAAACCCCACGTTTTACTATTTAAATTGAGCAATGGTGTGGGAGCCCATCTACCGAGAACGAACATGGTTCAGATGTTGTATGGGATTTCCTCCACTCAGGAGGGTCTACAACCACGTTTTAGCTCACGGCACCCTTCGGAGAGGAGAAATATTAATTTGCATATCAGTCTGGTTTCAACCAAAAGGGCAGTCAAGCAAAGAAATGCGAGGCAATTCTCCACTGAACAAGAGTACCATCAGCAACCCCACACAGGTGTTTCGGCCTTGTTGGGCCCCCTCAGTGAGATGAAGCTGGGCCTCTCTAAAGGCCCAGTGAGCAAGGGGTCCACGTTTAGATTACCCTGGGTTACTTTTACAAATTAAGCAACGGTGTTGGAGCCCCTCTCCTGAGAACAAACATGGTCACAATAGACCACGAGCATCGTCAGGCTCAAGGGGATATTTATTTAAAAAAACAGAATTTGTATGTAAGGAGCATCTACATTTAGACTTAATTGACTTGGGGTCTCCTGCATGCAATTTTCATCACTCTCAAAGCAGAGTAAAACTAAAGAGTAAATACAGAGGAAATCGCTTTTACTCTTCAATTTTCTCTCCGCTTTGAGAGATATAAAATACCCATTGCAAATATGCTCTGCAGGTGGGTCTTTATAATGGATACCAATGGAATTTGCCAACTCAGTGGCAAACAATGGAAGGCACGTCCCACATCACTACGAACAGAAACATTGTATTGGGCATTCAGAAAAGCACTCAAAACGCAGTTGTTCTCCTAATCATAAACCATTGCTTACATCCAGAAGTGCATGTGCTGCGCACCCTCATAGACTGTACTGGTAACCTAATGTCACTAATTTCCTTGTATGAACCGTAAATGACATGTACCTGTAACAGCGCCACGATGCCTCTGGGCTGTTTTTGCAGGTAATACAAATGAAATAAATAAATGTTCATGAAGGCTGTAACGTAAGAAACATGCATAAAAGCCTCACGTAAGGCTTTTATTCATGTTTCTTACATCAAGCCCCATTTTTATTCATTTGTATGGCGCAGTGGAGGGGTGGAACGCAAGTTACGGTTTTTGCCACCTCCCTTGCTCTCCGCCATACAAATGCTTCAACATGGATTTTCATGCCGCCAGAAATGCTTGAGATGCCTCTGGGGTCCAGCGAACTCGATAAGGATCCGTAGTAAACGCTGAGTGCCATGCTTACATGGCAGGCAGTGTTTACAATTACAATTAGGGTATAAATGTAATTGTGAGTGTTGTTAGGGAGAATTCTCATTCTATGGCTAATTTCCCTTACCTATAGAGTCCCCCAGCAGCTTTGCTGGTATTGAAGGGTTTGTTTCTTTTTACCTGCTATGAGTGAGACTCTTTTTTCTCACTCTTAGGCATTTTTGCTATGTGTGTTCTAGGCTATTTTTGTGTTTAATGCCTATGGGATCTTTCTCAACCCCATAGGAACCATCTTTATTCACATGTGTTACACAGCACCCTCAGTGCAGTGACACAGGGGTGTCATAGCGACCCCCAAACATAGACTCCATACCCTGGGACTGACTACTGTCTCCCAGGGCATGTAAAGTCCCCATTGACTTTACTAGTCAAAACTTATGAACTAAACCAGTACAACCCATCTTACTATGGAGGTACTGGATGGGGTTAATAGTTTTTCCTATACGTTCATTTTTCGAGAGGGTACCGTACAGTCCCTCTCTCAAAAGTTTCTGGCTGGTGGCAGTGGTTACTACCATAACTATTCGACTGCAAATATTTCCCTACAGGATTTTCCCATTGTTCGAGGCTACCACTTTGTCTGACAGTCTCTAACATACCGTCGGTGTATTTTAATATTAACTTTACTCCGGTAGGTTTTTATTGCCAGAACTTTAATATAACTCCTTTCGCGTGTCTTCCTCTAAACTCCTAACCCAGGTTGGGGATCCTTTGTTCGTCCTTTTGGCGGGCTTCTGCCGAGAAGCCCTCCTTTCGGCGCCACTGAGGGGGAGTAGGACCCGTGGACAGGGTTTCCTCAGCAACCCATGTCGATAGGCTGGAGGGTCTCCCGCCAAGATGACCACTCCACTGTGTGAGTGACAGCTAGGCGGTATGAATGGGGATCTTTTTTGCATGAAAGCAGGGTACTGAGGACTGGAAGAGCAAGATGTCGCCACTGGAACTAAGTAGCCGAAGAGGAGAGAAGCCAAAGACATCTGCAACGACCGAACCACCGGTGAAGCCCTGCTGCAGTGTCTCACCACTTTTCTCCACACGACGAGAGAAGATCTTCACCTGCAAGAGCCTTCTTCCCTTGAACTGGTGGGGCCAACCAGTTTGCCAATCACCTTCCCGGACCTGCCTTGGTCGAATCTCCCGTACCCTGTACTCGGAGGCCGGATAGACAGGCACCAGTCCACCCGGACCGCGATTTAAAGGAGCGTACCTTTTATTCGTCGGGCAGCACCGCGGCTGCTTTCATCCCTGGGTAGTGCAGTAACTCGAACCTTCCTCCACGACGAGAGCCTCTCTTCCTCTGCTGGATCACCCGAACTGCAAGAACTACCAAGAACAACTTCCACCGCAGGAGCCACTTCTTCATTTTAAGGTACATTGTTCCGCTAGGCCGCCCTTTCTTCGCGGTAGCACTAAAGGTGCTTTAAATCCTTTACCTACCTATTGGGTTGGCCACCCCTCTCTCTTAACATTGTCTTTTCAACGCCTGATTCCACCTTTTCCACTTCGTTAACAAAAGACTTGACTGCAGCTACAAGAACATTTTTGCTCCTGGGTCCTTGCTCTGTACCAACTGACTTTGGCACAGGCCTACTGACTGTGGTCACATTTGTTGGATCTGACTTCTTTAGATTGATTCTCAGCTAGAACTGTGTGGTGCACCTATTTCTTTTAACTACCCTTTCCTTCCCATTCTTAAACCTTGTGAAATGTCATTTTGCTCAGTTTTCACTTAAGTATTGCTTATACTGATGCACTGCCTTGCTTAAACTGGTTCACAAACTGATGGGAAGTGTGTATAGGGTGTGTAAGAACCTATTTCTATCTAAATTGTGCTGCTCCCCCTTATAAGGAATTGTTAGAGGATCCCTTGTGTGTAAGTGTCACTGTGCTGTTTTGCTCAGTTTTCACTCTGGTTCACTTGGTCTACAATTTAACTTGGGAGTGTGTATATTTTTCCTTTCACTTAATTTAACTTGCTTGATGACTGTGATACGTGTGTTTTATTAAAAGTGTATAAAATAAATATATATATACTTTTTAAATACAAAGGTTTGGTCAGTGTTTCCTTGTTCCATAGTCTAGTGAGCCCATTGTGTAAACCCTGAATACTGCTCATCTCCCTCTTGAGATAAATCTGACTGCTCAGCCACAGCTACCAACTAAATCTTTGTGGTACAGACTGATACCAAAGGGGATTTATTGCTCTCACCTGTAGTCCTAATCTTGTGTAGTGCTCCCTAAGGGAACTGCACAGAATTCTGCCCAACAAGTGTCACTTGCTATGTGTGCCTGGTAAGCAGTGTTGACAATTGAAATGTAACCCTGCCCAACATGCGAGCATACCAGGCAGCATTTATATACTTAGCACAGCAGAGTGAAAAAGTGCATGGCAAAAAGTGGCGTGCACATGTGCTTACTGCCTTTTGCACTGCACTTTTGCACTCCAATATGCAAATGACGAATATTTGTGAGAGTGGAACCCAGGGGGAAAGGATATTTTCGTCTAAGTATCTATACTTATAATGGGACGTTTTTGTTTAAAACCAATTTTACGATTTCATTTTTCAACTATTCAATGAACATCATCATGAGATGTTTGACATACCATTTATCGATCTTAAGCTTAAAAAAGCAGTGTTCTAAGGGTTGCAAAAAAAAAAAGAAAAAAAAACACTAGGCACTGCTGAGATTCGAACTCAGGATCTCCTGTTTACTAGACAGGCGCTTTAACCAACTAAGCCACAGCGCCACATAGTTCAAGCGGTTGGGTAGATTCCCTTTGATTGCAATACGCATGAAATCAATGCTTAGTTTCTAATAAACATGACAGAATATCCCACCTCGATTCTTGGAAAATAAGATTTTACGTCAGTACCCGATGCCCTTAACTGTTAAAAGAACGCAGGGGTTCGTTTTGGAAAGTTTGCTGTATACTCGTCAGGGTACTGCTCCCCTAGGAAAACGGTGAAGCCGCTGTGCTAGTTCAATGGCGACACGAGTCCAATCTACACGTTAATCCTAGCACATGTATGTCATTTTCTACATGGTGTGCGGCTGTGCGCTCATTTTAGGCGGGTGATGCGAGCTTTCTGGCTTCTCGTTTGCCGTTCCACTCCACGGGCATTGCTCCCTCGTCTATTTCAATGCCCTCTGCAACCGGAAGCTTGCGCGGGCGGTGGTTGCTGTTTGAGTTTGTTACACCCGCCCTCAGATGGCCGTTGATTGATATGCACTGCAGGGCGTTTTCCGAGCCAAAGCGACTCATCGTTTAAAGCCTGAGCACGTGATACTCAGGCAACGAAAGAGCACTTTCAAAATTGTGCGTTTGTTACGAGTCTTATAAAGATCATTTATTCTTCAATTATTTTATCTTTAGGTGGAATCATATGTGTTGTAATCGTGGTGACTTTCTACACAATGAATGACACTAAAATGTAAACGTAGTCGGCAGGATTCGAACCTGCGCGGGGAAACCCCAATAGATTTCTAGTCTATCGCCTTAACCGCTCGGCCACGACTACTCGATGTAAGTATACAAATACTGGTGCTAGTGGATAATGAAATGCCAAGGCGCTTCATGACGTTATTGTACTTAAACTGGTTTTTTTTATAATGTTAGTTCGTTTTCCATCCTTCCTAAGTGGATTAAAACGCATACCATCAACTTATTCCAACTTTTTGACGTGCCAAGAGAGGCTACTAGTTGTGATCTTTTCAGGTAAATAGTCAATATCACTCTCCCACATAGAGGGGCTGATTCATGGAATTATTTGCGCCAAAAAACAGAGATTTGTGCGCCATTCTGCCGGCAGAAATCCCTGTTTAAGAAATGGGAATTTGCGGGCAGAATGGCGCACAAATTGCCGTATTTCGGCACAAAAATTCCATGAATTTGTGTCCGAGTCTTTCATGTACACATCAACCCAGAACAACAACAAAAAAACAACCACACACACACACACACACCCATCCCCGCTCAGCCTCCTTTACCCAGCCGCCCCGCCCCCCTGAAGAATGGTCCTGTCAGGCCATGGAGTAAAGTGCCAAGTTGCAGCCTGCCCACATCTTTGTGTGTGAAGTCCGCCGGTGGGGGCTGTTCCCGAAGGAAGTGACGTTGCGGGTTAGGGAGGGTCTGGCCGGGTTGCTGGCAGTTGAGGGTACCATTTGGCCAAATTGCCAGTTTGTGCCACGATATTAAAGAAGGTGGCACATCGTACTTCATTCTCCTGTGCTTCACTGTGTGAGGCCTTTATTGATACTTGCTTGATTAATGTTACCACCAAACGCGGATTTAACAATGGCGACCAGAGTGTTTGTCACAGCGATCCCAACTGCATCATACCGGTGACGGAGCTGGTAGAATTCCTGCGGATCGGCCTGCGGTAACTTGCCGCCCACCACCCGCAGCCGCATTACGGAAATGATTAAGGGCCGGGCTGGCGCATGTGGGCAAAGCACCATCACTGCTCCTGCCGGCCCCGTTCTACTATGAAGCCAGTGTTGTGATTTGACAAAGATGCCGGCGGCCAGAAGAATGCACGCCTCACGTCGGAAAGGCAGAAAAAACCCGTTTGGAAGGGCCCTGCTACTGCCCGAAGCATGTGTGTACTGCCCCAGTACCCACATTACTGCCCCAGCTGCTTTATCTGGCACTTGAAGTGGGCCCAGTCCCACAGCAACAACACCCTACATTTCCACACGTGGGATCTAAACATACAAAGGAAAGTGCACGTGGCCTGAAGCCCCCACCTCACCAGCCAGCACCAACTACTGCCCACTGCAAAAAGGGAGGCACCTGGACCACAAACTGAAGGTGAGACACACAGCCAGCCTAACCCCCCCCCCCTCAAGCCCCACGCTACAGGGTACACAGCCATCATGTCAGAAAATGAAGGAGTTAATAGCGCCTCTTGCACATCGTCAACCTCCTCCACTTGCAACCTGGTGGCCAGGGATGATGGGGGACATCAATCTTTACAACTACAGGCAGTACATTCTTTTGACATTTCTGATACTAGTAGTCTGGCACCCCGGTGGAATAACTGGCTTAAGGAACTCAATATTTACATTGATGCAAAAGGGGTCAGGGAGGGCCGTCTCAGAGGCATACTAATGCACTCATTAGGTCCAATTGTAAGAGATATTGGGCCTCGTTACGAGTTTGGTGGTAGCCATGCCGTTTTTAGCGGCATGGCTACCCCCAAACACGCGTCCGGGTCCCGCAAAAGGGTATTTACCGGGCCATTCCGACCTTGGTGGGCCCGGTAATTCCCTTTCGCGAGGCCCGGACCCGGTACGTCCCCATTCCCATTTGTGCCCACATATGGCTCAATGGGAAGGATGCTAACAACGGGCCCATTAATGACAGGCCCGTTGTTAGCATCCTGTACTGCTAGCGGGTCCCGCTCTGCACGTCTGGTCTGGCCAGGCATCCAGAGCGGGCTCCGCTGCAGAACTCGTAATGTGGCGGCCTGGAATGAACGGTGCCGGTCCCTTACCGGCACCGTTCATTCCATGCCCGCCACACTTGTAATGAGGCCCATTGTATTTGAAATGCCAGAAAGCTCAACTGACAGGTTTAAAGGCATAATTGATTGATTGAACAATTACTTTGCTCCTTTAAAAAACGCAGTCTATGAGAGCCACATATTTCATACAAGACAAGGGAGAATCAATGGACAACTTCGTCATGAGGTTAAGCAAAAGAACAAAATACTGCGACTTTGATCGCTACTCTACAGATAAGGCCCTAAAATCCCAAGCGATTGCAGCATGTGAGTCAGCTGAGTTTAGGAAGAATTTAATGCAGAAGAGCAGGACATTAGAAGAAATTCTACAACTATAATGTTCGCCAGAGTAGATACGGCACTATCCATGCAGACAGAATCTTTGAGCAATGTTAAAATTACGCAATCAGCTTCTCCGGCATCTTTGTGTCAAGTACGATCGTCTGAACACAATCAGGATAAAAAAAAGGCTAATGTTGCGGATACAAATTTCACCACATAGGCCCGTGCCCAGCGGTAGGACACAACTGTGACAAATGTGGAGATGAAAATCACTTCAAAACAGTGTGCAAGAACATCAAATACTTCCAAAAAACTGAACACTTAGGGGAAACCAGAAGGCGGGAAAGCCCCCATTCCAGAGCATGGCAATCCCCAGTTCCCAGTATACATCGCTCTAATAGCAGAAAGAAGGAGTCATCACAAAGGGACAGACGACACAGAGAAAGAAGAGAGTACACCAGGTGCACAGGCTCCCCAGAAGAACCAAAAGGGAGATCAACACAGCAGAAAATAAGGTATATAGAGGCCTCACTGAGGCGCAATAATGAATCTGATTCCTCATCATCAAGCGGTGACCGCAAAAGAGGCAATGTACATGCCATAAATAACACCATGTCAACTCAATACAGCCTGACACTGCTGCTACAAATAAACAGACATAGTACCTCTTTATAAGTTTGCCGGTCCGGTAACAATGGTACCGGTAGGCCTGCCGGTGCCATTGTTCCCAGATCGGTAAACTACGATTTCTGCTTGCGGGTGCCTTCCCGCCCGCCAGGTCTGACCTGGCGGCGTACCAGCACCCGCGAGCAGAGCATGTCGAATGCACCTGCACCATTTAGAATGGTGCCGGTGCAACCAACCTCCCCATTCCCATTGAGCCCTACTGGGTTCAAAAGGGAATGAGGAGCCTTTTATTCCGGCACCCGCGAATTGGCAATTACCGGGTCCGGTGGGCCATAATGACCCGGTAATTGGCCATTCGCGGAAGCCAGAAAAAAAAAGATACCGGTTTTAAAAGCACAGCTACTGCCGGTCTTATAATGAGGCCCATAGTCAGGAATTCCTAATCGATACAGGAGCCACAGTCAACGTGATCAACGAAGAGACATATAAATCCCTTGACAACAAGAAACCACTTAACCTGCAGACACTGACATATATCCATATGGCACAAACACACCTTTAGAATGCAAATGAAGGTTCAAGGCTAATTGCTCATATAAGGACAAGAGAACGAAGGCCACTACATATGTAATCAAAGGGGAAGTTCCAGGAGGGAGCATCCTCAGCTTCAAATCTGCCATACAAATGGGACTGGTGTATGTGATGTACCAAATCATGTCAGCCTACACAACCAGTTGATAGACATGATGACAAAAATGTTAACGAGACATTATTCAAAGGCTTAGGGAAACTAAAAGGAAAACAAATCAAGCTGCATATCAATACAAGCATCAAGCCGGTAGCGCAACACTACCGTGGAATACCTCTAAACATTCAGAGACAAGCAGAGGATGAAATACAGTCGCCATTAATCCAAGACATCATAGAACATGCAATAGGACCCACACCCTGGGTGTCCCTCATAGTGCCTGTACCCAAAAAGGAAAACAAAAAGAGCATTTGCATCTGCGTGGACAAGAGGGCAACGAACGTCGCGATTGAAAGAGAACAAGACATGTCCCCAAGAATGACTGATATGATGCACCTGCGACATGGTACAAAAGTTTTCTCCAAATTAGATTTGAATAAAGGATAGCACCAACTTGAGCTGCTCCCGGACTCTCACTATATAACTACCTTCTCCGCACATCTAGGGCCGTTTCACTACAAACGTCTCAGCTTTGGGCTATGATGCGCTGCAGAGATTTTTCAAAGCGAGATCCATCAAATTATCAAACACATTTCACAATGTCTGAAATACAGTGATGACATCTCAATCTTTGAGACAAATCATGAAGCCCACAATGACACACTGCAGCGAGTGTGCATGGCACTCGAAGAAGCCAACCTGAGTCTGAACGCAGACAAATGCAAACTAAGCAATTCAACGGTCAAGTTCTTTGGGCACATCTTTTCACACAAAGGTTTGCAACCCGACCCAAAGTGCAAGCCCTGGTGGAAGCACCCACGCCAAGATCAACATCAGCCATCAGATCATTCCTACAGGACTTCGCCTCCATTAACAAACCTCTACTTTCTGGCAAAGGACAAGAGTTTGCATGGTCCACCTATTGCGACAATGCGTTCTAAGAAATTAAAAGGCGCCTCATGTATGGCATATTATGATCCGGAACTGGAAACTGAAATAACAGTTGATGCCAGCCCTGTTGGTCTCGAGGCAATCCTCACCCAAGTAAAGCCGCGCGATCCGCCCTCTTAGGCTCACAGCATAGTGGCCTATGCAAGCCGCAGCCTATCATCAACTGAGTGTGCATACTCGCAACCTGAGAAAGAGAGCCTTGCGGTAGTATGGGCATGCAAGCACTATCACCTGTTCCTGTATGGATGGCCGTTCACCATCGTTACAGACCACCAAGCTCTTAACCATATATGGAAAACCCACAGCCAAAATGCCTACAGGAATGCTCGTTGAACATAATTCATCAACCAGGGAAAGACAGCAACTCAGCTGATTTCCTGACAAGGTATCAATTATCTGCAAAAGATGAAAGGCAATCCATCAAGGCCAACCAATATCTCAATTACATTGTGAGCATTGCACTGCCCAAATTCACTCACCAAACCACAAATATTTGACGGCATGAGGCAAGACAATCGTCTCATGATTGTAAAAGACTGTGTAATGTCAGATCGGTGGCATCTAAGAAGCAGAAAGGAAGCACCCCAGTCTGAAACAGACAAGAAACAACTCTGGACCTTCCACTTGATAAGACACACCCTTCCAATAGCCCCTGTAAGACTAATGCTAAAGGAGAACAGGATTGTCATCCCTGAGAATCTTCAAGACCAAATATTTTCCATGGCACATACAGGACACTGTGGAATTGTGTCCACCAAGAGACAGCTCAGAACAAAAGTGTGGTTCTCACGCTTGGATGTCAAGGTTGAACAGAATCTGGGGAAATGCATAGCCTGCAAAGCAGTTTCCCCTGCAACTTCCCGGAACCACTCAAAATGACAGCTATGCCTCAGCAAGTGTGAGACGACGACATGTTTGGACTTCTCTCCAATGAAAAATACGTTCTAGTGATAATAGATGAAATGTCCAGATTTCCGGTAATACACTAATTCAGTCCACAGCAGCACATTGTCATCCCAGCTTTGCAGACTACGGAGTGCCCACCATCATGAAGTATGATAAGGGACCCCCGTTCAGCGGGAATGATTTTCCAATGATTGCAGAGCATCAAGGTTTCCAACACTGCAAAATCACAACCCTCTTGCCTCAAGCAAATGGAACGGTAGAGAGATTTATGGCCAATCTGAAATGCACTTTACAAATCTGTTCAATCACAAGGGGTTCATTTATACAGGCCATCTGCACACTTCTTAGAGACTACCGCAACCCACCACACAACTCCACTGGTGTGCGCCCCTCAGAATTGATGGTTGGTCGTGTGCTAAGAACCACCCTCCCACACAACCCCAGTAAGGAAGTGGCTGTAAACATTGGGGCCAAGGTCAGAGCTAAGGATCAAGAAAGCAAAGACAAAATGAAAGAATATGCCAACAGCAGAAGGAAGGCAAAGGACAGCAACTTTCACATAGGAGACCAAGTTCTGGCACGCCAAATCCAAGGATCCAAAGAAACACTTGCATTCGCGCCTTGACACACTTGTGTATAGGCGCGTTACAAATGCCATATCATATCATTTAACCCTGAGCCCATGACAGTGACAAATGTGAAAGGATCCATGGTAACAGCAGCGAGTCCCACAGGCACTGTCACAAGAAACTCCTCATTCTTCAGGCAGGTTGACAGTGATCTGGCTCCGCAAAAAGAATACTCAACCACTTTCAAAGACTCCTCAGATGAAGACTCTGAGTTCATGGATGTCGGGTATCAGGTAATAATATCCCTATACATATATATATATATATATATATATATATATATATGGTTGCCGTATATAATATCGCAGGGAAAAGGTTGTGTCGATATTATATAGGTGACTATATATATAGGGGCGGTGGTGTCCCCATTCTCCTTGAAAAAAAGAAAAAAGGGTTTGGGGGCTGCAGGGGTGTCCCCCGCATGTTCCATCTAATAATGTCCCTGCAAAAAACAGGCATTTTTCGGCAATTTTTTTGCATGGCGTTATTTTTGAGGGGACATTATTACATGGAACCGGATGACGATGTGGACACGGACGACAATGAAGGTGACCAGAAAAACAGCACCCCTCCGTTGCAAAGCCCGTCAAGAAGGGCAACTGGCAAGCCCTCAAGATTGATTGAAGAAATGGGTTAAAACATGAATTTCTTGTTAAGCAAGGGGGAGATGTAACATTCCATGTCTATGTCCATGCTTATGTTGTAGGGACAGGCAATCCCCTTTCACTGTTTGCCAGGGTTTAACCGGCTATGTACTTGTAGGCGGGGTTACCACCAAATCGCTAGTCTGTGCCACAATATTAAAGAAGGTGACACCTCACACTCCAGGCTCCCGTGTTTCATTGTGTGCAGCCTTATTTACTTGATGGATTAATGTTACCGCCATGCACAGATTTAACAGTTACCACCTTGAAAAATCTGAAATGTACTTGTTATTTTGGGAAGGTGGCAGATAAACTCACTGGGGACCAGCGCATGGTACATTGCTATGACTCTAAAAAGCAGAAAACAGAATGGACGAGCAAAGACCCTACATTGAGCAGGCAATCACAATGTTTAAAACAGTCAAACATTCCATTTGCTCAATCAAAAATGGTCAAGCTTTTCATCCGCTCAATTAGAGCTGTCAAACACACGCAAGTGAAGGAACATTTTTTGCACTATCCGACAATGCCACCCTGAGCACAAACCACCCAGACTGAAAATCTACAGATGACAGCCATCACAGAGGCACTTTCAAAGCTAGGCAAAGATAAACTACACGTGAACGTTTCTGTTGTGGTAATCATAATGATCACCGAATGCCACAAAAGGGGACACTTGGTATTAAAGGCATGCCCACATACTCTCACGCCAGAAAAAATACAATCCACTAGGGAAAAAGTCCAAGAGATTATTGAAAGGATAACAAGTTTTAACTACACAAAAAATAGCTATGCCAGCAAAGAACTCTGCTGCCCAAGAATGTTCTGCCGGAAAATAGTACAAGCAAAATGTTATAAGGAAACAAATCGCCATTAGTGACGTAAACATATACAGTAAAAACCTTTGTGGCTGGTTGGTGAGACCTTATACATGGTCAGCCTGCTCTATAGGAGATGCCAGGCCATTGGCCCCGCCCCCGTCCGTCCGTCTTCTAGCCCGCAGGGTCTGCTGGGCTTATCATCTCCAGGGAACCAAGGTCGAATTGGCAATTAGTTGCACTATGAGACAATGCTACTCTATCATTATGCCGTGCACCTGGGAGGCTTGGGGACTGGCACAGTGGGAGTCTTAAGGTCAGGCTAGCCCACACATCCTTCACTCATTCTGTATCTCACTATCCGCACCCAAGGCTTCCATCCTCGCTTTGGACTATCACGTATTCCTCCATGTACCTCGCGTTACAAATATTGTCATTATAAAATAAGGTGGAATGGTTGTGTTCTTTTAGATCTTTTATGGCCAGTGGGTTTATGGTTGGTGGTCTGGGGGTCATCCGGTATATTGTAGAATTCAGGGGTCTTAGAACTAGGGCGTCATAGGGGCTGTAACACATAGTTGGCTGGCTGGGGGTCAGGGCCTGCGCTGGCCTGGCTGCTATAATCTTGCATGCTGAGGTGCCTGGTTCTGTCTCATGGGCCTGTGGGGCACATTCCTTCTGTTATGTTATAACATTTCTATAGCGCCAAAGCCCTAAGGCATCTAGGCGCTCCCTCACAAGCAGGAAAGAGGACAGTGAGGATGGCCGATAATTAAATAAATAATATCGTGTTCAAGGCCTTTCTAAAAGCCAAATGATTGGTCTCTTCTCTAAGCACCAGTGGTAGATTATTCTATGCCTTTGACACAAGCACTGGGAAAGAGTGTCCATTTCCAAATGCTCTCTTAGTCCTTGCCACTTGTAAGAGCTGGGCAGAGGTCGATCGAAGATTTTTGGTGGGCTGATATATAGTAACCCTTTACTTTATATGGCTGGGAGCTGCCCCATTGATGCATTTATGACAAAGAGTCAATATTTTAAAGGAGATCCTGGCTGATATAGGCAGCCAGTGCAGCTCCTTTCTAGCAGAAGTGGTTGGTTCATACCGTTTCATACCGTAAACAATAGGAACGGATGCATTCTGGAGTTTTAGCAGTCTGAAAATATCTTCCCTGCTTCTGGCACCCCCCAACAGGGCATTGCAATAATCCAGGCATGGAAGGATAACGGCCCTTACTAATTTGGCTCGGTTAGTTTTGGAGATTAACGGAGCCACCTGTCTCAATACTCCCAAGTAATATTGAGTGTTCTTTTCGATAGCATCCACTGGAGCCCCTGATCCAAGGAAGCCTCCAAGTATGCACCCAGGGCCTTTACCTTATCAACCACTTCTATATGACTGTCCTCCACCAGGAAGCTGGAGAAGGTAGAAGCTAATGTCTCTCTAGACTTCTTGGACCCATATATCATGAGTTCCATTTTACCGGCATTTAGGCACAGCCAATTTATGGTCATCCAGTTTGTTATGACCCGGTAAACCTTGTTTAGTTTGTACTGATCTTCCTGATAGTCTCCTGATAACTCCATTGACAACTAGAAGTTGTCGGCATAATTCGTGAAGAAAAAGCCTAGTCTTTCCAGTTCTCTACATAGAGGTACTATGTAAATATTGAAGAACAAAGGGGACAGGCATGCTCCCTGAGGGACGCCACACATAATAGTCTCCACCTCGGAGGACGAGTCTCCCCAATATACCCTAGATCTTTTGCCCTCCAAAAAGGATGTGACCCAGTTCATCGTCTCGCCGGCAAGTCCACCCGTGTCCTGCAGCCGTTTCAATAGTATCTCATGATCTAGTAGATCAAAAGCCGCGCTGAGATCCAATAGTATCAACAGGTCAGCTCTACTCTTCTCCACTAATGTCAACATGTACGTCTGAAGGTCCACCAAGGTACTCTCTGTGCCATGAAAAGGGCAGAAGCCTGACTGTCTTTCGTGTAACCGACCAGTGTTTTCAATGGGGAGTTGAAGGTGGGTTGTAGCCACCTTGTCAGCCAACTTGAGGAAGAATAGGGTATTCGTGATAGGCCAAAAGTTGCGGCGTCCTTAGGATCTAAGCCTGCCTTTTTTAGTAGGGCTGTGACTGCCACTGCTTTAATAGCCTGTGGAACAGTACTGTACCTAAATGAGGCGTTGACAAATCTACATAAAAACGGTGCAAATATGACCAAACGGTCAAAAATGTTCTTAGAAGGGATAAGATCCCCAGGACAGCTAGTCGGGTTCATAGCTCTCATAATGCCAACAATTTCAGACACTGATATCTCTGGAAAGATAAATCCTATAGGGGTTGATTTCAGCTCTTTATTCTTGGATGGCGTATGATCAGTCATATGACTAATTTCGACACTCCCAGAAGTAGAAGGATCTATATCTAGATTGTGACCCAGTAGTTCTTTCCTAATTGTTTGCAAAGGCCTTCTGTGTTCTAGTACAGTCCTCCTGAGTGGGTGTAATGGTATGGTTTAATACTTCCGGTTTTTCCCATGACCTGAAGAGACGGAAAATCTCCTTTTTTTAATTTCCTGCTGTTTCAATTTGGTCATTAAAGTAAGTGCGCTTGGATTCCATGATTTTTTCTTTATATGCTTTTTCATGAGATTTCCAGGCAACTATATTATTTGTGTTTTGATCTTTTAGCCAGATACACTCTGCACGTCTTTTACTGGCTTTTAATTTAGTCAATTCGCGTGTGAACCATTTTTGCTGATGAATAGTTTTCCTAGTCCTTTTGGACTTCATCGGGGCAACATCATCCAACAGGTTTGTAATTTCTCTATTGTATTTCTTGACAAGTATATCTGGAGGGTCTACTTCATTAGTTTTTTCCATAAGGGAGACCATACATTAGGATAGTTTGTCTGTGGTAAGCGCCTTATAGTTTCTCTGCACAGTTTAACGCAATGGTTCATGTTTGGGCTTGTCGGGAATGGCAAACTGTATTTGACTTGAAACAAAAGAATGGTCCGATCATATGCAGGGTGTAGTTGTAGTCCCTGTGTAGTTCTTGGGGTAACATGTATGTGGTAACAGTTGTAGAACAAAGGAGAGTTTCTATGGAAGCTAACAGTGTGGGTCTCTATCTCATCAGCGCTTGGACGTATTCAGGTTTCTTTGTTAGGGTTGTGTCTATGTCTACCACACAGCCATGCAGGCCCGAATGTTTCTACCATAGCAACCAAAGGGCGCCTGTTTTTATGCGCGCACTAAGTCTAAGCATCTACATTTCGCATAATGTATCCGTGCAGGTTCTCTTAGCACGCCTCCCTCCCCCCTAGCGCATCACAAGTGTCTTCATTGGATTCGCCTTACCCTAAAGCGCCTATGGGTTAATCTCCTTCCCAACAGTAGCTATGTGCAACTTGAGGGGACGTCACACCATAGTAGCGTATGGAAGGATTCAGACACAGAAGAACCCATTGAATAGTTAGAAAATGTGGTACTGTCTGTTCTTTATAAAGTCTGATCAGGCCATAAAACATTCTGTAATGTTATTGATGGCATTACTAGTCTACCTTTGGACTTTGGTTCAGATTACACCATTCTACCACAAGATAAGGGGGGTAATTCATAGAATTCGGCGCACAAGTGGCGCACACGGCTGGCTCACAGAGTGCGTGTGCGGCTGTCTGCGCCAGCCACGTGCGCCAAAACCCATTTAGGCGCACAGCGTATTCATGGATTTATACATCCATAAGCAGCCGTGGCGCAGAGTGGCGCGCTGACCCTGCAGCAGCGCCAGTTACGCCCCCAACCCCGCCCCATGCGCCAAAAACGTCGCACAAATCCAGTACATGGCGCAAAGGCCAGTGGAGCAGCATACAGTCCCCCAACCACGAAAAAGCGTGTAAAACTCCCCACGCACCCCTCGGAATACACATACCCGGCTCGCGCCAGCGCAAACTTATGTAAAACTCCCCGTGCACCCCTGGAATACACGTACCCCGCTCACGCCAGGCCTATCGCATGTGAAACTTCACATGCACCCCTCGGAATACACGTACACCGCTCGGGCCAGCGAAATCGCGTGTGAAACTT
Organism: Ambystoma mexicanum; assembly: GCF_040938575.1. NCBI lineage: Eukaryota > Metazoa > Chordata > Amphibia > Caudata > Ambystomatidae > Ambystoma > Ambystoma mexicanum. The sequence continues at coordinate 233,598,339 of NC_090921.1, forward strand.
CACATGCACCCCTCGGAATACACATACCCTGCTTGCGCTAGCGAAATCGCATGTAAAACTCCCTGCGCACTCCTCGGGAATACACGTACCCCGCTCATGCCAGCGAAAACATGTGTAAAAGTCCCTGCGCACCTCCGGAATACACGTACCCAATCGCGCCAGGCCTATCACGTGTGAAACTTCACACGCACCCCTCGGAATACATGTACCCCGCTCGCGCCAGCGAAAATGCGTGTAAAACTCCCTGCGCACTCCGTGGAATACACGTACGCGAGCGGAATACACGTACCCCGCTCGTGCCAGCCAAAAGATGTGGAAAAAGTCCCCCCTGTGGAGTGGGCTGCCTGCTGAGCATGTCCAGGGGTGATGGGCTGCCTGCGGGGCATTCGCAGGGGTGATGAGCTGCCTGCGGAGCATGCCCAGGGTGATGGGCTGCCTGCGGGGCATGCCCAGGGGTAATGGGCTGCCTGCGGGTATGCCCAGGGGTGATGGGTTGCCTGAGGGGCATGCCCAGAGGTGATGTGCTGCCTGCGGGTTATGGACTGGGGTGATGGGCGGCCTGCGGGGCATGCCGAGGGGGGGGGCTGCCTGCGGGGTATGGACTGGGGTGATGGGCTGCCTGCGGGGCATCGGGAGTGTGGGTGGGCTGCCTGCACGTATTCCGAGGTGTACGCGTGGAGTTTTACACACGATAGTGTAACGCTCACCTGATTCCCACGGAGTCGCTGATCCCGGCTGGGCTGCTATCGTTTCTTCAATTGAGAAGCGTAGAGCTCGGACGACTCTCAGGACTGGGCTTCCTCTTATCGAATGTCTGACTTGCAGGGTAAGTTTTCTGCAGGTGGAAGAAAAAGGGTTAATCACCGTTTGATGGGATTCCTTCTCCCACCAATCGCCAGTTTCTCTCACAGCCTAGCTTTCTACTTGTCTCGGCGAGCCCTCACCATAGGCGTATAAATGCTGAGCTCTCCATCCTGCGTCTGGTGCAGGGGTGCGTGGATTCCAGTTACGTCACTGGATGAGTTCAGTGTTGAGGCTCAAGTCTTTTTGCGGCCTTAGTTGTGGCACTGGTGCTGGGATGCCGAAGAGCGATGCCGCCGTTACTGCACGAACGGATGCCTGTAAGTATACTGTAGTCTTTAGGCTTTAAAAGATGGGCACCTCAATAATGTCCCTTTTCCTTTGTTTCAGTCTCGGGATGCTGTGGGCGTAGTTTTCCGTTGCCGCTGCATGTGCCGATGCACGTAAGTATAATGTTCGTTGGCCGCTTTTAATGGCACCTCTAATAATGTCCTTTTTCTAGGTTTCAGGTGCCGGGATGCTGCAGGCTTTATATCCGTTGCCACTGCACGTGCTGATTAACGTAAGTATAATGATCGTTGGCCGCTTTTAATGGCACCTCAAATAATGTCTTTTTCCTGTTTTTCAGGTGCCGGGATGCTGAGGTTGATGCGGCCGCTGCTGCGCGTGCAAAAACTGGTAAGTTACTGGCAATGCGACTGCCTTCACCCAAACCCCTTTTTAATTATGTCCTTTGCCTTTCAGGTGCAGAGAAGCTGCCGAAGAGAAGGCCGCGGTTAGCTCCGTTGCAATCACGGATGGATCAGGTAAGCGGGCGCGGCTGCGAGCGAGTTACACTTTTCTAACCTCATGTTTATTCTTTGCAGGTTTTGCCGGTGACTGGATTCCGGGATCTGGTAAGTATTGTTCTGTGTCTTTCTTCATCCACAGGTTGCTGCGCGGAAGCTGAAGATGACTCTGGACCTGGAATGCAGGAGCCGACTCGGTGAGCGTCCTGCTGCTGCTGCAGAATAACGCGAAGCATGTGTTTTCCATCAGGCGTGGCTTAAATAGCAGAGAAGTGCTTCCAGTGTGTGTTCTTCCACCGGTTCCACCCAGGTAAGAAAAGAGTTCCTGAATGGAGGGAATAGTTCCTCCCAGCCCTGATGGCTGGGGACTTCAACCAGACTGGATTGTTCTGGGTAAATATGCAGCATGGTCTGCCTCAGGTAAGTCCACCCAAGCATTATTACACTGTTTATCAATATGAGCCCGGCGCCAGACTGAAACCCTTCAAGAGCCTGGCACCAAAGGCGCCAGGACATGGTCCAAAGGGCCCCTGTAGGGGTCTGCTGGGTCCGGAGTAGTGGAAGACGGGTCTGCTTCCGAGGGCGCTGGGCCAGTCCTGGTCCCTCGGGAGTAGCGCACATGACAGCACCCCCCTTCAAGGCCCCTCCCAAACTTGTCCTCCCCGGGGGTTTTGGTTTATCGGGAAAGGTTCGGTGAAATTTCTGGACTAGACGAGGAGCATGGACGTGGTCATAGGGTTCCCATGACCTTTCCTGAGGTCCGTAGCCTTTCCAATCGATTAGGTAGAATAGCTTCGATCTGATGATTTTAGAGTCCAAAATGTCTTTTACTTCAAATTCGGGCTCCCCATTCACTTGAATGGGCTCTGGAGGATTGGTCAATCTGGTTCCAGGTTGCATGGGTTTCAAAAGAGAAACGTGAAATACAGGATGTATTCTCATATGGGTTGGCAATTCTAATTTAACGGCCACTGGATTAATTATGGCCGTAATTGGTATGGTCCCAGGTATTTGGGGTTGAAGGTGCGAGGCCCTTTAAGCGATAAATGTTTGGTGGACAGCCAGACTTGATCCCCAACCTGGTATTGAGGAGCATTGCTTCGGTGTTGATGTGCTCCTTTTTTGTACCTCTCTTTAGCTTGTTGTAGATGTGCAGTCGCTTCCTTAAAAGCTTGGGTAATAACGGTGTGCAATTGATCCACGGCGGGTGTTCCAAGATCTTGAGGTGGATCAAGGTTGGAGGTTCGAGGATGAATCCCATACAAGATGTAGAAGGGACTCTTCCTGGTACCCGAATGAACTGAATTGTTGTAAGCATATTCAGCTATCCAAAGGATGTCCTTCCAGTTACTCTCCGACTGTTGTAGCATGCATCGTAAATATTGCTCGAGAGTGTGGTTTGTTCTCTCGGTTTGCCCGTCGGTCTGGGGATGATGGCTGGTCGAAAGTCTTACATCGATTTGAGCTAATCGACAACAGCTACGCCAAAAGTGGGAAATAAACTGGCTCCCCCTATCTGAGATTAGTACTGACGGGAAGCCGTGGAGCCGGACGATGTTTTCAAGAAATACTTTGGCTAGGACTGATGCTGAAGGTAAGCCTTTTAGCGGAATGAAGTGGGCCATTTTAGAAAACAGGTCCACAATAACAAGAATGGTGTTGTACCCGGAACAGGAGGGTAAGTCTGTGATGAAGTCCATGGAAAGGGTATGCCAGGGACACGGTGGGATGTCTAATGGTTGCAGAAGACCAGCCGGCCTCTTCTTCTGACCCTTGTTTTGAGCGCACACACCACAGGACATCACAAATTCCTTTATGTCTTTTCTCCACGAAGGCCACCAGAAGTGTCTCTTCACCTTTTCTGTGGTTTTGGCAATGCCAGGGTGACCCTCAATTAATGAATCATGATAGCAGGAGATTACCTGTCTTTGTAAATCGGTGTGTGGTAGGAACAATCGTCCTTGGAAATAAGGCAAGTCATTGCTTACAGTGAAATCTTTTCCTTTTTGTAACCAGTTCAGTAAGTCTGGTGAGGTTACAAGTTGTTTAGTTTTTTTCTTCAATATCCTCAATGGATTGTGAAGAAATAAGACCCACAATCCTTTGTTCAGGAATTATTGGTACAGGTTCTGGATTGGCAACGTTATCTCCCATTCCAATTCGGGAAAGAGCATCCGCTTTGCCGTTCTTGTTGCCGGGGCGATAAGTGATCACGAAGTCAAATTCAGCAAAGAATAGAGCCCAGCGAAGCTGTCTGGAGAATTGAGCCTTGGCGGTTTTCAGATACTGCAGATTTCGATGATCGGTGATCACTGTGACGGTGTGTCTGGCCCCGAGGAGATAATGCCGCCATGCCTTAAAGGCTGATTTAATCGCTAGAAGCTCTTTGTCTGTGATGGTGTAGTTGATCTCAGGCGCCGAGAACGTCCGAGACCAGAATGCCACAGGATGCAGTTGGTTAGTCTCTGGATCTCTTTGTGATAGGACTGCTCCCATTGCTAAGCTGGAGGCGTCGGTTTCAACGATGTAAGGGAGGTCCGGGCGTGGGTGTTTCAGTATTGGCGCCGAGGTGAATTTAGCCTTTAGCTCTTGGAAGGCTTGTTCTGCTTCTGCGGACCATTCAAAGTGTTTATTCTTTCTTAAGAGGGCGGTGATGGGTTGTACCACTCGTGAAAACTCTGGAATAAATCTACGGTAAAAATTGGCAAAGCCTAGCATGCTTTGAACGCCTTTCACGGAAGTAGGAGACGGCCATTTGAGGATAGCGTCTACTTTTCTCGAGTCCATGTGGACTCCTTTGGGTGTCAGAATAAATCCCAGAAATTCGACCTCAGTGACATGAAAAACACATTTTTCGAGCTTGGCAAAAAGTTTATGTTGGCGAAGTTTTTCAAGGACCGCCCTAACATGATTTCGATGGTCAGCTTCTGAAGATGAGTACACAAGAATGTCATCTATGTAGACGACAACACAGACATCAATGAGCTCTCTGAGGACATCATTCATAAAATATTGGAAGGCGGCCGGTGCATTGCATAGTCCAAAGGGCATCACTTGGTATTCAAATAGCCCATACTTAGTGCGAAAGGCCGTCTTCCATTCATCTCCTTCCTTGACCCGTACCAAGTGATAAGCTCCCCGGAGATCAAGCTTAGTATAAATACAGGCGTTTTTTACCTGGTCAAGGAGTTCTGGGATCAGAGGTAAGGGGTACCGGTTTTTTACTGTTATCTGGTTCAGAGCACGATAATCTATACAGGTTCTGAGGTCACCTTCTTTTTTTGGTACGAAGAACAGAGCCGAGGATGCAGGGGACTTCGACGGACGGATAAAGCCATTGGCCAGGTACTGGTCTAAATACTGTCGCAGATGAAGGTTCTCAGGCTCGGTAAGGGCGTAAATCCTACTGCAAGGGGGAGTTGCACCGGGTAGCAAATCTATCTGACAATCGTATGATCTGTGGGGTGGCAAGGTGTTAGCCTGTTCCTTTTGAAAAACATCTTGGAACTCTCGATACTCTAGAGGTAATTGTGGACCGTCAGCCGTTACTGACGCTAGTCCAATGTTGGGTCGTGGATAACAAGTTGGTGTGCACTCTGGGAACTTTATCGTCTTTGCTCGCCAATCAATCTGAGGATTGTGTTTTTCCAACCAAGGAATCCCTAGAATTACTTGGAATTGAGGAGCCTTGATCACGTCGAACACAATTATCTCCTGATGCCCGTCTTGGCCTAGTATCGTCACTTCAGTAGTGGTATGGGTCACTGGTCCGGAGGCGATTTCCGTCCCATCCACCGTGGTAATGACGTCTTTAACCACCTTTGGACAAAGAGGTAAGTTCATCCTGGAAGCCAATTCGCGGTCCACATAATTTCCAACTGCTCCGCTATCAATGTATGCCTTAATTGCATGCAAACGATCCGGTTGCTCTGGGTGTACGAGGACCATTGGCATTATGAAGTCCGAGGTCAAAGAACTGGTTTTTACGCTCGGCAAGCGGACCTCTACACTTGTCGGGCGAGGTCGTTTCCGGGCTCAGGCTTTTCAGAACTCTTATCAGAAGCTCCCACTGTCTTCTTAGGTGGCTTCACCTGGCAATCTCGAAGAAAATGTCCTGAATTTCCACAATAGAGACATAGTTGCATTTGTCGTCTCCTGTCGCGTTCTTTCTGGGTTAGGGGACCCTTTACAACCCCAATTTGCTTAGGTTCGACGGCTTCAACTCCTTTGGTGTGACTCTGAGGCTTAGGGAACACTCGTGTTTCAAACCTGGATCGATCCGCCTTTCTGTTTTGTAGTCTGTGATCCAATTGGACCACCAAATCAATGTACTCTGAACAATCCTGAGGAGGATTCACTACCTGGGCAAGGACGTCTTTGAGTTCGCCACGCAAACCCCTGTGAAAAAGCGTGATTCTTTTGTCCTCAGGCCATCTGGTTTCCACGATTAGCCTATTGAATGATGCAATGTAGGCCAAAAGATCTTGATTGCCCTGTCGTAGGGAAAGGAGTTCGTTGTCCAGGGCCTGCCCCTGGGAATGCCTTGCAAAAAGTCTTTCCATATTTGCCTGGAAGGTCGGGAAATCACGAAGGATCGGGTCATCCTGTGTAACCAGAGGGATCGACCAATCAGCGGCACTGCCGCTAAGATACGAAAGCACAAAGGCTACCTTAGTCTGGTCAGTCGGAAAGGCTGCAGGTCTACAAAGAAAGTGCAATCGGCATTGATTTATAAACACCGCAAACCTTTTAGGGTCACCAGAGAAGCGTTCAGGTGGTGCCAATGGCACATTTCCCAGTAGGTTGATTTGAACAGGATTGGGTGAAGCCGCTGGGATATAGCTCCCTCCTGAATTAGGTAGCAGGGTTTGCCCCGCTTGTGTCTGTAATAACTGTCTGGCGAGATCATCAGTTCGTTCTTTTGATATTATCAATTCCCTCCAAAGGGCATTCGTTTCCTAGCGGGCAGCATGAACTTCAGCTCTTAATTCCCCTAATAACTGGGCCAGTTGGTCTGTGTCGGAAGTTTCCATGGCGCCTGGGTAGGAGGTTATTGGTGGGCTTTGCGTTCTGTAACGCTCACCTGATTCCCACGGAGGCGCTGATCCCGGCTGGGCTGCTAGCGTTTCTTCAATTGAGAAGCGTAGAGCTCGGACGACTCTCAGGACTGGGCTGCATCTTATCGAATGTCTGACTTGCAGGGTAAGTTTTCTGCAGGTGGAAGAAAAAGGGTTAATCACCGTTTGATGGGATTCCTTCTCCCACCAATCGCCAGTTTCTCCCACAGCCTAGCTTTCTACTTGTCTCGGCGAGCTCTCACCTTAGGCGTATAAATGCTGAGCTCTCCATCCTGCGTCTGGTGCAGGAGTGCGTGGATTCCAGTTACGTCACTGGATGAGTTCAGTGTTGAGGCTCAAGTCTTTTTGCGGCCTTAGTTGTGGCACTGGTGCTGGGATGCCAAAGAGCGATGCCGCCGTTACTGCACGAGCGGATGCCTGTAAGTATACTGTAGTCTTTAGGCTTTAAAAGATGGGCACCTCAATAATGTCCCTTTTCCTTTGTTTCAGGCCTCGGGATGCTGTGGGCGTAGTTTTCCGTTGCCGCTGCACGTGCCGATGCACGTAAGTATAATGTTCGTTGGCCGCTTTTAATGGCACCTCAAATAATGTCTTTTTCCTGTTTTTCAGGTGCCAGGATGCTGCAGGCTTTATATCCGTTGCCACTGCACGTGCCGATGCACGTAAGTATAATGATCGTTGGCCGCTTTTAATGGCACCTCAAATAATGTCTTTTTCCTGTTTTTCAGGTGCCGGGATGCTGAGGTTGATGCGGCCGCTACTGCGCGTGCAAAAACTGGTAAGTTAAGATGAATGCGACTGCCTTCACCCGAACCCCTTTTTAATTATGTCCTTTGCCTTTCAGGTGCAGAGAAGCTGCCGAAGAGAAGGCCGCGGTTAGCTCCGTTGCAATCACGGATGGATCAGGTAAGCGGGCGCGGCTGCGAGCGAGTTACACTTTTCTAACCTTATGTTTATTCTTTGCAGGTTTTGCCGGTGACTGGATTCCGGGATCTGGTAAGTATTGTTCTGTGTCTTTCTTCATCCACAGGTTGCTGCGCGGAAGCTGAAGATGACTCTGGACCTGGAATGCAGGAGCCGACTCGGTGAGCATCCTGCTGCTGCTGCAGAATAACGCAAAGCACGTGTTTTCCATCAGGGGTGGTTTAAATAGCAGAGAAGTGCTTCCAGTATGTGTTCTTCCACCGGTTCCACCCAGGTAAGAAAAGAGTTCCTGAATGGAGGGAATAGTTCCTCCCAGCCCTGATGGCTGGGGACTTCAACCAGACTGGATTGTTCTGGGTAAATATGCAGCATGGTCTGCCTCAGGTAAGTCCACCCAAGCATTATTACACTGTTTATGTACACTGTTTATGTACACTGTTTATGTACACTGTTTATGCCTATGGCGCCGGGACTGAAACCCTTCATGGCCTGGCGCCAAAGGCGCCAGGACACGGTCCAAAGGGCCCCTGTAGGGGTGTGCTGCGTCCGGAGTAATGGAAGACGGGTCTGCTTCCGAGGGCGATGGGCCAGTCCTGGCCCCTCGGGAGTAGCGCCCATGACAGATAGGCCTGGCGCGAACGGGGTACGTGTATTCCGAGGGGTGCGCAGGGAGTTTTAAACATGATTTGCCAGTGTGTGCCATCCCGGGTGTGCCCCCCGTCCCCATGCCCCGCAGGCAGCCAACACCACAGGGGACCACCCCAGGGCATGCCCCGCAGGCATCCCATCCACTCTGGGCATGCCCCACAGGAAGGCCATCACCCCTGGGCATGCCCCGCAGGCAGCCCATCCACCCTGGGCATGCCCCACAGGCAGGCCACATGGCACCATGTACTTGGGAGCCCTGACACGTCACCCACCCCACTCCATTGACAGGCACCTGCCAGCAGGCCCCGACTCATGTCCGCCATCCACCCACCCACCAGTGACGCGCACCTGCCAGCAGGACCCGACACATGGGCCACCAAACAACATGTCATAACAAAACAGACCCATGCCCCTAATGCCAACCCAAAGCCCCCCAGCCCCCCATTACAAGCACGAAACCATCCACTGCACCCACTCCCAAATTAGCCATGCCATGAGAGTCTCAAAAGAACCAGCTGGCTATGCATGAGTGTACGACAGAGCCACTCAGTGGCAACACATGAAAGAGGCAATGCTCACAGAGACATGCACAAAACCAATGAGAGTACACCACACCAATAATGAAGGAATATGAAATGTATTGAAAAACATAATGAAACAATAAAATGAATGTGCAAATAAAGAAATAATGAATGGAAAAAATGAAATAAAAGAATTTAAATGTAAAACTAAAATCCACTACAGGAAACTAGAATAGTGGTCCATGCTCATTGCCCATATAAAGTACATTAAAAAAAAAAACATTTATCCATGGTAAGTTCAAATAACGAAAGTATGTAAAAGTCTTGAACTATTTACAAATCAACTCCAAAGGGTCCATGATCCCAAAAGAAAAGGAAACGTACCAAAAACCTAAAAAAAAAAATACTATATACATAAAGTGGAGCAATGTCCATGAACTCCAAAAAAAATACTAAAAAAAGGAAACCTAACCCTAAAGAACTATGTACAAAGGCCGCGGGCAAGTCCTACGGATCACTCTTCGATGTTCCCGACCAGGGCATCATTGAACGCGTCTTCAACGTCCCGGAGGAGGGCCTCTCCCCTGGCCTCGACGTCTTGCAGGGATGCAGCCATGGCCTCCTCCAACTCCCTGCGAGTTGCCTCGAGGCACTCAGCCCGCCTCAATGCCATGCGCATGGAGTTCTCCGCCCTGACCATAGTGAGCCATGCCTCTTCTGCCCGCCGCCACTCTGCATCTATTTGCTGGCCCAACCGCTGCCACACGGAAGACACTCCCAATTCAGGGTCCTCCTGCCCTCCGGCCGATGCCTGCCCCTGTGATGTTGATGGCCCAGAGCCATCATCGCTCCCACCTTGAGCCTGCTGCTGCCGTGCATGTGCCCTGCCTGTCGATGCCTGCACGTCCTCCTCCTGCCTGGGTCCAGTTGGTGGGGTGGCCACCCCTGCTGGACTTCCGACTCACGACTGTGGCAGGGATGTGTCCTCCACCAGCCTGGCCGCTGGGTCAGGGGCAGCTCCACAGGGTGCCCAGGTGATACTTGGGCAGAAAGATGGCACGGAGGACAACTGGCGCATAGGGGGTTCAGTTGAGGAAGGGGGTCGCTAGAAGATCAGCATACGGAGCAACCCAGCGCTGGTGACCCGTCCTAGTAGGCCGACAAGGTCAATGAGGTATTCGAAATGATGTGCATTGTCCTCACGAGAACCCTGCACCTCATCCCGAATACCACGTTGACGCAACGCCACCCCAGCTAGGACAGGCTCAACACGGTCCCGGATTGCCACGTCCACAGGGAGAGGAAGGCCAGTTGATGTGTTAGCATCCCCTCCCTGAAAACGGGTCTGGACGGAGGCATCCATGCTGGTGTCGAATGATGTAGTCATAAAATCGGGGACAAGATTACACACCTCCGCGGCGGCCTGTGCTGCCTCCTGTCCCTGCCCCTGGACTGCACCACTAGCACCAGTGGGATCCCCTCCTCCAGGCCCCGTGTGTGGGCATCCACGGCCTCCTCCTCAACCGAACCCCCCACCAACCTGGATGACCCCGTGCCATCTTCCTCCATAGGCCCCTGTGCGGGCTCAGATGCCCCTTCTGCTGCCGAGGAGTCCACCTCCAACCTCCGCCTCTTGGACCTTCCCTCTGCAGCTGCGGCCGCGGACGCGGCACCAGACTCCTCACTCTCCGAAGAGATGACAACCTGGGAGGGGAGCTGGGCCTTGCGTCTCCTGCTGGCGGTGGGATCCCTGCCGCTGTGCTCCACAGCACCGCCTCCGCCCTGTTCATCAGTTGACGCTGCAGACAGGGAGAGACAGAACACAGGCATCAGGGTACTGTACAAGCATGGCCCTCGCAGGACAAGGCTGTGGTGTTGATGGAAGCAGGTGTGCAGAAGACACTGCCCGACGAAACGTAGCACATTTGCTGCATCTACGCGTCCGCGCCTATAAGAACTGAGGCATGGAGCCTCCGCGGCAAAGCCCTCGCAGGACAAGGCCGCGGTGTTGAGTGATGCAGGTGTGCAGGACATGCTGCCTGACAAACCGTAGCACAGCCACGGCCGCAGCAACATGGACCTTAGCAATCTTTCAACTAGGGCACACCACCCCTAATACTGGGACGTATCCCTCACACCGCAGTTTGCCCTAACATGCAAGGATATCAACACGAGGCACAGACCTCCCAGGAGCCCTTACGGGGGACTATCAACACCCTGCCCACGGCACCTGTCGCCACGCCTTACTCAAAATTCTCCACTTGTTTTACAGGGCCCAACAGGAGCCACTGTCCCCCCACAGGACAGCCACCCATCACGTACCAGGACCACATAGGGGGCTACAAACCGCATCCATTAGGTAAGAGGCATCCACCCTCCAACTCCACTTACTATGAACTAAACAAGACTTTTTGCTAACCTTTCCTCTGCTCTTTCCTCTCTCCTTATGCTTCAAATGATTTTCCATTGCATTCAAAGTATGTGCCCAATCACTCTGCATTACTTGCCAATACACCACCTCACCCAACACCACTCACTGTGCACAAAATTAACAATTTATGTCACAAACATGTCACAAACTTTGCACCTCATATGATTTTGAATTCTTATGAGCCTTGATAAAGACCCACGGATCGAAACACGTGTCGGCTGACAATCAGGGGACAATATTGCCCCAAATGTACTAGATGCATACCAACTGAATGAAGAACAAACCCATCACTAGCACAAACTAAGCGAAACTTTTATCGCAATAACCACTGTGTTAGAAACTTTCTTGGAACCAATTAAGCAAGATAGCCAGGAGAACAATCTCCCTTCCTACTCAACAATTGGGGTGCTGGCTAAACCCCAAAAGCTCCTGTGATCTTGCGACTCATGAATCTTACTAGTATGGTCAAGAAACAATAGAGCTTAGCACGGTTGCTTCCAAACCTAGAGCCAACCACGATTCTATTGTCTACTAGTCATGGTTGCTTGATCACATCGTACTGCCTGCATCCCTGCTGTACGTTCTTTTCTAGGTTTCAAGGTTGATTGCTCTTTCTTTGTGTGTTTTGTAGTTCCTGGTTGTTTGTGTCACTGTTTCCCTGCTGTTCATTCCTTTTCTAGGTTCCCCGGTTGATTGCTCTGTCTGGTGGTGTTGCTGTTTGCGTCATTGTATCCCTGCTGTTCATTCCTTTCTAGGTTCCCTGGTTGTTTGCTCTGTCTTGGCGGTTTTGTTTCTCCTGGTTGATTTTGGTCATGTTATTGTCTACATCCTGCTGTTCTTTCCTTCTTTCAGGTTCCCTGTTTGATTGTTATGTTTTTCTAGCAGCATTTTTGTTCTTGTTTGCTTGTCTATATTTGTATCTAATTTTCAGTCATTGTTCTGTCTGCTTTGTGCCCTCCTCCTTCTTTGTCCTCCCTTCATCCTAGTGTTTCTGCCCCCTCCTGCCTGCACCCTAGCCCACCCCTAAATCCCCACTCTCCACTCTCACTTTTCCCCCCACTCTGCCCTCTGCACCCTCTATGGTGCTCTCTGTCTCTCCTATCTTCTCTAACTGTTTTTCTATCGACTATCCTATCCTTCTCACTAAATCTGGTAGGAAGAGGTTCAAGAGGGATATCCTGGTCTCCAACCCAGGCCTTAAATCACTGATACCTACACCAGTGCTTCTTCCAGACAGACCCTTACCGACATCCTCTTTGTCACTCCATCTCCCTGCTTATGGACTCTCCATATGGTCTCTGTTCTTTCTCCTTTTTCCTCTTCACGCATTAATGGTGGCACCTGGTGGAAGGCCCTTCTGGCCCCCTTTCACTCCTCCAAGACCATCATTAAGGTTTACCTAAATGCACTGACTTGGTCCAAGGCCAAAGGCCAACCTCCTTCTTTTTGATAGATGCTTCCCGCGCCTTATCAACTTCCTTTCTTCTACTCCTGTCCTTTCTCTCCCCTCTTTGGCTTCTCTGCCTCCCTCCTCCTTGGCCACCACTATGATTGCCCCTGCTGCTTCTCTGGCCACCATGTTGCCTCTTCATTCTGCCACTCCTCTGGCACCCACCTCTGCTACCTTGCCTTCTCCGGCACTCACCTCTGCTACCTTGCCCTCTCTTACTTCCTCCTCTGACCACCCTCGAGCACCTGCAACACTTCCCCAGGGCCTACCTCTGACCTGTACCCCTCCACGGAAGTCTTTCAAAGGTGGCAACCTGCTCCACATTGACACTCTCAACTCTGGCTCAGCTGTCCAACACTCCTCTGACATCTGCCGTCTCACATGTTCTGGATGTCCTCAGTCTGATAGAGACGTGTTTCACATCCAGCTCTTTCACAAGCTTTGACACTTTCCTTACTGATGGCTGCAAAATCCTCTCCATACCCAAAACCAACTGTCCCATTGGGGGTGTAGCCTAGATCTTCCCAGAGTGGTTCCCTGCTTATATCATTCCTATGCAGGACTATTCCTCCTTTGAATGCCTGGTCTGCAGGCTCTCTCTCTCCTGGCCTTTCTCTCACTGTGGCCACTATCTACTGGCCTCCTGACCAGGTAGCCACCTTCCTCTTTGGGTGGGTGGATCTCTCCCCCTCCATCCTCACCTCTACCTCTCAACTTCTCCTCCTCAGAGACCTTAACATCCACCTGGATACTTCTTGTCCTTCTGCAGGACTCTTTCGCAAGCTATGTGACTCCCTCTGTCTCTCTATTCTTCCCTCTGGCCCGGCCCACTCTGCAGGGCACACATTGGATGTTCTGATCTCCAACTTTCTCTCTCTCCTGGAGTGACCACTTTCTCCTTTCCTCCCATCTTTCTCTCTCTACCCACCCAGGCCAAGCCAATACCAGCATTGCCACCTACCTTCACAGTCATTCGACACATGAAGCATGTGTTAGTTGAGGTTTTCGCAGCTACTTTCTCTCCTCCTTTTGTACCTTTGGCTGACTCACATCCTGACACAGCCTTCTCTAACCTACATCTTTCTATCTCTGACTCACTGGATGTACTTACCCCTGTCATGAGGATCCGGTTGAAGCCTAAATCCAAGTGCAACTCTTGGTCTGATTTAGACCTAGTCACAGTCACCCTGAAACGCAAGTGCAGGGTGGCTGAGAGGAAGTGGAAGGCTACTGGTGCACCCTCTGACAAACTGCCTGCTGCCTGCTCCAAAGGCAGTACAAAACCTCTGTCCTTGCCAAGAAGAGAGCACACATCCAAGCATGCGTCTGTGTGGAATCCAACAACTCGGCCAAACTCTTCAAAATCTGCAAGGAGCTGGCCAACCCTGCTGCAGTCTCTATCTCTCGTGCCCCGTCCCAGGCCCTTTGCATTGCCTTGGCCTCTCATTTCATCACTAAATCTCAGGGCATTCTGTCCTCCGTCTCTTCCTCCTCCTCCTCTTCCACAACTGGCCCGCTTGTGGCCTCCTCTCCTCCTACCTTCTCTTCCTTTCCCTTGTTCACGCCAGACAATATTTCTAGACAAGTCTGATCGATGAAAGTCTTGTCAAACTAGGTTCTTCCCTGTTCTTCCAAAACCATCAAGCACCAAATCGACACTGTTGCTCCGGCTCTGGGATTTTTTGCAATCACTCTTTTGCCACCGGAACTTTCCCCTCTCCCTGAAGCACTCCCTTATGAACGCTCTCCTCAAGAAGCCCTCAGCCCATCCTTTCTCTCCGGCTAACTATCACCCAATCTCTATCACTCCTTTCTTGGGTAAACTCTTTGAAAAGCTGGCCATCTCCCAGCTTAACCTTCACACTGAATCTGTTGGTTGTCTCTGTGACCATCAGTCTGGCTTCAGAGCGGCCAGAAGCACGGAAACTGCTCTCCTGAACATCTGTGAAGACCTGCTCTCCAACCTTGACTCTATCCTTCCTTCTGTCCTCATTCTCCTTGATCATTCTTTTGCTTTCGACACGGTCAAGCATGTCATATTGCTCAAGCGCCTCTGTGATAACCTGGGTATCACTGAACAGGCCCTGGCCTGGCTGACCTCCTTTCTCACTGACCAACCCTCTCAGGTCCAATTGGGGTCCTTCCCCTCCTCTATATCTCTTTTTACCCTGTGATGTTCCACAGTGTACTAACCTCTCTCCCTGGCTGTTCAACCAATATGTGGCTCTTCTCGCCCACCGCATAGCTGCTCTCTGCTCCAACTTTCAGCGTTATGCGTATGACACCCAGCTCACTTACAGGCTCCCCTCAGCTGCCTCTACTCCTTCTCTCATTCCTGACTGTCTGTCTGCAATTCAGGAGTGGTGTGCCGCTAGTAATCTCTGCCTCAATGCTAGTAAGACAGAGAACATCCTCATCGGAACACCGGCTCCCCCCTTTCCTCTCTCTCTCTGGCAGCCCACTCTGAATCCTCTTCCTTCTCCTACCTGTGAGGCTAAGAATCTTGGGGTCATCTTCGACTCCACTCTCTCCTTCTCTTCTCACATTTCTGATGTCTCTAAGAAGTCAAACTATCAGCTGCACCTCCTCAGAGGTATTCTTCCCTTGCTCACTTTCCCCCAAAAGCTCACTGTCTCCAGAGCTCTGGTCCTCTCAAGCTGGACTACTACAACAGCCTCTTTCTAAATCTTCCTGCTTCTTCTCTCTGTCCTCTACAACTTATCCAGAACAGGACTGCGAGAATTGTCCTTGGCCTCAAGCCCAGGGATTGTATCTCTCCAGCTCTGAAATCTCTTCACTGGCTCCCAATGGTTCAAGACCCTCTGCATTGTCCACAAGGCTTTCTGGGGTCTGGGTCTGCACCACCTACAACTCACCCTTTCTAAGTATCTCCCTTCTCGTGCTCTCCGCTCATCCACCTCCAACTCTCTGAGGGTCAGCCACTTTTCCAAGCAGAGAGTTGGGGGCAGTTCTCTCTCTTCGGCTGGGGCTTCCCTCTGGAACAGCCTCCCTGCCTCTCTCAAGCTTGAGCAGAACCATCTTCGGTTCCAGGAGCAACTCAAGACCATCCTCTTCGCTTCCGCTTTCTCTCTTCCTCTCCCCTGCTGATGACTCGTCTGTTCCACGCACCTGGTCACCTGGACACCCTCTGGTAATGGTATGGTATGGTAATGATTATTTATAAAGCGCCTATACACAGGCAGTGTTTCAAAGTGCTCTGAATTTGGGACCAGGTCCCTGCCTGTCCAGTTGCACCCCACACTGCCTCTTGGCCCCCCTAGCACTTGTGGTGTGTGGCTGTAACCCTACAGTCCATCCTCTGTCTGCAATTATTAGCCACCCACTGGCTGCACACTCTAATTACTGGCACTTAGCCACGAGTTGGCTGCACTCTGTTGCCTGCACTTCTTCTCCCCTCCCTGTTTGCACTTCTCCATCCCCCCACCTCCTTTGCACTTCTCCCCCCCACTCCCTGCGCTTCCGCGATCTGAAAGACACAAGGCCTAGTAAAATCATTGTTTTGTCCTGCCTTTGTTTCCCCTTCCTTTTCTTGTCCCGCCTAGAAACACGTGTGTACAGGCGCGTTATGAATGCCATATCAAATATCATATCATATACTGGCCGTGCCACAAGGTTTTTCATTGGTCCCTTGGCCATTTTGTCAATAACCCTTCTTCCTGGCCTGTGAGGCCAAGAAAATTCATATATGGACTAATAGTGCCTGGGAAAGCAGAGTTTGTTTGCTGGCTACTGCAGGGCCATGTGTGTTTGCTGCCAGAAGGTGGGTTGGCACTGTCTGGTCCCAATCCCAAAATCTTTGATTGGCTAGCAGGAGCTTCGGCTCTTACCTGCTTTTTGAATAAAAAGAGGACCCCAGCACCCACTCAGAGATCCTGTAAGAAACTGAAGGAGCCAAGTATCCTGACCAGGTGTAAGACATGTAAGGAGACCGTGGAACCGTTGGAAGAAGGCCTAGCACCAACTTCTGCTGCTGTCCTGGAAGAGCGCTGTTTTATAGGCGGTCTTCAGCAGTGCTGAAGGAGCTGCGACCCTTGGAGTGGAGGGAACATCCATTCTTGATTTCAGCTCGGATTCCTGCAAAAAAGAGCCCTTGGAAGTGCTCCTGGATCACCGATTGGCTGCCCAGCTCAGAGTTGGGCTACTGTGGTGAAGATGTTGCCATTCTGTATTGAGTCCTGGAAGCTATGAGATTGACAGCTTGTGCTATAAGACTTTCATCTGCCAAATTGCTTGGTTCCAGCATTAAGGGAACCCAAGATAGGAGGCAAAGTATCACTGCGACAAGTGTATCCCCCTGTGCCACTCTTCAACGGTGGCTATCGTCTGCAACTGCTTTCCTGCATCCAATCCTTTGCTGAGGGACTGCATTGAATTCTTCTGCATTCTCCAACCTGAAGACCTTGCACCAGCGTTTGTCATCTGCCAGAGAAGTGCTTGAATCAGCCATCCCTGGGCATCAGGGACCCGAGCTGAAGGTGGAAAAAGCGACCTCGGACTCTCTTTAGGAGACATGCCAAGTCCTAAGAAGAATTGGAGTACGGGGGTGAGTTGTACCGATACTTACCTGAACCCCTAACTCCCTTTTAAAAGTTTGGTAACTTTTAGAAACTTTCACAACAGTTTAGCATTGCCATTGCTTGCTCATGCAAGCACTCTGAAAGTTGTGGATACTTTTGTTAGTTAGAATAACTTGTCGTCTACCACTTTGAACTCTTCATTGGACCCCAGAAGCCTTACACTAATTGTTTCCCGTCGCACAAAACTGTGTGGAACTCTGGTGAACTTTTGGGCACAAGCCCCCATACATCTGAGGGATGGACTTCTAAAGTTAGTGTTGTATCTCTGTGGACCTGTAGTGCTGCACGCTAATACTTAACTTCCGTTGCAGGGGCTTGCTATGTATTTTGCCCTACTCCATTGATTATATATATGCATCTTTTATTTAGTGTTGTGTGATAAAATGACAAGCTAATAGTCATTTTTCATAGTGTTATATGGCCATAAATAAATACATATTTCTTTATAACTGTTTATCTAAGTGTGTTCCCTGGCTGGCTTTCACTGTGTGTGCTCATTCAGGACCCCTTACAAGCTCACCACCTCTCGAGACTTAGCATAGACCACCTGTCCACCTACCCTGAATTGGTGTGGCTAAAGCTTGTAGAGTTGTCCCTGTCAATAAACTATGGTCAGCCTTCTATGCATCTGTCCACCGGCTAGAGTATAGAAATTCAGTCCTAACACTGCCACACTCTTCAAAGTCAAACAACCTTCAGCTCACCCACTCCTTCACAAAATTTTACTTGTAAGTCTATGCAAAGCATGTGAATCAATGCAGATTCATAAACTCCAGAAGACAAATATGATTTGCCAGTTACCTTCTTTCTGTAGTTTGTATCTGCTTAGCATCACATGCACCCACTGGTTCTCCCCACGCGGTAGAAGAAGGCTATATAAAAAACACACTTCACATGCCCGAAAACAATAAATCTGAGGAGGTTGGCACGTTGATGGGTACCAGTACACGTTGAGACATGGATAGTATTGCAGGTGTGCCCCTGTCAAAGCCCACTTTTTCTGGGTCGAGAGAACAATATGTGGTGCTCCACACCAGTCACTACATGGTCCGATGCAAAGCATGTGAATCTCAGCAGATACAAGCTACAGAAAGAGTATTACTGGTAAGCAATATTTGTCATACCATTTATTAAAGAACACACTTTTGAATTAAGATTGACACTGCAAAGTTAGCAAAACCGTATCTACACACACATTACACTTTTTGGTAACCCAAAATGGTTTCCATACCATTTTAGCATTAACAATTTGAATACCATTATGGTAACAGTTCCCTGAATCAGGAGAAAAGTTCCATTCTAAATTCCCTCACCCCATTGTGGCAACTTTCCCTAAAGGTATACATAGATATTTGTAGTATGGAAAGGTAACTGAAACAAATAGGAAAAAAGGAGTTATGGTTACGGGTGCTGGGAAATCCCCAACCCCCATTTAAAAAAGAAAGTTAGTCAAATAGGGTAGGTCAAGCATTTAGCAAATTTTTCAGGTACTACTGAACGAGGGAAATTCACACTTCTGAATTAGAATTGGGAAAAGTCTGTATGTGCTTATTACAAGGTTGGCGGTGACCCACTGGTGCTAATGGCGTTTTGCCGCTGACCTCGTAACACCGTTTCCGCCACTTGATATCCCAGTGCCACTGGGATATTACAAGTCCTGGCGGCCTGGGGTGTCAGGTGGTGGGAACTGTAAGTCCCCATTTTCTTGGAGTCTGATAGGACTCAATGGGAATCAGGAAATGGAAGCACTGGAACCATTGCTAACAGTTCCGGTGCTTCAGTGAAAACCATGCCTGTAGGGGCCAGTGCTCCCAGCCCCTGCAGGCATTCTCGTAGTCTGGTGGTCCAGAAAGGGTGCTGGGATGTTGCTATCGGCACCCTTATTTTCAGACCGCCGGACTTGTAGCGAGGACCATAGACTTTCAAATACAGCGTACAAGGACCCCAGGCAGGAAATAATTACTGGGGACAACTGGGCTCACCCTTTGATATGTTGCAGGAGGCTCACTGGTTGTGAGTGTAACGCTTCTTTTGCTGGCCCAGTCTGATACCAGAAGGGAACCTTGGATGTGCCGACAACCGCTCAACCTGGCTTTCCACAACGCAGGTGCACCCTCACAGAAGCAGCAGATGCCACTAAAAAGTACAGAGATACCTGGGTAGTGTCTGGTAGCAAGACAGTCACCCTGGCTCCAGACAGGCCCCTCTGTGCGGAGAAGAACAGCATTAACAGCAAGGTGGTGAGTTCTGAGTTGAGTAGAGAGTTTCCAGCCCCAACACTTGATGTTGTCCATTCACAGAAGGAGCCCAGTCCACACAAAATGCTGGCCAGTTGCCGACCCGGCAACTCCTCAGTGCTCCAAGAGTCAGGAACAGCAGAGCAGCGCAGTACTCCAAACGTGTTATGCCCACAAGTCCAAGGATGGGAGGCATCACTTCTCGATCTCGCCTGCGCCTGTCAACTAGAAGGAAAAGGTTTGCTAGAAGGTGGCTGCTTGGCCAATTCAGGTAGCAGCTGCAGTCGTCCAGCGTACCAATTAAGGACCAGCAATGTTGAAACTTTAGTGACTGCCCAATGCTTGACAGCCTGCTTCCCAAGCAGCAGTGAGCTCAATCCCTTCAACCCAGTTCATGCAAACACTGGACATTCTGCAAATGCCCTCGAGTGCTTTAACCCATACTTTAATACCTGAGAAGGGAGAATAAGATGGTCAACAAAGACTACCCATCAAAGAACAGTTCTTATTCCACGAGGAGTATCCATTGTGAATGTATGGTAACCCAAAAGGCATTATTGCGGTCAAAATAATGTTGCATGGTAGTGCACCTTTATAAGCGTAAAAAAAGTTACAGTACCATCAGCATGTTAATAATGCATATACAAAGTTACAGAAAACTGAAAGATGTGTCTCTGAAGCACTAAAGATACCATGGATTCCCCTGCCACACAAACCAGAAACATTGAACACCAAACCATGTGAGTTAAGCAGGCGAGGGAAGCTAAAAAGACCTTATCCCAAATATCCGTCTCGATCCACATCAGACAGCAGATATGCTGGCGGTTCCATTGAATTAAGTGAAGGAATGATGCCGAAAAACGAGACCTCTTTAATAAGAGGACCTTTAACCCGGAGGTTAAGGTTTTGGCAACTGTGATGACCAAGGAGTTTCCCCTTGTTCTTTATGTCCGTCTCTGGAGGCCAGTCTTCCTTGGCTATCTTCCTGTTTGTTAGGAAATGGGAATGTCTGGCCATGCCTCTTTGTTGATTTTGTCCAGATCCTGAAAAGAGCAGCTGTGTGTCTGATACTGGCGAGGACTGCTTTATGGTTCAGACATCCTAATAAACATCCCCACCTAGGTTGTTGTCACAAGTGCCTCAGAGCCTGTTATCCAGGAGTTTGAGTTTGAATGGTGCATTTCTCCAGATAGCTAGCTGGGATCACCCTCAGTCCTGTGGTTTATGTAACTGGAGAGGTTTTTGAGCCATTCTCCAGTTGACCACTGGCACTTCAATATGAAACTCAAGAGGATCCTGAAGAACGCCAGGACTTCTGCTGAAACAGAAATTAGCCAAGCAAACACCCATGTGGCGGACAGCTGCCTCTTCTGACCATGGAAAGACTACCATAGGTGCCTCCCTATTTTCTGATAGTGGAAACAACTGGTTATTTGACTTGCTGTTTGTTTTGTCTGCTCCGGGTTCTCACTGGATCAACATATCTAAGCTTCAGGAAGGTATGCAGATACTAAGAGGGGACCCCATTTTGAGTTTAGGCAATGCGCCCTGATGTACCTGATGCTTCCAGTCATGGGCAGTGACCTTGAATATCTTCACAGTTCTGCTGCTTCTGGATCTGGAGTCCTTTGTTTCTTCCTTGTTTCCAGCAGGCCCTTACTGTGCCACCGTAAGATTGTACCCCAACAATTGCATTAGCTGACACTGAACAGCATTGTGGGAGTCTTGTTGGGACCTTCCTTACTAAGGTCCTGAATTTCAGTTGCAGGCAGGCACCACTACCGATCATGAGTTCTGAAGCCGAGACCGCAACTGCTCCCAGCGAGACCCAGTCCCAAGAATCACCTTAGCACTGCATCTGAGGGTTGTTCACTGCAACCAATGGCGTTAGCAATCCTTCCCACGCCTAGTGACTTACCTTGAATTACAGGTTGTCCTCTTGAGTACCTCCTGGGTGTGCTTGCATGTACCCTTTTCACTCTCCTTGTAACCTGTGTGGATCCCCCAATCCCTCTCCCCACCCGGCTCCTCTCGGACCATGTACAATTCCTTTGGAAGCACAGTCATTACTGGCAGTCTTTGGTGGAACCCAAGAAACTGCTTTGGTCTCATGCTGACCACTCAAATTCACTGGAACTTCTCCATTTCTCTGCAAATCTGTTAGTGTGTAATTTCCACTTAGTGCACTATGCCTACACTTGACTATGGACTGTCCTATTCCAGCTTACGGCAGGACTTTTTTGTATTGTCTTGAAACACTCTGCAATAAGTAAAACTGCTTATTCACCTGTACCTTTTGCTCGGGGCCTAGGGCTGGGCCTGAGATTACTGATGTTTTGGTTAATCTGTCTTTTAACGTATAAGGACTGTTTTATGTTTCTTTGCCCGCTTTCCAATTACAGTCATGTAACAACTTGTCATTCAATTGTATATTCTTTCCATTTAAAGGGTTTGATGTTTCTAAGAGAAACCTTACTATATGTATGTTACCTCTGTATCTATCCTTAGTGATGTGCACATTATGATGGTAAATACGTAAATATATTATTGCGCATTGTGTGTGGACAGTCTTTTGCTTGTTTTGAGAATGATCTGTACTCTTAACTAGTGTGTACTGTGAGAAACCTAAGGGTGTTCTCACCTATAGACCCTGAGGATCCTTTGTTCAAGTGGCCAGAAGAGGGTCATCACGTATGGATCCTGGCCCCGTGGGTGGACAGGTCTGGGAGGATCGCCTGGGCAGGAGGTCCTCGGAGAGCGGCGAAGAGACACCCAATGGTGAGGCAGGATATCCCCCACTTCCCCCTTCCCCAGAAACCACCATCCCTACCTATTTTATGGGTAACTACATCCCCCGTAATCCCATATTCACTGAGAGGAGGAAAAGGAGGACTAGAAGTATGAGGATTACCTCCTATACTATGCAAGGCTTATGTCCCGCTAATGAGGCCAGGCATAGTCAGGCACGCACCTTTGATCACATACACCTGAAACTTACGATGACTGAACTTTGTAATAAAAGATGGCAGGTACCGGTGTTCTGAGCTCGAGGCTGGAGAGCAGGTAGAGCACTGGCTCTGAAGCAACAGAAACAGGGCTGTGTTGCACGGGAAACGGAGAGAACTGATCACCAACGATCTCGGGCTGCAAGAAGATCAGCAAGATGCCCGCACTGCCCTGTGACCGCTGAATGTTGTGAGCAGTCAGCGAACAAGAAAGGAAGACTGACACCGGCTCGGTGTGGCAGGAAACAGCACACTCCCCTCCCAAGGCAAGAATCGAACAGGGGAGGGTATTGAAGATTGCCGGCGGTGTCCTTCACAGAGAGGCGAAGGAGGCACGGCCGAGAGAGACTTGAATCAGATGGCTGGTGAGTGAGGTAAGAAGCCGGGCCATGCGCAGTCCACGTTGAAGCTTGAACAAGCTATAGTGGCTTAAAACAAACCTTATTCAAGCATGTGCTAGAAGTTGAATTAGAGGTTTGAAACAAACCTTAAGAAAATAAACATTTGAATCTTTGAAGTTGAAGAAATTGTATCAGCGGATTGGTCCTGCGAGGTGTCCTCGCATTGTCGAAAGACACTGTTCTGTGAAGGAAATTATTAAGATTTCAAGTGAATCCAGGAAAAGTTTGATGCCAGTGGAATAAACCTTGGGGAGTGGATTCCCAAGGTGCAAGAAAGTAAAGGGGTCTGAGCCCGGCAGAGGGAGACCTGAAGCATAATATAGTGAATTATAAAAACAGACCCACAATACAACAGTGTCGGAGTGGTAGGCACGAATGAAGGAAGAGCAGTGGCATTTCGAAAGCCTCTGACATAATGTTAAAGGGTAGGCTGTAAAAAGATTTGGGGAAGGGAACCACATAAAATTGAAAGCAAAAGGACAAGACCCAGACCTGAGGTGAGGAAAGCCCCAGCGGTCTGATTTTAAAGGGATAGTGACATTGTTTTCTTTTTCTTGCAGCTATGGAAGGCGAGGGAAGCCTCAGGAAGACTATATTTTGAATAACGGGACCATGTGATTTGTTGAGAGACCTGGGCAGAAGAATCTGGGGGAGACTGTGAAAGGATACCGAACTTTGAAATCACAGCGAATGGCGAATTGTGTTGAACTTAAAATTGAACATTCATTCATAGGGAAGCCAAGTGAACCTGACAGGAAGGAAGTGAACTGGTAACTATTCCTGAAGGGGATCATACTTGGTAAGAAGGGTGAAGGTTGCAGAAAGGACCTTTTGAACTGATTGAACAACCATGGAAGAACCTGAAGTATACTGATTTTAACCAGACGGTGCCTGTCATGTCATTACTCTATACAAACATTTAAACCCCCCCGTGAGAGTGAACGTGGGAAAAGAAACAGCCAAATACGCCATTCTGACATTTCTGTTTCAACACTCCTCGTCCTGTACACATTTTTTTGATGGAGAAGGCTAGGATAGGTTTTATTTTTGTAGACATGATTGTTTTGACAACATTACTGATGAGGACAGTTTTTCTTTTATGTTGATGGTTGAGATCACTCCGATCTTAGTAATAGGGCTAGATAGGAGTTTTCCAACCCCTAAAAGCATACAAAATAAAGGTGTTGAACTTGAATCAATGCGTCTGAGTCTTACCTTTTGATACCATGAGTTCCTTCCAGCACCCATTCCAAGAATACACCTTATTGCACATTCACGTCTACCAGATGGAATTACCAATAACGATTTCGGACCCAAATAACCGGACAGACTCAAAGAATATGGTAAAGTACTACTTTATTATCAGCATAAACTAAACTAGGGCAATCTGGCGAACAACAAGCTGTAGTCCACACACTCGCAAACAAATTTGATTATACAAAGGTTTTATTTCATTTTATTTAATTTTTAATGTGATTTAGTTTTAAAAAGAAAACTTTATACATGAACAAGAAATAGTACAAATAGATAAGGCAAAGATAAAAGAACAATGCATATAAATTAGACATAGACAGCAACATTTAATTATATTATATTGCTCAGAGTCCAAATTATCCTCACTTCATAATGCGTTATTTAGTCCTCCATTGTATATATCAATTAATTAAACTACTCCAAATTAAATACTTAATTCATCTTCCCAATTCATCTTCCTAAACATTCCAAAACGTTTTAAAAGATTTTAAAATGTAGCCATACCAATTAAAAAGGAGATAGGCGTATCAATTGTAGTTCCTCATCCATTACATCCCTGATCGCATAGTGACAGTTCAGGAGGGAGATGACTCAGTTCTTATTCTGTCACAGATATATACCTTTCTACCTCCTTCCAGATTCTATACAAAGCAATTTGGAGGCCCTTGTTATTAGGGTTAATAACTTGTTTACAAAAATAAGGGTCAAAATAAGGTTTTATACCTCGATATGCATAATTTATAACATCATCCTATGTGGCAAACTGTAAAACCTATTGAAGGGAGAGATTGGTTAAGGGGATATAAGTACCTATAGTATGTATAGTTGTTAATCACATCATTGGCTGCCCCTTATCTGTTAGGCACACCCGGAACCACCTCTAAATATGTATAACACTGATCATAGCAGACAAATGGCAGCGGGTTGGTCTTTGCAAAATTGTATAGCCTGTTGCTACATAGACCCTCTGATTGGTTGACATGCTTTCCCAACCATGGACTTGCGGCTTGTTAGCAGCACGTAATTAAAATGGACCCCAGGTGCCGAGAGTAACACCAGACTACTCCCCGCTTTCCCAATTAGTCCATCATCTCTCATCGGTCTGGCCGTAAGCCAAGGCATCTCCATTGTAGTTGACCTTGCAGCTTGTTCTCTATTCTGGGACTTTTAAGGGAGTGTAGGCACACCATTGTCTTTGTCTGTAACTTAATGAATAGTCCTTGTTTTTTACTTCTGAATCACGTTTCAGGAGACCACGAATTTGTCCATCTTGACCTTCTATTTACTGTTTTTTGATTCAATTGAGCTGGGTGTCATTACTCATCTCGGCCTCTAGAGACTTGCTCACTACTCCTTGCATAGGCTCTTCACATCTTTAACTGTCCAATACTTGGCTCTTGTCAGATGTTTTTCCCTTTAATTAATCTAAGAGAAATATGTGTTTCATACATGGCTTATCATTTTGTCTCCACTTGTACCTTGCAATTATTCCTTGATGTAGCATCCTTGATCCCAAGCCAATAGACTCCTCTTTATTCCTCACACAAAGCTGTTTTTCCATTGTCTCCTGACTCTGCAGCCCTGTTCTGTCTCTGATGTTGCTTGATTGGTTTCAATACAAGTCGGGTGTCCATCTTTCCGTAATCGCCGCCCTAGCCACGTAATGGTTTTCTCTGCAGCAAGCTTCTATATGTCTTGTCTATCTTGCGTTTCTGCGTATATAAACTTTTTTGTCAGCAAATTACTTTATCTTCTTTGCATATATGATTTCTTCATATTCAATTACATGTTTCTCTTG
The DNA here is from genome assembly GCF_040938575.1 of Ambystoma mexicanum. Taxonomy (NCBI): domain Eukaryota; kingdom Metazoa; phylum Chordata; class Amphibia; order Caudata; family Ambystomatidae; genus Ambystoma; species Ambystoma mexicanum. Next base: position 233,624,273 of record NC_090921.1, read on the forward strand.
TTACTTCCATTACATATTTATTCTTAAGTATTTTCATATAATTTCAGTACGTCTCAGTATCTTTACTTCATGACGTCACTCTGCTCTCGTCAGATTTCACTTATAACTCTATGATGTCCAATGGTGTGTGCCGACATACTTCCACTCTTTCAGTGTGAAGGTACAATCAATACGGTTGTTTTCTCCCATACACTCAATGTGGTATTGGGATGATACCTGGTGTCCTGCAGAAGACTCTTCTCCTGCTGTTCCAGTATGACGGAGGTGAGGGGGTGGGAGCTAGGGATGATGTCTTCACCTGCTCCTCTACAGTTTCCCCATGTAGAGTGCTTTCCCTTTGGTCACATCTGGTTGGGTACATTTCTGCCAGATCTTGTGTAGCCTGTGGGTGGTCCATTTGCTGACAGTTCCTGAATGCCAGAGCACGGGGCTTTGAATTTCTAAGATTTGGCATCAATAGGATGGTGGTTTTAGCAAGGTAGAATGGTCTGAGCAAGTGAGTTGTGCTTTGCTCGATACCTGTTCATTCCACCTACACTATGCCTCTCTCCATCCTCACTTGTATTCACAGCTTTCTTCCCTATCCTTTTACCAGTCTCCTGGCTGACCTGATTAATTTCACTGCTTCACCTGCCACCCTCTCAAATCCACGCCCTCCTCTCACTCATCACTGTCATTGGCATCACGCACAAAAGGCATCCTGGCCAACAGTCATGCTCCCGCATCATCTATCCCTCTCACCTCCCCTCCCAATCACTGCCCCCTCTTGCTGCCCTTTCTTTTAAATTATGGAATTTCTAGTGCCTTTGCAAAAATGTATACTTCCTTTGTGATCACTTTTATTCCCACTACTCCCAGTTTGTGCTGATGAGCGTCACAGAAATCTATGACCCGCTCTACGCTCTCTGCCCTGCTCATAGTCTTTCATTTTCTCTCCATGGTTAGCAAAGAAGGTGGAAGTGGCTTAATGTTTAGGAAGGAAACTAAACTCCTAATCTGAGGCAAAACATCTCTCCTTCCCCAACCTATCATTGGGCTGCATTCATTGATACCCGTCCCCACTGTCTCCCCTTCAGTCAAAAACCTAGGATGCACTTTTAGCTCAGAACTGAACCTCCCCCGTCACATCAGTGCAGTCGCCAGATCGTGCACCTTCCACCTCTGCATTCTCAAGCGTACCTTTCCTTAGCTCTCCTAACCCCGTGGAGTTTCTGCAATCATGGCCATGATCCTCTCGTGCCTAGACTAATCTAACTCACTTTACCTAGGCGCGCCTACATACCAACTGAGAAATCTCCAGTGGGTTCAAGACTCTGCTGCAAGGCTCCGCCTCGCACTCTCCCCCAAAGAACACATCTCTGCCGCACTCAGGACACTCCACTGCCTGCCCAATAGCTGACAAACCTCCTTCAAAGCCATTTGCATTATCATTACGCAGCCCACAAGAAAGGCCCGGAATTCCTCCAAAACAAGCTCACTCGCTACAACCCCCACCAGAATTCTCAGACCAGGCTCCGCACACCTCCTAGTTTTCCAGACTAGGGGGGAACCTGTTTCTCTGTCCTCGCACCCACATTCTGGAACTCCCGCCCCCTCGTGCTCCACCTCTGGAAAGCCCTCAAAACCTGTCTAACCCCATGTACATAGTTAGAACCCAGGAAATAGACATTGTTTGTACAGCTAACCCATTTCTCCCATTGTACACTGCACCTTCGCACCTTAGCGGAAGGCATGGTCTCACCCCACACACCATACACACACATACAACACAAACACAATTGCACATCACCTCTGCCATAAGAATGAAGCTACTTTTAACAACACAAATTCGAACTGTAGATACCTACATAAATCTAACTTCTTAAACACAATTCCCCCCTGTAGTCCATAGTATTACTCCACTGCGTCCATACACACGCCATTTAGACATGGTCAAACACCAGGGTCTTCGCCACCCTCGCATAACTTTAATGGCTGAAATGCACGCATGCATAATAGTACCTCCCAAACTCTCCCAAGTTGTTTAACTCCGGTCCCTTCAAGAGGGTTTAACCAAAGGCGCGTTGGGGCTATAATTATGGTTAAAGGCGCTATAACAAATGACTAAATGAATTAATGAGATCTGCAGTAGTAAAAGTTCATGCGTCAGTTAAAATACTAACAGTACTAGGTTGGGAGGACCAGAAAATCTTAGGACATAAACTCAATCGTTGTTCCAAAAAGCAAGGGTTCTCTGTTCAACACGTCAGTACTGGACCTCTTCATTTAGCATAAAAATATGTTTTGCAATACAACTGGCGTTGTTAAGCAATAAGTCCATAAGATTATTCTGCGATCGGATGACATGCAGGTGGAACACCAGTTGTGTCCTGTGCCCCTCAGAGTAGACAAGGACCTCATGCTGCCACGCAAGGACATAGTACACATCAACATCACTAAACTGGTCAAAGCCAGAGAAAACCTGAGCCTGGCAGTGCGCACCAAAAAAAAAGATAGACAAGGCGTCCAACTAACATGAGGATCTGCACAGTCTTAATAACATAGTTACTGATTTGTATCCGTTACCCAAGAGTAAAGAACAACTCCTACTAGTCCAAGAAGCCATGGTCTTCTCAAAATTAGACCTCAAGAGCACATGCCATGCAATTCCTCAATCCAAACTCCAAAGCATAAACTAGTTTTATCAACCCGAAAGGCACATGTCCTTTAGCCTCTCGCCCGCAGCTGTGTTCTTTGAAAGGCCCATCGCCATCCTCCGGCACAACACACCCAACCTCTCATTCCTCCTGGGCGACAACACAGTCTACAGGCCTAACGCAGAACCCCACTGCAGAAACTGGGGGACTGTGGTGCAATGCCATATCAACACCTGGAATCCCCCTGAAAATGTCCCTATTGGATTCCATATTGGATTGCCAAAGCACCATCCCCCGACAGCAAAGAAGAAATCTGTTAATTCATGGCCTTGACAGAATATTACTCAAAGCACATTGAAGCACTCTACTCGCTCGGAGATGGAGCCACTCCGCCATCTCATCAGGAAAGGGGTTTTGTATGAGTGGATGGAAAAATAACAGGCCGCGTTCGAAGTGATCAAGACAAACTTTCTTAGAACCATGACAGGGTGCCCTTTCCAACTAGATGAGGCCTCCAGCAAGATGCCATTGTGAGGGACCTCAGTGCCACATTGATGTAGAAGGACAGAGATGTAGACTCTGTCGTCGCATTTGCATCCAGGACCAGAGGAGAGGTATAGACAGGGTAGGGCCTGAGAGGGCAAGGCATTAGCTTCAGGTCCCACTTATTAGACAATCCTGGCTACGCCTCTGATCCGGAGCGCCTTCGGAATCAAAACTAAATATTTCTGTAACTGAAGAAGAGATGTTGCCGTACCTCTGAGCAAAAGAACATTTCAGAAATTACATTTTGGGAAGAATGCAAACTAATCACAAGCCTCTACTCTCTATCCTCGCCCCAGGCGGCATAACAAAAATCACTTCACTTCCAGCGAGACTTGCTACAAAGTTGCAGGAATTTAGGTTCCACATCAAGTACGCTGTGATATGGCAACACAAGCAAGCGGGGAGGAGTTCCCTACTGACCACAAATAACATGGGTTGGCAAGCTGACCACAGTGGATTAGCCACAGCATTAGACAATGAGGATCACATGCCCACCATCATCTCACCATTGGCATAACACAAAATGTAGGGGCCCCCCTGCGAGCCATGCTGAGGGAGCCCCCAACTCAGCAACAAATCACTGGTCACGCCACACTCAGGCCGACCTAGATTACCACGCTTGCGCAATACACACAAACGTGCTGATGAAGGGGTATGCGACACACTGCACTAGGAGAAAGATATAAATATGTGTTTAATGAAATATACTGCACACTTTCTGAAAAAAATAGGCGAAAAAGCCATAGTGTTTGCAATTGTTTTGTAGGGTAACACCAATCCAACATATGCAAGTCACCAACAGTGCACAGGAACATTAATGGTTTGCTATTAAAAATGCCATGCCACAATGAAAACATGTCCAACTGACTGCACAATGTAGACCAGTGTAGACACGTAATAACATTACAGTAAAGCATGCCAGGCCACATTTAGACATACCTAGACTGGTTGCACCAAAATGCCAGTCAAAGCATTAACACTCATCAAGAAGAGAGCACACATTCAAGCCTGCGTCTCTGCGGCCTCTAACAACACGGCCAAACTCTTTAAAATCTGCAAGGGACTGGCCAATCCTGTTATGGTGTCTACCTCTCCTGTTCCCTCAACAGGCTCTCTGTATGGCTTTGGCCTCTCGCTTCTCCACTAAAACTCAGGACATCCTGTCCTCAATCTCCACTTACTCTCCCTCTTCCTCTCATGGCCCCACTTTGGCCATCTCTCCCTCTCCCCCTCCTTTCTACTCTTTCACTCTGATAACACCTGACAAGGTTTCTATACAAGTGCCATCTATGAACGTGTCGTTGACACAGGTGCTCCTCCAGAACCATCAAAGACCATATTGACACCCTTGCTCCAGCCTTGGCCGATTTCTGTAATCACTCTTTTGCCACTGGAACTTTCCCCTCTCCCAAACTCTTGGAAAAGCTGGCCATCTCCCAGCTTACTCTCCACACTGAATTTGTTGGTTGTCTCCATGACCATCAGTCTGGCTTCAGAGCTGCCAGAGGCATGGAAACCGCTCTCCTGAACACCTGCGAAGATCTGGTCTCTACCCTTGGTTCCAGCATTCCTTCTGTCCTCATCCTCCTTTAACTTTCCTCTGCTTTTCACACGGTCAACCACGGCATCCTGATCAATCTACTCTGTGAGAACCTGGGCATCATGGATCAGGCCCTGGAGTGGCTGACCTCCTTTCTCTTGGACTGCCCCTCCCAGGTCCAACTTGGTCCCTTTGTCTCTGCCACCTCTCCCTCTATCTGTTCCCCAGGGCTGTATTCTCTCACCCTGGTTTTTCAACCGCTACTTGGCCCCTTTGGCACACCTGATCTCTAACTTCTCCTCTAACTTTCAGTGTTATGCGGATGACACTCAGCTTTCCTTCATGCTCCCCTCAGCCTCCTCTCCTCTCTCGCTCATTCCTGACTGTCTATTAATGATTCAGGATCGGTGTGCCTCCAACAATCTCTGCCTTATTGCCAATAAGACGGAGATCCTTCTCATTGGGACCCCTGCCCCTGCTTTCCCTCTCTCACTCTGGCCACCCGCCTCGTGCCCTCCTCCTTAGCCTTCCTGCGAGGCAAAAAACCTTGGTGTCATCTTCAACTCCACTCTCTCTTTCTCCCTTCACATCTCGGACCTCGCCAATAAGTCCCACTACCAGCTGCACCTCCTCAAAGGGACTCTTCCTTTTCTCACTTCTCCCAGAAGCTCAGAGTCTCAAGAGCCATGGTTACCTCTAGGCTGGACTACTACAACATCCTTTTTCTCAATCTGCCTTCCTCTACTGTCCACCCTATGCAACTAATCCAGAACAGAACTGCAAGACTTATCCTTGGCCTCAAGCCCAGGGACCGTATCTCTTCAGCCCTGAAATCTCTCCACTGGCTCCCGGTGGATGCAAGGATCAAGCTCAAGCACCTTTGCATTGTCCACAAGGCTTTCTGGGGCTGGCACCCGCACTACATCGAACGCTCTCTTCCATTAGACCTTCCTTCTCAAGCCCTAAGGGTTAGATGCTTCTCCAGGCAGAGAGTGGGGGTAGTTCTCTTTCCTCTGCAGGTGCCTCCTTCTGGAATGGCCTCCCTGCCCCTCTTAAATTTGAGCCAGACTACCTGAAGTTCCAGAAGCAGCTAAAAACGTTCCTCTTCTCCTCTGCTTTCTCTCTCTCCCTCCCCTGCTGACTACCTGACCTAGCCGTCTGCTGTACCAACTGGTTGCTTGGCTACCCTCAATCTCACTGAGTCCAGGCTCTTTCTTGATCAGACACCCTTGCACTGCCTCCGGGCCTACCAGGCACCTAGGGGCTGTAACTGTAACCCTGCAGTCCCTTGTTCTCCTTGCACTACCCTGAGCTATACTGCCCTGGCTGCACTTACTCAGAGCATTGCTGCCTTGTTTTCCCTTCCCTCGCCCTTGCACTTCCTCCTCCCTTTCCCCTTGCACTCCTCATTCTCCCACGATCTGAATGACACAAAGCCTAGTAAGATCGTTCGTCTTGCCCTCCTTCTGTCTTCCCTCCCTTGTCTTGTTATGCCTAGAAACACTTGTGTACAGGTGCGTTATATATGACTTATCATATCATATAATTTTATCACAGATGCCCATCAAAATATTCAATGCCGCAGTAAGAAACAGCTAGACTGGCAGAACCCAAATCCCAGTCTAACCAGGTAATTACACTTAGTAGGACTGCTTTATCAGAAATTCCCAGTTAAAGAAAAAGTCACACCAAACTCAGGAATGACTAGACTGGCTGCACCAAAATGCCTCTCTAGCCACTAATACCACATATTATGCCTACCTAGCCTGGACATGGATGACCATTATGATTTTTTGCACAATCCTGCACCCCACACATCCCCTCTAACTACCACCCCCTATGCCAACCTCCAAAATCAGCTCCTTGGCCCAGAATTACCTCATCGACACTCTTCCTTGTCCCAGTGCTTACTTATGAGGCTCCTTGCCTCATAGGTAAGTACTGGGATGAGGAAGAGTGGAACTAGGAGTAATGAAGATTACAGGTAGCTCAGCCAGGCATTACCTCTATGTCCCTCTACCTCATCCCAGTAGTTATGTATGAGGCAGAGTGTCTCATACACAAGTACTGCCTCATACACAAGTACGGGGACAAGGAAGAATCGGGCTAGGAGTAATGAAGATTACCAATAAGTAATCAAGTCATTAAACACAAGTATTGGTGCAACACCATTGAGCTGACTGGGCTTCAGCATCCCCCACACCCCTGTAATTGTGGGACATGTTGACTTGACCTAGTTGACATTCAGACCACTTGACGGACAGAAAAATACACAGATGTTAAACGGCACATGGGTTTCGCTGTTAACAAGGGCCCGGCCAAGCAATTACTAATGTACAGCATTTCACTGTTAGTACCTGCATTAAATTGCCAAATTCTTTAGGCAATTGAAATCGTGATGTGGGTTTAGTACTTGCATGCCAGGGGAGTGATTGGAAGGGTAGAGAGGGAGCAGGAGACCGGTCATCCTCCCAGCAGTCCATAAGTGGGTGCTTTCAGACTTAAAGGAGAGAGTTAACTGCTTGTAACATTGAAGCTGCACTAGAATAGTCTCATTAAAATGCATAAAGAAGTTAGATGCCCCCACACAAATAAGTTTGCTCCTCCCCCACTGGACGTGAAGTTAAAGCTGATCCCAACATTTGAAGGGCTAGCCCCACGAAATGTAGGTTTTGTTGCGCCCCTGAACACAAGCACACACACCATTCACCATATATACACAGGCACACCCAGCCATCTATACATTTAAGTGTGCACCCTTTCACCATACAGGCACCCACCCATACATTTAAGTGTGCACCCTTTCACCATACACTCACACATGCACACGTCATGGTGTTGAGGTGAGCCATAATAATTCAAAAATAAATTGTTTCTTTTTGAAGTCACTCTGCCTTCATAAATAAATTAGTTATTTTTGAAGTCAAGGGGCTCCCCCACCCCATGACATGGAGTCCTCCAGCCTAGGGTCTTCATGTAGCCCCCGCACTTAAAAAAAATAAACTTTTATTTTGTATTCGCTCTGCCTTCATAAAGAAATTATTTCTGTTACAGAAATTATTTATTTATTAATGCAGAGTGAATTCAAAAATAAACTTTAAAAAAAAATGTGAAAACATTTTTTTGCATTTCTCTTTACTCCAAGTGGGGCCCCCTCCCAGGACATGTGGTGGCGGGGACCCCGCACCGCTGGGGGCTGCAGGACCCCTGTTACGCCAGTGGATTTCACCCCAGATGTGGGAGGAGTGCTCCCAAGAAAACCACACCCTGCAACTCATCAAGTCATACACTAAACAAGGCTATATCAAGTGCTTTAAGTGGGCCGGGGCCAGCCGGGGCCTAGCCCCAGCAGTCTCCAGAAAAGGCTCCCGAGCTGGGGCCGTGACGGGGCTCACCCCCGACTAGCCACAGCCATGCTAACACCTGAGGCAGCCCGTATAGCGGCTGCACAGTTACACAAGCTGCCTGCAGGTGTCAGCGCTTCGGGTTAGAAGAAAAGAAAAGGCAACGTCTTTTCTTTTTTTCTAAACCGAAGTGCAGACACCTGCAAGCAGCAGCTGCACCATGCAGTGCGGGCTGCCTGATGGCTCTGTACTCTGAAACAGGAGGAGGACTGGGCATTCCAGCCCTCTTTTTGTTTCTGTGTAAATAGCCATCACCCATCACGATATCGCTGACTTTATAACTTATGAAAATCTTGATCACCTTGCAGTCACAGAAACTTGGCTCAATGCTGCATCCGGCCCATCTCTGGCCCTCGCCATACCTAAGGATTATGCTATCATTAGATCCGATAGAAACACCACTCAAACGAAGGGAGGCGGACTCGCCCTCATATTCAGAAATACCTTCGACATTAAAGTCATCCAAGACGCCCAAATCCCTTCTGCTGAATCCCTATCAATTAAACTACCTCTTTCACCCAACCACACGGCAACGGTGCACCTTATTTACCGTCCTCCAGGACCAATCTCCTCTTTTATAGAGGACATTGCATCACTTATAACCATAAATACCAAACCTAATTCCCAAACCATCTTACTTGGGGACTTTAATCTAGGTTTCAACGACCCTAAGGACTCTAACGCCCATGACCTAGCCAACACCTTATCTGAACTGGGCCACACACACATTATCCATTATCCATGAACCTACTCATATCAAAGGCAGAACACTAGACTGGCTCTCCCACCTCAACTGCTCCATTGACCTCCTATCCAATGACCCTTCCATCTGGTCGGATCATCATAAATTAACCTATCCATTAGACCTTCCTTCTCAAGCCCTTACTTTCAAAGCCAACACACCCCTCCCGGTGCCCAACATCGCCCCTGCCACCTGCACAAGAAACAAGAAAGATATCACTCCGGACAATCTCATACCTATACTACTCCCTATCTTGAATAATATTGACTCAGACGCCGACCCCACAGACTTAGTAGTTACCTACAACCAGGCTATTCTCAAAGCACTGAACACCATTGCCCCTCTAAAATTGCGGAAACCTAAACCACAGCGACACCTTAACACCTGGTTCACGCCACAGTTAAGAGAATTACGCAAAACTAAAAGAACCGCTGAGGCTCATTGGAAGAAACCCCCCACAACATCTAATAAAACTGAGCTAACCCTAGCCTCCTCTAGCTACAAAGAAGCCATACTTCTTGCCAAAAAAGATACCTATAATAAAAGGATTACACAAGCGGTTTCCAACACAAAGGAACTCTTTAGGATTCTGAAATAACTAGAATCCCCCATCGCCCCCACAGACAAATGTGTTACTGACACACTATGGTGTAGCAATATTCAGAAGGCCTTATTAGATAAAATAGCTCGCCTTCAAACCAAAATCAACGCTACAAAATCCTTACTAATAGCTGACCCGGACTATAAACAACTACCGAACAAACCATCTACCTTCAAATCATCCTGCAAACCTTTTAGCTTTTCACCCCTCTCAATCATCAGGAAACTTAAACCCTCAAACTGCCAGGGTGATGCCTGCCCTGCCCCGATCATCAAAGCGGCAGCTCACGACCTGGCACCATTCATTACCAACCTCATCAATGCCTCCTTCAAATCTGGAATAGTACCTGACAATCTTAAAGACGCTTGGGTCATTCCACTTATCAAAAAACCTACTCTTGACCCAACCAACCCGTCTAACTATAGGCCGATAACTACAGTACCGTTCTTATTAAAAATATTAGACAGAGCAGCCTATTTACAAATACAGGCCTACTTAGAATCAAACAACCTCCTAGGACTCAGGCAATCAGGCTTCCGACCAAGACACGGTACGGAAACTGCATTAATAGACCTTACTACCCAGATCCAAATCCTGAAAGACAATGGCAAACTCGCACTCCTCTTATTGCTTGACCTGTCAGCTGCTTTCGACCTGGTCAATCACCAAACACTCTGTCACCATTTGAAATCTGTAGCACACTTTTCAGACGCAACCACGGCTTGGATTAGTTCCTTCCTGACGAACAGAACCATGAGGGTCTTCTCTCCAACGGATTCTGCCGAACCTTCACCTGTACCGTCTGGAGTCCCGCAAGGCTCTTGCGTGTCCCCGACACTTTATAACGTATTCACAAAACCCATGTTCGATATCCTTGATTATCTGGGTGTTACGTATACCAATTACGCTGATGACACCCAGATACTCATTCCCATCACGGGTGATTACGAAACTGACAGCACCACCCTTAATGAAATCTACTCTGTAATACAAGCATGGATGGCACACCATGGACTGTGTCTCAATGACGAAAAAACCGAGTTGATCATCCTGGGCACTCATGCTAAACTCAAAAATCTTAACCCCTCATTCAAAGCCTTTACCATTGATGGCAATCTTATCCCAGTGTCAAATAACACTAAAACCCTTGGTATCTACATCGATGCCACCTTATCCTTCTCCAAACAAACCAATGCAGTAGCATCATCAGCTGCATACACCTGCAAGTTGATCACTGCATGTAGACCATTCATCTCCGCACCCAATTGCATTACTCTTGCCCGAGCATTAGTCCTATCCAAAATAGACTACTGTAACGCTCTTTACTTGGGCACTAGGCACAAAAAATATCAACAAATTGCAAGTTGTCCAAAACAATGCCATCAGGGCTGCCCTCAACATTCCCAAAAAGGCACATATATCTGAGACCAGATGTAAACTACGCTGGCTCCCTGTCGAACAAAGAATATCCCTTAAAATGCTGGCCCTTATACACAAAGCCAGGGCCAACCTTGCGCCAGCATACCTTACGAACCAACTTACACCCCACACCTCCTTAAGACCACTCAGAGCAGCACAAACTAACACCATGACCATACCAAGATTCAAACTTCATAACTCGGGTGGAGCTATCTTCCCTGTACAAGCTTCCAAATTATGGAACACTATCCCTGCATCCTTGCGAGCAGAATCCTCATTCAACCTGTTCAAACACAACACTAAGTCCTGGCTTCATAATTTAGACTCTATGACAGCCTAACCTCTTGACTTTCGCTGACACACCTTGTAATTGAATGTATATTTACGCACTTGCAATACTATGTTTGCACCTATCTGTAACTGTAACGTAACCTTTGTTGACTGTTTAATTGTAACTGTAACCAGATCTAATTTACGCGCCCTTATGCCCCCGGGCCTGGCTGCGCTTTCTAAATAAATAAATTAAATAAATAAATAAATAAATCAAATAAAATGAAGGTCCTGGGCTCCTTGCGCTGTTTGGTGGCTATTTACTCAGAAACAAAAGGAGAGCTGAGCAGTCCAGTACAGAGCCATCAGCACTTTCATTAATGGAGCCCATGGTTAAAGCCTTGCACCATGTGGCTCCTTGAATGAAAAGGCTGCCTGCTGGGGCACACTGGTGTCACACCTTTGGTGCGCTCAGCCCCATCTTTTGTTTAAAAGGAGGGATTTGAGCGAATCAAAGGTACGCCAGAACGCCCTATCTCTGCATCTTTTAGCAGCCCCGACCCCTTGGGCGAGGGGGCTCTCGATAGGGGGCGTGGCCTAAGCACACAGTCCTTAGGGTACGCCCCATAATGAAACACCCCTCCCCCTCAATTTCTAATCCCACATAAAGCACTGGCTATATCTACAGAGGAAAATCTCCCCCTTGTGGAGTACGTACATTCAGCAAAATAGCGCCAAAAATCATCGAAGAACTGCGTTCAACGTCACCTCACCAGTGATTCTTCTCAACATTGTACTATCACTAGCCCCGGGGCTCATCCTGACATTACCCTATCAAAATGCAGACTTTAGGAACAGCACTGGTGGACTGAAATGAACAGCCTTGTTGCCTATTCAGCCTGCCGTGAAGGTTACACGCGCCTTGTCACCTGCACCCCACAAATGACTTTGGTGGAATGTGCATACAATCTGTTAGGAGTGAATAAAGGACTGGCCTCTTTAAGAGGAATGGGGCACGTCATTGTGGGAGGGAGCGAGGAGGACAGGGGCAGTCATGGAGTGAGGAGAATAAAGAAGGTCAAAACTGAAGATGGCTCCCGAGTCGTTCTTGCATGTGTGTGCAAGCTCCAAAGGAGGGGGCTAACAACTGGCAACGAGGAGAAACGAATGCAGCTAACGACCGCAACCTACACAGTATCGAACAGGACGTGCCTAGCAGTGGAGTGGCAACAGGGAGGTCTACACGACCAGCAGTAATGGAGTGACGGAATGCCCAGCAATGAGGGGCCGGGAGGTGAAGAACCCAGCAGTGCGGCACCGGGAGAGTCACGCCGCCACGGAAGGAGCAGTGGATTGAGGGAAGTGCCCAGCAGACCGTGCCGCAGCAGGAAGAACCACGAGAAGAGCCCAGCAGTGTGGATGAAGAGGGACCGTTAAGCCCAGCAGCGTGCAGACAAAGGGGCCGCCGAGCCTATGCCTGAGGAGCCCAGCAGTGAAGGGGCAGCGTGGATGCCCATGGGGCAATCACCAAAGAAAGTTGCCCAACAACACTGTGTCGCAACACGGTAATACCCACACAGAAGAGGAGCACAGCCGTCGGTGAGTGGGACTGAGGAGCCCAGCAGCACAAGACCGGACAGTAGCAAAGGTTAGAAGGACACCACCGCGGGAGCCCGGCAGGCGGAAGATCAAAAGTGGAGCCCAACCGCCAGAAGAGGACCACGGTGGCACGAGCAGGCATACCCAGAAGGGACAAAAGAAATTAGCAAACAGCGCCCATGCACTAAGGTACACACATCCGTCTAGCGCCCAGCGGCAGCGGACCACCCCACAAAAGCACGCCAGAGCATAAGAATTTTTTTTAAATCAGGAATGGCACACAAACAAGGACACTGCCATCCCACCAGAACCCAGCGGTAGCACACCGCCCTACATAAGGGCGCCAAAATGCTCCCACGAGCAAGGAAGGAAAATAGGGCTTCCTCAATAATGCCCCTAATGAAACACATGGTGAACTAAGGACCATGTATGTGGGCTACACCCACAGACCACCGAAGCTGCAACCACCAGGCCCACAAACAGATAAGAGCAACACCACGAGGATAACCACAAGGTGGAAAGCCATCACGCCTCACCACCGCTGCAGAGGCCCCATGTGAATACTGCCACCAGCACCACAACAGCACCAGGATCACACCAAACTCCTACAGAAAGGAGAGGGAGGATGAAACTCCACCGCTCCACATCCCCACAGGCCAAAAGCCAGGAACAGCTCCCACGACCTCGGGAGGAACACCGCCACAATCAGCAGCCGTCATGGTCGACCTAGCACATATGGCTGCAGACATTGGAGCACCTGCCCATGTCAACCTGGGACCTGCATCAGACGCCACTCTTATGCGACGACCGAACCCATTCGCATTGAACCCGCATCATGACCAGGAACGAAGATGGAAAGACTGGGTCGAAGAGTTCGAAGACTTCCTAGGAGCAATTGGGGGACAAGACCTACCCAACAAAATATACATCTTCAACAATCTGGTAGTAAAAGAAATAAAAAGAATAATCAAGACGATTCCAACACATAAAAAGACCACGTACGTACGCCTTCTCACCGCAGTCAACAACAAGCTGATAGTAGGGTCAAACAAATGCTTTGAACGCTTCACATTCAACCAACACATGCAGCGTCTGCAGGAGTCTTTTGGAAAGTTTGTCATGCCTCTCCAGCAGAAAATACTGAACTGCGACTTCGCCAACTACAATGATGAAGAGGCTATACGGCTGAGGATCATAGAAGGGTGTACCTCGTCAACGCTCAGAAAACACCTTCTCAAAAGCCCCTGCCCCTAGCAAAAATACTCAATCTGGCAAAAACATATGACAGGGTTGAGGCACAGGCAGCCGCCATTGAAAGAAAACTTGAACGCGACTCCATCGCGGCCCTCACGGTAGGGCAACTGCAACACTGTAAGCCCACTGGACCCTGGAGGAGGCAAAACATAGAAGACACCAGCAACAAAGCCTGAGCAAAGCACAATGCCACATGTGCAGGGGGGAGCCCCCACACAGACGACCATGCCCAGCCGTTGGACGGACATTCTGGCGCTGTGGTCAAGAAGGTCACCTTCAGGCAGTGTGCAGAATAGGACCACCTACAAGCTCTGCATGCCAACCCACACCACCGGCCCAAGCAAGGTACCCGAGTCCACTGATGACACGGCTAGACGTCAGGAAAGACATCGAGGACTTGAAGACCTACCCACCCAGGCTACACGGGAATGAACACCCTCTCTACCCAGAGTTAAGTCCCCCAAAGGGATACGGACCGGCACACGGCACACAAACCCCAACCGTCCTGTGAGAGGATTGTGAGCCACGCAACCACCCAGTACCCTTAGAGATGTCGTACCGGTGGGGAATGTGGAGGCCAGAGTAAATATCGGTACAAGGCAACGGTACCAGACAAGGGCGGAAGAACAACCCCTGGACAAATCCCAAGCCTACGCAGTCCAGTGGAGAACAGCACAGCCGGTACAGCGAAAAGGACAGTCATGATGTGACTCAACCCAGGGAGATCGCAGAGTACCTGCCGCTATCTGCATGATACCGAGTCCCGTCATAGGACAAAACCCTCTCAGCCATCGGACAGCACTACAGCACACCCTCATCAACATCCACTATAGATCAGTCAAAGTAACCCAGACGAAGGACCACATGCCCGAGCAAGACACGGGAGAAGCAAGCAAAGCCAAAGAAAGGACGGACCGCGCATATCCCATCCTAGTGACAAGGGACAAAGAACCAGCGACAACCACGACAAGGAACCACAGTAAAATGATGCCAAAGGCCTCACTCTTCCATGAGTTATACTTTGAGGAACATGAACCAGCAGAAGAGGCAGCGATCTAGACAGAGAAAACAGAGAGTGCAGAGACTCATGAAACGTTGTAACGAGACATGGCAGGGGAGACCCGAGAGCAGCCAAGCAGGCCTCATCGAACCACAAAGAGACCGCAACGGCTCATTGAACAAATGTAGCCCGGGAAGTATCATGCTAAGTGGGGGGGGGGGTTATGAGTGAATAAAGGACTGGCCCCTTTAAGAGGAAGGGAGCATGTCATGGTGGGAGGGAGCAGGAGAAGGGAGGAGCGGGAGGAGGACGGGGGCAGTCATGGAGTGAGGAAAATAAAGAAAGTCAGACTGAAGATGGCTCACGAGTCGTTCTTGCATGTGTGTGCTGTCAGGTCATGCAGAAATGGGCATTAAAAGCAGCCCATCCACATTGTTATGTGGGAAGGCCATAGTTGCAGGCTCTTCCCCAGGGAAGTGATGTTAGGGTTAGTTAGGGGCAAGTGGGGAACGGGCAGTTGATTGTACGCAGTTAAATAAAGAGGACGTTGCGAGATAGAGCTCCCGTCTCCTGCGTATCATTAGGTGTGGAAGTGAGCGTGCGGTATGAGAGGCCTGGCAGGACATTCACAATGGCTACGAGGCTCTCGTGAGCCCCTCTCCCCACTAAGGGCTGCCGTCGAGCAGTGAAGTGCGTCGGCACCTCTCACAGGCACGGACTGCAGGAGAGGCTACGCAGTCCGTGACCAGATGCACGTGCGAAGTCTGCATGCCTCTATGCCATGCAGCCCACCCCCGACACCTACAAGGTAGGAAGCGGCTGCCAGCAAAGAGGGCAAGGCACATTGAAGCGGAGTGCCTCAGGAGGAACCGCAGCGAGGACCCGACATTATCTACAAGCACAAGGGAGGCCGCAAGGCCGTCACAAGGCACACAGCCACTGGGCCCTCACAGATTCAGCATATGGCGCAAGGCAAGCGCCCGGATACAGTGGCCTGACACCGCCACATAAAGAAGGCGGCACGGGCCGATGGCCAAGGCCCCCACGCTCACCAAATAAGAGCATCAAGAGGCTCTGAAAGCCCAGGCAAACCAGCAGATTCACGAAAGGCAGGGCGTACCCAGCCCCAGGGCCTGCCACAGCAAGCGTTTGAACTCACACGAGCACAGCCCAAGTCCACCTCCCACCAACAGGGCTCATCATGACCGACCAGGCATCTTCTTCAGCGCACACAGCATCCTCTTCAGGCACGGATGGAGCTGCAGCAGGCACTGTCAACCAGACACCAGCGGCAGGAGGTACAGCACAAGTGATGCACATGCCTAACTCTTTTGATGTGCGTGACACCACAAATATAGGGCCCCATTGGGCCACATGGCTAAGAGATTTTAAATGTTATGCCGGGGCGGTGGGCCTCACAGACGATGCCAGACTGAAGTATACCTTGTCAGTGGCCATAGAACCGGCTGTGAGGGACAGAGCATGAGAACTCATCAACTGGGACACTGCAACATATGAGGAAGTACACCGCAAACTATCTGAGTACTTTGCCCCGCGCACCAATATCGATTATGAATGTCATGTGTTTCACACCACCAGACAGGAAAAAGGCGAGTCGCTCGACAACTTTGTAATGCGCCTTCGCATCAAATTGAAATACTGCGAATTACATCGCTACTCAAGCGAAGAGGCCCTACGGTCGCAGGTAATAGCAAGCTGTCTATCCCAACCATTCAGAAAATAACTGCTTCAGAAACAAAGTTCGTTG
This sequence comes from Ambystoma mexicanum, assembly GCF_040938575.1. Classification (NCBI taxonomy): domain Eukaryota; kingdom Metazoa; phylum Chordata; class Amphibia; order Caudata; family Ambystomatidae; genus Ambystoma; species Ambystoma mexicanum. The sequence goes on from NC_090921.1 coordinate 233,641,052, forward strand.
GAAGAAATACTGGCTCTAGCCAGGATGAAAGCAGCTGTAGAATCACAACTCGACAACCTGGGCAAGATAACCCTAAAACAGCCTGCGACGTTGGCAGACATGGTCAATAAACTAGACACAAACACAAATCCAGGCAGAGGACGCTCGGATACCACATGTTACAGGTGCGGTTACGAATATCCGCACACCGGGGAATGCCCCGCGGTAGGTCAGCAATGCGCCGCTTGTGGTGGAATGGACCACTTTAGGGCCGTATGCAAGAATGCCCCTCCCTCCGTTTCCAAAAGGCCGAGGACACAAGAGCGCAGGAGGGCCACTCGCCATAGCCCACCAAGCAGCAGGGCAGAGTGGGACCCCAAAGCATCACGAAGAGACAACAAAGAGCGCAGGAGCACGGGAAGACAGAAGACACTCAGAAGGAGGGCGATGCAGTTAGAGAAGGTGATTCATCAGATACATCGAGATGCGCTCGCCGTCAAGCAGCGACACCCCATCGTCAGAGGATGATCAGAGAAAGAAAGGTTATGTCCAGGCCCTCAACAACACAACAGCCACCCAACACAGCCCATCCTCACGCTGCACGTAAATGACACACCCCTAGAGTTCCTGATTGACACGGGCACAACAGTTAACATCATCAGCAAGCAAGCCTACAACTCCTTAACCCGACAGCCAAAGATACGCAAGGCCGCAGTGGATATCTATCCCTACGGCGCAACGACACCATTGCTATGTAAAGGCACCATTACCGCCTTGTGCGCACACAAATCACATGCTGCGAAGATTGCCCTACATATCCTGAAGACGGAGGCCAACAGCAGGTGCATCCTGCACTTCAAAACAGCAGTCGACATGGCCTTAGTACACATTTTGTATCAAATAATGGCACACAAATACTTCGCCAAACCTGAGGCGGCTCAGGACACATTCCTGAAGCTGTTTAAAGGACTCGTAAACTAAAAAACAGGAAAGTTCACCTACGCATCAACCCGGACGTGCCACCGGTGGCGCAACATTACAGGGGCTTACCGGTAAACATCCAGAGGCAGGTGGAAGAAGAGTTGGACAAATTGATAAAACTGCAAGTAATTGAACCAGTCCACGGACCAACGCCGTGGGTATCAACCATTGTCCCAGTCCCGAAAAAATCGCCAGATGGCTCGATACGCCTGTGCGTAGACATGAGGAGGGAAAACGTTGCCATCAAGATAGACACCAGGCGTCAAGGATCACTGACATGATCCACCTCCTCCACGGAGCCATGGTGTTCTCCAAACTAGACTTAACAAAAGGCTACCACCAGATTGAAATAAGCCCCAAATCGAGATACTTAACAACCTTCGTGACACACCTGGGCCTTTTTCAGTACAAGAGGCTCAGCTTCGGCATTTCATCAGCCACTGAAATATTTCAGGAGGAGATTCACAGAGTCATTCGTCATGTACCAAACTGTCTAAATTATTCCGATGACGTACTGGTGTTCGGCAAGACAAAAGAAGAGCACGGCGTTGTGCTACATCGTGTGTGCGCCGCCCTGGAGACAGCGGGCCTCACACTCAATAAAGACAAGTGCGAATTCGGAAAAAGCTCTTTAAGGTTCTTCGCCCACATCTTCTCTGACCGGGGCATGCGCCCAGACCCAGACAAGGTTGCTGCGCTCAACACGGCTCTTCCCCTCACAAACACATCGGAGATACACTCCTTTCTAGGGCTTGCAAGTTATTGCACCAGATACCTGAAAGACTACGCCACAGTGAGCAACCCCCTGCGTCTACTCACATGCAAGGATCATCCATTTGAGTGGTCAAGTGACTGCCAGCAAGCGTTCGAGTCCATTCGTAATGCTATTTCAAGGGCAGTACACATGGCGTAATTCGACACACAACGGGACACGGAGGTCATCGTGGACGCAAGCCCAATAGGGCTTGAAGCCATCCTCTCACAGAGGGACCCAGAGGACCCTGCCAAGGTGTTCATAGTGGCATACGCCAGCAGAAGCCTCACGCCCACAGAACAGGCCTACTCTCAGGCCGAAAAGGAGAGCCTTGCGGTGGTGTGGGCCTGCAAATACTTCCATTTGTTTTTGTATGGAAAGAAATTCATGGTCATCGCGGACCATCAGGTGCCGCTCACCATCTATGGTGACCTCAAAGCGAGGATGCCTCAGAGAATAGCTAGGTGGTGGTTGAGATTACAAGACTATAAATTCAGCATTAAAGATCACCCGGGAAAGGAGGACAATCCGGCTGCCTACTTATCTTGCCACCCCTCGGGTCCTGCAAGTGCACAACCCTCCATAGCAGACGCCTACATCAACTACGTGGTTCACCACCCACAACTCTTCCCAATAGAGTGGTCAGAAATCATCACCAAATCCAAACAAGACCCAGCACTACGGATTGTCAGACACGGCATACAGACGGACAAACGGGCGCACATGAAGCAATAGGCGAAACACAAAGCAGAGACAGTACGGGTTGACATACGCTGGATCGACCAAGTCAGAGATGAACTCTCAATCGTGGAAGATCAGATCATATTGAAAGGCTGCAAAGTGGTAATACCCGAATCCCTTTGGGAGAAAACAATACACCTGCCACACGAAGGGCACCGAGGAGTCACAGCAACTAAACGACTGTTAAGACAGAAGGTATGGTTTCCAAGGCTTGACGCTCTGGTAGAGTCACTCGCAGGGGGATGTACAACCTGCGCACAAGTCGCCCTTCCGGCACACCTGAGCCCGCTGCAAATGTCCCTGCTACCGGAACAAGTCTGGGATGAGTTGGCGGTAGACATGTTTGGACCCCTTCGAGATGGCACGTACGTCCTGGTACTGATGGATGAACACTTGCGATTCCCAGAAGCACAGATAGTAGAGAGCACAGCTGCTACATGCATCATCCCAGCCGTGGACCGCATACTATCAGCGTATGGCGTTCGCAGAGTAATAAAGTCTGACAACATTCCGCCATTCGCTAGCACTGACTTCCAACACTTTTCTAGATACATGTGTTTCCATCATAGGAAAATAACACCAAGATGGGCCCAAGCAAATGACACAGTAGAAAGGTTCATGGCCAATATCAAACAGACTTTACAGATAGCCAACATACTAAACAAACCCTTCGAACAGGCTCTATATCAGCTACTGCGAGAGTACAGGCATACCCCACACAGCACCACAGCGGTCTTCCCTGCGGACCTGATGTTCCGTCAACCTGCCAAGACAAGGCTGCCGGAGGACCCCACGCCTAAACCTCCAACGCCACTAGAACTTCAAGCCAGGGAAAAAGACCTGGAGGAGAAAGCAAAGATGAAACAGACAGCAGACGGGCGAAGGAGAGCTCAGGAGTCAAATGTAGAACCTGGTGACCAGGTGTTAATAAAAAGGGTGAAAAGAGGATGACACTTTCGCTTGGGAGTTGTTGACTGTAACGCAAAGTAAAGGCAACATGGTCACTGCTGAAAGAGAAGGATAGTTGTCAATAACCCGAAATGCGTCATACTTCAAAAGAGTGCTGACCCCACTTGAGGCGACATGGACACAAGAGGAGGGAGTCTTGGGAAGACACTGAGCAGATGAACCATACCTCGGAGATGCTGAAGCGTCTGAAGACGAAGATGTAGAGCGACAGACACGAGAACGTCAGGGACCCTCAACCCCAGTCGGCCACCGAAGGCCTTAGAGAAGTCGCATGAAGCCTCACAGACTCATAGAAGAGATGGGGTAACTGGCACAAGCGAGCTGGTGCTTTAAAAAGGAGGGAGATGTCAGGTCGTGCAGAAATGGGCATGAGAAGCAGACCATCCACATTGTTATGTGGGAAGTCCGCTGTTGCGGGCTCTTCCGCAGGGAAGTGACAATGCGGTTAGGAAGGGGCAAGTGGGGAACGGGCAGTTGATTGTACGCAGTTAAATAAAGAGGACATTGCGAGATAGTGCTCCCGTCTCCTGCGTATCATTAGGCGTGGAAGTGAGCGTGCGGTATGAGAGGCCTGGCTGGACATTCACATGTGCAAGCTCCAAACGAGGGGGCTAACAAAATCCATGGCAAAAAGGTGGGGACTGATTTCATCGGTCCCTTGGATCCCCAGCTCCCCGCCAACGATATGCATAATATCCTTGCATACTGCACTTCTAAATGGTTAAAGCACACCCGTTAGAACATAGTGGGCCTCATTCCGAGGCTGGCGCAAAGGGATTACCGGCACCAGTATGGACACTGGTGCCGGTAATCCCTTTGCGCCCTATTCCGAGGTCCCTTTGCGGATCCCGCTAAGGGTCCAGGGAGCAAATAACGGTACCGCAAATTGTGGTACCGTTATTTGCACCTCAATGGGAATGGGGAATGGTATTTTCAATGGGGATTTACTGGTCCCGCAAAGGTCCGACTAGACCGGTAAGTCCCCATTGTATGAGAGCGGACTCGGTACCGGTATTGGAGGCCCAAAGACTCTGCAGGGGACAAAGCCACACAGCATGCCAGCAGGATTTAGCAAACCCTGGTTCAAGAAGCCCCACCACAAGGTGCCACCCACACCCCATGGGCAAGAGACTAAAGGGAGTCATTACGAGTCGGTATATATGTTAAAAGTGGTGGTAATGAAATTACCACCAAATTTATGGTTCTGGTGAATTATGAGTCGTGGTAATACCACTGCGGTAATTCCGCAGACTGTTTTACAGTCGTCGGAATTATCACAGAAAGCACCAAAGCTGTATTACCAACCTATTACAGGTCTGGACATGGCGGTAATACTGCCAAAATTCAGCGGTAATTCCATGGAACTACAGAGGCAGGAAAACCAGCTCAGGGCACATGGTGTACAGATGAAGAGGAGGAGCAGATACCATGTAAGGCGAGCGCCCATACCCAGGGTCAGGCACTCACCCTGGAACCTCACGGACATCCAGCTGGTAACTCTGTACCGACTCAACAGGGAGACCATAAGTGAGCTGCTCACCATAATCCAGGAGGACACTGAGAGCAGGATTAATATCAGGACAGCTGTAGCTAGTGTCCATCCTGCAATTCCTGGGTACTGGCACCTTTCAGCACTCTGTGGCCATGCTGCACAGCGTGCCAGAGCCAACATTTTCTATCATGCTCAGACAGATACTGGAAGCCCTCCTGTGCCATGTGTCACAGTATATCTCTCTTCCCACCACCCTGGCACAGGAGAATGCCATGAAGGCACGGTTTCATGCAATAGCACACATGCCAAATGTCATTGCAGCCCTGGACTGCACCCATGTGGCGTTGGTGGCGCCCCAGGCACATGAAGCTGTGTACCACTACCGGAAGTACTACCACTCACTGAACATCCAGGTGATCTGCAGTCCAGACATCTACATCACACACTGCTGTGCACACTTCCCTGATTCCACCCACGATGCCATGGTCCTCCGCAATAGCCCACTGCCTGGATACGTGAAGTGGCACAGAGGACAAGTCCGTGCATAGTGGGTGAGTACAAGTGCCATCACACATTGGCAATGTGCGGCAATGCAGCCAAGCATATTTAGGGGGGAGAGGGGAACATGGGCATAACAGCTAAATGGATGCCCTGACATGGCCATTTACATGCCGGACCTGCCCTCTTACCACACAAATTACAGCCCATAAACCACAAGGCTAGTACATGATCGACAAGGCTGTATGAATACACATATGTACACTGTCACAATGACCTATCAACACCCAAACATGAATACAGGTACCACAATGAAACATGATACATCCCTAATCATTGTATCATAAAGTGCGGCACAGCACCAAAGCACAGTAGCACAGGCAGCTCGGCCAAGTACTCAAGTAAATGACACCATCATGTAAGAGACGCAGACACCAGAAACCCGCTGAGGTACAACTAACAGACTATCAGGGCACATGCATGAGAGCAACACACAGTCCCAAAACAGACTCCATGGCATCTTGCGATAATGTTAGGGAGAATTCTCTGTTTAGGCTGAATTTCCTAACCTAGTGAATCCCCCAGCAGCTTTGTTGGATTTTTGGGGTTTATTTTTCTCTCCTGCCAAGAGTGAGACTCTTTTACCCTCACTCTTGGGCATGATTTGAGTGTGTTTCTTTGACTCCAGATGTGTTTAATGGGCTATGGGGACTTTTACTCCATAGGGCTTCATGTGTTTTTGGGATGTGTGTTACACAGCACCCTCAGTGCAGTAACACAGGGGTGTCATAGTGACCCCCCAGTATAGACTCCATACCCTGGGACTGACTACTGTCTCCCAGGGCATGTAAAGTCACCATTGACTTTACTAGTCTTGAATTCTGAACAGAACCAGTAAAAACCATCATATTGTGGACGTACTGGCTGGGGCAATTTGATTGCCCCGGGGTCTGTTAGTCGAGGGGGCACGTCTCCATCCCCCCTGATCGAGTTTTGGCTGGTGGCAGTGGATACTACTTTTTATATTCAACCGCGAATATTTCTCTATGGGATTTTCCCATTGTTCGAGGCGACTATCTTTATTTATTTAATTACGATAGTGCCGAACATACCACCGGTTTATTTAATTATTATTAATTCCCCGGTTGCTATTTTTTGCCAAAACTCGGTTCTAAAATGGCGTTTGTGTTCTCTTCTGTGACTCCAACCCAAGTCGAGCCCTTTGTTCCACTTTTTGGCAGGCTTCTCCACAGAAGCCCTCCAAAGTGGTGCCACTCTGTCTCGGGTACTTAGGAGGGGTGGGGGGGGATTTAGGCACCCTGGACTGAGTTGCCTAGGCAACTCAAGTCGCACTCCGTCCTGATTGGCCCAAGTGGTGAGCCGGCCGGCTCACCACTTAGCATGTTTGAGTGACAGCTAGGCTGAGTGAATGGGGGTTTTCTGCATTAAAGCAGGGCTTTGGGGACTGGAACTTCAGAAGTCGCCACAGGACCTAAGAATCTGATGAGGGAGAAGCTGAGCCGACCTGCCACGACGACACCACCGGTGGAGCCCTGCTGGACCGTCTCACCACTTTTCCCAACGACAGAGGAGATCTCCCGCCGGAGAGTCTTCTTCCTTTGTCTGGTGGGGATAACCAGTTTCACTGTCTTTTCGCCTTCCCGATGCATCTCGTGGCCACGTTGCCTGTGCCAAGCACCCCAGCAACCGGAATACCACGTTTTACCACGACCGCGAAATAAAGGGTAATACCTTTAACCGGAAAACTCAGCGGCTGGTTTCTTCCCTGGCAGTGCAACGACCTTCATCTTTCCTCCAAGTCGAGATCTTCTCTTCCCCTGGACGACGACGAGACTTGCAACCACTGCCAGGAACAACTGCCACCGCTGGAGGATCCTTCCCACTTAAGGTACCGTGTCCCGCCTGGCTTCCCTTGCCACCGACTGTACGGTGTAGATTTATCCCCCGGCTTTCGAACCTGGGTTAGCCTGGGACACCCTGGCTAAACTTTTCTGAGCCTCTCTAAACTCTTTTCGACCTCTCTGCAAGACTTTCAAAGCCTAGTGTAACTGTGTGATCTTGGGCGCATTTGTGCTCTGCTCTCTCTAAGAGTGGGCCCAGCCTATGAACTTTTGCTCACCAGTGACTTTTGCTCTTCTGCCTTGCTAAAAGTGTTCCTAAATCTTAGAGTGGTGTATCTTCACATATTCTGCCTTTTTCCCTCCCTTTTTCATGAACTTATTGGAGTGCCATCTATAGTTAAGCGCTCACCTCTGTCTGGAAATAAGTGGTGTTAACTAAGACTTGTCTGATAAGGAATAAGGGTTGTATATATCATAATAGTAACTGTGTTTAGAGTGTTTTACAAATAAGAGTGCTGGAGTGTTTCAAACAGTGTGTTTTTAAATAAATAATTATATACTTTGATACCAAAGCTCTGGTCAGTGTTTGCCTGTGCTATTGTGTCTGAGTGCCTATTGTGTATACTTTGCATACTGCCTAACTCTTCTTGAGGGAAGTCTGACTGCTCAGCCACAGCTACCAGGTAAATCTGGGTGGTACAGACTGCTACCAAGTGGGTTTACTGCTAACACCTGTAGTCCTAAATCTTTTGCAGTGTTCCCAAAGGGAACTGCACAGGTTTCTGCCTAACAGATAACAATCATTGACTCTAAAAATGACAAATGCTGCCAGTGAGCTGGGTGCATGGGGTAACACAATAATGCAAATACTGCTGGATTTCACATGCACCTACTGTGATAGCAAGACACGTGGTGCAACGAAGCCCCCAATGCATGCACCGAATGTCCATCAACATGCTGTAGTAAATGGCAATACATACACAATGCACTGTGACAGACACCTTTGACCTTTCTGCTTGCAGGTGACTCTGGATACCCCAGGTTGCCGTGGCTCATTACACCTGTGCGGGACCCACAGATGCCACAGGAGGTGGCCTACAATGACCCACACAGCAGGACAAGGCTCGTTATTGAGCGGACCTTTGACCACATGAAGGCCCGCTTCCACTGTCTGGACGGTACCGAAGGGGCACTTATATATAGGCATGAAAAGGTTGGAAAAATTGTCCTGGTCTGTGCCATACTGTACAATATGTGCCACAGGAGGAATGTCCCTCTGCTCCCCCCCCAGATGTGGACATGCCATCCCATGGAAAGGCAGATACACTGGCTTTGGCTGAAGTTGTTGCATGCAGTGGGCGGAATGAGGTCAAACCAGGATGAATGGTTTGCCAAGAACTCATGCACAATTGTTTCTGATCCATTTTTGTTTCTACAAGCCATGTTCCACTGTATATATTGTCACATTAATGAATAAACACATGTAAACAAAAAGGAATGGCCTGGCATTGCTTCAGGTGAACTAAGGTTTCATGTGAAAATGATCAAACACACCCTCCCTCCTCTCCACAACACCCTCCCCAACAAACCCTTGTGCCTATCACCGATTTCCAAGTCACTTGCGTGGCCTCTTCACCATACTGGTGTCCCACCCCGCCCCTTTGGGCCAGAATGTGCCCAGAACGCCACCTTGAGGTGCTCTGCAATGAACCTCCTTTGGGGTCACGGAAATGGATTGTTCTGACCATTGGCCCCAGATATGTTGCATTGTGAGCGCCACGTTCTGCTGCATGGCCTCAGCAAAGCTTAGATGCCTTCAGTCAGTTCACGTACCCTCTGCCCGCAAGCAGTCAAGGCGGCATATGTAGTATCTGCCTGAGCCCGGTCATGCTCCATGGCTCGGACAATCCAGCGTGCATGCAGTCCTGGATGGCCTGGAGGTGGAGGGTCTGTGGGTCGGCAATTGTGTCCATGTGGACCTGGCACCCTTCCATTGCTCAATCAAGCCTGTCCATGAGTGCGTTGTCCAGTGTAGCCTGGGGAATGGGTTGAGGGCTATGGGGAGGCTGGGGCTGAAACAAGGGGAAACATAGGACCGGATGTCCGATTCGCCCTCAGATGACTGGCCCTGCTGTCCAGGATGAACGCTGTCCTGCCCAGGTGATGTGGGTGCTTCATGGGCCTGTTGGGTGGGTGGACCCACAGTGGCTCCAACATACCTGCCATCAGCTGGCTCACCCGTCATGACCACTTTGGCAAGCTGATGGGAAGCAGTTGTAGTTGCCATGTCTGCATCAGGTGGAATGGTTGCAGTGCCTGCGGTGGCACTGGCAGGTGTGGTGATGCTGCAGCCGTGTGTCCTATGACGTCCCTTATGCCTGCCCTTCCCGTCGGTTGGCCCTTCAGGGGTGGTGATTGATGATGTCCCACTGGAGACCCGTCCTTGGGACGTCGATGGGCCTTCACCCTCCTCCTCATCTGCCTCATCCCAAGTCAGCTGCGACCCTGTAGGTGGAAAAATGTGGCTTGCTAGTGACACCTGCTAACTGTTTGAGGGACATCCCACACATGTAGGTAGAAGGGCATGGTTGTTCATGGGGCATTGCATGTGACCACAGCAAGGTGTCTTTGGGCTCTGCTGAGTGTGTCCACCCCATGGGCAAGTGCTCTTTGCTCCCTGTTTTGCCAAGGCGGCCTGTCTATACAGTTGGTCTGGGGGTCCACTTTGTCACTTGTCCCTTCACAGCACACATGGGTGCTGCAAAAGCAGTTTCATGATGCTGTGTATGGTTACATGCACAGTTTACACACCACCCGTGCATGCAGTCACAACGTTGGCACGGCAGCACATGGGGAAAGATGTGTTTGTGAGGCTGATGTGGCACCCCGGGCAACTGGCTGGATTACCCATGCCTGCAACTGGCTCTGCATGGACATACATTGGGTGGCATATACTTATGTCCATCTGCTGGCACCTAACCCTGTCCATTGGCCCCATCTGAGATAAGGGACACTTTATGCCTTTTCACTGGATTTCTTGTTTTCTCTTCTTGTTTTTCTCCATTCCCTCTTTAGTTTCTTTAATGTCACATTAACTTTTGGTTTACATTATTGAGCTCGGAAATGTTATTTGTTGCAAAAAAAATGTTGATTCAATTTTAATGCAAAAACATAAATAAAAAAAGAAGGGACACATAATTTGGTTGGCCATTTCCCTGTGCATTTGCCGGGGAAGGGGATCAAACTCACCTCCTGCCTGTTGGCTGCTGACACCAGCCTCCACTCCACGGACTCACTCAATCCCCTCCATGTCGAGGACGGAGTTCCCCGTCGCCTCCCACAGAGTCAGGGCAAGGGGCTCTGTGGTGCCGCCGCCTGTGGCCAGTGCCTCCTGCCTGTGTTAGGAGAGGAGGCTGCGCACCATGACCCAGAAGTCACGCCATCTTTTAAGGCATTTCTCCCCATCCCGGGGCCCCATGTCTACGGCCGTCACCTTTCGGCTAATGGATGTCCAGTTTGCTGACTTCCGCTCCCCAGATGTTTTCCTCTGGTGGGTGCCATACAGTTCCTCGCCACGGGTAATCACCTCATTAGTGAAAACCAGGGGTGGACTGGGAACTAAAAGAGGCCCTGGAAATAATTACTGGGGACCAAAAGAGGCCCTGGAAATAAAGTTCAAAGTGGTCCCATATGACACATTTTCAGCAAGCCCAATGCTTTTCCTATGAGAACATTTGGAAATACCACACAAAAGAGGCCCAGGGTGCAGAGGCCCACCGGGAAATTTCCAGAGTTCGCTATATGCCAGTCCACCCCTGGTGAAAACATAGAGCTCTCTCTCGCTGAATATTGGTTTATGTAGCCGATGATCGGGCACCTGTCCTGTTGCCTTCTCTTAGGACATGTTTTCTGTGACTTGAGGGTCCGGATGGCTACAGGAATGGGGTATTCAGGGTGCATAGAGTTTTTCAAAATGACCGCTGCTGTGCTTTCCGTTCCGGAAAGGACAATATTTCCGCCACAGTAATTCCGGCTTACTGTTGGAATCCATAAACGCTTATTGACTGAAATTATCGTTAACCGTTGCAGGTGTGTGCCTGCTCCCGACAGAATTGAATGCAGTGGTAATTCCATTGCACCCCTCAGTGTTGCTTTTTACATAGTAATAGTGACCATTGGGATATTGCGCATTATAAAATCATTTTGTTTCTTTGGTCACAGATGGCAGCAGTACTTGCACACCATGACCAAGCCCTCTTATAATCTCTGTCTGTGTTTGGATAAGAGCAGTATCCTGGTAAATTCAAATCTGCATCCTACATATTTGCCGTGCTATGTGTACTTTCCTTCCTGTATCCGGCCCGTCTCCTGGATACATGTTTGAGCACTTGCATATTTTCCGTGTCTATGCTGGAGTATGTGTACCTTTTACATGTGGCTACTGAGCGGTTTCCTACGTGCACCACCGCTCATATCCCTTCTGCTTGGTTGCTGCTATTAAAATGTCCTCACAGGGGACAGCTAATGTTGCCTTCAATATACCACTTCTTTGTTATTCTTCTGGGGACATGACCAGAGATTCTCTAGTCTCTTCCTTTTGCTATGCCCCAGGCCCTAAAACCCCTTAATATGGCGCTGAGGGGAAACCAATGGAGGGCCATGATGGGCGAGTTGTTGTCTTGACATCAGACAAGGAAGGTTTGCAATACAGTTTGAGAGTAGGCAGCTAGCATTGGTGAGGTCAGAGAGGAGGGCTCTGTAACAAGCAGTGTGGGGCAGGACCTGAGCTTAGACAGTGGCGCTAAAGCGGCACTGAGGAAGAGGATGCGATTCTGCAGAGGAGGCCCAGCTAGTAATGCGCCATGTGGGTCTTCATTTTAAAGTGTTCCCTTAATAGTACTGGGCCTACGTGGAAGCCTATGGATTTTGCAGATGGCGAAGGAGTGGGGAGGGACGCAGCAAAGCTGCATCCCGATGAGCCCGTCTTATTTAAATATCTCCTTGCTTGCTCACATAGTCGCGGAGATTTTATGTAGGGTGAGGACAATTTGTATTGGCCTCGCCCTACAGGGTGAGCAATTTTCTATTTATTGAAAAGAAATGTTCTTTTTCAGTGAATCGCACATGCACGTTTCAATATGTGTGGCTTGCCTCTGGGTGACCGCATTGCCCCAGATATGACATTTACTCATGGTGAAATTCACCACTTAAGAGAAAGCACTGATCCTGTATTCTACCTTGCAATGGGTCTTCTTCCCTTCCAAGGGGCCGAGTACATTTGTTTGGGGTCGAGTAGTTGATCTGAGTAGCTTGTCCTGCAAGACTAGTGATATTTTTTGAGAATTTGCGAGGCCTGGACTGGTATGTGCCTTAATTATTCAATATGAATTCTATTAAACTGAGGCATGCCTTCAACCTTAGAATGGTTTTCAGGCAGACGACGAAGGTCACTGGACAATGACGATTTAAGGATTTGAGGAATAGCTTAGCGTTATTAGTGCATATGTGTAGTGTGACAGTGTTCCTTTCCCGCTCCCATGGTTCACTGCAAACATTGACTATAACCAAGTACAGGATGGGACACTTAGTGATGTTGCCATTGATAGCTAAGGGTGGCGGGAAGGACTAGACCCATCGATGTAATAGTGCCGGTTATCGAGAAAGGAGGCAATCCATTTGATGCTTGTGCCATTGAAACCACTCTCTCCCCTCCATGTTCTGGCAGGAGAGTGTGGTCATCAGGGCCTTGTGAAGGCTTCCAAGTGACCTAGAGTGCCAGGAGGCAGAGGAATCCCCCTCATCTATCATTTCAGGACATCATCTGTTTCCTGAGCCCTTGCTGTCTTCATAATGCAGCCTGTTCCGAAGACAACTTGGTAGGACGAGAGGAAGATGTGGCAGTCTATAGCATCTTGTTGTTAGATTTCTAGTGCCTTGCCAAGGATTTTGCCAAGGGAATCCGATAGGGGATAGCTGCAGATGACATCAAGAAGTGGAGTTTCTGTTTCAAATAAAGGCAGAGTTATATCAGCTTTCAGGGAGAAGGTGAAGGGGCCAAAGTGGAGGGACATTTTGCTGATGGCGATAAAAGAAATCAGGAGACGACGGGGTTTTAAAGGATGGGGATATAATGTCATCACCCTAGAATGTGACTGTGTGATCTGAAGGTGTTGAGGAAAAACATGACGAGGGGATGGACCACATACCATGGTGGTTTATTGTAGGAAGGTGTAAAACGGGGCAACTTTGTTCATGACTACAATATCTATGTTGTGGTGTATGAGGTTTTCGCCAATATGGTAGTGATTCCTGTTTGCATATATAAATATTGTATTGTATGTGGGGTGAATGGTGGTGGAAGGGAGATGGTGCAAAGTCAGACTACTTGAAGAGGTCTATGCTTTTATGGTTAGTTTCAGATATAGTTTGTGTAGGAGTTGACTATTGTTTTGCATTCTGGAGTGTGTATGCTATGCGGTCTAGATTGGGGGTTGTTAGGAGTCTTTCAAGGGAGATATATATTTAACTTTTGATGTCATTTTTTGCCATTGCGATTCTGATAATAACAGGGTATTTTTGGGGAGTCTTATTCTGTTTGTATTGCAGTGCTGCTGGAATCAAGACGGCAGGAACAGCTGCGACATGATCCTTTATATAGGTTTTATTGATTACGTTTTGAACATGTGGTCCCCCGGAGCATCCAACCACCATCGACCAACCGGCTTTTCCAGAATCCTAGCTTCCTTCCAGAAGCCAGTGCCCATGGACATTCTAGGCCCAGCAATGCTCTGGGTAACCCCTTCACCAATAAACACCCTACTCAACGATGCCACACACACTCATTAGGCTAAAACATACCTCCCCTCAACCCTTACTCACTACAAAACCCTATGAGATAGGTTATATAGGTTATTTATAAAGACCTTAATACCCAGAGGATCGAACCTGTATCACTCCATGTCGTCTTGCTTCCAAGGCGAGCGCGTGCTGTCCTCCTGAGCCACTTTCTCACCAAATTTCCCATGTTCAACAACCTTCCATCCTCCATAATTATTGCATCCCCCAAGGTATTCACTACCCTCTCGGGTCCCAAAACCTGCTACCACCCATTGACACATACCCCCCACTTTCTTCACTCCTACTTGATCACTCACTGTGAACCCTCTTAGTACTCCTGAGTGCATCATATCTCCTCTTCATGCCCTCAGACTTGCCTTGAACCCTATCCCATCGCCCAATCCCACTCTACAAATTGCACTCCCGCTAACCATGGGTGCAAACAGTGGTGTGGGGCTTCCTACTTCTCAACACCCCATTGTGGCATGAGGTACCAACTGATATACACTCATCCTATTCACCATTGCCTCTTCCCAATTGCCACCTCCACCACTTTTGGCAATCTGAAACACCTGCATAAGGGTGCGATTAAACTTTTCCACTGCACCATTTATCTCAGGTTGACAAAACATGCCTTATGATGTGACCCCCCTCCCCTTGCAAGAATGCCTACACTAAACGCAGTGCCTTAAGTGGCACTACAAAATGAGCCGGGCCTCATCAAGGTGCCGTGGCCTAACGGCAGGGGTCGTACTGGCCCGTTAGGCCACGCCCCGCCGACGAGCCCCGGCTCAATGGGCTACTGTCCCCCCTGCCAGGCAGCCTCTCCCCATGGGGGAGAGGGGCTGGTCACTGCATTTACTTTCCATAGGCTTGCCTGGCAGGGGACCGTGCCTCGCCTATTCAGCCTTAATGGTGGCGCTGGCTCTCGCCAGCTGGAGGGGCGAGGGGGGTCGGGCGGGCAGCATCAACATTAAGACTGAAAGGGTGAGGCAGCTGGAAGCGGAGGCGTTCATGAATACTGAAACTCCCGTGAATGCCGGGAGCTTCAGGATTTAGGAAACAATGCCTCTGCTTCCAGCGGCCTCACGTTTCTCTCCATAATGGTGGCGCTGGCCCACGGGCTTCTCTTGCTTAAGGGGATGCCTGCAGGAGCGGCGCCACCATTATGGCTGAAAGTAATTTTTTTCTAAAGGCTGAAGCTCTCGCACACGAGCGAGAGCTTCAGGCTATAGAAAAAAAGCCTTTTCGTGTAGGCTGCCATAGGAGATTAGTGGGCACGGCATGATTTCGGAGCCTGCCGGGGCCCAGGCCTGGACCTGGACAGCATTGTCTGTGAGCAATTTTGTTGGAAATCCTTCTATCTGAAAAATCTCATCAAGAAAATCAACCACTGCCCGTGAGTCCACCTCGCCCATCACCTTCACTTCTACCCACTGGCAGTACAGATCTAACAGCACCAAAGCATACCTCCTCCTTCCGCTCCCCCATCAAGGGATCCCAAATCATCAAGTGCTGCATACTCCCAGGACATGCTAGGTAACTTCAGCGGCCTTAACGGTTGAGTGTGGTTTCTTAGAAACCTATCAGATGCAATGCACAACACACACATCTTCACCATCTTTTCTGCTCCAACATCCATCTTGGTCCACAAGTAATCCCCCTCTACCGTCCTTAAATTAGGTCATATCTGGAGGCCTTCATGCGCAAACTCCAGAATCCTCCACATACCAGCCGCAGGCACCGCCTTTCCTCTCAGTTCCTCCCAGAGCTTATAATATTGTGGCACAACGTCATCATCAACTCAGCTAGGCCCTCCATTCAGTTCCAACCCTCCTGATCACCCCCTTAGGCTATCATCCTCATCCACGGCCTTGTCCCAGTCATTCCTGCTAAAATACTTCTTCCTCCTCGCCTCTACACTCCTCACCACTTTCAGCTTCCTCATGACCCCATTCCGCCCTTGATAAAAAAAACTAGCCACGCATTTTCTCTACAAGGCACACATTCAACTGAAAAATCCTGTCTCTGAGCAGTGATTTGAAAGAGAAACAGGCTATTGCCACTCTCAATTTCACACTTTTGTCTGCCCCATCTTCCGAGTAAAAGAAAAGCCAGAAAGTGCTTCTTAAAAGAAATATGGTCTTGGGGAGCCTGGCCAGCGGTGGGCTGGCTGTAAAGTCCGGCAAGGACACGATATGCATATAATGTCACACCCTTTGATGAGCACTGACCTGGAGTCAAAACATGGACCCATACCTCCATGATAAGCACTTCAAAACAGCACCCTTCTCCTTGTTTTAGTGGATGAGCATGGCAGGGGTTCTAGAGAGGGGGGTTTAGGGCATCGTAACAAGGAACATGTTAGGAGGCAGGAGAGGTTGTGCTGCTCGGAAAGGGGTGTGAGGAAGTTGTGGGTTAGAAGGGAGTGAGTGGGGCAGGGAGCAGTCTAATCAGGAGCAGAACAACAGGGGTTGTGGGTGGGGGGGGGGGGCGTTTCACACGGGGCATGGTAGGGAGGCCATAGAACACTTCACAGATGGGAAGGACCAGGGTGTGATGTCTGGACCCCAGGGCACAGAGTTCAGGCACATAGTTGCTGGGGGCACCCAGCCGGCATACATAGATGTAGGGATCACCCTGTTGGACCGTGGGCACACGGTCGGATCATGGCCTGTGTGTACCCAGGCCAGTCTTGCCCACACAACCAGAGTTGCCACGGAGGGGCACTGGAACACAGATGCAGAGTTGCCACATAGGAGCTCTGCTGATGACAGGTGGGCAGTGTTCCCTCGCAGGGGGCACTGACATGGTGGAGAGCTCTGCACAGGAGGCCCTATGCCCGAGAGCATCGCTGGCGCCGCGCTGCAAGAAACACACATCAGGTAGGAGTCTGGTAGGTTTGACTGATGAGCGGGAAACCACTCATCCCTTTTATTACATTGGTCACATGGTCACAGACATGTGACATCAGCACAAGCCCTTATGATGGACTCGTCATTCTTTAAAGGGGCACAACATCACATCATTCCTCCTTTTTCATGACGGACAAGCAAATCACTGGACATCAAGGAATCACCAGGTATGACCAGAAGTACACAGATCACTTGAGACTCGTAAATTGAAACAATAATCACATACACTTAGACTCAGGCAGTTACGAAAATAAAACATATACTGAGCACTATGTACACATTGATGGTGACAGTGAAGATTACCCCTGCTAACTGCGCATGGAGTATTAATTCTATTAAAGACTAGGAGGCGAGCATTATGCTTCAACTTCTTTTATTACTACTCCTCAGCAGTTTCAACAAACCAATAACGAAATACTGTAAAAATGTCCAAAGTGACTTTTCTTTCCTCAGAACTACAATCCCCATAGCCTCTGTAGTCCATCTCTCTCCATGCTCAGCTATGACCACATCCTGTCCATGAGCTCCTCCTCTCTTTTACATGCTCTGAACTGTCACTCGCAAACTCCACACTATGTCCTGCCAACAGGGCGAAGACTTTAACCACTTTAAACTGGAACGCTGATCCTCTTCGACTTCAACAGATTACTGCTGCTAGTCTGATTCCTCAATTGTTCTTCTGCTCTTCCCCTAGGGATGATACAAAGCAAAAGAATCAGGGTGGTGTCCATGTATTGCAATCAGCTTATCCAATATTATCATTAACAAAACGACCACCTTATGCAATATTATTCTTTATATGCAATAATGTCCTTAATCTATACATGAATGGGTGGGCAATTAATGCTCGCCTCCTAGTCTTTAATAGAATTAATACTCTCTGCGCAGTTAGCAGGGGTAATCTTCATTCTATGGCAAGGCTGGAGGCGAGCATTATGCTTGTTCAAAGCTTCCCAACACAGCAACTGCTAGACTCTCCGTTGGCTTAAAGTAAAACTCCTTAAAGGTACGATCACTAGCCCAATCTGCTGCTAGCATAATCTCTCTCAATGACACTCCTGTCGTAAAGGCCTTAGGAGCCATCGCTCCACGCATGAATGCGCTCCGTATCTTCCCAAATCAATATTTGCTGCTTGCATAATTTCTTTTACCCATCTAGCAATGGTGGCTGTAGACATGGCCTGGAAAGGCTTCCTTCTAGCTATGAGAAATTGCGTGGTATCGGCTGCTCTATGCTCAGCTGTCCTGAGCTCGTCCTCCTTGATGCAGTTCGCTACACACCACTTGTTTCTGCTCAGAAAATACAGGTAGTGTACTGAAGAGGACCCTGTTTTAGTCCTTCTGACTATCGAGAAGGTGACTCCTTCTGGACCAAAGGATCTCCTATTTATCTCTAGCGCTTTGACGTCTGAAATGCGCTTACAAGACACTAGACATAATAGCATTGCCAGCTTACCTGACAGCTGCTTAAGGGATAAATATCTGTTCAATGGCCAGCCTTCTAAAAGCCGAAGGACTGCCGTCACGTCCCACACTGTATTATACCAAGGCTCTGGAGGGACCTTAAAGGGATGGTCTAGTAAAAATTTTTATTTAAAAAATAGATAGGCCACATAAAAAAAAAATACTAGCATTCTCCGTTTTAAAACTTCCGATGTAAAATTTTGAGCTATTCAAGCTCAAAATTCGAAAAAGCAAGCACAGGGGCGCAGCCATTTTGTGAAATGGAGGCCCTCCTGTGCTGGCTTTTGCGGCACTAATGAAGGAAAAGCCAGCCAGCTGTAGTAAACAAAGTCTACCGCTGGGTGGCTTTCCCTTCATTAGTGCCGGGACTCGGAGGACGCGGACCGGAGACCAGAGCAGGAAAGCTGCAGCTGAATCTCAGTAAGTGCTATTTATTTTTTTTACAAAAAATAAGCACTAGCTGCGTTTTTTTTTCTAAGTTTTCCGGGCTGGAGGAGCCCGGAAAACTTAGAAATAAAACCACAGCTTTAAAAACGTTGTATTTATGTTTGCGGTCGCCTTTGAAGCGACCGCAAACATAAATACAACGTTATTGTGTTGGAAAACGCTGCGGTTTTTCTTTCCAAGTTTCTCAGGCTCCTCCGGCTCGGAGGAGCCTGAGAAACTTGGAAAGAAAAACCGCTGCGTTTTCCAACACAACCGCGTGTGTTTCTGCCTGCTGTGGCTATCACTTTGGGTCTCCGGTGGAGCACCGGAGACCCAAAGTGAAAGACACAGCAGGCAGAAACACATGCGGTTATGTTTACATGCCGCGTAGTGTTTCTACCTGCAGATGATTTCCCATTTGGGGCTCTCGGACTCCCCGTGGGGATCCCGAGAGCCCCAAATGGGAAAGCAGATTCAGGCAGACACAACGCGGTTGTTTTCCGCAATGCCACGTTGTGTCTGCCTGAATCTGCTTTTCCATTTGGGGCTCTCGGGCTCCCCGTCGGGAGCCCGAGAGCCCCAAATGGAAAAGCAGATTCAGGCAGACACAACGCGGTTGTGTTGGAAAACGCTGCAGTTTTTCTTTCCGAGTTTCTCAGGCTCCTCCGAGCTGGAGGAGCCTGAGAAACTTGGAAAGAAAAAACGCAGCGTTTTCCAACACAATAATGTTGTATTTATGTTTGCGGTCGCTTCAAAAGCGACCGCAAACATAAATACAACGTTTTTAAAGCTGCGGTTTTATTTCTAAGTTTTCCGGGCTCCTCCAGCCCAGAAAACTTAGAATAAAAACCGCAGCTAGTGCTTATTTTTTGTAAAAAAAATAAATAGCACTTACCGAGATTCAGCTGCAGCTTTCCTGCTCTGGTCTCCGGTCCGCGTCCTCCGAGTCCCGGCACTAATGAAGGGAAAGCCACCCAGCGGTAGACTTTGTTTACTACAGCTGGCTGGCTTTTCCTTCATTAGTGCCGCAAAAGCAAAAGCCAGCACAGGAGGGCCTCCATTTCACAAAATGGCTCCGCCCCTGTGCTTGCTTTTTCGAATTTTGAGCTTGAATAGCTCAAAATTTTACATAAGAAGTTTTAAAGCGGAGGATGCTAGTATTTTTTTTATGTGGCCTATCTATTTTTTAAATAAAAATTTTTACTAGACCATCCCTTTAAATCTGGCGCCCCGTATAAGCCTCACTACGGCTGGGTGTTCCCCATCTGGTATGCCTTCGATCTGCAAATGACCCTCTGAGATCACTGATCTGTACAACCCTATCGTGTGGAACAATCTCCCGTCCTGCAATAATTGCACTAGGAAATTCAGGATCACTAATACAGGGGCTGAAATGGGATGAACACCTCTCCCTTTGCACCAGTTAACTCACTTGGCCCAAGCCGCGTCGTAGCTCCTCCTAGTGGAAGGAGCCCAGGATTCCGGGATAAGCTCCGCAACTTGCGTTGAAATGCCTGGCAGCGCCCAACGCCTCCTGATATCCTGCACGCGATGAGCGGGCGTGTCCCTCACATTCTCAGAGGATGATACGACCCAACTGGGTCCGTGAGCAGTTGTTCTCCTTCTGGCAGAACTCTCGGCAGGTCCACCACTAGTTCCATTAGAGTCGGGAACCACACTTGTTTGATTTCCACAGTGGTGCTATTAACAGCAGTTCTGCTCTCTCCCTTTAACACTTCGCTAGAACTCTGTTCAGCATCATGAACGGGGGAAAAGCATAGTGCGGCCCGCCTGTCCATTCCTGTAGGAAGGCGTCCATTCCTTGTGCTCCTGGATCTAGCCTCCAACTGAAGTACTCGGCTGTTTGTGTGTTGAGGTGAGACACAAAAAGGTCTATGTGTAATGGGCCCCACCTCTGATCCAGCGTCCGAAACACTGTCGGATCCAGCTTCCAATCGCTGGAGTCTGTCAGGTAGCGAGAATTCCAGTCCGCTACCACGTTCATCGCCCCGGACAGATACTCTGCCATCACTGACGTCTCTGACTGGAGGCAAAAATGCCAGAAATCCTTCGCCAGCTCGGCTAGCATCCTAGATTTCGTGCCGCCGAGGCGATTTATGTATCGGACAGCTGAAATGTTATCCATCTTCAACAACACGCATGATTTCCTTTTCCCCTTCGTAAATGCTTTGTTCCATTTCCCTCCTGTCTGCAGGTCACGGCATCAAGCTCCCCAGCCCAGGCGACTGGCGTCTGACTCTATGACCAGGTCTGGTCAGTCTCCGAAAATGGCTCGCCCATTCCAGGCGTCTATATTCTTCAACTACCATTCCAGTTCTGTCACAGATTCTTGACCCAAAGGTACTAATTGATGATATCTCAAGCCTTGCTGGAAGTGTCTGATCTTCAGCCTCTGCAGCGCACGATAATGTAGGGGCACTAGGAATATGGCTTGAATGGAGGCCGCTAGAAGCCCCACGATCCTTGCTAGTACTCTGAGAGACACTATTTGTTTTGCAGACATCCTCAAATTTCTCTCTTGATGTCTTGCATTTTTCGCGCTGGAAGCTCTAGTATGGCATTCCTGGTGTCTAGGATGAACCCTAGGAAGTCCAACCTCTGTGCAGGGGTGGTGTCTGATTTCTCCACATTCACCAGAAATCCCAGAGACAGGAGCAGATCCTGCACCCAATCTGTCTGGTAAACCAGCGTCTCTCGGTCTTCGGCTAACAACAGCAGGTCGTCTAGGTATATGATCAACCTTATGCCTTTTGCCCGGATTGCTGCTGCTACTGGCTTGGTAAAGGCCCAGGGAGCTGATGCAAGCCCGAAGGGCATCGTCTTCAATTGCCAACACTGTCCTTTCCAGTGAAATGCCAGGAATGTCCTGTACTCCTCTAAAACTGGGACCGTCAGGTAAGCGTCCTTCAGGTCTAGCCTTGCCAGCCAGACTACCTCTCTGAGGGAGTCTCGGAGCTGGAGTATGCCTTCCATTTTGGAATAGCAGTATACTACCCAGCCGTTTAGTTCGTTCAGGTTTATTACAGGTCTGACCTTCTCCTACCTGTGTACTAGGAATATATTGCTCACAAAACTGGGTGTACTCGGGCATCTCTCTATGGCGTTCTTCCAGACGAGCTGTGCCAGTTCGTGGTCTAAGCAGCTCTGCTCTGCGCGTGCTAGGCTCTGCTGGTGTGGTCTGAGTGCTTGTACTGGTGGCTCTATAAATTCTAGCTGCAGACTCCTCATGGTTTGCAATAGCCACGCATCGCTGGAAAGCGTGCGCCAGTTTTGACAAAACATATCAGTTCTCCCTCCCATCGGAGGGTAATGAATAATTCTCACCTTGTGTGAATCCTTGACCTCTGCCGGATCCTCTCCCTCTGCGTCCTCTTGAAAAACATCCCCTGGCCGGGAAAAAGGTATCCTGCTGCCTGTTCTCCAAGTATTGGGCTCTGGGATCTTCTACCTTCTTGATTTCGACAAGCCGCGTGACCCCTGTGGCGCCCGGTCCCAGCAAAACTCTGTTAGGGAAGATCTTCTGGAATGAAGCCTGTGCCTTCTCCAATGAGGTATAGCTACCGACGAAATGGCCCATTTCCTTCCCAAAGGTCTTGCCGAATAGGAAACGTCGTGCTGCTTCCCCTGCCTCGTATGAGGCTAGGTCGCTAAGCTTGGGATCTATTTTTAGCAGTTGGCCTCTTCTCCTTTTTGATGCAATCGCGCAGTTGGCGTTGCCCAGTAAACAGACTGCTCTCTGTGCCCATCCTGCAAGAGCGTCGCGGTCAACTTCTTCCCCTGTATATTTAGCTCTCTCGGCTAGGTCCATGATCTTTCTCTTGGCAACTCTTCCATGATCTGTCTATTCCCTTCCGGGAGTCCTTACTGGTCTTGGAAACAAAGGTTAGCATCTTGGGGTCGAGTTCGGGGGTTTCCGCTACCTTACCCGGAAGGTCTGGCCTTGGGTATTCTGCACAAAGCCACTGTCTAACCTCTTTGTCAAGGGCTTCTCTCAATCTTACGGTCATATACTGTGCCACTCTGGGTGACGGCTGCCAGTCTGAAGACCTTGGGTTTCGGATACTGTCCAGATCGAGCATGTCCTCTTGCACCTCCTCAAGGTGTTCCTCCTTACGGCCTTTCTTTCCCCCACTGGGCTTAGCCCAGTCTTCTTCTACTGTCTCTACCTCATCTTGTGAGGACAGGTCTCCTTCTGCTGGCTCCTCTTCCGAGCCTGAGTCATTTCCTCCATCAATGTCTTCCCCAGAAATGGGGGTACTGAGGCTTGGCACTGCCTGCAGTTGCAAATAGGCTTCTCTGAGCTTCGCAAAGGCGTTGGTAGCCTCTGAGGCCTTTTCTTTCGCCCCATCCTATGAGCCCAGTGGGTCATGAGAGGGTTTCCTCTTCTGGGCCTTATTACTCCCCTTACACCCTGCTTCTGAGGGTTCGGTGGGCGTGCGTCCCGTCCCTGTGGTGCCATCTGTAGGCTTGCTCAGCATTGCTTCCAGCGTCTCTAGTCTTTCCTGCAGGGGTATCACCCCCTGAGCCACTGCATCAACCAGTGAACCTAGCACCTCTTTAAAGCTGGCTGCGAGGTCCAGGGATTGCTCCTCCTCGCTCCATTTGAACTCTGACATGCTTGAGGGTGTGCTGTGTGCCTGTTACCATTGAAGGTGTCTGGGCACGCCTACGTCACTGGTCTGATGCTTGCGTGTCCTTTTTATGCCTAAACACATTTTTTTATTTTTTCTATATTTTTCCGATATACACTGTGGCTGCACCGGACTATTGTTCTCCACTGCCCAATCAAGCTGTAGGTCTTTACAATGCCTCTTATATGAGGCTTCCTGCGCCTTAACTAGGCTTAATTGACTCAGTTGGTGATAGGAGGTGAAGCACTCCTCTCCCAACGCGCTCCGCTTCACAGGAGCTTCTGTCTGAGTCTTTGCTGCTGCGGCGTGCACTGCGTAGGATTACGATCCTTCTGTGTGCTTATTCAGAATATTCTAATCATCGCCGTGGCCCGGCTCCTTTGTCTTGGAGAAATGGGCTTTCAATGCGCTCTCGGCTCTCCGGAAAGAGCTCTGGCCCGCCTCCCCAAGGGAGGGGGCTGGAGCGCTCTTTCCTCTCGTGCTGGGCAATGCAGCTCCGAAGAGGCTCTGGCTCCGCCTCCCCAAGGGTTGGAGCCGGAGTGCTCTTCGCCCGGTAAGCCGGCGTAATACGGCTTCTGTTGGGGGTCCACTGCGGCGCTGAACCCCTAGAATGCCGGGAATACTGTACAGGGTCGCCCGGTGCGGACTCTATACCTTTTCTTTATACCTGTTACATCCTGATGGAGCATGCGACCTGGGCCGCTCTGGTCGCTCCGCTTTAGCTTCATACGACCCGAAGCTAACATGCAAGCGTATCTAGTTACAAAACTCTTCTAGCTTATCACTCGGACTGCGCTGCTCCACTATTCCCACTCATGCCTCTGCAATCTTTCTGTGCTGACACAATTATAGACTGTCATTGAAACTCTAAACATAGTCATTTAGCATCCAAACATAGGAGGTGGTAAAATTGGTTCTTATCTGCTTGAAGATCAGTAAAAGAAGAGGAGGAGCTCAGGGACAGGATGTGGTCATAGCTGAGCATGGAGAGAGATGGACTACAGAGACTATGGGGATTGTTGGTCTGAGAAAAGAAAGTCACTTTGGACATTTTTACAGTATTTTGTTATTGGTTTGTTGAAACTGCTGTGGAGTAGTAATAAAAGAAGTTGAAGCATAATGCTCGCCTCCAGTCTTGCCATAGAATCACGGTTGGTGGACTGCTGGTGGCACGTTGGTAGTTCTACTACATTTTAAGAGACCCTTTACTAACCTGCGTTGAGTGGAACTTACACCATTGTCAGCTACTTGCACCATATAAAGCATGCCGACAATCTGCAGGAGCACAGCTTCACCTAGACACTCTAACTGGGACCACTTTAAGCATGTCCGTAATATGCAGGCTCACAGCATCATGATACATGGTTACTGAGTCCACTTTAAGCACTTGCAGGGCTGCAGTAAACCAGTTTGTACTTGCACCAGTATCATTTCAGGACAGTCACTATCACAGTTCAGGGACAGTTGATGGCACAGTTCAGGGGTCGGCAAAGCTGCACCTGGGAGCACCAGGGGCCACATCGGCCTGGTCCATTGATGGTGGAGCAGAACAGCCACACACTACTGGTGGCAGGGTGTCTAGGCCACTTGCTCACTCCGTCAAGCCCCAAGCCTTTCTTCTTCCTCTGGAGGCACCAGCCATGTAACTCCCCACCCAAGGCAGTGGTGGTTGGCAGTACACTGCCAGCATTAGAGGGCATACAGCGCTGCAACACTTCCTTGCTAGTTCAAAAGCTTTTTGCCACAGGGCACACCCCTTTTTACCCTTTCCTTGCAACTGGAGACAGTCAAAAGACAAAATTGCGACGGATGCTGGAACGCAGCTCTCCCCAGTCAGGAGCTTTAGAACGGAAAATGCGGGAGCAGCATGAGCTGTGCCACATGATTTTTGCGCCCAATGGTGCATACAACCATCTTTTCCAGGGTCAACATGGAGAGCTTCATAAGGCATCACCTTAGGCCCAGGAACGCCGCAGCGCTTTGCCTGCCTGTTGCACAAACAAGTGCGGGCAGCTGTGCTACTTCCTACTTCCTTTCCACTTTTTGCAGCGTTGCAGGTGACTGTTTGTGGGCCTCCAGAGATCCCTGCCCTCCCCAGGGCCCTGCTGCCAGCTTCTTGAGTTTTTACTACCCCCTGCCTTCACCGATCACGCTCTCCTCTCCCAGTCACCCTGCCGGAGTCACTTCCCGGCTCACAACCTCCGACCCATGCTCCCGAACACCCATAACACCCTGTTCCGCATCAAGCCCCCCCCCCCCAATAACCATTCCGCCTCTAACTTTAAGATCAGAGGAGCGCACTGGCGCATCAAACTCCATGGGCCTCATTCCCTCAACCCATACATTTCAGCCCATCCAAACCTCTCACCCTCCCTCTGTCCGTAGACATCTATTGAGAACGATCCCCTACACCCTGTTCATACTCCCCGCAAAATCTCCAACTCACAAGCCAGAAGAGCTCTCTGGCGCTCCAAACATCACAAGCCCCATCGGCGCGATCACTCAGGAACTCCCCCCAGACCAGCCCCCCCATCTCAGCCCTCCTCGCCCCTGCCAAACCCCCTTTGACAACTGCACTAGCACTCACGCTCTCCTGTAGTGCTCCACGTCACAACAACATCATCAACCCTCCACCAACACACACTCCATCCACACTCTCACACCTCCTCACCACCAACACCACTCCTTTGTAAACCCAGCGTCCTCTTGACAGAGTGGTCCCACAAGGACTACTGCACCTCACAAACTCCACACAGCTCGGTGCCCCCTCTCTTCACCTGGGAAACTCCCTCGCCCTACCACCCACACACCCCCCTCCCTCACCCCCAGCTCCTACTCGACCCCCGTCCCTAGACCTCCCCCTTCAAATCATTTCCCTTCTGTCAGTTGCACTCCTTTCCCTTTCTAAAAACGTTGCTTCATCCCCTTTTGCCTCTGACCCCCCTACCCTCTCTCACACGCCTCTGGCAGCCAAACCCACAGAACGCGGAAAGGGTGACCGGCCCTCTCCCTCGATTCTCCATAACTCACCACATCTTCATTGGTCCAACCCCCATCCTTTCCCACCCCTGCCATCAGACCCTCCCCTCCTCTCTCTTCCCGCCTCCACCCCCTTGAACTCAACCTCTCAACCAGTACACCCAACCCTCTAGCACCCTCCGTAATTGAACCACAAACAACTTGCTCAACCCCACTCACAACTTCTGCACCACTCACCATTCTCCCTCCCTCCTGATCATCCACACCATGTCTCTCGCATACCTACTACAGCCCACCTACTCTTCCCGCTCCCCATTGACCCAACCCACTAATCCCCCAAAGAACTAGCAAGGTCCATACTAAATGACTCCCTCACCTCTGGCATCTTTCCAGAGGCCTTTAAAATAGCGCATGTCAAACCGCTCCTAAAAAAGATATGTCTCGACCACCTTGACCCTAAGAATTACAGGCCGATCTACAACATCCGAATCCTGGCGAAACTCATTGACCGTGCTGCAATCAGGCTTCAGACCAGGCCATGGAACAGAAACCACCATGATCTCGATCTGGGACGATCTCAAGGTCTCGGCAGACACAGAGGGTTGCGCTGCACGGATCCTCCTTGATCTGTCAGTAGCCTTCAACACTGTTAACCATTCTATCCTCCTTGACCATCTCCACTCCATGTGGCATACAAGGCTCGGCACTCAAATGGATTGCCTCCTTCCGCAGCAATAGGAAACAAATCGCTCACCTCCCCCCTTTTGTCCCAATTGCTTGCACCGTGAACACTGGAGAACCCAAGGGGCATGTCACTCTGCTCTTCTTTTCAAACTCTATCTGACCTCTCTACCAGGAATCATCCGCGCGCACAACCTCACCTGCTATAACTACGCTGACGATACCCAAATTATCTTAAGAATTCCCAAAACAAGCTCCAACCCTCATCCCGACCTTGATGCTTGCCTCAGAGATATTGGCTGATGGATGACAAGAAACCACCTCCTTCTGAACCCAGATAAAATTGAGACCATGGTGTGCGGCAATCCTGCCCTTCTCCCGCAACCACTGCCATGGCCCCCCTCCCTTGGCACCCCCCCTCCTCCCTCCAAAAGCCAAAAACCTGGGCCGCTCTATGGACTCGGGCCTAACTCTCTCCCATTATATCAATAATGTATCAAAATCCTGTCACTATTTGCTGAGACTCCTAAAACGCATTTTCCCTTACCTCACCTATCCCAACAGACTCGCTGCTATTTTGTCCATTGTTATGTCGGAACTAGACTATGCCAACTCCTTATACCTGGGTTCACCGGCATACCAACTTAAACTCCAGAGAGCACAAAACGCTGCGCCAGAATCCTTCTTGCTCTGATCCACAGGGATCACATCTCCCCCATTCTCCACACCTGTCATGATCCCTACCAGGACACAGACATGTAGTGTAGGCAGAGCCTGGACACAAAGGGTTGCTGGCTGGCGCAAGTGCAAGTTGCAATCTGTTCATACTGGCAACTGCCACCTCCAAAATGGCCTCTAGTGTAGGATGCCATATGAGAACCAAGATGGCCCCAGGCAGTCCTTGTCCAATGCATTCTTGGTGGTCTAGTGATGCTGGGTGCAGCCCAGGGCTATATAAGCCCCGCCCTGGGCCATACCCTGTGTTGCCAGGTGCGCTTATTATAAGCGACTTTGAGCTTGTTTTTGCGCAAAGTCGCTTATAATATTTGAAGGTCGCTTGTCGCGGTTTTTGTCCGCTTGTTTGAGCAAATGTATGCGTGTAATTGGGCTTGTTTGCATGGCAGTCAAACCCATTACACGTCGCAGCTCCACATGGCGTCCTGCACTGGGCTGCTAGGCCAGCAAGCTATTCTGTGTTGCAAAGGGGTCGACTTGCCTACAGTCACTTGGAACAAAAACATGTTTCCAGGCACAAAGATTCAAGGAGAGAAAAACACACTGGACCTCATTAGGACCCTGGCGGATTTTATCCGCCATCGACGGACTTTTCCGCCATGGCGTAAAGTCCGTTTACGCCATGGCGGATGGTGGACTTACCGCCCCATTCCGAGGTCGGCGGGGCGGTAAGTCCCCATTGACCCATTTACCCTTCCCATTTCGGCCCCATAGGGTATAATGGGAGTGGGGAAGGAGTTAATTACGCCACCGTAAATTACGGTGGCGTAATTAACACCAAGGTCCCATAGCGCCATGGATTTTTACGCCCGCAAAAAGCGGGCGGAAAAATGACCATGGCGCTCTGGGAACTCGGAATTGGCGGTAAGGGGTCGGCGCAGCTAACGCTAGCATAAACCCCTTACCGCCAGGGTCCTAATGAGGCCCACTGTGTGCTGGAGAACGCTCCTGCTCTGACCCCTGGGTCATTTTTAGAGTCAGGGAGGAAAGGGTGGGTGAAAATAAACATTTACAGTATTCCTTCTAAAATCAAGAGCACTAGGAAAGCCACATGGCATCACTATCTTGCCATGTCGTGAAGCAACATGTTGACAGCAAGCTTAAAGGCAAGACAACAAGGTGTTTAATGTAGGTACACAAACAGATAAAGCCCGAATATAGTCAAATGTGAAGTGGGTTCAGTAATAGCCCCCCTGGAACAGCATATTGTCCTTTATGGCCTGCAATTACACCTTTGTCTTCCTCGAAGGCTGCTCTCTCCTTTAACACATGCTTAGGCATTTGGCACTGATGGGGCATTCGCATCTGAAAGGCCCCTCACAGATCGTTACCTCAGTGCCCCATCAATGCCAAATGCCTGAAAATATGCAAAACAGAAAGCCTCTTATGAAAGGAAGCCATGAAAAAGGATTGTTCTGCATTTTTCACAATAGCAAGCAAGAAGTTTGTGACAACCATTTCTACACAGTAGTGGAAAAAGAAAATGTCGTTCCGACATGCATTACTTCGCATTCTCATACTTCTAGTTTTCCATTAAT
This sequence comes from Ambystoma mexicanum, assembly GCF_040938575.1. Lineage (NCBI taxonomy): Eukaryota > Metazoa > Chordata > Amphibia > Caudata > Ambystomatidae > Ambystoma > Ambystoma mexicanum. Next base: position 233,670,555 of record NC_090921.1, read on the forward strand.
TCAGCGAAAAATAAAGCTGAACCAAAAATCTTTTGATTGAGCATTTTTTTTCTCGGAATTGATATATTACAAGGTTGCTTTAAGCTTTGGTAGATTGCAAATACAATTATCAGAGCGCTCAGTTACCAGCCTATGTGTGAGAGAGCCATCCAGTTCAAGATTCTGCTATTTGACGTTTTTCCCCCACTTGTAATTTAGGAAAACATAGTCCCATATAAGTCCCAGAATTCCAATCAAAAACAGGACCTGATGGCTTTTTCGCAAATGGTAATGGAAAACTTTAGGGCTCTACTCTGTATGGCAATACTAATTTGAGCCTTGAAATACAAAATGTAATTCTTTTTTTTACAAAGTGCAGCCTGAAATGTATGTGTTCTAATGCCCAAACGGTACAGCGGGTTAACATTTCAGCTTCACTGTTTAAACTGTGTAATCCTGGGCAAATAAACCCTTCTAGTAAACAGCACTGGCCTGAGCAGAGCCAACATTAATTTCCTCCCCTTTTTCTGCCAGTCACCAATGAGTTTTGCAGAGTACTGCCGCAGCAGGGAATGGGTGAATCTCTTTGCTATGCCCCTTTATGCTATGTCTTGTATAGCATACAGTCTACCACTGTCACTCATACATGCCAACCCTCCCGATTTAGGCGGGAGACTCCCGATTTAGAAATGAAAAATATTGCTATTTTTCACAGTCTCCCGCCTAAAATAACTTAGCCCCAATGCATTCCTATGGGGAAATATGTGTCTCCCGATTTCCCTGTGGAAATCTCCCTACCAGGTGCATCTGAATGTTGGCATGTATGGTCACTGTTTCCTGGAATTTCAGGATCTGCAGGAGGCGTGGTATGGGGCTAATTTAAGAGCAGGCAAGGTTGCTTTGTAGCACTGTTTTATGACTGCAGATATGAGAAGATGGGGCTCTCTGTGGTGTGTAAGTTGTATTCATTTAGTGAGTTGTCTGGAGCAGTAGACAATTTGCGCTCAAGGATGGTAACGTAAATTGTTTGATTGTAGTCATACATGCCAACATTTCAACCCACCTGTGCGGGACGTTACGTCTGAAAAATCGGGAAACAAAGATTTTCCCATAGGAATGTATTGGGCAAAGATTTATTTTAGGCGGGAGAACGTGAAAAATAGCAATATTTTCCACGAAAAATTCGGGAGTCTCCCGCCTAAATCGGGAGGGTTGGCACGTATGTGTAGTGCATGCCGGACTTGTGTTTGAGGAGTGTGGAGGATTGAGTTCAGGGCCGTCACAAGGGGGGGCAGGGGGGGCAAACTGCCCCGGGCCTCGCGCTCAGGGGGGGCCTTGCGCGAGCGGTGCGGGCGGCTTGAGCGCGAGGCCCGGGCGGCTTTGTATTTTATTAAACAAAACAACATCTCCTCTCCAGTCCCAGAATTGTTTGTTTTCACACAGAACCTCGGGGCCTCGCGGGCGGCGCCGGCGGCTGTGCATTTTACAACATGATGCATCACATCGATCTGAGATCTCCAGTCCCAGTGACAGACATCACAATTGTTTGTTTTTTCTCTTTCATGCAGAACCAGGGGTGGAGGGGTTGGGCTGGCTGGGGCAGGGGGATGGGGGCGTGGGGTTCAGCATAAATCAACAAAGCAAGGTAACACTCATTGTTACCTTGCTTTGATTTGCAGCATGCATGCATGATGTATGCATCATAAATTATGATGCATGCATCAGGCAGCATGTATTTGCAAACCAATTATGCAAAATTGCAAATTGCAAACAACAAGAGGGCCTGGGCCCGGGTGCAAGGGATGGTCTGTCTGGTGCTCAGGAGACAAGACAACAAGTGTTTCTTTGTAATTGCAAAGATACGATTCACACCTGGCAGCCAGGCTGCCTGCAGGGGAAAGCGGCGCCGGTGTGCACTGTGCACATGAAAGACTTTGAAAGTTGCTACTTACACTTGCTACTGCAACTAATGGCCAGGCCAAATTGAAATGCCAGGGCGCCCGCCCCTATATTATGCCCTCCCTCTGACCCTTCTGCCCTCCCTGACACAGACTAGTAGCTGAAGCTGGCATTCAACAGGTGCTGCCTGCTGTGCACATAGAGGACTGGGCTGCAGTCAGAGCCTTAGCCACGCACAGAGGAGGACCAGTGCCACAGCCAGGACTCAGGCGTCCTGTCCACCAGGACAGACCACCAGGACTCAGTGGACCAGGTCAACTTCGAGGAGGCAGCCAGGAGGCCAGGCCGGGTCCCGGGAGTCCAGGAGAGAGACCATCGAGCCAGGCCCAGGACCACAGTGAAGCAGCGGCGGGCCGACTACGGTACCCCAGCCCAGCCCAGGAGGGCATACAGCGGCACCGGCAGTCGGCACTCAGGCAGCCACACCCCCACACCCTGACCCAGGCCGGCCGCGGCGCCGGCACAGGCGAGGCGAGGGCAGGCGAGAGGCGACAGCAGCCAGTGTCAGTGACAGACACTTGGAGGTAAGAGAAAAATGTCTGCCTGTTGCTCTATATGGGGTAATGTTCGTGGCTCTATCTCCCCCTACTGGTCCCTCTCTCTCTCTGTCTCTCTCTTTCTCTCTCTCCCCCTCCCCTTCTCCCCCCCACCCATTTCTCCATTCAATCTCTAGTTGCCATGCATGTCATACCTGCCCACCTACTCTTCGGCCCCTCTGTCTGTGCATATAGTGTTCCCTGATGTCACCTCTGCACCCGTCCTTCTGTCCGTCCAGCCATTGCATCGTTCGTGACTTGCTCATGCACTCTGCCTCCTCTGTTTGTCCGCCTGCTCTTTGATCTGTCTGTCTCTCTGTCTGCACCTCTCTCCTCCGGTCTTCGCATATTCTGCCTGTCTTCCAGGCCATCCTTTCTGCGGCCCTGTCTGTTGGTCTGTCCATCCGGTCCGATGTTTCTGCATATCTCTCCCCTAAACCTTTGGTCACTTTCTTCTGTCAGCCTATCTATCTTCTATTTACTCTGTCTCACTCTATCTCTCCTGCCATCCATCATTAAAATCTTCCATATGTCCATCTGCCCATTCGGCAATACTTTTGTGAATCTGTCCGTACACCCATTCTTCACTCACGTGTCTGTCCGTCCGTCCGTCCGTCCATCCATCCATCCATCCATCCGTCCCAGCTTGCTGCATTGCATCTGTCCACTTATCCGTCCAGCCCTCAACTCTTTCCCCATCCCCTCTCCCATCCGCACCTCTTTCGAACCATCATCCATCCATCCGCTCACCCATAAACACATGCATCCACCCATGCCTGAATCCATTCATCCATCCATCCATTCACAGGGCTTTCTCTCGCCCCTGCTGGCTTCTACGAAGGGACTGCATTCAGTAATTCGCCTCGTGCAGAGATCTGTGTGCCAGCTGCCGAGCAAGTTGCCCACCCACTCATCCTTCTCAGGTCCATCAGTAGTACTTGCTTTGTTGGATATAGCGCTTTCTGCAATCGTGTTTGCCCTTCGTAACGCTCTAAACACAGGCTTTGCTATTACATTTGCAATGGCGCTAAACGGTGAGTGCGGTTCACTTCAGAAACAGTATTGGCTATTAAAGCCTTTGCAAACCTTGGTATAGTCTAGGCGCTATATAACCTAACAGTTATTGTGAAAATAGGAAGTGTCACCAGAGTGCTTCCATAAAGAGTTGCATGACAGTCGGTACAAAGAAGTACAGTGCAGCTTCAGAGTATAGCTTTAAGTCAAAATTCACTAGTGGATTTAGTATCGGTGAAAAGTGCAAAACGGCGGGTCCACCGTGCCTAAAACCCTCCCCGTGCCCTCCCTGATCTATTCTATACGCTATGATGTTTGGATACTGACATTGTTGGCATTAGTATGGGCACGGAGAGTGGTGACCAGTCGTGCAATTCTCTCCTGTAGTGAGTGATTCGTGACGTGGACACTCACTAATGCACCCTATAGTAGCAGCGAGGACAGGGATGCAGTTAAGAGTGTTAAGGGGTCGCACAAAGGTTACTGTCCGACTTGTGTGCAGTGCAAAATGTGGCAAAGTCTCATGCCTCTCGTTCTCACAGTCATCTGTCATGGCTCTCTCATGCCTCTCGTTCTCACTGTCATCTCTCATGACTGTCTCATGCCTCTCGTTCTCAGTCATCTCTCATGCACATGGACCTCTCTCATGCCTCTTGTTCTCACAGTCATCTCTTATGCACATGGGCCTGTCTCATATCTCCCCTTCTCACAGTCATCTCTCATGCACACAGGCCTCTCTCATGTCTCCCGTTCTCACAGTGAGTCATCTCTCATGTACATGGGTCTCTCTCAAGTCTCATGCCTCTCGTTCTCAGGCCTCCTTCATGCACACAGGCCTCTCTCATGCCTCTCATTCTCAGACATCTCTCATGCTGATAGGCCTCTACTAAGTTCACACACCCTCATCCTCATATTTCTTTGTGCTCACAGAGCATGCTTCCCCAAGTGCCTACTTATTTCTCTCTCTCTCTCTCCTCAGACCTCTCTGGGTTTGCAGTCCTATCTCATGGTTTTCAGGACTCTTTCTCGGTTTGCAGTCCTCTCTCAGGCTTTGAATGCCTCTCGCTGGGTCATTCCTCTGTGCTTGCAAGCCACCCATGCTCACTGGCCTCTCGCAACCTTGCAGCCCTCTTTCATGTCCAAGCCTCTCTCTGTGAGATCACAGGCCTCCTTCTGAAAATGTAGATCCCCTCCTGCTTTTCATACGAATCATACCTGTCATAGGTATTGCAGATCTCATTCATGTTCCCAGACCTCTCTCTGGATTTGCTGGGCTCTGTGTCCAGATCTGCAGGCATCTCTCTGGGGGATTACTGTTGCTCAGCTCAACCTCAGTACCCAACGTGCCAGGCCTGCCCGAGTTTACACTGTCTGAAGGGAACACCTCACCAAGGTTGGCGAGGTCTAGAGGTGCCGTTTCATTTTGGCTTTCCGTGTGTGTCATTTGGTGATTTGGAGCTCGCTTATAGCCACTTTGTCTCGGCTGGAGGAGGAGGAGACTTCTCTCAGTGAGTGAATCACCTTTCCAACTATGGCGGGCACTTTTCTCTCGCCTCCTGTCACCCGAGTGTGCAGCTGGTCTTTTCTTCTGTTGCTGCTGTCCCCTCAAAACCAGCGCACTGAGAGGCAAGAGGGCCTAGGCAGATTTCATCTCCCCCCGGATGGGGGAAAAACAGACAGCACAAGGCCTGGCAGCTTAGATATTTGATTGTTATGTATCACATGATATGATATTTTATTTGTATCGCGCTCGTACACAGGTATTTCAGAGCACGACTAAGCAAGGGAGGGGAAACAAGGAGAACACAAAACATTATCTAAATAGGTATGAGAGTTGCCAGGTAGAGGGAGCAGCAGTGACAATAGCAGATGTGACAGTATATGGTATGCAAGGGGATGCTGTACGATACTGTTTGGCAACAGCAATGAGTCATCCTGTGCTCACAGTAGTGTTGCAAAACACAGACCTATTTACTGACCCTCACAGGTCTCATTCACATCACTTGGACCGCAATTAGAGCAAGTTTAACAACACACAAATCACAGCGTCCTTATAATTACAAGTTTGTTAGAAAATAAGCAACAGAGTGGAGAGCGGGAAAGGGCAAGAAGCGTAGGCATTTTGTGGACATCCACACGCACTTTATTTAAATAATAACAGCATGATATATTAACATAAGCTCTGAAGTGAAGCACAGAGCTGCTGATAAGACACAGTGTGATTAAATGATCTGCCCAGGATCACACACTTTGGTTAAATGGTGAAACCGGGATGGGGACAATTTAAGCAACTGAGCCCATCTTCACAGGTTTAGTTGCAAGTGCTTGAAGACAATGCATGCACTTCTTTCAACAGTGCAAATGCTTTGCTGTGACTCGTGCGCCTTGTCTATGACAAACCAAGTCTGGAATAAACCTTTCTTCAGCTTAGAAACATGGCTTTGCTTTAGTTGATTTGCAGTCATAAGACTAAACCATATGCGAGTTCTTCCATAAATAAACTCAAGTAGAGATTTCTCGCTTCACTTATTTACGGTGCCACTGGCCAAGTGCAAAAAATGAAGGGGCCTCACCAAATGTTTTGCCCCGGGCCTCGTACCTCACCCTGTGACAGCCCTGATTGAGTTTGTGCATCTGTGGTGAGCTAGGGTACTATTTAGGGATATTTATGCCTTCTGGTGGTGTACATGATATTGGTAGCCTGTGCTGTTTCTACTTAACACTATTGCTGTATTTCTACAGCATTTTAGGTGTGCGCTTTTTTTTCAGCTTATTTTGATGGGAGACAGCTTGTTTTGGGCTTCTTTTGGAAGGGCATTCAGCTTATTTTTTCTTTCCGACCTGGTAACACTGGCCACACCCAGTGCTTAGCGTTTTCTCTGGCTGCAGATTACAAGCAGCGTAACGCCTACTGCCCACGACAGACTCCACGTGCTATACGGCTTTCCTGCAAAGCCTTGCTTACCTGATCTGAATTCAGAAGCCACTCAGTTGCAAGAATACTCACTGTTGGAGTACCCGAGTACACAGAAGGGCTCATTCCATTCACCTAAGAGAGCAGAAACAACAAGAAATAACACTCGGTAAGGCGAATATCAGCATCAGAGCTCTCGCAGCACGCCCTCCGCGCTCCGGCTTACCTCCGATCGGAGAGCAGGAGTTTTCTCTTCACTCCAGCTGATTTGTGCATCGGAGGGCCATTGCTTTCTAACCGAAGCCTCCAAACTGCATACGGCCGGAAAAGGAAGGAAAACACCACATTTGCAGCGTATGAAAAAAGGAACAGACATTGTACAGACTGCAAAACGAACGTAAAAAACACTGCATCATTGCTACTAGCGCAGGACAATATTTGAGCATAGCAGAAGCAAAAGAGGACATTAAACTACGTGCGTGGACATTGTTAAACAAAACGCAGGGCAGAACCCTTACCTACTGGCATCACGAGCGCCGCAGCAGGACTGGGCCTCAGGGAAGCAACAGGGAGACAGATGTCAACCTGATGTTCTGCGCCTCACTTTAATGCAAAGGTGAGCACTTCCCCACCTGACTAGAACACAAGCCGGACAGACCCCCTTACCAAGCCCACTCGATGGCGCAGCAGCAGTGTCACCTCATACAAGTGACCACCCCAGTTACCGTCCCCTTAGCCCCACCAGAGAGATGATCCAACAAAAATATGCTGTTGTCATGAATCAGTGTCGGCTTCACTTCCTGTGTCGTCCAGGGTAATTTCTGACCGACCAAACCAAGGTGGCTTTTGTCCTGTCTTACCTAGGGGGGAATGCAGCCAGTTGCTCAATGCCGATGGTTTGCCGGGATGACCCCATTCTATACAATTTTGCCGGTTTCCAGCAAGAACTGGATAAGCTCTTTGCCCGCCTAACCCAGGGGCATGCCTTAGATGGGGAGTTGCTGGCCCTTCAACAGGGATCCCAGGATCTGTTAGTGTACATTACCACGTTCGACCGGCTGGTAGCCGAGACCAACTGACCCGAAGCCAAGAGTACTACCCTGTTTTACCGGGTTCTCTGTAGTGAATTGAAAGACATCTTGGCATAGGTCGTGAATCCACCTGAACGCTGTGCAGAATACATCAACTTAGTGGTGCAACTAGATCACCGGTTACAGGAAAGACGGTCCGATAGGTCTCGTATTGAGGGCCATCCCTTGTATGTACGTCCCTGGGAGATCCCATCTTGAACGACAGAAAATGTTTATATTGCAGCAAGGCGTGACATTTCCTAAAGGACTGCCCAAGTAAAACACCCCGGAAACCAATTGGAGCTATCAATGTCATAGGTATACCACCAGAACCAAAGTAGCCGTCGGAAAAAATCTATGGTTCAACAAGAATAGAGATCGGCTTGTCCAGAAAAGAGAGAACGTCAACGGTCTCGCATCTTACAACACCGGTAATCCTACTGTGCCCCAAACAGCCTCAACGAATGCATGCCTTGGAAGCATACATTGACTGTGGAGCAGTAGGAAACTACATGGACATCACTGTGGCCCTACGGATAGTTGTGCCCATTCAAAAAAGGGAAAAAGCGGATAACATTGTGTCTGTGGACGGAACACAGTTGTCACCTGGACCACTGACCCAATGTACAGGGAATGTTGTATTGTTATGCCATGACAGCCATCGGGAACACATAGCCTTTGACCTAATTAACGCACCCCCGTTCCAGCTTATACTAGGTATGCCCTGGTTGGAGTGTCATAACCCGGCCATAGACTGGTGAACCCACTCATTGACTTTCTCAGCCGAGTGCGCTCACACTTGTTATCCAGCCACATCTGTCAAAGTTCAAGAGCCAGCATCCGGATCACACAACAAGGAACACCAGGTGGTAATCGGTATCATCAGACAATTGCCTCCGGAATATGAATGCTCTGAGGACGTCTTTCAGAAAGACCAAGCTAACACCCTGCCACCTCACAGACCCTATGACTGCCAAATTGACCTGGCCCAGGAGTAGTGGTGGCTGGTGAGTTTGAAAGCTGGTGGGGCATACATCTGCCAGGGGAAATTCTTGAGCGAGCACGCGCAGCGTGCAAACCCACACCACCCAATGTGGGTGCGGGGGGTTGTCCCCCGTGAAATATTTGGGAAAATGGCCTCCAAAATGTTCACCGAAATATGACAAAAGCATTAGGTTTTACATACTAATGGTGGTACATTATTCTTACGTGTGCAAGTATGATTGTGTATTTTATAGCAGCTTGTATTGAGAATAGCTGGTACTATGTTGTATGCATAAAGAAATTCATTATATAGTCAGTAATGATGGAAACATATATGTTTGTCGTGCTGTTACTGGCATTCATATGCGTTCATCCTCTTACAAAGGTGTAAACTAAGCTAAAATATTACTTTAGTTTTGGACCACTTAATTAATGCAACATTTGTCCTACCTTGTTCTGGGGCTTTAAATGTGCGCTTTGCGGAGCTCACATTACAAAATTAATTTGCTGCAGCTCTTCAGGCACCTGATTTATAAGCACTCTGCGTGTCCTTCGCTGAAGTCCTGTTAAAAACAGCATTGGCAAAGCCACTGAGGTCCTGTTCAAACACAAGCATTGACAAAGCCAACATTTTTGGCTTGTCCATAGGTTTTAAGTTTTTGACAGGCACTGCTATTAGATGCCAAGGTACTCGCACCATGTTTCTGCTTCACTGGATTATTTAAATGTCTTTATAAATACTGTATATGAAGAGCGTGCAATGCAAGGGGCCTTAAGCTCTTGCTCAAACTTGAACTAACGTTAACTTGGGAGGCTGGTCACACACAACACTCCTGCAGGTCATTTGAGGTAAGCATGAAGGCCGTAATAATCATACCAAATAGAAAATAAGACTACGAATACCAGAATGCAGTTGGGCTATAAAACAAGGCGTTCTGAAGGGAGCCTGTGTGTGTGCAAAGCCGATTGGAAACAAGCCTTCCGGAGGGCCCAGCACTAGCATTCACTAGCATGCCTGCTCCCTAGATTCAATGGGAATCGCTTCTTATCTATTTGATTCTCGGTGCTGCTCAACAGAAGCGAGCACAGGAAGCTGCTATACATACACAGCGCGCGGGAAGGGTTCTCTCTACCACAATTGCCCCATTGCTACCTATATGGCGCCTAGATTTTGACCCATTTTTGTGACATTAACCCCCAGACATGAACAATCTTTATTGGAATTACAATCTGCAGCCCTAAATCTTTCAACGCCCGTTCCACTTCGCACCCCAACGCTAACCTTTCTGACATCTGTAATGGCTGAAAAATGCATTACAATTTAAATAACTGTCAACGTTCACAAGGCGAGTCTTAGGCCGAATCCTATGCTGTTCCCTTAGGGAGCACTACAGAAGATTAGGACTACAGGTCTATGCAATAAATCCCCTTTGGTATCAGTCTGTACCACACAGATTTAGTTGGTAGCTGTGGCTGAGCAGCCAGACGTATCTCAAGAAGAGGATGAGCAGTATTCAGGGTTTACACAATAGGACTACAGCACTATGGAACAACTACAGCACTATGGAACAAGGAAACACTGACCAAAGCTTTGTATCAAAAAGAAGATAGATATTTATTTTACACACTCTTAGTTCTATACACAAATTACTATCCTTAAAGCAAGTTAAAACAGTCAAGAAAAGTATACACAACCCCCTATTTAAATTGTAGACAAGTTTGAGCAAGAGTGAAAACTTAGCAAAACGGCATAGTGTAAACCAAGCAGAAATGGCACTCTAACAATTTCTTCAGAGGGAGGGAAAGGTCAAGTTATACAGGGTTAGACTCCTAAACACACCAGCAACACTTCCCAATTGGAATGTGAACAGGTTAGGCAAGGTAGTACTTTAGCATACGCAATACTTAGGTGAAAACCGAGCAAAATGGCACTTCAACAATATATAAAGGGGAAGGAAAGGTGGCTATAAGAGATTAGGTGCACCAACACATTTCTTGATGAGAAGCAATCTAGAGAAGGCAGTTGTAACTGAAATAGCCAGAGTCAATAGGCCTGTGCCAGAGTCAATGGTACAAGGCAAAGTGCCCAGGTTCAAACAGTTCTAGTGGCTGCAGTAAAGTCTTTGTTTAACAGTTGAAAAGGAGGGTGCAGACGATAGGGACGGCCAGGCCAGAAGGTAAGTAAAGGATTTAAAACACCTTTGCAGTACCCAACGAAACGGGAGGCCTGGTGGAACAATGTACATTAAAAGTGGAAGAGGCTCCTGTGGTGGCGGTAGTTCCTGGCAGTTCCTGCAGTACGGGAGATCCAGCAGAGGAAGAGAGGCTCTCGTCGTGGAGGAAGGTTAGAGTTACTGCACTGCCCAGGGATGAAGCCAGCCGCGGTGCTGCCAAAACGGAATAAAAGTTACGCTCCTTTAAATCGCGGTCGTGGTGGACAGGTGCCTGGCTATCCGGTCTCCTAGTGCTGGGCACTGGCGATTCGACAAAGGCAGGTCCTAGAAGGTGATTGGCGAACTGGTTGGTCCCACCAGCTCAAGGGAAGAAGGCTCTTGCAGGTGAAGATCTTCTCTTGTCATTGGAGAAAAGTGGTGAGGATCTGCAGCAGGGCTTCACCGGTGGTTCAGTCGTTGCAGATGTCTTTGGCTTCTCTCCTCCTCGGATTTCTCAGGTCCAGTGGCGACGTCTATCTTCCAGTCCGCAGGTCCCTGCTTTTATGCAGAAAAAACCCCATTCATACAGCCTAGCTGTCACTCACACATCCTGGCGGGATAACCCCTCAGCCTATAAGGGCAGAGTGTGACTTGGGTTGCATAGGCAACCTGGTCCAGGGCGCCTATTACCCCTCCCACACATCCTGTCTACCCCAGACTCACTGGCGCCTAGAGGAGGGCTTCTGTCCAGAAGCCCGCCAAAAGGACGAACAAAGAGCCCCGACCTCGGTTTGGATTACAGAGAGCAACACGAGAAAGAAATATTATTAAAGATCTGGCAAAAGAAAAACACCAGATTAAAGTTAATTTTTAAATAACCCGGCGGTATGTTAGAGGCTGTCAGTAAAAGTGGTAGCCTCGAACAATGGGAAAATCCCATAGGAAAATATGCAGCCGAATATTTATGGTAGTAACCACTGCCACCAGCCAGAAACTTTGGAGAGAGGGACTGGAAAGTACCCTCTCGAAAATGAACACCAGGGAAAAACTATTAACCCTTCCCAGTACCTCCATAGTAAGATGGGTTGTACTGGTTTTGTTCATAACTATTGACTGGCAAAGTCAATGGTCACTTTGCAAGCTCTGGGAGACAGTAGTCAGTCCCAGGGTATGGAGTCTATGTTTGGGGGTCACTGTGACACCCCTGTGTTACCGCACTGAGGGTGCTGTGTAACGCACATGTAAAAAGATGATACCTATGGAGTGAGAAAACTCCATAGCTCATAAGCACAAAAAATAGCATGAAACACACATCATACATATGCCTAAGAGTGGGAAAAAGAGTCTCACTCTTAGCAGGAGTAAAAAATAAACCCTTGAAATCCAGAAAAGCTGCTGGGGGACTCTATAGGTAATGGAAATTAGCCTTTTATGATAATTCTCCCTAACAGCGAGTCTTCCCCCCACACCCCATGTAAGTATGCTGTCTCCTACATTACAGTCTTTGGGGCAACCTTGCCAGTGCCTAGAAACACGAAAACAGCCCGGTACCGCAAGATCCGCCGACATTCCATAACATGAATTTACACCCCCACCCCCGAGCGGATGTAAGTCAGTGGCATTACAATGAATGCACAATGTTTTCTCTGCACTGCACCACACCTCACCCCCTAAATAAGCAGCTGCCACTGTGGTGCTGCAGGTATCACAGCTTGACAAAATGCTGGCAAATTATAAGAGAATCTGGCTCATGTCCCCCAACTTCATAGCCATTGCTTTAGAGACACCACATGTTTTTAACCCACCCATAGCACTCCTCAGCTGCCCAGACACTTAAACAGAAAGCTAGATTACAAAAGAAGCCCCTCTGAGGGTGAAAATGCGTTCTACAAATACACATGTTGTTATGTTAGAAAGAGGAGCACAGATTCTAGAAGTAATGCAGGAAGTAATGCCAGAGACCAAGGGTGAAGAGTTCAAAGGAGGGGCCAGAGGAGCACGGGGAACCCACAGGGGGCCAGTTACAAAGTGAAAACGTTTGTTGAATTGTCCCACCTTTTGTTTTTTGAGCATTTTTCGGAAGCCTGTTCACTAGAGGTGCGTCAGTATGTTGCTGACCAGAACATTTTGCACCCCTTTAAGCTGGCTAGGTTGGCCGACAAGTGGGTTCTCCCACCGGGTGTCCCCTAAGGACTCCAGTGGGAAGGACAAGGATAAAGAAAAGGGGACCTCTCAAAAAGCTGAGGAGTCCCAGAAGCAATCACAGTCGGGTAAACCAAAACCTTCCTATCCTAAAACCTAAAGTGGGGATAAGTCTGTTGTGGGTGGGAGTAAGAGTAGTGGTCTGCCTGCTGCAAAGCAGGGTCCTAGTGGTTCCAGTACCGTACCCCACACTCCCTGCACTTGTTGGGATTGTGGGGCTCTGGATCACCGACCCAAGTGTAAGGGTAAGGCACTTGGAGTCCAGGCTGTCCGCCAGACCTACCCCTACTCCGTACCTGAGGTGGAGGCCACTGTCCTCCCCTCCTCTACCGGGATCACATTCGGTGCTCCCGTAGAGATTTCCTTAGTGTCCCTTGGGGCCTGGGACCAGTACGCAGAAGTACTGACAACTATCCCACAGAACACACATAGGTTTTTGAGAAGTGTCCTCTTGAATGGCCAACCTTCTACTGGTTTGAGAGACACTGGGGCAAGCATGACAGTGGTGGACAGGATCCTGCTCAAGCCAGAGGACTATGTAGGTGCTCCTCTGAGAACCACAAGGTTAGCTGGTGGGCCTCCCAAATTATCGCTTGCACTCTTAGTCAAAATCACGATTAGAGACAAGACAGCAAAGCTTCCGGTCCTGGTTCAGGACAACGTGTCTACAAACATTTTGTTAGGCAACGATTCGGTCAAGTTGGGGATGATCATGGATGGTCTACCCATGGCTGCTGTTGCGGTCACCCGATCGCATGTCACACAGGGTCCGGCTGCGAGGAAACGGAAAAGTAAGAAGGCCACCTCTGTGGAGGGGACTCAAGCTCTTCCTGCTGTTCCGACAGCACCCATTGAGATCCATGCTCCGGACGGGCTGGGTACAGTGGTGAACCCCGTCTCAACTCCTGTGGGAGAAGAGCCAAAAGACTCTCCTTTGGGAGAGGTGCTCGACCCGGAGGACCACCCCAACCTTCAATGCTTGTTAGCTGAAGGGGGACCCTCTCGGGCGGACCTCTTTAAGGGTCAGAGAGAGTGCCACTCTCTCAAGGGTCTGAGAGATAAGGCCCTGTCCCAGGCACAAGGAGAAGTGCCTAGGACATTACGGATCTATTGGGAGGGTGAGCTCCTTGTTAGTGAGCCCACTAAGCCTGAACCTGGTGCCCTCAAGAGGTTGGTGGTACCTCAGGTTTACAGGCCCTTCCTGCTGCAGTTCGGGCATGAGGTGCCCTTAGTACCAAGAAGACTAAGCAGAGGCTCTCTGCCCATTTCTACTGGCCACGGATGGGAGTAGAAGTGGAGTCCCACTGCAAGACCTGCCCCACTTGTCAGTTATCTGACAAGACTAGAGGCAGTGTTATTGCCCCACTGCGGCCATTGCCAGTGGTTGGCACACCGTTTGAGAGGGTGGGCATCGACATTGCCGTCCCCTTGACCCTCCCACTTCACGTGGACATCGGTTCATCCTGGTCTTGGTCGATCATGCCACCAGGTACCCTGAGGCTATACCCATTCGGAATGTTACTGCCCAGGTGGTTGCCAGGACTCTCCTGGGCATTTTCACTCGTGTTGGATTCCCTAAGGAGGTTGTCTCTGACAGAGGATCCAACTTCATGTCTAGTTTGAGAGATTTAATAAAACTCTCAAGGGCATGCTAGGCGCTTTGGAAGAGCCCCGAAGGAGGAAATGGGATCTCCTCCTACCATTCCTACTGTTCGCTTACTGGAAGGTACCTCAAGAGGGTGTTGGTTTCAGCTCCTTTGAGTTACTCTTTGGACATCCCGTGAGGGGGGCCCTTGCCTTGATCAGAAAAGGTTTGGAGGCCACCCCTCCCGGTCCCGCCAAGCAAGTAGGGGACTATGTGTTAGGCTTCAGACAGAGGATGATACAGATGATGGGTCAGGTGACAGCAAATCTCAAGGTCAGCCAGGAATTGAATAAGTACTGCCATGACCTTAAAGCATCTCAAGTGGATTGGACTCCGGGACAGGAGGTCCTTGTGATGGAGCCTACTAAGCCTCGAGCCTTGGCAGATAAATGGACTGGACCCTTCAGGATAATCTCCAACATGGGCAAGATCAATTTTCTGGTTGACATGGGAGTAACCGGGGTAGCCCCTCAGGTATTCCATGTTAACAGGCTCAAGCCTTTCCACCGGCGAGCAGAAGTCTCATGTCTATTGCTAGCTACAGAGCAAGAAGAGGATGAGAGTGAGCCCCTTCCTGATTTGCTGCATAGCAACCCGCAGGATGGCTCAGTGGAGGGAGTGCATCTCTTTCCCGATCTGACGACAGCGCAGCAGAAGGCCTGCAGGGCTTTGCTCCGGCAGTATGCCTCTCTGTTTTCACTGACACAAGGCCTTACACCGTGGTGTAGGCACAAAATTGACACTGGTGACAGTGTGTCTGTCAAAAGCAGGTGCTACCGTATGTCAGATACCGTTAAGAGCCACATCCAGACTGAGGTTGCCAAGTTGTTGGATCTGGGTGTTATTGAACCCTCAAGCAGTCCCTGGTCCAGTCCGGTGGTGCTTGTCCCCAAGGCAAGTTCCCAGGCAGGCACCAAGGATTGGAGGTTCTGTGTGGACTACCAAGGAGTCAATGCCGTCACCAAAACTGACGCACACCCATTAGCCAGGGCTGATGAGCTCATGGAGACCATAGGTGCTGCCAAATTAGTGAGCACCTTTGACCTGACCTCAGGCTATTGGCAAATAACTCTGATGGGCCATGCCAAGGAAAAGACAGCGTTCTCAACACCTGAGGGACTCTACCAGTTTAGGGTCATGCCTTTTGGGTTGAAGAATGCCCCTGCCACCATCTAGATATTGGTCAATCATGCACTCAGTAGGCTAGAAGCCTTTTGTGTGGCCTACTTAGACGTCATTTCCATCTACAGTTCCACCTGGGAAGAGCATTTGACACATCTGCATAAGGTGTTGGAGGCCTTGAAAAGGGCTAACCGTACTATCAAGGCCACCAAGTGCCAGATAGCTCAGGGAAAAGTCACATATCTTGGTCATGAGGTAGGAGGGGCTCAAATCCAACCTCTCCCCAGTAAAGTACAGGATGTACATGATTGGGAGACTCCCACTACTCAAACCCAGGTGAGAGCCTTTTTGGGCCTCACTGGGCATTATCGCAATTTCATGGCGGACTATGGAACCATAGCTGTACCACTGACAGCCCTGACTTCACCCAAACAGCCTAGAAAGGTTAATTGGACTGAAGACTGTCAGAGGGCCTTTGATGGCTTGAAAGAAAGTCTGTGTAGGACCCCCATGTTGTGTGCCCCTGATTACAGCAAGCCCTTTATCGTTCAAACTGACGCCTGTGACACCGGAATTGGAGCTGTCTTGTCCCAGTTAGATGACAAAGGAAGAGAACATCCCATCATATTCATCAGTAGACAACTTAAGGGTAGAGAACTTAGGTGGGCTACGGTTGAAAAGAAATGTTTTAGTATAGTTTGGAGCCTTAGGCGTTTTAGACCTTACCATACCGGGTCTACCTTTAAGGTCCAAACCGATCATAAGCCCCTGAAGTGGCTTATGCAGATGAAGGGTGAAAACCCGAAGTTGCTCAGGTGGTCCATTAGCCAGCAAGGGCTAGACTTCACCATAGAGCATAGACCAGCGAAGAGTTACGATAATGCAAATGGCCTTTCCAGAAGGTATGTTGACCGTCTGGATGAAGGGTGTCTATCTCGTGGGAGATTAGGCACCCTAACCTCAGTCTGGGGGGGCACTGTGATGCTGGCAATGCATCGGATGGACAGGGTCTCCGTTTCCTTGTCCTTTACTGCTTTTTATCATGTGTTGTGTCGTGTTTTCCGCACAGGAGTTCATGTGGGACTCCTGGCGGTGCACTTCTCTCTTTTGGTTTGGTGTACAGGCCCATGGGATACCCTTATGGCACCCATGGGTGGGGGTACAACCCTGTGCCCCTAGTGTATGTTTTTGGGCACATGTGTGTGGCCCGAAGAGCAGGGTACGGGCTGGTGGCAGCTCCGTGCTGAATTGACTGGTGCCCTGAGCGTCCTCCATTTTGAGATGCTCAGGCCCTGTCATTGGAATCGGTAGATTCCTGATGGAGACAAGATGGCCCCGTGGCCTCTTGCCTTCCATCGCCTGTTACGTTGATCTTCCCAAAGTCCCAGGAAACCCTGACTCTGTCCCTTCCGTCTGACTGGCTGTTGGGTGGAAGTTCCATATATGGTAGTGTGGGGAAGTGCCGACCAGAATGGCTGGAGCCTTCCCAATGACCGTATGTTGTGGGTACACCTGTGTGTGGGACCTGGGCGAATCGAGTGTGTGACGAATCTACACTTCTTGTTGTGGATGTCTGGTATCTGGTGTTTGACACAATGGGCCTCATTACGACCTTGGCGCTAAGTGAAAAACGATGGCGGTAAATGGTTACCGCCATCGTTTTCCGCCAGGCACGATTATGACCCGTGACCGTTAACTACGATGCCATTAGCGCCATCGTAGTTAACGCTGCCGCTAACTGCACCAAGGGAGCGCGCACGCGACCTCCCACACCGTACTTAGCGCCATGGCGGTAAGGTACGCGAATGCCGACCCGAGCGGACATGCACCTAACGCCATCACCCAGGCCGTTAAGTACCTTACCGCCATGGTGCTAATTACGCCATCGCGAACCAACCGTAAAGGGACATGTAAAGTGAATGCAGCTGCCACAGGTGCACAGAAACAGCACAGGTGAAGGCAATACAGACTCAGGAAGCACAAAAAGTGCACACCCCACCCCTTCCCACACCCAGTCACACTCCACAATGATACCAATACGACTAGCAATGTTGGGGCTGGAGGACCTGATAGCAATGCGAGTGCTACAACTGCAGCAACAACAACAACAACAACAACAACAACAACAGGCTGCACGGAGGAGACGCAGGAGGAGAAGGAGGGCAAGGCAGGGCCAGCTAGCCCCACCAGCACAGCCAGTGGCACCACGCAGGCAGCCCCCAATCCCACGCATCAGAGCCAGTCCATTCAACCTCACTGCAGAGCAGATCCATACCCTGTACCGTTTGGACCGGGACACCATTACCGCCATCGTAGACATGACACACAACGACATCGTCAGCATGATAGAAAGTCCAACCTCCATCCCACCCCTACTGAAGGTAGTGTCTGTACTCCACTTCCTGGCCACAGGCACCTATCAGCACACAGTGGGGCACTTGCATGGAATCTCACAACCATTATTCTCACGTACGCTCATCCAAGTGCTCGATGCCCTCCTCAAGCACACAGATGACCACATCTCATTACCACGGACTGCCCAGGAGATTGCAAACACCAAAGTGGGATTCCATGCACTAGCAGGCATACCTGGTTGCATTGGTGCCATCGACTGCACCCATGTGGAATTGGTTGTTCCACGTGCCATGGAGGTACCGTACCGCAACCGGAAACAGTACCACTCAATTAACGTGCAAATGGTCTGTGACTCCAACAAGATCATCACACATTGTTGTGCCCGATTCCCCGGATCAACCCATGACGCAATGGTCCTGAGGAACTCCACAATACCACGCTACATAGAGCGACATGCAGGCCCAAGATCCTGGCTACTCGGTGAGTCCAATGTCATGACCATGGAAATGTGAAGTGGGTAGGTGAATGACGTACCGATGCATACTCCACCTGGCTGAAAGGGGGGGGGGAATGATGCATACTCCACCTGGCTGAAAGGGGGGGGAATGATGCATACTCCACCTGGCTGAAAGGGGGGGGGGAATGATGCATACTCCACCTGGCTGTGAGTAGCAGAGAGAACGGAGATAGATGATACCCTAGAGCAACCCAGACTCCACCCAACGCCAGTAAAGCCAATACCCAATGTATGCAGCCCTCCCCTGTGAATGAGGTCGTAACCCAACCATGACACAACCATCTGCATGTGCATTTTACCAAATCAGACCCCATTGCCAACAATGCAGAACACCTAAATGCACCCAACACCATCAACCGACAGGCCTGTCCCCCACAACTGACCACGAAGGAGGCACATGACGGACAAAAACATCAACACACCATTACACAGACAGCAGGGCCCCCAAAATGGCCCTGTCTACATCACCATCGCTCACTGGGGCCATGATGAGGCGCACAGAAATGTTGCAATGATGTGTGCATTGCCATTACAGGACATGTGCCAGGCCAACTAACCAAACGGCATGAACGGACACAGTGGATGGGCACTCACAATGCACTCCACCCCACTGCATACATTGGGTGATGGCATGCAAGACAGGCCATGGGAGACATGAGCATATACTTGTTGCATTGTGTGAATTGATCAGTGCATGTAGGAGTGATCCTAAGTAACAGTTGGATACAAGCCATGGTGGCACATCATTTTTTTTGTCATACGTCATGACTGACACATACAATCTCGCCCAAATACAGGTGATGCAGGCTATCCCCTGAAGAGGTGGCTCCTTACACCAGTCCGGAACCCGCAGAACCAGCACGAGGAGGACTTCAACCGTGCACATACACGTACCCGTGTGGTCATAGAGCAAACATTTGGCCTATTGAAGGCACGGTTCCGATGCCTCAGCAGGTCTGGTGGTGCACTCCTGTACCGCCATGAGAAGGTGGCAAAGATCGTCATGTCATGTGTCATGCTACACAATATGTGCGTCAGACGGAATGTGCCTCTGCCCCCTGACGCAGAACTGCAACCACCTGACGATGAGGATGAGGAGGGTGCTGATGGGGCGGCACCCTATGGAGGAGGCGATGCCCAGGAGGGGCGTGCAATGCGCCAAACTATCATCGACCACTGCTTCTAACACACACGGCTGGTGTGTACCACATGGAGACTGCACTTGGGCCACTGTGTGTTCCTGGGACATGCACGCTGTGGACTGTACACCAATGAAGCACACATATGCAATGAAAATGTCGACACAATTCATTTTGGAGAAGCAAAAAGTGTATTTCGAAGATAACATGTCGTGGCACACCCCCTCCCCCCTCCCCCCTGAATACCCCAACACACCCACTCCCCCTCCCCCCTCCCCCCTGAATACCCCAACACACCCACTCCCCCCTCCCCCCTCCCCCCTGAATACCCCAACACACCCACTCCCCCCTCCCCCTCCCCCCTGAATACCCCAACACACCCACTCCCCCCTCCCCCTGAATACCCCAACACACCCACTCCCCCCTCCCCCTCCCCCCTGAATACCCCAACACACCCACTCCCCCCTCCCCCCTGAATACCCCAACACACTCACTCCCCCCTCCCCCCTCCCCCCTGAATACCCCAACACCCCCTGTGATCAAGTGGCTGATGTATAATTGCACCGGGCAGGCACTATTGGCAGCCCCCTCTCCCAGACCCCGGGGCACCCCTGCCTGTGCTCCGCAGGGTCCGGCCTGATCGGCGGACGGGGCTGCTCGGGGTGGAACTGGCAGCGGAGGATGTGCTTGGCTGCTCAGTTGGATGCATGTCCCGAATTGAGCGTGCAAGCTCAGACAGCACGCGCCGCATGTCAGCAAGTTCGGCACAAATGTCCTTTGTGCAGGACTGCATGTCAGCCCTCAGGGTCTCGGAGGTTTGCACCATCGCTGCCCTCAGGGTCTCGGTGCTTTGCACCATCGCTGCCCTCAGGGTCTTGGTGCAGTGTTCCATTGATGCCCTTGCACCCCCACATTCCGTGACATGCTCATTAAGGAGCGAGGAGAGTTGCTGCTGGCGAGTTATGAGCTCCTCCAGGCTCTGTTGTTCCCTCTGTGCCATGCCTATTGCCTGTGGTGTGTCCATGGGGCTGCTCCCCTCCTGCAGACTTACAACAGGGCTTGGGGGGGATGGCCAATCGTCATCATCGATTTGCACCTGTGTGGCATCCTCATGTGGGCTGCTTTGGGACAGGGTGGGGGATTGGAGGTGGGCAGTGTGGGGTCCCACATCAGTATCCTCTGCATCCCCTGCATCACTGTCTGAGCAAGCTGGTATGGCAGCAGTTTCCCCCATAGTGCTGCTTCCTGCTGAACCTGTCCCCTCTGTGGGAACCATTTGGGGGATGTTTACTGCTTCTGCTGCAGCTACCTTGCTACCTGCTGGGGTGCCGGTCAGTGGCCTGTCCTGTTGTCTGGCACCGGCTTTTGGCTGCTGTGGTGTTTTTTTTGCTGCAGCAGAGGTGGAGGGTTGTAGTGTTGGCCCTGTGGTCCTGGCCCTCTTGACAGGTGTGGTGTCAGGTGTGTCCTCATCATCGGGTTCTGAGTCTGAGCCTGTGGTGGAGCAAAGGAGGAAGAGTGTTATTGATGGGTCTGCGTACATTGCGCGTGCATCGTGATGGATGACTTCATTTGGGTTACTAGATGCGGCACATTTGAGGCAGGGGCATACAGGTTGTCTCACTTTTGCGTGGAAGTAGCATGGAGGTATGTGGGTGCCTGCAGTTAGGGTGTGCATACTGCATGCGTACTGGGTGGAGGTCAGATGTGGCTCTAGGCAGTACCCTGCTGATGTGTTGCATTTACACAATAGGGTAACATTGGGCTTCACATGAATGGACTTCAGTGACTCTAGCATGGCTTCATTTGAGGCACCTACCTGCATCGCCTGATGCCGGTGCTCCTCGCTCCATCCCTCCTACCCCTTCAATGGACTCCATCCCGATTGTTGAGGCGCATATTTCTTCCCAGGGCTGTAGTTTGATTGGGGACTCAGATCCTCCCCCGGTCGCCATGCCCATGTTGCGGTTCGCCGAGAGGATGCTCCTGACGCGGAGCCGGAGATCGTCCCAGCGCTTCCGGCACTGCCTTGCGTTGCGGGGGACGGTCCCTACCGCACTAACCCGCTGGGCAACTAAGGCCCATATGGCCTTCTTCTTCACAATAGCCGGCCGGGTCATCTGTGTGGAAAAGACCACAGCGGAATTCTCCTGTAGGGTCTCAGCAAGTATATTGAGCTCCTCCCTTGTGAACCGGTCTTGCCGCTGCCGGTCACAGGCTTTTCAGACAGATTTGGGCATTTTCGAGCTGGGAAATGGGTAGGTTTTGGTTTTTGCAGAGTCTCAGGGTCAGATGTCCAGTGGTTGCGGAGGATGCCGATGGATTGTGTTTTTCAAGATGGCCGCCGTGCTCTTTCCCGTTCCGGCGCGATGGCGCTACTTCCGGTTCCGCTTATTTACGGTGACCGTAAAGTACGCTGACCGCTAATTACGGTCACCGCTAAGTACGGTGACCGCTAAGATGGATGGCGGAAGTGTACCTAGCGCGGCGGACGACGCCGGTGAGTGCCGTTTTGGGGTCATTTCCGCCATTGCGTACTTTACATTACCGCCATGGCGTAAAGCTCGTGCCCGATGGGTCGGAATGAGCCGCACTTTACGCCATCGGGCCAAGCTATAAACGCTATTTACGCCATGGCGGTAATGTCTGATACTTACCGCCTGGGTCGTAATGAGGCCCAATGACTGAGACAGCCCTGCCCAGAACTGGTATGAGTGCAGTGTGAAGTGTTGAATGGCGTGGTACTTGTCCGAATCCACATTCTGTGTTATGAGTGTCTGGAGTGAGAAGAATGGCCTGAATGCACTGTGTGCCTGATTGGCTGACAGACTGCTGAATGCCCTTCGAAGTGATTGGATGCTTGAGTGTGACCCAGCAGAAAGATGGGAGATCAACAGTATATCTGGGGACCTCTCACTGCTAGGAATCGTGTTCAGAAGCTGAAGTCCAAACTATGAAGAGTAACTGGAGTGAAACTGAAGCTTGACCTTGAAGCCCTGCTGGAAGAGAAGAATTGCTGTTGCTCTCCTTCATCAATCTGAAAGCTGCTGTGTCTCCAAGGACTGACCCAGAGAGGACCTGGTAATGCGCCCTCTTCCCGAGCTACGAGGGACCATCGTGCACCAGCTGATCTTTGCCAAAGCTCCCTGATAGTCAGACCTACGAAAGGCTGCCGACCGGAGATGGGGACTGCTGCGGAATCCCAAAGAGTAGCGCCCGGACTGTTGTCCGCCACCGTCGACGACCGCCGTCGCCGACCGCCGCCGCTGTGCTCCCGTTGCCTAAGAACTTTACATTCATGGACGCACTCCTCTGCACTGTCGTCCACCTTATCCCACCGGAGAAGGCCAGGCCGTCGACGTGCCGAGGAGCACCTGCCGGTGGTCATCCCACCACCCAAAGACCACAGAGACGCCGAAGACTTGACGCCCTTGCTGGGCCACAGTTCTTCAAACTCTTTGCGGTCCAGAACTATCGACATCGAGGAGCACCACACGCCTCTTCCTTGCAGGACGTTTCACTTCCCCTTCGACGAGCACTGCTAGGAAAGAAGCTGCCACCTTACCGCCGTAGTTCACCCTGTTCTTTGCCGGATGTTGGACGACCCGTGACTCCTGCCTTAAAGGGAGGGCACTCAAGAAGGGCTGTCGATTTCCCGATGAGGAACGCTACAATGCCAGGTACTTTGGGGTTGCTGAACTACTGGAAAGACTCTTGTGATCAATATATGGACTGGGCTTGTGATATATCTTTATTCTACAGGTTGCCCAGATGGGGGGATCTCCATACAGAACTGTGTCTAGATAAACAGGGCCAGTATTCTGCCAATTTTTCTAACCAACTGCTTTCCTCTTCTATCTATTGTTGGTTTCCTTTACAAACTGATTTGTGTGACATTTAACCGTACAGTTGATGCACTTTAAAGAAATCTAATAGTAATTGTGGTACCTCGTAGAACTGTATAGATTTGCCATTATAGATAAACGAGTACAAAGTGAGTTATCGTGATATTGTACATAACCTTGAATATTGATTATATAAAGACTGTGTTTTAACTAATACAGTGTGCGGACGTTCCTTTGTGGGTGCTTGGGGACTACACTGTACTTAAGAACCTGCCTGCATCACCTTCTGAGAAGCTAGGCCTTGATTGCTCGACCACAATACCAATAATAGAGAATCTTGGCTGGGGTCATCTGTGCCTCTCCTCTGCCATATAGAGAGCAGAAGTACAGACACCCCCCTCTGGTCTTTACACCCAGCACGTCCCACGAGGACCGGAAGAGGGAGAGCAGATTGGACCGATACAGTAATGTCATTGGCTGTTTGCCAGCCAATGCAAGGATTGTCATTCCCAGCCAATTCAAGGGTTGTCATTGGCTGGCAAACAGCTAATGATATTACTGTAGGGAGGGAATCTTCAGTGCGCTGTTTGCGCACATTTCATCCTGGCGGGGCCACCCCTCAAGCGCCCTGCCAGCTTAGTAATTGAAGGGCTTCCGTAGAGTGCGAGGAGCTATGAGCTCCACGCACTCTACTATAGGGAGAAAGCAGAGTAAAATGGGACGCGCCCCGATGTGGCAACCGGCCAGACGCCCGTAGGAGTTTTAATATGGACAGCATTATATTATTGCCACAGCGCCCCCGCGATGTTGCCAAATGCAAGAAGATTCTGAAGAGCTTCTTCTGAATCTTTATACTGCTTCTGCTCTGCTTTCTCTGCTCTGCTTTCTGGGGGGGCGACACCCCCCCGCCCTTTTATAGCAGCCGCCACTGCCCGGGAGCCCAAGCTTCATGCAGCTGCATATATGTACTTACGGAAAAGGCGAACCAACATCTGTGCAGTTAATTAGATGAGTACCTGGCCAATGGATTTATTCCACCATAAAAGTCACCCACCTCCTCAGCTCTTTTCTTCGTCCACAAGAAGGAGGCGGACCTTAGAACCTGCATAGATTACAGGGGGCTCAACAAAATTACCATCAAAAAGCAATATCCTTTGCCCCTAATCCTGGTGCTACTGGACCAAGTAAAGGGCACCAAGATGTATATAAAGCTTGACCTTAGAGCAGCCTACCATCTGGTTCGCGTGAAGGCTGGGGACGAGTGGAAGACTGCCTACTGCACAAAGTTTGGGTTATTCAAATACACTGTCATGCCTTTCAGGCTATGCAACACTCTGCCAGCGTTCCAGTTCTTCATCAACAATGTCTTGAGAGAACTATTGGACGTTTGCGCTATGGTGTACATACATGACATCCTAATTTACTCCACAACACTGCATGAAGAATATACACCATATGAGGGTGGTCCTGGAGAAATCACGCCAACATCAACTGTTTGCAAAACTCGAGAAGTGTGCCTTCCATGTGACCAAGATAGAGCTTCTAGGATTCATCCTGACACCTCACAGGATCCAGATGGACAACCGCAAAGTGGAAGTGATACTTCAATGGCCCTCACCCACCTCCGTCAAGGCAATCCAAAGTTTCCTGGGGTTCGCCAATTTTTACAGGCAGTTTATCGCAGACTTTTCGCATATAGTCCATCCTTATTACTTCCCTACTTCAAAAGAATCAACCTTTCCACTGGACTACCGAAGCCGAACAGGCGTTTGTGCAACTAAAGAACTGATTCACCACTGCACCGATACTCAAACATCCAGATCCAGCACTTCCATATTTGGTTGAAACCTATGCATCCAGCATTGCAATGGGGGCAGTGCTGTCCCAACGGGATCCTGAACCCACCAATTACATCCGCTAGCATTCTAGTCCAAAAAATACAATCCAGCAGAGTTAAATTGTGCTGTGACTGATAAAAAGTTGCTTGCTATCAAGGCTGCTTTTAAGGAATGGTGACATCACCTCATTGGAGCATGTCATACAGTCACGGTGCTCACAGATCACCCTGCAATTCATACGGACAGCCAAGGCACAATCTCCTCGCCATCTACGGTGGGCTCAGTTCTTTACGGAGTATGATTTTACGGTGACGTATCGTCCAGCTGTTAAGAATGGAAAAGTGGATGCGCTGTCTAGGATTGGCTGGGATACTGATGGAGAAGATGTTTATGCAAGTCCTGCTCGCATACCAATTATCCTGGTAGGGAAATTGCTGGGAGCTACGAACACCAGATCACCCTCTTTGACTGATTTACAGGATGAAATTAAAAGAACCATGAAACCTGACCAAGTACAAATATGGGTCTCTCAGGGAGCTCAGCGAATGGAAGAGAATGATCCCCCATATTACCAGAAACACTTGTATCTACCAAGTCCTACGATGCATAACCAGGTCATGAAAACTTACCATGATGCACTTACAACAGGGCATCCAGGCATCACAAAGATGATGGCAAAGACCTGGTAGAGTTTTTGGTGGCCCACGTGGCGGAAAGATATTAAGCAATACATCAAAACCTGTGACATTTGTGCCAGAAACAAGATGCCGAGAAACAAGCCACAGGGACTACGTCATCCATTATCTATTCCACCGGCCCCTTGGCATACAATCTCTTTGGACTTCATCACTAATTTGCCGCCTTGCAACGGATACAATACTATATTGGTTGTTGTTGACCTTTTAACCAATACGGCACAATTCATTGCCCTAAAAGGGTTACCAAGCGCTGGAGTCCTGGAACAGACATTTTAAACAAATATTGTCAGGTTACCTGGCTTTCCATCAGTGTTGATATCTGACCAAGGAAGTCAATTTGTGTCCAAGTTCTGGAGGAACTGCTGTGACAAAGCCCAGATTGAAGTCCGTTTATCCACCAGCCACCATCCACAGACTGATGGCCAGACCGAAAGGACAAATCAAACTCGAGCAATATCTGCAATGTATGCTTACTCAAGTAGACTCAAGTTGGGTAGATTTGTTATGGGCACCATGCATATAATAAAACCATCCATAGTTCTACAGGTTTTTCGCCTTTTTTCTTTTTACATGGGAGGGATCCACGCACTACAGCCCTTGACTAATCCACTGCCCTTAGATATGCCTGACATTAGTACCCTGCACACAAGCATTAAGGAAACCCTGAAAAAAGCTTACCAGACCCTCTTGGAGTCAAAAGCAGCCCTTAAGTATTTTGCAGATAAACAGAGATCTGAGGAAACCAAGTACCAAGTGGGGGATAATGTTTGACTTGCCACAAGACATATTCAACTGAAAGGACCCCAGAGGTTTCATCCGAGGTACATTGGTCCATATCCCATAAAGTCCATTATTAATCCTGTCGAGGTAAAACTGGAATTGCCCTCCACACTTCGTATACATCCAGTCTTTCACGTATCGCTGTTGAAACCCATGCACCCGGACTCTCGGAATGCCCTAAACCAGCCCCCTCCAGTAGATGTACAGGGAGACAAGGATGAGTATGAGGTCAGGGATATCTTGCATTCCAAAGTAATACGGAGAAAACTATTATCTGGTTGACTGGAAAGGGTATAGTGTAATAGAACAGACCTGGGAACCAGCTAAAACATACATGCTTCACGCCTTCTAGCCCACTATCACCGCAATCACCCAGGGCATCCAGGGCCAGGTTTAGCTCTCCTTTGGGGGCTTTGGGGAGGAGTGCTGACATGATCCGTAGCAGGACACAGACATTTGGGATAGGCAGAGCCTGGACACAAAGGGTTGCTGGCTGGCACAAGAGCAAGTTGCAGGCTGTTCATACTGGCAACTGCCACCTCCAAAATACCCTCCATAGTAGGATTCCATATGAGAACCAAGATGGCCCCTGGCAATCCTTGTTCAGTGTATCCTTGGCGGTCTAGTCATGCTAGGTGCACACCCAGTGCTTAGCATTTTCTCTGGATGCAGATTACAAGCAGCGTAACGCTTACTGCCCACGGCAGACTCCACATGCTATACTGCTTTCCTGCAAAACCTTGCTTACCTGATCTGAATGCAGAAGCCACTCAGTTGCAAGAATACTCACTGTGGGAGTCCCTGGGTCCACAGAAGGGCTCATTCCATTCACCTAAGAGAGCAGAAACAACAAGAAATAACACTCGGTAAGCGAATGTCAGCACCAGAGCTCTTGCAGAACACCCTCCGCATTCCGGTTTACCTCCAATCAGAGATCAGGAGTTGTCTCTTCACTCCAGCTGATTTCTACATCGGAGGGCCCCTGCTTGCTAATAGAAGCCTCTGAACTCCATACGGCCTGGAAAGGAAGGAAAACAACTCATTATTAGCGTATGACAAAAGGAACGGACATTGTACAAACTGTAAAGCAAACGTAAAGAACACTTTAACAATGCATATTGCACTGCATCATTGCTACTAGCGCAGGACAATATTTGAGCATAGCAGAAGCAAAGGAGGACATTAACATACGCGTGTGGACATTGCTAAACGATGTGCAGGGCAGAACACTGGCATCACGAGCGCTGCAGCAGTTTAGTTTAGTTTGTTTATTTGTATAGCGCTGCCAAACCCTAGGGTAACTGGGCGCTTTAGCCTTAAGGAGCAACATGGGTTACAGAAAGTTGCACATACAAGAGACAGCAGAAGATGATATAGTACAATAAATATCATGAAGGACCAGGTTACAGAATAGTCAGTGATAAAAAGGGCATAGTGAATTTGTAGGGGGACCAGTTTACAGGTTGGTCCATCGCATTTGATGCAAGAATATGAGGATGCAAGATTTAGCTAAGAGCAGTTAACAATCTATTGCTGGGTTATGAGCAGTTCCTTCACCCTGGCTCTGAATGACCAGAACGAGGTGTCAGCTCTGATTATCATTGGTAGAGAATTCCAGCATTTCACTGCTAACACAGGGAAACTTGTTCCCCCCTGCCGTTTTCAGGTTGAACTTTGGGATGTTAAGCTGGTGTAAGTATGGGGATCTAGTTGGTCTGGTAGAGTTTTGTCTAGTAAATTTGTCTGATGAGTAACGTGGGGCTGTCAGATAGAGGCATTTGTGTGTGATGACAAGTGCTCGTAATTTAATTCTCTCACGGATAGGGAGCCAGTGAGACTCCTTTTTGAAGGTGGAGATGTGAGCCTTGCGGGCGAAATTAAGGGCACATCTGAGGGCGTTGTTTTGGAGTATCTGAAGTCTGCTCAGGTTGTGGTTTGTGGAGCCAAGGAAGAGTGTGTTACAGTAGTCCAATGTGGACAATATGACGGCCCTAACCAGTGTGAGACAACTGTTGATGGATAAGAATGGTTACAGGCATTAATAAGTTTATTAGTATAGGCTGTGGATGAGATGGTGGCGTTAACTTGTTTTTTGAGTGAGAGAGTGGAGTCAAGATACACACCCAACGTTTTGACTTGTTTTGACACTTTTATGATATTGCCATCAATGGTAAAGGATTGGTATCTAGTGTCGAGTTTGTTGAGACAAGCCTGGGTACCGACGATAAGTAGTTCGGTCTTGTCATCGTTTAACCAGAGGCTATGGGTGTCCATCCATGCTTGGATTTCAAGGTAGATCTCATTTAGTTTTGCAACATCGTCCTCATAGTTCCCCGTGAGTGCAATGAGGACCTGGGTGTCATCAGCATAGCTTGTATATGTGACACCCAGATCATCAAGGCGGTCAAAGAGGAGCTTAGTGAAGATATTGTAAAGTGTAGGTCAGATACAAGATCCTTGGGGGACTCCACATTGGATTGGGACAGTGTCCGCCGCAGCACCGCCTGAAGGAGCGGAGACCCTGGTTGTTCTGTCTGATAGGAAGGACCGAATCTAATTGGTAGCATTCTGGGAGACAGCAGGACTGGGCCTCCATCCTCAGTGAAGCAACTGGGAGACAGATGTCAACCTGATGTTCTGCGCATCACTTTAATGCAAAGGTGAGCACTTCCCCCGCATTGCCTACCAAACAGCATACCCTGGGAGAGTGGGAGTTGTGGGGGGAAGCAAACGACACCGTAGCTTACCCTTTTCATCTTGTCTGTCCACCTGTAGACCCCAGAGGGCCCTGCACCAAAATCATCATATCCAGAACCTCCCACCCACTCCCAACCTACCCATACGCTGGGCAATTAGCCTTTTCAGCATAACAGTGGGAAAGGAGTGGCTTGGGTGAACAGCATTTTACCAACAGTCACACAGAGGACGATATGGAGCAGGCACTCCTGCAGGGCAACAGAGGTAAGCGTTACACCACCCTTCACTGGTTCCCTGTAGGACGAAGGGCCACTTTCAAAACTCTTTGCATTACCCACCGAGTAGTGCACAAGACCGGACCAGTTTACCTACAAGAGAAGATAAAACCCTACCACCCATTAAGCACCCTAAGAACCCTAAGATCAATCTCTGCCCTCTTACTAGTGATTCCATCCTCCAATTCAGCCAGGAATGGAGGGTCTGCCTTCCCAGCTCTGTGAAACTCACTACCTCCACACATTCGACACAACCAAGACTACATGGCAAAGCTCTAAAACCTGTCTCTTTCCGTAAACCTGATTAGGACCAACTAGGGCCGCTGAAACCCAACAATATCATGAACTATGACTTCAATGACATTACATCTGAAAATAATTACAGCCTGTGAACAGATGCAAGGAAATACCGAGCAATGAGACCACCGAAAGCGACCAATAAGTCACCATGACAGAATTAGGAAATGGATACCACAGATGACAACCTTAGAGTCCTGCAAGCTCTAGGATATGTAAATGCTGACCCTCCACTTCCTGAGTCTACTATGCAGGCCTAGTAGCCTCTCGCACCAAAAAGCTGATAATCCCCTGTCGCTCCATACGTTACCCAACTACTTATCTAAGATACAAAGCCACATAGGCGAAAAACACCCAGACTCTATAAGGCCTCTGTCCAGCCTATGCTTTAGCATGACTGCCTCGATGTTAACACGTTAGTACGAGACCCCCCCTGTCCTATAATCAAATATCCTGCCTAGACCCACCCTGCAACCCACCATAAACCACAACCAGAGACCAGCATATGGGCTTGGTGTGACTACGTTGGTGTGAGATAACTCCTGCCACATTACCAAATATCCTCCCTAATACTACCCTGCAACCCATCATAAAACACAACCAGCAACCCGGAACCGAGCGCCTGAGACGCATAGTGCTGAGCCTAAGAATAATGACCATCTGTCTGAAGAAACATATCTTACTCTGCACCTAGCGATAAATCTACCCCAGAGTGTCACTACAACGAAACACGAGGACGACCGCCACCAACTTCTCCAGACCCAGAATGTAATCTTAAAACAGCTGGCTCGTAAGAATAAACCATCCACTTAAAACACTCACCTCTCCTACCACTAGGCTCACTCTCTACTTTACACCAACACACAATAGAGCTCAGCTATACCCCTCGATCAATTACGGTCTAGTTGCTCATGTACGAACAATACTCCATGAACACCTAAACATCCTGCTAGAACGCAGATTTCCCAAATTACAGTAGCGGTGGGTGCTGCTTTCAAGGAGGCATACCCTCACCTTCCATCTTCCTTCCACTTGCCACTGCACCCCAGGAACACCAGGGGGGTTCGGCAGACATCATCACCGGAGCTTCGAGCCTGGAGTGACAGCGCTGCCGAGCACCATGGCAGGCCTCATCTCCCTCAACGAACAGCACTGAAGCATTAAAGGAATGGTGCGGTCAGAAATATTATTGTCCCTATGGTTCAGCCATGTGTTTTTAACCATACGTTGATCGATCGTACAAACATTTCCTATGCACCTTACCGGAGTTTTCGTCTTTTGAACACAAGCAAAATCAGGCAGCAGGGTGCGGCCATCTTGTGATAATCTTATCACTTGCGGCATCGCCCTAGGTGAACTGCCTTTGCGGCACTAAATCATATCCCCGCCCCGGAGCCTGACAACACTAGACACGTACCGCCCATTTCACAACGCCAAAGCACATCTTGTGTCAACATTCTCTGCACTTCAGCTAATGACGTTCCTCAATAAGTATAAACAGACCGTTTCACAACACACAACAGCAGATTTTCTATTCCATTCCTCTCACTGTATTCCTTTGAGTATTCTGTGACACGTTTCTGTGCTCTGGTCAGTTACCTTCATTGCTTGTAGCCTGTGTGAACAGATACCAGTACCATCGCTATATAGAGGAAGAGAGGCTCTCATCACGGAGGAAGGTTCGAGTTACTGCACTACCCAGGGATGAAACCAGCCGCGGTGCTGCCCGAAGAATAAGAGGTACGCTCCTTTAAATCGCGGTCTGGGTGGACTGGTGCCTGGCTATCCGGCCTCCGAGTACAGGGTACTGGCGATTCGTCCAAGGCAGGTCCGGGAATGCGATTGGCAAACTGGTTGGCCCCACCAGCTCAAGGGAAGAAGGCTCTTGCAGATGAAGATCTCCTCTCATCGTGTGGAGAAAAGTGGTGAGACGCTGCAGCAGGGCTTCACCGGTGGTTCAGTTGTTGCAGATGTCTTTGGCTTCTCTCCTCTTCGGCTTCTTAGTTCCAGTGGTGACGTCTTGCTCTTCCAAACCTCAGGACCCTGCTTTTATGCAAAAAGATCCCCATTCATACAGCCTAGCTGTCACTCACACAGTGGAGTGGTCATCTTGGAGGGAGACCCTCCAGCCTATCAGGATAGAGTACGACATGGGTTGCTGAGACAACCCTGTCCAGGGGTCCTACTCCCCCTCTCACACAATGGACCCACCCCAGACTCAGTGGCGCCGAAAGGAGGGCTTCTTGGCAGAAGCCCGCCAAAAGGACGAACAAGGGATCCCCGACCTGGGTTAGGAGTTTAGAGAAAGACACGAGAAAGAAGTTGTATTAAAGTTCTGGCAAATAAAACCTACCAGAGTAAAGTTAATATTAAAATGCACCGGCGTTATGTTAGAGGCTGTCAGAAAATGTGGTAGTCTCGAACAATGGGAAAATCCCATAGGAAAATATACGTGGTCGAATATTTATGGTAGTAACCACTGCCACCAGCCAGAAACGTTTGAGGGACTGTACGGTACCCTCTTGAAAATGAACATAAGGGAAAAACTATTAAACCTTTCCAGTACCTCCATAGTAAGATGGGTTGTACTGGTTTAGTTCATAAAAATTGACTAGTAAAGTCAATTGGGAATTTACATGCCCTGGGAGACAGTAGTCTGTCCCAGTGTATGGAGTCTATGTTTGGGGGTCGCTACGACACCCCTGTGTCACTGCATGGAGGGTGCTGTGTAACACATGTGAATAAAGATGGTTCCTATGGAGGTGAGAAAAACCGCATAGACATTAAACACAAAAATAGCCTAAATAGCCTAAAGCACACATAGCAAAAATGCCTAAGAGTAGGAAAAAGTGTCTCACTCTTAGCAGGAGAAAAAAAACAAACCCTTCAAATCCAGCAAAGCTGCTGGGGGACTCTGTAGGTAAGGGAAATTAGCCATAGAATGAGAATTCTCCCTAACACTCGCCCCCCCAGACTGGGGGACAGGGGGATCTAATCCACACCTGGGTGAGTCTCTTACATCTAGTCGGTTATACACATCCTATAGAGACCATCAGCATTTTGGTGGTGACATCCTGACCTGTGCTCAATGGTAAAATCAAACCCTTGGAGGCAGATTGACCATTTTAGCAGTTTTGGGTTTACCCCTTTCGTTTGCATCAACCATCTCAAGAGTTGGTGGTCTGTTTGAATGATGAAAGTAGATCCATACAAGTATGGTCTAAACTTCTTCAAAGCCCACACAATGGCAAAACATTATCTCTCAATAGTTGCCCACCTTGTTTCAGGTTCCTTCAGTTTCCTACTGATGAAGCAAATGGGGTGCTCCCTACCTTTCTGATCCAGTTGACTGAGTAGTGCACCTATACCTATATTGGAAGCATCTGTTTGTACAATGAAGGGTTGGTGGTACTCAGAAGCTCTGAGAACTGGAGCTTGACAAAGGGCTTTCTTCAGGCTTTCAAAGGCCTGATTGCACTCCTCATTCCATTTGATCTTTTTAGGGAATTTAGGAGAAGAGATTATATTCAGGGAAGAACCTATGGACCCATAGTTCTCAAAGCAATTCCTGTAATACCCAGTGAGGCCTAGGAAGGCTCTCACCTGGGTTTGAGTAGAAGGGGTTGTCCAATTTTGCACAGCTTCAATCTTGCTGAGCAAAGGCCTAATTTCACCACCTCCTACCTCATGCCCAAGGTAGACCACTTTACTCTGACCAGTTTGGCATTTACTCTCCTTTATGGTCAGATGGGCCTGTTCAAGAGCCTGCAAAACATATCTTAGGTGGTCAACATGTTCTTTCCAAGTAGGGCTGAACACTGCAATGTCATCCAAGTATGCCATTCAGAGGTCCTCCATCCCATTCAGAACCTGATTAACCATTCTTTGGAATGTAGCAGGTGCATTCTTTACTCCAAAAGGCATAACCTTAAACTGGTATAAGCCAACTGGGGTGGAGAATGCAGTTTTCTCCTTGGCATGGTCAGTCAGGGCTATTTGCCAATAGCCTGACGTGAGATCAAATGTGCTGAGGAACCTGGCTGAATCAAGTCTATCCACCAGGTCATCTGTCCTTGGCAAAGGATGGGCATCAGTCTTAGTGACTGCATTTAGAGCTCTATAGTCCACACAGAATCTCAACTCCTTGGATCCTGCCTTTGGTACTAACACAACTGGGCTAGACCATGGACTAGTAGAGGGCTCTATTACCCCAAGATCAAGCATCTTGTTGACCTCTCCTTTGATGTGGGTTCTTACATTTTCTGACATCCTGTAACCGCTGCTTTTGACAGGTAAACAGTCACCAGTATGGATATCATGTTGGCCCCAAGGGGTCAAGCCTGGCGCTAGAGAAAACAGAGGGGCAAATTGATTTAACAAAACTTTGCACTCCTCCTGTTGCTCAGGTGTCAGATTAGAAGAGAGATTAACTCCTATTTTCTCATCTAAAGGTTTGCCTCTGAGGATGTCAGGCAGAGGTTCACTCTCCTCCTCCTCTTGAGCTGAAGCTAGAAGCAAAGCTCCCAGTTCTGGTCTTGAGACATAAGCTTTTAGACGGTTGGTGTGAAAGACTCTAGGAGCCTCCTTAGGATTGCCCAAGTCCACCAGATAGTTCACCTCTCCAAGTTTTCCCACAACCTTGAAGGGTCCCATCCATTTGTCCTGCAAGTCCCTCTGCCTTGTTGGGACCATAACAAGAACTAGCTGGTCTTGAGCGAACACAAGCATGTTGGCCTTCTGGTCATGCCAATGCTTGACCAGGGCCTGACCTCCTTTCAAGTCACATAGTCAGTGACTCTGACTCTGACTGGGGTGGGGGAAGGAGCACTCTCGAACCCCTCCTTGATCAGGGCCAATGGACCTCTGATCGGATGGCCATAGAGAAGTTCAAAGGGACTGTAACCCACTCCCTCCTGAGGGACTTCTCTATATGCAAAGGGCAGGCATGGCAATAGGAGATCCCACTTTTTCTTAAGGGGATCCTCTAAAGCTCCTATCATGCTCTTCATGGTTCTGTTAAACCTTTCTATCAACCCATTTGTCTGAGGGTGGTATGCTGTTGAGAACTTGTAGGTAACTCCACAATTTTTCCACACGGCCTTCATGTGTTGGGACATATAATTAGACCCCCTGTCGGATATTACCTCCTTAGGAAACCCAACCCTGGTAAAAAATACCAAGGAGGGCCTTAGCCACAGCGTGAGCTGTAACAGTCCTCATAGGAATGGCTTCAGGGTACCTAGTAGCATGGTCTACTACAACAAGTATAAACCTGTTGCCTGAGGAGGTTGGAGGATCAAGGGGACCAACAATGTCAGTCCCAACTCCCTCAAATGGGACTCCCACAACTGGGAGAGGCACTAAAGGTGCCACATTCTTGGAGCCAAACTTACCAGAAGTCTGGCAGGTGTGGCAGCTCCTGCAGTGTTTTTCCACTTCGGCCCCCATCTTCGGCCAATAGAAGTAGAGAGAGAACCTTTCCTTGGTCTTCTTGAAACTCAAGTGACCAGCCAAAGGTATCTCGTGGGCTAGTTGCAAGAATTGGAGTCTGTTTTCTTGGGGCACTACAAGTCTTTTGTAGTCTCCAGGGATTGACTCTGGCGGTTCACTATAGAAGAGGCCATCTTCCCAGTGTAACCTATACTTCCCAGGCTCTTGCCCTTCAAGCTGAGAAGCTGCCTGGTGGCGAAGACCTTCCAGAATTGGGCATTCTCTTTCTCCCCTACTGAATTCTGCCCTGTTGGGGCCACCTTCTGCCAGTAAAGACTGCTGCTCAGGATGGTCCACAGGGTCAAGATCTCCAATGAGTTCCTGGCCTCCTACTAGATCTGAATCTTCAGGCTCTAGTTCAACCATACAGGGTTGTACCTCACTCTTAGCCTCAGCTGGAGGAGGAAACACAGGTGTGATTTTTGACAATCCTAGGAGATTTCCTGGTTGGCAGCACTTTGCTTCTGGTTGCTTTGAAATAGCAGTTAATAATTCCAGTGGAGTAGGAGTGATTTCTTTTTCTATCATCTCCTCAGGAGAGCCCCTCAAGGTCCTCTCCCTTGCAGGTCTGGTAAGCTCCTGTAATCTCTTACTAGGAGGTCTGGGAGTACTTGACACTACTCCCAGGTCTTTCAGATCGTTGCCCAACAGCACCCTTCTTGGTACTTCATATTGTACACTCACAGGTATCCTGACAGTCATTTCATTGCACTGGATGAGAGCTGGTAATTGGGGAAGCATCTGCACAGGCCCTCCAGCTAACTTGGTGAGGCGTTTGGGTGCCTTAGCAACATCCTCCACCTTGAAAAAAGATTTGTCCACCACAGTTATGCTGGCCCCAGTGTCTCTAATGGCAGGAGTCTCCTGACCATTGACTAGGACACTGTCTTTATAATACTCTTTAGTATTAGGAGGGATAGAATTATACACATCTAAATTCTGTTCCCACAGCCATAGGGATACTAAAGATACACTAGCTGAGACGCCAATGGGGTCTTCAGCTAGTAGTTGAAAGTTTCCACTGACCATATGTACTTCCACCTCTGCAGCGAAGGCTAAGGAGACAGTGTGGACCCCTGAAGGTTTACCCTTAGACCTGGGATCCCCTTTCACTTGATCAGTAGAGCCACAAACATAACATTTTCCAAATGTCTTTATGAATGGTGGCTTGTTCTGACCTCCTTCTGGTCTGGGACCAGAAGGTGCACTAGCCTGATTAGGTTTCCCTTGTGGCTAACCCCTAGAATTTTGTTTGGGGCCCTCTTTGGAATTGGAATTATTTGAATTCTCTTTGTTGTCTTTCTTAGGCTGCTTTCCGTCATCCTTTTTCTGGGTTACCCCTGAATCCTTGTCAGTAGCCCTGTTGGCAACCCACAAGACAGCAGCCTTAGCTAGCTTCTTAGAATCGAGTTATTTTGAATCAGCCAACTGCTGTCTGAATTCAGGAGAGCAGGCGTAATAGATAGACTCCATCATTACAAGATTTCTCATTCCTTCATAAGTGTTAACTCTATAACCCTTAATCCATCTCTCTAAGTTCTTCAAACATTCATTCACCCAAGTAGCCCAAGGGGTACTACCATGCTTTTTGAGGGTACTAAACCGCTAAAGGTACTGTGAAGGAGTCTTCCCAAATCTAGCTATCAGAGCTAGTTTTACACATTCATAATCCATCCTATCCACCTCCCCCAACTCCATTACCACATCATATGCAACAGGGGGAGCCTAGAGAATAACCAGGGCATTAACTGATTCCCTGTGATATCCTGGAGCCCATGATTGTATTCAAACATAGCTAGCCAATCTAATACATCCATACCCCCAATCTCTTTAGGCATCCGGGGTCTTTTTGGAGTGGAAGATCTAGAGGATTCGGGGAGAGAAGCATTTTCCATAGACAATTTCTTCACCTCAAGCTCATGATTTAGCTCCATTTCGTTGAGCCTTAGTTCTTGATGTCTCTGTTCAGTTTGGGCACTAATTCTTTTGAATTCTAGTTCACGTCTAATTCATTCTAGAGAGATAAATTCAGGACTTAATGTGGGAGCTGGTAAAGGTCCAGTAGCCACAGGTTGAGGCCTATGAGCAGGTAGCGGGCCAGCGGGGGTGACATTGTTATCCTCTTCTTGCTCATCGTTTCAATAATAACATTTTCAACATTATCATCCTCATTGTTTGCTACATTTGCTGGAGTAGTGGGCACTACAGCACCACTATCCAGACTTTGTTTCTCTAACAGTCTATCAATAATTTCTAATTCCTTGCCTTTGACAGGAAGACCTTTCTGTCTAAACAGATCCCTTAAATAATCAGCAGTATTAGTAAGGAGGGTCTCCTGGCTGTAACTTTCCATATTTTTGACTTTGTTTTAAAATAAACTTTCTGTGATAGTTAGCCTTGGGGTTATTTGAACCAAGGTACTAACAGAACTCTAAAATGTAGATCCAATACTTTTATCCCACCCTGCCACCAATGTTAGGCTCAATCCTGTGCAGTTCCCTTAGGGAGCACCACAGAAGATTAAGACTACAGGTGAGAGAAATAAATCCCCTTTGGTATCAGTCTGTACCACAAAGATTTAGTTGGCAGCTGTGGCTGAGCAGTCAGACTTATCTCAAGAGGGAGATGAGCAGTATTCAGGGTTTACACAATAGGCCTACAGTACTATGGCACAAGGAAACACTGACCAAAGCTTTGTAGTAGAAAAAGGTAGATAGATATTTATTTTATACACTTCTAGTAAAACACATTTATCACAGTCATCAATCAAGTTAAAATAAGTCAAAGAGAAAATATACACACTCCCTAGTTAAATTGTAGACCAAGTGAACCAGAGTGAAAACTGAGCAAAACGGCACAGTGAAAACCACACACAAGGGATACTCTAGCAATTTCTCACAAGGGAGGGAAAGCACAAGTTTATATAGAAATGTCTTCTTACACACCCTAGCAACCCTTCCCAGAAGTTTGTGGACCAGTTTAAGCAAGGCAGTGCATCATTATAGAACCTACTTAAATGAAAACTGTGCAAAATGGCATTTCACAAGGTTTAAAAGTGGGAAGGAAAGGGTGGTTATAAGAAGTAGGTGCACCAACACAGTTCTAGTTCAGAAGCAATCTAGAGAAGGCAGTTCTAACAAATTTAGCCAGAGTCAGTAGGCCTGTGCCAGAGTCAGTGGAACAGGGCAAGTGCCCAGGAGCAAAATGTTCTTGTAGCTGCAGTCAAGTCTTTGATTAACGATTTTGAAAAGGTGGATGCAGAAGGTGAAAGACAATATTAAGAGAGTGGGGGCGGCCAACCCAACAGGTAGGTAAAGGATTTAAATCATCTTTAGCTCTACCGCGAAGAAAGGGTGGCCTGGCGGAACAATGTACATTTAAAATGAAGAAGTGGCTCCTGCGGTTGTTCCTGGTAGTTCGGGAGATCCAGCAGAGGAAGAGAGGCTCTCGTCATGGAGGAAGGTTCGAGTTACTGCACTACCCAGTGATGAAACCAGCCGCGGTGCTGCCCAACGAATAAAAGTTACGCTCCTTTAAATCGCGGTCCGGGTGGACTGGTGCCTGGCTATCCCGTCTCTGAGTACAGGTTACTGGCGATTCGACTAAGGCAGGTACGGGAATGCGATTGGCAAACTGGTTGGCCCCACCAGCTCAAGGGAAGAAGACTCTTGCAGATGAAGATCTCATCTCGTCATGTGACAAAAGTGGTGAGACGCTGCAGCAGGGCTTCACCGGTGGTTCAGTCGTTGCAGATGTCTTTGGCTTCTCTCCTCTTCGGCTTCTTAGTTCCAGTGGCGATGTCTTGGTCTTCCAGTCCTCAGGACCCTGCTTTTATGCAAAAAGATCCCCATTCATATAGCCTAGCTGTCACTCACACAGTGGGGTGGTCATCTTGGCGGGAGACCCTCCAGCCTATCAGGATAGAGTGCGACGTGGGTTGCCCGGGCCAACCCTGTCAAGGGGTACTACTCCCCCTCCCACACAATGGACCCACCCCAGACTCAGTGGCGCTGAAAGGAGGGCTTCTTGGCAGAAGCCCGCTAAAAGGATGAACAAAGGATCCCCGACCTGGGTTAGGAGTTTAGAGAAAGACACGAGAAAGAAGTTATATTAAAGTTCTGGCAAATAAAACCTACCGGAGTAAAGTTAATATTAAAATGCACCGTTAGAGGCTGTCAGAAAATGTTGTAGCCTCGAACAATGGGAAAATCCCATAGGAAAATATATGTGGTCGAATATTTACGGTAGTAACCACTGCCACCAGCCAGAAACCTTTGAGAGAGGGACTGTACGGTACCCTCTCGAAAATGAACATAAGGGAAAAACTATTAACCCTTTCCAGTACCTCCACATTTGTCGAGGGCAGGAGCCCGCAACAACAGCCACGCACCGTGCGTGCTGCCGGCCCCGATCCACGCTGCAGGAGCAGTTAGGATTCCAGCTGCCAGTGATCGTCGGAGCGCGGCCTCACCTCGCTGTGAAAGCACCTTTCCACACAGCTGCTGCAGTCTGGGTTGTGCAATCAGGCACGGTGGCCCCTGCATTTGCTGCCATTTTGCCCCCAACCTGCTCCCGCACCACGAGAATGCGCCGACCAGCATATTCAAAATGGCGGCCATCGAAACGCTTACATAGTGTCCTGGTTGCCTTGCAACACACCGAAGCCTCCTATTTCAGCCGTCGCCATCAACCGGAGGCGGAAGACGGCCCACGTCCACAAGGGCCACGGAGTAAAAGGGTCCTTTCTGTCTGCCCCTGTCCGCCACTGCGTTACGGCGCTTACGCTGCCCTGCAGTCCTAACACCTCTTCTCCCTCCGAGCCCGGCAAACACACCCCCCGCATAGTCGTGAAATCCATGATCCCTCCTGCTTGCTCTCCTCTAACAAAGGCTCTCACCCATGAACTCTGGCACCTGAGCCAATGACTATGGGCTAGAATGAGCTCAATCTTAACTCATGGAAGACACAGTAACCGTAAGTCACTACCACTTGCCTGCTAATGTTACTGCATAGCATCTCCCTAGACAGCATTGTGTTAGCCTGCCAGCATTGTGTTAGCCTGCCAGCATTTATGATAACCTGCCAGCATTGTGTTAGCCTGCCAGCATTGTGTTAGCCTGCCAGCATTTATGATAACCTGCCAGCATTGTGATAGTCTGCCCCGCGCAAAAAACACACGCTCAGTATGTCCCCCCCGCTCCTCCACACCTGCCTATTGTGTGCGCTACTAACCCTCATGATCACATTACTCAGCAGCAACAGAGAGCTTCACCCTCACGACCTACACTCACAGAGACCTTCAACTATAATGGACCGCTTCAGTACACGCACACCGCCACTACAACTCACGGCACTAACACCTGACTCGAACACTAGATTAGTCAGACTCAGAGCCCGCACAGCCCCCATCCAACACCAGGCCAACACGGCACACACAACACTCAGAAACTACAGACTTAGCTCACGTACCACAAAAGTCAACACACCCTACTATCATAGGAACAATACCTCATACCACAGTAGTAAGTCTACAGTCTATACACCCAGCAGCAATCCCTGCACCCCAATTAACACTGCCGCTACACCAAATCCTCTTACCCCAGGAACTCAGAACTCCGGCCATACTCCATACAAGAGCGCTCTCCTCAACGTAAGATCCCTCAACGCCCACGCCATAGAAGTACATGATCTACTAACCACTAATGACCTAGACATACTAGCCATTACCGAGACATGGCTTCACCAAGCGTCTGGCCCTGCCATCGCTATAGCCCTACCTCCAGGGTATGCCATCATCAGACAAGACAGATTGACCAAAACAGGAGGGGGGGGGTTGCCCTTATACACAAAGAAATTCTACCCATTAGAACCACACCACACCAAGAAGAGGGAAATGTTGACATCCTTTCGATAAAACTAGCACCTTCGCCGAACTGCACTATTAATATTCATACTATTTACCGTCCACCTGGCCCCGCCACCAACGTCCAAGGCCAAATTAACCACCTAGTAGGAAATAACATTAAAAAATCCACGAAATCACTCCTCTTAGGAGACTTAAACTTAGGACTCAAGGACAAAGCTGCCTTATCTCTAGCCAAGGACCTCCACAATCTAGGATTCTCTCAAAAAATCGTAACGCCTACACACGCTAAAGGACGCACCATAGACTGGATCTCTGACCACAATTGCAACATAGCAATCACAGCCAACACCAGCCTCCCGTGGACAGACCATAATCTCATTCTCTTCGATATCCCCAGCACCAAGAGCAGTAGAGTGCCCACCAAAGCTACGGCTACCCTAGCTAGAAGTTCCAAAAAACTCACAGCAGCCAACATCAGTGCACTACTTAACGTGCCCTGTCTAAAGCCCCCTTTCCCATCAGACCCTAATACACTCGCGTAAATATTCAAAGATTCCATCACAAGGGCAGTCAACACTGCCGCCCCCCTAGAAAGCAAAAAAGAGAAAAAATCCTTCCACTCCAACTCTTGGTTCTCAGAGGATCTCCAATCAATGCGCACAGACAAACGCAAAGCGCTCAAAAACTGGCAACGCATTCCCTGCGACAATACAAAAGATATATTCAAAACCATAGCCAAAAAATACAAAGAGGCCACCTTCCTAGCTAGATCCGAAGCCTACAACCAACGCATCAACGCAGCAAACTCTCAAACTAAAGAGCTATTCTGCATCTTTAAAGAACTAACCATACCTCCCACATGCCCAGACGAGATAGTCAAGGATGAGACTTGGTGTACAGGCATACAAACAGCCATGCTAGAAAAAATAAAACTCCTCCAAAAAAAGATATCACACCATTACAACTCCTTACCCAAGCAAAGCTCACACACACCTATGAAACCTAATGTCAAAGCCAACAACATACCCAATTTCACCTTCACCGAAATCTCCAATACTGAGGTCATCAACATCCTTAAACATCTCAAACCATCACTATGTAAGGGTGACGTATGCCCCCCAAAAATTATCAAAGAATGTGCGGAGCAGCTCGCACCCATCCTCACTGCGTTCATCAACGCATCATTTAGGTCAGGAATAGTGCCAGACACCCTCAAAGAGGCCTGGGAGCGCCCCCTCCTAAAAAAACCTACACTTGACCCCGCGAACCCCAACAACTATCGACTCATAACCACAGTTCCATTCCTTCTAAAATTACTTGACAAAGCCGCCCATATACAGATCCAACACTACCTGGAATCTAACGCAATCTTAGGTAAAAGGCAATCTGGATTCCGTAAGGGACATGGAACTGAAACCGCCCTTCTAGATTTAAAAAACGAAATCACCAACATTCTCGACATAGGCAAGCCCGCTCTCCTCCTCCTCCTCCTCGACCTATCAGCAGCATTTGACCTGGTAGATCACAGCACACTCACCAACCATCTAACACATGCAGCACACTTTTCTAAAGACGCTGCCACATGGGTAACCTCATTCCTACAAGGCAGAGCTATGAAAGTCTTCTCCAACACAGCTCATGCAGCGCCTTCCATCATCCACTGCGGGGTCCCACAAGGCTCGTGCACGGCCCCAGCACTATACAATCTCTTTACCAAGTCCCTATTCGACAAGCTGGACGCTATGGGGATCACCTACACAAATTAAGCTGACGACACTCAGATACTCTTGCCCATGACTGGTAACTATCATCAAGACTCCACCGCCCTTCAACTAATCTACTCCCCCATACAAGCCTGGATGGCCACCAACGGCCTCTGCTTGAATGGGGACAAAACTGAAATCCTCATCTTAGGCCAGAAGCCCACTCTCGCCAACCTCAACCCACTATACACTAACTTTAACATAGACAACTGCATTATCCCAGTCCTATCATCAGTCAAAACACTAGGAGTTCCACATAGATGCCACCCTATCTATGGATAAACAAGTAAGCGCAATAGTCTCGGCCTCGGCATTAAGCACCAAACTCATCAACGCAATAAAACCGTTCTTAAATAAAGATAACTGCCTGTCCATAGCAAGAGCCACCATTGGAGCTAAGCTGGATTACTGCAACACGCTCCTAGCCGGCACATCCAAGAACAACCTATCAAAGCTCCAAACCACCCAAAATAACGCTCTCAGAGCAGCGCTCAGCATACCAAAAAGAGAGCACATCACTCTAGCTAGGAAAGCTGTCCATTGGCTCCCAGTCAAGGATAGGATTGCTTTCAAAATCCTCACCACGACGCATAAATGCATCAACCATACAGCACCATCCTACCTATCCGACACTCTGTCTAGATCCCAGTCCATAAGACCTACCAGATCTACATACACCAACCGTCTCATCATACCACGCATCAATAGATCCAAGGCAGGAGGTATAGGCTTCCCCTACCTGGCACCAAAGCTTTGGAACACACTGCCCACTAACCTCAGAGCAGAAACATCCCTCCTCTCTTTCAGGAATCAACTCAAAACTGCTCTCTTCAACTAACATGCGCACCTGCCCACCCTCTTGCTCTCTATTTACATGTACCTTAACCATAACCATTGCCCAATGTAACCAAGGGCACAACTGTATGTAACTAAGTTTAAACAACACGGTAACCAGCGCCATGATGCCTTCGGTCTGATGTGCGCTTAACAAATGCAAATAAATAAATAAATAAGATAGGTTGTACTGGTTTAGTTCATAAAAATTAATTGACTAGTAAAGTCAATTGGGACTTTACATGCCCTGGGAGACAGTAGTCAGACCCAGGGTATGGAGTCTATGTTTGGGGGTCGCTACGACACCCCTGTGTCACTGCAGGGAGGGTGCTGTGTAACACATGTAAATAAAGATGGTTCCTATGGAGGTGA
This sequence comes from Ambystoma mexicanum, assembly GCF_040938575.1. Lineage (NCBI taxonomy): Eukaryota > Metazoa > Chordata > Amphibia > Caudata > Ambystomatidae > Ambystoma > Ambystoma mexicanum. Next base: position 233,714,896 of record NC_090921.1, read on the forward strand.
GAAAAACCCCATAGACATTAAACACAAAAATAGCCTAGAAAACACATAGCAAAAATGCCTAAGAGTGGGGAAAAAGTGTCTCACTCTTAGCAGGAGAAAAAAACAAACCCTTCACATCCAGCAAAGCTGCTGGGGGACTCTTCAGGTAAGGGAAATTAGCCATAGAATGAGAATGCTCCCTACCAGTTTACCACACAATGGCAACAATAATGCACTACCAGTACGAGCCCGAGTATTCCGAGGAGGAATTACTGGAAAGAGAAAGATGCGTAAATGATGGGGCTTCGGACGACAGTGGGGAGGACGATTCAACAGATGAAGAGCCTGGGCCTAGTTGCATGGATGGTGTTTCCACCTGGTGTACTTGCAATCGGTGCGCGCTAATGCCAACCGAGGAGGAGAACTGCTGCTGTCGAGAAAACTCTGGATGCTTGTGCTACATATTGCAAGGCGAGCCACGGCCGCAATGCGTTACCGAGCTGCCAGACTTCAGAGCAGCCTGCCTCGCACGGTCCGTGTTGAGGATTTTGATGGTGCTTATGCACGAACTTCACGCAACAGTTCGCCCTCGTAATCCAAGTAACAAGTAAGTATACTCTGGTTGTGATGTCAGTTAGGCCACTACTATTTCATGGTTGTCTCCTATATTCTCGTAACTTCAATATATCATTGTCATATCAATTTAGTCTTGCAATTCTCTTGTAGTAATCGTATAAAAGTCGTTCAGTATTGTGCAGTGTCTAGTTAGCATTTGTCCTGGCAAAAATGCCATTGGATACAAGAATTGTCATTGACAACTAAGGTTTAATACACTTATCTTGGTAATTTAAAAACAGTTTGTATCTTTCTCTTTCACAGGTGGTATCGTTCTTTTACATTGTGGCTTCATGGGAGGCTTGGACACCGCATTCGACGAGTAATACCCGCCTTTGTCGTTGGTGCCATTAGAGAAACTTTCCCCAGTGACAATGGTTAGTACTGGGGATTTTCCCTCGCTGTGCTGCAACCAGACCTTTACAATGTGTAGTAGTTTTGTGCCAACAAAATAAGAAACAAAATAAAACACAACATATTTTTTATCAATGGTTGTTTCAGTTTTTAAGTGAATCAAGTGCGTCTCCATTCAGCAGTGTTCCGGTGCCTTGCCTGCTGCCTCAGGCCCATCCATCCCCCTCCATTATCAAAGGCGGTTCGCACCAGTGGATGTGTGCTGCCAAGGGGTGCTGGCAGGGGCGCGAACGTCCAAGGTGCCGAAGACCATGTACACTTCAAAGCTATGTTTTGCGCAGGGGTCATTGTTCACATGGCCTCCTCAGACCCCGTGTCTCCAGGCAGGCTCCCCTTGAAGCAGGTTGCGCCCCTGCACTCCACATAAATGTGTCTCCATTCAGCAGTGTTCCGGTGCCTTGTCTGCACGCCCCAGGCCCATCCATCCCCCCTGCACTATCAAAGGCAGTTCGCACCAGTGGATGGCGCTGCCAAGGGGTGCTGTCAGGGGCGCGAACGGCCAAGGTGCCAAAGACCATGTACACTTCAAAGCTATCTTTTAAGCAGGGGTCATTGTTCACATGGCCTCATCAGACCCCGTGTCTCTAGGCAGGCTCCCCTTGAAGCAGGCCGCGCCCCTGCAATCCACATAATACCACGACATATACACGTAATTTATTCACAAACACACCCCTTTATGTAATTCTTTATAAACTACTTGATATTTATCATGAGAACATCTTTGAGCACTGCGAGTCAACTTGTGAACGTGCTACCAGAGAACCCCGGTGACTGATGCTAATCTGCTCGTCGTCGTGCTATCTGTGAACTTCTGTGACCACTGCGGGTCAACTCATCAGTGTGCTACCTGTGAACATCTCCCTGTTCTCCTGCCACTAACTACTCTGCTTGCTGAATCTAACTGTTTGTTGGACAAGGTAAGGGCATGTGTCCTAATCATATCTCCTGCATCTGTAAATTTCTATCTATTTCGAAGTAACATACTCAGTAGTGCTATGTTCATTGGTCTCATTGTTATTGACTTGAGCTTCATTTGTTATGTTATTGATATATCAATTTTCATCAGTGTCAATTGCCATCGAATTGCATCCTTCGCGGACCGTGTCTGTAATATAAGCATGTTTCCTTTTCATGCACCATAGTACATTCAAGGGACGAGTAACATGTTCTGATTTTCATTAAATCAATGAATTGTTTGTGAAAGATATCCTATAATACAGCCGCCCACGCTGCACTGGTTTTGCTGTGGTGACCAAAACAAAGCTTGCATTGAAGAATCTATGGTCTAATTCCTTCTTTCTCACATTTTTATGCAAAGTAAATTTCAAATAATATTGATCTTTTTTTGCAGAATTTACAACAATGCCTGCATGTTCGATTTTCGGTTTTCCTTCGAAGACCCATGACATATCTGAAGGCACTACAATGCATGTATTCCCTAAGACTGTAGATCGAATTAGAGAATGGGTCAGGTATTGCGGATATGCACTGGCAGAGCTTGAAAGTAGAGTCAAAAAAGTCTTGGAGGACAAGAGGGGTGATCGATACCGCATCTGCAGCCTGCACTTTACCTCGAATATGTACGACACATCCTTTTACACAAAGAAGAATCAACTGAGAACGACTCAAAAATTGCTCCCAAATGCTATTCCGACTTTATTCGTTCACATGCTGCCACAGGTAAGTCACGCTTCCGGATTTAGCTTTAGGCCTTGCGGTAGTGTGCAGGTAACCATATGGATTGATTGGTATTTTAGGTCTAAATGTCTGTTATAATACTTTAGATATTTATATGATTGTATAGCTTTGTAAATAATGACCATTTTGCTAAACATCAGTCCTTGTTTTTAGAACCCTCATAGAAAATTGATTTATAGGCACAGATAACTATGCTATATTATGCATTTACATAAGCATCATTTTCTCAAATTCAGTCTCCTTACATGCCAATTATTAATATTAGCATTTTTTAAATCAAATAATACTTTCCCTTTACAACTCCATGACTATCCACCGAATATGAAGCAACAAGATTCAAGGTCCATGTCTTGCCTGGAGTCATCAACCACTTTGAGCGCGTATCAGGTAATCTTACTTAGATATTCTGTTCCAGACTTGTTTTATGCATGGAATTTGAGATAATGTAATCATATTTACGTATCGTGTAATTCTTTTACCGAATGTTTCATTTGTGGTTTGCTATTGATATGTACCTTTGCCGTCTTTCCAAAGTGTGTGTTCAATTTCTAATATTTTCATCCTTATTAATGCAAGTACTGTGTTTCAGGGAGGTGCTGAAGCGTCCACTACAATTACAACATCCCTTGTAGTGGATCCGGAGCCAGAGGTATGGGTACTGACAGTTCCATCGAATGAGATAATCTGACCATATTTCGATATCGTGTAATTCTTTTACACAATGGTTCATTTGTGGTTTGCTATTTATATGTACCTTTATCGTCTTTCCAAAGTGTGTGTTCCATTTCCAGTATTTTCATCCTTATTAATGCAAGTACTGTGTTTCAGGGAGATGCTGAAGCGTCCACTACAATTACAACATCCCTTGTAGTTGATCCAGATGTATGGGTACTGACAGTTACATCGAACGAGATAATCTGATCATATTTACATATCGGGTAATTGTTTTACACAATGTTTCATTTGTGATTTGCTATTGGTATGTACCTTTGTCGTCGTCCCAAAGTGTGTGTTCAGTTTCCAATATTTTAATCCATACTAATGCAAGTACTGTGTTTCAGGGAGTTGCTGGAGCGTCCTTTACAGTTACATCATCCCTTGTAGTCGATCTGGAGCCAGACCTTGTAGTCGATCCGGAGCCAAAGGTATGCGTACTGACAGTACCCTCTAATGAAAGAAAGTCGGTCTACTTTTATGTGTAATGCAAATAACTTTTTTTTAAATGGATACTGTTTTCTAGGGATGTATACAAGATCCATATATTGAACGGGAGGCATGCGGATCTGAGTTGGTGCACCAGCTTGCTGATGGTGATGTTAGAGTATGGGTGCACAATATACGGCCCGCGGGCCAGTTGCTGCCCGCCATGCCATTTTGTCCGGCGCGCGAGGCACAAAGACTTTCCTAATGGAGTGCGGCCCGCAAACAGCTTCGGCCGCCCTCTATTAGGAAAGTCTTTGAAACTCTTCCGGGCCGGACAAAACACTGGCCCTCATTGGCTCAGCACACACGCACCACGTAGCTCCTATGAGCCACATAGTGCGTGTGTGTTGTACCAATGGAGTGCCAGCACTACGGCTGGCGTGGTCAATAAGGCTTGATGCCGGAAGGCATTTCAGCCTTGCCACGCCAGTTGTAGTACCACTCCAGTTACCTCACCAGCGTTCCAGCTAGCCTGCCTTCCAGCAAGTGGTCTGTTTGTTTGTGTTTGTCAGGTTTGTTCTGCTGTATGTTTGTGCGGTGTATGTTGAGATGCGGGGGTTACGGGGGGTCGGGTGTGCATGAAGGTTTGTTTTTGTATGCTTGTGCTGTGTTTGTTGAGATGTGGAGGAGTGTTGGGTGTGCATGAATGTTTGTTTTTGTATGTTTGTGCAGTGTATGTTAAGATGCGGGGTGGGGGGGTGTCGGGTGTGCATGTATTTTTGTTTTTGTATGTTTGTGCGGTGTATGTTGAGATGCGGGGGTGGAGGGGGTGGCGGGTGTGCATGAATGTTTGTTTTTGTATGTTTGTGCAGTGTATGTTGAGATGTGGGGGTGGGGAGGTGTCGGGTGTGCATGAATGTTTGTTTTTGTATGTTTGTGATGTGTTTGTTGAGATGCAGGGATGGGGGTGTCGGGTGTGCATGAATGTTTGTTTTTATATGTTTGTGCAGTGTATGTTGAGATGCAGGGGTGGGGGTGTCGGGTGTGCATGAGTGTTTGTTTTTGTATGTTTGTGCGGTGTTTGTTGAGATGCAGAGGTGGGGAGGTGTTGGGTGTGCATGTATGTTTGTTTTTGTATGTTTGTGCGGTGTATGTTGAGATGCGGGTTGGGGGGTGTCAGGTGTGCATGAATGTTTGTTTTTAAGTGTGGTGTATGTTGGGGTGGGGGGTGTCGGGTCTGCTTGAATGTTTGCTTTTGAGTGCAAGTGCAGTGTATGTTGAGATGCGGGGGTGTCGGGTCTGCCTGAATGTTTGTTTTGGAGTGTAAGTGCGGTGTATGTTGAGATGCAGGGTCTGTATCAGTGCATGCTTGAGAGTGTGTGTGCTGAGTTGGGGGGTGGGGGATTTTGGTCTGTATGGGTGCATGCTTGAGAGTTTATGTGCTGAGTTGGGGGTGGGGGGAGTTCGGGTCTGTATGGGTGCATGCTTGAGAGTTTGTATACTGAGTTGGGGGTGGGAGGTTCGGGTCTGTACGGGTGCATGCTTGAGAGTGTGTGTGCTGAGTCGGAGGGTGGGGGCTTTGAGTCTGTATGGGTGCATGCTTGAGAGTGTCTGTGCGGAGTTGGGGGGTTGGGGATTTTGGGTCTGTATGGGTGCATGTTTGAGAGTTTGTATGCTGAGTTGGGGGTGGGGGGTTTGGGTATGTATGGGTTCATGCTTGAGAGTTTGTATGCTGAGTTGGGGGGTGGGGGCTTTGAGTCTGTATGGGTGCATGTTTGAGAGATTGTGTGCTGAGTTGGGGGGTGGGGGGATTCAGTATGTATGGGTGCATGCTTGAGAGTGTGTGTGCTGAGTTGGGGTTGGGGGTTCTGGTCTGTAAGGGTGCATGCTTGAGTGTTTGTGTGCTGAGTTGGGGGGTTCGGTAAGTATGGGTGCATGCTTGAGAGTGTGTGTGCCGAGTTGGGGGCATAGTGTTTGGTTGGGGGTGGGAGCCATGGGGCATAGTGTTTGGGTGGGGGTGAGGGGGCCATGGACCATATTGTTTGGTTGGGGGTGAGGGATATGGGGCATAGTGTTTGGTCGGGGGTGGGAGCCATGGGGCATAGTCTTTGGTTGGGGGTGAGGGGGCCATGAAGCATAGTGTTTGGTTGGGGGTGAGGGACATGGGGCATAGTGTTTGGTTGGGGGTGGGAGCCATGGGGCATAGTGTTTGGTTGGGGGTGGGAGTCATGGGGCATAGTGGTTGGTTGGGGGTGAGGGAGCCATGGGGCATAGTGCTTGGGTGGGGGTGCGGGAGCCATGGTGCATAGTGTTTGGTTGGGGTGAGGGGACCATGGGGCATAGTGTTTGGTTGGGGGTGAGGGGTCCATGGGGCATAGTGTTTGGTTGGGAGTGGGAGCCATGGGGCATAGTGTTTGGTTTGGGGTGAGGGACATGGGCCATAGTGTTTGGTTGGGGGTGGGCCATGGGGCATAGTGTTTGGTTGGGGGTGGGAGTCATGGGGCACAGTGATGCACTCTAAAAGAGTGAACCCAATAATAAAGCTAAAACAGGCACAGTTAGGAGATGTACATCCTTTGCTTTTTGAGGAAACCTGACTCACCAAAGGCCATACTCCTCTTGGGCAACCCAAACAGCAAAGTATAGCAGTCCAAAATAACGGAATGTCCAATCGAGGGTCAATAAAATATATATAATTTAATTAAACAGACGATATAAAATAACTAAATAGAAATAAATTATAACAATGAAAAATGGGTAGTACAAAATGTAAGTTTGAAATACAAATAAAAATCGTTACCCCTCAAAAACATATTATTTTTCCATGTGTTTAATACAAATTGGGGGTTGAAAAAGCCTCCTGCCACGCCACGCCTACCGCCCCTCCCACATTTACTTTTCGGTCCAGCATAGCCTTCATGTAAGGTACTTCCGGCCCTCTGTCAAAATCAGTTGTGCACCCCTGTGTTAGAGTAAAGAAGGTTTCAAAGAAAAGAAAGAAAAATAAGGTTATTTATAAACAGTTTATATTTTTAGCAATTGATTTGTGCTGAGGCCTTCATTATATGTGTCACGTCCCCCATTACAGCTGCTCCTCCCTCCTCACACTTACCTGCAAAGGCAGTCACGGCACACACACCAAGGCGGCAGCGTCCTACCCAACGAGTGAAAACACCAGCATGCAATCCGGGTGTTTTCCGTCCTTCATTTCGTTGCCATGGAGACTGTCACACAACTGGCAACGTCCCCGGTCTTCACGATCATCCATGCGACACATAGAGAGACTCCCACAGCAACCTCGATCATCCTGCTTCACGTGATCAAGATCACGTGACAATCCTCACTCTGCACGCTTCCATGATTCACATCACGTGACTGCCTCAAACGAGTTCAAAAGCATCCGAAAACACGGAAGCAGTGCTTCACAGCTGATCTCGTGAGGATTTTTTGGCATTTCTTGTTTTTCCCTTCGATTCACATTTACTACGACCTCGGCCTGTTCAACGGACCTAATTTTTGCCTTCTCCCTGGATTTTAGAACCGTTTCTTGTACGACCTCGGATTGCCTTACGGACTCGATCTTTGTCTACTCCTCGGAATTCGGAACTCCTGTCACTTACGACCTCGGACTGCTCAACGGACCTGATTTTTGCCTATCCCCTGGATTGCTTCTGATCAATCTCTCTGGAACTTTGGATCTTTGAACTCTGTCTCTTGGAACTTGTGTTTTCGGATCTTTGCCATCTGACCCAGGTGTTATCCTCATACAAGCCGTGCGGAACACCTGGTCTTCCCGCCCTCGACCTCCTGCTACCCACTACATTCAAATTCAAGGCACTGCTGTCATACACTGGGGTAAGCCCTATTCCAATTGGTGTTTACATTGTATTTCCTTAGTGCTGCACCTGTTTAAATAATCACCCATTGCCTTACAGTAGTCTGGGGTTCTTCCGGTGTTCCTGGTTCCTGATTGACGGCTTACAACACCTGTGGCCTCAAAGATTGCACAGGCAGTTTATTTCTCCTGCCTGTGCGGTACTTGGGGACGGAGGTACAATAATCTGAACGACCATTAAGATCAGAACAATATGCTTTTTTTAATGTAAATTGTATGATAATGTATGTTGGATTTACACTGAACATCCTTTTTCCTATCTGTCCTGTAGTTGCCCGATGGAGTACGGACTATGCAGACACAGACAGCGACACAAATAAGAGATGATGCTTGCCAAACTGTTTTCACCATGGAGGAACTATTAACTGAGGCGCAGCGTGTTCAGACTCGAGATGTCTTTGTCCAATGGCCAGAAAATGAATTTAATGTGACCGGCGAATCCAGAAAAGTGTTTTTGGACCATTGCTACAATGCGACGGCTCCGCCAGATGAAGATGAAAATGAATGTATAGAAGATAGTTTTACATTAGTCGCACAGCACTTGACACAATCAACACCCGCCAAAACAATGCCACCCAAAAAGCAGTCGACATTGATGTTTTCTCCTATCCACGGTGAAGTAACAGATGTTGAAATGACAGAGACTGAAGCATCAACACAATTGACCGACGAACTAGACAAAGATCTCAACTATAGTATGTCCAGTTTGGCTGATATGTCCACAATGGTTCAGTCCGAAACAACAGTGATGCAGGATGACAGTCTAATAAAGGAGGCCAAATACATAGTATTCGACAGCAGCTTGATGGAGATTACAAAGATGCTGAAATGTGTACATTCAGTGAAAGGGGAAGTATGTGGGAAGCCATTGGTGAATGTGACTCGTCTAACACAAGGCAGTAACCTCAAAATACATGCCACCTGTCAAAGGTTACATAAAACATTTTCATGGCCCGCTCAACCGATGCTGGGGAAACTGCCAGCTGGCAATCTACTGTGTGCAGCAGCTTTACTTTTCAGTGGCTCTAGTTTCAGGAAGTTATCCAGTTTCTGCCAGTTTGTGGGTCTCCATTTATTTTCTAAAACGCAGTACTACAAATAAATATCAATGTGATTGTCTATTCCCTGCCATTAGTGAAGCTTGGAAAATTGAACAATTGTCTATTCAAAGTACATTCTCGACAAACGGTTCAGGCTAGCTGGTGATGGACAGTGTGACAGCCCCAGATTTTCTGCTAAGTACTGCACATACCACTTTCAGGACATGGAAAGTAAGAAAATTGTGAGTTTGGTGGTCGTGCAGGTGTCCGAATGTAAATCCTCAGTGGCCATGGAGAAACTTGGTTTTATAAAATCACTGGAAGATCTACAATCGAGGGGAATGCAAATCGACCTCATAGCCACGGACAGACACGTTTCAATAGCCAAGACAATGAGAGAGCAGTTTCCAAATATTAAACATCAATTTGATGTATGGCATGTTGCCAAATCAATCAATTAAAAAAAATATCTGCTTCCGGGGAAAAAAAAGGTTTGGAAAGTATTTCACAGTGGTCCCAGTCTTTCAACAACCATCTTTGGTGGAGCTCCAAAACATGTGATGGGTCTGTGGAAATTCCACTGGAAAAATGGCAGTCACTAATGCACCACTGTTCCAACGTTCACCACTGGACAGAAAACCAACATTTCCACCAATGTGAACATGGCCCTTTGTCCCGGGAGCAGGCACGGAAGAAGAAGTGGTTGATTCCGTCTTCACCTTCACACAAAGCCCTTGAGAAGATTGTGTTTGATAAAACTCTATCAAGAGATCTGAAGGGACGCACAGAATTCTGTCACACAGTGTCAATCTGGAAAAGTGAATACCCTTCATTTGAATGACAGACGTAACTTGATGGCCGTAGGCCAACCGTTTTATGCACCGAATTATAGAAATATAGACTGTTATGCTTGACCAACAAACGGCCATTTTAAACATAGCAAGAATCGCCATTTTGCTTGTTAACCATTGCTCACTGCTTTCTGTCTAAAACTGCTTTGCAGCTTGCAATTCTTGCGGATTCTGCTTACTCTGCTCAACTGTTAACATTGTTGTCTGAATATGAAAGGGCAAGGTCGCGGGACTGAGGAGTTTGTTGAAAACTCCTCATGAGTAGCCCAGAAAGGAATGCCCACGCTCCCTCTCTGTAGCCTTCAGGGAGAGCTGCAGGGCATTTAATCACTTCACAGCTGCCAGCCAGTCTCGTACGATGGTAGAATATGTTAGAATAAAACAGCTAAAGGCTTGAATTATGCTCTTCTTACAGCCCCCCTTCGCAAAACCCTTTAGTGCGTGTCGGCTCCCAGGACACGAATAGTACCTCATAGATAGCAAAGCATGGAATGTGGCTCTTCCCCCGTGTGCAACTTGCTTCCAAGAACAGAACCACCGTGTTCTGTTCAACAACTAAAAGATGCCTCCGCACTTTCTAAATTGCACATTGTTACTAGAATAGACATCGAAAGTGTCATAATTGTCATACCCGTCGGAAATGTCCATCGTCATCCCGAGTTCAAAGAAACTTAATAAAGGAGGGTGTTAAACATGACATAGCTGATTTGTATGATATGCATTTTGTATATATGTAACTGATATACGTAATTCGCTCTCTTGCGTCCCTCGAGGTCTAGGAAACTCACGTCGTGGAGTGTGAGACCAGAATTGGCCAATTGGGACTATTTTTGCTTGCAATAAACCCTAGCATTGGGAATTTGAACCTCGTGTCTGGCGCATCTTTTCGTGTATGGTTATTGCCTTGTTTCCATATCACGAGGGACCCCTAGGGGCCCCTTTCAACAGGAGATTTGGAGGTGTTCCACAATATGTGCCTAAAGTATAGGCCAAAGAGATTGCATTTCGGCATCGGAGGGATGAAATATAGGACATTACTAGTGGTATTAGCGCATAACGAGAATGTAGGCCGTGAACAATCTAGGACTGCATGAAACTTAGGGATACTTCGCTACACTATGGCCTTTACGAAAAGAAGCAAAAAATGGGTGGTCAAACCAGTATATAAGGAAATGGAATTCGATTTTGTTAAATATCTTATTATTAATTTCGTAGAGATGCATACTCATGGAATTGCACGCAAATCTGTTCAGAGCACACATACATTGCCAAAAAACATTGCCAACATGCCATGTCCACCCAAAGTAGAGCTTGTTGAACAGTTCACATCCCAGTACAAATGATTACCATCTATTATTTTATTTTTGCCAAAAATGTTTTTATAAAGTGTCCAAATAAAGTATGCAATTTTTCTTTTCAAATCTATCCTCTTAGTCCTTTTTAAAAATAATTGTACAATTATTACGATTGACATACAATGTAACACTGCTTTCACATTTCACAATTTAGTCGAGCTACTGTGGGACCTTCATTTATGGTGTTAGTGCCCGATGGATAACAGTGTGTAAAAATCTTTGGGTTTTGGCAGTTGCTTTGCCATACAGTTCCCCAAACAGTTGAATATCTGCTCGTCACACAAAAGGGATGAGACCTAGGCTACATAAGATACTAGGCATGCAAGAAGTACTGACTGTGAAAACATAACATGGGGTAGGAGGCCGTGAGATAAGCTGAGGTGGGGCAATTACTAGACACACTTTGACTCCGTTTTTTTGTGTCTCATCGACTACAATTTTGGAGTAGGGAGCATTCTGTCATTGGCAAGTTCCCCCTATGCCTCAGCAGCGCCACGAACAGCGAGCAGTGACAAACCCCAATTTTTTCCTCCAGGGCCAGTGCTTCAAAATTCCAGTTCTCATGGATGCATTGACACGGGATGTTGCAACCTAAGAATGTATGCTCATTGTGAGTGAAGGTTACCAGCTTTGAATTGTTGCTTGGGAGCTGGGGAGGCCCATGCATCGCACACACAGTATAAGGTTCAATTGTTTTTTTACTTTGAGAGACAGGGACCATTCCGAAAGGGATTGAATTGAAGGGGGGGTGTAATAACGTAAGATATGATAAGGTTGTCCATTCCGAAATTGGACCTAGCTACATGCAAGTTCAGTTTATTAAAAATCGATGACACAAACGGAGTCTGCGTTACGGTCTGCATTACACCAAGAGAATGGAAATGGCGAATATAATGTAAGTTCCTCTTTAGACGATTTAATACCAGAACTAGTCCAAATACAAATAGCTGAACGTTATTGCTGAGTTACATTGTACTTGTTCGTTCTGTGTGGCATATTGCAATGAAGTGCAAGTACAAGTACAACCTTTGTGTGCTAGTCTTTCTACCAGGCACATGTGCAGTCCAGCATCGACATGCATGTAGACCACCACTCGTTTCCCCCTTGTTTCAACGCTAATAAATCATTACATTGTGCACCTCGAATTGTTGCCTCATTTTACGCATTACGTTAAGAGCTGAACATACTCCATTGCACTATCCTCGGAAGCAAATAGCGGAGTACTTTGATATCCCACGTTGTGTTCCCTCGGTTCTCATTGTGTCACCTCTGCGCTAATAAATAAAATGATTAATTGTAATTAAGATTGGCTACTGAGACACATTTCTATTTTTAAGTTTTGCAAACAGATACATCCTGCCATTCTGCGATTGTCATCTATTCCAGACCCCAACCAACGGTTTCTTCAACCGCCAGCTGCAGCTACATGTCAATCACTGGATTTATTTGACTCTTTTTTGGGACGATCGCCAAGGGCCAATATGCCCTTACGCTGTACCATCGATTAGGAGCATCATAACAACCTTTACGGTGGTCTAGTGCCAAGTTGATGCATCAGCCTTGCAATTCATCGTGCGACCAAAGTGCTCCATTTACCCAAAACGAACACCCTGTGTACCAAAAAGGAGCAGGGCGTGACTCACGATAAACATTTGTGGATCGAGAGCAAAGAAAAAAAGTTCCATTTTGATTGAATATGTCAATCGCTGAATGTTCTCGAAACATTTAATGTGAAATAAATGTACTTTACCAATTGTACAGTCTTGCTTTTTCCTTTTAAAGTACAGTTTCATATTCCGAATTGTGAGGCGCTGTGTTGTGAGACGATGTGTGTTGTTTTCCAGGTTCTGCGTCAAGTTGCGTAGGTGATGAGAGGGCACGTTTGGCTACACTGCCCAGTAACGTCACAAAGAGAGGCGGAGAATATCAATGATTTGGTGATGTCAGGCTCAGGGGCGGGGGATATGATTTAGTGCTGCAAAGGCAGTTCACCCAGGGCTTTGCGGCAAGTAATAAGATTATCACAAGATGGCCGCCCCCTACTGCCTGATTTCGCTTGTGTTCAAAAGACGAAAACTCCGGTAAGGTGCATAGGAAATATTTGTACGATCGATCAACGTATGATTAAAAACACATGGTCGAACCATAGGGACAATAATATTTCTGACCGCACCATTCCTTTAAGCAAACTCCTAGCAGGGAGTCGGGCGGCCGCAGTAGCAATGCGGTCTGTAACCCTTTGATGCCATTGTTATGTCTGGACATATTTGCAGAGATCACCCTTTTGGGCACTCGGGCCAGTCCAGCCCACACAGGGGCTCTGGGACACAGATGCAGAGTTGCCATGCAGGGGCTCTGCTGATGACATGTGGGCAGCACTGCCTCACAGGGGCACTGCCATGGTGGAGGGCTATGCAGGCCCTCTGCCTGAGAGCAGCGCTGCAAGAAACACACATCAGGCAGGAGTTTTGTGGATCTGACTGATGAGCGGGAAACCGCCCATCCCTTTTATTACGTTGGTCACATGGTCACAGACATGTGACATCAGCATGAGCCCTTAGCAGGGACTCATCATTCCTTAAAGGGGCACAACATCACGCAGGGGAGGAGTGAAAACACAGCAAGCCAGCTGCAGTTAGAGGGAGGGGAGCGAGGAGGAGCGAATACTTTACGTCTGGACGAGGGACTGCATGGCGCTTTGGCCCCTGAGAGAAACAGGGAGCTTTCCCAGCCCAAGAGGAAAAGGCATGCGTGAAGGCAGCAGGTGTGCAGCAAGAGTGTCTGTGAATTTGTGGGTGGTGGGGCGAGCGACTCCCTGGGAATCTGTAGGAGAAGGTTGGGGCAGGCAAAGAGGAGTGCTGAGGGCAAACAGCTGGGGGTCTGGGGACAGGTTTTTGGTGGAGGTGGGTATTGCAGGAGCGCTGTGGACCCGGAGGCCCTCAGGGAGGCCTTGCAGTTAATCAGCCGGTGCCATAGAGGGCAGTTGGCAGAGGTGCTGGAGGGGATCACGAGTTAGGATGGGCACGGTGGGAAAGGGGAGACCGCAGAGAAGGGTGGCCTGGGAGGGGGCCCTCTTTGTGAGGGTGGTGTGTGTTAGGAATTATTTCTTAATTGTAGGTAATTTTCCTTCCATGTGCCGACCCCTAAACTTTTTGCTACTGTTTTCACCCTGATCTAGACTTTGCCAGAGAAGCGCAGCCTTCCGCCGCACTCTTCTGGGCTTTCACTCCATTCTTACGGGGAAACTGACATGCCCTTAAAACAGTCAGTACCGGGAAACTTTGTTTTCCGTAGTTCTTTTCTCATGTTGCAGCTTTCGTGCAACATGACACAAAAGGGCACTGTAAGCTAAATTACTGCTCTTTTGGGTCTCTAGTCATTCTACAGGCCCTAGAAACTCTCATTGGATTGTTAATGAACGGTGCAAGTGAATCACGGACGGGACTGGTGGCAGCAATCGTTTCTTTGTGTTTTGAGCTCCTTTTGGCTGTTTAAGCGCCTTTCTTGCGCTTAGCCTAAAATGGTGGCCTGGCTTCCAAAATGGCCAGACCACAAAGCTCTTTGTCATGCCCGCTGACCATCTTGCCCTCTTCACCTTCCCATGGTCGAGCCGACCCGGGACCTTCCTTATTTGGGAATGTTCTTTCCCGCGAAACACAGATGCTTTCGCGGGCTTCTACAGGCCTGGTGTGAGCCTCCAGGATGTGGGCTGGGATGTCTGATCCCAATACACATCCTAGGTGCCAGAGAGTCTAGTGTGTCTTGAATGCCTGGGACCACCGTGGTCCGTGATAGGTCCACGTATGGTGTGAGTGTTTTGTGAGCAGATCTCCCATTGGGTCCTCTCCGTTTTGGCGCGAAGGGAACTCTGGATAAGAGGAGGCTGGAAACACCACTACCAGGTCGATCTCCTGAGTTCTCACGAACAAAGGATACAGGAGCCAAGTATCCTGCAACTAAGAGGCTGAACCGAGGAATCACTGGTGACCCGCTGAAGGACTGCTCCTCTGCACTGCTGTCGTCCTGTGAGACCATTCTGCCTCTGATCGAACGAGAAGGCCTGTACTGGTACTTCGACCCTTTGTAATAGTGGGAACAACTATTCTCGGCATCTTCATCATCTCCTGCACGTAAGCCTTTGGAAGCGTCTCTGGGCCATCCAGTGGACTGACCAGCCTACCCAGGAGTCTTGCTCTGTCACCGCCGTCAGGTTGCTGCTGTATTCCGAGTCCTTGACACTCTCACACGATTCGTACACTTGGCATTCCCAGGTCTGAAGTGAGAAGTGCACATTGGGCTGAAATACACACAGCCGCTTCATTGCCCTGCTGTGGTAACTGTGTGGGTTCACTGCGTTGGGGACATCCTCAACTCTAACTTCTGCTGCCACGTAATCTACACAACGCCGAGACGTCCCCTGCTCGTATTTGAACCTGCCAGCCCTGAAACTGACGAGGAGAAGCCTGGATCTGCATGCATCGGGGACCGGTGAGTAGCAATACCAAGAACCGGTCACCGTCCTGCAGTAGCCTGTAGCTTTTCCTCGCTGTGTTAAACAGCACGCCTTTTTCGCACTCGCGCTATGCTTCTGCCGATAAGTGGAGGCCGCGCTTGAGTAGCGGAGATCTGTTCGTCCTCATTTGTTCACTGCTCTGAACTGCCTGATTTCCTTGAAAGACTCCCCTTGGCCCGTTGGCACCAGCGTGTGCAGGTACTTTTGAGCACAAGGCTTCACTCTTCGTAGGGCTCGGACTTCCTTCTAGTTAGGTGGCCTCTGAAGGCGAACTGGGACTAATGATTACTTGCACTGCCTGTTTTCCTCCCCATCTAGGTGGTCTGCGTAGTTCGTGCTTCTAACTCTTTAGACCCTTCGGTAATTGTATATATATTGTGTTGGTTAACTTGAGTTTTACCGTGATTCTTTACTATGGTCAATGTTACAGAGGCCTTGTAATAAATGTGTCTATATTTTTAATATAACACCTGCTTAGAGTAATTTGTAAGCGTCCTTGCTTTGTGTGCTCATTGTGGGCTTTCAGTCACCCTCACCCCTCTTGAGACGTAGTCTTGACCGCCGCCATCGCTACCCTGATTGGTCTGGCTTGTCCAGAGGTTACCCTGTTCCAAGAAACTAGGCTGGCCTTCTGAACCTCTGCCCCTCTAGTACAGAGTTCAGAAATCCATCTTAACAAATTGGTGTACAGCGGTGGGATACGAGTGATGCGCTCGAGCGAAGGCATTTCAAGTTATTCCTACCAGGACACGTAGTGGATTGTCGTAGTATAACTTTTAAAAGGCCATAGTCCTATCTAACAGTATGGAAACAAATACCTTGTTAACTTTAAATGCTTCTAAATCCGAAATCCGAAACATTGAAAAAGATGTGTGCGGAGAGAGGGGTCTCCTTTCAAGGCACCAATTGGATATGATCCAAAGAATCGTGGCGTGGCAAGAAGCTCAGCTTGACGCTATAGCTTCCGAGGACAGTGCAGAAGGAGGTGGGGCTGCTCTCACTGGTAGAACTGACAGTTCTGCCACTGCACTGGTCCACCGCGACCACGAGGACAGGGAGGATGAAATGTCCAATGTTTCCTCTGCCAGTGTTGATGGGGAGGCCATGCTTGAATTCAAGAAGCAAGAACTGCTGTTTAGGCAGAAGGAGCTTGATTTCAATATGGCCAAACTAAAAATCGAACAGGCAGAAAAACAAAGACCGGGATCACCAGTTGGAACTGGCCAAGCTTCAGGTTGCAAATGGATCCAAGGTTTCCAAAAGATCTGCTCAGTGTGTATGAGGAAAAGAATGACATTATGGACTGGCTGAATACGTTTGAGTATGCATGTGAAGTTCAACAAGTTGACAATGCTGATAAGATTGCCTGGTTACTCAGCAGACTGCCCCATTCTGGCTGCAGTGCCATTATGGAAATTTCGAAGGCTGAGCGAGCAGATTTTGCAATGTTGAAGCAAACTCTCATTTTAAAGTTTGGAAAGACTCCTGCCAAATATTTAAAACTATTACGAGAGTATAAGAAAAAAGAAGGTGGTATTTGGGTTTCTCCAGCATGGGGTCTGGCATGGATTCACATGCTCATGAATATTCCCCGTCGTCAGGCTGGGAATCCTCGGTAAAGAAAAAACCAGTATCAGTTTCGTTTCTGATCTGTCTTTCGTAGTAGTAACCAATCACTGGTCTCTGCGTCATACTGACCACAGCCAATGACTGCCCTCTACCTAAGCACCGCCTCTGGCAGCCATCTTCAGATTTTTACCGCACGTTCATGTGTTGGGATCCTCGTGCTATTGCTCTCGAGAGTTAGTGCTATTTTTTCACGTTTTTTCTCAAAAACTTCGTTTTTTCGGTCAAAAGAGCCTCAAGCTCCACCGATTCTCCATCCGATCAACGGGGACCCGTGTCGGATTCGTCTGCGCCCCTCAAGGGTGAAGATTTCGTCGAGCTACGCTTTTGGAGGACTCCAGAAGTTTCTCAGGCCCGGTCATGGCCCAGGAGAAGGGAAGCTCGACGCCCGGAAAGCTGTTCAGGGTCTGCCCTGGATGCCAGCTGCAGAACGTCTTCAAGGAGGACGAACACTCTTTTTGTCTTTACTGCCTACATGAGGACAAAACGCACGTGGAGAAGGACTGTGCGTTTTGCGGCAACATGTCGGAGCGGACCATGAAGGACCGCCATCAACGTCTCGCCAACTGGCTGGGAGGGAAGAGCCCGTCCGGCGAGAAGAAGAGGAAGAAATCTGAGCGGTCTTCTAAGACCTTTGAGGACGCCCCGGCGACGGGGGTCCAACATAAGGCCAAGCACCGCGAGTCCGCTGGCACCGGGAGCGCCGAACGGTCGGGCTCTACGGGCGCCAGGCAGGGCGCACCCTCCCCGGCACCATCAACCACGAGCCAACGCTCTGGGTCGGGTAAGAGGAAGGCCGAGCACCCGGCGAAGCTCCTGGAGAGGCCCCGGTCGAGCTCGAAGGCGGAGGGGGAGCGAGGCAGTTTCCCCCCCCCTCAAGGATAAGGCGGTGAGCGCACCTAAGGTGGTGAAGGCCTTAATCCATCCGGCCAAGCCCTCTATCGAAACTGTCGCGGCGGCCCTGGCTCAGCCTGTGGAGGCTACACCAGTGGTGGCGACCTCGGGGCTCAGAGTCTCCCTGCCACCTCGGAGGGAGTCCTCTTTTGTGCCCATCGATAGGACCCCCGTGAAATCCCCCGTGGGGAAGAAAAAGGGGGGGCAGGGCGTCGTCGTAGATTCGGCCTCAACCTCGGAGGAGGAGCTGGTCGAGGTCTTAAGCCACGGCCAGCGCCGCGAGACAACTCGGCGGCCATTTTGTTGGCTATACAGTCCTTATGCTCAGAGATAAGGACGAGACTACCGTTGCCGACGGAACCTCTCCCGTCGGGGGACCCAGAACCGGGACCTTCTGGTGTTCCCCCTACCAAGAAAAGAAGGATCCACCCTCCGCCTCCTTTTCAGCCGTCGCGCCCCTTCCAGCCCTCCTCCCCGTCCACCCGAGGAGATGATACGGGGACTGACACGGCAGCGACGGGTACGGACGACGAGGTATACGACGAGGATGTACCGTCGTCGCCTCCCACCAGGGCTTCTCCGCCCGACGAGATTGGATCGTTCCACTCCATGATCACCAGGGCATCCGAGCTTTTCCAACTCTGCCCTGAGGAGAAGAAGAAGGAAGGTTTCCTTTATCAGCGGCGCGAGGCCAAGAGGAAGACGGTCCTCGCAGTGCCTCTATTGGACGACATTTGGGATGAGGGCCTCTCCCTCCTCAAGAACCCTTCCACGACGCCAGCTAGAAGAGACCGGTACGAGAAGAAGTACCGGGTCCCGGACACGGCCCCCCTGTGCCTCCGGGCGCAGCCTACCCCGGACTCCGTCGTCTCCGCGGCGGCCAGGAAAAAAGCGGGGGGGGGGGTGCGGCCTCCACATCGACTTCCCCACCGGACGGCGAGGGCAAGAAATTGGACGCTATGGGACGCAGAGTCATCTCGTCTGCGGCGACGACGATTAAAGCGGCCAACGCCTTGGCTATCGTGGCCCGCTACGACAGGGAGCTCTGGTACAAACTGGCTCCCCTGCTGGACTTCTTGCCGGACGACAAGAGGGCAGAGGCCCTGGAGATCCTGCAGGAAGGTGAGGTGGCTTCGGACCACGCCATTACCATTGCGACGGACATCGCCGACACTGGGTTCCGCCAGTTGGGCAACGGTGTTTGCCTTAGGCGGCGTGGATGGCTCAAGGCTATGGACTTCCGTCAAGACGTTCAGACCAGAGTCCTGGACATGCCCTTCAATGGGAACAACCTGTTTGGGAAAACAGTGGACGATTCCCTTCAGGCCATTAAAGCGGACACTGAGACGGCCCGGGCCCTTGGAGTTCTGCAACAACGACGGACGCCCTTTCGGAGCAGCGGAGGCAAGGGCGCCTCCAAAAGTTCCGGCAGCGGTTTCTCCACCTACCGTCAAGCGGCCCGCTCGTCGGCTCAGGAGGCCTACAGAGGACGAGGCAAGTCTAGCGGACCCCGCCGTCGTCGCCAAGGAGGTCAAGGCGGCAAAGCCTCGTCGAAGCAGGATTGAACCGGCCGTGGGGTCGGGCCCCCACCGAAGCACCCCGGTGGGAGGCCGGCTGGCGAGCTTCGTCAGCGTGTGGGAGTCCATCTCCACCGACCGTTGGGTGCTGGACGCCTTGGCCCGGGGCCACGCGCTCGAGTTTCAAAGAAGGTGTCGGCGCGTCCCCCCCGTGGCCAGGAAAGAACTTCACGTCCCTCAACTTCTCCTGGAGGTAAAGGCGATGCTCAGGAAGGGCGCCATCGAACTCGTCCCAAAGAGGCTTCGGGGCTCTGGAGTGTACTCGAGATACTTCCTCGTGAAGAAGAAGACGGGGGGATGGCGCCCCATCCTGGACCTGCGACGTCTGAACAAGTTCATCAAGGCGCAAAAGTTCCGGATGGTCACCCTCCAGCACGTCCTGGGTCAGCTGGAGAAAGGAGACTTCCTGTCGTCGTTGGATTTGGAGGATGCTTACTTCCATATTCCCATCCTAAAGGGGCACCGAAAATTCCTCAGGTTTGTGGTCCAAGGGCGTCATTACCAGTTCAAAGCCCTCCCCTTCGGTCTACGGTCGGCACCCAGGGTGTTCACCAAGTGCCTCGCACAGGTGGCAGCGCAGCTGCGCCGCAAGGGGATCCACGTCTACCCCTACCTGGATGACTGGCTCATCCGAGCCAAGACGAGGGAGCTCGCCGTGGTTCACACGGCAAGGACCGTCCAACTTCTCACGGACCTGGGATTCTCCGTGAACTACACCAAATCCCACCTGGTACCCGCGCAAGACGCTCTGTTTCTGGGAGCGAGGCTCAACACAGTGTCCCTTCTGGCCTCCCCGTCGGAGGAGAGGACCAGGACCATCCTGGGCAAGGTGCAGCGGATGTTGGTGGCCGACGCGGCCAAGGTGAGGTCCATCAAGTCCCTCCTCGGAATGATGTCTTCCTGCATCTACCTCATTCCCATGTGCAGGCTCCGGATGCGCCCGTTGCAGGAGTTCCTGGACGCGCGCTGGATCCAAACGACGGGCAGTTTCGAGGAAAGGATCACACTCGATGAGAGTTTCCGACGAGCGATCCGGTGGTGGGGCACCCGCGCGCATCTGACGGCGGGCATGGACTTCCAGACCCCAGCCCACCAGGAGACAGTGACCACGGATGCCTCCCTGGAAGGGTGGGGAGCGCACACCGAAAATCTGCACGCAAGAGGCCTTTGGCTCCCGACGGAGAAATCCCTACATATCAACGTCCTGGAGCTCCGTGCAGTGTTTTGGGCCCTCAGGTCCTTCCTTCCGTCCCTCAAGGGCAAGGTGGTGAGGATCTTCACCGACAACACCACCACCATGTTTTACATCAGGAAACAGGGCGGAACCAGGTCCCCAGCACTGTCCAAGGAGGCGCAGGACCTGTGGCATTGGGCCGTCGCCCAAAGGATATTTCGGGTGCCGTTTCATCTGGCAGGGATAAAAAACACCATCGCCGACTCACTCAGCAGGGAGCTGCGCTCGTGCCACGAGTGGGAGCTACGGCAGGATCTAGTGGATCGCCTCTTCCGATGGTGGGGCACACCCCAGATCGACCTGTTCGCGACGGCGACGAACTCCAAGTGCCTGAGGTTCGCCAGCAGGTTTCCCCAGGCGAGGAGCATGGGCGATGCCTTCTCGTTCCCCTGGGAGGGCCTGTTCCTCTACGCGTTCCCTCCTTTGCCACTGCTAATCCGGCTCGTCAACCAGCTCAAGAGGTCACGGTGCAGGATGATCCTCGTCGCACCTGCGTGGCCGAGGCAGATATGGTTCCCGGACCTTCTGGACTTGTCAGCATCCCCGCCAATCAAGCTGCCGGTGGACGCAGATCTACTCTCCAGGGAAGGAGGCGCCATCCTCCACCACGACCCGAAATCGCTGAACTTGCAGGCCTGGCTCCTGCAGCGCTAGAGTTTGGAGGATATGACATTCCGGCCGACTGCAGAGAGGTTCTTGCGAAGGCCAGGGCGTCCTCGACTCTTAAATGCTACGGACACAAATGGAAAAGGTTCTCTGTCTGGTGCCTCGCAAAGAAGATTAACCCTCTACGGATTACGGCTCCCCAAGTACTGCCGTACCTGCTGACGCTGGCCAAAGCTGGACTGGCACACGCGTCCATCAAGATTCATCTTGCTGCGATCTCCCGATACACCAGAACCACGGGCCGGACATCCTTGTGGTCTCATCGTCTGCTGAAAGAGTTCATGAAGGGACTGTTCAGATCGTTCCCGCCGGTGAAGGCGCCGGCCCCGGCGTGGGAGCTCAACGTGGTGCTGACCAAGCTCATGGGACCTCCGTTCGAGCCTCTGCACTCGGCCCCGTTGAAGTTTCTGTCGTGGAAAACAGCGTTTCTTGTGGCCATCACCTCCGCACGACGGGTGGGAGAGATCCAGGCCCTTTCCTGCAAGGCCCCGTACTTGACTTTTCACGACACGAGGGTAGTGCTCAGGACGCACCCCTCCTTCATGCCCAAGGTACCGTCGGACTTCCATCTCAACGAACCCTTGGTGTTGCCTGTGTTCTTCCCGTCGCCTTCGTCGCCGGCTGAGAGGACTTTGCACTCGCTGGATGTGGCTAGAGCGCTGAAGTTCTACGTGGACCGCACAAAGTGTTTTCGGAAGACGTCACAACTCTTTGTGAATTTTGGACCTGTCAATCAGGGGAAGGCTCTCTCGAAGGCTTCCATTTCCAGATGGCTCTCCGGCTGTATCATGTACTGTCATCGGTTGGCAAACCGACCGCTGCCTGGCTGTCCGAGAGCCCATTCCACCAGAGCGATCGCAGCTACCACAGCGTTCCTTTCTGGTGTGCCCCTGCTGGACATATGCAGGGCTGCTACGTGGAGGTCGACGCACACCTTCACGAAATTCTACTGCGTCGATCGGGATTCCAGGGAGGAGTCCAGGGTCGGCCAAGCAGTGCTGCGCAACCTGTTCGCCTGAGGTGAGCCTTGTGAGGAGGTAAGATGCTTAATGTTGAGTTTGATGTAATGCTTAATGTTGAGCCTTTGCCACCTCCCGTGGTTGTGCATGTGTGTACTGCTATGTATTCTTTATTCATGAGCATGTGAATCCATGCCAGACCCCATGCTGGAGAAGGAACAAGTTACTTACCTGTAACTGTTGTTCTCCAGCATGGGTCTGGCATGGATTCACATGCGAACCCGCCCGCCTACCCCTCTGCGGCTCTTCACTTGGTCATACTGCCACTTCACGTGCTTCCAAATCTGAAGGTGGCTGCCAGAGGCGGTGCTTAGGTAGAGGGCAGTCATTGGCTGTGGTCAGTATGACGCAGAGACCAGTGATTGGTTACTACTACGAAAGACAGATCAGAAACGAAACTGATACTGGTTTTTTCTTTACCGAGGATTCCCAGCCTGACGACGGGGAATATTCATGAGCATGTGAATCCATGCCAGACCCATGCTGGAGAACAACAGTTACAGGTAAGTAACTTGTTCCATCTTATGTAACCGAATCCTTAAAAAACTTGACTGGCTGGGTCGAAGGTTATAAGGTTTCTACCTTTGAAGGTATGATAAGTCTTGTCATGCTGGAACATATTTTTGCATCTATTTTTGTATCTTCTTCCCCTGAGCTTAAGCAGCATTTGGCGGATTCTAAGGAGATAGATCCAAAGAAACTTGCCATTGCAGCAGATTTATGGGTGTCACATCGAGTGTCCCATAAGGACAAAACTCATCCTGGTAAGCAGGAGGAACGGAAAAAGTCCAAAGATAAGGAGGGTGGAGAATCTGATAAATCTTCTTCTCAAGAGGCCACAAAAAGAAAAATAAGGGTATGACACAAGAGAACTCACAGGGTAGTGGAGGTCAGCCTCCGAAACAGAACTCTGGTTATAGTAAGCCTCCCTATGTAAACAGACCCAATGGATCTTGTTTTGCTTGTGGAGCAACTGACCACGTGAAGGGGGATCCCCGGTGTAAGGTTAAACCTTTGGGGGTCCACTCCGCTAATCTGGCCTTCTCCTACGAGGAAGAAGAGATTACAGGAGCATCCTTCTCCTCAGACTCCTTCCCCAGTGGGATAGTTTTAGTTTCCCTGGGTTCCTGGGAGCCTAAAGTCGCAGAGGCTTATGCTAGGATTCCAGATAATACCAAGCACTACTTTAAAGACAGTGTGCTGATCAATGGAGTCGATACTCCAGCTCTTAGGGATAGTGGGTGCAGTTGAACTGTAGTGGATTCTACCTTGGTAGACTCAGAGGAAGTTGCCAGAGCTACTCTGATGCCCACTAAGTTGGCTGAGGGCCCACCTCGCATTTTTCCAGTAATACCTGTAAATCTTACTCTCAATGGTACAGCAGTCAGGATTCCAGTGAGCATACAGAGGAACGTCCCAGGAAAGGTCTTGTTGGGCAACGATCTCAGAGCTTTAGGGCTCGTAGGAGACACTGCTGACAGACCCTGCACACAGTCTCAAACACGGGCAGCATTGGCCAAGACCAATGCACTGCCCCAGCCAAAGGCGAAACCCAAGGCTAAAGGAGTAAAGAAACCAAAACGAGGGAAAGAAAATATTCCCCCGAACTCACCTACCACTGCGGTGGAGGAAGTTGGTCAATCGCCCGGACCTGACGAGGAGGCGGCGATACCTGAAGTATTTAACCCCAATGACCACCCTGAACTAAAAGACTTGTTAGTAGAAGGTGGTCCTGACAGGGAAGAATTCAGTGAAGGCCAACGTGAGTGCCCGTCTCTGGAAGGCCTAAGGAGACAGGCCTGGTCCCAGCTTGAGAGTGAACCTCCTGGGAAGCATCGGATTTATTGGGAAGGTGGACTCCTGTATAGTGAGCCCACAGAGTCTACAGAAGGAGACCATAGGAGGTTGGTGGTTCCCTTGCTGTAAGACCCTTCATCCTGCAGCTGGCGCATGAAGTGCCCCTTGCTGGTCACCTTGGTATTAAGAGGACCAACCAAAGGTTATCCATGCACTTCTACTGGCCCAATATCGGGGTGCAAGTAGAAAGTCACTGGAGGAGTTGTTGCTCCTGCCAGTTATCTGGTAAGAGAGGCCAACAATCCAAGCTCCATTGGTACCACTCCCAGTTGTGGGAATACCATTCAAAAGGGTAGGGATCGACATTGTTGGTCCCCTTCACCCGCAAACATCCTCAGGCAATAGGTTTATCCTGGTGTTGGTCGACTATGCTACCAGATATCCTGAGGCCATCCCATTGAAAACTGTAACTGCCAAATCAGTTGCAAAAGTGTTACTTGGCATCTTTACTAGGGTTGGCCTCCCTAAAGAAGTTGTGTCTGACAGAGGCAGCAACTTTATGTCAAAGTATATGCAGGCTATGTGGAAGGAATGTGGGTCACCTACAAGTTCTCTTCCGCATACCACCCCTAGACCAATGGTCTGGTGGAACGGTTCAACAGAACGTTAAAGAGTATGATTGGGGCTCTGGAAGAACCTCAAAGAAGAAAATTGGATCTTCTTTTACCATGCTTACTGTTTGCCTACCGAGAGGTACCACAGGAGGGTGTTGGCTTCAGCCCCTTCAAACTTCTGTTTGGTCACCCTGTGCGGGGACCCTTAGCCATAGTCAAGGAGGGATGGGAGATGCCCACTCCCCCTACTACTACCAACGTAGTAGACTATGTGTTAGGGCTCAGAAAACGGATGGTACTTCTGATGGGTCTGGCTAGTGACAAGTTGAAGGCAGGACAAGCGCTGGTGAAACATTGGTACGACCAGAAAGCATCCCTCATCAACTTTACACCTGGTCAGCAAGTCCTGATCATGAATCCCATAAGGCCTAGAGCTTTACAGGACAAATGGTCAGGCCCTTACACAGTGGTGGAGCCCCTGGGTGAGGTCAACTATTTAGTGGACCTTGGAAGGCCTGGACAGGCTCCAAAAGTGTTCCACGTGAATAGGATGAAGGCTTTCGTCCCAAGAGTCGAAATCATCGCAGCACTGCTACTGGCTTCAGATGTTGAGGAAGAGGAGTCTGAACCTCTCCCCGACCTGTTCCAAAGCGGTCCTTCAGATAGCTCCTTTCAGGGTGTCCGAGTGGCCCCTCACCTGACTTCTGATCAGCAGCCTGAGGTGAAAAGTTTGCTTAGGCAATTCTCCCCCCCTGTTTTCGCAGTCCCCTGGTTTGATACCTTGGTGCAAACATAACATAGACACAGGAGACAGCGTTCCTACCAAAAGTAGAGGATACAGGATGTCAGACAAAGTACGGTCTTACATTAAGACAGAGGTCAATAAAATGTTAGATCTTGGGGTGATTGAAACCTCTAGTAGTCCTTGGTCCAGCCCTGTGGTTTTGGTTCCAAAAGCAGGCACTTCTGAATTGAGGTTCTGCGTGGATTACAGGGCTCTGAATGCGGTCATCAAGACAGATGCACACCCCTTGCCTCGAACAGATGAGCTGGTGGATACCTTGGGTGCCTCCAAGTACCTCAGCACGTTTGACCTCACTGCGGGCTATTGGCAAATAGCCTTAGCAGAACATGCCAAGGAGAAGACAGCGTTTTCCACTCCAGACGGTCTTTACCAATTCAGGGTAATGCCGTTCGGGTTGAAGAATGCACCTGCCACTTTCCAGAGGCTTGTGAATCATGTGTTGAATGGGTTGGATGAATTCTGTCTTGCATATCTGGATGATATAGCAGTTTTCAGCGCCACCTGGGAAGACCATGTGAAACACCTCAGGATTGTGCTATAGGCTCTTCAGAATGCACACTTGACCATAAAGGCTAGTAAATGTCAGATTGGACAAGGCTCAGTGTTTTACCTTGGACATGAAGTAGGTGGAGGGAGGATACAGCCTCTTCCCAGTAAAGTACAAGCAGTATAAAACTGGCCTACCCCCACTACACAGACCCAAGTGAAAGCCTTCTTAGGACTCACGGGGTATTACCGCAACTTCATGGCAGACTATGGCACCATAGCTGCCCCTCTGACTGCCCTCACCACTCCGAAGAAACCCAAGAAGGTAACTTGGACCGACAAGTGTGAGAAGGCCTTCAACGGCTTAAAAGACTCCTTGTGACAGGCCCCTGTCTTAAGGGCCCCTGATTATCAAAGACCTTTTATTGTGCAGACAGATGCCTCTGACACTGGGATAGGAGCTGTACTATCGCAAGTAGATGAGAAGGGGAAGGAACACCCTATTGGTTTCATTAGTCGCCAGCTTAAGGACAGAGAGCTCAGATGGTCCACAGTGGAGAAAGAATGTTTCTCTGTTGTGTGGGCCCTACGGAAGCTGAGGCCCTACCTCTATGGGACCCACTTCACTGTGCAAACCCTTAAAGTGGCTGATGAACATGAAGGGAGAGAATCCAAAGTTGCTTAGGTGGTCCATAGGTCTACAAGGCTTTGACTTCACTATTGAGCATAGGCCAGGTGTCCAACATAGCAATGCTGATGGGTTGTCCAGAATGTTTAACCGACCTGAACAAGAGACTCATCCAGGGGTGGATTAGTTCCCCCTGTCCATAGTCTGGGAGGGGCAAGTGTTAGGAAAGATTTCTTAATTGTAGGTAATTTTACTTCCATGTGGCAACCCCTAAACTTTTTGCTGTTGTTTTCACCCTGATCTAGACTTCGCCAGAGAAGCGCAGCCTTCCGCCGCACTCCTCTGGGCTTTCGCTCCATTCTTACAGGGAAACTGACATGCCCTTAAGACAGTCAGTACCAGGAAACGTTGTTTTCCGTAGTTCTTTTCTCATGTTGCAGCTTTCGCGCAACATGACACAAGAGGGCACTGTAAGCTAAGTTACTGCTCTCTTGGGTCTCTAGTCACTCTACAGGCCCTAGAAACTCTCATTGGATTGTTAACGAACGGTGCAAGTGAATCACGGATGGGACTGGTGGCAGCAATCGTTTCTTTGTGTTTTGAGCTCCTTTTGGCTGTTTAAGCGCATTTCTCGCACTTAGCCCAAAATGGTGGCCTGGCTTCCAAAATGGCCAGACCACAAGGCTCTTTGTCCTGCCCGCTGACCGTCTTGCCCCCTTCACCTTCCCCAGGTCGAGCCGACCCAGGGCCTTCCTTATTTGGGCATGTACTTTCCCGCGAAACACAGATGCTTTTGCGGGCTTCTACAGGCCTGGTGTGAGCCTCCAGGATGTGGGCTGGGATGTCTGGACCCAATACACATCCTGGGTGCCAGAGAGTCTGGTGTGTCTTGAATGCCTGGGACCACCGTGGTCCGTGATAGGTCCACGTATGGTGTGAGTGTTTTGTGAGCAGATCTCCCATTGGGTTGCTCAGTTTTGGCGCGAAGGGAACTCTGGATAAGAGGAGGCTGGAAACACCACTACCAGGTCGATCTCCTGAGTTCTCATGAACAAAGGATACAGGAGCCAAGTATCCTGCAACTAAGAGGCTGAACCGAGGAATCGCTGGTGACCCGCTGAAGGACTGCTCCTCTGCACTGCTGTCGCCTGTGAGACCATTCTGCCTCTGAATGAACGAGAAGGCCTGTACTGGTACTTCGACCCTTTGGAATAGTGGGAACAACTATTCTCGGCATCTTCATCATCTCCTGCACGTAAGCCTTCGGAAGCGTCTCTGGGCCATCCAGTGGACTGACCAGCCTACCCAGGGGTCTTGCTCTGTCACCGCCGTCAGGTTGCTGCTGTATTCCGAGTCCTTGACACTCTCACACGATTCGTACACTTGGCATTCCCAGGTCTGAAGTGAGAAGTGTACATTGGGCTGAAATACACACAGCCGCTTCGTTGCCCTGCTGTGGTAAGAATCTGTGCGGGTTCACTGCGTTGGGGACATCCTCAAATCTAACTTCTGCTGCTGTGGAATCTACATGACGCCGAGACGTCCCCTGCTCGTATCTGAACCTGCCAGCCCTGAAACTGACGCGGAGAAGCCTGGGTCTGCATGCATCGGAGACCGGTGAGTAGCAATACCAAGAACCGGTCGCCCTCCTGCAGTAGCCTGTAGCTTTTCCTCGCTGTGTTAAACAGCACGCCTTTTTCGCACTCGCGCTTTGCTTCTGCCCACAAGCGGAGTCAGCGCTTGAGTAGCAGAAATCTGTTCGTCCTCATTTGTTCACCGTTCTGAACTGCCTGATTTCCTTGAAGAGACTCCCCTTGGCTCGTTGGCACCAGTGTGTGCAGGTACTTTTGAGCACAAGGCTCCATTCTTCGTAGGGCTCGGACTTCCTTCTAGTTAGGTGGCCTCTGAAGGCGAACTGGGTCTAACGATTACTTGCACTGCCTGTTTTCCTCCCCATCTAGGTGGTCTGCATATTTCGTGCTTTTAACTCTTTAGACCCTTCGGTAATTGTATATATATTGTATTGGATTGTGATGTGTTGGTTTACTTGAGTTTTACCGTGATTCTTTACTATGGCAATGTTACAAAGGCCTTGCAATAAATGTGTCTATATTTTAATATAACACCTGCTTGGAGTAATTTGTAAGCGTCCTTGCTTTGTGTGCTCATTGCGGGCTTTCAGTCACCCTCTTGAGACCTAGTCTTGACCGCCGCCATCGCTACCCTGATTGGTCTGGCATGTCCAGAGGTTACCCTGTTCCAAGAAACTAGGCTGGCCTTCTGAACCTCTGCCCCTCCAGTACAGAGTTCAGAAATCCATCTTAACAGTGTGCAACCCAGGCCTGGGGATAGGCAAGAGAAGGAATGGTTGGGGAAAGGTTGTAGGATTAGCAGGGGGGACATCACTCTGTGGGCGGTAAGAGCGAAGGGGCTAAAAGGGGGTTCAGGGGCGACCGAGGGCCTCATAGCAAGTGTAGGTTTAGGGGATAGGAGGCTGTGGTGGGGCTGATGGTAGGCAAATTGGAGGGAAGAGTTAAGAGGGGCAGATGCGTGGAGGCCACCCAGCTGCAGCAGGTGGAGAGAAGTGGAATGTGTGAAAGTGATACGGGTTAGGGTAGCCCAGCCGATATGTGGCGAGCAACAGAGAGGGCTCAGAACAGACCCTGGGAGCATGGAGAGAGGGGGAGGAGTGGTGGGACAGCTCCCATGTGGTCAGTGGCAGAGAGGGACTGGTATGGCCCCACTGAGTTCGGCAATGAATAGGGGATAAGGAAGGATGTCTTTATCTATTGGGAGCAGCAAGGAGGTATCCAGGTGGCTCCCACTCAAACAGCGGCCAGGAGCATGGGGTAGATGCCCCCTATGGGATGATCTGGAACAACCGGGAATAAGGGGAGTGGGTGACATGGAATGGTACAGTGCAAGGGCAGATGGAAGCAGGGTGATGAATCAGGAGGAAAGGACAGGAGGCGATTGGAAAGATGGGCAGAGTACTGAAGAGGGGGAGATAGTAGAGCAAGGAGGGAAGGGCTGATTTGGGTCTAGCTGGGGAGGAGGAAGGATGCCTGTTGTGATACTTGGGGAGAGATGGGGAGGAGGGTACAGTGGCATGCAAAGTTGCTCAGCAGATCCTGTTTCTTCCTGCAGCAATGGTCCCCAGATGGCGGGAGAGAGGCCAGAGGGGAACGGGTCTCGCAAGGATGGCGCGGATGGAAAGAATCTTAAGACTGCTGAGAGGTGCGCAGGGATGGGACTGATCATTGTCCTGGCAACAGGAGAGGGGGAGTGGGCAGCAGAGTTGGAACAGAGGGAAAAGAGAGCTGGGGGTGTTACCAGGGAATGAGAGCAGAGTCCCTTTAAGAACGAAGTACTCGAGACTATGGGAGGGAGCAGGAGGCGGGAGGAAGGGGAGGGACAAGGGAAGTGAGGGAACAGAATGTAGAGAAGGCAATAAAGGAAGGTTGGTTGGAGGCCCGGCTCCTGTGTTGTTTTTACAGGGCCCATGTGGAAGCCCAGGCAAGGGCGTAACAACTGGCGACGAAGTCAGTCGAACCCTACGCTGTGCCGCTGATGGAACTACATCGATGATACTGTGCACGGTCGATGACAGAGGGGGACACTGTGAGCCCAGCAATACGTCGGGTGCGCAGAGCCTAGCAGTGTGACAGGCGAGGAGCGTCCAGCAGAGTGAAGCGGACACACCAGGACAACAACACGGAAGACGAGGACCACCCTGCAGCTTGACGGGTGAGAGGTGCCCCACAGAAGGAGAGGTGGGTGTGAGTAGCCCAGCAGCATGTACCGCAACCCAGGAGTGGCCCGTGAAGAGTGCCCACTGTGCAGGCCACAGAGGACGTGAGTTGCGGGAGACGGCCCAGCGGAGGGTCGAGGGCAGGAGGCCCAGCAGTGCCCAGCGGACAGGAGAACGTAGTGAGCCCAGCTACGCAGGCTGCAGAGGAGTGTTGGGGAGAATGCTCCTTCTAGGGCTAATTTCCCTCACCTAGTGAGTCCCCCAGCAGCTTTGCTGGATTTCTGGAGTTTATTTTTTCCACCTGGTAAGAGTGTGCATCCTTTTTCCACTCTTACATGTGTTTTGGCCTATGTGTTTTTACTCTTTGTGTGATCTTGGGCACTGGAGCACACCACTCCAAGTGCCCCTGTTCTTGTACGGGTTACACAGCACCTTTAGTGTAGTAACCCAAGTTTGTCTTTAAGGCTTCCCTCGGACTCCATTTAGCTGGGGCTGACTACTGTCCCCCAGAGAAAGGTAAAGTTGCCATTTACTTTACATAGTCGTTTTTTCCACAGAACCAGTACACCCCATCTTACATGGAGTACTGGAAAGGGCTAATCTGTACCCTTTTTCTGTCTGTACCTCCCTGAGCATTGTTTTGCTCTTTTAACATTTAGACTTAGCTTGTGGCAGTGGTATCTACCCTACCTTTTCTACCGCGATTATATTAGACGGAGGCAACACAGACGGAGGCCAGGAGTCTGGCATAGTAGAAAAGGAACACACCCACACACCACCACCCTCCCACACCAAGATGACACCAATTGAACAATCAAGTCCACAACCACACAAACCCCTGCAACAACACCAGGCCCCCCCACTGAGGAGACACAGGGGTAGAAGGAGGGGGGAGACAGGCCCTGCATGAAGCACCAGTGCATCCTCCGTTACCACCCCTGCAGCCCCCATGCACACGTAGCATGACTTGACGCTCTAGGAGAAGGCCTACCAGACAGACACCCCTGACCACCTAGACTGTGACACCGTCACCACCATATTGCGGCACAGACACAAGACAAGCGAGCACCATACAAATGTACAGTGCCAACCCGGCACAAGTGATGGTGTTGCCTGTGCCCCACACCCATGCCAAAGGCACCCACCAGCACACAGTGGCATGTCACAACCGTCCATTATGCGGCCACATATCCAAGTGCCCTTACACCCCCCCAAACACACAAGGGTCCACCGATCCCCAACATGGACCACCCATGAGACACACAACAGTAAAGCTGGACCAA
Source organism: Ambystoma mexicanum (assembly GCF_040938575.1). Taxonomy (NCBI): domain Eukaryota; kingdom Metazoa; phylum Chordata; class Amphibia; order Caudata; family Ambystomatidae; genus Ambystoma; species Ambystoma mexicanum. The sequence goes on from NC_090921.1 coordinate 233,746,779, forward strand.
AAGCAAATGGAGGCATGCCAAATGACAATGGTGCCCCTGACAGCACCCACCGGTCGTATGTGGACCAGCTTGGCATGCACGTTGCGGACATTAACTGCAAACAATACCACTCCCCCTACGTGCAGATGGAATGCAACACTACCAAGAACCGCACACATGGGTGGGCCCGACACCAAACAACTACACATGAATCAAAGGGCCTGCTGAAATGACATGATATGATATGATATGGCATTTGGAACGCGCCTATACACAAGTGTTTCAAGGCGTGACGAGGCAGGGAGGGGGGAACAAGGGGAAGACAGACAACGATCCCACTAGGCCAGGTGTCACACAGACCGCGCAAGTGCAGGGGTAGTGAGAAGGGAAAAAGTGCAAGTGCAAGGGGACGGGGGAAGTGCAGTACAAAGTAAGTCGAATATCCAAAAATAAATTAATAGGGCCAGCTGGTGGCAAGTGCAAGGTAAGTGCAGACAAGTGCTGGGAAGGGGGAGCTGTAGGATAGAGAGACAGTCCCGCAGTGCAGGGGTTGCCAGGGAGGCAGTGCAAGTGGAGAGTGGCTGGGCCCAGGACCGAGGTCGGCGAGAGTGGCCCAGATCCAGATCCTGTGCAGTTTCAGTGAAGAATTCAGCAGGGGAGAGGGAGAGAGAAAGCAGAAGCAAAAAGGAAGGTCATGAGGTGCTTCCGGAACCAGAGATGGTTCCCCTCAAATATCAGGGATGCAGGAAGGCTGTTCCAGAGGGAGGCCCCTGCCGCGGAGAGAGATCTACCCCCAGCTCGTTGCTCCGAGAAGCGGCTGACCCTGAGTGAGTCGGAGACGGATGAGCAAAGGTCTTGGGAAGGAAGACATTCAGGAAGAGAGAGTAGAAGGTATTCATGCCACAGGCCCCAGAAGGCCTTGTGGACAATGCATAGTGTTTTGAACTTAAGGGAAGGAGGGAGTGGGTGTGCCGATGAGGAGAATCTCAGTCTTACTAGCATTAAGGCAGTGTTCATTGGCTGCACACCATTCCTGGATATCAGACAGACAGTCAGAGATGAGGGAAGGAGAGGAGGACGCCGAGGGTAGGCTAAAAATTCGCCGGGTATTGTCCGCATAGCACTGAAAGTTTGGGCAGAGGGTGGCGATGCGGTGGCCAAGGAGTGCCAAATACTGGTTGAACAGCCAGGGAGGGAGATTAGATCCCTGGGGAACACCACAGGTGGAGGAAAAGATGTCAAAGAGGAGGGCCCCAAGTTGGACCTGGGAGGGTCGATTGAAAAGGAAAGAGGTCAGCACGCTACCGCGCCACATGGCCCAACATGCAGGATGACCTGTCTGGCTGGCTGTTGAGTCGTCTGACTGTGTCATGCAAGTGCACTGGTGCCACAGGGTGGGTGCCTGCATGAACCAACTGCGTAGAAACGATGGAGCCATTGTACGTTGTTCACCCTGACAACAAACCTGCCAAAGAACCACGGCAACGGCACATATGAACATATTTTCACTTTGCCAGAATAAGGCACCCACATCACACTACATCTACACCAACTGACAAGGGATAGGCACACTACACCAGCACCACTCATTGGCGGACACCACAACCCCAAGTGCATATCCGAGGGCACACTGCACATTCACATTGTGGCATCCCCCAGCCTGGCACCACATTGGAGACCCACCCCTGGAAGTGAAATTCACGGAGGACAGCAGGGGTACGATATCACGTCACCGGCATGGCACCCCCATAGGAGTGTTGGGAATCACCATAGAATGGATCAGAGCTGGATGATGGACATGATCCACAGGCAAATGAGAATGTACACAGTACACAGCACCAGAATGATCCGACATCAGAACAGCAGCATGCGACAAAGGAACATGTACCCCAAGATGTCCACACCACCGTTCACGGACCATCATGTAGACACGACACCCCACAGCATTACATTGCATCAGACACATATTTGTGTCCCTGATCGTGCCGAATATATCTATGTACATGTACATATGGCCATCATCGAAAGCCTGCCATGACAGCCATGTACTGTTCACCACCATGACAGTCCACACACCCACCTCATTTTGCGACAAATGCAGCTGTTGGTGGATGTACCCTAACAGCAAGCCACATGACCCCTGTCATGAACCCCCTGAACAGACCCATGGGGCAACCAGACTATGGCCATACCCGTGCCTGCGTGTAGATGCAGCAGTCACCAGGTTTGCGTGATGCACATATGTGCCCGCGAACCAGGACTGGTGGCTGACCCCTCCACTGATATCTGGTGTCGAATGGGCCCATGCCATATGTGCAGATGGACAAAAAGTGCAATGAAGAATGTCCACAACGGTTCAACTTTGCAACACCAATTGTGTATTGAGATAACAAGAAATGAAAAAACAGTGCTTACATCAGCAAATGCCCATGCCCTCTCTCCCCTCCCCCCAACTCCAGAACACATCACCCCCCTCCCCCCAACTCCAGAACACAACATCACCCCCCTCCCCCCAACTCCCGAGCAGTCGTCCCATGTAGGATCTGGAGACCACATGTGGCAGGAATGGCTAATGTCCCTTGGAGCCCTTGTCTGGGGGAGGCAAATCCCGTTTGCGCAAGGAACGCCGGAGGCGTCTCTCCGGGCTGCCTTGCGTGGCCTCACTTGTCGCGGACGTGTCCTCCTGCTGTGGCTCAGTATTTTGACTCCCTGCCTCAAGGGCATTAGCAATGCGGTTGAGGACATGGCATAGCCGGGTTGTATTGTCCGTCAGGGAGTCGCACAATCTGGTGGTGCAGTCGTTGAGGGACTGGCGCATTTGATCGAGTTCCTCATGCAGTCCAGCCCTGGTCTGGCGATTATCCTCAATATAGTTCTCCATGAGATCGCTCAATTGCTGAACTCTGAACTGGTCAGGTGAAGGGGGGCCATCGGATGATCTACTTGCACCAGCATGCTGTGCAGGGGGTTGTATGGGTGGACTGGGGGGAATGACGTCACACCCCAGCGGGTCAAGTTCAAGGCTGTGCACTGGTGATGGTGCATCCCGGGAGTCACTGCATGACGCCAGTGTCACAAGGCATGGTTCCAGCATTTGCATGCTCTCCTGGTCGTCCTCCGACATGGGCCCCTGGATGGGTGGCGGGCTGGGCTCCCACTCATCTGGTGCGTTAGCGGCAGCCTCCCCTGAAATGCTCGATTGTGCTGAGGTAGGGGTTTGCTCAGCTGCTGCCGCAGATGTTGTGTGGTTTGCTGGTCTGCCAGCTTCAAAGTGGCCTTTCCGTAGGCTGAGGGGTGGTTTTCTTGGCTGCTGGCTTCGGCCTGGCCCTGCCAGTACCCGCTGAGGTGCTTGGACGGCTTCCTTGGGGCTCTGTGCTGTCATGGTCTGTGCCTGTGGGGGTAGGAGAGAGGGACAACATTAGTGTATGTGCTATGTCCTATTTGCATACATGGTTGCATGGACATTTCAGTCATTCACGGGTTGTTCAGTTTGGGGGGTAGCTATGGCAGTGGTACATGTGCATGGTGATGACATATACAAATGTTTGGGAGTGATTCGTTGTGCCCTATTCATGTACATTTCGGCAGGTACTATGCCTACCACGCTGGACGGTGTGCATGATGGGCTGTGCAAGTCAGTGCAGTATGGTTGATGTGCGTTATGTACTCGCACTTGGGCCAGCATTAGGCGGCACTTGCCTCAGCATTTGTTGGATGGGGGGATGCGTTGGATGGGGGGGTGGCAACACGAGAGGGGTGCCTTTGATGGCCCCTGGGTCAGTTTACATGATGCAATGGACATTGCCAGTGTGGACTGTCAACACTCACCTCCTTCTGCAGAAGTCGTTCCGCCGCACTCCATGGTCCCCACGCCCTCTATGGATTCCGTGCCAATGAGCTGCGTGCAGGTCTCCTCCCACGGCTCTAGTTGGACCTGTGTACTTGGCCCACCTCCCGTCTGCAGGGCCTGGCTGCGGTTGCTGGAGAGGAGGCCCCGCACCCGCACCCGCAGGTCGTCCCAATGCTTGCGGCAGTCCCTTGGGGTGCGGGGGGTGCTTCCAACAGCGCTCACCCTCTGTGCCAGTTCCGCCCAGATGGTCTTCTTGCGGAGGGTTGATTCCTTGTGCATGTCGCCGCTGAAGACTACATCAGCATGCTCTGCCAGGTAGTCTATCATGACCTGCAGTTCATCGGTGGAGAATTTCACCTTGCGGATGCGATCCGCCGCCCTTTTTGGTGCTTTCGGCATGTCCTGCGGTGCCTGGTCCGGTTCACGACTTTACTTTCCTCACAGGGCTGCTGGCAGCTGCGGATGGCAATGGATTGTGTTTTTAAAGATGGCCACCGCTCTCCTTCCCGTTCCTGTGCGATGTCGTAATTTCCGGATCCGTTTTTTGGCAGAGACCGTAATTTACGGTTTCTGTAAATTACGGTCACCGTAATTTACGGTCACCGTTATGCACTGTCGCTAATGCTTACAGGGCGGTGTAGTACTTTACGTGTCGGTTGCATGCCGGTAGGGGTTTTTCGGGGGGGTTTTGCGGCAGGCCACGCGGTCCTTTTCCGGCATGGCGGAAAGCGCATGTCCGAGAGCTCGGAATGGGCCTTAATTTTCGGACTTCAACCAGCACGGTGTCGTACTTTACGCCATGACGGAAAATACAGATACTTACCGGCATGACTCGGAATGAGGCCCAATGCCTTGCTATTGTGTGGTCACTGAAGAGGTTTAGACCATACTTGTATGGATCTACCTTCATCATTCAGACTGACCACCAACCCTTGAGATGGCTGATGCAAATGGAAGGGGAAAACCCAAAATTACTCAGATGGTCAATCTGCCTGCAAGGATTTGATTTTTCCATTGAGCACAGAGCAGGAAGTCACCACCAAAATGCTGATGGTCTCTCTAGGATGTTTGTAACCGACTAGAGGTATGAGATCCATACAGGAGTGGATTAAATCCTCCTGTCCCTTAGTCTGGGGGAGGGGGGCGAGTGTTAGGGAGACTTATCCTTCTAGGGCTAATTTACCTCACCTAGTGAGTCCCCCAGCAGCTTTGCTGGATTTCTGGAGTTTATTTTTTCCACCTGGTAAGAGAGTACATCCTTTTTCCACTCTTACATGTGTTTTAGCCTATGTGTTTTTACTCTTTGTGTGATCTTGGGCACTGTAGCACACCACTCCAAGTGCCCCTGTTCTTGTATGGGTTACACAGCACCTTTAGTGTAGTAACCCAGGTTTGTCTTTAAGGCTTCCCTCTGACTCCATTTCGCTGGGGCTGACTACTGTCCCCCAGAGAAAGGTAAAGTTGCCATTTACTTTACATAGTCGTTTTTTCCACAGACCCAGTACACCCCATCTTACATGGAGTACTGGAAAGGGCTAATCTGTACCCCTTTTCTGTCTGTACCTCCCTCAGCATTGTTTTGCTCTTTTAACATTTAGACTTGGCTGGTGGCAGTGGTATCTACCCTACCTTTCCTACCGCGATTATATTAGATAAACGTGGTACTGTTCTTGGCTATTATATTAGCCTCGAACATAAACCCGCTTGACCAAATCGTCTTTCTTTTGGCTCCGTTTGGGTTTATTCGCCATTTCTTTTAGTTAAAGTCCTTCTTGTGTTTTACTTTGCACGGCAAACTAGGTTCGCCTTCTTTGTTCACCGTCTTTTGGCGGGCTTCTGCAGAGAAGCCCTCCTCTTGGCGCCTGGGTGTCTAGGTAGACTGAATGTGGCGAAGGGGTGTAGTCACCCCCTGCACAGGGTATCCTAGGAAACCCAAGTCGCACTTTGCCATGATTGGCTGAGGTGGTTGTCCTGGCTGGACAACCCCCCTGCTGCGTGATTGACAGCCAGGCTGTGTGAATGGGGGTTTTGCGCATAAAAGGCAGGTCTCTTGGGCTAGAAGTCAGAGTCGCCTCTGGAACTACAAGGAACCGAAGAGAAGCGGAGAGAACAACGGCTGCTGCAACTTCTCCGTCCCGGTGAAGCCCTGCTGTAGTCCTGAGCTATCTTCCCTTTAACGACTAAGAGGAGATCCAGTCCGGAGTCTTCTTCCCTCGAGCCTGGTGAGGATAACCAGCTCATCTTCTTCAGCCAGAGATCTCCGCCATGGTCGAAATTGCTGCACACTGCTGTAGTGTCCGGTCCGGATAGCCACCTGCTGAGCCTCTCCTGCCAACGAAAAGGAGCACACCTTTCGTTGTCACTGCTGCCTGCTTCATCCCTGTGTGGTGCAGGCCCCCTTCAGACGTCCTCCTTCACAACGAAGCTCCAGGAATCGTGGGTCTGCGGGAAACCAACTGGAACAACTGCCAGGGCACTAGCTGCATTGTTGGAATAAGGTACTGTGTCCTACTCGAGGAAACTGGGTGAACCCCTTTTCTTCACCTCCAAGGCTCGTCCTTGTCTTCCCTCCTTCTTATAACTTTTGCTTCCGAACCTTTGACAATATCCAGGTCCTTTTGGGCTACGCTGAATCGTGAACTGTCTAACGGTGTGATCTTTGGCACAGGTCTCCGGTGTCACCTAAACCTGGCTCCGACCCTTTGACTTTTGAACTCCTGTTTCTGAGTGTTTCAAGATACTGCCTGCCTAACCTAAATATTGCCTGTGATTTTTGCCTCCAACACCCTCTGGGTATCTCCGGTGCTAAGTGTGATTTTGCCCCTGTAACATTTCATGTCACGGATACGTGTTTATTAAGTAGTCTGAACTGTCAAAAAGTGATCGCAACCATATCCGCGGTATTGTGTTTTATTTATAATGCCGGTTCATTCAAACACAGGGTACTTGCCTTGAGACATACTGTACAAAGTGAATTGGTTAGTTGTATTATATTTAACGTGTGGTTTTGTTTATAATTTAATAGAGGTGTTGTGTTTATAACTAATGGTGTAAAAATAAATGTACTTATATTTTACCTGAAACCTTGAGTCACTGTTTGCTTGAGTCAAAGTAATTGTGGTCCCTTTGTGTAATCTCTGATACTGCTCATATACTCTTGGGATAAGCCTGGCTGCTCTGCTACTGCTACCACTATAACTTAGTAGTGCAGGCTTGTACCAAAGGTAAACTTGTATTGCCACCTGTGGTCTTAATTGTGTGTAGTGGTCCCTAAGGGCACTGCACATGATTCTGCCTAACAAGGAGGCAAGGAGCGCTTTCGCCAGCAGCAGGACGCAGAGCAGGAGCGGCGCAGAGAAATTGGTGCTGACAGCGACAAGAGCCCAGCAGCCTGGTACCCGACAGACCAACCGATGAGGTGAGCCCCACTGAAGCCCCGCCTTGCGACGTGCGAAAGCCACCCAGACAACGTGAGGATATTAGCAGAGGACAGGACACAGAGGGCCCAGCTGAGGTGGAGCACATGACGCACCGGCCAGTGCGCACGCCATTGAGAGAACGGGCCACATGGGCAAATTGTACCGATACACACGAGAGGAATAGGAAAACAAAATAATAAGTAATAAAAAGATAACTACAGTCAACAAAACATTACTCACCAGAGCAGGACACCCCAGAGAAACAAACTTGCCCGTCAGTGCACCACCAGCACTATCAACAATCACCACAGGCACAATCCAGCCCGTGGGCCCGCCGCCAGGAGTGTGCAAATCAAGAAACACGTGCCACATTACTCGTGCGCAGCCAAACACCAGAGGAGAAAGAAATCCACTGACAACACATCACGAATGACAGCTCAACTACAGAGGCACCCACAAAGCCACAAAACCCTGCAGCAATGCTCAGCTACGCCCCTGGTGACACTGGAAGCAACTGCCACTACACAGTGGGCCCCCAGAGTAACACCTCAACACTGAGATGGGAAACCACTGCCGCCAAGATGACATATGATGCACTACGTGCTGCAGCCGCAGGTGCACAAGCCCTAAAAACAGGCTCGCAACAGAAACTGTCAAACAGCGCAGGACCAAGACAAACCACACAAGGGTGGACACGCTACTAGTAATCAACACACATATCGACGCAAGAGGAGGGCACATCAAGGCAGAAGTGCACTAAGTGGCCAGGACCTCGGACACGCCACTGATAGATGCACAGAACGCCCAGCAAGGGCAAGACCACAAATGCAAGGCCAGCTGGAACGGAAATCCCACGGGTAGGGCCGATTCGCCCCCAGACCTACCATGAGAACAGACCCCAGCTCTACACGACCCCTCCAACATCCTGTGTCCTTTTCCTAAGGAGACCTAACCCATTCACCCTACACCCACACCACGACATAAGCCAAAGGTGGGAAGAATGGGTCGAAGAATTCAAGGACTTTCTGAGGGCAGTAGGAGACCACGACCCGCCAAACAAGGTGGACATATTCACCAACTTAGCATTCAAGGAGATCAGAGGAGTCATAAAAACAATCCCCACGCAATAAAGAAGCACATACCAATGTATGCAGTCAACTACAAGCTGATAGTACGCCACCCAGGGAGGTACCGACCTGATCAGGAGTACGGCACACGTTCTCAGCCCGTCCTGCGAGACGATCGTAAGTCATACGAGCATCCAGAGCCTTACAAGATGCTGAAACCAGGGGGAGCCACTATCTCTCCGATGACTGGTACAAGGGAGGATACGGGAGACTGATTAGCACCATGTCAGATGACACCATGGCACCCCGAGGTCACGGTCCAGATTGGAAACCTGTACAAGCCGTTTGTAGTGAACGTGGAGGTTACAGTCAACGTCATGAACGAGCAACTTTCTCAAACCTGATAGGAAGCATACCCCCCCCTGGGCAAGTCCCAAGCCCACGTATTCCAGTGGGGGAACAGCACAGCCATTACAGCCAAAAGAACGGTCCCACAGTGACCCTTTTCAATGAGACCGCAGAGTACCTGCCGCCATCCAGATATCCAGATGGAACCGATTCCCGCCACAGGGCGCAGCCATCTCAGCCATTGGACGGCACTAGCACGTGCCCTCATCGACATCCAGTACATATCATTCGAAGTCACCCAGGTGAAGGACTACATGCTTGAGCAAGATGCTGGAGAGTCAAGGAAGGCCAAGGAAAGGGCAGACCGCAAACGAAAGGCCAAGGAGCCACAAATCCCGATCAAGGAGTCTGCCATAGAGCGCCAGAGACGATACAAAAGGATGGATTTATGAGACTGTGTAGATCCCCTCCTAGTGACAGTGGACAAAGGACCGGAGATGGTGCTAAAGGCCTCCCTCTTCACCAGTTATACCTAAAGGAACCGGAACCAAAGGAAGAGGCAGTGGCCGAGACAGAGGGAGCAGAGGGCAAAGAGGCAACCAAAACACTGCAATGAGAAAATGCGGGCGAGACCCGTGAGTCGCCTGGCAGGTGTCGGCAGGCCACAAGGAAGCCCCTTCGGCTCATCGAACAGATGTAGCCCAGGAAGCCTCATGTTAAGTGAGGGGGAGGTGTTACCGGGAAATGAGAGCAGAGCCCCTTTAAGAACGAAGGACTCAAGACTATGGGAGGGAGCGGGAGGTGGGAGGAAGGGGAGGGACAAGGGAAGTGAGGGAACAGAATGTAGAGAAGGGAATAAAGGAAGGTTGGTTGGAGGGCCGGATCCTGTGTTGTTTGTACAGGGCCCATGTGGAAGCCCGGGCAAGGGCGTAACAGGGGGGGCAAAGGGGAGCTTGGGGTTGGAAGATGTGGGGGTGCCGGGGAGGAGTGACAATGGTGAATATGGAGGTAGGGACAAAGAGGGAGGGCTATGGTGGGAGTGGATGCGGCTGTGAATAAAGGAGGGGCGCAAGGGGGGCAAAGGATGGAGAGGGGGAAAAGGACAGCAAGCAGCAGGTGAGGGGAGCGGAAGTGCAGGGTCAAGAGGGTGGTGCAAGGGGAGAAAGAGACACACAGAGGGAAGGACCGGGATAACAATGAGGAGCCGTGGAAGGTAAAGAAGAAGAAGTCACCTATATGGGCATAACTAAACCATTGGGGTCTCATTTGATGCAGACAATGAAGGAGACATTTGTGGATGTATTTGCAATTACATAGGGAGGACGAGTTGTAAGGAGGAAGAAAGAGCTAGCCAGGAGGCAGCGGGTGCCAGTAGCGATTGAGAACTGAACGTCAGCCTTTTCTCATATATGCCATCAGATATTGTGAGAGAAGTATCCTGAAAGGTGAGTGACACTATTTACGGATATTGACATGATTTGGAAAGCATTCGTTAATTTTGGCGGCTTTGCTTGGGTCTAGTATGATGAAGAGTTTAGTTTAAAGCTAGGATGGGAGGTGATCTGAGTGTGGTATGGGGGATCCAGATATTTACCTTTTGCTACAGTGGATGGTGCAGACACATCTTGCTCACGTCACTCATACGCCAAGTGTTTTACCTTTCCATTACAGCCCTTTCTAAGCCGCCTCACCCAGACGGGGTCAGGGCAGTGGATAGAGGAGAACAGATCACAGCATGATGGGAATTTAATAAGGAAGTCTACTGTATACCAGTCTGTACATTCCACCATGTGTGCTGCAGGTGCATGGGGCAGCTCCCAGCCACACAGTGGTTAACGGCCCGAGGCAGGAGGTCTGGCAATAGGGGATGGGGAGCCGTGAGGGTGGGATTGTGGGAAAAGGCCCACTGGCCAATTAGGTTGGGCCCCTTTCGGATATATCTGGAATTTTATCTGGATAGGAGGAGTGCATAGGTTTTGCAAGAAGGGTTTTTAGGTGGGGTTTAAGTGAGCTTAACACTTCCCAAGTTTTAGAAGATTGGCAGAGAATTTGAGGTCAGCCAAGGAAATGTTGAGGTAGTATATAGGTGAAAATAGGAAAGGACGTTGCTGAGGGGAGAGATTATTGGGCCCCTTTAAGGAGTCGCCTGATGATCTAGTGGTATCTTGCCTGGGAGTGGTACCAAAGAAGGTGGAAGGAGAGTTCAGCCTCCTACACTATTTGTCTTGGCATTGATTATGGAGTGTGGACCACGGGCACTCTTAGTGAAATGAGATATTAAATCGTCATATAGATTGATGCCTTTGCACCTGGAGTATTTTTGGCTGTTAGGGATGCAGTTGTGGAATGAGATATTTGTGGGCAAGGTGCTGCTGATGGTGTGTACGGTATGGCGCGCGCTGCGCTTAAGCTCATTTTTGCGGCAGAGTTTTTCCTTCAAGATGGGAACACAGCAGGTATTATACTATCTGGATGATTATATGTTTATGGCAAGAGCAGCGGAACCGGGGGGAGTGTGGGAGATTGTTACAGGAGTTTATGGAGCTGTTGGAGGAACGCTAGCGTCCCTCTGGTGGCAGAAAAAACAGAGGTCCCAGCTTCCATTTTGATCTTCTTGGGCAGTGAGTTGGATTCTGTTGCAATGTCACCAAGGCTACCATGGGAGAAGGTGTGGAAGCTGGTGGACATGCCGACATCGGCAGCGACAGATAGGGAGATGGAGCTTAGGGAAGTAAAAAAAGCTGTTGGGATACTTGAAGTTTGCATGCAGGATGATAGCTTCAACTCATACCTTCTGCAGGAACATTGCATGGTCCATGTCTGGGGCCAAGATGGCGCACCACTGAGTGAGGTTGTCAGGAGTATGAACGAAAGATTTTAAGGTCTAGCTAGAATTACTAGAAAGGTAAAATGGAGTGTCAATGTGGCTCCTGGACGACCCAGATTGTTGGGAGGTTCAAATATATGTTCAGATAGCGTTCTTGGGAGTTTTTTCCTTAGGTGGGAGCTGGGTTAGGTAACAAGAAGGTTAATTTCAATGTGGACAATGCATGTGTGGTGGAGGTGGTGAACAGGCTGTCAGCAGGGGATGAGAGGGTGTCCAGGCGTTTGTGAGTTTTTCTACGAAGGTGTTTGGACAAAGACATTGGGCCTCATTCCGAGTATGGCGGTAAGGGATAGCGGCCACCGGTAACGAGACCGGTGGCGGTGATCCCTTACCGCCATACTCCGAGTTCCCTTTGAGCCCTCGCCCTTAAAGCCTGCTTTGAGCAGGTGTTAAAGTCGAGGGCGCAAAGGGGCCTCCAAGCCAATAACGGTGACCGTAATGAACGGTCACCGTTATTTGCATCCTCCCCATTCCCATTGAGCCCTATGGGGGCTCATTTGGGAATGGGGAAGAGCCTTGGTGAATGGGGAATTACCGCGCCGCCAACCTTGGAATGGGGCGGTAATTCCGCCATCCGCCAAGGCGCTGGCGGTCCGGGTACGGCGTCAACCAAGGCGTTAATAGTGCCATTGGTTAGCGCCCTACTCGGAATGAGGCCCATTATATTTACAGCAAGGCATGTTCCAGGGAAAGAGAACAATACCACTGATGCCTTGTCTCGTTTCCAGTGGCAGAGGTTTTGTGGTTTGGCACCAGAAGCAGATCAGGGGCGTTTGCAGATTCCAGAAAGTCTATGGCGGCTTGGAGATGGAAGGCACAAGAGTTGGTAGAGAAGTTGCTGCCAGAAAGTTTATGGTCATATCCGAGAGCATGGTTGAAGTTTGTAGGAGGGGGAACAGAGAGCTGTACCCTTAGGGAGGATGCAGGGGAGAGGAGTAGAGACAACATGGTAGTAAACATGCTGAGGTCCATGGATATGAATATGTCGAGAGTGATGGCTGCAGGTTAGTTGGCGGGGATTGCCTTTTACGGAAAGTGGTTTTGGGGTTTTGAGCTGAGTAGGGGTGAGATTAGGAGGAGAATGTTGAAATTCTGCGCTACAGAGAGGGGTCAGTAAGGGTCAAGGAGGAAAGCGGTGTCAGCAGAGTTGTGGTCTAGACTGCTATGGGTGTTGTGAATTGTTTCTTGGTCAGTATGGGAGGAGATGATGTTTACGACATGTTTCACATGTACATTTGGAGGGGCCGGGGGTAACAGTTGGTGTCAGCCAAGGGGAGTAGTGGTTTATTCTGTGCAGATGCAAGGCTTATGGACTAAGTGTTAGACATTTTGGTGAGGATGTCAAAGGGGGACCAGCAGCCAAAGGGGGAATGGGTCTTATTGGGGAAAGGAGGTGCAGATGTATGCCCAGTAAGGGAAGGAAGGGAATTGAGGGAGGTGTGTGTGGGTTTAGGGCTGGATTCCAGGCATATAAGGGGTGGGGGTGACAGCAGTGCAGGTTTTGGGTGTATTGCATAAGCTTTGGGACACACTCCTTCAGGATAGGGGCAGCATCAGAGGTGAATTGACCGAGGATGGGGGGCCGGGAGATGAAGAAGCTTGGGCTCTGCAAGTCATAGATACAAAGGAAATATTAAGAAGATGTGATGAGGTGGGAGTTAAAAGCTAAAAGGGGGATGTCAGGACTGTAGGGCAGTTTCTTCCCTTCTGCAGAAGCTATGCTAAATAAGGGTGGAGTGCCAGAAGCTTGGATGTGCGGATATTCCTTGGAGTAATGGGTGGACAAGCAAGCTGGGAGGAGTGTTTGGAACATAGATGGGGTATAGTTATAAGGACATACTGGCGAGGTGGTCTGGTTTGGGAAGGCAGAGATGGGATCAGTTATTACCAATGCTGGCGAGGATGAAGGAGGAACATGCAGCGCCAGTGGCAATTATTGTGCATGCCAGGGAAAATAATTTGGTGCAAGAGCTAGGGGTCGTGCTCAATAAGAAGTTGAAAAGGGGTGTTGTGATTGTACTGGAGGAATGGCTGAGTGTCTGAGTGGGGTAACTAAAGAGGGAATAGTCAATATGTCAAGGAAGAAAATAAACATGGAGATGGGAACGTTTTGCAAGGATTGGGAGCTGCAGGTAGTACAGCACCCGGACATAAGATACGAGACAGTACCACATGGTGCTTAATGCAGTGGTGAAAAGTTGAAAAGGTTAATGAAGGGGTGAATCAGAAATAACACCTATGGGTAGGGGTATTCTGGGTCCTGGTGGCTCTGCCAGTTAAATGATGGTTGGGTTAAGCTTTGGGGTATTTATATCATTAAGGAGGGTGGTTAGTGCTGTTCGGACCAGCAGGAAGACAAACACTGGTTCCGGAGAGGATAGAGCAAAAGTTCTAAACATGTTGCTGATGAGAAGGAGGAAGGATTGAATGGAAGGAAATGGAATGGAAGGCACTGTGATGCTGGAAATGCATCGGAGGGACAGGGGCTCCGTATCCTTGTCCCTTACTGCCTTTTATCGTGTGTTCTGTCGTGTTTTCCGTGCAGTAGTACGTGTGGGACTCCTGGCGGTGCAGCTCTCTCTTTTGGTTTTGGTGAACAGACCCATGGGACACCCTTATGGCATCACGTTAGGATTTGGGCAATTTTATTTATAATAGTTGCTTAAAAAACATAAAGGTTTTGGAAACACTTCTGTTGTTTTGTCATAATGTCATATTTCAACATCTACTAGACTCCGGTCATCAGACCCTTCAAAAAATACAACATTACATGTTACAACTACGCAGATGAAACTCAGATCATCTACAAAATCAAAGACACCGATGCCGACCACTCAGCCCTAACCGACTGTCTAGAGGAAGTCTTCAACTGGATGGATGCCAACAACCTGAAAATCAACCCAGGAAAGACCGAAATCATTAACGTATCCAAAGACCAGGAGAACAAAACCACCATCCCATGGCCTACGGAAATGGGAAACGCACCAATGCCATTGAAGGTAGTAAAAAATCTGGGAGTCCTAATGGACAACACCCTAACCCTGGAACCACAAATAAATGCAACAGTGAAGAAATGCTTTTTCCTCCTCCGCACAGCAAGAAGAATTCTACCTTTCCTCTCCTTCACACACAAAACACTCACTATCGTCGCCCTAATCATGACAAAAATTGACTACGCAAACAGCCTCTACCTCGGAATACCAGAATATCTCCTGAAGAAATTGCAACGGATCCAAAATGCAGCAGCAAGACTACTCCTCAAACTATACAGAAGAGACCACATCACTCCAGCCCTAAAAACACTACACTGGCTCCCAGTAAAACACTGCATCACCTTCAAAACAATGTGCATAATGCACAGAGCAATCAGCGACATGGAGCAGAATTCCTACAAAAGAAAATAACAGTCTACAAACCAACGAGACCCCTCCGATCAAGCAACGAAATGCACCTGGAACTCAAACCATACCTTAAGAAAACACTTGGAGGCACCTCCTTCTACCACTTAGCTGCAAAAACCTGTAACAACATCCCAAAAGAAATAAGAAACACTGAAGATCACCTAAAATTCAGGAAATCACTAAAAACCTGGCTCTTCGACACCACAGACTAAATCTGGAAACCAAAACCGAAAAAAAGGATGACTAAACCGGAAAGGACACGGACACCCCCGACCCGAGAGGGTAACTCCCACGGCACCTAGACGGGTGACACCGGATAGACTGGAACACAGGCGGCACGCACGGAAACTGAGTCAACTACCACAGACAATCCCACCATCACTTTGCCCGCCCCTTAGTTACCGCCAGGCACCACAGTGATGTGGAATTGTCGAGATATTGGCAATCACCACATGACCTGAGAGGTTGACATTGGCAATTGCACTGGCCCTAGGAGTATGAAGGAAGGATAAGGGCCGCTATTATAGAGCATGTTAGAAGTGGGGACCAGAGGAGTAAGGAACCTTATATACCAGTCGGACCCAGATCAGGACAGAGCCGCATCAGCGGAAGCCACGCAAGCCTAGTGCCTCAATTCAGGATAGAGACGCAAATTAACCAACCCTACTAACAACTTACCTCTCTGCATACACCTCTCCAACCCAAACACAACCACAAGACTCATTCAGCAGACCACCATCACATGACTTACGCTTTTTTCAAGCAGGCGAGACATGGTGAGACTGCCTGCTTTTTCTTCTACACCTTGCATATATCTATCTATCCTCACCAACCATTACTTTTAAAAACCGCCTCTTTTTCCATTATTTACATTGACTGCGCAAATTTAGATGACGCGATATTGGACCACTACAACATGGCGGATCGTACTCAGGAATTGACACAATGACGTCATCACGCACTAACGTGATGACGCATGACGTTATCACGTGTATGCCAATTAACATAGTCGCGCTATAAATACGGCCTCCGCGATTCACATAGCAAGGTGGACGTCACATCTCTTCGAACGAGAAAGACCTAGCACAACATTGGAAAGCTTGCTTGTATATTATACAGCCTTATTCCATGTTTTTGGCCTCATCCAGCCCATGTATTTTTCTTACCAATTCAGCAAATTGGTAAGCAGTGCTCCTTTTCTAACATTAGTCTATACTTAACTAGTCTGGTAGCTCCACATTGAAAAGTTTAATGTATAGTCTCCACACCATCCTTAAATCCCCCCACAAACAATCTATCTTGCCAGCATTTGAATATGTATTAACCATATCCTTGTCCTCCTAAATCTCCGGTTATATACCATTTTCTCAATATCTTGCCTTCATAATACGCATAGTGTGTACGAAAAAGGGAGGAGGGAAAAAATCTTTTGCACAATACATTTTGATAGTCAGCATATAACTAATCTGTTACAGATTACCATTATGGAATGATACCTGATTCTCTACATAACTTGCAAGTGTTCCTGCACCATCTGAACACCATTAATCTAACATGTGCCTTTAATATGTAAGTATCAACCCGTTTTTGCTCCACAACCTAGTATACTTCTTTCATTATGCAAACAAGTGTGTGCAAGACACAACGGTTTATAAATAATTTTCTTTCTTGCTCTCAGAAAACAAAAATGTTTGTTCACAATGGAAACCTAAACAAAAAAATGGAAAAATCCTATGTTAACATACATTCCTCCTGAAGAACCACCACGACCACGCGGTGGGGAAACACGTGTCGAGGATCAACCAGGCACTCATGTACTGTCCTCAAAAGGACTCCCCCTTTTACACACAGCCTATTGCTCTTCCATGTTACTCTAAAAAATAACTAAGAGCATACTTTTTCATCAACACTTAATTCTTTCTGCATCTATGTGTTGCCCTCAAAAGGATTCTTCTCAAATATTCAGCCAATTGCTCCTTAACGCTACTTCAACAACAACTAAGGACACAATTCCTTATCAATACTAATAAGGACCATAAGAGAACTTTACTTACTACTTCGCAACACTCTCGAAATATTGTTCATCAAGACTAAGCGAACCTAACTCAGCATAAATTAATTTGTGCTGTAAAAAACTCTGATCAAAGAGTATTACGAATATTCAAATATTTGGACTTCATTTCAATATTTTTCTAAATTGTGACTGTACCATCTCTTGTTTTATTTAGAAGTGCTTTTAACTTAATCTTTAATTTACGAATGTTTGCATTTTTTCAAAATAATTTCTCGAATGATTTCTAAACCATTAATTTCTTGCTACTCCTTTGTAAAACAGAGAAGCGCTACAGTAGGGCCCTGCTTTCCAGTCCCAGTGGTTCCAGTACCATACCCCCCACTGCCAGCACATGATGGGATTGTGTGGCTCTGGATCACAGAAGGGGTGACCCC
The DNA here is from genome assembly GCF_040938575.1 of Ambystoma mexicanum. Taxonomy (NCBI): domain Eukaryota; kingdom Metazoa; phylum Chordata; class Amphibia; order Caudata; family Ambystomatidae; genus Ambystoma; species Ambystoma mexicanum. Next base: position 233,764,178 of record NC_090921.1, read on the forward strand.
AAATGTAAAGGTAAGGCACTTGGCGTCCAGGCTGTCAGCCTGACCTACCCCTACTCCGTACCTGAGGTGGAGGCCACTGTCTTCCCCTCCTCTACTGGGATCACCTTCGGTGCTCCCGTAGAGATTTCCTTAGAGTCCCTTGGGGCCTGGGACCAGTACGCAGAAGTACTGGCGACTATCCCGCAGAACACTCGTAGGTTTTTGAGAAGTGTCCTCTTGAATGGCCAGCCTTCTACTGGTTTGAGAGACGCTGGGGCAATCATGACAGTGGTGGACAGGACCCTACTCAAGCCAGAGGACTATGTAGGTGTTCCTATGAAAACCACCAGGTTAGCTGGTGGGCCTCCCAAATTATCGCCTGTAGCCCTAGTCAACATTACGATTGGAGACAAGACAGCAAAGCTTCCGGTCCTGGTTCAGGACAACGTGCCTGCAAACATCTTGTTAGGTAACGATTTGGTCGAGTTGGGGATGATCACGGATGGTCTACCCATGGCTGCTGTGGCAGTCACCCGATCGCAGGTCACACAGGGTCCGGCTGCGAGCCCGGCACCCTTGCCGATGGGGAAACCCAAGGTGCAAAGGAAACGGAAGAGTAAGAAGGCCACCTCTGTGGAGGGAGCCCCTGCTCTTCCTGCTGTTCCGACAGCACCCATTGGGATTATACTCCAGACAAGCTGGGTCCAGTGGTAAACCCTGTCTCAACTCCTGTGGGAGAACAGCCAGAAGACTTTCTTGTGGGAGAGGTACTCAACCTGGAGGATCACCCCGACCTTCAATGCTTGTTAGCTGAAGGGGGACCCTCCCGGGCGGACTTCTGTAAGGGTCAGAGAGAGTGCCACTCTCTCTCGAGGGTCTGAGGAAGCAGGCCCTGTCCCAGGCACAAGTGCCTCGGACATTCCGGATTTATTGGGAGGGTGAGCTCCTTGTTAGTGAGCCCACTAAGCCTGAACCTGGTGCCCTCAAGAGGTTGGTGGCACCCCATGTTTACAGGCCCTTTTTGCTGCAGTTGGCGCATGAGGTACCCTTAGCTCATCATCTTGGGACCAAGAAGACTAAGCAGAGGCTCTCTGCCCATTTCTACTGGCCTCGGATGGGAGTAGCAGTGGAGTCCCACTGGAGGACCTGCCCAACTTGTCAGTTATCTGGCAAGACTGGAGGCAGTGTCATTGCCCCACTGCAGCCATTGCCAGTGGTTGGCACACTGTTTGAGAGGGTGTGCATCGACATCGTCGGTCCCCTCGACCCTCCCACTTCAGGTGTACAAGGGCATGCTAGGCGCTTTGGAAGAGCCCCTAAGGAAGAAGTGGGATCTTCTCCCGCCATGCCTGCTGTTTGCTTACAGAGAGGTACCTCAAGAGGGTGTTGGTGTCAGCCCCTTTGAGTTACTCTTTGGACATCCCGTGAGGGGGGCCCCTTGCCTTGATCAGAGAAGGTTTGGAGGCCGCCCCTCCAGGTCCCGCCAAGCAAGTGGGGGACTATGGGTTAGGCCTCAGACGGAGGATGACACAGATGATGGGTCAGGCAACAGCGAATCTCAAGGCCAGCCAGGAACTGAATAAGTACTGGCATAACCTTAAAGCATCGCAAGTGGATTGGACTCCGGGACAGGAGGTCCTCGTGATGGAGCCTACCAAGCCTCGAGTGTTGGCTGATAAATGGACTGGACCCTTCAGGATAATCTCCAAGATGGGCGAGGTCAATTATCTGGTTGACATGGGAATTCTTGGGGTAGCCCCTCAAGTATTCCATGTTAACAGGCTCAAGCCCCGGGGGTGCTGTTGCGTACAACGCTGATGGCCGCCTGAGAGGAGAGCTCCAGCCCGTAATCCATCCTATGACAAAAGAAATCCTTTTTGGGGCCACCTACACGCTGGAAAATACCTGCTAATGGCAGTGGAAAAACTACGGCATCGGCCAACCAAAACTTAGGCAGTAACGGATACTTAATCCCGAGATATCATCCTGGAAACTCACACCGTGGGAACGGCGGTGGCGAACCCTGATCGCGACTCCACAAGTAAACTACGACAGCCCGGAGGCGTGGATCTAACTGCAGGCCGGAAGGGGGAAGGGCCATGCTACGCGCCTGAACACTGGATGTCCCGCCGAGACACCGCAGAGCCGACGGCTGACAAGTCATGTAGATACTCGGTCTCTAGCCCGGGTGTACGCCTCCGCCTGACGCCGTGGTCCGGTGCACGCGAGCCGCTGCGGCGGAATCCCTGTCTTGCCGCCCTTGGGCTGCCCGGCCCTCTGCCCGGGCCGTTCGGGTGCCGCGGACCGACCCGCAGCCTACACCCAAGACAGCCTGGAGAAGAGCAGACCCACGGCCTGGGCGGACCTTGCATGCAGATACCGGCGAGCCAAATGCTCCCGTCAGTTGGATCCCGCGCCTGTCGCCCGGAGGTAGGAGGCCACATCACAACTCCTCCACGGGGCGTCCTAGCGGCTCCTGCCTGAGCATATCCGACACACGAAATACCATCGGGCGTGGTGCGGGGTTTGATCGGGACCCAGAACGATCTACCCTGGCCTTGCCTTCCACAATGCACACTGCTCATAATCTTATGCTACAATCCTGGGAACAACCCGAATCAAATACCTGCAATACTGAGGGAACCAGTGTGATACCTGCACTGCGCCATTAGCCAAAACACGCGCCCGAGTGATGCTGGCCGCCGGCTCCCGCGCCTTGAGCCTCGGGAAGGCAAACACCCCTCCATATCCGGCCTATACACTAAACCTGTGCTGAGCCCACAAATCCAAGGTCCGGGCGGCTCAACGCTGCAGCCATAAATGTTGATGTACACCTTTTGTGGAGGCCATATGAATTCTACTGTCTAACTACAGGATCTCCTGATTTCGGACATGCCGACGACGCAGTGGACAGGCGAAGCGCGCGCTGTCCCTGACGTTGGCACTGGCTATAATCCTACACTAGCAGTTACATACCAACCCCGGACTTTGGCAACATATCACAGGTTGGCACCAGTGTGGGAACATCGGGGACATTGAGTTCCAGCGGTCGGCGGAGCGCACTTGAAAGCCTGTACCCAGACACACGGCCTGGCCGCTGCAGCGCAGATTACAGAACGACCCTCTCACCTCTCCTTCACTGCAGCCGAGCCAATCAAGGCCGACTCACATTCCAGGAAGGATTACTTCCAATGCTCGGGGCACCACTACACCCCACATAAGACCGCTGGACAATAACACCACAGGAGGCAAAGAGACGTGGGAGGGCACAAGCCACTCGATCCAATATATGGGCCGCAATGAAAAGAAAGGGATGGGCCCCAAGAAAACCGGCCCAATGGACTCCTTTGCCAGCTCCCAGTCACATGGGTCCACCACAACATCTACTGAGTCGACTGACAGCCAGTCAGAACCCCCTATGGACGAGAGGTGGACAAACTGTTGTCGATGGTCCAGAGTGGCTTCCTTGCGGTCAATAGTAAACTGGACGATATAGGGGCAACAATCAGCTCCCTGAAGGCAAAAGTTGATAAAGAAAGTGCGCGCACCACTGAGGCGGAGAACAGGATCAGCGCCAATGAGGACTCGATAATACAACACAGCCTCGACATCGCCCAACTGAAAGGGGACCTTCAGAGAACCCTGCATAAATGCGAGGATCTTGAATTAGATCCAGGAGGAATAACATCAGCCTGGTCGGGGTAGCCGAATCCTTTGGCAAGGGATCCATGGAACGCCAAGTGGAAACCTCCTGAAATCTCTCTTGGGCCCCGACGCTTTCTGCAATCATTTTCTTGTGGAGCGAGCCCATCGCACCATGGCCCCCCTCCCAAGCCTGGAGCAACACCCCGCACAATTATTGCCCATCTCCTCAATTATAGAGATAGAGACGCTATCCTGAGAATTTCCAGAGAGAAAGGCTCCCTACACTACGAAAATAACAGAATACACATATACCCGGATTTTTCGTCAAATGTGCAAACATTAAGAAGGTCCTACGAACCAGTTAAGAGACAGTTGCGGCTCCGCCAGATCCCATACGCGCTAGTCTTCCCGGCTAAAATGCTGATCCAACACGGAGGTTGAGCACACTTCTTTGAAAATCTTACGGAAGCCATGTCGTATGTTGAGGCCTCTATCCCACTTCCCCTGGGGAGCCGGGAAATAAATCGGAACTTACCGCCCCAGCCGGTAGCGGAGCCGGAAGACCATGCTTGCTGACAGGCCCTACTCCACACTGCATTATCATGAAGTTCGGAAACCTGTTGACGGCGAGGTGGCCCTGACCGCCACATGTTGAAATAAGGCTGTGAGCCCCCCGTGGTGGTCGGTCACGTGAGTACGGGTCACACCCCCAGGAGACTTCCCAAGTTATGTTTGAAGGGTTACATCATCGGGTTGGGTTTGATGATGCAGGTGGGGGTTGGTGGGGAAATCAAGTAAAGGTTCATCCTGGCACTATGCCATAACTGTTTGGGGAAGTTATAGAGTTAAAACCAGGGGCCTACTTTCTAGCAAGACGCTTGCATCGCTCGCGACAATGGCAATACACCCGGCAAACACATGTTCCGATAAGCAACTATGACACAGGCTAACGGGGGCTTACACATTAGACTACTCTCCTGGAATAGTCGTGGGCTCAACAACCCGGTCAAGGCAAGGAAAATCACTGCATATATTGCACGCAATGACCCCCATATTCTCCTTATACAGTAAACGCATGCAATGGGGAATGTTAACACCAAATTCCTGCCACGCTGGAGCCCTCATAGATATTTTACGGAATACTCGGCACAGTCCAGGGGAGTCCTGACTCTTATACATCCCAAGCTATGCTTCAAATACCACTCCAGCAGGATAGACCCACAAGGTAGATATGCGTTGGTGTGTGGGAAGTTAGCGGAGCGCCAGATAATCTTGATCAACACGTATGGACCCAATATATATGACCCACTATTCTACTGTACAATACTAGATATGCTGTCTGCATAGGGGGAGGCACAAATAATTTGGGGTGGGGATTTTAATACGATACTGGAACACTCCTTGGACCGTTCCTCATCCGCCCCTAGGGCCCCGTCCAAAGCGGCACTAGCCATTAAACAATTGATGGAACAGATCAACATAATTGATGCATGGCGCACTTTACATCCACATGAGAAGAAATTCACCTTCTATTCCTCTGTCCATGACCCCCATTCGCGCATAGATTACTGGTTCACTAGTTCATCCCTAGCTGGGACTATCACCAATTGCGATATTCATCCCTGCACGCTCTCAGACCACTCGCCGATCACACTAGACATCAGCCTGGATGACTCCTCTCCTCCGGCTAGACGATGGAGGATGCCCTCCGCGATCCTTAGGGACCCCCATGTCTGTGAGGCACTACATACTGAAATTGAGGAATTTCTGGAACTGAATGAGGGCTCGGTGAACACCTATGTCACCCTATGGGAGGCGTTCAAAGTCTGGATTCGGGGAACCATACTGGGTAAGTCCACGGGTATGTTGAAATCTGTGAGAAGGGAACTGAGTATAGCAGAAGCCAAAATAGACTCATTACAGGTGGAATATAGCGCCTCATTAGATAAGGAAACCCTGTTGAAAATTCACGCTACACTTAAGGAATTCAATGAGTTGGCCAATAGGGAAGTCTTATACATGACTGCCCCAGCTAAAGCCTGCATAAATGGGGAAAGTAATAAAGCCGGGATCTTTCTGGCCAATATGCTTACAACCGATAGACACCACAACCCAATTGCTAGCATACAGAAGCCGGCCGGCATAACGGTCAATAAAGAACAGGACATTAATTCCACCTTCGCAGATTTTTACTCCGCTCTATACTCCAATCATGATGCAAAAACCAATGAAGACACATTCAGGTACCTAGATGACCTAGACCTCCCTACATTAACCCCTGAGACACGAAACATACTAGATCAACCTGTTACAATCGAAGAACTCAGAGCGGCCATTAAGTCTTTATCCGGTGGCCATGCCCTCGGTTTAGACGGCCTGACCGTGGAACTATACAAAGAATTTCAGAGTGAATTTGCCCCATTATGTGTGGGAAGAGGCTATGAGCCGGGGAGTCCTCCCAGATTTGATGCGCGAAGCAATCATCATGGTCCTTCTGAAACCCTGCAGACCAGCACAAGACATGGGGCCTCATTACACGGAAGGCGGTAAGGGTTAACGGTCACCGGTAATGGTACCGGTGACCGTTAATCCTTACCGCCTTACTACGAGGTCCCTTTGCGGATTGGTACTTTAATGCCTGCTTTTTAGCAGGCGTTAAAAACCAACCCGCAAAGGGACCAGGGTGCTAATTACAGTACCGCAATTTGCGGTACCGTAATTAGCACCTTCCCCATTCCCATTATGCCCTATGGGGCAAAAATGGGAATGGGGAAGGGCAATGGGGAAGGGGGAATTACCGCCCCGCCAACCTTGGAATAGAGCGGTAATTCCCCTTTCCTCCAAGGCAGTGCCGGTATTTTACCGGCATGGACCAAGGTGCTAATAGCACCTTGGTCCACCGCCTACCGTGTAATGAGGCCCATGGCCTCTTATAGGCACCTCTCCCTGATAAATACTGAAGCGAAAATCTTCGCCAAGGTATTGGCCACCAGACTCCTGCCGTACATGCCAATCTTGGTCCACCCCGACCGGGCTGGCTTTATACCAACAAGATCTACAGCTCTGAACTTGAGGCGATTATTCAATGTAATGGCACAAATAGATCCAGAGGCGAAGGCGGCTGTAGTGGCCCTGGACGCCGAAAAGGCCTTTGATTCCGTCTCCTGGACATACCTTTTCCTAGTGCTTGAGAGGTTTAGTCTTGGTCCATACTTTATCAAATACATGCGGTTGCGATACGCCCAGCCATCTTCTAGGGTTTTAACCAATAACACCCTGTCCTCTACATTTCAACTACACAGGGGGACCAGGCAGGGCTGTCCCTTCTCACCTATCCTTTTCGCACTTACCATAGAACCAATGGATGAATAGATCCGCCAGAACCACTCGCACAGAGGTCTCAGGATGACCGGTCCCCCACAAATGATATCACTATACGCGGACGATACGCTGCTATATGTCCGAAACCCACAGGAAAATGTGCAACACATTATGTCAGACATACACGAGTTCTCGGAATACTCTGGATACAAAATCAATGTCCCAAAGTCCGAAATATTTCCACTGACCCCCGATACAGGTGCCTTTTCCGATATAATGGGGTTCAAACCTGCCCCCACGCAGGTACGATATTTGGGGATAATGGTGACTAGAGGTAGACAACTGTTATACTCACATAATCATGGTGAATTATTGCTTAACCTGACGACCAAGCTCCAGCTGTGGGCTAATCTTCCTCTAGCCCTGTATGGCCGAGTGGCACTACTCAAAATGGTGGTTCTCCCCAAACTCTTATACTACTTCAACAACATTCCGATTTGGCCTGGTAAACCCTTCTTTGCGAAACTCAAATCACTTGCGTCCTCTTTTATCTGTAATGGGAAGGCTGCCAGACTGGGATGGGCTAAGATGGTGGAACCATACTCACACGGCGGTATTGTTGCACCTGATTTTGAATTATATTACATAGCTGCACAGGCACAATTCGCGAAACATTGGTTTAACCCTGAGGACACGGCCCCACATATTCTCCTTGAAAAATATGCAGTCCGTCCTAATGACATATGGTCTGTCATCCTTAACCCTACTTACGGAAAAGTCTGTCCATTTGACCCGGTATATACGTGACTGGTCCAAAATCTACAAAGGGATTGGCATGGAGACCCCCTATGGCCCAGAAATCCCCCTATGGAACTTCTCTAGTATCTCCCCGATGTTCGACAAGGCCCTCCAACGGTCCCGGGATCCAAACAAACTCTTTACGATGCAGGACATGTTCCCAGATGGTACGTTTTGCGAACTCACAGATTTCATAGGTGCGGTTGGGGCAGTCCAGCTTAAACGCTTTCAATTCCATCGTATGAGAGCGGCCTTTGCTGCTAGATGGCCAACCTTCCCATTGGAACCCCAGACACACAAATGTATTAGAGCTGTAGGGTCCACGGATGGCCGAGGCAAGGGGGTCTCGATGCTATACACTTTGGTGCAGACTAACTTCCCTTCACGCAACGCAATCAAAGAAACCTGGGAGCGGGACGTGGGCGCCCAGATCGATGACATTAGATGGGCCCGGTATTGTCAACTCACCAAATCTGTCTCAATGAATTCGGGGCTCCGATTTATTCAATTTAAAATCTTGAATCAGCTACATTATTCCCCGGTTAAGCTAGTTAAATTTGTGGAGGGTTGCACAGGGACATGTCCAAAATGTGGCGCCCCCGATGCTGGGACATATCATATGTACTGGTCGTGCCCTGTTATTGTGGAATTCTGGCGGGAGGTGGAAGGTCTTTTGGAGGAGATAACGGCGATCCCGGCCCCTCTGTCCCCCTTGAAGTATTTATTTGGTGACATTGGCAAAGTGAAGGAAACCACAAGAAGATTATTTAATATTTCATGCATAATTGCCAAACGATGTATCCTTAAATGCTGGAAATCTGCCGCTGGACCAACCCGAACCAACTTCCTGAAAGACTTATGCATGGTAAACGATGATGAGGAATTCTTTGTATTGTCAGTCCCGACACCCTGCCGCCCAAAAGATATATGGTCGCTATCACGCCTATACCTATGTGACTTGATGCCTGAAACAGATGTAACGCCCACCCCATCGCCTTAAACTGTGATGTGTGCTTGACTATCATATGTATATCGATACTGGAAATATGCTCATGTTGTATTGCATTGTTTCTATGAATTTTCTTGATGTGAAACTGCTCCCTCAATAAACAAAAGTTTAAAAAAAAAAAAACAGGCTCAAGCCTTTCCACAGGCGAGCAGAAGTCTCAGGTCTCTTGCTAGCTTCAGAGCTAGAAGAGGATGAGAGTGAGCCCCTTCCTGATTTGCTGCATAGCAACCCTCAGGATGGCTCAGTGGAGGGAGTGCATCTCTCTCCCGATCTGACGACACAGCAGCAGAGGGCCGCCATGGCTTTGCTCCGTCAGTATGCCTCTCTGTTTTCACTGACACCAGGCCTTACACCGTGGTGTAGGCACGAGATTGACACTGGTGACAGTGTACCTGTCAAAAGCAGGTGCTACCATATGTCAGATACCGTTAAGAACCACATCCAGGCTGAGGTCGCCAAGAAGTTGGATCTGGGTGTTATTAAACACTCAACCAGTCCCTGGTCCAGTCCAGTGGTCCTTGTCTCCAAGGAAAGTTCCCAGGCAGGTACCAAGGATTGGAGGTTCTGTGTGGACTACCGAGGAGTGTTAGGGAGAATTCTCATTATATGGCTAATTTCCCTTACCTATAGAGTCCCCCAGCAGCTTTGCTGTATTTGAAGGGTTTGTTTTTTTCTCCTGCTAAGAGTGGGACTCTTTTTCCCACTCTTAGGCAGATTTGCTATGTGTGGTCTAGGCTATTTTTTGTGTTTATTGTCTATGGGGTTTATCTCACCCTCATAGAAACCATTGTTATCCACATGTGTTACACAGCACCCTCCGTGCAGTGACACAGGGGTGTCGTAGCGACCCCCAAACATAAACTCCATACCCAGGGACTGACTACTGTCTCCCAGGGCATGTAAAGTCCCCATTGACTTTACTTGTCAATCTTTATGAATAAAACCAGCACAACCCATCTTACTATGGAGGTACTGGCAAGGGTTAATAGTTTTTCGCTTATGTTCATTTTCGAGAGGGTACCTTACAGCCCCTCTCTCAAATGTTTCTGGCTGGTGGCAGTGGTTACTACCACAAATATTCAACCGTGAATATTTCCCTATGGGATTTTCCCATCGTTCCAGGCTACCACATTTACTGACAGCCTCTAACATACCACCGGGTTATTGTTATATTAACTTTACTCCGGTAGGTTTTATTTGCCAGAACTTTTATATAAATTCTTTCTCGTGTCTTTCTCTAAACTCCTAACCCAGGCCGGGGATCCTTTGTTCGTCCTTTTGGTGGGCTTCTGCCAAGAATCCCTCCTTTCGGCGCCACTGGCGTGGAACCACTGTGTGGGAGGGGGAGTAGGACCCCTGGACAGGGTTGCCGCAGCAACCCAGGTCGCACTCTGCCCTGATAGGCTGGAGGGTCTCCCGCCAGGATGACCACTCCACTGTGTGAGTGACAGCTAGGCTGTATGAATGAGGATCTTTTTGCATAAAAGCAGAGTCCTGAGGACTGGAAGAGCAAGACGTCGCCACTGGAACTAAGAAGCCAAAGAGGAGAGAAGCCAAAGACATCTACACCAACTGAACCACCGGTGAAGCCCTGCTGCAGCGTCTCACCACTTTTCTCCACACGACGAGAGAAGATCTTCATCTGCAAGAGCCTTCTTCCCTTGAGCTGGCGTGGCCAACCAGTTTTCCAATTGCCTTCCAGGACCTGCCTTGGTCGCATCGCCAGTGCCCTGCACTCGGAGACCGGATAGCCAGGCACCCGTCCACCTGGACCTCGATTTAAAGGAGCATACCTTGTATTCATTTGGCAGCACTGCGTCTGGTTTCATCCCTGGGCAGTGCAATAACTCGAACCTTCCTCCACGACGAGTATCTCTCTTCCTCTGCTGGATCTCCCGAACTGCAGGAACTGCCAGGAACAACCGCCACCGCAGGAGCCTCTTCTACATTTTAAGGTACTTTGTTCCGCCAGGCCTCCCTTTTCGTTTGGGTGCGCTAAAGGTGTTTTAAATCCTTTACCTACCTGCTGGGTTGGCCGCTCCTATCATCTAACATTGTCTTTCACCTTCTGCATCCACCTTTTCGAATCGTTTAACAAAGACTTGACTGCAGCTACAAGAACATTTTACTCCAGGGCTCTTTGCCCTGTACCACTGACTCTGGTCGAAACTGTTATAACTGCCTTCTCTAGGTTGCTTCTGAACTAGAACTGTGTTGGTGCACCTAATTCTTATAACCACCTTTTCCTTCCCACTTTTAAAACTTGTGAAGTGCCATTTTGCTTGGTTTTCATTTAAGTCTTCTACATGCTAAAGTTCTGCCTTGCCTAAACTTGTTCACAAACTTATGGGGAAGTGTTGCTAGGGTGCCTAACACTATATTCCTGTATACCTTGTTCTTGAGTGCCATTTGTGTTTGGTTTTCACTGTGCCGTTTTGCTCAGTTTTCACTCTAGCTCAAACTTGTCTATAATTTAACCAGGGAGTTGTGTATACTTTTCTTGACTGATTTTAACTTGCTTTAATAAGTGTGATTTATGTGTTGAACTAGAAGTGTGTACAATTAATATATATCTTCCTTTTAATACAAAGCTTTGGTCAGTGTTTCCTTGTGCCATAGTGCTCTAGCCCTAGTGAGTAAACCCTGAATACTGCTCATCTCCCTCTTGAGATAAGTCTGACTGCTTAGCCACAGCTACCAACTAAATCTTTGTGGTACAGACTGATACCAAAGGGGATTTATTGCTCATACCTGTAGTCTTAATCTTTTGTAGTGCTCCCTAAGGGAAATGCACAGGATTCTGCCTAACAAGGAGTCAATGCCGTCACTAAAACTGACGCGCACCCATTGCCCAGGGCTGATGAGCTCGTGGACACTATAGGTGCTGCCAAATTTGTGAGCACCTTTGACCTTACCTCAGGCTATTGGCAAATAGCTCTGACGGACCATGCCAAGGAAAAGACGGCGTTCCCAACACCAGAGGGACTCTACCAGTTTAGAGTCATGCCTTTTGGGTTGAAGAATGCCCCTGCCACCTTCCAGAGATTGGTCAATCATGCACTCAGTGGGCTGGAAGCCTTTTGTGTGGCTTACTTAGACGACATTGCCGTCTACAGTTCCACCTGGGAAGAGCATTTGACACATCTGGATAAGGTGTTGCAGGGCATGAAAAGGGCTAACCTCACTATCAAGGCCACCAAGTGCCAGATAGCTCAGGGGAAAGTCACGTATCTTGGTCATGAGGTAGGAGGGGGTCAAATCCAACCTCTCCCCAGTAAAGTACAGGATGTACATGACTGGGAGACTCCCACTACTCAAACCCAGGTGAGAGCCTTTTTGGGCCTCACTGGGTATTATCGCAATTTCATGGTGACTATGGAACCATAGCTACACCACTGACAGCTCTGACTTCACCCAAACATCCTAGGAAGGTTAATTGGACTGAAGACTGTCAGAGGGCCTTTGATGGCTTGAAAGAAAGTCTGTGTAGGGCACCTGTGTTGTGTGCGTCTGATTACAGCAAGCCCTTTATCGTTCAAACTGACGCCTGCAACACCGGAATTGGAGCTGTCTTGTCCCAGTTAGATGATAAAGGGAGGGAACATCCGATCATATTCATCAGTAAATAACTCAAGGGAAGAGAACTTAGGTGGGCTACTGTTGAAAAGGAATGTTTCAGTATAGTTTGGAGCCTTAAGCATTTTAGGCCCTACCTTACGGGGTCTACCTTCAAGGTCCAAACAGATCATAAACCCCTGAAGTGGCTTATGCAGGTGACGGGTGAAAACCCAATACTGCTCAGGTGGTCCATTAGCCTGCAAGGGCTCGACTTCACCATAGAGCATAGACCAGGGAAGAGTCACGATAATGCAGATGGCCTTTCCAGAAGGTATGTTGACCGTCTGGATGAGGGTGTCTATCTCGTGGGAGATTAGGCACCCTAACCTCAGTCTGGGGGGGGGCAACTGTGATGCTGGAAATGCATCAGAGGGACAGGGCCTCTGTATCCTTGTCACTTACTGCCTTTTATCATGTGTTCTGTCGTGCCTCCGGGAGGTGCAGCTCTCTCTTTTGGTTTTGGTGAACGGACCCATGGAACACCCTTATGGCACCCATGGGTGGGGGTACAACCCTGTGCCCCTAGTGTATGTTTTTGGCCACCTGTGTGTGGCCCAGAGAGCAGGGCACGGGGTGGTGGCAGCTCTGTGCTGAAATGACGGGTGGCCTGAGCGTCCTCCATTTTGGGATGCCCAGGCCCTGTCATTGGAATTGGTAGATTCCTGATGGAGACAAAATGGCCCCCGTGGCCTCTTGCCTTCCATCACCTGTTACTTTGATCTTCCCGAAGTCCCGGGATGCCCTGACTCTGTCCCTTCCCCCTGACTGGCTGTTGGGTGGAAGTTCCATATATGGTAGTGCTGTGTCTCAAAGGACTGACCCAGAGAGGATCTGGTAAGGCGCCCTCTTCCCGAACTACGGGGGACCATCGTGCACCAGCTGATCTTTGCCAAAGCTCGCTGGTAGACAGATCTTCGACAGGCTGCCGACCCGAGACTGGGATTGCCGCAGAATCCCAAGGAGAAGTGCCCGGACTGTTGTCCGCCACTGTCGACGACTGCCGTCGCCGACCGGAGCCGCCGTGCTCCCAAGAACTCTTGATTCAAGACGCTCTCGTCCTCATCGTCGCCGCTTTATCCTGCTGGAGAAGGCCAGACCGTCGATGCACCGAGGAGCATCCGTCGGAGGGTTTCCTGCCACCCAAAGACCACAGAGACGCCGACGACTCGACGCCCTTGCTGGGCCACAGTTCTTCAAACTCTTTGTGGTCCAGAACTATCGACATCAAGGTGCCCCGCATGCCTCTTACTGGCAGGACGTTTACAGCTTCTCCGTCAATGAGCACCGCTAGGAACGAAGCTGCCACTTCACTGTCGTAGCTCACCCTATTCTCCGTCGGACGTTCGACGATCCGTGACTCCTGCATTAAAGGGAGGATACTCAAGAAGGGCTGTCGATTCCCTGATGAGGAATGCTACAACGCCAGGTACTTTGGGGTTGCAGAACTATTGGAAAGTCTCATGTGAACAATATATGGACTGGGCTTGTGATATCTCTTTATTCTACGAGTTGCCCAGGTGGGGGGATCTCCACACAGAACTGTGTCTCGGTAGGGGCCAGTATTCTGCCAATTGTTTTAACCAACTGCTTTCCTCTTCCCTCTATTGTTGGTTTCCTTTACGACTTGATTTGTGTGCCATTTAACCATACAGTTGATGTACTTCAAAGAGATCTAATAGTAACTGTGGTACCACGTAGAACTGTATATTTGCCATTATAGATAACCGAGTACAAAGTGCGTTATCGTGATACTGTATATAACCTTGAATATTAATTCTATAAAGACTGTGTTTTAACCGATAAAGTGTGCGGACATTCCTTTGTGGGTGCTTGGAGACTACACTGTACTTAAGAACCAGCTTGCATCACCTCCTGAGAAGCTAGGCCTTGATTGCTCGACCACGTACCAATAATAGAGAATCTTGGCAGGGGTCCTCTGTGCCTCTCCTCTACCATATAGAGTGCGGAAGTACAGACCCCCCTCTGGCGTCTTTACAGGCAGGATGTGTCGCTTATAGTTATTTGGTGACTCTAGCACGGGGTTGAGCCAGGTTAGCCAACGTTTGTAAGCTTGATCTTGTCACATTAAAGCCACCTTTTCCAGTTAATGTGAATCTTGGATACTTTTGTGCAGTTTAGCCCAAGGAAATAAAGGAATAGCTTCCAACATGCACTGGATGAAAAAGAGCAGGTACGCAGGCATTTACTGATGGATTCCACTTGCATTCCCTCCATCCTGATTGGCCCACTTTGAGACCAGGGTTCTAATTTGAGTTACAGAAGTGCTGCTCCTTTGTAAATAAGAGAACACACATATTTTAATCCATACTACACACCAAATGCCTTTACTTGCATTTCATGAACAGTATGTTTTCAAGTACGTTCATGGGTCCTCCCATCCACGTTAATTAGAGAAATCATGAAACTGTGCTCTGAAGGTACAAGACCTTTAAATGGTGGCCATGTAAATTCAATACAAACGGCTGTATGTTGTAGGGTGCTGTGCCCCTTTTGATCAACATAAGCACAGCAATGATGTATTACATTGGCTTTTGAGAACATAATAGTCACTTCAGAATTTCAAAGTGTTTTTTTAGATGTTTGTCATAGTTTCAAGAGGTTCATATGATGAATCTCTTTAGGTCGTGGTCTCGCCTAATTCCTTACCTGCTCTTTAAGCTCACCACTGTGGAATATATTTAGCCCAAGAAAAAGGAAACTGCATATAGCCACGTTGGGCCTAAAAATGCAGAGTATTGAAGAAATACAAGTCTCTCAGTGGTGGACTGGTCACAAATCCTAGCTTCATCTTTTAACTAAAGTTTAGAATACCTAATCCCCCACACTAGCGTGAGATGGGGGTTTAGATTCTATTAAAGACAAGGAGGCGAATATTATGCATTAGCTTTCTTTACTCTGACACACACAGCAGCAAAGAAATAACATTTTTATAAAACTTTTCTGAAAATTTATAACACAAGTTCAACAAATCACATTTATAAATGTCCCATTCCAAAATGGCGGACAGGTCATGCCCCCCCCTAGCCAATGGGCATACAGCCAAGTCCATAAATGTCCCTTTCTCCAATAACAAATCCTCTTTCTTTGCTGCTGACTAACACAGCTAAGTTATTCCTCTCTAGTCTTGCCTTATCTGTGCAGTCTATAGTGTAGAGAGTGTTCTTTTAGTGCTACTTTGTTTAGTTTGTTACAACTAGGTCTTTATATCATTGCCGGTAGCGAATGTCATTTCATTTTATAATTGTAAAAGTTGCTTAAACTGCGTTCGTGCTTGAAGGCTGACCTCGGGTCAGCAGTGTTATCTTGTGACGCCGCTCCAAGTGGAGCGCGCGTCTTGTTCATTGTATCCTTTTGATTTTTCATTTAAGGGGCTTTCGCACTGTGTTAACTTGATTTATTTCACTCGTCGCCTGTCCTTTCAAAAAGGTCACAGGCAGCGACGCGTGAAGAGATTCCCTCAGGAGAGGGTGGTTTGTTTTTGTTAGCGAGCCTTCCAAAGCGTTCGTGCTCCTTTTGTAGCCGGGCTCATGACGCGTGCGGTTAATTGAAAGAAGCTTAGCTTCTTGCCGACACGTGTCACAGCAATTTATGCTCCACCTGCATAAAAATTCACACGCGTTACATGTGTTTATTTTGATACGCTGCTCGCATATTGTTTAAAGGGGACACGCAGGCTAGGCCTGTCTGTTACCTTCCCCTGGTTGGGAGAGGGGCATCTCCCATTAAATTAAATGCGTAAAGGAGGTTCTTTCTGTTTCATAGTGCCCTTTGGTCAGCCTGCTCGGCTGTCTCCACTCCTTTCACCCTGCTCGGGTGTATTTAAGCCTGCTCGACTGTTTTCAATCATGCATGGTTCACCCTGCCCAGCTCTCTTTGTGGATATGCTGATGATTTGCTTACAAGCCAAACAAGCTAATTCACAGAGCATGTGGTTTAAAAATAAATGGTGCACCCTGCCGTTGTGCTTGTGAACAAAACAATGCCTTCTATTGAACATAGAAGGAAATGATTGAAAGCCCAGAAGTGCATGTGCCAATTTTACTCACACGTCAAAGCAGTGCACATTTCAAGCAATTGTTACTGTGTGTCTTTTTACTATTCTGTTTATAGCGTTGTCAGTGTCTAACACCCAACACATACAATCGAATTGCTAAGCCTTCCAATCAGAGTGGAGTTTGCCATGAGATACTTAGTCACCTGGTAGTTGTGCCACATTGGGCTGCATCAACTTCAGTGGCGATACAGCTATAACCAGTGCTGGAAATTGACAAAATGTACTAGGGGAACTCCCTCCATCCCCCGTTCCCCTTCGTGGGTGGGGTGTGTATATTGTCAGCGATTGCCAGTGGTGTGGGCGGGGATGAGGGGCGGAGCTAAGTGTTGAATGATGTGCGTGCGCTGAATATAGGATACTGGCTGCTTTGCATTTAAACAAATTGCGTGTACCAAGCAAGTACCGGAAGTATTGCTTTGCCACGTTACCCTGTCAGCTCCTGTTGGCCTCTTGCACCCTGGATATTGGGTTAACAACACATAAACTGTGACTAAGACTTTCTGAAAGGTGTACTTCCATTCCTCTAATTTGTTGTCACGCCACCTCCAGGACCGTACCTATTTAGTGTGAGCGGGCGCCCACCAAGCAAGTACTGGAAGTGCCGCTTTACTTTGTCACCTCCTGTTGGCCTCCTGCACCCTGGATATTGGATTAACAACACATGAACTGTGTCAAAGACTTTCTGAGAGGTATACTTCCATTCCTCTAATTTGTTGACACGCCACCTCCAGGTCCGTACCAATTTAGTGTGAGCGGACGCGCACTAGCGCGCGCACCAAGCAAGTACTGGAAGTACCGCTTTGCCGCATTACTCTGTCACCTCCTGTTGGCCTCCTGCACCCTGCACCCTGGATATTGGATTAACAACACATGAACTGTGACAAAGACTTTCTGAGAGGTGTGTTATATGTGGAAGCGATATATATGCTCACAGTGTGTATATTTACATCGTATTCTGTTTGTTTTAGGTGTACTTCTGTTACGCTCCGCCCTGCGTCCCGCTACGCGGTGACGCAGGGCGTTCCTAATAAAGGCCCCGCCCCCGCGCTCGGGAGGCAGTTCCGGGGCAGACCATCCACGCGTGTGTGTGTGTGCGTCTTTGCTGCTCCCGCTGGAGCTGCGCCACAGGCCGTGCGGCCTACTCAACCTACGCCAGCCCCCGCGCGCGCACGCCGCGGGCTGGAACATAACAATGGCGACGAGGTGGAGCGAATACTAACACGCGCTCGGCGTTTGACAGCACATAGATGGGCCGCAGCCATCGCGGCGAAATTTTTGGACACCCGGTGGGGGGGGGGGTCGCACACGTGAACCCCCACCCCAAAAAAAAAAAAAATACAAAAAAAAATGATTTCTCTCTCCTTCTCATTCGCCTTCTACTCTCCGGCTGGGCATTGTGGAGCCATCTGGCCTCCCACACTAGAGGGCAGCAACACGAACTGGCATCAAAACCACGTGGAAGCACCAGTTCCTGAACTTTCCGTCACAGTGTCTGGAAACCGCAGCACTTCCAGGGAAGGCCCAACTTCACGGCGCTGGTGGTTGTCCGAAGAGCTCACGCCAACACCGACCAGGTACACGTCAACATGGCGGCCGGTATGTCCACCCCTGGGCCCACCACGCAGTCCAGAATTGCGGCAAACCTGTCGATGACATCACCACAGCCTCGCACACAAGGAGGTTCATCGACACTGGTCCAGCCTTTTGACCCCTTCACGGACCCATCATCAAGTGGACCCAGATGGCAGCTGTGGATCCAGAAATTCGAGATGGCGATGGAGTGCAAAGACATAACGTCGGCCAGGAAGATGAAGGCGCACCTACTGCTCAGTGTGGGTGACGAGGTACGCATTTTCAACTCCTTGAATGTTGACGATGGCCAAGATGCATACCAAAGTGCAAAAGATGCCCTCACGGCTCATTTTCTCCCTCAACTGAACCCGGACTATGAGACATTTATCTTCTGCACCACTATACAGGCAGCGGACGAAACCCTTGATGCCTACCACACTCGGTTGAGAAAATTGGCCATGTCCTGCGAGTTCACAAATGTTGAGAGGGAGATCAGGAGGCAAATTATCAACGGCATACACTCAGAAAAACTAAGACGCCTGATACTCAGCGAGAGAGGTATTCCCCTGCAACGGATCCTTGAACTTGGACGACAAAGGGAACTAGCTCACACCAGAGCAGCCAACATGGAGGCCACGCTACACAGATTGCAACCTGCTCTCAACACAGCCATGGTGGCCCAGATCACCAACAGACAATCCTCGAGGGATGACTACAGTGGGGGCTATGGCCAGAACAGGTGGCAACCGTGCATTCCTGGGCCCACAGAGTGCGGCTGGTGTGGTGGCCCACGACATGGCCGCCGCAACTGTCCCGCACAAGGCACCACATGTGGCGCATGCGGCAGGAAGGATCATTATGCAAAGGTATGCAGATCAGCGGGCACCTCCACGCAGCCCCCACAGAACCTGCCGGAGAAGAACGCGACCAAGAAAAAGAAGCAAGCCAACTCTTCCACGTAGGAAGAAAGGGATGATGTCTCGGCAGGGCAGCAGGATCCCGGTAAGGACAATGATAGGAAAGGAGGAAGGTATACCTGGTGTCTGCATTAAGCCAAGGTCAAGAACCACAAAGGAAATCTGTCCGAAGGCGCAAGTGCATGGTCACCGTCCAAAACCAGCGCATTCTCATGACCATTGACACAGGCGCCTCGGTGAATGCCATGCCCACAAGCATATCCCAGACGCTAGACCCTCAACCAGGCCTGAAAAGCACAGACACACTGTTGTATGCATACGGCAGCCGGAAGCCCCTACCAGTTATTAGCAGGTTCCGCGCTATGCTGGAACACGGCGAAAACAGACTATGGTCAAAAGTCTATGTCGTGAAGGCAGGAATTGAAAGCCTCCTGAGTGGGGACGCAGCAGAAGATCTGGGAGTGGTCAAATTCATCTGCCATGTCGATGAAGCCGAGGAGGTGGAGAAAATGTTGAGTCAATACCCCAAGTTGCAAGATGGAATAGGCTGCTTGAAGGGCAACACCATCAGACTGCACGTTGATGAAACAGTACAGCCGAAAGCCGTAAGGCATCGGAGGACACCATTCCACATGAGAGAAGAAGTGGAGCAGGAACTCAAGGCACTGGAAGAAGCCGGCATCATAGAGGAGGTCACAGGGCCCACACCATGGGTCTCTCCAATGGTTGTAACGCAAAAGCCTAAACAGCCCGGAAAAGTCCGGATTTGTATAGACATGCGTCTCCCTAACACAGCCATTAAAAGAGAACGCCACATCAGACCAACGATTGACGAAATCGTGGCTGACCTCACGGGGTCTTGTGTATTCTCTAAAGTTGATCTGAAGGCGGGGTATCACCAACTCAAACTCCACAGAGACTCTCGCTACATCACAACATTCTCGACACATTTGGGGTTGAGGAGATACAAACGCCTGATTTTCGGGCTATCGTCCGCTGCTGAGTTATTCCAGCAAACCATCCAAGAGGTCATCAGGGGTATCCCTGGTGTCCTCAACGTGAGCGACGACATTCTGATTCACGCCCCCTCACAAGAAAGAGCATATCAAGAGGCTTCAAACCCTACTGGGCAGACTACAAGAAGCTGGGCTTACCATACACAGGGAGAAGTGTGAGTTCCTCAGATCGGAAATCACTTTCTTTGGTTACAAGTTCGGCAGCACGGGCATCTCCCCTGATCCCCAGAAGGTCGCAGACATTCAGGCTGCAAGCCCACCAATGACCCTCACAGAGGTACGCAGCTTCCTAGGCATGGCTACCTACTGCGGGAGGTTTATCCGAAACCTGGCCACCCTATCTGAGCCATTACGGGAACTGACAAAAGCAAACATCAAGTGGAACTGGGGGCAGAAGTGCCAGGACTCGTTCGAAAGCATCAAGGAATCCCTGTCCGTCGACACCAAAATGACATATTACAATACCGAGCTGCCCACAGAACTGTTCGTGGATGCAAGCCCCGTTGGGCTCGGAGCCATCCTAATGCAAGTGACAAAGGAAGGGGAGAAAAGGCTGATAGCATACGCCTCGAGAGCCCTCACGGAAACCGAACAGAGGTACTCCCACATTGAAAAGGAGGCCATCGCCGTGCTGTGGGGGTGCAGGCACTTTCATCTCTACTTATATGGGTGGCGGTTCACGACAATCACTGACCACAAACCCTTACTACCCATTTTTATGGGAACGTCGTCACACCCTCCGGCACTAATCACCAAATGGCTACTACATCTTCAGCAATACGACTTTGATCTCATCTACCAACCAGGCAGTGGAAACCCTGCAGATTCTCTCTCGAGGCATCCGCGAGCGGCAACCCAACAAGAAATCCAAGTGGCCGAAGAGACTGAGGAACATATATGCCAAGTGGTACGCGCAATGAGACCAAAGGCTGTGAGCGTCGAGGACATCGAGTCAGAAACTCACAAGGATCCTTGTTGCACCTTAGTGAAAGATGCCATTATCTCAGGGGACTGGAAGACCTTCATGAGACACACACACAACAGAACAGCGTAAGCGAAAGGGTTTCTGTCCGGCATGTTCACCGTCCGGCAAGATTTGTCGATCACAGAAGGCGGATTGATACTAAGAGGAAACCGTATCGTAATCCCTCTCAGAATACAAGACAGGATAGTGGCCCTAGCGCATGAAGGACACCAAGGACTGGCAGGGACAAAAGCCCACATAAGGCACAGGGTATGGTTTCCCCAGATCGAGAAACGGGTCGAGACACTCATCAGCACGTGCCTATACTGTCAGATAACGGGGGCCCCGCCAGAACCGGAACCAATTCTATCGGCAGAATGCGGCCGCTCTCGGTGGGAGGCCATCAGCATTGACTTCTATAAGCTACGAGAAGGCCTCCACCTTTTGGTGGCCGTTGATGACCACTCCCGATATCCTGAAGTTGAAATAGTCGAATCCACAGCAGCGGAAGTGGTCATTCCGGCCATAGAGAAAATGTTCGCAACTCACGGACTACCTACCTCCATCAAAAGTGACAATGGACCACCGTTTACAGGGGAGGAATTCAAAAACTATCTGCAGGACCTCAATATAAATTATCATCACATCATGCTGAGATGGCCCCAGGCCAACGGGGACGCAGAACGGTTCATGAGAACCATTAACAAGGTGCTAAGGGTATCCAAGGCGAACGCCAGCCCATGGAAGGTTGACCTCTACCGTTTCCTCCGGAACTATTGGGTCACCCCAACAGCACAACCGGCATACCGCCGGTGGACCTCATGTTTGGCACTGTCATCAGATCCTCGATTCCGCACCATCCAAGTAGGACCCCGGACGTGGTCAACGAAGGACGCACGGAAATGAGGAGAAGGAGTGCCAACGCCCACATGAGTGGCAAGAGGAGAGCGAGGCCGTCCAATCATCAAGTGGGTGACCAAGTCGTCATGCTACGCAACCCCACCAAGTCAAAACTCGACACCAGATACGAGGAACTGCCATGGACCGTCAGTGACCGGCACGGAACCATGGTGACTGTGACACGAGGACGCCGTCAAGTGACGAGGAATTCGTTGTGGTTCAAGGCGGTGCCACGCAACCTGTGGACTGACAGTGAGTGCCACCGGGAAGACGAGGACGCTCAGCCCAGCGAAGAAGAGCCTGGGTCCATCCCGGATGAGACAGGAGCGGGGGATGGAACTTGGGAGCCGCTGGATGTACCCGAACAGCGAAGGTGAGCCAGATCATGAGCCGGGGGGGGGGGTGTAGGCCCCGAGAACGGTGATACGGTCTGAGATCTGCCACGAGACCGCCAGCCAAGTTAAATGACTATGTGTGGTAGTTTGATGCACCCGGACCACGAACAATAATGGCAGGGTAGTTTTTGGTTAAAAACGTGAACAGATGTTGAACTTCCAGTTGATGGCATTTATTGTTATGTTTGTTTGTTTTATGATAAAGGAGGAATGTTACGTTCCGCCCTGCGTCCCGCTATGCGGTGACGCAGGGCGTTCCTAATAAAGGCCCCACCCCGCGCTCGGGAGGCAGTACCGGGGCAGACCATCCACGCGTGTGTGTGTGTGCGTCTTTGCTGCTCCCGCTGGAGCTGCGCCACAGGCCGTGCGGCCTACTCCAGCTACTGCAGCCCGCGCGCACGCCGCGGGCTGGAACATAACAACTTCCATTCCTCTAATTTGTTGACGCGCCCCCTCCAGGGCCGTAACCAATTTAGTGTGAGCGTGTGTGCAGCAGCGTGTGCGCACCAGCGCTCGTGCGCCAAGCGAGTACCGGAAGTACAGCTTTGCCGCGGTGCAGCGGAGTAGTAGCATCGCCGACTAGGTACGATTAAGGGTGGGAGTGGATCGAGTGGGGGGTGATTTCTTTGTTCTCATCCCCATTTCCCTATTCCTTGCTTGTATGCTTAGACCACTCTACACACTAAAAACAAACATGCCCAATAATCCCAAAAATCTCAGCACTCCCTCGAAACTCAGCTTCAATATAGCGGATCGAGTTAAGCAAATTTCTAGGAAAGTGATAACCCTCACACCGGCGACGCAGACACCGGTCTCTAACCGAGACATTCGCACGTTCTGTGCTGTGCGCAGTGAAAAAGATGCCGTCAAATGTCTAACAAAACCGAGTCCAGTCCCATTTCCAACAGACTCAACGTTATCAGAGCAGAGGCTGCAATAACATGTCCCATGGAAACACCCCAAGTGCCGTGTGTCCCGCTCTCAACTCAGACGGTAACGGATGTGACCATCTTGAATGTTACCAAGGCTCCTCTCAAAGCGATGCCCATGACTAATGTCTTACCTATATCATCTGCAACCGACTACACGGAAATTGGGGCTGTGTTCTCTGATATCTCAATCCACGCGAGCGCTGGTGAGCAAAGCATGTGCAACGAATCGGGAACACCGGATTACACAGCTCGCTGCTCTGGACTCTTCAGTTCATCCCGTGTCAGTAACCTAGGCAACACCACGTTGGGGCCGTTTACTCGATTGAAATTACCTTAACTTCAGTTAATGCCACCATTACCAGTTTGCTTAAACTTTTTTCGTCCCTGGAAGAAAAAAAATCACACGACAATCTGCACAAATACAGCAGTTGGTCACGTGGATGGTCAACCTTACTGACGCCAAGCAGCTCCTTCCTCCCAGTGCGGAACCATCAGTTATCATTGACGAAACGGACGCCCGAGAATTGACATCCGAAAAGAGTCAGGCAGTATTACCAGCGTTTACACAAATCATTCGTCCTGTGGAACATGATGATAGTCCTATTGTGGCAATAAACAATGACTCATTGGTCAGTGTGGCCCCAACCATCATGCCTAATGAAGACGAGTTACATCAAAATTCTCTTGTTATTGTCTGAACCGAATGCCTCTCAAAGGACCCTCCGGAGAACAAGAAAAAACGGAGGGATGTGCAAATCTAAACAAACGGCAAGGAAAACAAAGAGCAAAAATAACAAGAGACGGCCACATTTCCAAAATCCAGCAAGTAAGAAGACCGCACCACCAGCGGCAACAGCTACATTCAAACATCAATGGACAAATATTTGGTGACCCCCGAGATAACGGCACTTTCAGTAACTTGCAACAGTCCGCAACACAATGCACCCTTGAGTCATCCTCCACTTGACGCACTAGTGGAAATCATTAAATCAAGTGTAATGTCAATACAAAAGGTGGAGCAACTGACACTCCAGAAGAGGATGAGAGTGAACCACACCGAAAGCACCAGCCAACTTTCAGACCTGGGATACCGCACCCTAGAGATCAAGGCAGCTGTCGACGAATATCTTGCACTACGTTTGAAAAATCTAACTACGCTTCGACCTCATGTGGTCTCAGAGACTCATACAGTGCCCTCCGAGTCGAACACACAAGCACTCGTCCAGCGAGCTCCTTTGAGACAAAATGATACCTTAGCAACAATAATCAATCAAAAGCAACAATGACAAATCAATCAAAACTGACGGCAGGTGGCAGAAATCCAGATTTGGCAACTAGTCCATCACAGCCACAAGATACGCAATCTTCAACTGAACCTCATATCCCTGGAAGACAACTAGCCTCAACAGGCATACCGAGGAACTGCACAAATTCAAACATGTTGACTACACAGCGAGAGGAGTCTGTAAAAAAAAAAATAATAATAATAAAAAAGTGGAGTCCTGAGCAAGTCACAACTCAGAATCAAATACATCCCGACCAAAGAGCACAAAAGCCCTCCACGATGAAACTAATGCAGACTCACCATACTCTCATCATGAAATGTCGCGATGCCCTGTTTACAAAATACGATCTGTCTCGCTCAAGTGTATTAAACATTTTCAGAGACATTCCCGATTTTGAAGACATTGCTTCCGGCGATATTGACCAGGTGGAATTTCTGTGGGATCATAACCTCTCTAAAGTAAGACTATGGATCACATAAGGTCTAGTGTTCAACAGTATCTGGAAAGGCAAAATGGATCTATTCAAATTATGCTTTCTAGTAGCACAAGATCCTGAGAGAATGAACAAACAAAAACAGGATTTTAAGGAACAAAACCAAGGCACCACAACTATCAAAACCATAAAACCACCATGTCAATGTTCGTATTGCTGCAATTCAAGCAGCACCAAAGACAACCTCCATCGTGTACATACTGCATAACCATCATTGATTACCACTCAAAAGCAGATTTCATTGGCAAGTTGGAATTGTCGCGGTCATACACATCTACACGTATCAACAAACAAATAAATTCAACATCATTGCTCTCCAGGAGACATGGATGGCATCTACACCAATATGGGATGACCATGATGTTGTATTACTTCCAGCAAAGTCCGCCAATCGAGGCAGACCAACCAACTTCTGGCCTTTTAGTCACAGTAAAAACAAGCACTGGCCTGGGCTTCTCCAAACAACTTTCTCCAGCTGGTCCGTATTTCTACTGTGAAAGAGCATATATAGCCTTAATTAACATTTACCGAAATCCGGCAGGCATTACTGATAACGCCTTATACAAGGCTCTAACGATCTTATTGGAGGCCATAGCAAAATCGACCGACATCAATCATGCCATCTTGGTGGGAGACCTACATTTAAAATGCATAACAGCAACTTGTAAGACCCATGACCATGACATAAACAGATGGCAGCCTTTCATAAGAGATTGTAATTTTAAAATGGCTAATGGAGCCTTACCAGGCGATATCCCTTCACAACACACCTGGAAGAGAACGATTTCAACTAGCACCATTGATTACATCTATACGAAAGATGAACTCTTCCAACGAGCAGAAAAATTTGAGGTGATACATCAAGAACATAGTGACCATCAATTGCTTGCATTATATTGGAAAGAAGAAGATACAGACTCATCTAAGAAGCGTGGTTGGTCTAAACAAGTAATAATGCAAAAACTCTTATTTCGATGGACCGAATCTAATTTGTTCTCACTGCAGAAAGAACTTGATATCCAGCACACACTTATGGACTCAGTCTCCTATGCACAGACGATCATGTCCTACAAGATTCCTTGCAGTGCCATTGGCCCTCTTGTTCTCAAACATAAACACACTTATGATCTGTAAGAGCAGACTACAGAAAACAACAAAAGAATATTCGTAAGCTTCCAATTATGGATAAAGAGCATGCCTTTAAAGCAAATGTAAATACAAAAACTGGATTCGGGCACGGAAAGCCAAAATATTCCAGTGTGATGGTGAAAGATTTCTTACAACACTCACAAACAAGAGCTGGGCGCAAACCTGAGAGCTACTTAATAATTACACTCCACATCGACAACTATATGCACAAGAAAATGGGGTATCGGAAACCCAATGGTTACAGCATTTCAGCCAACTGTATGCAGATAAAGACTTTGAGAATTTTCCATATACTCAACAGACAGCATACCCATGGAAACTGGATTACAGTGCAGAAATAATGGAAGACCTCATCCAAAAAGCCTCAAAATTTCGCACAGCTTGACGTGAAGGTCTGAACAACTTCATGTTCAAAGTGCATCAAAGACAATGGGCGATTATTTTGAATAACATATTCCAGGACATCCTAAAGACCACCACACTTCCTAATTCATGGCGCACGTCAGTGATCGTCCCAATTTTCAAAAAGGGTGATCGCTCCTTAGCCACCAACTATCGCCCTATCGCACTTCTCGATGCACCTGAAAAGATATTCACGAGGATGGTATTGAGAGACTTCAATGAATGGACTCAAAAGTTTCAACATCGTGATCCAAATCAAACTGGCTTTGTGGCAGGAATGGGGACGATGATCAATTTACTCACATTACATGCCCTTAAAGCTCAAGCCCACGCGACAAAACAACCTATGTTCTTTGCCTTCATTGACTTTCATTCTGCTTTTGACTCAGTGTCACAAGTCAAACTTATGTCAAAACTAGTCAAGGCGGAATGTCCTCCCACCTTGTGTGACATCATATATGGTTTACACACAGCAACGTCAATACAAATCAGACTTACCATGACAGGTTTACTATCAATACCCATTGCAACTGCGAGAGGGCTGAAGCAGGGATGCACCCTTGCATCGGCCATCTTCAATTTTTTCATCCAGGACATTAAGTATATTTTTACACACATTTGGTCCGATTCCCCAAAAATGGCTAACATACCCATTCAAGCGTTGATGGTACGTGGATGATCTAGTTCTGTTATCAAAAACCATGATAGGCTTGCAAAAACTCCTGACAGCACTCTCTCTGTATCTAGACCAAAATTAGCTTGTAATCAATCTTAAAAAGACACAGATTGTAACCTATTCTCCTGGTAATTCAAAGCGAAATAGAATGAATTGGAATATTAAAAATGTCAATTTGGAAGTTGTTTCTGAATACATGTACCTGGAGATGCCGTTTAATGTTTCACCTAACCTGAAATCACAGTGGGAATCAATACAGCATAAACTGGTTACAGCAAAATCGCAGACCAGAGTGATCCTTCGTAGATATGGGAAGTTTTCTATTGATTCGGTCCTAATATTCCAGACACAGAAAGTTATACCCACACTTTTATATGGATTGGAGACTAAATCCATCACACCAACTGCCTCTTTTAACAAACTAGAGGCTACATTTTGGCGACAGGACCTTGGCTGCGATATGAGCTGGGACTAATTTCCCTAACAGCTGTGTACAACGGGCGCCTATGCGCCCTATTTCGAAAATGTTTGATTTCGATAAACCTAGACATTGTGCTAAGAACTGTATCAACGTACATGTTTTTTTCTCAACATCCCTTTGCTCTAGAATGGACAAATCACATAATTCGAATTTTGGTGAATGCAAAAGTATCTGTAGAAGTACTTATAACCAATCCTGACAGAGCTAAATGTAAAATGTACCAGTCTGATTGGATAGAAACCAGAAGATTATGTTCTACATACAAGCATTATAACTCTGAACAGTATGGTGAAAAAAAGTACACAGAACTACGGAACCTTATCTCTGCAGATCACCTTCACCAGAAATCTGGAATTCCATAATGTGGGTGCGACTGAATCTGTGGCCTACACGAGACCTGATGGCTGAACGCAAAATCATCAGCACATACCGTCATTTCTGTCTGGACCTCACAGCAAAAGAAACAATGGAACACCTCATAGTGAAGTGTCCGGTGCTAATTAAATCTAGAGAAACACACTTCTCTAAGCATTTGACGTACTTTGGAAACATGCTGCTTGAAGCCAGATGACCTATGATTTTGTCTACAGCCTCGATTAGCATCCGTATTGCCACCTGTAACTTCATTAGATCACTAGATCTGTATGGCCAAAATGAATTGGAGATGTGTTCTGAGTCCGATATGTAAGCCAGGCATTGGATATAACTCTTGGAAGTTCGAAACAATGAACTGATGTGGGATTGAATTAGATGTCAAAGCACTGACTGTCTTTATAAGTACCGATGTAACAAAATAGCTCTTGCAACACACACACTACACCTTAAATAGATGCATTTTGAAATTGAAGATATGGGCAGGGACCATTAGCCACTCTTATGCTGGATTTTCACATGGATATTTTAGTCTGATGTGATTCTGTGATTACTCTTGAATCGAATTTTATACTTTATGACATGAACAAAGAGACGATGTATATACCAAGTTTATAATGCATTTTAATTGCTAACATAGTTAATTGTTAAAATTGTGAACATTATTGAAAAGTTGTTGAATTTCAGCTAAATCAATAAAACAATTAAAAAAATTAAAATTGCATTTTGGGAACATAAGAATGACCATCAATTTATCAAACATGTCTGTGCTAGTAATTCAAATGTGCATTCCTTCTAAGCATGCAATGCACATTTGGTATGGTGCTCATTTCCTCTTTCAGAATAGTCACCATGACAGTAAAATGTGTGGAAGCATGAGGCATATATCCAGCTTTGGACAGTTTCCTTTTTGAAGTTTGGGCTCTTGAGCAAAGGACAACTATCAGATGCAGTCTGTGAAGATGTGTGCTGCTGAACTGCATGTTAGCCAGGTGTTCAGGAGACTCATTGCAATGAGAAGCAGAGAGGTGCCTCAAGATGGGGTTGGTTTGGGCCTTGTGACTACACTGTGGGGTTTAATTAAAGGCCCCAACAAACAGAACTGAAGGGCCCACTGGAAAATGACCTGCAAGCCTGCAAAATCCTCCACACTGAAAATGGGCCTATTAAGGCAGACAGTGGGGGTTTCTGCAAGTAATACAAGGAAGCGCTATGTGAAAAGGCTACACATTGGAAATTGAAAGGCCTATCTGTCATTACAAAAGGAAAGGTCGAATTGAAAAGCAGCCTTTTTATTCCCAGTGGCAGAAGAAATTCAAAGGCCCCTTTTACATGAAAAGCAGGATTTTTAAACCCTGATTCTAAAATGGCTTTGCATGGGCATTTGCAGTTTTAAAGCAATCCATGAGAAAAAAACATAAGGATATCAGGGAAAAGACTTGGTTGTGTTGACAAGATGTTATGTATAAAAGATATATTATGCTTCACAAGCAAAATACCGGCAACAATTGAAAAGGCCACTTTGTTTCGATAGGTCGTACAAACATTTAATTTAGGCCGAAGGCAGACCCATTTACTTGTTGTTGGGCAGCCTTCACAAAGGACTCCCCTACTGTGGGCCTGTTGGCCTACCAATCTGGAAAGAGAATTCTTTTGAAGCGCTTCCATCGCAAGCTATTTACGACCTGCAGCCCACCAACTTTAAACAACAGAATGGCAAATGGTCTAGCCAGTGCATGACTGGAATGTGGGAAGGAGCTGTGCAGTCAAGGGAATATGAACTCTACAAAAATACAAGAAAATAGGAGGTTTTCAGATCGAAATGGTGGTCAACTTCAGAAAACAGGTCACATGCTGGCCGGGAATGACAAATGGCCTTGAGGAAGGGGAGCTCAGATTTGCATGCATATGAATATTTGCCATTAGTTTAAAAGGACTTTCATAACTGATACATTATTCTCAGCAACCACAAGTCATGCTGCATTCATTTATGTGTCATTTTATTTACCAGGCGATTTTGTTGAAATAAAAATCATCCACCTGAAACTTAGGGATATGTAATGGCAAGCTAAAATGTGTTTCTAGCTGCTCTGAAAATGTCCAGAATTTGAAAGCTGGCGAACTGTTGGAGTGTAAAATTAGGTATCTGGAGAGTAAATTGCATGTTTTTAGCTATTATACTTTTTGTATAAACACCAAAATGTTGCCACACACCTGTGCAACATGGTGCAAAAATGGCAGTTGTTTCATTAAATCACCCATGATTAGCTGAAGTAGAATATATCGATATGATGTCATTTATTAGTAAATTACAAAGTTTTGCAAAGAAGGAACTTTTTTCCAAAAAGCTGACCTGAGAAAAAAGGGGGATTTGAAATGGGAGTTGCAATTTTTCTGTTCTAGACTCTTAAACCAATCCTTAGAGAGGGGCTGGGCTTACGGGAGAGAGAAGGGTAACTGTCCAATCCTGGTTGCGAGAATTCCTGCAGGGCACTGGCCAATATTGAAATCTTGATATTGTTATCACTGGTATACAAAGTGGATGCACTATGAGAGAAGGAGAGAGCTGCTACAAATTACCAACTGACAGCCACAAAGAAACACCAAAGGAGATGTGCTGAAATTGCATCTGGGTGGAGCTTAGAAGAGGGCTGGATCTGTCTATTGCTAAGGAGGCCTAAATGCTGACTGGGCCCTATGGTGAAGAGCTGGGGACCATCCTTGAGAGTGGTCTGACCAGACCCCAGCCCTGTCCTCAAAGAGGGTCCTGAAATGCAGCTGGCTTTCTTGAACTTTAAACAGAGGTATTCAATTAAAGTAAAATTGAGCCATTTGAAACCAAAGAGGTGAGGGAATCTGCTTGCCTTGATCATGTCCCTTTATTGTGGGCCAAGGGCAAAACTGTATAGATCCTTAGCCTGTTTGACTGAATATTAATTAATTCCCCTTTAGCAAAACACCATGGGGTGATTTTTGTTAACATTAGAACTGAACAAAGCTAATTCCCGGTGTATGCTGAAGGGGTGTTCTTGTCTCTAAACTAAAAAATACCTAAACTGCCAGCTTCCCCAACATAGGCATTTAAGTGGAGGGGGTTCTCCGTTTTTTCTGTCCGACTTCCCCAACACAGACCTTTAAGTGAGGGCGGTCCGAAAACAAACCTCTGAATATGTCCCCACTCCCTAGACCTGGATTTTGAACAGAAGGGTGCCTCATGTAATTGAGGCTTGGGTTTTGGGGCTAGAGAGAGAAGTGCTTGCAAAGGTGAAACCTCATTTATCCAACCTCGTAATGCAGTAAAATCAAATCAAAATTGCTCATCACTGCATATCAACATTGATTTTATAGTTTGATCTTATGTCTATTCCATAGACTGGGAGCAAGGGCGTTCTTTAAGAAAAGTATTTCTTTCAGCCATTATGCCAAGCACTTGTTTTTGGCCGGAGATTCGCCATTGCTCTGAGTTACAACCTTACTGGATACACTTGCTGGCATTCCTGATTTCAGGCTGTATTGTGAAAAGGACATTTTACTTAACAGATTCACAAGTTCACAATGAACAATAAAACGATATGAAACCAATATTCAGCACTGTGTTATTCAATCACACTTCTTGCTTCGCAGAGCAATGTGTAAAAGTAAGTGTGAAGTGTATGCTGTCCTGGGAATGCCTGATAACTTGAGGAGCAGCCTTAGTCCTTCTCCCCCCCCCCCAGTGACCAGAAAAAAAGTTCAAGAAATGAAGAAAAAAAACCAGAGGTTTCCTCCAGTCTAGAAGTATAAGAAGCAGTGTATGACCCAGTAAACCTGAGGACTGCTTGCCGTATTGATTGAAATGGCTAATAAATTGCCGGGATCAAAAAGAACACCTTTGCAGTCTCCCAGCAGCTGAACTTGTAACAGATCACATTAGCACTTACCCCCTGCCTTCATGCCAATGTTGCTTCGTGTTACAGTCTTTGTCTGTATTTCTAGCGAGCAGACAGTCTTAGCACTTCAGTACTTCTGTAGGTAGAAATCGTAACTGGGAGCAGCAGACAGTAGGCTATATTCCAGCCTCCCAGCCCAAACGGCCACAAACAGTATTTCCACAAAGCCTGTCACTCCTGCAGGGCTTAACGCCGCAAGGGCGACGTACAAAGGTTTTTATCATTCTTCCTGGAGGGGGCGGGAACAGAATTCTTAAAGGAGCAGTAACGCCGGTCTCAGGCTCCACGCT
Source organism: Ambystoma mexicanum (assembly GCF_040938575.1). Taxonomy (NCBI): domain Eukaryota; kingdom Metazoa; phylum Chordata; class Amphibia; order Caudata; family Ambystomatidae; genus Ambystoma; species Ambystoma mexicanum. Next base: position 233,796,397 of record NC_090921.1, read on the forward strand.
GTGTCAAAATGCAAATACGGCCACAAACAGTATTTCCACAAAGCCCTTCACTCCTGCAGGGCTTAACGCTGCAAGAGCGACATAGGAAGCTTTTTTATCCTACTTCCTGGAGGGGGCGGGAACAGAATTCTTAAAGGAGCAGCAACGCCGGTCTCAGGCTCCACGATGTGTCAAAGTGCAAATACAGCCACAAACAGTATTTGCACAAAGCCCTTCACTCCTGCAGGGCTTAACCAAAATTGATTTTGTTAATTGACCAGTATTGATTATTTCTTGAATTGAAATCGGTAAAAACTAAAGTATTGTGATTTGTGTTTTTCCCAACCAACTTGTGTGATTTATTTATGTAAAAACAAGTTTAATTGTGAGCCACAAAGAAGGAGGCGTGTTTAGTTTTAGTGCGATCTCCATTACCTATAAATCCAATAAATATAAATATATCTTCTGTACACTGGCCTGGTTTTTGGCTCATTGGTAGCACAGGGAGAGGATACAAGGGGCATGATATGAATTGGAAATAGGGCTGAACAAAGAATCTGTTAAACAGATTGATGTGTGGCACTCTGATTGGGGAGGGAAGGAACACCCTGTAATGAGGGTGGCCTCTCAATAAACCGTTACAACACGGAACAGAGTTTTTGCTAGAGCGCAGCTCTGTCTGGCCTCAGCTATTTAGACAAGATAGGCTCCAATGGGATGGTAGGTAGTTTACCGGTGGGGGGGAGCAGTACCTGACTGCCATGTTAGCACATGGTACAGCCCCGCAGGGGCTTGCAGCGCTGAGCCGCCGAGCCCCGCCTGCCGCCTCAAAAGCGAGGCGCAAGCAAGAAGTGGGTCCATAAAACATGGACCCTATAATTAGGCAGGAGAGCAACCTATTTGCCCGCCCGCTCCCCCTGCAGCAGGTCATGGTTGCCCCACTCAACCCACCCTATCATGTTATTTCTTTGCAGGTTATCTAATAATTGTGTTTTTGTTGCAGGCAGTAACTCAGGTGATCGAGCAGTGCCTAAACTAAACTCCTCCCCGGTAGCCTAATACGGTGGGGTGCCTGTACGGTATAAAGAGGAGGGGCACCCCCGTGGTCGTCAGCTTGCTGTTAGGGCTAGTTGAAAAAGAAAAGCAGAACGACACATCCTGCAGCCCATCAGCGGCGGCTGCCAGTGTGTTTTCGCCCAGACCGAGAGGATCTGGGAGGCTCGGGGAGTGGTGGCCTAAGTATGCTGAAAAGTAATGGACAAGTAAAAGAGAGCTGGCTGGATAGGGGCAGGACAGGGCTACTGATGCTTTGTCGCAGTGCATGCAGTCTGTAACATCGAGACACTTGTTTGCAATATGCAAGACCAAACCATCAGCGCATGTGCGTGCATACTGCCAATTTATAAAATCTGCCGACAGTTTAGTAGGCGGCCTTTGGTATCAAGAAAAGGGAACATGGGGCTGGTATTTTACAAGGGCCCGAGCCATTGGCAACAATTTGCCAAGGAACTGTTACAATCATATTAACATAGAGTTGGACCAGCTCCTTGAGTGGGAGATAAGGGTAGGCGCATTCTTATGCAAGAAGATGACATATGCTCAGCTTGTTCATCACAATACTTCATTGGGATTTGGAGGGTGTCCTTTCGGCTTGATGACAAAGTCAAAACGGTAGAAGAAGGGTTAAGTTATACAACCAAATAACCAGGGGAAGTTCAGAGAAGAATCTGAAAGTCAAGTGACAGCGTTGACTAGGTCAGAGCAAACTACATCTCGGGCACAAATCAAAAACGTAGTGGAGAATTTCAAAGAGCAACAGTGGACATTTCAGTGATGGGGTATTTCAACTTAGGGTTGTTCAGAATAAAGGGTTTTTTTAGAGACAGAACATTTTCTGCATCTTGATATTTTCAGCATGAGCTATGTTTTCAGGATTGGGATGGATTTCAGCATGAGCTATATTTTCAGGATTGGGATGGATTTCAGCATGAGCTATATTTTCAGGATTGGGATGGATTTCAGCATGAGCTGTGTTTTCAGGATTGGGATGGATTTCAGCATGAGCTATATTTTCAGGATTGGGATGGATTTCAGCACGAGCTATATTTTCAGGATTGGGGTGGATTTCAGCACGAGCTGTGTTTTCAGGATTGGGATGGATTTCAGCATGAGCTATGTTTTCAGGATTGGGATGGATTTCAGCACGAGCTATATTTTCAGGATTGGGGTGGATTTCAGCATGAGCTGTGTTTTCAGGATTGGGATGGATTTCAGCATGAGCTATGTTTTCAGGATTGGGATGGATTTCAGCATGAGCTGTGTTTTCAGGATTGGGATGGATTTCAGCATGAGCTGTGTTTTCAGGATTGGGATGGATTTCAGCATGAGCTGTGTTTTCAGCATGTTGTTTTCTAGATAGAGGTGTTTTTAGCTTGGGCACCAGGCATTCAGAAAAGAACTCCAAGTTTTCTTCTTGTTGGTGAACTTCAATTCAATGGCATTGAGCAGGAGTAAGGGTGAAGTGGATCTAGGGCAAGCTTCATCAGTCGTGTCCTTGTGTATAGGTGGGGGGGCTCCTGCATCATTTTTATATGGGCATCTGCTCACCTTCAGCCAGCTTTGTATGCAAAAACACTGTGTGTAGACGGTTTTCTCAGATTCCAACTCTGTAGAGCAACTGGTTAGGTTACGCACCCATCTGCTCACTACATCATGCACCTGATTGAAGTGTTTCTGCATGCTGTGCTCCCATGGTCTAGGCTTGCAAAAAAGGAGGAGTTAACATATAGTAAAATAGATGCGTAACCATTGAGGGACTTTTTAGTTTGACACCTTTCAAGATGGTACCTTGCAACCTAATGGAGATTGTTATAGAATGGGTTAGAGTTCTTGAATTTAGATTGAACAGATGTTTAAGATCCGTCGTCGCATTGAAGTAAGCTTCTACGGAGACCTAGAGCCCCCCAACTCCGTTTGTTAAAACTGATTCTGTTTTGGGTGAGCTTACAAAGGACAATGCGCCGTGAAATAACGAGATGAAGAAGTTTAAGTGGAAATTGTGTGTTCCGTTTATTTAGAGGCCTTTGCGGATAAATCCGCAAAGGCTGAAACTCTAAATAAAAAGCAGGGCATGGGAAGCCACCACCCGAGCGGCAGTGGCTTTCTTTGCCAGGACCAGAGGGGAGGCCGACCCCACTAAGAGTGAGGTCATATAGGCAGCCATGTAGGGCTGGGGGAGGATGGAAGGAAGGAAGCCGGATCACATGCGGCCCATCACCTTCTTAGATCTGGCAGGCATTATGAGCAAGGCCACGGTCACATGCTTAGGAGCTTATGAGAGCAGCCTCTTCAGATGTGCGTTCAGCTTGGCCTTCTTTGGGGCTTTTAGGGTTAGCGAGCCGGTGGCGGCAAACAAAGCGGGGGATGGCCAGTACTGCCTCAGGGAGGCTGATGTGGTGCTGCAGGAGCAAAAAGTGGCCATGTTGCTGAGAAGGTCAACGACAGACCAGTCTGGGAAAGGGCAATAGGTCCGGCTGCACTGTATAAGAGAGGACAGCTGCTGCCCGGTATGTATGCTGTGAATTTTACTGGTGGCAAGGCCCCAGGGTGCAACAAATCTGTTCATACACATGTGCGTTCTGCCTCTGACAGTTTTTCAGTTCAAGGCAGTGTTCGGCATGGTATTAAAGAGGGTGGCAGGGACCCAAGGCAGTACAGCACCCACTCTTCAGAATAAGAGTGGCCTCCATGGCTGCGGGGGCAGGAGCCAGCAGTGTTCAGGGGTTTAAAGAGATTGGCCGTTGTAAATCAGGGGCTTACAAAAAGTACATCAGAACCGACAGACTGTAGAGCTAGCCACTGATGGTCTATATATATATGCTTCTTACCCCATGCTTGGAGACGCCACGCAAGACGGAAATGTAGCATTGGTGATTGACCACTCGTTCATAGCGAGAGTGGCGGAGTGGTCGACCACCAGGAGTCAAGGAAGACACAGGGCCTTGAGCAAGACGGACATTCTATGGGTTGGTAAGAAAGGAATGAGATGGGAAAAGCTGAAGGAAACAGTGGCGGCATTACTGGAGGAGAGGGACCCTCCTGACATATTGAGAGGGAATGACCTGGCCCAATTTGGGAGAGGGGTCCTGGTGCTAGAAATGTGCCACGCGATGTGGACGTTGAGTGAAATCATGGGGGCTTGCGAACTGATCTGGACAGAAATTATTCCTAGGTTTGAATGGTGTGAAGCCAAGTCAATTCCAGTGGCTGAAAAGTCCAGAAGAAAACTGAACGTGGCAAAGTCAAGATTTTGCAAGGTGGCTGGCTTCTTAACAATCAGGCACAGGCTCATAAATCTAGGAGTGCCCACTTATTATCAAGAGGATGGGGTGCACCTGTCAGATTTGGGTTGGTACCTTTTTTTGCTGAACTTGCAGGACGCCCTGAGAGGGCGAGGGTGTGAATAGATGGCCAGGTTCAGCAGGTGTGGGGCGGCAAAGGGGCGTGAACCCCTTTTTTGCTGTGGCAGTAACTCTGGCGATCGAGCAGTGCCTAAACTAACCACCTCCCGGGTAGCCTAAAACGGAAGGGGGCCTGTATGGTATAAAGAGGAGGGGCACCCCCGTGGTCGTCAGCCTCCAGCTTGGGGCTGGTGAAAAAAGAAAAGCATAACGGCAAACCTTGCAGCCCATCAGCAGCGACTGCCAATGTGTTTCGCCCAGACCAATAGGCTATGGGAGGCTCGGGAGTGGTGGCCTAAGTATGCTGGAAAGGAATGGACAAGTAAAAGAGCAGGGGCGTTGCTAGGGGAGGTTAAGGGGGCTATAGCCCCTGATCTTTTGGTTGTAGCACCGGATAGAATCTCAGGAGCTACAGCCAAAAGACTAGCTAGCCCCCAGTCCCAACAGTTCCGACATCAGCGTAGCCCCGGGTCTTTTCCAGACCTAGCAACTCCCCTGTAAAATAGAGCTGGCTGTAAATAAATAAAGGAACAGAGAAAGGAGTAAGGGGGTGCAAGGTATGCATAAAACAAAATGTGCTGCCAATGTCTCGGATTATAATAATGTTTTGAATATGTTATTGTTGGTTTGGGTGGCCTTGTTATGCCACAAGTGGACAAGTTGGTCTGGCCTCCGTTATTTAGACAAGGTGGGCTACAACGCGATGGTAGGTAGCTTACCTGTTGGGGAGTGGGGAGCCAGCTGTACCCGATTGCCCAGGTTATGTTACAGACTAGCCTGACACCATGCTCTAATCCACAGATTGAGACTTAAACACATCTCCTCCTTCCTCAGATGGCCTAAGTAGGACAGAGATGTATAAATCCCACTAACATAACAACCGACTTCCCCTCTCAGACGAACATTCCCAGGTCTCTGACTGTTTTACTCACTTTGAATTCTGGGACTTGTAGTTTGTTCTTTCTTGTTTCAAATGTATGGAAACTACAGAAAAAGGGACTGGGTGTACTTCTCACTCGTGACAAAGTGAAACTTGAGAACTAGGCCACTGACCTTTCACTTGCGAGCACAAAAAGGAAGGGCTCCTGCAGGCACACGCTGAGACAGACAGCTGGTGGGTGCATGTGACAACACAAATGGCGAGGCTAAAAATATGGACTAGCGCAGGTCACGGAAGAGATGTGTGCGGCCCTCATAGCTACCGCGGCCAACGATCAGGGAAACTCAACAAGCCTACAGTATTCATAATATGGAATTAAAAAAAAAAACGAGTAACTCACGCTTACTGTGAAAGTGAATTATAGCGGCAGGCCAAAACCTCTTAGGGTTAAACCTGAAAGGAAGAATACGGGGCTAAAAAACACTAGGCACTGCTGAGATTCGAACTCAGGATCTCCTGTTTACTAGACAGGCGCTTTAACCAACTAAGCCACAGCGCCACATGCCCTTCACGCAAAAGAAGCAGATTGTCTATGGTGGTACTGAATGCCCACGGTGTTGGAAAATATTTACTAGTTCGTTAAAGCATTGCATGTTTTCCCAGGCCCCAACAGCTCACCCGTTATCAAATTGCAGAACGGATCATAGATATTATTTTTTTCCCAGAATTTGATTGTTTAGTGTGATGTGCTGCCCTCATCTCACAGCTTGTAATTATATTCAAACGGGTGTAGGGGTATGTGCGGTTTTTTCCAATTTGGAGATTTTTTGATCTGTCTCGCCATGATATTTGGAGCTGGTTTTGGGATTTTCAAGTGCCAAATACCAGTGTTTTCAAACTGGAAGTAAAACGGGCTTTTACAAATTGGCAGTACACTGGAATTTTGTAAACTCTTCACTCACAGGGATTGTCAATTTTGGAGTTTACTGGGAATGGCAAGCATACTGAGAACACCAAACTAAGAGTTTACTGGGAATGGCAGACAGGCAGTACATGTCGAGGTTTCTGTGACTGTCAAGCTTACTGAGACTTTCAGACTGCGAGCTTGCTGGAATGTAAAACTAAGAGTTAACTGGGGACGTAGTCTGAGAACTTACTTGGAATATCATACGCCATAGCACGAGGGCCATGGCAGGAGTTTATTTATTTATTTGTATTTATTGTTCACTTGTTAGGTGCTCATACAGCAAGTAAAAAACAGTTTCAAAGTGCCCATATGTGGAAGGGATGGAACAATGGAGTGAAGCACATTACAATACACAATATTTAACAGCAGTGGGAGGGGAAAAATAAAAAAAGGACAAACCTACTATGCCATGTGAGCAGAACATGCAAGTGCAGCAGGGAAGAGGGGGTAAGTGCTGGGGAGTCCGAGCTCATGGGTGAGCCACCGATGAAGTGCTAGGATTGTTGAGAGCTACACGGCCTGGAGCCGTGATAGGTGTAAGTGCGAACTGCGATCCTCCAGGACGGAGGGTGTGCCAATGCAAGTACTGAGGGTAGACAGGAACTGGGCCGATTGGGTGTGGAAGGTCAGGGGTCCCGAGGATGCACAAGGGCCCCGTACACTAATCACAGCAACTGTGGGATTAGCAGAGGAGAGAGGAAGGGAAAGAGGAGGTAAAGAGAAAATCTTAAGGAGCTTCTGGAATTTAAGAAAGTCCCGCTCAACGAGCAGAGGGAGGGGGAGGCTCTTCGATAGGAGCGAGCCAGCTGAGGAATGTGAATGACCACCTCCCCACTGTTTAGAAAAACGCTTTACACACAAAGAGGTGGTGCCAGAGGAATGTAGTGGTCTAGAGGGAGAGTATTAAGTAAGATAAAGTTGAATACAGTGTGGTCCTCGGGCCCAGACAGCCTTGTGGATGATGCAGAGGGATTTGAATTTAATCCATGCATCAACCGGGAGCCAGTGAAGACTTTTTAGGGCAGGAGAGATGCGGTCCCTGGGCTAAGGCCAAGGCTAAGTCTTGCTGCCCTATTCTATGCCCTATTCCCTATGTTTACTAGACAGGCGCTTTAACCAACTAAGCCACAGCACTGCATACTGTTCGTTCTGAAGAAGCAGATTGTCTATGGTGCTACTGAATGCTCACGGTGTCAGAAAAGATCTAGTTTATAATTGAATTGTGGTATTCTTGTAAAACATCACTAGTTAGTTGAAGCTAGGGGTGTACCGAATAGTAGATTTAAGTATTCGGCCGGATACCGAATAGTTTGACAAGTATTCGGCCGGAACCGAATACGGAGCCGAATAGTTGCATTTTTAATAAATAAAGTTATGTAGACAAGAAAAACACTTTGTAAATTAAAAACACACTTTAAAATATGTATATCCATTCTTTATTGCATTTCTTTTCTAAGTAGTCTACACAAGATGTTTGTATAAATCCTGAAAGGAATACATTATCAGGAAATAAACTGTTGAATAACAGCACAGTTTTTATTTTTGTGCATTAATAGGTATTAACTAGTACACAATATGAGTGCTGCCTGGATAATCCACCGACATGGCAGACTCTGACCTTGACCAGCCAACCCTCTTTTTTCAAAGGAATGTGCTGTCACTAGGGTTTGACCACGATGGTCGTCAGTAGCCCACGAACAATGCTCACAACTCCACTTCAATTGGGGCACATTGTGCCAGTGCCCTCATTTGGTTCACTCAAGTGCACCAGAACCTTTTGGGATATGTATTTGCTATAAGAACATGTATGTACCATTAGGTGCACATCTTCATTTTAAATATCAGACAGAGGACACAGGTGTGAACACGCATTAAGTGTACATGCATTAAGCGCGAACGTTTCACTCGTTGGCTTAAATTGTCTGCCATTTCAACGGTTATGGAAAGACCTGTGTTATTTAGACATTGCTCAAGTGCACATTCACAAAAGGAGCTGGGCCGAGGCCAGATAAATAACACTGGTGAGAAAAGGCTGCTATATTTTGACAAATAACTCCACAAACATGTTGAAAAGGTTTAATTTCCTTCTCGAAGAAGAACGCGTGTTTTTTCTCCTCACAATAAATCAAAGGGGCACTCTTGTAGTACATTGTGCGATCCAAGGGCTGAAGTGTTGTTAAGAAAGGCCTCCTTATGCTTTAATGTCTCTCTAGCAGTTATATGGTTACTGTCGGCCTGCACAGACCATGTTAGGTGCCCTTTCATCTGACAACAATGCAGGCTTTGCTGCAAGTATTTGTCGACGCTGTTAAATGGTCTTCATTCTGCCCATTGTTGGCCCTTTTGTCTAATTCACGGAGAAATGTCTGCCTTTCTTTGTGGCTGGAGAAGGGGGTGCTACATCATAAAACACCAGGAGCCTTCTGATGAGTTCCAAGCCTTGCTGAGCATAAGATTTCTGGAATGAGCTCCTCTTGTAAGCAAATACAGCATTCTGAGCAGCGTTCATGCACTTGCAGACCGGGGAACTCGTTGCATAAAAGAAAATGCTCAAGGTGTTGAATAATGTAACATTAAGAAAAGAAGCCCAACTGCTCCTGTCGTTTATAGGGACGGACGCCCTTCGATTTCTTATGTCACTCAGAGCACTACACTCTCACACATGCTACACCACGCCTTTACCCAGGTCGAGATGTAATGGAACTCGGAGTTGTACATGAACGCACCCCAGGCGTTTCTAACGCGCTGGGAGGCAAGCTCAATAGCAGATATGTGCTAAACAATTACCAATATAACACCATTTTGTTCCCAATCTCACTTGAGCTAACAAGTATGCTGGCCTTGTACACACCGGCACTGCACACAGTTCATTATCAGTTTCCATGGAGTAGCAAAGATAAGAACACTTTCCTGTGCTCGGCCCATTTCACTGCAAGGCTTCACTGTCTCGCACCTTTTCAAAATTCCTGGTAGAGATTTTCCGCGCTGGTTTTGGGAAAGGCTGGGGACACGTGGCCACTCACACATCTCAATATTAAAAACGAACATTTGTCGTAAAACATCCACCTTTAAGCTCTCGTGTCTGATTGTGCTTGAATCTGCACATTTATAATATAAAAAGAAGACCGTGTTCTGCACAAGCCCAGCCAGTGTCATAAATTAATGTGTACAGTACGAAACTGTTCAATGAGAAGCTTAATGGACCGTTTCTGTCTGTACCCACCTGCCCCTTCCCCTCTGCTGTCCTATTTTTACACTGTTCCATGCCGACTGGGCGGTTCCACAGCCGCGAAATGGGGGGGGCTGAGCAACAGCAGCAGCTCTGACAGAAACGTTTCATGCAGGGGGGAGGGATGATGCGGGCGGCACGGCCCTGCTCTTATGTCTGTAATTTTGAATGAGGTCATCCCCAGTGGCGGAAATGGAAAAAATGTGGTGGGGGATCCCACGAGTGCCGGGGTGTGGGAGGAGTTGGGGGGACACAGAGGGCGTGGTCTGGAGGGGGCGGGGTTGGTAGTGGCCATCCGATCAAAAAAATACTTTTAAAAAAAGAAAGAAAAATAAGCGCCCACAACAGTAATATTGCCTTTTACCGCCGGCCAGGGCTTTAAGTGGGACGGGGGCTGCCGGGGCTCAGCCCTGGCAGGCACCGAAATTTCCTTTGAGGCGGGGCACACTAATCTCCCCTGCCAGCCCCGGGCACTACACGAAAATTATTTTTTTCTGAAGCCTGAAGCTCTCGCTCGTGTGCGAAAGCTTCAGGCTCCACAAAAAAATGCCTTTCAGCCATAATGGTGGCCCCGCACCTGCGAGGCATCCCTTTAAGCAGGAGATGCCCGTGGGCCGGCGCCACCATTATGGAGAAAACGCGAGGCCGTTTTCCTGGAGAGTTTCAGTCTTCAGGAAAACGGCCTCAGCTTCCAGCGGCCTCACCCTTTCAGCCTTAATGGTGACGCTGCCCCTACCCAGCTGGCAAGGGGCAGCGCCACCATTAAGGCTGAATAGGCGAGGCCCTGTCCCCTGCCAGGCAAGCCTATAGAATATAAATGCAGAGATCAACACCCTCTCTCCCTTGGGGAGAGAGGGTGTTGATCACTACAAAAGGTTGCCTGGCAGGGGTGCCATTAGCCCATTGAGTCGGGCTTGTCAGGGGGGCGTGGCCTAAGGCCCTGCAGGACCCCTGCAGTTAGGCCAGACCCCCTTGATGAGCCCTGGCTCATTTTGTTGTGCGAAAAAAAGGAAAAGAAAAAAAAACGCCTGCGAGTGTAGCATTGACTTTTACGCGGCTTTGGCACTGGTGTGTAATGCACAATGCTCGCTGTGTGTAAAACACAATGCTCGCTACATGTACAACTGATTCCTTTCAGTTGTACATGTAGTGAGCATTGTGCATTACACATCAGTGCCAAAGCCGCGGTAAACGGCAAATGCTGCCGTCGCGGACGCTTTTTTTTTCTTTTTCTTTTTTCCAGCGCTGTTCATGGGCTTGGGCGCTGACTCTGGCTGGATCCCGAGATCCGGCTACACATCTGGTGCCAGATCTCGCATCCGCCGAGAGCCGGCCCAATGACCAGCACTGGTCATCCCCCTCCCAGCACAGCAGCCGGGAAAGCACGCAAACATCACGCTTCATGAACAGGCAGTACAGGTGCTGCAATGGACTTCAAGCCTCTCGGCCCAGGCGGGCATCTCCTGGGATGCTTATTTTGTGCACAACTTCAGCTTCCAGTAAGGATTCAAGTACCTATTAAGTGGAAGCCGAACTCCTTGGCCCCTACATCATATTGGTAACACACATAACATCTCCCACTTGTTTGCCCCAATGATAGAGTCAGAGACATTCTGAAAGTTGGAAACATATATAACATGGGAGGACTTGCTCTCTCAGCCCTGGCTATTTAAGCCCCCAGGGGTGCAGGCCGTTTCCAGCGGGACCCCCGAGGGCACCCTGACTGCGCCCTCCCTAGAGGAGGCGAGTCTATGCAGGGGGCAGCCAGAGGGAGGCGGCCCGCTATGTGAGCTGCGCCTCTAGCGCCCCCTGTGTGGGCTGGCGCATCTGCTTACTCGAAGCCAAAGTTCGGTACAGCCCTATCTCTAACTTTCATAACAACTACACTGAATCAGAAACTCTATGTCCTGCTCACATTACAAAGTATATTGCAGACAGGACAAGGGCTGATGGGGCAAGAATGATTACTTGAGTGGTTGTTAGTAATTGTGGGTCTGGGTTTGCCCTTGGACAACAAAGGGGAAAAAGGCTGAGGGTACTTGTTTTTTCTCATGAAACAAACATGCATTTGATTGTAAAGTACGCTGCCGCTGATTGGAGTTTGTGGAAGCAGTGGGAACTGTGCTTAGTGTAGACAAAGCACATGTTTAATGAAGAGGATACTTATTGGTATTTTCAAAGAATGTGGATTTGTGTGTGTGTGCGTGCAACATGAATATATGTAAAAACTGTTTCCTATAATAATAATAAAGTAACATGGATTGGGGTCATATTGAACATTAAATGAAATTGGGCCTCATTACGAGGTTGGAGGTAAGTACCAGACCTTACCGGCATGGAGCAAATACCGAGTCCGTGTAGCTTCGAGGCCGCTATTGGAGGGCTATTACGACAATGCGGGCACGAGCTTTGCCCCATGCCGGTAACGACCTTACCGCCATGCCGCTAAAGACCCAAAAAACGCCCTTACCGGCATCGCGCGAAGCGCAGATAGCTCCACCGCCATCCATGGCTCTGGCATTAGCGGTTACTGCTATCAGCGGTGACCGCTATTAACGGCCACCGCTATTAGCGGTAACCGCTAATAGGCGGAACCGGAAGTAGCGTCACCGCACAGGAACGGGAAAGAGCACGGCGGCCATCTCTAAAAACACAATCCATTGCCATCCTCTGTACCCAGGACCCACATCACCACCACACCTGTCCCAATATATACCTGAAGCATATCAGAATGCCCAAGGCACTTAAAAAAGGTGCTGCGTGCCGTTATTTACGGTACCGCTAATAGCTGGTTTGTGGGTCGTAATGGACCAGAGCGGTAAGCGATGCCGGTAATCCTTTACCGGCATTGTTTATCCCTTACCTCCTAACTCATAATGAGGCCCATTGTTTTGTGGAATGAAGTCACCATTAAGCAAGAACTTTAAAAAAAGCATTGACAAAGCTATCATAAATAATGAAAAACAGAACCAACCAAAAGATGCATCGGCTGTGATGTCAATGATACATTGGTGTAGTTAGAAACTGAAGAGGATTGAAAGAGACCAAGAGTAAATGTGATACCGTGCTGCCAATATAAACAGGAAGGTTTGACAGTGGATGCAATAACAATACATCTGGGGCATATCCTGTTTGCCATCCTTATTTGGCAAATGTGTATGGGCCGACCGGTCCCAGATAGAAATTGCTGGAATTGAGACCAGTCTATAACTGCATTTTCTCATCAGCATCGCAAGGGTATTAAAGTAGTATACATTAACCCTTGTCCACTCTTCTTCAATACCTCTATGACAACACATGCTTCCTCTGCATATATATAATGATCTCCATCTATATGTGTCCATCTCTATATAACCAGCCACCTCTTTTTCTCCATCTCTATCTATGCATCCTATATCTCACTTTATGCATCTCTCTATGTCTGTGCTTGTCGACCTGTGTTTTCATATCTCGATATGAACATTTCCATCAAGCTCCATCTTTGGCTCTGTGTACATCTCTAGTAATCTTTACATATGTATATGAATCTCTCCATCTACCAATATCCATCTATGGCTCTGATTGTCCATGCATCCATACTTTGCTTTCAAACAATCTCTCTATCTACATTCATCTCTATGTTGACACACACATTTATATTCATCTATTTTTTTGCTTCTCTGTGTATTTACGTATCTCATTATGTGTTTTCTTGTCTATATATGTCTGTACGCAGCATGCTTGATGCATGTCTCATTTCTACCTAGTTGTCTATGTATACATCTATCTATATACATAGCCATCTATGTGTTTATCTGTGTCTATTCATATCTCTATATTTGTTACTGTATGCATCTCTTTATGTATATCAATCTACTCATCTCTGTCTATATATATATATATACCTGTATACATATGCATGTCTCTATGGCTATACATCGCTCCCTGCAAATGTAACTGTATGCCTCTATTTTCATATATGTCCCTCTGTTCATTGAACGCTATGTATCCATCTTAATTTTATTCATCTCCCTTTAGTGATCACTAAATATCCCGCTACCCATTTGTCTCCATACATCTAATGTTGGGAAGATGGCAGTCCCGTCCCACCCCCCTAGGCACTTTAGAGTGAGGCGAGATGCATTCAAAGTACTATGATGAGCCAGGGCTGAGGGGGGACGGTAAGAGGGCACCTCCCAGTTTAACAGGACCTTACTCCAGTATAAGCAAATATAGTCTATCCACATAGTACAGCATAAGGCACAACAGTATTGCTAGTTTGCATAGCTACTAGTAACCATAGGTAGAAGGGAAGGCCTGCACGGTAAATGCAGAATTGCATGCACTAGGCGCAAAACTGCAAGACAAGAGAAATCCCTAGCAATGCCCGAGCCCCCTTGAGGACAGCCCACACCCCCAACCAGCACAACACCTATTCATCATTGCAAATATGCTTGAGAGGAATATGCCCTACAAGGCTGCGATCACAGACCGGCACCTGGTGTGCATGTTATCTCACACTGGCCAAAGCATGACTCGGCCCATCCTCAGGCCACCATGAGTTATAACTGACTAAAACTTAAGACCTCTGAATTCCATGGCACCAGGTGCCCTTTGACCACCAACCCCAAAGTAACAAGCCTTGAGATGTGCAAAGAGGACGGACAGGGCACATCGTTGAAGCGACAGTTGTCGTGTGATTTGTATTGCGAGGTGCTGGGAGGGATACATTATAGTTCAAAACTAGGGTGGAGACCTTGGAGCCAGATGGCGCTGAGGGGAGTGAGTGAAATGTGTGTGTGAAGGTTAGACTGCCCCAGAACCTCCTTTTGTGCCCGTCTTAAGGCCTGCCAAGTGCACAGTATGAGTGATAAAACCTTTGTATGGTAAGTGTATAATTAATTTGTTTTCTGACCTTCGGCGTGAGAGGAAGATGAACACTGCAGCACCCACGTGTTAGAAGACGGATGGACTGGGCTGCAACCAATGGCCTGGCATCCCTTATGGGGCAGGCAGATCCTATATAGGCACACACCAACCACCCACACTGGATTTTACCCTATGTAATTGCAACATATATGACTATGTCTTGCTTTATAAGATTCTGCTTGCACTACCTTTCGGCAGAACATTCGTAGCAGCAGAGTTCTTAGCTGTTGCTCTCATTGGCGTGTGAGATTAAAAACTTGTTATCCTTACAAGATCTACTTGGGCCTTTCTTCCCTAGCGAGTTGAAATCTCTCTGGAATGAGCGTTCAGGAACTTGCCTTCAATTGGTGATCCCAACATGATACCAGTGCCCCGTACCTGCAGAGGCTTCCAGGCTGCTTATCCTGAAGAAGCCGCGCCGACCACCAGCAACAAGTCCCGAAAAACCACATGTTCCGAGTGGTTTAGCAGGACCATTTTAAGAGAAGTCCTCTATGCTCTTTGAAACAGGGCGCAGCTCCAAGGAGAGTGCAGGCCGGTGTTGGAACACTGTGATGAAGGAGTTCGGGTGAGCACGCACATGTGAGCAGACAATTGTAAGAGATAACAAGTAGGTGACAGATGCATGGGGAACTGTGAAAGGTGTGAGTACGTGGAGAGCGAGGTTGTCGATTTGATGTGGGTGTGGTCAGGGTTATTTGTTGTTTAAATCTGTACTATGAAGAGAGTGTTTCGGTAAGGCATTATAAGGTAAGGCAAAGGTAAGGCAGGGAGCCCCTACTCAGAAGGGAAGGTGGTACAACAAGACAGTATATTATTCAAAGGAGAAATTTACAAATAAAACTAGTGGTCTCATAATAGAACTGGAATAAGTAGTGGTTATTATGTTAGCTTGTTATTTTTATTGCATTATATTTGTGTTTTATTGAATAAAGAGTAGGCCCTAGAAGGGGTGGTAAGTGTGTGCATCGTGGTGTGGTATTGAATGGTATCGTGGAGTGGTGTATGTGTGCAAGGAAGGGGGATAGAAAAGGGTGGGGGTTGATTTTCTTTGTTTTTGTTATCATAAGCAAGCAGCAGCGTACGAGGTGGATTAGCAGGACTTTGCAGGGTCAGTAACAGATCGAAGTCAATAGTATGGGGGGTGGAATACCAATAGAACACATGTATAAGGCCCTGCCACTGTATCGTGACAGGATGGAGAAATATAAGCAGTGTGTCATGGAGACAGGAGGAGGGGTGATGCATCGACCATGGCCAGGGCAGGGATAAGACAAGAAGAGCATTTTGGAACGCATGTCCACATATTTAGTAGTAAAATATAAGGTGAAGCAGCTACAGAAGAGAAAATAAATTCTAAATCTCTGGAGTATGTTTGAAGACGCAGAAGATCAAGGGAACGGAGTGGAGGTGCAGAGATAGAAAGATGAGAAGTGCAGGAAGGTAGGAGAGGGCGGGGTGCAAGTGGAATGCGGGAGATTATATCCCTTGACAGCATACCCCGCAGAAGCGTCCGCGATCCAAGATATGTACCTGTTGCGATAGGGACCCCTCCTGCTGTGGAAGGGTCCCCTTCAGCACCAGTAACACCACAGGCTACTGCTCCCCCACCTCCGTATACTCACCCGCCTGAAGTACCGGCATTGGCGGGTTGCAGGGAGTTCGAGGATAGGCTGAGAGGATTGCTAACAGAACTGAGAAGGATACAGACATCCCCAAGAGCAGTACGGGATATAGGGGCATCGATAGAAGAGTCGGGAGAATGGAAATCAGGGGAAGTGCTGCTTAGGATGGATACTGAAGGAATAATTCGTGTAGGTGTTGAGAAAGAAAGAAGCCTGAGTGGGAGGATAAATCTGGGAAAGGAGTATACGGTGGTGGGAGAGAATGTAGAAGAAGAGGACGATGATACGTTTTGCTGGGGGTCAGAGGGAAGGAGAAGGAAGGGGTGAAGAGGCAGCTGAGAATACCTCACCAAGTAGAAGGTCTGTGGGCATGGGGCAGGTTGAGGAACAGGGCCCATCGCATGGTGTTGGTAAAGAGAAGAGGAGCCGTGAAGAAGAGTGTGGGAAGTAGGGCAAAGATGCAGATGCCCCTCATTCATAGAGGGGCAGGGAGGACACAGTATGTGTCCTGGCCCCAAATGTATACGAATAATTTAATTAAGGCCCTCCCGCAGCTCACAGCAGGGGAAAGAAAGTGGATATATGAATTTGAAAAGAAAACAGCAGGAGTGCCCCTGGCAATAGGGGATCTTATTGATCTTATATCTTATTTATTATGAGCTTGATGGTTGCTATAATTGGGGTCCAGGCTGAGGAAGTGTGGGTTAAGGCCAGATACCCGGGAATAACCCTGGGGGACGAAGCACATGATGGAGCACCATTTAATGAGTTAGAGCACAGGTATGGGACGCACAACGGAAGGCCTTCCCAGATAATTTATAGTCCATGATGTAGTGCACTATGGGTGATGATGAGGACCCAGCTAGATTTATTCTCAAAATGCAAGAGATGTGGAGAGCTGAAACAGGAAGGCCGTGGGATCAGATGATCCCATATGTCTATTTTATAGTAAAGAGGGGCTTGCCCTAGGAACTGCAGAAAGTGCTGGATAAGATTGTGGGCATTGAGGCGAAGGGGTGTCCGGAAATACAGAGTATAATAGTGCATCAATGTAAAAGGATCAATGAGTGGGAAAGGGAAACAGTCCAAAGGTGTCAGGGAGAAGAAGCGAAATTGGCAGAGAAGAAATTCTATGACAAGACTGGAGGCGAGCATTATGCTTCAATTTCTTTAATTTACTACTCTTCACAGCAGTTTCAACAAACTCAAAAATATAACAAACGCTGAAAACCAGTCTGAACAGACTTTTTCTTCCTTGAACTACAATCCCCATAGTCTCTGTAGTCCATCCTACTCCAGCTCAGCTATGACCATATCCTGTCCCTGAGCTCCTCCTCTTCTTTTACTGCTCTTCAAGCAGATAAGTGACTTTCTGTTTACCTCTTAACCTAATGTGGGTTTGTTTGCATTAGCGTAGGATTTAGGTTATCTGGAGGGTTTCAAGTGCCTCCACGGCAAGTTTACACTGAGTAGCAGCGTTTAGCACAGTAATTATAAAGGTTTTTAATGCGTGGTATGACGGAACAGCGTTTCGAGTCCGAAACTCCGCATTTACGCGTCTTCGCGAAGCAATCTCATTAGCTGCTTCAGCAGCATCGGGGGCCCGGGCGACCATCAGCCCCGTGCCGCACTACCGGCACTCGAGGGGTACCCCGCCGGGCCCTGGAGCTCCCCGAACCTCCCTTTCACTCAACGGGGAGAGTCCTGACTTCCCCGCGCGCGCGTAAGCGCCCAGCAAGCGTGGGCCTGCATTACCTCAGAAGAGGCAGCAGGAGCGAGTCTTTGGAGAATAGAAGTAAAAAATAAAAAAAAAAAATAAAAATAAAATAAAGTGCTACCTACAGCTGACTTACAAGGCCAACAAGCCACCACAAGCATAGTATACAGCTGACTTACAAGGCTAGCAAGCCACCACAGACATAGCATACCAAGAAGAGTCCGGTGCAGCCACTTATAAAAATAGAAAAAAAAAAGAGGATCTAAGATATTTGGAGAATTGGAAGGAGCATCTATCAGGAAGTGGGCAGCAGAAGACACCTGCACGCAGGTACCGAGGCACGCAGCACCCCTTATCATGTCTGAATATGAGTGGAGTGAGGAGGAGCAGTCCCTAGACTTGGCTGCAAGTTTGAAGGAGGTGCTGGGGAATTCCCTGATAGATGCGGTGGCTCAAGGGGTGAGACCCTTACAGGAAAGGCTAGAGACACTAGAAGCTATGCTTCATCAGCCTAAGGAAAGCACCAAGACGACTCGCAGCCTGCCCATGGAACCCTCTGGAGCAGGGTCTAAGGGGAGTATTCAGGCCCGCAAGAGGAAAGCCTCTGCAGACCCCCAGGGCCCATCGGATGGGGCAGAAGATAAGGCCCCGGAGGTCGCCGACGCCTTCGCGAAGCTTAAGAAAGCATATTTGCAGCGTCAGGCCGTGCCGGACCTCATGACCCCCGCTCCCGGGGAAGATAATAGGGGAGATGATGACCCAGGCTCGGAAGAAGAGCCAGAGGAGGAAGATTGTTCCCTTCAAGAGCCGGAGGAGTCAGTCGAGGAGGAGTGGGCAACGCCCAGCGGGGGAAAGAAAGCCCGCAAAGAGAAGCACCTCGAGGAGGAGCAAGATGATATGTTCGATCCGGACGCCATCAGAAATCCGAGATCTTCCGACTGGCAGCCTTCTCCGAGAGTGGCTCAGTACATGACAGCAAGGCTCAGGAAAGCCTTAGATAAGGAAGTCCGCCAGCGACTTCGTGCGGAATGTCCCAGGCCGGACTTACCGGGGAAGGTGGCGGAAGCCCCCGAATTGGATCCAAAGATGCTCACTTTTGTTTCAAAAACCAGTAAGGACCCCCGTAAAGGAATTGATAGATCATGGAAGAGTTGCCAGGAGAAGGTCCTGGACTTAGCCGGTCCGCTCGCTAAGATCATGGACTTGGCTGAAAGAGCGAAAGACACAGGCGAGGAGGTAGATCCAGAGGCCCTAGCTGGATGGGCGCAAAGGGCGGTTTGCCTCCTAGGTAACGCGAATTGCGCAATAGCCTCCGAGAGGAGAAGAGGATTGCTTCTGAAGATAGACTCGAAGCTCAGCGACCTGGCATCCTACGAGGCCGGGGAGACAGCGCAAGGCCTCTTGTTTGGGGAGACTTTCGGGAAGGAGATGGGCCGATTCGTAGGCACATACACATCACTGGAGAAGGCACAAGCGTCGATCCGTAAGATCTTCCCGCAGAGAGTTTTTGCCGGGACCGGTCGTTACAGGGGTCGCTCGACCGGTCGCCAACAAGGAGGCAGAAGACCCCCGAATCACAGGGCCCAGTACTGGGAGAACAGGCAACAAGACACGTTCTTCCGGCCAGAGGTCGTTATAACAGAGGACGACGTGGAAGAGGCTTCGGACGAGGCCAAGGGTCCACACCAGGTAAGAGCGGTAACATACCCTCCAGTGGGAGGGAGAACAAAGAGGTTCTGGGGAAGCTGGCGCGCGCTTTCCAGCGATGCCTGGATTTTGCAAACCGTCAGAGGTCTGCAGTTAGAGTTCATCCAAGACCCAGTGCAGACAAGAGCCCCCCAGCGCCAGCAGCTAGCAAGAGGGGAGCAGGCAGCCCTCAATACCGAGTTGGAGCTCTTAGTGAGGAAGAGAGCTACAGAAAGATGCCCCGAGGTCCCAAGCTTTCTCAGCAATATGTTTCTCGTTCACAGGAAGGAGAAAGTACGCCCGGTAATAAATTTGAAGGAGCTGAACGGATGGATAGTTTACCGTCATTTCAAGATGGAAGGAATCCATCAGCTCAGAGACTCCCTGAGGGAGGGAGACTGGCTAACCAGGTTAGACCTAAAGGATGCCTACCTTACAGTCCCGGTACAGGAGCGGTTCAGGGGATTCCTGGCCTTTCGCTGGAAGGGACAATTCTGGCAATTCAGGACTATGCCATTCGGGCTTGCGTCAGCGCCTTGGGCGTTCACGAAGTTGATGAAACCGGTAGCCGCAGCCATCCGAGAAAAGGGAATTCGGCTGATCATATACTTAGACGATCTATTGCTTCTAGCGGAAGATCAGAAGGCACTGGAATATCAGACGCAGTGGGTCCTAGATCTCTTGCAGTCACTGGGGTTTCTAGTGAACACAGAGAAGTCGGATACGAAGCCGGCACAGAGGTTGGATTTTCTCGGCTTCGTCCTGGACACGAGGAAAGCGACTCTGGAACTTCCAGCAAGGAAGATCCGAGATATCAAGAGAGAGATCAGAGCATGCCTAGGGAAAAGAGTTATATCTCTGAGGATCCTAGCGAGGATTGTGGGCCTCCTGGCAGCCTCAATACAAGCTATTTTTCCAGGTCCCTTACACTATCGAGCTTTACAAAGATTGAAGATCAGACACCTGCAACAGGGGCTGAGATATCATCAATCGATACCGCTAGACCAGGAATCGATCACAGAACTGGAATGGTGGTTGCAGAATATGGACGCCTGGAATGGGCGTGCCATATTCGGAGACCGGCCAGACCTCGTGATAGAGTCAGACGCCAGCCGGATAGGATGGGGAGCGCGATGCGGAGAGTTGCAAACTGGAGGGAGATGGAGCGCAGAGGAGCTGAACCTGCACATAAACTGCTTAGAACTCCTAGCAGGCTCCTTCGCAATAAAGACATTCACGAGAGACAAAGTGAAGTCTTGCGTCCTACTGAAGATGGACAACATATCGGCAGTGCGTTATATAAACCACTTAGGAGGGACGAAGTCCAGGGTGCTAGCCGAGCTAGCGAAAGATTTCTGGCACTATTGCCTGAGGACGGGGACATCAGTGACAGCGGAGTACTTACCCGGCACACTGAATGTGATAGCAGATTGGAACTCCCGGTACCTCACAGACTCCAGCAATTGGAAGTTAGATCCATCAGTGTTTCAGATGATAGCTCAGAAATGGGGCCCGTTACACACGGATCTATTTGCGTCCCGTCTCAACGCCCAGATATCCAGCTACTTCAGCTGGAGACCGGACCCAGACGCGAGGGGTACGGACGCATTCCTGCAAGACTGGGCGGGCGGCACTCATTACGCTTTTCCTCCGTTCATGATGCTGAGCAGAGTGCTGGCGAAGTGTCGGAGGGAGAGAGCAGAGCTAGTGCTGATAGCACCGTTGTGGAAAGCCCAAGTGTGGTTCCCGACGCTGATAGAGCGGTTGATAGACCTGCCGAGGGTCCTCCCGGAAGGGGAACAATTGCTCACGGACCCAGCTGGGCAGTGTCATCCTCTGAGAATGAAGAAGACACTCCCGCTCATCGCGTGCAGGATATCAGGAGACGATGGGAACTGCCAGGCATTTCGATGCAAGCAGCAGAACTTATTGCCGAATCCTGGGCTCCATCGACTCGGAGGAGCTACGACGCGGCTTGGGCCAGGTGGACGAGTTGGTGTAGAGGCAGAGGTTTTCATCCCATTTCTGTGCCTATAGTAGCCATACTGAATTTTCTAGCACACCTGCTGCAAGATGGGAAAGCTTTCCGCACTATTGGAGTGTACAGATCAGCGATTTCCGCTGGTCATATGCCGATTGATGGTGCACCAGCGGGTGAACACCCAGCAGTGTGTAGGCTCATTCGAGGAGCTAAATTTAAAGCGCCACCGGTTCCCAGATATACAGTGTTATGGGACGTTACAAGAGTTTTGAGATTATTAGAAAGTTGGCCGGTGAATAGATTTTTGTCGCTCAAGCAGTTATCAGGCAAATTGGCTATGCTGTTATGTCTCATATCCTGCAAGAGAGTGTCAGATGTTAGGGCTTTGGAAATCAGGTTCGGTCCAGAAGGAGTGACCTTCGTAGTAGTGCAAAGGACGAAATCAAGTACATCCACAGTGCACTATCCCTATTTCCCCAATAATGTCAAATGGTGCGTAGCTAGTTGCATCAAGGAATACGAGGCCAGGACGGCAGAAGGTAGAGCGGTTAGTACAAGCCAGTTGCTGATAGCGAGTAGGAAGCCCTTTCAGGCGGTAAAGACAGCTACCATAGCGAGATGGGTCAGAGAAGTAATGCTAGCAGCAGGGATCGATTTGCAGCAATTCGGTGCACATTCAGTGAGGGGGGCCATGGCGTCCAAAGCATATAGGACAGGGGTTCCCTTGCAAGATATTATGGCAGCAGCAGACTGGGCGAATGATCGCACATTTAGAGAATTTTATTTTAAACCAACAGAGAGTATGGCGAGTACAGTATTGGGACAGCTTTGAACAAGCATAATGCTCGCCTCCAGTCTTGTCATAGAATAAAGATTACCCCTGCTAACTGCGCAGGGAGTATTAATTCTATTAAAGACTAGGAGGCGAGCATTAAATTCCCACCCGAGAAATGTATTGTGTATATTATTGAATGTTTGCATGTGATAATAATATGAGGATAATAGCAATACATGGACACCTCCCTGATTTTTCTGCTTTCTATTATTTCTAGGAGAGGAGCAGAAGAATAACTGAAGTGAGAGACTAGTAGAAGTCGTGGCCTGAGTTGAAGGAGTGCGACATTCGTTTGGAGTGGTTCGAGTCATTGCCGGTTGCAGGGCTAAGTGTGGAGTTTTCTCTGGGACTTTCAGAGCGAGTAAAAGAGAGGAGGAGCTCAGGGACAGGATATGGTCATAGGTGAGCTGGAGTAGGATGGACTACAGAGACTATGGGGATTGTAGTTCAAGGAAGAAAAAGTCTGTTCAGACTGGTTTTCAGCGTTTGTTATATTTTTGAGTTTGTTGAAACTGCTGTGAAGAGTAGTAAATTAAAGAAGTTGAAGCATAATGCTCGCCTCCTAGTCTTTAATAGAATTAATACTCCCTGCGCAGTTAGCAGGGGTAATCTTTATTGTCAAAGGTTGCTGTCCAGATGCCTGTATCGACGTCAGTACAGGTGGAATGAACAGAGAGTACCCAACAAGTCATGAGTGCCACTATTGCGGCATTCTGGACTGAAAGATTACAAGGACAGTGGGGTGGGGGACAACTGTATCCCAGCCCCAAGTGGCAACACGGAGGGCATCAGATAGGAAGAGGGTTTTTTTCGAGGAGGAAGAGGAGGAGGGTTTGGGCCCGAGGGTGGGGTTGTACCATCCCACTGTTGGAATTGTTTGAGGTGGGGGGATTTTGCAAGGGAATGCAGGAGTAGGTTTACAGTGGGGTATAATTATGGGCCGCAGCAACAGGGCCAAGGGTCCCAAGGATTAGGGTATTCGCAACAGGGTCAAGAAATCAGAACCAAGGGCATTCCCAGGAGCAAAACAAACCATGTTACCAACAGCCTCAAGTATCTGACATGCTAGAGCGGCATCTGCCTCAGCAGCAGCAGGGCGGTGCTGCCCCTGTGAACAAGGTACCAAGTGGGACTACCGCTCCATTTGGAGGAGCAGCAGTGATAGGGGGCAACCCCTTCTTGTTTCCTAGAACAAACACATACCCTGACTAGAAAAGCCCACAGAGAGCACTCGCGTGTCCGCTCTTGTCGACGACTATCCACCCTGAACAGGAACCTTTGGTGGTGGCGGGGATGGGAAACTAGCAGTTCATAATCATGATGGACCGTGGTGCAACTAAATCATGTATCATGGAAGGAAATGTTCCACTATCGGGAAAATATCTTGATGCGCAAGGGATTCTCTGGGGCTATTTCCAAGGTTCCATATACTGAGGAGCTGGACATAAAGGTGGGAGGGAAGGTAGTACAGGAGCTCTTACTATATTCCAAAAATCCCCAGTCAATTTACTGGGCAGGGACCTACTCAGCAAGTTAAACATGACTATTTCCTTTACAGATCATGGTATTGACTGCTCCATGCCTCGGATGTGCACTATAAGTGAGATGTTGATAAAGCACACAATGACAAGGGAGGTGGTGGTCCGCTGGATTCCTGTAGACCCGGACATGTTTATTTATGGTATTACTGTGCTCGTGGAGGCAGTGCCCAGATTGCCAAACAGTGTTGGCGATTGCCCACTGATTTTATCTTTCGTCCAGCAGTGTCACCTGAGGTGGTGGCAGGAACAATATTGTCGCTGGATATGCAGGGATTGCTGGTTTCAGACAATAGGGTTGTCCTGTTGGGAATGGATAGGGACGGGTGTGAGTGGCGGCCAGTGCTCTGTGTAGATCCAGTGGTACAGTTAAAGGAAATGACGGGAAGCGATTTGTTTGAAAATAACAACAAAGATGAGGAAATAATCCTGGAGATCTGTATCACTGACATAATGATACAGTACCAAAGAGCGCAGTGTTCCCTGATGGAAGTATTAACTCCACTTACAACACGTGCCTTCACAGTTATGCACTATAAATCCATATGACGTAGGATTACTGAAAGGAGTGACCCCTGTGCACATAACACTGAAGCCAGGTGTGGTGTTGCCCAGGGTAAAACAATATCCATTATCGAGGGAGGCGGAGGACAATATTAGATAGACAATACAGGCCCTACTGACCAGGGGAGCATTGTGCCATCTACGTCCCCGTGTAACACAGCGATATACCCGGTCCAAATATCAAAAGGGTGCAAATGGAGAATGATTCAGGACTTGCACCCCCTAAATGACGTGGTACAGAAAGAATTTCCAATCATTCCAAATCCTGAAACATTTTTATGTAGCATCCCCAAAAGAAGCCACATATTTTACTGAAGTGGACTTGAACAATGTATTCTTCTTGATTCCACTCCATCCTGTGTTGAGGTACCTTACAGCATTTATACAGGACTAGATGCGGTTCTAACACACTATGCTACCACAGGTCTAATGCGAGAGCCCGAGCTTATTTAACAGAATACTGCATGCCGGTCTAGAGAATATTAATGTGCCTAGTACGATAATCCAATATGTGGACGATCTATTAGTGTGTAGTGACAGTGAACAGCACCGCTAAAGGGACTCCATTGCACTACTACAATTGCTGGCCTGTAAGGGGTACATAGTTGACAAGGCCAAATTGCAATATTGCCAACAGGGAGTGCTCTGTCTGGGGCAGCTCATATCAGTGAATGGTAAGAGAATACTACCGGATAAGGCAGCATCAGTATGCACCACCCCCAGACCTGCCTCAGTTAAAGAAATGCAGAAAATGTTCCTGGGCTTGTGTGCCTACTGTAGGACCTGGATTCTAGATTACGCAGCATACACAAAGCCACTTATACAGGCCCTTAGGGAAGCACACAAAACAAAGGACCACAAATTACAGTGGACGGCATAAATGATCTAACAGTTTGACGAATTAAAAGAAGTCATTCGTTCGGCACCCGTACTGGCCACCCCAGATTACACGCAGTAATTTTACTCGTTTTTACATTCGGAATGGCGAGCTTATGACAGCAGTATTGACTCAGAAAAGCACTATGGGCCATAAGCCATTGGCCTATTTTAGCAGCACTTCGGATACAGTGATGCAAGGGCAGTTTACCTGCGAACAAGCTTTAGCAGCTGCTGCCTTTGCAATAGACAAAAGTTCTACAATTGTAATGGGGTGTTCAGTCACGTTGTCTGTGGAATATTCCTTGTTTAGCATTCTAGAAAGTTCAAAATGTATTGTTACTACGCAAAGGTCTTCGGCATATGAGATCATCATTTCTAAACCCCATATGTATGTGGTTAGGTGTAAAACAGTGAACCCTGCTATCCTTTTAACAGACATGCCTACTACAGAGGACTTGATGACGAACAACTGTGCCACATACGAGGGGGAGGACAACATTCCCAAGCCAAGGGACTGTGCATTGACACAGGGTGAGGTACTTTTTGTTGACAGGTCTTCTACAATTGATCAGGAGGTTGGGCAAAGATGGGCAGCAGTGGTACGACTTGTGGAAGGAGAGTATAAGACGGTGGTTATGAAAAGACTGCCCATACATTATTCTGCTAAGGCGGCAAAACTCATAGCACTCATCGAAGCACTAAGAGCGTCTAAAAGGTGCTATGTTACAATATATTCATACTCAGCATATGTTACAACAACGGTGCACGCCGGTCTATCCTGCTGAAAGAGGGGATTTCGGAGGACGGATGGAACCCCAGTGCAGCATACGGCATGGTTAGAAATACTGATAGAAGCACTATCCTAGCCATCTGTTGTGGTGGTCGTCATGTGCGCCGCACACACTGACGGTACATATGAAATATCGATGGGGAATGCAGCTGCTGAAACAGTAGACAAAATGGCTCTGTATCTGCAAAATTAAATACCTGCTGAGTACGTTGTGACTGCCCCACCGGCAAGCGAACATCCAGCCCCTTACACAGCATTGCCTATCTCCCAGATTATCGAACTACAAGGAAGGGCCTCTGAAAATGAGAAAGAGTTGTGGTCAAGGAGAGGTTGTAAGCAATCTCTGACATCTGTTATGGAGACAAGAGAGCTCTGGGAAGACAGTAATGCCCCAGGAGCTTCTAGTCATAGCCTTTGAACAGTTACATTATCCATCTCACAGTTTGAAGAAGCACATACCAGCAGATATACAGGAGGACTGCTTTATAGCAAATATCTAGGAAAGCATTACATAAATGGTCATACATTGCACTACATTTCAAAGTTTCAGTACAGGGATGACACTGCAGATGGTATGGGGCACCTTGCCCCGCCCTACTGGGCTATACCGTGATTTACACAGAGATTATGGTGATATGGGTGAGTGTTGTAATGGATCTAGGTACCTTATTGTACTGGTTTGTCCTTTCTCAAGGTGGTTGGAAGCAGAGCCTGTGCACATCCGGATGCCAAGTGTGCTGCTAGAATTTTAGTGCAGGAAGTCTTCCCTCGATGGGTTGTGTGCAAGGTTTTAAGGTCAGACAATGGCACACATTTCTTCAATGCATTATTTCAGCACGTTTCAGCACTGCTTGGATTGTGATGACAGAAACACTGGAAGTCGAGACTACTACAGTGAAAGGTCCCGAGCATACACAACCGCTGCTGCCTAGGGACCTCATATATATCCGCAATTTCATTCGTAGATGGAAAAACCCTTGTTTCCAGAGTGCCTTAGAGGTGGTGTTTTGTACTCCACTCACTGTAAAAGTCAAAGAATTGCGCAATTGGGTTCACCTCTATGACGTTCGTAGGACACCTCCGGAGAGTACACTGGTACATCAGTTATCTTAATACAAGGGGCAGCAGTACCTGTACCAAAACTACCTCACTGGCCTGTCCAGGGGTGATACGTGCCTAGTAGTACGCTCCAGGGCCAGGCCGAAGCCTAGCTGCAAGCCCCATATCTCTCTCTCTTTATTCAGGAGTGCTTTTCTCTGTCTCTCTCTTTCTCTCTTTCTTTTTCCTCTCTCTTTCTGTACAAAGTACATCATGTACGTTTCTCCTTTTCGTTGTCTTGTGTGTCTGTGTTGTTATTTCAGGAAACAAAAATATGGACATGACTAATATAAATAATTTGTTAAGTAGGGACCTGAGGTGTAGATGCGCCAATGAGAAAATAAGGACCTATCTTTATTATTGTGAGGTGACTATTATCGCAGGTCTCTGTGTGATATTGATAGTACTAATGGGATTGCATTGTGTGGAGGCTGTTATAGGGGGAGGTCCTACAAAGGGAGGAATGGGGGGGAATAGGATTGCATAATATCCAAATTGGACAATACATTTAAATCATTTCAGTGGAGTTACATATATTAGTACTAATGTGAACACTAATAAAAATGGAAATGGATTTAATGACTTTAATAATCACAATACGACAGTGGGGCGAACAGTGAAAAGATTGTTTTCAGTGAGTAGGAGATTGTCTACCACTGCGAAACGATGTAATGTTATTTTCGATAACACTAGAAAGCTGCCATCTTTGATAGCAGTTATAGAATAATGCAAAGAGAAATACGACGAAAGAATGACACGTATCAAGGACTAGGTTTGAATGTGATTGAGGATATTCATCATTCAGAGTTCACCAACTCATGGTATTCTGATATGAGTGGTGTGGGGAGAAACGCTGTGAATAGAAGCAGTTATGTGTGTTGACTCATTCCACATGCGTCTGGAGCTCCCAAGGTGTTAGTACTGCAAGCAGTCCCAATTATAGAGACACAATGCCTACTTCATCTTGCGCTATCCAGAATAAAAGGAACGTTCCAGGCACATAGTGTGCAACTGCAAATGGTGGTTCCAGATTTTGTAAAGTGCCACGATGATCCAAAAAACTTCAAGTGTGTGGAGCTACCCTATCTGATGGTGAAAGGGCGGAAACATGCCAATAATAACTGGCAGGACATCACACTAACTGTAACATGTAGCAAGGAAAGGATAGCATGAGTGGACAGTTTCTGTGCGCAATTCTGGACAGAGCATATCACAAAGTTGACATGGATTGCAACAATGGAAAAGCCGGTGCAGGTGCACAAGGAAGAAAAATATAGACTTTGTTTCTGCAGCAAGGGTACAATTTTTGCCGGTTCAAATGAATGTTGCAAAAAGACTTTCTTGATCACAAACATGAAGAAAGGAATAGCGCCAATGATGGATTACTACTGGGTCTGTGGACGACAAGCTTACTTGCACCTCCCACCATCATGGAGGGCTGTTCGCTGGCAACATTGCACTCAGCGCTATTAGTAATCCCAGAAGAACACCCAAAGGGGGAGCACTGCCTACCGAGTGACCAACTAGTCTTCCCACAGTCGAAAATGAAGATAAGGGCCTGTTGCCCACACAAGAGCTCCATATCCTGCCAGGAAAAGGACAAATCCAACAACCGCAGATCGAATTACATATCAGAAGACTCTTCCACATTGTTTGCTGAAATACCAGAAGAATACAGGCCCTTCAGCTCAGCAGAACCCCTTTTTGCATCTTTATTTTTGCCGGGAGTGCAGGCTGCAGCAAATGCCAAATGGTTGCAGATCTTAAGATGGGAACTGGTCCAGCTCGCGAACGACAAAGAGAATGGGTTTAACGTGTTCAAGGATGAGCATTGAGACGTATGACAATGCAAAATTGATGTGTTGGACAGGTTATCATCAATGGAAGGTGGGGTTTGCAAAAGGTTTGGCAATTCCAGCTGCACATTCGTGCTTCCAGAGAATGCGGAGAATGCATCATTATATCACATCATTGCAGCTGTCCATATCCTGGGGGGTCGCATGAAGAAGGAGGGAGCAGTGCAGGACAGTGATTTGCTTGCTATTGCATTGAGTTGGATCCCGTTGTGGCTCGGAGTGATCGCGAAGATGTTAATGCCCATCATTGTGTTCATGCTTGTTATTTTCTGCACCTGTCAGCTGGCCCATCGATGTTGTGCCAATGTGGCACCTAATAGCGCAAGAATGGGGGTATCAATTTGGTTTCCAAAAGCACCTTGCAAAAAAAAAGATTGAAGTACAAACGGATGTCCCTAAATATGAAATGCTTCCCATCCCATATGGAGATAAAGTTGATCATCCATACCACACTATAATTTCTTCACCGTCGGACCCAGAAAATTACACAGAGGTTTGTGTGGACCTGGCAGGAGAAGGGAGATGCATATTAAGACTTGCTCACCTGAAGAGTATGCACGTAGGGGGGAGAGTTTGCGCTCAGTATGTAGGACTTGGTGACAATAAAGGGACCTCAGCCATATGTGGAAGCAGAGATAGGGGAGCTGGAGCGCAGAGGTACTCCAGAGTTTGTTACTGTAGAAGTAACAAAAGGGGTCAGACAGATCCTATACATGCGCACACACCAACCAGCCGTGTGGGATTTTACCCTATGTAATTGCATCATATATGACAATGTTGTTAGGGAGAATTCTCATTTTATGGCTAATTTCCCTTACCTATAGAGTCCCCCAGCAGCTTTGCTGGATTTGAAGGCTTTGTTTTTTTCTCCTGCTAAGAGTGTGGCTCTTTTTCCTACTCTTAGGCATATTTTCTATGTGTGTTCTAGGCTATTGTTTGTGTTTAATGTCTATGGGGTTTATCTCACACCCATAGGAACCATCTTTATCCACATGTGTTACACAGCACGTCCGTGCAGTGACACAGGGGTGTCGTAGTGACCCCCAAAGATAGACTCCATACCGTGGGACTGACTACTGTATGCCAGGGCATGTAAAGTCCCCACTGACTTTACTAGTCAATCTTTATGAACAAAACCAGTACAACCCATCTTACTTTGGAGGTACTGGCAAGGGTTAATAGTTTTTCCCTTATGTTCATTTTTGAGAGGGTACCGTACAGTCCCTCTCTCAAATGTTTCTGGCTGGTGGCAGTGGTTACTACCAAAAATATTCGACCGCGAATATTTCCCTATGGGATTTTCCCATTGTTCGAGGCTATCACATTTACTGACAGCCTCTAACATACAACGGGTTTATATTAATATTAACTTTACTCCGATAGGTTTTATTTGCCAGAACTTTAATATAACTTCTTTCTCATGTCTTTCTCTAAACTCCTAACCCAGGTCGGGGATCCTTTGTTCGTCCTTTTGGTGGTCTTCTGCCAAGAAGCCTTCCTTCGGTGCCACTGAGTCTGGGGTGGATCCATTGTGTGGGAGGGGGAGTAGGACCCCTGGACAGGGTTGCCTTAGCAACCCATGTAACACTCTGCCCTGATAGACTGGAGGGTCACCTACCAGGATGACCACTCCACTTTGTGAGTGACAGCTAGGCTGTATGAATGGGGATCTTTTTGCATAAAAGCAGGGTCCTGAGGACTGGAAGAGCAAGGCATTGCCAGTGGAACTAAGAAGCCGAAGAGGAGAGAAGCCAAAGACATCTGAAACAAATGAACCACCGGTGAAGCCCTGCTGCAGCGTCTCACCACTTTTCTCCACACGACGAGTGAAGATCTTCATCTGCAAGAACCTTCTTCCCTTGAGCTGGTGGGGCCAACCAGTTTGCCAATCACCTTCCTGGACCTGCCTTGGTCGAATCACCAGTACCCTGTACTCAGAGGCCGGATAGCCAGGCACCCGTCCACCTGGAATGCGATGTAAAGGAGCGTACCTTTTATTTGTTGGGCAGCACTGTGGCTGGTTTCATCCCTGGGCAGTACAGTAACTCGAACCTTCCTCCACGATGAGAGTCCCTCTTCCTCTGCTGGATCACCCGAACTGCAGGAACTGCCAGGAACAACTGCCACCGCAGGAGCCTCTTCTACATTTCAAGGTACAATGTTCCGCCAGGCCACCCTTTTCGCGTGGTAGTGCTAAAGGTGTTTTAAATCCTTTACCTACCTGTTGGGTTGGCCGCCCCTATCCTCTAACATTGCCTTTCACCTTCTGCATCCACCTTTTAGAATCGTTAACCAAAGACTTGACTGCAGCTACAAGAACATTTTGATCCTGGGCCCTTTGCCCTGTACTAATGACTCTGGCTAAATTTGTTAGAACTGCCTTCTTTAGATTGCTTCTCAACTAGAACTGTGTTGGTGCACCTACTTCTTATAACCACCTTTTTCTTACCACTTTTTAAACTTGTGAAGTACCATTTTGTTCGGTTTTCATTTCAGTATTATACATGCTAAAGTACTGCCTTGCCTAAACCTGTTCACAAACTTATGGAAAGTGTTGCTAGGGTGTGTAAGAAGATATTCCTGTATAACCTGTGCTTTCCCTCACTTGTGAGAAATTGGTAGAGTGCCATTTGTGTTTGGTTTTCACTGTGCCGTTTTGCTCAGTTTTCACTCTTGCTCAAACTTGTCTACAATTTAACTAGGGTGTTGGTATACTTTTCTTGACTGATTTTAACTTGCTTTAATAACTGTGATTAATGTGTTGAACTAGAAGTGTGTAAAATAAATATATATATTCTTCAGATAAGTCTGACTGCTTAGCCACAACTAAATCTTTGTGGTACAGACTGATACCAAAGGGGATTTATTGCTCATACCTGTAGTCTTAATCTTCTGTAGTGCTCCCTAAGGGAACTGCACAGGATTCTGCCTAACACTGGTGTACAGCGGTGAGGATAAAAGTATTGGATTTACATTTTAGTGTGCTGCTAATACCTTGGTTCAATTAACCACAAGGCTAACAATCACAAAAAGTTTATTTTAAACAAAGTCAAAGTATGGAAAGTTACAGCCAGGAGACCCTCCTTCCTAATACTGCTGATTATTTAAGGGATCTGTGTAGACAGAAAGGTCTTCCTGTCAAAGGCAAGAAATCAGAAATGGTTGATAGACTGTTAGAAAAACAAAGTCTGGATAGTGGTACTGTAGTGCCTACTACTCCAGCAAATGTAGCAAACATTGAAGATGATAATGTTTATGATGTTATTGTTGAAGCAGATGAGGAAGAGGAGGATAACAATGTCACCCCCTCTGGCCCTCTGCCTGCTCAAAGGCCTCAACCTGTGGCTACTGGACCATTGTCAGGTCCCACATTAACAGGGTAATTCATGGAAAAGGGGAGCGCAAGTGTGAAAATCGCAGCGCACGCGTGCTAAAGCTGCGCACGCAGCCATTCATCGATTCATGGAATGCGCTGTGCTTGTAAAACCTGGGATTTTCACCAAATCCGTGGGTGGTGCACGCGGGCGCACACGTCACTAAACGGCGTGCGCGATGCGCATGGGGAAAGCGCACATCGTATAGCGCACACAAGAAAAGTGGGTGTAACATGCGGAATGGGGAACAACGCGTGAAAATGTGGGTGTTATGGGGAAGTACAGGAGGTAAATGCTCGCAACGCCCACACGCCTGCTAACAACACGTATTCATGGAATCGAACAGGGGAAAGCCATGCATGAAAAAAGACGCGCTAACCTGGAAACACATACGCCAGCAGGAAGCAGGCGTAACCGGCCCGCGCAGCATAAAAGTGTGCGCAAACAACAAACAATCTCATATGCTACGATGAATATACCGTTCCACGCAGCAGTGGTCGTGGGACACTGCAGGAGGAAGACGGTAGCCAGGCCCCGCATTTTTTTACCCAGGACCAACCTTTTTGGGATGCCTGATGACCAGGTGAATGGGAGGTACAGGTTTCCACCACACATAATCCTAGAGCTGGTCAGGGACCTCACATCACTCACCCTGTGCTCCCAATCACTGAGCCCCTTGGAAAAGGTGCTCAATGTACTGCACTTCTTGGCTACTGGGTCATTTCAGCGGACAAGTGCCATAGTCAGGGGTGTCTCACAGGCCATGCAGTCACGCTGCCTACACCAGGTGTTGGCCATCATGACTGCATGCCAAGAACACCTGCAGAAAGGCACGCTGTCGTCCAGGACTTTTACGGGGTGGCACACTTCTCCAAAGTGCTAGGTGCCATTGATTGCACCCATGTAGCTCTACGTCCTCCCAGGGCCACTGAGCACATCTATCTAAACCGCAAGCACTGGCATTCCATCAACGTGCAGGTTGTATGTGATGCCAAGGGAATTATCACTTCAGTTTATGCCAACTATCGAGGGTCCAGCCATGATAGTTTCATATTCAGAATGTCACCCCTAAACCGGGACCTGGAAGCTGGGCGGCATGGCGACACATGGCTACTTGGTGAGTATAAATGCCTCTGCACATGCATGCATGTCAGAGACTGAGAAATGTGAAAACCCCACTAATGAAAACCATTATCACCTCCCCAGGGGACAGTGCCTACCCTCTGAGCACCTACGTGATGACACCAAATCGCCACCCCACCGCACCACCCGAGGTAAGATACAACACAGCCCATATTGCAACCCGGGGCATAGTGTAGCGCACATTTGGAGTGCTCAAGTCACGCTTTCGCTCCCTTGACTGCTCTGGTGGGCAGCTGCTATATGCGCCCCCAGTCGTGTGCAGGATCATAGTGGCAGCATGTGTCCTGCACAACGTTGCAACCCGGCGGGGCGTGCCGGTGGACATTGTTGTGCCCCCACATCCCCAACCACATGCACAGCCACTGCGAATGGGAGGTGAAAGGACATGTGGTGAGGCAGCCCGTACCCAGCTTGTGGCAAATTACTTCACCTAAAATCCCACCCCTGCAGAGTGCACACAGGCCTGGCACATACCAGCTGACAATCAATGATGATGACAAAAGGGACAGTCAACTGTCACAACCATACCAGCCTGAGATTGTTCACCTGGAAGTGCTACATTGTGTGCATCCCTAGCTACTTAAAAACACTAAAGACACCCAATGCTGTGTTAGAAAAAGCCACACATTCATGCAGCATGAAGGACTACCCCCTTGCAAAATACCACATCAAAATAGTGGCATGTCACCCAACCCGTCCCCATCTCAGCTACCCAACACACCATGGCATGACATGCAATGTGAAAGCAACCAAATGAATGCACAACACATGACACAAGTGGCACAAAGTGCACTGTCCCAAATGGAAACAGGCCACAGACGATTTGCTCTCAGTAATGAATAAAAAACAACACACATGAACAAATACCTACCAGCAAGACAAAACATCAGTACAGGATCAAACAGTGGCCATATATGACAGTAAAAAATTAAAGTGGTGCAAGTGTCACAACCTGACTAAGGCAGCACATCGACCCCTTCCAACTGCAGAGTGTTGCTGGTAGGCAAATGTGTCAGTGTACTGCATACAACATGAACTGCATCTGCAAAGGAGACGGGTTTTGTTAAGACATGAAGAAGGTACATGTATATAAGGAAAAAGTCGTGGATGTAGAACCATATATAAATCCAACATGCAGTGGAGAATTGAACAACAATCCCCACTAGGGATGTATACACAGTTTTGACTACAGACTGCCCACACAACTTATGGGAGCCCAATGTCACTGTGTAAGTAACTGTCACTTGGTCAGACCCTTTGTGAGCCATGTAAAGGGAAGCAGGAGAGGTGTATGTGTGTCAGGAACCCACGTTTCTAACCCAAAAACAGGACAAGCCTACATGTGCCCAGCTGGAATACACAGTGGATGCCTACGGGAGCCACACAAAGCAACACACTGTAAAATAAAATAAAAAATAAAAAAATAAAGAAATGGCCATGTGTGGACCGGGGCGGGGGGACGGCCCCCCAGGAGGGACGAGGTACAGGGTGCACCCCAACACCCAGAGGAAAAAAAAAAATCTCCATTGGCTCATGGCCTGCACGGCTACGCTACAGTGGGAGAACTGCCTTCGCTGTCATCACCCTCTGGTGCTACATCAGAAGGTGCCCGTGACATGGGAGACAGACCACGCAAAGCCCTGGCATGCTCCTCCATGACAGCAAGCATGGGGGTGTGAAAGGTTTGGTTCTGCAGGATGATGGTACGGAGATCCCTATGCAACACCTCACGGGTAGCACGCATTTCTGCCTGCATGGCCTCGCGTGATGCCCGGATCTCCTGACGGGTTGCCTGGAGCTCAGCTGAGAGTGTGCGTGTCAGCTGCTCCAGCTGCTGTTCTGACCTTGTACTCTAGGACACCTAAAGTTCACACAGAGTATCTCTGAGGGAGCTGTGTTCTAACCTCAGGGCTTCCCTGTGGGCCTAAGACTCTGCAGATATGGCTGTGCGCTGAGTCTCCAGTCCAGCCCGTCGGTCCTTGTCGGAAGACAACATGTCCTCCCTGTATGAGTGGCAAATGGACTCTGTTGCCTGCTGCTGGAGCTCCACCTGCCTTTCAGGGGGGAGAATGGAAGTGGCCACCCTATCCATGGCCTGAGCCATTTTTTCACACAATGTCCCCTGTTGTGCTGCTATAGTGTATATGGGGTTCTCCCACACAGTATTGCCTGGTGGCGCACGGCCACCGCATTGGTGGGCACCACACCTGTTTGGGGCAAGGTGATGTGCACCTTGCTGTGCTGGCACTGCCTGAGGCTGCAGGCCTGCATTTCTCCTTTGATCTTCTGGGCCAGGAACAGGAGCAAATATTGTGGAGTGTGACCCTGTATCCGTAACCTCCACAGGCAGACTTTCCAACACTGAATGCCCCAAAGAGGGGTCTACCCCCAGTGCAGGTGGGTTGGACAGAACAGCATCCCTGCCAGAAACAGTCACCTGTGACGGGACATATGTCTCAATGTCCTATTCAGCACCTCATTCATAGAGGTCTACGGAGGTGTACCCAGAGACACCCATGGACAGTATGGGCTGCATGAGTAATGGGTTTTCACCCACCACCACCCCACGTCCTCCACTGGTGCCCGGTTGTGGCTGTGAGTACTCCTGGCTCTGCGCCATCTCCTCCTCCTCAACAGCATCAAGTGCCTCATCACCTGCAAAAACATGAAAGAAAATTAATGAAAACAGGCATGAGCACCATAGCACACACACATAGGCATGACGAGGCAACATCCAGTACATAAATGACACATGTCTCACATGACAATAAGACTGGCATGCATGCACTGTCAATGAGTTGGAAGGGGAGGCAGAAAGCAGACACTAAGGACTCCAAGATGGAAAACTAACACATGTGCTGCATACTGGATAGCACTGGCATCACACATTAGCCTGTGGGTGGTATGGACAATCCACATACATGACACAGGCCAGCACACAGATGGCATGTAGCATAGCCATGGCAGATTTGACAAGGACACCCAGATGGTAGCAAATCAGTACTGTCACCCATCCATGTGAGATGGACATCATGAAATAAAACATGCAAACTAGTGTTACAAAACACGCATGTGCCACACGCTGCAACAAAGCCAGTGTTGACTGATGCAGTGATGGCAGGCACATGGATACATCAATGGTTGGTCACTACGACATGACAGAAGACAATTGTCATGTTCAACATTAAAACAGGGCACCAAAATGATTGTGTGCAGGCCATGTGTAGGTGCACATTACTCAATCAGCCTAATTGGTCAAATCATTCCCATAATAAGGTAAGAAATGTGGGCCATTGTGGGGTGTAATCTATGACTGAAGTATGTCACATTTGGGGCAGTACGGCACAAAACTGTGTGGTAAAAATGCTAATGATTTCATCAATCAGGCAGAAGGAACAGGAAAACAGTATGAACAATGGTGTGGCAAGATGACAGTTGAAGGGCAAGTGCAGTAATCAGGTGCAAATTGTCAACTGCGGTCAGAAGGGATACTGTGAAACCGAAACCCAAGTCCAGGGAATGGTTTGGAGGGACCACATGGGTGACCCATAGCAGTCATGACTACACAGCCTCACCTGGCACTCAATCAGAACACATCACCCAAGCAACATAAACATGGATTGCACACACATGAATGGGCACTCACCGGACATTGCTTCAAGATCTGGTAGGTCTCCCACGCCTTGGATCTGATCCTCTGTGATGAAGGCTCCAGCGATAAACTCATGTTCAGTGAGTTGTTCCTCTTCTGGTGGAGACCCACCGCCAGTCATCAGAGCAAAGGCATGATTGGAAGCCAGCTTGTTCTTTGCTCTGCGTTTCAGGACATTCCAGCGCTTGGAGCAATCATCAGCTGTGCGCCTCACGAATCCAAGGGAACTAAAGTGGTCCGCGTTGATCTGCCAGTGGGCCGTACGTTGAATAGTAGTAGTCTTGCGCCCTACAGTCACCACCATTTCGTGCCCATGGGCCGACACGTAGCACACAAGTGCGTCTAGTTCTGCCTCATTGAAACTAGGCTTCCTTGACATGCTGGAGTGGGTAGCCATGTCTGGGGTCCCAGCCTGTACTACAAGAGCACCCTTCTTCCTCTTGGAAGGTGGTGTGGACCCTGAGTGGCTTACGCCGCTCTGGTTGGTAGGGGCTGAAGCGCAGGTGGACAGGGCACTAGAAGTAGCCAAAGGCACGATGACCAAAGGTCTCACTGCAGGCGTAGGCTGCTGGGTGATGTTGGCAGGACCAACCTCGGTGTAATGGACCTGGACGAACACTGTCCCGGCTGGGAGACTCGGAGCTCGGGTGGATTGAGCTGCAGCTGCCCCTGCAGCCTCCTCACCCTGGCTACTTGGGGCAGCAGATGACATTGCTTCCCCAGATCCATGTGGCCTGATGACAGCAACTTTCACCACCACATGTGGCTTTGACTTGGTGACACGGAAGTCAGCCTGGGAGTCATCCTGTGCCGGTTCGGTTGACAATATGGGCAAGGTTAACAAGGCCTGAGCTGGGATGGTGTCAGCTACATCTCCCCAACCCATTGGGGGGGGGATAGGTGTCCCTGATTGGTCCTCCACACACTGGCCTCTTGGGCCACCCTGCACATCCTGGCCATGTCCCCTACCACGCCCACCTCTTTGAGGTCGGCCACCTTTGCCTCCCTTACTGCTTGGTCGCCTCCCAACCATGGCACTGATGTTGTTGTGCGAATGGGAGGTGCAGTAAACAATTGTCCTGGGCAATTGGGGTGAAAGGGGTAGGGTACTAGATGGAATATGTACCCTAGTGCTCTAGCAAGGCTGTCTGTGACCGCTGGGGGAAGATGACGGGTCACGCAACGCACAGGCACCCCAAAAACAAAATTTAACATGCACACGACCCCTGGTAGACCACGTGCATGGAATAAAGAACCCGCACTGCGCTGTGGCACCCAGAAACACAAAAATAAGCGTGTGTGTGGTACACGCAGGCTACAATGACCTCTGAATGGGTATGCGACACACGGGGGCAACCACAGTTGAAAAACACGTGCGCAACTCACCGTCTGCCTGGAAAAAGGACGTGAAAAAGACGTGCGTGTGCGCGTTGGCAACACCCCCGCCAAAAGAAGAATTGAACGCTGTCTGAGTATACAGGGAGTACAAACTGGAACCGTTGTAAAGTAATTGCGTGTGAACCAACAAGAAGTACAAGAATCACCCGCTTGCTCTCCACGAAAAGCACGTACAAGAAAATGGCATCCTATGCGTACCTTTTAACCCAGCCCACATGTGCAACGTCACTTACACGCATACGCGCTAAGGGCCGTTCCTCCAATTACACCCAGTGACACCCGGACATGCAGTTTTTGCACGTGTACAATCAACATGCTCCCGTGTTGAGGGAAACGCCCTTACGCGTCACGTCACAGACACGCTTATGCGCTAAGGGCCTTTCCTCGAATTACACGCTGATGTGCAGTTTTTTCACGTGCCAAATCACTCTGTATCAAGCTGGCCACGCAACAACGCATGGAAGACCACGCTCCTGCCCAGAAGGCCATTTTCCTGCCCCCAGAGCCCCGAGCACGCTCGCACCTGCTATCTGCTGCTGCCTGCCTGCCTGCTGGGCACATGCCCTGCTGTTTGGTACCTGCACATCAGCCATCTGCAGGGGTGCTGTTGCTGTGACCAACCTTGCTGGAACAGAAGACTCCCGACTGGGATTCCATCACTCCACAGCCCAGCCCCAGGACCCAGTTGCCCACCCACACCTGCCTCGGGGGTTGCCATGTCGGACACAACACCATCTGGCACCAGTGGCAACCCCCCAGCAGAGAGGCAGAGGGCTACCAGCTTCAGGACCAATGAAGTTGGTATCCTGGTGGAGCGAGTCCTGGGTAAGTATGATGCCCTCTTTGGAAGTTCGCTGGCGGACAATGAAGGACGGAAGAGGACCTGGATGGACATTGTGGCTGCCATCAATGTGGAGGGGGTGGCAGTCCGTGACATTCAACACATCCGGAAGCGCTGGGAGGACTTTAGGTCCAGGAACCTCAACAAGGCCCGGTGCTTCGTGAAGGCAGCGGATGCTGAGGGGTGCGGGATCCGCCTAACCAACAACCAGATGAGGGTCCTGGAACGTATACACCCAGCGCTTAACCTCCAGGTCCTTGAGAGGCAGACCCGTCCGGAGTCGAGTGGTAAGTGTACATGCGTACTGATTGGACGATGTGCATGTTGAGGTGTGCCAGGAGTGTGCAGGTTGCACATATGTCTTTGTAGGCCCATGTATGGATGTGTATGTACAGGGACATGAGCCTGCCGCATGTGAGTCCTGTCATGTGTGAGACACATCAATGGTGTATGTGTTGGAATGCATGCTGGCCGAATGCATGTGTGGGTGCACACATGTTTAAATTTGTGTGTATGTACTGTGGCATGGTTGTGGTGTCACACATGGATGCTGGTTCCACCTGCATGTGTATGTACTATGTACATGTGCATGTGTGTGTATTTGACAAGTGTGCAACTGTGATACACCATGGATGCATGTGACACTGACATGTAGGAGGCTGATTGGCAGATGTGACATGGATGGCGATGATATCACTGCGACAGGTGGTGGAGATGTACAAATGCATGTATGTCTGGTGGTGTGTGTGCATGTGTTCTGCACTCCACATGTTGCATGTGACATCAGGCTAACCTTCAGCTGCTCATGCTGTTGTTTGTGTATGGATGGTGCTGCCTGGTGCAACATTCCTGTTGATTTGCTCATGTGTGTGAGTTGAAATGATATGTGTGTTGGTGAGTGTGATGACATGTCTGAAGTTTGACACTGCCACTCATGTGCAACTGTCATGTGTGTATCAGACCCTTGTACAGTGCCCTGATGCCTGTGTTCTATCTCTCTCTGTCTGCAGCGTCAACTGATGAAAAGGGCAGAGACGGTGCTCTGGAGCAAAGCGGCAGTGATCACACCGCCAGCCGGAGACACAAGGCCCAGCTGCCCTCCCCTGTTGTCATCTCGTCTGGGAGTGAGGATCTGGTGCCGCGTCTGTGGCCGCAGCTGCCGAGGGTAGGTCCAAGAGGCGGAAGTCGACTCCTCGGCAGCAGAAGGGGCTGCTGAGACCCCACAGGGTCCGATGGAGGAAGATGGCACAGAGTCATCCAGGTTGGTTGGGGGTTTGGTTGAGGAGTAGGCCGTGGAAGGGACACACACAGGGTCTGGAGGGGGGATTCCACTGGTGCTAGTGGTGTAGTCCAGGGGCAGGGACAGGAGGCAGCACAGGTGGCTGCGGAGGTGCCTGTGTGTAATCCTGCCCCCGATCCTGTGACTGCATCATCCCGCACCAGCAGGGATGCCTTCGTCCAGACCCGTTTTCAGGGAGGGGATGAGCGCACAACAACTGGCCTTCCTCTCCCTGCGGACGTGGCAATCCGGGACCGTGTTGAGCCTGTCCTGACCGTGTCGACTTACCAGGAAGGGTCACCAGTGCTGGATTCCTCCGTGTGCTGGACCTTGAACCGACCCCCTCCTCAACTGAACCCCCTATGCACCAGTCGTCCTCTGTGCCATCTTCCGGCCCAAGTATCACCTGGGTACCCTGTGGAGCTGCCTCTGACCCAGCGACCAGACTGGAGGAGGACACATCCCTGCCACAGTCGGGAGTCGGAGGTCCAGCAGGGGTGGGTACCCCAACAACTGGACCCCAGCAGGAGGAGGATGTGCAGGCATCAAGAAGCAGGGCACAGGCACGGCAGCAGCAGGCTCAAGGTGGGAGCGATGATGGCTCGGGGCCATCAACATCAGAGGGGCAGGCATCGGCCGGAGGGCAGGAGGACCCTGGATTGGGAGTGTCTTCCATGTGGCTGCGGTTGGGCCAGCAAATAGACGCGGTGTGGCAGCTGGCGGAAGAGGCACGAATCACTATGGTCAGGGTGGAGAACTCCATGCGCAGGGCGCTGAGGCGGGCTGAGTGCCTCGAGGCAATTCGCAGGGAGTTGGAGGTGGACATGGCTTTATCCCTGCGAAACCTCGGGGCCATGGAGCAGGCCCGCATCCAGGACCTAGAACGGGAGTTCTATGATGCCCTGGCCCGGCAAATCAACAAGTGAGCCGTAGGACTTGCCCGCTGCGATTGTATATAGTTAATTAGTGTTAGGTTTCCTTTCGGTTTTTCTTTCATTTGGTGAGCTTGGACAATGCCCCACCTTTTTGTATATAGTTGTTCATTAGGTAGGGTTTTTTGTAGGTTT
Source organism: Ambystoma mexicanum (assembly GCF_040938575.1). Classification (NCBI taxonomy): domain Eukaryota; kingdom Metazoa; phylum Chordata; class Amphibia; order Caudata; family Ambystomatidae; genus Ambystoma; species Ambystoma mexicanum. The sequence goes on from NC_090921.1 coordinate 233,838,143, forward strand.
CCTTTCAATAGTTGGGCTCATGGACCCTGGATTTGTACTTTGTATATAGCTGAACACTGGATTTCACTTCATTATTTTTTATTTTACCATGGATCAATGGATTTGTCTTATTTTTTACCTTTGGATTTGGTTTTAGGGACGGACACTTTGGACCCATGTTCATTCGGATTAATTTGGATTCTGCTTTCACACATTTTTGTTCTATTATTTTGGACATGCAGCATTTTGTTTATTATTTCCATTATTGTATGATTTAATTTCATTCCCTTGTTTTTGTGTTTAATACATTTTTATTTCATTCTTCAATGTGTGGTATTCTCTCATTGGTTTCATGCATGTCACGATGTGGGTTTTCTCATTCACTTGCACCCATTGTGTGTGTGTGACGGGCATGTATTGATGTACATACTTGCCATTTGGGATGTATCATGTGATGGGGATTTCAATGTGGGGTGGATGTAATACTTGGTTGTGTGTTTGGACTGGGGTGGCGTGGGGTGGGATTTGGGTGGCCATAAGGGCCATGATTGTGGATCGTGATGACGTGTTGGAGGGGACATGAGTCGGGGCCTGCTGGCAGGTGCTGATCACTGCTGGGTGGGTAAGTGGGTGGGGGGACATGAGATGGGGGCCTGCTGGCAGGTGCCTGTCACTGCTATGTGGGTGGAGGTGCAGGGGGACATGATTCGGGGCCTGCTGGCAGGCACCTGTCACTGCTGGGTGGGTGGAGGTGCAGGGGGACATGATTCAGGGCCTGCTGGCAGGGGCCTGTCACTGCTGGGTGGATGAGTGGGTGGGGGGACATGAGTCGGGGCCTGCTGGCAGTTGCCTTTCATTGCTGGGTGGGTGGGGGTGCAGGGGGACATGAGTCGGGGCCTGCTGGCAGGTGCCTGTCAATGGTGGGTGGGTAGGAACATGTGTGAAGTCTCCCAGGTGCATGGTGCCATGCGGCCTGCCTGCGGGGCATGCCCAGGGGTGATGGGCTGCCTGCGGGGCATGGGGAGGGATTAGGCACACACCAGGGGGGGACCACACTGCCAAATCACGTGTGTAACTCCCTGTGCACCCCTCAGAATACATGTACCCCTCTCCCGCTAGTGAAAACGCGTGTAAAACTTCCCACGCACCCCGAAATACACGTACCCCGCTCGCACAAGGCATATCGCGTGTGAAACTTCCCGTGCACCCCCAGAATACGCGTACCCCGCTCGCACAAGCCCTCTCGCGCTAGCGAAAACGCATATAAAACTTCCCGTGCACCCCCGAAATACCCGTACCCCGCTCGCACAAGGCCGATCGCGTGTAAAACTTCCCGCGCACCCCCGAAATACATGTACCCCCTTGCACAAGCCCTATCGCATATGATACTTCCCGCACACCCCTGAAATACACGTACCCCGCTCTCACAAGGCCTATCGCGTGTGAAACTTCCTGCGCACCCCCAGAATAAACGTACCCCACTCGCACAAGCCCTATCGCGTGTAAAACTTCCCACGCACCCCTGAAATACCCGTACCCCACTCGCACAAGGCCTATCGCGTGTGAAACTTCCTGCGCACCCCACAATACACGTACCCCACTCGCACAAGGCCTATCGCATGTAAAACTTCCCACACACCCCTGAAATACATGTACCCCGCTCGCACAAGGCCTATCACGTGTGATACTTCCCGCAAACCCCCAGAATACACGTACCCCGCTCGCACAAGCCCTATCGCGTGTAAAACTTCCCGCGCACCCCCGAAATACACATACCCCGCTTGCACAAGGCCTATTGCGTGTGAAACTTCCCGCGCACCCCCAGAATACACGTACCCTGCTCACACAAGCCCTTTTGCGTGTGATACTTCCCACGCACCCCCGAAATACACTATACCGGCCCTGTGAACTGGTGCAGGGTTAGCGCGCCCTTTGCGCTGCATTGGGGATTTCAATGCATTTTCCTTGCGCATGGGGTGTTCTTGGGGGCGTAACTGCCACTGCGGGATGTTCTCTGAGCCGGCGCTCAAAATGGCTTTGAGATTCCATGAATACGCGGTGCGCCAGAATGCTGTTTAGCGCACACGGCTGGCACACGCTCCCTCTCTGCGCTGCTCGCGTGCGCTACCTCTGTGCTGAAATCTATGAATTACCCTGTGAGTCCTGAATTTATCACTCTAGAAAAAATTAGACTTGAGCTAGAATTCAAAATAATTAGTGCCAAAACTGAACAGAGACATCAAGAACTAAGGCTTAAAGAATTAGAGCTCAATCATAATCCTGAGCTTGAAATGAAGAAATTGTCTTTGGAAAATTATTCTCTCCCTGAATCCTCTAGATCTTCCAGTCCAAAAAGACCACAGATGCCTAAAGAGATTGTGGGTATGTACAAACCTAAATTGGATGTATTAGATTGGTTAGCTATGTTTGAATACAATCATGGGCTCCAGGATATCACAGGGAATCAGTTGATCCCCTGGTTATTCTCTAGGCTCCTCCCTGTTGCATCTGATGTGGTAATGGAGTTGGGGGAGGTGGATAGGATGGATTATGAATGTGTAAAGCTAGCTTTAATAGCTAGATTTGGGAAGACTCCTTCCCAGTACCTTAAGAGGTTTAGGACCCTCAAAAAGCATGGTAGTACCGTTGGGCTACTTGGGTGAATGAGTGTTTGAAAAACTTAGAGGGATGGATTTAGGGTTACAGAGTTAACACTTATGAAGGAATGAGAAATCTTGTTATGTTTGAGTCTATTTATGATGCCTGCTCTCCTGAGCTCAGACAGGACTTAGCTGATTCTAAGGAAATGGATCCTAGAAGGTTAGGCCAGGCTGCTGACTTGTGGGTTGCCAACAGGGCTACTCACAAGGAATCTGGGGAAACTCAGAAGAAGGATGAGAGGAAGCAGCCATCTAAAGAGAACCAAGAGAATTCTAATACCTCCCATCCCAAAGAGTACCACAAACAACAAAATAACCAGGGTAAGCCCCAAGGGAAACCAAATAGGGCTAGTAAGTCCTCTGGTGCTCAAGGTCAGCAAAAGCCCCCATTCCGGAGAGCATTTGGAAAATGCTTTGTCTGTGGGTCAACTGACCATATCAAAGGAGATCCCAGGTGCAAGGGTAAACCTGCAGGGATCAGCACTGCCTCCTTAGCCTTCTCCCCAGAGGAAGAGGTAAAAATGGCTAGTGCTCACTTTGAATTTTTTGCTGAAGAACCCTTAAGTCTTCAAGAAACTGTATCCTTAGAGTCCATGGGTCTGGTTAGCAAACAGAATAGGGCTGCGTATGTCTCCCTTCCAGAAAACTCTGAAGTATATTACATGGACAGTGTTCTTGTCAATGGCCAGGGCACCCCTGCCAGGGGAGACACTGGGGCCAGCAGAACAGTAGTGGATTAAAACTTTTTCAAGCCTGAGGATGTTGCTAAGGCACCCAAATGTCCCACTAAATTTTCTGGAGGTCCTGTCCAATTGGTCCCTATTCTACAAACCCTCATTCAGTGTAATAACATGACAGTGAGGATTCATGTCAGTGTTCAGACTGAGGTGCCTGGGAGACTCCTGTTGGGGAATGATCTAAAAACTCTAGGAGTAGTATCCAGTACCCCCAGGCCTCCCAGTTTGGAGAAGCAGAACCAAACCAAATTGGCTAGAGAGGCCACCTTAAGGGACCACTCTAAGCCCGTGGGAACCTCTACAGAGAACCCTACTACAAGCCCTGGTGTTAGTAAGTTGACCTCTAACCCAGGCAAATTTCAGGCTAGTATGTTAGGGAAATGGGAGCCCCAACCAAGCTCCATCATTGTTCCCCCAGTTTTAGAGTCTCTGACTCCCCCCTCCTTCTAAGGAAGAGGTGGATAGACCGACTGGGCCCCTCTCTAGACCTAAGAGAAGTGGTAATTCTCAGTGCTGGTGGAAAACCAGAAAAGAAAAGTCTAAGGCCAAAACCCTTCAGACTGTTGGACCTTCTAGAGAAGACTCCAACCCAAATCCTAGTATTAGGAGGGAAACTCCTAAAGTAGGTAAGGTGAGATCTAAGAGGAAGGGGAAGCATGCACCTTGCTTATCCCCAGCCCCTCCACCCAAGAGGCCTAAGACCCAACCTGATCCCAACAGAGAGGTGGTGAGGAACCCTGGAGGCCCCTCTAGATCTAAGGAGATCCTTTATAAGTACCCCTTGAAAAAGCCTATCACAGGTTCAGGAGTTGTACCAAACTCTGAGGGACTGGTCAACCAGATCCCTTATAGATTTAAAAAGAAAGATGTTTCACAAAGGGTTTGTATGTCATATAGCTTACAAAGGAAAACCTTTGATTTTCCCATTGAGCACAGGTCAGGATGTCACCACCAAAATGCTGATGGTCTCTCCAGGATGTTTATAACCGACTAGAGGTAGGAGACTCATCCAGCAGTGGATTAGATCCTCCTGTCCCTTAGTCTGGGGGGGCAGTGTTAGGGAGAATTCTCATTTTATGGCTAAATTACCTTACCTATGGAGTCCCCCAGCAGCTTTGCTGGATTTGAAGGGTTTGTTTTTTTCTCGTGCTAAGAGTGTGACTCTTTTTCCCACTCTTAGGCATATTTGCTATGTGTGTTCTAGGCTATTTTTTGTGTTTAATGTCTATGGGGTTTATCACACCCCCCATAGGAACCATCTTTATCCACATGTGTTACACAGCACCCTCCGTGCAGTGACACAGGGGTGTCGCAGTGACCCCCAAACATAGACTCCATACCCTGAGACTGACTACTGTCTCCCAGGGCATGTAAAGTCCCCATTGACTTTACTAGTCAATCTTTATGAACAAAACCAGTACAACCTATCTTATTATGAAGGTACTGGCAAGGGTTAATAGTTTTTCCCTTATGTTAATTTTCGAGAGGGTACCGTACAGTCCCTCTCTCAAAAGTTTCTGGCTGGTGGCAGTGGTTACTACCAAAAATATTCGACTGCAAATATTTCCCTATGGGATTTTCCCATTGTTCGAGGCTACCACATTTACTGACAGCCTCTAACATACCGCCGGTTTATTTTAATATTAACTTTTCTCCAGTACGTTTTATTTGCCAGAACTTTAATATAACTTCTTTCTCTTGTCTTTCTCTAAACTCCTAACCCAGGTCGGGGATCCTTTGTTCGTCCTTTTGGCGGGCTTTTGCCAAGAAGCCCTCCTTTTGGCGCCACTGAGTCTGGGGTGGATCCATTGTGTGGGAGGGGGTGTAGGACCCCTGGACAGGGTTGCCTCAGCAACCCATGTCACACTCTGCCCTGATAGGCTGGAGGGTCTCCCACCAGGATGACCACTCCACTGTGTGAGTGACAGCTAGGCTGTATGAATCGGGATCTTTTTGCATAAAAGCAGGGTCCTGAGGATTGGAAGAGCAGGACGTCACCACTGGAACTAAGAAGCCGAAGAGGAGAGAAGCCAAAGACATCTGCAATGACTGAACCACTGGTGAAGCCCTGCTGCAGCGTCTCACCACTTTTCTCCACACAACGAGAGAAGATCTTCATCTGCAAGAGCCTTCTTCCCTTGAGCTGGTGTTTGCCATTCGCCGTCCTGGACCTGCCTTGGTCGAATCGCCAGTACCCTGTACTCGGAGACCAGATAGCCAGGCACCCGTACACCCGGACCGCGATGTAAAGGAGCGTACCTTTTATTCGTTGGGCAGCACTGTGGCTGGTTTCATCCCTGGGCAGTGCAGTAACTTGAACCTTCCTCCACGAGAGTCCCTCTTCCTCTGCTGGATCACCCGAACTGCAGGAACTGCCATGAACAACCGCCACCGCAGGAGCCTCTTCTAAATTTCAAGGTACATTGTTCCGCCAGGCCGCCCTTTTCGCGTGGTAGTGCTAAAGGTGTTTTAAATGCTTTACCTACCTGTTGGGTTGGCTGCCCCTATCCTCTAACATTGTCTTTCACCTTCTGCATCCACCTTTTTGAATCGTTAAGCAAAGACTTGACTGCAGCTACAAGAACATTTTGCTCCTGGGCCCTTTGCCGTGTACCACTGACTCTGGCACAGGCCTATTGACTCTGGCTAAATTTGTTAGAACTGCCATCTCTAGATTGCTTCTCAACTAGAACTGTGTTGGTGCCTCTACTTCTTATAACCAGGTTTTTCTTCCCACTTTTAAAACTTGTGAAGTTCCATTTTGCTCGGTTTTCATTTAAGTATTATATATGGTAAAATACTGCCTTGCCTAAACCTGTTCACAAACTTATGGGAAGTGTTGCTAGGGTGTGTAAGAAGATATTCCTATATAACTTGTGCTTTCCCTCCCTTGAGAGAAATTGCTAGAGTGCCATTTGTGTTTGGTTTTCACTGTGCCGTTTTGCTCAGTTTTCACCAGTGGTGGCTGCTATCATAGGGCGGCCGGGCGCCGCCCCCCCAGAAAAGAAGGAGAAAAGAAAGGAAGCTAAAAGAGATTCAATCTGAGAATTTCTCTGAATTAATGTATTTTAGCTTGCATTTCCTTTGCCAATAGCGCTGTGGTGCTGTGGCAAGGCATCAATAACAAAGGGCCGGCCCGGATGCTTTCATAGCGGGGCGCGGCCAATTTTACGTCTTCCTCTTTCAATAGTAGAGTGCGTGGAGCTCGTAGCTCCACGCACTCCACTTAAGCCCCTTTAATTAGAAGGCTGGCAGGGCGCTTCAGGGGTGGCCCCGTCAGTCTAAAATGTGCGTAAACAGCGCACTAGGGTCCGGGTCATCAATGAAATTCCCTCCCCTCCCCTGCATGGACACTGTAATGTCATTGGCTGTTTGCCAGCCAATGACAACCCTTGCATTGGCTGGCAAATAGCCAATGACATACTGTATCTATGCATTGGTACGACGGCAGGAGTCACGAGGTGACGCAAGCTCAGCTTCCCGGCCCTGAAGACCACCACCAGCCCAGCAGAGACAGCCTGGACCCTGCTCCACGACACGAGCTGCCGGCGGGTAAGTAGTAGGTCCCAGCATGTTTGTGTTTCCCAGGGCCCGGGGACATGGTCCACAGCCGGCCCAGTCAGCAACACTGAAAGACGTGTAGGCCAGGGCCTACGTCTTTCAGTGTTGCTGACTGCCATCAACTCATTGGGGTATGGGGCCTTGTGTCTCACTCGAGTGAGTCTCCCACGGGCCTTGGTGGTAGCGAGCCCGGGGCCACCTGGCCTGGACCTTTACCCCCGGTCCGTCTGTGGGCCAAGGCCCAGGGGCCTGGGCCCACACGGACAGCAAGGCCCAGGCAAGCGTGCTGCTGCCCAGTGCGGACCGCTGCCGCGTAGAATCTCGACTCCATCCAAAATGTGCCGTTTTATATTTTCTGCATTTTTCGATAAAAAATGCCGAAAATATAAAACGGCACAAGTAAGTCGCCAGGGAGAGCCCTGGCAGCGTGAGGGAGAGGCCTGGCCGCCTGGCACAGTGGCACCAGCACCACGGCTGGTGCGGTGTCTGGTGGCCAGGCCTAGCACAGATGTTCAATGATACTCTTGGAATCGGGGGTAGTAGCGGTGCAGATGTTCACTTGGCAGATGAGCGTGGGGGTTGATGTGAACAGATTAATGGCTCTCAGACTCATTCACTTTTTAAGCAGTGGAGTTTCTTTGGGAAATTTAAAAATAAAAATGAATTGATGTCCGGCAAGGCCTACTCATTGTGTTGGAGAGGGGTGCCACTTTCAGACAAATCCCTTATTCGCCAACTCCCTCTTTAGGGCCACTTCCCTGTTCATTTGGCCCTCTCGTCTCTCTTTTACCCCCCTCTTTCCTCCACCTCCCTGTCGCCCCATGGTGTCTCTGCATTCATCGTCCTCCTGTCTCCATTACCCCTACCTTTTCTCTCTCCCTCTGCCTTCCCCTTTCCCCGGGTTCCTGTAACAGAAGGACTCAGCAGGCGTTGCCAGGGGTCGCCCAGGTGGATAATATCGGAAAAGACAGCCTTTTTGCTGCTAAGCCCATGTCTCCTCCAGATCCGCGTGCATTAGCAAGGGGAGCTTTTAAGGGATTTGAATGCACTCTCATTTGAGCGGGATTCTCTCTCGCAGCCCGGCACTGCCACAGGGCTGCCAGCACCGGGGAGCGCAGCGAGGGTGGGAGCAGGAAGGCTGACCCTCCCATCACCCTAGTGCGGGCAGGCCGGAAGAGAGAAAGGGGGCCTTTTCCATCAAAAAACCTGGGCAGGAGAGAGAGAAGGGAGGAAAGGGAAAGCGGGAAAGGAAGGAAAGGAGCGGCAGAATGGAGAGAGGGAGAGCGAGGCGAAGAAAAACGAGCGAGAAGAGAGAAGTAAGGTGAGAGAGGGGAAGGCGCGGGAGGGAAAGGGAGTTCTTGATAAAATGGGGGAGTGAGAAAGGAACAGGCAGAGAAAAGGAAGGAGGGAGAACAAAAGAAAGGAGAAAAAGAGGATTGGAAAAGTAGAGGGGAGAGTGCGTTGACAGACGGAGACAAAAAAAGGAGAGACAGGGATGCAGAAGTAGAGAGGGGGTGGCAAGTAAGGCACAAGGGAGAAGGGAAACGGTGCACAGGAGAGATAGAGGAGAAGACAAAAGGGGAAGTGGAAAGAGCGAGAACCAGAAAGAGAGAGACTGTGTAAACAGGAGGTGTCTAAAGAGAAGGGAGCCAGAAAGGTAGGCGGTAGGAGAGGAGACACAGGTAAAAAATACACAATACAGCCGAGGGCTGGAACGAATTGACTAGAAGTACTGGGACTAAGAGTAGCAGAGGGGGGGGGGCATTAGAAATAGAGAGTTACACAGGAGAAGAAGAAGAGGGAATGCAATGAAGAGAGAAGGGACAGTGTAGAAACGTGAGATAGAAAATGTGAGAGGTGAGTCGAGAGATACCCAGTCCCCAGGGCAAAATCTGAGCGAGGGAGTTCGGCAGTCACAGGGGATTGGGGAATAATATATCATGCATAGAGAGCAATAGAGAACAATTGAGAGGGGTCTGATGAGCGGGAAAGAATAACGAGGGGAAGTGGGCAAGGGGTGGGGGGGAGATACAGAGGGAAGAAGATACGGATATGGCTTACAGTGGTAAGAGAGACATAGTTTATAATGGATGGCACTTGAGTACGGGTCAACAGAAAAGCGAGCAGCCCACAGGGTGAAGGGAGCAAGGGAGCAACAAGTGGGAGAGCTGGGCGAGTGGGGAAGGGAGAGCGAGAGAGGTAGCAGAGAGATAGAGAAAGAGAGAGAAAGAGAGAACACAAGGGGATATTGCCAGAGCAGAGGAGCATCAGTCAATATAGAGAAGCGAAAGGGTAGAGCAGGGGAGAGGGGCAGCAGAGGAGAGAGAGCGGAGCAGGGGAGAGGGGCAGCAGAGGAGATGGAGCGCGAGCAGGGGAAAGGGTGAGCAGAGGAGATGGAGCAGTGAGCAGGGGAGAGTGGTAGCAGAGGAGAGAGGGACAGAGGAGATAGAGCGCACAAGCAGGGGAGAGGGGCATCAGAGGAGTGAGTGGCCAGGCCTAGCACTGCATGATGCGCGACTCGGAGGGGTCGCGGGCCGCGGCTGGGCCAAGGCCACCTTACTTTGCCCCCACAGTTCACCATTTACGTGAAAATGAATTATTCCCATTGTTAAATCCGTGGTCGAGAGACTTCTCAAAGGAACAGGAGGGAAACACTGCCCTCTTTGTACACTTTACTGTACCTTATTTCGCAGCCGTGTGCCAGTGTTTGACATTGTATTTATTTATTTGTAATGCGCATAGACCGGGCAGAACAAACTGCATCTGGACGCAGGTTTTACGTGGATTGCATTAAAGCTTTATTAAAATATGCATGGTGGTATTAAGAAAATAAATAAGAGAAATGTATCAAGGCAACGCAGACTGATGGGACCCAGGGGCCAAGACTGAAAGATTCCTGTCTCCTCGGTGCACAAAAACGTGATGTTGTCCCAGCCAATATATATTAGGGAGCAGAATGGAGGTCCCGCTCCCACAAAGAGCCATTAGCCATACATTCGATTCTTTGCCAGACGGGCAGGCAGTGCAATGATTTCCACAGCAGGGAGATCAAGGCTGATTTTAGAAGATGAAAAATAAGTAACTGCAGCATTTTGTGCTGACTGGAGATGCGAGAGCCATCGCCGGGGTATTATTGAGGGTTCATTTTGTTTGCCATCCAACTATCGCCATTTTAATCATTCCTACGGATATCTGTGTAATAATTGATTGCATTGCACTGATTCGGCCCCTTGTGCCCCTGGCTTTGTCATCAGCTTGCCAACCAGCAGCAGGGGCAGTGTTTGCATTATTTTCCTTGGACTAGACCTCGGCTGAGGGCAGCTGCTGCAAATGATATGATATGATATGGCATTTGTAACGCGCCTGTACACAAGTGCATAGAAGCCTGAGGATGCTCTTCAGCCTAGGGGATCAAGCCAAAAACAGCTTAACACTTGAAAGATTGGACAAATTGCTTTCCAATGCTCCGAGCCTCAGAAACCCATGACTCGCAACCGAAACAGCAGGGGCAACCAGTAACCGCTGCATGACAAACATATGTTTCCATCATTACTGAATATATAATGAATCTCTTTATGCATACACCATAGTACCAGCTATTCTCAATACAAGCTGCTGTAAAATACACCATCACACTTGCACACGTAAGAATAGTGTACCACCATTAATGTGTAAAACCGAATGCTTTTTTCATATTTCGGTGGGTTTTTTGGACAGTAAATTGCACATTTTGTAGGCCATTTTTCCAAAAATTTTGCGGGGAGATAACTCAGCTGTGCGCGCTTGCTACTATATTCACCCTGGGAAATTTACGCCCCACCAGCTTTCAAACGCACCAGCCGCCACTGGTTTTCACTGTTGCTCAAACCTTTCTACAATTTAACTAGGGAGTTGTGTATACTTTTCTTGACTGATTTTAACTCGCTTTAATAAATGTGATTAATGTGTTGAACTAGAAGTGTGTAAAATAAATATATATATTCTTTTTAATACAAAGCTTTGGTCAGTGTTTCCTTGAACCCTAGTATTGTAGCCCTATTGTGTAAACCCTGAATACTGCTCATCTCCCTCTTGAGGTAAGTCTGACTGCTTAGCCACAGCTACCAACTAAATCTTTGTGGTACAGACTGATACCAAAGGGGATTTATTGCTCATACCTGTAGTCTTAATCTTCTGCAGTGCTACCTAAGGGAACTGCACAGGATTCTGCCTAACAGATGTCTTGCTTTATAAGATTCTGCTTGTATTACTTTTCGGCAGCACGTTCTTCGCAGCAGAGTTCTTTGCTGTTGCTCTCATCTGCTTGTGAGATTAGAAACTTGTTATCCTTACAAGATTGACTTGGGACTTTCCTCCCTAGCTAGAAGGTTGTATTCTTTCTGGTGTGAGCGTTCAGGGACTTGCCTTCACTATCTCAATGCATATCTCTATGTCTACATCTTTCATCATTATCTAGCCATCACACTCTATGCATCAGTCAATATCTCTATCCACATGTCTGGTGAACTATCCAAATATTTTCCGAACTCTGTTACTCGATAGACCAGTTTCCCCATAAACCTGGTGCACACAGCCTATATCTGTATGTCTGTCTGTCTCTCTCTGTATAAAGTATTGTGTCTTTCACTGTATGTAATGAATAGCTTGCTATAATATGCCAAGTCTAGCCTCAAAAACAACAATAATGCTATTATACGGATGGAAGAGTCACAATATGTAGGGTCAGAAACAAATAAGAGTCACAAAAGTACAAACTCAAATGATCCAGCACTCCCAAGAGCCAGAGCACCAAGGACCTAGCTTACATACTGACTCCCCAACACCAAGAGCACAAGCCCTATACCTGACATCCTTCAAAACGATCACCTCGAATGCCAACCCCAAAAGCTAATGTTTGTGCTTGATGCACGTGCATCGCAGGACTGGTCTCCACCGCTAGTGTGCTCCTCTGAATCTCCCCACTGGGTGTGTGTCTCACATTTGAATTTGTGTATTTTTGTTCTGCACATCCATAATTGCATTTTCCTCACCGAAGGTCCAGGGTATAGGTCTCACAATTGAATTTTACGCTGTATGGCTTTTCCACACTTGCACTTGTTCCGGAATGACCCCACGCTTGGAGTATCACCTGGCCTTCAGGAATGCCCCCCAAACCTGGCTCTTCCCTTCAGCATCCTCACAGACTTGCATCATCACCTAAGCGAGCTATTACCCACCCCTGACAGGAAGGCAGGGACACATGAGGAGGCGACAAATGTGGACATGGCCCCCACGGAAGGCATCTCAGTCAGGCCTTATAAGACCTGCAAACCTTTATCTAATTTGGTATTAGTCTTGCTTTGCTGAAGCACCAAGCAATTCATCACAACGAACATAGCTGTATTCCACCCGGAGCATACCCCACCCACCCCTACACTTCTGCAATAAAAACTGCTTGACTTCACCCACCCAAAAATACATCACCACCACCAATACAATACAGTTGAGTCCCACGAAAGTATTTGGTCCAGCTGTTCACATAATCAGCGTCCTGACTTTACTTTTCCTGGCAATCTGTCATGGCAACCATCTTTTCATCTGATATCTATGGGCTGCTATTATGGACTTAGCCACTCCCTACCTACATTCGTGCAGGAAATAAACGCACACGCATTTTATGAATCCTTCCTTTACATCTCACAACTCGGACTACGGTCCTCCGAAGCGCATTCATCCACACCATCTAACCCCTTCCACCCTACTTGTAATCAGGCCCCATGTGTTTTGCAAGTCTGGGACCCACACTCAAATTCCATCAATGAACTATATGTAAGAACCTGGCAGGGGAGTATACCAGGTTTGTTTTGTGAGTCAGAGAATCCCAAAGAAGATTCATGTCCTTAGTATTGTTGGATTATAGTGAATCTAAAAAGGACCCGGGGAAGGGAGTCATTTCCCCTAGAATAAAATTGCAACACCAAGAGGAGGGGAGTTATCCTCTTGAGTTACAAAGAACTTGATTATTCTTTTGAAACTTTTGTTTTGGTGGAGAGAAACCTGGGCAAGGGAGTTGTTCCCTGGAACTGTGAACATTATTCATTTGGAACTTTTGTTGTAGTCATGCTTTTTTTTAACTTGAACATTTGCACCCTTTTCAAGCCATAGACATTACCCATAGCACCTTATAATTACTTGAGTGCGAGGGTATAAGATAGGATTTCGGACACAGAACATTTTTGCCTTGGACATCTTGACACAGGACAGGCCCTTCATTTTTGGTTGATGTAGTGATATACCTCTTAGATTATGGGCCGTGAGCCATTTTCAACCCCTTTATTATTTAATAAAAGTCTATGTCAAAACATCAGTCCTGTGTGTTCGCGTCTCATTCCTCGCTCGTCACACGAGCAGAAAGACAGTACTGTGTACCTTTTGGTGCTGAGGTGTCAGTATGTTGGTGCATTCCTCTCCATAGAGATTTTTCCATAGAGATAATGCCAGCATGGCAATCCAGATCCACATCCGACGCCTCGGTGAGGGTGGTGGGGGTATAGTCTGAATAGTTACTGTTTAATTCAAAGCACAGTAAACATTTTAGTTAATGATAGTTGTTAGTGTATGACACTGTTGCAATTGGGTTTAAAAAAAGTTTATTTATTATTGATTTTAATAAATTGACATTGAAAACAAGTAAAAATAAATTTCGATTGTAAAGGCGGCTGCCCAGATGTAAAACCAGACACTCCTGCATGTGAATGTAGTCTTGTTTGATAAAATAATAATTCAACTTGATTTGATTAAGAATGTGTATACTTATGTTAAAGTTGAAATACAAAATTATTAGATTTTGAAGAGTACAAATATTTTCATATTTTTACTGTAGCGCTTACTATTGTACTAGGAACATAATATTTATCTAGTCTGCGTTAAAGCCAAAAACGAAACCTTGCTTGACCTTGAAAATTTGGGGACACAATACAGAGTCGCTTTGTAATTTGTACCTGAACCCTCGTGGAAAATATTGCAAGGATAAAATGTAGCAGGTAACATACAAAAAAAGATAAGATGGAATTGAAAGAAACTGAACTGATGAGAATTAAGTTTCTATTGATAAGAGCTGTTGAACAAGGCCGAGATTCATTTTACATTGCTAAAATGGAAAGTCTACAAATAATGTAAGCAAAATGTATGGCATTGCAGTAATATTTATGTAAATGTGTGCTTGACGAGAAACGATGTGCCACATTGATATTTAAATTGAAGCAAATACAGCCCATTTCTTTAACTGAAGTATAACGTATGCAGAAAAAGTCATATTTATTGAATTTTAGTGAACTATATTACTTATTTTTCCAATGGGTACTGAAATATAGTTTCCTTTTCTCTAATTACATAGTTATGTCATAGCAATCGTCTGCCCGTTGATGGCTACTTCGACGAGAATTGGAATTTCGCGAATGTAACAATTATTACTATCTTCTGGGACGATTGACCTACCAAATATGCCAGTCATTCCAACATGCCAGTGTTTATTCAATGAACCGGAACACTATGTCCTTTGATAGAAAATAGATCATGGAACAAAATTGTACTATATTTTACTCCACAGACCTTTATCTTTCTCAATCCAAGTACTGGCCATTGATGGAAGGCATCAGAAAGATTGCATGGAATGTGACAGTCAACCTTAACATTTGAACTATGGCTATAAACGTTGTGTTCTTTCACTGATTGTGAACGTTTCACTGGATGTATTCCACTTTTTTTCCATTGAATTCTAGGCTGTGAACCAACAGCATGAGAAGAGGTGGAGCATAGATTTGACATGTCAATGTCAACTTGAAGGGCGGGGGATCTGATTTACTGCTGCTAAACGTAGTGGATGGATCAATAGATAAGATTATCATAAGATGGCGGTTTCTGACTCGTCAGAAAATCGAAGGCAAGATGCATTGGACAAGAAATTCTGAATGATCGATATATACTCAAAAATACATGCCCTATCTAGTGGGCCAATATAATTCTAAGATAATTTCCCCTTTAACACTTCCATGTTACATATTACTCTGGTAATGCTAATGTGAAGTCCGTTTGTGAACACTGTTTAGCTTTACACAGGCTTTGTGCTGTGAAGCAGACACCATCTTCCTGCATGCCAGTACCCTAGTGAAATTACTGCCTCTCTCCACATTGTACACGTGGGTAACATAATTGCATTTCCCAAGCATCTATACAATGATAATGGACAGTGCAGGTGGCCCTTGAGAGTCTGATGCTACTGTTGAAAGAGGGAGGCAGTCCTTAGATGGTTGATACTTTGTAGAAAACATTCACTGCACTGGACAGGAAAGGTTCGTTAAGAGTGTGTGATCCCCACTCAGCCAGCTCAACATGTGACTTTTACAGAAACACTAATTTCTCTTTACTGAATTGCACACAAGGTGGTTTTTAAAGAAATGGATATGTTGTGATCTGGCAAGAGAGCTTAGTTGGAGGCTTACTGCTTGGCCCAGTATGACCTTTGCATTGTGCTGAAAGTTCAATACCAGCAGCCACCATTTTTTAAGAGCCAGTGGAGCAGTCTATGATATGGAGAGTATTTTGATATAGGATTTTCAAATCATGTTTTGTTTCCATGCTGCTTCATACACTGACCTGTACATTAAAGTGCTGCCTTTATGTCCAGGTGTTTTATTTATATATTATTACATAAACGTGTGTTCCCATTCCTTAATGATGGAGGACGTTCTGCATTCCCTCTTTCATCTCCATACAGCAGTGGCCATTGTGCAAGGACCAGGGGAGCTGTTTGAGCCCGTGAAAGATTTGCTGAATATTGTCCAGGCGTTTTATTTATATATTATTACATGAACGTGTGTTCCCATTCCTTAATGATGGAGGACGTTCTGCATTCCCTCTTTCATCTCCATACAGCAGTGGCCATTGTGCAAGGACCAGGGGAGCTGTTTGAGCCCGTGAAAGATTTGCTGAATATTGTTCAGGTGGTTTAAGTTTTGTTTTTATGCTCTCTAGTACAGTGATTTGTTTCATTTTTCTGCTGATAGTGTAACTGCACAGGGGATAGATTTCAATTTGTAGCATGATTCCAGTAAGGGATTTCTTTCTTTCCATGTTACTTGTACAGTCCAATATCACATTGGGGCAATAGGTGACTGTGTTCAGTCAGACACAAGTCATGCATGGCTTAACACTGACATTTTGTGCGACCACAAAACAGTGACCCATTGCCCTCCCTCAATCACATTCTAAAACAGATGATGATGGTAAAGAAGCACCTCTCTGAAATGGGGCGAAATGGCTCTTGTGCCTTTAGAATCTGACATTATTTTTCAGACCTGGGCTTCTGTGTAGACCTTTGCCTGTAAGAGCTCCTTTATTTTACTGTGCCTGGTGCACTGCTATTTGCTGCACTTATACATATTTTTATTCTTTTGTTCCTGGAGCAAGGGGTATATGGGGCCCCCTTTTTTGCAATGTTCCATTTTTCACAGTTGAGAACACCCCCTGCTTCCGGCCTTAGTCCCGCCTTCCTTGTAATATGATTTTTTTTATATCAATTCAATATAAATCTAATATAAATGGATATCAAAGATATCTATTTTAGATCAAATGTATATTTCTTGATATAAAGTGTTTTTGTAGTTTGATATTAAAAAGGATATCATTTATAGCAGTTTGTATATATTCACTATATAAAGTGAATATACTAGTTTATATAGAAATAAGCCTGGGAGCGCTGCTGCCTGTTGGAGGGCCAAGTGAGTTGCGTAGAGACACTGCAAATGTTAGGGTTTTGTTGTGGTGACGCGTTGATGATGGGGTAGTGGTGTTGGTTTCTAAATATATAGCCGATGTCAGGATTTTATAATACCTTTTATTTCGATTTAGTATAAGTCTAGACACAATAGCAGACGTCATGATTTGATAACCGTTTTTATATAGCTGTAATATAATTCTAGGCACATTAGCCAACGTTGTGAATTTTTATAGATTTAATGTAAATCCAGGCACAGTAGCTGACATCACAATTTTTTTAACACGTTTTATACAGTTTTCACATAAAAAGGAGGATTTCTTTTTAAGGCATGCCTTCATATTTTTGAAATGTAAAGGAGAGGCTTGCGCTTTAAATAGGTTTGGGCAGGTTTTGGCATTTTAAAGTGAATAAGAGCAGAATAAAAATGTATACATGTGAATAAAAAATGTTCTTTAGAATAGGTTGAGCCAGGGTGACATGCCCGGGCATGTCCAGATATGGAATGGGCATGAAACCATTGAAATTATGGGATGACAAAACAGAGCTATGCGTATGAATAAAAAAAGCTAAGTTACATTGTGTGAGAATATATATTTTACTAATATTATACTTTATAGAATGAAAAAGTAAAGGCCGCTTTACAGGGTTGAGACCAAAAAGTTGTAAGCCATTTTCTTTGGCAGTATAAAATGTAGTTTTACAGTGCCAAGGCATCGGACTGAGCAACGGGATTCTGCATATGCTGGCCAACCAGAAGTGTAATGCCATTTGAAACTTTCATGGCTGCAAAACAGTCCTGCGCAGCCAGAACTAAAATGACACAATTCTTTCTGGTAGCGCTTTAAAAGGTTCAGACCAAAAAGTTGTAAACTGTTTTCTTTGCCAGTATAACATGTAGTTTTATAGCCCATGCTACCCAGCCAGAAGTGTTAGGCCATTTGAAACTTTAATGGCTGCAAAACACAGTCCTATGCAGGCAGAAAAAAAATGTTGTAACATTGGATTCTGCCATTTAAAAATGAAGAGTGAAGCTCTGAACATGTTTGCTTCACCACACACAGAAGCAGAGACAAGCTCTTATCTATAATCCTCACAGCTGACTGATGCACCAAATTCACATCTGATGACAGAGGCCGGCTCAGCTGAGTTTTCCCATTTTCAGTCAGGCAGAATGAAGATGCAATCCTGAAACTGTGACTTGCAAAAAAACATGGGCCTCTCCACATGTGTTATCTCTAACTAGCAAGTGTAGTGTAAGCATGACGCTAGTGAAATGCATTTTGAACAGCCCAGCTTTTTGTGCAAATTAAGCATGAATAATGAACTTGCAGATGGCTGAGTCATCCTTTATATGCAGAATATGTCAAGGTTTAGGACACAGAGGGTGTGGGGTCAATTGTAGGTATTTAAAAGCAGACTTTTGAAGCCAGCCAGAAATATTGCTTTGAAGCTACGGAGGATTGCTGCTTTCTTGCGTTTTGAATAATTGGAATTCTGCTATTTGCAAGCCCTGTGACAGAAGAGGCCTTTTATGAAAGAAAGATCAATAAGGTAAAATGGATTTCACATTCCAAATGAAGGGCAAAATGTAAAACAAATTGTGATTTGTGTTTATATATTGTAGAGTTTGAGAGCAGCTGGGGACATTTAGTATTTCTTATAAACTTGTTTTATGCAGCCTTGCACAGGGGTGTGAATGCAATTTACTTTTAAAATAAACAGCTGTGTTTTCTGACTTTATATGTTGGCTATGATAATGTGTAGCAGAGCTCATACGTGGGAAATATTTAGATGGTCTTTAAATGTAAAGAGCATTTGTTTTACTTCTGGGAAGGTGTTCAAAGGCACTAACATGTGTTTTATGAATTTGCAGTTGTTGTGGAAAAGGTGTAGCCGTTATTTTTATGCAAGGGGGTGAAACTGTTGATTTTTAAACATGCACAAGTGTTAGAGCACTGCATAATATTTTTATAAAGAGATGCTTGGTGTGAATGCCGACTTCTTTAAAGTTGATGTTCTAGATTGTGCTGAACCCATGTTGTATTTTTAACTATGGGACTGGTTGAAAATAGCAAAGTAGCACAATCTAAAACATAATTTTGCAACAAAGTGGTATACCTGACACGTGTGGGAAGTTTAAACTAATAGGTTGCATTTTTATGTATGAAACTTTCAAACATGGAGAAAATGTTATTTAGTCATTATAAAATGTAGGCCTGTGCTAAAATGTAAACATGCAGCTGTTTTAAGATGCATGACAGTGTTAATATTTTTATTTTAAACTATGTGAGAAATATTCACATTCTACCTCTGGAATGTGTCTGGCGAGATAAGGTCGTCTCGCACTATAATAATTTACGTGGTGTAGGGTTCTGGCAGCCTGCAGAAATAGTGTAAAGCTTTATTTTGTAGATTTAAAAATGTCTTGAGTGTTATAGTGCACACCACTAAATAGCCAGTGTGGGTTTAGAGGGGCTGCACACAATGTTGCTACAAGTTAATAAAATTACAATTTTAAACCTAAAATTATATAATTATTTAATCTTGTTTTTAAAATGCTGAGGCTCGACTGTAATTGTGCACACTTTGCTTAGCACAAGCTACACAAGGCTTTGTGAAGTGGCAGACAGCACATGGGTTAATGTTAAACAGCCCAGACCCAATGGAGAAAATGTTGTTTTTTCTTGCACACAACCAAACGGAAATGTTGATTTAAACAATGTTACTGCATTAAGGGTTGGGCCATGTATGAACACATTTTATAAGGAACAGACAATTACAAAGTTAATAGCCATGTCCTTTTATATAGACATAGCAACGTTTGCTTAAAGTAACCACACATGCATGGAGAATGTTACAACCTGGTTTTATTTGATAGCAAATTTAGTGTTTATGGGGTGATCTGAATTTGAATATAGGGTGCGCGGAAAATATATGCTATGCACATTTTTCGGAGGGCTCTGTATCTGGTTGGAGAGTGCAATTTATAAATGGGACCTTAGCGGATTTGGCTCTGTTGCATTTATGTTTTGTAATAATTACACTATATTAATTTAGACCATGGGCTCTTGGGATTCATGTGTAATGTGCTTTCTTAATTGTGTCCCATGAATTTAAAATACATTTGCAACTTTTATTGCGTTTTATAGATTAATGAGGGTTTGGCCAAAGTGTCACAGATCACACATTTGCTGAAGTGTTGTACAAAGAAGTTGAAAATGTTAAGGGTGGTAAGAATCAGTGTGTTATACGGGCTCGAGGTGTGCTTGGTTGTTATAAGGGTTTAAGATGTTGAATAATGAGATATGCTGATGATTAAGGTGTAAAATATGTTTTATACTGATTGTATATTTTTTATGTTTTTATAGAAAATGTCTTTCAACAAGTCGATGCTGGCACAGCCTGTAGGCTCTCTGGATGTGGATTGTAGAGCACAGAAAGAGGCGCTCAATGCATTTATGAATATTTCTGCAGGTGATTCATCAAATCTTGGATGTCGCCAGGGCACAGGGATAGAGCAGCCTATTTCTCTTGGATGAACAAATTCTGAATGTTTTAACGATCCAAGGAAAGGGGATATGTTTTTGTTACAGCATCAAAGCCCGATGGATCTGGGTGGTCCAATTCCACAGAGTTCATTTGTAGATTCTGGGCCCGGTTGGCTCTGGAGTCTTTGCAACACTCGCTGGAATGTCCAGGGGCCTAATGAGTGATGAAAAAAGTCTCCAAGGTGCAGCCTGTTTCTCTTGGATCAACAAATTCCAAATGTTTTAATGACCCAAGGATAGGGTCGAACGCTGTTCTTCCATCGGCAAGGACCGATGGATTTCTGGGGGCCCGATGCCACAGTGTTCTTTTGTGGATTCATCACTGGGCCGGGTTAGATCTGGTGACTTTGCAACAATCGCGGAAATGTCCGATAGTCTGATGAGTGATACAAAAACCTCTAAAGCCCTGCAGGACCAATGTGGTTTATGTGCTATTCCCGCATTGGGCCGTGGCAACGAATATCTTGGAAATAGGGTGATGATTGAACCATTAACAGGGTATCTGATCATGCAGGCTGCCCCTCCGAGTTCCATCAAATCAACATGTCGTTTAACATGGCCCCAGCCCTCTACCAAAATAAGGGGTGCTCCATTTTAAACGCTGGTTATGGAGTTATTCCACCACCAATGGGACGCTCAAGACCTCTGGCGGAAAACACAGGACATTTAAATGCCCAAACAGCTCTTCCCAGTGCGGGAGTGAGAGTTCTTATATCATCAACATCTTTAAACCTATCTCTCGCTGGCTCTGGGCTGGAATTCTCCTTTAAAACTGTATATTCAAAGGCCAGTTGGGGTGTGAAGCGGGGTTGGTGCATGATAATAGAAATTCTGAATATTCCAAGCTGCAAAACTCGGTGCATCATGTTGAGAATGGTTTGAAGGTCACAAGACAACCACAAGGCCGTGGCTCTCGACTGTGGCTGATGAAAAATGGTGCAATGGGGGCTGTCAGTACAAACAGATGTACACAGTTGGGGGCTGGCATGAGCCAAATAGATTGCGTTGAATGACGATGACACCAAGGAATTAACATGTGATCTGGAAAAAGATATTAATAACTCCACCAGCGCAGCCATTGTCAAAATGTTAGATAACCTAGCGATTGCAGCAGTACACTGTCGGCAGTTTATCTATGCATTCAGGTGAGCTTCTAATGCCTTTGCAGGAAGACACTTGGGTGGAGGTAAATGAGGGAGGTGTGGATTATGTACAACCGGGTGGTGGAGCTGTTATTCAGAATGATGCGATAAATGAGCTGGTAGCGGTAACGAGCGCTATGCAGAGAAATAGGGCAAATTTCACTAACAACCCAGCATATACAGAGCTTTCGGACACTGTGTCTACACTAGCAACCATTTACTCCTTGAGGCGATTCTCAAGAATGCTGGCATTGTTAATAGCACAGATGAAACAGGTGCATGTATCGATACTGTTGCCAGTCAAGATGCTGGTGCCCCTAATACTACTTCTATTGATGTTCAAGAGGAGGGTGGGCACAACGATGGAGAGGTAAATAATGCTGCTGTTATTAACAAGGTTCCTGTTACTATTCAAGAGGAGGTTGTAGATACTGATGGGGTGACATAAAATGTCAATGTTTCTAATATTGTTTTAGATGATATTCAAGAGGGACTGGGTACAACGATGCGGTGACGTGCAAGGCCAATGTTTCTAATACTGTTTTAGATGATGTTCAAGTGGGTGATGGGTACAACGATGGAGTGACGTGCAATGCTCATGTTTCTAATACTGATTTAGATGATGTGCAAGAGGGTGCTGGCTACCACGATGGGGAGACGTACAATGCTGATGTTAATAATATTACAAATGACCAAAATGAGTTTGCATCAACATCACACAGTAATAGCGATACAGCTGTTGAAACACCTCCTAATAACCCCATCCTAATTCTGGATAGCGATAGTGTTGCAGACACTAAAAATTGAGCTGGTAGTAATGTGGGGTCAGGGCACAGTGTTGGCATCATTAACACTTCAAATGACCTTGGCGCTAGTGTTATTATCAGAGACGATTCTGATGGTGCATGCGGGCATACACGTGTTATTCAAAAGAACAATAAGAGAAAAGACCTCAGGGTCTTGGGAAAAAGTCTTAAAAATCAGATGGGGAAGCCCACTTTAAAAGAAAATTGTAAGAAATTGCTTAGCATTGTCAAAGGTTTAAAGCCATAGTGCAAAAAGAAGAAAATTGTACAATCTATGGCTCACAGCGCTTCTCAAAATGTGGATGGAGCAGTTTTGACGCTAATAAAACATTTGAGAGGCGATACTAATGCCTTAGCGGCAGAGGCTTGTGAATTAACCAGAGGGTTGCAGTCTAATATTATGGTATCCGACTGGGCGATTGTTCAACATAACACATCAGTTACAGAGGGGCACTCTCCAGTAGCATCGAGGTGAACCACATGAGCCTCCACACACCCAGGACCAGTAGATGATGATGGCAGGCTTGCCGTACTCCGGTAAGCCCTCCTGAACTTTTGGGAACCCTGTGCGCATATATTCCTGCCGGTACATAATGAATGGGCATCATTATTGAAATATCAATTTTTTACAAATTAAGACTCTATAATATCCTGGGGGTTGGGGAGGCACTTCCATCTTCGATGGGCTTCTTTTTCTGGAGAACTTCTTCTGATCTCATATACTGCTGCAGTAGCCCCAGAGGGCTACTGCTCCTCGTGGAGCTATATTCTGCTCCAAGATGGCGGTCGGCAGCCTCTTTGTCCCTCACCCACCAGCACATCGGATCTGCCCACTGATTGGCTTGCTAGTTGCCTTTGGCCCAATCAGGGAAGCCTGCAGGCTAAGCCAGTCCCCTAAGCAAGGCCCACCACTAAGGGGGCTGTCTGAGCCTGTCTGGGCCTTGGAGGGTTCACAGGGCCTCCTTCTCCCTCCACCCTTGCAGCACTTCGTGGAACAGCCACCAGGCATGCAACCTGTTACCCCATGAACTTGGGCCTCTGTAACCTTGTGCAGTCCTCAAGAAAATGTGTGAGTCATGGCTGGATATTGCTATCGCTTTTCTCGACTAACCTAAACAGCTGTTGAACCAAGGCGTGCCTATGCCATTCTTCCTTCCTTGCCTTACTTAAGCCTTCTTTTCAATGCATTTCTGTACTTCTTGGGCAAAATTGAATCCTGGTGTGTTTTTTTTAACATCTCTGCATGCCATTGTGCATTGCAGTCTGTGCTTCTGGTGTAATTCAAATCCTGGTGTGCTTTTTTAACATCTCTGCACCCCAGTCTGCAGTGCATTCTGAGCTTCTAGTGTAATTCGAATCCTGTTGTGTTTTTAACATCTCTGCACCCCATTTTGCATTGCATTCTGTGCTTCTGGTGTAATTTGAATCCTGGTGTGTGTTTTAACATCTATGCACCTCATTTTCGGTACTAAAGTGTTCCCATTGCATCTGCTTTCTTGCTTCCCTTGTCTACTTGGCCACCTGGTGAGTATGTACTCGTACTGTGTTGTGCAGCCCCTCCTCTAGCTTCCTCCTATCCAATGCCGCCCCTATGGCATTCACCATCTCCCTTATCTTTTCTAACTCTTATACTATCACCTATCCTCCCTCTCTCCCAAAGTCTGGAAGAAAAAAGGTTAGAAAAGACATCCTGACCACTAACCCTGGCCTACCTATCGCAGGCACCTATGTCAGTGCAACATCCAGAAAGATTTTCACTGATATCCTCTTTTCTGTCCCCTCTCAGGTCTATGGACTCCTCATCGTATCTCTAGTCTCTCTCCTGTCACATCTACACTCATGAATGGTGGCACTAGATGGGAAGTACTTTTGGCAGGCTTCTCATCATCCAGGTGTATAATTAATGTCTATCACAATGGCACTTTCTTAGTTCAGGGTCCTAAATCCAATCTCCTCCTCATTGACCGGCGCTTGCCATTCCTCGTCAAATTCCACACCTATTACTCCTTCTTCCACACTCACTGTCCCCCCTTCTCAGACTGGTGCCACGTTCCTGTACCCCTCCTCAGAAAACCGGCAGTGACCTCTTGCATCTTGCCGCGCTAATGCTCGCTCTGCTATCAAACACTCTGCCGACATCTGCTTCTTCCTTGGAGACCTTGACCTCAATATTCTCGCTCTTACCGAGACATGGTTCAATGCCAGCTCAGTCACTGCTTTTGACTCACCTCTCCCTGATGGCTATAAGATCATCTCCATGCATGCCATAACTGCGCAGGCAGTGGGGTTGCCCTGATCTTCCCCGAGTGAGTCCCTTCTGCCCTCATACCCACCCAGCCTTAGTCTTCCTTGGAGAGTCTGGTTTGCAAACGTGTCTCTCTCTCACTTCCTCCCTAGCTTTAACACCCTGTTCCTCTCTGAATGGGCTGATTTCTCCTCTCTCCTCTAAACTTCTTCTCCTGGGTGACTTCAACATCCACCTTGACTCCTCAATCAAGGCATCCACTCTCGTTCGCGACCTCTGCACCTCGCTCTCCATATCCATTCTCCCCTCTGGTCCTCATACGACTCTGCTGGACACACTCTCTATGCCATCATCCATACTGATATCGTGCTCTCCTTCCCAGTCACCACCCCACTGTCCTGGTCAGACAATTCTCTCCTCTCCTCTCACCTGGGCCCTCTCTGCCATCTGACTGCACCTCCCCCAGCCATGCCAACCTCGTTCACAAACATCTGTCCGATGAAATGAGTGTCAGCTGCTGCCTTCGCATCTACCTTCATCCCCTCCCCCAATGCACACTCTACCTCTGACTCCGCTCTCAGCAACCTCCATCTTGCCATCTCTAACACTCTTGACATTCTTGCCCCAGTCATGATGATTCACCTGAAACATGCCTCAAAGCATAATACCTGGTACGACTCTGAACTTGCAGCCCTGAACTCAAGTGTAGAGCTGCGGAATGGAAGTGGCAGACCTCAGACTCACCCTCTGACACACTGACCTGTCGCCTCCTGCTCCAAAGGCAATACCGACTCTCCATTTGCTCCAAGAAAAGGGCCCACATCCAGGCTTGCATCTTTGGTGCATCCAACAACATGGCTAAACCGTTTAAAATCTGCAAGGAACAAACCAACCCTTCTGCAGTCTCCACTTCACCTCTTCCCTCTCAGGCCATCTTCAATGCACTGGCCACACATTTCACTCCAAAAACACAGGACATCCTGAGCACCCTCGCTTCTCTTTCCCCCAACCCCTTCCCTGCCCTCCTGCCACTTTTGATGAACCATCTCCCCTCTTCCTTTCTCTCCTCCTTCTCTATGATCACATCCGACAAGGTCACCAGAGTCGTCTGCTCTATGAAGGTCTCCTCCAAACTGAAATGAACTACAGAACACGTCCCTTTTGGACTTCCTGGTCCTTGTCACAACGGGGCTTGCACTCCATAATACTCCCAGCATGGTCGATGATTCATGGTCGTTCAGCATGAAACCCCTTTCTCGCTCCACGTGCTGGACGTAATGTATTCTATTAATAGACCGCACCTTCCGCGGCTCCGCGCATCTCAATGCTATTGCAAAGTAGCGATCCGACGTGTGTCCCGTAGCTTGCGGTATTGTTTCCTTGTACCGGTCTATCTAACCGTTCCTTGCCCCTTCCTTTCCTCCTATTTCCTGGACTCGTGTGCTAGTTGCACCTTTCCTAGTTCCCTGGATTCCTGGACCCAAGTCCCGGAAACTGAACACACTCTAGAGTCAGAAGAGACTCGGGCAGCCTTGTTCAAAACCAGGTGCGTCCGCAAGAAGGCAGCGACCAAGGACTCCAGCAAAGAACGGACCCAGGTGAGAAGGGGGGAACTCCTTGACACAAACAGGTCTCCCCCTGGTCCTCCAGAACCATTAAGGACAAGATTGTCTCTCTGGCCTCTGCACTTGCTGATTTCTGCAATCACTCTTTTGCTACTGGGTCTTTCCCCTCAACCACTTGGTTGTGCGCCCCCTCCAGAAAAAACCTTCTGCAGACCATTCTTGTCGGCTAACTATGACCCCATCTCTATCACCCCCTTCCTTGTGAAACTCTTGGAGAAGCTGGTCTCCCCCCAACTGACCCAGCATACTGAGCTTGTTGGTTGCCTACACAACCATCAATCTGGATTCCGAGGATCTAGAGGCACGGAAACTGCTCTTCTGAAAACCTGTGAAGAACTGCTTGCATTTCTTGATTCCAACTCTCCTGCAGTTCTCATTCTACTTGATCTCTCCTCTGCATTTGACACGGTCAACCACTCATACAACGGCACCACAATACCCTAGGTATCTCAGAGCGGGCAGCGGACTGGCTGACCTCCTTCCTCAATGACCGTTCCCTCCCAGGTTATCCTGGGCTCCTTCTCCTCTCACACCTCTATCTCCACCTGTGGTCTCACAAGGGCTCCAATCTTTTCCCCTGGCTCATTAGCATCTATCTTGCCCTGCTTGCACACCTAATTTCCACCTACTCCCCTTACTTCCATTGTTATGCAGACTACACACAACTCCTCTTCAAACTTCCCTCTGAAACTCTCCTTTCCTCTCCATCATTCCTGACTGCCTATCTGCCATCCAGTCCTGGTGTGCCTCCAATGATCTCTGCCTCAATGCCGGCAAGACGGAGATCCTTCCCATTAGGACTTCTGCTCCTTCTTTCTTCCCCTCACTCTGGCCACCCTCTATGGGCTCTCCCCCTTCTCCTTCACCTGAAGCCAAAAACCTTGGAGTCATCTTTTACTCCTCTTTCCTCCCCCCTCACATCCAGGACTATGCCAAGAAGGCCAACTTCCAACTCTATGTCTCTAGAGCTCTGGTACACTCTAGGCTTGACCACTGCAATAGCCTCTTCCATAATCTACCGTCATCCTCACTACGTCTTCTCCAGCTAATCCAGAATAGGGTTGTGAGACTTATCCTTGGCCTTAAACCCAGGCACCACATCTCTCCAGCCCTAAGAATTTTCCACTGACTTCCCGCTGCTGCAAGGATCAAATTCAAATCCCTCTGCATCATCCAAAAGGCTGTCTGCGGCTGGGGTCCACACTATCTACTACTGGCTCTCACTAAATACACTCCCTCCAGAGCTTTACGTTCCTCTAGCACCGGCTCTCTGCGTGTCAAGTGATTCGCTAAACAGCAAACTGGTGGATGATCTGTTTCCTCAGCCTTTTCCTCAGATGGCTCACTCCTATGGAACAGCCTATCCCTTCCTCTTCATCTTGATCCGGATCTCCTCATATTCCGGAAGCTCCTCAAGACTTTCCTTTTCACCTCCCTCCCCCCCTCCTTTGCTAAACCCCACAGTCGCCGAGATTGGTGACCAGGGCCCTTATGTATCCACCTGGGTCCTGGCCTCCCACCCCCAATCGCCTTGAGCCACTGCCCACTCACAGCACTTGCTTTAGGTGCACATTGGCCTGTGATATCACAGGCCTGCACTTATTTATTGGTAGTTGACCACTCTGACCAAGTGATCTCTGCCAGTCGCTTCAGTTTGCAACTTACTCCCTAGCACTTCCCTCCTTTTTAGTCCTAGCACTTACCCCCATCCCTCATCCCTCTCTTTTTCTGCACTTGCACGCTCTGAATGCCCACAGAGCCAAGTAGGATCACCTCTCTCTTTCAATGTGTTGGGAAGGAAATTAACCTCTCCCACCCCACTAGGTACTTTAGAGTAAGGCAAATCCAATAAATACACCAGCGATGTACTGGGGGGGTGCTAAGAGACCCTGCACAAACAAAATATTATAGACGTTTAGACTAAGTGCGCACATATCAATAAGTGCCATTTTTGTAGCTATGGTAGAATTATTTGGCCCTGCATGTCTGCGCCGTAAACACAGACCTAATGTAGAAACCTGAACAGGCCCAAGCGCTGATGATAGAGAGACCCACGCTGCTAGCTCCCATATTTTAACTTTCCTTTGTTGTATAACTGTTGCTAATATGTGTTATCCCAAGAAGGAATGAGCCATGAAAGGCTATGAGATAGTACCAGGTAACTCACAGTGCACGTTTATCGCAGCCAGGCCGAAAGCAGATCTCCAACCCCCACCAAGCTCACCATGAGTAATGCACCCACAACTGTCCCTGTCCAAGACCCCTGAATTCCACGATAGTATGTGACCCCAGACCACCAACCATAAACCCAATAGTCATAAAAGATCTAAAAGAACATGCCCATTCCACCTTATTTCATAATGACAAACTTTGTAATTCGAGGTACATGGTGGAATACATTATAGTCCAAAGCGAGGGTGGAAACCTTGGGTGCGGAGAGTGCAAAAACTGAACGAGTAAGGAATGTGTGGGTCAGCGCGATCTTAAGCCCCCCTTGTGCCAGCCCCCGAGCCTCCCTGGTGCACACCATAATGATAGCGTAGCATTGTCTTGCATAGTAACTAATTGCGAACTTGGCCTTGGTTCCCTGGAGATGATGAGCCCAGAAGACCTCACGTGATGGAAGACGGACCGACGTGGCTGGGACCAATAGCAGCCTGGTATCCCATATGGAGCAAGCCCACGTATAGGGTCTCAGCAACCAACCAAGTGTGTTTCGTAAAGTATATGTGTGCATCAGTGATGACAATTATTTCCTTATAACATTCTGCTTGTACCATTTTTCAGCAGAACGTTCTTGAGCAGCAGAGTTCTTTGTAGGCATACTTATGTTTTTGGTGTTATCCTTGCAAGAATCTCTTGGCCTTTTTTCCTAGTGGGTTGTCTTTTTTCTTGCATGGGCGTTAGTGGGCATGCCTTCATTGGGTGACCCTGACGTGATCCCAGCACCTTTGTACCTGTGTAGGTGTCCAGGCTGCCTCTCCAAATCGGCCACGCCGACCTACAGCGTCAAGTCTCAACAATTTGTATTTCCCATACAGGAACTGTCTTTGCAGAATTCCTGTCTGCTCCTTGGAGCGGGGCGCAGCTCTGAGGTGAAGTGCAGGCCGGTGTTATTGGAACCCTGCGACAGAAAAGTTCAGGTGAATGCGCACATGTGAGTATTTATTTATTTATTTATTTATTGTATTTGTTGACAGCGCCCAAACCCGTGAGTATCACGGTGCTGAAGCATTAGTGAACAGAACAGAACAAGCAATACGGTACATAAGCATGATAGTAATTGTTACAGAGTCAGGCAATGGGGCTAACCCAGTTTTAGGTTAGTTGTTGTACCCCAGTTTCAGATTTAGTCGCACAGCCAGGTTTTTAGCAGAGGTAGAATGGCTGCTCTTGGGTGTGGAGAGGTAGGCCATTCCACAAGATGGGGGTAATAACCGTGAAGCAGGTGCCTGCTTAGCAAGTTGAATATGACAATCTCATTTACTGATCACAGCATTGTCTGCGCAACACCAGGAATGTGCACAATCAGGGTGATGGTCATAACACACGCCATGGCAAATTTGGTAGTGCGAGGAATACCCGTCGACTCAGACATGTTCATATATGGAATAACAGTGCTTGTAGAAGTAGTGCTACAAATTGCCAAAGCCTGCTGGAGACTGCCAACCGATTTCATTTTCCACCCTGTGGTGTCCCCAGAATTGGTAGCAAGTACAATGTTGTCCGTAGACTTACAAGGGTTGCTAGTATCTGCAAAGAGATTTGTTGTCCTCGGAACAGACAGTCAAGGGTGCCAGTGGCGTACTGTATTGTGCATCGATCTGACCGTACCCCTCAAATAAATAAAAGAAGAAGAGCTTTTTCAAAGAAAATGACAATGACGGGGTGCTAATATTAGAAATGTGAATCCCCTGCAAGTTCATGGTGCAGTACAGAAGGCCGTTGTTGCACCACCTCCCCTCATCGAGGCTGCCTTAGCATATGTGCCCGGACAATGGTGGAAAACCAACCCTCATGACGTAGGTCTCTTAAAAGATGTGACCCCAGTACAAATAAGAGTAAAGTTTGGAGCAGTATTAATCCGGGGGGAAACAATGCCCATTATCAAGGGAGCCAAAAGAGGGAATTAAGGACACGATACAGGCCATACTTCAAGGAATAATAGTGCCCTCCACCTTACCATGCAATACTGCCATATACTGTGTGAAAAAAGCCACGGGTGGCAATTGGAGAATGATCCAGGATCTACACCCTCTAAATGATCTCGTACACAAAGAATTTCCTGTAGTTCCGAACCCTGCTGCTATTTTATGTAGCCTACCTAAAAAAGGGACCCACTTCACAGTGGTTGATTTAAAAAGCGCCGCCTTCTCCATTTCTTTGCGAAACCCAACCCACAATACCTCACTGCTTTCATCCATGGAGTGAAGCGTTATGAACGGTAAGGAACTCATGGTGGCAACTGTAAAACAGACACAAGTGATCACAGTTCAAGGGTTTTTATTAAACTGTATGCAGGTTGGAAAAATGCCTAAACTAGACCTAAATCTAAGATGGGGAGCAACCTTCGACCATCAAATGAAAAATAAGGCAGTCCTAGTGATATGGCGTTCTTACATCACCAGACTTCTTTTCGTGGCATTTATTTGCTGAATCTTTTTGGCTGAAAAACTCATCGAAAAATATAGGGTGTGGGTGGGTGAGGGCATATAAGTGGTAGGGGGGCTGTGGTATAGGGACACAAAATAGAAAAGGTGGCTTGGGAAGGACTCCCCCAATATATATATTTTTTAAATCGCTGAGTTTTTTCAGTCGAAAATGTACAAAAATCTCTGCGAAAAAGCTAGCCAATCTAAAAACATGGAACCGTCCTAGTGGCGTTGTGTCAAATAAAAAGACCTATACTAAGAAAAACCAATTGCCAATCCTTACAACTAATACAAAAGGGTGTTGTATAGTGTTCACAAATAATATGTCAGGATGTGCTAGCATGGGTCTCCCTTCCCTCCGTTTTAAGCACAGGGTAAGGCGGGATCTTGGAGCACAGCACACTCTCGAGCTCACCCAGCACGAGATGACAGGTCTGTTTCAGCTAACAGGGTCGTCGATGGCCAAGTCTCATTTCTCTTGATAGTCTCTTGCCTTCGAGGACCTGATGTATACAAAAACAAAAGTTCCTTTAACAGATGAAGTGTGTTTCCTTGTCTTATTTAGGGTGAGGATTCCTCACCCTTGGGTCCTCCCTTTCCTGGCGCTGACACCTCTTTACTTTTCAGCCTCCCTTGGCCAGGTTCACTATGGTGGTTCCAGCATTCATCAATCTTAATGGGGCTGATTCATGGAATTTTTGCGCAGAAAAACTGGGATTTGTGCGCCATTCTCCCTGCAAATCCCCATTTGTTAAACAGGGATTTGTGGGCAGAATGGCGCACAAATCCCTGTTTTTTGGCGCAAATAATTCCATGTATCAGCCCCAATGTCTTTTTAAACAGTTCTCTGTGGACATCCCTCTACTGGGTTCACGTTTCTCAAAACACTGTTTGGACTTTAGACTTTGCCCATCTTTACTGGCATCCCTCTATCGGGTTCACTCTTGCCGTTTCACAATTCCTTTCGCTTTCAATGATTGCAGGATTCACTTCCCTTGCTTTCTCTCGATGCAGGATTCACTTCCCTTGCTTTCTCAATAGTTTGTAGATCAAAGACTTTCGACTGTACAGGGATTTCCTGTATGACCACTTTGACCTAATTTGGCGGTTCTCCTATGGCCTTCTGGTATCTGTAGTTTTACTCAACATAGGACCGACCAGAGTCTCTGTAGTGAGCACCGCCCTCTGCAGCTGGTCTTCCCATAACATTTTTAAAGTTCTTTGAACTTCTCTCAACGTGCCACTTTGCGACTTTCATTCAACACAACCCGTCTCTTCTCGGCCTTCCCTTCGACTCACCGGCTGTGATGAACCACTTGGCTTTTCTCGTATCTGGAATCAAGACCAGTACAACGGTAGCAGGAGTTTCCCTAGCTCCTGCTTTTCAGCGTCGATACGCTCTGTGAACTTTGACATCTGCTGCAAACTCTTTCGAGAAGTCGACTACCTTTAGGATTGGGTTTTGGTATAAAGTCTGCTTTAAGATGTTATAGCATCCCTCATCGTCATTGTGCCAATGAAGTTTCTGGGCTTTGGCATTTTTAAGTTTATCTATCAGCTGGGCCATTTTGTCAGAAAAGTTGGGGATAAACCTACGGTAATATCCTATTAAACCAAGGAAAGCTTTAAGGTCTCTTTTGGTCTTGGGAGTTGGAGTATCCAAGACGGCTTTTATCTTTTCATGATGGGGCTGTACATTCCCATTCCCTACAAAAAAGCCTAGATGTTTCACGCTGATTGGACCAATCTGCATTTAGCTGGATTAGCAGTTAGGCCAGCATTCTGGAGGACTTTCATGATGCTATAAAGACGGAAGTGATGGTCCTTCCAGTTCTTACTATAAATGACAATATCGTCAATGTAAGCTCCACAGAAATCAGAATAGGGTTGTAGGATTGTATCCTTGAGGTGTTTGAACGTAGCTGGCGCACCGTGTAGACCGAAAGGGAGGACTTTAAACTGGAATAACCCTAGGGGCTTTGAAAACACTGTTTTTTCCTTATCTGGCCCATATACTGGGACTTTCCAGTACCCCTTGGCTAAATATAGGGTAGATTGAAAGGTGGCTGTTCCAAGTTTATTAATTAGGTCTTCGATGCGAGGCATGGGATAGGCATCGAAGTCCAATATGGCATTAACTTGACGTTAAGTCTTTACAGAATCTCCAGGAACGGTCAGGTTTAGTGACCAACATGATAGGAGAGGACCATGGACTTGAGGAGGGCTCAATGATATTGGCCTTCAACTTTTTGTTGACTTCCTCGATCACTATTTGTTTATGGGCCTCTGGTAGACGATAAGGTTTTAGATGAACCAATTTGCCTTTAGGTGTTCGAATATAATGGTATGTACCTTTTATCTTTCCTGTTTTTTCTGAGAATACATTAAGGAATGAGACCACTACATCTTTTATATATTCTCGTTTTTGGATAGATAACTCGGAAGGAATTAAGTCAAAGTTATCTATGTCTTCGGGAGCCAGGCAGATTAGTACTTTGGCATGGGTGGCTGACGGGTTCTCTTTCCACTCTTTTAAGAGGTTAATATAATATAAGTGGACTTTCTGTTTTCGGTCTGGTTGGGCTATTTTATACGTGCACAGTCCCGTCCATTCCATTATCTCATAAGGTCTGTGCTACTTGGAGATAAGTTTGTTTTCTGAGGAGTGTAAGAGGACTAGTACTTTCTGTCCAATAGAAAAAGATCTTAAATGTACTTTTTTTCATAACTGGCCTTTTGTTGGCTCTGGGCCTTTCCCATATAAGTACAAACTAAATACTGAACCAACTTCATGTTTTCTCGCATTTGAGTGGTGGTTTGAGATATTGGAATGGGACATCTCTCGGTTCTCTTCCATAGAGTAGCTCAAAGGGAGAGAAACCTGTGGAAGCTTGGGGGGTTTTCCTCACTGCAAATAATGCCCATGGGAACATTAAGTCCCAGTCTTTCCCGTCCTTGTATACCGATTTCTGTACAATTGGTTTCAGGGTCTTATTGAATCTTTCTACTAGACCATCGGTTTGAGGATGGTACACAGATGTTAGCAAGGTGGTAATGTGGAGTAGTTCTTTGACTTTGGCCATAAGCTTACTCATAGAATTCTAACCCTGGTCTGTCAGTATTTCTTTCGGAAAGCCGACCCTAGAGAAATATGGTAGAAGATGTTTCAGGATCTGCTGAGTGGTATTATTTCGCATTGGGAATGCCTCGGGATATCGGGTTGCATAATCTATGATCACCAGGACATACTTGTTGTCCAATTTTGAGGTTTCTAGAGGTCCTATTATGTCCATACCAATTTGTGAAAAGGGGACTTCTATGATCGGCAACGGGTTCAGAGGGGCAGGTAATGGAATGTGCGGGCTGGTCTTTTGACATATCTCGCATGTCTGTATGAAAGTTTTTATATCAGCGTGGATACCTGGCCAATAAAACTTTCCAATATGCGCCTGGGTTGTAACTTGGCCCAAATGCCCTTCTGTGAAATGGGAATGGGCGATCACTAGCATGACCTTTCGGTGGCTTTTGGGTATTACCAGCTGGGTTTTTATTATACCTTCTAGGGAGGTTTCTCTTCTGTAAGGTAACCCTAGTTTTAAAAAGAAAAAGGGACTTCCCTTCTCTATGGCTTCCTCTTCTGGAATTGCTTGTAAAAAAGCTTCAGCGAGAGCAGGATCAATTCGTTGGGCAGAGGCTAGGTTGGGATAGATGGCGGGTTCTTCTCCTTTCCTTTCTTCAATGTTAAGAGATTTATCAGCTTCCCCAAAGCCTAAGTTACGTCTTTCTGTTTTATCTGGTAAGCTTTCTTTGAATTGAGGGAACAGAGCTCTCTCCACAATTCCCTGCGTACTGCAAAAGGGGCTTCACCATGATTTTGTAAGAGAAACTTCACGTCTTCCCATAAGTCGGGATCAATAACGAGCGCTAAGACGTCTATCCTGAACTTCCATGTTAAGCCACATTTCAGGGCGAAACGTATGTAGCACCCCGGAGGGGGTTTCAAAACCAATTTGGTAGGAATCATTCCTCTTTTCTCAGGGGGATAATAGCTTCCCTACTGCTACAGTAATAAAACCTAATGATTCATTGGTGGCAATGGAAGGGCGTGAGGCTCTCTGACTAAGTTTTTGAAATTTTAGGGTTCCCCAATTTGTTTAAATTGGGTCACATCCCACTCCTGTCACCATATGTAAGGAACTCATGGTAGCAACAGTAAAGACAGACACAAGTGATCAAAGTTCAAGGGTTTTTATTAAACTGTATGCATGTTGGAAAAATGCATAATCTAAACCTAAATCTAAGATGGGGAGTACGTTTTGACAATCAAATGAAAAATAAGGCAGTCCTAGTGGCGGTGCGTCAAATAAAAGGGCCTATACTAAGAAAACCTATTGCCAATCCTTACAACTAATACAAAAGGTGCGGGATAGTTTTCCAGAAAAGAAAAACGTGCTCACAATAATATGTCAGGATGCGGTAGCATGGGTCTCTCTTCCCCACGCTTTAAGCCCGTGGTAAGGTGGGATCTCGGAGCACAGCACGAGATGACAGTTCCGTATCAGCTATCAGGGCCGTCGAATGCCAAGTCTTATTTCTCTTGAAAGTCTCTTGCCTTTGAGGACCTGATGTATACCAAAACAAAAGTTCCTTTAACAAATGAAAAGTTGGGGGGGCGTGGTCAGGCAGTGAGGATGCTTCCCGTAGTGTTCTTGCACGATCTGGAAAGTTCCATGCCGAATTGGCGTAATTATTAATCTGACCAAGCTGAAACTTAATAAAACTGGCAGTGAATGCGTGCAGCAGGACAGAATGAACTTGTGACGACAGCGTACCCCGCAAGATGCAGTATGAGCCCAGGGTAAGGGCAGGAAGAAAGTGGGCACTGCCACCCAAGATGGTGCCAGTGGCCAAAGCAGTGACCAACACCAATCCTTCCAGGTGAAGCCAGCCGCATGAGGAGTGGCAATCCCCGGTGCAACGGATAGGAGCGGGATGCATCTGACTGGACGCAGAAGCAGGGAAACTGAGGGGTGCAGCTTTGGAGACCCACAGCCATATTCTGGAACCACGGAGCAGAGTACGTGAACACAACTGTGCACAATGCGCACAGAAGAGCAGCGGTGGGCACCAGCCTCCCGAACTGGAGCGGGGAGGCACACCACGCGGTTAGACTAGGGCCTGCAGCCACCCATGTGCAGTAGCACTACAGGTGGCAAGTGTAGCTGACCTGGCGAGAGAGACGAAAAGGCTTGTGCCGTGGAATGCCCCAGGGGAGAGGGGTGTGGAGCTGCGCAGCCATGGCGAACCCTGTAGCTGGTGGCTACAAAGTGGTGCGAAAGGGGAGGCGACTGTGACCCCTCACAGGTATTAACAGTGGCCGTAGCCATGAGCACATAAAGGGTCAGATTGAAGAACAGCTTTTGCAAGCTGCAGCGCACAAGTCTGAGCCAGCAAGGACATTCTGGGGGTGCACACGTTGTGACCCGAGGAGGTAAGGAGCAGGTCGTGCTCTGCCCTGTCGAGTGCCTAGTGGATGGCTAGGGCATAATGCACCCAGGCGGAATGCTGAGGAGCAGGGAGGCTGTGTAACATACTCATGGGCCCTGAACAAAGCTGAGTATCAGAGTAGCAGGCAGGCCAAAACACATCACAGCAAACCCAACTAAGTATGCGGAGGCCGGAGTTGTGAGGAGGCAGCACAGCTGCACGTCATAGACACAATAAGCGGTGCTCTGCACCAAGCGGAAGCTTGCAGTCACCCAACATGAAGACACACTACTGAGACAGTTAGCAGCATCTCCACAGGGCCTGGTGGGCCCAATGACTTGAGTCTGCGCTCGGCACGCTCTCAAGCCTTCAGGCTGACAGAAAACCACAACAATGCAACAAAGTGGATGGGAAGTGGTGTTTCCGTCCCCGCACCTCCATACACAGTAGCAATCGCCACGATAAGCTGCCACACAGTGTGACATCCACCCATAACAAAGGTACAAAAAACCAACATCCAAGACAGATACTGTTAGACAACACCATATCCACAGTCCCTCCAGCCAACCAATGGTCTAGTGTCCAGACAATGACAGCACAGTCCAAGCACAGCGCTCAGTGACACCACTAGTGCAGCATACATGGCGGCCAAAGCGCACAAGAGCAAGGGCTAAACACTGTACGCTGGAAATGTTTGCGACGCTGACACACACAAGAGGTACCACAGCTCGCCCTGACGTGACCCGACAAGACGAGTCAGAACAATTGTGCAGGAACCAGCAAATCCTGGCAGCCAAAGCAGCTCCGAAAGTGGCCTTGGAAAACAAAGTAGACACTGTTGGCCTGGACATGAATCTCTTAACGCAAGATGTGCGAGCACTGGCGAAGCAAACTGAGACCCTTGAGAAACAGGTCACAGAGAACGTAACAGGTCTATAAGCTACCAAAGCAGATGTACTAATTCTACAACAACAAATGTGAAACCTGGAAGGGTGAGTTGAGGACGCGGAAGGATGGGTCAGATGTAACAACATCATAATTATCGGCCTTTCGGAAGGAGAAAAAGGCGCAAACCCCATTAACTTTATCGAAAACATGCTGCTGCATCCCCACACAGGGCTTTACAGTGGAACGGGGCACACAGGACCCTGGGGAAAAAACCACAGCCGGGTGCCCTGCCGGAGCCCTTCATAGCCAGGATCTTGAACTATAAAGACAGGGAAAAGGTCCTTGAACACTTCAGGAAAGGAGGCACGATCCGTAGGGCATCTGCGAGCATAACGGCGTCCCCTGACTACACCCTACAGGTACAAAAGCAGAGAATGCACTTCACCTCAGTGAAAAGGAGGCTACGAGCAACAAATTTCAAATACATGCTTCTATATCCAGCGAGGTTGAAGATCATACGGAACAGCAGTACTATCTTTTTTGACACTCCGAAAGAAGTTTACAAATGGATGGGTGCGGAGAACCTGCCAACAAGTGCTGGTGTCAAACAGCAGACACTGCAGACATAGGAACGTAATGTCACATAAGCGGTGTGGGAAGAGTAGGAGACCGAACATCAATGGCACAAGTTAAGTACATGCAGATGCGTGGACTCCTGACATCCTCCCATCATGAACCAACAGGAGCAACCAACGTGATCTCTGTGGTCCAAAGAGCACGTTGCGCAGGAACACCCTTTTACCCAAGACAAGTTTTGTGTTTGGATACTAGCAGCTATGTATCACCTGCTGCACCCGAGCTCTGAGGGGAAGCCAACGAGGGCTGGAGGGAGAAGCGGAAATTCCTGAGCACGAGGCATTGAGCTGGGCAATTGTTGGGGAGAGGGAGAGGGGGAGTTGAGGGGAAGAGTTGGGGGTCAGCCTATATGGACACACGGCACATGCATTTGAGTAGCAACAGACTATTAAGACATAGAGTGGAAGCCAAACACAATGGGTGAACTTAAGATAGGTTCATGAAACGTCCGCTGGCTTAATAGTTCTATTAAGTGAAACAGAATAATGACTTAACTTGCACCGCCAAAAAATAGACATAGCGCTGTTGTAAGAAATGCACCTTACGACAGACAGACTGTCCGCCTTGGGCAGAAAATGGTCTGGAACCACCCCCGGCTCGTAGCACTCAGTGTATGCCAGAGTGGTGTTGATATGGGTTGAACTGTGGGTGCCCTTCCGGATACTCAAATTGGTTAGGGACAAGGAAGGCCGAATGGTGTCAGTGCAGGGCTTCTTGGAAGGTAGAGATATATGTATCATAAATACATACGCCTCGAATCATGACACTGCTGCATACTTGTGCTCCCAATATTCGTACATAAGTACGCATAGGAGCGGCACACTAATTTGGGGGGGGGTTTAATTGTACATTAAACCCTAAATTAGACAGATCAGACAAACTTACACAGCCAGCCACTGCGGCCAAATCCCTGAACACTTTGCTACAAGCTTACAACGTAAGGAATGTCTGGAGAGCCTTGCACCCCCAAACACGAGGATACTCACACTATTCTGCACCGCATGATTTGTCCACTAGAATAGACTACATCTTCATGGGTGTAGAATTACTAGGGGAATTTAAAAGGCCGAACACAAGGTCTGTGTGTTGTCAGATCACACACCACTAGTAGCCACTTGGTTTGTCTTCCCTCCTAAGGCGAGCATACCAACTTGGAGGCTTTGTGGGTGAATCGCTGGGAGATGAGGCATTCTGCGAGCGCCTCCGAGCAGGTATCAAGGACTATTTTAAACACAATGTAGGTAGTGTAGCATCCGGAGGGATTGTATGGGAAGCCGTTAAGGTGGTGATTAGAGTGCGGGCAGTGATAGGAAACAACCTGTCTAAAGCAGAAGCTGCACTGGAGAGGGTAGAAGGTGCAGCGGGTATGACAGAAGAACGCACCAGAGAGTCAATGCCTCTGAAACAGTAATGCCAGAGGAACTGGGATAGACTAGGTGCATTAAATCACACGAAATATGTAGAAAAGCAACATGTAGAGGTAGATAAGGCGGGGAGACTGCTGGCCTGGCTATATAAAAATTAATCTAATCGTGAAACGATAAGGTCAATCAGGGGTCAGAGGAAGGCATCAATAGGTGCTTCCTTGACTTTTACAAGAATGTATACACAGAGACGTCAGAAGCACAGCTCTCTAAGATTGAAGAGGCTTTAGCACAGATAGACATGCCTAAACTGAACTCTGTAGAGGCCAAAAGGCTGGAGGCTCCTATCACCCTGGAATAACTTGTAACCACTATTAAGGAGCTCCCGACTGGCATGACGCCTGGACCGGACAGGCTACCCAGTGAGTTCTACAAAGAATACACAACTGATGTCACACCCCCTGTGCTAGCGATGCTTCGGGAAGCATTTAACACAGATATACTTCCAATGTCACTGAGAGAATCCCTGATAATACCACTGCTGAAGCCAAACAAACCCGACCCAAACTGCGGATCATATAGACCATTATCACTACTTCACCAGGACGGGAAGATACTCACCACCCTGATGGACTAATACACTCAGACTAAACAGGATATGTCCCCAACAGGAATATTACATGGAACTTATGCAGGCTACATCATGTTATCGACTACACCAGGGGCAGTAGTGGCCCGTATGTGGTGACTTCACTACACGCGGTCAAAGCATTTTACTCTGTTCACTGGCCATGGCACCTAGCTACATTGGGTAAATCATTCAGTATGGGTCCCACATACATCATGTTATGTTACATTTTGAATATTAGCATGTCCACACTTAGGTAGAACTGTGAATATTAGCATGTCCACACTTAGATAGAATTGTGAACATTAGCATGTCCACACCTAGATAGAATTGTGAATATTAGCATGTCCACACTTAGAATTGTGAATGTTGGCATGTCCACACCTAGATAGAATGATGAACATTGGCCTGCGTCGCATCTAGATAGAGTTGTGAATATTAGCGTGTTCACACTTAGATAGAATTGTGAATATTAGCATGTCCACACTTAGGTAGAACTGTGAACATTAGCATGTCCACACCTAGATAGAATTCCTGAACAGTGGCCTGTGCCGCATCTAGATAGGATTGTGAATGTTGGTATGCCCACACCTAGGTAGAATTCTGAACAATGGCCTGTGCCGCTTCTAGATAAGATTGTGAAGGCCAACAAGTGCCACGCTTAGACAATACTGTGAATGTTAGCATGCTAAAGCTCAGGTAACCCACTAACCAATATAACCTCAAACTCTGCATACTTATCTCACTCAAAAACTCACACAACCATCTTTCGCACCACAAGCCGCACGCACTTCACAACACTGCAACAACACATAAGCCGGAGCAACAGCACACGCGGACGGACACCGATCCAATACCCGCACCAAAGCTCAGCATCCGGTATATACCGAGTTGAAGCTGCCAACAGAACACCACTCCTCTCACTATCCTACTCCCTCTTCACCTTACTAACCCACCCCGCCCTTATCGTTTACAGATCCGCCAGAGCGCCTGGGGACCAATTCCGTTGGTGACGGTGCACGGTACAAATACCTTTACATTTAACATTTAACATGTTATGTTATGTTAAAAGAATTTCTAAAGCGCACGTTCACCCGGAGTTATCTTGGCGCTAGGGTAGACGGAAAGATGTAGCAGCAGGGACTAAAACAGATAAGTCTTGAGATCACGACGGAAAGCCAGGTGGTTTTCGCAGGCACGAAGCTGAAAGGGAAGGCTGTTCCAGGTTATAGCAGCTCTCACGCAGAAAGCATGACTGCCCACTCAGGACAGCCTGATACG
This sequence comes from Ambystoma mexicanum, assembly GCF_040938575.1. NCBI lineage: Eukaryota > Metazoa > Chordata > Amphibia > Caudata > Ambystomatidae > Ambystoma > Ambystoma mexicanum. Next base: position 233,879,139 of record NC_090921.1, read on the forward strand.
CGGGACAGCAATCAGAAGAGCCAACTGAGAGCGCAAGGGCCGAAAAGGCATATAGCGGAAACATTTTTCACGTATGTATTCAGCACCTTGATTGTAGAAGGCGCGGTGTACCAGGCACAGAGATTTAAAAAGAATGCGCTTCTCAATCGGCAACCAATGTAGTTGTCTGAGCAGCAGGGTCATATGGGCCCGAGGAGGGGGGCGAATCACCGCTCGAGCCGCCGAGTTTTGGAGCAGTTGAAGGCGTCTAGTAAGGTGACTCGGCTGACCTAAGTAAAGAGAGTTACAATAGTCCGTGGTGGTCAGGACCAGGGCAGCCACCACAGGAGCACAATGTTTGATAGGAATGAAGGGGAGCACTTTAGGCAGAATCCGCAGTTTAAAATGCCCAGATTTACATACAGATGCCACCTGGGGTGCCATAGAAAGGGAGAAGGAGAGCCGGACACCTAAGTTCTGAACTGAGGTTGTGGGTGTAGGGCACGTGCCTAGTGAGGCAGGCCAAAAGTCAGGGGTCCAAAAGGCGTGGGGGTTGAAGTGCCCACTACCAGCACTTTAGTTTTTGAGCCATTGAGCTTTAGCCAACTGGTCGCCATCCAGGCGCCAAGGTCTTCCAGGCAGCTTCATAGCTGAGACGCAGTATCAGCCCTGGGAAGATCAAGACGAACCAGGATCTGCGTATCATCGGCATACAAATAATATCTGAAGCCATGCGACAGTAAGAGAAGTAGAAGGGGACGAATATACATGTCTCGCTACATCAGGCCGGTAGCGAGAGTGAAAATGGGAAAGCAGATATCGGAGCAATGGGAGCTAGAGAGGGGCACAAGACAGGGTTGCCCGTGGTCACCTATGCTGTTCATACTAGCCTTAGAGCCCCTAGCGGCATACCTGAGGAAGGAATACCGGGAGGCGGGCATAGACATACATGGGGTGGTGGAATCTGATCTCCCTATATGTGGATGACATGCTGCCATACCTACAAAATCCTGAGACCAACTTGCAGTATATACTGGAGATACTGGAGCGGTATGCGTTTTTGTCAGGGATCACAGTTAGCAAACAGAAATCATGCTTGTTCCCCCTGGGAGGGTACAGTGGGAGGCCAGTGCAGACACTACCAGTGCTTCCAATAAGGTGGGAGGTAGACACGTTTAGGTATCTGGGTGTTGATATTTATCATGACCCCAAAACAGAACACACGCACAACACGCAAAAAGCAGTCAACAATGTGGTGAAGTCCATGGACTTCTGGGCTAAATTGCCACTTTCACTGATGGGGAGAGCTGCACTGCCCAAGATGGTTGTGCTTCCTAGGCTTCTTCACTATTTCACCAATATCCCGTATGAGATCCCCAGGGCTTTCTTTAAGAAACTAGACGTGGTGTGTCAGAGGTTTCTATGGCGAAACTCCAGATGTAGGATGGCACTTACCAAACTACAGAAGCCATATGACCAAGGAGGGATTAGGGTCCCCAACTTTGAAGTGTACATTGTAGCAAGCTAATTGCAGTTTGTCACAGGTTGGCTGTCGGACGAACAAACGCAAGACACCCCCTTGTTATGGCCCACATGCACCCCCTTTTTCTTAAAAGAGATAATATGGATAAACATGACACGTCCTGTAAAACTAGCCCCCTCGTTGTAGCACAAGGCAAAAAGATATGGAAGAGAGCATGCAGTCTGTTGGGTAGTAAGTCACCCTACTCCCCTCAAATCCTGTTAGCGTCACTACAGCCAGAAGATAAGCAAGATAGGCTAATGGTGAGGAAGTACTGGGAGCCCCTAGGGTTTGCGACAATTGGATATCTTTTAGAGGGTAAACCAATAGACCTCGGAACACTGGCAGCAGAAACTGAACTGCATATAGGCCAGCACGTCCTGCATGCATCTTTCATCACATAACAGAAGCAGAAATGGCCAGTGGGGCAAGGTGAACTTACGCAAATTGAGGCGATAGAAACGCTCTATGACATTTCGGAGGGCGGGCATGCAGCATTGAGGATATTCAAACTAATTATGGAAGAAAAAGGGGACCAGCTGGCATCGACCTGCCACACTAGGAAGAGGAACTGCATAGCCCTATGTACGATTCTGAATGGGACAGGGCACTAACATACCACAAAACAGTGTCCGGAAATGCGAGATTCCAGTTAATACAGCTGTATATCACTCACAGAGCATATCTAACCCCCCTAAAAAATCGCCAAGTTTCACAACGCTGCGGAATAAAGTTGTCCTAGATGTGGGCTTGCCGAGGCAGACATGGTACACATGTTCAGGGCATGTAGCATTATCCAACGATACTGGAGAGACATAGCGCGAAGACTAGCAAGGGTGGATATAACATTGGCTATAGGGTCACCTACTGCTTGCTTGTTCAGGACATTCCCATGGCCACAGCGCGAAATATGTTAGTAAATTTAAAGACCTGACCCGGACACGCTGGCCGCAACAAAGACCATACAAGGCCTGTTCTGGGGCCAAGACCCCCACTCCACCATCCCACGGCAAGGGAAGAGGGCAGGAGCCCTCTCCCCCCCAGAAGGCAGACTCCAGCTGCAGCATCTGGCGAGCGCGGGCACAGGGAGCAAGGCCTGCCTGACCTTGTCCGCACGGAGTGCCTGACCTGTTAATGCCTGGCGCATCGCAGCGCCTCAACGAGGCTGAGCCCGCACTTACTTTCTTTTTCAAATCCGACATCCGCCGGCAGGTGGAAACGCCGGCCGCCAGAGATCCTGGTCCTATACACCGGCCACACCAAAGGTACTATTCTTGTCATACTGTACAAACTGTATTGTAGGACTACACACCACACGTGTGCCGTAAATCATTTTATTCTCGTTGCATTATCACGCTTACTACCCGCTATCTCTGCACGAGTGGCCCCCTATCTACACACGCTTGTGTTCAAATAAGTATCCATGCTTAAACCTATCTCTAACAAACGGAGGATACCTTGATTCTCCTGGACAGATTCGCTTGATCTTGTATACTTGCACACCTCCTGTTGCACTTTGAGCTACCTATAGCATTAACAGTTAGACCACTCTAGAACCTGCCATACTGCGCCCTCTATTTAGATAATCATAGTCAGATTGACTCAACATTTTTGGCCCCCGCACTGAGACGGTACACCTAGAAGTTGTTTAGTCTAAATTGCATCTAAAATTGCTGAAAATATGTCTGATTGTCAGATACTTTAGCAGTTTCGTATCTAGACAGCCTGTGAAATTACCACACTGTGGCACTATGTTGAGATTGCATGCTTAGAGTGACTGATTAGCCTACAAACTGTAGTTAAACTGTTTAAAATATGCTTGATTGTCTGCTACATTAGTAACCTCATATCTAGATAGCCTGAGAAACCGCCACACCTGGCACTATGTTGAGATTGCATACTTAGAGTGTCAGGTCAGCCCACAAATTGCATTTAAACTACCTTAGAATGATGATCGATTGTCTGCTACTTTAGCTATTTCGTATCTAGATAGCCTGAGAAATCGTTGTACCCTATTCCCATGTTGAGATTGGACATCTAGAATGTCAGTTTACCCTACAAATCGTATCTAATCTGCCTAGATATATAGACCAACTAAGAATCTGCCATATGTTGGACTACTCTAGGAAGTTGCATTTACCTTGCTAAGCATCTAAGCAATTACTGAATCTTAGCAGTCTGCTGGCCATTGACCAGTTTAGTGATACTATATGCAGCACACCTAAAGAACCTGCTATACCCCCCATAGGTAATGCTTGTATAATGACAAGACTACGTAATATCTGCTGCATGATAGCCATGTCTACATTACTAGTCACTGGCTCCCAGGACTACCTTAAGGGAACCCCCCTATGTGAGTCAGCACATAATATACCGATTATGCCAAACATAAGTTATAATTTGAACCATGATGTTCCAAAGAACATGGCTGCACTTGAACTAGGAGCACATGCCACCCTCCTCTGCCCAACCAATGATAAAAATCATAAACAGCGCGCCAGACTTAACAAACTACACGAGCTGCCTAGAAGACTTCTCCCATCGATCAAACAAGAAATGAAATCCCAATATAATAGGAATGAACCTAACCTCCTGTCCACTTCACCAGCCAAAATGAACTCCCAAACCTCTAAACCTAAGCCTAAGATTAGCACTAGAAACCAACCAAACCTTTCACAACCTAAATATGAAGCAGAAACCTATTCCCTTAAAGGATGAGAATAAGGATAACTTAAATGCCATCTCTCGCCAGTACAAACATGAAGTGTGCCTGGCAAAACGAAATTCTTACAATGATCGTATTGCCAATTCCAACTCAAATATGAAGGAACTCTTCTCCATATTGAAAGAACTTGAATCTCCCATTGCCATTCCTGATATCAGCACTAAGGACCAGACCTGGTGTGCAGATATCCAAGACGCACTAGGCAACAAAATAGACACACTCCAAAAGAAAATTCAACTAAAAAAAGACTTGCTAAACATCTCAAACCAGCCCCAGACACCGCCCAATGATATCTCAAATGACCAAACTAATAAATTCACTTTCACCAAAACTTCCATAATAGAGGTAGAAAAAATCATACTCTCCCTCACACCCTCTAATTGCAAAGGGGACATCTGTCCAGCACAGATAATAAAAGACGCTGCCAGAGATCTATCTCCTTTTATCTCAAAATTGATTAATGCCTCATTCACCACTGGTAACATCCCGGCCAACCTAAAGCAATCTTGGGTGCTCCCGCTCCTCAAGAAACAGACTTTAGACCCCCTGATCCTCACCAATTATCGCCCAATTACTACGGTACCATTTTTACTGAAGATATTGGACAAAGTGGCGTACACACAAATTCAAAAACATCTTGAATCTCACAAGTTACTGGGAATGAGACAATCGGGCTTCCGGCCATTACATGGAACGGAGACAGCCCTCATTGACTTAAAGACCCAAATAGATAGGTTGAGAGATCAAGGAAAGACAGCACTCCTCCTACTACTTGATCTCTCAGCGGCCTTAGACCTTGTGGGCCACAAGGTCCTCTGTAGACATCTGGATTCTGCCGCTCAGTTCTCCACCCAGGCTATCAGATGGATAGAATCCTTCCTTAGCGAGAGAACCATGCGAGATTTCTCCCCCTCAGCAGCAGCAGACCCGACACCAATCACATGCGGAGTCCCGCAGGGCTCTTGTGTCTCCTCTACCCTATACAACATATTCACTAAACCCCTTTTCGATGATTTGGACAATCTAGGTATCACCTACACTAACTATGCGGATGATACACAGATTCTCCTCCCGCTTTCTGGGGATCATGGCAGGGATGGGGAGTTGGTGAATAGGGTGTGTCTCATCATTCAGGCATGGATGGCATTACATGGTCTATGCCTGAATGACGACAAAACAGAGCTGATCATCCTTGGCACACAGGCCAATATCAACAAATTAGACTCAGACTACGCCGCATTCAGCATAGACGGCATTGTCATAAGGGTCTCTAGGGAAGTAAAAACGCTTGGTTTTTATCTTGATTCCACTTTGTCATTTTCCAAACAGGTCAACTCACTAGCCTCTACGACAGCCTGTACCTGTAAACTAATAAGAGAAGGCAAACCATTCCTTTCCAATGCCAGCTGTATGATCCTAGCAAGAGCCCTTATACTATCCCGTCTCGACTACTGCAACGCCCTTTACAGTGGGGCCAACAAAGCCATCACCCAAAGACTCCAAATTCTACAAAATAATGCACTTAGAGCTGCACTCGACATAAATAAAAGAGAACATATGTCCTCTATTAGACGACAATATAAATGGTTCTCTACTGACAACAAAATCCATCTAAAAATGATCTCCCTAACGCATAAAGCCCTCAATAATGCGGCACCCACCTAACTGGCGGACAAAATAAAGAGAAAAACCTCCTACAGACCAACAAGATCGGTCAATTCGAACTGTCTGGTAACACCAAGATTTAAACTGGCCAAAATTGGTGGTATTAGCTTCCTAGTAATAGCTGCTAAATTGTGGAATGCCTTGCCACACCACCTGAGACTAGACCAACCCTTCGCACACTTCAGAAGGAACTTTATCAACTACATCAATGCTAATAATCCGTAATTACTCAAACCCTCTACCTCTAGTCTAATGGAACTCTGCTACCTCGCATCTAACATACCCTATCTCTAACTAGTGCCCATACTTACTGGTATCTATGTAAATTTGTAAATTGTATTTGATGAACCTCTGTATAACCTTTGTATAACCTGTATATTCTGTAATACTGTGTATTTCTGTATCATTTCTGTAACATTGTAAGTCTCGCATATTCTTCTGCTGCGCCTGGTTACCCCTGGGTCTGGCGCGCATTACAAATAAATAAACAAACAAACAAACAGACATATATACTAGCGAAAAACCACAATAGCAATGCACTGGAAGTCACGCAAAGGCCCGGTAGTGCGAGAGTGGTGGGGGGATCTCCAGAAATGATCACATGCTGAAACTTTGGCTTGTCACGAAGCGGCTCACAGGGGTCATGGGGTGAGCAATGTAGAACTGGACTCCTGGAGGAGGTTGCTTCAAGAACTGTTTGCCTCGGAATATATGGAGACCCATGCAGAGAAATCCAGTTCACAAATCCTTGCAGTGGCGTATTAGAGCTATGGATGCAACTTGTAGCTACTGTTGTCTGCAGTGGATAAGAAACGGGTGTAGGCTACGGGTGGGAGGGGAAAAGTTGGGATACAGAATGAATAGTGCGATGTTACAATGACAAGTACACAAATGTCTGTAAGTTAGGTAAAAAGTTAAGATTTCTTTTTTAAAAAGGAACAATTTTTTAAAACAAAAACATTGAAAAGTTTGTTTCGTTGTCTTACTTAGGGTGAAGATTCTTCACCTCTGGTTCCCCCTTTCCTGGGTGCTGACCGCTCTTTTACTTTTCAGCTTCCCTCCGCCGGGTTCGCTATGGCTTTTCCAGCATTCATCAAGCATAATGGGCCTCATTACGACTCAGGCGGTAAGGGTTTTACGGCGGCGTAAACAGCGCCGACCCTTACCGCCTGAGTACGAGGTCCCTTAGCGCCATGGCGGATTTAACACCTGCCCTATGGGGCAAAAATGGGAATGGGGAAGGGTAAATGGGGATTGGGGACTTACCGCCCCGCCAACCTCGGAATGGGGCGGTAAGTCCGCCAACCACCATGGCGTAAACGTAGTTTACGCCATGGTGGTAAAGTCACGGCCCAGGCGGTAACTTACCGCCTAGGTCGTAATGAGGCCCAATGTCTTTTTAAACAGTTCTCCATGGACATCCCTCTACCAGGTTCATGTTTGTCAACACACTGTTTCTTGGGTCTTTAGACTTTGCCCCTCTTTACTGGCATCCCTCCGTTGGGTTCACTCTTGCCGTTTCACAATTCCTTATGCTTTCAATGATTGCGGGATTAACTTCCCTTGCTTTCTCTTGATGCAGGATTCACTTTCCTTGCTTTCTCAATAGTGTGTAGTTCAAAGACATTTGACTGTACAGGGATTTTTCTAGACCTCCTGTATGACCACTTTGATCTAATTTGGTGGTTCTCCAATGGCCTTCTGGAATCTGTAGTTTCACTGAACATAGGATCAACCAGGGTCTCTCGAGTTGGCACTGACGTGGTGCCAGTTCCTTCTGCAACTGGTCTTCCCTTTACACTTTTAAAGTTCTTTGAACTTCTCTCAGCGTGCCACTTTGCGACTTTCATTCAACACAGCCCGGCTCTTATCGGCTTTCCCTTCGACTCACGGGCTGTGATGAACCGCTTGGCTTTACTTGTATCTGGAATCAAGGCCAGTACCACGGTAGGAGGAGTTTCCCTCACTCCTGCTTATCAGCTTCGATACACTGTGTGTACCGTTTACATCTGCTGCAACACACTTAGGCTATTGTCCTCGGTCTTACGATTCCCTCTGCAAAGGTTTTGTGGGTTTAGGTCAAAAAGAGCAATGGCGTGGCTTTCCTGGTCAGCCTCTCAATGTTCGCCGCCTTTCTCCTCCACTTGAACTGCCGGGCCTGGATAGCTGTCTGCCTTGCTCATACTGTGGTCTCTTGCTCCACCTTTTATCCCTGCGGGGAAGGGAAAGGGCCGTCAGGTGTGTGTGATTCTGATCAATTGCCTAATTTTGCCTGACCCTTGTATTGGGACATGCCAGGTAAATCTGGACAAACAGAAACCGACTTCACGTTTAGACAACCTTTGGAAACCTGTTTTTTTAATATAGCGGGATAGAGAACAAGTCACAATCCAGTGAGAGATGAATAGACCATAAAACACTGCCACAAAATCACCTCCATTGTATGAACGGGCAACCAACCAACAAACTCCATACTTGAATGAACATAATGACCAATTATGTGGTCCTTGATAGTTCTGGATGAGCAGGGGAGAACCTGCTTTGATGATAAAGGAGGAGGAGGACAGCCTCAGACGGGCCAGGAATGGAATAGGAGGAAGAGGAGGAGGAGGAAGAGGAGTTAGAGGAAGAGAGGGTGGACAGCATGCCCTGAGTTTTAGTAGTGAAATGAGAGGTCAAGTTCGTGCAGAGTACCTGGGAGGGAACAGGAGAGGTAGAGACTGCAGCAGGATTGGCCAGCTCCTTGCAGATTTTGAAAAGTACGGCCGAATTGTTAGATGCCACAGAGATGCGGGCTTGGACGTAGGCTCTCTTCTTAGAGAGGACAGAGAGTCTGTATTGCTTTTGGAGCAGGCGGAAGGCCAGTTTGTCAGGGGGTGCGCCCAAGGCCCTCACTTCCTCTCTGCTGCCCATTTGCGTTTAAGGGTGGCAAGGTCGAAATCGTACCAAGAGATGCACTTGGATTTGGGCTTCAAGCGGATTTTCATGACAGGGGCAAGGATATCCAGAGTGTTAGAGATAGACACATGAAAGTTAGAGAGGGCTGTGTCAGGGTGTGACTCAGCCAAAGGTGCAGGAGGAGGAGAGAAATTAGCGGCAAAAGCATCAACTGGCACACACTTCATGGGTCGGATGATCAAGAAAGTAGGTGGCAGTGCTGGAGTCGGCTTGACCTGTGGGGAAGAGAGAGATGTGGGAAGAAAGGAGAAAGTGATAATTCCAAGAAAGAGGAGTAGTGAGAGGTGAACATGTGGATGTTCAAGTCTCCAAAGAGGAGAAGTTGGGAGTTAGGGGCAAGGAGCGAGGAGGAGAGGTCAGCCCACTCAGAGAGGAAGAGGGCGACTTGGCCAGGCGGCCTGTAGATAGTGCCCACAGTGAGAGAGAGGCCAGGAGAGATGGAGAGCCTGCAGACCAGGCATTCAAAGGAAGAGTAGCGCTGCTTTGGAATGATGGAAGCAGGGACCTACTCTGGGAAACTCACCACCGGGACTGTTGGTTCTGGGTTCGGAGAGGATCTTGTAGCTATCAGGAAGGAGAGTGTCGAAACGCGTTACAGAGCTGGCCGTGAACCAAGTCTCAGTGAGACCGAGTACATCCAAACCAAGCTCTTCCAGGGGATGGCAGATGACAGAGGAGTTTTTGACAGCTGAACGAGAGTTGAGAGTAGCAATGTGGAGCAGGTTGCCACATTTCAAGGACTCTCGGGGAGGGGTACAGGCCAGAGGTACACCCTGCGGAAATGTTGGAGGTGCCTGAGGATGGCAGAGGAGGAAGGAAGCGAAGGCAGGGTAGTCAGAGAGGGAGAAGGGAGTGCCAGAGGGGTGGCAGATGAGGGAGGCAACACGGTGGCCAGAGAAGCATCAGGGGGTGCCGAAGAGGTGGCAAAGGAAGGAGGCAGCAGAGGAGCCAGACAGGGGTAAGAAGGGATAGCAGGAGAGGAAAGGAAGTTGATAAGGCACAGGAAGCATCTATCAAAGAGGAGGAGATTGGCCTGAGGGCCCCGGACCAAGACAGTGCCATTCAAGTAGAATTAATGATGGTCTTGGAGGAGTGGAAGGGGGCAAGGAGGGAACTAAACCAAAACACAGGTCAGCAGGGAACCTAGAAGTGAAGAATACAGGCAACTGCAATGTGGATAGCAACACAATATCAAGAACTGTAGAGAGCAAACACCAAGTCAATATAATCAACAAAACAGTCAAAAAGGCACAGAACACAACAAAAACCTAGAAGAATATTGTAGGCAATAGAATGTAATTCCAGAAAAACAGTGGAGCACGAGACAGTGTCAGAATAGTACACAATAGATCGAAGAGGGAAGGGCTGAGATGCGAGAGGAAGGGAAACGTAGGAGGGAGGTAACGGAACAGGAAGCCGGGACCTATGATGCGAGGGAACACTCACGTCCAAGTTGTTGCCTATGTTTTAGGCACAGCACACTACAACGCACACAGATTCACAGTGGGAGGTAAAGCCGGCGGGATACCGCCCAACGCAAATAGCGTTAACGCAACCCGGTCTGACGCTATTAGCGCTGGATCCCTAGTTGTGGTGGGTCCGTTAATCCCCATTTATAGTGGGTCCATTGGACCCAATGGTGCATTTTCGTGCTGCAGTAATTGCGCAGAAAATGGGCGGAAAGTCGGCAGATTTACCTCCAGCTCTGAGCTGGTAAATCTGACAACTTTCCCGCCAACATAGCTGAGCGGAGCAGTAATGCAGCGGTAATAGCGCTACTACTGCATTTTTACCGCTCCGGCAACTTGTGATGACCCCCTTAAACGTTTACCCTGAGTTTAACGCTAGACTTTAAAGTAAACATAAAATCAATGCTACTAGCTAAAATGCCAGCCTTTAGCCTAAAATTCCAGGGATCTAACAGGGATCAGTGAAAATTATCCAGAGGTGGATATGTATCACTAAAGTCACTTTGTGACAGCTCCAGGTGAGTTCAAACGTTCCCCATCAGAATTAACAGGACAAGGTCAGAAGGCACAGGAAAAGGAAGGTTGGTACTAGTTCTACCCCAGAGGTGCAGAAAAGACAGCCTCCATTCCATGGCACACCAGAGGAGCATCCTACACACAGCAGCTCCAAGAAGCGATGCAGCCTGGTAAGATTCAGGTCAACGCAAACTAATAGCAAAACGAGGTAAGGGTTACCTGCAGAGACCTTTGACCATGGACCGCGTCTGCACGGTGTGCTACAACACGGGCTAGGCGAGCCCAGTCCCACCCACTCAGTATAGTTCATACTTACCTGGTGTGCCGAAACAGGCCATCCTTCTTTCCGCCACACAGTCCATACCAGGTGCGTGCCGCGTTCATCAGACGGACCAAGCGGGATCACTCGGTTCACCAACCATAAACAATCAACAGAAAATAATGGGGAGCCCAAGCCAAGGCCAGGGTCCCTCAATTGTGCGGTGTTGTATGATATCCTGCATCCTCATGGCAGCATGAGGGGGCAGTGTTCGACCATCTACGGAACCACGCTCACCCAGTAGCCCACCCTCATAGCTACCAGGTGGGTGTGGCTTCAGGGCCTTCACTCTGTCCACCCAGTAGCCCTCCCTCAGAGCTACCAGGTGGGCGTGGCTTCAGGGCCTCTGTCATGGGAAGCAGAATATCATACTGTACGGTATAATATACGGCTTCCCATGTTAGAGTGAAGGAAATGGTGACTGCTTTTTCTATGCTTGCCGTTGTACACAATGGGCCTCATTACAAGTTTGGAGGTACCTTGCCTGTAATGCAGGCAGGCTAACTCCAAACTTGCAATAAAATCTGGCACCCGTGAATGGGCAATTACCGGGTCATGCCGAGTTTGGCGGACCCGGTAATTGCCGATTCACGGGTGCCGGCAGTAAGGGACTCTCCATCCCCATGGGGAGCTCCGATGCACCGGCACTGTTAAAACAAAACAGTGCGCTGGGACTAGAATATTACGTCTGCACGTAATACCTTTTACTTATGCTCTGCAAGCTAGTCTTGGAGGAAAGATGGGGGCACCAAGCAAGCTCTGCAAATACACAATCTACTTCCAAACGTCCACATCCAGGTCAATGGAAGAGTTGTATTAGCTCAGTTTGTACATGTGCATTTATAAACCAGTTATGAACGTATTGGGTGCGTAGCTGCTAGGTTCTTCCCAGCCATTTTTGCTGTATACTTTGCTAGTAAGCAATAAGGACAGCACATAACTTGAGAATCAGGAATGGCAGCAGGGACTTTCAACTTTTTCAAATGAAAGGGGTCTCAAACCTCAGGTGGCCCACAGCAACAGCCCCCATATAGCCACTCAGCAGTGTAATAACACAGCAATATATTCCTTCATATATTTCTAACTTTCTGGGTCTAACAGTGTGTGCTTTGTAGTATTCGCCTTAAAAGCTGCTGCTGGAGCCCGTCCTGCCGTCACTTCTATTGAGGAAAACAGAAGTATTATCACCTACTTTCAACACTGTTTCCTCCACGTCAACCACTTTCTTATGAAGAAGGATCATTCACAACTATTCAGCAGTCATTCAGTGTTTCAGCTCCCTGCTGGCTCTTGATAATTGCCGTCTATTAACCAATATAATGTATGCCCTCCTCCCTACAGGAGCCTAAGACTGATTTCTGCTCTAAGCAAGGGGAGCCCCCAGCCATCATGTTGAAATGGTCCCCCACACATCTTCACTCGGGCCGGCAGAGAATATTCCATTATGTTTAGAGAGGATATTTTATCGGACCTATATGCACCACTACATTGAAACAATGGTGCCCTGGAAAATCATGCCGCATGTCACAGCGTTGAATACTATGCACATGTACAAGAGGCGCAGCATTCATACACTTACAAGAACAGTACAAACAATTTTGATAGGGGGGGGGCGGTAAGATATCATGACCTGAACGAACCTACGGTAATTTGCATTCCCTGCCTTCCTGGGGTTAATTCACACTAACACAAGTGGTCATCCTGTTTTATATTTACTCAGGTCCTAACCAATGTAGAGGCACCATCTATCCCCTCCCTGGACACCCCCCTGTTTGTTTGTTTGTTTTTTTACTTATATTGCGCACCAGACCCGTGGGTATCAGGGCGCATTGCATAAGACAGGTTGAAGCTTTGTTACAAATAAGTACATGTACATAATACAGAGTATGAAATACAGGGTACGGTGAAGGCAAATAGGCATAAAATACATAATAAAATACAAAATACGTTTTTAGTTATGCAATGTCATATACAAAGGTGTCACAGGAGAGGAATCAAAGGTAGTCTGAAGAGGGTCTGCATGGTTACTGAGCATGGTCTGAGTCTTTGAGCCAATTTATGAGATTCTGCCGGAACTGTGGGTAGGATTGATCTACTTGCAGGGGCGGGGGTAGGGAGTTCCACAATTGAGCTGCCTTAACCGAGAAGCTGCGACCCCCAATTCTAGAGAGTTTAAATCTTGGGACCGAGAGACAATTAGTGCTCTATAATCTGGTAGGTCTTATAGATGTTTTTCTAGTGAGTCTCTCAGTAGGATAGCAAGGTGCCACATTATTTAGACATTTGTATGTGAGAGAGGCCACTTTCAACTGGATTCTATCATTTGTGGAGAGCCAATTGTTTGATCTTCTCGTTTCAGAGATATGATCTGTCCTTGAAATTCCAAGTGCGGCTCTAAGAGCATTGTTCTGGAGGAGCTGGATTTTCTTGATAATAAACTTGTTGGCCCCAATGTAAAGAGCATTACAGTAGTCCAGCTTACACAGAACAAGTGCTCTAGCTAAGGTAATGCAACTGTTATTAGACAGGAAAGGTTTCCCTGGTCTGATCAATTTGCAGGTGTATGCTGTGGCGGATGCCATTGCATTAATCTGTTTATTGAAGGAAAGGGTTGAGTCCAGGTAGAAACCCAAGGTTTAACCTCACTAGTAACCGTGATGGGGTTACTTTCAATGTTGAAGGTTGAGTATTTGGGTCCCAATTTATTGAGAGTTGAAGAGGTGCCCAGGATAATGATGTCAGTCTTGTCATCATTCAGGCATTGTCCGTGGGTAGCCATCCACTCCTGGATGATGAGATAAACCTTGTTCACCAAGGCCAAATCCTTGTCATAATCACCAGTAAGTGGTAAGAGAATCTGAGTATCATCTGCATAGTTAGTGTAGGTGATACCAAGATGGTCCAGATCATCGAAAAGGGGCTTTGTGAAGATATTGTACAAGGTAGGGGAGACACATGAGCCCTGAGGCACTCCGCAAGTCATAAGGATGGGGTTGGCCGGCGCAGAGGGGGAGAAGACGTCATGGTCGTGTTGTTAATAAAGGATTCAATCCATACTATAGCTTCTTTAGAAAAGTGCACCCCACCGAATCCAGATGGCTGCAAAGGACCCCGTGATCCACAAGGTTGAATGCAGCCGATAGGTTCAAGGGAAAGAGTAGGGCTGGTTTCCCGTTATTCCTGAGATCGTCAATTTGGGCTTTTAAGTATATTAGGTCTGTTTCAGTCCCATGTTGGGGGCGAAAGTCTGACTGGCAAGCACCAAGCAAACAGTTACATTCCAGATGTTTCTGTATTTGTAAATGGGCCATTTTATCTATAATTTTCAGCAAGATGGGCACTGTTGTGATCGGTCGGTTTTTTAAGTTGAGGGAGCACCCAAGATTCTTTCAGGTTACTTGGTATGGTACCAGAGGAGAATGAAGCATTTATAAGTTTCGAGATAAAAGGGGCCAGATCCCTGGCAGCGTCCGTTGTCAGTTGAGCAGTTGATCTCTCTGACAATTAGAAGGTTTGAGCTTTAGGATAGGCTTTTCAGTCTCGATGATAGAGACTTTAGAGAATTTAAAGCGGGGGGGGATAAGCCATATCTGTAGATGGTGTGGTAGCGGTTTTAGGGGAAGTAGTTGGGATTAGTGACGCTTTTCTCTTGGCAATTTTGGCTCTTAAGGTCGTAACTTTGTCAGGTAATGCTTGCTGTATGTTAGAGCACCAGGGTTTATCTTTCATGCAGTTGTCAGGTACTGGCATAGGTGCTTCTAATTCCTTCAAGATAACAAAAAGTTCTTTATACTTGAGTTGGCTTGTGAAATACTGGTATTATAAGCTTCTCGTTTAGCTGCGATTATTTCACTTTTGTATAGGGCAGATATTGTATGGAGGTTAATTTTATTTTCATCGGAGGGTAGTAGTTTCCAAGAAGCCTCACATTGTCTTCTTTTAGTACGTAGTGTTTTCAGGTATGGTGTATACCATGAGTTAAGGTGGGCTTTAGGCTTACTTAGTCACATTTTAAGAGGCACGATTGCATCTAGTGAGGTGGACATAGTTTAATTGTACTCGTTCACCAGAGCCTCAGGGCCCACATTTTCTGGCAGAGAATTGAGAGTAGGAAGGATCAGAGGAAGTAAGTTGTCCGGGGTAATGTTTGTTTTATTCCTAGTTGGTATGGGTGGGGCCAACAGGATGGTGGTAGAGGTATGTCGTTTAGTTGCCAGAGAGAATGTCACAAGGTGATGATGCTCTGTCCAGATTTGAGGGGAGATTGATGAAATGGTAGCATTGCAGTTATAGTCTGTTACCCAATCAAGTATTCTCCCTTTATTATGGGTAGGCTGGAGCACTCTCTGGGTGAGACCAAGGTCAGTCAGAATGTTCACTCTAGAGGCGTGTGGGTCTTTGGGGTCATTGAAGCCTAGGTTGGTTGATATTCCCTAGTAGGATGACTTGGGAGGAGTTTTTTAGATTGTTGGAGAGGATAGTAGAGATATCCTCCTCAAATGTTTCAATTGGAACTGGGTGTCTGTAAATCACGTGGATAGTGGGAGTCTGACAATTATAGATGGATAGTTTAGCTATGAGATTTTCACATGATTTAATATCAAGGGGAGGGGCTGGTCTTATCGAGAGATTAGATTTGACAATGAGGGCTATACCGCCTCCGCGTGCTTCGTTTCTATCAGCTCTTAAGATGGTGTATCCATTGGGAATGGCGAACATATGGGCAGGGCCTGCAGCAGCATGTAGCCAGGATTCAGTGATTGCTAGGAAATCATAATTTTCAGATTGGATAAGGTCAGATATCTCAGTGGCGTGAACAATCAATGATCTTGCGCTTATTAGGGCACCTGTAAGGTTAGGGGTAGTTGTGGTATCTGTACAGGGTATTCCTGTGGGTTGGGCCTTGGGGATAGTGGCGCGAATACGTGGTCTATTGGGGATAGGGTTGGTACTTGTAGCTTTTTGGTTGTTGCAGTAATTCGTTTTCTGATTGACTGGGTTCAGAGATCTGGTGGTAGGTTCATAGAGTTTCGTTAATCTAGAACATAGTCTAGAGTTCCTGGTAATTGTACTGCAGGGGTAATTTGGGGCTGGGCCTGAGATAGGGATGCTGATTTGTACCATAGCGGATGAGTTTCCTACTTTCATGTAAGTTAGATTTGGTGGGCCTTGGGTGAGAGGATGGCCGAGCCAGGTGAAACCTGCGAGGCTGATGAATGAGAGTAGGAGACCAAGGGCACTAAGATGATGGCTAGTAGTCAGCTTGCTGAAATAGGCAGATATGGTTGATAAGCGAGGCAGAGCTAAAGTAATAGCACTTCTAGGTTACCTGAGTAGACTAGACTGACAGTAGCATGGCTGAGAGTAATCAATTGAAATAGAGTGCCAATAAGAAGCTAGTACATGTAACAGATAGGCTAGTCTGACAATTACTAAATAGGCTAGTCTGACCAAAATCAGTTGGTTGAGGTGGCTTGGGCAATGCAAAGCAATACATGTAACAAAAAGGTTATTCTGGCGCTGGCTAACAATTGACTAAAGTGCCCAAGGCAAAAGCAGTAAAATACATGTGACACATAGGCTAGTCTGACAATTGCTAAATAGGCAAGTCTGACAGAAATCAGATGACTATGGTGGCTTAGGCAGTGCAATACAGTACATATGACGATTAGGTGAGTCTGGTAATGACGAGGGCAAACCAATTAACGGAGGATGGTTTAGGCAGAGCAATGCGGAACCTTAGGGGTGATAATCCTACTTATGGTAGGGTATAGGTACATTAAAAAGTTAACATTAACATAGTACACCATAGCATTATGAATACAAGTGGTAAATACGCACTATGCTGATCGATTGGTGTAAGAACAACGGGTAAGGGGTAGCGGGCATCTGGCCTGGAGAGGCAGTCCTGCAGGTGTTCAGGCTAGTGCAGATTATATGTTCGTAGGGTGTGCAGGTCATGGGTGTGGCCAGTAATCGAGTAGACGAATATTCAGGCACGTTAGATTGTTAGTGTGCCGGTCATTAGTAGACCATGCGATACAGGGCTCTTTCGTAACTGGGCCGATGCATTTTAAAATGCTGTGATATGGGCACCGCCGTGTATTAGGTATCGGGTTACCATACCTTTTCATTGTGGGGGTGTAAGTTATCATGGCCTAAACGCACCAATGGTAATTTGCATCCCTTGCTTCCCTGGGGTTAATATTGACACAAGTGGTCATCCTGTTTTATGTTTAATGTGGTCCCAACCAAAGCAGAGGCACTATTTAGCCCCTCCCGGGACACCCCCATACCTTTTCATTGCGGGGGTGCATGATATTATGGCCTGAACGCACCTATGCTAATTCACATGCCCTGTTTTTCTGGGGTTAACTCACACTTACACAAGTGGCCATCCTGTTTCATATTAACTCTGGTCCCTACCAATATAGGGGCACCAGCTAGCCCCTCCCTAGCCACCCCATACCTTTGGATTGTGGGGGTGCAAGATATCATGGCCTGAACACACCTATGTTAATTTGCATCCCCCGTCTCCCGGGGGTTAACTCACACTGACACAAGTGGTCATCCTTTTTTGTGTTTACTCTGGTCCTACCCAATGTAGAGGCAGCACCTAGCCCCTCCCTGGACACCCCCATACCTTTTGATTGTGGGGGGTGCATATCATCATGGCCTGATTGCACCTATGATAATCTGCATCCCCTATTTCTCTTGGGGTAATTCACACGAACACACGTGATCATCTTGTTTTATATTTACTCACGTCCCAGTCAATGTATTGGCACCATCTATTTCCTCCCTGGACACCTCCATACCTTTTCAATGTGTGGGTGCATGATATCGTGGTGTGAATGCACCTATGGTAATTTGCATCCCCTGCCTCCCTGGGGTTTACTCATACTAACACAAATGGTCACCCTGTTTTATGTTTAATCTGGTCCCGAAGTAGAGGTACCATCTAGCCCCCCCCGGACACCCCATACCTTTAGATTGTGGGGGTACAAGATATCATGGGCTGATTGCACCTTTGGTAATTTGCATCCCCCATTTCTCTTGGGGCCATTCACACTAACACAAGTGGTCATCCTGTTTTATATTTACTCAGGTCTGAACCAATTTATCGGCACCGTCTATCTCCTCCCTGGACACCGCCATAATGTTTCATTGTGGGGGTGCATGATATCACGTCCTGAACGCACCTATGGTAATTCACATACCCTGTTTTTCTGGGGTCAACTCACACTGATACAAGTGGTTATCCTGTTTTATGTTTACTCTGGGCCCAACCGATGCAAGGGCACCATCTAGCCCCTCCCTGGATACCTCCATAGCTTTTGATTGTGAGGGTGCAAGATAGCATGGCTTGAACACACCTATGGTAATTTGCATCCCTTGCCTCCTGGGGGTTAACACACACGGACACAAGTGGTCATCCAGTTTAATAGTTACTGTGGTCCGAACAAATGTATATGCACCATCTAGCCCCTCCTGGAACACACTCATATCTTTTTAATGAAGGGATGCAGGATATCATGGCCTGGACACACCCATGTTATGTTATATTATGTTATGTTACAGGGTTTTGTAAAGCACACAGTCACCCGAAGGCATCATGGCGCTAGAGAGAGGGAGCCCAAGAGCCAGGCAGAGAAAAGCAAAGGAGGCGGACAGAAAATAAAAACAATCCCCTGCCTCCCTGGGTGTAATTCTTAGCAACACAAGTGGTTTTCCATTTTTTTGTTTCCTCTGGCCCCAAACAATGTATAGGCACCATTTAGCCCCTCCCGGGACACCCCCATACCTTTTGATTGTGGGGGTGCAAGATATCATGGCCTGATTGCACCTATGGTAATTCACATCCCCTGCCTCCCTGGAGTTAATTTACATTGACACAAGTGGTCATCCTGTTTCATGTTTACTCTGGTCCCAACCAATGTAGAGGCACTATCTAGCCCCTCCCTGGACACCCCATACCGTTTGATTATGGGGGGTGCAATATATCATGGCCTGAATGCACCCATGGTAATTTGCACCCCCTGCCTCCCTGGGATTAATTTACATTGACACAAGTGGTCATCCTGTTTTATGTTTACTCTGGTCCCAACCAATATAGAGGCACTATCTAGCCCCTCGATGGACACCCCCATACCTTTTGATTGTGGGGGTGCAAGATATCATGTCCTGAACACACATACAGTAATTTGCATCCCCTGTTTTTCTGGGGGTAATTCACACTAACACAAGTGTTCATCCTGTTTTAGATTTACTCCAGTTCCCCTTAGGCAATGTATATGCATCCTCTAGCCCCTTCCTAGATGCCCCTAAACCTTTTGATCAGAGAGGTGCACAGAAGGTGGAACCAAGTGCTGAATAATCTGTGGATGACTTGGGTGCACTCTGTGTGGGAGTGGTAACCAGTGACTCCATAGGGAACTGTTATTTTGAGTGTATGTGAGATGGAGTGGTAGTGTTGTGGTGTGCAGGAGGTAGAAGAGTGTAGATGTCGAAGGAGTAGAGAAGGTTAAAGTGGAAATAAGAGGTGAGTGGTAGCAAAAGTGAGTGGTGTGTGGTAGAGAAGACAAAGGATAGGCACGAGTTGTAGACGGGCATACAAAGGGGTGGAGACGGTCATAGGTGAAGGACGGGAGTGTGAGAGATAAAAGAGCGAGGAGTGTGAGAAAATCGAATGGACAGAGAAGAAAAGAGGTGGAAGGAGATAGGGAAAAGGGAAAGAGGAGGAGGAGAGAATGGACAGTGTGGGTAGTAAGGGAAGGTGGGAGAGTAAGGGGGTAAGACTTGAGAGAGGTAGAAGACAGAAATAGAGAGTAAGGAGGCATATGGTCATGGAACAGAGTGATAGAGTGAGAGGGAGAGTGTACAGCCACCCAGTTCTATTTTTATGCAAAATACATTTCAGTGGAGGATCGCTTTTCTCCCGCAGATTCCTCTTCAGATAGATATCCATTACAGGGTCAGCTGCTCGCAAAATTTTCGACATGGGGCATTAGTGCACCTCGACTCAGCCGTCGATACCTTTTGACTCGATGCAGCGGTTGTAGACTCCAGATGTGACGTTGGTCACCCTACATATACCGTGTCACTATGCCCCTGTGCCTCAGTTCCTCCGTTTCTTTTTTCCACGTGCTCAGCACGCGGCTCATCAGTGCAACTCACTTTCACACAGAGCAATATTCTTTTCAACCTACGAATTTTCATCTTACTCAACAGGGTTTCAACATTAAGTTGGCTCCCAAGGTGTCGGGCTTCAAGCGGTGCAAAGACTGTAGGTCCAAGATGTCCATTACCGACCCACACAATGTCTGCGTGTGGTGCCTCGGCATCGGTCACGTCAATGAGGATTGCGGTTTTTGCATGAAGATGAACCCGAAATCACTACGCAAGAGGGCAGCTAAACTCATGTTAGGTTGACACCCATCAAAATCTCCAGCCAGCTTGATCGCCTGGTCATCGGAGCTCAAGACGGAGGGGCCCACTCCGACAAAGGATGTTAGGCACCATAAAGAGACCAAAAAGTGATCACATTTGCGCAGCCATTTCTCATCCTCCTCTTCCCATACAAAGAAATGGCGTCATCGACAAATGTACGATTCTCTTTCCTCTGACGTACACTTTAAGTTGGCTTCAGAGCCTACATCTAGGACTGAGTGGGAGGTTTTTAAAGAGCAAATGCTCGACATGTGTACGAAAGCAGCTGCCGGTAGGAGTGACTCCTCAAAGCAGCACGCTCCATCGGGTCCAGTGGTGTCCGGCCCCAAGGAAACCGTGTCGGCACCTGAGCCCTCGAGGTCAGTGCCGACTGCTGGCAAGGTATTGACACAGCTATCAGTGCCATCTGGTGCTATCTGCTGTGGATCCGTCGGCTCAATGTCTGACTAATCGTATATGCCTCAGTACTGATCTGATTTTTTTGACAATATGTCCTCGATTTTCAGTGATGATGATGTCCACGAGCCATTTGACGTTGATCTCGCATATTCAGGCAATGGAGGCACATATCTTTTCTCAGATGTGACTGATTTGATGGCCATGGCAGAGGGGCTCTGAGATGCAAGTGGCCTGGACACTTTGTCTGATGTGGAGACTCAGTGAGCCCATATTTATGGTCATGCAAATGCAAAGTATCGTTCCACAGGGGAGTGGATGCCCTAGGATGCAGTGTCCCAGCCAGACCTCTGTCATGATATGATCTGACTGACATTTTGGATGAGGGAGTCCCTACAGAAAGAGCCATACCTTTTACTATGGCCATTGCTGACCCCATCACCACCTTGTGGCTGAAGTCTTATACCACAGCACCTAAGCCAGCGAGAGGGGACCCAATATACCTCCCCTCTCATCCTAAACCCGAGGGGCTGGTTGTACAAGCAGCCACTGTTAATACTATACCATCAATGTCACCTTCCATTCGCCCTATGGACAGGGAAGGTAAGAAAGTAGATGCCCTGGCAAAAAAGTATTTTCGTCAGGCAGAATGGCCCTAAAGGCAATCAATGCATCCTGCGCATTTGCGAAATACAGCTGTGGGCTTTGGCAAACCATCAGGGAAGCTTCCCAGTACACTCCCGAAGTAGCAATGGAAGGCTTTTTGAGGATGGTTGATGATGGTTAAGAGGTGGCCCGGCAGTCATTGTCGACGGGCCTGCACGTTGCTTTGAGTTCTCTCCCCATGCTTCACCAGTTGGGGGACAGATAGGCAAGCAGTGGCCCCAATGGTGGGAGATTACCTCTGATGCCTGGGTTCTTCAGCTCGTCCAATGGGGGTATTGTCTGCCTTTTCTAAAGGGACCTCCGGACAGACCACCTCCACCTCCTCAACAACTGAACAGGTGCTCTGGGAAGAACTGTGAGCCCTGGGAAGAGGTACCTCCCGAGCAAACAGGAGTGGGATGGTATTCCCGATATTTGCTGGTAAACAAGAAAGGCGGAGGACTTCATCCCATCTTGGACCTTAGTGCTTTGAAGAAAATTCCTAAGGAAGGACAACTTCAAGATGGTGGCTTTGAGAGAAATTTTCCACGCTCTCAAGACTTCAGGATTGGCTGTGTCATTAGATTGCCAGGATGCACATTTTCACGTGCCGATCCACCAAAAGCACAGGACATTCCAGAGACTCCTCATAGGGGACAAGCACTACAGGTTCAAGGTGCTCCCATTTGGGTTGATCCTGCGTTCATGTGTTCCCATCTGGACGATTGTTTGATCCGAGGAAGGTCGGCAGAGCAGATTCTGTCACATCTTGAGGACACTTGCTCACTACTCCACAGGCTGGGTTTCTCCCTGAGCTTACAGAAGTCCCACACAACACCACCAAAAAAGCTCCAATTCATCGGAGAGGTCCTGGACACTGGGGTGGCAAGGGCTATTCCGCGAGGAGAGGGTCACCAGTGCCAGACGTATGGTTTGACTGTTCCAGAGGTGAACAGAAGGGAAGGACCAACCAGGGGTTTATTTGAGGTAGAACATTTATTTTCACATATAAAACAGAAAACACATTGAATTTCATCAAATCTACAAGCTAAGATGACAGACTGGACTGGCCCACCTAGCTTCGTTTGCTTGGCCCCTAGGAATATTCTTCTGCAAATGGAGAAAGGGAATTAACTACCCGTGGAGTTGAGCGTTAACCCCCCCCCACTCCCGCTGTTCTCCCCACTGATCACCTTTGATGTCCTCTCTTATAGTCTAACCTGATGGTTTGGAAAGATGAGCTCTCTATCCTGCATTGAGCGCAGGGGCGCGTTGATAACCAGTTGCTTCACTGGCTCAAAGGAATTGGTAAGTTCCATAACAATATTGACTCTGAGATTCCCGGCAAGACGCTGTAAGTATGTAGTTCGTAAGAGTTCAAATGTCTGACTTTCACTCTTGTCCGATTCCTTGCAGGTTGCAGCTTGACCCTAGCGAAGAGTTCCTCGTGGCAACCGGTAATATTCAGGTAAGGATTTGTATTATCCAACACAGTTCGATAAAATAATGTCAATATGTAACCTGTTGCTTTCTCCCTTATTCAGGCGCTGAGAGAAAGTATGAAGTCTCGGGGAATAATGCCTTCCGCAGTAAAATCAGGTAAGTCTATTGTGGTGAGGAGGTTTCCCCTTGTTTGTCCCTTTGTTTCACCTTGCTGTCCTTTTGTTTCCCCTTAGGGGCTGGGGTTCGGCGAGGATGCAGTGGAAGCTGCGCCCACCCGTGAAGAGGAATAGTACTCCGGGTGGTAAAATCAGATAAGTCTATGGGGGTAACTAATATTGCCTCTGTGTATTCCCTTGGCTCACCTTGCTGTTCTTGTCTTCTCCTTAGGTTTCTGAGTGCGGCGGGAACATGCAGAGGATGCAGTGGAAAGTGAAGATGCTGCGAAGGCCGGTGAGTTCAGCGGGCGCTGCAGCAGGCGAGGCGACGTGCATAAAATAACTTCTTTCTTCCAGCTCAAAGGTGCGATGGATCGGGAATTCGGGTAAGGATCAAAGGTATTGCTCTTGTTCTAACCTTTTCCCCTTCTTTCTCCCTTTTTCTAGGAGCTCCAGACTCGAGGTGGGCGTGGCAGAAGACTGGATGCAGACTTGCAGGCATGGTGAGCGTTACGCTGCTGGATGCAGAATAACGCGAAGCGTGTACTGCTCTTTGTGCGTGGTTTAAATAGCCTCCAAAGTAGTCTCAGGTAAGTATTCCTCCCCAGCCCCACCCGAGTAAAAAAATAGTCCCTAGGTAAAGTAGTCCCTTCCAAGCCTCTTTTGGCTTGGAGCTCTTGCAACATGGTCTGCATCAGGTGAGTTTGCAGCATGGTCTGCATTAGGTAAGTTTTAATCTATGAGCCTGGCGCCCATTGCTGTCCATATCCAAATTGTCCCCTGAAATCACACAAAGTACTGAGAAGAAGAAGATGCCTCAGAGAGTAATACAAACTACATATAGGAAATACTATTATAGTACGGGGACGAAGAAGAGGGATCCTGATGTCTACATGGCTGAAGGTCAGGCATGTCCCAGTAATTAGTCTAGTTGGAATCAGGCAAACCAGGCGAGTGAATCACATCTGAAACCCTTTGATGGGGCGGCTCAGGTGTATAAAAGATAACCAGATAACCAGATAACTTAGAAAGCAGCAGGAAGGCCAGTCCAACCCGCAAGGAGCCAAAGGGGAATGGAACGCCGAGACGCTGAAGGACTGAATGGTGAAACAGAGTGGAAATGCTTGGCGAGGGAGCTGTGTCTCCAAGGAGCCGGTGAAGGTGGGAGAAGGGAATAGTGGAGAGTGTTGGTCCCTTCGCTGTGGCCAAACAGTGCACATTCCCGTGAATGGAAGTTCCAGTCCAGGGGTGCCTGAAAGTCAGACGGTGACACCCTGACCTCAAATACAAGAAATCATCCCAACGAACAAGCTAAAGAAAAGAGCCCCACCACCGGTGAGTTTTAGAGAATGTGAGAAACCCGGTGCGTGTATGAAAGTGGCTGAGTTACATTGTATCAGATTGGACGCATGCGATCAGCACATTCTCGAAAGCCTCTGATCAAAGCAGACGAACAAGCCAAAATGAATGCAATGTTAGAAGTGGATTTTGTAGAAACAATATATCAGAGCTGTCATGTCTAAAGGAATTATACATGTTCAAAAGTCAATCAAGGATACTAAGAAAATAATATGAACTGTTAATGCTATGAGAACAGGAGCTGTGAACGAACAGCCGAGGGGAGCCAGTGAAGTGTGAGCAAAATGCTGAATGAGCAAAAGTAAACTGAACAAGTGGAAGTGAAGGCTGCAAATGAAAGCAATAATAAAGTGGAATGTGGAAAAGAGAGCCAAGGAAGTGCCAAGAAAGAGAATTAATTAATCTATAAACTTGTGAGCTTCTGAGTTGGGCATGAAATGCCAAACCAATCTAAGCCAAGATAGCAGAAAGCTGCAACAAAGGTAACTGGTTGCGTGATCTGTAATGGGTGGGCCGTGCGGCTTGTCAACTGCGCCTACAACAGGAATTCCCAACAAGTCCAGGACAATTGTGAACAACACCCTGAAACAGGATAAAGCTGAACATTGTGTGGTTGTTTTGTGAACTAATGCTTGAAGCTTGAGGAAGGGAAACCTACGCTCCTTTGGAACATAATTTTGTAAACCAGTACTATAAGCTTAGGGAAGAGAACCATGAGATCCTTTTGAACTTTGTATACTGAAACCAAGTGTGCTTGAAACTTGGATAAGATAAACCCATGTCCTGACAGAACATTTAAAACCCATAATTGTTGGAACTGTATCCTGAACTTGGCTAAAGGAGTTAGAGAATGCTCCAGACCTTTTGTTGAACACTACTGAGAATAACCTTAGACTACATTTTTGTACTAGACGTGAGGGCAAGGATAGGTCTTGACACAGGCAGAGTTTTGATTTGGACTTACAGACTTAGATTTTCCTTAGTTTCTTTAGGTAGGGAAATCCCCACTATAGCTATAGGGCAAGATAGAATGTACACCCATCCTGATACTGAATAAAGATTCTATTATTGAATTCACAATATGTTGTCTATGTCATCTCTTGATATCATGCCTGTCTCACAGAGCTCATTCCCCCTTTGCAGGGAGGCGATGCAGCGGTGCTTCTGGCTGATGGAGAATCAGATGTCGGTCTCAGGCAATGTGTCCAGCGGGGATGGAGAACAGATTAGCGGATGCTCTCAGAAGGCAGAGCACAGTCTCACACGAGTGGGAACTGTGCCAGGAGGTCTTAGAGGAGATCTTTGCTCAGTTTGGTACCCCGAAGGACTGGTTTACCCTTGGAGTCCAACTGACAAGTGCAAACAGTTTTGCTTGAGGGAATCCCTGGCAAGAAGTGTACTGGGGGATGCGTTCCTAGTGGAGTGGGACTTCGACCTCCACTATGCCTTCCCTTTGATTCCCGTCATTCCATGGGTTCTCAGGAGAATGAGAAGGTTTCAAGCAACTATGATCTTGATCGCCCCAGAATGGGCGAGGAGAACATGGTACGCGAACCTTCTGGATTTGACCATCTGCACACCTTTCCAGGTGTCTCGTCGGCCAAATTTCCTATCCCAGTCAGAAGGGCTGGTACTACACCCGAACTTGGAATCCCTCAATCTACATGTGTGGCTCTTGAGAGGATGAGATATGATGACTAGGACCTCTCACAGGAGGTACTTAAGGTGCTGCTGGCTGCAAGCAGACCCTCCACAAGATGGATGTATGCGTGCGGATGGAGAAGGTTTGAGGCATGATGCAGGGAACATGGGATGGATCCTATCTCCTGCCCCACCACTGCAGTGATGGAGTTCTTTCCGTCACTGGCCTCGTCAGGCCTCCAGGTTGCAACAGTCAAAGGATACTTGGTGGCTTTGTCCGTTTACAAAAGGTCTCCGTACCAAGGGTTTTTCTTTACGATCCCAGTCATGGCCCAATTCCTGAAAGCTCTTGTAAATAAGTTTCTGCCTGTTCCTTTTGTTGTCACAGACTGGGGACATAACTTAGTTCTCACTTTCCTCATGGCGGCTCCCTTTGAGCCTTTGCATTCTTGCTCCATTCGCTTGCTTACACTGAAGACTGCTTTTTTGCTGTCCATTACCTCAGCCAGACGGGTCAGGGAGCTGTAGGCCCTATTGTGTAAGCCAGCATATCTCCGCTTTTTCAGGGAGACTGTTTCTCTTAATGTACAACTGGGATTTTTACCCAAGGTTGTGTCTGAGTTTCATCTGTCCTAGTTTTCTACCCATCCCCTCATCGCCCCAAGGAGAATGAGCGGTTCCATAGGCTAGACCAGAAAAGGGCTGTTAGCTTTTATGTTGCTAGAACGGCAAAGTTTAGGAAAATTGACCAACTGTTTGTAGCCTCGTTGGCAAGACAGGGTTTGACTCCAAATAATTCTTCTCTAGGTTGATTTACAGTTTGCATTTCAGAATGCTATCTCAATGCAGGAAAGGAATTACTTTCGGGCATCAGCGCTCACTCCAATAGGGGTGTGGCTAGGGATGGGGCTGCCTCTTCAGCTCTGCAGAGGGGTGTGCCAGTGATAGACATCTGCCGAGCGGTGACTTGGTCTTCACTGGATACCTTCACCAAACATTGCTACCTAGATGTTGCATGCAGAGCTGACACTCGCTTCGGGAGAGCGGTTTTGCAGAGTTTCCTGGTGTTAGGACTTTCATCCCGCCTCCTTAGTACATACTGCTTGGGGAGTCTATCTGAGGAGAAATCTGTGAAAGAAAAGCAATCCATTGAAGGAGAAATTAGTTACCAGTAATGTTCTTTCTATGGATTCTTCTCCCGCAGATTCCTCATCACCCTCTCAACCAACCCGCTGTGAAAGCTCCTGCAGTTTGATGAATACCTTCTTTACAGAAAGAATGAGGCAAGCTCCGTGTCAAGGTCTGTCTTATAACTTCTTTGTGTTTTATGTAATATTTTATGGTTCTGTTTTTCACCTAAAAAAACAAAAAAGAAAGAAACAACCTCATTGGGTGAATCTTTTCTTTGATTTGTGGCTGTTTTAGCTGAATCGTTACATTATTCCTCCACAGCATCTGAGCTCGGGGGCAGAAAAGGTGAGGAACTGAGGTACGGGAACGTAGTGACGTGGTAAGTATGACGACAGACATCACGTCCAGAGTCAACGACCGCTGCATCAAGTCAAGAGGGATCGAAGGCTGAGTTAAGGTACACTACTCCCCTTGTAGAAAGGTTTTGGAGCAACTGACACTGGAATCTGATGAGGAATCTGCAGGTTAAGAATCCATACAACAAACATTACCGGTAAGTAATTTCTCCTTCTGCACCAGTTAGGCTGCAAGCGATCATTGCCCCATATAACTATGATAATCTGTATCTCCTGATGCAAAGGGGTACCCACTTATACCACAGGTATGCCTCTTTTCAGTTTTTCTGATTGCCAAAAGATGGTCTGAACTACGCTGCAACAACCATACATTCCATCATATTTGCACACATACATTTATCAAATCCATATGCCAAATGTATCCCCTATCGTACTCTACCACCCCAATCTGGGATTACTTATATTCTTATCCACAAAACTCTACCCCCTCTTAATTCATCCTTGTCCAGCACCTCCTTTGCCACCTCCTTTCTATTCAAAATATTTCTCCCTGAAGGCTCTCCATTCATACTCAATATAATTTTCGTTATCATATAACATAGCAGTGAGTCTTTCCTTTTCAAATATGTCTTTCCCATTCAGTGCCCGTTCTCTCTTGGTATGTAGACCATCTCTTTTCCAGTAAGTTGCTAAGCACACCCTCGCTGCCAGCAGAAAGAAATGTCTCCCATCATATGTGGAAGATGCCTCCATTCATCATCACCTCCCTTAAGACCAAACAGCATTACAGTGGACTCTTCTCTCTGAAGATACCATCTAGTTCTTGAATCCAGCCTAGAACCTCTTTCCAATAGGCCTGGGCTCTCTTACAGCACCACCGCATGTGCCCGAAACAAGCTAAAGCCCTACAGTTCCTCCAACGCATTATTTTATTGCTAGGATGCAAGATGTCATGGCTCCATACGCAATCATTATAATCCACATCCCCTACTCTCGAGGAATTTATCCATAATTACACCTCGACTAGCCTGACCCAATGGATGGTAAGTACTAAGCTGACTGCTTCCTGCCTCCCCCACACATTCCCACATCTTTTTGTTTTGTGGGGTTTCAAGATCTCAGACCCATGCACGGAAATGATTATCGGCGTCTTCTCACACAAAAGGCGTTAACCCACAGAAAGACACCATGGGAGCCTGTTACATATGTATTTAAGCCCTAGGGGAGGGTCCAAACCCTCCTGCCCCCTTCCAAAAACCCCTTAACTTTTTATTTTGGGGATGCAAGATCCCATAGCCCCATACACAACCATGATAATCCGCATTTCCGCCTTTTAGGGGTTGACCCACAGACAGACACCAGGGTAGCCTGTTTTATATTGATTGGAATCTCAAGATATGTGTCTGAATCATGTAGCACTTTCATGAATTACCCCCACCCTTTTTTATTGTTGTGGTTCAAGATATTATAGCTTCTTAGGAAAGCCTTAACCTCATTACAGTGATTGGACCATGTCATGCAAAGCAAAAGAAAGCAATGGAATAATGTATGCATACCACACCCCCTTAAACATACAACACCTTTCATACCTCAGTCATACTCTATCCATGGGTGCCACGATAAGAGTTAATAGTAGATAATGGGGTAATGGGTTAGTCATCTGTAGTAAGTGGTATACAGACAGGGTGGTGGACCAACAGAACAACTGCCAAATAAGTCAGGTATTAAGGGTATTTATTGTAGATGTCAGGATGGATATGGGGTAAATGGGCATGGGCACTGGGGTTGTTCTCATTCGATCAGATTTTGTCTTACAGCCTGGTATTGGGGGTTGAGCAGGACTTCTATGTGATTGTGCACAAAAACACCGACCTTAGAAGAATCTTCTCATACCGTGGTACCATTATTAGAGGAGGTGACCAACATGGGTACCCAATACCTGCCCCCGCAGGGATAGGTGTGGAGGGGAAATCCCTGGAGCAGATAGCAAGGCCCCACTGTGCAACTCAGAAGGGGATCGTACAGTTTGTGCAAACTTTCCAAGGTCTCTAGATTGTGTTAGTGAGCTACGCCCTGTCTGGAGCTTCAGATTATATCTGAATGAAGCCACTTGGGCTCTTGCATGTCATAAACATCCAAAAGTGGATCTCAGAATGTAGAGCCACTAAAAGGGTCTTGGATAACAATGTGCCTGCGTAGATGAAACAGATGGTGCAGCCAGGGCAATAATGCTAGGGTCTGAGCAGCTGCTGTGGAAAACGACAGAAAATAAATGGCCTAAGAACACCCCAAAATAAATGTGATCACATGACTTATGGTTGAATTGCAACTTAGCAAGAAATGTCTGGTCTGTTCCACCAGAGAGAAATAACTGATTTTAAGAGCATCATGTATGACCTGAATGATGGCAGTTTCAGTGCTGAAACTAGATTGTTAAGCACAAGAGGCTGTGTTAGTTAATCAAATCATGGAGTTGGTTGGCAACTGGCTACCGAAGGATTTTTCCAATGAATAGGAAGCTAAAAATCGGACAGTAGCTTACCAGATTGTCAGGGTTCAAGGTACTTTTTTTTAGGAGGGAGGATAATTCCTGTTTTACGGTCCTTAGAAAGATGCCTTGTGTGAGTGAGGTATTTACTGTTTTTAGGGCAAAGGATAAGGGTACTCCCCTTGATCTTTTAGGATGTGTGACGATCCTTCAGATGGCATCACTCCTCCCCAGAGGGGATCCCCTTTCCATGAGGTCAGGGAGGTGCGACCTCTAACCAGTAGACACCCTGGGTGTGGTAACATGCCGGAGGATCCCATGGGGAGGAACTGCCTTACTGGGGATAAAGACGCGAGTCTTAGATACAGTCACTTTAAGTCCCAAACCCTTGGGCTGATACCAATACCCCAGTTCACTGGATGTAGGGTAAAGTCTGAAACAATCTTTTAGTGTAACATTCCTGACAAATCTGATAAGATATATACATAGACAAAGAAAAGTCGGAAAATGCAACAGTCAAGCGGGAAGAACGCTCCACCAGCTGTAAGCATTTGGACCGACGTTACACTTGGGCTGTCCCTGCTACTTAAGCTAAACAGCAAAAAAGGAAATTATTCTAGCCAACCGATGATGAGAGTGGAAGCAAGAGATCTTTGCTGCAGTGTGGCCCATCCGGCTGGAGCCCGAGTGGCCGTGGTTTGCAGAGAGGAGGAGAGACCTGCAAGCAAGAGGGCCGCCGGCGAGCCTGTGAAGCTGAATGTGGCTCTCGGAGACTGCATAGAGGCAGGTCTCTGGAATTGCAGAGGTGAGCAGCAGATGCCCGAAAAGTGTCTTGCGGGTCAGTGTGAGGCCAGCATACTGAAAGTGGGGAGAAGCAAAGGTGCTGGCATGACCTGTAACTCGTGGATCATTAGGTCCAACAATAGCACGAAATCGCTAGTCTAATGTGAAGCTGCGTAGGTGACAGCAGTGAGAAGGAGAAAGACTAAGATGGTGGCGTGCGCTGTCATGGGTGGACCAAGCGGCCCAACCACTACGCCGAGACCTTCAAGCAGAAGAGTTGGTTGCAGAGAGGAGTAAATTGTGGAAGTAAAGTGATAGTGTACAGGAGGGCGGAGCAACCTCTGACGGGCCCATGGGATCAGAGCTCACCCTCGAGTACCTTAAGACGAGATAGCTGCACCTTGAGGTGGATGGGGTGCTGGTTTCACATACTCCAACACCAATAAATAGGGACAACTCAAGGATTTGGCAAAGAGACTGTAAACTTCATCAAGTTTTATTTCATGCAATGCTGGCACAGAGCACAAACAGCATCATGGTCAAGTACACGGACTCCAACACCTGAGGCTCAAAACGGAGCTCCCGCTTACAGCTCTCAGAGGGAGCATCCTGCCCCCACTCTCTCTACACAAGTCTAGGCAAAATCATCGTTAAGCATTCAGGCAATTATTTTTTATCTCAGTAACCCTTCAACAATGAAATACGTTCTGGCACACATCCTTGTTTTTTTCCCGATGCTCTGCCCTGAACATGGCTACTGCAGCTGGAACTTTTCGATAAGGTTCCAGACACTGCCCAATTAAATGTCTGGTTTCTGCCCATTTGTCAAATTTCTGATGGCATGGCATCCTTGAATATTTCAACTTTAGAATTACTTCATTCTACACACTCTGAATCATTACTTCATTTCACTTCGTTTAGCAACAATTTTAGTTACATGCATTTCCAGTAAAAGGCATTTGTCAGAGCTCTTTTCTGTCTGTGTACAGAAAACCCTATTATCCATTCTGTGCCTTGCCACCTTACCACATCATGATAAAGACATTTTCGACCTTATAAACACAACGCCCTTTAGACTACTATTATATACTAACATTATGAATACCATTTTCAAATAATTACAACACCAAATTAGTCCATACAAATTTCTCTACTTAGTTTTAAGTGGGGTGGATGCCCCCCACTGCATTCAGTTGTTGATTCCCTATCTTTATCTCAGCTCCTCCAGTACAATAGAAGAAGTGGACCCACGACTCCTGGCAAAACCAGTGAAGAGGTTCCCTGGAGAAGGTAACGGGAACCAAGTTAAGTCCGGGAGGGGGCGGGGAGAGTTGAGACTATACATTATCTTGAGAAAGTAGTTGATCATTTGTGTCTGCAAATCCCTGGGTAGTTCCACAAACGCGTGGTCCTGGAAAGTCAAGAAAACCTCAGGGATCATCTTCCTCATCCCAGTGGGATCCAATTTAAAGTATCGAATAACATAGAAGATATTGACATTTCCAAAAGCGAATTACAAGAGTTAATTTAAAAAAAATGCAGAACATTGAGGAACTAGCTAGGAGAAGGGAGGTGTTCTCATAGCACTTCTGAGAACTTTTGGTGGAGCTGGTTTGGTTACTGCAACTCTTTTTACTGAACTTTCAAGTACTTTTGTTTGGAAAGACTTTCACATCCAGGAGAAGGGAGCCATTCTCCTGGGCTCAAAAATTGCTTGAACTTTAGTTCTTATTTGCTGTAGCGACAGGGTAAGATAGTGGTTTTGACCAAGACAGAACTTCATCATTTGGACTCTACAGACACCCTGACGGACCTCAGTTTAGTTTCTTTAAGTAGGAAAGCCGCCTATAGAATAGGGATAGATAGGCTTGGTCTTTGGTTAATAAAGGTCTATAGCAATCACTATGACACCACCTGGTCAGCCCCGTCATTCCTTGCCGTCACAAATGGCAGGGGGAATCATCTTTGCATGCTAAGCGGTTGGTTTAAGTGGCATGAGGGCGACAGGAGTGAAGGTGGTCCTACATTGTGTTATAAGCTGTGGGGTTGAGAGAAGGGGGGAGTACCAGTTTGGGGTATTCATCAATTGTCATATGTCATCTTGTTGATTAAAAGGTTGTTCATAGCGTTACACTTTTTTTTAGAATCAGGGATTACTGGGTCGGGACGTGGGTTGAGGAGTTTTTGACTGCTGTGAAGGGAGCTTTACTCTTGTTGGTGGTGGACATAATAGTTGATGAGTAATATGCAGTTTTGGCTTTGATAATGAGAGACAGGCAAGTACTGCGTAAGGCCTTGAAGTGGAGGAGGGCTTTATTTCTCTACGTTTTACAGCAGTGTTTTTTGAGTGACTGAATAGTACGGTTATTGTTTATTTCTTCTGTGTACCAAGAGATGGCGAGTTTATCCCTGATGTGAAGCAGTTTAAAGGGGTCAGGTGAATCAACCAATTCCATTATAGTTGTTTGAGAGTTAATAAGGGACTGTCAACATTGGAGGATGGTGGAGTTAGAGTTGCTAATTTGTGTCTAGTGTTTCTAAGGGGAAGTCCTCAAGGGAAAAACTCAAGGACATGGTTGTTTGACAATGACACTTGTTGGACGGGACATTAGAAGTAAGGAGGATGAGGTTGGCAGCGTGGTCTGTCCCGTCATGTGGGATAGGGTTAAGACAGTGTATAGGAAGGATGCTCAGAAGACAAGGTGGAGTATATTTCCTCTGATGTCCATGGGGTTTAGCATTCATTGTTTTATATCCAAGGGATCCATGAGGTGGAGCTGAGAGTCCCTAGTGATGTTACCGGATCTGGTACCTGGAAGATTGAAGTCACCAAGGAAAATGGTTGTGATTGATGCTGAGGTGATATCAGAAGTGGTTTAGAGGAATGACCCACACCTGGGAGGTGGGTGATAATTCAGATGAAATGTAATGATATCTATATGCGATACTAGAAGGTGGCAATAGAGAAGCAATGAGGATTTCATGGCTGTTTAACTGAGCATGGTATAGGTTGAGTCTGATTTGTGGATAACGGCCACACCTCTCCTTACCTTCTTTGTGCGGTCAACATTTTGAATGCTGTACCCGGATTAGATGATAACATCAAGGACACTGGTAGAGTGGGGGGTGCCAAGTTTGAGTGATAAAAACTGCATTGAGTTTGTTTGTGGTGGTGAGGTTAGTGATGTCAACAGCATGGTGTATGGACTGGTGTGAATTAATAAGCATTATGTGGTGAGGGAGCCGGGAAAGTGCAAATGATATCCTAATGAGGGAAAGAGAACATGTCTGAGATTGAGATGATTTGCAGCTCAATGACGCGGCAAGCGTTTGTGAGTTTGTGTCCTCATGGGTTTGGGAATGGACTGTGGCTGTTGGAGACACATTGTACTATCTGCCTGTTGGAAAAGCAGTGGTGTCCGCTGTCCGCTCCCTAGCCATTACAAACAGGTGATGTTCTTGCCTTAGCGAAGGATGCCAGCGATGAGGACACTCGGGCAAAGATGGATATATGGAAGGGCATGTGGCTTGTGACTGGCTGGTGGGCTGGAGGCGACGGGGCTGGCAATCTGACACTGAGCCCAGTGCAAGAGCACGGCAAGGGAGGAAAAAGGCCAGGCCCTTAAGTAGTATCTAGCAAGGGGCGGGGTGAAAGGGGGAGGGGAGGTTTTTTAACCTCCTCGCTCCGGCGAGGAGGTAATGATATGAATAGGGCGCATCAGCACCCTACTTTCATTAAATGAGCCCACCGCCGCGGGTGCATTTAATGACAATGAGGCGCCTGCCATGCCTTCTACCACTACGCCAGCTCGGGTGAGCCCTTGAAAGACTCCTCTAAGCTGGCGTGGTGGGGGGCTAATGGCGATTTTTGTCATTAAAGGCGCCCGTGGTGGAGGGGCGCATTTAATGACAATAGGGTGCTGACAACAGCACCCTATTGCATTGAATGCACCCACCGCCGTGGGCGCATTTAACAGCAAAAGCCTGCATGCCGTGCCTTCTCCCACTACACCAGCTCGGGGGAGCCCTTGAAAGACTCCCCCAAGCTGGCGTGGCGGGTGCTAATGGCGCCCTGGGGGGGCGTGGCGCCCCGGGCTGTCACCTGGCTTGCCCTCCCTAAGGCCGACTCTGAGCACCAAGGTACACCAATTTGTCCCTACACTTATTCAAACTGTCCTATTGTAAGGCATACTTGCCAACATAATGTGGCCAAAAAGATGTAGGATGTTTCAAGTTTCAAAAATAATACTTTGCATAACAATTACATCACAGGAAAATACAAAACATAAATTGTTCGCATCACTGTTCAAATGTTTAAAATGTATAATTGTGAATGGTAAGTTAACACCAAATTGAATTACCTAACTTCGCAGAAGGTAATAACCCAGAGCTGGTATGCAACGTTTGCCACTGCTCTGTAGCAGCAGCATGGGCAATACTTATTTATTCCTGCAGTGCAAGATGAATAACTGAACAACATGGAGACTGATACCCTCCTCAGCCTGATATGCAGATGCTGTGTGATGGTGGTATGCTCTGTAAAAAGTAGTAGGATCTGTCACCCAAATCTGTAGGTGGTAGGACTGCTTAAAAAGCAGTAGCCTATTGTCTAAATCAGTATGGTTGGCAAGTATGGTAAGGGTGTAAACATAATCACTAATAAGCACTCCAATTTTTGGAGTTAAAGTCAGTGTGAGATTACATTACTTGCCAGAGATCACAAACTTAAGCTAAACAGCGAAACAGGAATTTTAACCCACACTGCAATTTGGGCACAGCAACCTTCTTCCACGCTTTACTTAGGACAAATGCCTACAATAATACTGTCCTATAGAGTTTACTTGCAAAATCCACAAACTACATAGTAAAGCATCATTACACCATGTAAATACGTATAGCAGCAGCATTTTGGGCTACAATAATATCAGTGTACCTTTATTTTACACATCCTGAATGGAAAACTATAAGATGCAAAAGGCAAAATATCTATTTACCCACTTTATTTTCAGCGCTTTACCTTTAAGACACAATAAAATTAGTTGTGTCATAAACTCACTTAGGTTTGGAGTTTCGTCAGCAACCTCCAGGGTGTTGTTATGTATGGTTTTCAGAATATTCAACTAAGGACATCAAAGCAAATGTTACTTTTTAGCATATCAAGCTATTAGCAAAGGGTGCTTTATTGTGTTGCTTGCTTTAACTATCACAGATTTGCAAGGTGACTGGTTGTCTTTCAGTTGGAAATTCACCATAATGCATAAGAAAAGCGAGCTGATAGTAGATTTGCCTCTGAAAAAACAAAACACGCCCAAAAGCATGCTCCTGATCCTTTGAAATGTTAAATAGCACAGAAGCCCCGCCTCTCAGCTAACATTGGGGGGTGGGGAGGTAGGTGGAGCATCAGCTCAGTCAGCTCAATGAAGTTGCTCTCCTGGCGTTGTATGATATTCAGCATCCCCACAGATGACAGGAATGGGAAGTGGTGGAGCTACAAAGATCATCACTGGCCAATCCCAGCAGCAGAACTGTTGGAGGGCGGGCTATCTGTATTTTCATATTTTATTTTTTACACAGTTGATACTAGTTCCCATCCGAGACACGGACCATTGGTTGTTAGGGCCGTTTCTCAGATGGGAAATAGCTGCATCAGTGTGAGTGAGCTAGTTCCCATTAGAGAAATGGCCCTTTTTGCCCCCTAGTGGCTAAGTCCTTTATAATAATGGGAACTAGCCCACTCTCACAGAGAAGGCTAGTTCCCATTAGAGAAATGGCCTTTTTTGCTCCCCTAGTGGCCAAGTCCTGCATAATAATGGGAACTAGCCCACTCACACAGAGAAGGCTAGTTCCCATTAGAGAAATGGCCCTTTTGCCCCTAGTGGCCAAGTCCTGCATAATGATGGGAACTAGCCTACTCACACTGAGAAGGCTAGTTCCCATTAGAGGAATGGCCCTTTTTACTCCCCTCGTGGCCAAGTCCTGCATAATAACGGGAACTAGCCCACTCACACAGAGAAGGCTAGTTCCCATTAGAGAAATGGCCCTTTTTGCTCCCCTAGTGGCCAAGTCCTGTAAAATAATGCGATCTAGCCTACTCACACTGAGAAGGCTAGTTCCCATTAGAGAAATGGCCCTTTTTGCCCCTAGTGGCCAAGTCCTGCATAATAATGGGAACTAGCCCACTCACACAGAGAAAGCTAGTTCCCATTAGACAAAGCGTTGATACTAGTTCCCATCCGAGAAACGGACCATCGGTTGTTAGGGCCATTTCTCAGATGGGAAATAGCTGCTTCAGTGTGAGTGAGCTAGTTCCCATTAGAGAAATGGCCCTTTTTTGCCCCCTAGTGGCTAAGTCCTGCATAATAATGGGAACTAGCCCACTCACACAGAGAAGGCTAGTTCCCATTAGAGAAATGGCCCTTTTTGCTCCCCTCGTGGACAAGTCCTGCATAATAACGGGAACTAGCCCACTCACACAGAGAAGGCTAGTTCCCATTAGAGAAATGGCCCTTTTTGCTCCCCTAGTGGCCAAGTCCTGCATAATAATGCAAACTAGCCCACTCACACAGAGAAGGCTAGTTCCCATTAGAGAAATGGCCTTTTTTGCTCCCCTAGCGGCCAAGTCCTGCATAATAACGGGAACTAGCCCACTCACACAGAGAAGGCTAGTTCCCGTTAGAGAAATGGCCCTTTTTGCTCCCCTAGTGGCCAAGTCCTGAATAATAATGCGAACTAGCCTACTCACACTGAGAAGGCTAGTTCCCGTTAGAGAAATGGCCCTTTTTGCCCCTAGTGGCCAAGTCCTGCATAATAATGGGAACTAGCCCACTCACACAGAGAAAGCTAGTTCCCATTAGACAAAGGGTTGATACTAGTTCCCATCCGAGAAACGGCCATCGGTTGTTAGGGCCATTTCTCAGATGGGAAATAGCTGCTTCAGTGTCAGTGAGCTAGTTCCCATTAGAGAAATGGCCCTTTTTTGCCCCCTAGTGGCTAAGTCCTGCATAATAATGGGAACTAGCCCATTCACACAGAGAAGGCTAGTTCCCATTAGAGAAATGGCCCTTTTTGCTCCCCTAGTGGCCAAGTCCTGCATAATAACGGGAACTAGCCCACTCACACAGAGAAGGCTAGTTCCCATTAGAGAAATGGCCCTTCTGCCCCTAGTGGCCAAGTCCTGCATAATAATGGGAACTAGCCTCCTCAAACTGAGAAGGCTAGTTCCCATTAGAGAAATGGCCCTTTTTGCCCCTAGTGGCCAAGTCCTGCATAATAATGGGAACTAGCGCACTCACACAGAGAAAGCTAGTTCCCATTAGACAAATGGCCCTTTTTGCTCCCCTAGTGGCCAAGTCCTGCATAATAATGGGAACTAGCCCACTCACACTGAAGCAGCTATTTCCCATTAGAGAAAGGGCCCTCCGACCTGGAAAGGCAGAAAGGTCCTCTCGGCTAATGGGAACTAGCCCACTAACACTGAAGCAGCCATTTCCCATTAGAGAAAGGGGCCTCCGACCTGGAAAGGCAGAAAGGTCCTCTCGGCTAATGGGAACTAGCCCACTCACACTGAAGCAGCCATTTCCCATTAGAGAAAGGGCCCTCCGACCTGGAAAGGCAGAAAGGTCCTCTCGTCTAATGGGAACTAGCCCACTCACACTGAAGCAGCTATTTCCCATTAGAGAAAGGGCCCTCCGACCTGGAAAGGCAGAAAGGTCCTCTCGGCTAATGGGAACTAGCCCACTCACACTGAAGCAGCTATTTCCCATTAGAGAAATGGCCCTCCGACCTGGAAAGGCAGAAAGGTCCTCTCGGCTAATGGGAACTAGCCCACTCACACTGAAGCAGCTATTTCCCATTAGAGAAAGGGCCCTCCGACCTGGAAAGGCAGAAAGGTCCTCTCGGCTAACCCACTCACACTGAAGCAGCTATTTCCCATTAGAGAAAGCGCCCTCCGACCTGGAAAGGCAGAAAGGTCCTCTCGGCTAATGGGAACTAGCCCACTAACACTGAAGCAGCCATTTCCCATTAGAGAAAGGGCCCTCCGACCTGGAAAGGCAGAAAGGTCCTCTCGGCTAATGGGAACTAGCCCACTCACACTGAAGCAGCCATTTCCCATTAGAGAAAGGGCCCTCCGACCTGGAAAGGCAGAAAGGTCCTCTCGTCTAATGGGAACTAGCCCACTCACACTGAAGCAGCTATTTCCCATTAGAGAAAGGGCCCTCCGACCTGGAAAGGCAGAAAGGTCCTCTCGGCTAATGGGAACTAGCCCACTCACACTGAAGCAGCTATTTCCCATTAGAGAAATGGCCCTCCGACCTGGAAAGGCAGAAAGGTCCTCTCGGCTAATGGGAACTAGCCCACTCACACTGAAGCAGCTATTTCCCATTAGAGAAACGGCCCTCCGACCTGGAAAGGCAGAAAGGTCCTCTCGGCTAATGGGAACTAGCCCACTCACACTGAAGCAGCTATTTCCCATTAGAGAAAGGGCCCTCCGACCTGGAAAGGCAGAAAGGTCCTCTCGTCTAATGGGAACTAGCCCACTCACACTGAAGCAGCTATTTCCCATTAGAGAAACGACCCTCCGACTTTTCTGCATCTACAGGCCAGAGGGCCGTTTCTCTAATGGGAAATAGCTGCTTCAGTGTGAGTGGGCTAGTTCCCATTAGACAAGGGGACCAATTCATCTCCTGTTGATCATCAACTTGTCCCGAATGTCCTCTTTCTGATAATGTGCAAAACAACACTTTATAGCCAACCCTCACAGTGCTGTAACAAACTCCTCAATGGTCTCACAACATTTCTGTTGTGTGATGGAAAATTGATAACAAGTCAAAATGTTATTCCCCTTCCCTCGTAATGCTTGTCCATCTTGGCTATGCATACATCAAGCTGGTTGCCCATCTTGATGCATTCAGCTTGTTTTAAGAAATTGTTGTCCAGCCCGACCTCGACAAAGAAACAGTGCCTCTTTCTTTTTACTCAAATAATTAGGACCATATACTGCTAACATATACTTCTGGAATCTTTCTTTCGATTTAATAACCTAGGAATAACCCAGTGCCTGGTATATTTCCCATAATCTTTGAATTCGTTTCTGTTGCTTCCCTATTTTTGTGCTCTTGGTATTTGTCACCTTGTTCACAGGGACAAATGTCTGTAATCTCCCTTTTAAGGTGCAATGAAAAAACACCTCTCAGAGTAACAGCCAATTGTGCTACGGCATGCTCCCTTCTTTATGTGTGCAAGTGTTTCTTTCGGTCGCTACAGTGCACGTGGGACAGGCACAGCACGGAGCGCAGTGCCCGCAGTGAAGGCCTTCAGCTTGTTACATAGCTAAGCAACAGACATGGCAACTCCTTATCATGTCTAAAATTGCCAGGTAACAACTTGCAACACCGGACGATGCGTCCTTGGATAACGTGTTCTGTCATCTGCATGCACGGCTATGCTGCTAGTGTGCTTCCTGTGTCCTCACAGGCTCACGCACAGCCCAGATAATCCCCAATACATGCCTGGAGAGTCCCACTGAGCCACCTTTTTGACTGTGCAACTAACCCTGTACCTGTTCAGCCAGGGCAACCACACTCAATGGCAAGTGCAGGCTCTTTGTCATTGCCGCAACTCATCACCAGTTAAGGAAGTGAACCAGAACACAGCCAGTATGTGTGACTTCATTTCTTTTAAGTTCATCTTTATGCTGTAACAACTCTCTCTGTCCTCACCCTTACACCAACCACCATACAACTTGCCTTGCATTCTGTTCTAGTGTTCTCTGTTCACATTCCACACCCATAAGATTCCCTCTGCTGACATTCCTAACACTGTAAGGAGTCCCCCTTTCTTCTAGAGCACTTTAATCCCATGGCCACTTTCCATATTCTAATATTACTCAACTAGAGTTGTATTGCCAAGTGGGAATGGTTCAGTTAGTCCCCCTCTAGTGCTCTATATGAGCATCGGTTGATCCTCCTCGGATTGACGACGCATTGGCCCTATTGGGCATGAAGACCATTTGTCTGTCCCGGGCTTGAAGATGCGCTGGCACTCCTGGGCTTGAAGACAAAGATAGGCCCTTCCAGGGGCCAGAAACTGATGATGTGATTCATCGGCAGGGCCAGAAACCGAGTAGAGGCCCACTCAGCTTGGTGTTGAGAGTTAAACCACGGTCAAGTGTGTTTACCCAGGGTACTGCACCCCTCCTCCTCTTTCCAATACCCCTCTCTACTTTTGATGGGCTAGGTATTAGGTTAAGATGTACAACAAGGCACCAGCTAGCATAATACTTAATGGACACAGGCTTTCGTCCACACCATTTACCTTATTTTCAGGGTCCACCTTCTGCACTTCTTCCTTCCTCCACCTTCCTTTTCATCCTCAGTACTTTCCAAAAATGTTCCTCCATCGGGGCCCCTCTTCCTACACCGATTTTGTCTGTACCTTTTAAACTGTTCTCCAAGTAATTTCTTCCTTTCTCTTGTGTCTCACCTTCCATCTCTGCTTTTCCCCCTTGCTAGTTTTCCCCTTTTCACGCTGCTCTCCGCTTTCCCTTCCTTTGACGCATCTTCACCTTCCTCTCCCATCCAGCTCAAGTCTTACTCTCCTTCAACTCCCTTCACCTTCCTCTTTTACTCCGCTCTTTACTGCAACGCTTGTTTCCAAACTCCCATACCAGGCCTTCTACCAAAGCCTCCCTGTATAGTCCTGCCCCTTTTTATACTGGAAAAGGAAAGGTGTTAATTAATGTGCCTAACTCCTTGTGTGTACGTGACAAAGTGATTGTATCTTCTGAGTAACTCGCCATCTTCAGATCTAGGGATTCGTATCAGTTATAAATTGTCAGCTGCCAACTTGAAGTCAAGCAGCGCTGTCATGATAGCTGCCTGACCCCACCATGGTGCCTCCTGCAGGCAGCTGCACAATAACTCTGCCAACCTTGAACCTCCTCATATGTCAACTTCATTGCATACCCAAGCTCAAGTAGGTCTTTTCCACAGTCCATCCTGCAGACTGTGTATTCAAATGTACTTTTAGTGGGATCAAAGACGATACTCACAAATCTTTTGACCTTCTAATGCAGAGTTGTTCATTCTTCAAAACTCTACCAGGTCTTGAATTACAGACTGGTACCTGGCAAAGGATAAAGTGGATAGGGTAGACGCCTTGGGAATACCTTATATACTGGCTATTATCTTTCTGAAAGTACAGGCCCCTCCAGGGTCTCGTAGCTCCATTCCCATATGTACACCTAGTAACATGGTCACAGTTCTCTCCTTTTTTATGCTGTCACTCAGTTCATTGTTGTACTCAATATGTAATTCTTTTCATTGACAGTTTCATATTTTAAGTCATTTATATTCCATGAAAGTATTTATATTGTTAAAGTAGGCCTTATTTTCATTTATTTTATTACTTGAGTTATCACTTCATGGTTCTTACATATTTATCATATTCAAGATTTATTATAACCATTTAATTGGACCAAAGTGTGAAATATCTTAGCCGTTGGCATAATTATGGATCTATGTGTTGAAATTGAACCTGAAGTAGTTGCATTTTTTCTAAATGTTTTGTACCATTTTTTTTAAATGTCAGATTTTGGGGTATGTCGGTTCCACTGCACTTGGGGATGGTGGACTCACATGGGAGACAGATGCCGAAGGCCGGGGACATCACCTCCAGCCGTCCTTGAGTTTTGGCTAGGCTACATTACAGCTTTTCCCTTCGTGGAGGTTTAGGCACACTGCCAGGGCTCCCTGGTGGGGGAAAGCTGTAACATAGGCCAGCCAGAGCTCCAAGATGGTTGCAGGTACAGTGCCCGGCCTTGGGCGGCTGTCTCCCATGTGGGTTGACCATCCCGCAGCCCAGCAGCGGTTCCAGGAAGCCCCAGAAGGGTGCCACTCCCTCAGGGTAGGTGACCCTGTCAGGGCTCCCTGGGACAGCCGCTGCACTTGGACATGGTCACTCCATATGGGAGACAGCTGACCAAAGCCAGGAACAAACTATCCTGGAGTTCTGGCTGGCCTGACTTACAGCTTTTCCCTCTGGGAAAGGTCGGGGAACCTGCCGGTGCTCCCTGGGGGTCCTGCTGCACTTGGGGATGGTGGACCCACATGGCAGTCATCCAAGGTCGGGGACATCACCCCAGACCATCCTGGAGCTCTGGCTAGGCAGCATTACAGAATTTCCCCTCAGGGAACTGATGGAGAACCTGCTGGTGCTCCTTGGCACTGCCGTTGGACTTGGGGGGATGGTCAACACTTTTTCACCCAGGTAGGTACACCCACACGAGGTACTGTTTTCATCCAGACACCTTTGGGAAGGTGGGCCATGTGTTGGCGGTATGTTTCAGTAGTTTCCAGGTTGGAAATGTCTGAAAATTGTGTTTATTTTCCCTAAAGTTCAGACTTTGCCGGGCTTTTGGGTAATAAGTTCTAGGGCAATTGGCACAAGTCAGACCTCTGTGGGTTCCTACGGGA
Organism: Ambystoma mexicanum; assembly: GCF_040938575.1. Lineage (NCBI taxonomy): Eukaryota > Metazoa > Chordata > Amphibia > Caudata > Ambystomatidae > Ambystoma > Ambystoma mexicanum. The sequence continues at coordinate 233,922,612 of NC_090921.1, forward strand.
GTCTGCTCTCCTGAAACACTTGGGTTACCAGTGGTTTAGCCTTTTCCATTTGCACCCAGGTAGTTGCACCGACACATGAGGTACAGTTTTCGTCAGGACATGTGTGTGTATGTTGGATGGTAGGACATTTGTTGTTTTCTCTTGGTTTAGCATTTTCATACATTTGCTATTGCACTTTGTTACACAACCCTTTAATTTCCCAAATGTGAACTACATGTATTTGCCGATTTAAGCACTGTATGCTTTTGTAACCTGCTCATGTCACCTACCCTTCAAAAGGGCTGCCTGTGCTCTTTCAAAAATGGTATGCTTGCCATTCCTCACATTTATTTTCCTTATTTACTCATGCTAAGTATGTCTGTTTAGGCCGTCAGCATAAAATTCCTGTGTACTATGGCTCCGTTTTTGGCTTATGGTACATGCGATTTCCTAACTGGAAAAGTCAGGGGAATGTAGCGGGGCACTGCTTTTCTCAATATTCATAGAAGCCATTACCTTACAGGTCTAACCATGTCCAGCACATACCTTTTTTAACTGTCATTTTTCAAATCTTTCCCCAAACTATGGGCATTTTCCCTACATAGATGTTGCCTCACCTGCACAAATCACTTTTCCTAAACTTGGAATTTTTTCTACTTTTCAGAAATGTATGCCTTGGTCTTCCCTTTCAGCTTTCCTACCCTCCTCTTCCATTCCGTCCACGCATGGACTATTGGGGGAGGGTGGGGGTTGGGGAGGGGTAAACTCGCATAGCTCTCACAAAATTGATGGTAACCTTATTTTTTTGGTTTTCACTCAACCTGTTCTTGAAAGCCTGGAAAATGGCAAATTCAGCACAGCAAATCATTTGTTCCTAGCTCTTACAAGGAAACACCCACAGGCTTCTTTGTACATAATTGTATTGGCATTGTCTGAAAAAACACGAAATGTGCTCCGTTTTCGGTCATTTTCTCTCACCCCCATACAGCAAACTAGGATTCCTAAGTGGCGTTATGATCACCTACATGTGGGAAGAAAAGGGGCCAAATTTGAGCGAGATATCACATGTAAATAAAGCATTACAAGGGATTGAATGGCGACATACCGAAACCACCAAAAAAGGGCTTGGCGCGCGGGGGGTGGGAGGCATTGGCAGTTAAGGGGTTAAAAACAAATAACACATTAGCTTAAAGAAATAGACAATTGGATAATTAAGTGTTTTTATTATGACAATTGCTTACACTGTAAAGCAACAAATAATACATATACATGTGTAAACCAAAGATCAAATTGGTGGAGCCATATGGAGTGAACCTGCTTTACCTGGGGGATTGGAAGGAAAAAGAAGCCGAATAGTGAAACATTTATGGAAAAACAGTTCTCAAAACTACACATGAGTCGCTGCAAGAATTGGATAAAAGAAAAAGTAAACTTTATTATTGCAAATGTTCACAATCTTTTGTCACAATATTTCCTGTAAGGGCTCAACAGATATCACGACTTAACACCTTCAGCAGGGGCACGATGATACACAGTGCCAGAGGTTTGTAACGCAATTATCGATCTATAAATTATTTGCTTTTCATAATGGTGCTGTAATGTGAACAAGTACAGGTAAACTATAGACAACTAAATGTCTCAGAACATTTCCAAGTTAAAAATGTCACTCGAAATATGGATTTATAGGACAGTGAGCTAAAATAACATGAAAAGCAACTCACACTGCCTAAAATTAAAAATGTGATTAGAGTGGAAGGAACTCAGAAACACTTGACACTTTTCTCAAGCGCACCTGGCACTTTTTGAATCTGTTATACTCTTTGCACTTTAATCAGGCATTATCAATAGTTACGATTTGCCTTGAAGTAATATGGTTCTTCTTTTACTTTATGACGCATTTGCACACAGCACTTTTATATGGATGTATAATGGATTTATATGTACAAGGCAGTTTTGTCAGTATTTAATATCAGGCATTCCAAGCTGAGTGGCCGAGCACAAATGTACAAACAGAATTTGGCCTGTAGATATTCTGCCCCAGGTCCATAAAAGGCATGATGTACTAGACATTAGCCCTTGACCTGAATGGGCTTGGCCATGGGTAGCCAATGAAGATGGTGCACACATGGAGTAATGTGAGCACAACTAGGTGTGTAAGTAGCTACTCTGGCTGCAGATTTCTGCAGGACCTGAAGGTGCCATAAGAAGTAGCCAGTTTGTGCCAGAAATGGGGCGTTGCAGTGTTCCATGGAGGACATAACAAGTAAGGACACCAGAGGGGCATGTAACTGAGAAAGGAGTAAACAAAGATCCTTACTATGGGGTTTTCAGTTGAAGATGGCCCCTTTGACATACTTGACTTAGCTTTTCTGTCTGCGGAATCTCAGATGACATATTTACCTGTAAAGATGGCCAAAAAGAGGGGGTCCAAAAGGCAGTAGAGGAAAGAGGGCCCACCACCAACACCACATTTTTTCCCTTGAACCAGCTATTACACATCCATGCACCCACAGCTTCGAGACAGGACCTAATCTTGTCGCTGCCTTGACAAGAGGGATCTAAACGGACCAGGATCTGTGTGATCTGTTAAGAATAACAGTGGAAGCCGTGATAGCTGATAATCTTGATAAGAGGTTACATGTACATGTTAAACAAAACCTGGAAGATGGAGGAAAACTGAGGGAATCCACATCTCAAGGCAGACGGTACAGAGTGAAAAGGTGGGGGGTGGAAATTGACTCTTCGGTTAGAGAGAAGCAAAGAAAACCAGGAAAGTACGGCACCAGAAAGGCCGGCCCAGACGAGCAAGGCGGCATGGTCAACGGTATCAAAGGCGGCAGATAAGTCAAGTAATAAGCACCGACGCTGCCAGAGTTGTGCAGCCAAGCCGCATCATCAACGTTGGAGACCAGCACCTCTGTGCCACATCCTGGACGAAAAATGGATTGACAAGTGTGGAAGAAAGATTACTCAAGAAAGGGCAGATGAAGGTTCAAAAAGCTTCATAAGAAGATTCCAAAAGGGCCCCCGTGACCACCCCACCGTGATGAGCGCGCTCCTCCCCAGCCATCCGAAAAAGGAGCAATAAGCGGCGTTACAAGACCCCAGGGCAGCAAAAGCAAAGGGGACGACCCGTGAAGCGAGCGGTCACCAAGAAAACTCCAACTGCAGCGTTTGGGGGCAGAGTTAGTGGACCTGAGACCGCCAGCAGCGATGCCTGTGTGGGGACTGGCAGTTGAGCCGGAGGAGATCAGCGAACCCACGCGGGTGGTGCAGAAGACGCAGGGTGCCCATTCAGCCAAGGCAACATAGGTGAGACTGGGGCGTGTGAGCGGACCACTGCGGATCCACTGGCAGTGCAGCAGAGCCGGCGCAGCCCGGACACCCAGCTACAAATGAGAGGGAGCGGGTAGTATTCCCCTGAAATCCTGTGCCTGCCTCTGCCCCATACAGCAAGCCTGGCTCCACGCAGCGCAGGGCCTCCACGAACCACGCGGCGCAGGGCCCCCATGAGCTGTGATGCGCCCCAGCTGGCGCAGGCTAAGTAGGCATAATTAAGGGAGTTGGCAGCCATGAAGCAGGCACACGCAAGACGCTCCCCTCCCAAACAACGGACATGGAGGTTTATGAAAGCATCTGCCCCAGCGCACCATAACCTACACTTGGAAGGGGACCCCCCTATGGCAGGAGACCTGCAGCATACCCGGACCCTGGCAAAGGCCCATGCCCATACCATTCAGCAACATCAGAGGCAAACTGCAGTAATAGAAGGGTGACAGCACTAAGTCTCCTGCAGCATCCCCCCCGCTAACGGCCAGGGAAGGAACCCGGGGGCGAGGGGTTGGGACGGCACGTGCCCCCCAACCCTCAGCATTTGACTCTGCAGGAGAGCGCTGCTTCGCTCCACCACCCACCCTTATGAAAACTAACCGTGCCATGCAAGATTAACCGAGAAGGAACCTCCATGGGTTCAAGAGGATACTTAGAGGCTCAGGAGTGGTGGGAGCACGGGGGACCCCCGGGAAGAAATTCAAGAAGCTCCTGGACTCCAGGCCAGTGTGACACTGCGACCATATCCACTTTCACCTTTGAGCGTATTAGTCCCACGGCCCCCAGGGGGGCAACCAACCTAGGCTCTAAAGGGGAGCTAGACCCCCGCTGCGCACAGGAGGGAGAGAAAAGCATCTCCTTCCTACAGAACAACTGGCCAATACCCCGGGTCAAGAAGAACCTCAGAGGCCTGGGAAGAAGCCCCCTACAGTAAGGTGCAGGCAGGCACTCGCCATCAGCAGGGAATGTTGCGCAACAAGGCCAAGGAGGCCAAAAAAGGCCCTCAAGGGCCAAGATCTCAAGAAAACAGAAGGGACCCTCCAAAAGCTATGGAGAAATGAGGGGGAAGCCCCAGAGGAAGAGGATCCATCTGTGACAGAGAGGCAGAAGTTGGAGGAACCCCTGACGCTACCACAGGGGCAAGAGGTCACGAGCAAGGGGCTGCAACAGTGCTTTAAGGCATTCAGTGACCAAATGACTGCTACCCTTCAGACACAATTAAGCCTAATACGCACAGAACTTGCACAATCCCTGCAGGAAATCAAAGGCGACAGTTGAATTGATACAAATGAAACGCAATTCAAGAACTCACTTAAAACACCCAGAAGATAGATGTATTAGCGAAGCAGCAGGCGGTAGCGACACAACCTGGAGCTCCAAGCCAAGGACTTGGAGAACCGCTCGGGAAGGTCCAACATCAGGGTGAAGGGGCTGCCAGAAAGTGTGAGCGATGCCGACCTCAGGGAAACAATGCAGCACATGTTCAAAGATTTGCTGGGCATGGCTGGTGGAGAAATTCTCAGATAGAAGGTCCGCAGCGAGAAGAACCCGGGGCCAGGCCAAGAGAAGTGGCGATGGCTTTACAGCGATACAACCGAAACAAATGGATCCTCCAAGCGGCGAGGAAAGCAACCCTGATAAAAGCGAACAGCGCCATCAGAACTTTTACAGGACCTGGCCAAATCCATACTAACAACGAGGAGGCAAATGGGCCCGGTGACCAAAGCCCTTACCAAAGCCCAGATAAGATCCAGGTGGACATTCCCCTTTGGAATGGTCTTCAAGTGGGAAGGGTGCCAACACCTCATCACTACGTTGGATGAGGGACCCAAGATCCTGAATATTGAAGAAGAAGGGGATGCAGGGGGAGGACCTAATAGGAGGCCAGAACATGAAAGCCACCAAGAGAAGCCATGGGAGTGGAGAGGAGTAGAGAGGTCAGAGCCGAGGGATAGCAACCGAAGCCCCAGGCTGAATAGGCTGTCCACCTAACAGCAGCAGGGGGGGGGGATCACGAGACAAGGGTTAAGACCCGGTGGGGTTACACAGGGAATGTCAGCCTAAGGCTCGGCTCCGGGAGACGGGGGGGGCCAGAGGGTGACGGATCTTGGAAACAGGAGAGAGCAGAGGAATGGCTCTCCCCGCACAGTTATTCTCTGGGATGGGAACGAGATCCAGCAACCTAGGACGACGTTACGGCTTGGAGAAGTTGAGCCGAGTCCAGCCGGAGGGGGCGATGTTACGGCCTGGGGAAGTTGAGCCGAGTCCAGCCGGAAGGGGCGATGTTACGGCCTGGGGAAGTTGAGCCGAGTCCAGCCGGAGGGGGATCATTTCGACATGGTTACTCTCAGAACGTAACGGGATATGGGTAGGGATCCAAATACTAAAACTCAATGTTAGAGGACTAAACACACCGACTAAAGAGAAAGAAACTGGAGAACCTCCTCCAGGATACCAAGCCCGACATTGTGACGCTCCAGGGAACCGATATCCGTAAGCAAGACAGATAAAGAATGAAGTTGAGGATAACCCCAGGTTCTGCAGGCCAACGACAAGAGCAAAGCTTGGGGGGTCCTCATAGCGTTTGGACACCTACCTGACGTCGAAATAATAGGCACAAAAGTCGACAAGGAAGGTAGATTCCTCTTCGTCCAGCTACAATGGGGGTGGCCTCTCACAATCGCCACAGTGTAAGCCCCCAACTCCGGGCAGGACGAATACTTGCAGGGGGTTTTTGAGAAGCTAAACCAATTAACAACAAGCCAGCTAATACTGACGGGATTTTAACTTGGCGTGGCGCCCATCCACGGACAGAAGCGCAGACAGGACACCCACATCTGAAGGCCCATCTAGTAAACTACAGGCTAGCATAACAGAATGGCATTAGCAGATACATGGCATGAACTAAAAGGGGACTCCAAGGGGTATACTTACTACTCACATGTGCACCGAACATTGTCAAGAATTGATTACATATTGGTTTCGGAGACAATGCTTTACCAAGTATGGATCATAGAAAGGGAAACCATAGCCATGCCCGACCACACTCCCCTGCAGCTACAAATCGAATGGGAGGGGGGGGAATCTGGAAGTGGCGGTTCCCCTGACATCTGCTGGGAGATGCAGTAATTTGCGACGAGATACACAAGTCCATCCGCAACTTCTTTGGGGAAAATAAGACCCCGGAGGTGCAGGAACATTTAGTATGGTACGCCTTTAAGGCAACCATGTGGGGGATGCTCATAGCAAAGCAGGCATCTCGAGCCAAATAGGAGAAGGCCCTTCAGGTGGACCTAGAACAGGGGTAATGGAGACCGATAGTGGGGGTAATGATCAGGAGGGAGTATATTCATATCAAAGGGCAAATCAATATCCTTCTAGCTAAACAAGCAGTAAAATCGCTCCGATTCTTGAGGCAGAAGTATTACCTCCAGGCAAACAAGACAGGCCGGCTCTTAGCCAGGTAGGTTAAGCAGAAGGAGACGGCAGGTACAATACGCCACATTCAGATGGTGCAGGGACAGGAAACCACACGTACAGAAGAGATCCTTCAGGCGTTCACAGAGTTCTATACAAGCCTCTACTCTGCGGAGGCACCGGAGAGTGACCTCCAAAAGGCCTTCTTAAAATCTTGGTGGCTAAAAAGATTAGAACAGAGCCAGCATGACGCTTTAGAAGGGACGATTACCTAAAACGAGGTGCGTGCAGCGATCCAATCGCTACAACCAAATAAAGCCCTAGGCCCGGGCGGGTACCCCGCCACATTCTATAAAGCATTCCATACCACATTAGTCCCGTTAATGACATCCCTGTTCAACTCCTTCTCCGATACGGGCCGCATCTCCCAGTCCATGGAGGAGGCCAAGGTAATCCTCTTCCCTAAGCCAAACAAGAAACAAACCCTCTGTAGCTCCTACTGCCCTACTGCCCAAATAAACCTTGATGCCAAAATCTTTACAAAAAATTCTAACATCTAGAATGGATAAAGTAATCACTGACCTGATCCACCCGGATCAAGCAGGCTTTGTCAAGGGGTGACAAACGTTTGTCAACATTAGGCGAATATCCCACCTGATAGAGAAGTCAAACAGGGCAGTCCTGAGGGCAGGGAGTGTTAGCACTAGATGCAGAGAAGGCATTTGACCGAGTCAAATGGTCATTCTTGTTTGCTACCATGATGGTTATGGGGTTTGGCCCGGGTATTGTCCACCTGGTCAAAGTCAACTATGGAGCACCACTTATCAGGCTGGCTATCAATAGGCATGTCTCCCAGGCGATAAGGATCACTAGGGGTACTAAGCAGGGCTGCCCATGTCACCATTCCTGTACGCAAACTTTCTCAAACCCTTCCTAGCTAGAATTAGACAGGAGAGGGGAATAAAAGGGATTACATTCGGTGGGGAAGACCATAAGGCAATGGCCTTTGCCGACGACCTCCTAGTCGTGCTAACAGGTACGGACACTTCCCTCGGGAAGTTAACAGCACTCCTAGGGGAATTTGGCAGAATGGCAGACCTGAAGACCAACAACCAAAAACAACAGTCGATTAATGAAAACATTATTGGCTAATGTTTTCACTTTGGTTCGTCTTGCGCTGGTCCAAGAATGTCACCTCTAGCGGCACAATGCGAATGCCCCCGGCCGTCCCTCTTAATCACGGCCCCAGTTCCGAAAAACAACAAAATAGAACCAGTGTCCTATTCCATTATTCCTAGTTTAAGTATTCAGGCGACCAGCCTGCTTTGAACACTGTACTTTTTTCAAAGTAAACGCTTCAGACCCCCAGGACGTTCAGGCAGGGGCTGGGACAGGCAGTGGTAGCTTGCCCCACGGCAGACCGCCAGCTCAATCCCAAGATCCAACTACAAGCTTTTTAACTGCAGCAACTTTAATATATGCTATTGGAGCTGGAATTACTGTGGCTGCTGGCACCAGACTTGCCCACCAATGGGTACTCGTTAAAGGATTTAAAAATTGTACTCATTCCAATTACAGTGCCTCGAAAGAGTCCTGTACTGTTATTTTTCGTCACTAACTCCCAGAGTCGGGATTGGGTAATTTCGGCGCCTGCTGCATTCCTTGATGTGGTAGCCGTTTCTCAGGCTCCCTCTCCAGAATCAAACCCCGATTCCCCATTGCCCGTGGTCACTAAAGTACCATCGAAAGTTGATCTGAATGCATCGTCGCGGTCACATGGATGGGCGATCGGCATGAGGTTATTTGGAGCCACCAAAGCGGCCGGGCAAGCCCGGATTGGTCTTGGTCTGATAAATGCATGCATCCCGGGAGGTCCGCGCTCGTCGACATGTATTAGCTCTAGAATTACCAGTTATCCAAGTAACAGATGGCGCGATCAATGGAACCATAACTGATTTAATGAGCCATTTGCAGTTTCACTGTACCAGTCGTTTGTACTTACACGTGCATGGCTTAATCTTTCAGACACGCATATGCTACTGGCAGGATCAATGAGGTAGCCGCACCTGATGGAGGGTGGCAACGGGGGGAGCCGCGCGACTGCCTCAGAGCCAACCTTCGCACCCTCTGGGGCTGTCTGCAGGACCCGAGCGCCAAAGAGCATCCCTAGACGTGTGCGTGTCGTGTGGACAGGTTGGTCACCCGGGTGCCGGCGGCCGGGCCTGCTCAGCCATGCCACAGGGTGGGTGGGAGAGACCAGGCACAACTTGAAGGGGGGGGTTTGCCAGCACGCTGCCACTGGTATGGCGACAGAGGTGGTCAGCAGCCATCGTGTGTTCCGAACTGCTGGAGAAACGTGCTTTGTGGAGGAGGGGCCGCGTTGTGGCTTGCGAGGGGATCCCGTCTGATCTGACCACTGGGGAGTTGCCGGGCTGCTTAGCCTTCGCTCTAGAGCTGCCCACACGAGGGGGCCCTCCCCGAGGGAAGCAAACCCTTCACACGGTCCCAAGGCGGGTGGACGCAAATTGCTTGAAACAGCCGAGGATGGCCAAGCAGTCCAACCCTAGACAGACCAAGTCCACCAAATCGATCCCATGGAGTGCTCGGAAGAGCACCCCCAGCAGGCCAGTCTCTGCTGGGGCATTGCGTGGGGCACGCCCCCCGGCTGGCCCGGGTTTTCACCATAGAGCCCGGGTTGGGCAACGAGAACCAAGAGGAGCGCAGGCAGGTCCCTCCCACCCAGTCTATAGTAATCCGGAGGAAGGAGACTAAGTTTTGTCATCTGTCTACCCAGAGTGACAGAGTGGGACCTCTCGGCAAAAGCGTCGGGCTTCTTATACACCCAACTGGAGAAACATTTTAAACTGACGCCCATCAGAACTTCCAGAGCAGCCAAGCCGCCTGGTCCTTGCAGACATTCCTCTGGCCAATAACCAGATGGCCGGGCTCGGAGAACGGCCATCTGGTAGGTCAAAGCCTTCCAATGGGCCTTGATGGGAAGGGCCTTTGGCCCCCCCACCTGACAAAGGACAGGGCACCGGCAGGTGCCCAAAGGCATGGGACAGCACCAATCGTCATCCTCGAGCTCTGGCAAGGCCACCTTAGAGTTTTTCTCCCCCCCACCACGTAAGAGGTTTTTGATCCACCCTGGAGCTTATCCCTCTGGGGAGGGACAGTCGCCCCACATGTGAGACAGGTACCCAATGCTGGGTGCTTGGGGGGACCAGAACCCCCCAGCCATCCTGGAGCTTTAACAGGGCCCATTTAGAGCTTCTCCTTCCAGGGCTCCCCGCAACTACCGCAAGGCTTGGGGACACCACCCACACGCACAAGGCTGGCACCCAAGGCCAGTGGGGGCAGCAGCCCCAGCCACCCTGGAGCTCTGGCCCGGGCCACCTTAGAGCTTTGCCCGCCACATTAGAGCTTTACCCTCCAGAGAGGGACAGGGCTCCCCACGATCACCACCAGGCTTGGGGACAGTCAACCCAGACGTGAGAGAGGGACCCAAGGCCAGGACACCCCCGCCGCCAGCCACCCTGGAGCTTTAGCAGGGCCACTTTAGAGCTTTTCCCTGTGGGGAGCGATGCGACTACCACTGGGTCCGGGGCTTTCACCCTGGAGCTCTGGCCTGAGCTGCTCCCACAACATTAGAGCCTTTCCCTCCAGGACTAACCCACAAACACTGTGGAACTCAGGGCCGGCCACTGCGAGCGCATTTATCCCCACGCGGAGGAAAGGGACCCGCTCATGGCACCCCTTGACACACACACCTCGTCTTGGACCTGACCACACGTGGTTGATACTTGCCAGAGGACCGGGAGCAACCCACGAACGCCATTGAACTAAAGCCTGTAATTGGCCACGGCCGCCCTGAAGGCCGCAAGTTGGCACGTCCATGCCAACCGTAGACAAATGCAGGAGTCAGCCGCGGCAACCACAACTCTGGCCATCTGGGCCTACTCCCTGGGCCAGATGGCCCAGCGGCCGTACCTGCCCCCACCGCCCAGGGGCACAGGCTTAAGGTACCACCCAGCGTGCTCTGGGGTGGGTGCTTAAGCTGCTGCCTCTCTTCCCCGCCTTGGGCTTAAGGCACCACCTCAGTGCTCTCGGGCCGGGAAGACACTTCCACGCCGACTATTAAGCTTACGGAACCCGACCGGAGACAAATGCAGGAGTCAGCCGCAACTCGTGCCATCTTGTCCACCAGCCACAACTTGGGACATCTGGGCCTACTACCAGGCCAGGTGGCCCAGTGGCCAGCCGGGCCTGCCCCAACCCCCCTGTCCAGGGGCACAGGCTTTAGCTACAACCCCGCGCCCTGGGGTGGCTGCACCCTCTCTTCCCCTGCCCTGTCCGGGGGCTTAAGGCACCACCTCGAAGGCCCGGGCCCAAGGCCATCTGGTCTGCCAAGCTGACCAGGAAAGGTGAGAAGAGTGCTCCACGCCCAGCCCGCACACCCCCGCGGGTGTGCCCCTAGGGTGGGTGGTATTTTCCTGTGCACCCCGCAGGCCCCAGGAGGAAGGATGGAGAACCTTGGCGGTGCTGCCGCCTTGCAACAAAAGCTTGGCTCAGAGGATGACTTCCAATAGATCGCAGCGACGTAGCTGCTCTGCTACTTACGAAACCCTGAACCAGAATCAGGTTGTCGATGAATGATTTAGCACCAGATTCCCCACAAACATGCGGTGCACTATGGGTGAGAGAGGTGGCCCCCTTCTGTCCACACTCAAGTCCTGAGGCAAGCGGCTCTACACACCGGCCCCTGAGGCCGGCTATCCTAAACTAACCGATGCTCGACAGCGCTGCAGTATCACTGGTCTGGGTGGAGGGGGGATTTCGGACGTAGAGGCGTTCAGTCATAATCCCACAGATGGTAGCTTCACCCCATTGGCTCCTCAGCCAAGCATGCACACCAGATGTCTGAACCTGCGGTTCCTCTCGTACTGAACAGGATTACTATTGCAACAACACATCATCAGTAGGGTAAAACTAACCTGTCTCACGATGATCTAAATCCACCTCACGTTCCCTATTAGTGGGTGAACAATCCGATGCTTGGTGAATTCTGTTTCACAATGATAGGAAGAGTCGACATCGAAGGATCAAAAAGCGACGTCGCTATGAAGGCTTGGCCGCCACAAGCCAGTTATCCCTGTGGTAACCTTTCTGATACCTCTTGCTTGAAACCCAAAATGTCAGCAGGATCATGAAGCCCTGCTTTCACGGTCTGTATTCATACTGAAAAATCGAGATCAAGGTAGCTTTTGCCCTTCTGCTCCGCGGGAGGTTTCTGTCCTCCTTGAGTTCGCCTTAGGACACCTGCGTTATCCTTTGACAGGGTGTACCACCCCAGTCAAACTCCCCACCTGCCACTGTCCCCGGAGCGGGTCGTGCCCGGCAGGTGCCGGGTGCTTGGAGCAAGAAGCGAGAGCCCCATGGGGCTCGCCCCCCGCCTCACCGGGTAAGTGGAAAAACAATAAGAGTAGTGGTATTTCACCAGCGGCCCGAGGGCCTCCCACTTATCCTACCTCAAGTCTCTTCACAGTGCCAGACTAGAGTCAAACTCAACCGGGTCTTCTTTCCCCGGTGATTCTGCCAAGCTCGTTCCCTTGGCTGTGGTTTCGCTAGATAGTAGATAGGGACAGTGGGAATCTCATTCATCCATTCATGCATTCATGCACATCACAAATTAGATGACGAGGCATGTGGCTACCTTAAAGGTCATAGTTACCCCAGCCGTTTACCCACTCTTCATTGAATTTCTTCACTTTGACATTCAGAGCACTTGGCAGAAATCACATTGCGTCAACACCCTCCACGGGCCTTCGAAATGCTTTGTTTTAATTAAACAGTCAGATTCCCCTGGTCCGCACCAGTTCCAAGTCAGCTGCTAGGTGTCGGTGACATGCCAGAGGTGGTCCGCCTTGGAGACATGCTGCGGATATGGGTAAGGCCTGGCGCGAGATTTACAAAATCTCACCCAGATTTTTAAGGACCAGCGGGAGCTCACCGGACGCCGCCGGAACAGCGACGCTTTGCAAAGCTTGGGCCCCTTTCTCGGGGCAAACCCATTCCAGGGTGCCCTGCCCTTCACAAAGAAAAGAACTCTGTGCGGCTGGGGGCGTGGCTACAGAGCCATGTAGGAGGACGTGTTTCCAAGGAGGCTCCTGATGATCCTGAAATGATCCGAGAAAATGTGACACTTTGAAACCATCCTGGTCTGAATACATCGTTTGCCCGAGTTCATGAACTAACACTGCCCCACCGGAGCTGGAGATGGTGAGGATCAGCGCTGTGATGAGAGCGAAATCAGCCAGAAGAATTTTGTGGCGGTGCGCTTGTGAGGAATCCAAAATGGTGATCCGCCAACAACAAAGAGATGTGGAGGACAGCTGACTCGCGAGCAGCCCGTTGTAGGAGACTGAGCTGCGCTCAGATCAGGTGTGCCAGAAGGGGCCGTGAGTAGAGCGGAGCTGTGAAGACCCTCTGTGGCCACAGCGCGGGACCCGGGGGAGAAGCCCGACGTCGGAGTAAAACAGCAAACGAACAGTGCGCGACGAAACGGGACTGGAACCCCAAGCAGTCCGCGTGTATGCGTGATAGACTACGAGGCTGCTCACCCACGAATAAGTGACAGTACAATATACACTGCAATACTCGGCAGTGTATGCGCAACACATATGAGGCACCGGCGTGCCCACAAGCAGCTGTAGCGAAGTGACGGCGTGTGAGCCGTCCAGGCATTATGGGCGGGTTCGCTTGCAGCCGCAGTGGAGACTTGGCCATTAGACAGGCCTATGACGGGGCAGCCTTTCGGGTCGCGCATGGTGCCCACAGCTGCAGGCTCCGTGTTGCGGCCATCCGGACGGAGGTACAGGGCCAGCTTAGTATACGGAGTGCCACACAGGAAGACCCTGAAACGGATGCAATCAAGTTTCACTGATAATAAAGCCGAGCACAGCTTAAGGGTTGCCTGAGACCTGACGGAGGCACACAGGGGGACCCTGATTAGATGTGATAGCAGCTCCTAGCAAAACAGATGTCAGCTTAATCATATTACCCTTTGCAATGTGTATAAGTTCACGCATCCACCGGGGACAAGGGAGTTGATCTTGCAATTGTAGCACAGGGCAGGGTCATGCACAGCGCTGACCCTGCAAACATGGAACTATTGCATGGTGGAATGTGGAACCAGTAACTAGAATGAACCGGTGGCGACCAGAGCACTACTGACTTATATTGAACTAACTATCACGTTGCCAAGCAATTCTTTGAATGGGCTGCAATGCGGAGCTTGGATAGCGCATTCAAAATTCACGCGTGTATATAGACGCGGGGAGCTGCCCGGTACGCTGTGCACCAAGCGGATCGCTCAGAGGGAGGCAACGCTGGGAGCGTCCGTCTCCTTTAACGAGGTGACGGGAGGAGAGAAAAGAGCACCATAGCTGCTCACAGACAGCTGATGATAAGCTGAAATGCCCATGACACAATAAACCCAGCTCCGCACCGTGAGACGAAGAGGCGCAGGCACACATCTGCAACCCAACCTGCAACAAACTCCACTAAACCATCCTGTGGAGGTTAGTAAACACAATAGCACAACGAAGCACAAGACATGCCTATGATTGATTTACGAATGCTGATCCAGCCACCCGAGGGGCACAGATAGGCATAGACAGAAACACAGAGACTTGCAGCCGCCTGAAGTGGGAACAAAGAGACGCACACAACGTGCCCGAGGTGGCCGCAAGAGGTAACTGCAGATGAAGGTGTACGGAGTTGCCCCATGAAAGTGGGGACCAGCAAGAGTGGCCACCGAAGCCCGCAGAGCCACACCAGCGCCAGGCAGACAGCCCGGGGAGCCAGATCGACTGGGGCAGGGTCCTTAGTCCTGTGAAGGAGGAATGAACCCACATGGGTACTTGGGAGGACACAGACCTTTCTAGAAATAGGGGAGGTCGCTGGAGGACACCCCTGAAATGATCAGGCCGGGTCTAGACATTTTGGGCAACTTAGCACGTTCTAAAAGAGGACAGCACGTTTTTGGGCCGACTCACTTTACAAACCCATCAGACAGAAAGGCCAGCAGCCCACACTGGACGATTTTGCCAAGACACCACCAGGTGCTGAAGGGGCCAGAAAGAAAGAAAGGACCCCCGCTGGGGGCCCAGACATTATGGGCAACCAGGAGGTACTTGCGGCGATTGCTGACCTGAAAGTGGCCTTGGAGACCAAACTGGGCCTGGCAAACAGTGAATTGAAAGCTGCACTTGAGCTCAAAGTTGGAGCGGTGCAGGAGGACGTAAATCTTCTCCGGCAAGACGTACGATTGTTGGCTGAGCGCACGGAGGACCTTGAAAAAGAGGTGGCCCCGAACACAGCAGCCTGTGCTGCCCATAAATCTGAACTTCACGCCTTGGTACAACGTGTGGGCAATCTGGAGAGCAGGGCAGAAGAGGCGGAGGGACACGCCCGAAGGAACAATATTCGCATTGTCGGAAGGAGCTGAGGGAACTAACCCTACGGAATACATCGAGTCTATGCTATTACAGGAGATAACCGGGGGAGCCCTGTTCTAGGGGTTCGCTCTAGAGAGGGCACACAGGGCCCTGATGAGGAAGGCACCGCCGGGGAACACCCCCAGGCCGGTGATAGCGAAGATCCTAAACTACCAGGAAACAAATCTTTGAACACTTTCGGAAGGGCGGCACGATACAAAGAGGTGCTGCAAACATAACGGCATACCCGGATTATACCTTGCAAGTACAGCGTAGCCGCATGAACTTTGGGTCCGTGAAAAGAAGATTGCGGGAAGCGGGCCATAGGTACATGCTGCTTTATCCAGCTAAACTGAAGGTTTTCTACAAGAGCAGAACCTTGTTTTTTGACACCCCAGAGGACGCCATGGGCTGGTTAGATGCGCAGAGCTGTCCCCAGGAACCGGACATCCAGGGAGCAGAAGGTGGAGATAAGTAACATGCGTCGGTAAAGCGCCCTAGGTGCTGCAGCTCATGACAATGGGACTTGAATATAGCATTGCATATACCGGCAGAGGAGTGTGTTCAGAGCTCCAATTATAAATATGATACGGTGGCACTGGAAACCTTGATATAGATATAGGAGCTATACGGAGCATGACCTCACAACCCCATAGCGAATAGTTTAGTTAGGTCACTGGTAGTTCGGTGACACCCTGCTGGGTTCTGGGCCGGGGCCTTTTAGGGCAGAACCAAACGCAGGGGGGCCTGAGATCCAGGGATGGAGCTGGGCACTTGTTGGGGTAGATGAAGGGGGGGGGTGGGTGGGTGTGCAGTGGTTTGAAGTTGGGGAATGGGGAGTTGGAGGGAGGTTTGATGGGAGGGAAAGGGTATTGAGCCAAAATGTGACCCTTAACAGGCGGGATAAGAGGCGGGGAAGGAGTGCGGGATATCATGGTGATGGCACCAGGGTGCCTTAGAGTGTTTACCTGGAATGTCAGGGGCCTCAACAGCTATTTGAAACGTAACAAGGTGATGATGTATCTGAAAAGGATGAGGACAGACATAGCATTATTGCAAGAGACCCACCTCACTAGGGAGAAATTGGAGGTGGTTAAGAAGAAGTGGAGGGGGTGCCTGGTGGGATACACATACTCAGCCTACGCTAGAGGAGTTATCATCTGGGTGGCGCTGCAGGTGCCATTTCAGCCGCTTCAGGTCACGGGTGACCCAGATGGCAGATTGATTGTTGTGAAGGGTATATTGGAAAACCGAGAAGTGTGTATTGTAAATTTATATGCCCCTAACCAGGACACAGCGGCTTACTTTAGGACCCTGTACGGTAGAGTCGGCCCTCTGCTGGGTGGTGGGATCATTTGGGAAGGTGATTTTAACTGTGTACTTAACCCTAATGTTGACAGATTGGATAGTAAGATAGACAAACCAACCCCAGCAGCAAAGGTGCTACAGGCTCTCCTGAGGGACTTCGACCTAGTGGATGTCTGGAGGCAGTTGCATCCAGTGGATAGACAATACTCGCACTATCCGGCACCACACGCCCTTCATACAAGATTAGACTATGTGTTCGCCTCCACAGAGTTGGCAGGAGAGATGGAAGGTGCGGAATACAAAGCTAGGGTGCTTTCGGACCACTCCCCCCTGGTCATGGAGTGGCGGCATCAACCTCTCCGGGCACGGATTCCCACTTGGAAACTCAGAGCCGAGGCTCTGCAGGAACCGGGATTCAGGGAGGATTTAAGAGAGGTGATCACTGAGTACTTCGAGATAAATACTGGTAGTGTAAGCTCTATGGGAACTGTTTGGGAGGCGTTTAAGGTGGTTTTGCGGGGGGTTGCCATTTCGAAGTCTAGGGCGCTCCAGGGGGACATAGAGCAGGAGTTGAAGGGAATTGAGGAGGAGTTGGAGGGCAGGATGCGTACGGAAGGCACCGCTGATGAGGACAGAGACAGGATAAGGCAATTACAACAGGCCAGTGGGGACTGCTGGGACAGGTTATGTAAACTAAGCTATAAGAAATACGTTGAGAGACAGCACGCAGGGGGAGATAAGCCAGGCAGGTTGCTGGCCTGGCTATACAAGAGTGAGACGCCGCGAACGGTGATCAGGGAAATTGAAGGCAAGGGAGGGTGGACTCAGAATACCCAGGAGGGGGTGAATGAGGAGTTCCTGAGATTCTATAAACATCTTTATGGGGACCCGGGTGGCCCTAGAGACCACGAAATTCGGGTAACATTGGTGGACATGGGCCTACCCACTTTAGATGAGGCAGACCCCGCAGACCTAGATGCCCCTATTACGATGGAAAAACTCGAACTAGTGGTTCGCTACTTGCCCACCTGTAAGGCCCCTGGGTCCGATGGGCTTCCAAGTGAATTTTATAAAACCTATAAACAAGAGTTGCTTCCCCCGCTGCTGGCCATGCTTAACGAGTCGTATGAGCAAGGCAGGCTACCAGAGACCCTGCGAGAGGCGGTAATTATCCCGCTTCTGAAGCCGGGCAAGCCTAGCACTGATTGTGGGTCGTACAGGCCCTTATCGATGCTCAATCAGGATAGTAAAATCCTCACTGCTGTACTTGCAAATAGGCTTAAGGCTGTCATTGGTAAACTAATACACGCCGACCAAACGGGCTATGTCCCGGGCAGGAACATAACTGATAATCTCAGAAGACTGCATCACATCCTTGACCAGACAAAAAATGACCCAGGTGAACTGGCAATAGTTTCACTAGACGCGGTCAAGGCCTTCGACGAGTGAGATGGCCCTGGTTGATCGCGACCTTAGAGGGCTATGGAATGGGACCGGGGTACCTCAGGTGGGTGACAATGTTATACAGCTCCCCGATCGCCAGGGTCAAAACGGGTGCTATCATTTTGGACAAATGGCAACTAGGCAGAGGCACTAGACAGGGCTGCCCGTGGTCGCCCATGTTATACATATTGGCACTGGAGCCATTGGCCACCTGCCTGAGACAGCGATACGAGGGGATAGGTATTCGCACTGCGGGTGGCATGCACCTGGTTTCTTTATATGCGGACGACATACTGTTATATTTACGCTACCCAGAAGAGAACATGAAATATATTCTAGACATGATGGAGCAATTTGCCGTTCTCTCTGGCATAGCGGTTAACCCCAAAAAGTCTAGCGTGTTCCCTCTGGGGAGATACAAGCTTGTCTTGCTCGGGAGTCTGCCAGTGTTGCCGATACCCTGGCACACAAAGTCGTTCCGATATCTCGGAATTGACATATACCATACGGCAGAAGAAGAACATGCATGCAACACGGTTAAAGCAGTAGAAGGAATTAAGAACAGCATGGGATTCTGGTCCAGGTTACCCCTGGCTATGGTGGGGAGGGCTGCTCTGCTAAAAATGGTAGTTTTGCCCAGACTGTTGCATTTCTTTGTTAACATCCCGCATGGGATCCCGAGGCGCTTTTTCGCTAGCCTCCATAGCCTGTGTAGGGGCTTCATCTGGGGCAACTCCAGGAACAGGGCGGCCCTCTGGAAACTACAGAACTCGTGTGATAGGGGAGGTATCAACCTGCCAAATTTTGAGCTATACTATCTGGCAGGGCAGCTGCAGTATGTAACAAGATGGCTGTCTGACGAGGAGACGGCAGAAACCAGGCTGCTGTGCAGGGAACCGCTCCCCTTCTTCCTCAAAGAAGTGGTGTGGCTGTCCAAGTCGAGGGTCCGGGGGATGGCGGGCTGCTGGTACTGGGATGGGAGATATGACACAGAATGCGGCAGATTGCAGGACACCCGGTTCCGTACTCTATGCAGGTGCCGCTTGCAGCACTATGTGGAGAGGATCCCCAGCTGATACAAGGGGAGGCATTAGAGTTCCATAACCTGATCGAAGATACTGGGGTGCATAAAGGGCGGTACATAACTTACACCAGAATTGTCAAGAGAGTACGAGCGGAGTGGCCAACAGAGGTGCTCACCGGACAACCGGATGCCACCATGGAGGCTATATATGATACTCCAGAGGGTGGGCATGAGATTTCCCGCATACACAAGCTGTTGGGGTCCAAGGTGGGGGAAGGACTTGACCCAACTGAGACAACTTTGGGAGGATGAGGTGGGAGAGCCTATGTCGGATGGGCTCTGGACAAGAGCCCAAAGATATCATAAAAAAGTGTCCCGGAACGCAAGGCTCCAGCAGATCCAACTAGATGTCACACATAGAGCATATCTCACCCCCAGTAAAATCACTAGGTTTAGTGGCCATACGACTCAGAAATGCCTAGGTGTGGGGTGGAGGAGGCTGGGCTACTCCACATGTTTTGGGACTGGCCTGAGGTGGGGCGGTTTTGGCAAGAAGTGAAGACACGCTTAGCAGGAACCGGTATTACACTGGAGGTGGAGTCGGCCTGGGCATGCATGCTGGGGGGATTCCCTAGGCCACGTAACTTAAGGCACATAAGCAAAATGAAAGATCTAGCATATGTCCTGGCCAAACGAAGGATAGCAATGTGCTGGAAGGCAGCCCAGAGGCCGAGGATAGAGTTGTGGTGGGCTGACCTCTTAAAATGGGCAGAGGCAGAAACGGCTGTTTGGTGGGACACGGTTTGTAGGGGAGGGGAGGAGGAGGAGGTAGGACCCCTAAATGAATGGAGGCAGCTGGTGGCTACCATGAGTGGCCCCCACAGTCTGATCAGAGCGATGATGAAACGGATAAAGAGACGACGATAAACCCGCCTGAAAAATCACAGGATGATGACATGGACATATTGGCTCAGGTTAGGGGGGAGGGAATGGGACTGGACAATGCTGATTGTAACACTCTGACGCTGAATCTGATGATGGAAGTCCCAAGTATTGTAATGTTAAATGTTTGGTGTGTTATATGAAATAAAAATTGTTTAAAAAAAAAAAAAAACTCTGCGGCTCCCGCCGGCTTCTCTGGGATCATTTGCATTACCGCACTGGACGCCGCAAGGGCGCCCGTCCCTGCCACTCTGGGTTCGGGGATCTGAACCCGACTTCCTGTCGATCGGCTGAGGGCAATGAAGGCCATAGCCCATCCCTTCCGAACGGCGCTCGCCCATCTCTTAGGACTGACGGACCCATGTTCAACTTTTGTTCACATGGAACCCTTCTCCACTTCATCCTTCAAAGTTCTCGTTTTAATATTTGCTACTACAACCAAGATCTGCACCTGCGGTGGCTCCACGCAGGCCCTCGCCCCGGGCTTCTGTGCGTACAGCAGCAGCCCTCCTACTCGCCTGACTTAGATCCCGCGGCTCCCAACACCGGCCTGGTATGGGCCTAATGCTCCAGGGCCATCCATTTTCAGGGCTAGTTGATTCGACAGGTGAGTTGTTACACACTCCTTAGCGGATTCCGACTACCATGGCCACCATCCTGCTGTCTATATCAACCAACACCATTTCTGGGGACTCATGAGCATCTGCATCATGCGCCTTAACCCCGGGTGCGGTTCATCCCGCAGCGCCTGTTCTGCTTACCAAAAGTTGCCCACTGAGCACTTTCATACAATACCTGGCTCCACGCCAGCAAGCCGGGCTTCATACCCATTTAAAGTTTGAGAGCAGGTTGAGATAATTTTGGCCCCAAGACCTCCAATCATTCGCTTTGCTAGATAAAACTGGGGTTTCCGTGCGCCAGCTATCCTGAGTGAAACTTCGGAGAGAACCAGCTACTATATCATTCGATTAGTCTTTTGCCCCTATACCCAGGTCGGATAACCGATTTACACATCAGGACCTCTACGGACCTCCACCAGGCCGAGTTCACCATCTTTCGGGTCCTATCACACACGCTCATGCATCGTCTCTCGGACAGAGCGGGCGAGACGGGTCGGTGGAGGGCCCACCGCGACAGGATGCCACTGCAATCGTCAGGCACCGGCCCTCAACATCATTACATCACAGGGTTTCATTCATCCCTCTGGCTCGGGCAGGCGTTATACTCTTAGTATTTCCAGACAGGTCGGGTGGTTAACCAACATCACCTCAGACCCCTAGCGCCCTTTGTGGGCCTCCCCGCACGGCAGCACGACGTGGTTGGGGCGTATTGAGGGCAGTCCACCACAGTCACATCGGGAGCCCCATCTCCCGTGGCCACTCTAGCAACCCCCAAGAGGGGCCAGGACAGTTGCCGGATAAGGGCCCGCTGGCGGGCTATCTCCCTCAGCCCCGTGGACACAGCAAAACTGCTGTCAGGGGGCTGTAACACTCTGCTGGAGCAGAGAGCCACCTGCCCCCTGGGGCCTTCCCAGCCGGTCGTGTTGCACCGATACAGAGGAAATGCGCCCTGCTGGGGCTGGATGTGCCCGGGCCTCAGACCTGCAAGGGCCTCCACCGTTCCAGGTGACCAACCTGCCTGCCGTGTTGAATCCTGTGGGTGGACTGCACAGACCCCACCAGTTTAGCTCAACCGTTTTACACCCTCTTGAACTCTCTTCAGCTTTCCCTTACGGTACTTGTTGGCCACCAGTCTCGCGCCCGTATTTAGCCTTAGAGTTTACCACACGCTTTGGGCTGCATTCCCAAGCAACCTGACTCCAAGAAGACCTGATCCCGGTGTGCAAGAGGCCGCTATCGGCCTAACACCATCCGCGTGGGGAGACTCGATCAGAAGGACTTGAGCCCCCTGAGCGATGCCGGGGAGTCGGTCTTCTGTACGCCACATTTCCCACGCCTGCTGCTGAATGGGGATTCAGCGCTGGGCGCCTTTTCACTGGCCTTTACTGAGGGAATCTTGGTTAGTTCCTTTTCCTCTGCTTAGTAATATGCTTAAATTCAGCAGGTCACCACGTCTGATCTGAGGCCGTGGTCGGGGAGCACAAAGCTCAGGGCAGCTGGCCTCGGGCCCGTACGGGGGGTTGCCCCAGCCTTTGGCGCAGGCGAGTGTATTCTGTCCCAATCTGTGACCCTAGCCCACATGGTCACGAGGTCCGCGCTCCATGGTCATCCTGCGCCGGCAGCCGTGGGACACCAAAGACAGCCACACAAACAGCACGGCCAGGTGCCCCAGGGGGCGGTGAAGGTGCGCCAGGCTTTTTTAAAGCCTGCTGCCGCCACCACCACATCCAGGGCGCGTTGGCCACCCGGCCCTCCCGAAACCAGCATGAGGAGGGGAAACTGGGGAAGCCAGGACGCGTCGGCAATGAGCTTGCGCGCCAGATCCAAGGATCCAGCGACGGTGCTGATGGGGGTCTGACCTTAGGGGGAGGAATGGAATGGGGTCCCTGCGACAGCCCCAGCCACGACCCTGGGAGTGAACCCCGGGGCGATTCATGTACAAGCGACCCTCTGACAGGCGTAGTCCCGGGAAAAACCCAGGGCCATATGGTGCGTTCGACGCGTTGATCAATGTGTCCTGCAATTCACACTAATTCTCGCAGCTAGATGCGTTCTTCATCGATGCACGAGTCGAGTGATCCACCGCCAAGAGCCACAGGCAACTTTTTTTCCTAGACGTCGGCCTGACCCTGCCGGTGCAGGAGAGGTTGGGGAGGCAGCGCTGGCTGTGGCAGGACAGCCCAGCTCCCTGTCTAGCTCGGCCAAAACCATTGTGGTTTTTTAAAAGAAAAATAATAATAATAATAATCCAGGTGCTCAGCCTGACCGCCAGCTGCAGCAGCACAGCGCTTCCCAGGGGGATGGAGGTAGGCCGCTCCGCCACCTGCCCACACGGCCCGATCCACTCATCCTTCCCCGACCCCTTCCCTTTTGGGAGGGGGGGCTGGGAGATGGACAATGAGGCAGGCCATAGACAGCACAGACAGGGGGTCGGGTGGGACCACTAGAGTCTTCAAACCCCAGCCCGCCTGCATAGGGCCCAGCTCCAGGTACCTGGGCAAGAGGGAAGGTCACCCACTGTGCCAGCGGGCCTGGCCATTGCTCACACACAGATGTGGGCGGCTGGAACCTTGGCGCCCACCGTCAAGTGAGCCAGCTGCACCATGGATCAGGGCTCATGCCTGGCGTGCGGGCACCTGTCTGCCTGGGGAGGCACCCCTCGAGAGCAGTCAGGTTTCCCTCGGCTCCCGGCTGCCCCCACTCAGGGCTTCCCTGGTGACCGGGGTGTGCTCACCAATGCCCAGCCGCTGGCAGGTCAGAGAGAGGAGAGTGCACCCCCGGCCAGCGCAGATGCGGGCTCAGTGAGGAGAGGGGGCTGGTTGGCCACGCGCACCGGACCGCTCTGCGAGAGGTGCCCCGGGCTGTGGGTGTGCACGTCTGGGATGCAACCGATGTCGGGCCCACGGCTCTCCCTCCCCCTGCTAATGATCCTTTATGCCCCCACCCACAAGCAGAAACCATTCACACTCAAACGCCCCATTTCTCCTTCCAAACACGTTCCAGATTCAAATGCCACCTCCCTCCTGACCTACATGCCACCATCCCTCCATCAGAAGCCACACAAAGACACCAACATCCATCCCTCCATACCTACACCAAGATGCTCCACCCCTCAGAACCACACCCATATGCTTCATCTCTACCTCCACACTCAGATGGCGCCATTCGCCCTCTCTCTATACCCACACCCGATTACCCCATCCCTTCGACACACACATGCTCCCACCACTCCAATAAAACAACATCCTTCTCTCCAGACAAACATATCCCATATCCCTCCATTCACACCCAGATGCCCCCTTCCTTCCCACCAGAGCGCTCCAGCCCTGACCCACATGCTCCACCATTCCCTGACATGCCCCCATTATATGCCCTGTCCCTCCATTCCAGATCAACAATGCCCCCTCCGATCCAGACGCCACGATGCCCAATCCCTTCCTCAAGACCCATACTATGATGGCCCATGCTCCCTCCACACAGAAAGATGCCCCTATCCGTCCTCCGACCAATGAGCCCCAATCCTTCCCTCCAGACCCACACCAATGTGCCCCATCCCTCCCTCCAGATGCACACCAATGTGTCCTATGCCTCCCTTCATACCCACAGCAATGTCCCCATCCCTCCCTACAGACCCACACCCATGTGCACCATCCCTTCTTCTCAGAACCACACCAAGATGCCCCATCCCTCCCTCTAGACCAATACCATAATGCCCCATCCTCCCTCCACATAGCAAGATGCCCCTTCCCCTTGCATCAGATGCCCATGTGCCGATCCTGAATCACATGCAGATAGCCCCAGCCAACCCCCTCTAAAACCACCCATCCTAGTATGCCCCCATCCGCCCAGACCCACACCAATATGCGGTCATTCCTCCCCAGACCAATGTCCCCATCCCTCCCATCAAACCCACACCAATGTGCCCCCAACACCTCCCTACAGAGCCACACCAAGATGCCCAGTCCAACTTCCCAACCCACACCTAGATGACCCATGCCACCCTCCAGAACCACTGTGCCCCATCCCTCCACCCAAATCCACACCAATGTACCCCCACCACCTCCCTCCAGAGCCACACCAAGATGCCCACCCAACTTCCCAACCCACACCTAGATGACCTATGCTACCCTCCAGACCCACTGTGCCCCATCTCTCCCTCCAGAAACATGCCCATGTGCCCCATCCACCTCCCTTCAGAGCCACACCAATGTGCCCCACCACCTCCCCCCAGAGCCATACCAAGATGCCCCGTCCAACTTCCTAACCCACACCTAGATGACCCATGCTACCCACCAGACCCACTGTGCCCCATCTCTCCCTCCAGAAACACACCCATGTGCACCATCCCTCCGCCAAGATCCACACCAATGTGCCCCACCACCTCCCTCCAGAGCCACACCAAAATGCCCTGTCCCACTTCCCAACCCACACCTAGATGACCCATGCCTCCCTCCAGACACACTGTGCCCCATCTCTCCCTCCAGAAACACACCCATGTACACCATCCCTCCACCCAGATCCACACCAATGTGCCCCCACCACCTCCCTCCAGAGCCACACCAAGATGCCCCGTCCAACTTCCCAACCCACACCTAGATGACCCATGCCACCCTCCAGACCCACTGTGCCCCATCTCTCCCTCCAGAAAAACGCCCATGTGCCCCACCACCTCCCTCCAGAAACACACCAATGTGCCCCCACCACCTCCCTCCAGAGCCACACCAATGGGCCCCCACCACCTCCCTCCAGAGCCACACCAATGGGCCCCCACCACCTCCCTCCAGAGCCACACCAAGATGCCCGTACCACTTCCCAACCCACACCTAGATGACCCATGCCACCCTCCAGACCCGCTGTGCCCCATCTCTCCCTCCAGAAGCACACCCATGTGCCCCCACCACCTCCCTCCAGAGCCACACCAAGATGCCCCGTCCAACTTTCTAACCCAGACCTAGATGACCCATGCTACCCAGCAGACCC
Organism: Ambystoma mexicanum; assembly: GCF_040938575.1. Lineage (NCBI taxonomy): Eukaryota > Metazoa > Chordata > Amphibia > Caudata > Ambystomatidae > Ambystoma > Ambystoma mexicanum. Next base: position 233,948,153 of record NC_090921.1, read on the forward strand.
ACTGTTCCCCATCTCTCCCTCCAGAAACATACCCATGTGCACAATCCTTCCGCCAAGATCCACACCAATGTGCCCCACCACCTCCCTCCAGAGCCACACCAATGTGCCCCCACCACCTCCCTCCAGAGCCACACCAAAATGACCCGTTCCACTTCCCAACCCACACCTAGATGACCCATGCCACCCTCCAGACACACTGTTCCCCCATCTCTCCCTCCAGAAACACACCCATGTGCACCATCCCTCCGCCAAGATCCACACCAATGTGCCCCACCACCTCCCTCCAGAGCCACACCGATGTGCCCCCACCACCTCCCTCCAGAGCCACACCAAAATGTCCCGTTCCACTTCCCAACCCACACCTAGATGACCCATGCCACCCTCCAGACCCACTGTGCCCCATCTCTCCCTCCAGAAACACGCCCATGTGCCCCATCCCCCTCCCTCCAGAGCCACACCAATGTGCCCCACCACCTCCCTCCAGAGCCACACCAAGATGCCCCGTTCCACTTCCTAACCCACACCTAGATGATCCATGCGACCCACCAGACCCACTGCGCCCCATCTCTCCCTCCAGAAACAGACCCATGTGCACCATCCCTCCGCCAAGATCCACACCAATGTGCCCGACCACCTCCCTCCAGAGCCACACCAATGTGCCCCCACCACCTCCCTCCAGAGCCACACCAAAATGCCCCGTTCCACTTCCCAACCCACACCTAGATGACCCATGCCACCCTCCAGACCCACTGTGCCCCATCTCTCCCTCCAGAAACACACCCATGTGCCCCACCACCTCCCTCCAGAGCCACACCAATGTGCCCCACCACCTCCCCCAGAGCCACACCAAGATGCCCCGCCCAACTTCCTAACCCACACCTAGATGACCCATGCTACCCACCAGACCCACTGAGCCCCATCTCTCCCTCCAGAAACACACCCATGTAACACACCCATGTGCACCATACTTCCGCCAAGATCCACACCAATGTGCCCCACCACCTCCCTCCAGAGCCACACCAATGTGCCCCAACCACCTCCCTCCAGAGCCACACCAAAATGCCCCATCCCACTTCCCAATCCACACCTAGATGACCCATGCCACCCTCCAGACACACTGTACCCCATCTCTTCCTCCAGAAACACACCCATGTGCACCATCCCTCCACTCAGATCCACACCAATGTGCCCCCACCACCTCCCTCCAGAGCCACACCAAGATGCCCTGTCCAACTTCCCAACCCACACCTAGATGACCCATGCCACCCTCCAAACCCACTGTGCCCCATTTCTCCCTCCAGAAACACACCCATGTGCCCCACCACCTCCCGCCAAGATCCACACCAATTTGCCCCACCACCTCCCTCCAGAGCCACACCAAAATGCCCCTTACCACTTCCCGACCCATACCTAGATGACCCATGCTACCCACCAGACACACTGCCCCATCTCTCCCTTCAGAAACACACCCATGTGCACCATCCCTCCACCCAGATCCACACCAATGTGCCCTCACCACCTCCCTCCAGAGCCACACCAAGATGTCCCATCCAACTTCCTAACCCACACCCAGATGACCCATGCTACCCACCAGACCCACTGTGCCCCATCTCTCCCTCCAGAAACACACCCATGTGCACCATCCCTCCGCCAAGATCCACACCAATGTGCCCCACCACCTCCCTCCAGAGCCAGACCAATGTGCTCCCACCACCTCCCTCCAGAGCCACACCAAAATGCCCCGTGCCACTTCCCAACCCACACCTAGATGACCCATGCCACCCTCCAGACCCACTGTGCCCCATCTCTCCCTCCAGAAACACACCCATGTCCTCCATCCCTCCCCAGACCCACACCAATGTACCCCAACCCATACCACTGTCCCTATCCCTCACCCAGACCCACACCATGTCCTATCCATCCCTCCAGACCCACACCAATGTGCCCCCTTTCTCCAGAGCCACACAAATGTGCCCCATCCCACCAGACCTACACCAGCATGCCCCTATCCAACCATTCAGACCCCAGCAAGATGCCCAATCCCTCCCTCTAGTCCAATACCATAATGCCTGATCCTTCTTCCAAATAGCAAGATGCCCCTTCCCCCTTGCAACAGATGCCTGTGTGCCATCCCGAATCACACGCAGATAGCCCCAGCCAACCCTCTAAAACCACGCATCCTAATAATCAGACCCTCATAAAAAATTAAATCACTCTATTATCCCCCGTTGATCAAACACAAGCATACACTGTCTCCCTATTCCTTTTCTTAGCCCTCCATACCTTTCATGTTGAATAGCTGAGCATGATTTTTAAAGTAAATGTAATTTCCTGCTCCCCCGTCTAAATCGGGTGTCTTGCAGGAACGTTCACGGTATCCGGAAGAAAATTCCAATTTTATTTACAGCCAAAAGCACACGAGTTGCTGCTGTTCCTGCAGCCTGGCAGCCAGAGCCTTGCCGCTCAGGACGCTCCAGGGCCTCCTAGAAATGTTCCCGGTGTTGAAATGCCAACCCCAAACGCTGCAAGCAAAAGGCTGGCAGGGTCCGGTTGCACTTGCACCGGCGGCAGCCAGAGCGTTCAAAATTCCCGCTCAGCCCCAGCCCGCTTACTGAACGTGCTCCAGAACCGCTTCTCTGCTCCGGAAAGCACACGGATGACATCAGAGGTCACGTGACAACGAGGGGGCGGGCCGTTGCTATGGTCCTTTTCTCGGATGGGAACTAGTCGCTACCATTTTTACACCGTTTGAATGGCTATACCCATCTGTGGGTGGGGTTTATCCAAGTGGGCGTGATCCCGAATATTGCCAAACGCTGCCTCACTCATGCTGTCATGGGGTGGCAGGATATCGTACAACACCGGTGCACGAGGCAGCTTCCTGACCCGTAGAAGGTGCATCCATGCGCCGGAGCACGTATCCAACCTCACCCTGGCCCCTTTGCTTAGCACTAGCAGGGCGATGAGGAGACCAGCAGTCTGCTTTCTCCTCCCCTCACCCATGTGCTGGCCAGGATACACACGGTGTCATGCAACCGTTGCCTCTCAAAACCCAGCAGCGAGAGGGTTGGTAGCCTTGTGTAGACACTGCAGAGGGCAGGAACATTGTAACAGGTGGATAATGAGTTAAGGCGGTATTGTACCTCGAGGGAGCGGTGGAAAACGTAGAATTGGGTTCCCATGAGTGGAGGAGGCGGGCATCAAAAAGTAACCATTGGGATGAGGAAGAGGGATGTGGCCATGTGGAGATAATGGGCCTCATTACGAGGTGGGCGCAAAGGGATACCGGGCACCGTTAAGGACATCGGTGCCGGTAATACCTTTGCGCCCTATTCCGAGGTCCCTTAGCGGGTCCCTTCCTTAACGCCTGGTTTTACCAGGCGTTATGGACGGGGCCCGTTAAGGGACTTCCGAGCTAATAACGGTACTGCAATTTGTGGTACCGTTATTAGCGCCCTCCCCCTTCCCATTGAGCCCTATGGGGGCTGAAATGGGAATGGGTAATGGCTTTTTCAATGGGGATTTACCGGTCCCGCAAAGGTCGGAATACACCGGTAAGTCCCCATTGAACGAGGGCGGACTCGGTACCGGTATTGGAGGTAGTCATGGCGCTAATAGTGCCATGACTACCTCCAACCTCGTAATGAGGCCCAATGAAACATTTTTCATTGTAAATACTACACTGCTTGGGAAAGGAGGGATTCGTTTTGACCAATGTTGGATGTACATGCAGCATTTACCTTTTGTGGTACAATTCAAAGTAACACGCTTTAACAGCAAGCAGCCAGTGTCACACAGAAAATGCATTTTAAGGTAGGGCAAAAAGTACATCTGGCAGACCCTGCCTAGCCGCAATATTGAAATAGGGGTTCTCCCATTCCCGTCACTGTGGCCATTATCGAAAAGGCCATCAAGCACTGTTTTTCCCCTTTGTATTCTTGCACATGTGTTTTTTTTTCTTTTCAATTTGGAAAAAATACATGTCCCAGAAGTCCAAGTAAAAACAAGACAGATTGGCCCTATCACGCGTGGCCACGGCAGACCTGAGAATTCTATGTGTGTGCACTTGACCGACCAACTCTCTCCGTTTTTGTAGGAGACTCCGAAATTTCCAGGCAAAAAAGTTGCTTTGTTTCATCTTTTTCCTGCCTTCAATGTACTCGCCTCCAATGCCTGAATGCCCGTCAATAGGGGCAAAGAAATCCACCTCCTCCTGGGCCTAAATCTCCCACTTAACTATGCTATAATGCTGAACACTATGGTGTGCATGATTTGCAAATTATTTTTTATTTTTTATGTAAGGGTTGTGTTGAAAATGGGGTTAGAACAAATTGCCTTCACCCTTTGCAAAACTACAGCTCATTTAGACAATGCAACAAGAATTTTACATTTAAAAAATAAAGCATTTGCCAGGTTATGCATGTAGAGTGCTTTATTTTTTTTTTTTATTTTTTTTAGATGTGGGTACATTTTTAATAAAAAGAAATACATCCTTTTAAAAAAAGCAAACGTTCGTAGCCGGCAGGATTCGAACCTGCGCGGGGAAACCCCAATAGATTTCAAGTCTATCGCCTTAACCGCTCGGCCACGGCTATTGCACACCATCGCCAACAGAACTAACGCTAGTAACAGCTCTACTATTGTGCCACAAATGCCTACAAAAAGAGAGAATTATTTTTTTTATTTCGCTGTGCCACAAGAAAGAAAGGGACCATTCAAAATTGGAAAGTTAAAAGAGGGATACAAAGTAGCATGAGTACAAATTATGTCTAGGACTCAATATTTTACTAAGTTTGGAACTATGAACAAGCAGATGAGAGTGTCTGTATTCCTTTCTCGTAAATTAACAGTAGGACCAGGTTTATTAATAAGGAACTGACCTGAAGTTGGAACACACCACATTTCAAAAACACTTCCTCCATTGTGCTCAAGTACTTTAGGAATCGTACCAAAATATCACCACGATTGTGGCAACATTACTAACACTGCGCCTGAGCGTGATACAAAAATCGCGACCCCCATTACTGCACCAAAATGGAGCAGAGGTTGCAAGGGTGTCCCCTGCCAACAATTGACCCAGTAAAGGGGGTCAAGGGCTACAGGGGTGTCCTTGCTTACCATTATGGTAAGCAGCGGATAAGATTAAAAAAAACACTAAAAAGGATCATGCGGCATCAGCACCGCCTCACGAAAGTGGGAGGAACTGAGGCCTTAGGGGGTACAAGGCTGTCGGCGGCGCTCACAAGTGTGGTGTTGCCCCGTAAGGGCTGCGCACGCGGCGGCGTGACGTTGCACGTCGCCGCGTGCGGCTTAAATAAACAGGGCGTTCCCGGAAGCGAGAGAGCGACCGGGGAGCCCGAACCTGACGGACGTGTGAGTGTGAGCTCTGTTGGGTTGGGGGCTCACGGGCACGCCTGGGGGGCAAAGGACAGACCCCCAACAGTGGCGACGAGTGATGTCGGATGCCCGGGCCCGGCGGTGAAAGGCGTCCGGAATTTTTTTCAAACGAGCGGAACGTTCGCGGACGTTTCGTTTCATGCTGTGGCTGCGGACCGCACACGCGGCTGGCGGCCATTTTGCATACGAGGCCGCAGAACTTCTCGGAGCTCCGGTTCGGACCGAGAAGGTGATCCGGGTCTAATTTTTGGATTTTGAGGTTGCTGAGTGCATGACCTGCACGCCCATACCCAATTTGTGTGTTTTCATCAGATTTTGGGACTGTTATGTCGAGTGTAAGCCAGGATAAGGACTAATATGGTAGGGCCTGCTTAGTCCAGTCCATCCACGTGGCTCAATTTTTGGGACTTCTATACGGCAGTGCTTTGCTGCAAGGTGGCAACAAGGCACTTCCTCGCCCCCTTCATCATCAGGACACTCTTTTTCGTGTGTTTGCTCCAGGCTGTGTGTGGCACGGGGGTGCATCCTTCCGCATGGTGATGGTGGGAATCTGAGTTGCGGCCCCAGGTCTGATAGTGGGGTGCCTGTGCGCTCAGTCCCATGTCCGACAGCGACCAGGACGGTGACACCGCGGATCCTGGGGAAGAATCTCAGGACGAAGGTCAGGCGGCCCAGCCTGCAGCTCTGCAACCGCTGCCACCGGGGAATCAGGGGCCTGCACCACAGGCACCACTAGGGGCACAGCCTGTCGCTCCACAAGGGCCCCCCATTATGGCTCAAGCTAGAGCCCAGGCGGCCCTGCAACCGATACCAGAATTCGATCCTACGGGCCCCCCGTCCAGTCTGGGGCCCCGATGGAAGAGGTAGGTGGCCCGCCTGGACATGTACTTCAGGGCTGCTCGAGTGGATGACAATGACAGCATGGTAGCCACCATGCTGTACTCGGCGGGAGCCGTGGTTCAGGAGATCTTCGAGTCGCTGACTCCGGTGGACCAGACCTATGGTGAGGCGAAAGCGGCTCTCCTCGCACACTTCCTTCCACTTGCCAACGTGGACTTTGAGAGATTCGTGATGCTGTCGGCCAAGCAGAAGGATGATGAGACCCTGGACACGTTTTACGGCCGCCTACGCCGCCTTTCCCAAGGGTGCGCGTGGGGGGACGTGGAGGACATGATACGGACAATGCTGATCCAAGCATGCTCCTCCGGCAAACTGAGGAGACAGGTCCTCAGAGAGCCGGGAATCACTTTGTCCCGTATACTAGAACTGGGTCGATGTCACGAAGTGGCTGAGGCACAGGCAAACAAGATGGAAGCGGGTTCACGCTCGATCAAGGCCGAAGAGGTGTGCGCTGTGTGGCGGGGCGGCAGAGGAACAAGAAGGCCTGGTGGAGCCCCCCGAGACAGGGCAGGAAGATCGGGGGAGTCATGTCAGAAATGTGGCTATGACCTCCCCCACCCCACAGAGTGCCCAGCCGCAGGAAGAACATGTGGCCGATGTGGACTGCCGGATCACTTCTCGAGAGTGTGTAAGTCGGCTCTACCTGTCATGGGACCCAGAGGTCCTGCCCGAATCTGGACTCCGCGCCAAACCCGGCCATCCAACGTGGCCCAGGTGGATCAAGCGGAAGAGGAGGCTCAGGCAGAGGAGGCTGAAGTAGAGGAGGAGGAAAACATCTTCTTCGTCTCAAGCATGGGGATCCTGAAAGGCAAAAGCAGGAGACAGCCAAGATGCATGGTGGAGGTGAACCGCTCGCCTGTTCCCGTGCTGGTGGACACCGGGGCATCGGTCAATGTTATGGCGAGGGGACATTATGACGCTCTTGACCCATTACCGAACCTGGCTGTGCCAAGAGCTCGCATCTTCGCCTTCGGTGGACTCGAGCCCATACCGCTGGACGGAGCGTTCGTGGCGAAGGTGGAGCATGAAGGCTCGAAGATCAGAGCCCGGTTCTATGTGACCCCCATAAGCAACAACACCCTGCTGAGCTGTGCGGCCGCGGAAGAACTCGGGATAGTGAGTTTTGCGTACTCAGTATACCTGGAAGATATCAACGATCTACTGGACATGTACGCAGCCCTGTTCAACGGCATTGGGAGAATGACCGGTGATCCAGTCGGGCTACACATTGACGACTCAGTACAACCAATTGCCCTGAAACACCGGAGAGTTCCTTTTCATCTGAGGGAGCAAGTCGACAAAGAACTGGACAACCTGGTGGCCTTGGACATCATCGAGAAAGTGGAAGGCCCAACACCATGGGTGTCCCCCATTGTCGTGGCCAGGAAACCAAAGCAGCCAGACTCCGTTCGCATCTGTGTGGATATGAGGCTACCCAACAAGGCCATAAAAAGGGAGCGACACCTGACCCCGACCATCGATGACATAATTGCTGAGGTACAGGGGGCCAGATTCTTCTCCAAACTCGACCTCAGAGCAGGGTACCATCAAGTTGTCCTCCATCCGGAGTCCCGGTACATTACTACATTCACCACCCACGGGGGACTCTACAGGTACAAGAGGTTGAGCTTTGGGGTATCGTCGGCTGCCGAAGTGTTTCAGAACATTATCCGGGGTGCACTTGCTGATCTTGAAGGGGTACTCATCATCAGTGATGACATTTTGGTGTTAACCAACACGGATGTGATCCACCTGAAGCGCCTGGCCAAGACCTTCGAGAGACTACAGTCATTGGGCCTCACCCTCCATAGGGACAAGTGTGAATTCCTGCGCCCATCAATAGAATTCTTTGGGTTCGTGTTCAAGGAGGGAGGGGTGTCACCCGACCCGCGGAAGGTTCAGGACATAAAGAGTGCACAGCCCCCGGAATCCGTGTCGGAAGTGAGAAGTTTTCTGGGCATGGTGACCTACTGTGGTCGGTTCATCCAAAACCTGGCCTCGAGGTCTGAGCCGCTCAGAGCTCTTACCAAGAAAGAGACTGCCTGGCACTGGGGTCCACTGGAACAGTCGGCGTTCGAGGACATCAAGAGCGCCCTAACAACGGAAGACACCATGGCGTTTTTCGACCCGGCGCTACCCTCGGAGATTGTGGTCGACGCCAGTCCGTTTGGCCTGGGGGCGGTCCTGACCCAGGTGGACCGGGATGGAAACCTCCGACCCGTAGCATACGCCAGCAAGGCGCTCTCGGAAACAGAGCAGCGGTACTCCCAGATCGAGAGGGAGGCCCTGGCGGTCTTGTGGGGATGCCGACATTTTCGCCTCTATGTGCTGGGGCGCCCGGTGACTGTGGTGACTGATCATAAACCCCTGCTCCCGATTCTGGCGGGCTCGTCATCTAAGCCCCCGGCCAGAATTGAGAGATGGATGCTCGCATTGCTTGAGTATGGGGTCACGCTGGTATACCGGCCAGGTGCCAACAATGCAGCGGACTTCCTTTCCCGTCATCCCGGAGTGCGTGTGGAGTGGCGGGAGACACCTGCGCAGAAGAAGCGGACGACCATGTCCGGATGGTGGTGGAGGGAGCAACACCAAATGCACTGCCCCTGTCGGAGCTGGAGGCTGCGGCGGCCGAGGATGGGTGCTTCGAGATACTGAAGCAGTCGATGCAGAGCGCTTCCTGGAAGCTCGTCTTGGAAGCTCTCGCAGGGCGGACCCATGAGGCGAAGACCGCCCTTGAACAGCTGTGGAAGGTGAAAGATGAGCTGTCTTTCTCTGAGTCGGGGCTCCTGCTCCGGGGGGATCGCATAGTGGTCCCCCACTCCAAAGTGGGTGAGGTGATCGCTTTGGCCCATCACGGACATCAGGGTGCTGCCAAGACGAAGGCGAGGCTGCGGATGAAGGTCTGGTTCCCGGAGCTGGAGAAAAGGGTCGATGACTTTGTGGCAGCCTGTGTATGGTGCCAGGCAGCCTCCCCGGTGCAGAGGTAACCGGCTATCGAAGCAATGCCTCGAGGGACCAGGCCCTGGGAGGTCGTGCATGCGGACTTTGGGTCCACGTCCGTGGGCACCCATTTTCTGGCCATAGTCGATGAGTACTCCCGGTACCCCGAAGTGGAGTTTGTGGAATCGGTGGCATTCGAGCATGTGGTAGTCGGCATGGAAAAGATCTTTGCAACCCACAGATTTCCCCTGACGCTGTGCTCGGACAATGGGTCGCCATTTCAAAGCGAACGTTTCTCAGAGTTCCTGGCCAGCTGTGGAGTTCAACATCGAAAGATATCCCCGCTGTGGCCTCGGGCCAACAGCGATGCAGAAAGACTGATGCGAACACTAAACAAGACATTTCGGATTGCGCAAGGACAAGGCCAGCCCCTCCAACGGGCATTGTATCAATTCCTGAGAGTGTATCGCACCACCCCACATGCCTCCACAGGTGTCGCCCCGGCGGAAGTGCTGTTCCGGCGATGCCCCCGGGGTTTACTGCCGGAGGTACAGGAGAGAGAACCCGGGATTATCAACGACCAGCAGGTTGAGGCCGACCGACTGGCCAGGATCAGCCAAGAGAACGTGCGCCGGGGCCTGCGGCCCCAGCGGCTGGAACCCGGGGATGAGGTGCTCATCCGGAACCGCCATCCTCACGGGAAGTTGTCCCTACCTTATGAACCAGCGCCTCTGGATGTGGTCGCCGTGAAGGGGTCAATGGTGACGGCCTCTGATGGGCGAACGGCTGTCAACCGTAACGTCAGCTTCTTCAAGAAGCTGGGGGACTCGAGAACTGAACCCCCTCTGGACCCTGGTGTCGCCGAGATCCCTGAGGAATATGGGCCCCCTCTCGGTGTCCCGGCCTCTCCGTGTCGGGAGGCTACTGTTGATGGACTGCCGGTGCCAGAGGTGAGCGGAAGGTACCCCCAGAGGACTGGGCGAGGGAAACCCGCTTACCTCAGTGAGTATGTGTTGGGACAGTTGGAGAGTCGTCCGGGGTGAGGGTGGCTGACATTAAAGGGGCCTGGGTCCAGGTTGGGCAAGTTGTTTGTTGTGTGATATGCTGTGTTTAACTAATAACGTAATTGTGTGCCCTCCTGAAAAAGGAGGAGTGTGGCGTTGCCCCATAAGGGCTGCACACGCGGCGGCGTGACGTTGCACGTCGCCGCGTGCGGCTTAAATAAACGGGGCGTTCCCGGAAGCGAGAGAGCGACCGGGGAGCCCGAACCTGACGGACGTTTGAGTGTGAGCTCTGTTGGGTTGGGGGCTCACGGGCACGCCTGGGGGGCAAAGGACAGACCCCCAACAAAAAGTGTGTCGCAGTAAAAGTAAGTTGGGGGGGAGGAGGTGCGAGTTTGAGGATTGTAGGCCGGGGCAGACGGGCAAAAGTAATCTATCTGATCACTGCGCTGTGCTATAACTGTAGTCGATATTTTTGTCGGCAGAATTACGGGTGGCACAGTGATCATATAGATGATCTAACTTCTGCTGCTCTAGGGGTTGTGCAGTGTTTTATTCCAGAGCTTCGTACTGTTTTGGGGGTGATAAAAATCAATTGCGGGAAACATAGCGCAGGCAGGGACAACTTTTTTCCACAGAATTAATAAATATAATGACTTGGTAAATTCCCGACTATGAGTATTTATTAAAAAGTGTAGTGTTTTCTTCTTTTTGCAAAAAGAGAGAACATTTTTATTGTGTCTATATGTGGGTGCGGCTGTGTTGATCTTCCGGGTTTTGCGTTGGGTAACGTTATGACGTTGTTGATGATAGTGTACGTTTGGCTACGCTGTGCACCAATGTCATGAGAAGAGGTGGAGCATATGTCAGGGCTGGCAGTCAACGACAACACCCACTGCGGGAAATGGGGAGGACCAAGGGCTAGGGGCAGGCTATACAGGGCATTAGCTATGTTGGTAGCAGGCCTAAAGAACACCAAGAATAGAAATACAAAATAGAGAAAGACAATCAAGCCGTATCAAAGGCTTCTCTGCCCTCTTTGCAGAGTAAACGCCTACAGAACTGCTTTTACCAGCAGGTCCTGGTCCCAGAATTACAAACTGAAGGCCATGTTGGGAGTGGCTCGTGATCGAGACTCCAAGCTGACAAGACCTGCGTCAAACAGCTCCGGCCTTTAAACCGCATGCGTGGTGCCACACCCCACAGGATTGATTTCCCAGCACCTCGTACACGACAGATAAGTTCCCAGCACCACCAGTTCTCTGGCCCCTGCTTCCCTCAGAGCTAAGTGCCAGTTACCGCAGCATGACGCATTACGCAAGCAGAACGCCCTGAACGCTGTGCACTGTACGCCCTAACCTGCGCAAACTTACCAGCACATATTCACCACATGCACAGTTATGGGTGCGGCTTATTAGTCATGGACGCTTTCGGAGCGCACCAAGGAACAATATGCTGCATGTTAGGAAGACACGTGCGCCTCGGACACTGATGCTGCATGCTCATAATCATGTGTGGCACCACAAAGCCCAGCATGTGCTAAGCACATGAATTAGCCACATGTGGCAAACATCACTAAAGTCGCTAACCTAAATGTTAGCACTTAGTACACACACGTGTGAAGTCACGTGCAGCAGTTTATCACATTTGTACTAATTGCAGTATTTTCTTGCAGCATTTCAACTGCTACAGCAAGGTAGCCCCGGCCCTGAGAATCCGCAGGAGACAGCAAGGGACACTACGAGCAGCCACAACCCAGCTAAGTGTTTAACTCGTTCTAAGTGCTATTATTGTTATGTTTACTTCTCTGGGGGCATTGTTTGTGTATTAAAGGATGTCTATGCATGAGTGCATGTTGAAGGATACTTATTGCAAGACAGATTTTACCCTGTCACCCCCTTCCAATCCATAACCTCTTCCTAACCCTCATTCCGGTTTCCCTCACTTCCCTGTTCCCATCCAACCATGGATTCCCTAACCCTCCTACCCTGCTGGGGTGTGGAGTCCTGTGTAAGTCTTGACTTGCAGGCCCCAAAACTGCAGTAGGGATGGTTGGTTTATGCCACTCCTGCGCCTTGGAACTGTGGATCCTGTCAGAAACACAAGCCCACGTGTTTTCAGGCGCCTGAATTGTACGACCTGGCTACGTTATGGAATACATACTAAGACCCTACATGACCTGTCGGCAGAGTTAGCCACCAGACAGAAGTATGCTACTTTAGCAACCCAGGAGCACAGTTTGGCTGCGCAAACCTCTCCGCTACCCGGCCCTACACCATTGGCCCTGGTCCCTATCCATGGTGGCGACTCTTCAGCATGGGAAAATCCCCTGGTTCAGAGAGATGATGGCATCCTATATGATTGGGATGGGTTTCTTGAGGAGTTTGGCAATATCTGTCAGGAACGGAGAATGGAAGGTTTGGAAGCGCTGGAAGCATTGACTTGCGAGCGCTCTAGTCCTCACTCAATATGGTGGCCGTGCCTTTAAATTCTGACTCCTCCCCCAAACCGGTGCGTTGTATCTGTACACATCGCTCCGGTTCGTGTGGAACTTCGTTCTTGGAAGATTCCTCCTTGCCGACCTTCCTTGCAGCTACCTTTTGCCTTCCCAGTGCCTACCTTCTGTGCTCTACATCATTTCTTCCCGTGTTACCTGTCTCCTGGGTCTTGCTACTTCTGCGAGTGTTTCTTTGCCTCTCCTCGTCTGTTCTACGGCTCCGCCTCGTCTGAGCTTCTGCACCTATGCCTCTTGTTTTCCGCCGAAGCATTTAAGTTTATTTGTTTGGCGTTTTCTGCCTTTCGTCTTCTCTGCTCTCTCATTTCTCGTTTGCAGACTTACTTCGCTCAGCCGGCGTATTTCTACTTTCGGCTTATGGTTTACCTGCACACTATTTCTATACTTACTCCTTTCGATATCTTATCACTGTTATTACGGGCATTTCTATCTGTTCTGTCTTCCCTTAAGATTTATTTATTGGTGTATTTGGGTTCCTGTATGTTTCCTCTGTGTGCCTCGTCCTACTGTCACCGCAGAGCTTAACTGGCTCTCTCCACAGGAGTTGGAGGTCAACTTCCTTAGCCATCAGCTGCAGCCAGACTTCAATTACTTGTGAAAGGAATTCTCAACTCCTTATTAGAACCCATCTGGAAACAGGGTTTTTTCTGCCTTCGTGCTTTTCCCCTGATCTAGGTCTGGCCCCCTGTGTGTCCCCGCGGACAGGGTTCTATCTCTGCCACGGTGGCCTCCGGAGGGGCCCGACCCTATTTACACGAAAAGAAAGCCAAGACACCAAAGGACAAGAATCCTATAAAGAGGAAGGACCGTAAGAAGACGGAGTCGAATCCAAAGGAATCCGCCACAGAAGATTCAGGTGAGGAGGAAGGGGATAAGGCCTCCAATCTTGACAATATCTTCAATAGACAGGCCACGACCATGTGCAAGGATAGAGAGCTGTTGACCCTAAAACAGGTAAATAAGGAATCGGCCACATTTGTCACCCAATTCAATTGCTTAGTGGCTAAGGTGGATTGGCCTATGGAGAAACTAATGTCATTGTTTTATCAATGCCTCCGGGATGACCTTAAAGATCTATTCGCACAGGTAGATCCTCAGCCAGCATAGTGCTTGGCCATAGTAGACCTGGCCCTGAGCCTGGATCATCGGCAAGCCCTATAGCACGATTAGATCAATCACGTCCACCATGGGTCCTATACAAGCATGGAGGAGATGAGCACATGCAAATAGGCTCAACCAGGGGACTGATTACCAAGGAGGAAAAAGAGGGACGATGGAAGGACGGCCTGTGTTTATATTGCGGTGCCACAGTTCATTTTGTGTGGGAATGTCCTTCCAAACCCAAGACCCAGGAAACCGCCTCAGTTCGGAGGTCGTAGGGGTCCCACAGTCAAGCCTGGGAAGTAAGGGAGCCCCATCCATTAGCTGCGCCAATTATGTACCACATATCACCCTCTCTGGTCAGTTGAGTTTTCTGGACCGGAAACCTCCGGGTATCATGTTGCTAGATTCGGGGGCCAATGGGAATTTTATCGATACCCAATACACAGCGAAGTTAGGGGTTCCCTTACGTTGCAAGAAGACGCTACAAGCCATCAGGGCAGGGGACAGCACCCTGCTCTGTTCCGGCCACATTATACACAGCACTCAGACGCTACTGTGTGAGGATAGACATTGGGAGGAGATCTATTTTTACCTCATTGCCGCACCACTGTTAGGTCTCATACTGGGGCTCACATCGCTCCGAAGACATGACCCACAGGGTCAGTGGTCAGTGGGAAGCATTCAACTAACCTCCCCATATTGCCTAGAGCATTTATTACGTGTGTCTCCTGTCCCATCTGGTTCGGGACATGTGGTGCGAGTGTGGACACCGAGGTGATCTTGCCAGACCTAATAGTCCTTAGCCCCTTGCCTCGTGTATATCATGCTTACTGTGACGTGTTTAGTAAACAGACAGCAGAAACTGTACCCCCTCATCAGCCATTTTATTGCCGCATAGATTTGGAACTGGGTTCGGTTCTGCCATGTAGTCGTGTCTATGCCCTGACTGAGGCGGAAATCAAACATCTTCATGAGTATATAGAAACTAATTTCCATAATGGTTTCATCAGGCACTCCAATTCACCAGTGTCTTCGTCGCGAAGAAATCCAGTGCCTTACGTACATGCATAGACTACCACAGTGTAAACTGCATCACCTTCAAGATCCGCTTTCCACTTCCCCTCATTCCAGTTTTGCTTGACCAAGTACAGAATGCATCAATACATACAAAACCGGTTCTGAGAGGTGCTTACCATCTGGTGTGGGTGCGTGCAGGGGACGAGTGGAAGACTACCTTTCGTACACCGTTCAGTCTTTATGAATATCAGGTAATGCCCGTTGCCCTCTGAAACGCGCCCGCCGCCTTTCAGCACTTCTTAGACAACGTCCTTTGCTGGTGCCTCGATATATTTGCAGACAAATATATAGACGACATACTGATATAGTCCCAGAACGAGCAAGACAATGTCATGCATGTCAGAGCAGTCCTGCGGCGGCTGAGGGAACACAGTTTGTTTGCCAAGCTGGAAAAATGTGAGTTTCATTGCACCATGCTCAAATTCCTATGTTACTTCCTAACCTGCCAGGCGCACAGATGGACAGGCGAAAAGTACAAACCATACTGGATTGCCTGTCCCCAACTTCGGTAAAAGATGTCCAATCCTTCTTAGGGTTCTCCAACTTTTATAGACAATTCATTAAGGATTTCCCTACCCTAGTTACGCCAAAAACCAAACTACTCAAGAAAGGGCAGAAGTTCTGTTGGGATATTACAGCCAAGAGTGGGTTTCAACAATTAAAAGCAGCATTTACCACTGCTCTGGTACTGAGGCACCCAGACGTAGCACAGCCATTTGCTGTGGAATGCATCCAGCTATGCATTACGGGTTGTTCTCTCTGAAGAGGGATGGGGAAGCCTACCTCCTCATCCCCTTCCTATGAAATATATGACACAGATGAATACCAGGAAACATCGCAACCACCCATTCTATTTCGGATGAATTTCCAATGGACCCATGGTTGACAAATATGTCGAGAGGTACCACCTCAACCAGCCCTACAGGTCAGGTGCAGTACAAATCTACCCCGACAGTATCGATTAAAGCACCAAGAAGTCATGTTGCTGACATCGTTAGAGACACCACAACTTAGCAGCGTTAGACACGAAGCACACGTGCCATCCGCACTCCGGAACATAAAAACGCACTCGAGTACACGAAGAACATGAGCATACAGTTCTATAGAGGACATATACATACTGTGTTTGCTTTTTTTTCTCCATTAGCCAAACACAGCAACGCAGAAACCGCAAGAAGCAAGAGAACCTGAGCAAAGCTTGCAGATGCTTACATGCAAATAACCTTATGGAACTGCAGGAGCACCTGTAGGACCTGGCAGAACCAAGTGTGACAAATATGGAGAATGTAGAATAGCACGAACACTGTAGATGCCGCATTATGATTTAGGAAAACCACGACAGGCCACAGGCCTCTCAGCAAGAGCCGCGCTGAGCTGAATTCGGGCTGAACAGAGAGCAAAACGTGTGAGACGGGGCCCGCTGCCAAGCCCACAAGATACAGATGACATTCCCTGACCGACAGTAGCACCAGCTGCAATAAATACGATTAATTCCTCATAATTCAGAGCTCAAAATCATGGTCTCCGACCACGTGACCCGGCTGAAGCAGACAATGGACAGCGACCAGCGCTCGGAAAGCAGAGGGCCGCAACACTGCAACAAAGATGTTACAGTGTGAGACAAGTGTTGCACGGATCGAACAAGCACTCTCATAGCCTAAGGTGGTACACATAAGTTACAATGCAGAAACATAGTAATTCTTGTTACCTTGAAAACGTACACCAAGTGCTGAGAACCTTTTGCAGATCCCAGGCCTGGGGACGTCAACTCTAGCCTATCACAATTTAGTATCCTATGGGAAGGTAGCAACAGGCACAAATTAATGGCAAAAGCCTCACACTGCAACATTGTTATAGATACTGACTTGGGGATTGACCAGGCCAGCCACCTGACATGGGAGAGCCAGTAGAGTAACACATATAGGCAACCATATAAGTTATTACGCTCCTGACGGCCAATCCAGTGGTCCGATAGGTTTTCTGCAGAAGGGCCCAGGTTGTAACATCACTCCGACGTCGTTAGGACACAAAACTGGCCTGTGAGCCAGGGGAAGTTGAGATGTCCATGGCTTTCTTCTGTCCCTTTGCTGATCCCTGTTGGTTTTGTCTGTAATAACCCGTAGTATGAACTTGCCGTTTGACTGAGTCCTCCGTTTGTCCTGTGGAAGGTGTTGGGCCTTCTGAGAGTCTGCAAACTCCTAGTGGCCCTCTCCCATACCTGGGAGCCAGCCCGGCACCAGGTCGTCTCTTTCAGCGCGGAACCTGAGAGGCTGCGGGCACTTCTCATATTTCGAGAAGACGGGAAAAGGTGTGCCTGTTTACAGGTTGTCAGGAGCCCCTCGTGAATGATCCTGGCCGAAGTCAGCGGGTTGTCCAGGCAGACCAAGACGGGTAGGCAAGCACCTTGACGGCAGGCGAGCTGCGCTAGCACACCACGGAGCGTAAGTATTGACCTAGTCTAACAGCAATTGCGGGTGTGAGGAAGGGTATAGAGTATTGTGGAGTATTAGTTAGTACTGTCGAGTATTGCTGAAGTACTGTCAAAGGTGAGTAGGGACAGGAGTGGCGGTAGAAGTAGCTTTTCTATGTTTAGGGCACATTTGGTATCAGAGGTAAAAGGTTCTGGTGAATAAGGAACAAGTTACTTACCTGTAACTGTTGTTCTCCAGCATGGGTCTGGCATGGATTCACATGCTCATGAATATTCCCCGTCGTCAGGCTGGGAATCCTCGGTAAAGAAAAAACCAGTATCAGTTTCGTTTCTGATCTGTCTTTCGTAGTAATAACCAATCACTGGTCTCTGCGTCATACTGACCACAGCCAATGACTGCCCTCTACCTAAGCACCGCCTCTGGCAGCCATCTTCAGATTTGGAAGCACGTGAAGTGGCAGTATGACCAAGTGAAGAGCCGCAGAGGGGTAGGCGGGAGGGTTCGCATGTGAATCCATGCCAGACCCATGCTGGAGAACAACAGTTACAGGTAAGTAACTTGTTCCTTCTCCAGCATGGGGTCTGGCATGGATTCACATGCTCATGAATAAAGAATACATAGCAGTACACACATGCACAACCACGGGAGGTGGCAAAGGCTCAACATTAAGCATCACATCAACTCAACATTAAGCATCTTACCTCCTCACCAGGCTCACCTCAGGCGAACAGGTTGCGCAGCACTGCTTGGCCGACCCTGGACTCCTCCCTGGAATCCCGGTCGACGCAGTAGAATTTCGTGAAGGTGTGCGTCGACCTCCACGTAGCAGCCCTGCATATGTCCAGCAGGGGCACACCAGATAGGAACGCCGTGGTAGCTGCGATCGCTCTGGTGGAATGGGCTCTCGGACGGCCAGGCAGCGGTCGGTTTGCCAACCGGTGACAGTACATGATACAGCCGGAGAGCCATCTGGAAATGGAAGCCTTCGAGAGAGCCTTCCCCTGATTGACAGGTCCAAAGTTCACAAAGAGTTGTGACGTCTTCCGAAAACACTTCGCGCGGTCTACGTAGAACTTCAGCGCTCTAGCCACATCCAGCGAGTGCAAAGTCCTCTCAGCCGGCGACGAAGGCGACGGGAAGAACACAGGCAACACCAAGGGATCGTTGAGATGGAAGTCCGACGGCACCTTGGGCATGAAGGAGGGGTGCCTCCTGAGCACTACCCTCGTGTCGTGGAAAGTCAAGTACGGGGCCTTGCAGGAAAGGGCCTGGATCTCTCCCACTCGTCGTGCGGAGGTGATGGCCACAAGAAAAGCTGTTTTCCACGATAGAAACTTCAACGGGGCCGAGTGCAGAGGCTCGAACGGAGGTCCCATGAGCTTGGTCAGCACCACGTTGAGCTCCCACGCCGGGGCCGGAGCCTTCACCGGCGGGAACGATCTGAACAGTCCCTTCATGAACTCCTTCACCAGACGATGAGACCACAAGGACGTCCGCCCCGTGGTTCTGGTGTATCGGGAGATCGCAGCAAGATGAATCTTGATGGACGCGTGTGCCAGACCAGCTTTGGCCAGCGTCAGCAGGTACGGCAGTACTTGGGGAGCCGTAATCCGTAGAGGGTTAATCTTCTGTGCGTGGCACCAGACAGAGAACCTCTTCCATTTGTGTCCGTAGCATTTAAGAGTCGAGGACGCCCTGGCCTTTGCAAGAACCTGTCTGCAATCGGCCGGTATGTCGTATCCTCCAAACTCTAGCGCTGCAGGAGCCAGGCCTGCAAGTTCAGCGACTTCGGGTCGTGGTGGAGGATGGCGCCTCCTTCCCTGGAGAGTAGATCCGCGTCCGCCGGCAGCTTGATCGGCGGGGACGCTGACAAGTCCAGAAGGTCCGGGAACCATATCTGCCTCGGCCACGCAGGTGCGACGAGGATCATCCTGCACCGTGACCTCTTGAGCTGGTTGACGAGCCGGATTAGCAGAGGCAAGGGAGGGAACGCGTAGAGTAACAGGCCCTCCCAGGGGAACGAGAAAGCATCGCCCACGCTCCTCGTCTGGGGAAACCTGCTGGCGAACCTCCGGCACTTGGTGTTCGTCGCCGTCGCGAACAGGTCGATCTGGGGTGTGCCCCACCATCGGAAGAGGCGATCCACCAGATCCTGCCGTAGTTCCCACTCGTGGCACGAGCGCAGCTCCCTGCTGAGTGAGTCGGCGATGGTGTTTTTTATCCCTGCCAGATGAAACGGCACCAGAAAAATCCCTTGGGCGACGGCCCAATGCCACAGGTCCTGCGCCTCCTTGGACAGCGCTGGGGACCTGGTTCCGCCCTGTTTCCTGATGTAAAACATGGTGGTGGTGTTGTCGGTGAAGATCCTCACCACCTTGCCCTTGAGGGACGGAAGGAAGGACCTGAGGGCCCAAAACACTGCACGGAGCTCCAGGACGTTGATATGCAGGGACTTCTCCGTCGGGAGCCAGAGTCCTCTTGCGTGCAGATTTTCAGTGTGCGCTCCCCACCCTTCCAGGGAGGCATCCGTGGTCACAGTCTCCTGGTGGGCTGGGGTCTGGAAGTCCATGCCCGCCGTCAGATGCGCGCGGGTGCCCCACCACCGTATCGCTCGTCGGAAACTCTCGTCGAGCTTGATCCTTTCCTCGAAGCTGCCCGTCGTCTGGATCCAGCGCGCATCCAGGAATTCTTGCAACGGGCGCATCCGGAGCCTGCACATGGGAATGAGGTAGATGCAGGAAGACATCATCCCGAGGAGGGACTTGATGGACCTCACCTTGGCCGCGTCGGCCACCAACATCCGTTGCACCTTGCCCAAGATGGTCCTGGTCCTCTCCTCCGATGGGGAGGCCAGAAGGGACACTGTGTCGAGCCTCGCTCCCAGAAACAGTGCGACTTGCGCGGGCACCAGGTGGGATTTGGCGTAGTTCACGGAGAATCCCAGGTCCGTGAGGAGTTGGACGGTCCTTGCCGTGTGGACCACGGCGAGCTCCCTCGTCTTGGCGCGGATGAGCCAGTCGTCCAGGTAGGGGTAGACGTGAATCCCCTCGCGGCGCAGCTGCGCCGCCACCGGTGCGAGGCACTTGGTGAATACCCTGGGTGCCGACCGTAGTCCGAAGGGAAGGGCTTTGAACTGGTAATGACGCCCTTGGACCACGAATCTGAGGAATTTTCGGTGCCCCTTTAGGATGGGAATGTGGAAGTAGGCATCCTCCAAATCCAACGACGATAGGAAGTCTCCTTCCTCCAGCTGACCCAGGACGTGCTGGAGGGTGACCATCTGGAACTTCTGCGCCTTGATGA
The DNA here is from genome assembly GCF_040938575.1 of Ambystoma mexicanum. Taxonomy (NCBI): domain Eukaryota; kingdom Metazoa; phylum Chordata; class Amphibia; order Caudata; family Ambystomatidae; genus Ambystoma; species Ambystoma mexicanum. Next base: position 233,968,822 of record NC_090921.1, read on the forward strand.
ACTTGTTCAGACGTCGCAGGTCTAGGATGGGGCGCCATCCTCCCGTCTTCTTCTTCACGAGGAAGTATCGCGAGTAGACTCCGGAGCCCCGAAGCCTCTTTGGGACGAGTTCGATGGCGCCCTTTCTGAGCATCGCCTTTACCTCCAGGAGAAGTTGAGGGACGTGAAGTTCTTTCCTGGCCACGGGGGGGACGCGCGGGCACCTTCTTTGAAACTCGAGCGCGTGGCCCCGGGCCAGGGCGTCCAGCACCCAACGGTCGGTGGAGATGGACTCCCACACGCTGACGAAGCCCGCCAGCCGGCCTCCCACCGGGGTGCTTCGGTGGGGGCCCGACCCCACAGCCGGTTCAATCCTGCTTGGACGCGGCCTTGCCGCCTTGACCTCCTTGGCGACGACGGCGGGGTCCGCTAGACTTGCCTCGTCCTCTGTAGGCCTCTTGCGACGACGAGCGGGCCGCTTGACGGTAGGAAGCGAAACCGCCGCCGGAACCTTTGGAGGCGCCCTTGCCTCCGCCGCTCCGAAAGGGCGTTCGTCGTTGCTGCAGGACTCCAAGGGCCCGGCCGTCTCAGTATCCGCCTTGATGGCCTGAAGGGAATCGTCCACTGTCTTCCCAAACAGGTTGTTCCCGTCGAAGGGCATGTCCAGGACTCTGGTCTGGACGTCCTGCCGAAAGTCCGTAGCTTTGAGCCATCCACGACGTCGAAGGCAAACGCCGTTGCCCAGCTGGCGGAACCCAGTGTCGGCGATGTCCGTCGCCACGGTGATGGCGTGGTCCGAGGCCACCTCACCATCCTGCAGGATCTCCAGGGCCTCCGCCCTCTTGTCGTCCGGCAGAAAATCCAGCAGGGGAGCTATCTTGTACCAGAGCTACCTGTCGTAGCGGGCCACTATAGCCAAGGCGTTGGCCGCTTTAATCGTCGTCGCTGCCGACGAGATGACTCTACGTCCCATAGCATCCAATTTCTTTCCCTCGCCGTCCGGCGGGGAAGTCGATGTGGAGGCCGCAACCCCCCCCCCGCTTTCTTCCTGGCTGCCGCTGAGACGACGGAGTCCGGGGTAGGCTGCGCCCGGAGGCATAGGGGGGCCGTGTCCGGGACCCGGTACTTTTTCTCGTACCGGTCTCTTCTAGCTGGCGTCGTGGAAGGGTTCTTGAGGAGGGAAAGGCCCTCATCCCAAATGTCGTCCAACAGAGGCACTGCGAGGACCGTCTTCCTCTTGGCCTCGCGCCGCTGATAAAGGAAGCCTTCCTTTTTCTTCTCCTCAGGGCAGAGTTGGAAAAGCTCGGAAGCCCTGGAGATCATGGAGTGGAAAGATCCGATCTCGTCGGGCGGAGAAGCCCTGGTGGGAGGCGACGACGGAAAATCCTCGTCGTATGCCTCGTCGTCCGTACCCGTCGCTGCCGTGTCAGTCCCCGTATCATCCCCTCGGGTGGACGGGGAGGAGGGCTGGACGGGGCGCGACGGTTGAAAAGGAGGTGGTGGATGGATCCTTCTTTTCTTGGTAGGGGGAACACCAGAAGGTCCCGGTTCTGGTTCCCACGACGGGAGAGGTTCCTCCGTCGGTAACGGTAGCCTCGTCCTTATCTCGGAGCATAAGGACTGTATGGCCAACAAAATGGCCGCCGAGTTGTCTTGCGGCGCTGGCAGAGGGGAATCCGACGGGCGAGCAGGGGCCCCGTCGGTATCCTCGACGATGTCGTCGTCGTCACCTGCGTCGGGGTCCATTCCGACGGGCTGGCCTTCTTCCACGCCTAGGCCGTGGCTTAAGACCTCGATCAGCTCCTCTTCTGAGGTTGAGGCCGATTCTACGACGACGCCCTGCCCCCCCTTCTTCTTCCCCACGGAGGGTTTCACGGGGGTCCTATCGATGGGCACAAAGGAAGACTCCCTCCGCGGAGGCAGGGAGATTCTGGGCCCTGAGGTCGTCACCACTGGTGTAGCCACCACAGGCTGAGCCAGGGCCGCCGCGACCGTTTCGATAGAGGGCTTGGTCGGATGGATCAAGGCCTTCACCACCTTAGGTGCGCTCACCGCCTTATCCTTGAGGGAGGGGGCACTGCCACGCTCCTCCTCTGCCTTAGAGCTCGACCGGGGCCTCTCCAGGAGCTTCGCCGGGTGCTCGGCCTTCCTCTTACCCGACCCAGAGCGTTGGCTCGTGGTTGATGGTGCCGGGGAGGGTGCGCCCTGCCTGGCGCCCGTAGAGCCCGACCGTTCGGCGCTCCCGGTGCCAGCGGACTCGCGGTGCTTGGCCTTATGTTGGGCCCCCGTCGCCGGGGCGCCCTCAAAGGTCTTAGAAGACCGCTCGGATTTCTTCTTCTTCTCGCCAGACGGGCTCTTACCCTCCAGCCAGTTGGCGAGACGTTGATGGCGGTCCTTCATGGTCCGTTCCGACATGTTGCCGCAAAACGCACAGTCCTTCTCCACGTGCGTCTTGTCCTCATGAAGGCAGTAAAGGCAGAAAGAGTGTTCGTCCTCCTTGAAGACGTTCTGCAGCTGGCATCCAGGGCAGACCCTGAACAGCTTTCCGGGCGTCGAGCTTCCCTTCTCCTGGGCCATCTCCGAGACCGGGCCTGAGAAGCTTCTGGAGTCCTCCGAAGCGTAGCTCGACGAAATCTTCACCCTTGAGGGGCACAGATGAATCCGACACGGGTCCCAGTTGATCGGATGTAGGATCGGTGGAGCTTGAGGCTCTTTTGACCGAAAGAATCGAAGTTTTTTGTGAAAAGCGCGAAAAATAGCACTAACGCTCGAGAGCAATAGCACGAGGATCCCAACACATGAACGTGCGGTAAAAATCTGAAGATGGCTGCCAGAGGCGGTGCTTAGGTAGAGGGCAGTCATTGGCTGTGGTCAGTATGACGCAGAGACCAGTGATTGGTTATTACTACGAAAGACAGATCAGAAACGAAACTGATACTGGTTTTTTCTTTACCGAGGATTCCCAGCCTGACGACGGGGAATATTCATGAGCATGTGAATCCATGCCAGACCCCATGCTGGAGAACCTTGCCTTTTGACTCGAGGGCTTGGATGACAAAAGTTATGTAAATTGTGGCATTCCTGTGGGTTGAGTGTTTTATCTCGGCCATAGAAGACGGTATCCCTGTGAGCGTTAGCAAGGGAGCTGGCCTAGATTGCAGATGGTGAGTCGACAGGTTAAGTTTCCTGGAGTGAGGCGTTTCGCACGCTAGGCAACGCAGCGGGTGCATTTCAATCACAAGAGAAAATTGTTAAACTCTGCCTGGAGTGCAGGAAGACAACTGTGGGGTTTTTGTGTGGTTTGGGAGTAATGGGCTATTACAGTGTGTGCGCAATATTTGATTTTCCTATGCTGTGCTGGTAGCTTGGTGACATCACCCTTAGGTTTGTACAAAGGACATGGAGAGCTTAAGACGGTGAGGCGCTAGGACTGGACATTTGGGATTGGCAAACGAGGTGAACCAGCGGCGGTACGTGGATGGCGCATGCGCAAGGTTGTGGGTGTGCCTGAGGAGGCAGAAGTTGTGAAGGAGGGACGGTACGCGGAGCACACCTGATAACACAGTACCCACAGGCACCACGGATTAGAGGTAGCACACAACAACTAGCGCAGATACAGAATGGTGACGCACCAGCATACGTGGACACAGTGGCGACAGTACCCGTCTGATGACTAAGGGGAGTTACCATGGTGGGGAACAACCCTTTTACAGGAAAAGGGTTATCCATGTACCCTCAATAGGACAGCCCACAGACAAACTTGCTGTGTCCCATCCTGTTGATCACACCCAACCATGCGGAGGAACCTCGCATAGGGGTGGCGCTGGATGACAGAACATTTTCCTTGCTTGTTACCACTGGGGCGACTATGTCATGCATTAGGGAAGGAACGTTTACATAGTCAGGCGATGAAGTGTACACTCAAGGATTCGGTGGGGCTCGGGAAGTGGTTCCTTTTACTGAAAATATCTCACTATCTATAGGAGATCACGATCTATCACTACGTTTACTCTACTCATGACATACACCTGTAAACATACTGGGACGAGACATCATGAGCCGACTAAACATGACCATTTCATTCACAGACAAAGGTATAGTGTGCTCAACACCAGGCATACACATGCTCAATGTGAGACGGATTGTTCAAGCATATTGTGGATGCATGGTACAGAGGGGAGTGCCAGCGGACCCAGAAATGTTCCAGTATGGGTCTGACATTGCCATTACATGGCTCCCAGGCATCACAGGGAAAGTGTGGCAGGTCCCAAATGAATGCCTGTTCAGGACAGAAACACCATTGGATGAGCCAGAAGGAACAATAGTGCCCATAGAAATAGAGGCAGTGGTGACAAGAGAGGATTGGATTGGATTGGATTGCAGTGCACGGGATGGATGACATAGGGCGAGCATGGAGAGCAATAATTGCAGTTGCAGAGGGGTGCAGGCTGACAGACAAAGAGCTATTCAAGGAAGAGAGAGAGGAACTGGAAATGGTGTTTGAAATGAGTGTAACCTATTTGTTGCAGATACACTGTAGAGAGGAGCCACAGAGAATGGTGTTGGAGGCGCCACTCTCATTTTGGGAGGAGGACATGGCCAAGGTACCCAACAGGTTATGGACCAAAAGTCCTTATGAGGTTAGTTGTATAAAGAGTTTAGGGGGGTGAAAATTAAATTGAAACCAGGAGCGATTTTGCCAAGAGTTAAACAGTACCCCCTAACAAAGGAAGCAGATGGAGGCATTTAATCACAACTCCGATTGAGAGAGGCATTCTGGTACCATCAGAATCCCCATGTAACACAGCAGTGTACTCCGTACGCAAGGCACATGGGGGGTCATGGTGTTTAATTCAGGATTTAAGACCTCTTAACCATAGTGTTGAAGCAGAGTATCCTTTAGTTGCAAACCCAGCTGCCTGTTCCATGGTCATTGATTGGAAGAATGCATTCTTCTCAGTGCCACTACACCCAGACTCACAAGACTTGACCAGCTTTATGTATAGGAATCAGAAGTGGAAGCACACTAGTCTACCACAAGAGTACTGCGAGTCACCATCTATCTTTAACCGAGTCATACAAATAGACTTGCGCAACATACAGACGGAAAGCACAGTTTTACAGTATGTAGAAGACATTTTGATTTGCAGTGACACAGAAGATCAGTGCGGGAGGGACTCTAGGCACACGCTGACAGTGTTATCTAACACAGGGTACCAGGTGGACAAGGGAAAGTTACAGTATTGTCAGAAGGAGGTGCTGCACATTAGGCAAGGGATATCCAAGGACGGCCGACTGAGGGCAGAGGCAATACGCAAAACACCTCAGCCCACGACAGTGAGGGAGATGCAACAGTTCTTGGGGTTCTGTAATTACTGTAGAGCATGGGTCTTTGACTACCGCACATACATGAGGCCACTACCATGGGCCCTGAAAGAGGCACAGAGGGGAACAAAGACACAGACAAGAACCACAGAGATGACTGAGGCCTTTCAGGAACTGAAGGAAGCCATAAGCACTGCCCCAGTGTTAAAGAGCCCAGACTACAAAAAGGAATTTTCCTTATTCTCGTACACTGGCGGTGTGGTGATGAAGGTAGTGCTGACACAGAAGACAAGCATGGGCCATAAGCCAATAACTTACTACAGTGGACAACTTGACCCAGTAATGAGAGGACATTATCCATGAGAACAAGATTTGGCAGTTGCAGCCTTCATAGTGGAGAAGTCATCAGCAGTAACAATGGGGTGCACCATCACTTTGTACGTGTGGCACACCCTCTTCGCGATTCTGCATAAGCCAAAGAGCACACTGACCACACAGAGAGCATCAGGGTACGAGTTGATACTATCGAATGTAGGATTGAAGAGTAAGATGCAAGACTGTAAATCCAGCGACATTCTTGGCAGATGTTCTCCAGGTAGGACACTATGCACATGACTGCACAAAGAACATAGAGATGTTCAGTGAGACACACAAGGTAGAGTAGGACGCACTTGATTGGGGAGATGTGCTCTACATTGATGGCTCTTCGACAATTGATAAAACTGATGGAATTAGACGTACTGGGATTGCAGAGGTAAGACTGAAAGAGGACAGGACAAGTGAGGTGGTTGCAAGTGCGTTGCTACCATCCCATTATTCAGCACAAGCAGCAGAACTAGTGGCTCTCATATTAGCACTGGAAAGTAGTGAAGAGAAAGAAGTGATTATTTATTCAGACTCCGCCTACGGGACGTCAACAGTACACTCAGGACTGGCACGATGGTTCAGAAGAGGGTTCAGGAGAGCAGACGGGACCCCAGTGCAGCATGTACTATTATTGGACAGACTGATGAAGGTGATTACTTATCCAAATAAGGTAGCACTAGTGAAGTGCCAGGCTCACACCAAAGGAGAAGACCCTATCTCAAGAGGAAAGGAAGCAGCAGACTTTGAGGCAAAATGCGCAGCGTACCTTGGACAATTGTGGGAGCTGAACGAAAGACAAAAGGCTCAGGGAGGGGTCAGGAACATAGTGATGAAGGAAGGTTGCAATGTATTACCAGAGACACAGATTAAGGAGCTGCAGGGAGTTGCAACCAAAGAGGAGAAAGAGCAATGGGTAAAGAGAGGGTACTCAATGTCTCCGACAGACGCCTTATGGTGACAGAAAAACACAGGCAAAGTGGTCATGCCACTGGAATTATTGAAGCCATCATTAGCACAATTGCACTTTCCAACACACACAGGGAAGGAGGTCATTGCTACACGCATTGGAAAAACATGATTCTGTCCAAATTTGAATGAACATGTGGCTGATTTTGTAAGTAACTGCTTGACATGCCAGCAGTTTACAGCAGGGCATACTTTGAGGGCTGTGAGAGGAGCCATACCAAAACCTGTAGGCCCATTTTTGCATCTCCCCACGGATTACGTGGATATGATCCAAGTCTGGTAAGGGTACCGCTACACGATAGTCTGCCCATTCTCTAGGTGGATCGAGGCCGGCCTCTTTTCACATGCTGACGCCTTTAGAGCAGCCACATTTTTGTTCAGGGAGGTTTTTCCGAAATGGGGTGTGTATGAGGTCCTGCAGTCTGACAATAGCCATCACTTTGCCAACAAACTGTTTCAGCACATCACACCCCTGTTAAATTCGCCTGTGCGTTCCACCCACAAGCAAATGGAGTGTCGCAATACGCCAGGGTCCGACCACCATTTACCTCCCATGAGGTTGTGATAGGACAGTGCATGCATCTTCCCCTGGTTCCTCCCAAAAGAGCACTGAAGGACTGTGAGAGTAGTACAGATGTGTTAGGACAGGAAATGTATGACTACATTACTTCTCTGGTTGCTAGCACTTTTTTTTTATCTCTGGCCAGATCCAGCGAATCCAGGGGGGCCCAAAGAGACAGACTGCAATGATGCACCACAAGACTGTGAACTGAACCACCCTGTGAAAGTGGGTGATATTGTTCTATTGCGCAATTTTATAAGGCGCTGGAATGCGCTTAGTTTTTCTGGACCCCATGTTGATGAGTTAGTGGCAGACCGTGCTGGTAAGCTAGTAGGCAAAACAGTGTGGAATCATCTACAGGACATCAAGCCCTACAAAGCAGTGGCCTCACCTAGCAACAAGGTTCCCGTGACCGACAGGGCAAACGTTCAGCACCTAGATGAGCTACAAGTGCGTGTGGACCTCACTAGATTAGGGAGACGCGGACATCCCATGGTCACACGATCCCGAGCAGCCGTAGTGGCGACTGGAATACTTGTACAAATCGATTAAGGATACACTGTGTTTGTTATTTTCCCATTCCGCACATGCAGGGCCTACGTGAATGTCGTGGGGATTGTACGGTTTGTTTCACCCATGTTACCTTCCACCTACCACCCAGAGGCTTTCTCTAACCAGTTTGTACACTATGTGAGGAGACCCAACAGATTCAGTGCGCGATCCCCTAGAGTATATTACCTTGTCCTTGTAGAGTATTCGGCCCAAACATACCCACAACTTGATAACGGTGAGCCCCCGGTTGCTGGCCATATTGAGAGACCCCTCGGTAAGAAAGGTCTGGGAGGGGGTATTTGCCTTTGCCATAATTGATTATTTGGTCCTCAGGGCTTAAGGGCACTGACAACACAAACACAATAACGCCTTTTTCTGTGCATTTCAGGTGGAAAACTGCATCACTGAGCTGCAAGGATCAAGCAGCTTAAGCGGAAATGAAAGGAACAATAAAGAACATTATCATTATGTTGTGTCTATTGATTCCTAGTGGCTTGATGGGATTCCTATTCTGGCAATTATATGTTGTTGTTACTCCTACCGCTGTACCCTCTACTAACATTACCCCGTACCAGTAGGTTGGACGACCATGTCAGGTGGACGAGAGAACACTGCTGAAAAGGTAAGGAGAGGTAAGCAGTGTAGACACAGACATGAAGGGAGTACACATGTATCTCACCGACAGCTCAAGTGTCCAACAAACACATGACAAAAGTAGGTAAGGAAACCACCGGGGAGAGCTGCTATGTTTGCTCTTTAATCCACTACGCCATGAGTGCCTCTCGAACGTTCATAGCAAAGGTATCCAGAGCCCCCACAAAAGGAATCCAGACAAGAACCTCAAACTATCATCCCTCGGTTCAATTAATAGGAGTGGTTACTCCCATAAACATGTTCGAAGCTGTACAAAAAGCCATGTCAAAAAAGGATTTGTATGATTGGTGAAAATCATGTGCACAACACAGCTTGGTCGATGGGCTTCCCTACCATGCCCACGCTCTGTACTTACCCGCAAGAGAATGACAGAGGAAGGCTGTACAATGGTGTCATGATACTCCTTTAGCTGTCCATCCAGGCAAAACCAAATCAGAAGAATTAGTAGTCTGGCTCTACTGGTGGCCCACTCTCCAGCGGGACATACAACAGGATGTGTCCAATTGTGAAGTTTGTTGTAGAAACACGGCCAGTCATCAAAAACTTGCAGGATTCCTGCAACCGTTCCCCACGCCTCCAGTACCTTGGCATGCAGTCATCATGACCTTATAGTTGATCTGCCACTGATACAAAAGTATTCCTCAATACTTGTAGTTGTAGACTAACTGACGAAAATGAGTCACTTCCTTCCGTGCAAAGGCGGCTGCACCGGTGGAGTGGTCACAGAACTCTTTTTGCAAAATGTGGTATGGCTGCACGGCCTACCAACTCAAATGATTACGGACAGGGGCCCACAGTTCATGTCATGGTTTTGGCGCTCCTTTTGCAAACTAATAGGAATGGACGTACGCCTGTCATCAGGGTACCATACAGAAACGAGTGGGCAAACTGAAAAGGTAAATCAGGGACTAGAGCAATATTTGTGCTGCTTTGCTACCAATGCGAAAACAACTTGGGTCTATCACACCTGGCTAGCCAAAGTCGCCAATGATAATGCTGTCGTAGATCAACCAAACACACCCCGTTTTACAGTCTTTACAGGTTTCATCCCCAGGTCTTTCCCATTGCTGCAGCTCTGCCATCACTTGATTTACCCGCATTGTTAGGACAACATACACACGCCCAACAAGTGTGGAAAAACATCCAGACTAACTTAAGTCACACCAAAGAATCATACAAACACTCCACTGACAAACATCGTCGACCTAACCCCCAATATCAGGTGAGAGACCGCGTGTGGATGTCCATCCTTAACATCCACAGGCCCTACGAAACTACAACCACAGTATTTAGGCCCGTTCACTCTGTGTAAAGTCATTAACCCAATAGCAGTACGGCATAGATTTCCCAGCATAGATGAAAATAGATGAGAATACATCTGACATTCCATGTTGCTCTCCTAAAACCAACCCAGGGCACCATACTCACCAAGCGACCCCGACCCATAATGCTACGTGGCCTTCCAGAGAATGAAGTGCAGGCTGTACTTCACTCCTAGCGTAGAAAGGATGGGCAGGTGTATTATCTAATAGATTGGATGGGCTACGGTCCCAAGGATCGGTCTTGGCAACTAGCCTGTAATGTGCAGGCACCGAGGTTAACCAGCAGATATTTCATAACTACCTAGAAAGGCCAAAGCCAAATCCCGTTCGAAGGGAGTGGGGGGGAGTTCTGTCAGGCTATGGGGGTCAAGGACGACACCCAAAGCGGGTTATGGGGAGACCAAAGGGCCAGGGGCAGGCAATACAGAGCATTAGCTATGTTAGTAGCAGGCCAAAAGAACACGAAGATCCATAAATATACACACAGCACACCTTATTGGTAAATAGATCACTGAGTGTAGAATAGATTTTTAAAGAAGTATATTTATAGTCTAAATTGCGGAGGAGAAACTGTCAATCCTGACACATTGATTGAATAACTGAAAAAGAAACATGAAAGAAGTTCAATCTTGGAGAACTCCCGTCCCTCGCACACTGTCAACAGCCCTTAAATCAGAGCCAAACATTTGAGTAAATACATAAATATTTTAGGATCATTAGATGTCATAAGATTTTCAAAATATGGTTAAAGATACAAATGTGACTTCAGACAATTAGCTTAACATGAAGTTAATATTTTATTCTTGGAGCCCAACGCTTTTCGAGAATAACATTCTCTTCACCAGGGGTTCATTTTCTTTCATTTCTATAAAATAATATTAATGGCAAAATATGAATCATAGTGTCTCAACGTCCACACCACTGCAAAATACTCAACACATGGATGCAGGACCAAAAAGCTAAATTAACTGACTTGGCCTGTACAGAAGATGACTTGAAAACAAATCCACAAAGAGTCAAATTTAAAATGGAATGTTGAGACTGAATTACAACATCTGAAAAAGCAGAAGCCAACAAACTTGTAAAACACCTGCCAACAAACTTCAATAAATTGAAAACACCTTTGGCCTACTGCGCAAATTTCCCAGACAAACGGTTGATGAAAACCTTCATGAGAGCACGCTGGAATCTGCTTCCAACTCGTGAAATCCTAGCCATCAGATTACAGATCAAAATCAATGAATGCGAGACTCCATAGCAAACAGAAACTATAAGAAACCTTCTGATGCAGTGCCCCGAAATGAAACAAGCCAGAGCTGCGTACCTGACCCGCTATACGCAGACCTCGCCATCGCAGAAGAGGAAGTATGATGGAATCGTATCGCCACAGCAAAGCTCAAAACCAAGTCCGAATCTGTCAGAGTAACGACATCGATAACTTCTGGGACCACATGTTGGTGTTTGGCACGTCATCTTCAGGACCTACACGTTAAGACCGGGTCCAACTTGGTCATGTGTTTGGTTATATGTTTTTGCCTTTCTCATCGTTTGACTACCTTTCTTTTTTAGTTTTTTTTTTCTTCATTGAATTTTTTAAAAAAATAGTCTTTAAGTTCTGAGAGCACTCTAGTAAACTTCTCCACAAAATAAGAATAATTCAAACTGTGTCTGTTTTCAAATGATCTATATTTGATTAAGAACAGTTGACTTGTTCATAAGCATTTAAACTCAGTTATATTTGCTCATTTGACAACCCAAATTGTTATACCACACTCTTATAGTGTTAACCTTCTCTAGAAGGCATGTTTCATCCTAATTAGTCATCGATACTCAAAGCTGACAAGACATGCGTCAAGCAGCTCTGGCCTCAAACCCACACACGAGGGGCTTTGCCCCACAGGATTGATATCCCGGCTTCTCACACAAGACAGATAAGTGCTGCAGCGCTTTCTGTGATTGCAGGGAGCAGGGAAGGTGGTGCACCAGGTCTCTGGCACCTGCTTCCCTCAAGCTAAGTGCCAGTTCCTGCAGCATAGCGCGAGTAGAACGCTCTGAATGCACTAAGCCGCGCGTATTCACCATGCACACAGTTATGGGAACGGCTTATTAGTCGTGGATGCTTTCGGCGCACATCCAGGAGCAATACCCTGCATGTTACGAAGCCACATTTGTCTAGGACACTGATGCTGCGTGCTAATGGCCACGTGCGGCCCGGGATGCCCCACATTTGCTAAGCATGTGAATTAGTCACATGCGGCTAATGTCACTAAAACCGCTAAAACCAAATGTCAAACCTTGAGTACACGGACGTGTGAAGCCACGTTCAGCAGTTAATAGTGTGTGTACTAATAACAGTATTTTCTTACAGCATTTGAACTGCTAATGCAAGGTAGCCCGGGCCCTGAGAATCCGCAGGAGACAGCAAGGGACACTCTGATCAGCCACAACCCAGCTAAGTGTTCACTCGTTCTTGTCTAAGTGCTGTCATTGTTACATTCACTACTCTCCGGCATTGATTGTGTATTAAAGGATGTGTATGCATGAGTGCACGTTAAAGGATACTTATTGCAAGACAGACCTTATATCGCCCCCTTCCTCATTCTGTTTCCCCTTAATTACTCGTTCCCATCGAACCATCGATTCCCTAACCCTCTTCCCTTTTGGGGTTGCAGTCCACTGTAAGCCTTGGCTTGCAGGTCTCACAACCACAGTGGGGGTGGTTGGTTCGTGCCACTCCTGTGCCTTGGAGCGGTGGTTTCACATGTCTATATCAACTTGATGGGCGGGGGATCTGATTTACTGCTGCGAGGGCACGTGAACTTAGGGCAATGGATGAACGGATAAGATTATCATAAGATGTTTCAGACTCCTCGGTTTCTTCACATGTGTAAATGTCAGAAAATAGAAGGCAAGATACATTGGACAAGAAATTCTGAACGATCGATCTATGCTCAAAAATACATGCGCTATCTATTGGGCCAATATAATTCTGAGAGTACTTCCTCTTTAACACTTTCATATTACATATTGCTCTGGTAATGCTAATGTGAAGTCCATGTGTGAACACCGTTTAGCTTTACATAGGCTTTAATTGTGCTGTGAAGCAGACACCATCTTCCAGCATGCCAGTACCCTGGTGAAATTACTGCCTCTCTCCACATTGTACACGTAGGTAACATAATTGCATTTCCCAATGAGAATGGACAGTGCATTGTCTGGTGGCCCTTGAGAGTCTGATGCTACTGTAGAAAGAAGGAGGCAGTCCTTAGATGGTTTATACATTGTAGAAAACATTCATTGCACTGGACAGGATAGGTTCGTTAAGACAGTGTCTGATCCCCCACTCAGCCAGCTCAACATGTGACTTTTACAGAAACACTAACTTGTCTTTACTGAACTGCAGTCTAAGTTAGGGAGAGTATTTTGAAAGATTTTGATATCATGTTTTGTTTCCATGCTGCTTCATACACTGACGTGTACATTAAAGTGCTGCGTTTATGTCCAGGTGTTTTATTTATATATTATTACATGAACGTGTGTTCCCATTCCTTAATGATTGAGCAAATTCTGCATTCCCTCTTTCATCTCCATACAGCAGTGGCCATTGTGCAAGGACCAGGGGAGCTGTTTGAGCCCGTGAAAGATTTGCTGAATATTGTTCAGGTGGTTTAAGTTTTGTTTTTATGCTCTCTAGTACAGTGATTTGTTTCATTTTTCTGCTGATAGTGTAACTGCACAGGGGATAGATTTCAATTTGTAGCATGATTCCAGTAAGGGATTTTTTTCTTTCCATGTTACTTGTACAGTCCAATATCACATTGGGGCAATAGGTGACTGTGTTCAGCCTGACACAAGTCATGCATGGCTTAACACTCACATTTTGTGCGACCACAAAACAGTGACCTATTGCCCTCCCTCAATCACATTCTAAAACAGATGATGGTAAAGAAGCACCTCTCTGAAATGGGGCGAAATGGCTCTAGTGCCTTTAGAATCTGACATTATTTTTCAGACCTGGGCTTCTGTGTAGACCTTTGCCTGTAAGAGCTCCTTTATTTTACTCTGCCTGGCGCACTGCTATTTGCTGCACTTATACATATTTTTATTCTTTTGTTCCTGGAGCAGGCTGCTCCATGATGCACAAAGAATGACAAATATTAGGCAAGGGGTCATTCTAATGTGTGTGGGTGTGTACCATGGCATTGTGCTATACTGTGGATCATGGCACCCGCATGTGGAGTACTTTGTCACAAGCTATACACAATGGATGTACAAGGCTGCTGTAATGTGGGTCATTATTTACTGGTGGCACTGTGTAAACTGGCATTGACACATGCCTTCAGCAGTCCACTGCCATACACGGTTAGTAAGTGGCACTGCGCAGTCTGGCATAAGTAATTCACTGCAGTTATTCTATGTGTCACCTTTGTCCACTTGAAACACATGGCTATGAATCTGTCCTTTATTTTTCTCTGTGTTTTGCAATGCATTGATATATGTTTCACCTATGAGCTGCATTCATATGTATTCTACTTATTGTTTTATAAAGGAGCAGGCTGCTCACATATGCATGGCTGAACACGAATTTGATGAGAGTAGTATATGGGGCCCCCTTTTTTGCAATGTTCCATTTTTCACAGTTGAGAACACCCCCTGCTTCCGGCCTTAGTCCCGCATTCCTTTTAATATGATTTTTTTTATATCAATTCAATATAAATCTAATGTAAATGGATATCAAAGATATCTATTTTAGATCAAATGTATATTTCTTGATATAAAGTGTTTTTGTAGTTTGATATAAAAAAGGATATCATTTATAGCAGTTTGTATATATTCACTATATAAAGTGAATATATAGTTTATATAGAAATAAGCCTGGGAGCGCTGCTGCCTGTTGGAGGGCCAAATGAGTTGTGCAGAGAGAGGCTGCAAATGTTAGGGTTTTGTCGTGGTGACAGATGACACGGGAATGGGTTTGGTTTCTAAATATATAGCCGACGCCATGATTTTAAAATACTTTTTATATAGATTTAATATAAGTTTAGACACAATAGCTGACATCATGATTTGATAACCGTTTTTATATATTTCTTGATGTAGCTTTTGTAGTTTGATATCAAAAAGGATATAATTTATATCAGTTTGATATAAAGTGAATATATAGTTTATATAAAAATAAGCCTGGGAGCGCTGCTGCCTGTTGGAGGGCCAAGTGAGTTGCGTAGAGAGAGACTGCAAATGTTAGGGTTTTGTTGTGGTGACGCATTGCTGATGCGGTAGTGGTTTTGGTTTCTAAATATATAGCCGACATCAGGATTTTATAATGCTTTTTATTTTGATTTAATATAAGTCTAGACACAATAGCTGAAGTCATGATTTAATAACCGTTTTTATATAGATGTAATATAGTTATAGGAGCATTAGCCACGTCATGAATTTTTATAGATTGAAAGTAAATCTAGGCACACTAGCTGACATCATGATTTTTTAACACTTTTAATATATTTTTAACATAAAAGGGAGGTTGTGTTTTTTAAGGCACGCCATCATAATTTTGAATGTTAAGGAGAGGCTTGCGCTATAAATAGTTTTGGGAGGGTTTTGCCATTTTAAAGTGAGTAAAACTGGACTAAAAATGTATAAATGTGAATAAATATGTTTTTCATAATAGGTTGAGCCGGGCCAGATATGCCAAATATGGAGTGGGCATGAAACCATTGAAATTATAGCATGACAAAGCAGATCTATGGGTATAAATAAAAACAGCCAAGTTGCATCGTGTGAGAATATATATGTTACTAAGATTATACTTGATAGAATGAAAATAGAGGTTGGTAAAAAAGAAAAGTAAAGGCCGCTTTACAGGGTTGAGATCAAAAAGTTGTATGCCATTCTCTTTGGCAGTGTAAAATGTAGTTTTACAGCACCAAGGCATGGGACTAGAGCAACAGGATTCTTTATGTGCTGGCCAACCAGACGTGTTATGCCATTTGAAACTCTTGGCTGCAAAACAGTCTTGCACTGCCAGAAACAACATGACAGAATGCTTTCTGGTAGTGCATGTTTGCCATTTAAAAACACAATGTTCACAAAAACACAGCTTCATGCCCCATATGCAGGCACGAAACCAGATTCCTGCCCTATATAATTTACTATCTTTAAAACTTGATAGAATAAAATAAAGGTTGGTAAAAAAAGCAAAGGGTGCTTTAAAAGGTTGAGACCAAAAAGTTGTATACTGTTTTCTTTGGCGGTGTAAAATGTTTACAGCGCATGCCACCCAGCCAGAAGTGTTAGGCCATTTGAAACTTTCATGGCTGCAAAACTAAGTCCTATGCAAGCAGAAACAAAAAGTTGAGGCATTGGATTCTGCCTTTTCAAAAATGAAAAGTGAAGCTCTGAACAATGTTTGCTTCACCACACACACAGCAGCGGAGACGGGCTCTTATCTAAATTGCTCAAAGCTGAATGAGGCACCAAATTCAAAGCTGACGACAGAAGTCTGTATGTGGGCTGTCTCAGCTGAGTTTTTTTCAGTGAGGCAGAAGAACGATGCAATACTGAAACTGTGACTTGCAAAAACACATGGGCCTCTCCACGATGTATTATCTCTAACTAGCAAGTGTTGTGTAAGCATGACGTTTGTGAAATGTAGCAGCCCCTCTGTTTTGTGCAGATTAAGCATGAATAATGAACTTGCAGATTGCTGAGTCATCCTTTATATGCAGAATATGTCAAGGTTTAGGCTACTGATAACAGGACACAGGGGGCTTGGGGGTCAATTGTAGGTCTTTAAAAGCAGACTCTGGAAGCCAGCCAGAAATATTGCTTTGAAGCTACGGAGTATTGCTGCTTTCCTGCATTGTGAATAATTGGAACTCGGCTATCTGCAAGCCCTGTGACAGAAGAGGCCTTCTTTTTTATGAAAGAAAAAACAATGAGGTAAGATGGATTTCACATTCCAAATGAGGGGCAAAATGTGAAACAAATTGTGCTTGGTGTTTATAGATTGTAGAGGTTGAGAGCAGCTGGGGACATTTATTATTTCAGTAAACTTATATTTGCAACTTTTATTGTGTTTTATAGAATAATGATGGTTCTGCTAATGTGTCACAGATCACACATTTGCGTAAGTGTTGTATAAAGAGTTTGATTTTTTTAAGGGTGGCAAGAATCAGTGTGTTATATGACTCGAGGTGTGCTTGGTTGTTATAAGGGTTTAAGATGTTGAATAATGAGATACGCTGTGTAAAATAGGTTTTATACTGATTGTATATTTTTTATGTTTTTTTATAGAGAAGGTCTCTCAACAATTGGATGATGGCACAGCCTGTAGGCTCTCTGTATGTGGATTGTAGAGCACAGCAAGAGGCGCTCAATGCATTTATGAATATTTCTTCAGGCGATTCATCAAATCCTGGATGTCTCCAGGGCACAGGGATAGAGCAGCCTCTTTCTCTTGGATCAACAAAACTGAATGCTTTAACGATCCAAGGATGGGGCATATGTTTTTGTTATAGCAGCAAGGCCGATGGATCTCAGGGGTCCAACACCATAGAGTTCTTTTGTAAATTCATCACTGGGCCTGGCTGGCTCTGGAGTCTTTACAACAATCGATGGATCAGGGGTCTACTGAGTGATAAATAATCCTCTAAGGCCTTGCAGGCCTATTGTGGTTTATGTGCTATTCCCGCATTGAGCCGTGACAACAAATATCTTGGAAATGGGGGGACGATTGCTCCATTAACAGGGGGTCTGATCATGCAAGCTGCCCCTCCGAGTTCTATCAAATCAACACGTTGTGTAATACAGCGCCAGCCCTAGAGCAAAATAAGGGGTGCTCCGGTTTTAAACTCTGGTGATGGGGTTATTCCCCAACCAATGGGGTGCTCAAGATCTCTGACGGATATCACAGGCCATTCAAATGCCCAAACAGCTCTTCCCAGTGCGGGCGTGAGAGTTCCTAATCTCTCACTGGCTCTGGGCTGGAATCCTCCTTTAAAAGTGTACATTCAAAGGCCAGTCAGGGTGTGAATCGGGGTCGGGGAAATGATAATATAAATTCAGTATATTTCAAACTGCAAAATTTGGTGCATAATATTGAGAATGATTTCAATGTCAGAAAACAACCACATGGCTGTGCTCAGAGGATAAATGGTGCAATGGGGGCTGACAGTACAAAGAGATGTACGCAGTTGGGGGCTGGTATGAGCCATATGAATGTGTTTAATGATGATGAAACCAATACATCAATATATGATCTGGAAGAAGTTGTTAGTTTTAAAGATAATAATAACACCGCCAGCGCCACCATTGTCAAAATGTTAGATAACCTAGCGAATACAGCAGTATACTGTCGGCAATTTATCTATGCATTCAGGTGAACTTGTAATGCCTTTGCAGGAAGACACTTGAGTGGTGGTAAATGAGGGAGGAGTGGATTATGTACAACCGGGCACCAACAACCAATAACACAACTGTTATTCAGAATGACGCGATAAATGAGCTGGAAGCGCTAATGGGCGCTATGCAGAGAAATAGGGCATAATTCACTAACAAACCAGCACATCCAGAGCTTTCAGACACTCGCACATCACATGAGGCACTACATGCATCACAAGGAAGCCACGTGACTATTTATTCGGACTCAGCATACATCACTACAACAGTTCATGCCGGGTTGTTACCATGGAAACGGAGAGGGTTCCATAGAGCAGACTGTTTCCCAGTGCAACACGGCCTATCTCCCTGTCCCAATAATTTCCAAGTACGGCATAACTGCACCATCACAGGATCAACAAAACACACCATACACAGCGCTGCCCATTACACAGCTCATCGAGCTACAGAGCACTGCACCAAACGAAGAAAAAGATCTATGGTCAAAGAGAGGGTGTTGTGAGAAACCTAGGGGTGTTCTCCCAAGTAGAGCCCAGGAATCCCTTATCCAGATGGCCAAGACACGGCCATCGCTGTTGGATCCAGTTCCAGGGGTTGGACCAGTGGGGGAGGATCACCTGGGTAGGGGAGACCAGACTTATGCTCAGGGAAGTGCCCAAAGGGAGACAGGGTATTACACAGAGGAGAAAGGTGAGGGGGACAAAGTCCCTGAGGTTTTCTTTGGTTATTCCATTTCTACCTCTTTTCCACCCAAAGAAGCTCCCTTAATTAAATTAATTCACCCCTACACCTCTGGTAAACCAACTAGGAGCCCAAACCCTGGTTACACTCGGAAACTATCTCCCTCAGAACCCTGTTTATGTCCTACTCAAATACTCCCAGTCATTTTCCTTCCCATCCCTCTGATTATTTCCTGCACTCCCAACGTGCTCAGATAAAACCCTACCGTTCCCACAATCCCCCTTCTTTATTTCATGATAGAAATCCCGGTCATTCCCGTTTGCTTCACAAACCCTACCAATCTCACCCTTCTGAAGTTACCAACCCCCTAGGACGAAGAATATAATTTCTCATGACAAAACTCAATTTTTGACACAAACACTTTCTTACCCAATATAAGATGGCATCCTAATACTAGAACTCTTCACCTGACATGTCCCGACACAAGGGTCAGGCAGAGTGAGGCAATTAACCAAAATCATACACACTTGACAGCCCTTAAAATAAAAGGTGGAGCATGAGAGCACAAGACGAGCAAGGCAGACCTCACAACGAGACAGCTAATCGAGCACGGCAGTTCAAGAGAAGGACAAAGTTGGCAAGAATCGAGAGAGTGACAAGGAGAGAAGCGACCTTTCTCTTTCCGTCCATAACCTGCGAAACCTCCAAGGGAGAAAACATAAGCCTGAGAACAATAGCTACAAAGTCTTGCAGCAAATGTCAAACGCTACACGGGGCATGCCTAAGCTGATAAGCAGGAGCGAGAGAGATGCCTGCTACCGTGGTACCGTCCTTCATTCCAGAAGTCAAGCGGTTTTTCACAGCCGGTGAGTCGAGAGGAGAGTCGATAATCAACCGAGCTGTGTTGAGTGAAAATCGCAAAGTGGCATATTGAGAAATGTTCAACGAACTGTAAAATTGTTAAGTGAAGACCAGCTGCAGAAGGGACCAGCACCACATGGGTCCTGTCTCGAGAAATCCTGGTTATCCCATATTGGTTGAAACTACTGATACTAGAAAGACATAGGAAAGCCACCAAGACAGGTCAAAGTGGTCATAGAGGAGGTCTAGCAAAATCCCCATACAGTCGAAGGTCTTTGACCGACAAATGGTTAAGAAAGCAAGGGAAGTGAATCCCGCATCAGGAGAAATCAAGGGAATTGAATCCCGCATAAAGAGAAAGCAAGGGAAGTGAATCCCGCAATCATTGACAGTAAAAGGAATTGTTACCCGGCAGGAGTGAACCCAGTGGAGGGTTGCCAATAAAGAGGGGCAAAGTCTTAAGTACCAAGAAACAGTGTGTTGACAAAAGTGAATCCTGCAGAAGGTTGTCCACGGAGACTGTTCAGAGAGACATTAAGATTCGTGAATAAAAGAAAAGCCATAGTGATCCCAGCAGTGGGAGGCTGAGAATCGAGTTAGAGGGGTCTGCGCCCAGAAGAGGGGGAACCAGGGGTAAAGAATCATTACCCCCAAATACAAGTTGAAAGCCAGAGTGAACCCAGTGGAGGGAGGCTGAGATTCGAGAATTGAGATCTGTGAATAATGACAAAACAAATTGACGGAGTAGGCTGCAGTGAACCCGGCAGAGGGAGGCAACCACTCAAGAAGGGGTCTGAGCCCACAAGAGAGGGATCCTGAGGCGAGAATCCTTCACCTCAAACTGCACATGAATACAATTGAGAAGGCATCTTTGAATAAATGCCAGAGTGAACCCGGCGGAGAGAATCATCATCCAAAATACAATTCAAAGAGAACTTTAATTTTGTTTGTGATTTTACTGACCCATGGCAAGAGACTTTTTGTTAAAAAGAGACTTGACTGTCGAGCCTCCTGAGAAGATAAAACTGCAACTGTTGACTCATGCTGAGGAAAGCTTGAGCAGTGTGCTGTGCTCAAATGTTCCACCTTGTCCCGTGCACAAAACGTGGGGAAGAGAGACCTCTGGCAACCTGCATCCTGACTTATTATTTATGGACACTTCTTTCGTTATTGAAAACCCTATCCCACACCCTTTCTATAGTTAGTTGTAAGGATTTGGCAATCGTTTATTTTTTAGGGTAGGCTCTTTATTTTGAAAAGACACCACAAGGACTGTATTCTTATTATTTGATGGTCGAAGCTTGCTCCCATCTTAGGTTTCGGTTTAGATTAGGCGTTTTTCCATCCTGTATACAGTTTAATAAACACTCTTGAACTGTGATCACTTGTGTCTATCTTTACTGTTGCCACCATGATCTCCTTACAGTGTAAACAGTCCTCAATGGACTAGCTTTGCAGACAAGGATGTAATGGCAAAGAAGTCATGCCTATACAGCTCTTGGCAATAGCATTTGACCAACTGCACCACCCGTCACATAGCTCCAAACAACACATTGCAGCAAATATACAGGAACATTGGTTTATACCAAACCTTCAAGATCACCTTACGAATATGATCATACACTGCACCGCCTGCCAAACTTTCGGCACTGGCATGACGCTCCGAACAATACGAGGAGCTATACTTGCTCCATTGGGCCGTTCCGTGAGCTACACATAGACTACGAAAACATGGGGGAAAGGTGCAATGGTTGTCGATATTTAATGGTTATAGTGTGCCCTTTTTCACGATGCATTGAAGCTGGACCTTATGTACATCTGATTGCCAAATGCGCTGCTAAATATTTAGTGTGCAAGGTTTTCCCTCGATGGAGCGTGTGCGATGTACTGAAGTCCCACAACAGCAACCACTTCTTCAATGAGCTCTTCAAAGTGATCACAGCACTACTTGGCATTAAACACTGGATGTGTTCAATTTACCACCCCAAGAAAACAGCACTGTTGTGAGGATCAACGGCCTCCTTAAAAGCAAACTCTCCAAGCTCTGCATCACCTTAAAGAAGAAATGGGTGCATTGCTTGCCCCTGGCTGTGTTCAGCTTACACACTCAACTAAGTAAAGACCATTACCTTTTACCCCACAAAATAGTTACTGGCAGACGCATGCATACACCCATCTCCCCAGTAAGGAGGGCATCAGGTGCCCATATGGCTGCAGCGGTTTTGGGTGAAGAATTCAAAGATTACTTAACAAACCACACACGTGTGATCAAATTTGTCCTCCGACAAGTTGCACCCCCCCATATGATACGCAGAGCACTGCAGAGCAACCTACCACAGATACCACGCCCACCCAACCGCTTCTGCCAGGAGAACTAATATACGTCAAAAGCTTTGTGCATAACAACCTTAGATTCCATGGCCCCTATGAAGTGGTGTTTTCCACCCCTCTCGCAGTAAACGTGAAGGGGATTTGGTATTGGCTTCACCTCTCTGATATTCGTAGGGCACCCCCAAATACCTCACCAGTACCCTACAGAAACTACCAACATACCTCAGGATAACTACCTCTAAAGTAATAACATGACTACATGTCCCAGAAAATAAACATGCAACTTCTTTATAAAAAGGAATACCTATCACTGTCTCTCTCTCTCTCCCTTTCCTCCTCTTCCTCTCCTTCCCCCATTTATGTTTCCTCTACAGGAGCGTACGAAATGGAACCCTCAACATATAATGATTAATTGAATCTCGAGAAAGTTGATTCAAGATGGTTACATTCCTACAACTGTGGCCTACACTTCAGTGCTCTCCCATTCACTATATTAATGTTTATGTTAGGAATTTGTTGAGGTACATCTTTTATCTAGCCAAGCCATCCAAGCCATCTAAAAGAGGGGGCAGGGGACATAAAGGGAAGTGTACTGCTTAACAGAACCAGTAACGCTACTGTACATATGTATAATATTTCCCAGACAGGCATTAATAGTGTCAGCACAGAAGCAAATACACCTGGCCGAAAGGACTGTACTCATCTCTACTCTCTCCCCTTACACTCCCATTAATGGTGGCACCAAGTGGGAAGTCCTCGTGGTGGGATTCTTCTCATCTCTCTGCTGCATTAATGTCTACTTCACGGGCGTAATCCTGGTTCAAAGCCCTCAGGCCAACCTCCTTCTCTTTCACTGGATCTTGCCGTCTCTCATCAACTTCCTTCCTTCTCCAGTCTCTGCCTGTACTTCCCCCTTGCTCTGCCACCTCTGACTGTTTTACAATGCCCCTGTAGTCCACCTCAAAAAAACTTTCAAAAGGCAGCAATTGTCTCCACCTTGCGACCCTCAACGCATGCTCAGCTAACAAACACTCTGCCAACATTTGCCTTCTCCTGGACGACACTGACCTTGACATACTTGCACTCACTGAGACTTGGTTCAATGCCAGCTCAGCAACTTCCTATGACTCCCTCTTACCCGACAGCTTTAAGATCACCTCCAAGCCGTGATCTCACTAGGCTGGCGGTGGGGTTACCATAATCTTCCCTGAGTGGATTCCTTCTTCCATTCTACCCACTGAGCTCTATTCATCCTTTGAGAGCCTACTATTCAAATTGGTCATCTCTCCCTCTTCCAGCCTGACCTTTGCTACCATTTACCGGCCTCTAGATGCTTCCCCTCTGTTTCTCTCTACTGCCTCCAACCTGCTACTCCTGGGTGACTTTAAAATCCATTTAGGCTGCCTGTGCACAGCATCCACCTCTGCACCTCCCTGTCCCTCATCATTCTTCGGTATGGTCCAACCCACTCCACCAGACACAAGCTGGACGCCATCATCCATTCCAACCTCCCTCTCTCATCTCCTCTGGTTACCCCTCTCTCTTGGTCTGACCACTATTTTCCCTCTTCCTTATGGCCCTGTGACAACTCCTCCAAAAGTACTGCCAACCTTGTTCACGAACATCCGTCCGATGAAACGAGTGTCAGCTGCTGCCTTCACTTCCACCTTTATTCCCCCTTGCACACCCAACTGAGGCTATCTCTGAATCTGCTCTCAGTAACCTCTATCTTTCCATTACTAACACCCTTGACATCCTTGCCCTATTCATGAGGATCCTCCTGAAACCTGCCTCCTAGCATAACATCTGGTACGGCTCTGAACCTGCAGACCAAATACGTAAGTGTAAGGCTGCAGAACGGAAGTGGCAAACTTCAGGTTCACCCTCTGACAAACTGGCCTGCCGCATGCTCCAAAGGCATTACAGACTCTCTATCCGTGCAAAAAAAGGGCCCACATTCAGGCGCAAGTATCTGGCGTTCCTAACAACACGGCTGAACTCTTCAAAATCTGCAGGGAACTTGCCAACCAGTTTGCAGCACCCTCTGCTCCTACTCCTTCCCAGGCCCTTTGCAATGCACCCACCACTCACTTCACCTCCAAAACCCAGGACATACTGAACAGCTTTGTCACACATTCCTCCAACCCATCCCTCCCCCCTTGCCTCCCCTGACCACTCACCCTCCTCCTTTCTCCTTTTCCTCCTTTGCCTCTGTCTCTACGGAAGAAGTCACCAGAGTTGTCAACTCCATGAATGTCTCTTCCAAACAGGTTGCCCCATGCTCATCCAGAACTATCAAGGACAACATTTCCTCTCTTGCCCCTGCTCTCGCTAATCTTTGTAACCACTCCTTTGTTACTGGTTCTTTTTCATCCTCCCTCAAGCACTCCCTTGTGCTCCCCCTCCTTAAACAACCGTCAGCAGACCCTCCTGTCTGGACAACTATCGTCCCATCTCCATCACCCCTTTCCTGGGGAAACTGCTTGAGAAGTTGGCCCTCCCCCAACTTAACTCCCTCACTGAACTTGTTGGCGGTCTTCGACCATCAGTCTGGATTCTGACCAGCCAGAGGCACGGAAACTGCTCTTCTGAACACCTGTGAAGAACTGCTTGCATCCCTTTATTCTAACTTCCCCGCTGTCCTCACCCTCCTTGATCTCTCTTCTGTATTTGACACAGTGACCCACTGATCCATCCTCATAAAAAGGCTCCATGACAGCCTTGGTATCTCAGAGCGGACACTGGACTGGCTTACCTCCTTCCTAACTGACCGCTCTTCCAAAATCATATTGGGCACCTTGTCCTCCCCTACTTCCCCCTCCACCTGTGGCATCCTCCAGGGTCATTATTTCGCCTTGGCTCTTTAACATCTAACTTACTCTGCTGGCACGCCTCATTCCCTCCTTCTCCACCAACTTCCAGTGCTATGCTGACAACACAAAACTCTTCTTCAAACTTCCTACAAATGCCCTTGCACCCTCCTTCATCCCTGACTGCCTTTTAGCCATCCAGGCCTGGTGTACTTCTAATGATCTCTGCTTCAATGCCAGCAAAACAGAGATGCTCCCTATTGAGACGCCGACACCTGACTTCTTCCCTTCACTTCTGGCCTTCTTCCATGGGCTCTCCCCCTGCTCCCTCTTCGGAAGCCCAAAACATCAGAGTATTCTTCGACTCCTCTCTATCCTTTCTATGTCCTACTTTCAGATTTTCTTTCTGATAGGAATTCTACCTTTCCTCACCTTCCCCCAGAGACTCAATGTTATCTGGGCTCTGGTTCTCTCTAGGCTTGACTATTGCCATAGCCTCCTCCTTAATCTACCTTTGTCGACTCTGCGACCCCTCCAGCTAATCCAGAAAAGGGCAGAAAACTCATCTGTGGCCTCAATCCCAGGGACTGCATCTCTCCTGCCCTACAAAGTCTTCACTGGCTCCTGATCGCAGCACAGATTAATTTCAAATCCCTCTGCATCATCCACAAGGTTATCTCACGCCCGCGATGGATGACATCATTGTGGAGTTGCAAGGGGCGCGGTTCTTTTCAAAGCTTGACCTACGGGCCGGATACCATCAAGAGGTGTTTTCTTCCAGGATTGCGGTACATAACCACGTTTACCACGCACAGAGGCCCTTCCAGATACAAGCGCCTGTCTTCAGCGGCAGAGGTGTTCCAAAACATCATCAGTGGGGTCCTGGGGGATTTGCATGGGGTCCTCAACATCAGTGACAACATCCTGGTGTTTGCAAAGACGGAGGCGGAACACATGGAGAGGCTCGTAGGAACTCTGGAGCGGCTTAGGCGCTCAGACTCAGCTTGCACAAGGGAAAATGCGAATTTCTCAAGAAAAACATTGAGTTTTTCGTGTTCGTGTTCAAGGAGCGAGACATGTCACCTGATCCCCGAAAGGTCAGCGACATTGTGGAGGCATGGCCCCTAGAGAATGTGTCTGAAGTCCGAAGCTTCCTGGGAATGGTCACTTTCTGTGGCCGGTTCATCTGGAACCTAGCCTCCAGTACTGAAGCCACGTTGCAGTGGGGTACTCTAGAGCAGGCCGTGTTCGAAGGTGTGAAGGGAGCGCTGACGGCAGAGGACACCATGGCATTTTCCGATCTGTCCCTGACATAAAAAATGGTGTTCGACGCCAGCCCTTTTGCCTGGGTGTAGTACTCGCCCAAACGGACACTAATGGGGAGGTCAGGTCGATCGCCTACGCGAGTAAGGCACTGTCAGAAACAGAGCAGCGATACTCGCAAATCAAAAGGGAGGCCGTGGCAGTCTTGTGGGGGTGTGGCCATTTTCGCCTATACGTGCTGGGACGGCCGGTGACGGTGGTAACTGACCACAAGCCCATGCTGCCGATCATGGCTGACTCGTCTTCCAAACCTCCAGCCCGGATTGAGAGGTGGATGCTGGCGCTCCTGGGATATGGGGTCTTGTTGGGGCATAACAATGCTGCAGATTATCTGTCTAGGCACCCCAGAGGTGAGGTGGAAGGGCATGGAAACATCAGTGGGGAGGAGGATGACAAACACTTGAGGCTTATTGTGGGGGCGGCAACCCCAAACTCAGTGCCTCTCCAAGAGATGGAAAAGGCGGCGGCCGAGGACGAGTGCTTCCTAATACTTCAGCAAGAGCCGTGGAGGTCGATGGTGGACACGCTGGCACAAAGGACCCAGGAGGCGTGGTCAGCGTTAGAACAACTGTGGAGAGTGAAAGATGAACTGACATTTGTGAATTCGGAGCTATTGCTCAGGGGTGACCGCATAGTAGTACCAATGTGCAAGGTGCCCCCAGTCATCGAGCTTGCGCACCAGGGCCATCAAGGAATCGCCAAGACGAAGGCAAGGCTATGACAAAAAGTGTGGTTCCCGAACCTAGAGAGATGGCTGGAGGAGTTTGTGCGAGCTTGTGTGTGGTGCCAGGTGGCTGCCCCAGCACAGAGAGAGCCCCTTATTGAGGCGATGCCCCGAGGAACGAGATCCTGGGAAAACGTCCATGCAGACTCTGGGTCCACGGGCTGGGACACTCACTTCCTAGTGGTGGTGGATGAGTGTCACGGTACCCTGAGGTCGAGTTAATTGAATCAGTCTCTTTTGGCATGGTGGTCGTGGCCCTAGAAAATACTTTTGCCACTCACGGCCTGCCACAGACCCTGTGTTCAGACAACGGACCGCCGTTCCAATGGGACAGCTTTACGTAGCTGATGGGAGATTACAGAATACAACACCGGAAGATTACACCAGTCTGGCATCGTATTCATGGCGAAGCTGAGAGGTTCATGAGGACTCTGAACAAGGTGTTTTGCATCGCTCATGGCCAGGGCCACTGCCTGCAATGGGCACTCTCTCAGTTCCTGAGGG
Source organism: Ambystoma mexicanum (assembly GCF_040938575.1). NCBI lineage: Eukaryota > Metazoa > Chordata > Amphibia > Caudata > Ambystomatidae > Ambystoma > Ambystoma mexicanum. The sequence continues at coordinate 233,996,182 of NC_090921.1, forward strand.
AATATAGGGCCACCCCTCATGCGTCCACTGGAGTGGCACCAGCAGAGGTGATGTTTCGGCAGTGTCCGAGGGGTCTAATCCCTGAAGTGCAGGAGAGGGAACCGGACGTAATAGATGATGCTCAGGTGGAGCGTGAAAGGATGCTCAGGACGGAGGGCGAGAACCTCAGGAGAGGGCTCTGGCCCCAGCAGCTGGTTCCCGGGGATGAAGTGCTTGTGAAGAACAGGCATCCACAAGGCAAGCTTTCACTAACATATGAGCCTGGTCCGATGGACGTGGTGGTGGTGCGTGGCTCGAGGGTGACTGCATCGGAAGGGACTGCCACTGTGACCCGCAATGCCAGTTTCTTCAAGAAGGTGGGTGAGACCAGGCCGGAGGCGATCCTGAGAAGAGACTGTGGTGAGATACCGGGCGAGGACAGTGGCCTGGACCATCCCCTAGGTCGAGGGGACGTAGGTGAGGAGAACCCGATCTGGGAGGCTCGCAGGAGGAATCCCCAAAGGTAGAGGAAAGGGGGGGTCTGCCCATCTCCATGACTATGTGTTGGACCCCTGAACTGGTGGGCCTAGCCTACGGGCTGAAAAGTGACTTGTGTGACTGGGAGGGAAGCAAATAAAGGGGTGTTTATTTTGTGTGCCGTGTAATGTTTTGAAGTGTCTGTATCTACCTTCTTCTTGTTGTTTGTTATGAAAAAGGAGGAATGTGGTGCCTGCCCCTTTGAGGCACACACGCGGCGGAGTGATGTAACTCTGCTGCGCCTGTAAACACACATACAGCACGGTGGCCAGAGGAGCATTCTGGCCACACATAACCGAGGAAGCGGGGCATCAAAAAGCAACTCCTGGGATGAGGAAGAAGGATGTGGAGATAATCAAACATGGTTCATTGCAAATGCTACACTGATATGATATGGCATTTCATTACACTGCTTGGGAAAGGGGGGATTCATTTTGACCAATGTTGGATGTACATGCAGCATTTACCTTTTGTGGTACAAATCAAAGTAACACACTTTAACAGCAAGGAGCCAGTGTCACACAGAAAATGCATTTTAAGGTGGTGCAAAAAGTACATCTGGCAGACCCTGCCTAGCCGCAATATTGAAATAGGGGTTCTCCCATTCACATGTGTACAGAACTCGCATGTTTCGAATGGCCATGCACGAAAAGGCCATCAATTACTGCTTTTCCTCTTTGTATTCCTGACCATTTCGTTTTTTTCTTTTCCGTTTGGAAAAAATATATGTCGCAGAAGTCCAAGCAAAAATAAGAGAATATGGCCCTATCACGCGTGGCCATGGCAGACCTGAGAGTTCTATGTGTGTGCACCTGACCGACCAACACTCTCCGTTTTTGTAGGAGACTCCACAATTTCCAGGAAAACAAGTTGATATGTTTCATCTTTCTCCTGCCTACAATGTACTGGCCTCCAATTCCCTATTGGCAATCAATAGGGGCAAAGAAATCCACCTCCTCCTGGTCCTAAATCCCCAACTTTACTATGCTATAATGCTGGACATTATGGTGTCCATGATTTGCAAATGTGTTCAAATTAGCAGTTGTTTTTTATTTTTGATGTAAGGTTTGTGTAGAAAATGGGGTCAGAAGAAATTGCCTTCACCCTTTCCACCTGCGCGGGGAAACCCCAATAGATTTCAAGTCAATCGCCTTAACCGCTCGGCCACGGCTACTTCACAGACTCACAGCCAGCACTAATGCTAATAACAGCTGTGCCAGAAGTGTGTTCTCTGTTGTGTGCCACAAATGAGAAAGGCACGTTGTTCAAAATTGGAAAGAGAAAAGAGGGATACAAAGTAGCATAAGTACAAATCAAGTCTAGGACTCAATATTTTACTGTTGGGAAGTGTGAACAAGCAGATGGGGCACCTTAAGACTATCTGTGATCCTTTCACACAAATTAACGGTAGGACTAGGTTTACAAATAAGGAACTGACCTGAAGTTGGATCGCAACACATTTTAAAAACACTTCCTCCATTGAGCTCAAATAATTTCGGAACCGTACCAAAATGTCCCCAAGATTGTGGCGACATTACTAACACTCTGCCTGAGCGCAGTACAAAAATCCTGAACCCCATTACTGCGCCCATTACGGTAAACGGAGGAAAAGATTAAAAAAAAACAAAAAAAAGGACCCTGCAACGCCAGCACCGCCAAGAGGAACTGACGCTGCAGCGGTACAAGGCTGTCGGCGGCGCACATAGAAGTGTAGTACAGTAAAGGTAAGTGGGGGCTAGTGGGGTGCGGGTTGTGGATTGCGGGTCGGGGCAGACGGGCAAAAGTGATCCATCTGATCACTGTGCCGTGCTGTAATTGTAGTTGACATTGTCTGCAGAATTACTTGCAGTGCAGTCAGGGCCGGTCTTAGACCAGACTGCACCCCAGGCAGGAAGCATCCTTGGCGCTACCCCCCCCTGCTGACAGGTCTCCAAAATGCTCTATAACGAAAGGGGTGTGTTCTAATAGACTAATTACTTTTACACGGGATGTGCATTTGTTCTTATGGAAGCCGGATAGTGGCTGTTTATTTACAACTCAGCAGCACAAAAAGCATACTCACTACAGCTTTTACCAAACGTAATGGTCAGCAATGGGTTATTTTCCCTCCTTTAGCATTGTATTCATTCAATGTCGTTTCATGTCTTTTTCTCTATTACTGTTGTGGGACCTCGGTTATTACATATATACAGTCATGAGAAACCGGTTGGAGACGAATGAGACTCCTACTACATACAGTGCACATAAAGCAGAATTTGGCAAATAAGACATTTCATCTGTGCATACAACATAAATAAATCAGTGAAGCATCACAAAAAGGTATTAATATGTGATGTCATCCGTTTGTCCAAGCTGGAAGTCTGTTTGAACCTGTCTTCCTAGTTTTAGTCTGGAAGAGGAATAGATAATGGGTCAGGATGGCCGGATCTTTGCACTACACAGTTGGTATATGGGTCTCCAAAATGACCACAAAAAATGTATTGTGTAATTATTGTAAATATACCTTGACACACAGTGGGCATCATTCGGAGTTTAGTGGTATTTCACAGTAAATCTGCCAAAATACCGCCAGAATGAGTTACCATAACCACCACTTGATCCCGTAGGTTTGCCACAGAGATTAAAATACAAGAGGTGCTAGGGCAGTGGTAGTCCCCATTTATGGAGTTGGTCATTTTTGTTGAATTACTGAGTGGTAATTCCACCGACCTTTGGAGGAAGCGTGGAGGATTTACCCCCAGCATCATGCAAGTAGAATCTCACTGTATTTAACCATCTCAGTTCGAAATCTGGAGAAAATGCAAGTCAATCTGTGTTGTATAAATCTTCAGTTCTTCTAGGATCATAAATATAAGTTGATTAGTTATCCAACTTGTTGGTACACTGTTTATAATTCTAAAGACATGGAAGATACCCCTATTTCTGTAAGGACCTGCACCTGTGACCAGCTTGCCACACAAATTAATGCAGGCTACAGCTTGTGCATTACCCTACTGGGATACCACACCTCTAAGCATAGCCACAGTTTGGGTGTATGGCACAGCAACCAGCATAGAAAGACACTAATGAAGATCTGTGTTTTTCAACAAGGTAGAGAAAGTGACACGTTTTTGTTTGTAAAATTAAAAATAAAATATGCCATTAATAAACAGGAGGGAGACTTGGTTCCCTGGCTACATCGATGCACACTAAATCCTTAAATGTGCAGCTGTAGAAAGAGACCCTTCCCTGTATTTGCTGCTGAAGATGTCCTGGGGAAGAGGGGTGTGTAGTGGTGGTAAAGATAGTTGAATTGTAAATAGAGAGAAAGTGGTGAAAAGTAACGCATTTATCATTTCCGTGGGGAGGTCTGGGCAGTAGGGTCTGAGGGGGCGGTGTGTATACTCATGAAACATTAAGATCCATGATATGGCTATAGATTGTGTTATGGTGTGCTTTGATCACAAAGATCAGAGCAGGCCCACAGCTCATGCAATACTTAATTATCCTTACAATAATGTGCAATTAATACTTTACAGGAAGTATTTTCACGTCAGTGTTTCCCTATTTGTCATTCCAAAGCAGTCTTCATTGCATTTCTAAGCTCTACTCTCTTTACACTGACATTTTTTTAATTTAATTGTTGTTTTATAACGCACCGTACCCAAGGTCGGTTTCTAAGTGTGGACCCAGGATTCAAACCTCTGTTGCTCTCCGTGGTCTTGCTTCCGCGTTGCCCCTGTGCAATCAAATTATACAATCCACTCTCAAAAGGTGAGAACTGACTGCAGTGGATGTTACAAGTGCATTGGCTTGCTTTTCATAAAATGAAATGATATATGGTTTGGAAATGGGGCGCAAACAATATTTTTTTCAGAAATGCAATGTACATTACCTCTTCTCACCCTAGATGTGTTAGTCCTTTACTGCAAAGGGCACACCAGCGCAGAGCCTTCGACCATCCGTTAATTGCAATACTTTAATGATTACTTTCTATCAAAACAACTTCATCTAAATGGCATGGTCACAGAACATACAATGGCTGTTCTGTAAAACCTGTCTGATTGCCGGATGGCTGTTAACAGGGAGGGGATGACTGAGTACTGCCAAGTAGAATGAGAGGGAATCTGTTATCATTTTGTGCTGTCTGGAGTATAAAGAAGGCAGCCACCTTGTATTAGCAATATCTTGTGTATCAGGCCCCTTTAAGGTCATGACCTATGCTTCGATTTAAATAGTTTGTTAGGAACAGTTTATTAGCACTTGATACAAAATGCCTTGAAACCTTTTTGCATTACAGAGGTGAACCTACTATTTACCAGAGACCATACTTTACTAAAGCTCATAATTACTGAAATAATTTCACTTGTCTGCTTCCAAGTAATATGGACGGATGTAGCGCGCTGGCATGATCGCAGTAGATACAGGCACAGAGCACATTACTATCTATTCCATCACACGGCATTCCTTGTTTAATCAGTGTGACAACCCCTTAAGAACAAATCTTTGTGGAGAAAACTACCATTTTCACTGTAAAATGCTGGACAATACCTGACTTTTTTGCTTGTACACTAAGACTTTCTTGCTTAGCCCATAAACGTGAAATGTTATGTTCCTCATGCAATTATTTCGTTAACATCTAGCGGGTCAGCAGTTGCTGTGCTTGTTAAGAATCTTAGCAAATTCCAGGTCCTACAACATTGGGTGAGAAAGGGGGAAAAGCAGACGGGGATGGAGCAGGTCAGCTGGTGAGCTCCAGAGCTCCTGTGGCCTCTCCTGAACTATGGAGTCAGTGGTCTAATGACATGCACAGCATGTGCAACCATATGCTGACACAGACCTTCATGAGCACTGCCCCCACATTACCTGTGCCCACAAAGCTCAAAAAGGGGGCAGTGCACATGTGCAAGGCACAAGAAGAGGGTTCATGTAAAACGCAATCAGATACAAAAAACAAAAAATTGCTCGGGTCCACAGTTGTTTCAAATACACAGAAAAGGCCCAACATTTCAAATCTACCACATCAGGCCTCCCATCGTCGATCACAATATCTCTCCATGGCAAAAGATCCAGCAACCACCATACATTGTTTGTATCTTTTTGCATCTAAAATGAAAGCAAAACTTACCATGTGTTGGGTTCATTATTCAGAGGTAAATGCTGGTTAGCAGAAAACCCCATTGGTGCCACATACGCTGAAATGTGTACGAAAAACCATTCACTCCAGTGATTCACCATTTGTCTTTCCAAATCAGCACGCGCTGCACTTCTATTGCTGTCTAATGTGCGATCGGCTGAATAGAAGGTGTCAACTCACGTTGTGAAGAGGTGGCCCTGCTTTGTGCAAAATGCAATGTTTGGCCTCAGAAATAGTTCCCCGTAACACTGGTAATCTGGCAAATGTATGGCAAAATGACAGGCTGGCACAGTCAGAGGGAGAAAAGCAAAGCTGCATCAGTCACAAAGCCTTTCACACCAAAGTCAAAAATGCCCGGCATGATGGCAGTTTGCCGAGTTCTGCAGCTTGCATAGCGGAGAACTCCACATACTGTCCCTTCATGGTTATCCCAGAGAGCATGGCTGAACTATGCATGACAGTGGAAGTGCCACCAGGGTTGGACTGCAGATACAGCTGCTGGGATCTGTAGGGATGCAGAGACGGAGTCCCAGGGCGGTATGCAGGACCTGCTGTGCTCATGTGCTGCTGCGTGTCTGATGAAGCACTGGTGACCGGGGAAACACCTGGCTCGTTGCTGTACTATTGATCAGAGTAAAAGCGCTGTACTTGCCCCCTCTCACCTGAGAACAACATGGGCCCTTCCTCTGTGTTGGTGTGAACATTGTGTGTATAGGCAACAGACATGCTGGTTGAAGTAGGTGGTTTCACCTCTGAGGTTTTACTAGGTGCAGGTTCACTAAGAGTCAGATGAGTCCGCTGCTCTGTTTATCAAACCCCATCCTTCATTTACAGTGCACCTTATTGCAGCAGGCAGATTGCAAATGACCAGCAGATTCTTCAGGTTAGGCAGGAAAGGACACCACCTTCCGATTTCTACTCTCCGCCACTTCAGCAAACCACTCAAAGTAACTACATGTCAGCCACTGGACCAACCCAACAGATGGTGCTTTCCATGGTGGACTCCCAGCTTCCTATGATGAATTTCAGCTTCATTCAACAGCCGCCATCCTTAATGCCTATTGGGCATGCCATGCGGCAGATGCAGACCCAGAACATGTCTATGCGTCCCACCAACCAGGTTCACACACAGCTGCATCCAGTGGAGATGAAACCCTTTCAGGAATACAGGAAAATTAGCAGCTTGGGAGGATCGGGTGGGCGAGCCCCAGCTTCAAACAGGCTGTAGTCTCCGGGCTCCAACGACGGTGGTGTGATCACAGCTGAACGGTTCAATATATATCAGCATGCCCCTCAAGCGGATGTGGTGCACTGGGCTATGAAACCCTGGGACAGGCCCTACCAGGCTCACGACAACAGTAACCTTTGCCCTGTGACGCGGCCAGAGCTGGAGAATCGGCCACACAGCACAGTGGAAAAGCAGGAAACAAGAGGGACCAGCAGTCACAAGGAGGAGGGAGCACGTCAGACCTCCTGCAGTACTGTTGGTGCGAATGCTCATCCACCAGGAACCGGCAAACCTTGGAATGCCCATTTTTTCTAACACGAGTTGGGACTGTTGAGAGAGACAAAACATAAGTATTTCTATGACAACCAGAGAAACGATCCCTTTTTAAATATTCCACTCCCATCCCCGACAGAGGAAACCCACCTCTTCACGCTGCGAGAGCTTCTCATGAAATCCGTTGATCCTCTCTGCCCCTTTCTCATCCCCTCTTCCAACCCTTTGGAAAATAGAGGATTATAATAGTTGTTGCCTACATTTTTGCAAATAAAGTGGTGTTTTAAGTCAACCATTTTCTGAAGTCCAAGTATTATGGAAGGAACACCTTTAATGCCAGTACTAATAGTAATACCATCTGCATCAAGGAGTTGACCTCTCAAACACACAGAAAAATAAACCTATTTGAGACACTAATGTATTGACTGTAATGCAGTCTTTAGAAGCTACCATTTCTTTTTTATCGCTAAAGCTTTCGGAGTTAGAAATGTAGACCACTGTAACATATAACTGGACTCTGGGAGGTTGGCAGGATTTGGGGCAGAAAAGGCTTTTGAAAGAAAAAAAAAATCACTGGCATGCTGCTTTAGCACTGAAGGAGCTGTTTTTCATTGGCTGCATCAACGCAGCATGTACAGTTACGCACTGCTGCAGCCAATCTGAGTGAAAGCATGATTTTTAATTGTACAGCTTGCGATTGGCTACACTCATAACAGGCTGGGAAGAAACATACTGAGTGCCGTAATTAACACTTCATGCACAGCCTTAGAAAACAAAGCGCAACAGCGCCCAGCTGTGCATTTTACAGAGAACACTGGACTTGATTAACTTTGTCGCCCTGTTGTTGGCGCCCCCCCTACATGTCTGCACCTAAGTCACCTGCCTGGGCTGCCTTATGCAAAGACCGGCCCTGAATGCAGTGATCACATAGATTCGTAGCTTCTACTGCTTTAGGGTGTGCAGTGTTTCATTCCATAGCCTCGTACTGTTTTGGGATGATAAAAATCAAGTGCGGAAAATATATTGCAGACAGGCACAACTTTTTTTCCACTGAATTAATAAATATAACGACTTTGTAAATTCCCGACTATGAGTATTTATTGAAAAGTGTACAATGTTTTCTTCTTTTTTTCAAAAAGAGAGTACATTTTTACTGTGTGTTTGTGTGTGTGTGTGGTTTGCGTTAGGTAACATGATGACGTTGATGACAGAGTACGTTTGGCTACAATGTGCACCAATGTCATGAGAAGAGGTGGAACATTTTTGTCAGGGCTGGGGGTCAAGGACAACAGCCAATGCGGGCAATGGGGAGACCAAAGGGCAAGGGGTAGACAATACAGTGCATTAGCTATGTTGGTAGCAGGCATAAAGAACACCAAGAACAGAAATACAAGACAATCAAGCCGTATCAAAGGTTCTCTGCCCTCTATGCAGAGTAAACGCCTACAGAACTGCTTTTCCCAGCAGCTCCTTTTTGGTCCATTTAGATTGTTAATGACTTAATATAGATTGTATAAAAAAAAGTTATGCCTAAAAATGTTAAGGTTTTACCGTGACTTGTTGAGGGCTCCTAACTGGACCATAAGGTTGAAAACCAAACCAAACTTAAGAAAACGATTATTATTTTTTTTTTAAACGAGTAAAAATAAGTAACTCCGACAGTGTGCCTCTTTTGGGTCACTGTTGGCAGTCACAAGCCCGGATAAGTAGGAGGGTTGAAAAGTGTGACATTACAGAAAAAAACACGAATCGACACAAGGCAGTTCATTGGTTGTTCTAAACATATTTATGGTGTTTTTCACTCACTTTTTGTCGCTTCCACGACGTTATTCCTCTTTCTTACAGCGTCCATTGCACAACATGCACAGGCAATTATGAAAATTAGGTGATGACTTAATTTAGCTACTTCTGGTGACTTTTAGGACAGCCAGTAGCTACTTTCTTTACTGAGGAGTTGGCAACACTGCCCAGAACCTGCCAGTCTTGGAGCGGACCGGGAGACAGGACGCCGGTCCCCAGCGCTCCTCCTGCAATCAGGCCTATAGCCTGATTATACACTACAGCAACCAGAACTTGCATAGCATGCTGAAGGCATAAATCCACTCAAGTGAACCTAAGACATTGGTTGCCATCAAGACATTACTCATGAACACTGACAGAGCTATAAACCCACAGCAGTGAGACAACTGCAGTGGTTGTCTCAGATACTCCATAAGTACTCTAACGGTCTGTGCCAGGTCAATAAAGCCCATCACAGAAGCACTTTGTGTCCAGTGCTCATTCCAGGCCACCAGAATCTGCTTTCTCCTAAGTGCAGGAGAGGATACACATAGTGTTGTGCAACCGTTGCCCCTCAGGGCCCAGCAGGAAGAGGATTGGCGTCCTTGTGCAGAGGAAAGGAAAATTGCAACAGATGGGTAATGGCTTAAGGAGGTATTGCACCTCGGATGTATTGTACCTCCCTGTGGAGGGGTGGAATACTTAGATTTCGGTTCCTATGACTAGAGGGAGTGGGGCATTAAAACGTAACTACTGGTATGAGGAAGAAGGATGTGGTCATATGGAGATAATGACATTTTTTTAAATTTCAAACACTACACTGCTTGGGGAAAGGAGTGCTTTGCTTTGACCAATGTTGGATGTACATGCACCATTTACCTTTTGTGGTACTTTTGTGGAGGCAAATGGGATGGGCCCTGCACTTAGACGGTGCCCCTGCCGGGCAACACCGTCCCACTATCTCTGGGGCGCAGTGTGAACACTTCGACTGTCGCCGCCCCGACCTGGGTGCCCCCAGAGCCGGGGCTGCTGGATGCTGGGTGTCCACAGCCAGGAGAATTCTCATTTATGGCTACTTTCCCTCACCTAGTGAGTCCCCCAGGAGCTTTGCTGGACTTCTGGAGTTTATTTTTTTTCTCCACTTGGTAAGAGTGAGAGCTTTTCCCCCACTCTTATCTGTGTTTTGCTATGTGTTTCCATCTGTTTTTGTGAGTGTGGTCTCTGAAGTACACCACTTCGGTAGCCCCCTTCTTTGTGTGTGTCACACAGCACCTTCAGTGCCGTGGCACAGGGTTGTCTTTGAGACTTCCCTTGACTCCATTTCTGAGGCGACTACTGTCCCCCAGAAAAGGGTAAAGTTACCATTAACTTTACTTAGTCAATCTACCACAGATCCAGTACACCCCATCCTCCATGGAGTACTGGAAAGGGTTAACTTGTATCCCTTTGTATCTGTACCTCCTAGAGCATTGTTACGCTCTTTTAACATTTAGACTTGGCTGGTGGCAGTGGTATCTAACCTAACTTTTCTACCCCGATTATATTAGATAAACGTGATACTGTCTTGGCTATTATATTAGCCTCGAACATAAACCCGCTTGACCAAATCGTTTTTCTTTTGGCTCCGTTTGGGTTTATTCGCCACTTCTTTTTGGTAAAGTCCTTCTTGTGTTTTACTTTGCGCGGCAAACTAGGTTCGCCTTCTTTGTTCACTGTCTTTTGGCGGGCTTCTGCTCAGAAGCCCTCCTCAAGGCGCCTGGGTGTCTACGTGGGCTGAATGTGAGGGAGGGGTGTAGTCACCCCCTGCACAGGGTATCCTAGGAAACCCAAGTCGCACTTTGTCATGATTGGCCAGAGTAGTTGTCTGGGCTGGACAACCCCCCTGCTGGGTGATTGACAGCCAGGCTGCGTGAATGGTTTTTTTTTCGCATAAAAGGCAGGTCTCTTGGGCTAGAAGTCAGAGAGTCGCCACTGGAACTACAAAGAACCGAAGAGAAGCGGAGAGAACAACGGCTGCTGCAACTACCCCATCCCGGTGAAGCCCTGCTGCAGTCTTGAGCAATCTGCCCTTCAACGACTCAGAGAAGATCTAGTCCGGAGTCTTCTTCTCTTAAGCTTAGTGGGGATAACCAGCTCATCTTCTACAGCCCGAGGATCCTCTTCCGTGGTCGAAATCACTGCACACTGCTGTAGGGGTCCGGATAGCCACCTGAAGAGCCTCTCCTGTTTTTAAGGAGCGCACCTTTCATTCCGTGTCGCTGCTGCCGGCTTCATCCCTGTGTGGTGCAGATCCCCTTCAGACATTCTCCTTCACAATGAAGCTCCAGGAATCCTGGTTCTGCAGGAAACCAACAGTAACAACTGCCAGGGCACTAGCTGCACCACGGGAACAAGGTACGGTGTTCTGTTGAGGAAACTGGGTGAATCCTTTTTCTTCATTTCTAAGGCTTGCCCTTGTCTTCCCTCCTTCTTATAACTTTTGCTTCCGAACATTGACAATATCGAAGTACTTTTGGCTACGTTGAATCGTGAACTGTCTGACCGTGTGATCTTCAGCAACTGGCCCCGGTATCTTTCGACCCTGGCTCCGGCCCTTTGATTTTGACCTCCTGTCTCTGAGTGTTTCTTGATTCTGCCTGCCTAACCAAAATATTGCCTATGATTTTTGCCTCCAACTCCCTCTGGGTATCTCAGGTGCTAAGTGTGCTTCTGCCCCGGTAGCATTTCATGTCACGGATACACATTTGTTTAGTAGACCGAACTGTCAAAAAGTGATTGCAATCGTATTCACTGTAACGCATAACACGGTTCATTCAAACACAGGGTACTTACCTTGAGACTTACTGTACAAAGTGAATTGGTTAGTTGTAGTATATTTAACGTGTGGTTTTTATTGAAGTTCAATAGAAGTGTTGTGTTTATAACGAATGGTTTAAAAATAAATGTACTTATATTTTTCTACCTGAAACCTTGAGTAAGTGTTTGCTTGAGTCACAGTAATTGTGGTCCCTTTGTGTAATCTCTACTACTGCTCATATACTCTTGAGATAAGCCTGGCTGCTCCGCCACTGCTACCACTCTGACATAGTAGTAAAGGCTTGTACCAAAGGTAAAACTTGTATTGCCACCTGTAGTCTTAATTGTGTGTAGTGGTCCCTAAGGGCACTGCACAGGATTCTGCCTAACAGATGGATAATGGCTTAAGGAGGTATTGTACCTCGGATGTATTTTACCTCAACAGAGGGGTGGAATACTTAGAATTCGGTTCCTATGACTAGAGGAAGTGGGGCATTAAAACGTAACTACTGGTATGAGGAAGAGGGATGTGGTCATGTGGAGATAATGCAATTGTTTTCATTTCAAACACTACACTGCTTGGGGAAAGGAGTGCTTTGTTTTGACCAATGTTGGATGTACATGCACCATTTACCTTTTGTGGTACTTTTGTGGAGGCCTATGGGATGGGCCCTGCACTTAGAAGGTGCCCCTGCCGGGCAACACCGTCCCACTATCTCTGGGGCGCAGTGTGCACACTGCGACTGTCTCCGCCCCGGCCTGGGTTCCCCCAGAGCCGGGGCTGCTGGATGCTGGGTGTCCCCAGCCATGAGGTCCATCTCCGGTGATCCGGAGCCCACAGGATGCCCCCTGCGTGTGTCTGCTGCGTGAGCGCCGCTCCATGGTTAAGGTCGGGTGACACCGACATGTGCTGCGGCCCGCTGCGGTGACAGGCCGCCAAAAATAGCGACGAAGGGTGGCCCAGGGCCATTGTGCTTTGTTGAGCACTGGGTGCCTTGTGCCTGCGCTGTGATTGAAGGGTGGTGTCGGCCACCACTCAGCTCAGGGAGAGGAGGCGCAGAGGAATCACGCTGTGTTCCCTGAGAAGATCCAGAGGAGTGAGGCACTCTGGTGGCGGCGGCTGCGAGAAAAGGGAACGCTGCCGGCTGTGGCTGGCCGCTTGATGGTGAAGAAGGCTGCAGCCAGCTGGAGGAGGGGCTGCAATGTTATTGCACCCCACTGGGTGGAGAGTGCTGCAAACTGGTATTCCAAACGTTTCGGCACGCTTTTGCTGTGTTTTTATTTTATTTTGTTCTCCCAACAAGTGAATGAAAAGGGGACACCCGCGGCATCGCCGCGTGTGGAAGGAGGAAGCGGGGAGAAGTGGCGGGTCCTCCTGCGCCTGCTCCGCTCGAAGTCTGGTACAAGTGGAATGAATCCCCCGGGCAGGGCTGCCTGTATTTACGGCGACCCACCCGGCGGCTGCAACACAGAAAGTGCAAGCGGGGGCATCGAGGACAGCTGGCATCTCTCTGCGGTTCCTAGCAGCCAGTGGGTCCTTGCATGCCCGTTTGCAAAGGATCAAAGACCAGCTGAGTGGAGGGGGTGTTCCTGGGTATGCCGGCCGTGTCAGTGAAGGAACTAATAACAGCTGAGAAGGGTGGGCGTGGCCTGACAATACCTGGCCAGCGGCGGTGAGAAAAGAACTAGAACCGTGCATTGTGGCGTGCTGCAGCCCCGAAAAGAAGGGGGCGTGGCATATTTACACCCAGGCCGCAGTGAAAAAGAAAACATAATCGAAGGACAATGGAGGCCTGCGGCGGCCCCACAAAGAAAAATAGAAAAGGGGGCGTGGCATAATACCACGCTAATAAACCTTCTTTATTTACTTTGTAATAACCGGCGTCCCACAAAGCGTCCTTCCCATCCACTCCGTCTCTCACCAACCGTCCTCATCCCCAACGTTCCCTCTCACCCCCAACATTCTATATACTTTAGAGCTCGCGCGCAGGCGAGAAGCCAGAGTGAATTACATAAATTATTAACACATATTTGGAATACAACATCATCCCCCTTACAAAATTAATTAAGAAAACAAAAAGGTTCTACCTATAAAATTTAAACACATGTGTGTTAGGTATAATAAATCAAGACATTTCAAACATGACACATTTGTGCGGAAATGTACAACTGTACCAATTAATACATATAAGAGATTAACACGATATAGAATTCCTTTACCAATAACCTGTGTACAGAAATTACTTAGCTCTGCATGACATAATCTCTAGACCAAAACGGTAACCTCTTTTCCCTAGAACTACGCACACTCTTATTATTACAATCTACCACAGCTCGTTGAGTGTTAACATCTTCAACCTGTCTCAATACGTTACCGTACATACTCACATTTCCTAATCCTTTTTGAATATGATCATCTCCAAATAAATCTCTTCTCTCGAATCTAACCTGTTTCATTCTTTCATTCTCACCATTCCCCATCCATTTACTAACCCTGTCCAAATTCCATACTGATCCTCCCGTAACTCTAACTGCTCTCCTGAACACTTGTAACACCTTAACAGGACTGCTGTATTTAGAGTTACCTTTCTTAACATTTCGTCCAAGCTTGATTCGCACAAAATCTCCTGGTGAAATTCTCAACTTAAACCTTTCAGAAGACACAGTCTTTCCTGGAGACATACTACTCCTAAATATGTTTTCCTCAGAATTACGTAATCCTGTGTTTCCACTTCTCCTACGATTAACACAAACAGGATTAAGCAAGGTATTTGGAGCTCTTCCCCTCATTAATTCAAAAGGAGAAACCTTCATTCCTCTTTTAACAGACATCCTGGTACTCCATACTCTCTCCTTAAGAACCTCGTCCACCGGCATGTTGTTACTTAAGGCTAATTCCACTGCCTCTACAATTACACGGTTATATCTCTCCACCAACCCATTGGTTTGTGGGTGATACAACGACAAAAATCTCCATTCAATACCTGATCTCTTGGCAAATTCTCTCATTTCTCCACTTCTAAATTGAACTCCATTATCACTCATTATTATTTTGAGAAATTCTACCCTTCTGCAGATTTGCATTATGAATTTTATCACCTCATCAGTATCAACTTTTCTCACCGCTTTGACTTCCACCCATCCTGAATAGTAATCAACCAAAACCAATATGAATTTCTTCTCTCCAATTAACTTCACGTATGGTCCAATGATATCAATTCCGACCATCTCCCATGGTGCATCACCTTTGTCAATACTCATCGGCTTAGACTTCACTATCCTGCTGCTCTTGTCACTGTTCTGACATGGCCAACAATTTCTGATAAACCTCTCAATCATGAGATCCATGCCTGGCCACCAGTATTTCAAACGTACATTGTTCTTAGTGCCAGTAATACCAGGATGACCCTGGTGCGCTTTCTCAATAAGGTCATTCCAAAACTTACGTGGGGGAATCAACTTGTCTCCCCTCACTAAAAATCCATCTTCCACAGACAATTCATCCTTAACCTCCCAATATCTTCTACAACTTTCGCTAATTTCTTTTTTTTCAGGCCATTCTGATTCGGAGTATCTTCTTATCTCTTGTAATTCATCATCTTTATTTAATTCTTCAATCCACATTTCCTTAGACGTAACCTCAAAAACAACTGCCACTATCTCTTCATCCAGATCCACATTTGCTTCATCACTACTTAATGGCAATCTAGATAAATAATCAGCAACAATATTCCTTTTCCCTGGCACATATTTCACTGAGAAATTGTAATCCTGTAATTTAAGACTAAGCCTGGCTAACCTGGGAGAAGCTTTACACATTCCTTTCACTGTGAGCACTTCAATTAATGGCTTGTGATCTGTCTGAATTACAAATTTGCTTCCCCACAAATATTTCCTAAAGTAATTCACCGCCCATGAACATGCTAATAATTCCTTTTCAATCACAGAATATCTGCTTTCTGTTTCCGAAATAGCCCTAGAAGCATGACTGATCACCTTCTCATATGCATCTTCATTTATTTGTGTTAAAACTGCTCCAATGCCACTCCCACTGGCATCCACCGTAATCTTCGTCAACCTTCCAAACTCGAATCCTCCCAATTCCAAAGAGTCACAAATTTCTCCTTTTATGCTTTCAACTGCCTTACTACATTCAGCACCCCATGTAAATTTTGCATCCTTTTTTAACAACTTTCTCAATAGTTCTGTTATACTCGCAAAACTTTTTACAAACCTGTTGTAATACTCGCATAACCCTAAAAACGATCTTACTTCGTCTTTATTGTTAGGATTCGGTGATTCTCTGATTGCCTTCATGGCATCTCTTTTGGGCTTATAACCTTTACCATTCACAGTATGCCCTAAATACTCCACTTCCTCCAACCCAAATTTGCTTTTCTCAACTTTCAACCCGACTTCTTGCAATCTCTTCAACAATTCTTTCAACCTCCCATCATGTTCCTCAGATCCCTTACCAAATACAATTATATCATCCTGGTATACCATAGTTCCACTTAAACCTTTCAGCACATGCATCATAATTCTTTGAAATACTGCTGCCGCAGACGCTAACCCAAATGGCATACGTTTATACCTAAACAATCCATGTGGCGTTATAAATGCTGTAATGTCCCTGCAATCCTCTGTCAAAGAGATTTGATGGTAAGCGCTCGAAAGATCTAATGTAGAAAATACATCAGCATTACCAATATGATTCAACATTTCAGATATGATAGGGAGTGGAAAAATGGCAGTTATGATATTCTTGTTGACGTCTCTCAAGTCTACGCAAATCCTGAGTTTGCCACTTTTCTTCAATGCAACCACAATGGGGCTCACCCATTCCGATGATTCAATTTTTTCTATTACTCCTTCAGACTCCAATGATGCAAGTTCTTGCTCAACCTTATCAGCAATGGCAAATTAATTGGCCTGGATTTCGTGTGTTTAACAGGTATTGCTCCCTTCTTGAGACAAATCCTGTGCGCAAAGTTTTTGAGCAAACCCAATTTTACTGTCTTCACTCCCTCTTCTCTAACAATCTCATTATCTTGCGCTTGGCTCCCGTTTACCACTAGGATTTGTTCTTCATCACATGGATCCAACCTGATCCTTAATCCAGCTTGGTCTCTCCAACCTAGTACATTCACACCCTTTTCTGCTACGTACACCTTCACTTGAGACCGTCTGTCTTTAAACTGAACAATACACGAAAACCATCCAATCATCTTGATCTTGGATCCTTCAAACCCACCAGGATTTGGTATGTCTGACACCTCCATCTTACTTTTGAAACCTCGTGTCCCTAAATTCTTCCATGTTTTCTTGGTTATGATCATCCAAGGTGAACAACTGACAACCTTCACTTTAAGTTTCCAATTATCAAAAATTACTTCACAACTCAGGCATTTAAATTCTCCAGTTGGTGGCTCACGAATCAAAAACACTCTCTCTTCCTCCGATTCTTCCTCTTCTTCCATAATGGCAGATACTTTCTTCCTCCTTCTACATGTGACAGCGAAATGACCTCTTATGCCACAATTTCCACATTTTTGCCCCAATGCTGGGCACAGTTTAGCCTAGGCATAATGACCCACTCTGGCACAATTATAGCACCTGTCTCCTTCTCTCGGCTGGACATTCTGAAATCTTTGTTCATATTGAACTTTTGGTTCATTCTTTACCCAATTCTTTCCTCTATTTGAACTCCCTCTTTGCTCAAAGTTTTTCATTTTGTTATTTCTTCCTGCATTGACCTCGGCTTTATCTTTGTTTTTAACGTTTGCTCCACCTCTGTCCTTTGACCGTAGTATGTTAACCTGGCCTTGTTCTTCTGTTTCTTTTTCCTGTATCTCTTTACTACTATGCTTCTGCATGCTTTGCACAACCTCCTCTTTCTTGCTCTTCATTTCCTTCGAGCACAGCTGACTGTGTTCTACACGTTTAGCAATCGCTATGGTTTCCGGTAGGGATGGATTGCCAACCATCCATAGTCTGTCTTGGACTAAATTGTCCTTAGAGTGAATAATGATCTGATCCCTGATTAACTCATCCAGGGTAATACCATTGCCAAATTGGCAAGTCTGCAATAACACTCTCAATGCAGAAACATATTCTTCAATGCTTTCATGTTCTTTATGTATTCGCGTATAGAATTTGTATCTATTTATGGCCACATTAGTTTCTGGAGCATAGTACTTGTCCAATTGCCTTACGGCCCTATCATGTTCATCAGCATCACCCGCCTCATCTACAGTCAATTCTGGTAGCTCCCTGAACTTCCTCTGCCCTTCCAACCCTAATGCATGCAATAATAATAATTTCTTCTTCCTAGACGTGAGATCTTCATGTTCAACTGCTTGGATGTAGTTTAACCAGAATTCTTTCCATTCTGACCATAAAACTACAGGTTGGCCTGGCGCCGGAAGAAAACCTGCTGGCGGTTGAATGTTGATATCTTGCATAGCTCCGTGGATTATTAATCCTTAGTGATCTTATATCAACAATATTGCAATATTGCAAAAGAACTTCACTTCTCCCACACTAGCTTGTAATATGTTAGATATTACCAATTGCAGTGTATGTGTTTACTGTTGCCACATTTTTTTTTCTTTCCAAAAAGTACTGCAACAAAGATGAAGGGATCACTGTGTCCTCTTCATTATGTTCATTTCCTGATTGAGATGTCACATGACCTCAAGCTTCCTGATGGGTCCTTTCTTCTAATTTCATTAATATGGACACATCCCACTTTACGGGTTTCCGCACAAACCAACGCGAAGTGCGCGTCAGTTCAGAGCATCCGCTCTCCCCAAGTGATCAGCTGTGGATCCAGACACCAGCACAAATCAACACAGCTACGAAGCGTCGACTCGATGCTCCCGCTCTCGCTTATTCCAGAAAGGCTAAATCAGCACGAACCTATGCAATACTGCACAGTGGTTCGGAGCAGCTGCTCTACACCAGTCTTCTCCTCGTGGGTCCTCAGGACGCCGGCATCCTCGTCGCCGTGTGAAGTATGCGGGAGTCAAGGTAAGTAATAAACCTTCTTTATTTACTTTGTAATAACCGGCGTCCCACACAGCGTCCTTCCCATCCACTCCGTCTCTCACCAACCGTCCTCATCCCCAACGTTCCCTCTCACCCTCAACATTCTATATACTTTAGAGCTCGCGCGCAGGCGAGAAGCCAGAGTGAATTACATAAATTATTAACACATATTTGGAATACAACACAAACTAAAGCGGGACTGGCCACAATGTGAGGCGGTGGTCCCTGAAAGGAGTCACAGCATCCATGCCTTCCAGGGTATTGGCTGGGGGAAAAGAAATTTCAGGGCAGTCAGCGTTGCATGGTGTTATCCGCGTCAGGTACACCCCGACTGCATGTCACCCACCATCCCTGAGGGAAACTACCAGGAAGTGCATCCAATCATCAAGTCCAAGGTATTGGGAGTCCTCCTCCATCAGGAAAGCAAGGAGAAAAGAGAAGGTGTGTGGCCGCCTGCGTTCGAGGGCCACCTGACTATGACAGGGACTAAGGAGAACAGCAATTCGGGGTTGCAGCTCTTGTAAGTGCTTGTGTGCCCTCCCATTCCACAGATACTCCTGCCTGGGGGAGCAGAATAGGCTATGTGGCCCAGTCACCCTGTCAGCAGCCCCTTGGTGGAAAGGGAAGTGAAAAGAGTGGCTTGTCATCCCGCCACCAGTACCCTGCAACAGTCAGTTTATACCATCTATGAACAAGGCGATGTGGCCCCTGGTGCTCCCATGTATGGCTTTGCTGGCCCCTGAACATTGCAATCATCTGGCTACCACCAGCATCCTGCCACAGTCTTTGCCCACCAGCTAAGGGCTAGGCCGATGTGGCCCCTGGTGCCCCCAGGTGCGGCTTTGCCAGCCCTGGAACCCTGAACTGTTCTGAAGAGATCTCAGTGGAAATCGAACTGGTATCCTCCAGACCTACAAGTGCTTAAAGTGCACCGAGAAGTCATCCACATCAAGGCTGGAAGCCCACAGACCATGGACATGCTCAAAAAGGCCCAGCACCACGTTTGTGTGAAACTGTGATCCGATGCTTGTGGGTTTTGTTGTGAGGGGTGCCAAGAGCGCGCAAGGGCGTTCTGTCAGTGGTACAAGCTCCACTCACTTAGGTTAATAAAGGGTGTGCTTGCATGTGGAGTTTCCAACAAGTTGTCAGTAACACACCAACTCTGACTGTCATCCCCATGGATACCAAGGCCTAGTGGGTGGGAGTAGCCCCCCCCCCCAAGTGTGTGAAAATAGTTGCATCTATATTCCTAGTGTCATTGTTTATATTGTGGTATGATGTAATGTTTTAAGCGTTGTTTGGTCTTTATGGAAAAGGAGGAGTGCTGCATGTCACCCCTCCTGGGAGCATGGTAGCTCCCAGGACTGTAGCTCCCAGGACTGCCTGGGTCACATGGTGCTAACCATGTGACCCACTTAATAAAAGGGACGAACCATTTCCGGCTTGTCAGTCTAACAAAGAACTGACTCTAGTGTGTTTACTGTGAGCACCATGCTGGTGCGATACCGCGTGCAGGAGGACTATGGGATGGGCCCTGCACTTGGACAGTGCACCTGCCGGGCAACA
This sequence comes from Ambystoma mexicanum, assembly GCF_040938575.1. Taxonomy (NCBI): domain Eukaryota; kingdom Metazoa; phylum Chordata; class Amphibia; order Caudata; family Ambystomatidae; genus Ambystoma; species Ambystoma mexicanum. The sequence goes on from NC_090921.1 coordinate 234,016,506, forward strand.
CCGTCCCACTATCTCTGGGGTGCAGTATGAATACTGTGATGGTCGCCGCCACGGCCTGTGTGCCCCCAGATCGTCCACAGCCACAAGGTCCATCTGCAGTGATCCGGAGCCCACAGGATGCCTCCTACGGTGTGTCTGCTGCATGAGCGCAGCTCCATGGTTAAGCTACCACATGGTAAGAACCACACTACCACAAAATCTAAATGCCTCGCTCCCCAACACATGCGTTGACACCGCAAGAACAAAAGACAGAGAGAGCAAGACAAAGATGAAGAACTATGCCGACATAAAGAGGAAAGCAAAACCCTGTCACCTCCAGATAGGGGACCAAGTCTTGGTAAGACAAAACCAGGATGCCAAAGACATTCCAGCATTTAAGCCTGAACCCATGACGGTGACCCACATACAAGGGTCAATGATAACCGCGGCAAGCCCAAAGGGCACCATGACAAGGAACTCATAATTCTTCTGGACTTTCGAAGGTGACAGAGGCAAGGAAAGCACTGACCCGTCCGGGAAGAGGACTCAGCGGATTTGGACTCTGTATACAGAGAAGAGGACAGAGACGCTGACGATAGCGACAGTGACTACGCTACAAGCGAGGTACCACCAGTACGCAGCCTCTCACGAAGAGTGTCCTCAAGGTGGATAGAAGAAATGAACTAATCGATCCCAAGTTTCATGTTAAGAGAGGGGAAGATGTAATATCCTGTTTCTATTGTTATGGGAAAGGAGCAGTGTCTCATTTCCATCGTTCTGTTTGGTGGGTTGGAATCCACTTGGTGATGGTGGCAGGGTTCTCGGGCTGGTGCTAGTTCGCGCCTAATGACTAAGGGTTTTGGCAGCACATCCACCCGGCTCCGTGTTTTATTTGTATTGCTGATTTATTATAATTGCATTCCACATGGTGAATGGTGTCCATGTCTGCGCTGTCGATTTCCAAATGCGTTCAAATTAGCACTTTTTTTATTTTGTATGTAAGGGTTGTGTAGAAAATGGGGTCAGAACTAATTGCTTTCACCCTTTGTAAAACCCAAATGCAGATTATTTAGACAATGCAAGGAGACTTTAGCATTTTAAAAGAAGCATTACCCAGATTATGTGTGTAGAGTGTATGTTATTTTTTTTAGATGTTGGCATATTTTAAGTAAAAAGAAAGACATCCTTTAAAAAAAAAAAAAAAAAAAAAAAAAGAAAGCAAGCGAACGTAGCCGGCAGGATTCGAACCTGCGCGGGGAAACCCCAATAGATTTCAAGTCTATCGCCTTAACCGCTCGGCCACGGCTACTCCGTGTACTCTGCTGCAGAACTATTATTGATGATAGTGGTCTTTCTTTTCTACTCACTACAACAAAATAACATGATTGCGTCTTTCGCTGCGCGACAAAAAGAAATGGATATCGTTCAAAATTGTGAAAGTTAAAAGAGGGATACAAAGTAGCATAAATATAAATTAAGTCTAGGACGAGTGCGAGTATCTGTATTCCTTTGTCCACAAATAAAGGACTAGGTTTACTAATAAGGAAGTGACCTGAAGTAGGAACGCACCACATTTCAAAATCACTTCCCCCACTGAGCTCAAGTGACTCCTGCTGCTCTAGTGGGTGCGGTGTTTTGGGTTGGAAAAAAACACAAGTGCGGGAAACAGCGCAGACAGGCACAACGACCACATGGTGCAACTGGGGTGTTTCTTAACTAACACAAACAGGCTTCGGGTGTCCTCGGGACGTCCCAAAATGGAGACCGCAGAGTGGGCGGGCGTGCGTGCGTGATTTATTCACTACATAGCTCTCCACGTAAAGGTCTAGTAATGGAAGAGCTGGACTGAATCAATCCATAGCATGGATACAAGTCGTATGCTGTACATACATTTGCACCATTACTGAAATGGCGTGAGGTGCAGTATTTGAAGCGAAGCAGAGTGGCGCAGCGGAAGCGTGCTGGGCCCATAACCCAGAGGTCGATGGATCGAAACCATCCTCTGCTAGTTTTTGTGTGAGCAACTTTTTTATTTTTTATTTTTTTTTACAGCAATACTTTTTTCTTTTATAAAACCCTTTTCAATTTTTCTATATTGTGGCTTCTATTATTCCTCAAATTAATAACGTGTGAAGAGTGAGAATCATATTTGTGATTTATTTATCAAATTATTAATGTTGATTTCTCTGATTAGATGAGACGGAATTGCAGCTGGAACACGATTAAATACTCAGAAGTCCTTTTGACCGCTGTTGCTGGAGACTTATGGGGAAGCAGGGTGTATAGTGACAAGCGCACAATGTAAGGTAGGAGCCATGTTGTGGCTTACAATACAGGCATAATCATTGTTAGCAGTCCCCGCATGCCGCACGCCCCGTGAGCCCCCACACCCCTGCACATAGACACGCAGACACAGTACTGCTGGTGCGGGCTCCCTGGTGGCTCTGAGGCTGCTGGGAACCCCCGTTTATTTATTCAAGCATGCGACGGAATAAGCCGGCACTCTGTCGCGTGCGTGCCCTTAAAGGGCCAGCGCCACACTCCCCCTTTTCCATAACAACAAACAAATGAAAAGGAAGACCTAATTATCAAACATCACAGCTCACAATGTCAACATGTCCCCGGAAGCCCCTTTAATGATACCCACCCTGGGTCCCCAGGTAGCATCATAATCCACAGGCCCCGGGACCTTGACAATATGACAACCATCACTTATTCCATGATAGTCAGCTGCATTGTTGCTGCCCGGGCGGTAGACCAGCGACACACCGTATTTCAGGAGCGTCAGCATCCATCTTTCTATCCCCACAGGAGGTTTGGAAGATGAGCCCGCTAAGATGGGAAGTAGGGGCTTATGGTCCGTGACCACCGTCACCGGCCTCCATAGGAAATACAGTCGGAAATGTCTGCAGCCCCACAGCACAGTAAGCGCCTCCCGCTCTATTTGCGAAAAACGCTGCTCAGTCTCCGAAATGCCTTGCTGGCATACGCTATCGGGCGGACCTCTTGGTCAGCCCCCACTTGAGTGAGGACCGCTCCAAGGCCGTAGGGGCTGGCATCCACGATGATCTCCATCTGTAAAGCCGGGTCAAAAAAGAGCATAGTGTCCTTTGCAGTGAGGGTGCCCTTGATGTCATCAAAGGCAGCTTGTTCCAGTGGCCCCCACTGCCAGGTGACATCCTTCCTTGCTAGTGTCCGCAGGGGTTCAGAACAGGATTCCAGGTTCCGAATGAACCGGCCACAGTACGTGATCATGCCCAAGAAGCTCCTCCCCTCAGCCACGTTCTCTGGTGGCCTGGCCTCCTGAATGTCTCTCTCCTTGCTCGGATCAGGGGACACTCCATCCGCCTTGAAAACAAAGCCGAAACATTTGATGGTTGTCTTAGAAATGTGCACTTGTCCCTGTGCAGTGTGAGTCCCAATGAACGCAGGCGTTCAAATGTCTTTGCCAGATGGCCAGATGTTCCGCCTCTAACCTCACAAACACCAGGATATCATAACTGATATTAAGCACCCCTTCCAGGTCTGCTAGGGCCCTCTGATGATATTTTGAAAGACCTCTGCCGCTGACGACACCCCAAAACGAAGCTTTTTGTATCTATACAGCCCCCGGTGAGTGGTGAAAGTGGTGATGTATCGTGACTTGGGGTGGAGCACCACCTGATGGTACCCAGCCCTGAGGTACAGTTTGGAAAAGAACCTAGCACCCTGTAGCTCTGCTATAATGTTATCAATTGTGAGGGTCAGGTGTCTCTCCCAGGGCAGGCGCATGCCCACACAAATTCTCACCGAATCAGGCTGTTTGGGTTTCCGGGCAATCACAATCGGTGGGGCCCTCCACCTTTTCGATAATGTCCAGCTTGACGAGGGTATATGATGTTTGAGCGCCACTGGCTGGATAGATTCGTCAATGTGTAGCCGGAGAGGTTCACCAGCCATCTGTCCTATGCCCTTGAGCAGGAGTGAGTGTTTGCTCAACAGCACCTGGATGTCGTCCACGTACACAGAGTATCCAAAGGTCACAATGCCTAGAGCCTCTGCTGCAGCACAGCACAGTAAGGTGTTGTTACTCACTGGTGTGACGTAGAACCTGGCCCGGATTTTGTCTCACATCTGCGATTGATGCACCGTCCAGAGGGATTGGCTGTGCCCCCCCGAACATGAAGATGTATGCCTTCGGTGTGGATAGGCTAGGTGGGTATTGCATGGTGTCATAATTTTCCCTGGCCATTACATTGACAGATGCGCCAGTGTCCACAAGCATCGGTACAGATTCCCCATTCACCAGGACATTACATCTGGGCTGTCGCTTGGAGTTGGACCACAGGACACCCACATTGGACACGAAGAATAGGTTTCTTCTTCTTCTTCCTCTTCCTCACCTTCCGGACCATTTCCATTGTCCCCTTGGTCCACCTGATCCACATTTGACGATAGCTGTTGGCGGAAGAAATCCACCCGGACCGGCCCTCTTGGAACGATTGTCGGTGTCAAGGCCTTGCACATGCCGGCGTAGTGATCAGCACCTCCACAGCGGCCTCACGCTTTTCCAATGGCCAGGCACTCTGAAGGATGTAGGAGGTACCAAGTGGGCATAGCTTCAGGACCTTCACTCTTTCATGGGAAGCTGAATATCATACTGATCCCAGGGCTAGAATGGGGGTTAAAGGCCTGGCAGCCCAAGTTAATGGCCAGAGGGAAATAGGGGCTTGAGGCCTTCAGCGCCCGGGCTACCAATGTGGTAAACCGGGGTGCTAAAAAAAAGAATTTCCTTTGTTCAATGGGACGCCCGCTGCGTCCCGTTGCATGAAGGAAAATCCTTTACTAAGATGGGCGCCATGGAAAGGGAAAGCAGGTCTCTGTACAGAGCCCCTCTTCCCTTTCCATGGTGGCCTGCGGAAGGCATGGGGAAGGAGCGGATGCGGCAGCAGCACCAGGCTCTGCCGAAATAAGGTAAGTAGGGGGGTGGGAGGGTGAAGGAAAACAAATAATGGGACGGAGGAGGGGGGGAGATGGCGGCGAGGCGAGCCAGCCATCAGGCGGCATAGGACGTGGGCATGCACGGCAGTTCAAGCCTGCGTTCCTAGCCATCTGATTGGCTGGCTCCCCCGCAAGAGTGCTAATCTTAAGGGACTTTTATGCCGCACACTATCACCACCGGAATGGTCTCCAGGCGCTGTGGCGGATCTGAAAGGTAAGAGGATAGGATGGGTTAGTATATGTTATGTTATGTTATTTTGCACTTATATAGCGCCTTATATACCATTGGTATGGTCTGAAGGCGCTGGTAGGTTGAACGCCCTTGGGAACCGAAGTTCTAGTCAGTAGAGGGAGGAGAGAGGGTCCAATAGGTGCGAGTGCGCATCTGGTATGTGTGCAGCTGGTGCGAAATTTCCTGTGGAAGCTGCTTCATAGCGGTAGGTGTGGTGGCTGAGAGGTCAGGAGTATGTGTTCGAATCTGGCAGGAATTATCCAGACCGAGAGTGGCAGCGTAAGGCCTGAGGAGAACGCCTGGCTGGGGGTGCGAGACCAGCAGTGATTACATAGAGTGATGTGGAGTGAGCGGCGTCAGATGTTGATATGAGAACAGTTATACCGAATGGTGTCATAGTATCTCTGTGTTCTAGTTGGGTGGTGGTGTAAGGAGAGAGTAAGCGTGGGGTGTGATATGAGGTATGATCTTTTAAAGGATCCATGCATTCTAGGTATAATATGGACTTCATGCAGTTAAGCGATTTGTCCGTTCTGCACATTCGTCGGCCCTCCACCCGTCTTCTCGCCACACACGTCCTCTCGCTACACATGTCGTTTCGCCACACACGTCCTCTCGCCACAACACGTCCTCTCGTATAGCATAACGGGACAAAGGTAGAGCAAGAGTTGTGATGTCCTGTTGACAGCTTCAGTTCGATTAAAACCGTTCGCTGAGCAGGGGTCCGGTTTACAGATCGGTAGACTCCCATGTGCTGTTGTTCGAGACTATGTGTGGTTTGTGTTGTTGCAGTGTAGTGAAGTGCATGTGATTTGTTGTGCAAGGATGTGGTTGTCTTTGTTTTGCATTTGAGAGGTGTATGGAGACAGTTGACGTTCTAGCGGTTGGGTTATTGTATAATGTATCGCATCCCATTTTAGAGTTTGGGAACTGTTGTTCGGCATTCTTCAAACACGCCTAAAGAAATTAAATATATCCCTTCTCTGCTCACTCCGTTTCTTTTTCCATACCGTTAAAACAGCACTATACCTTCAATCAATATAACATATTTGCCTCCTTTTCTCCTCTTGCCCTTCCTTTCAACTTTCCTTCCTGTCAGCATCAATCTAGCCGGGCACAGCATCTCCCCAGTTTATCCCCTTACTCTCTCTGCCCCTTCTCTCTCGAATCTCAATGCACTACACCCTTCACACATAATAGTTTTAAAAGAAGCTGGCAAATATACTGCAACACGGGAATATAGTTTAGTGGTAGAGCGTTTGACTGCACATCAAGCGGTTTCTGGTTCAAATCCAGGTATCTCCTTTAATTTTTCAATCATTAATATAAGTCTTACTTTCTCAGTAATAAAAAAAAGTGCCTTTCTTTTCTGTGCAAAACTGACATCAGTGATCAGTCACTGCTCTGGAACATGCATGTTTAAAATATGTGGTTAGGTATTCTAAATTAAAATATATTTATTTACGGTTAGAAACTTGAAAGAAGAACAGATAGTGCCTACTTTTTTTTTTAATTATGGAGTTATAAATGTCCCTAAATCCTCCACCTCCGCAACCCTTCAGAAGGGAAAATGTAATAACCATTTACAAACCAGTCTTGGGCCTTCAGAAAAGTGGAATTGTCCAGCTAGACTGTGTCATTTGTGCTTGAGATCACGAGCAACCCCAAAACAATTTTTTTTTTTTTATTGAAACGCCAGTCTGACATCTCTCAATGCAAGCATTGTGACATCAGACTTTTATTACAATGTGGTCCTATGTATCCAAAAAGAAGGAAGAAGAAGAAAAAGAGAAGAGGACTTCTCCAAAACAAGCAAAGGTCCAACAGACTATTACCGTCCGCTCGAGCCACTTCTGAAAATCCTGGATGAAACGTTGTTTCAAATAAAGTTTGTGTCGAGACGTAGAGAGTCCAAGTAGTCAACTACGGCACAGCTTAATTTTATACAATGTTCAAACTTGTTGGGCATAATCAGTGAAGTTCAGCCATAGGCCTAGAACGTCTCCTAGCTAGGTGTGTGCAATGTTAAACTATAAATACAGATATACAGATACAAAAATACACACTCTTCCTTAGGGAGACAAATTGCTGTCAAAAAATGACATAAGGGAGGGGTTGGCAATAATAACTTCTGGCATATCTCTGGGAAGCCGACCATACACTACTGCATGAAAATTAGTCTTGGTCCTGCCACCAATGTTACGCCTCGGCAGGTCCGCAGGAAGGTTATTGCCCTCTGTAAGGATATGCGTCATTGCGCAAACCCATTCTATACCCACTGGCAACTGCCCTGGAGAATAGTGGCTTCGGCTCACTTTTGGACTACAATTCCCAGCTTTCCACCTCCCGCTGTCAGCTCAGAGGCGATGATGCCTGAGCCTCAGTTTCATCCGGTTCCACCTTCTCCTTCCCGATTTAAACCTTGGAACCGGGCGAAACGCTGCTTCTGATTAGAGTTTCATCCCGGTATTTAGAAGTTCCGTCTTCAATCCTACGTTAATTACCCGTGTACCAGACCTGTTTCCTCGTTCACGGACTGCTTTTGCCTGCCGCTTTTGGAAAACTACTTACCCGTGTATCAGACCTGTTTATTCTTTCACAGACTGCTTTTGCCTGCCGCTTTTGGAACCCTGTGATCACGGCATCGGTAAGACTCTTCTTTTCACCACTTGCTAACAAGCACACCTCCTGTACTCATTGTACCTTGCCGCTGAACTATATCACCTGCAACACTCCAACTCAATTGTGTCCTTTGCTGCTGCTGTTACCAACCTCTTTCCACAATCAGACTTCCATTGGACATTCTTCAGTAGTGCACGGGGACACTTTGCGGATAGTGCACCTACCTGACTCTAGTGCGGCCCTCGTTCCGCCCGGGTTCAGTTTCCCTAACTAACCTACCTATTTGTTATTTTGCACTTCCGTTGTCATGAACTCTTTGGACATTACAGATTCAACAGCACATTAGTGGTAAGGGTTTTCTTTTGTATGGTTATCCATTTTCCTTAGCTAATTGACAACTATAGTCAGGACAGGTTACATTCTCCTCTCTTACTTGTAGGTGGTTTCCGGTTGCCTTGAATCAAGGGGAGGGCATAGTTCAGGTACTACTAGAAAGAAGTATCGAGGGAAAGGGATCTTTCTTTATTTCCAATTGCTCACCTCTTGTTTTTCCTTTACAGCTGGGTTCGTGGCGGCGTGTCCTCCCCGCCCTTTTGAGGGATCAGTCTCTCTGCCTGGTCCTACCCAGCAGAGAGTCCTATCGTTAAAAAGGTCTTGGGCCCTCACAGAGAGGAGGATAGGTTGGAGGCCCGGACCTAGCTCTTCAATCAATAGTTCAGTCCTGCGCCTTCCGGCCACCGATTTGGTATACTCCCTGTCCGGTGAGTAACAACCAGTGTGAGCAGTCTTACCAAAACTGCTAGACCACAAGGCATCAATGGTGGAAATGGAAAGAAATGGAAAAGGGGCTCTCACAAGGGCAGGGGTGGGAGTGGGGTTTGGAGGAGGGGGCTGAGTTCTGAGGGTATGGAGTTTCGAGGAGGTGTAGCTAGCAGTTCAACAACGCTCAAAGGAAATGTTCCAAATAATAGTTTCAAAGTGGTGCAATTTCTTTCATGTTGCTTCTTTACAACTACTCCACACTGTACATCAATACCACTTTAAGGGGGTAATTCATAGAATTCAGCGCACAAGTGGCGCACGCGGCTGGCGCACAGTGTGCGCGTGCAAATCCCTGCGCCAGCCGCGTGCGCCAAAACCCATTTCTGCGCACAGCGTATTCATGGATTCCAGCTACCAAAACCAGCCGTGGCGCACAGTGGCTCAGCGACCCTGCAGCAGCGTCAGTCACGCCCCCAAGAACGCCTCTCGCGCAGGGAAAAGCCATCAAAATCCCCAATCCAGCGCAAAGGGCTGCGCTAACCCTGTACATCAGGGGTGCACAGGAATTTTCACACGTGAATTCAGCAGGGTACGTGTATATCAGGGGTGCGCGGGAAGTTCCACACGCGAATGTCCTGGCTACGTGTATTTCGGGGTGCGCGGGAAGTTTCACACGCGATATCAGCAGGGTATGTGTATTCCAGGGGTGCGCTGGAAGTTCCACACGCGAATGTCCAGGCTACGTGTATTTTGGGGTGCGCGGGAAGTTTCACATGCGATATCAGCAGGGTACATGTATTCCAGGGGTGCGCGGGAAGTTCCACACGCGAATGTCCAGGCTACGTGTATTTTGGGGTGCGCGGGAAGTTTCACACGCGATATCAGCAGGGTACGTGTATTCCAGGGGTACGCGGGAATTTCCACACGCGAATGTCCAGGCTATGTGTATTCCAGGGGTGCGCGGGAATTTCCACACGCGATTTCAGCAGGGTACGTGTATTACAGGGGTGCGCTTGAAGTTCCACACGCGATTCCATCAGGGTACGTGTACATCAGGGGTGCGCGGGAATTTTCACACGTGAATTCAGCAGGGTACGTGTATATCAGGGGTGGGCGGGAAGTTCCACACGCGAATGTCCTGGCTACGTGTATTTCGGGGTGCGCGGGAAGTTTCACACGCGATATCAGCAGGGTACGTGCATATCAGGGGTGCGCGGAAAGTATCACACGCGATTCCATCAGGGTACGTGTATTACAGGGGTGCGCGGTAAGTTCCACATGCGAATGTCCAGGCTATGTGTATTTCGGGGTGCGCGGGAAGTTTCACACGCAATATCAGCAGGGTACGTGTATTCCAGGGGTGCGCGGGAAGTTCCACACGCGATTTCAGCAGGGTACCTGTATTACAGGGGTGTGCTTGAAGTTCCACACACGATTCCATCAGGGTACGTGTACATCAGGGGTGCGCGGGAATTTTCACACGTATATTCAGCAGGGTACGTGTATATCAGGGGTGCGTGGGAAGTTCCACACGCAAATGTCCTGGCTACGTGTATTTCAGGGTGTGCGTGAAGTTTCACACGCGATATCAGCAGGGTACGTGCATATCAGGGGTGCGCGGAAAGTATCACACGCAATTCCATCAGGGTACATGTATTACAGGGGTGCGCGGGAAGTTCCACACGCGAATCTCCAGGCTACGTGTATTTTGGGGTGCGCGGGAAGTTTCACACGCGATCTCAGCAGGGTACGTGTATTCCAGGGGTACGCGGGAATTTCCACACGCGAATGTCCAGGCTATGTGTATTCCAGGGGTGCGCGGGAATTTCCACACGCGATTTCAGCAGGGTACGTGTATTACAGGGGTGCGCTTGAAGTTCCACACGCGATTCCATCAGGGTACGTGTACATCAGGGGTGCGCGGGAATTTTCACACGTGAATTCAGCAGGGTACGTGTATATCAGGGGTGGGCGGGAAGTTCCACACGCGAATGTCCTGGCTACGTGTATTTCGGGGTGCGCGGGAAGTTTCACACGCGATATCAGCAGGGTACGTGCATATCAGGGGTGCGCGGAAAGTATCACACGCGATTCCATCAGGGTACGTGTATTACAGGGGTGCGCGGTAAGTTCCACATGCGAATGTCCAGGCTATGTGTATTTCGGGGTGCGCGGGAAGTTTCACACGCAATATCAGCAGGGTACGTGTATTCCAGGGGTGCGCGGGAAGTTCCACACGCGATTTCAGCAGGGTACCTGTATTACAGGGGTGTGCTTGAAGTTCCACACACGATTCCATCAGGGTACGTGTACATCAGGGGTGCGCGGGAATTTTCACACGTATATTCAGCAGGGTACGTGTATATCAGGGGTGCGCGGGAAGTTCCACACGCAAATGTCCTGGCTACGTGTATTTCAGGGTGTGCGTGAAGTTTCACACGCAATATCAGCAGGGTACGTGCATATCAGGGGTGCGCGGAAAGTATCACACGCAATTCCATCAGGGTACGTGTATTACAGGGGTGCGCGGGAAGTTCCACACGCGAATGTCCAGGCTACGTGTATTTCGGGGTGCGCGGGAAGTTTCACACGCGATATCAGCAGGGTACGTGTATTCCAGGGGTGCGCGAGAAGTTCCACACGCGAATGTCCAGGCTACGTGTATTTCGGGGTGCGCGGGAAGTTTCACACGCGATTCCATCAGGGTACGTGTATTACAAGGGTGCACGGGGAGCACCACACGTGAATTGAACGTGTGGGTCCTCCCAGGTGTTCCCTCTACACCCTCCACGGCCCCTGCAGGAGGCTCACACCACAGGGGCCTACCCTGCACATGTCCTGCAGGCACCCCATCCACCATGGCCATGCCCCCCAGCCAACCCACATGTCAACTTGCACTACTGCCCACCAACGCATGTCACCCTGCACCCCCAGCCACCAGGGGCACCCTCCACCAGGCCCCCACCCAAGTCTCCCACCACCCCCACCCCCCAGCACTGTGGGTCACCTGCCAGCAGGCCCCCACCCATGTCCAACTCATGTTCCCCACCACCCCCACCCCACAGCACTGTTGGGCACCTGCCAGCAGGCCCCCACCCATGTCCAACTCATGTTCCCCACCACCCCCACCCCCCAGCACTGTGGGGCACCTGCCAGCAGGCCCCCACCCATGTCCAACTCATGTGCCCACCACCCCCACCCCCCAGCACTGTAGGGCACCTGCCAGCAGGCCCCAACTCATGTTCCCCAGCCAACATGTCATCACAATCTAGATCCCTGGTCCCTATGGTCAGCCTTCAAATGCAAAACACCCACCTGAGTATTGCATCCACCCACTCAGAAATGGCAATTACATGACAGAACACCAATTGCAAGTTTCGAAACAAACACATGTCCCTCACATACACCCAATGGGTGTCAGTGAATCTCAAAACCCATATCATGATATGCATGAAACCAATGAGATGATACTACACATTGAAGTTCGATAAAAAAATATGTATTAAAGGAAACATAAATAGATTCAAAAATAAAGAAACAGAAATGGGAATGTATAAAAATGAAAAGAAGCATGTCCGTTAAAAAAAGCAAAACCAAAAATCATAATCCAAAGTAATGCTGTACAAAGTCACTGTCCACAAAAGAAAATCCAATGGGAAATAATAATTGAAAGCCATTGCTCCATGGGTAAATTGTGAAAGAAAAATAAAATCCAACAGTGAACTATGTACAGACGAACAAGCCAGGGTCCATTATCCCAACAAAAGAAATGAAACCTATCTAACAACACTAACTAATAAAATAAACTATATACAAAAATGTGGCCAATGTCCAAAAGGTAAAAAAAAAATCAAAAAACAAAGGAAACCTAACACTAACTACATAACTATTTACATGGGCAGCGGGCTAGTCCAACGGCTCCCTGGATGTTGTCATGGGCCAGGGCATCATCGAACTCCTGTTCAAAGGCTTGGAGGCGGGCATGTTCCCTGGCCCCGAGGTCTCGCAGGGATAAAGCAGTGTCCAGCTCCAACTCCCTGCGAAGACCCTCGAGGCACTCAGCCCGCCTCAGCGCCCTCCGCATGGAGTTCTCCGCCCTGACCATTGTGAGCCGTTCCTCCTCTGCCCGCTGCCGCTCCGCACCTATCTGCTGGCCCAACCGCTCCCACACGGAAGCCACTCCCGTTCCAGGGTTCTCCTGCCCTCCGGCCGATGCCTGCACCCCTGATGTTGATGGCCCCGAGCCATGATGCCTCCCACGTCGAGCCTGCCGCTGCCTCCAACGCAACTGCCTGTGCCAGCACGACGGCATCCAGGCTGATGGAATCCACCGACGCCGTCGTGCACGTGCCCTGCCCGATGATGCCGTCACATCCTCCATCTGCTGGGGTCCAGTTGCTGGTGTGTCCACCCCTGCTGGACCTCCGACTCCCGACTGTGGCAGGGATGGGATCCCCACCAAGCTGGCTGCATTGGTCGGGGCAGGTCCACAGGGGGCCCTGGTGGCACCTGGGCCGGAAGACGGCATGGAGAACGACTGGTGCGGAGTCTCCACAGAGGAGGAGAGGGTCGCCAGATTGGCCAACACATGTAGGAAACCCCGACCATGGCCGATCCCAACTGGGCCACGTCGGCACGGTGCTCTCCATGATGACGTTTATGCTCCTCCTGGGAAGCACGCACCTCATCACGAATTGCACCTGTGCGCAACGCGACACCAATCAGGACCTTCTCCATATGGCCAGGGGTCCCCTCGTCCGCAGGGGAGGGGAGTCAGATGACATGGACATCCCCCCTACCTGCGGACGGGCCTGGGATGGGGCATCCCTGCTGGTGCATGGTGGTGCAGTCACAGTGTCAGGGACAGTGACATGCACAGGCCCCTCCACGGCGACCTGTGCTGCCTCCTGCCCCTGCCCCTGGACTGCAACACTTGCACCAGCAGGGATGCCCCCACCAGGTCCCATGTGCGCCTCAGTAGCGGCCTCCTCCTCCTCCACTGTGGAAACCACCAACCTGGATGGCTCCACCCCGTCTTCCGCCGTTGCAAGCCCCTGTGGGGGCTCACCCACCCCTTCCGCTGCAGCCGTGGGGGCATCCTCGCCGCTTTGCTCCACAGAGCCGTCTCCGCCCTCTTCTTCACGTGGCGCTGTGTAGAGGGAGACATAGAACACAAGCATCAGGGTACTGTACAATGGTCCCCTAGACAGGAAGCAATAGCAGATGAGTGGCACTGTCAAAGATCACTTCCATCATGTCCCTCCACAACACATGGCTATGTGCAGGTAAAACACATGCGGTAACAGGCATGGCGCATGCTATGGACATTATCATACATGTCCAAGGGATTCTTGAAACATACAATGTTGTTTTGGAACTCACATGCATCATGGGCCATGCCTATCACATGAACACACTTCACCCTAGTTTCATCCATCTGGCCTAGTACACCACAGACACAGTGGATACAAGGATGACTAGGCTGCATCAGTGAACCTGAACATTGCGACAGACATGTGTCATGCATCCCTGGCATTCACAAGTCACAGAAACACAGGTCAGACACACAGACATGGACAGCATACATGTACATGGCATCAGCACCCATCCCTCACCCCCACCCATGTCCAGGAACAGAGACTGGCATGCTTTCATGTGGCCATTTCGCATAGGGCAACCCATGTTGCATTTGAACACATGCACCAACCGTGTGGTTCACACATTACTGGTCTCACATGCATGACGTCCCTGCACACACACATGCATACATTGCCTATGTCACACATACAGGCAAGTATCAGACAACCAGCACACTGCGACATGCCCTGTCTCACACAGCAATGCTTGGCCACTTACCGCTCAACTCCAGACGGGTCTGCCTCTCAAGGATCTGGGCGTGGAGCGCTGGGCCTACGCGTTCCAGGACCCTCATCTGGATGGGACTCATGCGGCCCCGGCCCCCCTCCACGAGGCGCCTGGCCTTCAAGAGGGTCCTGGACCTGCAGTCATCCCAGCACTTCTTGACATGTTGGTAGTCGCGGACTGCCAACCCCTCCGCGTTGATGGCAGTCACGATGTCCGTCCAGATCCGAGTCCGTCCTTCCTTCCTTGTTGGCGCGCTTACTTCCGAAGAGGGCATCATACTGCCCCAGGACTTGCTCCACCAGGACACCAACTTCGGTGGCAGTGAAGCTGGTGTCCCTCTGCCTCTCTGGCCGGGGGTTGCCAGTGGTGCCAGATGTTTCAGTGCCCGACATGGCAACCCCAGAGGCAGGACTGGGTGGGCAACTGGGTCCTGGGGCTGGGCTGTGGAGCGATGGTATCCCAGTCGGGAGTCTTCTGTTCCAGCAGGGGTGGACACAGCAAATGGACCCCTGCAGATGCCTGATGTGCAGGCACCAAATGGCAGGGCACGGTGGCAGCAGGCAAGCAGCAGCAGATGGCTCGTGGGAGGCTGCTCGGGGCTCTGGGGGGCAGTAATTCAGCCTTTTGGGCAGGAGCGTGCTCTTCCGTGTGCTTACGCGTGGCCAGCTTGATACGGAGTGATTTGGCACGTGAAAATCTTGCACGTCTGCGTGTAAATCGAGGAAAGGCCCTTAGCGCGTAAGCGCGTCAGCACGCATACGCGATTTCATTGGACCAAAGGCCCTTACTGCGTAAGCGCGTCTGTGACGTTTCGCGCACGGGCGTTTCCCTGGCAGGGCTTGTGGATTCCACATGCCTTTACATTGCTCTGTACGTGCCTTTCGTGGGGTGCGGTGCGTGTGTTTTCCAGCTGTTGGGGTTCACACGCTATTATTTCACAGCGGGTGTTGGCTACGCGTTCTTCTACACGCAAGGCAGACGGTGAGTGGTAGCCCGCTCCCCCAGGCCCGATTGCGTGTAAAACTTCACGCGAACCCCCGTGATACACGTAGCCCGCTCCCCCAGGCCCGATAGCGTGAAAACTTCACGCGAACCCCCGTGATACACGTAGCCCGCTCCCCCAGGCCTGATCGCGTGAAAAACTTCACGCGAACCCCAGGCACAATAGCAGTATGGGACATTCATCATTGCTGTATATTGGCGCTTTTGTGATGCGCAGGGACGCTACCGCCTGCCTTCGTGTGGCGGACGTGTTTAGGCCTGTGCGTGTCTTTGGCCGTGCGCGGCTTTGCCCTATTCGATTCCATGAATACGTGTGGTTCGCGTGCGTGTGGGCGTTCCGTCTGCTTCCCAGCAGTACATCCCAGTTACGCCCTTATTTTTGCGCGTTGTTCCCCATTCCACGCGTTACGCCCCGTGTTCCGCCCCCTTTTTGGTGTGTGCGCCGAGGTTGTGCGCTTTCACTGTGCGCGTCGCGCACGCGGTTCGGGATTTTCAGTGACGTGTGCACCATGCACGGGTTTGGCGCACATCCCGAGGAAAACACGCGCAGGGACTTCCATGAATCGCACGTGTGCGCGTGCACCTGTTTTTTCGCGCTTGCACCTGCTTGCGCATAGATTTTCGGCGCACGTTTGTTCCATGAATCGGCCCCTCAATCACTTCCATGGCAGTGGTGCACCCAAAATACTGCTGGTAATGCAGTGATTTTTAGTACATTAAGGGCTCGATAGACAAACTCTACAGTAGAAGGCTCCAGGGTAGCTCAGCAGGTTAAGTGACCGTTGCTGAAATGTTATGTATTAAATGTTATATATTAAAAACTGGTTGTTAATCATGTGACTTTTTGCAATACCTTATAAAAAAAAACAAATGCTATAAAATGTTTTGGCCAGGGGATGTGTTGGGCTGGTCGCTTGCTTATATTCATGGAGGAGGCGGGGGTATTTCTGCCTCTGGAGTGAAAATCAACAGGTGGCACCCATGAACCCACGGTTTAATTTCCTAATGACTGCTATCAGCACAACAGAAGCAGTGATTTGTGATTAAGCAGTTTGACAAGCATATAATATCTTTATAAATATAACCTGCGATAAAAGATACATTACAGGGTATTTGTGTGGTAGACCGACAAAAAAAGAAACACTTTTCAAAGAAAACTAGTGAATGCAAGTTTGAGCAGCGTTTTTGAGTTTGGAAATTTTTATTTTTTTTCTTCTATGAAAGTTTAAGATGCACATTTGGAAAACAGTACTATGACCTGCTTGTAGGAAGCCTGCTTTTAACATTGATGGCCCCCACCCCAGTGATAGTCATGGCCCATTGATTCCCGTGGTGTCCCTTTCATGTCAGAAGAAAGCACACAGGGTAAGGGAATCGGACCTGCAAATGCGCGAATGACGGCTGGGGAAAGGAGCACAGAGCAGATTAGATCATCAAGCTCTGACTTTGGCAAAGCTGGGGTCTCGGGAAAGCCTTGCCAGGGCTGTGCGGGGCAGATCCGGGGAGGCATCGGATGCCGGTGTTGTATGATATTCTGCATCCCCAAAGCAAAATGATGGAGTGGCGTTTGGCAATCTTCGCGGCCACATCCACCCATTAGCCATGCCCTCGTAGCTACCAGGTGGGCATGGCTTCAGGGCTTTACCTCTGTCATGAGAAGCCGAATATCATACCTTATTACACAGCCACGGTAGTTATGGTTAAGTTGCTGTTTCCATAGGAAGAGCACTTTTTGGATGGCTTATAACTCCGGTCCCTCTGGACGAATCCTCTCCAAACTTTGCAAAAACAAAGTATATGGGCCACTCTGAATCTTTTTGCAAAGTTTGGTGATGTTTGGTCCAGGGGGGGAATGCTACAGGGGGGGGCCCAAAACGTCTTTTTTTCCCATAGACTGAATAGGCCAAACCGCTGGACGGATTTTCAGCAAATTTGTGGCAGGGGCTTGGTCCCGAAAGCGTGCTTTTGTAAATTTGGTGACAATCCGTCCAGTGGCTTCCTTTAAAACAACCAAAAAAATGTCTACAAAAATGAGTGATATCTATGTCCGCCCCGCGGTCACACTTCCCTGTTCGCTCCGCGGACAAGAAATCAATTGGCTAATCCGTAGCGTCATGTCCGCGGACATGTGGGGCTTTCAATGATTGGTTGTGGAACAGCGTGAAGTGCGTCAGATTTCTTCGCTGCCCCCGCCATCTTTTGTTCATATTTTGGTGTACACAGACATCGCCGGTAACACATACAAAACAAGACACCAATGCACTTATTATACTTATGAAATACTGTTTCCGAAGGTGCGCTTTAATTAGGCTGGAATGGAATGTGGCTGTGGAAACTCAAAAAGTGGTGTTTTCTTGTCACCAAATTCATACGGTAAAGTGGAAGTTGGTGCTCAATGTACGGCGACCAATTACTGCATCTGTGTTAAAATGTATTTAGATTAATATTGTAGTCAGACTGGCGTCCTACGTTTTGAAATCTGAGGCCGCCACCTGGATTATTTGATGGAAACAGTGGTTCTGGAGGCGTATGGGAGTAGCGGTTCTCATTATTGGATTCTAATATGTTGTTGCAAAGTGAGAATGTATTTGCCTTCTGAGTGAAGGTCACTTGATTTGCTTTTTTGGTTGCGAGCTCAGTAGGCCCACGCATACAAATGAATCCATAAGGGGCAATTGTATTTTGACCTTGAGCGAAAGGGAAACTTCAAAAGCAATGCAAGGAATGAAAGCTTGGAAAAAATATCATTTGATAAGGTTATGTTTTAGAAACGTTAGTAAGTAACATGAAATATCAGTTCACGAACATTCTTTGGTGCGAACACATTGCTGTCTGACTTGGCCAAAAACAATGGAGGCAGTAAACATCATGCAAGTTTAATTTTGACGACTCTACACCGAACCGCGTTTTAATTTTATATTACTGAAGCACTAATTGTGACAATATAACTGAAGTATTTTCTTTCTGCGCAGTTGTAATTTTACTCCAATAACAGAGAGTGCAGATTCTCTGCTTTTGCAGCCTATGACTAGAGTCACCCTTGTTGACCGTTAATATTTCTTCTTTGAAATGTTATGCTTGCCCATATAGATTTGTGTATCACTTTGTACATTTTTTGGTCTTGTTTAAAATCAAGAGATGTAATTTGTTCTTGCTTGTCCACTCATTTTGGCTTCATAACTGAATTACCATCTCACTGTGAAGTTGCCCTTTTTTTAAACCTTACGGCGAGTGCTGATTCTTGGCGTTTGTAGGCTGTCACTATATTTACCCATGGCCAAAGCTAATATTCCCTTAAAATGTCATGTTTGAAAACTTCGATTTGTGTACTACTTTCCACAATCTTTGTGTCTTTTTTTAAATGTTTTGCTAAAGGTTGGGTATTGACACATATTTTCTCTTACGTTTTCCGCCTAGCTACATCTTGCCGTACTGTGCGTGCCATGGTTTCCAGATGCCGAGTGACGGCTTCTTTGGACGCCAGATGCAACTGCTCGTGACCAGCTGCCTGTCCATTACAGTGTTGTGGGATGACCGGCCAGGCCCCCTTTGTCCCTACGCTGAACTAGCCATTAGGAGTAACATAACGTAATTTATGGTGGTGTAGGGCAAAGGTCATGGCGCCGTCTTGGAAATCACTGTGCAAACAAAGCGGGTGCTTTAACAAAAACGCATACTTTGTGTATGGGAAAATAACTACGTGTGCCTCACCATGAACATTTTCAATGACGCCCTTACAACCATTGTTACAATTTAATTGAAAATGGGATTAGTGCGATGGTCTCTGACAGTTGTTTGTTAAATAAAACTACTTTACAAATTCTAAAATGTTAACGTTTTCTTTTAAAATCCAGTGTATCATTTCAAAATGTAAGGTACCACGTTGTACATCGCTGTTTGTTTATTTACAGGTTCTGCGAAACGGCACGTACTTTTGCTTTTTGCAGGCTGCCATGGAAATGGAAGAGGGGCCATGTATGGAACAAGCGCCTTCCCTTTCCATGGTGGCCATCTTGAAAAAGGATTATAACCAGAAATCCTATTTTTCAGTAGCACATGTGATTGTTTTGCAAATCTATACTATTACTGGCAAATCTTACTGCGTCTATGTCCTTTACTGAGAAATATAAAGTACATGGAGTGTATGCAAATTGTATTTTTTTAATATACTTACACTGTGAAAGGTGGTTCTTAACGGAACATTTACTTTGTTAATGGATGGCTTTCTTTTTTGGTAGGACAGCTAATAAGGCAATTTGCAAATGGAAATGAGGAAAGAGGCACCAAACAGTAATATGATGGGGTAGGTGGACGGCGCAAAAATATTGTGCGTTTGTTATTTGTAAGGTAGGGGCAGTGTTTGCCATGCTCCTTCATTACAGCTGTGCTGCTGTTTCTTGGGGAGGAGGGATGGCCTTAGCTGATGTCATTTTCAGATAACTAGAACTTTTGCTAAAAGTGTGTCCTGTGTACTACATTGTTAATGGCTGACTACCAATACGTGTTGGCGCTGTGCAAGGGAAATGTTGCAGGTGGACGTTCCTACATCAATATAAAATCTGTTTCCACACTGTCCACGAGGTATACATCTTACTGTGAAGTGTTTACGGATTCTCGGACAAGTCACTGTGCTGTACACCAGCATATTGTCATGTGGTATTCTCCGCAAGGTGTGTACATAAGTCAGAAGTTAATTTACATTATGGTTACGTGCCACTACTATAAACCGATGATCTTTAGCAAAAAAACTTTGTTAAAGGGACGGTATGGTTAAGTTGCTGTTCTGAAAACCTGTGACATTCAGTAAAAAAAACTTTGTTAAAGGGACGTTATGGTTAAGTTGCCCTACTAAAAACCCACAAAATTCACTAAAAAAACTTTGTTAAAGGGACGTTATGGTAAAGTTGCGCTACTAAAAACCTGTCAAATTCACTAAAAAACATGTTATAAAAGTGACATTATGGTTCGAAGTAAAACCGAAAACCCCCTGAAATTCGCCAGTTATGGTAGGCTTAGCAACCATAACTGCCCGCACCACTGTGCACTGCTAACACTAACACCCAGGACATGAAAGATGACATCATAAATGTCATTGATGACATCACTGTTGATATCACATGTGTCGCCCCTTCGTTTTTGTTCACTGCCATATCTAGGCCAGGTGGGTTTATTTACTGACAGGCAGAAAGTCAACTTTGAAAAGGTATTATATTTATAGATATTGCTATTCTCACATGTTCTTACAATACGTTCCTTAGACTTTAATCGCATCTTCTGATGTACAAATATAGGGGAAGAAACAGGCCTGAAACACAGCAATCATTTTTGTGTGTGAATACAATCATGTAGATTATACACAGTTGCTAATGATACTGCCTCTTGTATGCTTACTTTACTCTCCATATATAAGCCCCATATTTGTATGCATTGTAGTCTATTTATGTTTTGTGTGTATTACTTGAAATATGTAGTAAGTCATGCATTATTAGCAACTTAGTACATGTTTCACAGACCAGAAAATGTGATACAGAAGCATTCAAAATTTTATTATACAACTTTGGAAAGTACAAATATAGCACCTCTGTGGTGTATGCTGCAGCCAATACCTACATTTCGGTATGAGTAGGTTCATGTACTAGAAAGGACACTGCAATGGAATTTTCTTTAGAACACTACATTGCGTGTAGTTTATTACACATGTCCCGATAATCCCTGATACTTATTTTGCCAAAATTACATTCACAACCCCTTGTCTAAAAAGTAAATGCACATGTGATGTCATCAGTGATGTCATCAATGACATTTGTGATGTCATCTTTGATGTCCTGGGTGTTGGTGTTAGCAAGTGCACAGTGCTGCGGGCAGTTATGGTTGCTTAGCCTACCATAACTGGTGAATTTCAGGGGTTTTTCGGTTTTACTTCAAACCATAAAGTTTATTTTAGTGAATTTGACAGGTTTTAGTAGTGCAACTTAACCATAACGTCCCCTTAACAAAGTTTTTTTTTGTGAATTGTATAATATATATGGTTTCACATGTTAGTGTGGGGACTTGTGTTCGGCAACATTGGAAAACACCCAAAGGAAATAAACAGATTCTGCTTATTCTGGCCATGCCATCACTCCAAAAAACACATCGAATACTGGACCCATACATTGAAAAGGTGAAAATTAAACTTCCAGTCCCTGGGTGTAAATATTACTGTGTAATATTTTGTACACTGCAGAAGTGCATATTCAAGAAGTGCCATCTTGTTATGTGTTACACACTTTCTGCCAGTGTTGGTTTTACATATCGAATGCAGGACCTATTCATTCAAAAGGTGAAAATTAAACTTCCAGTTCCAGCATGCAACGCCACTCCATCATTCTGCCATGGGGATGCAGAATGTCATGCAACAACTGTTTAAAATCTTTGGCCAGTGTATTTGGCGCGCGCATTGTTAACGAGCAAAGTGTGATGCTTGGGTGACAGCCCATTTTGGGGCGTTAGCCCCTTTTTTAGTGCATGGCTGAGTTTCTAACCCAAGTCCCACAATGTGAATCAAGACACTTAGCCACAAGGCCACAGGAATAGCATTTTATATAGCACTACATTTTCTCATATTTACATTCTGCTATACAGGATTTGTTTTGTTACACATTCTTAGACATAAAAGGTGTTCACCTTTTATTCTTAGCCAGCAATGTTCTAGGAAAATCTGTTGTCAGTTGGAAAAGACACATTGTATGAAATGTGCACATTTCGCCTTAGCATATGCTCACTTTTTGTGATGTCACTTCCCATTGTGTACGTCACCCTGCACCCTTTTAGGACTTGAGCCCTGAGTACAGCTCAAACAGCTGATTTGAACCACACATAGAACCACATAAATTGCCAGCAAATACAATTTGCAATAGTGTAAATGGTTTTAAGTACATCTTGGCATTGACAACATTTTTAAAAGAAAGCTTGCCTTAATAGTGGCTGTAGGTGGTTGAATAAGGCGGAAGGAGAGCCTTTTTAGTAACTTAGGGCAGAGCATATATGCTGCAACTGTACATTTGATGTTCTTTAAATTTTGTATTATTTCCTTTTTTTCAGTCTTATTTATTCATTTCATCCCTGTTTGTCTCTCCCCGTTCTTGTTCCTGTCCTCCTCCCTTCCCCCTTCTTTTCCCTGCCTTTTTTGTTTTTTCTTTTATTTCTTTGTGCTTTTTCAGTGTAAAATGTTCGGTACGAATGTAAAAGTTTGTAATCAACTGTCTACATTAAATAAAAAACAAAAAACTTGCTCCTTTTGGTTTAGCATATGTTCACTTTTTTGGAGGTCACTTTCCATTGCATATGTTAGAGTCCCCCATTTTCTTAGGACTTGAGAGCTGCGTACAGCTCACACTGAGCTGCGTACAGCTCATTCTGCTGATTTGGACCACATATAGTGCCATATAAAGTGCCCATATTTTTGCTCTGTGTCGTCAGTGTTTTACTTTGTGCAACTGCATGTGATTTCACAATATCACATAAGTGCTAACAGTGGTGGCTCCTTGCATGCAATTTACATTTAATGTAAAATAATCTTGACAGTCACTCCCCCACACTTTACACCTTGGGGCTCATGCTTCACTTACACAGTTCCCCCCGAAACAAGCTGACATTTATAGTTAAAAAAATGGACTCTTCAAAAAATACAGAGGCCACCTTGGCATTAGGTATCGCTGAACACTGTTCCATGCTGTCGTGTCTTCACAATGGAGAAGCATGTAGAGCTGCTTTCTCAGACTCCACTGCTGCTACCCACATTAAAGTGTGCAAAAATGATTAATGGTGTTCTAGCACCATACTTTCTGAAAAAGCAGATCGCAGATGTGGGTGAGCAGCGTTTCAGTCTCCTCCTCGATGAGTCCACGGATGTGTTTCTAAATACCCGGGGGTTGTGTTAAGGTACTTTAGAGACACCAAGCAGACCATTTTATCAACATTTCTGGGGCTTGTTGAGTTGGAGGGAGGAGATGCCAGATCTATAGCCCGTGCTGTTGTGGCTTTCCTCGAGAAGTGTTGTCTTAAAAAGAGAAACTCCTGGGGATAGGGACTGACAATGCCTCTGTTATCACGGGAATTAACATTGGGGTCCATAAAATGCTGAAGGAGGAATATGGCCTCAAGGAACTGGTCCTTATTCGCTGTGTGTGCTACTCTCTGCAGCTAGCTATAAGTCATGCTTCCAATGACACCATCTCTGTAGTGTGGAGTACTTGGTACGAAAGACATATAACTGGTTTTCAGTATCTCCAAAGTGCAGGGAGGGTATTGTATGAACGGAGCGAAAAAAAAGGTCAGACTCTACGAAAAGTCCACCAACAAAGGTTCGAACACCAAAAGTTCTAACCTTTGGTGGCATGCATTTTTGGTAAGAAAAAAAAAGAAAAGACTGCGGGGGCTGTGGGGTCGTTGGGGGGGGACAACCCCAATGCACACCCGACAAAGGAAAAAATAAAAATTGGGGGCTGCGGGGGTGTCTCCCTCAACAACCCGCTCACTATACTTTACAGTATAGTGAGCGTGGGTTGCGGGGGAAACCCCTCCAGCTGCGCCGTTAAAAAAAAGAAAAGGACCCTGCGGCGCCGGTTCCCGATCACAGAAGTGGAAGGGAACTGGCGCTGTAGGGACACATCATGAAGAAAGGTAAGTAGGGTTTGGTTATGTTGGGGGTGTTGGTGGGGGTGTGTAGAAGGTATGGGTGGGAGGTATGTTGTGGGTGTGTTGTGGGCGTGGGTGGGGGTGTGGGTATGTAGTGGTTTGCATGGGAAATGTAAGAACCCTTTGAGGTTCGTACATTTCTCATGCAAACTTTTCCGTCACTGACTTTTCTGTGACGGAAAAATCGCGCAAATCCGCAGGGAGGCCTACAAGAACATATATGAGACCATCAACTGTGGGGAGAAACCTCTACAGATAACCAAGGTGTGCGCCACACGTTGGCTCTCCATTAAACCCGCAGTTTCATGTATTTTTGGCCAGTGGGAGGAGCTTAGGCTGCATTTCGCAGTCACCAAGTCCAGTGAACACTGTTACGTGGCTGAGGTTTTAGGCTCCATGTACAGTGATCCTCAAAATACATTGTATCTGACTTTTTTAAAGTCAGTGCTGGGTGAGGTACAGTTGGCCATCAAGGCTTTTGAGGGACAGCAGGTAGATCCTCTTAAGTGGAATTGCCCAATTTGTTCACTTTTGATCATTGGGTATTTTTGACCTAATTATAGAAGTACCTTTTAACCTTCTTCCCTTCTGACCTACTTGCCTGAACATGAGGAGCTGGGGTTGCGGGAGTGTCCCCCCTCTCATCATGTTCAGGTAAGTAGGTCAAAAGGGGGTTGTAGGGGTGTCCCCCGCATCCTTAACAATGGAGGTGGGGGACAACAATTGCTCGGGCCCCCGTTTTCAATGAACGGTCAAAACGGGGGCACAAGCAGTTTTAATGCAGGCAATCTGCCTACTAACAAAGCGTTTGCGGGCAGACCGCATACAACCTTTTAAGCTACTTGACAGCTTAATTAGCCTGATCAAGTCTGTGAGCAGCAGGCTGCTGAATCCGCTGGCAAATGTTGATGTACTCAAAGGGCCAATAGATGGATACATCAGTCCCAAACCTTACCTCAGTTACCTTTTTGAGAAAAAAGGCTGTTGATCTCCACCTTGTGCCCGAGGATAAAAACAATGTCCTAACGCTGTGTGTATCCTTCAGCATTTCCCTCACTAATGAGTTGAGCGCGAGACTGCCGGACAACATCAAAGCATTGCAGTACATGTCAGTTTACAATTTGCGGGAAACTCTGAAGCACAATAAGAGCCCTGGAGAAATAGGAAAAATAGCCAAGCTCCTTGCCTACTCCCCTGCAGAGATAGACAAGATTGCCCAGCAATGGCGTGCAATCCATCATAGTAAATGGAATGAGACAAAAAACACACTGGGCTTCTGGAGTGAGATTTGGAAGTTCAGGGATGCAGCTGATATCAACCCGGTTCAAGAACTTGTCATGGCTGCTGTGTCTGTGTTGTACTTGCCACACTTGATGAGTGTGGTAAAAAGCAAACTTAGAAATCAGATGTCCCTGCAGACCCTTAACTCCATCCTGCACATCCAATATGGACTGAAGCTGTCTGGTGAGGCCTGCTATGACCACCAGATGCCTGATAGTGTTTTTTTTAGCTTTTTGGCACACCAGCTGCTTACTCATTTAAGTCAGCTCCTTCAGTTGTTGAACCTGACATAGAGACCCTTGACCAAAATGACAATGACCCACTCTTTATGTGAGCCAGCACAGCTTGTGTTTGTGTGTGGGGGGAGGAGGGTCTAGAGAAACAAAATAAACTTGAATTAGGGCCAGACTACTTAAAGTTACCATTAATATCTCTGTTAAGCAGAATACTGTGCAGTTCCCTTTGGGAGCACTGCAGAAGATTAAGACTGCAGGGATATGCAAGAAAATCCCCTTTGGTATCAGTCTGTACCACAAAGTTTTAGTTGGCAGATGTGGCTAAGCAGTCAGACGTATCTCAAGAGGGAGATGAGCAGTATTCAGGGTTTACACATTAGAACTACAGTACTAAAGAACAAGGAAACACTGACCAACGCTTGGTATCAAAATGAATATATATATTTATTTTACACACTCTGATGTTCACACACAAATCACTATTATTAAAGCAAGTTAAATCAGTCAAGAAAAGTATACACAACTCCCTATTTAAATTGTAGACAAGTTGGAGCAACAGTGAAAACTGAGCAAAACGGAACAGTGAAAACCAAGCAGAAAGGGCACTCTAACAATTTCTCAAAAGGGAGGGAAAGGACAGGTTATACAGGTTTAGCCTCTTTAACACACCAGCAACACTTCCCATATAGATTGTGAACAAGTTAGACAAGGCAGTACTTTAGCATATGCAACACTGAGGTGAAACCCCAGCAAAATGGCACTTTACAAGTTTAAAAAGAGGGAAGGAAAAGGTGGTTATAAGAGTTAGGTGAACCAACACATTTCTAGGTGAGAATCAATCTAGAGAAGGCAGTTGTAACAGATTTAGCCAGAGTCAATAGGCCTGTGCCAGTGTCAATGGTACAAGGCAATGTGCCCAGGATCAAAATGTTCTAGTAGCTGCAGTCAAGTCTTTAACAATTCGGAAAGGTGGTTGCAGAGGGTGAAAGACAATGTTAGACGAGAGGGGCGGCCAACCCTGTAGGTAAGTAAAGGATTTAAAACACCTTTAGCGAAACCCAATGAAATGGGAGGCCTGGCGGAACAATGTACCTTTAAAGTAGAAGAGGCTCCTTCGGTGGTGGTAGTTCCTGGCAGTTCCTGCAGTTCGGGAGATCCAGCAGAGGAGGAGAGGCTCTCGTCGTGGAGGAAGGTTCGAGTTACTGCACTGCCCAGGGATAAAACCAGCCACGGTGCTGCCAAACGAATAAAAGGTACGCTCCTTTAAATCGCGGTCCGGATGGACGGGTTCCTGGCTATCCGGTCTCCTGGTGCATGACACTGGCGATTCGACCAAGGCAGGTCCGGGAAGGCGATGGGAGAACTGGTTGGCCCCACCAGCTCAAGGGAAGAAGACTCTTTCTGAGGAAGATCTTCTCAAGTTGTTGGAGAAAAGTGTGAGGATCTGCAGCAGGGCTTCACCGGTGGTTCAGTCGTTGCAGATGTCTTCAGCTTCTCTCGTCTTCGGTTTCTTAGTTACAGTGGCGACGTCTTGTCCTCCAGTCCTCAGGACCCTGCTCTTATGCAGCAAGGCCCCCATTCATACAGCCTAGCGGTCACTCACACAGTGGGGTGGCTCTCCTGGAGTGAGAACCCCCCAGACTATCAGGGCAGAGTGCGACTTGGGTATTCCCCCTCCCACACATCCTGTCTACCCCATACTCAGTGGCGCCGAGAGGAGGACTTCTGTGCAGAAGCCCGCAAAAAGGACGAACAAAGGATCACAGACCTGGGTTAGGATTATAGAGAAAGACACGAGAAAGAAATATTATCAAAGTTAGGCAATAAAAACCTACCGGAGTAAAGTTAATATCAAAATAAACCGGCGGTATGTTAGAGGCTGTCAGTAAAAGTGGTAGCCTCGAACAATGGGAAAATTCCTTAGGGAAATATTCAAGGTTGAATATTTATGGTAGTAACCACTGCCACCAGCCAGAAACTTTGGAGAGACGGACTGTACGGTACCCCCTCGAAAATCAAGAAAAACTATTAACCCTTCCCAGTACTTCCATAGTAAGATGGGTTGTACTGGTTTAGTTCATAAGAATTGACTAGTAAAGTCAATGGGGACTTTACATGCCCTGGGAGACAGTAGTCAGTACCAGGTTATGGGGTCTATGTTTGGGGGTCGCTACGACACCCCTGTGGTACGGCACGGAGGGTACTGTGTACCACACATGTTAAAAAGATGATTCCTATGAGGGTGAGAAAACCCCATAGACCAGAAGCACACAAGATAGCCTAAAACACACACTAGCAATCTGTCTAATAGTGGAAAAAAGGGTCTCACTCTTAGCAGGAGAAGAAAATAAACCCTTCAAATCCAGCAAAGCTGCTGGGGGACTCTATAGGTAAGGGAAATTAGCCTTAGAAGAGAATTCTCCCTAACAATCTCACATTGCCATTGATCACTTTTTCCATTGTCTCTTTTTGGTCCATTTTGATTGTTAATAACAATGTAGATTGTATACAACAAAATGTTATGGTTAGATATGTTCACGTTTTACTGTGACTTGTTGAGGGCTCCTAACTGGACCATAAGGTTAAAAACAAAAACAAACTTAAGAAAATGAAAATAATGAATAAAAAAAAGTACGAGATAAAATAAGTAACTCCGCCAGTGTGTCAGCGTGTGTCTTTTGGGTCACTTTAGCCGGTCCGAAGCCCGGATAAGGGCGAGGGTTGAAAATTGTGACATTAAAAAAAACACGGTTCAACACAAGGCAGTTCATTGGTTGTTCTAAACATATTTAGGGTGTTTTTCACTCACTTTTTGTCCCTCCCACAACGTTATTCCTCTTTCCTACAGCGTCTATTGCACAACATGCACAGGCAATTATGCAAATTTAGGTGATGACATTTTTTAACTATTTTTGGTGACTTTTAGGACAGCCAATAGCTACTTTCCTTGCTGAGGAGTTGGCAACACTGCCCAGAACCTGCCAGTCTTGGAGCGGACGGGGAGACAGGACGCCGCTCCCCAGCGCTCCTCCTGCAATCAGGCCTATAGCCTGATTATACACTACAGCAACCAGAACTTGCATAGCATGCTGAAGGCATAAACCCACTCAAGTGAACCTAAGACATTGGTTGCCATCAAGACATTACTCATGAACACTGACAGAAAAACAAACCTACAGCTGTGAGACAACTGCAGTGGTTGTCTCAGAGACTACATAAGTACTCTAACAGTCTGTGCCATCTAGGTCAATAAAGCCCGTCACAGAAGCACTTTGTGTTCAGTGCTCATTCCAGGCCACCTGAGTCAATATTTAAATGGGGGTTTTCCCATCCTCGTGTGTGCAGAAGTCACAAGTTTCCAGCGCAGTGGAGTAACTGCTGAAAACGAAGGGGACAGGGGACATGACATCGAAATGAAATTGGGCCCTGTCAAGAGTGGGATAAAATGTTGTGCCACACAAGTTGGGAGGGAGGCTGGGGGGTAAATGCCCTTGTCCCCCACGTCTCCCCCCTCAAATGACGCGCATGTTCCCGTGGCCATGCACGAAAAGGCCATCCAATACTGTTGATCCCTTTTTTTATTCTGGGACATGCAGTGTTTTTCTTTTCAATTTGGAAAAAATACATGTCCCAGAAATCAAAGCAAATCAAGACAGAGTGGCCCTATCACGCGAGGCCACGGCAAACCTGAGAGCTCTGTGTGTGTGCATCTGACCGACCGACTGACCAACTCTCTCGATTTTTGGAGTAGACTGCATAATTTCCAGGCAAAAAGTTGATTATGTTTCATCTTTCTCCTGCCTTCAATGTACTCGCCGCCAATGCCCGAATGCATACATGCCAACATTCTGTGACAAAAAATCTGTAGGAATCTTAAAGTTTCAAAAATATTCAGGCAAAGAGGTAATGATAGGAATAGGGCGTGTCAGCAGCCCATTGTCATTGAATGAGCCCGCCGCTGCGGGTGCTTTCAATGACAATGAGGCGCCTGCCACGCCTTCTGCCACCACGCCAGCTTGGGGGAGCCCTTGAAAGACTCCCCCGAGTTGGCGTGGTGGGGGGCTAATGGCGCCTTTTGTGAAAGGCACCCGCGGCGGAGGGGCGCCCTTAGCCCACCACCGTGGGCGCCTTTTACATCAAAAGCCTGCATGCTGCGCCTTCTCTCTCTATGCAAGCTCGGGGAAGCCCTTGAAAGACTCCCCCGAGCTGGCGTGGTGGGGGGCAAATGGTGCCTTTTGTCAAAGGCACCCGCAGCAGAGGGGCGCATTTAGCCCACTGCCGTGGGCGCCTTTAACATCAAAAGCCTGCATGCCGTGCCTTCTCCCACTACGCCAGCTCGGGGGAGCCCTTGAAAGACTCCCCCGAGCTGGCGAGGTGGGGGGCTAATGGCGCCTTTTGTCAAAGGCACCCGTGGCGGAGAGGTGCATTTAGCCCACCGCCGTGGGTGCCTTTGACATCAAAAGCCTGCATGCCACGCCTTCTCCCACTATGCCAGCTCGGGGGAGCCCTTGAAAGACTCCCCCGAGCTGGCGAGGTGGGGGGCTAATGGCGCCTTTTGTCAAAGGAATCGGCGGAGGGGTGCATTTAGCCCACCGCCGTGGGTGCCTTTGACATCAAAAGCCTGCATGCCGCGCCTTCTCCCGCTACGCCAGCTCGGGAGATCCATTGAAAGAGTCCCCCGAGCTGGCGTGGGCAAAAAAAAAAACGGTATTTGGTGCCAATAAATCGGTAGGCGGTAGGACTGCTTAAAAAGCGGTATCCTACCGCCTAAATCGGTAGGGTTGGCAAGTATGCGAATGCCCGTCAATAGGGGCAAATAAATCCACCTCCTCCTGGTCCTAAATCTCCTTTGTAGAAAATGGAGCCAAAAAAAATTGCCTGCCCTTCGCCCTTTGTAAAACCCAACTGCAGATCATTTAGACAATGCAACAAGACTTGAACATTTTAAAAGAAGCTTGTCTGTAGTGTGCATGTTCTTTTTTTTAGATGTTGGCATTTTTTAAGTAAAAACAAATACATCCTTTTATAAAAAAAAAAAAATTTAAAAAAACTCACGTAGCCGGCAGGATTCGAACCTGCGCGGGGAAACCCCAATAGATTTCAAGTCTATCGCCTTAACCGCTCGGCCACGGCTACTCCATGTTCTATTTTGCAGAACCAATACTGATAATAGCGGTGCTACTGAGTTGCATATGTTTCTGATGTTACTAGTCATTTAAACTGATCTTTTCTACTTAATACAACAAATAAGCATGAGTGTTTATTTCGCTGCGCCACAAAAAAGAAAGGCATGTCGGTCAAAATTGGAAAGTTAATAGAGGGATACAAAGTAGCATAAGTACAAATTAAGTCTAGGATTCAATATTTTACTAAAAATTGGAGTTGGGAAGTATAAAGAAGCAGATGGGGCACCGTGCGAGTATCTGTATTCCTTTGTCCGCAAATAAACAAGGTTTACTAACAAGGAACTAACCTGAAGTAGGAACACACCACATTTCAAAAACACTTACCTCACTGAGCTCAAGTGGCTTCTGCTGCTAGGGGGTGCGGTGTATTCCAGAGCCTCGTACTGTTTTGGGTTGGAAAAAATCAAGTGCGGGGAACAGCGCAGACAGACACAACGACCAAATGGTGCAACTGGGGTGTTTCTTAACACAAACAGGCTTCGGGTGTCCTCGGGACGTCCCAAAATGGAGACCGCAGAGTGGGCGGGCGTGCGTGCGTGATTTATTCACTACATAGCTCTCCACGTAAAGGTCTAGTAATGGAAGGGCTGGACTGAACCAAGCCATAGCGTGAGTATACACCGTGATTAATGAATTGGCGTGAGGTACGTTTCACAGTACGCAGCAGAGTGGCGCAGCGGAAGCGTGCTGGGCCCATAACCCAGAGGTCGATGGATCGAAACCATCCTCTGCTAGTTTTTGTAAGAGGTACATTTTTTTTCTTTTTTTACAGAAATGCTTTTTTCAAAAACCTTTTTCATTTTTCTATTATTCCTCAAATTAATAACGTGTGAACAGAGAGAATCATATTTGTGGTTTATATATAAAAGTATTAATGGAATAGTGCGCTTAAAAAATGTTATTATTCAGGCATGTGGTTTTAAGCAAACTGTGATCCATCGTAAAAACATTTGGGAGTAGCGGCAGAGTAGCAGTCTCGGCTACCCTCTTGCAGCTGCTTCCCGAACTTTGACGATCAAGTCTGTCTACAGTCTTCATCGAAGTGTTGGGGGAGGAGCACTAATAAAAAAACTTTTCCCACGGAGTGGCCGCAGAGTAGTGGCAGAGTAGCAGTCTCAGCAGTCTATGGCCGCTATGGATGCCAGAGACGCTACTCTGCTGAGCCCTGCTGCTGAGAAGAAAGGTGGGCGACTCCGAAGTTCGAAGTCCTGCGGTGACGAGAAAAAAAGCAAATTACCAGGCACGGAGAAGTCAGTACTTAGCGAGAGCAGTGCAGCCGTCCTCTCCTCGAACTGTTGCGGGAGGAGTCATCGAGCCACAGCCCTTTGGCTGGGGTGTTGGGGGAGCCACCAACTGTACCCAAGATGGGCAGTCCGGATAACATCTTCGTGCCTCCTTTTTCGTCGAGCCCATCAAACCAACTGGTGAATCACCTGCAACTATCAGAGGACCAGACAGCGGAAAAAACATCCTTCGATCCAAGCAACCTGGATGAACCAGCTGGCGAAATCAGTGGAAATCTGCCAACAGCGCCAACAGAGACTCAAGACTTACCTTCGATTTCTCCCTTCGATGGGGGCCCTTCTGTATTTACACCGCCCGAACGCGATGGTTCTGCTCCGCCTGCCGGAGGAGAGACGGAGCCGAGCCACGAGGGCGGGGCTTCGGTACAACTCACTGCAGAGGAGGAGGAGTTGGCGGCGACCCGGGGGCTCACCCCGGACAAACTAGGCGATCAGCCTGGACGACCATGTAATGCACTATCACTTCCAGCAGAGTCTGAGAATAAGGAGAAACGGGCGGCGGGTGAAATCTCTGCCGCAAGCGTTCCAAACCAGACCATCAAGGAGTGTGTATGCTCCGACAGACTTGGACAAAAATCAATTAAGGTAGCCTACACCATACCATTGGGCACAAATGACGACGCCCAAACGTGCCCCACCCTGACAAAACCTTCTATCAAAGTGAGTATACAAGTGCATGCTCCAACAGCGGACTGGGTCCTACCAGCAGCCCTAAACGCTGAGGTCGTTTCACTTCAGGGGCATGTACTTCGTCCTGGCAGTGATCGGGAGAACTCAGAGGCATACAGCAGTTGTTCGGACCTTTCGCCTTCCGGGGCAGACAAAGCTGCTAGCGAAGAGGGTCCCCCAACAAGAAATGGAAAAAAGGCCTGCGCTCAAAAAGAACTTGGACATCTTCAGCTCTTGGGCAGGACCAGCAAACAAGTGGTGGAAAAAAAAGGGTGACGTGCCCATTCTCCAGAGCAAAATCATAAAGCCGCCCACCAGTTTCATTAAAAAGAAATCCACCAAATTCAAAGACGTACTTAAATCAGACTGCTGCAAATCGTCCTCGATACACACCATGAAAGAATTTTTCAGTAAGCAGTGTAAAAGAAAATTCGACATGATCAGTGAAATCAGTGACAGTGAAATGTTGGAAGTGGTGTTTGACCCCGAAGCAATCACAAACCTGTGAAGGACCGATCTGTCCATAGCTTGTCCCAACACAGCCATTCCATCTGTAACACCCTGGCACATTGGCAAAGTGCCCTTTCCTCCAACAGAAACGTTGACAGGAAAGTCAAAATCTCAAGGCGACCGAACGGAGCCAAGGGGAGGAAAACACTGACAGTTCCCCGACACCTGACAACCCGCTTTTGCACGATGGTCCCCCTCCTCAACAAGTCAAAAGGAACAAACCAGCAACCTAGTCGATCCGACAAACACAACGCACTTCTCAACAGATGATCCTGAAGGACAGGTGCTGCGCGCACTAACTGGTTCAAGAACTTCGGCTACAGACCAACCAATCTGCCCAGGCAGTTTGGAAGAGGAGAAAGAAAACGGCCACAGAATGGAACTGACGCAAAGTGACCAACCTAGCAAACCAAATGCAAGGGTCTCAATTTCACCTATAAGCAAAACGCCACCATTCGCCAGATCAACAAAAAGAGACTCTTTAACATCGCTCCCTTTTACCCCTTTTAGAACAAGAGGATTCAGCGAACTGCCACAAAGCTCATCCTCAGAGTCACCAAAGAAAAAACTTGACATACAAAAATGTCTGCGGTAACAATAGCACTTGCACCATTCACCAAGCTCTACAAGTCGATAAAAGACACGTTAAAGGACCACAGCACAATCTCAGCAATGATGCACTCCAAACTACTATTTTTGGAGGGGTACATTGTGGCAATGTAGAAAAAAACAAGAGAGCATGACAGCCCAGAATTAGGCGAACCAAACTTGGAACGGAGAGAGGAACTTCCCCACCAGACGCCAGCAATGCCCAAAACTTTCCAGGCAGTAGCTTGCCAAATTTCCATCGACCGGGAAGAAGCAAACAAGGAGACCCAAAAAACTATGCTTATTTCAGCGCGAAGTGCCATCACTTCCCAAAGCACTGCTTTAAAACAGGACAAAGTGACAGGGAAGAACACTACTTTCCCAAGTAAGTAAAAAATAAAGGGGCCGTCAGAAGCACAAACACAAAGGCCCACACCGAATAATTGTGTATGCCACGAAGATGTGATCCTGTTGTCAGTGTACCCAGGCAAGATGAACAAAAAGGAGAGCGAGCTTATGTCAAACAAAGACTTTGCAATATTTGACCATACTAAGGTGAAACGAAAGGAAAATCCAACAAGCAGGAAGGCAGGTCTCTGGTGGTGCAAGGGGTTATACGAGGGAAGCTTTATACGTTCATTTGCTATTATGGTCCTAACGTGGATACCACGGACTCGTTGGATTGGGTGGAGAGGCAGCTGGCTGAGCTCCCTGAGGGGGAGATTATATGGGCAGTGACCGGGTGGGCAGTTCAGTGTGATTGAGTAGCAAGAGTTCTGCGAAAATCCAGGGCATACCCGCGGTGTGGGGCATTGAAGACATTTGGAGGGTGAGGCATCCGGGGATTTGCCAGTTTACGCATTCCTCCACACCACATAATTCAGCTGCACGGTTAGACTATTTTTTGGTGTCCCAAGCGGTAATGGGTCAGTCTGCAGGGGTGGATATCATGGCTCGCACTCTCTCGGATCATGCCCCCGTTCTTCTGTCTCTCCGTATGGGGGGTCAAGGGGCGGAGAGGCCTCTGTGGCGTTTCAAAAGTGACGAACTCCTGGATGGGGTCTTTAAGGAGGAATTAGCGAGGGCCATAGATGGGTATTTTGAGGTCAATGGGATCGGTGGGTTTGGCTGGCGTCTTGTGGGAAGGATTCAAATGCGTGATACGGGGGGAGTGTATAGCAAAGGAGGTGGGGATTCTGAAAAAGATACGGCGGGACCTGGCTAAGGTGGAGGGGGAGCTGCATGCCCTGCAAGGGGGAACCCACTCTACATCTAAGGAGCAGCAGGGGGACATTATGCGGAAGTTGCAGGAGTTTCAAGTCCTGGCTCAAAGGGAGGTGAAATATATGTGGGACAGGGCAGCCCCCCGGAAGTATGGGGAGGGTCAAGCCCCAGGGAGGTCGCTAGCTAGAGCCACCCGGCTGCAGGGTCAAGAGAACAGGGTAGCGTTGATTACGGATGAGCAAGGGGTGGATCATTTTGAGGATGAGGGGATAGTTTGTGAGTTTCAGAAATTTTACACTCACCTATATGCGTCGCAGTGTCAGGTGGCGCAGGCTGATATTGAGGCCTATCTTGATCAGGTGGGGCTATACTGGTGCTCGGAGGAACACAGGGAGTGGTTGAATAAACCCTTGACAGTAGAGGAGGTGGTGAAGGCTATTAAATCACTGCCGGGTGGGAAGTCCCCAGGTCCAGACGGCTTTACGGCTGAATTTTATAAATGCTTTGTTGATAAGCTTGCCCCATATCTGTTGCGTGTATATCAGGAGGCAGTTGCTACGGGTCGGTTGCCAGAATCTCTCAGGGAGGCGGTTGTGGTTGTGTTGTTGAAGCCGGGGAAGCCGGGGGGAGAATGTTCGTTGTATCGGCCAATATCGCTTATCAATCTCGATAACAAAATGTTAGCTAAAATCCTCGCGGCAAGGCTTGCGCCGCTGATGTCAACCATGGTGAGGGCCGATCAGGCGGGGTTTATCCCTGGTCGGTCGACCTCGTTTGGGCTGCAGAGGGTGTTCGGCTTAATGGCGACATTGCCGAGGGATGATCCTGTGGTGGCTATCCTGTTGGATGCCACTAAGGCATTTGATTCTATTGAATGGCCGTTTTTGTTCACTGTGCTACACTGGATGGGAATGGGTAGCTTCTTTCTCTCCCTGGTGGAACTTCTGTACACAAAGGCGGTGGCTAGGGTAAGGGTGAATGGGCGGTTTACCAGATTGATACCTCTCGAGCGGGGAACACATCAGGGTTGTCCGTTATCCCCTCTGCTAATCGCCCTGGCAATAGAACCTTAGGCTGAAAGGGTGCGGGAACTGCACCTGCACCGGGGGGTCCAATTGTTTACTCATAGAGTGGTGATTTCGTTGTATGCGGATGACATGGTCCTCTTTGTTCGTCATCCAAATTATATTACACGGCAGCTCAGGCTAGTTATCTCCGGTATTGGTATGGGATGGCAGCGGAGCGTCGGCATGTGGAGATAGAGAGGGCCATCGCGTCGCCGGCATTGCTGAGGTCGGTTGTTCTGACAGCCCCGAGCCGCTTGCGGAAGCCGCGGAACTTGGTGGAGTTGACTTGCAGGGGCTGGTCGCTCTTGGAGCGTGCACCCATGGGTGGCATTCTGTACTCGCCGGAACTCCCGGTTATATTTATCCCTGGTGTCCCCCTGTCTAGCGAGGCAGGATATGTGGCGATGGTAAAGAGGTTGGGTAACACTAGGTTTGGCGACTTGTTCCCGGGTGGAAGGTTCATCTCACTTGCCTAACTGCAGGAGAAAGGGGCCCTCTCGCGGTTGTATATATTCTTGTACTATAGGATGCAGGTGACATTATAGCAGCTGCTCCTATCCTTTCCTGACTCACCTCCAGTGGCAGCATTGCTTGATAAAATAATAAGGGGTGGTATAGAGAAGCGAGTCCTATCGGAAATATATGCAGTGGCCCTGGGAGGAAGACTCGGCGCCGGGGCGTCATCCCGGGAACTGTGGGAGAGGACATTGGATATGGAGATCCCGGTCGATATGTGGAACTATTGCTGTGAAATGACAAGGAATGGACCTGGCAACACTAATTTCAAGCTGATCCATTTTAAATTTCTACATCAGTGTTATTACACTACGGCTCAGTTGAAAACTTACTTTCCCCATAGGTCGGGTGCCTGTATTAGATGTGGGCATGAGGAGGCGGGGTTTCTGTATGTGGCCTGAAATGTGGGAAGTTGGAGCGCTTCTGGGCACAGGTGTTTGCGGTTTTGGGGGACATTGTGGGGCAGCAGCTCGCGCCTGATCCCATGCTTGCTCTTCTGGGATATACCAAGCGAATACCTAGGGGTATCAGGAAGTTGGTGGGCCTCCTCCTGATCTTGGCTAAGCGTCGGGTGGCCATGGGGTGGAGTAGGAAGCAGAGCCCAACATTTCTCCAATGGTCTGAGGATGTCCTCAGACCATTTAATACGTAAATGAAACCTTAACTACCTGAGATCCTGACAGCTCTCCCCTTCCCCCACAGATTTCCTTTACGGACAGAACCTTTATTAAGAGACCATCCTGATGAAGGCCACTACAACCTCGGGCTTAATCCCAGCCCAGCTTGGCCGAAACACCGTCGTGTCGATTTTCTGTGGCACAACCCCTGTGTATGTGTGTTTGTAGAATAGTGTTGTGTTCACTATTGTTGTTCTAGTACCCCCGGACCTATCACAGTCCTGGGCCGCACACTGTTGACACCCTCTGTCATCACCTACCTGTACTGTATACTCGTGCATCACTGTGAAAATTGTTCCTCCGCAAGAAAAGAGGACGATACTCACTTGTATTTCGCAAAAAAAGAAATATCTGTCCACCTAACCATTCGTGCTTATCGAAAGTAATGTTTAAAAATACTAATCTGTGCAAAATCTTTTTGAAGGCAAAATAAAATAGCTTCAAAAACTTGACAGCTGCTTTCGGATCTCTCACCCTGATTTCTATCTACTTACCTACAGGTACCCTCCTGGGCATATCAGGACTTCGCCAGGCGCCCTTTACATACTCCTAAATAGAAGAACAGTCATGAAACCCTTCCTCTGTGTCCCGAACCTTAGCTCGCTGAAAACAGATGACTTAAAAATAGTGGAGACAAGTCACGAAGGGAGACAAGCGACAACTTACCTGTATATAACTTCCATAACTGTGAAACAAAAGATAAGAGACTCAGCAGGAAAACTTCTCAAGCTGGGTTATGATCTCAGGGACATAACAGGAAAATCACAGGTCCTCTCGTCTCATGGCATAACAAAGGAACCCCCATACTATTCGAGATCCCGAAAAGTAAAGAAAGCCTTAGGAGAAATAGATCCAACCTGGCCAATAATCACAGACAGAAATCTGATACACAAGACCTCTTGGCTTCAAAAATTACTACCTTGAAGTCATCGATAAGGATAATTGAAGACAGAGGGAACCGAATCCAATCCAGATTATAAGACAGAGCACATCAAGTGGAAAAACAAGGAGATGTCCAGCAGGTAGAAGCCCCCGAATAAACTGGAAGAGGGCCATCTGGCCCATTGTCCTTAATAAAAAGAACATTTACACAGGTTCCCTCAAAGGAAGCAGGAAAAACTCAAGAAAAGGAAAAATGGCTCCCTTTACACCAGTTGTGGGCCTGGATTTCCAAGGTCCTGTCAACCCGCCGCAAATAGCAACTCATGAGAACTCCAAGAGTGGACCCGACAATATACCAAAGGACAGGAGAATCAACTTTGAGGTTGGGCTCGGGGAACACTCAAGGTTTCTCCCACCTGACGGTTCCGGATGATGTAGACTTGGCTTTGTTTGATATTTTGTGCCTCCAGGAAACGTGGCTAACAGAGAAACCAACGTTAGATGGCTTTGCCCTCGCCCTCGCACCAGCAAAAAAAGAAATAAGAGGACGTCCATCTTCAGGTTTGCTAACAGCTATACGCGCTGGAAAATGGACCAGACTGAAAGAAATTTTGTAAACAAACCTCTTTCTACTGACCGTGCTAGTCACATGGAACCATCACAATGTGGAAACAGGGAAGACATCTGCAGTTCTGGCAGTAATCATGAACACCTATTGGAACCCCGAGGCCATATCCAACAGTAGCTTTCTCAGAATGCTGGAAAAAGAAATTGACAGCGCATACATAGAATATCAAGTC
The DNA here is from genome assembly GCF_040938575.1 of Ambystoma mexicanum. Classification (NCBI taxonomy): domain Eukaryota; kingdom Metazoa; phylum Chordata; class Amphibia; order Caudata; family Ambystomatidae; genus Ambystoma; species Ambystoma mexicanum. The sequence goes on from NC_090921.1 coordinate 234,055,567, forward strand.
TCACATCTTTTCATTTGCGGAGACCTAAACGCAGTCTACACAAAGAAGCATCAGTCCATGAGCAGCACATTGGCCAAAGAGTGAGGACGCGCCTGGCTAAATCTGATGACCTCAAGAGAACCAGTTAACCTCGAAAATACCTACGTTTCCACTAATCATATGCCTTTGTGGGAAGGTGAAAAATCTTCGGCAACGATCGACCATATTTTCATTTCATACACGCTACTCGCAATTATTACCTCTTCTGACATTATAAAGACCACCGCAAGTGATCACAATCTTTTGAGTATCACATGGAATCAGACATCTAAAACAGAACTGAAAGTTAACAATAAAGGCAACCGCCTTATGCTAAGTGCTAGAAACATCACCAAGCTAATCAATAACTATACCCAGCTTGAAGCCTCCAGCTCGACAAACATACAATTGCACTACCGTCCCTTACTCATTCCCTACAAAAAAATCTAAATCGAAACTTGGAGTGGGTAAAGAGAAAACCACCCACAAGTACAACAAAATCCTTGTCTTAAAAAGAAGATCAATAAGAAGATTAAAACGAGTGGCAGCCCGAAATAACACTGATTCAAACAGAAAAGCACTATTGGTGGAATCTAAGAACTATAAGGCATGGCTGAAAAACTATTGCGTTAGCCTATACCAAAACGATTCTGAGGAAATGTTGAGAGAGGTCTGTGGGAAAAACTCCCACAAATTTTGGTCCTTGATTAGATCCACAGAACGTCAGATGAACGATGCACTAACAAACGGCATAGGTGAAGACATCTGGGTCATGCACTACAAGAACCTATTTTACGTACCAATCCCGGTAATACATACTATGAACCCTCCAGACGAAACACGCTGGATGGAGCTGCATGATAGAGCTGACATCTTAGAAGTCTTCCGAAAACTCAAAAATTCAAGAGCGCCTGGCCCAGATCGGCTGACAAACATCGATTTGAAAAAACATCCGGAGGAATGGGCGTCCTTAATCAGCTTAGTATTTGAATGATGTACCAAAGCTAAGGAACTACCAGAATCTTGGACCTCTTCAGTAGTAGTCCCAATTTTTAAGAAAGGTAATAGAGACGACCCAAGAAACTTTCGTCCTATTGCCTTACTGGACGTGATCGGAAAGGTCTACGGGTCGCTCCTATTACACCGTTTTCAAACTTGGTCAAGAGAAGCAGCATGTGACGATCCCTTCCAGTCGGGGTTTAAGAAGAACGTCGGCACCAGCATAAACATCTTGACTTTGAGCATCCTTAAAAGTAAGCCGCTGGCAGGGGGTGCCCGAATATTCTTGGCGTTCATTGACTTAAGCCAAGCTTTCGACCAAGTAGACAGATCAAGACTGTGGGAGAAACTACAAGCGTGGAAATGCCCAGCAGAACTCCTTTAACCAATTGTAGCCCTACACAATAACATCAGAATGCAAGTTTGTTTAAGTCATCAAGGCACATTATCGGAAGAAATACCAACAAGCCGAGGAGTAAAACAGGGATGCCCGCCCGGCCCCAGCACTCTTCCTGTCCTACATGGGAGATTACAAAGATGTGGAAATAAGAGCTAGATCATTTCCCCACAGTTTGGGCAGGAAAAAATATCCAGATTACTACACGCGAATGGCATCATACTTCTTGACCAAACGGCCATTGGTCTCCAGAGACATCTGACCCACTTTGCGCAATACATCGCCACTAATCATCTGGAAATCATCAAGAGCAAGACAAAAATCTTGTACCTAGGAAAAGGCAGAGCAAGATCAGATAAATTCAATTGTGAGCTTGATGGCACAACAATTGAAAAGGTAACAGAATTCAAATGCCTCAGTCATGCTGGACAGCTCACAACAGGAGACGGCTATGCAAAACATCTTACATGAAAACATGAGAAGTCTAACATCTCAGGCACAAGCAGTTGACAAAAAGATTGGTTGCTTCTCACTATTGCCTGTTATAATCCTCTACAAAGCCAAAGATGTTCCATCGATTTGCTATAGAGCGGAAGCTATGCCAACCTTACCCAAAAAGATCTGGAAATTACTGGAAAGCTACTTCTGGAGAAAGGTCCTCAACCTACCAAATTCGACACTGATGGTTTTGATAAGACGTGAATTGAGCCAGCTGTTGCTGGAGGCTGTGGTGGAGCGAAACACGATGATGCTAAATAGAAAGATTCTGCTGGAAAACCAGCCAAAACTACTCGAGGCGATAAACGAGGAGCTAACGGGTAGACGCTGCAACCTTCTAAACCAGTGGGAAAAAGAACAGGAGGCAAAACTTTGTGAGATCCAAAGCTCGAAAAAAGAACTGACTGAAAATCCAACAAAGATCCAAAAGAAAATGAATGAATTGGATTGGATCTCAACATCTGACACAGCTGCAACATACAAACTGGTTGCCCACCTGCCGCCACAGGCACAGAAACTTCACGAACCACAAGCCTTTGTGGTAAAATATCCAAATAGAAAGCTCAGAAACACATTCCTGAGAGACCGTTTGAATCTCCTCAACACTAACCAAATTCTAGCAATCAGAGGTCTGTCTACATCTAACAAATGTAGATTCTGTAACAACCAGAACGAGGTTGAAACAACGAGCCATCTCTTATTTTCATGCCCAGGGGTCGATCATATCAGGAAACCTTACCTGAAAAACATCCCAGCTTTAGCTCACATCTTCAAAGAAGACATGTGCTGGACGCGGCGGATTGAAGGAGAAAAGACAGCGTGGCTGACGTCTACGGTTAAAATCATGGAACTTATTTTAATAACCATGACGACAGACAAAGAAAACCAAAACGAGACATGGATCTAAACAAAGGTGTGTTTAATTCATCTTGTAAAAAACACTTTTGCGGTTCAACCTAGAATAATAAAAATAAAAAATAAAAACATTTCCTATGCACCATATCTTAGTTTTCCTCTCTTTTACACATGTGATAGCAACAAGTGGGCGCAGCCATCTTGTGTCAATCTTATCAGTTGCCTCATCGCTCTAAGTTCAAGTGCCCCATCGGCACTAAATCATATTACTGGCCCCTGAAATTGACATCACTATTCCTAGCGATATCCTCCACCTATTTTCATGACGTTAGTGGGCAGCGTAGCCAAACGCGCCTGGTCATCACCTACGTCTTAACGTCAGTTGACGCCAAACCTGGAATATCCACACACACATCCTCTCACAGCACAGCGCGTCCCAAATCAGAATAGAAAACACTATTTTTTAAAGGAATCAATAATTTATAATGTGCTTTTTTTCACAAAAAGCACTCCCAGAACAACCATGATCCGCTGATTTCGATTAACCACCAATTTTTGAATGTCCTTGGGTTAGAGCATCAAAGCGTTATCATGAAGCACATGGTATTCCTTTCGGGAGAAGATGCGCATTCAACGCTTTGGCATCAGCTTCTTGCTAGACAGTAAACGCTGACAGGTTGCTCTTTGTCACTGGTACCACCAAAGGGCATATCGGTCCCAGGCGATTGTCCCACATTAGCATAATGGAAATCTATCCGTTTAGGCGAATTTGCCACTGCTGGCTAAAGAAACCATCTGTCTGTATCTGAAAACTATGGCATTCACAGAACGGTACAATATATTTGTGTAGATAACATAATAAAAATATATTTTAGTAGCCGTTCTTTATTCAAATTTATCCATTTACCCTGTAATTCTGCACCGGATGAAACCTTATAACAAACACAAACCACAAACAATGGAAACACAGAAAATATCAGGGAGAGTTTGAGACTACGATGTGCTTTAGAGGTTAGCGCTGTGGAGTATGTATAGCTCCCAATGGGATGCAGAAGCTGACGGAAAAATGGAACAACAGATAGACAGCCTTATAACGGAATATTTGCAACAAACTTGGGGTTGGTGACCCTAAGTTCCCTGGGGGAACCCAGACGTGTCCTCCATGCTCACTGATGAGGCCTAACAAGGCTGAAACACATGTATGGGGTTGCTGTAGGTACCCTTGTTCAGAAGGGAATTGTCATAGCATTTTGGTGCTGGACTGCCCATGTGTGCGGGACAAAGACTGATATGCAAATGGACATTTCCATCGGTGAAAGGTACATTGAGCAAAAGGCGATGGATGCGGACACTCAAAGTGTGAAAAAACACATAACAGGTTATCATGCCATGTTCTTTCTAGAGAGGGATGCCTGCTACCTTTTAAAAAAATGTAACGGAACTGGCAACATTAAATTTCGCCAACCGAACCAAGTCCCCTTGGAAAATGTTCTGCACCAGGCACATCCAATAATACAAAGTTGATAGCACACCCTGATATTCGATGGGACGAACTGGTTTAGATATCACTAGCCTGCATACAGGTTGTGTTCGCGGGTCGTGAATGAATAATCGTCACAATATTATCCAACTAACAACTAATAACAATGTAAGCAAGCAATACCGGTCAGAAAATGGAACCTTTACTCATTCGTCTTTAAGCTGTACCTAAATATAAATTATTAGTAAACTTATAAACAGCAAGCGATCTACAAAATAAATTGTTGTGTACAGTTTTTTCGTCAAATGGCATATTTGCATGTCGTTGAAATGTTCCATATGCATACATCCCAAAGGCTGTTTCAGATCGGAAAAAAATGTTGAATAGTTCAACTTACGTTATATTTGGTAGTACCATTCTCTTGGCGTAATGCAGAGTGTCCGCTCAGAACAACGGTTTGCACAGATTGAAAGTAAATGTTACAATGTCCATTTTCAAAATAGTGAATGCTATCATTTCTGCGGGTGCCAGACCTTGTTTAGAGCGTGTATACCTGGTAGCTTTCGTTTTTTTGTGAAGGAAAGCCCCAAAAACGAAAACATACCGTACAAGATGCGTCAGTGTGAACTGCCACAAGCAACATCACACAAAGTGACCTTCACTCCATGGGAGCGATGAGCCTGGCCGACCAACGTGGCATTTGAAATATGCCCGAAAAATAAACCAATTTTTGCTGGCATCCACCAATGCTGAGTGATCATGAATACTTTTTTACCCATCAATAGTGCTAGTGATTTTGTTATTTTTGGACAACAGTTACACTGAAGGTAAGTAAAACTGATAATACAAGCCACTGAAATTCTGGTGTAACCTAAGATTCCATTTGTGTCTGTCTGAAACAGCCCATGATATCATATGATGATATGATATTGCATTTATAACGCGCCTATGCACAAGTGCTTCAAGGCACGACGAGGCAATGCAGGGGGAACAGAGGGAAGACAGAGACAACAATCTTACTAATGTTGGGAAGTAAACAACCCTTTCCCCCACTCTCCCTCTTTCGGTACTCTCGAAACATAGCATATGAAATAACCAAGGGGGGAGGTGTAGCCAACCCTAGCGACAATCGGTTACATCACACCCCATCGCAAATAACACATACACTATAGTTTCTAGCCCAGCATTAGGAAACCATTTTGAAATAGCCCGAATGACATCTTTCTACTAGGCCCCAAAATCCATCTCTCTGTACAAATGCAGCTCTCCCATCCCCAGCCCTCGCTCAGCCAGCCCACACCATCGCCTCCCAATTGCCACCTCTGCATGAGCCCTGTTCTCACAGTGGAATGTGCTCTGCGGAGAACATGAGAAACTGACAAGTGGTAAGCCCAAGTGCCCATTCATCTCCAGTAAACTTCCAATGCACTCACAGTCTCCACCCCACCAGGCCAGAGCCCACCAGCTGAGACCCCGCAGTTCCTTTCATGTTGATATCCATATGGCCCTTCTGTGCCCCGATCAGTCAAGGACCCACATCACAGCCCTAATCCAATGTAGTAATATATTCTCCCAAAAAGCAACACCCGTCTACCTATATCCCGAGGACCCAAGCAGGGCAGATGCCAGATCAAAGCTTCAGGGTGTGCTCCTGGGTACAGAGTTTGTGGTATCAAATAGATTTCAAAGGGTAGAGGTTAGAATGCCAATATATTAGCTCATGTCACCGAAGTACCCCTATTCATGCAAGATTGTATGTGTGCTATTATTTATGCATTATCAGTTTCTGTAGTTTAGTTTAGTTAGATAGATGCATTGCTCCCTTGTCCTGACCTTCACACTGCATAGATGAGCCCAGCTGACTCACGTATGCCAAGAGCGACAGAGAAACATTGAGATCGCACAAGTCCAGTGGAGGGGGAAGGGGAAAAGCGCAAGGCAAAAGCGGGAGGGGACAGTTAGGGCAAGAGGGCCTCCCACTGGGTGCCACCTATAATGGGAGAAGAGAAAGGAGAGAGCCAGATACCATATTAAGATTTCAAAGTTCTGGCAAGGGAATGACAAAAAGGGTGTCGGTGGGGGTTTGCCTGGAGGAAACACTGGTATATCAGTGATAGGGAGGCCAGGATTGGGGAACAGGGTGTCCTTTTAAACTTCGTCCTACCTGATTTAGTGAGGAGAGCAGAATAGTTGACAGAGAAGCATTTAGAAATGATAGGAGAGACAGAGAGAACCATACCATAGGTAGGTTGAGGAGAGAAGAGGAAGGGTGCTGGAGTGGGCAGAGGGAACACATGGGCAGGACACAGGGAGGGGCTCATGAAAAACAAAACCCAGAATTACACTGTATGGCATTATAGAACAGGCACTTCTTGCCAAAATGTTGACAAAGAGGATACATTTTAAAAGACAATTTGGATGCTATGGTGACCCATGTCGAGCTCTGAAGAACCCCAAGAAATCACACACATCAAAAGACCAAAATACTATGTGTGTATGTAAAAAGGTGCCAGTAAAAATGTGCCCACTCGCTGTGGTGTTTGGCAAAATAATACACAGCTAAAGCAAAATGTTTTATTTTTTATTTTCATTTTTTATTGTATATGATTACCATTAACCTTTTACAAATGTTTCACAATAATTCCACTTTTATAGAAAAACTAACATATCACATTTAAAACCTAATATAATCGTAAATGCAATCAATCTTCAAATAACACACCCTTTCTAGCCCAAAACAGGAGAAATCAGAAACCATAGTGACAACACACACCCTTTTTTTACTCTGGGAATAGAACCGGACAATCACGATGTTCACAAGATGATCTCTCCCCATTTCTCGATAACCACTCCACCTATTGGAAATGTGAATGGGCGATTCTGTAAACTGACTCCTAATTCACAAGCTAGAGCTCGATTTAACAGCTCTCTAACATTTGTATCACCGCAATTATCATTTCTTGTGATTGCCCACCAGTCAACCTTTCCCACTGGGATTCCTGTGTGTAATATAGTACAGGGTGTGTAAATGTATTGAAGATGTGCCAGTCCCCCCCTTGTCGAGTTTCTGGCTGGTCGCAGTGGTTACCATGCAAAATATTCCACCAGAATATTTCCTATGGTATTTTCCCATTCATTTTAAACGCAGCACTTTTTTGGTGCAATGTTAAAGATACCGCCGGGTTATTTATTTAATATTTATTCCCCGGTTGGGTCTTTTTGCCAGGACTCAGTTTTAAAATGGCGTTTGTGTTCGCCTCTGTAACTCCAACCCAAGTCGAGCCCTTTGTTCCACTTTTGGCGGGTTTCTACACATAAGCCTCCAAAAGTGGTGCCACTCTTTCTGGGTCTACAGGATGTGTGGGAGGGGGGAATAGGCACCCTGGACTGAGTTGTCTTGGCAACTCAAGTCGCACTCTTGTGTGATTGGCCCAGTGGTGAGCCGCCCGGCTTACCACTTAGCATGTTTGATTGACAGCTAAGCTGATGAATGGGGGTTTTCTGCATAAAAGGAGGGCTTTGGGGACTGGAACATCAGAAGTCGCCACAGGACCTAAAGAATCCGAAGAGGGGAGAAGCTGAGCCATCTACAACAACGACACCACCGGTGGAGCCCTGCTGTACGAAACTCACCACTTTTCCGACGACAAAGAAGATCTACTTCCAGGAGAGTCTTCTTCCCTTTGAGCTGGTGGGACCAACCAGTTTGCCTTTTTTTGCCTTCCTGGATCGTCTCGTGGTCGAATCGCCCGTGCCAAGCACCCCAGCAGCCGGATAGCCACGCTTCACCACTACCGCAAAAAAAAGGGTAGTACCTTTTAACCGGGAAACTCTGCGGCTGGTTTCTTCCCTGGCAGTGCAACGACCTCCAGCTTTCCTCCACGTCGAGATCCTCTCTTCCCCTGGACGAAGCACTGACTTGCACCCGCTGCCAGGAACAACTGCCCCCGCTGCAGCTTTCTCACCATTTCAGGTACTGTGTCCTGCCTGGTCTCCCTTGCAACAGACTGTCCAAGGTGTCCCGTAAATCCTTGACTCTGTATCATGGGGTGACCTCGGACCTGTTAACATTACCTTTCTAACTTGATCCAACCTCTTTTTGACTTTCCTGCAAAGACATTTAGTGTATTTCCACTGTGTGATCTTGGGCACATTCCGCCTTGCTCTCTCCAAGAGTGGGCCTGGCCTGTGAACATTTTTCTCTACAGTAGATCCTGCCTTTCTTGACTTGCTGTGGTTCTTTAAAAGTGTTGGTATTGTGTATTTTTCCTATTTCTGCTTTTCTCTCCCTTTTTAAATAATTATTGGAGTGCCATCTATGGTTACGCGCTCACCTCTGTTTTGCTAAATAAGTGGTGTATTAACCTAGACTTGTCAAATAATTAATTAGGGAGGTGTATATATTTCTAGTGACTGTGTTTGAACTTGCTTGACATATTAGTGCCAGTGTATTTTTACAAGTGTGTTTTTAAATAAATAATTATATACTTTTATACCAAAGCTCTGGTCAGTGTTTGCTTGTACTACTGTATTTTTAGCCCTATTGTGTATACTCTATATACTGCCTAACTCTTCTTGCGAGAAGTCTGGCTGCTCAGCCACAGCTACCAGGTAAATCTGGGTGGTACAGACTGCTACCAATTGGGTTTACTGCTAACACCTGTAGTCTTAAACTTTTTGCAGTGGTCCCTAAGGGAACTGCACATGTTTCTGCCTAACACTGGTGTACAGCGGTGGGATTTGTATTGAGTATACATTTTAGTGTGCTTTTTGATACCTTAGTGCAACTAACCACAAAGCTTAGCACTAAAAGGTTTATTTTCTAACCTGTCAACTATGAAAAGTTATAGTCAAGAGTCCCTTGCTACAAAAACTGCTGATTGTTTAAGATTTCTCTGTGAGCATAAGAATCTCCTGACTAAAGGCAAGAAAATGGAGCTAATAGAAAGATTGTTAGCAAACCAAAGTCTGGGTGATGGTTCAGAGGAATCCCCTCTCCCAGAAAATGTAGATAACAGTGATGATATTGATATTGATCAAAGTATTGAAAATCTTGAGGCAGAGTCAGAAGAGGAGGGTGAGGCTGTTGTGACTGTCCCCCCTGGGCCTCTGTCTGCTCTACCAGCTGTACCTACTGGACCTTTACCAGGTCCCACAATTAGTCCTCAATGTCTTGAACTAGAGAAAATGAAACTTGAATTGGAGTTTAAGAGACTTAATGCTCAAGCAGAACAAAGACACCAAGAACTGAATCAAGAACTAAGGCTCAGAGAAATGGAGCTCAAGAATGAGCTAGAGATGAAGAAATTGTCTGTTGAAAATGCTTCTCCCTCCGGATCCTCTAGGAGTACCAGTCCCAAAAGACCCCAGATGCCTAAAGAGATTGTGGGTATGTATGAGCTTAAGTTGGCTGTGTTAGTTTGGTTGGCTATGTTTGAGTATAATCATGGGCTCCAGGACATATCAGGGAATGAGTTACTTCCCTGGTTGTTCTCTAGGCTCCCCCCTGTTGCATCTGATGTGGTAATGGAGTTGGGGGAGGTGGATAGAAGGGACTATGAATGTGTGAAGCTAGCTTTAATAGCTAGATTTGGGAAGACCCCTTCCCAGTACCTTAAGAGGTTTAGCACCCTCAAAAAGAATGATGGTACCCCTTGGGCTACCTGGGTGAATGAGTGTTTGAAAAACTTAGAAGGATGGATTAATGGTTACAAGGTGAACACTTATGAGGGAATGAGAAATCTTGTAATGTTGGAGTCAATTTATGATGCCTGCTCTACTGAGCTCAGACAGCACTTGCTGCTGACTTGTGGGTTGTCAACAGGGCTACTCACAAGGATTCAGGGGTCACTCGGAAAAAGTATGAGGGAAGGCAGCCACCAAAAGGGAACCAAGAGACCTCTAATACCTCCCAACCAAAAGAGTGCCCCAAACAACAAATTAACCAGGGTAAGCCCCAAGGGAAACCACAACAGGCTAGTGTACCTTCTGGTCAACAACCAGAAGGAGGTAAGAACAAGCCACCCTTTCAGAGAGCATTTGGAGTATGATATGTCTGTAAGGCAACTGACCACATCAAAGGAGATCCAAAATGTAAGGGTAAACCTACAGGGATCAGCAAAGTCTCCTTAGACTTCACTCCTGAGGAGGAAGTCCAAATGGCTAGTGCTCACTTTGAGGTCTTTGCTGAAGAACCGTTGGGTCTTCAAGCAAGTGTAACAGTAGAGTCCATGGGTCTGGTTAGTAATCAGAATAGGAGTGTGTACAACTCCATACCAGAAAACGCTAAAGTTTATTATATGGACAGTGTTCTTGTCAATGGCCAGGATACTCCTGTCAGGCCAGACTCTGGGGCCAGCAGAACAGTAGTGGATGAAAGCTTTTTCAATCCTGAGGATGTTGCTAAGGCACCCAAAGGTCCCACTAAGATGTCTGGAGGCCCTGTCCAAATGGTTCCAATTCTACCAGCCCTCATTCAGTGTAATAACATGACTTGTAATACATGAGACACATTCACCAATGGCTCCCTGCATATTTTCCCCCTCAATGTATGGATACATTTTAGCATCAGTATAATCTCTACCAAGCAGCTGTCGAATACAATGTATTTTTGCTCCTTTATTAGCCAATTGTCCTGCATGAATGTGGTTTGTGACTCAACTGTGATGGACAAATAGCCCAAACTAGCCAAACTGAAGTCGAGGTCTTTGGTCAATTGCATTGAAGCTTCAGTCCCTGTTAGTTCAGCTTGTGTTATTTGCACACGAATTGGAGAAACCGTCAACATCAAATGTTTATTGGTTGGAACTATTTTTTGTGGCTGTAGATTGTGTCAAGTGGTCTGCAAGGAATTCCAGTGCATCTTCATTATATTCAGTTTAATCTTGTCGAGTTGTCACATGTCACCGTTAAATGTACCCTGTTGTTAAAATGTGCAGCATTTGGCATAAAGTGCTATATAAACTTAATAAATACAAATGCATGGTAGCAATGGTCCAAGGACACTTTGCTGGCTTCGCTGGTCACATTCAATTCAGTTTCAGGCCATTGGGCATAAGCATCACAAGTCTGCTTATTGACTGGCCCACCTGTGCCCCAAATAGTAGTTGCTCCATGGTGGAATCTGTTTGGCAAGCGACATCGTAGGTTTCATTTGTTGTCTGTGTCTTTATACTTCTTTTTCTTCTGGGCCTCCAGGAGATATGTTGTAAAAACATGTTCAATGTATAGCCCACGTACAGCTGATAGCACTTTAAATACAAAAACATGTTATCAAGAAAACACCAGCCCAAAACACTTCTAGAAAAAAAATTGTTTGTTACCCTTGTTTTCTTGATTTTCTGTGAAACCATGGTCTTCTCTTTAAAAACCGCACCAGAAAGCTGAAAAAAATGTTTTTATATGGTTTAAATCAAGCACATTTCATTTACATGCAGACAAACATATTTAAATATCTACAAACAAAACCAAATTGATTGAATAACAAAATTACAACATAACCATTTATTACAAATGCTATGTGATGTCCAATTGTATCCAATAGTAGTTTATGTTCACATCTGATCCATGTTCCTCCTCTTCTAATTCCACACCTTGCGTAAATTCCTTGAATAGAATATTCATTAAAAAAAAAGTCAATCGTATTGGAAATAAAATCTTTCATCGCACACAGCGCTTACACACATACCCTCGCAAACAGTGTATGTCAGAAGCCAAAATATACATTTCAAATTTCACCTGATAGCCATCCGAGATGGCAAGTGTACTTGATTAGAGATCACTGTGCAAAACATATTGATTGTAATGTTGCCCTCAAATATTTAGCAATGTATTCTGCATTGGGGATGAAGTGTAACATTAGAATTTAAATCATAAACGTTTTAAACACTGCACGTTTATATGCATGTCACTGTCTAATAGTATCCTATGGAGGATTCACTTTCTTTCGTTCAAGGGAACTATAAGTATGCATACCTCATACTCTGGATCAGCTGCAAAGGACGATGTAATTGTAGTCGAAGTACCAGCATCCCCCTGTAACACAGTACTTGTTTTAGTACGGATGAAAACAGTGAATTGGAACTGAAACAATCGGATGCAGACAATGGTACTTATAAAGAGAAACACATAAATGCCACCTAGTGTAAAAAAACAACAGGATACATAACCATTTTTATATTATTTGAAATTCCAAGCATAATACATTCTTGTCAATGTAAAGTGAAATAAAATTGCCAGATAGGCGCTTGAAGTTGTTGTTGACTCAGGAAAAGAAATGGATGCAGAATCTTGCTCCTTCATTTTCAGTGCATTGTCATAAAGTGGTACAAGGGAAATTAGATTTGCATTAGATATGTGGGAAGGTCAAACTGTCGAGAATATGAACTTCTGCATGTCTGTAGGGCTCACCATTGGTATACTGGACGTGTCGGTGGTTTCGTCACTTGCGAGGGTCTGTGCTTCCATCAGTATGCTCTCCTAAAAAAAATGGCATGTAAAGCAACCAATTATGAAAACATTATGCTTCTTTTGAAGGGCACTATGGAATTGTTTTCTATGGTCATAATTACTTCATTTGAGGCTCCATAAACCGGGGACAGAGGTATAGTAAATGTTGTATAGTTAAAATGTAATACAATCTGGTAAATATGCAAACTTTAGTAAGACACATTTACATCGAAAGCACCAATCTGTTCATAAAGTTACCTTTTCAGTACCCCAGCGCCTACATCTAATTTATCACCTGGGACTCACCTGAGGCAGCGTGTGCATCAATAGAGTTGGAATTGCATTTGGAAGCAATTTACGAAAAACTCTGGGTCGACGCTTTTTGTGTACTTCGTTTGGTCGTACATATCCTCTGTAAAGTGCAGGCTGCAGATGCAAAATTGATTGGCCCTCACGTTCTTGAAGACATTCTGTGATCTACTTTCAATCTCGTCCACCGCAAAACCACAATATCAAACCCATCTTCTTATTAATTCAATATTCCTCAGGACTGTGCCTTGACTTTTGACATGGCTCCTAGAAGGGCAACCGAAAACCATACAAGCAGGCATTCTTGAAAAATCTATAAGATCTGTATACAAGAATATAAAAAATTACAAAAGAATTGTACAATATACATGAGATTGATGGAATTATATCACAGATTTCTATGCAATGTTTGTTTTGGTCAAAGAAGTAAAACCTATTTAGTATAGTCAAATATACACAGGGATAAGTTTGATACAGAATTGATGGATATAACGCAAATCGTAACATGTTACTTGTCTGTTGAATGTACTTTCATGCATCAAAAGGAAACATGCTGATAGACATGGTCCAAAAAAGATGGGATTCTATTACAATGGACATTCATGAAATGTGCTATATATCAAGATCAAAACACTTTAAACATTAGACAATGGTAAAGTCATTGAGATGAATGAACATTACACTACTGGGAACATTCGTTTGAAATAGTTAGAAAATTTGAGATCAGAAATAGATGAATATAGAGAAGTTAATAGGTGACCTGCCCTTACCTTGACTAACAAACAATTACATTCAGCAAGGAGAGGAGCGAGTAGCAGGAGAACAGGTAGCACGATAAAGAGTTGCCTATCCAGTGCTCAGAGATGTTCTCTGGCAAAATATCAAGGGGTTTATAAAGGATTAGAAAAGTGGGTGTGTATGTGAATGTTTGACATGTTTCTGGTGGGGTCTGCAGGAGGGGAGCCTGGAGACACTGGGACTTGGGAGGCCATGTGAACAATGATCCCTGTGCGGAAGATACCTTTGAAGTGTACATGGTGTTTGGCACATTGGCCTTTTATATTGGAGGGGGGATGGATTGTTGCAGAGGAGGTGAGGGTAAAAGGGCACCAACCAGTCTTTCATGTCCCTCATAGACAAGTGAAGGTATCCTTGATTCACTGAAAAATTGAAACAACTATTCATTAAAGCTCATTTAAATTTTATTTTGTTGCTGATGTTGATAGCACAAATATACTAGAAATGGTATACTTTGGATTGCAGCACAGTGGGGGAAAATCCCCTGTGCTGTCTGCTATCACTGGGGAATTTGGCGCTAATGGCTCCAACGACACAGGCGGGTATTACTCGTCGAACGCGGAATCCAAGCCTCTCATAAAGCCACCATGTACATGAACGGAAGGCCACCAGCCTGTACCACCTGTGGAAGAGAAACATACATACTGTACCTAAATGAACGTGATAAGTGTACAAACCTTACTTGAAAATGCATCCTGTATCCTATGGCATAGTTGCTAGTACAAATGTTACTTCATGGATCAATCAACTTTGGGTTTGAAGTGTAGACACATTACAAAAGTGAACACCCATGCAATCCATAAGGTTTGGGGCACATAGAAATATTGTTTCTTAGTTGAACATGAAAGACGCATAAGACGAACACTCTAATTTTCCTAAAGCGCAAGAAATGTATTTAATTGGGAGACCACATTCATTCGGCAGTGATAGATCAAAGTTACAATATTATAGGAGACAAACCTGAAATGTTATTTCCCTCGGTAGTCAAAATGACACCACATCTAGAGTCCACCTACTCGTTACTTGGATTGCCAGGGCAAACTGTTGCGCGAAGTTTGTGCATAAGCGCCATCATAATCTTCAACATGCACCTTGTGAGGCAGGCTGCCTTGAAGTCATGCAGCTCAGTAACGCATAGCGGTGGTGTGTCTTCTTCCAATATGTAGGTCAAGCATCCAGAGTTTGGCATGACCTTGCACCGATTACAGGTACACCAGGTGGAAACGTCTTCCATGCGACTAGGCTCAGGATCCAGTGATTTGTCTTCCCAACTGTCGTCCGATGCCCCACTGTTTCCGCATCTTTCTCTATCAACTAACTCTGCCTCAGAATACTCGGGCTCATACAGGTAGGGCTGTATTGTTGCCATTATACGACAAAATTGAAATCAATAGTAATGCTAGTACAAGTATCTGCTCGCAAGGGGCTCCGTGCAATGAACACAGCAGAAATCAGTCACAGGCTATACAAATAAAGCCAGTGAAACAATTGAAAAGCAACTCTGATGTCTGATGAGAAGCGGTCTGTTTATACTTTTTGAGGAAAGAAGCGTCCTGCCATTTCCATGGAGACACGTCATTAGCTGGCGCACAGAGAACGTTGACACGAGACGTGCATTCGCTTTGTGAAATGGGCTGTACGCGTCTAGTGATATCAGCTTCAGGGGCGGGTGATATGATTTAGTGCCGTGAGGGCACTTGAACGTAGGGCGATACAGCAACGGATAAGATTGGCACAAGATAGCCATGCCCGCTTGTTCATTTCGCATGCGTAAAAGTGAGGAAAACTAAGGTAAGGTGCATAGGAAATGTTTTTACGATCGATCACAGTTTGCTTAAAACCACATGCCCGAACGCTCGGGACAATAACATTTGTGAGCGCACTATTCCTTTAATGTTGTTTTCTATGATTAGGTGCGGACGATTTGCAGCTGGAACACGATTAAATACTCAGAATTCCTTCTGACCACTGTTGCTGGAGTCTTATGGGAAAGCAGGGTGTGTAGTGACAAGCGCACACTGTAAGGTAGGAACACCGTTGTGGGTTACAATGCAGGCATAATCATGAATGCTTGACCCGGAGCTGGGAAGGCCGGGTGTTGTACGATATTCTGCATCCACATGGAGTGGATTTCAGCAATCTTCTGAGCCACGCTCACCCAGTAGCCCGCCCTCAGAGCTACTAAGTGGACGTGTCTTCAGGACTTTCACTCTGTCATGGGAAGCCAAATATCATACGATATTTGTAATATTAATGTGGCGTTAAGCCCCCGATCCAAGGGCTAAAATTGGAGGTAACGGCTTGGCAGCCCAAGTTAACGGGCAGAGTGAAGCGATGACCATTTGTGAGGGCTCTGGGCAGTTACCCCCATTACAGCACTTGGAACAGGGGCTTAAGGCCATTATCACTCTGGGCTTCCAAAGAGGTAACCATTTTACGAAGGAAAATTCTTTACAAAGATGGCCACCATGGAAAGGGAATGCAGGGCTCTGTATGATGCCCCTCTTCCCTTTCCATGGTGGCCTGCGGAAGGCAAGGGGAAGGTGTGAATGCGGCCGCGGCACCAGGTATCGCTGAAATAAGATAAATGGGGGGATGGGATTTTGAAGAAAAAGAAGTAAGGGGATGGAGGGTGGGGGGGAGAAGGCGACGAGTGGAGCCAGCCAGAAGGCGGCATGGAACGCGAGCTTGCACAGCGGTTCAAGCCTGCATTCCTAGCCATCTGATTGGCTGGCTCCCTTGCAAGGGTGCTAATGTTAAAGGACATTTATACAGCACACTATCACCACCAGAGGTGTCCCCTGGCGCTCTGGTGGGCCTGAAAGTTAAAAGGAAGGGTGGGTTAGTAGGGGATAGCGGGACAAAGGTAGAGCAAGAGTTTTGATGTCCTGTTGACAGCTTCAGTTCGGTTAACACTGTTCGCTGAGCATGGGTGCGGTTTGCGGATCGGTATACTCCCATGTGCTGTTGTGTGATATTTATGTTTGGTTTGTTTTGTTGTTGCATTGTAGTAAGGCGCATGCGGTTTGCTGTGCAAGGATGTGGTTTGGTTTGTTTAGCGTTTGAGAAGTGTATGCAGAGAGTTGAGGTTTTAGCTGTTGGGTTATTGTTTAATATATGGCATCCCATGTTAGAGTTTGGGAACTGGTGTTCGGCAATCTTCGAACACGCCTAAAGAAAATAAACTGATCCCTTCTCTGCTCGCTCTGTTTCTTTTTCCATACAGCTGTAACAGCACTATACCTTCAACCAACATAACATATTTGCCTCCTTTTCTCCTCTTGCCCTTCATTTCAACGTTCCTTACCGTCAGCTCCAATCTAGGCGTGCACAGCATCTCCCCAGTTTATCCCCTTACTCTCTCTGCCCCTTCTCCCAGAATCTCAACGCACTACCCCATCTCACATAATAGTTTTAAAAGAAGCTGGCAAGTATACTTCAACACAGGAATATCGTTTAGTGGTAGGGCATTTGACTGCTGATCAAGAGGTCCCTGGTTCAAATCCAGGTGTCTTCTTTAATTTTTCAATCATTCATATAAATCTTACATTCTCAGTTAATAAAAAAAAGTTCCTTTCTTCTCTGTGCAAAACTGACATCAGTGAATAGTCACCGCTCTGGAATATGCATGTTTAAAATATGAGCTTAGGTATTCGAAATTAAAATATATTTATTTACGGTTGGAAACTTGAAAGAAGAACAGATAGTGCCTACTTTTGTTTTTAATTATGGAGTTATAATTCCCCTAAATCCTCCCCCTCCCCAACCCATCAGAAGGAAAAAGTAACAACCATTTACAAACCAGTGTTGGGCCTTCAGAAAAGCGGAATTGTCCAGTCACAAATGCTAGGCTGTGTCATTTGTGCATGAGATCACAAGCAACCCCAAAACAATGCTCAAACTTGTTGGCCATAATCAGTGAAGTTCAGTCATAGGCCTAGAAAGTATGGGACGCACGTCTGAGCATACACTATGCGTCCTAGCTAGGTGTGTGCAATGCAAACCAAATGCACTCTGGCATGATTGGCTGCCTGACTGTCGAGCAAGGACAGCCACCCTGCTGGGTGAGTGGCAGCTAGGCTGGAATGAATGGGAGAAAACTGTTTAAAAGGTGAGTCTCTTGGCTTGGAAGGCAGAGCCGACCACTGGAACGAAAGAACCGAAGACGAACTGGAAGAGGACGGCTACTGCAACTCCTGGACTGTTTGTTTGCCTGGTGAAGCCCTGCTGCAGGTTCGAATCACCAAGTTCAGCTCGACAGAGAAGCCCTCCAAGGACGACTTCTCCCTTTGAGTTAGTGGTACCGATCAACTCGTAAGCCACCTATATACCATTCTCGGAGCTGGTTGCGTTTTCCTCAGAGTGCTGTAGGAAACCGAATAGCCAGGGAGAAGGACAGCAGTTTGTGTGCTTGACTGCAGCTACCGGAATCGAAGATTTGCCTTTGCCGGCTTTTTGACCAGACCCAGTGCAATTCAGGAGTCTCGCAATGTCCTCCCTCTTGTGCCCACGACTGAGGCTCAGGAACAGCGAGATCTGCAGGAACTGCCAGGAACAGATGTCTTCAGCTGCATCGTTTTCTTCATTGAAAGGTACTGTGAAAACCCGACCGAGAGTACTTACCTCTCACTGCGAACGTCCGTTAAACTTTGGCAACTTGCATGCCTAGTCAGCTTGTGAACCGACATATGAATCTTTCTTTTACAAACTACTTCTGAGAACTACTTTTCCGTTTAGCGTCCTGAACTGCTTTATCCTATACAAGACTTTAGTCCATTGCCTTTGGCCTTACCTATTGCATTGAATCAACTCCTCTGTTGAACTGAAACTATTTGCACTGTTTTAGAGTAACTGTAATATTTGTTTTAGTAACATATGCCTTATTTGCTCCTGCTTCAAATGCTCTGAATGCCATTTTGCTCCTCCTTCAAAGTAGTTTAAATGTCTCAGAACATGATCTTGTGAAGTAATGAAGTATATTTTTGTGTGATATAGATTGCCTCCTTCTAGTGAATGTTTTATAGATGACTGTGAAATAAATTAATAAGTGTTTTACCAAGAAACCTTGAGTATAAGAGTCTATTTCAATACTTGTATTTTATACCTCTGTGTAACACCCTTACATCTCACATTCCCTCTTGAGATAAGCCTGACTGCTCAGCAGCGCTACCACAAAACTGACTTACACCAAAGGTCCGTTTTGCTTACGCCTGCAGTCCTAGTTGTGTGCAGTGGTCCCAAAGGGTACCGCACGCAAACTTTGCCTAACACTCAGCCATAGGCCTAGAGAGTATGGGACGCACGTCTGAGCATACACTATGCGTCCTAGCTAGGTGTGAGCGATGTAAAACCACAAATACAGATACAATAATACACACTCTTCCTTAGGGAGACAAATTGCAACCAAAAAAGGATGTAAGGGAGGAGTTGGCAATAATAACCTCTGGCATATATCTGGGCAACCGACCATACACTATGTGATGTCCACGTGACAGGGGTCACTTGGACAAGCCAATAAAGTGAGGAGAAAAGCGTGTGAAGGGCAATTCCCACTCCAGTCCCAGCAGCAGCTGTGTCCTATGTCTCATTTAGCGCTGGCAGTCTGCACGGCGCAGCGCTCCAGCGCCAGCCATCACTCTGATGGCGATCAGTCCTGCTCTATACTTACAGCTGCACAAAGTGCGTTCCAGTTGTTGGATACTTCAAGACAGTACTCGCACACCAGGAAGTCAGCTGCAACACCCGCATTTAAATAGTGGATGCCGGAATAGAGACCTTACACAGCTGCCCAATGGCAGAAGGACTGGGTGTCATCCACTTCAACCTCGCAATCCAGTCTGAGAACATAGAGCACCTACTGGCGAAGCATAAAGAACTCTTCACAGGAATCGCCTGTCTCAAGGGCAGGTCAGTGAAACTTCACATCGACCCCATCATAGAACCACGAGCAGTGGGACACAGAAGAGTACTATTCCACATGACGGAAGCGGTGGAGGCTGAGCTCAGCAAGCTGGAAGACCTCAGAATCATTGAAAAGACCTTGGGGCCCAGCCCATGGGTATTACCAATGATAGTCACAGCCAAGCCAAAGCAAGCAAATGCAGTCCACATATGCATCGACATGCGGCTCCCAAACGCTGCGATAGGGAGAGAGAGACACATCCCGCCAACGATAGATGAATTGATGGTTGATCTGACCATTTTCAGCAAGCTTGATCTCCGATTAGGCTACCATCAGAACCGCCTGGCGAAGGAATCATGCTATATCACCATTTTTCCTCGCACCTGGGTCTCCGATGCTACCCCCCCTCAACTTCGGCATCTCATCAGCGGCCAAAGTCTTTCAACACGAGATACGGAAAGTCCTACAGGACCTGCCAGGAGTAACAAATGTCAGCGATGTTATCCTGGTCTGCGGCAAGTCAGACGAAGAACACACAGAACGTCTTGCAGCTACCATACAGCAACTAGAAGACTCAGGGCTCACACTGCACAAGGAGAAATGCGAATTTGGAAAACTCCCACTGAGCTTCTTCTGCTGTGTCTTCAATAAACATGGCGCGTCACCTGACCCAAGTAAAGTTGAAGACATCAAAAACATGAAAGCCCCAACCACGGCGACTGAAATACAAAGCTTTCTAGGCATGGCCACTTACTGTGGTCGCTTCATTCCAGACCTAGCCACCATTGCCTCCCCCCTGCGAGAACTCACAAAAGCCAAAACTCCCTGTCGATGGGGTGAGAAACAAGAACAAGCATTCAAGAAGATTAAAGACTCCCTCTCAAGTGGTGCCACAATGGCGTTTTTTAACACATCTGGCACATCAGAACTACTGGTAAATGCAAGCCCAGTTGGACTAGGGGCAGTGCCAACACAAAGAGACAAAGAAGGAACCGTCTTCCCCATCGCGTTTGTGAGCAGAGCGCTCACACCAACGGAGAGAAACTACGCTCACATCGAAAAAGAGGCGCTGGCGATGATCTGGGGGTGCAAACACTTCCACGTGTACATCCTAGGACACCCAGTTAAAGTGCTGACGGACCACAAGCCTCTAGCTTTCATCTTCAGAGGATCAGCACCACACTCCCCCACCAGGATCGAGTGCTGGCTACTCCAGCTACAACAATTTCATCTGGAGGTCCAATATCGAGCAAGAGCCGATAAAGTGGCTGACTTCCTGTCACGACACCTCCTTACCAGCCACTAACACTGAGCGTGAAGCCGCATAAAGAGACAGAGGAACACGTGTGCCAGGACATCGCGTGCGCCAGACCCAAGACCATGAGGATTGAGGAGATCCAAGTCGAGGCAGACAACGATCCATGCCTTCAACTCGCCAAAAAAGCAATCCTAACAGGAGAATGGAAGACATTCCTTATGGCAGTCGCACAAAAAGACACCTCCAGCACAAGAGCTAATATAGGAACTCTTTGGAATGCGGCACAAACCATCCATATCACTAGATGGCCTTGTCCTGAAAGGCCACCGGATCGTGCTACCTGCCTCCCTCCACGAGAGAGCCCTCAGACTGGCACAGGAAGGGCACCAGGGAATAGTCAAAACGCAAGCATTCCTCAAGTTCCGCATATGGCTACCCCATATGCAACGCAAAGTCATGGCGCTCGTTAAAGCATGCACCGCATATCCAGCCACACGCTGACCAGGGCCACCTGAACCTATGGAGTGTCCCCCTAGGAGCAACCGCTGGTGGGACACCATAAGTATTGACTTCTGCACGTTTGCAAACAAAACCTACCTCCTCGTGGCCATCGATGAACACACCAGATACCCGGAGGTCGAACCAGTCGCCTTAACAGACGCAACATCAGTTACCACTGCCCTAGAAAAGATGTTTGCGACGCACGGCATCACATCCTCGATCACTACTGCATGAAAATTAGTCTTGGTCCTGCCACCAATGTGATCAGTCTTACCCAAACTGCTAGACCACACGGCATGCCTGTCAGTAGTGGAAATGTAAAACATGTAAAGGGGGATCTCACAAGGGCAAGGGTGGGAGCAGGGTTTGGAGAGGGGGCGGAATTCTGAGGGTATGGAGTTTAGAGGAGGTGGAGCTGGCAGTTGAACTCCACTCAAAGGAAATGTTCAAAATAAAAGTTTTTAAATTGTGCAATTTCTTTCATGCTGTTTCTTTCCAAACTCCACACAGTACATCAATTCCACTTGAAATCACTTCCATGGCAGTGGTGCACCCAAAATACTGCTGCTAATGCAGTGATTTTGAGTACATTAAGGGATCCATAGACCCGCTTTACAGCAGAAGACACCTGGGTAGCTCAGCAGGTTAAGTGACCGCTGCTGAGAAGTTATATATTAACATCTTGTTGTTAATCATATGACTTTGTGCAATACCTTATAAAAAAAGTGCTATAAAATGTTTTTGGCCAGGGGATTGGTTGGGCTTGTCGGTTGCTTATATTCAGGGCAGAGGTGGGGGCATTTCTGACCCTGTAGTGAAAATCAAACGTTGGCAGCCATGAACCCACAGTTTTAGTTCCTAATAACTGCTGTCAGCACAACAGAAGCATGTATTTGTGATTAAGCAGTTTGACAAGCATATAGCATCTTTATAAATATAACATGTGATAAAAGACAGAGGAAGGGGCACATAAATGACAGGGTATTTGTGTGGTAGTCTGCCAAAATAAGAAACAATTTTCAAAGAAAACTATTGAATGCAAGTTAAAGCAGCATTTTTGAGTTTGGAAATTTCTTTTTTTTTTCTTCTATGAAAGTTTAAGGTGCACATTTGGAAAACAATACTGTGCCCTGCATGTAGGAAGCCTTCTTTCAACAGTGATGGCCCCCACCCCAGTGATAGTCATGGCCCCTTGATTCCCGTTGTGTCCCTTTCAGGTCAGAGGAAAGCACACAGGCTGAGAGAATGGGACCTGCAAACGCACGAATGACGGCTGGGGAAAGGAGCACAGAGCAGATTAGATCACCAATCCCCAACCTCGGCAAAGCTGGGGTCTCGGGAAAGCAGAGCCAGGGCTGCGCAGGGTGGATCCGGGGAGACATATGATGCTGGTGTTGTATGATATTCCGTATCCCCAAGGCAGAATGATGGAGTGGCGTTCGGCAATCTTCGCAGCCACGCCCTCCCAGTAGCCCACCCTAGTAGCTACCAGGTGGGCATGTAATGATATATGATATGATATGGTATTTATAACGCGCCTATACACAAGTGTTTGAAGGCGTGACAAAGCAAGGGAGGGGAACAAAGGGAGGACGGACAGCAATCCTACTAGGCCAGTGTCATTCAGATCGCGCAAGTGCATGGGAAGGGGGCAGGGACAGTGCAGTACATTGGAAAGATAATAACAATAAGTAAGTAGCTGCCAGCATTTGGCAAGTGCATGGATAAGTGCAGACAACAGGTGTCAAGGGCTGGGAGCGGGACTGTAGGGATAACGAAACAGTCCCCAAGTGCGGGGGTTGCCAGGTGGGCAGTGCAGGTGGTGCCGAGATCAGAGGGTGTCAAGGTAGCAAGTGCAGTTCTAGTTCCAGTTAGGGGGTCAGCAGAGGAGAGGAGGAGAAAAAGAAGAAACAAAGAGAAAGGTTTTGAGGTGCTTCCAGAACCAGAGATGGTTCTCCTCAAGTTTAAGGGAGGCAGGGAGGCTGTTCCAGAGGGAGGCACCAGCTGAGGAAAGAGATCAACCACCAACTTGTTGCTTGGAGAAGCGACTGACCCTGAGGGAGTTGGAGGCGGATGAGAAGGAAGGTATTTAGGAACAGAGAGCTGAAGGTATTGAGGTTCCAAGCCCCAGAAGGCATGTGGACGATGCAAAGGCTTTTGAACTTACTCCTCGCAGCCACTGGGAGCCAGTGCAGAGATTTCAGTCCTGGAGAGTTATGATCACTGGGCTTGAGGCCAAGGACAAGTCTTGCAGTCCTGTTGTGGATAGGTTGCAGAGGGCGGAGGGTAGAAGCAGGCAGATTTAGAAAGAGGCTGTATTAATAGTCCAGCCTAGAGAGAACCAGAGTTCTGGAGAGAGTGAGCTTCTGGGGGAAGGAGAGGAAAGGAAGAATACCTCTCAGGAGGTGCAGCTGGTTGTGTGGCTTTTTAGAAATGTCAGATATGTGAGGGGAGAAGGTTTAAGGGCTTTCATGAGAAGCCGAATATCATACCATATTGTATCATATATGGCCTCCCAGGGTAGTGTGGGAACTGGTGTTTGGAAATCTTGGAACACAACTAAAGTAAATAAACCGATTCTGCTTATTCTGCCCATGCCATCTCTCCAAAAAACACATCGAATGCGGGACCAGTACATTCAAAAGGTGAAAATTAAACTTCCAGTCCCTGGGTGTAAATATTACTGTGTAATATTTTGTATACTGCAGAAGTGCATATTCAAGAAGTGGCATCTTGTTATGTGTTACACGTTCTGCCAGTGTTGGTTTTACATATCGAATGCAGGACCTATTCATTCAAAAGGTGAAAATTAAACCAGCATGCAACGCCACTCCATCATTCTGCCATGGGGATGCAGAATGTCATGCAACAACTGTTTAAAATCTTTGGCCAGTGTATTTGGCGCGCATTGTTAACGAAGCAAAGTGTGATGCTTGGGTGACAGCCCATTTTGGGGCGTTAGCCCATTTTTGAGTGCACGGCTGCGTTTCTAACCCAAGTTCCACAATGTGAATCCAGACACTTAGCCACAAGGCCACAGGAATAGCATATTATATAGCACTACATTTTCTCATATTTACATTCTGCTATACAGGATTTGTTTTGTTACACATTCTTAAACATAAAAGGTGTGCACTTTTTATACTTAGCAATGCTATAGGAAAATCTGTTGTCAGATGGAAAAGACAAATTGAATGAAATGTGCACATTTCGCCTTAGCATATGTTCACTTCTTGTGATGTCACTTCCCATTGTGTACGTCAGAGTCCCACTGCCCCCTTTCAGGACTTGAGCCCTGAGTACAGCTCAAACAGCTGATTTGGACCACACATAGTGTTGCCTCTTACAAGGCCTGAAAGGAGGACACGCATGGAGGGATTTCTCAACTCGTCTTTATTTCACTTTCACCAATAGTAACTGGCGCTTCTCGCGCCTTACCCAGAACTCCCTTCGTTCCCCAACTCCCTGTTATAAACTCCGCCTCTCCAACGGCGGGGGCTAAACAAGTTAACCCATTGGTGCCCAGCAACACCACCCCTGAACAATAGGTCCAAACATCAACTCAACGTTCTTCAACAAGCCTCATAGGTCTCTTGATGGTTCGCCGTGGTCTCTCGTCTTGGGCAACTGGCCCTGACGTTCCCTGAGTTCCTGCTTCATGGCTTGTCCCTCCAGGATCTCCTACCGGAGGGGTCCACAGGTCGTCTCACGGCTCTCGCGGTTCTGGGGAACACAGTCTCTGAGGTAGCTCCGTTCCCTCTCGTCTGACATAGTGTCTGAATTGCTGACAGTTCCTGGTGACAGCTCTGTTTTGATCTTCGGCTGTCACCATTGTACCTTTCACTGCGGTTACCCTCATGGGACTTCGTCCAGCCGCGGATCTGTCTTTCTGGGCGTTGGCTGTTGGACGAGAACTTCATCTCCTATGTGGAAGTCTTTTGTCACCGCGTGGCGGCGAGTGTCAGTGTCTTGTCTCGCTCTGTCTTTGGCTTCTGCATCCCTTTGTAGTATGTCCATGTCCAGCCGTTCATCGCTTGACAGGTTGCGTGGTATGTGGGTTCGCACTTCGTAGCGGAGCATGAGCTCGGCAGGTGTCTTGTTCGTGGCTCCATGGGGTGTGTTTCTATAGTCTCGTAGGAGTCGACATAGTGCCTGGTGGGGATTGACTGCTTCGACCCTGGCCCTCTGTATCTTCTTTTTAATTGACGCCATGAAGCGTTCTGCCATTCCGTTCGCTTGCGGGTGACGGGGGGTTATCTTCATGTGTGTGAAACCCAGATGCTTCGCCAGTGCCCCGAAGTCGTGGCCACAGAACGGTGGTCCATTGTCGGACTTGACTGTTTTGGGGATTCCCCACTCGCTGAATACTTCCTCCAGTGCCGCTGCTACTTGGGGGAACGCTGTGGTGGTAACCAGTTTGACAATCGGAAATCTGGAATGTTCGTCTATTAGCAGCAGGAGATAATCACCCGCTTCCGTGGGCCCATAAAAGTCCATGGCTACTCGCTCCCACGGGCGATCAGGTATCTGCGCGTGCTGTAGTGGTGGTGGGTTTTCAGCCGTGGCTGTGCACTGGCAGGCATGGCAGTTCTTCACCCATTCCTCTACTGCTGCATCTAAGAAAGGGAACCAAACGTGGCACCTTAGCTGTTTTTTGGTGTTTTCGGCCCCACTGTGTCCCTCATGGGCCGTTCGGACAACTTCGCTCCTTAGTGTGGCAGGGATGACAATCCTGCACCCTCTGAGAAGAATGTTGTTGTCCTTGACAGCCAGTTCCTTGTGCTCCCTAGCCAGTCTTTCGATCTCCTGCCTGCTCACTCCCGGGTGTGCCAGCATTGCTCTGTGATGGTCTTTCCACTTGTTGGTCAACGTGAGGCTGATAGCAAGGGCTGTCGTAGGGTCAGCAGCTGATGTGGTGGCGACCATCTCAAGGGTTAGGGCCGGAGGTAGCGAGTTGGATGCTACGTACTGCACATAGGCGACATCGCCTTTCCGGGTCAATGGAGATCCGACTGTATGTCGCAACAGATAGTCAGCGGGGTTGAGGTCACCCCTGGGACGATGTATAATGTCATAGTTGTATTCCTGTAGACGGATGCCCCACCGCTCAATCATCGGGGGCATCTTGGTGTGCGGGTTCCCGAACAACGACAACAACGCCTGGTGGTCAGTGATCAACGTGAACCGTTTCCCAATGAGGAAGTTGTGAAAATGCTCACATGCCCAGACCGCTGCCAAACTCTCCTTCTCCGCCTGGGAATAGGCCAGTTCTGGGGTTGACAATGCCCTGCTTGCATAAGCAACCACGTGTCTGGGGTTGATGTCTTCACCGCTGGTTTGGGCTAAAATGGCACCAAGGCCAACCGGGCTCGCGTCAACCACCACTTCTGTGTGCCATGAGGGATTGAAATAGGCAAGGCGGTGGGCTTCTGTTAGGGCGTGTTTGATGCTGGTAAAAGCCTGGCGGCATGCGGGGGTTCACTCAAAGGTTGAGTCTTTTTGCAGTAGCTTCCTCAACGGGTCGGTGAGAGAGGCGTAGTGGGGTATGTACCTCGCACAGTATCCCGCCATGCCGAGGAAGGAGCGAACATCCGCAACCTGCTGTGGTTAGCCGAGGTTGGTGATTGTGTCGACCTTGTCGGGATCTGGCATCATCCCTTCACTGGAGAAGATGTGTCCAAAGAATTTTAGTTTTGTCTTGCTGAATCGGCATTTGGGGATGTTGAGTGTGAGGCCCGCCTCCGGAAGCGCTGCACAAGTGGCGTGTAGTGCTTTGTCGTGGGACTCTTTTGAAGACCCAAAAACGAGGATGTCGTTGCTGTAGTTCAGCGTGCCTCTAATGGGCCTGATGACCTGGCGTATGGCTTCCTGGAAAATCTCTGCGGCGGACAAGATGCCAAAGTTCAGTCTCTGGTATCTGAAGAGTCTGTCGTGCGTCGCAAATGTTGTGATGGGCCTGGAGTCAGGATGCAGCTCCAGCTGGTGTTAGCCTTGGATTAGGTCGAGCTTGGAGAACATCCAGGCATTGTTAAATTGCACAATCATGTCCTCAATGCACGGGCCCGGATGCCTCTCCCGTTGGATGGCGGTGTTCGCCACCCTCATGTCCACACACAACCGGATCTTGCCTCCTTCCTTGGGCACGACCACAAGAGGGGATACCCATGGCGTTGGGCCCGTTGCCGGTTCGATGATACCATCGGAAAGCAGTTGTTGGAGGGCTTCTGACACTGCCGCTTGCATGTGAAAACCAACTCTTCTGGGGTGTTGTGGCACCGGTCTCACTGAGGGGTCGATGTGGAGTCTGATGGGAGGGGCTTTGAGTTTACCCAGCCCTGTGCATAGGTTGGGGAATGTTCTTGTGATGTCGCCTTGTGTGATGAGGTTCTGGGATTGGTAGCATGCTATAGTGCCGACAGAGTCTTTCGGATTCAGTCTGTTCTAAGTTGCGGTAATGGTGTCTCCCGCCTTCACGTGTATCTCAATCAGTCCCAGGCGGGATGCCGTATGATAGCTGAGCAGGCATCGGCTTCTGGCAAGTGAGCGGATGATGTGAATGGTTGTGTCCACTTGCCGACCATTCAAGAGGAGCCGTTGTGTGAAATGCCCCACTGTCTGCAGGAGGATGGCAGCTCCCCATTGAAAGATTCTCGAGTGTGATGGTTCGAGCGTCGGCGGGTTTGGTATTTTAGCGTAGTCCTGTTCGCCCATGATATTAACAGTAGCGCCTGAGTCGACCATGAATTGGAATTGGCAGTTCCCTTATTTTGATCGGGATTTTGGCGGCTTCTCTGGCCTCTTCATTGTCAAGTATAAGATTGACGTATTCGTCCTGGTCGAAATGATCATATGACGTGTTGTATGCTGCTTCCGGCTCGTCGTGGTAGAATGTTTCAGGCCTATATTCTGCTGGTGGGTAGTCATAGTCATCCGTGAAATATCTGGTTTGGTCTGCCTGGTCTAGCTGTGGTGGGTACCCTTGTGCTTGGTACTCGTCAATGGCTCTGACGTATCGTCTCTGTCCTTGTCCTTGCTGGTAGTATCTGGGTTGATTGTATTGTGGGGACAACGAGTGGAGGGGCGTGCTGGCGGGCACATGGGGGCGCATTGGAGGAAATGGTATGCCTTCTCTACATACAGAGTGAATATGTCCCTCTCTTCCGCAGTTTGTGCATCGTTGTGATAGAGCTGGGCATGACCCGGAGTGTGGGAAAGACATCCCACAGCGGTAGCATTGTCTCTGTTGGCGTGGAACCTGCGCAGCTTGTGCTCTGTATGGTTGCGACCCTCTGCCGCCTTGACGAGGGGGCTGAATGGCTGCGACGAGTTCATTGGTGTCTTGTTTGGGGTTGCCTGTGTTGCTCATGGATGAGGCTTGGGCATCAACCCTCTCATGTATGAGAGCAAGCTCGCTGACATCTGGGATGGTGAGGGGTTTTTTCAGTAGCTGTTTCTTGAGTGCGGGGGACAGGCACCCTTCTATGACCCTCAGCCTTATCGCTTCTTCTAGATAAAATGCGTCGAACTGGCAGTTTGCTCCCTTCACTCTCAAACGGGTTATGAATTCATCGACTGTCTCGTGGCAATTGAGTGCATTTGTTAAATAGATATCGCTCGTAGTCGCGGTTGACTTCGATGATGAGGAGTTTGTCTAGAGCCCCAATCAGGTTTGTGAATGTGGTTTGTTGAGCTGTGGGGATCGTGTTCACAACTGTCTTTATCTCCCCCCCACCAGATTGAGGAAGATGTCCCTGATATTGGGGGAGTCACCATCACCAGACCCCCGCACGTAGTGCTGAAAATCTTCCATCCAGTCAGTCCATCTCGGCCCCTTGGTGGCTTGGGGCGCCATGGTGAATGGCGGGGGTAACCGCAGCTGTATTGGTTTCGTCTCGCGGGCCAGTTGGGGGGATCCAGGATTGGACAAAGGGTGGCTCATGTTGCTGGGCGGTAGGAGCCGCGGGCGTACAGTCAGTCCAAATGCCGCCTCAAATACTCTGGGCCGGAGTGGCGACCGCGCCGCAGACGATGGCGTTCGCTGGTGTAGGCCTAACACGCAGGTGAGCGTGGACTTGCACTCACTTGAGAGACCGGTGACAAGGATGGGCCCTTAGGAGAAAGGAGGCCGCAGGCGCAGCCAGAGGGCGTGGGTGGGAATCACTGGCACGAGTCGCTGGGGCGGACCTGGCAGACTGCCAGGACCAAATGCGCACTTCCCAGTGCTCGCGCAGCTGTCTGGCACGCCGTCCCAGGCGTGACGATGGAGGAGGAGAGGAGTTCCGCGTGTAAGCAAACGCCCACGCGCTTGCGGCGGATTGCCGTTACTCGTACTGGAGGAGGAGGAGTAGGAGGAGACTCGGCGGACATCCGAGAGAGGATAAGGCGGATTGCCAAGGAGGACTCTGTTGTGCGCACGGACAGCCTTCGTCGCCAGTGTTGCCTCTTACAAGGCCTGAAAGGAGGACACGCACACAGAGGGATTTCTCAACACGTCTTTATTTCACTTTCACCAACAGTAACTGGCGCTTCTCGCGCCTTACCCAGAACTCCCTTTGTTCCCCAACTCCCCATTATATACTCCGCCTTTCCAACGGCGGGGGCTAAACAAGTTAACTCATTGGTGCCCGGCAACACATAGAGCCACATGAATTTCCCACAAATAAAAAGTGCAATAGTGTCAATGATTTTAAGTACATTTTTGCATTGACAACGTTTTTTAAAGAAACGTTGCCTTAATAGTGGCTGTAGGTGGTTGAATAAGGCAGAAGGGGAGCCTTTTTAGTAACTAAGGCGAGAGCATATATGCTGGAACTGTACGTTTGATATTCTTTCCTTTCTAAATGTTGGCTACTTTAAAAAAAGAAAATCACTTTTATTCATTTCGTCCCCATTTGTCTCTCCCTGTTTCTATTCTCCTCCTCCTCCCTTCCCTCTTCGTTTCTCTCCCTTTTTGTTTTCTCCTTTCTTTCTGTGTGATTTTTCAGTGTAAAATGTTCGATACAAATGTAAGTTTGTAATAAACTGTATACATAAAAAAAATTTAAAAACAAAAAACATTTGCACATTTTGCCTTAGCATATGTTAACTTTTTTGGAGGTCACTTTCCATTGCATACGTTAGAGTCCCCCATTTTCTTAGGACTTGAGAGCTGCGTACAGCTCACACTGAGCTGCGTACAGCTCATTCTTCTGATTTGGACCACATATAGTGCTATATAAAGTGCCCATATTTTTGCTCTGTCTCGTCAGTGCTTTTCTTTGTGCACCTGCATGTGATTTCACAATATCACATAAGTGCTTACAGTGGTGGCTCCTTGCATGCAATATTACATTTAATGTAAAATAATCCTGACAGTCACTCCTCCCACACTTTACACCTTGGGGCTCATGCTTCACTGTGTATTGGTATTAAGTATCTGCACTGCAACCATCACCACTGTAGCGGTCCTTTTGTGCCAAATATTTCTGTAAAATGACAAATCGCCCCTCCCCAGGAAAACCAGAAGCAGTACATGCATGATTTAGCCCCTCACACATACCCATGGTAATTCACACCACGCCCATCTTTCTGTGGTTTATTCACAGTAAGTCAAGAGGTCTTACTGTTTTATATTTACTCTGGCCCCTCCATTAATGTATATGCACCATCTAGGCTCCCCCTAGTCACCCCCATACCTTTTTAATGCAGGGATGCAAGATACCATGGCCTGAACACACCCGTGATAATTTCAAACCCCTGACCCCCTGGGTGTAATTCGCAGCAACACAAGTGGTCATCCTGTTTTATATTTACTCAGGTCCCAACCAATGTATATGCACCATCTAGCCACACCCTGGATACTCCAATACCTTTTGGTTGCGGGGATGCAAGATGCAAATACTCATGGTAATTCCCATCCCCTCTGTCTCTGTGATTAACTCACAGTAAGGCAAGTGGTCATCCTGTTTTATATTTACTCAGGTCCCAACCAATGTATATGCACCATCTAGCCACACCCTGGATACTCCAATACCTTTTGGTTGCGGGGATGCAAGATGCAAATACTCATGGTAATTCCCATCCCCTCTGTCTCTGTGATTAACTCACAGTAAGGCAAGTGGTCATCCTGTTTTATATTTGCTGCAGTCCCAACAGATCTTCGATGATGAGGAGGATATGCACCATCTATCGGCTCCCTGGACTCCCAAAACATTTTGGTTGTGTGGATGCAAGATATCATGGCCTGCGCACCCTCATGGTAATTTGCACCCCTTCTATATTTGGGGTGAATACGCAGCAAGGCAAGTAGTCTCCCTGTTTTATATTCACTCTGGTCCCAACGTAAATACATGCACCTTAGTGTCCCGCCCTGGGCTCCCCATTCATATTTATTGTAGGGGTGCAAGACATAATTTCCTGAACACACCCATCCCCTGTCTCCCTCTATATAATTCTCAGTAACAGAAGTGGTCATCCTGTATTATATTTGCTCTGGTCCCAATAGATGTATATGCACCATCTACCCCTCACTGGACACTACAACACTTTTGGATTGTGGAGGCGCAGGATATGATGGCCGGAACACACCAATAGTAATTTGCACCCACTGTTTCTCTGGGCATAATTTACACCAGCACAAGTGGTCATCCTGTTATATAATTACTGTGGTCGCAACTGATACATCGTTACCATCTAGCCCCTCCCTGGATACCCCATACCTTTTGATTGGGGTGGTGGAAGATGTCATGGCCAGAACACACCTATGGTAATTCACATCCCCTGCCTCACTGGGGTTTATTCACACAAGTGGTCATCCTGCTTCAGATTGACTCTGCTCCCGACCAATGTATATGCACCATCTAGAACCTCCCTGACTGTCCCCATACCTTTTGATTGTGGGGGTGCAAGATATCATGGCCTGAAAAGCGGTGTTGAGGAGGTTGCAGGATTATCAATTGTTTGCAAAACTGGAAAAATGTGAATTCCACACTACCAGAGTGGAATTTCTAGCATTCCTTTTGACACTTACTGGGGTGGTCATGGATGACATGAAGGTTCAGGCGGTAACCCAGTGGCCATCGCCCAGTGTGTGAAGGACATTCAGTCATTCCTAGGTTTTGCAAACTTCTACCGCAGGTTCATTGAAGACTTCTCAGCTACTATTACACCCATTACGAGATTATTAAGAAAGGCAAGCAAATTTGAGTGGGACACGGAGGCTGAGGAAGCATTTAAGAAGTTAATGGGGACCGTTTTATGACCTTCATGGATGAATTAATGGAGAAATTGGAAGGAACATGTCTCTATTGTTGTTGAAAACCATGAGTGAATAATAGTAATGTTGATAATATCATGACTGTGTTAAGTGTATTGTTCATGCCTAAATTTTACAAATATTTTTCAGCCAGGCTGACCTTTGACATGCTGCCATATGGATTTCATCTGTTTGACATGACAAG
This sequence comes from Ambystoma mexicanum, assembly GCF_040938575.1. Lineage (NCBI taxonomy): Eukaryota > Metazoa > Chordata > Amphibia > Caudata > Ambystomatidae > Ambystoma > Ambystoma mexicanum. Next base: position 234,088,468 of record NC_090921.1, read on the forward strand.
CAGTCGTGGCCGACGGTTTCCCCGCGCAGGTTCGAATCCCGCCAACCACAGATTTAACTTTTTGATGACATTTCCATTTTGCACTACAAACCAATAAGATATTTACAAAGACAACAATAGAAATTAATCTTAATGCAACGCAATCATAAGGGGCGTATTATGTTTGGCTTTGGGGCTTCAATGGCGTCTTATGTTTTCTGACCGTGACAACGTTTTCATGAATGAAAACCAGCCCATTCGAACGAGTGCGTGAAACGCCAAAATTAACATATAAGGCGCTTCTGTTACAGAAGTAAGGGGGGGCTGGGTTAGTTCCTATGATGAGAGGGAGCCGCAAAGAGACACTGAGAAGGCAGCCAATGCCGCGCGACCAGCACAGGAGGATGCTGAGATGTACAGGTTCTTATGCAGACACTGGAGTAAGCAGCCTCACTAAGAGGGACATGGCGAAGGCAGCGGCTCCAAAAATAACTTTCCTGAATGAACTTCTTCAATGTTTTTTAGACAGCTGTGTTCCTCTGCACTCACATTACGAAAGTGCAGAGCTTTCGGTCAATATCTTTAAAAATAAATATCTCGTGATATACTTCCAGCTCACATGGGCAACAACTCTACGTTTTGCACTGTATTCAGTAGAGGTGGCGCCATCACAAAAAGCAGAGCATGTGGCGCTGTGGCTTAGATGGTTAAAGCGCCTGTCTAGTAAACAGGAGATCCTGAGTTCGAATCTCAGCAGTGCCTGCTTCTTTTTTTTTTAAGCCCTCTATCGTGCACACTGAAGAAAAGGCATTTTGCAACTAAGCATGATCGATGCTGGACAAGGACCAATTACTCCTTTTAGTTAAATGCTTTAATTAAGAGGTGTATTTGATCATAAAATACTTCTGGGGAATCAGCTTCTAAGAGGAAACTCTAGAATGCACCCCCATACAGCAACATCTGCCCCAAATAAAATTGCCTTATTTTGAATTGACTGTAGTTCAACTATCGAAACGGTAACTAAGATCCTCAGGCCGACCCACACGTTTGGAAGCCAGTAAAATTTTTTGTATGGTGAGCAGTTTTTACAAAGAAAATATGTTCACTATCCGAAAGCCATGATGTAAGGCTTACAATACCACACTACAGTCTAGTAAGAGGCTAACTGAATCACTTATTTGGCAGATTATATGGTCCAATGAGAGCAAAGGATTTCCCATGGATCACACACTTTGGTTAAATGGTGATGCCAGGATTTGACTCCCGTCTTCACTTTATGCACTTTACCATATACCTTCTCAACTCAAGTTGATGGTGGTCACTTTTTAAAGGGATCCTACAACACCACCTCTGGGTTTTACAACTGAAGTATGGTGATTGAAAGACACAGAAGAACAAGCACATGCATACTATGATCACCTGATTGTAGCCATTATTTTATACAGCAAGGCACCTGTTTAGCTGTGTCTTAGTTGTTATCCTGCACAATTCAGACTTTGTAAGGTACATCCTACTAATATTAGTCACTCCCAAGAACCTACTCACTGCTGTACCTGTAGACATCTAGATCACATCACTTTCATTTTAAATCCTCCGATGGAACATAAATGGCCCAACATGTATTGCACAGACCTTGTATCACCCAGTTTCTCTGTTTCATTCTATTTGCTGAAAAGGCAAAGCACAATAAATAAAAACATAAGTAAATAAAAACAGGAATAGAGCTTCACCAGCCTTAGCTCAGAACTTTGTCTTTGAACTCTGGCTGGGAACAGCTCATCCTGCTCCCACAAAGCACATGTGCCAGCAGGTCACTGTTCACTCTGCCTGCCACAAGAAAGGATCCTGAGAGAAAAAGGCAATTCCGTGCTCTTAAAACATTGTGCATGTCATGAGAATTGGTATAGCAGAATGAAGTCAGATCGCACACAGACCACTTTTGTTTGATTTATTATAGTGACACATAGGCCCATCCTAATTTATACAGCTTTTTAATCGAGCAACATATAGTCACAGTATGCCATGTTGATATACAAAGGTCTAAAAAAATACATATTTTCTGACTGAGTTACACCCATGGAATTGACCCTTTCGATTCAATACTGACAGAATAAGTTACTCGCGTAGTAATTACGTTACTCCTCGTCCATAGTGTCCATTGCTCCATACTTCTGGGAAATTCCATCCTATAGGGATGGAACCAGAGCATTTTTTGCTGAACTAAAATATTGTCCTTTTTTTGTTTTTACGTGAAGGCAGGTGCATGCATGGCCACTTCCGTGTATCCCTATGCCCCACTCTTAGCTTCATCCCACAGTCCTATTCAAATCCTGAGCTTGGTCCCTGACTCACGGCTAAGCCGGTTTTTGGGGGGAAGATGGGCAGGCATCTGGAGGAAAGGGGTCTATGGACTAGGAGTACAGTAGTCACTATGATGAGCAACCTTTTCTTATTCCTATCTCCTGTCCCCTTTCCTCCATACTTTTGGGAGTTTGCCAAGCACTGAGTTACGTGGGTATGGATGGTCATTACACTCGGTTTAGTTAAATAGGTTTTGAGGACTGATAGTCCAAACTGAGCATCAGACCTCAAGCTCATATCCAATCAATCATGTCTCAAGAATTCCAATGGAATAGCCTACGTTCTGGCACATGTGATTCAAAGAACATGTCTTTGAAAAGTGACCAAAGGTGCTTTGGCTCTCACATGGTAAGCATGGAGCACTTTATTTTGCTTTAATGGCTGGATCGAGTAGTTTGCCAATATACATGAGATGATCCATCTCAATATGATGGCCTAGGATACCTGTGAGCCCTTGTTGTAGTTTCCGAACATCATAAAAGGTAAAGAGTGTGAACTCTTTTTCTCTAACCAGATAGAATGTTAGGGCCCTTTTCACTTCCAGACAGGGAAGGGCTCTTCCTGTCTTCGAAGATAAGTGAGGAAAGAAAACCAGGCAAGTAATGTCTTGATTAAAATGGAAATCTTAAATTACTTTGGGCAAAAAGGATGGGTAGTAGTGTAAGAATATTTGAGTTATTATGCGTTTATATACTAGGCTCATGCTGGTGTGACATACTAATCTCGCATCCCCATTTATATAACCCCACCCCACAATTCTTGGCAACGAAATAACCAGTCTAATTCTCAAAACTCAAAATGTATTGTATTATTTGTAAGTTGGTTTCCAGCTTTACATCATTGCTATCACCAGCGTTATAGCAAAACCAATAATCAACCAAAAACGAAATAACCTGCCCATGTGAATTTTAGGATATTTTAATCGGCCGACGTCTAAGTGACAATTTAGGCGTGCACAATGTTAATTTATTTATTGAAGCTCTTTTTATGTACTTTAGAAATGCCAGTTTAATAGCACTGATTTACTACAGCCTAACCTCTCCTTTCGGGACAAGAGAAACACAGGTTTGCGCAGAAGGTCTATTTATTATTGAAAGAAATAAATAGATTAATTTAAATACAAACACTGTATACATCTTTGAAATCCCAGTGTCAATGGTTACCACATTGAAGACTGATCAATAAGCTGGGCAATTCAACTGTCAATGCTACAGATAGTGGACTATAGACTTTTGTAAATGCACACCTCACCAAATGTACATTTGGTCTACCCTAAGCACACAATCACAACGAATCAAAAAGTGTATGAGGGTCAGGATAAAGCTTTCATTTGATAAATACAAATTAAATCAGAACATCCATGCCTATATAATTCTATTTATTTGGAATAAACACCCCCTCTCTACCCAACAGACATGTGAGCATCTCAAACAGCAATCTAGTAAACTCAATTTATAAACAGACTACTTGATATTCCCACCTGCAAATAAATAGTTTATACCAAAAGAAAAATGGATGTTAACATTTATGTTTACTAGATTACCTTTAATGGTGTTTCTATTGTATTAATGTGCACAAGTGTACATTTGTCATTTTCAATGGCCTACTTAAAGGTGGGTAAATTGGTAGTAGTTAATAACCCTTTCCTCTTTGTCTTGAGTGGTTCATCACTAGTAACAGGACCCTGCTTGCTGGTGTAACCAGGAAATCACTTCCATTGCATTCTTTTTCGAGGCATGTACAAAGTTAGATATTATTTTGGCTTCTATTCTACGATTGGCATTCCACAGAGGAGGAGTCAGGTATCTCGCAATCATTGTACCTATCTGATCAAATCTATAATTCCAAGTGCACATACGAAATATGTATTATTCCTATGTAACATACCGGGGGTCCGCAGTCCAAATCCCTGGGCAAACTGGCACTGGACTTATGGGGCTGGGCCGAATCGAACCTCTTGATACTATCGCCCATACAGATCAGAGGGTAAGACAAATAGGTGGTGGACAAGCTGAGTTGAGTATTCTCAAAGGCGAATGCTAGCTGCTTTTGTAATATTGATGCAAAGTAACACAGCTATCTAATAAAGGTTCAAGACGTTCCTATAGGGGAATTCTGGGAAGGTATTTGTGAGGCCAGTCCCTGTACATCTCAGCATCCTCCTGTGCTGATCGCGCGGCATTGGCTGCTTCTTCTCTGGATAGGTCTTTTCTCTGTGTCTCTTTGTGGGTCTCTCTCGTTATCAGAACCGACCCAGCCCTCTGAGTTTGAATAACAGAAGCGCCCTGAAGCCCTATAGGGTCATGTTGGCGTTTCACTACTTGTCCGGATAGCCTGGCTCTGATTCATTAAAAGGTTTTGGCAGTCAGAAAACAAAAGTACCCATTGAAGCCCCAAAGTATAAGATTATGCAAGTCCAAGACGCACCTTAGGTTGTTACATGAAGATTAATTCGTATTATTGGACGTGTACATATCATATACGTTTCCATTGCAAAATTAAAATGCCTGCAAAAAACTTGGCAGATCCGTAATCATCGGGATTCGAACCTGCAGGGAAACCCCAATAAATATCGAGTCTATCGCCTATCGACTGTCTGGATGAAGCTGTAAGAAGAAGTCAACATGACACTGCTTCACATGTCATACCCTAAACAACTTTCTTAACAGGTGGGAATACCGACTACAACTGAATGTAGGTACACTTCACATATGATATGATATGTTATGTCATTTATAACGCGCCTATACACAAGTGCTTCAAGACATACTCAAAATATTATCAGCAATATTACTATTTCTCACTTATGGTTCTTACCGACCAATGGAGACATTCTAGCTTTGCTCCTAGATATTGTCAGACAATGTTAAAAGAACACATTCTCTGGGTGATCACAATTAACCACACCAAGCTTACACACCAATAGACTTGTCCTTGAGAGGGAATGGTGAATCTGCTGGCTAAAGGAGTCATCATCTCTGGGTTTGCTGTACTCCCTCCTAGGCATTTAGTAGTCCTTGTATATTAGAATCCGGTACAAAGAAGAAAAGCCTGATCAAGGCATGCTCAACTTGGAACCTTAAGAACGTGTACATCGAGGATCTTCATGAGCAACAGCTCTTCTGTTTGTACCCGGACTACGACATGAACATCTGTACCATCTACCAGTAGTTTGTGTGTTAAACTCACAAGGATCGCCACCAGAACTTATTGGCTTGGTTGGAAAAAGGTGCCGGGCCTCTGACTCGGCTTCTGTCCACAGTTACGCCTCTGCAGGTACAGCAGACCCCTCGAGCACACGCCCTCATCAAAGAGGTTGAGGTTGCATGAAGAATCTGCATGTGGAAGAAGTCAAAAAAGGGACATGGATCACACGCTCAGGCTGCCCCCTTCTCAATGCCTACGGTTACCTCGTTCACTACTATGGCACTGAGAACGCCATCGTCAGCAGCTTTGTCATTTAAGTACTCTTTGGAATAGAGACGTTTGTCCATGACTACAGTTTCTTCGTTTACGTCCTCCTAGTCAACGACCCTGTTGATGGCCCATTGATGGATCAAGTGTTTTTTTTTACGATGACAATGACCATCATCCCATTGATGACTCCATATATCACCTTGTCGTCTACCTTGTTGACGACGACCAAATCAACTAGGTCGACGATCAAATCCATTACGTCAGTCCCCTCGACCAACACGTCGAAGACCAAATCATCGTCTACGTCTTATTCCACTACACCAAGTACTGTGTTGTCATCTAAACCTGCTATGTCCCTCAAAGGCCCTTTGTTTCCTCTTTTCCAAAGGGAGTTGCTGTGAACAGGGATGGCGGGTTTGCATTGTGTTACCTTCCGATGCCAACTTCTGCTCAGCCACTGTTTTCACTGGTTCCGTATGCACCACCATGATCCCTCCTGAACAGTGGCGGCTGCTATCATAGGGCGGCAGGGCGCCGCCCCCCCACCAGGTTCCCCACCAGTGACTCAGTGTGTTAAACAGATTCAGAAGATGTTGAAGTTCTTCTGAATCTGTAGCAGCGCGGGGGCGCTGTGGAGACAACCTTCTATTGTCACAGTCGGGCCAGCCCATGAATAGGAGTCCTATTCATGGGCCGGCTGCAAAAGCGGGGCGCGTCCCGTTTTACATTGCTCTTGCCCATTGTAAAGTGTGAGGAGCTCGTAGCTCCACGCACTTTACGTAACACTTTTAAGTAGGAGGCTGGCGGGGCGCTTGAAGGGTGGCCCCGCCAGCATCACTATGTGCGCAAACCGCGCACCAAAGATCTATAATCTGCAGGGAGGGAGGGAGTGTCCCTCCCTCCCTGCATAGATACAGTAATGTCATTGGCTATTTGCCAATGGCTGGCAAGCAGCCAATGACATTACCGTATCTGCAGGAGGCAGCCAATCACTTGAGAGTCGGGGTGGGGTGATGATGACTCAGGGGTGCATGAACCACCCACGCTTCTCTCTCTCTTCCATAGTGATTTCAACATGTTGTTGGTGTTTGTGCTGCGCTGCCCTGCCCACCAGACAGAAAGAGTAGGCCAAGTTTGCCCTCTGGTTCCGTCTCGGTCCGCCGCTGCCGCAGTAAGTAGATCTGTACTGGGCTGGCCATCAGGCCATGGCAACTTTTTCTTGTTGCTTGCGCTTGGCCTTCTAGTGCGGTGTTCAAGTGAGTCACTGATTCGCTCCATTAGAAGCCACCGACTTCTAATGAAGCGACTCACTGGAACACTGCACTAGAAGTTCAAGCCAGTCGGGCAGCTGCGCCTGCACCTCTCTCTCGTCATGCGACTGCGAGAGAGGTGGGCCCAACTGCTTTGGCTTCTCAAGGTGGGGAGAGGGGTCTCGGAGCCAGCCTGGCCTTGTAGGCCCGTCTTCTCATGGCAGGGTCACCCAGGCATGAGAAGACGGGTCTACAAGGAACGTTTTTCGAGCCAACGAGCAAGACACTGAATTTGTGGGAGGGCTGCTGCGTCTGCTCACCGCTGTCGCCTAGAAGCTGCACACCTGGTGGCGACAGGGTCTAGGGGGGAGGACTGTGGGCTGCCGGCGGCTGCGCTAGCATTAAACCAATTAGAGGGCCTTGTGGCTGGGTCAGTAACTCAGAGTTACTGACCCAGCCACAAGGCCCTCTACATTTCATTTCTCAATTCACCCTGGTTGTTTTCGGGAGGCAGTAAGGGGGGTGTAGACTGTAGAGTGGCAGTTGAACGTTATTATTTTATTTTTTTAAAGAAATGTTTTCCTAAAAAAAACTGTTGCCTCACACTGCATACCTCTGCCTCCTGTTCCTACTGAAATAGGAACATTAGTGAACAAGAATGTGAGCTGTTGTTCATCAGCAGCAGGCCAGCAGCGCGCACGCACAGGGAGTAGCAGGCCGTGTACTTTACTCTCCAGCACACCTTGGGGCACATGGGGCAGGCCTGGGCCCTGATAGTGCTGTGTGGAGCGCATCTGACTTCAGGCCTGGTGACCATGGCTCCGATAATTTAGCCTTGCTTTAAAGATGGCTCATGTGTTTTATTGTTCGTCCCTGTAGTGCACGGGAATGGCAGGGGGCCTGCCGTGGGTATTCCTTGCACACTCGCACACGCTGAAAAAGCACGTATTATCTATTTATTTAATTTTAAATGGCTTCTCGTTTTTTCTCCCCAAAAGTATCCAGTGGCAATCTTGAATGCTGGTAAATTTAGCAGTGTCTAATTCATCACAAGTACGTGGGCCAATCTACATGAATATTTTGCACACATTTCAAAGTTCCATTGAGTGCCTCTAGTTGTACACTGTCAAATAAGTGCATCTTTTAGTTCAGTGGCAAGAGACCACACTCAATTGGAACCGTGCCATGTGATATGTGCTTTTAAGTGCATTTATTATGGAAGATGTCATTCCTGTGGTCCGGGAACGCAATTTGTGAAAGGGTTGTGTTGTATCCAACACGTTATAGAACTTAATGTTTCATGCAAACTCTATACTTATAAGGAGGACTTTCTAAAATTGCAATTGGGGCATGGTTTATGTGGTGGGCATTTTTGCAAGTTTTGCATTGCCATGAATTGTCAGTGTGCGCTGTATCTTCGGTTGTGAACTTTTTCCTTTGCTTTGGGCGTTTGCATCATTTTGTTACACCGTCACCGGTTCCGTATCTTGAACTTTAGTTTCAGCGCATATCTGTTTGGCAGTGATTTTGAATGACTTAACATTGCGAAGGTTTACACCCGTATTGCATCCTGAATTGCCCGTCTGTTGGTGTCTCCGTCGGTCGCCATGTCAAGTCAAGAAAATGCCTTTTGTGTCGTCTGGGGGAAAACACTGCAGTTAACAGTTGCACCTGATGCCGACTTGGAGGTGCAGCTGCGATGAGTGGGACTTGGTCAAACATTGAGTCTCTGCTATACTACTATATTTGCGCTTTTTTTTTTCTGTGGGAAAGGGACATAGAATTATTTGCCCAAGATCACACACTTTGCCTGGCCCCTGCCCTCACGAGCCTGCACTCCCCTTCAATTGTTCCAGCACCACTGCTTGTGCATTTTCTTTTTCAATCGCCACTTTCTCGGTTGAAAGATAAAAAGGTACTCACATTTTGTTTGACAAATTGACATCACTGGTATGCATTTCTAATATCATACTGTGTGCAAATGTTTTCCATACACAACAGTTGAAAATGATTTAGGTGACGATAAATCAGTACTTGTCTTAACAATAGTGTCCATATTAAAAAGACCCCACTTTACTGCTCCCCCACTTCCTGTGAGCTTAGTTTTTGTGAGTGCGAGACGTCATGAGGGGCAGAGTTTGCAATAAATACCATAACATGCATGTAAGACGGTGGCCATGTCCATTGGACATTTTTGCCCAAGCCCCAGCATGTCACCAAAGCGGCCACTTTGCCCGAGGGTGGCGATAGGCCTGGACACGCAAAGTAGCCATTGGGCCTGGCCAAAGGCCTGGCTAGGCCACTGGGCATCTGGTCAGTCCAGTGGCCATGTTACTCCCATTGTGGGTCATCTATCTTTCTCAGCCTATCTATCCATCTCAGTGTATCCATCTCTGTGTATCTATCTTTCTATCTGTCCATCTTTTTCTGTATACCTCTTGTGCCTATGTGGAGTAAGCATGGGCATTTTTTGTCAGTACTTTTATATCGTAAACTCACCTGCATTTTGAGCTACATGCTGTGACAGAGTCATTCATAAGGGGCTAGCAGATTGAGACAGGGGAACTCAGAGGGTACCTTCCCCAAGTCCCATTGTGATGTGACCTCTGAAAATATTAGACATGTGTGATCATCCAGCCTCCCCACCTGCAGCGAGAATGATAAAGGAGGTAGGGAAGGAATCTCTAGAGTATAAGGGGTGGAATTTAGGGAGGGCAGAAACACATAATGGAGGGAGTGATTCCTGGAAGGGTCATTCATTGAATCATTAACCTTTCATCCTTCTGAGGTCGATAATTGAGTACCACTCTGTGGAATAATAATGTCTTCTCTTATTTCAGCGCTCTGAGACCTATGGGTGTGTAGCACTATATAACAATGTATTATTATAACTATTATGTTGAGGCTTGATTAAAGTGAGCTGCAAGAGTTCCCATGAGGAGATGTTTTGGGCGGGGATGGACAGCAACTGGGTGGGAATGGCCATAGGGATTACCATAGCCATAGGCAGTCAACGGGTGGGTAAATAACTATAACATTTAAGTTGTTCTGTTATGTTTTTGTTTTATAAATAAGGCAACACATTTCGGTGGGGTGGAGGGGCTATTCCTTCAAATGTAGGAAGGGTAACTTCAGGGACATTGGGGACAGGGCAAACTCACTTGTGTGTGGGTATCTAAGTTCTTTACCCATTGTAATGAGACTATTCTGGTGCAGCTTCAATGTTACAAGCAGTTGTTACCTCCCTGATTCACGTCTGAAACCATTTTAATACTGCTCTGAGTCTATGTTGCCCTTTCTCAGACCAGTCTCTCACTTTCTCTTTCCACCATAGTACCAGCAATTCTCAATACAAGCTGCTGTAAAATACATCATCACACTTGCACACATAAGAATAATTTACCATTAGTATGTAAAACCTAATGCTTCTTGACATATTTCGGTGGTTTTTTTGGACAGTAAATTGCAAATTTTGGAGGCCATGTTTCAAATAATTCCACCCCTTGAGTGGTGAAGGCTTGCGCGCTGTGCGCGCATGCTCACAAATTGCCCCAGGGAAATTTACGCCCCACCAGGTTTCAAACTCACCAGCCGCCACTGCTCCTGAACAACTGCTACAGCAGGGTGCTTGTTTGGACATGGGTGCACCAGAGGAAGTGCTCTCCGACAACGAGGAAGATGTAGTGTCTTCTCTTGTTCACATGCTGCCAGTGGCTCTACCAAGCAAGATACTTCTCTACCTAAGGAAGGTCCTCCTCAACCTTTTCCAGTTGCACCTGTCCCAGTGGACATGCGCTCCGGACCTCTCGCTGCACCCTCAGGCTTCAGGGACGTGTCTATAGACATCCTCTCCATGCTACACACACTGGATTCGGGTTCCAACTGTAGGCTTCCAGTTCCACCGTCACCTCCTCCAGCACATCCCTGTGTTGTTCCGGCAAAAGATGATATGGCTCCTCCCGCATCCTCAGGGACCCAATATAGAGACCCCACTTTTGCCATCAGTCACCCTCACAGATACAGTCAAGTTTGTGAGGATCTAGTACCAGGTGATGGTAGGCCAGCAGATCTACCTACAAGAAATTAGACTGCAGACGAGTTTGGCTCCTTTCATACTCTGATGTCACGAGCAGCAAAGCTCTTTGATCTCCTTCCAGGGGAGCCGAAAAAGGAGGGATTCCTTTATCAAAGGCGGGTGTCAGCCAGAAAGTCAGTATTAACCATTCCAGTGCTAGACGATATTCGGGAAGATGGCCTCCTAGTGATGAGGAATCTGTTCTCAGCGCCAGCCAAGAAAGACTGCTTCGATAAGAAGGACAAGGTACCTGGTTCAGCGCCCAAATGCCTACGCACACAGCGCTGCTCAGACTTGATTGTCTCAGCAGCCGCCCATAAGCTCTCTGCCAATCCTTTGTCTCCTTATATGGTACCCCCAGACACAGAGAGCAAACGACTGGATGCTTTTGACAAGAGGGTCATCTCTACAGCTGCAATGACCAGGATGTTATTTCTGATGACCAGCGGGATGAGGCACTTGCACTAGTGCATCAGGGAGAAGCGTCATCAGATCTTGCCACCTCCAGTGCTGTGGACATTGTGGGTACGGGATTCCTCCAGATGGGTAACGGTGCAGTGCTACACCATCATGGTTGGCTTAAGGCAACTCATTTTCGGCTGGTAGCCCAGCCCAAAGTTGTCGACATACCTTGCAACGGCACCAATGTATTTGGAAAGAAGGTTGATGAGACCCTTCAAGCCTTCAAGGCCAGCCCTCGAAGGCGGCTCTTTCATTGGTTACTACCGTCCGCAGACATCCCGCACTGTCACGACCCAAGAGGGTTAAAAAGGATGGTCACAGTCTTACTGAGGAAACCAGCAATGACCCAAAGTTTCCTCCAGAAGTCAAGTGGCAAAGCAGGCCGGACCAGGCCCCTGCCCTGACCCCCTCACATCAACACCCCAGTAGGGGGGAATCTTGCCAACTTTGTTCCACAGTTGAAATCCATCACCACCGTCAAATGGGTGCTATCCATCATTCAACAGGGCCATACCATGGAATTCATTGAACCACTCTCCTCCGTCCTCCCACCCCAAAGGTGGAAAAACACCTATCCTTACTGCTACAAGAGGTTGAGTCCCTCCTACAAAAAGGGCTAATCGAGGTTGTATAAAGCACACCTGCTGGACACTGGAGTGTACTCCAGATACTTTCTGGTAAAGAAAAAATCAGGAGATTGGAGATATATTCAATACCTCAGAAGGTTTAACAAATTCCTCAAATCTCAAACTTTTTGCATAGTGACGCTTTCAACACATCCTGGAACAGCTGAAAAAAGTGGATTTCCTCTCCTCTCTAGTCCTAGAGGATGCATACTTTCATATCCCCATTCATCGGCGGCACTGACGTTTCCTCCAATTCAAGGTCGCAGGAAGACACTAGCAATTCAAAGCCGTGCCTTTCAGCCTAAAATCAGCACCACAAGTGTTCACCAAATGTCTAGCATCAGTAGCGGCCCACCTCCGGCATTCAGGCATTCTTGTTTATCCATATCTGGACGACTGGTTGGTGTGTGCCCCATTACTTCCACTAGCAAGGCAAAACACCAAGGAGACGATCCTATGCTTACCATCACTGGGGTTATCATTGAACTTTGCAAAGTCTTGCTTAAATCCTGCTCAGAACTCTCTGTACCTGGGCTCAATACTCTCATATGTGTCACCACACCATCAGAAAAGAGGGTGAATACTATCTTGAAAAAACTCCAGCAGGTGTCAAGCATATCCGTAGCTTCAGTCCACTCTCCCAAGTTCCTCATGGGTATGTCCTCATGCATCCCATTGATCCCACACTGCAGACTCCATATGAGACCATTTCAGGAGTTCTTAGATGCCCGTTGGCAGCAGATAACATGGTCTTGGGAGGACAAACTTTGCCTCACGCCCTCCATTCAAAACACCCTCCAATGGTGGTGTTGTCTTCTCAAACTCACTCAGGGAGTCCCCTTTTGCCTTCTGGCACATCAAGTCACTGTTACCATGGATGCCTCCATAGAGGGGTGGGGAGCTCACACCAGAGAAATCCAAGCCACAGGGCTGTGGTTTCCCAAAGAAAAAGCCCTACATATCAACGTTCTGGAGCTGAAGACAGTGTTCAAGAGCCCTGACGTCCTTCAAGCCACAATTGCAGAACCGGGCGGTTCTCGTCTTCACGGACAACACCACCACCATGTTCTATATTCACTCTCCGATTCTGTCTGCAGAGGAGCAGTTGCTCTGGACATGGGCGCTGGTGTACAACATGTTCCTGATTGTCTTCCATCTGCCAGGAATCCACAATACCATAGAAGAATCGCTCAGCGGGGAGATCAGGTTCTGCAATGAATGGGAGCTTCACCAAGGCCAAGTTCTACGTCTCATCTCTGAGTGGGGTCATCCGGACCTGTTCGCTACATCGATCACCAAGAAAGCACCTGATTTGCGAGCAAGTTTCCCCAGGTGTTGAGCCTGTGGACGCATTCCCGTTCCCATGGAACGGACTGTTCCTTTCCCCGACCCTCTGTTACCTCGACTTCTCAGTACACACAAACAGAAGTGCTGCGTGAGGATCCTGGTTGTTTGCCACAGCCTGACATCAGTAAATTTGGTACTCAGTCGGTGACTCCCTGCATCATTTTGCCCACACTCTCCGACCTTCTCATCAGAGACGGCGAGTTCGTCCTGCACCACGACCCAGCATCCCTCAACTTGATGGCATGGCTCCTGCAGGCCTAGAATTCAGAAACATACTGCTACCTCCAAACTGAAGAAACATCTTACCCAGGGCACGAGCACCATCTACATTGTCGTGCTACAGAAGCAAATGAAAGTGCTTTACTATATTGTGTGCGACTCCACTCCTGGAACCTGTACAAGTTCAAGCTGCAGCCGTCTTGCCATACCTCCTGTCTTTGGCAAAAGCTGGGTTAGCACACTCTTCTTTCAAGGTTAATTTTGCAGCCACTTCACGCTACACGCGTGCCTCAAGCACACCTTCCCTTTTGTTACAAAGGTTGGTGAAACAATTCCTTAAAGGCTGTTTTGTGTTTATCCCCCTGTCAGAGATCCTGCTCCAGCTTGCAAACTCAACATTACCCTGTCAAAGCTAATGGGCCCTCCTTTCCAGCCTCTACACAGAGCCTACTTGAAGTTTCTATCCTGGAAAACAGCTTTCCAAGTTGCCATCATTTTAGCCAGACGGGTGCGCAAACTTCAGGCCCTCTCCTGCAACCCTCCCTACTTGACATTTTATCAGTCTAAGGTGGTCCTTCGTACAACCCCTTCGTTCATGCCAATAGTCGCTTCTGCAGTCCACTTTAGTGAACCCTTGATCCTGCCGTGTTCTTTGGGTCTCCTTTGTCTCCGGCGGCGTGATCTTTACATTCTCTGGATGTTGCCAGAGCCCTCAAATTATATGTGATTCATGGCCACCAGGGGGCGCGCAGACGTGGTTTGACTTCGCGTGAGCTCCGCTACTTCGGGTCCCTAGGAAGGATTGAGCCCCCACATTGACGACTCCCCCAAGATTCTACACCGGTGTGCCGCAGCTGAGGAGCCCCCCTCCGGTCGGTCGAAAATCCGAAAACGACCCCTGCAAACCTGAGATATACGTCCTTCAAAAAGACGCCACACATAACAGCTCCGCAGCCCGCTCGCAGGGAACTGCGCAACGGTCGGAGGCGGACCCTGGGCCTGATGAACGAAGAAAGCCTGAAAGAACCTGAACCCCGGCCACAGAATTCATACTCCCGACGACGTTCCTTGCCGCAAAGGGGACGTGACAGCCCCGGTCGAGGAGGCGGAGCGTCCAAAGAGTGTGATCGGACTGGGCGTTGAGACGGCGCTGAGCGGGGAGACGGTAGGCCCATCCCATCTACGCCGTGAACAACGGGTGGTGCGCCATCACCGCGCAGCGGCGGTTCGGATTTCTCTCGCCCCAAATGTTTACCCCCGCACCTTGCACAAGAGGAAAACATCCCCAAAGCGTGGGCTGACCCGCACACCGCTTAAAGGGCCCCCCGGGTGACCTATACGCATTAGTGTGCCGCCCATACCCTGGGCATATCAACAAACGCACCACAGACACCCCTCCCAACACCTAACGAACTTCCCGAGACCACCGACGTCAGAGTGCAGAGGGTAGGGCCCCCGACCCAGGGGCGTGTGCCTCCTCTGCCCCCGACCCCATCTCCCCGTCGAACAGCACTGGTGACACCACGGAACCAATGGACATAAGGGAGAAACTAGCTACATTCTCCTACGTCTCGACTCCTGCCAAAAATTGTGACCAGACCATGGCGAACCAAAATACCTCGGGGAGTGAATCAGCAGCTACCAAAGGGGACATTGCCGCCTTGCTGGGCGAAATAAAGAATATGGGTGCCAGCATTGGCTCAAAAATTGACAAGATCACCCAACACCTACATACCATGGAGGAGAGGCTCGAAGGGGTTCGAGAACAATCAAGCGTCCATAGACACCCTAGAAGCACAACTCGACCAGCGGATGACCGAACTGGAGCAACGAGAGGAGAGCTTCAAACTCAAGCTTGATGACTTGGAAAACCGGGAGAGGCGAAACAACTTGAGGATTTTCGGAATCCCGGAACGAGAAGGGGAGACGGAGAGCGATCTGAAGAACACCCTGCATGACATCATCAAACTCTTAGTTGCCGATGACGCAGTTGATGAACCTAAGCCAGAGAGGATACACAGAGCCGGAGGGCCTCCAGGGGGACCAAGATCTGTCCTTGCTCGATTTCACCGCTTTCAGGACAAAACACGGATCCTCGAGAAAGCAAGAAGCAGCGATTCGATTACCCTCCAAGGATCCCAAATCTCGATATACCAGGACCTATCATCCATGACCCTGGCATTCCGACGCATGTGCGGGCCTATCACCAAACATCTGAAGGAAAAGAGCATCAGATACAGGTGGCGATACCCCTTCTCTCTGTCCTTCGAATACAACGGAACCAAAATCAAGCTAAGGTCAGAGGGGGAGATCAAGGCGTACATCTCTGACCTCCTTGGACCAAGCGCAGAGGAACAGGATTGGGGAGACCCACGTCGAGAAGAAAGAGGATGGCGTATACAGGGCCCCAGAAGGAAACGTGTCAAGGGATCGAGGAAATTTCGGAGAGGTAATACCCCCCCAGAGGGAGATAACCAATGAACCGCAATAATGGTAAGATGACATATATTCTAATACATATGCCCGTGTGCCCTACCTGGAGAAAGGTAGGCCCCTTGGCGCTACTCGAGCGAACCCGCATCTTGATGCAATATCACGGCGATATTACTATTTCCACTCGCGCCATCCTTTAAAAATTGGCCAGCTGCCCCTCCTGCATTTGGAGCACCCCAGATCTGCACTGGAGTGCATTATTCGCCGTTGTAAGCCACGAGGCTTACCACACTACAAGATGGCCGGCCGCCATCATCACAGCCTCCTATCCGGCCCCTCAGCACTGCGCGTGCTGTGATTGGCTTCCCACCAGCATTTACAGCCAATCACAAGCCGGCAGGCTGAGAGCCGGCCCTTGCTCAAAGGCACTAGCTCTAAGGCACAGTGCCTGTCTTCTGCCTGTCTGCGCCGGCGAGCCCAGGGCACAGAACCCCACCCTCTCCGGCCCATCCATCTACCTAGAGGGTAAGCGCGCCCTTCTTTCTATACAACCTCCATGGATGCACACTCATTGACCTGCACTAGCAGGGGTACCCAGCTTTCACTCATCCTATGTCAACAACCTTTGAACTCTGCATGACCGCAACTGCCTCACTGCAGCTCAAATGAAACTATTGTTGCACAACTGTATTGGTTCAAATGCTGTTCATCTGGAATTGTCCTCTTCTGAACCCTAGCAGTGACTTGGAATTCAGCCTATGCCTACTTGTTGTAGCATTACCAGAACTGCATTACTAGAACTGCCCTTTTTGCACCATAGTAGCAACTTTGAATTTAGCCTATGCCTATATGTTGTTGCACTACTAGAACTGCCCGTTTTGTAGCCGTAGGAGAAACTTCGATTTCAGCCTATGCCTGCCTGTCGCTGCAATTACTGAACCGCCCGCCCCTGCCCTCTGCTGTGCTAACAACCAAACTGCCCACTCACTGCATTACTCCAACTATGCTGCCTTGGCTCATGCTCACCATGCTCCCTTTCTGCATCATAAACAACAGCATTCCATGCAGCAGCAACAGTTATATACCATATAACAATGGACTAGCTAAACTAGGCTGCCCCAGACACCACCCCATCCCCTGTCCCACACCCTTCCTCCCTTCCTTCCCACCTTTCCCACACCTCACTCCCCAACACTCTACTGCCTTAATTAACGCCACACTAGATAATATCCTACCCAACACCTCTAATATAATTACAGTTGACCATATTGCCTTCAACCCTCACCATCCAAATCCATTGGCTCACTGCCCCACAAGTAAGCCTACCCTCCAGGACCGCAATAACAGACTTGGCGCCAGACTCCCTACCACATTTGGCAAGCTGCCTACCGCACCTGCAACCAAGACCACAACTAAGGACAGCGTTAAGGCCACTAACTCGTCATCTCTAAAAGGGGCACTACTCAACGTTAGATCCCTAGTAACCCACCCCACCGAAATTGCCGACATTATCCTTTCAGGAGACCTTGACATCCTTGCTACCACAGAAACATGGCTACATGAAGCAGCAGGACCCTACCTCACTCTCGCTATTCCCGAAACCGCAAACATAAATACAACGTTTTTAAAGCTGCGGTTTTATATAAGCTAGTGCTTATTTTTTTTAAAAAAATAAATAGCACTTACCAAGATTCAGCTGCAGCTTTCCTGCTCTGGTCTCCGGTCCGCGTCCTCCGAGTCCCGGCACCAATGAAGGAAAAGCCACCCAGCGGTAGCTTTTGTTTACTACAGCTGGCTGGCTTTTCCTTCATTAGTGCCGCAAAAGCAAAAGCCAGCACAGGCGGGCATCCATTTCACAAAATAGCTCAACAGAATAGCTCAAAATTTTACATAGCAAGTTTAAAAAAAAATAGTGCTAGTATTATTTTTTTTATATTGCCTATCTATTTTTTAAATAAAATGTTTTACTGGACTATCCCTTTAAGTCCTGCGAGCACCTCACCATCAAAGTACAAACTACCCCTAAGAGTACCATTACCCTGCAACTCATATACAGGCCTCCAGGCCCCATAAGCTCCTTCGAGGAAGACATCACCTCTCTCATAGCAGAGAATCCCAAGCCACACTCCGAAAATATCATTCTAGGAGACTTTAACCTAGGGTTTAATGACCCTAATGACTCTCCTGCTGCCTCCCTGGCTAACGCCTTATCTGAGCATGACTTCACCCAAGCCGTTACACTACCTACCCACCAGAAAGGTAGAACTATTGACTGGGTCGTAGCCCACAACTGCAATATCACCTGCAAAGCCCCTGAACCTCTCGTATGGACGGACCACTGCCTCATATTATTCGACATCTACCAAAAAATCCGAACCTAAAACAGCGCCCTTACACACCATGCTGCCTGACTAGAAACAAGCGCAACATTACCGCAGAAACCCTTACACCACTGATCCTCCCCCTTCTAAACACAATCCCAGCTACCGCCGACCTTAACCTTCTAGTCGACTCCTACAATGATGCCCTAACCAGCACCATTGATGCAGTTGCCCCATTAAAGCAACACAAATGTAAGCCTATAGCTCACTTGAACCCTTGGTACACACCGGAACTCAAGATTCTTAGAAAAAAGGAAGCCAAGATGGAAACCCTTTGGAAAAATAACCCCTCTGCAGAAAACAAAGTTAATCTTACGACCATTTCCTCCCACTACAAGAAAGAGATAATCCGGACTAAAAAAGAAGCCTATAATATCAGAATAAATAATGCCCAATCCGAATCCTCCAACCGATACCTGCGTGAAGGACAAGGCATGGTGCACCAGCATCCAAAATGCCCTAGCTAACAAAATCACTGGTCTTCAAAACAAAATCGAATCCAAAAGATTACAACTCTCCAACAGCAGCGCCTTCATACCTAGCACACCCACCCCTACTAGCAATACCTCCGGCTTTACATTCAAACCGGTTACTATAGCCGAAATTAAAAAAATCATAGCATCCCTTAAACCATCTAATTGCAAAGGGGACAGCTGCCCCGCACAGATCATCAAAGACGCGTTGCGAGACCTCGCCCCATTTATATCCAAACTAGTAAACCTATCCTTCTCTACCAATTCTGTACCTAACAACCTAAAACAGTCTTGGGTTCTCCCTCTCCTAAAAAAACAATCTCCCGACCCAGCCATTCCCACCAATTACAGGCCTATCACCACGGTCCCCTTCCTGCTAAAAATCCTCGACAGAGTTGCCTATCTGCAAATCCAGGATTACTTGGAGTCTAATCAACTGCTAGGCCAGCGTCAATCTGGCTTTCGCCCTCAACATGTAACGGAAACTGCCCTTGTTGACCTTAAAAGCCAGATTGATGACATAAAGGACAAAAACAAAGCAGCTATCCTACTCCTCCTAGACCTTTCAGCAGCCTTCGACCTGGTTGACCACAAAATACTCTGCAACCAACTTTCTTCTGCTGCCCACTTCTCCCCCCCTGCTGTCATGTGGATACAATCCTTCCTAGCCAACAGAACCATGAGGGTTTTTTTATCTGTGGCTGCAGCTGACCCCATCCCCATCACCTGTGGTGTCACACAAGGGTCCTGCGTCTCCCCCACCCTCTATAACATCTTTACAAAGCCCCTCTTCGATAAATTGGACCATCTGGGTGTCACCTACACCAACTATGCAGATGACACCCAGATATTCCTCACCATCTCTGGCAACTACAACACTGACGCCACCAGGATTAACGAAATCTTCGCCATCATTCAGGCATGGATGGCCTCACACGGCCTCTGCCTGAATGATGAGAAGACTGAGCTTCTCCTAGTCGGGTTCCCTAATAATCTACAGAAACTCAGCCCCGATTATTCGAACTTCACCAAAGATGGCAACATCATCCCAGTTGTGAAAAACGTGAAAACGTTAGGCTTCTACCTTGACGCCAATACTAACCTCGCCAAACAAGTTAATATGACTGCCTCAGCCAATGCATACACGGGAAAACTAATCAGGGCCTGTAGACCGTTTCTATCTACAAACAGTTGCCTCATTCTGGCGAGGGCCCTCATACAACCAAAGCTTGACTACTGTAATAGCCTTTACCTTGGTGCTAACCAAGCTATAATCAAGAAACTTCAGATCCTCCAAAATAATGCGCTGAGAGCAGCACTAAATATTCCCAAGAGAGAGCACATTTCCCACACAAGAATATCTTGCAAATGGTTATCCATTCAGCAAAAATTTACCTAAAAACCCTCTGCCTCACCTACAAAGCCTTAAACCACCTAGCCCCCCAGTACCTGACCAACAAACTCACTCTTAAACCCAACACAAGAGTCACCAGATCATCCAATACCCTCAGCCTCATCGTGTCCAGATTCACTGCCAAAAGAGCGGGAGGCTCGAGCTTCACTGTCCTCGCCCCTCAACTTTGGAACACCCTGCTACTGAATATTAAACTGGCCAAATCCTTCCAATTGTTCAGAAAACTAGTAATTAGCTGGCTTCTGGAGAAGGTAATCCTCAGATAGACTAAGCTTAGTACTTGTTGTATATATTGTACATACTCTGAAATGTTTCCTAATACCTGCCTTTAGCAAAACAGAAAGGTGATGGCTGGAAGGTATTGAATTAATCATAACCACGGGCAAAGCTCTGGGCAACCCTCCAGACCATCGTTTTTCAGCCTGCCAAGCCATTACAGAAGGGGAAAAACCATATGCAAATCAGGCTTGGTCCTACCCCAAAAGGGGCAGTCCAGCCCGAACCGCTAGGTCACATCCCTTCTGCACAAGACCACAAGCATCCCCAGACATGTTTCAGCCTTGTTGGGCGTCATCAGTGAGGAGTAGCTTGGGTCTCTAGGCCCGGCAGACTCGGGACCCACGTCTGGGCATACCCGTCCCACTCGGGGTGACTTTAGCAAAACAGAAAGGTGATGGCTGGAAGGTATTGAATTAATCATAACCACGGGCAAAGCTCTGGGCAACCCTCCAGACCATCGTTTTTCAGCCTGCCAAGCCATTACAGAAGGGGAAAAACCATATGCAAATCAGGCTTGGTCCTACCCCAAAAGGGGCAGTCCAGCCCGAACCGCTAGGTCACATCCCTTCTGCACGAGACCACAAGCATCCCCAGACATGTTTCAGCCTTGTTGGGCGTCATCAGTGAGGAGTAGCTTGGGTCTCTAGGCCCGGCAGACTCGGGACCCACGTCTGGGCATACCCGTCCCACTCGGGGTGACTTTAGCAAAACAGAAAGGTGATGGCTGGAAGGTATTGAATTAATCATAACCACGGGCAAAGCTCTGGGCAACCCTCCAGACCATCGTTTTTCAGCCTGCCAAGCCATTACAGAAGGGGAAAAACCATATGCATGCCTGTACCATATACCTGCCTGTACATACCATATATGGCATACTTCCGCCACAATTGTTTAACTGTTTGTATACTGTAACCTTGTAACTTGTCCTTTAAGCGCCCATTTACCCCTGGTTCTGGAGCGCTATACTAAATAAAATAAACAAACAAACAAACAAACAAACAAACAATATGTCCATGACCTGAACTGTGTAAGGATGTATAGGCTCAAAAGAGACTCGGGCCATGTAAACGAAGAAGGGAGGTGGAAGGGGGCTCAATCAAGATTATGATGTTATAATAATCTTGGGGACCCGAAGTGACGGTCCCTGAAGGCGGTTCGATGCAGGACCAGTGTCTTTATCTGGGTCCGCACGGACGCCGTCAATTTGGGAAGGGTGGAGGGTGGGGGGGCTGGGCAGACAAGAAATGTACAGAGGATGAAGCATTATCGGCAATACAAAGGATCACTCAAGACGACGTGAGTCCTCATGAACAATATATCTACTTGACACGGGTCACGATTCCACAACCGAAATACTCTGATAATGGCACCAATTGAAGAGCAGAAGGGTAGGGAGTCCCTAAGGATAGGAACACTTAATGTGAAAGGCCTCAACTCACCGACCAAGAGATCACTAGTGGCAAGGGAATTCCGTAGATCTCAAATAGACATTCTCCTTCTACAAGAGACAAAGTTTGCCAAGGGGGAGGAGAGAGGCATACTATGAAAAAGAGGGGGAAAAGAATTCTGGAGCTCGGGCCCACTCCGGAAGGGAGGAGTTGGAATCCTGATCAAGAAAGGAATCAATTTCGAAGTAGATAAGACCTGGTCCGATGTAAGCGGGCGTGCCCTCCTGATATCTGGGACAATCGCAAAGGTTAAAGTAACAGTCGCAGTAATATACTCTCCCAACGCAGGACAAGCCAAGTTCCTAGAAAAGACAATACGCAAAATAATATTACAAGCATACGGCCAAGTTGTTCTCGGAGGAGACTTTAATCAATGGGCAGACCCGACCAAAGACTGGGAACCAGGCAACCCCGAGATAAGAAACCAAACGAGAAGTGATCGGACTGGGCTTTCCGACATAATGGAGATATATGACCTGCACGATGTGTGGAGAATTAAACATCCTAATGAAAGAGGCTACACATTCTACTCCAATCCGCACAAGACATTCACCAGGATTGATTACTTGTACCTCACCAAGGATCTCCTTGACACCACAACGCTATCAGAAATAATTCCGATAACATGGTCAGACCATGACATGGTCCTGTTGGATATAAGATGGGCAGACTTACCTGTTTCAGGAGGGAAGTGGCGCTGTAATGAAAGCCTGTTGAAAGATACAGTATTTAAAATTGAAATGGCAACTGAAATTGAGGAATACTTCAAACTAAACAACAATGGGGAAGTCTCCAAGCAAACAATATGGGAGGCGGGTAAAGCCACATGGAGAGGCATCCTGATACGAGAAGGGTCTACCAAAAAAAGAGAGAGAAATATTATTGAGCACAGACTTAGTGCTGAAATATGCCAACTGGAAAGCGAGAACAGTGAACACCTGGGCACGGACCGCAACAACATCAACATAGCACTACGTAAAAGGGAAGAACTAAGACTATTGGAGCACGAACAAATTGTGCGCAAACTTCGATTCCTCAAAATTCTATGAGAAGGGGGACAAGGCCGACGCACTACTGGCAGCCAGACTCAGAGAACAAAGGGCGGAGCGGAAAGTGAAAGAGATAATTGAAGAAAACCCTACGACCCCCCCAACCCTCCACACTATCCCAGAGAGTTTTGCCAACTTCTACGAGGCGTTGTACACCTCGGAAGTGACTCCAGGACAATCGGATACAGATCACTACCTCTCCCAGATAGACATACCCAAAATTTCATACCCTGAAACTGAGCTCTTAGAATCCCCGATATCCGAACCTGAGGTCCAAGAGGCAATTAAAAGACTAACCGTAGGCAAATCCCCTGGAGAGGACGGCTATACCGCTGGGTTTTATAAAACCTTCAGCGACCTGCTAACACCATTCTTGACGGAGCTCTTTAACGAGATATTAGAAACAGGGACAGCCCCCGACTCCTTTACGAAGGCGCTCATAACAGTGATCCCAAAGGAGGGAAGGAACCCCAAACATTGTGGTTCATACCGCCCAATTTCATTGCTCAACTTAGATGCCAAAATTTACACCTGGGTGCTAGCCGCCCGATTGGAAGTACTGATCCCTCACCTCATACACAATGACCAAGTCGGATTTATATTGGGTAGGCAAGGGGCTGACACCATGCGTAAAACTCTCCATCTCATCCACTCATCACCAGAACTGCCAGGTGACCTACTGTCAATTGATGCAGAAAAAGCCTTTGATAGAGTGGAGTGGGAATTCCTGAGAGCAGTCCTTCGCAAGGTGGGGATAGGACCCGAGATTTAGGAAAGGAATACGAGCAGTATACACATCCCCAAAGGCATCTATCTCTGTTAATGGGGAATATTCCAGATGGTTTGACATGGGACGTGTTACTAGACAGGGGTGCCCCCTCTCTGCAATGCTTTTTGCGCTCTCCCTAGAACCCCTGACCCAAAAGATACAATCCGACTCCAGAATAGAAGGCATACGATTGGGAACGAAAGAATATAAGATAGCACTCTATGCTGATGACATACTTTTACACATTACCAACCCCTCTGTATCTGTCCCTCATGCTCTCCAACTATTAGAAGAATATGGCAAAATCTCTGGGTTTAAAGTGAACAAGACTAAATCAATATTGTTCCCTTTGCAAGGAACGAAAGAGGAAAACGAAACCAAGTTCTTGCCCTTAGGCCTCAAACTCGAACACTCTGCGTTTAAATGCTTAGGCATCCAGATCACTAAAAACATAACAGAACTTTACGAAGCTAACTTCCCTCCCCTCCTCCAGAGCTTCTCGGCCGATCTGAATAGGTGGGACAAACTCACGATCTCGTGGTTAGGGCAGATTAACGCCATTAAAATGGTATGCCTCCCCCGATTCCTGTACCCTTTCTAGATGTTACCTATCGAGATACCAAATGCGTTTTTTGAAGAGGCCAAAAAACTTAAGCTTAGGTTCCTCTGGCAGGGAAAGAAGGCGAGGATTGCATACGACACTCTGACACTTTCCAAAGACAAAGGAGGAGTAGGTCTCCCTGACCTGCAAGCATACTACAAAGCCTCACAATTACGTATCCTTATCCCACACCTACGTGACCACAACCACCTCCAATGGGTCCACATGGACAATCATTACTTCTCGCCGGCCACTGTCTCAGAATGGCTATGGACCCCTCACAAAAGAATACAACGGAAATTAAGGGCCGCCCGATACTGAGTACCATCTGGAACATCTGGCAACCAAGCAAAGCAATGAACAAGATCACCACATGGCCGTCCCCACTTAGCCACTTATGTCCCCTGGCATAAACGATCACATACCCGAAGTAGGAAGATTCCAATCCTGGTACGAGGCGGGACCCGAAAGGGTAGGGCAACTCCAGAAGAAGGACAACTTTATAACCCTTCCAGACCTAACTGAAGCCCAAGGGATAGGCCCATTATCCACCTCCCAATACATCCAGATAAAAGGAGTCCTCACCAAATCTGCATGGAAAGGAAAGCTGCAGAGAGAACTCACCCCATTCGAACAACTTTTGGATTCTAAGTCTGAAATGAAGGGTTTGATATCTGCAATGTACAAAGAACTTATCGAAGCAGGCACCGGGTCCACGGAACATCTCAGAAGCAGATGGGGGAGAGACTTAGGAGAGGAGATAGATCCAGAACAATGGGAAATGATGTGCAAAAACGCATCCAAAACATCCTTATCCAGTCAATATAAATCCCATGCCATAAAACTCCTACATAGATGGCAATACGACCCACTCAAATTGTCCAAGATGTTTCAGACTCTGAGCCCGAGATGTTGGTGAGAATGTGGAGAAGCAGCCGACTATTGGCACATGTGGTGGAGCTGCCCATGCATTAAGGTATTCTGGGAGGAAGTCCTGGCATAGATCAAAGACATAGACGGCATACAAAGAGACGTTGATCCACGTTTGGTTCTCTTCGGAATGGAAAAAGATGAGGATGAATGGACTAGACTCAGGGGTCTTGCCCCACACCTATTACTAGCAGCCTGTGCACTGCTAGTAACAAAATGGAAATCCAAAAAGGTTCCAAGTAAGAAGGAATGGATTAATTTGTCAACCAACATTTACACAATGGAATTGATCACGGCATCCCTACACAACAAAGCGTCGCAATGCGAGATCTTATGGTCAGAATTTCGAGGCAAACACCTCCCAGAGACGATGGACACCCAACCCAAGGACACTACAGGATCTTAATTAAACCAAGAATCTCAAAAACTATCAATACAGGACAGTTATGACCCAAGAATCAAGGAAACCTCACAATAGTGAACCGAAAATTACCCGCTATGAACATATCAACAGAGAAAAGATGCTGCAATGATGTCTGCCCAACCAAGGGGAGGGAGGTGGGTGGGTATGGGGTATGTTATAATGACTGTTAATACTAGAGATCGGAAACGAACACAAGGACGATCATTTGTGTAATGAGACTCTAGTTTTGTTCTTTTGATGTAACCATATGCTAACAGAGTTGTAACAAGTGAAATGCTCAAATATTTTGTTAATCTTTTGTTTCTCTTTTTATTTTTTGTTTCAAAATCAATAAAAACAAATGAAGACCAAGAACACACTTGATGAGAGCCGTGGCTTTTAATACGGCCTTCCTGTCTGGTGTTCCCCTGCTTGACATCTGCAGGGCAGCCACATGGAGGTCTGTCCATACCTTCACAAGGTTCTACTGTGTCAATAGGGATCCAGAGAAGAGTCCGAAGTCGACCAGGCAGTGCTTCACAACCTGTTTGCATGAGGTGAGAGTTCCAGAGGTGAGTTGGTTACTTCTGTTGAGCGGTGCCTCCACCTGTTTTGGTTGTGTATATGTACTGCTGTATAATCTTATTCAAGTACATGTGAATCGATGAAAGATCTAATGCTGGAGAAAGAACAAGTTACTTACCTGTAACTCCTGTTCTCCAGCATTGGTATCTTTCATGGATTCATATGAGGCCATCCCACCCACATCTTTCTGGCTCCTCTTGGTTCATACTGCCACATTACATGCACAGCCATCTCTAAAGATGGCCACCAGGGGTGGAGCTAAGGGGACCTGTCTAACTGGCTGTTGGTAGTATGACCCAAAATGATTCTAATACAACACTAAAGTGACAAGCAGTTTAGAAATGTAAAGATAAACTGCTTTAATGTTACCAATCCCAGCCCGACGAGGGGAAATTTTCAAGAGCATGTGAATCCTTGGAAGATACCAATGCTGGAGAACATGTGGGATGTTTTTATCCACGCATCCAAGCCCTACCTCAAAACTGTGCAGTACTGACATGGAAAACATCATGATGGCCAGAGATTCCCAGAAAATGCCCAGGGAAGTGTATGAAGAATAGGCTGCCACCCATTTTGCCGATGTTATGGGCACAGAAGGGCACTGCCTAAAACCACCATTGGACTACCCACACAGTAGCCTGAAACCATTGGGAATGGCAATGCTGATTGCCAAAAGCAACCTAGAATTGTGGGGAATTCATTTTCTTAAATCACAAAAATGGGTGCATTACCAGTACTCACCACTATCAGAAAGCCGGCGTTTTAAAACAACACCAGACTTTTTCTTTTTTGTGTAAAACTGAATAAATGAACCCAAAGCAGGCCAAAGAAAGACTTACTGAGAGGTGGATCCAATGTAAAGTTATATTCTGAAGTGACTTGAAGGTTTATAACAAGACTGGCTGAGCTGTGGATTTCAGCAGTTTAAGTAAATTTGGACTGGAAGACACTAAAAATCTAAAT
Organism: Ambystoma mexicanum; assembly: GCF_040938575.1. Lineage (NCBI taxonomy): Eukaryota > Metazoa > Chordata > Amphibia > Caudata > Ambystomatidae > Ambystoma > Ambystoma mexicanum. The sequence goes on from NC_090921.1 coordinate 234,115,932, forward strand.
GTTTAAAAGAAATGAGTGACCTACTTTTGAGTGTCACATAGGTTGCAATTGTTTAAATGTCTTAGTTTAAACTTAGAATCAGCATTTTAGCTGCATATGTAAAAATTGGTAGTTTTATTTGAATGCAGAAAACTGGGTAACTAAAAGTGACATTAGCTGGGGCCTGGCTTAAGGAACTGAATTCTGCCCACCAGCTACCCCCGACAGGAGTTGAGATTTGCACAACAGCTGTGTTCCCAGGCCGAGCTGCCTTTTTCTGTTCCCACCCAAAAGGGATATGACACTTCTCTGATTGAATTACCAAAGGGACTGCTAGAGACTAAACATAGGACCCAGGCAGAGGGTTTATGGAAGTGGCCATAAATGGCTTCCTCTTGAACAATGGTCCTTCCAGGGCGCAGGCAGATGGTTTATTGCAGGGGTAATAAAAATGGCTTCCTCTTGGCAGAAACTGGGAGGGGGAGAAACTGGAGACAGAGGCTGAGCTTGAAGAAAGTGGAAAGACTGGTTTCTGTACCATGTGACCTGAAAAGACACACCCCTGTAGCCAGAATATGGTTTTAGAAAAAGATGAATAACTCATAGTACGGACTTGTCATGATTATTTAAATGATACCATAATTCTTGTGATTTTTCTGCCCACATTTTAAGAGGTTTTTAGAACCGGTGGCATGATCTGGGGGCAAACTAGCAGTTAAGAGGGTATTACTTAAAATGTCTGCATGTGAAAAGTCTGATACTTCATCAATTAATGCCTGCATGCCTTGCACACATTTGAGTAAATTTGAGTAAGAATCTAATATTGGTAACCTGATTAAAAAGTGCAAATGTTGCCATTTCTGAATGCAAGCTCCCAGAAAGAGCAGATTTGGACAGGGTATACCTCCTGTGATATGTGATGGGTGCATGTAATTTTAAACAAGTGTGTACCAGTGCAAATATGTCTTTTGGGTCAAAATATAGATTGTGTGTAAAGGTGACAGGGGTGGGATCTCTGTATCATAAACAGACCTCATCATGATGACACTTCATTTCATTCCCCCAATCAAGGGGAAGAGGAGGAAGTGGCCAATGACAAGTGGAGAGGGGTAGGGCCTAGGAAGCTAGCCTTTCCACCCATTTTCAAAACACATAAAAGCAGACAGTCAGGACAGATAGGGACATTCAATTCTATTTGCTGCGGAGCATGCTGCCGGACCACACCACATCCAGAGATCCAGACGTCAAATCCATCAATCTCCAGAGAAAGCTGTGCAGAAAGATCCAGAAGCAGTGCTGTACCCAGAGAGAGCAGAGCTGACCCAGACCACTGTTAGCAGAACCAGAGAGCTGACCCAGATCACTGTGAAGTGCCGAGACCAGACCAGAGTCCAGTCTAAAACCTGACCAGATCCGTGGCGAGGCCCATTGTATTTCTAAATATATTGTGAGTACCTAGCAGAACTGTGCAGAACCAATCTCTTAGTTAAAATAATCTAATCCAAGCTATTTTAATCTAAGTAGAACTGCCTCATAGCTGTCACCTGTCATTTCTAGTTGCTAGCTGTCACTTGTCACTTTAAAATTTCAAATCTGAAAAACGACCTTTACCATATCGCTCATATCTCCGTGACCGTTTGTCTTAGAGACTTGCAGTAACTTTCCTCTGAAAGCGGGGAATCTTGGCTTTTCAACGAACCTAGAACCGCATTCCTATTCCATACACTTTTGCCGCAATCGCGAAAAACGCACCCGCGAATTTTGCCGCGATTTGCGATTTGGCCCGATTTCTTTACTTGTAAAAAGACAGCTGCTGTTGCCTGAACTACTAAATTTCGTTTGCCTCTTAAGAACCATCCCTGAATCATTGCTAGAGTGAGCCTGGACTAATATTAACTAGATACCACTCACCCTGAACCTCTAGAGGGAATTAAAAGCATTTTAGCATATTTTTCATGTCATTGCCAGCACATATAAAAGCATTTTGGGCCTGTGTTTCAAACTTCTATAGTCTAAGCTTGCTGGGGTGAACTGAATTACATTTGATTGCATTTCTGAGAACTGTGTGCTTTCCTTCCATTTCCTTGCATTGCATAAAAGGGGGGGGGGGGTGAATTGCCAGAGAAAAGTGATTACATTGTTTTGTTGAAATCATATTGAGTATTTTCTGTATTGCATTTTCATTCAACATTATATCCGTCTGAACTTATATAAAGCATTCTCTACCACCTTATTCTTCTGTTCCTATTCACAAGTGTGCTAGTGCCAGACTATCCATTATTGATTACTGCTCAGATTAGGTGTGATATTCAATTATTAAATTATTATAAAGTGTGATATATATATCTATTGTTTAAATTATCAAATAAACCTTTTAACTTGCAAAACAGAACTACTTCTTGGCTCAGTGGGGTCAGGGGGATTCCAAGAGAGGGGTGTTATATAGGGGTAGTCATCCAGAACGCATGAACTGGACATAAAGATATATCAATAAGGGTTTCCATTCAGTATCCCAGACTAGGCATTGACTTAGCTGTAGTGTTGAATTGAATCCTCTTACAAATTGGGGGCTCGAGCGGGACGTTTGGGTTAGATCTATCACTTGTGCAGATTAATACAGTGTGCCAGCTGACCGGATACACATATCCGGTCGGATCACCACGCTGTGTTACGCTGTAAAGCACTCCTCAAAAGAACGCTCTAAGGAAAAGGTCTGTTTTGCAAAAATAAAATACAAACTTCTGTAAGTCAGGAAGGAACTCAAATCTCTAGAATGACGACCTTAGTAGACATGAAAATAGCCAGAGAGCACTTCTTACATAAGTTATTTGTGAGAGGTGAGTGGACTCATCAGGACCAGATGGTCTGGTTGCAAGCAATCGCACCCCAGATCACGGAAATAGGGTCAGATATATGGAGAGACCAGGGTCCCTTACATGTGGCCCTGAGTGAACTATATATGTCCTCTAAGGCCAAGGATGAGCACAACAAGATTGCCAGGGTAGCGGCATATTTATATTTACATATGGGAGCCATGCAGGACAAATGTGCTGAAGGCCGAGATCTGGCGAGTAGGCAACTGCTGGCATTACAGAAGGCCCAATCTGATCTGGACTCTTCTGAGCAGAGGCTGCAGAGGAGCCAGGAGTCAGAAAATGATAGTAGGCAGTATATCATTAAAATAAAAGAGGACATGGATATACTGCAACAGGAAAAGGCTGACCAGGATACTAGATTTCTGGCCCTGCAGAAGGAGCACCAAGACAGTTTGGACTCCTTACTGCAGAGCCAGAAAAAGCTGGAGCAACAATTAGACTTTAACAAGGCATGCACGGAGCAGGTAGCCACCCTGCAAAGTCATCTAGATAGAGTGAAGGCAGAGAGCAACAAGCTGATTTTGAAAAACCTGGATACCCAGGCAGAGTTTGATGAAGAACGCCAGAAAGCTGGTGCCTTTCAAAGGCAGAGGGACGACCTGGCGGCACAAATGCAGGCTCTTAGCCAGGAAAGAGACGCCTTAGGCCAGGAAGTCTGCCATTTAAAAAGAAAAACAGAAGAAAATCACTTGGCCCTCCAGGGGCTGGGTGACCTCCAAAATGAACACCAGAACTTGTTAGAACACACCAGGAGGGTGGAGGATGCTCTGGCAAGAAAGGAGCAGGCCAATAGGGACACAGCTCAGGAGGTAACCCTCCTGCAGCAAAGACTGGCCCAGTGCTCCAGGACCAATCAGGAGGCACAGAGAGAGAATGAGGCTCTCTGCCAGCACAATGATAGACTCCAACAACAGGTAGCGATGCAGGAGAGACTGATAGAGTCTAGTAAGGCCTTAACTGAGGAACTGAAGGCGCAGGCTCTTGCATTGCAACAGGGAGCAGGGGCGGATAGAGATGAGGTTCGCTGGGAAAGAGAAACTCCTGAGCATAACCCCAGGAGCCCTAGTACCAGAGGCCTTTATTTCTCTCAGTCCCTGGACTCTGCCACCCCCATGTCCCCTGGCGCACATGAGCACAGGGCTACAGGGATGGCAGATTACTATCCAGCCAGAGGCATGGGGCTCATAGGCCAGTACCACCCAGGAATGGAGGGGCGGGCATCCGGGTATGGGCACCCAAGCACAGTGCAATTTGATGGGGAACCCCAGGTGAGTAGGCCCATTAAGGGCATCCTGAAAACCTCTGCCCAGTTAGGTCAGTGGGGGGGGGTACCCATCAAATCCTGGCAGCAAGGAGGGATCTGAAGACTCCTCTGAGCGGTACAGGACACAGGAGACCAGGTCCCCACATTCTGCCAGCCATTCCCAGGCTCGCAGAATCCGGGAAAACCTGGAAGAACAGACGGGAACCTCTGGGAGCAGTGCCTCTGAGTCAGAAGATGAATGGACCAGGGTTACCCGGACCAAAAGGGCCAATAAGACAAAAAGGGCCTTGCTTAAGGACCCCTTAAAGCAGATTAAGGCAATCAGGAGCGTCATCACGCCTTATCATAAGAACGCCAAGTATTCTGTTTGGGAGCACTTAGAGTTGTTTGAGCAAATGATGGAGACTTTCCATTTGAAGGACAGCAGTAGCTGTATCCAGTACGTTAAATGGACATTCTCCCCAGAATACTCCAGTTTCTTTGCGGGGTTGGAGGACCAAAATCATTTAAGGTGATCCACCTATAAGGCGGCCATCTTGAAACATTTTTCTGTTCACAGAAATCCTCAAGAGGCTCGCAAGGCAGCCTACAATTTGCAATGTGGGGAGGATCAGGCCCCACAAGAATTCGTGCAAGAATTGAAACGTGCCTTTGCGCAGACCACCAGAAGGGTGCGCACAGACATCAGAGAATTTATCAATACATTTTTCCATGCCTTGCCCAAATATATAATGACCCAGCTCGTGAGAGATTTTCATGAGAAAAGATCTTTAGACTGGGTCATTGACCAGGCTACCCGGATCTATGAGGTGCAGAAGCCCATAGAAAATAAAAGCAATACCCAGAAAAATCCCAAAACCAACAGCACCCCTGCTGCTGCCAAGGTGGCAGAGGTAAAGGTCACCCCCATTTTGGATTTGGAGATCGGGGGGCCTAAAAACCTACCTGCACCTAATAATGCTAGGCCCAGAAGGTCCTCGGGCCAGTCACAGACAGGGAGCCAAGGAGGCAGCCCCACAAATGGGGTCCCTCGCTCTCCTGATTATGTAAGTCCCCGTTACAAGGGAAATCGACCCATCCTGGGTTATGTGTGGACTCCTCCAGCCCAAGGGGGGAGGATCCAGCCAAGCACCTAACCCAGGGAACTTCCCTCCTAACTTCCCACCGGAGGGCAGAAATTCTCCAAATCCTGGGCAGAACTTTCTCCCCAGGTATCCACCCAACTTCCAGCCCCAAAATCATCCATACTTCTTTCCCCAATTCCCTGAGCCCAGACAACCTAATCCGGGAGAAGGGAGGCCAAGGGTGGAGGGGTATCCAAATCTTCCCAACCAGGGGTACTACCAAAGAAGGGATAGCTACCCTTCCCGGGATCAGCCCAGGGGAGAAAACAGGGCCCTGTATCAGCCTGAGCGGGTTTCCCAGTTAGAGCGCCAGGTTCAAAACATGGCGCGGGATCTGGGTCACATACTGAGGGCTCAGCAGAACCCTCAGATCGGCATGCCAGCGCGGAACGCACCCAACTCTGTACCTGGTGCTCCAGAACAAGGACGGGGGCAGCACCCCGATAACACACCGGTTCCCAGGGAGGAGGCACAAAGGGAAGGGGGGTGTAAAGCCTTGGAGGAAGCTTCCTTCCTCACTTGTAAACAGCCCCTGGAAACCCAGGAACCGGAAACAAAATCTCTTCCCCCTGAAAGTCTTCCTCCTAAGGAGCAGAGGGGGGTAGGAGAAACAAAAGACCCAAACAGACTCAGTTTGAGGAGGAGGTACAGATCTTCCAATTTGAGGGAGAAGGATCCTCAGAGGATCCTGGGAAAAGGATCTTCTCCTTCAGAGAGGGGGGAACTCCTCCCAAAGAAAAATGGGTCCCAAAGGATTCCAATCCAGACTGGGGAGATGTGGAGACTGAGCTACCGCCGCCCACCATCTCATCCCAGAACCAACAGCAAGAAAATCCCCTGGTTCAAACCCATCCTGGTGAATGCCTCCAAAAAGAGGGGGGCGGCCCGGAACCGGAGCCAGGGGAACCCACAATGGCTCTGATCTCCGGTTGCCAATTTTTTCTTTCAGATTCCCAAGACTCTCCACAGAATTCTGCCTAAATCTCTTGGCTAGCAATGTCCAAAACCAGAAAGTTAGCCCACCAGTTGTCCAAAAATGTGCATTATCTGTGCCCCCTTGAGGAGAAGGAGGGAAGATACTATGCCCCGGTAGAAGTACAGGGGCAGGGTACAATTTTAGCGCTGGTGGACACGGGATCTCAGGCTACCCTTCTGTCCAGAAGGGCCTTTGATGAACTGAATGCAGGAAGGGGAGGGAATTACCAAATTCCTCTCACCTCACTTCCTGGAAACTCCAGAACTTTGACGGGAAGGAAATTCCCGTCGAGGGGACGGCAGATTTGGACATTAAAATTGGGCGACACAAGTTGAAACACCGGGTCATAGTTGTGACTCCAGAGGGCACCCCATGTTTACTAGGGAATGACCTCCTGAGAAGGTTGTCACCCCTAATAGATTGCGTAAACAAGGTCCTCTGGACCCAGACTAGCCGACCCATAAAATTAAAACAGAGTGTCAACCATGTTAGTTTAAACGGCACATGCCACATGGTTGAACAAAAATCTGACCAAGTAGAATTCCACTTCCAGAACAACCAAATTCCAGACGTGACAGTAATAGCAGTAGGACAACAGACGGGTGATGGGGGGTCCTCTCTATTTCTGAAAATCAACCTCCCTTCCAGTTTAAGGTGGTATTCCACACTGGAAGGAAACACCCTGAAATTCTTTACTAATCCACAACCAGAAACTCCCACTCCTATAGTCCAGAAAGATGTGAAATCAGCTCAGAGCCTGGCTGATATTCAGCAAATTGGAGAGCAGTTGTTCATCCCTGTTCAGTTAAATGATGGGAAGGACTCTGTTCTTGCTCGAGTGTGTGTGAACAACGGTAAGAGCTTCATCAGCGAAGCCATGTTCCGCCAACTCCCAAAAGATCCAGCCATTCCCACATTCAAACTGATAGACAAATGGGAAATGGACCTGGAAGCACCTAATTCCAAACAGCTCCTGCCAAGCAGGTGTATGCTCAAAATCTCCATTGGCAACAAGAGCATAGTCCATAATTGTTGGGTCGTGCGAGACGTCACTGCCGCCTTTTACTTAGGCAGTGACATTCTCAATCGCTTTGCCATTAGTTTGGACCTAATAAACTTCAAAGCTTGGTCCCGATTAGCGGATAATCCCATGGGCTTTGATGATCCAGAAAAAGCATTTAGGTCAGCTCAATTGCTACCTTATGCAGTTGAAATTCAGATCAAAGAGGAAGTCACCATCCCAGAAAGGACCCGACAATTCTCCCTGGAAGTGAAAGTTAAAAGAGGATAATATTTGAAAAAACCTGATGCTTACATACATCTAAACGCTTCTCTCCAACAGCAAGGGTTGGGGGTAAACCCAACTCCATTAGTCAAAATAGAACATGACACCATTCCAATAGAGGTGGATAACAGCGACTTAAAGAGTATTACTCAAGCCGCAGGCACCATTATTGTAATGGTGGTTGAAGACCGACATTTTTCCATTGATTTAGGTAATGAACTGTTAGGGCCAATCCCCAAGGACTGCTTTGACAGTGACAGTGATGACAATACAACACCAGACAGGATTTTTACCCGGCATGGGGGGAACTTCCTGGTGTACACTTCCTGCCCCTATGGCAAGGAAGATGTGACTTGTGACTTCAGGAGGGATGAGGTGATTTTCCAGGTCCATGAGGGCTGCCTTTCCCACCTGAAGCCTCCGGTCCAAATCAGCACTTTGACCAGGGACTTCTCCACCCAGCTGGAGGAGGCCGCGGAGATAGCCAAACCAGAAGTCTTTCCAGGCTTCAGGCAGATGGTGGAAGAAAGAGTCAACCTAGCTGATGCCTGTGTGACTCTGGAACAAAAGCAAAAGTTGAAACAAGTTTTCTTGGATTTCCAAGATCTCTTTGCGGTAGACTCATATGACTGTGGTCGCACCAACATCCACACAACAACAATCCCCACGGACCCGGGCATGACTCCAGTGTTTGTGAAGCAATATCGTTTGCCTCTCGCATCCATGGAGTCCCTTACTGAAATAATTAAGAACCTTGACTCCAGGGGAATAATCCGTCCCGTCCACAGCACCTTCAATAATCCGGTGCTGGGAATATTAAAGCCAAACGGCCAGTGGAGACTCTGCGCTGACCTCAGGGAGCACAATAAACGGGTCCATACTTCCCGATGGCCTCTGCCCTACATTGACCAAGGGCTGGCCCAGATCCAGGGGTCACAGGTATTCACTGCAATAGACCTGACCAATGGATACTGGACCGTGCCGGTCAGTAGGGAGGACCAATACAAGCTGGCTTTTACCTTTGGGGGCCAGCAGTATACATGGACCCGGACTCCCTTCGGATACCTTAACTCCGGTAATGAGTTCAATATTTTCCTACATAAGGCCATGCCCGACCTCGGTGCGAGGGGTAACCTGGCTTATGTAGATGATGTCCTCATCAAAAGTTCATCTGTGGAGGAACACATAGCGGAGATCCGTTATGTTCTGACGCAGTTGAGGGCCGCCGGAGCAAAACTTTCCTTTCAGAAAGCACAGTGGTGTAGAACCCGTGTTAATTTCTTGGGGCATGAGATTACTCCTCAGGGTCTCTGTCCCCAGGAAAAGAAAGTGGAAGCACTTCAGAAACTGAAAGACCCCACAACTCTGCTGGAACTAAGGAGCCTCCTTGGACTGACTAATTACAGCAGAAAGTTCATTGAGGGCTACGCAGAGATCACCAGACCCCTGATTCATCTCCAGAAGGGGGGGGGTCAAGTGGGAATGGGGTCCAGAACAAGCCGAGGCGGTAAAACAACTCAAGAGAAGCCTCTCAAAAGCGCCTTGCCTAGCTTACCCTGTCAGAAACAAGGAGTTCTTCCTGGAGACGGTGTTCTCTAATACGTGCATGACAGCAGTATTATACCAAAAACATGACAAGGTCAATAAAGTAATCTCCTATGCAAGCAAAACTTTATCCTCTGTGGAGGAAAAATTCAACAATTGTGAGAAGGCACTCCTGGCAACGGTGTGGGCATTGAAGAATTACCGCCCGTTTATCCAGGGGGAACACATCATAGTGGAGACTCCACACCAGCCTCTGCAATATCTCCAAAGTGATAGAATCCGGGCCGGAAATGTGAGTAATTCCCGAATGACTTCCTGGATTCTGTCAATGCAAGGCGTTCCTGTGGAGGTCAGATATGGCCAAAACAAGAAGAGTCCCCTCGCGCAAGGTCTGGCTGACTTGCATGATTGTGCCAGAGAAAACTGTCTCGAGGACGAAAGTCTAAAAATCAAGGACAACACGGAGGCATACCTTAATTCCTCACACAAAGTCTTTGAAGAGGACACGTGTGAGGGAATGCCCACTGTGTATGTGGATGGATGCTCTTACCATGTTGACAACGACGGGGAGAAAGAACTGGTGGCTGGCATAGGGAATGCATGGGTGATGGAGTTTCCAGAACCCTCCGCTGGATACAAAATTGCTCCCCGAAGTAGTCAGGTGGCAGACTTGATGGCTGTGCATCAAGCCATCCTCACTGCTGTCCAACATCAACTCCACGAACTGGTCATAATCACAGATTCGGATTATGTACGGAACGGGTTCTTGGAGCACCTGGTTAATTGGAAAACCAGAGGCATGTTATGTGCTAACAACAAACCCTTGAAACATGGGAAGTTGATCCAAAACATTGATGATCTGGTCACCTCGAATGAGATGACCATCTATTGGAAAAAGATCAAGGGTCATTCCAAAGTAGAGGGACCAGACAAAACTGGAAATGACTTAGCTGATCAGCTGGCCAAAACCGGGGCCATCCAAGTGGATCTAATTGAGATTGAGTCCCTGTTGGGGGAGATCCAGGTCACTGCTATCACTAGGTCCCAGACAAATGCTCACAACGACCTTTCAATTGCACAATGGAGTAAGGAGACCCCTGATGCTGATTTGATCACTGCTCAGAAGGGGGATCCAATTATTGGTAAGTTTTACCAACACCTTGAGGACCCTGAGAACTTTCCCCTGACGGATAGCGATTATATTGGGAAAGAGGACCTAAGGGTGTTGATGAAATGTCCAAAAATGTTCCGAATCCAAGACGGTTTGCTGGTAAGGAAATCCAAAGCTGGCCACGATCAGTGGGTGGTTCCTACCTCATTCCGAAGCCTGATGTTAAGTCACGCCCATGATGCGGCCACCGCCGGTCATAGGGGGTTTCACACAACACTGGAAATCTTAAGAGAGGTTGCATACTGGCCACACATGGGGCAGGACCTTGACCAATACTTGAAGGGGTACTTGTGTGTGCACAATTTCAGCCATCATCCCTCACGCACCGTGCACCCCTCCAAAAGAGGGGGATGACACTGCCATGGTCAGATTTACAAATCGACTTTGTAGGCCCCTTGATTCGCTCTCCTAGGGGGAATAAGTACATGTTGACTGTGACATGCTTGTTTACCAAGTGGGTGGAATGTCTCCCAGCCCCAAACTGCAAGGCAGAAACTGCAGCAGCCCTGATGATTAACCACATCTTTTCCCGTTTCGGTCTACCTCAAAGGATTGAGTCAGACAGGGGTAGCCACTTCACCAGTGAAGTAATGACAAAGATGTGGGAGATACTGGGGGTCAAAAGGAAGTTGCATATTGCTTACCGGCCAGCTTGTCAAAAGGAAGTTGCATATTGCTTACCGGCCAGCTTCTTCTGGGGCAGTAGAGAGATATAACCGAACCATTGTGAGCATATTAAAGAAGTTTGTGGCAGATTCTGGGCCAAGTTGGGATATCCGATTACCTCTGGTCCTAATGGCCATCAGATCTACTCCTTCATCTGCAACCAAAATGTCACCATTTGAGTTGATGACTGGGCGCAAGATGGTGCTTCCTCAGCATTTGCTCTACAGGACCCAAGAGCAGACACTGATAAATGCCTCCACAACTCATGAGTATGTGGAGAATTTAAGGAAACACCTTCAACATGCTTTTGCTTATGCTCAGCGGAATCTAGAAAGATCAGCTGATAGCATGAAGACCCACTATGACCTGAAGACTTCCAGGAAGGAATATCAGGTGGGGGACCGGGTCTATCTATACAATTTCCAAAGGAACCAGGCCAAACAGCGAAAATGTTTGCCTACATGGGAGGGACCCTTTGAGATTATAGACAAAATCTCCCCTGTGGCCTACAAGATCTGCATCCCCAAAGGCGGTTTGGCAGAGGGGGAAGACAAGTGGGTCCACATAAACCAGTTGAAGTGTTGCCATCCCAGGCACACTCTGCAACAACTGGAGGAATCCTCTGGAATCCTAGAGGGCACTGTCTCAGATTAATTCAGTTCTAACTTAAAATATCCGACATATCGCCTATCCAATTCTTAATGTGGGTGTTTTCGTTTTTGAATGCAAAAAGAAATGTGCATGTTCATATGTTTTGACTATAAATTTATATGCCACCCCACTATATCAATGGTGGGGGAGAAATGTCCATGAATAGGTATTGCCGCTCTTCCTTTGTCGTCCTAGGAGAAGGAAAACCTGCAGGCTGGCCAAGGAGGACGATCCGGAGACCGGGAGCAGAGACGCAAGGGGCCCAGTGTACCGCCCAATATTCCCATCAGGACCGGCGAGGAGAACCGATCGATCAGTACCGGATGGAGGAAAAGATGCTGAACTGTACCATCTATTGGAAGAAGATGAGGAAACATCCCAGGTCTTGCGAGTTCCATCAGTGAAACAGAATGGCCATCGCAAGAGGGGGGCTTGTGGGATGTTTTTATCCACGCATCCAAGCCCTACCTCAAAACTGTGCAGTACTGACATGGAAAACATCATGAAGGCCAGAGATTCCCAGAAAATGCCCAGGGAAGTGCATGAAGAAGAGGCAGCCACCCATTTTGCCGATGTTATGGGCACAGCACAGAAGGGCACTGCCTAAAACCACCATTGGACTACCCACACAGTAGCCTGAAACCATTGGGAATGGCAATGCTGATTGCCAAAAGCAACCTAGAATTGTGGGGAATTCATTTTCTTAAATCCCAAAAATGGGTGCATTACCAGTACTCACCACTATCAGAAAGCCGGCGTTTTAAAACAACACCAGACTTTTTCTTTTTTGTGTAAAACTGAATAAATGAACCCAAAGCAGGCCAAAGAAAGACTTACTGAGAGGTGGATCCAATGTAAAGTTATATTCTGAAGTGACTTGAAGGTTTATAACAAGACTGGCTGAGCTGTGGATTTCAGCAGTTTAAGTAAATTTGGACTGGAAGACACTAAAAATCTAAATGTTTAAAAGAAATGAGTGACCTACTTTTGAGTATCACATAGGTTGCAATTGTTTAAATGTCATAGTTTAAACTTAGAATCAGCATTTTAGCTGCATATGTAAAAATTGGTAGTTTTATTTGAATGCAGAAAACTGGGTAACTAAAAGTGACATTAGCTGGGGCCTGGCTTAAGGAACTGAATTCTGCCCACCAGCTACCCCCGACAGGAGTTGAGACTTGCACAACAGCTGTGTTCCCAGGCCGAGCTGCCTTTTTCTGTTCCCACCCAAAAGGGATATGACACTTCTCTGATTGAATTACCAAAGGGACTGCTAGAGACTAAACATAGGACCCAGGCAGAGGGTTTATGGAAGTGGCCATAAATGGCTTCCTCTTGAACAATGGGCCTTCCAGGGCCCAGGCAGATGGTTTATTGCAGGGGTAATAAAAATGGCTTCCTCTTGGCAGAAACTGGGAGGGGGAGAAACTGGAGACAGAGGCTGAGCTTGAAGAAAGTGGAAAGACTGGTTTCTGTACCATGTGACCTGAAATGACACACCCCTGTAGCCAGAATATGGTTTTAGAAAAAGATGAATAACTCATAGTACGGACTTGTCATGATTATTTAAATGATACCATAATTCTTGTGATTTTTCTGCCCACATTTTAAGAGGTTTTTAGAACCGGTGGCATGATCTGGGGGCAAACTAGCAGTTAAGAGGGTATTACTTAAAATGTCTGCATGTGAAAAGTCTGATACTTCATCAATTAATGCCTGCATGCCTTGCACACATTTGGGTAAATTTGAGTAAGAATCTGATATTGGTAACCTGATTAAAAAGTGCAAATGTTGCCATTTCTGAATGCAAGCTCCCAGAAAGAGCAGATTTGGACAGGGTATACCTCCTGTGATATGTGATGGGTGCATGTAATTTTAAACAAGTGTGTACCTGTGCAAATATGTCTTTTGGGTCAAAATATAGATTGTGTGTAAAGTTGACAGGGGTGGGTTCTCTGTATCAGACCTCATCATGATGACACTTCATTTCATTCCCCCAATCAAGGGGAAGAGGAGGAAGTGGCCAATGACAAGTGGAGAGGGGTAGGGCCTAGGAAGCTAGCCTTTCCACCCATTTTCAAAACACATAAAAGCAGACAGTCAGGACAGATAGGGACATTCAATTCCATTTGCTGCGGAGCATGCTGCCGGACCACACCACATCCAGAGATCCAGACTTCAAATCCATCAATCTCCAGAGAAAGCTGTGCAGAAAGATCCAGAAGCAGTGCTGTACCCAGAGAGAGCAGAGCTGACCCAGACCACTGTTAGCAGAACCAGAGAGCTGACCCAGATCACTGTGAAGTGGCAAGGCCCATTCTATTTCTAAATATATTGTGAGTACCTAGCAGAACTGTGCAGAACCAATCTCTTAGTTAAAATAATCTAATCCAAGCTATTTTAATCTAAGTAGAACTTCCTCATAGCTGTCACCTGTCATTTCTAGTTGCTAGCTGTCACTTGTCACTTTGAACTTTAAAATTTCAAATCTGAAAAACGACCTTTACCATATCGCTCATATCTCCGTGACCGTTTGTCTTAGAGACTTGCAGTAACTTTCCTCTGAAAGCGGGGAATCTTGGCTTTTCAACGAACCTAGAAACGCATTCCTATTCCATACACTTTTGCCGCAATCGCGAAAAACGCACCCGCGAATTTTGCCGCGATTTGCGATTTGGCCCGATGTCTTTACTTGTAAAAAGACAGCTGCTGTTGCCTGAACTACTAAATTTCGTTTGCCTCTTAAGAACCATCCCTGAATCATTGCTAGAGTGAGCCTGGACTAATATTAACTAGATACCCCTCACCCTGAACCTCTAGAGGGAATTAAAAGCATTTTAGCATATTTTTCAAGTCATTGCCAGCACATATAAAAGCATTTTGGGCCTGTGTTTCAAACTTCTATAGTCTAAGCTTGCTGGGGTGAACTGAATTACATTTGATTGCATTTCTGAGAACTGTGTGCTTTCCTTCCATTTCCTTGCATTGCATAAAAGGGGGGGTGAATTGCCAGAGAAAAGTGATTACATTGTTTTGTTGAAATCATATTGAGTATTTTCTGTATTGCATTTTCATTCAACATTATATCCATCTGAACTTATATAAAGCATTCTCTACCACCTTATTCTTTTGTTCCTATTCACAAGTGTGCTAGTGCCAGACTATCCATTATTGATTACTGCTCAGATTAGGTGTGATATTCAATTATTAAATTATTATAAAGTGTGATATATATATCTATTGTTTAAATTATCAAATAAACCTTTTAACTTGCAAAACAGAACTACTTCTTGGCTCTGTGGGGTCAGGGGGATTCCAAGAGAGGGGTGTTATATAGGGGTAGTCATCCAGAACGCATGAACTGGACATAAAGATATATCAATAAGGGTTTCCATTCAGTATCCCAGACTAGGCATTGACTTAGCTGTAGTGTTGAATTGAATCCTCTTACAAACAGGAGTTACAGGTAAGTAACTTGTTCCATGTGTACGTTCACATCCCAATTAATAGGGCCTGTGCTGTAGCACTGAGGCCTTGCAGCGATTAGCTGCTGCCTGTATTTAACGTAAAACGCGCTACATTGTAGAAGAGCAGTGCTGCTTTCAGACAGGCTCTTCTTTAGTTTGGGCCATGAAGTGGTGCTTAGCTTCACCGATAAGCCAAAACTATTGCATTAGAATATGTATAGCATGAACTAGAATGTTATTAACCCCCCAATTGACTGACCATGGCATGCTAATCCCTTTGGCCTTTCTCGCCCAGTTGCTTCCCATCCCTCTCAAACTACCTCCTCTTGGGAACTCTTTGAGATCATAATAATCAAGCCTTACTATCAAACTTTGCACTCAAAGTGCTTGCCAGTGTTTTTTTCAAAGCAGTCTTCTGCTGAGAGTTAATGACTTAACTCGAGCTGTACATTTGCTGCTAGTGTAATAAAAATGTCTTAACCAGATGTGCCTTCCACCACTCGATTCAGAAGCACTATGCATGTCCTGTTGAAAACAAGCATTGGCAAAACCAACAGTTTCAGCTTGTGTATAAGTATTGCAAAACAAAAGAGGTGATGGCTGGAAGGTTTAGAATTAATCTTAACCTCTGGCATAGCCCTTGGGAAACCCTCCAGACCGCAGTTATTTGCTTGCCAAGCCCTTACAAAAGGGGAAAGACCATTTGCAAATCAGGATTGCTCACAATCCAAAAGGGACAGTCCAGCCTGAATGGCTTGCTCACATCCCTTCTGCACAAGACTGAACGCATCCGCAGACATGTTTCGGCCACCTTGGACGTCATCACGAAGGAGTAGCTTGAGTCTCTAGGCCCAGCAGTTATGGGACCCACATCTGGACATACCCGTCCCACTCAGGGTGACTATAGCAAAACAAAAGAGGTGATGGCTGGAAGGTTTAGAATTAATCCTAACATCTGGCATAGCCCTGGGCAACTCTCCAGACCATTGTTCTCCGCATGCAAAGCTATTACAAAAGAGGAAAGGACCATAAGTATATGCCATGTTAGGCATGTGCAAGGCACTGCTATTAGGTGCCTTGGTACTTGCACCGTTTTGAAGCTGCTACCATCGATGGCCAGTTAATACCACTTCTGCAGGGACTGCATGCAAGTGCCTTTCCCATGCCTACACAACGCCCAAACTGTTTCCATTGCCAAGCCTTGTTTCTGCCTGTCCCGAGGAAATGCAGTCGCCTACCACTCCTGCTGTCACGGTCTGGAGACCAGCAACCCCGACTGGGTCCCCATAAGTACTTGCCTACTTGTCTCTATTTGCTTTATTGGACCCTTGAAAGTGAACGCATTGTATAAGTAGTGATAGTTCATTTCATAACCCATTTGTTTAGACAGAAGTTACTAATGATTCAGTGATAAGAAATACTAAAGGAGCATTTTTATTCTGAAAGCATACACAAAGCACCAGTTAGCCACCCAAATCCATACCCTCTTCCCAGACTATTGACTTTTGTCACCCGCAAAAGGTTTTGACTATCCCCTTATTTCCATGTGTTCGTATTTCACACACCAAAGCACATCATATATGAAGCATGCCTTTGGAAGACAACCGCAGCCAGGTTTAGCATTTCACAACTTTTCTTTTAATGTGAGCCTTGAAAGTACATGTGCGAAACCCACGGGCCATTTCTTTTAGCCTTGCGCTGAATAGCATTCCAGTGCTTGTAGACTTCCATTTTAGAGGGGGAAAAATAATCCTACAATTATGGTCTTTTAGCTTAATATATTTTGATACAGATTTGCACATTTGCAAGATTATTTTATTACGATGTGTACTTTTCCAGTATAAAATAGTATTTATGAAAGCAAATATGGGGGGCTGAGGAGTGGAAAGGAGCAGTGGGCAAATGGGCCATGATGGTTTGGCAAGGGTGTGGGCAGAGGGGCAGTTGTTGTCCTGGAGACTGGAGAGATTGTTTTGCCTGGTTCTAGCCTGGTGCTGATTTCATTTGAAGTCATATGACATTGCTTATTGACACTGACTCAAGATCTAATTGGCATATAGGCTCCACTTCACCCACACTATAAGGCAATCCTGCAGTAGAGGCACATAGCCCTGTCTGTCCCCAGCCCAATCCTGGCCCTGTTGTCCTTGGAACATACTTTCTTTTGACGGGACAAAATGCTCATCTATAGCTTTTGAATTAAAAATTATATTGTGAGTTTGGACAAAATATTGTGATGAATCCTGTGGAGGCATCACTTATTCCCCGGTGATGAGCTCCTCCCACATGGCCAGGTTTGGGTAGCCACTATCTGATCCTGACCCTGTGGGTGGTATTATGAGGGAGGATCATGTGGGAGGGGACCACTACCGGGAGGATGTCATGCCACGGGCCCCAGAAAACAAAACCCACACCATCTAGTGATGGGGCAAGAGGTCACTTGACTCACTTATGTCCCTTTGGGACTCATATACACAGGGGCCCCCGCTGGACTCAGTTCTGGTGCCTTTGGCACCAGGCTCATATAGAGAGGTGAGCAGGAACACTTTATTTCAGTGCAGGAGTACTTTTATTTTACTTCAGTGCTGGAGTGCTTTTATTTTACAAGAACTTTCCAGGTGCTGGAAGCCTTTATTCCAGAGAGCATCCCCATGTGCGGACTCATCGGGCGTGGCTCCCTAGGCCTGGTCTTCAGGTGCTGACTCATCGGGTGTGGCAGGGCGTGGCAGCAGGCAGGCCAGAGCAACTGGGCGTGGCCGGGAGCAAGACTGTATAAACCCACCTATCCCTCAAGCAAACGCTTCGCATTACTTTGCACCTCCGTGCAACATGACGCTCATTGCCGCCTGGACCAGCTACTTACCTCATGATCCTGCAACAACAGAATCCTTACCTGGACCCTGGCTCTCATCTCACGACAACGCTCCATCTTGCTGGCAGATCCCGAATTGACGCTGCAGCACCTGCGCTCTCTGTCCCATGAAGCCGAAGTCCTGAAACGATAAAAGAAGACAAGACAAGGTTAGAACTCCCGAAAACGCCCAGCCCAGGGTCGCGCCACATTTAAAACCCAACGCGCACCCTAAGGCACCATTAAAGGCTACTTACCAGCTGTAGGACCATCTCAGCCCCGCTCCTCCATACCACCGGCTCCGCTTCTTCTAACGCAGCTACCACCGGCACCGCTACACCACCTGCAAGGGAGAGAGCAGAGAAAAGAGACATTACATGCAAAGGACAGAGAACAAACTTTACAAATACAATTACAACAGTCGGAAGACAAGCGGGCAAGTGGAAACAAGGGAAACATTTACCCACAAGAGAAGTGGACTAGTTGCAGCTGGCCTGGACTTCCACAACAAGGCACCAGTGAAGGAACTCGGTTCCCTTCAACAAGCGCCCCTGCCAGAAGCAGCAGGACAGAGAGCTCATCATCATCATTCATCATGTGAGCCTCAAGAGTAGTGCAACACCAGGGAAGCCACATCCAGGGAGAAGAGGTCTGGAGAAGGGTTCAGGGACCACAGGCTGCATACTCATATGACCCCCCTCATATTCACGCAGGAACCGCACTGCTCATCACTGCAGTTCCCCACACAGATGCAGAGGGAGGAACAGGCAAGAGGAGTTTTATCCCTGGGAGGGCTGCGACCGTGCCCCAACGCCTCCGCAGAGACCAGGTGAGCGTAACAGAGTAGGAGATGACTTCATTTGGAGAGACGCAGAATTCCTCCCCCTTCTGAAGAAAACCCCATGCCACCTAACCTTCTGATGTCATACTGTTATTCTAAGCAGCATACCATTCATTGCTCATATATACATAACACACACCTAATATCTATTGTCACTGATGTTTTTGTTCAAAACAAAAATCCTAAGGAATATCACTTTAGAAATCCCAGAAATCCTATGGACTGAAACCCCCATAAAGCTTCAATTACTGAGACGAGGAAGAGGAAGAAGGAGAGAATGTGGATTGAAGGAAACACCAATCTAAACATGAAGACTAGTTATTGTAATGAAGTCTGATTGCACAGGACATTTAAAAATGTTCTTTGCATTTGAAAAATAGAAGAAGGAGAAGGAGGAAGCAGAACCGAGGGAGAAGGCAGCAGCACGTGAGTGGGTCATGCACGAGGAGGCAGGCACTTTTCACACTGCCTCTCGCAAGCATTACCTACTGGTATGGTGCAAGGCCACAAGAGACACAGCAGGCACAGTGGGAGATCAGCAGCAATGTGCCACAAGTCAGAAATGCTATCAGACACTGGTGAGTCTGCCCAGTGATATTGGGGACCCCATGGTGTACGGACATGCATGTAAGCAATTAAGACACTGTTTTGAATACTGATCAAGTTAAATACAAAGACAGAACTTGCACAAATCCTTGTATATGAGATGTGAACATGGGGAAAGTTGGGCAACGTATTACCACAAGAAATGAACACTAATGATGCAGTTAAAAGACTGAACCTGAACAGGTCTTCATGGATGAGATACCAATGTGGGAAAGATGGAACACATAGAACCTCAAGACAATGAAGTATAGACACAGTGAAGGAATACAATTGTGCTCTACTAAAAGACAGTGAACTCAAAGAACAAGTCCTGGTGAAAGACATCAGGCAGTGAGCATATTTGGGGGAGGAGACCTAGCAGGGGCGTATACCAGGGGATCTGCAAGAGCTCAAAAGGAGATTTCTGGCAGGGGAGTACACCAAGCAATCCATGTGAAATATACGGAAGAATAAGACATTTTGAAAAAATATCTGGCAGGAGAATATATCAGGGGATGCAAAAAGAACCTATTAAAGGAAGCCTGACAGGGGAGTATACCAGGAAGTCATCCTTAACAAACTGTTGTTTGAAAGAGACACCTTTTCCACCCTTGAAGAATTGTTGTTTGAAAAAGACACTTTTGCCATGCTCCCTAAATAATCCAGGGGAAGGGACCCACCCCCTGGATCCAAGGATTTCTCCTTGGAAAAGACTACCTTTGTGTGGATTTATCTGCTTGCTTTAAATATCAAAACTGTTTTCCAAATCTGAGTCAGAGACTTTTTCTTATACTCTTAGTTGTTCATTTTTATTGTGAGTGTCAGATTAATATGTTTTGGACACAAGGACAGTTATTATCATTTTGACGATGAGACACAGACTGATCTTTGGTTTTAGTTTCCTAGGTAGTGAAACACCCCTCAGGAAAGGCACAGAGAGGCCTTTATCCAACCTTTAAAAAAAAAAATAAAGATGTCTGACAGCGAAAACAATACAACTTTGTGTCCACCTCTCATTTCTGGCCCCTCAGATATGGTGTCATATATGGGATCAGATTCTGTTGATACAAATTGGGAGAGCCTTAAGTTTGAGAAACTTAGTAAGAGAGCCTCCGATCCTGCCATTGTTGCTGAATTTTCTTTTGGATTTGGGAGAATCGCTTCAACCTCGGGAACTAACTTTGATACCCACTTCATGCTTATTCCCCTTCCAGGTACTTATCTTAGACTGGTCTCTAAGTCAGGCTTGACCTGGCTATATGGCTTAGACATATTGGCTGGTGTCATACACCCTGACTATAGAGGAGATGTAAAAGTGATGATACAAAATAATGGGAAAAGCCCTACCAAATTAAGGCAGGTGAGAGAATAGCCCAAGGGATTTTGGAGAGGGCTCTATTTCTTAAACACCAAGAAATCAAAGGTTGTGACAAAACTGGGAGAGGAACTAAAGGCTTGGAGAAGCAGATATAGAGCCTCCAATTAGACCAACAGTAAAACCAGTCCCTATAGCAGAAGAAGAGCCTGAGGTTATTCCCGATCTAGCCTTTGCCCAATGAAATGATCCCTGACTGGCTGATATCTTCCGTCAGGTATTACCTGAGGAGGAAGGAAGAGGAAAAGGTGGGTCATTCTTCTTCTTAAAAACTGGGTTGTTGTATAGGGGAGATGATGGATCTGATGGGATCCCTAGTACGCAATAGTAGTACCTAAAAGTCATAAAACAATTGTCTTAGAAATTGATCATTCTTATTTAACAGATGGGCATCTAGGAACAGCTAAAGCTCACATTGTGAATCAATTCTATTGGCAGGATATATGCTGATATAAATAACTGTGTCAGTACTTGTGCCCTTTGTCAGAAAACAAGTGCCCAGGAACCCCCTCCAGCTCCCTTACAAACCTTACCTATTAAAGACATACATTCTTCACATATACCTATGGATGAATGAACAATTATCAACAATATAGTTGGACCGCTAGAACCCTCAAAGTAGGGGATCCGATACATACTGGTGTTATTGGACTACACAACACGTTATCCTGATGCTTTTCCTTTGCAGAATAACACCTCACAACAGATTCTAAAACATTTAAATCCCTTTTTTTCAAGAGTGGTTTCGTGAAGGAGATCTTAATTGATCAAGCGTCTACCTTTATGAGTAAACTCATGTCTGAGGAAGGAAATTCAGATTAAAACTTTGCGTACCTCTGTCTATCCCCCCAAACTGATGGTTTGGTTGAACGATTCAATAAGATCCTAAAACACATTTCAAAGAAACTAGTAGAAGTGGACTGAAATAATTGGAATATTATGACATCATGGGCCCTTTTTGCCATTAGAATTACACCACAATCTTCTACAGAATTCTCTCTATTTGAATTATTGTACGGGAGTGAACTAAGAGATGTTTTCGATATGTTACATGAAACATGGGAGGAGTGAGATAAAGCCTCTCTACCGTTATCCCAAACTGCCCAGTGTTTGAAAGAACATTTGGCAGCAGTTTGATCCATAGTACAGACGAATATGACTAGAACTAAAGAACAACAGAAGCAATACCATTATATGAAAGGTGTATTCAGGTATATTTCTGTTGTTCTGAAGGTCTTAGTCATCCTTCCATCTCCAGAGAATAGAATGCTCTCTAGGAGGCAAGGTGCCTATGAGATTATAGAACAGGCAGGACCTTCTAGCTATCGAGTCTTGTAACCAGAGAGAACAATTAAAACGCACATCTATTTATTTATTTATTTATTTGGATTTGTAGAGTGCACTACAGCCCACAGGCATCAAGGCGCTATAGCAGAACTTAAGAAGGCTTGATTAAGGGTTACAGTGAAGCCGCCCATAAGAAAAAGACTTGGTACATTACAAGGTAAATGGTTCTACATACATCAATACATGATTAAAGTTACAGAGCTGAGAAGCAGCGAGCAAGTTCAGGTATATAGAGGTATAGGGTGATTTAAACTTGCAAAAGGCTGAGTGGGAGTCAATTAGCCTGATGTGAGGCGGGAGGGCATTCCAAAGTGTGGCAGCCATGGTTGGGAAACTTTTGCCACCAGCACAGGCTTTGCGTGATCTGGGAACAGTTATCAGGTTGGCATAAGGGGTTCTGGTGGGCCTGAGGGTGGTAGGTTTGAAGAACCTATGAGCAAGGTGGAGGGGGTCCTGGTCATGGAGACATTTTTGCATGAGGGTAAGAGTTTTGAAGATGATTCTTTCCTTAACTGGAAGCCAGTGGACCTTTCTTCTGAACTCTGAGATGTGATCCCTATATGAGAGGCCAGTGGCGGCCCTGAGAGAGTTGTTTTGAACAATTTGAAGCTTGGCTACATTTTTGCCTGAAGTACCTACGGGAGAGCGTTGCAATAGTGCAGTCTGGCGCCAATTATCGCCCTGGCGATGGTGAGGCAATTTCGCTGGGACAGGAATAGTCTCACTAAGTTGATGAGTTTGGAGTGATAAGCTGAGGTAGAGGCTATGGCGTTCACCTGCCTATTCATGGCCAGATCAGGTTCCAGATATATGCCCAGGGTTTTCATTGATTGTGACACGGTGATGGGGATGTTGTCAATGGTGAAAGTGGTGTATTGAGTGTCAAGCTTGCTCAAGGTAGAGGGGGAGCCAACCAGCAGAAGCTCGGTTTTCACACTGTTGAGACAGAGCCAGTTTTCTGCCATCCAGGACTGGATTGTTGTGTAGATGGAGTTGAGGGTGTTTTGGTCAGACAGGTAATCACTCGATAGGGGTTAAGTACCTGGTTGTCATCAGCATAGTTCGTATATGAGATACCTAGGGCATCCAGAATTTTAAATAGAGGCCTCGCGAAGAGGTTGTAAAGGGTGGGGGCAATGCAGGAGCCCTGCGGAACCCCACATTTGATGATGCTAGGGTTGGCGCAAGAGGAATCGGAAAAGACCTTAATTGCTCTGTCCCGCAGGAAGGATGTTATCCATTTACATGCACTGGGGGAGAAGCTGGCAGTCGAAATAAGGTGATGACAGAGTGACTCTTATGGTCTACCAGATCAAAGGCAGCTGAGAGGTCCAAGAGCAAGAGAAGCGCAGGGTTGCCTGCATCTCTGAGATCATCAATCTGTTTTTTTAGGTCAAGGAGGGCAGTTTCAGTCCCACGGCATGGCCTAAACCCTGATTGCCGTAATCCTAGAAGGTGGTTGTCTTCTAAATGTATGTACTTGCAGGTAGGCTGCTTTGTCCAGAATTTTTAACAGGAAGGGGATGGTAGTGATAGGGCTGTAGTTACCTGGGATAGATGGATCGAGGGAAGGCTTTTAAGGAGCGGACAAACCCATGCTTCCTTTAGACCCACAGGGACATAGCCAGAACGAAAGGAGGCGTTAATAAATGCAGTGATGATGGGTGCTAAGGAAGGGGCACAATCCTTGATGACTTGTGCTGGGCAAGCATCACCTTTGCAATTCGAGGGTTTAATGGAGTGGAGGAGTGCAAGGACCTCCGACTCATTCATGTCTTTAAAGTCGAACAGGGGGGATTGACTGGAGCTGGTTGCTAGCGCTGGGCCGCCCTGATTGTCAGCAATCAGTTTGGTGAGGGCCCGTTGGGGGGCAAGGATTTTGGCCTGCAGAGTCTCTAGTTTATTCAGCATGGCATACTGAATAGTGTTACACCATGCTTTGTCCTTCAGGAGGGATGAAGGTGGGGCGACAGGGGGCTCCAGTTCTCTGAATATGGCAAAGATCTCTCTAGTTCCCGATTTAGAATTATCTATGCTTGTGTTGAAAGAGGAGGCTTTAGCGTTAGTGATGGCGGTTTTGTATTGTTTAGAGAGCACTTTAAATGCAGCTCTGGTAGTTTCTGTGGCGTTATTTTTCCAGGTGGTGAGTGCGGCCCTTTTTATGGCCCGTAACTGTAAGAGTTCCTGGGTGAACCAGGCCAGGCATTAGAATGCTTGATCTTTTGGGCTTTTTTCATGGTGAGTGGTGCTACTATGTCAATGGCCTGGGTGATGACCTCCTTCAAGTCATTGGCGAGTAGCTCAGGGTCATTGTAGAAGGGAGATAGCAGATTGGGCACCCTGAGGTGTTGGGAGAGGTTGTCATGGGTGAGCTTGCGGGAGCCACGGACAAGTGCCACAGGGAGAGGGATGGTGGGTTTAGGAGGTCCTTTAGAAGTGATGATGTCAAATAGAATACAATGGTGGTCGGACCAGGGTACTGGGGTGATTGTTGGCAGGCTGAGGGAGCAGTTGTGATGGGCAACCCAATCTAGGGTGCAGCCTTTATTGTAAGTGGTGCTGGAAGTGGATTGCGAGAATCCCAAGGTGGAGAGAGCTTTCTTAAGGGCACTGGCATGAGAGTCATTGGGGTCGTTAAGACCAAGGTTAAGATCGCCTATGAGCAAGATTTTAGATGCTTTTTTTAGGTTATCTGAGATAGAGTGGGTCAGGGCATCCTGAAAGTCGCTAGAGGGGCCAGCTGGGCGGTAGACCATGTGGAAGGCAAAGGTGCAGTTGTGAGAGAACTTGAGTTAAAGCAAGAGGTGGTCAGAGCTTTGGTCAAGGTCCCTCTGAATCCTCCTGATTGAGAGAGCTTCCCTAGCAATGACAGCTACCCCGCCCCCTCTGTGGGTGGCACGGTCTTGTCTGAAGATGGTACAGCCGGTTGGGATGGCGAGGGTTAGGGCAGGTCCAGATGTGTCGGTCAACCAAGTCTCGTATAGTAGGTCAAGGTATAGTAGGTCAAGTCTCAATAGTAGGTCAAAGGGAGTGATGGTAGGTGGCAGTGAAGCCTTGATAGCTAATGAGGGGGTGATATCATCTGAGGCAATGAGGGATCAATTAGTAAAGGCAGCATGGAGAGTGGAGTTAACTGTGGCGATGCAGGGGATATATGATATGATATATATATATATATATACTATGTATATGTAGGTCGGTCAAAAGGCTGAAAAAAAAATCTCGAATAACAAAAATCTTGAAAAAAAAGGCAGAAAAAAAATATCGATTTTTTTTTTTATATATGTATTTTTTGGGTCAGGTAAGTATAAAAAAGGGTTAAAATAAAAAAAATAGAAAAAAGGGGGGTTGGGGGGAACCCCCCCATTTCGAAAAAAAAACATCAGAAAAAAAATTCGATATTTATTTTTAGGCCTTTTTTTTCGAGATTTTTTTTTTCGAGATTTAGAACTTCGGTATTATGACTATAAACCATATGTATATATGTATATATATGGGAGGCTGGTGATGTTGGCAGGACAGGACAGGGCACATTTGCTAATGTACTTGTAGCAGCACAAGAAGGATTGGTGGTAATTACATCACATGGCATGGATCCGGTCGTGGTGGTACAAGGTAGACTAGAACCAGTGGTATCAATATGGGAATCAATTACATCACATGACATGGGTACAGTCGTGGTGGTACAAGGTAGACTAGAACCAGTGGCATCAATATGGGCATCAATTACATCACATGGCATGGGTACAGTCGTGGTGGTACAAGGTAGACTAGAACCAGTGGCATCAATATGGGCATCAATTACATCACATGGCATGAGTACAGTGGTGGTAGAACATGGTAGACTAGTGGCGGTGGCATCACTATGGGCATCAATTGCATTCCATGGCATGAATACAGCTGTGGTGGTACATGGGAGACTAGAAGCAGTGGCATCATACACTGTGTGTACATCTCCTCGAATAGTGTCCCAATGACTGGGATGTAGCGACCAAGGTGGAGTTTGTAGATTGATTGAGTAAAGTTTCTCCCGTGGCCGTGGCGACGATGTTCGCCAGCGCTGAGGTTGATGCGGTTTCATTGGGGGCAGTGGGGTGCGAGTGAGCAGTGGCGGCATCAAGAGGCGGTGCAACTGGCCCAACACGGTGCGTGCATGTGAGAGGTGCCTGCCGCGTGTGCTCCATGGAGCGCGGCATTGCGGTTGGAGGACTTAGAAGGAGTGGGTCGCCTTGTGGCGCATACTCGGTGCGGCTGAAGGAGGGGAGGTGGAGCAGCCCCTTTGAATCTGCAGGTGATGGTGGAGCCGGGGGATGCAGAGAGGAGCAGTGTGGAAGCCGTGCCCTAAGGCGTGCCGTTCTACTAACGATGTTAGGACAGGAGGTAAGTGGGGAGAGCCAATGCATGCGGGTGCGAAGTTGCCCATTTCTGTACAGGATCAGGGGTACAGGTTGAAGCAGGGCCCCTAACTTTGGTATTGGTATGGCGCAGGCTGCCTGCGCTGTCGATCAGCGGAGAGCTGCTGAGAGGGAACTTGGCTTTTCCTCTCGGCCTTCGCTATGTGGCTTCGCCTCGCGGCACACCTCCCCTCCTTTTAAAGCAGGAGGGGAGGGCCTGCTGAGGTGTGGCCACCAATGGGAACGACGCTGGTAGCTGTTTTGTTGTCTGGTGGCTCCGGCAGCCATTTTCTTATCGGCGAATGCCTTGTGTGCCAGAATGCACACGGGACGGTGTTCTGGTGCTCTGGATGATCTTTTCTGCTGCAATCAGCTGGGTTGGGAGGTAGATGGTGGTGATTCCCTCGCAGCGGAGCTGCTGAGAGGAAACTTGGCCTTTCCTCACGGCCTTCACTATGCGGCATCTAGAATATCAATCTTCTCAATTAATTGAAAGAAAATCCTGTTGAAGACACTCAGTGATGCTAAGTAGTCTGTTAACTGATGTAAATTACATCAATACTTTAAGGCCTCTGGATTTGGCACACAATCAAAAACAAATGTGATGGATCTTTTAGAACAATTCCATAATGTTTATAGAAGAGAATCTGGAAGAGTGAAAGAAGTATATCATTGTCTCCGTACCTCTCTAGGAAAGATTATTGATTTAAAACCATATTGAGTACCTGAGAGTAGAAAGAATATCATTCAAGAGGAGTTGGAAACTATGTAATGGGCTGATATTATAGAACCTTCTCAAAGCCCATTGAGTGTTGATTGCTAAACCAGATAAATCCTGGAGATTTTGATTGTTTTAGAAATGTCAACAAGATTTCCCAATTAGACAGTTATCCCATGCCTAGAATTGATGATCTAATTGACAGGTTGAGAACCGCAGTATATCTCTCCAAGATTGATCTGACTAAGGGATACTGGCAAGTTGCAGGTAATCCTGCAGATAAACCAAAGACAGCTTTTTCCTCTCACCAAGGTCTTTTTCTACTTAAATTCCTACCTTTTGGTTTACACGCGGCACCAACTACCTTACAGAGGTTAATGGTTCAAATTCTTTCAACTTATTCTTCCTTCTGCAGAGCATATATTGATGATATTTCATCCATAGCAAACCTTGGTGAGAACATATGTACCATCTATACTTAGTTACTAAAGCCCTAAGGAAAGCAGGATTTACTGCAAACACAAAGATATGTCATCTCGCTAGATCTGCTATAAAATATCTTGGGTTCTTCGTAGGGAATGGAATAGTTAGACCCGAAAGTGAAAATGTCAAAGCAGTAAAAGAAACCACTTTTCCAAAGAGAGTTGAAGACCTTTTTGTGGTTAGTTGGATATTATTGACGGTTTATTCCTAATTTCGCGTCTATAACCTCTCCTCTCACAGATTAACACAGAAATCCATAACCTCTGAAAATCAAATGGCGTCCTGAAGATCAATTATGTTTTGACAAACTAAAACATATCTTGTGCAGTGAACCTGTGTTGAGGGTGGTTGATTTCCATCAGGAATTAATTGTGCAAACTGATGCCTCGCATACAGGTTTAGGTCCAGTTCTTTCACAGAGTCATGAGGGTATAGAACATCCTGTTATTTCCCTGAGAGAAGAATCATGCGACTCTCGAATTGGAAGCCATGACCATTAAGTGGGCCATAACCTACCTCAAAAATGATCTGACTGGTAGAGGATATTGACTTGTCACAGACCATGCCCCTTTAACTTGGTCGAGCCTTCGCAAGGACACTGATGCAAGAGTCATGCGCTGGTTTCTTGATTTACAACCTTATTCTTTCACTGTGGAACATCGGAAAGGAAAAGAGGTGTGTAATGAGGATTTCTTTTCCCATTTTCCGAGAGATGCAGTGAAAACCAGCTACATTAGTGGAAGGGTATGTAATGACTCCTGCATAGTCATCACAAGTTCCCTGATGATGAGCTCCTCCCACATGGCCGTGGTAATGGCTGCTGTTACCTGATCCTGACTCTGGGGGTGGTATTATGAGGGAGGATCATGTGGCAGGGGCTGACTACCGGAAAGAGGTGATGTCTCCATTAGGAGAGACATGGTATCCCCCTCTTTGCAAGAAAACCATATGACACCTAATCATCTAATTGCATACTGTCATTCTAAGCAGAATAACATTCCTACCTCATATGTACATAAGACACACCTAACATCTCCTGTCGCTGATGTTTTTGTTGTAAACAGAAATCCAAAAGAATATCACTTTAGAAATCCCAGAAATCCTATGTACTCCAACTCCCATAAAGCCTCAAGTACTGAGAAGAGGCAGAGGAGCAAGGAGTTAATGTGGATTGAAGGAAACACCAAACTACATGCAGTTGTTTTAATGAAGTCTGAGTGTGAGGGACATTTGAAAATGGAGTCTGCATTCTGAGAATGGAAGAAGGAGAACAAGACAGCCAAACCGAGGAAGAAGGCAGCAGCACGGGAGCTAGGCATGCTGGAAGAGGCAGTCCCTTTCACACTGCTGCTCGCAAGCATTACCTACCTACTACTGGCACGAGACCACAAGAGACAAAGCAGGCACAGTGGGAGATCCGTCGAGGAGCTGGCAGCAGCAGCACAGCTACCGGGGGTGCAGTCGTGCTGAGTAACAGCAGTCTTAATGGCGGGTGAACGCCGTGCTGGGAGGAGGGCTTGGCGTGCGTAAACCTGCAGTGCGAGAAACACCATTCCCGAAAGGAAGCTTCACTGCATCAACGTGCCATGTGATGGGAATGCTATCAGACACCGGTGAGTCTGCTCAGAGGTTTTGGGGACCTCAGGGTGTACCGACAGACATGTAAGCAATTAAGAAACTGGTTTTGATACCGAACAAGTAAAATACAAAGACGGAACTAGCAAAATCCTTGTGTATTAGATGTCAATATGGGAAAGTTGGGGAAAGTATTACCACAAGCAAATGAACAATAATGAAGAAGTTAAAAGACAGAACTTGAACAAGACTCCTTATATGAGATTCCAATGTGGGGAAAGTTGGAACAAGTAGTACCTCAAGACACAGTGAAGGAATACAACTGTGGTATACTAAAAGACAGTGAACTCAAAGAACAAGTTCTGGTGAAAGAAGCACATTAGGCAGTGAGCATTATTGGGGGAAAATACCTGGCAGGAGAGTATACCAGGGGATCTGCAAGAGCTCAAAAGGGGATTCCTGGCAGGAGAGTACACTAGGCAATTCATTCAAAATATACAGAAGAATCAAACATTATGCAAAGACACCTGGCAGGAGAGTATATCATGGGTCTAAAGAACCTATTAAAGTATTCCTTGCAGGGGAGTATACCAGGAAGTCACCCTTAAGAGACCTTTGTTTGAAAGAGACACTTTTTCCATCCTTGAAGAATTGTTGTTTTAAAAAGACACTTTTGCCATGCTCTCTAAATAATCCAGGGGAAGGGAATCCTCTGGATCCAAGAATTTCTCCTTGCAAAAGACTATGTTTGTTGGATTTATCTGCTTTCTTTAATTGTGAACACTTTTTGCCACACCTATGTCCGAGACATTTCCTTACACACTTAGTTGTTCATTTTTAGTGTGAGGGTCAGATTAATATGTTTTGGACACAAGGACAATTTATACAATTTTGACAACGAGACGCAGACTGATCTTTAGTTTTTGTTTGCTTGGTAGGGAAACTCTCCTCAGGATAGGCACAGAGAGGCCTTTAGCCAAGCTTTTTATTTTAATAAAGATGTCTGACAGTAAAAACAATACAACTTTGTGCCCGCCTTTCATTTCTGACCCCTCACAATATTTATCATAAAAATAAAAGCAATCATGAAACTGCTGCAAAACCAGCACATTGCTTCAGTTAGCAAAACCCAATCACATTTTATTCTACTGTATTCCACAATAAAATGTTGTTTTCAAGCCAAAGTTGCAAAGAGAATTGCTACATCAAACATTCTACCAACTACAGCTGGAAAGATGTGTTGATGTTCCTGAGTTTCAAACTGGCCTTAAAATCCAGCTTTGCCACGTAACCAAAGTGTGAGCTCCTTGGCAAATTAATTTATTCCACTGAGACTTATCTGCCAAATTAGAAGTAACCGACAATGGGGGTCCAGCTTAGAGCCGTACAAGATGGCGGGCTCTCCCCCATTTCTCTCCCCCATAACGGAACAGTAATTTTCACCTCTTCAACATCTCACCATTATTTGATGTGAAGATTTGTGGCAGCGGAGCCGCAGAGCAATAGAGAGAAACTGCTGTTCGTTTGCTGTTATGCGCTGTGTTGCCTTTGAGCTAGTTTCACTCGAAATTGAATGCCTGTCAATTTTGTAAAAATTACAATCAACCAGAAACATCCTACCACATCTTTATGGACTGAGCAGCCTTAGATAAAGAAATAAATAAATGTGCGGCTATGCTCCAGTTGGAAAATTGTAGGAATGCTCAAGAAGAATGATGGGAAACCATACTTGCAGGTAACTACAAGAGTCTGACATTCAGAGTCGTCCAATTTTGGAATGAGATAATCAAAAAAGCAACCATCGACCAATTTAAAGACTGAAAGGACAAATCTTAGATGGATTGCACGACATACTAGGAACTGTACCCAAGTGAAGAATTAATCATGGAGTTATCGAGAATGTAATATGAACAACTCCCTACAAGTGTTTTATTCCACAAGCGTTTTATTTTTGTTTTCTACTTGATAATTAAATCATGGAAAAAAACAATGTAAATGTAAATGTAAAACTTTTTATTGATAAACTAAAACATTAAAAAAAGAAAAACAGATCCAAGATGGCCGCCGGGGTGAGGAGTCACATCTAAGCCGTGGTCCACCCGAAAACAAAGCACATATGAAGCAGTAGGCAGCTCGGTTTAATCGAATTGCACCCCCAGACAACTGGAGATCTCCCCCCCCAGGGGATAAAGCGGTGTCGTAGAATTGAGGGCTACGGAATGAGAGCGGAGTGAGTGGGTGGCTGGCCCCTCCCCCATCGAGGCTGATCGGATCCCTGTGGGGTTTGGAAGGGGAGAAGCTGCGGGCGGAAGATTGGGGCTGGCGGAGTGGACAGCAGTGCTGCGGCCCCCTTAGTGGAGCGGGATCCGGAGTGACCCGAGGTCGGGGGTGTCGCCAGCGACCACGGCGTAGGGCCGCCCCTCTCCGGCAGCGGACAGATGAGTGGCTCAGCGGGAGGCGGGGACGTTGCCGCTGAGCTCGCGCGGCAGTGACAGTGGTTGGAGAAGGCGCGGAAGGCCGGAGAGGACGGCAAGATCGGGGCAGACCGCTCGATAAGCAGAGCGGGGGCCGCCCCGGGATACTTCGGCCGGACCAAGAGGTGAGCCCTGTGAGGGGGGACAGCGGGGACACCCACACATCAGGAATACAGAACAATACCCCGTGGGGTTAAAACAAAAGAGAAATTTGGGAAATCTGAGAGACTTATAAAGAACATTCACAACATAGTTGCAATTTACGTTAACATACTGGATGGGGGCTTCCCTACCCCAAAGAACATCATACCGCATAACGTAGAGCGCCTCCCTGCCACACCGGAATTACAAGAGTGGCGGAGGTGCTAAAGGAACCCCCCCCCCAGTGCATTGAAACCAAGCGCAGTGGATCCGTGACTGCGGTGGTGGGGGCATAAGAAGAGCACGCAGGGGGAGCCACAATCTACACACAACGTGGGAGGGAGCCCGGCGTGCCCTAGCCATCACAAGCAGGCAGACACAGGAGGACCACGGGAAGGACACGGAATCACAAGCACAACGTCCAGAAAAGACAGGGACTCTGCTCACATAAGCATAGTCGGGAAATCAAATAGGTGGAAGGTCGGACTACAGGGCAGCAGGAGGGGGTTGAAGCCCCATCGACAACCCAGCAAAAGCACTCTACCATGTCAAGAGCTAAAGGGAAGGGTAACGTCACCCAATAAATGCCACAATCCAAAAAACAAGACGCAGACATTTTGCAAATGTGGTCAGCAGAGGGCTCATCGCAATCGAGAGGGAAATCCCCTGGGGGAGAGCGAGACACTTTCTCAGCAACAACAACCACCGACAAGAGCAGACATGCAAACCTGGTTTATGGACTTGCAGGAAAAGTTCATGTCAACAGTCCAAGAACAATTCACAACTATGAAGAACGAAATGAAACAAGCGGTACAAGTCATGAAAATTGACATAGCCAACCTAGAAGAGAGAACTGACATAGTGGAGAGGACACTTCAGAGTCTCGACGAAGACACGAAACAGACCAGTGAAACACAAGAGCATCTGGTAAGACTCACCCATAACCTAGAAATACAATGTGAAGATTTGGAGAACCGCTCCAGACGCTCCAACATTCGTATCAAGATTATGGCGGAATCGGTACTCGATAAAGATCTGAAAGAGGCGGTGAAGGAGGTTTTCAGAGACATCCTGGGAGTTCAGGACACAGAGGATATTGGAATAGACAGAGTCCACATGGTGGGACCAAGAAGAACTGGGGCACCGGGAGAAAGACCACGAGATGTCCTGGCGGCTCTCTCCTCTTATCCGCAGAAAGAACAGATTCTGAGGAGGGCTAGGGAACTGGAGCATATTAAAATGAATGGACAAGACATACAACTGTACCAAGACTTAGCTCTAGTGACCCTCCAAAAAAGGAGAGCCATGGTCCCGCTGGTCAAAGCGCTGGTGGCGAGATAAATCCGCTACAAATGGACCTTCCCATTTGGGCTGTTATTCACATGGGAAGGAAAACAGGGGAGAGTGACCACGTGGGAAGAAGGCCTCAGTACCATGGGACTCCAAGAGGAAGAGTTGGAACGGGAGGAGCTTACACTTAGGAGAGAACGAACAAGGAAACCAGATGGCTGGGAATCAAGCAAGCAAAAGAAGGCAAACGCAGGAAGGGAGACCAGCAGAAAAGTACCATGAGAAATTCAGAAAAATAATACACTATGAACGTTAGCACAGAGATGTTGAAATAAAGACCCATTCGGGGGGGGGGGGGAATGAGTGAGAATGGAGCTGCACGAATAGCATGCAGATGGCAGTCCGGTCGGGACCCAGCGGTTTGGTTTGGATCTTGGTAAGGGCAGATGGAACAGTGGGGTTTAGGATTCCCCACAAAATACCCCTGAGGGTATGGAGAGCAGGGAGCGAAGGGTGCAATGCCCTAGCGTCAGTAGGAACCCTCGCCCTACTCGGGGGAAAGTTTGTTTGGTTTACAGTTCAAAGTTGGGGAGGGGAGTTGAAGGGAAGGGGGGGACGGGGGCATGAACGAAAAGAATCAAGCACAAAGGGGGACTCAAAGCCAATGCATAATCACATAACAGAATGAGGATGATACGCATCTTAACCTATAACATTAGGGGTATGAATCATCCATCGAAGCGGGTGAAACTGGAAAAACAGGTCAAAAGGGGAAAAGCAGATATACTGCTACTTCAAGAAACCCATATCAGAACCAGGTACAAACAGAAAACACGCATAAAAGGGTTTAAAATATGGTCACAAGCAGTGACTAGAGAAAAAAAAGCAGGGGTGCTGATAGCGGTGAAAGAAGGGAAAGACACTAAACTGATGGACACAGTCATAGACAAAGATGGAAGATATGTTTTCGCCAATGTGGAGATAGAGGGATATCGTATTACCCTTGCCTCAATATACGCACCCAACCAGGGACAGGATGGTTTCCTTAGAGACGTATTGGGGAAACTAGAAGACTTTGCGAGGGGGGAGGTGATCATGGGAGGGGATTTTAACATGGCGTGGAACCCACATTTACACAGAAGTACGGGGAACATACACAGCCAAGTGGCACCTTCAAAGCGTCTTAAACAACAGATGGACCACATGGCCTTGAATGATGTGTGGAGGGAACTGAATGGGGAAAAAAAGGGGTACATTTATTTCTCGCATGTTCACAATTCCATGTCCAGGATTGATTACTTCTGGGTATCGGTGGGTCTCATGGGTAAGATACAAGGGTTGGAAAATGGAGCGATAGCGCTCTCAGACCATGCGCCACTATGGCTAGACTTGACTCTTCCCGGGAAAAAGAATGGGCTCTGGAGGTGGAGGCTACCGCTGGAACTGATTCTGGACCCAATAACTGGGGAAGCCATAAGGGAAATGATAGAAGAATACTTCGCACAGAATGACACAGGGGAAGTCAATATGAGCACAGTCTGGGATGCGTTTAAATCAGTTATACGGGGAAAGATGATGGCATTGAAAATCACGAAAGAAAAGCCAAGGTATATGTGGGAAAAGGAGTTGGAAAAAACAATTGAAGATATCCAAGAGATAATGCTGTCACACCCCACTAAGACATTAAAAAAATTGCGGAAGCAAACACAGGGCCAATTAGAGATGCTACGCACAAAAGGAGCAGAAAGGAACCTACTCTATCAGAAACAAAGATATTACATAAGAGCGAACAAAGCAGATAGACTCTTAGCGAGACAACTCTGTGCGAAACAGAAAGAAACAACAATCAAGGCCATGCGCAATGCGAAAGGGGACATACAAACGCGCAGACAGGACATGGGGGAAGCATTGAAAGAATACTTACAAACTCTCTACTCCACAGAACGTCCTAATGTAGACGCCCAAGACTCCTATCTAAAATCCCTACCGATCCTGCGGATTTCTGAGGAGGATAAACAGGCCCTAGAGAACCCAATTAGCGAAGAGGAAGTTCAAAAGCAATAAATGGACTCCCAGTAAACAAAGCACCAGGCCCAGATGGTTTTACGGCCTCATTTTATAGAAAATATTCAGACTTATTGATCCCAGTTTTAACTAGGCTCCTGAACTCATTTAAAGATAGCGGCAACTTGACCCCCACAATGAATGAAGCAAAGGTGCTAGTCTTCCACAAAACAGGTAAATATCCAACATACCCCGCATCATATAGACCAATCTCCCTGATAAATCTGGACGCAAAAATGTATACGAAGATCCTGGCAGCAAGACTATCCCCGCTCCTCCCAAAACTGATCAGTATGGACCAATCAGGCTTCATTCCTGGCAGGCAAATCCATGACAATCTTAGGAGGCTCTTTCATCTAGTGGAAAAAATAGGCATAACTCGCACCCCAGCGATACTGCTATCGGTAGACGCCGAGAAGGCTTTTGATCGGGTTGAATGGTCAATATTATTTAGAGTTCTAACATACATGGGTTTTGTGGAACAATAAATTGCGAGAATCAGAGAGAACTATAACTCCCCATCCAGTAGAATAGCCATTAACGGAGAGGTAACTGATAAGGTCATA
This sequence comes from Ambystoma mexicanum, assembly GCF_040938575.1. Lineage (NCBI taxonomy): Eukaryota > Metazoa > Chordata > Amphibia > Caudata > Ambystomatidae > Ambystoma > Ambystoma mexicanum. The sequence continues at coordinate 234,151,640 of NC_090921.1, forward strand.
ATATCAAGAGGGACAAAACAAGGCTGCCCCCTTTCCCCATTACTGTACGCTATCTTCTTAGAACCTCTACTAATAAAAATAAGGGAATCTACACTCATTAGAGGGATAGATATGGCAGGACAGCAACACAAGGTGATAGCATACGCGGATGATATGTTGATAGCCCTTGAGGACCCCGAATCCACATTATCAGCTGCGGTTGGGGAATTAGAAGACTTTGGGGCCATCTCAGGTCTGAAGATAAATAGAAAAAAATAGGAAATCCTAATCCTGGCGGGTGATAGAGCAAAGATATATGGGGAAGCAAAACTACTGAATCTTAAGATCGTAGAAAAGGGGATAAAATACCTGGGAATAATAGTACCTCAGAAAATAGGGCAAACATATGGAGAAAATTACCCGCGGCTCCTCGCAAGTATTCGTAGAGCAGTAGGCAGATGGAACCCATTACAGATATCTTGGTGGGGCAGGATTCAGTCAGTTAAGATGACTATCCTCCCAAGGGTGCTGTACTTTTTTCAGGCTCTCCCAGTGGGCGTCCCCCATACGTTCTTCAAAACTCTAACGAAATTGGTCTCTTCCTTTATATGGAAAGGGAAAACTCTGAGAATACCTAGGGCAGTCCTCACGGCACCAACCAGGGAGGGGGGAATGGCGCTTACCCACTTCAAGAAATATTATCAGGCGGCGCAGCTTAAGGTTCTGAGGGAGTGGTTGGGGGAGACCGGCAGCAGATCTGGGCCAAACAGGACAGGGCATTTGCGAAAACCCCACTGGTAGAGCTTCTCTGGAAACAAAGACAACACAGACACGATAACTTAGGGATAAGCGAAATAATGAAGACCACGTTGGAGGCGTGGGATTGCCAAACACGGAGAGGTATTATGACCACAACGCTGGGACCCTTTACGCCCATCTGCAGGAACCCGCAATTCCCACGAGGGATGGAACAAGGGGCATACGATAACTGGGAGGAAGCAGGCATAACAAAAATAGGCGAAATGTTCGTCGACAATGAAATCAGGTCACTTGAATCCTGCGCTGCAAGCTCAACTCTATTAAAAGGTGTTAAATATAGATACAAACAGTTAAAACACTGGTTAAACTCCCCAATCATCGCCAAAGCAGCAACTAGGGTTCTTACACCATTTGAGACATACATTATTTCCGACACAGGGGCAAAAAAATGGGTATCGACTCTGTATAAATTCATAAACTCACAGGAGGAAGAAATTAAATGGTCATACATGATTAAGTGTGGCAGAACGCTAGGGGTGGAGCCAACAAAAAGTCAGTGGGAGGATCTATGGAAACTGATTCCCAAAATGACTCGCTCGGCACAGACCAGAGAAATGTGGATCAAAATAATGACACAAAGGCACTATACCCCAGAAAGACTGCATTCTATGTTCTACAACACATCAAATCAATGCTGGCGAGGATGCGCTGAAGTAGGAATGTGGAAACATTTATGGTGGGATTGTAAAGGCATAAAGCCCTTCTGGGAGGAAGTTAAGGGAGAGATGGGTAAAATGTTCCCAGATGTGGGGCTGATTGGAGAAGGGGTGTGGTTATGTGGAATTAGAGATGACACAACAAGGCTATACAATAAATCACAGTGGAGAAGCTTTATGGGACTTCTCATCGCGGCATGGACAGTTGCCCAGAACTGGAAGAATAAAAACACCCCCATTCACTTTTATTTGGTTACAGAAGGTATGGGCCCAGGTAACGATGGAGAAAATCACCCACATAATCCAAGGAACGAGGGACAAGTTTGTAAAGGAATGGGAAGGGACTCTGCAATATCTCTAATCAGACTTTATGGAACAATGGTGTCCCCATAATATCAAAGTATCAGACATCTTCAACGCATAAAGGAACCCTTGAAAGCACAATGTCATGCGACCCGAGGGGTGGGAGGGAGGAGGGTGAGGGGGACGTTTCCCTCTGCAACGCTTAAGCGGAGCTCTGCCGTATGACGGACCGCTGTGCCAGCAGGCCTCTAATGGATGGTGTACCACGTCACTGCTTCTTTACGAATGGATGCACTCTCTTGTCATAATATCCTGAGATTCCTAGTGCGATCATTTAGATTTAGGAGTGTGCCTTTAAGAGGAACAAAAAAAGGGATATTTATTATGACCTTAATGTTAAGAGCCCAACATTTGTCTATCTATGGAAGACATGGATTAATATTCTGTTTAATCAGTTGGGATGGCTGTGATAGCCCCTCTTGCAAAAATTGACTGACTGGATTGAGATATTGAAATTACAAGAAACATAACTGCTATTTATTTATTTGAAAGTATAGGGGAATCTGTTCAACTGCCTTGTGAGTGTGAACAATTTCCAAATGGAAGGCCCAGGAAGGCTCACAATAAAAATATCTAATTAAGAAGCGTTTTCCTCTGCAGCGTCAAACTTAAAAAGGCTGATGAGTGACTCTCCTCCTATTCAGGCCCCTCCAGATGCTAACATGAAATCTATTTTAACTGAGCTTAGTGCCTTCAGACCCTTTATGGAAATAACAAATGGTTAGCGTCAGTAACTGGGTGATATATGGTCCACCTTTGAGACCAGGATTGGAGAGATTAAAAAAAGAATTGGAGAACAGAGGATGTGGCTCAGTGAGTTGGGCACTTAGAAAAGTCTGTTTTTGCCCTTCAAAGGCACACTGAAGACTTGGAAAACTGAAGTCACAGGAATAATCTTCATGTTTCTGGCCTTCCTGAGGAAGCTGAAGGAGATGACATTGTATTATTCTTAAAGAAAAGGCGCCCTGACATTCTCAAGCTTCATCCATCTTTTGCCTTAAATATTGAACATGCTCATAGGAGTGTGTGAAGGATCATACTGCCTTAAAGAAGTCTTCTCGCGTATAATGATTTTACTGCTTCTGGAATATAAACAGCTTCAAATGATCTTGAAAAGAGTTAAAAAAGCTTGTCAATTAATATGGAATGGCAACATAATGTTCATCTCCCGAGATAGTTCCAAAACTACTGCACATAAAAGGAAAGAACTGCTTTCATATAGACTGACTCTAAAACAACTTAATCCGAGATATTGTTTGGTCCATCCTTGTTCGTTCAAGGTCACTCTTATTGGTAAAACATCCGTTTTTGAGGATTCAGTGGATCTTAAGAACCATATGAATTCCTATGAAATGGATGCCTCAGTAGCAGTGTTTGGTCAACAACCTTCCACCTCAAGGGCTGCTATATGGTTCTTTAGACTAATATAATGAATGGTGATGGCTTTTCTATCTCAAAGTGAAGATGCTGTCTTGAGTCTGAATTCTTGGTCTCTTTGTCAGCAGTGGCCACTCTCCTGTTTTCTTCTTTCTGCATACTTTATGGTCTGGTTGCTACATAGGTACTATATTTGGATTCTTCTTTTCCTACATATTTCTTCTAGTTTTGGTATGGAAATTCTAAGAGCAGAATCATTATACCGGTATTGTTTCGAGTACTGCATTATGTTTTCCAGAATTTCCCTTATGTGCCTTCCCCCTTGTTCATACTGCCATTTAAGCAGAAGTAATCTTATTGTCAGATTATAGGTGGCAAAAATAATTCAAATAGGAGATGTGAATTATTAGTACTTCAATTCAAGGTAATGGCATTCAAATGAATCACATGGAATGTTAAAGGCTTTAATAATCCAGTTAAGAGGCAAAAAGCTTTAGCACCCTTCGATAGATTCAAGTCTTCAGTTGTTTGCATACAAGAAACTCAGTGGGCCTGTAATACAGGCAGGCTACCTCCAAACTTGCGAAGAAATCCAGCACCCGCGAATGGGCAATTACCGGGTCATGCCGAGTTTGGCGGATCCAGTAATTGCCCATTCGTGGGTGCCTGTAATAAGGGACTCCCCATCCCCATTCGGCCCCATAGGGCTGAATGGGAATGGGGAGCTCGGATGCACCGGCACCATTCATGACGGTCTGACCCGGAGGGCAGAGCGAGACCCGCAAGCACAATGTAGTATGGTGGTACGGTAGCAACGGCGCTGGTAGCACTACCAGTGCTGTTGTAGCCTTACCACCATACTTATAATGAGACCCAATGTCTCTCCAAGAATCTATGAAGTAAACCAAATATTGTGTAAGTGATGTGATTGCTAACCAGGCTAACAGGAAAAGCAATGGAGTTGCAATATTGATTAAAATGGCAATGGGCCTCATTACGAGTTTGGAGGCAGCCATGCCCTTAACAAGGGCATGGCTGCCTCCAAACTCGTAATGAGGCCCCTTAACAAGGGCATGGCTGCCTCCAAACTCGGGTCTGGGTTCCTTGAATGAGGAATTACCAGCCCATTCCAACCTTGGAGGACCCGGTAATTCCTCATTCAATGTACCCATCCCCATTCCCATTTGAGCCCCAATAGGGGTCAATGGGGAGGGAGCTAACAACGGCCTGTTAATAACGGGCCCTTTGTTAGCTCCCTGGTCCCCTCGCGATACCCGCAAAGAACGTCTGGTCTGACCAGAATAGGGCGGAATGGGTTTAACGGCACCGGCACCTTTACTGGCACCATTAAACCCATTCCGCCTGGGTCGTAATGAGGCCCAATGAATTATAAAATACTTCACAAGGATGCAGATGACATGGGGAGATGTGCTCTTGATAAAATTCAAATGACCTCTCTAGTTCTTTCTATGGTTAATGTATATGGTCAAACCATTCCTGATACAACATTTTGGACACTTTTTAAAAAGATATTATGAAAAGCTAATCTACCCAATTTAATTGTCTGTGGGGATTTTAATAATATAATAGATCTGTTTCTAGGTAGAAAATCAAAGATTCAGTTGAAAAGTAATACAATGTATAAGGAATGCTTGCACCGAGGCAAGGACCGACAAGGACCACTTTACCACGATCAACTCCTTTGAAATAATTCATGCTGTGCATTGAAAAGCCCTTCAAAAGGCATTATTCACCATTCATACTGAGACCACACCCCCTTTTAGGCGTTTCCTACAAATGTGGGCACCGCTTGCACCGAGCCACGTACCAACAAGGACCACTTTGTCACGATCGACTCCTGTGAAATAATTCAAGCGGTGCATTGAAAAGCCCTTTTAAAGGTGAAAACTTAAGGACTGGTTATTAAGTATACTTGTATTTATTCTTCACCCAATATACTTAAACTGTGTATTTCTATCTTGTTTATAGGAATTATTCACCATTCATACTGAGACCACGCCCCTTTTAAGTGTTTCGTACAAATTTGGGCACGTGCACGCACCAGCGCGCACCCACTTCGCCGTGGCGTGGCGATGCATGCAGCAGTGAGTATTTTGTCATTGTATTAGTTCGATTCCTTGTAATTACAGTGTCAACTAAGAGGTCGACATACCTCGCCATACCGCGCTAGTTGAAAACCCAGCCTCATAGCCTAAAACCATACAGAGAGGACGATCTGCATGTCTTTACTCTCTGAAGTCGAACATGCCGGATATCCTGAGCACGCCATGCACCCCGGCAACAGCAGCTGGCTGCAACATCAAAAAAACGCCCAGGAAGGTAATTGTATTAACTCCCGTTCCGAGCGGGCGGCATACTCCAGCAAACACTGATATACCTGATTTCTGCTCACTGCGTCCTGGTCATATACCAATTTTTGCCTCCATGAATTTTAAAAACCTTCAGAGCAATCTGAAAACACCTTCTATTTTACCTCAGGCACAAGCATTGACACAACTATACTTAATAGAGCTCAATCGCCTATACAAATGCCCTCACTAGACAACTCGGCTTCAGCAATGACTTGCGAACAACTGAACACGAGACATGAGATTTCTGATATATCTATTAGTGCGAGCGCAGGGAAATTGAGCATACACACAAGTCACTCATTTTCGCCCGATTACTATGAGCGGTGTTCGATGGACTGTTCAATCCACTCGCGATCATATGCCGAACCGGCACCGCGTAATCTAGTAACAATGCTACCACAAGCGTCACACATTAATAACAAAGAGAACTCAATGTTGGAAATAACTCTTTTTGCTATCAATATCACACTCTCCAGCCTATTCAAATTGTTTGAGTCGCTTGATACCAAAATAACACAACAGTCAGCGCAAATTCAGACGATCTCAGAATGGATAACCAAAGAGATGGCAGCAAGAGTACGCAAACCGTACAACAGAATTAGGTCTTGACCATAGAAAAATTACGGTCACTATCTACAGAGGTACCAGTAAAGTATCCCACACTTCCTGTAATCAACCTAGTAATTACACCATCAGGAGAAGAGACGATAGCAATAACAATTGACGAATCATGGATCAGTGTAGAGCAGAACAGATCCATACAGCAAACAAATATCAGGCAAAATCCCTTTGATGCAACCATTGAGAACAGATTACACAAAAGGAAACACAATGCATCAAAGAATACAACTCAATTTGAACCGCCCAAAAAAAAAAACATGCAAGCAATTAGAACCATTCATTCGAGCGATTAATAATGTAATAAGTAAAACTAAGAAAGCCATTTCCTCAGATAAATCCATATCGAAAATAGAAACCGTTGCAAATTAAATATACAACAAATTAAGATCATTCCTTAACTTATGCTTCATTAAACGATCTTATAGCAGTTCTAGAGCAACCTGAACAGAGAAAATTAACTAAAACAAAAACAACAAGTGCAGACATAGTTTATCAACCTTCAGCAGAGAGCAATACACAGGGAATTAATATTGTTCGGATGTGAGAACAAAGATGTAAAGAGATTAGAAAAGCAGCGATGCGTACTTGGAAAATTTAAAAACAAAGCATCACTTACCAACAATTTAACAATTTCTAATAACCCCTCTCAAAATGTTCCCTCTCCTACCGTTAAATTCTTACACCATGAAAACCCTTCCAATTGCCACAGCCAGCAAGCAGAGATAGTATGTGATCTGATTGACCCAATAGGTTCACAGCTACATTCCATGAGAACAGCAATTAGTAACCATAGAACCTAGGGAAGAAACTAATCACAAAACCTCCACTACAGAACAAAAATACCTAGGAGGAGCTTGTTCGCTCATAATAAAATGTTGTGAACTACCTAACAACAAATATGATCTATGCCGAACAAGTGTAATGAACATCTTTGCAGAGGTGCCTGCCTTACAATACATTACATCAATGGATATAGAGCAAGTAGAGTTCCTAAGTGATGTCGATCTATCTATCATTGGACTCAGGATTCCCTCTGGTGTTGGGGTGAATACCCTTTGGAGAGCAAAAATGGACCTCTTTAGAATGGGCTTTACTATTGCCCAAGATCCTGAAAGAAATGAAAAGCTTTATACTAATAACAAACCACAGCTGCCTAAACAAAATCTCTTTACGAGCAATAAGCCTAATTTGTCCAGATCAAAATGCACGCATTGTGAGTGAGAGACAACTCATAATGCTATTAGTACCCATGAAACCGTTACAAATAAAGCTCGCCAGTTGGAACACTCGTGGCCATTTACACTTACAGTCCTCCATTGAAAATCAAATAAATGATTTCGACATTTTGGTTTTTACAAGAAACCTGGTTCACCGAGACACCCATATGGGATGACCATGATATAGTATTACTTCTGGGCAAAGCAGCAGCCTGGGCCAGTCCTACCTCAGGCCTCTTGGTAGCAGCTAAAAAAGGATCCTGTATTAATATACATCCATGGGCAGCACCGAAAATTAATTTACAATTGGTTAGAATTGAATTCCAAAAACAAACAATAGCGTTGGTAAATATATATAGAAATCCTGCGGGCATTACTGATAATGCCTTCCACAAGGATTTCACTATTATGTTAGATACCATTCTCATGAATTCCGAGATCCTCACAACCATCATTGCAGGGGATTTAAATCTCAACTGCCTGAGCTCTGAATGTAAATGCAAAGAACCCAAGGTATTCAGATGGACATCCTTTTTGTCAGAAAGAAACTTTAGGATGGCCACCGGATCCTTATCGGGGGTTGTTCCACCGCAATTTACATGGTCACGAGGTAAATCGAAAAGCATAATTGACTACATTTATCTTGAAGACCATTTCTTCACTACAGTTGATATATTTGAAATCATTCCACAAATTCATAGTGATCATCATATGTTGTCGTTATCATGGACACATAATATGCAACATAATATTCAAGAAGTAGAATGGTATAAGGCGACAGTTATAACAAACAATTCGAAGACTCGCTTTTGCTTGAGTCAAGATAATCTACATCTACTAAATGAGCGGCTCAAACAACAACATATGACTAACTCTTGCATCCAATACACAGCTGTATTGAACAAATTTAAGTTTGCCATCATGTTAAGAATGATGGCAATGCGCGCACTTTGGTTCCCAGTCAGGTTTTCCTGCTGTAGCAACAAATTGTCTTCTCCTCCAAACGTTTTTTTGACTCCATCAATCATCGGGCTGTGTTTCTTTTCCTTTTCAGGCGTGTCTAGTTACATTTCCTTTTCAGGTGTTTTAGGTTAATTCACATTGATGTCTCTAAGTATTCTGGTACTTGTATTCTCACACTTCTTTCAATTGCAGGTGACTTGGAAACAACTCCCTCCAAAGCACAAATCTTCACCTTGATAGGGGGAGGGGGAAAACCATGTTTATTGCTCTCCATAGTAAGGCATGATGGCCCTGGTGCTGCAGATTCTTGAGCCCGGGACTCCTGGAACATAGTGTTACGAATGATGGCAAGGCTGGCACTCTGGTTCCCAGTCAAGTTTTCTTGCTGTAGCAACAAATTGTCTTCTCCTCCAAACCTTTTCTTGACTCCATCAATCATCAGGGAGGCTGTGTTCGTTTTCCTTTTCAGGCATGTCTAGTTACATTTCCTTTTCAGGTGTTTCAGGTTAATTCACATTGATGTCTCTAAGGATTCTGGTACTTGTATTCTTGCACTTTTTTCAATTACAGGCGACTGGGAAACAACTCCCTCCAAAGCAAGAGGCAGCAGCACTGGGGGTTGTCATGCCCTCACTTTGAAAATCCATAATCATGGATTTTCCCACTCCCACAATTTTGGGTAAGATGTGTGTGTTTGGAGGGGTGTTAGTTCCTGGTCTCCTGAACAAAACATTGTGCCATCACTGCATAGACCATAATTCCTTGAGACTGTAATTAAAAAAGCTATTGGCAACAGCTGAATATAAGCACAGCCTCCCTGAAGAGAGTTGGAGACTCGAAAGTACTTGGAGGAGCAGAACTACTGTGCATTTGAACTGGTAGTTGGGATTTAATCCTGTTATTTTTTAACATTGCTGGGATCAAGCCCTGTTATTACTAGTTTAAGGATTAAAATGACTGGGAACTAGAGTGCGCGCCTGACTTTTTCTTTTTTACTTAAGTTTGCCATCATGTCTGCTGGATTAAGAGCATTCCAACATAAACATTGTTTTGATCTAAAGCTTAAGCAGAGAAGAACAGCGTTTCGCCAGGAACGTAAAAACAATGGAAAAATGCTGATAGGTAGTAGATGTATTGCCTTAATGTCAGCGAAATGCAGATACCGAAATTGCATTCAGGAAAGAAAGGCATACATGTACCAGCAAGACAGTGAAGCCATGTTAACAGCTATATTAAATAAAACTTCTGCGCAAACTTGGCAGCTACTGAGCAACGTTAAATACAATATTCAGAGTAGCAGTCAAACGAATGGTGTTGGTGAGCAACAATGGCTACAACACTATTCCGATCTATATGCTGACTCTGAATTCGACAATCTGGCACATTCCGATGTTCCTTCAGACCCCGTGGAATATACAATTTTCTAAGGAGTCCATAGAAGAAATAATCAACAATCTAAGTGGCTCCAGAGCAATGGGCCCAGATGGCCTGAGCAACGCAGTGTTCAAAACAGATCCACATAGTTGGGCTACCATACTGAATACCATCTTTATAGACGTTGTAGCTAAACGCTCCATACGAACAACTTGGTGTAAATCTCTGATCGTCCCAATATCTAAAAAAGGCGATCGAGTATAGATTATTATTATTTTATTTTTCCCACAATTACAGGCCCATAGCGTTGTTGGATGCTGCAGGCAAAGTCTTTGCACGGATCGTTCACCAAGAATTGAATGCATGGACACAGACACATCAGAAGAGAGATCCCAACCAAACAGGCTTTGTAATTGGCATGGGCACTACAATTCACCTATTATGTCTTAATATCATTAAGTCTCAAGCCCAACTTAAAGGTCAACCCATTTATTTTGCATTTGTTGATCTATATTCAGCTTTTGATTCTGTGTCCCGAGTAATTTTTATAACTAAACTCAAGAAAGCTGGTTGTCCATCAGCACTGTGGGAAATAATCTATGCCCTTCATGGCAACACATCTATTCAAATAAGATTGTCCATGGAGGGGCGCCTCTCATCGTCCACTCAAACATCAAGAGGGCTGAAGCAGGGATGCATCCTTCCTTCAGCCCTCTTCAACTTATCAAAGACACATTTTAGAGCAATATCTCAGATTCCCCTAAATTCGGGGGGACTCAGATCAAAGCACTACTATATGCAGATGATCTTGTTCTCATATGATATGATATGATAGGTTATTTATAACGCGCTTAATACCCAGAGGTTTCTAAGCGCGGACCCAGGGATCGAACCTGTGTTGCTCCTCCAAGTCGAGCACGCTGCCGGTGAGCTATCCTCCTGGGACACCCAAAGACACCCATAGGGTTACAGAGGTTGCTCACCTCATTATCGCAATATATAGATGCAAACCAACTTAAAATACATTTGCAACAAACTAAGATCATTGTGTGTAATACTAGAAAATCAGCATGTGGCAAAATGAACTGGACAATAAAAAAGGTGACAGTAGACGTAGTACAGCAATATACCTACTAGGGCTGATTATTGATGAAGAACCACAAAATAGAACACAATTAATCAATCTTGAGTGCAAAGCTGTAAGTGCCATATTGCAGACCATGATTCTACTAAGTAGATATGGTACATTTTCATTGTATCCAGCTTTGGTTTACTGTACACAAAAAGTCACTGCAATGATACTATATGGCATGGAGACCAGACCTATTTTACCGAATGCATTTATTGCTAAACTCGAGGGTAAATATTGGAAGCAAGTTTTACATCTTCCTCAATGTGTACCAGTATCATGGGTAAGATACAAATTGGGTATCATATCACTAAATGCATTGTATCATTGGCAACTATGTGCTGCACTCAGGAAATGTTTCATATCCACTGAGTCAAATAGTTTGCTCAAGACATTAAACAGGTATATGTTTCATTCTGACCATGTTGCTGTGAACTCATGGACAGCTGGTATCTATTCCATACTGGCCACTGCTGATGTAACCATCAAAACCCTATTATCAAATCCAGATCGAGCTAAACAAAAAATTAACTTAGCAGACTGGATAGAGACATGAAGGCAATGTCTAATTTACAAACATTTTGCAATTAGCCCATTTGGAGAAAAAAGTATCGAGAGATGGAATCTTATTTATGCAAATGTCCATCGCCAGCTGTTAGATCTGCTATTTTGTGTCTGAGATTAAATCTGTGGCCTACTCGAGACCTTTTAGCAGACCGCAAAATCATAAGTATGAACCAAAATGTATGTCGATTTTGTAATAATTTGCTATGTAAAGAAACGTTGAAGCATTTGATAATCTATTGCCCTGCAGTAAAGCTGAAAAGGCAAAGGCGCTTTGCAAAGCATTATACATATTTAGGGGAACATGATGAACTTTTACGGTGGTAGTTGATCTTATCTACACCTTCCATGAGTATTCCTATAGCCACCGTACATTTTCTTACATCAATGGTGTTAGAACAGAAGCCTGAGTCAGAAATTGAGTGTGAGATGATTCATCAATAGCTTGCACTATCCTCATAATTAAATCTGTGGGAAATCTCTGAATTGAGGGGATGTTGATGGAAAACTTAATGTTAAAGCAATTTCTTGACTGATGGGGAGCACACGCAAAATGAGACGACAGAGGCATAGCAGAATATGGGCCTCATTACACGGATGCCGGTAAGGATTTACTGGTACCGGTAAAATACCGGTACCGGTAAATCCTTACCGCCTTACTACGAGGTCCCTTTGCGGGTTGGGGGATTTAACGCCTGCTTTTTGCAGGCGTTAAAATCCAACCCGCAAAGGGACCTCGGAGCTAATTACGGCACCGCAAAATTGCACTGCCGTAATTAGCGCCTTCCCTATGGGGCAGAAATGGGAATGGGGAAGGGCAATGGTGGAAGGGGGATTTACCGCCCCTCCAACCTTGGAATGGGGCGGTAAATCCCCTTTCCGCCAAGGCGGTGCCGGTATTTTAGCGCCATGGCTCACCGCCTACTATGTAATGAGGCCCATGTGTACTAATAGATTTCGAGCTAAGTACCAAATTTTGTAATAATAATAGTGTAGCTATCTATTGATCAATGATGAATGTAAGGAATGACATATAATGTGATAATTCCCTGGTCAATTATACAGAACATTTACCTGTTCCAAGAATCACGTGACTCATTTTAAAAAATGTGAGCACTGCAATGTTTATCTTGTTTTCCATTTGTTTACATTTTGCCCTTTTATAAATGTGTCCAAATTGTTCATAATAGGATGATGCGATAGATTTGTCTCACAAACTAAATATCACACACCTATTCCCGCAGATGTATTACTGTGTTATTATGCTAATTTGTACTGATATGTTTATATTTTATTGATACACATCTGTCAAGTGTTTATTATGTGTTTTAATTGAGATTGTATTATTAGTATTGCCACAATGCAATTTGATATAGAAATTTATATTGAAAAGTTGAATAATTCAGCTAATTCAATAAAAATAATGTTTACAAAAATATGGAATGCTTGCGTTTTATTTCAGAACTTGGTTTAGCAGACTCCTGGCGTCTGCTGATCTTGAGTATATGTTTCATTCTATACTACATGAAACTCTTTCTTGTATTGATATTCTATGCATGTCTAAGTCTCTTTCTAGTATGATAGTTGAATCTTAGATTGATAGTGCTGTTATATCGAACCATGCTCCAGTAATTACCATTTTTGATACTGACAACACAGAAAACGGCTCTACTAGATGGAGATTTAAAAACATTTGAGTAAATTACAGAACACTGGAGGATTCTTTTCCTGGGTTTCATCAGCAATTCTATGAAATTATTCAGGACTCTGACTCATCTCCTGGCAACAACTGGGATGCATATAAAGCAGCATTGAGAGGACATATTATTTCTTATGTAGCCAAAAATAAAAAAGAAAGACCAAGATACTGTATTTAGTCAACGAAATAAGCTTGTAAAAAATACAGTCAAAAGTCTGATGATAGTATTTTTAGAAATATTTTAGCTTTATGTTTTAACATTACAAAATTATAATCGGAACAAGCTTGCAGTGTTATACTTAAACACAAATCCCAAATGTATCGAATGTCTAATAAAGCTAGAAAGGGTCTTGCTTCATATCTAAACATTAAAAAGGAAGGTCCAGGATATCTGGTATTAAAAATTACTCTGGGCAATTGATTTCCTCAGATAAGGATATATTAGCCATGTTCAATAAATTGTATCAGACACTATTTGCATCAGAGCATACAGAAAGGTGAGGTTATTTCACATGTTATTTTTCCACAAATTAATACATATTCATACCCTCACATAGATTTAAGTTCCCTAGATACTCCCTTGCATTTTGATGACATTTGTAAAGTCATTAAAAATGTAAATAAATGTAAAGTACCTGGATCTGATGGACAGACAATGGATTGGTTTGCACATTTTGCATCTAGTTTACCCCAAAATCAGTTACGCTGTTTAATTACTTCTATAGTATAGGAACTTTCTTAGGGTCTTTTACTGAAGCCCCTTTGATACTTTCCCCAAAGTCTGGCAAAAATAATGAACTCACTAAGAATAATAGACCAATTTAATTAATGAATTCTGATTGTAAATCTTCTCAAAAATATTAGCAAACACAATCGGCTTATTTATGCCTAAATTAATTAAATCAGATCAAGTAGGTTTTGTTATAGGGCAGGTCCAGCCCTGAAATTCACAACCTTGTTCTTGCTCTTCATGGTCAGAGACATAATTATGAGCCATGCAGTGGCTGCTGGGAGCAGCAGAAGGCGCAGGAGTGCTCCGCTCCCATGCCCAGCCTCGGAGAGATAAAGGAATCCAGTGGCTGCCTGCCTGCACAGCACAGCACACGGGGCGCAGGCCGCACATCTGTTAAAAGAAAGGCTCAATTCTTATTTAATTACTGTGGACCTCATTACAAGTCAGGCGTTAAGGGTTTAACGGCGCCGTCGGCGCCCGTAACCCTTAACGCCTGATTCACACTTTAACGCCTGCTTTTTGCAGGCGTTAAATTCCAAGGCGCTAAGCGACCTTGGTGCTAATTACGGCACCGTAATTTACGGTGCCATAATTAGCGCCTTCCCCATCCCCATTATGCCCTATGGGGCAAAAATGGGAATGGGGAAGGGCAAATGGTGAATGGGGAATTACCGCCCCACTCACCTTGGAATGGGGCGGTAATTCCGCCATCCACCATGGCGGAATCCGGCATGGACCATGGTGCTAACAGCACCATGGTCCACCGCCTGACTTGTAATGAGGGCCTGTAACTATATTGGGAATGGTACGGAATCAGTAAACCGTTGAATACGAAGTAACAGTTATTAAATAAGAATGCCACTGTTCACAGTATTTTTATCGATATACAGTTTCATGCCTACCCGAAGGTGGAGGGAGTTAGCAGTGCTTGCCGACCAGCTATGCTTGTTACACCACGATTCGGTTAAAGTAAATGGCTACCTTGCAGAAAAAAGCATCTACTACAGACCCAATGAAATCACAGTGACATCACGAGCATACTGCAGATGAGACCAATCCCAACAAATCAGGCCATGGACCTTTTCAGAACAAAACATAACTATTACACTGCTTGTTCATTTTTAACAAAAAATACATTTAAATATGTAACATAATTTAAAAGGTTTAGTAAATATTTTTAAAAGCATCAATCAAGACAAATAACTTTTAAATAACATTAACAAATGGGGGCCGCCATTTTGGAAGGGAAATGACTGACACATTCACCACACAGTAAATGGGTGTTAAATGAGTGGGACATGCAGCCAAACTACATATATCCATCCTCATATGTCAACCTGCATTGAAAAACATTACAAACCTGCATTCAACGCCCCTATTTCAAGCTCTCATGTTTAAGCTCTTATTTTAATGGCAATAGTTTCAGCTTTATAAGTAGCGCCTTCAGCGCCATCTAATAGCCAAATCTAATGAAGCTTTTGCCCCTAAAGTTCTCAGACAGACCTCTCACTCAATCTTGTGCTTAGAGAAGGAACTTCTTTGGATCTGCAGTTACTAAAACTTTTGAATCTATCTTTTTAAAGAAATGGAGTTGGTGCAGCTCTAGAGGTTGTTGACTTGGATGCAAGGTTCCATAACCCACAAACTTAGTCACAAAGGAATGATGACTTCATACAGAGGAAACTTGTGAGCAGTTAAATTGTCAAGCGCAGACTTGCACCAAAACTGTTCTTTGCCCAAAAGAAGATGAATGCACTGTTCATCTGCTGTGTGCCTTCATTTCCCTTTCTCAGTTATTGTCTCTATTAGTTTAAAGAGGGAAACTGGTAATTATTGCTCTTTCTCTCCTTGCACTCCACTATGACTCCTATTTTTGATAAATTGATCAAATATAAACGTGCAGTGTGATTCTTTTCCCCTTGACCTTTAAAACTTTGAATGACTTCAGCACGATGCCTAACTAGCCTAACAGGTAGTGTTGGATTGAGGAATTAACTTTCGCTGCTGCGCATGTACAAAGATAAATACTAGTTACGTTTATCATGCGTGTGGAAAACGTGAAACAAACTATTTCGTTCTGCGTGACAGATTAGTTCTTGATTTGGAGCACACACGTAAGCGGCCTTTGTAAAAAGAATTGCCTTTACGCTGCACGTGTGCTCTGAACTTTCACTGCCAATAAATCATGCGCGCAGCAGCAAGATAAAACAAACTCTTTCCGCGGCGCATGCGCGAGGAATCAACACTTCCACAGTGCAAAGGAGGAAAAAACATGAATTAGAAAACACATCAACCAGCGTGCATCTAGAGGAAACAAGTGCGCGTACGGCTAGCGTTACTTTAACTAAAGGAATGAATTAATGTTCACTGTTAATAAGCTTCTCTGCTCAACAGCGTTCCATTGAAACTGACACTTGATGTCTTTGCAAATTAAATAAGACTACTAACTAAATACCTAAACTAATCTTAAAATAACACTGAAGTAATCAAATGAAACAGTTTCTTGCCTAGCTATGAAACTTTGAACGCTGACTTCAAAGGTCTGTTTTACTGAAAACTTAAACGCAGCGCTCCCACCAAATGTCAACTTGACTTGTCCCACGAAGTCCTAAATTCAAACCTGATCCTTCTTTTGTCTGATCAATTTACTTTGGGTCACAAAAAGGGCCTAAACTTTAAAATACTTTAGAAACAGGACCTTCCTGTTAAGGTAAGGACAATGAAAGGCAGTTTAGAACCCTCAAACTGTTCCCATGTACCCTTAACCTCCAATCATATTGCAGTTTCTTCTTGTCCAATCAATGTCCGGCTTCCTCAGCACCATACTGGATTGGGACACTCTCCCTCTAACATAATGAAAGTTAAGGACTGAAGAGATCAAAATGTAGTAAAATTATAAAATAACGAATAACTACTGTTTTAAAGGACCAAGACAATATGAGAAACCTGACAGACAAGAGGTGGGGAGAGCCTCGATGCATTTCATTGCAAGCTTTGCAGAATCGCGCAGTCCTGGCCCCATGGCAACTTCGAGGAGGATGAGATCAGGGCTCAGATAATCTATGGCTGTAGCTCGACGAAGTTGCGAAAACAGGTCCTCAGGGACCAGGACTGGTCGTTGGCCGAATCCTGGAATTGGGCCACGCCTAGAAGTTGGGAGCGGTGAGTGCCTCTGCTATGGACCTCTCCAGGCAACAGTTCAAGCTGGAAGCCCCCATGCAACGGGTAAAGTTGGAGCGGGTGTCGGCTGTCAGCAAATGTCACGGAGGTAGGCCAACGAGAAGTGGGGATTGGCCACGGAGAGAGCCAGGTGCCAAAATGTGCCATCAGTGTGGATGGGACCTCCCGCACGCACAGGAGTGCCCGGCCAAAGGACACACGTGTGGGAGGTGCGGAAACGTGGATCACTTTGCACGGGTCTGCCCAACGCCGGCCAGCATGGTTGGGCCATCAGTAGGAAGTGTGTCAAAGGAGGTCACAGGGAGGAAGCCCCCCCAGCGTGGTGAAGTCCAGGTGTCAGAGGAGCAAAGGAGGGGACTGGACGACTATGCAAAGGAAGAAGATGAGGAGAATGTGTTCTTCGTGTCCTGCAGCAGCGCAAGTGGAAAGTTTGATCAAGGCATTTTCTGATCCCCAACGCCAGCCACCGGCCCCTCCGAGGGTGCGCGACTGGAATGCACCCTAGTTTACAGTGATTGAGCAGTTTATCGAAGTGGTGTGCGGACTGGAATGCGCCACTGTTTGCAGTGAGTTGGTAGTCGATAGGTGGTGCGTGGACTGGATTGCACCACAGTAGTAGACCCATGTATAGGGTTGTTGTCTTTTGAAGCTGTGGTTTATTGTTATAATAAAGGAGGGATGTCGTGTGTGTGGCCCATTTAAGTGTGACGCCATTACAGCTTTAAGAAAGAGCGTCATGACTTTGTCATGACATTCCTCAATAAAATGGGCTCTGCTGGCACGTGAGGGGCAGTGCAGCAGAGCCCCAGGAAGTGGCAACTCGTGTCTGTGTTATTTATTGTCCTTTGTTTGCCGTGTGATCACAGCTGGTCCTGCAGCCCCGGCCTGGGTGCCCCCAGAGCCGAGGCTGCCATATCCTGGGTGGCCTCAGCCACGGTAAACTGCACGCAGCATTCTTGGTAAATCGGGTGATCCCGACATCTGGTGCGGCCCGCCCTGGTGCCCTGTGGCGGGACGTTAACAGCCCATAGGCCAGACGTTCAAAAAATTGAGTGGGGTGGGCGCATGGGGAAAGAAGAAAGAAAACGAATTCTAGGCCTCCCCTTCTCCTCACCTGACACTCCACGAGAATAAAGTGTCCAAAACAATCCAAAAATGATTTATCAGCATTACAATGCTGCCCCTTACGCAAGGGGGTTGCAAAAATACACGTGGCAGGCGCACAAGCGCTCCTGTTAGGAGCTGCAACCCTCACCACGACATGGACAAAATGGTGGCTGACCGCATCAACCTCGCCGGCTCTGCGGTATGACAATATGGAGAAAAATGCCTCCAAGTATTCCACCGCATTCTCCCTGCGGGTCTGCCTTGGAGCAACCACGTGACCTCGTCGACACTGTTGCAAGTCGCCGGTGTGGCCCTCCTACCCTGTGAGCCCGCCCAGCTATAGAGCACACTGCACGCAATGCTTACAATGCAGGCTCCACGGTCGCACTACTGCAGCTGTAGCAATGCCCCGTTTATTACGAACACGTGCGGCGGAGTTGCGTCACTCTGCGCGTGTGTGCCCTCAAAGGGGCAGGGACCACACAGAGCACGAGCGGGCATACAGCCAACTATACCTTTGTCTCTTGGCCGCTAATCCACTTTTATTATGTGTGTGGCTTATCAACAGCACTAGTCGTGTACATATACAGCAGGAGCATATTTCCCATTCCCTGTCAAGGGCAAGTCTCTTGACCAGATTCCGGGAAAAGGAGTGACCTTGGTGTGGGTAACGGTGATCGCCCTGAGAATGTGCTCCTGTAACATTGTCTGACAATGCTAGAATGTCTCCATCGTTGATGAAAACCATGAGTGAATCATAGTTATGTTGATAATATCATGACTGTGTGAAGTGCCTAACTTAATGCCATACTTTTCTAAATGCTTTTCAGGCAGCCTGACCTTTCACACACTGTCATATGGACTTCCAGATAAATCACAGTAAAGTAGCCGTGGCCGAGCTGTTACGGCGATAGACTAGAAATCTATGTGGGTTTCCCCGCGCAGGTTCGAATCCTGCCGACTAGAGGTCTGTTTTTTTTCAATGTCGCACTGGAAACCTATAAGTTAAGTAAACATCCAAATACAAAAAGTAATCTTAATACTACAATCTAAGGATCGTTTTACACTTGAATGTGTTGCTTTGGGCCTTCAATGGCTACTTTTGTTTTCTGTCACAACTTTTCATGAATCAAAACCAGCCCATCCGGACGAGTGAGTGACAGGCCAACATGCTCATATAAGGCATCAGGGCGCTTGCTTCTGTTACTGAAATAAGAGGGCCCATGATGAGAGGGAGCCACAAAGACACAGAGAAGAGACAGCTCCAGAGAAAAGACAGCCAATGCCGCGCGACCAGCACAAGAGGATGCTGAGATGTACAGGTTCTTATGCAGACACTGGAGTAAGCAGCCTCACTAAGAGGGACATGGCGAAGGCAGCGGCTCCAAAAATAACTTTCCTGAATGAACTTCTTCAATGTTTTTTAGACAGCTGTGTTCCTCTGTACTCACATTACGAAAGTGCAGAGCTTTCGGTCAATATCGTTTTTGTTTTTTCAAAAAGAATTCCGTGATATACTTCCAGCTTACTTGTACAGCAACTCTTCCTTTGGCGCTGTATCTGAAATGGACGGAGGTGAGCTGAAACACTACGTACACACAGTTGCGCATGTGGCGCTGTGGCTTAGATGGTTAAAGCGCCTGTCTAGTAAACAGGAGATCCTGAGTTCGAATCTCAGCAGTGCCTGCTTTTTTATAGCACTTTTTCGAACACGTTGAAGAAAGGGCTTTTTCCAACTAAGCATGAAGGTGCTGGACAGGGACTCATTGCTCCTTTTAGTTAAATGCTTTAATTAAGTGGTGTATTTGATCATACAAAGGTTCTGGGGGAGCAGTTTCTAGGAGGAAACTAGAAACCCCTGTCCCACATAAAATCACCTAATTTTTAATTGACTCCATTTTTAGTAGCTGAACTATCAATAACTGTAACTAAGATCCTCAGGCCGACACACACGTTTGGAAGCCAGTAACATTTTTTGTATGGTGAGCATTTTTAACAAAGAAAATGTGTTCACTATCCAGAAGCCATGGTGTGAGTCTTACAATACCACACTAAAGGCTAGTAAGAGGCTAACTGAATCACTTCTTTGTCAGATAAGGTACAATGAGAGTAAATGATTTCCCGAGGATCACACACTTTGGCTAAATGATGATGCCAGGATTTGACTCCAGTGTTCACTTTATGCACTTTACCATATACCTTCTCAACTCAAGTTGATGGAGGTCACTTTTTAAAGGGATCCTACAACACCTCCTCTGGGTTTTACAACTGAAGTATGGTGATTGAAAGACACAGAAGAACAAGCACATGCATGCTATGATCACCTGATTGTAGCCATTATTTTATACAGCAAGGCACCTGTTTAGCTGTGTCCCATGTGTTATCCTCCATCATTCAGACTTTGTTAGGTACATCCTACTAACAATAGTCACTCCCAATAACCTACTCACTGCTTTACCTGCATCCATCTAGCTCAAATCACTTTTATTTCAAATCCTCTGATAAAACATAAATGGCCAACATGTATTGAACAGACCATGTGTCACTCAGTTTCTCTGTTTCTTTCTGTTTGCTGGAAAGGCAAATCAAAATAAATAAGTACATAAGTGAATAAAAACAGGAATAGAGCTTCCCCAGCCTTAGCTCAGAACTTTGTCTTTGAACTCTGGCTGGGAACAGCTCACCCTGCTCCCACAAAGCACATGTGCCAGCAGGCCACTGTTCACTTTGCCTGCCACAAGAAAGGATCCTGAGAGAAAAAGGTGCTTGCGTGCTCTTAAACATTGTACATGTCATGAGAATTGGTATAGCAGAATAAAGTCTGATAGCACACAGACCATTTTCATTTAATTAATTACAATTACACATAGGCCCATCCCAATGTATACAGCTTTTTAATCGAGTGTCAGGTGAAGAGTTATAAAATGTACAAGGATTTCTTACGTTTTATTTCAGCACTTGGTTTAGTAGACTCCTGGCGTCTGCTGATCTTGAGTATATGCTACATTCTACACTACATGAAACCCATTCTTGTATTGATTTTCTATGCATGTCCACGTCTCAGTCTAGTATGATAGTTGAATCTTCGATTGATAGTGCTGTTATATCGAACCATGCTCCAGTAATTACCATTTTTGATACTGACAACACAGAAAACGGCTCTACTAGATGGAGATTTAAAAACATTTGAGTAAATTACAGAAAATTTGAGGATTCTTTCGATACCTTTCATCAGCAATTATTTGAAATTATTAAGGACTCTGAGACTCTGACTCTTCTCCTGTCAACAACTGGGATGCATATGAAGCAGCATTGAGAGAACATATTTTTTTCCTATCTAGCCAAAAAGAAAAAAAGAAAGAGTTAGATACAGTATTTAGTAAACTAAATAAGCTTGAATAAAATACAGTCAAAAGCCTGATGATAGTATTTTTAGAAATATTTTATCTTTACGTTTTAATATTACAAATTAATTATCCGAACAAGCTTGCAGTGTTATACTTAAACACAAATCCCAAATATATCGAACGTCTAATAAAGCTAGAAGGGGTCTTGCTTCGTATCTAAAAATTTAAATGGAATAGTCTAGGATACCTGGTATTAAGAATGACTCTGGGTGTATGATTTCCTCAGATAAGGATATATTAGACATCTTCAATAAATAGTATCAGAAACTGTTTGCATCAGAGCATACAAAAAGGTGAGTTGACTTCACATGTCTTTTTGTGCAAATGAATAGAAATTCATACCCTCATATGGATTTAAGTTCCCTAGATACTCCCCTGCATATTGAAGACATACGTAAAGTCATTAAAGATTTAAACAAGGGTAAAGTTCCTGGTTCTGATGGACAGACAATATATTGGTTTGCACATTTTGCTTCTAGTTCAGCCCCAAAATTAGTTACGCTGTTCAATTACTTCTATAGTATAGAAACACTTATGTGAAACACCTGCGTATAGGCGCGTTATAAATGCTATATCATATCATATCATATCATAACATTCTTAAGGTCTTTTACTGAAGCCCTTTTGATACTTTTTCCAAAGCCTGGCAAAGGTAATGAACTCACTAAGAATTAAAGACAAATTTAATTGATTAAATTTGATTGTAAATCTTCGCCAAAATATTAGCAAAACACAATAGACTTTTTTATGTCTAAATTAATTCAATCAGACGAAGTAGGTTTTGTTATAGGGCAGGTCCAACCTTGAAATTCACAACCTGTTTCTTGCTCTTCATGGTCGGAGACATATTTATGAGCCATGCAGCGACTGGTAGGAGCAGCAGAAGGCGCCGGAGTGCTCCGCTCCCATGCCCAGCCTCGGAGAGATAAAGGAATCCAGTGGCTGCCTGCCTGCACAGCACAGCACACGGTGCGCATGCCGCACATCTGTTAAAAGGAAGGCTCAATTCTTATTTAACTACTGTTACGTTGTTTGCAACAGTACGGAATCGGTGAACCGCTGCAAACGAAGTAACGGTAATGAAATACGAATGCCACTGCTCACCGCATTTTTACAGGTATACCATTTCATGCTTACCCGAAGATGGAGGGAGTTAGCAGCGCTTGCCAACCAGCTATGCTACTTACACCACGATTCGGTTAAAGAAAATGGCTACCTTGCAGAAAAATCATCTATTACAGACCCAATGAAATCACAGTGACTTCACTAGTAGACTGCAGACTAAACCAACACCAACAAATCAGGCCATGGACCTTTTCAGAACGAAATGTAACTATTACACTGCTTTTTATTTTTAATAAAAAATGCATATAAATATGTGACATAACTTAAAAGGTTTTGTAAATGTTTTCAAAATCATCAATCAAGCCAAATTACTTTTAAATAACATGAACAAATAACAGCCGGCATTTTCGAAGGAAAATAGCTGACAAATTCACCACACAGTAGAAAATCAGCCAAAGAGTGCGAAAAGCGGTGTGGTTGGAGGGAAAATGGGTGGGAATGGCGGGCAAATTCTATAGATTTCACTTAGCAATGGTCGTTAAATGGGTGGGACATACAGCCAAACTACATATATCCATCTTCATATGTTAACCTGCATTGAATGCATTACAAACCTGCATTTAAAGTCCCTATTCAAGTTCTCATGTTAACGCTCTTATTTTAATGACAATAGTTTAGGCTTTATAAGTAGCGCTTTCAGTGCCACCCAATAGCCAAAACAAATGAAGCATTTGTCCGTTAAGTTCTTCATTGAGTAACTCCACCCACTCTAGGCTCTGCTTCCATGACCTGCCAACCTGGGCCCTGTTAGAGGATTTGTCCCTTACGAGAGAAGGAAGGACGACAGGACACATCTGCTTCTTTCACCATTTATTTAATTAATTGCTCTCACTTCCCATGGCGGGCTTCTCCTCTTCCTCCTCCCGCCTCACACTTAACTTAACCCTTTGTAGTCCTCCTTCTCCCTCGTAACAACTCCCCCTCGCATATCTCCTTATATTCATATTACACTTCTTCGATGAGTCTGCATGGTCTCTTGATGAGTCACTGGGTGCGGCCCTCAGCTGGGTATCCTTCCCCTACTCCCTCTAAGGTTGGAGGATGTCACTCTGCCTCTTTGATCATTCCTCAGGGTATGTTTGTCCCTTGCCCAGTGTCATCCTCAGGCTTGAAATGTCTATAAAGAATGACACACTCCTTGTGATGGCCTTCTCTGGCATTTTGACCGTCATCATGGTCCCTTTTATTTCTGTCAACCGAAGAGGTTGATGTCATACCGTGTGTCCCTTCTCCTCTGCATGCATTATTTCACTAGCACTTCTTCTCCTTCTTCGAAGTTTTTCTCCTTTGATTCCTGGGTCTGGTCTGTCCTTTCTGTGGCTGCTTCCTTTGCCACAGCATCCCGCTCTCTGATCTCGTCTTCCAGTGTTGCTCGATCTTCCAGGCTCATCCGAGTCTT
The DNA here is from genome assembly GCF_040938575.1 of Ambystoma mexicanum. Lineage (NCBI taxonomy): Eukaryota > Metazoa > Chordata > Amphibia > Caudata > Ambystomatidae > Ambystoma > Ambystoma mexicanum. Next base: position 234,175,724 of record NC_090921.1, read on the forward strand.
GATGGCCCCCTTTGGTAGACGTGTCTTGACGTGGTAGGTCCTCGGTGGCACTCCGGTCACAGAATGTGGTGTGTTTCGGTAGTGGCGGAGCATGCAGCGTAGGGCCTGTTGGATTGGCATCTCCTCGATGGCTGCCCTTTGTATCGTTCCTTTGATTGATTGCATGAACCGCTGCGCCATCCCGTTGGCCTGCGGCCATCACGTTGTTATCCGCTAACGGTTAAATCCTAGGTGTCTTGCGAATCTCTGAAATTCGTGGCTGTTACACAGCAATCCATTGTCTGTCTTTACTGTGGTGGGGATGCCCCATTCGCTGTATACTTCGTCCAGGATTACTAGCACTTGGGTGAAGGCTGTGGACTGGGTTTGTTTAATGATGGGGAACCTGGAGAATTAGTCTATGATCACCAGGAGGTGGGGGTGTGGCCAGCGCTCCTGCCCGGGATCCTGATACGGACCGACTGGTTCGATAAATACTTGACGAACGGCCATTAAAACTGCAGCATCACAGAAAGGAACCGTTTCCCGCCACTCAGTGCTGTGTCCATGGAAAATCGGACAGCAGGCGGTTGGAGAGAGCAAAGAAGAGCCCCCCCGATTCGCAAGATGGCGGCGCCCGAGGCTCCGCTGTAGATTGCAGCAACGCGGAGCAGACAGCCCGCGGGGGGAAGGGAGCAGCGTCCACCCTCAACTTACCCAACGAAGAGGCACCACCGACCACCGAGGCACACATCCGGGGACTCTGCACCCGGCCACGCGGGCCGAACCGGAGACGGCTGTGGGGGGCGCGAAACCTAGAGGCGGAAGAAGGCGATTGCGGTGAGCGAGAACGGACATCGCCCAGCAGGACCCCTGCTGACGAGGCACGGGGAGAGAACCAGTGCTGCAAACACCCAGAGCCGGCTAGAAGGAGAATCCCGCTGGGACGACGGGTCCGACGGACCTACAGAAGCACTGGAACAACCCACAGGGCCTGCAGAAGGTGCGGTCGAAGACAGAAGAGGACTGCAGCCCAACACAAAACGGTGAGCCTGGGTGTGGCCGCATCCTACTGGGAAACGGGGAGACCGCCAGAGCGAAGGGACGGAGAGACCCGGACACAGTCCGGAGAGTCCGGGGGGGTGCTGCAACAACGCAACAGCGCACAGGCAAAAGGCAGGCCCCAAGTGCGCATTAACCCGCATGTCACATGAACACCGGCAGCCCGCACCCTAAACCCCAAGACCATGACCACCACCCAACGGGCGGCCCAGCAACACTAACGCTGTGAAGGCCTGGGAACAGGAAGGCACAGGCATAATACTTCCACTGGGGAGCGGAAGGAAAGAGACACCGCAGGGGGCAAGACACTGTGAAAGTCAAACCTCTTCAGGGGGCCCTGAACCCAGAGGGGTGGCACATCCCAGGCCCACAGCAACAAAGGGCCGAGACAGCAAGAGGCTGATGCCAAAAAACTGCCCAGCTACAGAAAGTGAAATCGACTGCCGCCAATCCGGAATAATACTGCCCCGGGCACGCATAATAGGATGGAGGACACACACACTGGACCCTGAAGCGACAGCTGCCGGGGTTGCAACCGGCAGAATGGCGAGCACCACCGACACGAAGGGTCGGACTGAGTGCCAAGAGATAGGAGATGTCACCCCCCAAGGGCAAAGCGAAAAAAAGCATTGATGGACTCCTACACAACCATTAGACCCAAACAACAACAGGAGGCTAGGGCTGCAGAGGAGCTACCGACTCAGGAAGGAGAACCTACAAATGCACAGGTACTGCAGGCCATAGCAGCGTTACGCACCTCTATTGAAACAAGAATAGACGAAGTAAAATCAGACATACAGCTGATAAGGCAGGATGCTCGCAATCTCATTGAGAGAGTGACTACAGCAGAGGCTGCCCTGCAGGACAATGTAGAAAGCACAACAGATCTCAAAACTAAGGTCCAGGACCTGGAACTAAAGGTTGCATGGCTGGAGGCGAGGTCAGAGGATGCGGAAGGGTGAGCCCGCCGCAACAACATCTGAATCCTGGGAGTCCCGGAGGGAATGGAGGGTCCGGACCCTACAGAATTCATTGAGACCATATTACAACAGGAAATTGGGGCCGGCAGCCTGACCCAGGGATTCTCGATAGATCGAGCCCACAGATCCCTGCAAAAAAGACCCCCACCGGGCTCGCACTCGCGCCCAATAATTGCAAAAGTCCTACATTTCCGCGACAGAGAGACAATATTGCGATTCTCGAGAGAAGGAAGGGAAATCAAGAGACAGGACGCCAAAATAGTCATGTATCCGGATTACACTCCCATAGTGCAAAGGGCAAGGAAGTCATTCATCCCGGTGAAAGCAAGACTACGAGAGCTCAACCTCAAGTACATGCTAATGTACCCGTAGCGCCTCAAAGTAATACACAAAGGAAGAGCCATCTTTCTAGAAACGCCTGCAGCAGCGAATATTTGGCTCGAGCACAACAACCTTGCAGACGACAATGAAGGGGCAGCGAAGGAGATCACAGGCCATTGAACAATCAAAAGTAGCAGGAAATGACAGATGTTCACACAACACAGGAAAAAAACGTGGTACCGCACTAAGAACCACAGTAAAATGAAAGCAACATCGGGCAGGAGCGCACTGGCCCACATGAGCGCCGATGATGTCGACACACCCCATCAGGAAACGTGGAGGCAGACCGCCAACACACAAAACGCACCGGGAGGCCTGAAAAGGCCCAAAAGGCTCGGGAGCCCCTGAGCGCAGCAAGTTAGAAGCAACTGCTGGGGGCAGTTCAAAGTTGTACAGTTTGTTGTTCGCATTCATCAGAATGAACATTACTATAGTTGGTAAGTCTCCAGATGGACCAGGGGGGAGGAGCGGAGTCGAATGGAGGAAGGGGGGGACCTGGGCCATAACCCTCACACAGGGGAGGCTTTCAACACCAGAGCTGCGATCACAAACGAAGCAGACGGGGAAGCAAGGCAAACGTAATAACCATTTTGAACCACCATGACCACAACAGCAATTAAAATAATGACATGGAATGTGAGGGGTCTGAGAACATACCTTCGCAGAAACAGAATCAAGGCCTACTTACGCAGGAAAGGGGTGATGATAGCCCTGCTACAGGAGACCCATTGCACGGCAGACTTGGTGAATAAACTCCACACCCACTGGGGGGGACAGGGATTTGGCACCACCTACTCCAAATATGCAAGAGGAGTTTACACTTGGATACACCCACAGCTCCCATTCTGCCTGACCAAATCAGAGATAGACGCGGAAGGCAGATATATAATGCTATGGGGGCACATAGAACAGACAGAATTATGCATCATGAACTCCTTTTTCCCCAACAACAACATAACGGCCCACTTCAACTCACTGTATCCCATGATTACGCAACACAGAAGTGGCCTGTTCATTTGGGGGGAGATCTCAATTGTATACATGACCCAATACTGGATAGGTCCATACCCAACTCGAAAGGCCCACCAGCAGCAACAACAGCACTGACCACAATGATAGACAGGTTGGACCTAGCAAATGTATGGCGGGAAACACACCCGGAAACGAGAGGTTACTCATACTACTCGACCCCGCATAATCTACACACGAGACTAGATTACATCCTCATAGGCAGGGAACACTTATCCCAGGTGGGGGAGGCACAGTACCTAGGGAGAACCATCTCCGACCACTCCCCACTTTTAGTGACATGGAGCCACAGTGGCCCAAACCCCCGATCCCCATGTGGAAAATGCCCATAGATGCCCTGAAGGACCCAGCCTTTAGAGAGGGATTACAAGAGTCAATAGACAACTACATAAAAGCTAACACGGGCAGCGTGGAACAACGAAGCACAGAATGGGATGCTCTCAAAACAGTGATAAGGGGAAATCATTGCAAAGGTCGGGGGAATCAGGAAAACACTCAGGAGGGAACTAGAACAGGTGGAGAAGGAGATTGAAAGGTTAGAGGCCGCCCCCCACAGGCAGCCAGCAGGGAGAAATTGAACTCCAGAAACTCAGGCCCTGGGAGAAGAATGCAACCGCTAGGAGAAGGCTAGAAAAGTTTGACTACACTGCCAAAATGAACAGAGCACATGTAGAGGCGGACAGACCAGGCAGGCTACTGGCCTGGCTCTGCCAAAAGGAACATCCCAGACACTCTACCACCACACTGCAGGACGAGGAAGGGAACACACATCACATACAGCAGGACATAAATAACAACGTTAAATGCTTCTACAAACACCTATATTCGCATAAAGAACAGGTTTCCCAAGAACAGATAATGGACACACTGGACGAGATAGAGCTCCACAAGATATCCCCGGAACAGGCCATTATACTAGAAACAGACATCACACCAGAAGATATAATGGAGGCTATTAGGTCCCTGGCCACGTGCAACGTGCCTGGCACTGACGGATTGCCCCCCAGAATTTTATAAAGCTTATGAGCCCTCCTGACGCCCCTGTTACACGAGATATACCAGGAAGCATACGAGAGGGGGATACTACCTGAGAGCATGAGAGAAACACTGGTGGTCCCGATCCTTAAGCCCAACAAACCGGCAGACCGGTGTGACTCCTATCGCCCATTAGCGATGCTTAATTATGACGTGAAAATCTTAACTACAATATTAGCTAAGCGGCTGTCCAGAATTATAAGAGACATAATACATACTGACCAGTGCGGTTTTGTACCCGGCCGCAACACATCCATGAACATGAGCAGGCTGCAACACATCATAGCGCACACCGACAATGATGAGGACCCGTATGCACTACTATCCCTGGATGCCATAAAGGCATTCAATTCCATATATTGGGAGTGGCTGGTGGCTGTACTGAAGGAATTTGGCTTTGGACTGGGGTTTATTAGATGGATCGCAATATTATACGCTAAGCCTAGAGCAAGGGTGTAGTCTGGGAAACACGTGTCGGAGGCCTGGGGCATACAAAGGGGGACTAGACAGGGCTGCCCACTGTCCCCAATGCTGTACATACTGGGACTGGACCCCTTAGCCATTTACTTGAGGAAGCAATTTTTCGATCCTGGTATAAGGCTGGGAGGAATAGATCACGCCATCTCACTCTATGCAGATTATGTACTCATATACATTAGGAACCCACAACAAAATGTGCCCACCATGCTAGACGTCTTGGATAATTACTCCAAGGTCTCAGGAATCCAATTCAGCAAGTCAAAATCCTGCCTGTTCCCCTAGTGGCCCTGAGACATGAGGACATGGAGACACTCCCAGCATTGGGGATAAGATGGCAGACCACCTCGTTCCGATACCTCGGAATCCAAATAATGCACACCCCCGCACTGATGCACATGCACAACACAAAAGCAGCACTCCCAGCTCTGCGAAAATCAATGAACTTCTGGGCGAAACTCCCCCTGTCCATGATGGGACGGGCCTCGATAGTCAAGATGATTGTACTACTAAGGTACTTGTATGGGTTCCAGAATGTACATTACTACATTAACAAACCCTTCTTCCGACTGCTTGAGACATTAATAAAAGAGTTCATATGGGGGAAAAACAGACACAGGCTAGCGCTGTCGATGTTAGCCCTACCATTTAGTCAGGGAGGAATCCAGCTTCCTAATCTGGAAAAATATTACCTCGCTGCCCAGCTAGCTTTGTGACCAAATGGCTAGCCGATGAGCACACATCTGAAACCCCCCTGTTGCAAGCTATGATCCTCCCGTACAAACTGAAAGAACTGGTCTGGATACCCTCACAACTACTGGGGAACACACCCCCCCTAGCCGCCCTGGGGAAAAAGATATGGCACAGAACGAAGATGCTCACCCATTCACGGAACACCTATGCACCAGAAGTACCACTGCTCGCAGAACTCTGCAAAACGGCCACAGATCTGAAACAAATCAGATCATGGGAAAGAGAAGGGGTCTACACCTGGGGAGACCTTTACGAAGAAGGCACCTTCAAAGAGTTTGCCTCACTACAAGAAATAGAAGGCACCCACCCAGGCCAGTTCCTATGGTATCAAAGGGTTTGCACCACTGCAAGACGCAAGTGGTACACGTGGCCTGAAGAACCAGACACAGACCCACTCTTAACGATGCTATACAGCCTGGGGGAGGGCAGCAGACCAATATCACAAATATATGGCCATTTGAGCGACATACCCAACCCCCGGAGCATGGAAATGAAAAACAAATGGGAAAGGGACATAGGCAGAGAAATGACGGAGGGGGAGTGGGGCAGAGCGCTCACATTCCCCTAAGAAGTCTCAAGAAACCACAGATTCAGAAGATACAGATGAATGTACTGCACCGAACTTACCTGACCCCACACCGAATAGCCAAATTTAACAAGCAAGCTCAACAGAACTGCACCTGGTGTATGGGGGAAAAGGCCGATCTGATACATATGCTGTGGGAATGCCCCAAAGTAAGCTCGCTGTGGGGCAAAGTAAAACAGACGTGAGAGAAAGCAGACATGACCAAATACAAATGGACACCAGAGGAGTGCCTATTAGGAACTTACCCCAGATTGGCCAAGCTCAAACACGTGGTACGACTCATGGACTTGGCATGCATATTGGCCAAAAGAACCATTGCCATGTCCTGGAAAAAACCAGCGGGACCACAATACAAAATATGGCACAGTGAAGCAGAGTGGTGGGTGCTGGCCGAGACCAAGGCTTGGGAGGAATGCGTCGCCAGATCCACTGATGAATCTAGCAGGGCACTGGAGGCATGGAGAGAACTCACCAGACATATGTTCCACCCCTCTGACGATAAATCCCCATGAACTAAAGGCCTCAGGCTAAGCATACTCGCAGTATAATCAGAAATGACCCGGGCGAGACCACTGAAGATAAAGCTGGCCCTCTGAGGACACCCCCAGCCCCTCTTTGGACCGTCTGGCTACCCCCCACCCCCCTGACATGGAAGGTACGAAATTGTAGGAACAGAACATGGAGACAGTTGTTGTTGTTTACAATAATGTTTAATGTTAAGTTAAAAATGCATTGCAATCATATATGTGCACGGCACTCTTGAATGTCATGTGATTGATATTGCTGAAAAATGCCAATAAACAAATTTAAAAATAAATGATCACCAGGAGGTGGCCCCTCTCTTCGAGTGGCCCATAGAAGTCCATTGCAACCCCTTTCCGCGCCTCTTCGGGGATGCTTGTCGGCTGTAGGGGGAGTAGCGGATCACTCCTGGTGGTGCATTGACATGGAAGGCAGCTCCTCACCATTTCTTCTACCATGTCGTCCATCCTTGAGAACCACGTCGATTGTCTGAGTAGGTTCTTGGTTGCTTCTATCCCCCGTTGTCCTTCGTGTGCCAACTGTACAAGTCCTCTGCAGAACGATGACGGGATGACAATCTGGCATCCCCTCAGCAGTATCCTTTGCTCTGTTAGAGCTAGTTCCGTGCTGACTTTCGACATGCAATCTAGATCTTGTCAGTTAACTCCTTCGCGTTGAGACGACAGCCTTTTGTAGTCCTTCCATTTGTTTGCAATTGTCAGCTTCCTGACCCACCTGGTCGACGGATCTGCCTGTGTTGCTATGTCTTCAATGGTGAGTGTGGGTGGCAGAGCCTTCTCCGTGATGTAACACAGGTAATCTGCATCGCTCCCTCGTGGCGACTCACTAACATTTGTCAGGTTCCTCGAGATGTAGTCGGCCGGATTGTTGTCTCCTCCCAGTCGATGAACGATGCAGTAGCCATACTCTTGGAGGTGGATACCCCACCTCTCTATTCTGGGGGGCATTTTTGTCCTTGGCTTCCCGAATAATGATAGGAAGGCCTGGTGGTCCGTCACGAGCGTGAACGTTTTTCCTACTACAAAGTGGTGGAAATACTTGCATGCCCACACCACTGCTAGGCTTTTCTTCACCGCCTGCGAGTATGCGCACTCTGTGGGGATATAAATCTGCTTGTGTAGGCTACGATGCAGCTCGCTCGTCTGGCTTCTCCCGTTGCACTAGGATGGCCCCTAGGCCTACCGGGTTGGCGTATATGACGAGCTTGGTGTGCCAGCTCGGGTTAAAGTATGCTAGGTGTTTTGCGCTGGCCAGCTCTCTTTTGATTGCATCAAATGCCTTCTCGCAATCTCCTGACCACCTAAAGGGTTTGTCCTGTCTCAGAAGTCGGTGCAGCAGCTCGGTTGTAATGGCGTACCTTTGCAGATAGCGGGCGCAGTATCCTGCCATTCCCAGGAAAGATCTAACTTCCCCTACGTTGGTAGGTTCATTGAGCTTGTTGATCGCCCGTACCTTGTCGGGTCGGGCTGCATCCCTTCCCCAGAAAAGATATGTCCACAGAACCTAAGTTTGTCTCTGCTGATGTTGCATTTCTCTTAGTTCAGCATGAGTCCTGCTGTCCTCAGTATTTCATCACTTCCAGGAGAGCTTTGTCATGCTCCTCTTGCGTGGTAATGTAAACCAGGATGCCTTCTGAGTAGTTGAATGCTCTCCAGACTACGAGGAGTAGGTGCCTGACAGTTTCTTGAAAGATCTCTGCGGCGGAGGAGATACCAAAATGTAGCCTTTTGTGCCAAATGAGGCTGTCATGCGATGCAAATGTCGTTATCCCTTGGGAATCGAAGTGCAGCTCGAGCTGGTGGTACCTCTGATTGATTTCAGGTTTTGAGAATCATGTGGCACAGTTTAGGCTGACAATCATGTCTTCAATTCTGGGCCCTGGGTGCCACTCCTTCTCTATGGCGGTGTTGGCTACTCTCATGTCAACACAGAGCGTCGTTTTTTGCCCTCCTTTGGCACCACTACCAGTGGTGAGATCCACATGGTGGCCCCTGTCGCTCGTTCAATGATGTCATTGTCCAGGACCTGCTGCAGTTCCTGCAACACGGCCTCTTGTAAATGGAAACCCACTCTGCGCGGGTGTTGTGGGGCGGGCGGGCTTGATCTGGCTGTTGATGTGGAGGTTGATCACTGTTCCTTTCAGTTTGCCCAGCCTTTGAAACAGTTCGGGAAACATTCCTTTGATCAATTCCTTGGTGAGGGGGCAGCCCGCTAGGTCGCAGATTGACCCACCGGCTTGGCTGGCTGCCGGTGCACATCACCATGTCTCCTTCGTTGAAGTGGATGTCGATCAGGCCAAGCGATTCTACGGTACGGTAGCTGAGGAGACATTTACCTTGGACAGGGCTGCGCAGCACATGGATGATGGCGTTGTTCCTTTTCCCTTTGAACAAGAATGATTTCTCAAATTGTCTGATTGACTGTAGTGGTATGCTGGCTCCCCATTGAAAGATTCTTGCTTTGGACTACAACAACTCTTACGAGTTCCCTGTAAGTCTAAATTCTTGTTCCCCCATGATGTTGACGGTCGCTCCGGTGTCGATGAGGAATGTATGCATGACTGTGTCCATCGTTGACCTCACTGCCTTCATGTGTTCCCTGGATGAAGTTCACAAACTTGTTTGGGAATTCTGGGTCTAGTAGGAGAACTCATCCCATTTGGTATATTGATCCTCGGGGTAGCCATGTGTCTCTTCATAGTATTCCAGTTGAAATAATGTCTCGTTCACGGAGGCTTCACTGTATTCTCCGCTGTGTACCATTGACCTTATCATCCGCCTCGATGGTTGCAGGTAGGACTGGCATTGTCTGCACAGTGGGAACAGTTGAACTGGTCTGTATGGCATCCTCCAGCTCAGTTGTGTCACCTGTGGCTGGCACGTTGGCGAGAACGGTCTCCCTTCCCGGCACACTGTCTGGAAGTAATGTTCTCTGTCACATCTGGAGCACCTCTGCGTCATCGCCGGGCATGTCCCGGCGTCTGGGAACAGTTAGCCAAAACGATAACACGACCGCTAGATCCGCGGTCCTGTTCTCGGTTGGGTGTATCCCTCTCTCTGCTGCATTCTCGGCGGGGTCTGGTAGCGTGTGGTGTTTCTTTACCCTTCTCCGCCTCCGATGAATGCCGCAACCGTCACTTCTCGGTCCATTTTCTTTTTTGGTGTCTCAATGGCAGAGGCTGTGCATCCTCGCCATATCTACCACCTCGTCAAACGATAGGGGTTTTTTCAGGAGTTGTTTCCGGAGTACGGATGACAGACAACCTTCTATGACACGGAGCCGGATCACCTCTTCATCCGAGAAAGCAGAAAATTGGCAGTGGACGAGTTTATGTCGGAGTCGCGTGATAAACTCCTCCACCATTTTGTGGGAGGCCCGACAGCAATGGTTGAACACATATCGCTCATAGTACCTGTTCAAATGTATGATGAGCTTTCTGTCCAATGCGGTGGCAAGTGTCTTGTATGTGTTTCTGTCTCCTGGTGGAATGGCTTTGATGATACCATTTATCTCTGTCCCCGCCAGATCCGTGAAATTGTCTTGAGTACTGGAGAATTTTCTTCCCACGCTGCCTTGATGAAACCGGCAAAGTCATCGACCCATATTGTCCATCTGGGCCCTCTTTCTGCTTGTGGTAAGAGGCTGAATGGTGCTTGTTTCCGTAGGAATGCTACGCTGCTTGCGGTGAGCAGAGGTGCATCTCAAGCCCCTATGATGGGCGCCTTCTGGCTGTGTTCCATTTGGGACTTAGTTGTGCCCAGGGTGCCTGGACAGAATGGAGTAGCACCCCAGCGTAGGACCATGCGTGGTTGTCATAGCTGGGGCGGGTGTTTACTCACAACGTGCCTTGTGAGCCGTACAACAGTGTATGACTAGCTTTCATTTGTTTCCTTTCCCCTTACAGGTGCCCAGTGTTGATAGGGTCTTGTCCCTCAGTTACCGGTGCTAGGGCTGGCAGCCCTGCCAATTCGTCTTTTAAAAAAAATATTAATGGCTGCTCTGGGGGCAGCGTGCTGCTAGCGTTGCCAGTGTCCCTGTTGTATCATTTTTTTCTCCCCGGCCTTGCTTGTGTCTGGGGGCGGGGCTTGTCACTGTTGCTTGGGCCTGCGGGGGCAGGGCTTGTCACTGTGTTGCTAATGGTGCCAGCTTCCCAAAGTTATGCTGTGTGATCTCCTGCACGCGTGTGAACTCAATCACTGTGAGGGTACTGCAGACGGCGCTGCTTCTCTTCTCGGTTCTCTTCCCTCCCTCATGGGTGCCGCAGGGAGGACTGGTAGTTGCAACGACAGCCCTGCGGACCAAAGGACACCGGGTGGCGGTGTGGTACGTGCAGCTCGCACAGAAAGGACGGTGTAGTGCTGGTTCAAGGAGAACGAGGTTTGTGACTCGCTTTATCCTCACCGCCAGTTGTTAGAAGGATTTGTCCCTGACGGAAGGATGACATGACACGTCTGCTTCTTTCACCATTTATTTCATTAATTGCTCTCACGTCCATTGGCGGGCTCCTCTTCTTCCTCCTCCCGACTCACACTTAACTTAACCCTTTGAGGTCCTCCAACTCCCTCATAACAGGACCCTATGTAATTTTTGCCCACAGGGCCCTTTGCCTTAAATCTGACTCAGCCTCTGTATCACAACCCCACTGACAGGTTAAAACTGTCAGCAAGATAAAGGACGATATGTGTGTAACATTAGAGCAAGAGCAGGCAGCCATCCAACTCTACTTCTGTCTCCGTCTTGTGTGTGCTAATCCACCTTCATTGTGGGTGGCCATATCAACAGCATTAGTCGTGTACATATACAGCAGGGCAGATTTCCCATTCCCTGTCAAGGGCAAGTCTCTTGACCAGATTCCGGGAAAAGGAGTGACCTTGGTATGGGTAACAGTGATAGCCCTGAGAATGTGCTCCTGTAACATTGTCTGACAATGCTAGAATGTCTCCATTGTTGTTGAAAACCATGAGTGAATCATAGTAATGTTGATGATATTATGACTGTGTGAAGTGCCTAACTTAATGCCTAGCTTTTCAAAATACTTTTCACAAACTGTCATATGGCCGCATATGTACTTTCAGATGTATATCTGTCAAGTAGTCGTAGTTGAGTGATTATGGCGATAGACTAGAAATCTATTGGGGTTTCTCCGCGCAGGTTCGAATCCTGCCGTCTACGGATCTGTTTTTTTTTTTAATGTCGCACTGGAAACCTATAAGTTAAGTACACATCCAAATACAAAAAGTAATCTTAATACTACAATCTAAGGATCGTCTTACACTTGAATGTTTTCTTTTGGGCCTTCAATGGCTACTTTTGTTTTCTGACTGTCACAAGTTTTCATGAATCAAAACCAGCCCATCCGAACGAGTGAGTGACAGGCCAACATGCACATATAAGGCATCAGGGCGCCTGCTTCTGTTATTGAAATGAGAGGGCCCATGATGAGAGGGAGCCACAAAGACACAGAGAAGAGACAGATCCAGAGAAAAGACAGCCAATGCCGCGCGACCAGCACAAGAGGATGCTGAGATGTACAGGTTCTTATGCAGACACTGGAGTAAGCAGCCTCACTAAGAGGGACATGGCGAAGGCAGCGGCTCCAAAAATAACTTTCCTGAATGAACTTCTTCAATGTTTTTTAGACAGCTGTGTTCCTCTGTACTCACATTACGAAAGTGCAGAGCTTTTTGTTTTTTCAAAAATAATTCCGTGATATACTTCCAACTTACTTGTACAGCAACTCTTCCTTTGGCGCTGTATCTGAAATGGACGGCGGTGAGCTGCAACACTACGTACACACAGTTGCGCATGTGGCGCTGTGGCTTAGATGGTTAAAGCGCCTGTCTAATAAACTGGAGATCTTGAGTTCGAATCTCAGCAGTGCCTGGTTCTTTTAAAGCACTTTTTCGAACAAGTTGAAGAAAGGGCTTTTTCCAACTAAGCATGAAGTTGCTGGACAGGGACTCATTGCTCCTTTTAGTTAAATGCTTTAATTAAGAGGTGTATTTGATCATAAAAAAGGTTCTGGGGGAGCAGTTTCTAGGAGGAAACTTTAGAAACCTCTGCCCCATATAAAATCACCTAATTTTTAATTGACTCAATTTTTAGTAGCTGAACTATCAATAACTGTAACTAAGATCCTCAGGCCGACACACATGTTTGGAAGCCAGTAACATTTTTTGTATGGTGAGCATTTTTAACAAAGAAAATGTGTTCACTATCCAGAAGCCATGGTGTGAGTCTTACAATACCACACTAAAGGCTAGTAAGAGGCTAACTGAATCACTTCTTTGTCAGATAAGGTACAATGAGAGTAAATGATTTCCCGAGGATCACACACTTTGGTTAAATGGTGATGCCAGGATTTGACTCCAGTCTTCTCTTTATGCACTTTACCATGTACCTTCTCAACTCAAGTTGATGGAGGTCACTTTTTAAAGGGATCCTACAACACCTCCTCTGGGTTTTACAACTGAAGTATGGTGATTGAAAGACACAGAAGAACAAGCACATGCATACTATGATCACCTGATTGTAGCCATTATTTTATACAGCAAGGCACCTGTTTAGCTGTGTCCCAATTGTTATCCTCCATCATTCAGACTTTGTTAGGTACATCCTACTAACAATAGTCACTCCCAATAACCTACTCACTTCTTTGCCTGCAGCCATCTAGCTCAAATCACTTTTATTTCAAATCCTCTCATAAGACATAAATGGCCAACATGTATTGAACAGACCATGTGTCTCAGTTTATCTGTTTCTTTCTGTTTGCTGGAAAGACAAATCAAAATAAATAAATACATAAGTGAATAAAAACAGGAATAGAGCTTCACCAGCCTTAGCTCAGAACTTTGTCTTTGAACTCTGGCTGGGAACAGCTCACCCTGCTCCCACAAAGCACATGTGCCAGCAGGCCACTGTTCACTTTGCCTGCCACAAGAAAGGATCCTGAGAGAAAAAGGTGCTTGCGTGCTCTTAAACATTGTACATGTCATGAGAATTGGTATAGCAGAATAAAGTCTGATAGCACACAGACCATTTTCATTTAATTAATTACAATTACACATAGGCCCATCCCAATGTATACAGCTTTTTAATCGAGTGTCAGGTGAAGAGTTATAAAATGTACAAGGAATTCTTACGTTTTATTTCAGCACTTGGTTTAGTAGACTCCTGGCGTCTGCTGATCTTGAGTATATGCTACATTCTACACTACATGAAACCCATTCTTGTATTGATTTTCTATGCATGTCCACGTCTCAGTCTAGTATGATAGTTGAATCTTCGATTGATAGTGCTGTTATATCGAACCATGCTCCAGTAATTACCATTTTTGATACTGATAACACAGAAAACGGCTCTACTAGATGGAGATTTAAAAACATTTCAGTAAATTGCAGAAAATTGGAGGATTCTTTCGATGCCTTTCATCAGCAATTATTTGAAATTATTAAGGACTCTGAGACTCTGACTCTTCTCCTGTCAACAACTGGGATGCATATGAAGCAGCATTGAGAGAACATATTTTTCTCCTATTTAGCCAAAAAGAAAAAAAGAAAGAGTTATATACTGTATTTAGTAAACTAAATAAGCTTGAATAAAATACAGTGAAAAGCCTGATGATAGTATTTTTTGAAATATTTTATCTTTACGTTTTAATATTACAAATTAATTATCCGAACAAGCTTGCAGTGTTATACTTAAACACAAATCCCAAATGTATCAAACGTCTAATAAATCTAGAAGGGGTCTTGCTTTGTTTCTAAAAATTTAAAAGGAATGGTCTAGGATATCTCGTATTAAGAATGACTCTGGGCGTATGATTTCCTCAGATAAGGATATATTAGACATCTTCAATAAATAGTATCAGAAGCTGTTTGCATCAGAGCATACAGAAAGGTGAGTTGACGTCACATGTCTTTTTGTGCAAATGAATACAAATTCATACCCTCATATGGATTTAAGTTCCCTAGATACTCCCCTGCATATTGAAGACATACGTAAAGTCATTAAAGATTTAAATAAGGGTAAAGTTCCTGGTTCTGATGGACAGACAATGTATTGGTTTGCACATTTTGCTTCTAGTTCAGCCCCAAAATCAGTTAAGCTGTTCAATTACTTCTATAGTATAGGAACACTTATGTGAAACACCTGTGTATAGGCGCGTTATAAATGCTATATCATATCATATCATAACATTCTTAAGGTCTTTTACTGAAGCCCTTTTGATACTTTTTCCAAAGCCTGGCAAAGATAATGAACTCACTAAGAATTAAAGACCAATTTAATTGATTAAATCTGATTGTAAATCTTCACCAAAATATTAGCAAAACACAATAGACTTTTTTATGTCTAAATTAATTCAATCAGATGAAGTAGGTTTTGTTATAGGGCAGGTCCAACCTTGAAATTCACAACCTGTTTCGTGCTCTTCGTAGTCGGAGACATATTTATGAGCCATGCAGCGGCTGGTAGGAGCAGCAGAAGGCGCAGGAGTGCTCCGCTCCCATGCCCAGCCTCGGAGAGATAAAGGAATCCAGTGGCTGCCTGCCTGCACAGCACAGCACACGGTACGCAGGCCGCACATCTGTTAAAAGGAAGGCTCAATTCTTTTTTAATTACTGTTACTTTGTTTGCAACAGAATAGAATCGGTAAACCGCTGCAAACGAAGTAACGGTAATGAAATACGAATGCCACTGCTCACCGCATTTTTACAGGTATACCATTTCATGCTTACCCGAAGATGGAGGGAGTTAGCATCGCTTGCCAACCAGCTATGCTACTTACACCACGATTCGGTTAAAGAAAATGGCTACCTTGCAGAAAAATCATCTATTACAGACCCAATGAAATCACAGTGACTTCACTAGTAGACTGCAGACTAAACCAACACCAACAAATCAGGCCATGGACCTTTTCAGAACGAAATGTAACTATTACACTGCTTTTTATTTTTAATAAAAAATGCATATAAATATGTGACATAACTTAAAAGGTTTTGTAAATGTTTTCAAAATCATCAATCAAGCCAAATTACTTTTAAATAACATGAACAAATAACGGCAGGCATTTTCAAAGGAAAATAGCTGACAAATTCACCACACAGTAGAAAATCAGCCAAAGAGTGCGAAAAGCGGTGTGGTTGGAGGGAAAATGGGTGGGAATGGCGGGCACATTCTATAGATTTCACTTAGCAATGGTCGTTAAATGGGTGGGACATACAGCCAAACTACATATATCCATCTTCATATGTTAATCTGCATTGAATGCATTACAAACCTGCATTCAAAGCCCCTATTCAAGTTCTCATGTTAATGCTCTTATTTTAATGACAATAGGTTAGGCTTTCTAAGTAGCGCTTTCAGTGCCACCCAATAGCCAAAACAAATGAAGCATTTGTCCGTTAAGTTCTTCATTGAGTAACTCCACCCACTCTAGGCTCTGCTTCCATGACCCGCCAACCTGGCCCTGTTAGAGAATTTGTCCCTTACGAGAGACGGAAAGACGACAGGACACATCTCCTTCTTTCACCATTTATTTAATTAATTGCTCTCACTTCCCCTGGCGGGCTTCTCCTGTTCCTCCTCCCGCCTCACACTTAACTTAACCCTTTGCAGTCCTCCTTCTCCCTCGTAACAACTCCCCCTCACAAATCTCCTTATATTCATATTACACTTCTTCGATGAGTCTGCATGTTTGTGAAGCTGGAAATGCATCGGAGGGACAGGGCCTCCGTATCCTTGTCCTTTACTGCTTTTTATTGTGTGTTCTGTCCTGTTTTCCCTGCAGGAATTGGTATGGGACTCCTGGCGGTGCAGCTCTCTTTCTTTTGGTTTGGTGAACAGACCCGTGGGATAACCTTATGGCACCCATGGGTGGGGGTCCAACCCTGTGCCCCTAGTATATGTTTTTGGGCTCCTGTGGGTGGCCCGCAGAGCAGGGTATAGGCTGGTGGCAGCTCCATGCTGAATTTGACAGGTGCGCGGTGTATCCTCCATTTTGGGATACCCCGGCCCTGCCATTGGGATCAGTTGATTCCTGATGGAAAACAAGATGGCCCCGGTGGCCTCTTGCTTTCTATTACCCATTACCTTGTTTTCCCAAAGTCTTGGGAAGCCCTGACTCTGTCCCTTCCACCTGACTGGTTGTTGGGTGGAAATGCCATATATGGTGTTGTTGTGAAGGCCCGGACAGACTATCTGGAGCCTTCTCGGTGATGTATGTTGTAGGTACCTCCTGTGGGTGGGACCTGGGTGAATAGAGTGTGTGACGAATATGCATTCTGTGTTGTGGGTGTCTAGTATTTGGTGGTTGACACAATGACTGAGACAACCCTGCCCGAAACCGGTATGAATGCAGCTTGGAGTGTTGAATGGCTCGGTACTTGTCCCAATACACATAACTTGTTGTGAGTGTCTGGAGAGAAGTAAATGGCCTGAATACCTTGTGTGCCTGATTGGCTGCCTGCCTGCATGAATGCCCATAGTCGTGATTGGATGCTTGAGTGTGACCCAGCGGAATGAATGGGAGATCAACAGTATATCTGGGGACCTCTCACTGCTAGGAATCGTGTTCAGAAGCTGAAGTCCACTACGACGAGTAACTGGATTAACTGACGCTTGACCTTGTAGCCCTGCTGGACGAGAAGAATTGCTGTTGCTCTCCTTCCCAGTCTGAAAACTGCTGTGCCTCCAAGGACTGACCCAGAGAGGACCTGGTAAGGCGCCCTCTTCCCGAGCTACGAGGGACCATCGTGCACAGCTGATCTTTGCCAACGCTCCCTGGTAGACAGACCTTCGACAGGCTGCCGACCCGATACAGGGACTGCTGCGGAACTCCAAGGAGAAGCACTCGGACTATTGTCTGCCACTGTCGACGACCGCCATCGCCGACCGGAGCCGCTGTGCTCCGGTTTGCCTAAGAACTTCCATTGATCATCGGACGCTCTCGTCTGCATCGTCATCCGCTTGTCTCCCACTGGAGAAGGCCCGACCATCGACGCGCCGAGGAGCATCCACCGGTGGGTTTCCCGCCACCTAAAGACCACAGAGATGCCGACGACTCGACGCCCTTGCTGGGCAACAGTTCCTCATCATCTCTTTGCGGTCCAGAACTATTGTCACCGAGGTGCCACACACGCCTCTTCCTTGCAGGACGCCAACGCTCTGTCGTCGACGAGCACCGCTAGGAACGAAGCTGCCACTTCCCTGCAATAGTTCACCCTGTTCACCGTCAGACGTTCGACGACCCGTGACTGCTGCCTTAAAGGGAGGTCACTCAAGAAGGGCCGTCAATTCCCCGACACTGAGCACCAAGTTCCCCGACACCTCTCAACGATCCATGGCTCACGCCTGAAAGGGAGCCACTCAAGAAGGATCGTTCGGCGCATCGTCGGAGAACTCTGCTCTACCAGGTACATTGGGGGGTAAAACCTTAACAGGAAGAAGTAAGACTATTGAACATTTGGACTGGGCTTGTGCTACATATCTTTATGTTACAGGTTGCCCAGGTGGGGGGATCTCAACACAGAAATGTGTCTAGGTAACGGGGCCAGCATTCTGCCTATTGTTTCAACCATCTTACGTTCCTGCCTATCTCTATTGCTGGTTTCCTCGTTATTACTCTGTATGACATTTTAACCGTACAGTTGATGCACTTTAATGAGATTCGATAACATTAGTGGTACCACTTTAGAATTGTATATATTTATCATTATTGACTTCCGAGTACAAAGTGCGTTATTGTGATCGTGTACATACCTTTGAATATTAATTATATAAAGACTGTGTTTTCAGTAATACAGTGTGTGGACATTCCTTTGTGGGGGTTCGGGGACTACATTGTACTTAAGAACCAGCCCGCATCACCTCCTGAGTAGCTAGGCCTTGATTGCTCGTCCATTGCTACCACAATAGAGAATCTTGGCTGGGGTCCTCTGTGCCTCTCCTCTACCATATAAAGAGCGGAAGAACAGACACCCCCTACCAGTCTTTACAATGGTCTCTTGATGAGTCACTGGGTACGGCCCTCAGCTGGGTATCCTTCCCCTACTCCCTCTGAGGTTGGAGGATGTCACTCTGCCTCTTTGATCATTCCTCAGGGTATGTTTGTCCCTTGCCCAGTGTCATCGTCAGGCTTGAAATGTCTATAAAGAATGACACACTGCTTGTGATGGCCTTCTGTGCGATGGCGACCGTCATCATGGTCCCTTTTATTTCTGTCAACCGAAGAGATTGATGTCATACCGTGTGTCCCTTCTCCTCTGCATGCATTGTTTCACTAGCACTTCTTCTCCTTCTTCGAAGTTTTTCTCCTTTGCTCCCTGGGTCTGGTCTGTCCTTTCTTTGGCTGCTTCCTTTGCCACAGCATTCCGCTCTCTGATCTCGTCTTCTAGTGTTGCTCGGTCTTCCAGGCTCATCCGAGTCTTGATGGCCCCCTTGGGTAGACGTGTTTTGACGTGGTAGGTCCTCGGTGGCACTCCGGTCACAGAATGTGGTGTGTTTCGGTAGTGGCGGAGCATGCAGCATAGGGCCTGTTGGATTGGCATCTCCTCGATGGCTGCCCTTTGTATCGTTCCTTTGATTGATTGCATGAACCGCTGTGCTATACCGTTGGCCTGCGGCCATCACGGTGTTATCCGCTGACGGTTAAATCCTAGGTGTCTTGAGAATCTCTGGAATTCGTGGCTGTTACACGGCGATCCATTGTCTGTTTTTACTGTGGTTTGGATGCCCCATTCGCTGAATACTTCGTCCAGGATACCGACCAGTTGGGTGAAGGCTGTGGACTGGGATTGTTTAATGATGGGGAACCTGGAGAATTCGTCTAGGATCACCAGGATGAGGCCCCCCTCTTCGAGTGGCCCATAGAAGTCCATTGCGGCCCCTTTCCACACCTCTTCGGGGATGCTTGTCGTCTGTAGGGGGAGTGGTGGATGACTCCTGGCGGTGCATTGACATGGAAGGCAGCTCCTTACCATCTCTTCTACCATGTATCTAGATCTTTTCTGTTAACTCGTTCGCGTTGGGGCGACAGCCTTTTGTAGTCCTTCCATTTGTTTGCAATTGTGAGCATCCTAGCCCACCTAGTCGACGGATCTGCCTGTGTTGCTATGTCTTCAATGGTGAGTGTGGGTGGTAGAGCCTGCTCCGTAACGTAACACAGGTAATCTGCATCTCTCCCTCGTGGCGACTCTCTATAATTTGTCGGGGGCCTCGAGATGTAGTCGGCCGGCTTGTTGTCTCCTGCCATTCGGTGACCGATGCAGTAGTCATACACTTGGAGGCAGATACCCCACCTCTCTATTCTGGGGGGTAATTTTGTCCTTGTCTTCCCGAATAATGATGGGAGGGCCTGGTGGTCCGTCACGGGCGTGAACATTTTTCCTACTGCAAAGTGCTGGAAATACTGGCATGCCCACCCCGCTGCTAAGCTTTTCTTCACCGCCTGCGAGTATGCGCACTCTGTGGGGATAACGATCTGCTTAATTAGGCTACGACGCAGCTCGCTGGAGCATCTGGCTTCTCCCATTGCACTAGGATGGCCCCTAGGCCTACCGGGCTGGCGTCTATGACGAGCTTGGTGTGCCAGCTTGGGTTAAAGTATGCTAGGTGTTTTGCGCTGGCCAGCTCCCTTTTGATTGCATCAAATTCCCTCTAGCAATCTCCTGACCACCTAAAAGGTTTGTCCTTTATAAGAAGTCGCTGCAGCAGCTCGGCTGTAATGGTGTACCTTTGCAGATAGTGGGCGCAGTATCCTGCCATTCCCAGGAAAGATCTAAATTCCCCAAAGTTTGTAGGTTCATTGAGCTTGTTGATCGCCCGTACCGTGTCGGGGTCGGGCTGCATCCCATCCCCGGAGAACATATGTCCATAGAACCTAAGTTTGTCTCTGCTGATGTTGCATTTCTCATAGTTCAACATGAGTCTTGCTGTCCTCAGTATTTCACGAACTTCCAGGAGAGCTTTGTCATGCTCCTCTTGCATGGTAATGTAAACCAGGATGCTGTCTGAGTAGTTGAATGCTCTCCAGACTGGGAGGAGTAGGTGCCTGATAGTTCCTTGAAAGGTCTCTGCGGCGGAGGAGAGACCAAAATGTAGCCTTTTGTACCAAACGAGGCCGTCATGCGATGCAAATGTCATTATCCCTCTGCAATCGAGGTGCAGCTCGAGCTGGTGGTACCCCTGATTGATTTCAAGTTTTGAGAATTTTGTGGCACAGTTCAGGCTGACAATCATGTCTTCAATTCTGGGCCCTGGGTGCCACTCCTTCTCCATGGCAGTGTTGTCTACTCTCATGTCTACATAGAGGCGTAGTTTTTTTGCCCTCCTTTGGCACCACTACCAGTGGTGAGATCCACGGGGTGGCCCCTGTCGCTCGTTCAATGATGTCATTGTCCAGCACCTGCTGCAGTTCCTGCGACACGGCCTCTTCTAAATGGAAGCCCACTCTGCGCGGGTGTTGTGGGACGGGCTTCATCTGGCTGTTGATGTGGAGGCTGATCGCTGTTCCTTTCAATTTGCCCTGCCTTTGAAACAGTTTGTGAAACATTCCTTTGATCTGTTCCTTGGTGAGCGGGCACCCAGCTAGGTGGCAGATTGACCCACGGTTTGGCTGGCTGCCTGTGCACATCACCATGTCTCGTTCGTTGAAGTGGATGTCGATCAGGCCAAGCGCTTCTGCGGTACGGTAGCTGAGGAGACATTTCCCTTGGACAGGGCAGCGCAGCACATGGATGATGGCGTTGATACTTTTCCCTTTGAACAAGAATGATTTCTCAAATTGTCTGATTGACTGTAGTGGTATGCTGCTCCCCATTGAAAGATTCTTGCTTTGGACTGCAACAACTCTTACAAGTTCCCTGTAAGTCTAAATTCTTGTTCCCCCATGATGTTGACGGTCGCTCCGGTGTCGATGAGGAATGTGTGCATGACTGTGTCCATTGTTAGCCTCACCTTCGGAGCCTAACTGCCTTTATGTGTTCCCTGGATGAAGTTCACAAACTCGTTTGGGACTTCTGGGTCTAGTAGGAGAACTCGTCCCAGTTGGTATATTGATCCTCGGGCTGGCCATGTGTTTCTTCATAGTATTCCAGTTGAAATAATGTCTCATTCACGGAGGCTTCACTATATTCTCCGCTGTGTACCATTTACCTTATCATCCGCCTCGATGGTTGCAGGTAGGACTGGCACTGTCTGCACTGTGGGGACAGTTGAGCTGGTCTGTATGGCATCCTCCAGCTCAGTCGTGTTGCTTGTGGCTGGCACGTCGGCGAGAACGGTCTCCCTTACCGGCACACTATCTGGAAGTGATCTTCTCTGTCACATCTGGAACACCTCTGAGTCATCGCCGGGCATGGCCCTGTGTATTGGAACAGTTAGCCAAAACGATAACACTACCGCTAGAGCCGTGTTCCTGTTCTCGGTTGGGTTTATGCCTCTCTCTGCTGCGTTTTCGGCAGAGTCTGGTGGCCTGTGGTGTTTCTCTCCCCTTCTCTGCCTCCGGTGAATGCCACAACCGTCACTTCTCAGTCCATTTTCTTTTTTGGCGTCTCAATGGCAGAGGCCTGTATTTCCACTCTCTCATGCATCCTCGCCATATCTACCACCTCGTTAATCGATAGGGGTTTTTTCAGGAGTTGTTTCCGGAGTACGGATGACAGACAACCTTCTATGACATGGAGTCGGATCACGTCTTCATCCGAGAAAGCAGAAAATTGGCAGTGGACGAGTTTCTGTCGGAGTCGCGTTACAAACTCCTCCACCGTTTTGTGGGAGGCCCGACAGCAATGGTTGAACACATATCGCTCATAGTACCTGTTCAAATGTATAATGAGCTTCCTGTCCAATGCGGTGACAAGTGTCTTGTACGTGTTTCTGTCTCCTGGCGGCATTGCCTTGATGATGCCGTTTATCTCTGCCCAGCCAGTTTCGTGAAAATGTCTTTGAGTACTGGAGACTTTTCTTCCCCCACTGCCTTGATGAAACCGGCAAAGTCATCGACCCATATTGTCTATCTGGGCCCTCTTTCTGCTTGTGATAAGAGGCTGAATGGTGCTGGTTTCCATAGGAATGCTAAGCTGCTTGCGGTGCGCATGGGTGCGTCTTGTCCATCTGCTTGGTCCACCATGTTCTTTGCGTCTCAAGCCCGTAGGATGGGCACCTTCTGGCTGTGTTCCATCTGGGACTTAGTTGTGCCCAGGGAGCCTGGACAGAGTGGAGTAGGACCCCACCGCAGGACCAGGCGTGGTTGTCATAGCTGGGGCGGGTGTTTACTCACAACATGCCTTGTGAGCCATACAACAGTGTATGACTAGTTTTCATTTGTTTCCTTTCCCCTTACAGGTGCCTAGTGTTGATGGGGTCTTGTCCCTCAGTTATCGGTGCTAGGACTGGCAGCCCTGCCAGTTCGTCTTTTAAAAAAAATATTAATGGCTGCTCTGGGGGCAGCGTGCTGCTACAGGTGCCAGTGTCCCTGTTGTATTGTTATTTTTTCTTTTCTCCCCGGCCTTGCTTGTTTCTGGGGGCGGGGCTTGTCGCTGTTGCTTGGGCCTGCGGGGGCGGGGCTTGTCATTGTGTTGCTAATGGTGCCAGCTTCCCAAAGTTATGCTGCGTGATCTCCTGCATGCGTGTGAACTCGCTCACCATGAGGGTACTGCGGACGGCGCTGCTTCTCTTCTCGGTTCTCTTTCCTCCGTCGTGGGTGCCGCAGGGAGGGCTGGAGGCTGCAAGGCCAGCCCTGCGGACCAAAGGACACCGGGTGGCGGTGTGGTACGTGAAGCTCACACAGAAAGGACAGTGTAGTGCTGGTTCAAGGAGAACGAGGTTTGTGACTTGCGAGAACGAGGTTAGTGACTCGCTTTATCCTGGCCGCCAATTGTTAGAAGGATTTGTCCCTTAGGAGCGACGGAAGGATGACATGACACGTCTGCTTCTTTCACCATTTATTTCATTAATTGCTCTCACTTCCCTTGGCGGGCTCCTCCTCTTCCTCCTCCGGCCTCAGACTTAATTTAACCCTTTGAGGTCCTCCAACTCCCTCCTAACAGGACCCTATGTTCTTTTTTGACCACAGGGCCCTTTGCCTTAAATCTGCCACCAACTCAGCCTCTGTATCACAACCTCACTAACAGGTCAAAACTGTCAGCAAGATAAAGAACGATATGTGTGTAACATTAGAGCACGAGCAGGCAGCCATCCAACTCTACTTCTGTCTCCGTCTTGTGTGTGCTAATCCACCTTCATTGTGGGTGGCCATATCAACAGCATAAGTCGTGTACATATACAGCAGGAGCAGATTTCCCATTCCCTGTCAAGGGCAAGTCTCGTGACCAGATTCCGGGAAAAGGAGTGACCTTGGTATGGGTAACAGTGATAGCCCTGAGAATGTGCTCCTGTAACATTGTCTGACAATGCTAGAATGTCTCCATCGTTGATGAAAACCATGAGTGAATCATAGTTATGTTGATAATATCATGACTGTGTGAAGTGCCTAACTCAATGCCAACTGTTCAAAACGGTCTCACCTTTCACACATTGTCATATGCACATTCAGGTGATCCCAGACAAGTAGTCGTGGCCGAGCGGTTAAGGCGATAGACTAGAAATCTATTGGGGTTTCCCCGCGCAGGTTCGAATCCTGCCGACCACGGGTCTGTTTTTTTTCTATATTGCACTTCAACCCTATGAGATATGTACAAATACAAATATAAAAAAAAATCATTGTAATGCAACAATCGAAGGATCGTCTTACACTTGAATGTTTTGCTTTGGGCCTTCAATGGCTACTCTTGTTTTCTGACTGTCACAAGTTTTCATGAATCAAAACCAGCTCATCCGGACGAGTGAGTGACAGGCCAACATGCTCATATAAGGCATCAGGGCGCCTGCTTCTGTTACTGAAATAAGAGGGCCCATGATGAGAGGGAGCCACAAAGACACAGAGAAGAGACAGCTCCAGAGAAAAGACAGCCAATGCCGCGCGACCAGCACAAGAGGATGCTGAGATGTACAGGTTCTTATGCAGACACTGGAGTAAGCAGCCTCACTAAGAGGGACATGGCGAAGGCAGCGGCTCCAAAAATAACTTTCCTGAATGAACTTCTTCAATGTTTTTTAGACAGCTGTGTTCCTCTGTACTCACATTACGAAAGTGCAGAGCTTTCGGTCAATATCGTTTTTGTTTTTTCAAAAAGAATTCCGTGATATACTTCCAGCTTACTTGTACAACATCTTTTCCTTTGGCGCTGTATCTGAAATGGACGGAGGTGAGTTGAAACACTACGTACACACAGTTGCGCATGTGGCGCTGTGGCTTAGATGGTTAAAGCGCCTGTCTAGTAAACAGGAGATCCTGAGTTCGAATCTCAGCAGTGCCTGCTTCTTTTAAAGCACTTTTTCGAACACGTTAAAGAAAGGGCTTTTTCCAACTAAGCATGAAGGTGCTGGACAGGGACTCATTGCTCCTTTTAGTTAAATGCTTTAATTAAGAGTTGTATTTGAACTTTAGAAACCTCTGCCCCATATAAAACCACCTAATTTTTAATTGACTCAATTTTTAGTAGCTGAACTATCAATAACTGTAACTAAGATCCTCAGGCCGACACACACGTTTGGAAGCCAGTAACATTTTTTGTATGGTGAGCATTTTTAACAAAGAAAATGTGTTCACTATCCAGAAGCCATGGTGTGAGTCTTACAATACCACACTAAAGGCTAGTAAGAGGCTAACTGAATCACTTCTTTGTCAGATAAGGTACAATGAGAGTAAATGATTTCCCGAGGATCACACACTTTGGTTAAATGGTGATGCCAGGATTTGACTCTAGTCTTCACTTTATGCACTTTACCATATACCTTCTCAACTCAAGTTGATGGAGGTCACTTTTTAAAGGGATCCTACAACACCTCCTCTGGGTTTTACAACTGAAGTATGGTGATTGAAAGACACAGAAGAACAAGCACATGCATGCTATGATCACCTGATTGTAGCCATTATTTTATACAGCAAGGCACCTGTTTAGCTGTGTCCCATTTGTTATCCTCCATCATTCAGACTTTGTTAGGTACATCCTACTAACAATAGTCACTCCCGAATAACCTACTCACTGCTTTACGTGCAGCCATCTAGCTGAAATCACTTTTATTTCAAATCCTCTGATAAAATATAAATGGCCAACATGTATTGAACAGAGAGAGGCTCACAGTATTGTGGGATCGCTATTGAATTGCGTGCGCTATTTACCGCTCAAGAGTCCTAGATAAAAAGGTTGGCAGCAAGTTATATCCTGCCCTCAAGCTTCCCACAAAGCTTGTTTCCAGTAAACAGAAAATATATCGTGGTTCAGTTGGATATCTTGCGCTCAAACCATACACTTTTGCTTTAGTAACAAAAATTATTATTTTACAAGTCCAACCTCCTTATCCATAGATTCTTTCCAAGTCAATCAAAGAGTCAATTGACATAATGTATCTAAAAAATGAGTGGTTTTAATTCTTCATGCAAACACACAGCCGACACACAGCCGACACGTGTTTCGACCTCAGCTCATATATGCTTCCTATATCTTTTAGATTTTAGTTCTCAATGCCCGGCGATTTCTTTTGAGCATTTATTTCAATCCTCCCGTAATCTTATAATTGTTATGAGCTCCAAAGTTCAAGAAACACCATTTAGTCGGCTGAATCCCAGGCTCCAATCTTGAAAAATACTCCAAAGGGCCCTTTGTATTACGGGAACTTACAATACTCACCTAATTTCTGACCCAATACAACCATTCCCACAGGATTGAAATAAATGCTCAAAAGAAATCGCCGGGCATTGAGAACTAAAATCTAAAAGATATAGGAAGCATATATGGGCCTTGAGAACGACCTGAGGTCGAAACACGTGTCGGCTGTGTGTTTACATGAAGAATTAAAACCACTCATTTTTGAGATACATTATGTCAATTGACTCTTTGATTGACTTGGAAAGAATCTATGGATAAGGAGGTTGGACTTGTAAAATAATAATTTCTGTTACTAAAGCAAAAGTGTATGGTTTGAGCGCAAGAGATCCACCTGAACCACAATATAATTTCATGTATTGAACAGAGCCTGTGTCACTCAGTTTCTCTGTTTCTTTCTATTTGCTGGAAAGGCAAATCAAAATAAATAAATACATAAGTGAATAAAAACAGGAATAGAGCTTCACCAGCCTTAGCTCAGAACTTTGTCTTTGAACTCTGGCTGGGAACAGCTCACCCTGCTCCCACAAAGCACATGTGCCAGCAGGCCACTGTTCACTCTGCCTGCCACAAGAAAGGATCCTGAGAGAAAAAGGTGCTTGCGTGCTCTTAAACATTGTACATGTCATGAGAATTGGTATAGCAGAATAAAGTCTGATAGCACACAGACCATTTTCATTTAATTAATTACAATTACACATAGGCCCATCCCAATGTATACAGCTTTTTAATCGAGTGTCAGGTGAAGAGTTATAAAATGTACAAGGAATTCTTACGTTTTATTTCAGCACTTGGTTTAGTAGACTCCTGGCGTCTGCTGATCTTGAGTATATGCTACATTCTACACTACATGAAACCCATTCTTGTATTGATTTTCTATGCATGTCCACGTCTCAGTCTAGTATGATAGTTGAATCTTCGATTGATAGTGCTGTTATATCGAACCATGCTCCAGTAATTACCATTTTTGATACTGACAACACAGAAAACGGCTCTACTAGATGGAGATTTAAAAACATTTGAGTAATTTACAGAAAATTTGAGGATTCTTTCGATACCTTTCATCAGCAATTATTTGAAATTATTAAGGACTCTGAGACTCTGACTCTTCTCCTGTCAACAACTGGGATGCATATGAAGCAGCATTGAGAGAACATATTTTTCTCCTATTTAGCCAAAAAGAAAAAAAGAAAGAGTTATATACTGTATTTAGTAAACTAAATAAGCTTGAATAAAATACAGTGAAAAGCCTGATGATAGTATTTTTTTAAATATTTTATCCTTACGTTTTAATATTACAAATTAATTATCCAAACAAGCTTGCAGTGTTATACTTAAACACAAATCCCAAACATATCGAACGTCTAATAAAGCTAGAAGGGGTCTTGCTTCGTATCTAAAAATTTAAAAGGAATGGTCTAGGATATCTGGTATTAAGAATGACTCTGGGCGTATGATTTCCTCAGATAAGGATATATTAGACATCTTCAATAAATAGTATCAGAAACTGTTTGCATCAGAGCATACAGAAAGGTGAGTTGACGTCACATGTTTTTTTGTGCAAATGAATAGAAATTCGAACCCTCATATGGATTTAAGTTCCCTAGATACTCCCCTGCATATTGAAGACATACGTAAAGTCATTAAAGATTTAAATAAGGGTAAAGTTCCTGGTTCTGATGGACAGACAATGTATTGGTTTGCACATTTTGCTTCTAGTTCAGCCCCAAAATCAGTTAAGCTGTTCAATTACTTCTATAGTATAGGAACACTTATGTGAAACACCTGTGTATAGGCGCGTTATAAATGCTATATCATATCATATCATATCATAACATTCTTAAGGTCTTTTACTGAAGCCCTTTTGATACTTTTTCCAAAGCCTGGCAAAGATAATGAACTCACTAAGAATTAAAGACCAATTTAATTGATTAAATCTGATTGTAAATCTTCACCAAAATATTAGCAAAACACAATAGACTTTTTTATGTCTAAATTAATTCAATCAGATGAAGTAGGTTTTGTTATAGGGCAGGTCCAACCTTGAAATTCACAACCTGTTTCGTGCTCTTCGTAGTCGGAGACATATTTATGAGCCATGCAGCGGCTGGTAGGAGCAGCAGAAGGCGCAGGAGTGCTCCGCTCCCATGCCCAGCCTCGGAGAGATAAAGGAATCCAGTGGCTGCCTGCCTGCACAGCACAGCACACGGTACGCAGGCCGCACATCTGTTAAAAGGAAGGCTCAATTCTTTTTTAATTACTGTTACTTTGTTTGCAACAGAATAGAATCGGTAAACCGCTGCAAACGAAGTAACGGTAATGAAATACGAATGCCACTGCTCACCGCATTTTTACAGGTATACCATTTCATGCTTACCCGAAGATGGAGGGAGTTAGCAGCGCTTGCCAACCAGCTATGCTACTTACACCACGATTCGGTTAAAGAAAATGGCTACCTTGCAGAAAAATCATCTATTACAGACCCAATGAAATCACAGTGACCGCACTAGTAGACTGCAGACTAAACCAACACCAACAAATCAGGCCATGGACCTTTTCAGAACGAAATGTAACTATTACACTGCTTTTTATTTTTAATAAAAAATGCATATAAATATGTGACATAACTTAAAAGGTTTTGTAAATGTTTTTAAAATCATCAATCAAGCCAAATTACTTTTAAATAACATGAACAAATAACGGCCGGCATTTTCGAAGGAACATAGCTGACAAATTCACCACACAGTAGAAAATCAGCCAAAGAGTGCGAAAAGCGGTGTGGTTGGAGGGAAAATGGGTGGGAATGGCGGGCAAATTCTATAGATTTCACTTAGCAATGGTCGTTAAATGGGTGGGACATACAGCCAAACTACATATATCCATCTTCATATGTTAACCTGCATTGAATGCATTACAAACCTGCATTCAAAGCCCCTATTCAAGTTCTCATGTTAACGCTCTTATTTTAATGACAATAGTTTAGGCTTTATAAGTAGCGCTTTCAGTGCCACCCAATAGCCAAAACAAATGAAGCATTTGTCCGTTAAGTTCTTCATTGAGTAACTCCACCCACTCTAGGCTCTGCCTCCATGACCCGCCAACCTGGGCCCTGTTAGAGGATTTGTCCCTTACGAGAGACGGAAGGACGACAGGACACATCTGCTTCTTTCACCATTTATTTAATTAATTGCTCTCACTTCCCTTGGTGGGCTTCTCCTCTTCCTCCTCCCGCCTCACACTTAACTTAACCCTTTGCAGTCCTCCTTCTCCCTCGTAACAACTCCCCCTCACATATCTCCTTATATTCAAATTACACTTCTTCGATGAGTCTGCATGCTCTCTTGATGAGTCATTGGGTGCGGCCCTAAGCTGGGTATCCTTCCCTACTCCCTCTGAGGTTGGAGGATGTCACTCTGCCTCTTCGATCATTCCTCAGGGTATGTTTGTCCCTTGCCCAATGTCATCCTCTGGCTTGAAATGTCTATAAAGAATGATACACTCCTTGTGATGGCCTTCTGTGCGATGGCGACCGTCATCATGGTCCCTTTTATTTCTGTCATACCGTGTGTCCCTTCTCTTCTGCATGCATTGTTTCACTAGCACTTCTTCTCCTTCTTCGAAGTTTTTCTCCTTTGCTCCCTGGGTCTGGTCTGTCCTTTCTTTGGCTGCTTCCTTTGCCGCAGCATCCCGTTCTCTGATCTCGTCTTCTAGTGTTGCTCGGTCTTCCAGGCTCATCCGAGTCTTGATGGCCCCCTTGGGTAGACGTGTCTTGATGTGGTAGGTCCTCGGGTGGCACTCCGGTCACAGAATGTGGTGTGTTTCGGTAGTGGCGGAGCATGCAGCGGTGGGCCTATTGGATTGGTATCTCCTCGATGGCTGCCCTTTATATCGTTCCTTTGATTGATTGCATGAACCGCTGTGCTATCCCGTTGGCCTGCGGCCATCACGGTGTTATCCGCTGGCGGTTAAATCCTAGGTGTCTTGCGAATCTCTGGAATTCGTGGCTGTTACACAGCGATCCATTGTCTGTCTTTACTGTGGTGGGGATGTCCCATTCGCTGAATACTTGGTCCAGGATACCGACCAGTTGGGTGAAGGCTGTGGACTGGGATTGTTTAATGATGGGGAACCTGGAGAATTCGTCTATGATCACCAGCAGGTGGCCCCCCTCTTCGAGTGGCCCATAGAAGTCCCTTGCGACCCCTTTCCACACCTCTTTGGGGATGCTTGTCGTCTGTAGGGGGAGTGGCGGATGACTCATGGCGGTGCATTGACATGGAAGGCAGCTCCTTACCATCTCTTCTACCATGTATTTAGATCTTTTCTGTTAACTCGTTCGCGTTGGGGCGACAGCCTTTTGTAGTCCTTCCATTTGTTTGCAATTGTGAGCATCCTAGCCCACCTAGTCGACGGATCTGCCTGTGTTGCTATGTCTTCAATGGTGAGTGTGGGTGGTAGAGCCTGCTCCGTGAAGTAACACAGGTAATCTGCATCTCTCCCTCCTGGCGACTCCCTATGATTTGTCGGGGGCCTCGAGATGTAGTCGGCCGGCTTGTTATCTCCTGCCGGTCGGTGACCGATGCAGTAGTCATACACTTGGAGGCGGATACCCCACCTCTCTATTCGGGGGGTAATTCTGTCCTTGGCTTCCCGAATAATGATGGAAGGGCCTGGTGGTCCGTCACGGGCGTGAACATTTTTCCTACTGCAAAGTGCTGGAAATACTGGCATGCCCACCCCGCTGCTAAGCTTTTATTCACCGCCTGCGAGTATGCGCACTCTGTGGGGATAACTGCTTAATTAGGCTACGACGCATCTCGCTGGAGCGTCTGGCTTCTCCCGTTGCACTAGGATGGCCCATAGGCCTACCGGGCTGGCGTCTATGACGAGCTTGGTGTGCCAGCTTGGGTTAAAGTATGCTAGGTGTTTTGCGCTAGCCAGCTCCCTTTTGATTGCATCAACTTCCCTCTAGCAATCTCCTGACCACCTAAAAGGTTTGTCCTTTCTCAGAAGTCGCTGCAGCAGCTCGGCTGTAATGGTGTACCTTTCCAGATAGTGGGCGCAGTATCCTGCCATTCCCAGGAAAGATCTAAATTCCCCAATGTTGATAGGTTCATTGAGCTTGTTGATCGCCCGTACCTTGTCGGGGTCGGGCTTCATCCCTTCCCCGGAGAACATATGTCCATAGAACCTAAGTTTGTCTCTGCTGATGTTGCGTTTCTCATAGTTCAACATGAGTCCTGCTGTCCTCAGTATTTCACGAACTTCCAGGAGAGCTTTGCATGCTCCTCTTGCATGGTAATGTAAACTAGGATGCTGTCTGAGTAGTTGAATGCTCTCCAGACTGGGAGGAGTAGGTGCCTGATAGTTCCTTCAAAGATCTCCGCGGCAGAGGAGATACCAAAATGTAGCCTTTTGTACCAAACGAGGCCGTCATGCGATGCGAATGTCGTTATCCCTCTGCAATCGAGGTGCAGCTCGAGCTGGTGGTACCCCTGATTGATTTCAAGTTTTGAGAATTTTGTGGCACAGTTCAGGCTGACAATCATGTCTTCAATTCTGGGCCCTGGGTGCCACTCCTTCTCTATGGCGGTGTTGGCTACACTCATGTCAACATAGAGGCGTAGTTTTTTTGCCCTCCTTTGGCACCACTACCAGTGGTGAGATCCACGGGGTGGCCCCTGTCGCTCCTTCAATGATGTCATTGTCCAGGACCTGCTGCAGTTCCTGCGACACGGCCGCTTGTAAATGGAAGCCCACTCTGCGCGGGTGTTGTGGGACGGGCTTGATCTGGCTGTTGATGTGGAGGATGATCACTGTTCCTTTCAGTTTGCCCAGCCTTTGAAACAGTTTGTGAAACATTCCTTTGATCTGTTCCTTGGTGAGCGGGCACCCCGCTAGGTGGCAGATTGACCCACGGCTTGGCTGACTGCCTGTGCACATCACCATGTCTCGTTCGTTGAAGTGGATGTCGATCAGGCCAAGCGCTTCTGCGGTACGGTAGCTGAGGAGACATTTACCTTGGACAGGGCAGCGCAGCACATGGATGATGGCGTTGATCCTTTTCCCTTTGAATAAGAATGATTTCTCAAATTGTCTGATTGACTGTGGTGGTATGCTGGCTCCCCATTGAAAGATTCTTGCTTTGGACTGCAACAACTTTTACGAGTTCCCTGTAAGTCTAAAATCTTCTTCCCCCATGATGTTGACGGTCACTCCGGTATCGATGAGGAATGTGTGCATGACTGTGTCCATCGTTAGCCTCACCTTCGGAGCATCACTGCCTTTATGTGTTCCCTGGATGAAGTTCACAAACTCGTTTGGGACTTCTGGGTCTAGGAGGAGAACTCGTCCCAGTTGGTATATTGATCCTCGGGGTGGCCATGTGTTTCTTCATAGTATTCCAATTGAAATAATGTCTCATTCACGGAGGCTTCACTGTATTCTCCGCTGTGTACCATTGACCTTATCATCCGCCTCGATGGTTGCAGGTAGGACTTGCACTGTCTGCACTGTGGGAACAGTTGAGCTGGTCTGTATGGCATCCTCCAGCTCAGTCGTGTCGCCTGTGGCTGGCACGTCGGCGAGAACGGTCTCCCTTACCGGCACACTATCTGGAAGTGATCTTCTCTGTCACATCTGGAACACCTCTGAGTCATCGCCGGGCATGGCCCTGTGTATTGGAACAGTTAGCCAAAACGATAACACTACCGCTAGAGCCGTGTTCCTGTTCTCGGTTGGGTTTATGCCTCTCTCTGCTGCGTTTTCGGCAGAGTCTGGTGGCCTGTGGTGTTTCTCTCCCCTTCTCTGCCTCCGGTGAATGCCACAACCGTCACTTCTCAGTTCATTTTCTTTTTTGGCGTCTCAATGGCAGAGGCCTGTATTTCCTCTCTCTCATGCATCCTCGCCATATCTACCACCTCGTTAATCGATAGGGGTTTTTTCAGGAGTTGTTTCCGGAGTACGGATGACAGACAACCTTCTATGACATGGAGTCGGATCACGTCTTCATCCGAGAAAGCAGCAAATTGGCAGTGGACGAGTTTCTGTCGGAGTCGCGTTACAAACTCCTCCACCGTTTTGTGGGAGGCCCGACAGCAATGGTTGAACACATATCGCTCATAGTACCTGTTCAAATGTATAATGAGCTTCCTGTCCAATGCGGTGACAAGTGTCTTGTACGTGTTTCTGTCTCCTGGCGGCATGGCCTTGATGATGCCGTTTATCTCTGCCCAGCCAGTTTCGTGAAAATGTCTTTGAGTACTGGAGACTTTTCTTCCCCCACTGCCTTGATGAAACCGGCAAAGTCATCGACCCATATTGTCTATCTGGGCCCTCTTTCTGCTTGTGATAAGAGGCTGAATGGTGCTGGTTTCCATAGGAATGCTAAGCTGCTTGCGGTGCGCATGGGTGCGTCTTGTCCATCTGCTTGGTCCACCATGTTCTTTGCGTCTCAAGCCCGTAGGATGGGCACCTTCTGGCTGTGTTCCATTTGGGACTTAGTTGTGCCCAGGGAGCCTGGACAGAGTGGAGTAGGACCCCAGCGCAGGACCAGGCGTGGTTGTCATAGCTGGGGCGGGTGTTTACTCACAACATGCCTTGTGAGCCATACAACAGTTTATGACTAGTTTTAATTTGTTTCCTTTCCCCTTACAGGTGCCTAGTGTTGATGGGGTCTTGTCCCTCAGTTATCGGTGCTAGGACTGGCAGCCCTGCCAGTTCGTCTTTTTAAAAAAATATTAATGGCTGCTCTGGGGGCAGCGTGCTGCTACAGGTGCCAGTGTCCCTGTTGTATTGTTTTTTTTTCTTTTCTCCCCGGCCTTGCTTGTTTCTGGGGGCGGGGCTTGTCGCTGTTGCTTGGGCCTGAGGGGGCGGGGCTTGTCATTGTGTTGCTAATGCTGCCAGCTTCCCAAAGTTATGCTGCGTGATCTCCTGCATGCGTGTGAAGTCGCTCACCATGAGGGTACTGCGGACGGCGCTGCTTCTCTTCTCGGTTCTCTTTCCTCCGTCGTGGGTGCCGCAGGGAGGGCTGGAGGCTGCAAGGCCAGCCCTGCGGACCAAAGGACACCGGGTGGCGGTGTGGTACGTGAAGCTCACACAGAAAGGACAGTGTAGTGCTGGTTCAAGGAGAACGAGGTTTGTGACTTGCGAGAACGAGGTTAGTGACTCGCTTTATCCTGGCCGCCAATTGTTAGAAGGATTTGTCCCTTAGGAGCGACGGAAGGATGACATGACACGTCTGCTTCTTTCACCATTTATTTAATTAATTGCTCTCACTTCCCTTGGTGGGCTTCTCCTCTTCCTCCTCCCGCCTCACACTTAACTTAACCCTTTGCAGTCCCCCTTCTCCCTCGTAACAACTCCCCCTCACATATCTCCTTATATTCAAATTACACTTCTTCGATGAGTCTGCATGCTCTCTTGATGAGTCATTGGGTGCGGCCCTAAGCTGGGTATCCTTCCCTACTCCCTCTGAGGTTGGAGGATGTCACTCTGCCTCTTCGATCATTCCTCAGGGTATGTTTGTCCCTTGCCCAATGTCATCCTCTGGCTTGAAATGTCTATAAAGAATGATACACTCCTTGTGATGGCCTTCTGTGCGATGGCGACCGTCATCATGGTCCCTTTTATTTCTGTCATACCGTGTGTCCCTTCTCTTCTGCATGCATTGTTTCACTAGCACTTCTTCTCCTTCTTCGAAGTTTTTCTCCTTTGCTCCCTGGGTCTGGTCTGTCCTTTCTTTGGCTGCTTCCTTTGCCGCAGCATCCCGTTCTCTGATCTCGTCTTCTAGTGTTGCTCGGTCTTCCAGGCTCATCCGAGTCTTGATGGCCCCCTTGGGTAGACGTGTCTTGATGTGGTAGGTCCTCGGGTGGCACTCCGGTCACAGAATGTGGTGTGTTTCGGTAGTGGCGGAGCATGCAGCGGTGGGCCTATTGGATTGGTATCTCCTCGATGGCTGCCCTTTATATCGTTCCTTTGATTGATTGCATGAACCGCTGTGCTATCCCGTTGGCCTGCGGCCATCACGGTGTTATCCGCTGGCGGTTAAATCCTAGGTGTCTTGCGAATCTCTGGAATTCGTGGCTGTTACACAGCGATCCATTGTCTGTCTTTACTGTGGTGGGGATGTCCCATTCGCTGAATACTTCCTCCAGGATACCGACCAGTTGGGTGAAGGCTGTGGACTGGGATTGTTTAATGATGGGGAACCTGGAGAATTCGTCTATGATCACCAGCAGGTGGCCCCCCTCTTCGAGTGGCCCATAGAAGTCCCTTGCGACCCCTTTCCACACCTCTTTGGGGATGCTTGTCGTCTGTAGGGGGAGTGGCGGATGACTCATGGCGGTGCATTGACATGGAAGGCAGCTCCTTACCATCTCTTCTACCATGTATTTAGATCTTTTCTGTTAACTCGTTCGCGTTGGGGCGACAGCCTTTTGTAGTCCTTCCATTTGTTTGCAATTGTGAGCATCCTAGCCCACCTAGTCGACGGATCTGCCTGTGTTGCTATGTCTTCAATGGTGAGTGTGGGTGGTAGAGCCTGCTCCGTGAAGTAACACAGGTAATCTGCATCTCTCCCTCGTGGCGACTCCCTATGATTTGTCGGGGGCCTCGAGATGTAGTCGGCCGGCTTGTTGTCTCCTGCCGGTCGGTGACCGATGCAGTAGTCATACACTTGGAGGCGGATACCCCACCTCTCTATTCGGGGGCTAATTCTGTCCTTGGCTTCCCGAATAATGATGGAAGGGCCTGGTGGTCCGTCACGGGCGTGAACATTTTTCCTACTGCAAAGTGCTGGAAATACTGGCATGCCCACCCCGCTGCTAAGCTTTTATTCACCGCCTGCGAGTATGCGCACTCTGTGGGGATAAATGCTTAATTAGGCTACGACGCATCTCGCTGGAGCGTCTGGCTTCTCCCGTTGCACTAGGATGGCCCATAGGCCTACCGGGCTGGCGTCTATGACGGGCTTGGTGTGCCAGCTTGGGTTAAAGTATGCTAGGTGTTTTGCGCTAGCCAGCTCCCTTTTGATTGCATCAACTTCCCTCTAGCAATCTCCTGACCACCTAAAAGGTTTGTCCTTTCTCAGAAGTCGCTGCAGCAGCTCGGCTGTAATGGTGTACCTTTCCAGATAGTGGGCGCAGTATCCTGCCATTCCCAGGAAAGATCTAAATTCCCCAATGTTGATAGGTTCATTGAGCTTGTTGATCGCCCGTACCTTGTCGGGGTCGGGCTTCATCCCTTCCCCGGAGAACATATGTCCATAGAACCTAAGTTTGTCTCTGCTGATGTTGCGTTTCTCATAGTTCAACATGAGTCCTGCTGTCCTCAGTATTTCACGAACTTCCAGGAGAGCTTTGCATGCTCCTCTTGCATGGTAATGTAAACCAGGATGCTGTCTGAGTAGTTGAATGCTCTCCAGACTGGGAGGAGTAGGTGCCTGATAGTTCCTTCAAAGATCTCCGCGGCGGAGGAGATACCAAAATGTAGCCTTTTGTACCAAACGAGGCCGTCATGCGATGCGAATGTCGTTATCCCTCTGCAATCGAGGTGCAGCTCGAGCTGGTGGTACCCCTGATTGATTTCAAGTTTTGAGAATTTTGTGGCACAGTTCAGACTGACAATCATGTCTTCAATTCTGGGCCCTGGGTGCCACTCCTTCTCTATGGCGGTGTTGGCTACACTCATGTCAACATAGAGGCGTAGTTTTTTTGCCCTCCTTTGGCACCACTACCAGTGGTGAGATCCACGGGGTGGCCCCTGTCGCTCCTTCAATGATGTCATTGTCCAGGACCTGCTGCAGTTCCTGCGACACGGCCGCTTGTAAATGGAAGCCCACTCTGCGCGGGTGTTGTGGGACGGGCTTGATCTGGCTGTTGATGTGGAGGATGATCACTGTTCCTTTCAGTTTGCCCAGCCTTTGAAACAGTTTGTGAAACATTCCTTTGATCTGTTCCTTGGTGAGCGGGCACCCCGCTAGGTGGCAGATTGACCCACGGCTTGGCTGGCTGCCTGTGCACATCACCATGTCTCGTTCGTTGAAGTGGATGTCGATCAGGCCAAGCGCTTCTGCGGTACGGTAGCTGAGGAGACATTTACCTTGGACAGGGCAGCGCAGCACAAGAATGATGGCGTTGATCCTTTTCCCTTTGAATAAGAATGATTTCTCAAATTGTCTGATTGACTGTGGTGGTATGCTGGCTCCCCATTGAAAGATTCTTGCTTTGGACTGCAACAACTTTTACGAGTTCCCTGTAAGTCTAAAATCTTCTTCCCCCATGATGTTGACGGTCACTCCGGTATCGATGAGGAATGTGTGCATGACTGTGTCCATCGTTAGCCTCACCTTCGGAGCATCACTGCCTTTATGTGTTCCCTGGATGAAGTTCACAAACTCGTTTGGGACTTCTGGGTCTAGGAGGAGAACTCGTCCCAGTTGGTATATTGATCCTCGGGGTGGCCATGTGTTTCTTCATAGTATTCCAGTTGAAATAATGTCTCATTCACGGAGGCTTCACTGTATTCTCCGCTGTGTACCATTGACCTTATCATCCGCCTCGATGGTTGCAGGTAGGACTTGCACTGTCTGCACTGTGGGAACAGTTGAGCTGGTCTGTATGGCATCCTCCAGCTCAGTCGTGTCGCCTGTGGCTGGCACGTCGGCGAGAACGGTCTCCCTTACCGGCACACTATCTGGAAGTGATCTTCTCTGTCACATCTGGAACACCTCTGAGTCATCGCCGGGCATGGCCCTGTGTATTGGAACAGTTAGCCAAAACGATAACACTACCGCTAGAGCCGTGTTCCTGTTCTCGGTTGGGTTTATGCCTCTCTCTGCTGCGTTTTCGGCAGAGTCTGGTGGCCTGTGGTGTTTCTCTCCCCTTCTCTGCCTCCGGTGAATGCCACAACCGTCACTTCTCAGTCCATTTTCTTTTTTGGCGTCTCAATGGCAGAGGCCTGTATTTCCTCTCTCTCATGCATCCTCGCCATATCTACCACCTCGTTAATCGATAGGGGTTTTTTCAGGAGTTGTTTCCGGAGTACGGATGACAGACAACCTTCTATGACATGGAGTCGGATCACGTCTTCATCCGAGAAAGCAGAAAATTGGCAGTGGACGAGTTTCTGTCGGAGTCGCGTTACAAACTCCTCCACCGTTTTGTGGGAGGCCCGACAGCAATGGTTGAATACATATCGCTCATAGTACCTGTTCAAATGTATAATGAGCTTCCTGTCCAATGCGGTGACAAGTTTCTTGTACGTGTTTCTGTCTCCTGGCGGCATGGCCTTGATGATGCCGTTTATCTCTGCCCAGCCAGTTTCGTGAAAATGTCTTTGAGTACTGGAGACTTTTCTTCCCCCACTGCCTTGATGAAACCGGCAAAGTCATCGACCCATATTGTCTATCTGGGCCCTCTTTCTGCTTGTGATAAGAGGCTGAATGGTGCTGGTTTCCATAGGAATGCTAAGCTGCTTGCGGTGCGCATGGGTGCGTCTTGTCCATCTGCTTGGTCCACCATGTTCTTTGCGTCTCAAGCCCGTAGGATGGGCACCTTCTGGCTGTGTTCCATTTGGGACTTAGTTGTGCCCAGGGAGCCTGGACAGAGTGGAGTAGGACCCCAGCGCAGGACCAGGCGTGGTTGTCATAGCTGGGGTGGGTGTTTACTCACAACATGCCTTGTGAGCCATACAACAGTGTATGACTAGTTTTCATTTGTTTCCTTTCCCCTTACAGGTGCCTAGTGTTGATGGGGTCTTGTCCCTCAGTTATCGGTGCTAGGACTGGCAGCCCTGCCAGTTCGTCTTTTTAAAAAAATATTAATGGCTGCTCTGGGGTCAGCGTGCTGCTACAGGTGCCAGTGTCCCTGTTGTATTGTTTTTTTTTCTTTTCTCCCCGGCCTTGCTTGTTTCTGGGGGCGGGGCTTGTCGCTGTTGCTTGGGCCTGAGGGGGCGGGGCTTGTCATTGTGTTGCTAATGCTGCCAGCTTCCCAAAGTTATGCTGCGTGATCTCCTGCATGCGTGTGAACTCGCTCACCATGGGGGTACTGCGGACGGCGCTGCTTCTCTTCTCGGTTCTCTTTCCTCCGTCGTGGGTGCCGCAGGGAGGGCTGGAGGCTGCAAGGCCAGCCCTGCGGACCAAAGGACACCGGGTGGCGGTGTGGTACGTGAAGCTCACACAGAAAGGACAGTGTATGATATGATATGATATGGTATTTGTAACGCGCCTATACACAAGTGTTTCAAGGCGCGACGAGGCAGGGAGGGAGGGAAACAAGGGGAAGACAGACAAACGATCCTACTAGGCCAGGTGTCATTCAGATCGGGCAAGTGCAGAGGTAAGGGGAAAAGGAGAAAGTGCAGGGGGAGGAGGTGGGGGGGAAAGTGCAGTACACGGTAAGTAGCGTAATAAAATAATAAATAATAAATAAAAGGGCCAGCTGGTGGCAAGTGCGAGGTAAGTGCAGAGCAAGTGCTAGAAAGGGGGCTGTAGGGATACAGTGACAGTCCCACAGTGCAGGGGGAGCCAGGGAGGCAGTGCAAGTGGAGAGTGGCTGGGCCCTGGACCGAGGTCGCTGAGAGTGGCCAAGATGCAGGTATAGTGCAGAATTTCAGTGGGGAGTTAAGCAGGTTTAGCAGGGGAGAGGGAGAGAGAAGGCAGAAGCGAAGAGGAAGGTTTTGAGGTGCTTCCGGAACCGGAGATGGTTCTCCTCAAGTTTCAGGGAGGCAGGAAGGCTGTTCCAGAGGGAGGCCCCTGCTGCGGAGAGAGATCTACCCCCAGCTCGTTGCTTCGAGAAGCGGCTGACCATGAGGGAGTTGGAGACGGATGAGCGAAGGGCTCGTGAAGGAAGATATTTAGGAAGAGAGAGTTGAAGGTATTTAGGCCCCAGGCCCCAGAAGGCCTTGTGGACAATGCAGAGGGTTTTGAACTTAATCCTCGCAGCCACTGGGAGCCAGTGAAGAGATTTCAGTCCTGGAGAGATACGGTCCCTGGGCTTGAGGCCAAGGACAAGTCTCGCAGTTCTGTTCTGGATAAGTTGCAGAGGGCGGAGAGTGGAGGCAGGCAGATTAAGATAGAGGCTGTTACAGTAATCCAGCCTTGAGAGAACCAGGGCTCGGGAGACAGTGAGCTTCTGGGGGAAGGAGAGGAAGGGAAGAATACCTCTGAGGAGGTGCAGCTGGTAGTGTGACTTCTTAGAGACGTCAGATATATGAGGAGAGAAGGAGAGTGTGGATTCGAAGATGACCCCAAGGTTTTTAGCCTTGCAGGTAGGGGCAGGAAGGGGGCCAAGGGAGGCCGGCCAGAGAGCTGCAGGGAAGGAGGGAGTGGGTGTGCCGATGAGTAGAATCTCAGTCTTACTGGCATTAAGGCAGAGGTCATTGGCGGCACACCATTCCTGGATAGCAGACAGACAGTCGGAGATGAGGGAAGAAGAGGAGGAGGCCGAGGGTAGCCTGAAAATGAGCTGGGTATCGTCCGCATAGCACTGGAAGTGGGGGCAGAGAGCGGCGATGCGGTGGGCAAGGAGTGCCAGATACTGGTTGAAAAGCCAGGGAGAGAGGTTGGATCCCTGGGGGACACCACAGGTGGAGAAAAAGATGTCGGAGAGGAAGGAGCCCATTTGGACCTGGGAGGGTCGACCGGAAAGGAAAGAGGTCAGCCATGCCAGAGCCTGACCAGTGATACCCAGGTTATCACGGAGACGGTTGAGCAGGATGGAATGGTTGACAGTGTCAAAGGCAGAGGAGAGATCGAGCAGAATGAGAACACAGGGAGTGTTGGAATCGAGGTTCAGGAGCAGGTTCAAGGAGAACGAGGTTTGTGACTTGCGAGAACGAGGTTAGTGACTCGCTTTATCCTGGCCGCCAATTGTTAGAAGGATTTGTCCCTTAGGAGCGACGGAAGGATGACATGACACGTCTGCTTCTTTCACCATTTATTTCATTAATTGCTCTCACTTCCCTTGGCGGGCTCCTCCTCTTCCTCCTCCGGCCTCAGACTTAATTTAACCCTTTGAGGTCCTCCAACTCCCTCGTAACAGGACCCTATGTTCTTTTTTGACCACAGGGCCCTTTGCCTTAAATCTGCCACCAACTCAGCCTCTGTATCACAACCTCACTAACAGGTCAAAACTGTCAGCAAGATAAAGAACGATATGTGTGTAACATTAGAGCACGAGCAGGCAGCCATCCAACTCTACTTCTGTCTCCGTCTTGTGTGTGCTAATCCACCTTCATTGTGGGTGGCCATATCAACAGCATTAGTCGTGTACATATACAGCAGGAGCAGATTTCCCATTCCCTGTCAAGGGCAAGTCTCTTGACCAGATTCCGGGAAAAGGAGTGACCTTGGTATGGGTAACAGTGATCGCCCTGAGAATGTGCTCCTGTAACATTGTCTGACAATGCTAGAATGTCTCCATCGTTGATGAAAACCATGAGTGAATCATAGTTATGTTGATAATATCATGACTGTGTGAAGTGCCTAACTCAATGCCCAACTGTTCAAAATGGTCTGACCTTGCACACACTGTCATATGGACATTCAGGAGATCACAGACAAGTAGTCGTGGCCGAGCGGTTAAGGCGATAGACTAGAAATCTATTGGGGTTTCCCTGCGCAGGTTCGAATCCTGCCGACTACGGGTCTGTTTTTTTTCTATATTGCACTTCAACCCTATGAAATATGTACAAATCCAAATATAAAAAAATCATTGTAATGCAACAATCGAAGGATCGTCTTACACTTGAATGTTTTGCTTTGGGCCTTCAATGGCTACTTTTGTTTTCTGTCACAACTTTTCATGAATCAAAACCAGCCCATCCGGACGAGTGTGACAGGCCAACATGCTCATATAAGGCATCAGGGCGCCTGCTTCTGTTACTGAAATAAGAGGGCCCATGATGAGAGGGAGCTACAAAGACACAGCTCCAGAGAAAAGACAGCCAATGCCGCGCGACCAGCACAAGAGGATGCTGAGATGTACAGGTTCTTATGCAGACACTGGAGTAAGCAGCCTCACTAAGAGGGACATGGCGAAGACAGCGGCTCCAAAAATAACTTTCCTGAATGAACTTCTTCAATGTTTTTTAGACAGCTGTGTTCCTCTGTACTCACATTACGAAAGTGAAGAGCTTTCGGTCAATATCGTTTTTGTTTTTTCAAAAAGAATTCCGTGATATACTTCCAGCTTACTTGTACAGCAACTCTTCCTTTG
This sequence comes from Ambystoma mexicanum, assembly GCF_040938575.1. NCBI lineage: Eukaryota > Metazoa > Chordata > Amphibia > Caudata > Ambystomatidae > Ambystoma > Ambystoma mexicanum. Next base: position 234,218,493 of record NC_090921.1, read on the forward strand.
GCGCTGTATCTGAAATGGACGGAGGTGAGTTGAAACACTACGTACAAAGAGTTGCGCATGTGGCGCTGTGGCTTAGATGGTTAAAGCGCCTGTCTAGTAAACAGGAGATCCTGAGTTCGAATCTCAGCAGTGCCTGCTTCTTTTAAAGCACTTTTTCGAACACGTTGAAGAAAGGGCTTTTTCCAACTAAGCATGAAGGTGCTGGACAGGGACTCATTGCTCCTTTTAGTTAAATGCTTTAATTAAGAGTTGTATTTGATCATAAAAAAGGTTCTGGGGGAGCAGTTTCTAGGAGGAAACTTTAGAAACCTCTGCCCCATATAAAATCACCTAATTTTTAATTGACTCAATTTTTAGTAGCTGAACTATCAATAACTGTAACTAAGATCCTCAGGCCGACACACACGTTTGGAAGCCAGTAACATTTTTTGTATGGTGAGCATTTTTAACAAAGAAAATGTGTTCACTATCCAGAAGCCATGGTGTGAGTCTTACAATACCACACTAAAGGCTAGTAAGAGGCTAACTGAATCACTTCTTTGTCAGATAAGGTACAATGAGAGTAAATGATTTCCCGAGGATCACACACTTTGGTTAAATGGTGATGCCAGGATTTGACTCCAGTCTTCACTTTATGCACTTTACCATATACCTTCCCAACTCAAGTTGATGGAGGTCACTTTTTAAAGGGATCCTACAACACCTCCTCTGGGTTTTACAACTGAAGTATGGTGATTGAAAGACACAGAAGAACAAGCACATGCATGCTATGATCACCTGATTGTAGCCATTATTTTACACAGCAAGGCACCTGTTTAGCTGTGTCCCATTTGTTATCCTCCATCATTCAGACTTTGTTAGGTACATCCTACTAACAATAGTCACTCCCGAATAACCTACTCACTGCTTTACCTGCAGCCATCTAGCTGAAATCACTTTTATTTCAAATCCTCTGATAAAATATAAATGGCCAACATGTATTGAACAGAGAGAGGCTCACAGTATTGTGGGATCGCTATTGAATTGCGCGCGCTATTTACCGCTCAAGAGTCCTAGATAAAAAGGTTGGCAGCAAGTTATATCCTGCCCTGAAGCTTCCCACAAAACTTGTTTCCAGTAAACAGAAAATATATCGTGGTTCAGGTGGATATCTTGCGCTCAAACCATACACTTTTGCTTTAGTAACAAAAATTATTATTTTACAAGTCCAACCTCCTTATCCATATATTCTTTCCAAGTCAATCAAAGAGTCAATTGACATAATGTATCTAAAAAATGAGTGGTTTTAATTCTTCATGCAAACACACAGCCGACACGTGTTTCGACCTCAGCTCATATATGCTTCCTATATCTTTTAGATTTTAGTTCTCAATGCCCGGCGGTTTCTTTTGAGCATTTATTTCAATCCTCCCGTAATCTTATAATTGTTATGAGCTCCGAAGTTCAAGAAATACCATTTAGTGGGCTGAATCCCAGGCTCCAATCTTGAAAAACACTCCAAAGGGCCCTTTGTATTACGGGAACTTACAATACTCACCTAATTTCTGACCCAATACAACCATTCCTACAGGATTGAAATAAATGCTCAAAAGAAATCGCCGGGCATTGAGAACTAAAATCTAAAAGATATAGGAAGCATATATGGGCCTTGAGAACGACCTGAGGTCGAAACACGTGTCGGCTGTGTGTTTACATGAAGAATTAAAACCACTCATTTTTGAGATACATTATGTCAATTGACTCTTTGATTGACTTGGAAAGAATCTATGGATAAGGATGTTGGACTTGTAAAATAATAATTTCTGTTACTAAAGCAAAAGTCTATGGTTGGAGCGCAAGAGATCCACCTGAACCACAATATAATTTCATGTATTGAACAGAGCCTGTGTCACTCAGTTTCTCTGTTTCTTTCTATTTGCTGGAAAGGCAAATCAAAATAAATAAGTACATAAGTGAATAAAAACAGGAATAGAGCTTCACCAGCCTTAGCTCAGAACTTTGTCTTTGAACTCTGGCTGGGAACAGCTCACCCTGCTCCCACAAAGCACATGTGCCAGCAGGCCACTGTTCACTTTGCCTGCCACAAGAAAGGATCCTGAGAGAAAAAGGTGCTTGCGTGCTCTTAAACATTGTACATGTCATGAGAATTGGTATAGCAGAATAAAGTCTGATAGCACACAGACCATTTTCATTTAATTAATTACAATTACACATAGGCCCATCCCAATGTATACAGCTTTTTAATCGAGTGTCAGGTGAAGAGTTATAAAATGTACAAGGAATTCTTACGTTTTATTTCAGCACTTGGTTTAGTAGACTCCTGGCGTCTGCTGATCTTGAGTATATGCTACATTCTACACTACATGAAACCCATTCTTGTATTGATTTTCTATGCATGTCCACGTCTCAGTCTAGTATGATAGTTGAATCTTCGATTGATAGTGCTGTTATATCGAACCATGCTCCAGTAATTACCATTTTTGATACTGACAACACAGAAAACGGCTCTACTAGATGGAGATTTAAAAACATTTGAGTAAATTACAGAAAATTTGAGGATTCTTTCGATACCTTTCATCAGCAATTATTTGAAATTATTAAGGACTCTGAGACTCTGACTCTTCTCCTGTCAATAACTGGGATGCATATGAAGCAGCATTGAGAGAACATATTTTTCTCCTATTTAGCCAAAAAGAAAAAAAGAAAGAGTTATATACTGTATTTAGTAAACTAAATAAGCTTGAATAAAATACAGTGAAAAGCCTGATGATAGTATTTTTTTAAATATTTTATCCTTACGTATTAATATTACAAATTAATTATCCAAACAAGCTTGCAGTGTTATACTTAAACACAAATCCCAAACATATCGAACGTCTAATAAAGCTAGAAGGGGTCTTGCTTCGTATCTAAAAATTTAAAAGGAATGGTCTAGGATATCTGGTATTAAGAATGACTCTGGGCGTATGATTTCCTCAGATAAGGATATATTAGACATCTTCAATAAATAGTATCAGAAACTGTTTGCATCAGAGCATACAGAAAGGTGAGTTGACGTCACATGTTGTTTTGTGCAAATGAATAGAAATTCGAACCCTCATATGGATTTAAGTTCCCTAGATACTCCCCTGCATATTGAAGACATACGTAAAGTCATTAAAGATTTAAATAAGGGTAAAGTTCCTGGTTCTGATGGACAGACAATGTATTGGTTTGCACATTTTGCTTCTAGTTCAGCCCCAAAATCAGTTAAGCTGTTCAATTACTTCTATAGCATAGGAACACTTATGTGAAACACCTGTGTATAGGCGCGTTATAAATGCTATATCATATCATATCATATCATAACATTCTTAAGGTCTTTTACTGAAGCCCTTTTGATACTTTTTCCAAAGCCTGGCAAAGATAATGAACTCACTAAGAATTAAAGACCAATTTAATTGATTAAATCTGATTGTAAATCTTCACCAAAATATTAGCAAAACACAATAGACTTTTTTATGTCTAAATTAATTCAATCAGATGAAGTAGGTTTTGTTATAGGGCAGGTCCAACCTTGAAATTCACAACCTGTTTCGTGCTCTTCGTAGTCGGAGACATATTTATGAGCCATGCAGCGGCTGGTAGGAGCAGCAGAAGGCGCAGGAGTGCTCCGCTCCCATGCCCAGCCTCGGAGAGATAAAGGAATCCAGTGGCTGCCTGCCTGCACAGCACAGCACACGGTACGCAGGCCGCACATCTGTTAAAAGGAAGGCTCAATTCTTTTTTTAATTACTGTTACTTTGTTTGCAACAGAATAGAATCGGTAAACCGCTGCAAACGAAGTAACGGTAATGAAATACGAATGCCACTGCTCACCGCATTTTTACAGGTATACCATTTCATGCTTACCCGAAGATGGAGGGCATTAGCAGCGCTTGCCAACCAGCTATGCTACTTACACCACGATTCGGTTAAAGAAAATGGCTACCTTGCAGAAAAATCATCTATTACAGACCCAATGAAATCACAGTGACTTCACTAGTAGACTGCAGACTAAACCAACACCAACAAATCAGGCCATGGACCTTTTCAGAACGAAATGTAACTATTACACTGCTTTTTATTTTTAATAAAAAATGCATATAAATATGTGACATAACTTAAAAGGTTTTGTAAATGTTTTTAAAATCATCAATCAAGCCAAATTACTTTTAAATAACATGAACAAATAACAGCCGGCATTTTCGAATAGCTGACAAATTCACCACATAGTAGAAAATCAGCTAAAGAGTGCGAAAAGCGGTGTGGTTGGAGGGAAAATGGGTGGGAATGGCGGGCAAATTCTATAGATTTCACTTAGCAATGGTCGTTAAATGGGTGGGACATACAGCCAAACTACATATATCCATCTTCATATGTTAACCTGCATTGAATGCATTACAAACCTGCATTCAAAGTCCCTATTCAAGTTCTCATGTTAACGCTCTTATTTTAATGACAATAGTTTAGGCTTTATAAGTAGCGCTTTCAGTGCCACCCAATAGCCAAAACAAATGAAGCATTGGTCCGTTAAGTTCTTCATTGAGTAACTCCACCCACTCTAGGCTCTGCCTCCATGACCCGCCAACCTGGGCCCTGTTAGAGGATTTGTCCCTTACGAGAGACGGAAGGACGACAGGACACATCTGCTTCTTTCACCATTTATTTAATTAATTGCTCTCACTTCCCTTGGTGGGCTTCTCCTCTTCCTCCTCCCGCCTCACACTTAACTTAACCCTTTGCAGTCCTCCTTCTCCCTCGTAACAACTCCCCCTCACATATCTCCTTATATTCAAATTACACTTCTTCGATGAGTCTGCATGCTCTCTTGATGAGTCATTGGGTGCGGCCCTAAGCTGGGTATCCTTCCCTACTCCCTCTGAGGTTGGAGGATGTCACTCTGCCTCTTCGATCATTCCTCAGGGTATGTTTGTCCCTTGCCCAATGTTATCCTCTGGCTTGAAATGTCTATAAAGAATGATACACTCCTTGTGATGGCCTTCTGTGCGATGGCGACCGTCATCATTGTCCCTTTTATTTCTGTCAAACCGTGTGTCCCTTCTCTTCTGCATGCATTGTTTCACTAGCACTTCTTCTCCTTCTTCGAAGTTTTTCTCCTTTGCTCCCTGGGTCTGGTCTGTCCTTTCTTTGGCTGCTTCCTTTGCCGCAACATCCCGTTCTCTGATCTCGTCTTCTAGTGTTGCTCGGTCTTCCAGGCTCATCCGAGTCTTGATGGCCCCCTTGGGTAGACGTGTCTTGATGTGGTAGGTCCTCGGGTGGCACTCTGGTCACAGAATGTGGTGTGTTTCGGTAGTGGCGGAGCATGCATCGGTGGGCCTATTGGATTGGTATCTCCTCGATGGCTGCCCTTTATATCGTTCCTTTGATTGATTGCATGAACCGCTGTGCTATCCCGTTGGCCTGCGGCCATCAGGGTGTTATCCGCTGGCGGTTAAATCCTAGGTGTCTTGCGAATCTCTGGAATTCGTGGCTGTTACACAGCGATCCATTGTCTGTCTTTACTGTGGTGGGGATGCCCCATTCGCTGAATACTTCGTCCAGGATACCGACCAGTTGGGTGAAGGCTGTGGACTGGGATTGTTTAATGATGGGGAACCTGGAGAATTCGTCTATGATCACCAGCAGGTGGCCCCCCTCTTCGAGTGGCCCATAGAAGTCCATTGCGACCGCTTTCCACACCTCTTTGGGGATGCTTGTCGTCTGTAGGGGGAGTGGCGGATGACTCATGGCGGTGCATTGACATGGAAGGCAGCTCCTTACCATCTCTTCTACCATGTATTTAGATCTTTTCTGTTAACTCGTTCGCGTTGGGGCGACAGCCTTTTGTAGTCCTTCCATTTGTTTGCAATTGTGAGCATCCTAGCCCACCTAGTCGACGGATCTGCCTGTGTTGCTATGTCTTCAATGGTGAGTGTGGGTGGTAGAGCCTGCTCCGTGAAGTAACACAGGTAATCTGCATCTCTCCCTCGTGGCGACTCCCTATGATTTGTCGGGGGCCTCGAGATGTAGTCGGCCGGCTTGTTGTCTCCTGCCGGTCGGTGACCGATGCAGTAGTCATACACTTGGAGGCGGATACCCCACCTCTCTATTCGGGGGCTAATTCTGTCCTTGGCTTCCCGAATAATGATGGAAGGGCCTGGTGGTCCGTCACGGGCATGAACATTTTTCCTACTGCAAAGTGCTGGAAATACTGGCATGCCCACCCCGCTGCTAAGCTTTTATTCACCGCCTGCGAGTATGCGCACTCCGTGGGGATAACTGCTTAATTAGGCTACGACGCATCTCGCTGGAGCGTCTGGCTTCTCCCGTTGCACTAGGATGGCCCATAGGCCTACCGGGCTGGCGTCTATGACGAGCTTGGTGTGCCAGCTTGGGTTAAAGTATGCTAGGTGTTTTGCGCTAGCCAGCTCCCTTTTGATTGCATCAACTTCCCTCTAGCAATCTCCTGACCACCTAAAAGGTTTGTCCTTTCTCAGAAGTCGCTGCAGCAGCTCGGCTGTAATGGTGTACCTTTCCAGATAGTGGGCGCAGTATCCTGCCATTCCCAGGAAAGATCTAAATTCCCCAATGTTGATAGGTTCATTGAGCTTGTTGATCGCCCGTACCTTGTCGGGGTCGGGCTTCATCCCTTCCCCGGAGAACATATGTCCATAGAACCTAAGTTTGTCTCTTCTGATGTTGCGTTTCTCATAGTTCAACATGAGTCCTGCTGTCCTCAGTATTTCACGAACTTCCAGGAGAGCTTTGCATGCTCCTCTTGCATGGTAATGTAAACCAGGATGCTGTCTGAGTAGTTGAATGCTCTCCAGACTGGAAGGAGTAGGTGCCTGATAGTTCCTTCAAAGATCTCCGCGGCGGAGGAGATACCAAAATGTAGCCTTTTGTACCAAACGAGGCCGTCATGCGATGCGAATGTCGTTATCCCTCTGCAATCGAGGTGCAGCTCGAGCTGGTGGTACCCCTGATTGATTTCAAGTTTTGAGAATTTTGTGGCACAGTTCAGACTGACAATCATGTCTTCAATTCTGGGCCCTGGGTGCCACTCCTTCTCTATGGCGGTGTTGGCTACACTCATGTCAACATAGAGGCGTAGTTTTTTTGCCCTCCTTTGGCACCACTACCAGTGGTGAGATCCACGGGGTGGCCCCTGTCGCTCCTTCAATGATGTCATTGTCCAGGACCTGCTGCAGTTCCTGCGACACGGCCGCTTGTAAATGGAAGCCCACTCTGCGCGGGTGTTGTGGGACGGGCTTGATCTGGCTGTTGATGTGGAGGATGATCACTGTTCCTTTCAGTTTGCCCAGCCTTTGAAACAGTTTGTGAAACATTCCTTTGATCTGTTCCTTGGTGAGCGGGCACCCCGCTAGGTGGCAGATTGACCCACGGCTTGGCTGGCTGCCTGTGCACATCACCATGTCTCGTTCGTTGAAGTGGATGTCGATCAGGCCAAGCGCTTCTGCGGTACGGTAGCTGAGGAGACATTTACCTTGGACAGGGCAGCGCAGCACAAGGATGATGGCGTTGATCCTTTTCCCTTTGAATAAGAATGATTTCTCAAATTGTCTGATTGACTGTGGTGGTATGCTGGCTCCCCATTGAAAGATTCTTGCTTTGGACTGCAACAACTTTTACGAGTTCCCTGTAAGTCTAAAATCTTCTTCCCCCATGATGTTGACGGTCACTCCGGTATCGATGAGGAATGTGTGCATGACTGTGTCCATCGTTAGCCTCACCTTCGGAGCATCACTGCCTTTATGTGTTCCCTGGATGAAGTTCACAAACTCGTTTGGGACTTCTGGGTCTAGGAGGAGAACTCGTCCCAGTTGGTATATTGATCCTCGGGGTGGCCATGTGTTTCTTCATAGTATTCCAGTTGAAATAATGTCTCATTCACGGAGGCTTCACTGTATTCTCCGCTGTGTACCATTGACCTTATCATCCGCCTCGATGGTTGCAGGTAGGACTTGCACTGTCTGCACTGTGGGAACAGTTGAGCTGGTCTGTATGGCATCCTCCAGCTCAGTCGTGTCGCCTGTGGCTGGCACGTCGGCGAGAACGGTCTCCCTTACCGGCACACTATCTGGAAGTGATCTTCTCTGTCACATCTGGAACACCTCTGAGTCATCGCCGGGCATGGCCCTGTGTATTGGAACAGTTAGCCAAAACGATAACACTACCGCTAGAGCCGTGTTCCTGTTCTCGGTTGGGTTTATGCCTCTCTCTGCTGCGTTTTCGGCAGAGTCTGGTGGCCTGTGGTGTTTCTCTCCCCTTCTCTGCCTCCGGTGAATGCCACAACCGTCACTTCTCAGTCCATTTTCTTTTTTGGCGTCTCAATGGCAGAGGCCTGTATTTCCTCTCTCTCATGCATCCTCGCCATATCTACCACCTCGTTAATCGATAGGGGTTTTTTCAGGAGTTGTTTCCGGAGTACGGATGACAGACAACCTTCTATGACATGGAGTCGGATCACGTCTTCATCCGAGAAAGCAGAAAATTGGCAGTGGACGAGTTTCTGTCGGAGTGCCGTTACAAACTCCTCCACCGTTTTGTGGGAGGCCCGACAGCAATGGTTGAACACATATCGCTCATAGTACCTGTTCAAATGTATAATGAGCTTCCTGTCCAATGCGGTGACAAGTGTCTTGTACGTGTTTCTGTCTCCTGGCGGCATGGCCTTGATGATGCCGTTTATCTCTGCCCAGCCAGTTTCGTGAAAATGTCTTTGAGTACTGGAGACTTTTCTTCCCCCACTGCCTTGATGAAACCGGCAAAGTCATCGACCCATATTGTCTATCTGGGCCCTCTTTCTGCTTGTGATAAGAGGCTGAATGGTGCTGGTTTCCATAGGAATGCTAAGCTGCTTGCGGTGCGCATGGGTGCGTCTTGTCCATCTGCTTGGTCCACCATGTTCTTTGCGTCTCAAGCCCGTAGGATGGGCACCTTCTGGCTGTGTTCCATTTGGGACTTAGTTGTGCCCAGGGAGCCTGGACAGAGTGGAGTAGGACCCCAGCGCAGGACCAGGCGTGGTTGTCATAGCTGGGGTGGGTGTTTACTCACAACATGCCTTGTGAGCCATACAACAGTGTATGACTAGTTTTCATTTGTTTCCTTTCCCCTTACAGGTGCCTAGTGTTGATGGGGTCTTGTCCCTCAGTTATCGGTGCTAGGACTGGCAGCCCTGCCAGTTCGTCTTTTTAAAAAAATATTAATGGCTGCTCTGGGGGCAGCGTGCTGCTACAGGTGCCAGTGTCCCTGTTGTATTGTTTTTTTTTCTTTTCTCCCCGGCCTTGCTTGTTTCTGGGGGCGGGGCTTGTCGCTGTTGCTTGGGCCTGAGGGGGCGGGGCTTGTCATTGTGTTGCTAATGCTGCCAGCTTCCCAAAGTTATGCTGCGTGATCTCCTGCATGCGTGTGAACTCGCTCACCATGAGGGTACAGCGGACGGCGCTGCTTCTCTTCTCGGTTCTCTTTCCTCCGTCGTGGGTGCCGCAGGGAGGGCTGGAGGCTGCAAGGCCAGCCCTGCGGACCAAAGGACACCGGGTGGCAGTGTGGTACGTGAAGCTCACACAGAAAGGACAGTGTAGTGCTGGTTCAAGGAGAACGAGGTTTGTGACTTGCGAGAACGAGGTTAGTGACTCGCTTTATCCTGGCCGCCAATTGTTAGAAGGATTTGTCCCTTAGGAGCGACGGAAGGATGACATGACACGTCTGCTTCTTTCACCATTTATTTCATTAATTGCTCTCACTTCCCTTGGCGGGCTCCTCCTCTTCCTCCTCCGGCCTCAGACTTAATTTAACCCTTTGAGGTCCTCCAACTCCCTCGTAACAGGACCCTATGTTCTTTTTTGACCACAGGGCCCTTTGCCTTAAATCTGCCACCAACTCAGCCTCTGTATCACAACCTCACTAACAGGTCAAAACTGTCAGCAAGATAAAGAACGATATGTGTGTAACATTAGAGCACGAGCAGGCAGCCATCCAACTCTACTTCTGTCTCCGTCTTGTGTGTGCTAATCCACCTTCATTGTGGGTGGCCATATCAACAGCATTAGTCGTGTACATATACAGCAGGAGCAGATTTCCCATTCCCTGTCAAGGGCAAGTCTCTTGACCAGATTCCGGGAAAAGAAGGAGTGACCTTGGTATGGGTAACAGTGATCGCCCTGAGAATGTGCTCCTGTAACATTGTCTGACAATGCTAGAATGTCTCCATCGTTGATGAAAACCATGAGTGAATCATAGTAATGTTGATAATATCATGACTGTGTGAAGTGCCTAACTCAATGCCCAACTGTTCAAAATGGTCTGACCTTGCACACACTGTCATATGGACATTCAGGAGATCACGGACAGGTAGTCGTGGCCGAGCGGTTAAGGCGATAGACTAGAAATCTATTGGGGTTTCCCCGCGCAGGTTCGAATCCTGCCGACTACGGGTCTGTTTTTTTTCTATATTGCACTTCAACCCTATGAGATATGTACAAATCCAAATATAAAAAAATCATTGTAATGCAACAATCGAAGGATCGTCTTACACTTGAATGTTTTGCTTTGGGCCTTCAATGGCTACTTTTGTTTTCTGACTGTCACAAGTTTTCATGAATCAAAACCAGCCCATCCGGACGAGTGAGTGACAGGCCAACATGCTCATATAAGGCATCAGGGCGCCTGCTTCTGTTACTGAAATAAGAGGGCCCATGATGAGAGGGAGCCACAAAGACACAGAGAAGAGACAGCTCCAGAGAAAAGACAGCCAATGCCGCGCGACCAGCACAAGAGGATGCTGAGATGTACAGGTTCTTATGCAGACACTGGAGTAAGCAGCCTCACTAAGAGGGACATGGCGAAGGCAGCGGCTCCAAAAATAACTTTCCTGAATGAACTTCTTCAATGTTTTTTAGACAGCTGTGTTCCTCTGTACTCACATTACGAAAGTGCAGAGCTTTCGGTCAATATCGTTTTTGTTTTTTCAAAAAGAATTCCGTGATATACTTCCAGCTTACTTGTACAGCAACTCTTCCTTTGGCGCTGTATCTGAAATGGACGGAGGTGAGTTGAAACACTACGTACAAAGAGTTGCGCATGTGGCGCTGTGGCTTAGATGTTTAAAGCGCCTGTCTAGTAAACAGGAGATCCTGAGTTCGAATCTCAGCAGTGCCTGCTTCTTTTAAAGCACTTTTTCGAACACGTTGAAGAAAGGGCTTTTTCCAACTAAGCATGAAGGTGCTGGACAGGGACTCATTGCTCCTTTTAGTTAAATGCTTTAATTAAGAGTTGTATTTGATCATAAAAAAGGTTCTGGGGGAGCAGTTTCTAGGAGGAAACTTTAGAAACCTCTGCCCCATATAAAATCACCTAATTTTTAATTGACTCAATTTTTAGTAGCTGAACTATCAATAACTGTAACTAAGATCCTCAGGCCGACACACACGTTTGGAAGCCAGTAACATTTTTTGTATGGTGAGCATTTTTAACAAAGAAAATGTGTTCACTATCCAGAAGCCATGGTGTGAGTCTTACAATACCACACTAAAGGCTAGTAAGAGGCTAACTGAATCACTTCTTTGTCAGATAAGGTACAATGAGAGTAAATGATTTCCCGAGGATCACACACTTTGGTTAAATGGTGATGCCAGGATTTGACTCCAGTCTTCACTTTATGCACTTTACCATATACCTTCTCAACTCAAGTTGATGGAGGTCACTTTTTAAAGGGATCCTACAACACCTCCTCTGGGTTTTACAACTGAAGTATGGTGATTGAAAGACACAGAAGAACAAGCACATGCATGATATGATCACCTGATTGTAGCCATTATTTTACACAGCAAGGCACCTGTTTAGCTGTGTCCCATTTGTTATCCTCCATCATTCAGACTTTGTTAGGTACATCCTACTAACAATAGTCACTCCCGAATAACCTACTCACTGCTTTACCTGCAGCCATCTAGCTGAAATCACTTTTATTTCAAATCCTCTGATAAAATATAAATGGCCAACATGTATTGAACAGAGAGAGGCTCACAGTATTGTGGGATCGCTATTGAATTGCGCGCGCTATTTACCGCTCAAGAGTCCTAGATAAAAAGGTTGGCAGCAAGTTATATCCTGCCCTGAAGCTTCCCACAAAACTTGTTTCCAGTAAACAGAAAATATATCGTGGTTCAGGTGGATATCTTGCGCTCAAACCATACACTTTTGCTTTAGTAACAAAAATTAATATTTTACCAGTCCAACCTCCTTATCCATATATTCTTTCCAAGTCAATCAAAGAGTCAATTGACATAATGTATCTAAAAAATGAGTGGTTTTAATTCTTCATGCAAACACACAGCCGACACGTGTTTCGACCTCAGCTCATATATGCTTCCTATATCTTTTAGATTTTAGTTCTCAATGCCCGGCGGTTTCTTTTGAGCATTTATTTCAATCCTCCCGTAATCTTATAATTGTTATGAGCTCCAAAGTTCAAGAAATACCATTTAGTGGGCTGAATCCCAGGCTCCAATCTTGAAAAACACTCCAAAGGGCCCTTTGTATTACGGGAACTTACAATACTCACCTAATTTCTGACCCAATACAACCATTCCTACAGGATTGAAATAAATGCTCAAAAGAAATCGCCGGGCATTGAGAACTAAAATCTAAAAGATATAGGAAGCATATATGGGCCTTGAGAACGACCTGAGGTCGAAACACGTGTCGGCTGTGTGTTTACATGAAGAATTAAAACCACTTATTTTTGAGATACATTATGTCAATTGACTCTTTGATTGACTTGGAAAGAATCTATGGATAAGGATGTTGGACTTGTAAAATAATAATTTCTGTTACTAAAGCAAAAGTGTATGGTTGGAGCGCAAGAGATCCACCTGAACCACAATATAATTTCATGTATTGAACAGAGCCTGTGTCACTCAGTTTCTCTGTTTCTTTCTATTTGCTGGAAAGGCAAATCAAAATAAATAAGTACATAAGTGAATAAAAACAGGAATAGAGCTTCACCAGCCTTAGCTCAGAACTTTGTCTTTGAACTCTGGCTGGGAACAGCTCACCCTGCTCCCACAAAGCACATGTGCCAGCAGGCCACTGTTCACTTTGCCTGCCACAAGAAAGGATCCTGAGAGAAAAAGGTGCTTGCGTGCTCTTAAACATTGTACATGTCATGAGAATTGGTATAGCAGAATAAAGTCTGATAGCACACAGACCATTTTCATTTAATTAATTACAATTACACATAGGCCCATCCCAATGTATACAGCTTTTTAATCGAGTGTCAGGTGAAGAGTTATAAAATGTACAAGGAATTCTTACGTTTTATTTCAGCACTTGGTTTAGTAGACTCCTGGCGTCTGCTGATCTTGAGTATATGCTACATTCTACACTACATGAAACCCATTCTTGTATTGATTTTCTATGCATGTCCACGTCTCAGTCTAGTATGATAGTTGAATCTTCGATTGATAGTGCTGTTATATCGAACCATGCTCCAGTAATTACCATTTTTGATACTGACAACACAGAAAACGGCTCTACTAGATGGAGATTTAAAAACATTTGAGTAAATTACAGAAAATTTGAGGATTCTTTCGATACCTTTCATCAGCAATTATTTGAAATTATTAAGGACTCTGAGACTCTGACTCTTCTCCTGTCAACAACTGGGATGCATATGAAGCAGCATTGAGAGAACATATTTTTCTCCTATTTAGCCAAAAAGAAAAAAAGAAAGAGTTATATACTGTATTTAGTAAACTAAATAAGCTTGAATAAAATACAGTGAAAAGCCTGATGATAGTATTTTTTTAAATATTTTATCCTTACGTATTAATATTACAAATTAATTATCCAAACAAGCTTGCAGTGTTATACTTAAACACAAATCCCAAACATATCGAACGTCTAATAAAGCTAGAAGGGGTCTTGCTTCGTATCTAAAAATTTAAAAGGAATGGTCTAGGATATCTGGTATTAAGAATGACTCTGGGCGTATGATTTCCTCAGATAAGGATATATTAGACATCTTCAATAAATAGTATCAGAAACTGTTTGCATCAGAGCATACAGAAAGGTGAGTTGACGTCACATGTTGTTTTGTGCAAATGAATAGAAATTCGAACCCTAATATGGATTTAAGTTCCCTAGATACTCCCCTGCATATTGAAGACATACGTAAAGTCATTAAAGATTTAAATAAGGGTAAAGTTCCTGGTTCTGATGGACAGACAATGTATTGGTTTGCACATTTTGCTTCTAGTTCAGCCCCCAAATCAGTTAAGCTGTTCAATTACTTCTATAGTATAGGAACACTTATGTAAACACCTGTGTATAGGCGCGTTATAAATGCTATATCATATCATATCATATCATAACATTCTTAAGGTCTTTTACTGAAGCCCTTTTGATACTTTTTCCAAAGCCTGGCAAAGATAATGAACTCACTAAGAATTAAAGACCAATTTAATTGATTAAATCTGATTGTAAATCTTCACCAAAATATTAGCAAAACACAATAGACTTTTTTATGTCTAAATTAATTCAATCAGATGAAGTAGGTTTTGTTATAGGGCAGGTCCAACCTTGAAATTCACAACCTGTTTCGTGCTCTTCGTAGTCGGAGACATATTTATGAGCCATGCAGCGGCTGGTAGGAGCAGCAGAAGGCGCAGGAGTGCTCCGCTCCCATGCCCAGCCTCGGAGAGATAAAGGAATCCAGTGGCTGCCTGCCTGCACAGCACAGCACACGGTACGCAGGCCGCACATCTGTTAAAAGGAAGGCTCAATTCTTTTTTAATTACTGTTACTTTGTTTGCAACAGAATAGAATCGGTAAACCGCTGCAAACGAAGTAACGGTAATGAAATACGAATGCCACTGCTCACAGCATTTTTACAGGTATACCATTTCATGCTTACCCGAAGATGGAGGGCATTAGCAGCGCTTGCCAACCAGCTATGCTACTTACACCACGATTCGGTTAAAGAAAATGGCTACCTTGCAGAAAAATCATCTATTACAGACCCAATGAAATCACAGTGACCTCACTAGTAGACTGCAGACTAAACCAACACCAACAAATCAGGCCATGGACCTTTTCAGAACGAAATGTAACTATTACACTGCTTTTTATTTTTAATAAAAAATGCATATAAATATGTGACATAACTTAAAAGGTTTTGTGAATGTTTTTAAAATCATCAATCAAGCCAAATTACTTTTAAATAACATGAACAAATAACAGCCGGCATTTTCGAAGGAAAATAGCTGACAAATTCACCACATAGTAGAAAATCAGCTAAAGAGTGCGAAAAGCGGTGTGGTTGGAGGGAAAATGGGTGGGAATGGCGGGCAAATTCTATAGATTTCACTTAGCAATGGTCGTTAAATGGGTGGGACATACAGCCAAACTACATATATCCATCTTCATATGTTAACCTGCATTGAATGCATTACAAACCTGCATTTAAAGTCCCTATTCAAGTTCTCATGTTAACGCTCTTATTTTAATGACAATAGTTTAGGCTTTATAAGTAGCGCTTTCAGTGCCACCCAATAGCCAAAACAAATGAAGCATTTGTCCGTTAAGTTCTTCATTGAGTAACTCCACCCACTCTAGGCTCTGCCTCCATGACCCGCCAACCTGGGCCCTGTTAGAGGATTTGTCCCTTACGAGAGACGGAAGGACGACAGGACACATCTGCTTCTTTCACCATTTATTTAATTAATTGCTCTCACTTCCCTTGGTGGGCTTCTCCTCTTCCTCCTCCCGCCTCACACTTAACTTAACCCTTTGCAGTCCTCCTTCTCCCTCGTAACAACTCCCCCTCACATATCTCCTTATATTCAAATTACACTTCTTCGATGAGTCTGCATGCTCTCTTGATGAGTCATTGGGTGCGGCCCTAAGCTGGGTATCCTTCCCTACTCCCTCTGAGGTTGGAGGATGTCACTCTGCCTCTTCGATCATTCCTCAGGGTATGTTTGTCCCTTGCCCAATGTTATCCTCTGGCTTGAAATGTCTATAAAGAATGATACACTCCTTGTGATGGCCTTCTGTGCGATGGCGACCGTCATCATTGTCCCTTTTATTTCTGTCAAACCGTGTGTCCCTTCTCTTCTGCATGCATTGTTTCACTAGCACTTCTTCTCCTTCTTCGAAGTTTTTCTCCTTTGCTCCCTGGGTCTGGTCTGTCCTTTCTTTGGCTGCTTCCTTTGCCGCAGCATCCCGTTCTCTGATCTCGTCTTCTAGTGTTGCTCGGTCTTCCAGGCTCATCCGAGTCTTGATGGCCCCCTTGGGTAGACGTGTCTTGATGTGGTAGGTCCTCGGGTGGCACTCTGGTCACAGAATGTGGTGTGTTTCGGTAGTGGCGGAGCATGCAGCGGTGGGCCTATTGGATTGGTATCTCCTCGATGGCTGCCCTTTATATCGTTCCTTTGATTGATTGCATGAACCGCTGTGCTATCCCGTTGGCCTGCGGCCATCACGGTGTTATCCGCTGGCGGTTAAATCCTAGGTGTCTTGCGAATCTCTGGAATTCGTGGCTGTTACACAGCGATCCATTGTCTGTCTTTACTGTGGTGGGGATGCCCCATTCGCTGAATACTTCGTCCAGGATACCGACCAGTTGGGTGAAGGCTGTGGACTGGGATTGTTTAATGATGGGGAACCTGGAGAATTCGTCTATGATCACCAGCAGGTGGCCCCCCTCTTCGAGTGGCCCATAGAAGTCCATTGCGACCGCTTTCCACACCTCTTTGGGGATGCTTGTCGTCTGTAGGGGGAGTGGCGGATGACTCATGGCGGTGCATTGACATGGAAGGCAGCTCCTTACCATCTCTTCTACCATGTATTTAGATCTTTTCTGTTAACTCGTTCGCGTTGGGGCGACAGCCTTTTGTAGTCCTTCCATTTGTTTGCAATTGTGAGCATCCTAGCCCACCTAGTCGACGGATCTGCCTGTGTTGCTATGTCTTCAATGGTGAGTGTGGGTGGTAGAGCCTGCTCCGTGAAGTAACACAGGTAATCTGCATCTCTCCCTCGTGGCGACTCCCTATGATTTGTCGGGGGCCTCGAGATGTAGTCGGCCGGCTTGTTGTCTCCTGCCGGTCGGTGACCGATGCAGTAGTCATACACTTGGAGGCGGATACCCCACCTCTCTATTCGGGGGCTAATTCTGTCCTTGGCTTCCCGAATAATGATGGAAGGGCCTGGTGGTCCGTCACGGGCATGAACATTTTTCCTACTGCAAAGTGCTGGAAATACTGGCATGCCCACCCCGCTGCTAAGCTTTTATTCACCGCCTGCGAGTATGCGCACTCTGTGGGGATAACTGCTTAATTAGGCTACGACGCATCTCGCTGGAGCGTCTGGCTTCTCCCGTTGCACTAGGATGGCCCATAGGCCTACCGGGCTGGCGTCTATGACGAGCTTGGTGTGCCAGCTTGGGTTAAAGTATGCTAGGTGTTTTGCGCTAGCCAGCTCCCTTTTGATTGCATCAACTTCCCTCTAGCAATCTCCTGACCACCTAAAAGGTTTGTCCTTTCTCAGAAGTCGCTGCAGCAGCTCGGCTGTAATGGTGTACCTTTCCAGATAGTGGGCGCAGTATCCTGCCATTCCCAGGAAAGATCTAAATTCCCCAATGTTGATAGGTTCATTGAGCTTGTTGATCGCCCGTACCTTGTCGGGGTCGGGCTTCATCCCTTCCCCGGAGAACATATGTCCATAGAACCTAAGTTTGTCTCTGCTGATGTTGCGTTTCTCATAGTTCAACATGAGTCCTGCTGTCCTCAGTATTTCACGAACTTCCAGGAGAGCTTTGCATGCTCCTCTTGCATGGTAATGTAAACCAGGATGCTGTCTGAGTAGTTGAATGCTCTCCAGACTGGGAGGAGTAGGTGCCTGATAGTTCCTTCAAAGATCTCCGCGGCGGAGGAGATACCAAAATGTAGCCTTTTGTACCAAACGAGGCCGTCATGCGATGCGAATGTCGTTATCCCTCTGCAATCGAGGTGCAGCTCGAGCTGGTGGTACCCCTGATTGATTTCAAGTTTTGAGAATTTTGTGGCACAGTTCAGACTGACAATCATGTCTTCAATTCTGGGCCCTGGGTGCCACTCCTTCTCTATGGCGGTGTTGGCTACACTCATGTCAACATAGAGGCGTAGTTTTTTTGCCCTCCTTTGGCACCACTACCAGTGGTGAGATCCACGGGGTGGCCCCTGTCGCTCCTTCAATGATGTCATTGTCCAGGACCTGCTGCAGTTCCTGCGACACGGCCGCTTGTAAATGGAAGCCCACTCTGCGCGGGTGTTGTGGGACGGGCTTGATCTGGCTGTTGATGTGGAGGATGATCACTGTTCCTTTCAGTTTGCCCAGCCTTTGAAACAGTTTGTGAAACATTCCTTTGATCTGTTCCTTGGTGAGCGGGCACCCCGCTAGGTGGCAGATTGACCCACGGCTTGGCTGGCTGCCTGTGCACATCACCATGTCTCGTTCGTTGAAGTGGATGTCGATCAGGCCAAGCGCTTCTGCGGTACGGTAGCTGAGGAGACATTTACCTTGGACAGGGCAGCGCAGCACAAGGATTATGGCGTTGATCCTTTTCCCTTTGAATAAGAATGATTTCTCAAATTGTCTGATTGACTGTGGTGGTATGCTGGCTCCCCATTGAAAGATTCTTGCTTTGGACTGCAACAACTTTTACGAGTTCCCTGTAAGTCTAAAATCTTCTTCCCCCATGATGTTGACGGTCACTCCGGTATCGATGAGGAATGTGTGCATGACTGTGTCCATCGTTAGCCTCACCTTCGGAGCATCACTGCCTTTATGTGTTCCCTGGATGAAGTTCACAAACTCGTTTGGGACTTCTGGGTCTAGGAGGAGAACTCGTCCCAGTTGGTATATTGATCCTCGGGGTGGCCATGTGTTTCTTCATAGTATTCCAGTTGAAATAATGTCTCATTCACGGAGGCTTCACTGTATTCTCCGCTGTGTACCATTGACCTTATCATCCGCCTCGATGGTTGCAGGTAGGACTTGCACTGTCTGCACTGTGGGAACAGTTGAGCTGGTCTGTATGGCATCCTCCAGCTCAGTCGTGTCGCCTGTGGCTGGCACGTCGGCGAGAACGGTCTCCCTTACCGGCACACTATCTGGAAGTGATCTTCTCTGTCACATCTGGAACACCTCTGAGTCATCGCCGGGCATGGCATTGTGTATTGGAACAGTTAGCCAAAACGATAACACTACCGCTAGAGCCGTGTTCCTGTTCTCGGTTGGGTTTATGCCTCTCTCTGCTGCGTTTTCGGCAGAGTCTGGTGGCCTGTGGTGTTTCTCTCCCCTTCTCTGCCTCCGGTGAATGCCACAACCGTCACTTCTCAGTCCATTTTCTTTTTTGGCGTCTCAATGGCAGAGGCCTGTATTTCCTCTCTCTCATGCATCCTCGCCATATCTACCACCTCGTTAATCGATAGGGGTTTTTTCAGGAGTTGTTTCCGGAGTACGGATGACAGACAACCTTCTATGACATGGAGTCGGATCACGTCTTCATCCGAGAAAGCAGAAAATTGGCAGTGGACGAGTTTCTGTCGGAGTCGCGTTACAAACTCCTCCACCGTTTTGTGGGAGGCCCGACAGCAATGGTTGAACACATATCGCTCATAGTACCTGTTCAAATGTATAATGAGCTTCCTGTCCAATGCGGTGACAAGTTTCTTGTACGTGTTTCTGTCTCCTGGCGGCATGGCCTTGATGATGCCGTTTATCTCTGCCCAGCCAGTTTCGTGAAAATGTCTTTGAGTACTGGAGACTTTTCTTCCCCCACTGCCTTGATGAAACCGGCAAAGTCATCGACCCATATTGTCTATCTGGGCCCTCTTTCTGCTTGTGATAAGAGGCTGAATGGTGCTGGTTTCCATAGGAATGCTAAGCTGCTTGCGGTGCGCATGGGTGCGTCTTGTCCATCTGCTTGGTCCACCATGTTCTTTGCGTCTCAAGCCCGTAGGATGGGCACCTTCTGGCTGTGTTCCATTTGGGACTTAGTTGTGCCCAGGGAGCCTGGACAGAGTGGAGTAGGACCCCAGCGCAGGACCAGGCGTGGTTGTCATAGCTGGGGTGGGTGTTTACTCACAACATGCCTTGTGAGCCATACAACAGTGTATGACTAGTTTTCATTTGTTTCCTTTCCCCTTACAGGTGCCTAGTGTTGATGGGGTCTTGTCCCTCAGTTATCGGTGCTAGGACTGGCAGCCCTGCCAGTTCGTCTTTTTAAAAAAATATTAATGGCTGCTCTGGGGGCAGCGTGCTGCTACAGGTGCCAGTGTCCCTGTTGTATTGTTTTTTTTTCTTTTCTCCCCGGCCTTGCTTGTTTCTGGGGGCGGGGCTTGTCGCTGTTGCTTGGGCCTGAGGGGGCGGGGCTTGTCATTGTGTTGCTAATGCTGCCAGCTTCCCAAAGTTATGCTGCGTGATCTCCTGCATGCGTGTGAACTCGCTCACCATGGGGGTACTGCGGACGGCGCTGCTTCTCTTCTCGGTTCTCTTTCCTCCGTCGTGGGTGCCGCAGGGAGGGCTGGAGGCTGCAAGGCCAGCCCTGCGGACCAAAGGACACCGGGTGGCGGTGTGGTACGTGAAGCTCACACAGAAAGGACAGTGTATGATATGATATGATATGGTATTTGTAACGCGCCTATACACAAGTGTTTCAAGGCGCGACGAGGCAGGGAGGGAGGGAAACAAGGGGAAGACAGACAAACGATCCTACTAGGCCAGGTGTCATTCAGATCGGGCAAGTGCAGAGGTAAGGGGAAAAGGAGAAAGTGCAGGGGGAGGAGGTGGGGGGGAAAGTGCAGTACACGGTAAGTAGCGTAATAAAATAATAAATAATAAATAAAAGGGCCAGCTGGTGGCAAGTGCGAGGTAAGTGCAGAGCAAGTGCTAGAAAGGGGGCTGTAGGGATACAGTGACAGTCCCACAGTGCAGGGGGAGCCAGGGAGGCAGTGCAAGTGGAGAGTGGCTGGGCCCTGGACCGAGGTCGCTGAGAGTGGCCAAGATGCAGGTATAGTGCAGAATTTCAGTGGGGAGTTAAGCAGGTTTAGCAGGGGAGAGGGAGAGAGAAGGCAGAAGCGAAGAGGAAGGTTTTGAGGTGCTTCCGGAACCGGAGATGGTTCTCCTCAAGTTTCAGGGAGGCAGGAAGGCTGTTCCAGAGGGAGGCCCCTGCTGCGGAGAGAGATCTACCCCCAGCTCGTTGCTTCGAGAAGCGGCTGACCATGAGGGAGTTGGAGACGGATGAGCGAAGGGCTCGTGAAGGAAGATATTTAGGAAGAGAGAGTTGAAGGTATTTAGGCCCCAGGCCCCAGAAGGCCTTGTGGACAATGCAGAGGGTTTTGAACTTAATCCTCGCAGCCACTGGGAGCCAGTGAAGAGATTTCAGTCCTGGAGAGATACGGTCCCTGGGCTTGAGGCCAAGGACAAGTCTTGCAGTTCTGTTCTGGATAAGTTGCAGAGGGCGGAGAGTGGAGGCAGGCAGATTAAGATAGAGGCTGTTACAGTAATCCAGCCTTGAGAGAACCAGGGCTCGGGAGACAGTGAGCTTCTGGGGGAAGGAGAGGAAGGGAAGAATACCTCTGAGGAGGTGCAGCTGGTAGTGTGACTTCTTAGAGACGTCAGATATATGAGGAGAGAAGGAGAGTGTGGATTCGAAGATGACCCCAAGGTTTTTAGCCTTGCAGGTAGGGGCAGGAAGGGGGCCAAGGGAGGCCGGCCAGAGAGCTGCAGGGAAGGAGGGAGTGGGTGTGCCGATGAGTAGAATCTCAGTCTTACTGGCATTAAGGCAGAGGTCATTGGCGGCACACCATTCCTGGATAGCAGACAGACAGTCGGAGATGAGGGAAGAAGAGGAGGAGGCCGAGGGTAGCCTGAAAATGAGCTGGGTATCGTCCGCATAGCACTGGAAGTGGGGGCAGAGAGCGGCGATGCGGTGGGCAAGGAGTGCCAGATACTGGTTGAAAAGCCAGGGAGAGAGGTTGGATCCCTGGGGGACACCACAGGTGGAGAAAAAGATGTCGGAGAGGAAGGAGCCCATTTGGACCTGGGAGGGTCGACCGGAAAGGAAAGAGGTCAGCCATGCCAGAGCCTGACCAGTGATACCCAGGTTATCACGGAGACGGTTGAGCAGGATGGAATGGTTGACAGTGTCAAAGGCAGAGGAGAGATCGAGCAGAATGAGAACACAGGGAGTGTTGGAATCGAGGTTCAGGAGCAGGTTCAAGGAGAACGAGGTTTGTGACTTGCGAGAACGAGGTTAGTGACTCGCTTTATCCTGGCCGCCAATTGTTAGAAGGATTTGTCCCTTAGGAGCGACGGAAGGATGACATGACACGTCTGCTTCTTTCACCATTTATTTCATTAATTGCTCTCACTTCCCTTGGCGGGCTCCTCCTCTTCCTCCTCCGGCCTCAGACTTAATTTAACCCTTTGAGGTCCTCCAACTCCCTCGTAACAGGACCCTATGTTCTTTTTTGACCACAGGGCCCTTTGCCTTAAATCTGCCACCAACTCAGCCTCTGTATCACAACCTCACTAACAGGTCAAAACTGTCAGCAAGATAAAGAACGATATGTGTGTAACATTAGAGCACGAGCAGGCAGCCATCCAACTCTACTTCTGTCTCCGTCTTGTGTGTGCTAATCCACCTTCATTGTGGGTGGCCATATCAACAGCATTAGTCGTGTACATATACAGCAGGAGCAGATTTCCCATTCCCTGTCAAGGGCAAGTCTCTTGACCAGATTCCGGGAAAAGAAGGAGTGACCTTGGTATGGGTAACAGTGATAGCCCTGAGAATGTGCTCCTGTAACATTGTCTGACAATGCTAGAATGTCTCCATCGTTGATGAAAACCATGAGTGAATCATAGTTATGTTGATAATATCATGACTGTGTGAAGTGCCTAACTCAATGCCCAACTGTTCAAAATGGTCTGACCTTGCACACACTGTCATATGCACATTCAGGTGATCACAGTCAAGTAGTCGTGGCCGAGCGGTTAAGGCGATAGACTAGAAATCTATTGGGGTTTCCCCGCGCAGGTTCGAATCCTGCCGACTACGGGTCTGTTTTTTTTTCTATATTGCACTTCAACCCTATGAGATATGTACAAATCCAAATATAAAAAAATCATTGTAATGCAACAATCGAAGCATCGTCTTACACTTGAATGTTTTGCTTTGGGCCTTCAATGGCTACTTTTGTTTTCTGTCACAACTTTTCATGAATCAAAACCAGCCCATCCGGACGAGTGAGTGACAGGCCAACATGCTCATATAAGGCATCAGGGCGCCTGCTTCTGTTACTGAAATAAGAGGGCCCATGATGAGAGGGAGCCACAAAGACACAGCTCCAGAGAAAAGACAGCCAATGCCGCGCGACCAGCACAAGAGGATGCTGAGATGTACAGGTTCTTATGCAGACACTGGAGTAAGCAGCCTCACTAAGAGGGACATGGCGAAGGCAGCGGCTCCAAAAATAACTTTCCTGAATGAACTTCTTCAATGTTTTTTAGACAGCTGTGTTCCTCTGTACTCACATTACGAAAGTGAAGAGCTTTCGGTCAATATCGTTTTTGTTTTTTCAAAAAGAATTCCGTGATATACTTCCAGCTTACTTGTACAGCAACTCTTCCTTTGGCGCTGTATCTGAAATGGACGCAGGTGAGCTGCAACACTACGTACACACAGTTGCGCATGTGGCGCTGTGGCTTAGATGGTTAAAGCGCCTGTCTAGTAAACAGGAGATCCTGAGTTCGAATCTCAGCAGTGCCTGCTTCTTTTGAAGCACTTTTTCGAACACGTTGAAGAAAGGGCTTTTTCCAACTAAGCATGAAGGTGCTGGACAGGGACTCATTGCTCCTTTTAGTTAAATGCTTTAATTAAGAGTTGTATTTGATCATAAAAAAGGTTCTGGGGGAGCAGTTTCTAGGAGGAAACTTTAGAAACCTCTGCCCCATATAAAATCACCTAATTTTTAATTGACTCAATTTTTAGTAGCTGAACTATCAATAACTGTAACTAAGATCCTCAGGCCGACACACACGTTTGGAAGCCAGTAACATTTTTTGTATGGTGAGCATTTTTAACAAAGAAAATGTGTTCACTATCTAGAAGCCATGGTGTGAGTCTTACAATACCACACTAAAGGCTAGTAAGAGGCTAACTGAATCACTTCTTTGTCAGATAAGGTACAATGAGAGTAAATGATTTCCCGAGGATCACACACTTTGGTTAAATGGTGATGCCAGGATTTGACTCCAGTCTTCACTTTATGCACTTTACCATATACCTTCTCAACTCAAGTTGATGGAGGTCACTTTTTAAAGGGATCCTACAACACCTCCTCTGGGTTTTACAACTGAAGTATGGTGATTGAAAGACACAGAAGAACAAGCACATGCATGCTATGATCACCTGATTGTAGCCATTATTTTACACAGCAAGGCACCTGTTTAGCTGTGTCCCATTTGTTATCCTCCATCATTCAGACTTTGTTAGGTACATCCTACTAACAATAGTCACTCCCGAATAACCTACTCACTGCTTTACCTGCAGCCATCTAGCTGAAATCACTTTTATTTCAAATCCTCTGATAAAATATAAATGGCCAACATGTATTGAACAGAGAGAGGCTCACAGTATTGTGGGATCGCTATTGAATTGCGCGCGCTATTTACCGCTCAAGAGTCCTAGATAAAAAGGTTGGCAGCAAGTTATATCCTGCCCTGAAGCTTCCCACAAAACTTGTTTCCAGTAAACAGAAAATATATCGTGGTTCAGGTGGATATCTTGCGCTCAAACCATACACTTTTGCTTTAGTAACAAAAATTATTATTTTACAAGTCCAACCTCCTTATCCATATATTCTTTCCAAGTCAATCAAAGAGTCAATTGACATAATGTATCTAAAAAATGAGTGGTTTTAATTCTTCATGCAAACACACAGCCGACACGTGTTTCGACCTCAGCTCATATATGCTTCCTATATCTTTTAGATTTTAGTTCTCAATGCCCGGCGGTTTCTTTTGAGCATTTATTTCAATCCTCCCGTAATCTTATAATTGTTATGAGCTCCAAAGTTCAAGAAACACCATTTAGTGGGCTGAATCCCAGGCTCCAATCTTGAAAAATACTCCAAAGGGCCCTTTGTATTACGGGAACTTACAATACTCACCTAATTTCTGACCCAATACAACCATTCCTACAGGATTGAAATAAATGCTCAAAAGAAATCCCCGGGCATTGAGAACTAAAATCTAAAAGATATAGGAAGCATATATGGGCCTTGAGAACGACCTGAGGTCGAAACACGTGTCGGCTGTGTGTTTACATGAAGAATTAAAACCACTCATTTTTGAGATACATTATGTCAATTGACTCTTTGATTGACTTGGAAAGAATCTATGGATAAGGATGTTGGACTTGTAAAATAATAATTTCTGTTACTAAAGCAAAAGTCTATGGTTGGAGCGCAAGAGATCCACCTGAACCACAATATAATTTCATGTATTGAACAGAGCCTGTGTCACTCAGTTTCTCTGTTTCTTTCTATTTGCTGGAAAGGCAAATCAAAATAAATAAGTACATAAGTGAATAAAAACAGGAATAGAGCTTCACCAGCCTTAGCTCAGAACTTTGTCTTTGAACTCTGGCTGGGAACAGCTCACCCTGCTCCCACAAAGCACATGTGCCAGCAGGCCACTGTTCACTTTGCCTGCCACAAGAAAGGATCCTGAGAGAAAAAGGTGCTTGCGTGCTCTTAAACATTGTACATGTCATGAGAATTGGTATAGCAGAATAAAGTCTGATAGCACACAGACCATTTTCATTTAATTAATTACAATTACACATAGGCCCATCCCAATGTATACAGCTTTTTAATCGAGTGTCAGGTGAAGAGTTATAAAATGTACAAGGATTTCTTACGTTTTATTTCAGCACTTGGTTTAGTAGACTCCTGGCGTCTGCTGATCTTGAGTATATGCTACATTCTACACTACATGAAACCCATTCTTGTATTGATTTTCTATGCATGTCCACGTCTCAGTCTAGTATGATAGTTGAATCTTCGATTGATAGTGCTGTTATATCGAACCATGCTCCAGTAATTACCATTTTTGATACTGACAACACAGAAAACGGCTCTACTAGATGGAGATTTAAAAACATTTGAGTAAATTACAGAAAATTTGAGGATTCTTTCGATACCTTTCATCAGCAATTATTTGAAATTATTAAGGACTCTGAGACTCTGACTCTTCTCCTGTCAACAACTGGGATGCATATGAAGCAGCATTGAGAGAACATATTTTTCTCCTATTTAGCCAAAAAGAAAAAAAGAAAGAGTTATATACTGTATTTAGTAAACTAAATAAGCTTGAATAAAATACAGTGAAAAGCCTGATGATAGTATTTTTTTAAATATTTTATCCTTACGTATTAATATTACAAATTAATTATCCAAACAAGCTTGCAGTGTTATACTTAAACACAAATCCCAAACATATCGAACGTCTAATAAAGCTAGAAGGGGTCTTGCTTCGTATCTAAAAATTTAAAAGGAATGGTCTAGGATATCTGGTATTAAGAATGACTCTGGGTGTATGATTTCCTCAGATAAGAATATATTAGACATCTTCAATAAATAGTATCAGAAACTGTTTGCATCAGAGCATACAGAAAGGTGAGTTGACGTCACATGTTGTTTTGTGCAAATGAATAGAAATTCGAACCCTCATATGGATTTAAGTTCCCTAGATACTCCCCTGCATATTGAAGACATACGTAAAGTCATTAAAGATTTAAATAAGGGTAAAGTTCCTGGTTCTGATGGACAGACAATGTATTGGTTTGCACATTTTGCTTCTAGTTCAGCCCCAAAATCAGTTAAGCTGTTCAATTACTTCTATAGTATAGGAACACTTATGTGAAACACCTGTGTATAGGCGCGTTATAAATGCTATATCATATCATATCATATCATAACATTCTTAAGGTCTTTTACTGAAGCCCTTTTGATACTTTTTCCAAAGCCTGGCAAAGATAATGAACTCACTAAGAATTAAAGACCAATTTAATTGATTAAATCTGATTGTAAATCTTCACCAAAATATTAGCAAAACACAATAGACTTTTTTATGTCTAAATTAATTCAATCAGATGAAGTAGGTTTTGTTATAGGGCAGGTCCAACCTTGAAATTCACAACCTGTTTCGTGCTCTTCGTAGTCGGAGACATATTTATGAGCCATGCAGCGGCTGGTAGGAGCAGCAGAAGGCGCAGGAGTGCTCCGCTCCCATGCCCAGCCTCGGAGAGATAAAGGAATCCAGTGGCTGCCTGCCTGCACAGCACAGCACACGGTACGCAGGCCGCACATCTGTTAAAAGGAAGGCTCAATTCTTTTTTAATTACTGTTACTTTGTTTGCAACAGAATAGAATCGGTAAACCGCTGCAAACGAAGTAACGGTAATGAAATACGAATGCCACTGCTCACCGCATTTTTACAGGTATACCATTTCATGCTTACCCGAAGATGGAGGGAGTTAGCAGCGCTTGCCAACCAGCTATGCTACTTACACCACGATTCGGTTAAAGAAAATGGCTACCTTGCAGAAAAATCATCTATTACAGACCCAATGAAATCACAGTGACTTCACTAGTAGACTGCAGACTAAACCAACACCAACAAATCAGGCCATGGACCTTTTCAGAACGAAATGTAACTATTACACTGCTTTTTATTTTTAATAAAAAATGCATATAAATATGTGACATAACTTAAAAGGTTTTGTAAATGTTTTTAAAATCATCAATCAAGCCAAATTACTTTTAAATAACATGAACAAATAACAGCCGGCATTTTCGAAGGAAAATAGCTGACAAATTCACCACATAGTAGAAAATCAGCTAAAGAGTGCGAAAAGCGGTGTGGTTGGAGGGAAAATGGGTGGGAATGGCGGGCAAATTCTATAGATTTCACTTAGCAATGGTCGTTAAATGGGTGGGACATACAGCCAAACTACATATATCCATCTTCATATGTTAACCTGCATTGAATGCATTACAAACCTGCATTTAAAGTCCCTATTCAAGTTCTCATGTTAACGCTCTTATTTTAATGACAATAGTTTAGGCTTTATAAGTAGCGCTTTCAGTGCCACCCAATAGCCAAAACAAATGAAGCATTTGTCCGTTAAGTTCTTCATTGAGTAACTCCACCCACTCTAGGCTCTGCCTCCATGACCCGCCAACCTGGGCCCTGTTAGAGGATTTGTCCCTTACGAGAGACGGAAGGACGACAGGACACATCTGCTTCTTTCACCATTTATTTAATTAATTGCTCTCACTTCCCTTGGTGGGCTTCTCCTCTTCCTCCTCCCGCCTCACACTTAACTTAACCCTTTGCAGTCCTCCTTCTCCCTCGTAACAACTCCCCCTCACATATCTCCTTATATTCAAATTACACTTCTTCGATGAGTCTGCATGCTCTCTTGATGAGTCATTGGGTGCGGCCCTAAGCTGGGTATCCTTCCCTACTCCCTCTGAGGTTGGAGGATGTCACTCTGCCTCTTCGATCATTCCTCAGGGTATGTTTGTCCCTTGCCCAATGTTATCCTCTGGCTTGAAATGTCTATAAAGAATGATACACTCCTTGTGATGGCCTTCTGTGCGATGGCGACCGTCATCATTGTCCCTTTTATTTCTGTCAAACCGTGTGTCCCTTCTCTTCTGCATGCATTGTTTCACTAGCACTTCTTCTCCTTCTTCGAAGTTTTTCTCCTTTGCTCCCTGGGTCTGGTCTGTCCTTTCTTTGGCTGCTTCCTTTGCCGCAGCATCCCGTTCTCTGATCTCGTCTTCTAGTGTTGCTCGGTCTTCCAGGCTCATCCGAGTCTTGATGGCCCCCTTGGGTAGACGTGTCTTGATGTGGTAGGTCCTCGGGTGGCACTCTGGTCACAGAATGTGGTGTGTTTCGGTAGTGGCGGAGCATGCAGCGGTGGGCCTATTGGATTGGTATCTCCTCGATGGCTGCCCTTTATATCGTTCCTTTGATTGATTGCATGAACCGCTGTGCTATCCCGTTGGCCTGCGGCCATCACGGTGTTATCCGCTGGCGGTTAAATCCTAGGTGTCTTGCGAATCTCTGGAATTCGTGGCTGTTACACAGCGATCCATTGTCTGTCTTTACTGTGGTGGGGATGCCCCATTCGCTGAATACTTGGTCCAGGATACCGACCAGTTGGGTGAAGGCTGTGGACTGGGATTGTTTAATGATGGGGAACCTGGAGAATTCGTCTATGATCACCAGCAGGTGGCCCCCCTCTTCGAGTGGCCCATAGAAGTCCATTGCGACCGCTTTCCACACCTCTTTGGGGATGCTTGTCGTCTGTAGGGGGAGTGGCGGATGACTCATGGCGGTGCATTGACATGGAAGGCAGCTCCTTACCATCTCTTCTACCATGTATTTAGATCTTTTCTGTTAACTCGTTCGCGTTGGGGCGACAGCCTTTTGTAGTCCTTCCATTTGTTTGCAATTGTGAGCATCCTAGCCCACCTAGTCGACGGATCTGCCTGTGTTGCTATGTCTTCAATGGTGAGTGTGGGTGGTAGAGCCTGCTCCGTGAAGTAACGCAGGTAATCTGCATCTCTCCCTCGTGGCGACTCCCTATGATTTGTCGGGGGCCTCGAGATGTAGTCGGCCGGCTTGTTGTCTCCTGCCGGTCGGTGACCGATGCAGTAGTCATACACTTGGAGGCGGATACCCCACCTCTCTATTCGGGGGCTAATTCTGTCCTTGGCTTCCCGAATAATGATGGAAGGGCCTGGTGGTCCGTCACGGGCATGAACATTTTTCCTACTGCAAAGTGCTGGAAATACTGGCATGCCCACCCCGCTGCTAAGCTTTTATTCACCGCCTGCGAGTATGCGCACTCTGTGGGGATAACTGCTTAATTAGGCTACGACGCATCTCGCTGGAGCGTCTGGCTTCTCCCGTTGCACTAGGATGGCCCATAGGCCTACCGGGCTGGCGTCTATGACGAGCTTGGTGTGCCAGCTTGGGTTAAAGTATGCTAGGTGTTTTGCGCTAGCCAGCTCCCTTTTGATTGCATCAACTTCCCTCTAGCAATCTCCTGACCACCTAAAAGGTTTGTCCTTTCTCAGAAGTCGCTGCAGCAGCTCGGCTGTAATGGTGTACCTTTCCAGATAGTGGGCGCAGTATCCTGCCATTCCCAGGAAAGATCTAAATTCCCCAATGTTGATAGGTTCATTGAGCTTGTTGATCGCCCGTACCTTGTCGGGGTCGGGCTTCATCCCTTCCCCGGAGAACATATGTCCATAGAACCTAAGTTTGTCTCTGCTGATGTTGCGTTTCTCATAGTTCAACATGAGTCCTGCTGTCCTCAGTATTTCACGAACTTCCAGGAGAGCTTTGCATGCTCCTCTTGCATGGTAATGTAAACCAGGATGCTGTCTGAGTAGTTGAATGCTCTCCAGACTGGGAGGAGTAGGTGCCTGATAGTTCCTTCAAAGATCTCCGCGGCGGAGGAGATACCAAAATGTAGCCTTTTGTACCAAACGAGGCCGTCATGCGATGCGAATGTCGTTATCCCTCTGCAATCGAGGTGCAGCTCGAGCTGGTGGTACCCCTGATTGATTTCAAGTTTTGAGAATTTTGTGGCACAGTTCAGACTGACAATCATGTCTTCAATTCTGGGCCCTGGGTGCCACTCCTTCTCTATGGCGGTGTTGGCTACACTCATGTCAACATAGAGGCGTAGTTTTTTTGCCCTCCTTTGGCACCACTACCAGTGGTGAGATCCACGGGGTGGCCCCTGTCGCTCCTTCAATGATGTCATTGTCCAGGACCTGCTGCAGTTCCTGCGACACGGCCGCTTGTAAATGGAAGCCCACTCTGCGCGGGTGTTGTGGGACGGGCTTGATCTGGCTGTTGATGTGGAGGATGATCACTGTTCCTTTCAGTTTGCCCAGCCTTTGAAACAGTTTGTGAAACATTCCTTTGATCTGTTCCTTGGTGAGCGGGCACCCCGCTAGGTGGCAGATTGACCCACGGCTTGGCTGGCTGCCTGTGCACATCACCATGTCTCGTTCGTTGAAGTGGATGTCGATCAGGCCAAGCGCTTCTGCGGTACGGTAGCTGAGGAGACATTTACCTTGGACAGGGCAGCGCAGCACAAGGATGATGGCGTTGATCCTTTTCCCTTTGAATAAGAATGATTTCTCAAATTGTCTGATTGACTGTGGTGGTATGCTGGCTCCCCATTGAAAGATTCTTGCTTTGGACTGCAACAACTTTTACGAGTTCCCTGTAAGTCTAAAATCTTCTTCCCCCATGATGTTGACGGTCACTCCGGTATCGATGAGGAATGTGTGCATGACTGTGTCCATCGTTAGCCTCACCTTCGGAGCATCACTGCCTTTATGTGTTCCCTGGATGAAGTTCACAAACTCGTTTGGGACTTCTGGGTCTAGGAGGAGAACTCGTCCCAGTTGGTATATTGATCCTCGGGGTGGCCATGTGTTTCTTCATAGTATTCCAGTTGAAATAATGTCTCATTCACGGAGGCTTCACTGTATTCTCCGCTGTGTACCATTGACCTTATCATCCGCCTCGATGGTTGCAGGTAGGACTTGCACTGTCTGCACTGTGGGAACAGTTGAGCTGGTCTGTATGGCATCCTCCAGCTCAGTCGTGTCGCCTGTGGCTGGCACGTCGGCGAGAACGGTCTCCCTTACCGGCACACTATCTGGAAGTGATCTTCTCTGTCACATCTGGAACACCTCTGAGTCATCGCCGGGCATGGCCCTGTGTATTGGAACAGTTAGCCAAAACGATAACACTACCGCTAGAGCCGTGTTCCTGTTCTCGGTTGGGTTTATGCCTCTCTCTGCTGCGTTTTCGGCAGAGTCTGGTGGCCTGTGGTGTTTCTCTCCCCTTCTCTGCCTCCGGTGAATGCCACAACCGTCACTTCTCAGTCCATTTTCTTTTTTGGCGTCTCAATGGCAGAGGCCTGTATTTCCTCTCTCTCATGCATCCTCGCCATATCTACCACCTCGTTAATCGATAGGGGTTTTTTCAGGAGTTGTTTCCGGAGTACGGATGACAGACAACCTTCTATGACATGGAGTCGGATCACGTCTTCATCCGAGAAAGCAGAAAATTGGCAGTGGACGAGTTTCTGTCGGAGTCGCGTTACAAACTCCTCCACCGTTTTGTGGGAGGCCCGACAGCAATGGTTGAACACATATCGCTCATAGTACCTGTTCAAATGTATAATGAGCTTCCTGTCCAATGCGGTGACAAGTGTCTTGTACGTGTTTCTGTCTCCTGGCGGCATGGACTTGATGATGCCGTTTATCTCTGCCCAGCCAGTTTCGTGAAAATGTCTATGAGTACTGGAGACTTTTCTTCCCCCACTGCCTTGATGAAACCGGCAAAGTCATCGACCCATATTGTCTATCTGGGCCCTCTTTCTGCTTGTGATAAGAGGCTGAATGGTGCTGGTTTCCATAGGAATGCTAAGCTGCTTGCGGTGCGCATGGGTGCGTCTTGTCCATCTGCTTGGTCCACCATGTTCTTTGCGTCTCAAGCCCGTAGGATGGGCACCTTCTGGCTGTGTTCCATTTGGGACTTAGTTGTGCCCAGGGAGCCTGGACAGAGTGGAGTAGGACCCCAGCGCAGGACCAGGCGTGGTTGTCATAGCTGGGGTGGGTGTTTACTCACAACATGCCTTGTGAGCCATACAACAGTGTATGACTAGTTTTCATTTGTTTCCTTTCCCCTTACAGGTGCCTAGTGTTGATGGGGTCTTGTCCCTCAGTTATCGGTGCTAGGACTGGCAGCCCTGCCAGTTCGTCTTTTTAAAAAAATATTAATGGCTGCTCTGGGGGCAGCGTGCTGCTACAGGTGCCAGTGTCCCTGTTGTATTGTTTTTTTTTCTTTTCTCCCCGGCCTTGCTTGTTTCTGGGGGCGGGGCTTGTCGCTGTTGCTTGGGCCTGAGGGGGCGGGGCTTGTCATTGTGTTGCTAATGCTGCCAGCTTCCCAAAGTTATGCTGCGTGATCTCCTGCATGCGTGTGAACTCGCTCACCATGAGGGTACTGCGGACGGCGCTGCTTCTCTTCTCGGTTCTCTTTCCTCCGTCGTGGGTGCCGCAGGGAGGGCTGGAGGCTGCAAGGCCAGCCCTGCGGACCAAAGGACACCGGGTGGCGGTGTGGTACGTGAAGCTCACACAGAAAGGACAGTGTAGTGCTGGTTCAAGGAGAACGAGGTTTGTGACTTGCGAGAACGAGGTTAGTGACTCGCTTTATCCTGGCCGCCAATTGTTAGAAGGATTTGTCCCTTAGGAGCGACGGAAGGATGACATGACACGTCTGCTTCTTTCACCATTTATTTCATTAATTGCTCTCACTTCCCTTGGCGGGCTCCTCCTCTTCCTCCTCCGGCCTCAGACTTAATTTAACCCTTTGAGGTCCTCCAACTCCCTCGTAACAGGACCCTATGTTCTTTTTTGACCACAGGGCCCTTTGCCTTAAATCTGCCACCAACTCAGCCTCTGTATCACAACCTCACTAACAGGTCAAAACTGTCAGCAAGATAAAGAACGATATGTGTGTAACATTAGAGCACGAGCAGGCAGCCATCCAACTCTACTTCTGTCTCCGTCTTGTGTGTGCTAATCCACCTTCATTGTGGGTGGCCATATCAACAGCATTAGTCGTGTACATATACAGCAGGAGCAGATTTCCCATTCCCTGTCAAGGGCAAGTCTCTTGACCAGATTCCGGGAAAAGAAGGAGTGACCTTGGTATGGGTAACAGTGATAGCCCTGAGAATGTGCTCCTGTAACATTGTCTGACAATGCTAGAATGTCTCCATCGTTGATGAAAACCATGAGTGAATCATAGTTATGTTGATAATATCATGACTGTGTGAAGTGCCTAACTCAATGCCCAACTGTTCAAAATGGTCTGACCTTGCACACACTGTCATATGCACATTCAGGTGATCACAGTCAAGTAGTCGTGGCCGAGCGGTTAAGGCGATAGACTAGAAATCTATTGGGGTTTCCCCGCGCAGGTTCGAATCCTGCCGACTACGGGGCTGTTTTTTTTCTATATTGCACTTCAACCCTATGAGATATGTACAAATCCAAATATAAAAAAATCATTGTAATGCAACAATCGAAGGATCGTCTTACACTTGAATGTTTTGCTTTGGGCCTTCAATGGCTACTTTTGTTTTCTGACTGTCACAAGTTTTCTTGAATCAAAACCAGCCCATCCGGACGAGTGAGTGACAGGCCAACATGCTCATATAAGGCATCAGGGCGCCTGCTTCTGTTACTGAAATAAGAGGGCCCATGATGAGAGGGAGCCACAAAGACACAGAGAAGAGACAGCTCCAGAGAAAAGACAGCCAATGCCGCGCGACCAGCACAAGAGGATGCTGAGATGTACAGGTTCTTATGCAGACACTGGAGTAAGCAGCCTCACTAAGAGGGACATGGCGAAGGCAGCGGCTCCAAAAATAACTTTCCTGAATGAACTTCTTCAATGTTTTTTAGACAGCTGTGTTCCTCTGTACTCACATTACGAAAGTGCAGAGCTTTCGGTCAATATCGTTTTTGTTTTTTCAAAAAGAATTCCGTGATATACTTCCAGCCTACTTGTACAGCAACTCTTCCTTTGGCGCTGTATCTGAAATGGACGGAGGTGAGTTGAAACACTACGTACGAAGAGTTGCGCATGTGGCGCTGTGGCTTAGATGGTTAAAGCGCCTGTCTAGTAAACAGGAGATCCTGAGTTCGAATCTCAGCAGTGCCTGCTTCTTTTAAAGCACTTTTTCGAACACGTTGAAGAAAGGGCTTTTTCCAACTAAGCATGAAGGTGCTGGACAGGGACTCATTGCTCCTTTTAGTTAAATGCTTTAATTAAGAGTTGTATTTGATCATAAAAAAGGTTCTGGGGGAGCAGTTTCTAGGAGGAAACTTTAGAAACCTCTGCCCCATATAAAATCACCTAATTTTTAATTGACTCAATTTTTAGTAGCTGAACTATCAATAACTGTAACTAAGATCCTCAGGCCGACACACACGTTTGGAAGCCAGTAACATTTTTTGTATGGTGAGCATTTTTAACAAAGAAAATGTGTTCACTATCCAGAAGCCATGGTGTGAGTCTTACAATACCACACTAAAGGCTAGTAAGAGGCTAACTGAATCACTTCTTTGTCAGATAAGGTACAATGAGAGTAAATGATTTCCCGAGGATCACACACTTTGGTTAAATGGTGATGCCAGGATTTGACTCCAGTCTTCACTTTATGCACTTTACCATATACCTTCTCAACTCAAGTTGATGGAGGTCACTTTTTAAAGGGATCCTACAACACCTCCTCTGGGTTTTACAACTGAAGTATGGTGATTGAAAGACACAGAAGAACAAGCACATGCATGCTATGATCACCTGATTGTAGCCATTATTTTACACAGCAAGGCACCTGTTTAGCTGTGTCCCATTTGTTATCCTCCATCATTCAGACTTTGTTAGGTACATCCTACTAACAATAGTCACTCCCGAATAACCTACTCACTGCTTTACCTGCAGCCATCTAGCTGAAATCACTTTTATTTCAAATCCTCTGATAAAATATAAATGGCCAACATGTATTGAACAGAGAGAGGCTCACAGTATTGTGGGATCGCTATTGAATTGCGCGCGCTATTTACCGCTCAAGAGTCCTAGATAAAAAGGTTGGCAGCAAGTTATATCCTGCCCTGAAGCTTCCCACAAAACTTGTTTCCAGTAAACAGAAAATATATCGTGGTTCAGGTGGATATCTCTCGCTCAAACCATACACTTTTGCTTTAGTAACAAAAATTATTATTTTACAAGTCCAACCTCCTTATCCATATATTCTTTCCAAGTCAATCAAAGAGTCAATTGACATAATGTATCTAAAAAATGAGTGGTTTTAATTCTTCATGCAAACACACAGCCGACACGTGTTTCGACCTCAGCTCATATATGCTTCCTATATCTTTTAGATTTTAGTTCTCAATGCCCGGCGGTTTCTTTTGAGCATTTATTTCAATCCTCCCGTAATCTTATAATTGTTATGAGCTCCAAAGTTCAAGAAACACCATTTAGTGGGCTGAATCCCAGGCTCCAATCTTGAAAAACACTCCAAAGGGCCCTTTGTATTACGGGAACTTACAATACTCACCTAATTTCTGACCCAATACAACCATTCCTACAGGATTGAAATAAATGCTCAAAAGTAATCGCCGGGCATTGAGAACTAAAATCTAAAAGATATAGGAAGCATATATGGGCCTTGAGAACGACCTGAGGTCGAAACACGTGTCGG
Source organism: Ambystoma mexicanum (assembly GCF_040938575.1). Taxonomy (NCBI): domain Eukaryota; kingdom Metazoa; phylum Chordata; class Amphibia; order Caudata; family Ambystomatidae; genus Ambystoma; species Ambystoma mexicanum. The sequence goes on from NC_090921.1 coordinate 234,254,962, forward strand.
CTGTGTGTTTACATGAAGAATTAAAACCACTCATTTTTGAGATACATTATGTCAATTGACTCTTTGACTTGGAAAGAATCTATGGATAAGGATGTTGGACTTGTAAAATAATAATTTCTGTTACTAAAGCAAAAGTGTATGGTTGGAGCGCAAGAGATCCACCTGAACCACAATATAATTTCATGTATTGAACAGAGCCTGTGTCACTCAGTTTCTCTGTTTCTTTCTATTTGCTGGAAAGGCAAATCAAAATAAATAAGTACATAAGTGAATAAAAACAGGAATAGAGCTTCACCAGCCTTAGCTCAGAACTTTGTCTTTGAACTCTGGCTGGGAACAGCTCACCCTGCTCCCACAAAGCACATGTGCCAGCAGGCCACTGTTCACTTTGCCTGCCACAAGAAAGGATCCTGAGAGAAAAAGGTGCTTGCGTGCTCTTAAACATTGTACATGTCATGAGAATTGGTATAGCAGAATAAAGTCTGATAGCACACAGACCATTTTCATTTAATTAATTACAATTACACATAGGCCCATCCCAATGTATACAGCTTTTTAATCGAGTGTCAGGTGAAGAGTTATAAAATGTACAAGGAATTCTTACGTTTTATTTCAGCACTTGGTTTAGTAGACTCCTGGCGTCTGCTGATCTTGAGTATATGCTACATTCTACACTACATGAAACCCATTCTTGTATTGATTTTCTATGCATGTCCACATCTCAGTCTAGTATGATAGTTGAATCTTCGATTGATAGTGCTGTTATATCGAACCATGCTCCAGTAATTACCATTTTTGATACTGACAACACAGAAAACGGCTCTACTAGATGGAGATTTAAAAACATTTGAGTAAATTACAGAAAATTTGAGGATTCTTTCGATACCTTTCATCAGCAATTATTTGAAATTATTAAGGACTCTGAGACTCTGACTCTTCTCCTGTCAACAACTGGGATGCATATGAAGCAGCATTGAGAGAACATATTTTTCTCCTATTTAGCCAAAAAGAAAAAAAGAAAGAGTTATATACTGTATTTAGTAAACTAAATAAGCTTGAATAAAATACAGTGAAAAGCCTGATGATAGTATTTTTTAAAATATTTTATCCTTACGTATTAATATTACAAATTAATTATCCAAACAAGCTTGCAGTGTTATACTTAAACACAAATCCCAAACATATCGAACGTCTAATAAAGCTAGAAGGGGTCTTGCTTCGTATCTAAAAATTTAAAAGGAATGGTCTAGGATATCTGGTATTAAGAATGACTCTGGGCGTATGATTTCCTCAGATAAGGATATATTAGACATCTTCAATAAATAGTATCAGAAACTGTTTGCATCAGAGCATACAGAAAGGTGAGTTGACGTCACATGTTGTTTTGTGCAAATGAATAGAAATTCGAACCCTCATATGGATTTAAGTTCCCTAGATACTCCCCTGCATATTGAAGACATACGTAAAGTCATTAAAGATTTAAATAAGGGTAAAGTTCCTGGTTCTGATGGACAGACAATGTATTGGTTTGCACATTTTGCTTCTAGTTCAGCCCCAAAATCAGTTAAGCTGTTCAATTACTTCTATAGTATAGGAACACTTATGTGAAACACCTGTGTATAGGCGCGTTATAAATGCTATATCATATCATATCATATCATAACATTCTTAAGGTCTTTTACTGAAGCCCTTTTGATACTTTTTCCAAAGCCTGGCAAAGATAATGAACTCACTAAGAATTAAAGACCAATTTAATTGATTAAATCTGATTGTAAATCTTCACCAAAATATTAGCAAAACACAATAGACTTTTTTATGTCTAAATTAATTCAATCAGATGAAGTAGGTTTTGTTATAGGGCAGGTCCAACCTTGAAATTCACAACCTGTTTCGTGCTCTTCGTAGTCGGAGACATATTTATGAGCCATGCAGCGGCTGGTAGGAGCAGCAGAAGGCGCAGGAGTGCTCCGCTCCCATGCCCAGCCTCGGAGAGATAAAGGAATCCAGTGGCTGCCTGCCTGCACAGCACAGCACACGGTACGCAGGCCGCACATCTGTTAAAAGGAAGGCTCAATTCTTTTTTAATTACTGTTACTTTGTTTGCAACAGAATAGAATCGGTAAACCGCTGCAAACGAAGTAACGGTAATGAAATACGAATGCCACTGCTCACCGCATTTTTACAGGTATACCATTTCATGCTTACCCGAAGATGGAGGGAGTTAGCAGCGCTTGCCAACCAGCTATGCTACTTACACCACGATTCGGTTAAAGAAAATGGCTACCTTGCAGAAAAATCATCTATTACAGACCCAATGAAATCACAGTGACCGCACTAGTAGACTGCAGACTAAACCAACACCAACAAATCAGGCCATGGACCTTTTCAGAACGAAATGTAACTATTACACTGCTTTTTATTTTTAATAAAAAATGCATATAAATATGTGACATAACTTAAAAGGTTTTGTAAATGTTTTTAAAATCATCAATCAAGCCAAATTACTTTTAAATAACATGAACAAATAACAGCCGGCATTTTCGAAGGAAAATAGCTGACAAATTCAGCACATAGTAGAAAATCAGCTAAAGAGTGCGAAAAGCGGTGTGGTTGGAGGGAAAATGGGTGGGAATGGCGGGCAAATTCTATAGATTTCACTTAGCAATGGTCGTTAAATGGGTGGGACATACAGCCAAACTACATATATCCATCTTCATATGTTAACCTGCATTGAATGCATTACAAACCTGCATTCAAAGTCCCTATTCAAGTTCTCATGTTAACGCTCTTATTTTAATGACAATAGTTTAGGCTTTATAAGTAGCGCTTTCAGTGCCACCCAATAGCCAAAACAAATGAAGCATTTGTCCGTTAAGTTCTTCATTGAGTAACTCCACCCACTCTAGGCTCTGCCTCCATGACCCGCCAACCTGGGCCCTGTTAGAGGATTTGTCCCTTACGAGAGACGGAAGGACGACAGGACACATCTGCTTCTTTCACCATTTATTTAATTAATTGCACTCACTTCCCTTGGTGGGCTTCTCCTCTTCCTCCTCCCGCCTCACACTTAACTTAACCCTTTGCAGTCCTCCTTCTCCCTCGTAACAACTCCCCCTCACATATCTCCTTATATTCAAATTACACTTCTTCGATGAGTCTGCATGCTCTCTTGATGAGTCATTGGGTGCGGCCCTAAGCTGGGTATCCTTCCCTACTCCCTCTGAGGTTGGAGGATGTCACTCTGCCTCTTCGATCATTCCTCAGGGTATGTTTGTCCCTTGCCCAATGTTATCCTCTGGCTTGAAATGTCTATAAAGAATGATACACTCCTTGTGATGGCCTTCTGTGCGATGGCGACCGTCATCATTGTCCCTTTTATTTCTGTCAAACCGTGTGTCCCTTCTCTTCTGCATGCATTGTTTCACTAGCACTTCTTCTCCTTCTTCGAAGTTTTTCTCCTTTGCTCCCTGGGTCTGGTCTGTCCTTTCTTTGGCTGCTTCCTTTGCCGCAGCATCCCGTTCTCTGATCTCGTCTTCTAGTGTTGCTCGGTCTTCCAGGCTCATCCGAGTCTTGATGGCCCCCTTGGGTAGACGTGTCTTGATGTGGTAGGTCCTCGGGTGGCACTCTGGTCACAGAATGTGGTGTGTTTCGGTAGTGGCGGAGCATGCAGCGGTGGGCCTATTGGATTGGTATCTCCTCGATGGCTGCCCTTTATATCGTTCCTTTGATTGATTGCATGAACCGCTGTGCTATCCCGTTGGCCTGCGGCCATCACGGTGTTATCCGCTGGCGGTTAAATCCTAGGTGTCTTGCGAATCTCTGGAATTCGTGGCTGTTACACAGCGATCCATTGTCTGTCTTTACTGTGGTGGGGATGCCCCATTCGCTGAATACTTCGTCCAGGATACCGACCAGTTGGGTGAAGGCTGTGGACTGGGATTGTTTAATGATGGGGAACCTGGAGAATTCGTCTATGATCACCAGCAGGTGGCCCCCCTCTTCGAGTGGCCCATAGAAGTCCATTGCGACCGCTTTCCACACCTCTTTGGGGATGCTTGTCGTCTGTAGGGGGAGTGGCGGATGACTCATGGCGGTGCATTGACATGGAAGGCAGCTCCTTACCATCTCTTCTACCATGTATTTAGATCTTTTCTGTTAACTCGTTCGCGTTGGGGCGACAGCCTTTTGTAGTCCTTCCATTTGTTTGCAATTGTGAGCATCCTAGCCCACCTAGTCGACGGATCTGCCTGTGTTGCTATGTCTTCAATGGTGAGTGTGGGTGGTAGAGCCTGCTCCGTGAAGTAACACAGGTAATCTGCATCTCTCCCTCGTGGCGACTCCCTATGATTTGTCGGGGGCCTCGAGATGTAGTCGGCCGGCTTGTTGTCTCCTGCCGGTCGGTGACCGATGCAGTAGTCATACACTTGGAGGCGGATACCCCACCTCTCTATTCGGGGGCTAATTCTGTCCTTGGCTTCCCGAATAATGATGGAAGGGCCTGGTGGTCCGTCACGGGCATGAACATTTTTCCTACTGCAAAGTGCTGGAAATACTGGCATGCCCACCCCGCTGCTAAGCTTTTATTCACCGCCTGCGAGTATGCGCACTCTGTGGGGATAACTGCTTAATTAGGCTACGACGCATCTCGCTGGAGCGTCTGGCTTCTCCCGTTGCACTAGGATGGCCCATAGGCCTACCCGGCTGGCGTCTATGACGAGCTTGGTGTGCCAGCTTGGGTTAAAGTATGCTAGGTGTTTTGCGCTAGCCAGCTCCCTTTTGATTGCATCAACTTCCCTCTAGCAATCTCCTGACCACCTAAAAGGTTTGTCCTTTCTCAGAAGTCGCTGCAGCAGCTCGGCTGTAATGGTGTACCTTTCCAGATAGTGGGCGCAGTATCCTGCCATTCCCAGGAAAGATCTAAATTCCCCAATGTTGATAGGTTCATTGAGCTTGTTGATCGACCGTACCTTGTCGGGGTCGGGCTTCATCCCTTCCCCGGAGAACATATGTCCATAGAACCTAAGTTTGTCTCTGCTGATGTTGCGTTTCTCATAGTTCAACATGAGTCCTGCTGTCCTCAGTATTTCACGAACTTCCAGGAGAGCTTTGCATGCTCCTCTTGCATGGTAATGTAAACCAGGATGTTGTCTGAGTAGTTGAATGCTCTCCAGACTGGGAGGAGTAGGTGCCTGATAGTTCCTTCAAAGATCTCCGCGGCGGAGGAGATACCAAAATGTAGCCTTTTGTACCAAACGAGGCCGTCATGCGATGCGAATGTCGTTATCCCTCTGCAATCGAGGTGCAGCTCGAGCTGGTGGTACCCCTGATTGATTTCAAGTTTTGAGAATTTTGTGGCACAGTTCAGACTGACAATCATGTCTTCAATTCTGGGCCCTGGGTGCCACTCCTTCTCTATGGCGGTGTTGGCTACACTCATGTCAACATAGAGGCGTAGTTTTTTTGCCCTCCTTTGGCACCACTACCAGTGGTGAGATCCACGGGGTGGCCCCTGTCGCTCCTTCAATGATGTCATTGTCCAGGACCTGCTGCAGTTCCTGCGACACGGCCGCTTGTAAATGGAAGCCCACTCTGCGCGGGTGTTGTGGGACGGGCTTGATCTGGCTGTTGATGTGGAGGATGATCACTGTTCCTTTCAGTTTGCCCAGCCTTTGAAACAGTTTGTGAAACATTCCTTTGATCTGTTCCTTGGTGAGCGGGCACCCCGCTAGGTGGCAGATTGACCCACGGCTTGGCTGGCTGCCTGTGCACATCACCATGTCTCGTTCGTTGAAGTGGATGTCGATCAGGCCAAGCGCTTCTGCGGTACGGTAGCTGAGGAGACATTTACCTTGGACAGGGCAGCGCAGCACAAGGATGATGGCGTTGATCCTTTTCCCTTTGAATAAGAATGATTTCTCAAATTGTCTGATTGACTGTGGTGGTATGCTGGCTCCCCATTGAAAGATTCTTGCTTTGGACTGCAACAACTTTTACGAGTTCCCTGTAAGTCTAAAATCTTCTTCCCCCATGATGTTGACGGTCACTCCGGTATCGATGAGGAATGTGTGCATGACTGTGTCCATCGTTAGCCTCACCTTCGGAGCATCACTGCCTTTATGTGTTCCCTGGATGAAGTTCACAAACTCGTTTGGGACTTCTGGGTCTAGGAGGAGAACTCGTCCCAGTTGGTATATTGATCCTCGGGGTGGCCATGTGTTTCTTCATAGTATTCCAGTTGAAATAATGTCTCATTCACGGAGGCTTCACTGTATTCTCCGCTGTGTACCATTGACCTTATCATCCGCCTCGATGGTTGCAGGTAGGACTTGCACTGTCTGCACTGTGGGAACAGTTGAGCTGGTCTGTATGGCATCCTCCAGCTCAGTCGTGTCGCCTGTGGCTGGCACGTCGGCGAGAACGGTCTCCCTTACCGGCACACTATCTGGAAGTGATCTTCTCTGTCACATCTGGAACACCTCTGAGTCATCGCCGGGCATGGCCCTGTGTATTGGAACAGTTAGCCAAAACGATAACACTACCGCTAGAGCCGTGTTCCTGTTCTCGGTTGGGTTTATGCCTCTCTCTGCTGCGTTTTCGGCAGAGTCTGGTGGCCTGTGGTGTTTCTCTCCCCTTCTCTGCCTCCGGTGAATGCCACAACCGTCACTTCTCAGTCCATTTTCTTTTTTGGCGTCTCAATGGCAGAGGCCTGTATTTCCTCTCTCTCATGCATCCTCGCCATATCTACCACCTCGTTAATCGATAGGGGTTTTTTCAGGAGTTGTTTCCGGAGTACGGATGACAGACAACCTTCTATGACATGGAGTCGGATCACGTCTTCATCCGAGAAAGCAGAAAATTGGCAGTGGACGAGTTTCTGTCGGAGTCGCGTTACAAACTCCTCCACCGTTTTGTGGGAGGCCCGACAGCAAAGGTTGAACACATATCGCTCATAGTACCTGTTCAAATGTATAATGAGCTTCCTGTCCAATGCGGTGACAAGTGTCTTGTACGTGTTTCTGTCTCCTGGCGGCATGGCCTTGATGATGCCGTTTATCTCTGCCCAGCCAGTTTCGTGAAAATGTCTTTGAGTACTGGAGACTTTTCTTCCCCCACTGCCTTGATGAAACCGGCAAAGTCATCGACCCATATTGTCTATCTGGGCCCTCTTTCTGCTTGTGATAAGAGGCTGAATGGTGCTGGTTTCCATAGGAATGCTAAGCTGCTTGCGGTGCGCATGGGTGCGTCTTGTCCATCTGCTTGGTCCACCATGTTCTTTGCGTCTCAAGCCCGTAGGATGGGCACCTTCTGGCTGTGTTCCATTTGGGACTTAGTTGTGCCCAGGGAGCCTGGACAGAGTGGAGTAGGACCCCAGCGCAGGACCAGGCGTGGTTGTCATAGCTGGGGTGGGTGTTTACTCACAACATGCCTTGTGAGCCATACAACAGTGTATGACTAGTTTTCATTTGTTTCCTTTCCCCTTACAGGTGCCTAGTGTTGATGGGGTCTTGTCCCTCAGTTATCGGTGCTAGGACTGGCAGCCCTGCCAGTTCGTCTTTTTAAAAAAATATTAATGGCTGCTCTGGGGGCAGCGTGCTGCTACAGGTGCCAGTGTCCCTGTTGTATTGTTTTTTTTTCTTTTCTCCCCGGCCTTGCTTGTTTCTGGGGGCGGGGCTTGTCGCTGTTGCTTGGGCCTGAGGGGGCGGGGCTTGTCATTGTGTTGCTAATGCTGCCAGCTTCCCAAAGTTATGCTGCGTGATCTCCTGCATGCGTGTGAACTCGCTCACCATGAGGGTACTGCGGACGGCGCTGCTTCTCTTCTCGGTTCTCTTTCCTCCGTCGTGGGTGCCGCAGGGAGGGCTGGAGGCTGCAAGGCCAGCCCTGCGGACCAAAGGACACCGGGTGGCGGTGTGGTACGTGAAGCTCACACAGAAAGGACAGTGTAGTGCTGGTTCAAGGAGAACGAGGTTTGTGACTTGCGAGAACGAGGTTAGTGACTCGCTTTATCCTGGCCGCCAATTGTTAGAAGGATTTGTCCCTTAGGAGCGACGGAAGGATGACATGACACGTCTGCTTCTTTCACCATTTATTTCATTAATTGCTCTCACTTCCCTTGGCGGGCTCCTCCTCTTCCTCCTCCGGCCTCAGACTTAATTTAACCCTTTGAGGTCCTCCAACTCCCTCGTAACAGGACCCTATGTTCTTTTTTGACCACAGGGCCCTTTGCCTTAAATCTGCCACCAACTCAGCCTCTGTATCACAACCTCACTAACAGGTCAAAGCTGTCAGCAAGATAAAGAACGATATGTGTGTAACATTAGAGCACGAGCAGGCAGCCATCCAACTCTACTTCTGTCTCCGTCTTGTGTGTGCTAATCCACCTTCATTGTGGGTGGCCATATCAACAGCATTAGTCGTGTACATATACAGCAGGAGCAGATTTCCCATTCCCTGTCAAGGGCAAGTCTCTTGACCAGATTCCGGGAAAAGAAGGAGTGACCTTGGTATGGGTAACAGTGATAGCCCTGAGAATGTGCTCCTGTAACATTGTCTGACAATGCTAGAATGTCTCCATCGTTGATGAAAACCATGAGTGAATCATAGTTATGTTGATAATATCATGACTGTGTGAAGTGCCTAACTCAATGCCCAACTGTTCAAAATGGTCTGACCTTGCACACACTGTCATATGCACATTCAGGTGATCACAGTCAAGTAGTCGTGGCCGAGCGGTTAAGGCGATAGACTAGAAATCTATTGGGGTTTCCCCGCGCAGGTTCGAATCCTGCCGACTACGGGTCTGTTTTTTTTTCTATATTGCACTTCAACCCTATGAGATATGTACAAATCCAAATATAAAAAAATCATTGTAATGCAACAATCGAAGGATCGTCTTACACTTGAATGTTTTGCTTTGGGCCTTCAATGGCTACTTTTGTTTTCTGACTGTCACAAGTTTTCATGAATCAAAACCAGCCCATCCGGACGAGTGAGTGACAGGCCAACATGCTCATATAAGGCATCAGGGCGCCTGCTTCTGTTACTGAAATAAGAGGGCCCATGATGAGAGGGAGCCACAAAGACACAGAGAAGAGACAGCTCCAGAGAAAAGACAGCCAATGCCGCGCGACCAGCACAAGAGGATGCTGAGATGTACAGGTTCTTATGCAGACACTGGAGTAAGCAGCCTCACTAAGAGGGACATGGCGAAGGCAGCGGCTCCAAAAATAACTTTCCTGAATGAACTTCTTCAATGTTTTTTAGACAGCTGTGTTCCTCTGTACTCACATTACGAAAGTGCAGAGCTTTCGGTCAATATCGTTTTTGTTTTTTCAAAAAGAATTCCGTGATATACTTCCAGCTTACTTGTACAGCAACTCTTCCTTTGGCGCTGTATCTGAAATGGACGGAGGTGAGTTGAAACACTACGTACAAAGAGTTGCGCATGTGGCGCTGTGGCTTAGATGGTTAAAGCGCCTGTCTAGTAAACAGGAGATCCTGAGTTCGAATCTCAGCAGTGCCTGCTTCTTTTAAAGCACTTTTTCGAACACGTTGAAGAAAGGGCTTTTTCCAACTAAGCATGAAGGTGCTGGACAGGGACTCATTGCTCCTTTTAGTTAAATGCTTTAATTAAGAGTTGTATTTGATCATAAAAAAGGTTCTGGGGGAGCAGTTTCTAGGAGGAAACTTTAGAAACCTCTGCCCCATATAAAATCACCTAATTTTTAATTGACTCAATTTTTAGTAGCTGAACTATCAATAACTGTAACTAAGATCCTCAGGCCGACACACACGTTTGGAAGCCAGTAACATTTTTTGTATGGTGAGCATTTTTAACAAAGAAAATGTGTTCACTATCCAGAAGCCATGGTGTGAGTCTTACAATACCACACTAAAGGCTAGTAAGAGGCTAACTGAATCACTTCTTTGTCAGATAAGGTACAATGAGAGTAAATGATTTCCCGAGGATCACACACTTTGGTTAAATGGTGATGCCAGGATTTAACTCCAGTCTTCACTTTATGCACTTTACCATATACCTTCTCAACTCAAGTTGATGGAGGTCACTTTTTAAAGGGATCCTACAACACCTCCTCTGGGTTTTACAACTGAAGTATGGTGATTGAAAGACACAGAAGAACAAGCACATGCATGCTATGATCACCTGATTGTAGCCATTATTTTACACAGCAAGGCACCTGTTTAGCTGTGTCCCATTTGTTATCCTCCATCATTCAGACTTTGTTAGGTACATCCTACTAACAATAGTCACTCCCGAATAACCTACTCACTGCTTTACCTGCAGCCATCTAGCTGAAATCACTTTTATTTCAAATCCTCTGATAAAATATAAATGGCCAACATGTATTGAACAGAGAGAGGCTCACAGTATTGTGGGATCGCTATTGAATTGCGCGCGCTATTTACCGCTCAAGAGTCCTAGATAAAAAGGTTGGCAGCAAGTTATATCCTGCCCTGAAGCTTCCCACAAAACTTGTTTCCAGTAAACAGAAAATATATCGTGGTTCAGGTGGATATCTTGCGCTCAAACCATACACTTTTGCTTTAGTAACAAAAATTATTATTTTACAAGTCCAACCTCCTTATCCATATATTCTTTCCAAGTCAATCAAAGAGTCAATTGACATAATGTATCTAAAAAATGAGTGGTTTTAATTCTTCATGCAAACACACAGCCGACACGTGTTTCGACCTCAGCTCATATATGCTTCCTATATCTTTTAGATTTTAGTTCTCAATGCCCGGCGGTTTCTTTTGAGCATTTATTTCAATCCTCCCGTAATCTTATAATTGTTATGAGCTCCAAAGTTCAAGAAATACCATTTAGTGGGCTGAATCCCAGGCTCCAATCTTGAAAAACACTCCAAAGGGCCCTTTGTATTACGGGAACTTACAATACTCACCTAATTTCTGACCCAATACAACCATTCCTACAGGATTGAAATAAATGCTCAAAAGAAATCGCCGGGCATTGAGAACTAAAATCTAAAAGATATAGGAAGCATATATGGGCCTTGAGAACGACCTGAGGTCGAAACACGTGTCGGCTGTGTGTTTACATGAAGAATTAAAACCACTCATTTTTGAGATACATTATGTCAATTGACTCTTTGATTGACTTGGAAAGAATCTATGGATAAGGATGTTGGACTTGTAAAATAATAATTTCTGTTACTAAAGCAAAAGTGTATGGTTGGAGCGCAAGAGATCCACCTGAACCACAATATAATTTCATGTATTGAACAGAGCCTGTGTCACTCAGTTTCTCTGTTTCTTTCTATTTGCTGGAAAGGCAAATCAAAATAAATAAGTACATAAGTGAATAAAAACAGGAATAGAGCTTCACCAGCCTTAGCTCAGAACTTTGTCTTTGAACTCTGGCTGGGAACAGCTCACCCTGCTCCCACAAAGCACATGTGCCAGCAGGCCACTGTTCACTTTGCCTGCCACAAGAAAGGATCCTGAGAGAAAAAGGTGCTTGCGTGCTCTTAAACATTGTACATGTCATGAGAATTGGTATAGCAGAATAAAGTCTGATAGCACACAGACCATTTTCATTTAATTAATTACAATTACACATAGGCCCATCCCAATGTATACAGCTTTTTAATCGAGTGTCAGGTGAAGAGTTATAAAATGTACAAGGAATTCTTACGTTTTATTTCAGCACTTGGTTTAGTAGACTCCTGGCGTCTGCTGATCTTGAGTATATGCTACATTCTACACTACATGAAACCCATTCTTGTATTGATTTTCTATGCATGTCCACGTCTCAGTCTAGTATGATAGTTGAATCTTCGATTGATAGTGCTGTTATATCGAACCATGCTCCAGTAATTACCATTTTTGATACTGACAACACAGAAAACGGCTCTACTAGATGGAGATTTAAAAACATTTGAGTAAATTACAGAAAATTTGAGGATTCTTTCGATACCTTTCATCAGCAATTATTTGAAATTATTAAGGACTCTGAGACTCTGACTCTTCTCCTGTCAACAACTGGGATGCATATGAAGCAGCATTGAGAGAACATATTTTTCTCCTATTTAGCCAAAAAGAAAAAAAGAAAGAGTTATATACTGTATTTAGTAAACTAAATAAGCTTGAATAAAATACAGTGAAAAGCCTGATGATAGTATTTTTTTAAATATTTTATCCTTACGTATTAATATTACAAATTAATTATCCAAACAAGCTTGCAGTGTTATACTTAAACACAAATCCCAAACATATCGAACGTCTAATAAAGCTAGAAGGGGTCTTGCTTCGTATCTAAAAATTTAAAAGGAATGGTCTAGGATATCTGGTATTAAGAATGACTCTGGGCGTATGATTTCCTCAGATAAGGATATATTAGACATCTTCAATAAATAGTATCAGAAACTGTTTGCATCAGAGCATACAGAAAGGTGAGTTGACGTCACATGTTGTTTTGTGCAAATGAATAGAAATTCGAACCCTCATATGGATTTAAGTTCCCTAGATACTCCCCTGCATATTGAAGACATACGTAAAGTCATTAAAGATTTAAATAAGGGTAAAGTTCCTGGTTCTGATGGACAGACAATGTATTGGTTTGCACATTTTGCTTCTAGTTCAGCCCCAAAATCAGTTAAGCTGTTCAATTACTTCTATAGTATAGGAACACTTATGTGAAACACCTGTGTATAGGCGCGTTATAAATGCTATATCATATCATATCATATCATAACATTCTTAAGGTCTTTTACTGAAGCCCTTTTGATACTTTTTCCAAAGCCTGGCAAAGATAATGAACTCACTAAGAATTAAAGACCAATTTAATTGATTAAATCTGATTGTAAATCTTCACCAAAATATTAGCAAAACACAATAGACTTTTTTATGTCTAAATTAATTCAATCAGATGAAGTAGGTTTTGTTATAGGGCAGGTCCAACCTTGAAATTCACAACCTGTTTCGTGCTCTTCGTAGTCGGAGACATATTTATGAGCCATGCAGCGGCTGGTAGGAGCAGCAGAAGGCGCAGGAGTGCTCCGCTCCCATGCCCAGCCTCGGAGAGATAAAGGAATCCAGTGGCTGCCTGCCTGCACAGCACAGCACACGGTACGCAGGCCGCACATCTGTTAAAAGGAAGGCTCAATTCTTTTTTAATTACTGTTACTTTGTTTGCAACAGAATAGAATCGGTAAACCGCTGCAAACGAAGTAACGGTAATGAAATACGAATGCCACTGCTCACCGCATTTTTACAGGTATACCATTTCATGCTTACCCGAAGATGGAGGGAGTTAGCAGCGCTTGCCAACCAGCTATGCTACTTACACCACGATTCGGTTAAAGAAAATGGCTACCTTGCAGAAAAATCATCTATTACAGACCCAATGAAATCACAGTGACCGCACTAGTAGACTGCAGACTAAACCAACACCAACAAATCAGGCCATGGACCTTTTCAGAACGAAATGTAACTATTACACTGCTTTTTATTTTTAATAAAAAATGCATATAAATATGTGACATAACTTAAAAGGTTTTGTAAATGTTTTTAAAATCATCAATCAAGCCAAATTACTTTTAAATAACATGAACAAATAACAGCCGGCATTTTCGAAGGAAAATAGCTGACAAATTCACCACATAGTAGAAAATCAGCTAAAGAGTGCGAAAAGCGGTGTGGTTGGAGGGAAAATGGGTGGGAATGGCGGGCAAATTCTATAGATTTCACTTAGCAATGGTCGTTAAATGGGTGGGACATACAGCCAAACTACATATATCCATCTTCATATGTTAACCTGCATTGAATGCATTACAAACCTGCATTCAAAGTCCCTATTCAAGTTCTCATGTTAACGCTCTTATTTTAATGACAATAGTTTAGGCTTTATAAGTAGCGCTTTCAGTGCCACCCAATAGCCAAAACAAATGAAGCATTTGTCCGTTAAGTTCTTCATTGAGTAACTCCACCCACTCTAGGCTCTGCCTCCATGACCCGCCAACCTGGGCCCTGTTAGAGGATTTGTCCCTTACGAGAGACGGAAGGACGACAGGACACATCTGCTTCTTTCACCATTTATTTAATTAATTGCACTCACTTCCCTTGGTGGGCTTCTCCTCTTCCTCCTCCCGCCTCACACTTAACTTAACCCTTTGCAGTCCTCCTTCTCCCTCGTAACAACTCCGCCTCACATATCTCCTTATATTCAAATTACACTTCTTCGATGAGTCTGCATGCTCTCTTGATGAGTCATTGGGTGCGGCCCTAAGCTGGGTATCCTTCCCTACTCCCTCTGAGGTTTGGAGGATGTCACTCTGCCTCTTCGATCATTCCTCAGGGTATGTTTGTCCCTTGCCCAATGTTATCCTCTGGCTTGAAATGTCTATAAAGAATGATACACTCCTTGTGATGGCCTTCTGTGCGATGGCGACCGTCATCATTGTCCCTTTTATTTCTGTCAAACCGTGTGTCCCTTCTCTTCTGCATGCATTGTTTCACTAGCACTTCTTCTCCTTCTTCGAAGTTTTTCTCCTTTGCTCCCTGGGTCTGGTCTGTCCTTTCTTTGGCTGCTTCCTTTGCCGCAGCATCCCGTTCTCTGATCTCGTCTTCTAGTGTTGCTCGGTCTTCCAGGCTCATCCGAGTCTTGATGGCCCCCTTGGGTAGACGTGTCTTGATGTGGTAGGTCCTCGGGTGGCACTCTGGTCACAGAATGTGGTGTGTTTCGGTAGTGGCGGAGCATGCAGCGGTGGGCCTATTGGATTGGTATCTCCTCGATGGCTGCCCTTTATATCGTTCCTTTGATTGATTGCATGAACCGCTGTGCTATCCCGTTGGCCTGCGGCCATCACGGTGTTATCCGCTGGCGGTTAAATCCTAGGTGTCTTGCGAATCTCTGGAATTCGTGGCTGTTACACAGCGATCCATTGTCTGTCTTTACTGTGGTGGGGATGCCCCATTCGCTGAATACTTCGTCCAGGATACCGACCAGTTGGGTGAAGGCTGTGGACTGGGATTGTTTAATGATGGGGAACCTGGAGAATTCGTCTATGATCACCAGCAGGTGGCCCCCCTCTTCGAGTGGCCCATAGAAGTCCATTGCGACCGCTTTCCACACCTCTTTGGGGATGCTTGTCGTCTGTAGGGGGAGTGGCGGATGACTCATGGCGGTGCATTGACATGGAAGGCAGCTCCTTACCATCTCTTCTACCATGTATTTAGATCTTTTCTGTTAACTCGTTCGCGTTGGGGCGACAGCCTTTTGTAGTCCTTCCATTTGTTTGCAATTGTGAGCATCCTAGCCCACCTAGTCGACGGATCTGCCTGTGTTGCTATGTCTTCAATGGTGAGTGTGGGTGGTAGAGCCTGCTCCGTGAAGTAACACAGGTAATCTGCATCTCTCCCTCGTGGCGACTCCCTATGATTTGTCGGGGGCCTCGAGATGTAGTCGGCCGGCTTGTTGTCTCCTGCCGGTCGGTGACCGATGCAGTAGTCATACACTTGGAGGCGGATACCCCACCTCTCTATTCGGGGGCTAATTCTGTCCTTGGCTTCCCGAATAATGATGGAAGGGCCTGGTGGTCCGTCACGGGCATGAACATTTTTCCTACTGCAAAGTGCTGGAAATACTGGCATGCCCACCCCGCTGCTAAGCTTTTATTCACCGCCTGCGAGTATGCGCACTCTGTGGGGATAACTGCTTAATTAGGCTACGACGCATCTCGCTGGAGCGTCTGGCTTCTCCCGTTGCACTAGGATGGCCCATAGGCCTACCCGGCTGGCGTCTATGACGAGCTTGGTGTGCCAGCTTGGGTTAAAGTATGCTAGGTGTTTTGCGCTAGCCAGCTCCCTTTTGATTGCATCAACTTCCCTCTAGCAATCTCCTGACCACCTAAAAGGTTTGTCCTTTCTCAGAAGTCGCTGCAGCAGCTCGGCTGTAATGGTGTACCTTTCCAGATAGTGGGCGCAGTATCCTGCCATTCCCAGGAAAGATCTAAATTCCCCAATGTTGATAGGTTCATTGAGCTTGTTGATCGACCGTACCTTGTCGGGGTCGGGCTTCATCCCTTCCCCGGAGAACATATGTCCATAGAACCTAAGTTTGTCTCTGCTGATGTTGCGTTTCTCATAGTTCAACATGAGTCCTGCTGTCCTCAGTATTTCACGAACTTCCAGGAGAGCTTTGCATGCTCCTCTTGCATGGTAATGTAAACCAGGATGTTGTCTGAGTAGTTGAATGCTCTCCAGACTGGGAGGAGTAGGTGCCTGATAGTTCCTTCAAAGATCTCCGCGGCGGAGGAGATACCAAAATGTAGCCTTTTGTACCAAACGAGGCCGTCATGCGATGCGAATGTCGTTATCCCTCTGCAATCGAGGTGCAGCTCGAGCTGGTGGTACCCCTGATTGATTTCAAGTTTTGAGAATTTTGTGGCACAGTTCAGACTGACAATCATGTCTTCAATTCTGGGCCCTGGGTGCCACTCCTTCTCTATGGCGGTGTTGGCTACACTCATGTCAACATAGAGGCGTAGTTTTTTTGCCCTCCTTTGGCACCACTACCAGTGGTGAGATCCACGGGGTGGCCCCTGTCGCTCCTTCAATTATGTCATTGTCCAGGACCTGCTGCAGTTCCTGCGACACGGCCGCTTGTAAATGGAAGCCCACTCTGCGCGGGTGTTGTGGGACGGGCTTGATCTGGCTGTTGATGTGGAGGATGATCACTGTTCCTTTCAGTTTGCCCAGCCTTTGAAACAGTTTGTGAAACATTCCTTTGATCTGTTCCTTGGTGAGCGGGCACCCCGCTAGGTGGCAGATTGACCCACGGCTTGGCTGGCTGCCTGTGCACATCACCATGTCTCGTTCGTTGAAGTGGATGTCGATCAGGCCAAGCGCTTCTGCGGTACGGTAGCTGAGGAGACATTTACCTTGGACAGGGCAGCGCAGCACAAGGATGATGGCGTTGATCCTTTTCCCTTTGAATAAGAATGATTTCTCAAATTGTCTGATTGACTGTGGTGGTATGCTGGCTCCCCATTGAAAGATTCTTGCTTTGGACTGCAACAACTTTTACGAGTTCCCTGTAAGTCTAAAATCTTCTTCCCCCATGATGTTGACGGTCACTCCGGTATCGATGAGGAATGTGTGCATGACTGTGTCCATCGTTAGCCTCACCTTCGGAGCATCACTGCCTTTATGTGTTCCCTGGATGAAGTTCACAAACTCGTTTGGGACTTCTGGGTCTAGGAGGAGAACTCGTCCCAGTTGGTATATTGATCCTCGGGGTGGCCATGTGTTTCTTCATAGTATTCCAGTTGAAATAATGTCTCATTCACGGAGGCTTCACTGTATTCTCCGCTGTGTACCATTGACCTTATCATCCGCCTCGATGGTTGCAGGTAGGACTTGCACTGTCTGCACTGTGGGAACAGTTGAGCTGGTCTGTATGGCATCCTCCAGCTCAGTCGTGTCGCCTGTGGCTGGCACGTCGGCGAGAACGGTCTCCCTTACCGGCACACTATCTGGAAGTGATCTTCTCTGTCACATCTGGAACACCTCTGAGTCATCGCCGGGCATGGCCCTGTGTATTGGAACAGTTAGCCAAAACGATAAAACTACCGCTAGAGCCGTGTTCCTGTTCTCGGTTGGGTTTATGCCTCTCTCTGCTGCGTTTTCGGCAGAGTCTGGTGGCCTGTGGTGTTTCTCTCCCCTTCTCTGCCTCCGGTGAATGCCACAACCGTCACTTCTCAGTCCATTTTCTTTTTTGGCGTCTCAATGGCAGAGGCCTGTATTTCCTCTCTCTCATGCATCCTCGCCATATCTACCACCTCGTTAATCGATAGGGGTTTTTTCAGGAGTTGTTTCCGGAGTACGGATGACAGACAACCTTCTATGACATGGAGTCGGATCACGTCTTCATCCGAGAAAGCAGAAAATTGGCAGTGGACGAGTTTCTGTCGGAGTCGCGTTACAAACTCCTCCACCGTTTTGTGGGAGGCCCGACAGCAATAGTTGAACACATATCGCTCATAGTACCTGTTCAAATGTATAATGAGCTTCCTGTCCAATGCGGTGACAAGTGTCTTGTACGTGTTTCTGTCTCCTGGCGGCATGGCCTTGATGATGCCGTTTATCTCTGCCCAGCCAGTTTCGTGAAAATGTCTTTGAGTACTGGAGACTTTTCTTCCCCCACTGCCTTGATGAAACCGGCAAAGTCATCGACCCATATTGTCTATCTGGGCCCTCTTTCTGCTTGTGATAAGAGGCTGAATGGTGCTGGTTTCCATAGGAATGCTAAGCTGCTTGCGGTGCGCATGGGTGCGTCTTGTCCATCTGCTTGGTCCACCATGTTCTTTGCGTCTCAAGCCCGTAGGATGGGCACCTTCTGGCTGTGTTCCATTTGGGACTTAGTTGTGCCCAGGGAGCCTGGACAGAGTGGAGTAGGACCCCAGCGCAGGACCAGGCGTGGTTGTCATAGCTGGGGTGGGTGTTTACTCACAACATGCCTTGTGAGCCATACAACAGTGTATGACTAGTTTTCATTTGTTTCCTTTCCCCTTACAGGTGCCTAGTGTTGATGGGGTCTTGTCCCTCAGTTATCGGTGCTAGGACTGGCAGCCCTGCCAGTTCGTCTTTTTAAAAAAATATTAATGGCTGCTCTGGGGGCAGCGTGCTGCTACAGGTGCCAGTGTCCCTGTTGTATTGTTTTTTTTTCTTTTCTCCCCGGCCTTGCTTGTTTCTGGGGGCGGGGCTTGTCGCTGTTGCTTGGGCCTGAGGGGGCGGGGCTTGTCATTGTGTTGCTAATGCTGCCAGCTTCCCAAAGTTATGCTGCGTGATCTCCTGCATGCGTGTGAACTCGCTCACCATGAGGGTACTGCGGACGGCGCTGCTTCTCTTCTCGGTTCTCTTTCCTCCGTCGTGGGTGCCGCAGGGAGGGCTGGAGGCTGCAAGGCCAGCCCTGCGGACCAAAGGACACCGGGTGGCGGTGTGGTACGTGAAGCTCACACAGAAAGGACAGTGTAGTGCTGGTTCAAGGAGAACGAGGTTTGTGACTTGCGAGAACGAGGTTAGTGACTCGCTTTATCCTGGCCGCCAATTGTTAGAAGGATTTGTCCCTTAGGAGCGACGGAAGGATGACATGACACGTCTGCTTCTTTCACCATTTATTTCATTAATTGCTCTCACTTCCCTTGGCGGGCTCCTCCTCTTCCTCCTCCGGCCTCAGACTTAATTTAACCCTTTGAGGTCCTCCAACTCCCTCGTAACAGGACCCTATGTTCTTTTTTGACCACAGGGCCCTTTGCCTTAAATCTGCCACCAACTCAGCCTCTGTATCACAACCTCACTAACAGGTCAAAACTGTCAGCAAGATAAAGAACGATATGTGTGTAACATTAGAGCACGAGCAGGCAGCCATCCAACTCTACTTCTGTCTCCGTCTTGTGTGTGCTAATCCACCTTCATTGTGGGTGGCCATATCAACAGCATTAGTCGTGTACATATACAGCAGGAGCAGATTTCCCATTCCCTGTCAAGGGCAAGTCTCTTGACCAGATTCCGGGAAAAGAAGGAGTGACCTTGGTATGGGTAACAGTGATCGCCCTGAGAATGTGCTCCTGTAACATTGTCTGACAATGCTAGAATGTCTCCATCGTTGATGAAAACCATGAGTGAATCATAGTTATGTTGATAATATCATGACTGTGTGAAGTGCCTAACTCAATGCCCAACTGTTCAACATGGTCTGACCTTGCACACACTGTCATATGCACATTCAGGTGATCACAGACAAGTAGTCGTGGCCGAGCGGTTAAGGCGATAGACTAGAAATCTATTGGGGTTTCCCCGCGCAGGTTCGAATCCTGCCGACTACGGGTCTGTTTTTTTTCTATATTGCACTTCAACCCTATGAGATATGTACAAATCCAAATATAAAAAAATCATTGTAATGCAACAATCGAAGGATCGTCTTACACTTGAATGTTTTGCTTTGGGCCTTCAATGGCTACTTTTGTTTTCTGACTGTCACAACTTTTCATGAATCAAAACCAGCCCATCCGGACGAGTGAGTGACAGGCCAACATGCTCATATAAGGCATCAGGGCGCCTGCTTCTGTTACTGAAATAAGAGGGCCCATGATGAGAGGGAGCCACAAAGACACAGAGAAGAGACAGCTCCAGAGAAAAGACAGCCAATGCCGCGCGACCAGCACAAGAGGATGCTGAGATGTACAGGTTCTTATGCAGACACTGGAGTAAGCAGCCTCACTAAGAGGGACATGGCGAAGGCAGCGGCTCCAAAAATAACTTTCCTGAATGAACTTCTTCAATGTTTTTTAGACAGCTGTGTTCCTCTGTACTCACATTACGAAAGTGCAGAGCTTTCGGTCAATATCGTTTTTGTTTTTTCAAAAAGAATTCCGTGATATACTTCCAGCTTACTTGTACAGCAACTCTTCCTTTGGCGCTGTATCTGAAATGGACGGAGGTGAGTTGAAACACTACGTACAAAGAGTTGCGCATGTGGCGCTGTGGCTTAGATGGTTAAAGCGCCTGTCTAGTAAACAGGAGATCCTGAGTTCGAATCTCAGCAGTGCCTGCTTCTTTTAAAGCACTTTTTCGAACACGTTGAAGAAAGGGCTTTTTCCAACTAAGCATGAAGGTGCTGGACAGGGACTCATTGCTCCTTTTAGTTAAATGCTTTAATTAAGAGTTGTATTTGATCATAAAAAAGGTTCTGGGGGAGCAGTTTCTAGGAGGAAACTTTAGAAACCTCTGCCCCATATAAAATCACCTAATTTTTAATTGACTCAATTTTTAGTAGCTGAACTATCAATAACTGTAACTAAGATCCTCAGGCCGACACACACGTTTGGAAGCCAGTAACATTTTTTGTATGGTGAGCATTTTTAACAAAGAAAATGTGTTCACTATCCAGAAGCCATGGTGTGAGTCTTACAATACCACACTAAAGGCTAGTAAGAGGCTAACTGAATCACTTCTTTGTCAGATAAGGTACAATGAGAGTAAATGATTTCCCGAGGATCACACACTTTGGTTAAATGGTGATGCCAGGATTTAACTCCAGTCTTCACTTTATGCACTTTACCATATACCTTCTCAACTCAAGTTGATGGAGGTCACTTTTTAAAGGGATCCTACAACACCTCCTCTGGGTTTTACAACTGAAGTATGGTGATTGAAAGACACAGAAGAACAAGCACATGCATGCTATGATCACCTGATTGTAGCCATTATTTTACACAGCAAGGCACCTGTTTAGCTGTGTCCCATTTGTTATCCTCCATCATTCAGACTTTGTTAGGTACATCCTACTAACAATAGTCACTCCCGAATAACCTACTCACTGCTTTACCTGCAGCCATCTAGCTGAAATCACTTTTATTTCAAATCCTCTGATAAAATATAAATGGCCAACATGTATTGAACAGAGAGAGGCTCACAGTATTGTGGGATCGCTATTGAATTGCGCGCGCTATTTACCGCTCAAGAGTCCTAGATAAAAAGGTTGGCAGCAAGTTATATCCTGCCCTGAAGCTTCCCACAAAACTTGTTTCCAGTAAACAGAAAATATATCGTGGTTCAGGTGGATATCTTGCGCTCAAACCATACACTTTTGCTTTAGTAACAAAAATTATTATTTTACAAGTCCAACCTCCTTATCCATATATTCTTTCCAAGTCAATCAAAGAGTCAATTGACATAATGTATCTAAAAAATGAGTGGTTTTAATTCTTCATGCAAACACACAGCCGACACGTGTTTCGACCTCAGCTCATATATGCTTCCTATATCTTTTAGATTTTAGTTCTCAATGCCCGGCGGTTTCTTTTGAGCATTTATTTCAATCCTCCCGTAATCTTATAATTGTTATGAGCTCCAAAGTTCAAGAAATACCATTTAGTGGGCTGAATCCCAGGCTCCAATCTTGAAAAACACTCCAAAGGGCCCTTTGTATTACGGGAACTTACAATACTCACCTAATTTCTGACCCAATACAACCATTCCTACAGGATTGAAATAAATGCTCAAAAGAAATCGCCGGGCATTGAGAACTAAAATCTAAAAGATATAGGAAGCATATATGGGCCTTGAGAACGACCTGAGGTCGAAACACGTGTCGGCTGTGTGTTTACATGAAGAATTAAAACCACTCATTTTTGAGATACATTATGTCAATTGACTCTTTGATTGACTTGGAAAGAATCTATGGATAAGGATGTTGGACTTGTAAAATAATAATTTCTGTTACTAAAGCAAAAGTGTATGGTTGGAGCGCAAGAGATCCACCTGAACCACAATATAATTTCATGTATTGAACAGAGCCTGTGTCACTCAGTTTCTCTGTTTCTTTCTATTTGCTGGAAAGGCAAATCAAAATAAATAAGTACATAAGTGAATAAAAACAGGAATAGAGCTTCACCAGCCTTAGCTCAGAACTTTGTCTTTGAACTCTGGCTGGGAACAGCTCACCCTGCTCCCACAAAGCACATGTGCCAGCAGGCCACTGTTCACTTTGCCTGCCACAAGAAAGGATCCTGAGAGAAAAAGGTGCTTGCGTGCTCTTAAACATTGTACATGTCATGAGAATTGGTATAGCAGAATAAAGTCTGATAGCACACAGACCATTTTCATTTAATTAATTACAATTACACATAGGCCCATCCCAATGTATACAGCTTTTTAATCGAGTGTCAGGTGAAGAGTTATAAAATGTACAAGGAATTCTTACGTTTTATTTCAGCACTTGGTTTAGTAGACTCCTGGCGTCTGCTGATCTTGAGTATATGCTACATTCTACACTACATGAAACCCATTCTTGTATTGATTTTCTATGCATGTCCACGTCTCAGTCTAGTATGATAGTTGAATCTTCGATTGATAGTGCTGTTATATCGAACCATGCTCCAGTAATTACCATTTTTGATACTGACAACACAGAAAACGGCTCTACTAGATGGAGATTTAAAAACATTTGAGTAAATTACAGAAAATTTGAGGATTCTTTCGATACCTTTCATCAGCAATTATTTGAAATTATTAAGGACTCTGAGACTCTGACTCTTCTCCTGTCAACAACTGGGATGCATATGAAGCAGCATTGAGAGAACATATTTTTCTCCTATTTAGCCAAAAAGAAAAAAAGAAAGAGTTATATACTGTATTTAGTAAACTAAATAAGCTTGAATAAAATACAGTGAAAAGCCTGATGATAGTATTTTTTAAATATTTTATCCTTACGTATTAATATTACAAATTAATTATCCAAACAAGCTTGCAGTGTTATACTTAAACACAAATCCCAAACATATCGAACGTCTAATAAAGCTAGAAGGGGTCTTGCTTCGTATCTAAAAATTTAAAAGGAATGGTCTAGGATATCTGGTATTAAGAATGACTCTGGGCGTATGATTTCCTCAGATAAGGATATATTAGACATCTTCAATAAATAGTATCAGAAACTGTTTGCATCAGAGCATACAGAAAGGTGAGTTGACGTCACATGTTGTTTTGTGCAAATGAATAGAAATTCGAACCCTCATATGGATTTAAGTTCCCTAGATACTCCCCTGCATATTGAAGACATACGTAAAGTCATTAAAGATTTAAATAAGGGTAAAGTTCCTGGTTCTGATGGACAGACAATGTATTGGTTTGCACATTTTGCTTCTAGTTCAGCCCCAAAATCAGTTAAGCTGTTCAATTACTTCTATAGTATAGGAACACTTATGTGAAACACCTGTGTATAGGCGCGTTATAAATGCTATATCATATCATATCATATCATATCATAACATTCTTAAGGTCTTTTACTGAAGCCCTTTTGATACTTTTTCCAAAGCCTGGCAAAGATAATGAACTCACTAAGAATTAAAGACCAATTTAATTGATTAAATCTGATTGTAAATCTTCACCAAAATATTAGCAAAACACAATAGACTTTTTTATGTCTAAATTAATTCAATCAGATGAAGTAGGTTTTGTTATAGGGCAGGTCCAACCTTGAAATTCACAACCTGTTTCGTGCTCTTCGTAGTCGGAGACATATTTATGAGCCATGCAGCGGCTGGTAGGAGCAGCAGAAGGCGCAGGAGTGCTCCGCTCCCATGCCCAGCCTCGGAGAGATAAAGGAATCCAGTGGCTGCCTGCCTGCACAGCACAGCACACGGTGCGCCGGCCGCACATCTGTTAAAAGGAAGGCTCAATTCTTTTTTAATTACTGTTACTTTGTTTGCAACAGAATAGAATCGGTAAACCGCTGCAAACGAAGTAACGGTAATGAAATACGAATGCCACTGCTCACCGCATTTTTACAGGTATACCATTTCATGCTTACCCGAAGATGGAGGGAGTTAGCAGCGCTTGCCAACCAGCTATGCTACTTACACCACGATTCGGTTAAAGAAAATGGCTACCTTGCAGAAACATCATCTATTACAGACCCAATGAAATCACAGTGACCTCACTAGTAGACTGCAGACTAAACCAACACCAACAAATCAGGCCATGGACCTTTTCAGAACGAAATGTAACTATTACACTGCTTTTTATTTTTAATAAAAAATGCATATAAATATGTGACATAACTTAAAAGGTTTTGTAAATGTTTTTAAAATCATCAATCAAGCCAAATTACTTTTAAATAACATGAACAAATAACAGCCGGCATTTTCGAAGGAAAATAGCTGACAAATTCACCACATAGTAGAAAATCAGCTAAAGAGTGCGAAAAGCGGTGTGGTTGGAGGGAAAATGGGTGGGAATGGCGGGCAAATTCTATAGATTTCACTTAGCAATGGTCGTTAAATGGGTGGGACATACAGCCAAACTACATATATCCATCTTCATATGTTAACCTGCATTGAATGCATTACAAACCTGCATTTAAAGTCCCTATTCAAGTTCTCATGTTAACGCTCTTATTTTAATGACAATAGTTTAGGCTTTATAAGTAGCGCTTTCAGTGCCACCCAATAGCCAAAACAAATGAAGCATTTGTCCGTTAAGTTCTTCATTGAGTAACTCCACCCACTCTAGGCTCTGCCTCCATGACCCGCCAACCTGGGCCCTGTTAGAGGATTTGTCCCTTACGAGAGACGGAAGGACGACAGGACACATCTGCTTCTTTCACCATTTATTTAATTAATTGCTCTCACTTCCCTTGGTGGGCTTCTCCTCTTCCTCCTCCCGCCTCACACTTAACTTAACCCTTTGCAGTTCTCCTTCTCCCTCGTAACAACTCCCCCTCACATATCTCCTTATATTCAAATTACACTTCTTCGATGAGTCTGCATGCTCTCTTGATGAGTCATTGGGTGCGGCCCTAAGCTGGGTATCCTTCCCTACTCCCTCTGAGGTTGGAGGATGTCACTCTGCCTCTTCGATCATTCCTCAGGGTATGTTTGTCCCTTGCCCAATGTTATCCTCTGGCTTGAAATGTCTATAAAGAATGATACACTCCTTGTGATGGCCTTCTGTGCGATGGCGACCGTCATCATTGTCCCTTTTATTTCTGTCAAACCGTGTGTCCCTTCTCTTCTGCATGCATTGTTTCACTAGCACTTCTTCTCCTTCTTCGAAGTTTTTCTCCTTTGCTCCCTGGGTCTGGTCTGTCCTTTCTTTGGCTGCTTCCTTTGCCGCAGCATCCCGTTCTCTGATCTCGTCTTCTAGTGTTGCTCGGTCTTCCAGGCTCATCCGAGTCTTGATGGCCCCCTTGGGTAGACGTGTCTTGATGTGGTAGGTCCTCGGGTGGCACTCTGGTCACAGAATGTGGTGTGTTTCGGTAGTGGCGGAGCATGCAGCGGTGGGCCTATTGGATTGGTATCTCCTCGATGGCTGCCCTTTATATCGTTCCTTTGATTGATTGCATGAACCGCTGTGCTATCCCGTTGGCCTGCGGCCATCACGGTGTTATCCGCTGGCGGTTAAATCCTAGGTGTCTTGCGAATCTCTGGAATTCGTGGCTGTTACACAGCGATCCATTGTCTGTCTTTACTGTGGTGGGGATGCCCCATTCGCTGAATACTTCGTCCAGGATACCGACCAGTTGGGTGAAGGCTGTGGACTGGGATTGTTTAATGATGGGGAACCTGGAGAATTCGTCTATGATCACCAGCAGGTGGCCCCCCTCTTCGAGTGGCCCATAGAAGTCCATTGCGACCGCTTTCCACACCTCTTTGGGGATGCTTGTCGTCTGTAGGGGGAGTGGCGGATGACTCATGGCGGTGCATTGACATGGAAGGCAGCTCCTTACCATCTCTTCTACCATGTATTTAGATATTTTCTGTTAACTCGTTCGCGTTGGGGCGACAGCCTTTTGTAGTCCTTCCATTTGTTTGCAATTGTGAGCATCCTAGCCCACCTAGTCGACGGATCTGCCTGTGTTGCTATGTCTTCAATGGTGAGTGTGGGTGGTAGAGCCTGCTCCGTGAAGTAACACAGGTAATCTGCATCTCTCCCTCGTGGCGACTCCCTATGATTTGTCGGGGGCCTCGAGATGTAGTCGGCCGGCTTGTTGTCTCCTGCCGGTCGGTGACCGATGCAGTAGTCATACACTTGGAGGCGGATACCCCACCTCTCTATTCGGGGGCTAATTCTGTCCTTGGCTTCCCGAATAATGATGGAAGGGCCTGGTGGTCCGTCACGGGCATGAACATTTTTCCTACTGCAAAGTGCTGGAAATACTGGCATGCCCACCCCGCTGCTAAGCTTTTATTCACCGCCTGCGAGTATGCGCACTCTGTGGGGATAACTGCTTAATTAGGCTATGACGCATCTCGCTGGAGCGTCTGGCTTCTCCCGTTGCACTAGGATGGCCCATAGGCCTACCCGGCTGGCGTCTATGACGAGCTTGGTGTGCCAGCTTGGGTTAAAGTATGCTAGGTGTTTTGCGCTAGCCAGCTCCCTTTTGATTGCATCAACTTCCCTCTAGCAATCTCCTGACCACCTAAAAGGTTTGTCCTTTCTCAGAAGTCGCTGCAGCAGCTCGGCTGTAATGGTGTACCTTTCCAGATAGTGGGCGCAGTATCCTGCCATTCCCAGGAAAGATCTAAATTCCCCAATGTTGATAGGTTCATTGAGCTTGTTGATCGCCCGTACCTTGTCGGGGTCGGGCTTCATCCCTTCCCCGGAGAACATATGTCCATAGAACCTAAGTTTGTCTCTGCTGATGTTGCGTTTCTCATAGTTCAACATGAGTCCTGCTGTCCTCAGTATTTCACGAACTTCCAGGAGAGCTTTGCATGCTCCTCTTGCATGGTAATGTAAACCAGGATGCTGTCTGAGTAGTTGAATGCTCTCCAGACTGGGAGGAGTAGGTGCCTGATAGTTCCTTCAAAGATCTCCGCGGCGGAGGAGATACCAAAATGTAGCCTTTTGTACCAAATGAGGCCGTCATGCGATGCGAATGTCGTTATCCCTCTGCAATCGAGGTGCAGCTCGAGCTGGTGGTACCCCTGATTGATTTCAAGTTTTGAGAATTTTGTGGCACAGTTCAGACTGACAATCATGTCTTCAATTCTGGGCCCTGGGTGCCACTCCTTCTCTATGGCGGTGTTGGCTACACTCATGTCAACATAGAGGCGTAGTTTTTTTGCCCTCCTTTGGCACCACTACCAGTGGTGAGATCCACGGGGTGGCCCCTGTCGCTCCTTCAATGATGTCATTGTCCAGGACCTGCTGCAGTTCCTGCGACACGGCCGCTTGTAAATGGAAGCCCACTCTGCGCGGGTGTTGTGGGACGGGCTTGATCTGGCTGTTGATGTGGAGGATGATCACTGTTCCTTTCAGTTTGCCCAGCCTTTGAAACAGTTTGTGAAACATTCCTTTGATCTGTTCCTTGGTGAGCGGGCACCCCGCTAGGTGGCAGATTGACCCACGGCTTGGCTGGCTGCCTGTGCACATCACCATGTCTCGTTCGTTGAAGTGGATGTCGATCAGGCCAAGCGCTTCTGCGGTACGGTAGCTGAGGAGACATTTACCTTGGACAGGGCAGCGCAGCACAAGGATGATGGCGTTGATCCTTTTCCCTTTGAATAAGAATGATTTCTCAAATTGTCTGATTGACTGTGGTGGTATGCTGGCTCCCCATTGAAAGATTCTTGCTTTGGACTGCAACAACTTTTACGAGTTCCCTGTAAGTCTAAAATCTTCTTCCCCCATGATGTTGACGGTCACTCCGGTATCGATGAGGAATGTGTGCATGACTGTGTCCATCGTTAGCCTCACCTTCGGAGCATCACTGCCTTTATGTGTTCCCTGGATGAAGTTCACAAACTCGTTTGGGACTTCTGGGTCTAGGAGGAGAACTCGTCCCAGTTGGTATATTGATCCTCGGGGTGGCCATGTGTTTCTTCATAGTATTCCAGTTGAAATAATGTCTCATTCACGGAGGCTTCACTGTATTCTCCGCTGTGTACCATTGACCTTATCATCCGCCTCGATGGTTGCAGGTAGGACTTGCACTGTCTGCACTGTGGGAACAGTTGAGCTGGTCTGTATGGCATCCTCCAGCTCAGTCGTGTCGCCTGTGGCTGGCACGTCGGCGAGAACGGTCTCCCTTACCGGCACACTATCTGGAAGTGATCTTCTCTGTCACATCTGGAACACCTCTGAGTCATCGCCGGGCATGGCCCTGTGTATTGGAACAGTTAGCCAAAACGATAAAACTACCGCTAGAGCCGTGTTCCTGTTCTCGGTTGGGTTTATGCCTCTCTCTGCTGCGTTTTCGGCAGAGTCTGGTGGCCTGTGGTGTTTCTCTCCCCTTCTCTGCCTCCGGTGAATGCCACAACCGTCACTTCTCAGTCCATTTTCTTTTTTGGCGTCTCAATGGCAGAGGCCTGTATTTCCTCTCTCTCATGCATCCTCGCCATATCTACAACCTCGTTAATCGATAGGGGTTTTTTCAGGAGTTGTTTCCGGAGTACGGATGACAGACAACCTTCTATGACATGGAGTCGGATCACGTCTTCATCCGAGAAAGCAGAAAATTGGCAGTGGACGAGTTTCTGTCGGAGTCGCGTTACAAACTCCTCCACCGTTTTGTGGGAGGCCCGACAGCAATGGTTGAACACATATCGCTCATAGTACCTGTTCAAATGTATAATGAGCTTCCTGTCCAATGCGGTGACAAGTGTCTTGTACGTGTTTCGTTCTCCTGGCGGCATGGCCTTGATGATGCCGTTTATCTCTGCCCAGCCAGTTTCGT
Source organism: Ambystoma mexicanum (assembly GCF_040938575.1). NCBI lineage: Eukaryota > Metazoa > Chordata > Amphibia > Caudata > Ambystomatidae > Ambystoma > Ambystoma mexicanum. Next base: position 234,284,180 of record NC_090921.1, read on the forward strand.
GAAAATGTCTTTGAGTACTGGAGACTTTTCTTCCCCCACTGCCTTGATGAAACCGGCAAAGTCATCGACCCATATTGTCTATCTGGGCCCTCTTTCTGCTTGTGATAAGAGGCTGAATGGTGCTGGTTTCCATAGGAATGCTAAGCTGCTTGCGGTGCGCATGGGTGCGTCTTGTCCATCTGCTTGGTCCACCATGTTCTTTGCGTCTCAAGCCCGTAGGATGGGCACCTTCTGGCTGTGTTCCATTTGGGACTTAGTTGTGCCCAGGGAGCCTGGACAGAGTGGAGTAGGACCCCAGCGCAGGACCAGGCGTGGTTGTCATAGCTGGGGTGGGTGTTTACTCACAACATGCCTTGTGAGCCATACAACAGTGTATGACTAGTTTTCATTTGTTTCCTTTCCCCTTACAGGTGCCTAGTGTTGATGGGGTCTTGTCCCTCAGTTATCGGTGCTAGGACTGGCAGCCCTGCCAGTTCGTCTTTTTAAAAAAATATTAATGGCTGCTCTGGGGGCAGCGTGCTGCTACAGGTGCCAGTGTCCCTGTTGTATTGTTTTTTTTTCTTTTCTCCCCGGCCTTGCTTGTTTCTGGGGGCGGGGCTTGTCGCTGTTGCTTGGGCCTGAGGGGGCGGGGCTTGTCATTGTGTTGCTAATGCTGCCAGCTTCCCAAAGTTATGCTGCGTGATCTCCTGCATGCGTGTGAACTCGCTCACCATGAGGGTACTGCGGACGGCGCTGCTTCTCTTCTCGGTTCTCTTTCCTCCGTCGTGGGTGCCGCAGGGAGGGCTGGAGGCTGCAAGGCCAGCCCTGCGGACCAAAGGACACCGGGTGGCGGTGTGGTACGTGAAGCTCACACAGAAAGGACAGTGTAGTGCTGGTTCAAGGAGAACGAGGTTTGTGACTTGCGAGAACGAGGTTAGTGACTCGCTTTATCCTGGCCGCCAATTGTTAGAAGGATTTGTCCCTTAGGAGCGACGGAAGGATGACATGACACGTCTGCTTCTTTCACCATTTATTTCATTAATTGCTCTCACTTCCCTTGGCGGGCTCCTCCTCTTCCTCCTCCGGCCTCAGACTTAATTTAACCCTTTGAGGTCCTCCAACTCCCTCGTAACAGGACCCTATGTTCTTTTTTGACCACAGGGCCCTTTGCCTTAAATCTGCCACCAACTCAGCCTCTGTATCACAACCTCACTAACAGGTCAAAACTGTCAGCAAGATAAAGAACGATATGTGTGTAACATTAGAGCACGAGCAGGCAGCCATCCAACTCTACTTCTGTCTCCGTCTTGTGTGTGCTAATCCACCTTCATTGTGGGTGGCCATATCAACAGCAGTAGTCGTGTACATATACAGCAGGAGCAGATTTCCCATTCCCTGTCAAGGGCAAGTCTCTTGACCAGATTCCGGGAAAAGAAGGAGTGACCTTGGTATGGGTAACAGTGATCGCCCTGAGAATGTGCTCCTGTAACATTGTCTGACAATGCTAGAATGTCTCCATCGTTGATGAAAACCATGAGTGAATCATAGTTATGTTGATAATATCATGACTGTGTGAAGTGCCTAACTCAATGCCCAACTGTTCAAAATGGTCTGACCTTGCACACACTGTCATATGCACATTCAGGTGATCACAGTCAAGTAGTCGTGGCCGAGCGGTTAAGGCGATAGACTAGAAATCTATTGGGGTTTCCCCGCGCAGGTTCGAATCCTGCCGACTACGGGTCTGTTTTTTTTCTATATTGCACTTCAACCCTATGAGATATGTACAAATCCAAATATAAAAAAATCATTGTAATGCAACAATCGAAGGATCGTCTTACACTTGAATGTTTTGCTTTGGGCCTTCAATGGCTACTTTTGTTTTCTGACTGTCACAAGTTTTCATGAATCAAAACCAGCCCATCCGGACGAGTGAGTGACAGGCCAACATGCTCATATAAGGCATCAGGGCGCCTGCTTCTGTTACTGAAATAAGAGGGCCCATGATGAGAGGGAGCCACAAAGACACAGAGAAGAGACAGCTCCAGAGAAAAGACAGCCAATGCCGCGCGACCAGCACAAGAGGATGCTGAGATGTACAGGTTCTTATGCAGACACTGGAGTAAGCAGCCTCACTAAGAGGGACATGGCGAAGGCAGCGGCTCCAAAAATAACTTTCCTGAATGAACTTCTTCAATGTTTTTTAGACAGCTGTGTTCCTCTGTACTCACATTACGAAAGTGCAGAGCTTTCGGTCAATATCGTTTTTGTTTTTTCAAAAAGAATTCCGTGATATACTTCCAGCTTACTTGTACAGCAACTCTTCCTTTGGCGCTGTATCTGAAATGGACGGAGGTGAGTTGAAACACTACGTACAAAGAGTTGCGCATGTGGCGCTGTGGCTTAGATGGTTAAAGCGCCTGTCTAGTAAACAGGAGATCCTGAGTTCGAATCTCAGCAGTGCCTGCTTCTTTTAAAGCACTTTTTCGAACACGTTGAAGAAAGGGCTTTTTCCAACTAAGCATGAAGGTGCTGGACAGGGACTCATTGCTCCTTTTAGTTAAATGCTTTAATTAAGAGTTGTATTTGATCATAAAAAAGGTTCTGGGGGAGCAGTTTCTAGGAGGAAACTTTAGAAACCTCTGCCCCATATAAAATCACCTAATTTTTAATTGACTCAATTTTTAGTAGCTGAACTATCAATAACTGTAACTAAGATCCTCAGGCCGACACACACGTTTGGAAGCCAGTAACATTTTTTGTATGGTGAGCATTTTTAACAAAGAAAATGTGTTCACTATCCAGAAGCCATGGTGTGAGTCTTACAATACCACACTAAAGGCTAGTAAGAGGCTAACTGAATCACTTCTTTGTCAGATAAGGTACAATGAGAGTAAATGATTTCCCGAGGATCACACACTTTGGTTAAATGGTGATGCCAGGATTTAACTCCAGTCTTCACTTTATGCACTTTACCATATACCTTCTCAACTCAAGTTGATGGAGGTCACTTTTTAAAGGGATCCTACAACACCTCCTCTGGGTTTTACAACTGAAGTATGGTGATTGAAAGACACAGAAGAACAAGCACATGCATGCTATGATCACCTGATTGTAGCCATTATTTTACACAGCAAGGCACCTGTTTAGCTGTGTCCCATTTGTTATCCTCCATCATTCAGACTTTGTTAGGTACATCCTACTAACAATAGTCACTCCCGAATAACCTACTCACTGCTTTACCTGCAGCCATCTAGCTGAAATCACTTTTATTTCAAATCCTCTGATAAAATATAAATGGCCAACATGTATTGAACAGAGAGAGGCTCACAGTATTGTGGGATCGCTATTGAATTGCGCGCGCTATTTACCGCTCAAGAGTCCTAGATAAAAAGGTTGGCAGCAAGTTATATCCTGCCCTGAAGCTTCCCACAAAACTTGTTTCCAGTAAACAGAAAATATATCGTGGTTCAGGTGGATATCTTGCGCTCAAACCATACACTTTTGCTTTAGTAACAAAAATTATTATTTTACAAGTCCAACCTCCTTATCCATATATTCTTTCCAAGTCAATCAAAGAGTCAATTGACATAATGTATCTAAAAAATGAGTGGTTTTAATTCTTCATGCAAACACACAGCCGACACGTGTTTCGACCTCAGCTCATATATGCTTCCTATATCTTTTAGATTTTAGTTCTCAATGCCCGGCGGTTTCTTTTGAGCATTTATTTCAATCCTCCCGTAATCTTATAATTGTTATGAGCTCCAAAGTTCAAGAAATACCATTTAGTGGGCTGAATCCCAGGCTCCAATCTTGAAAAACACTCCAAAGGGCCCTTTGTATTACGGGAACTTACAATACTCACCTAATTTCTGACCCAATACAACCATTCCTACAGGATTGAAATAAATGCTCAAAAGAAATCGCCGGGCATTGAGAACTAAAATCTAAAAGATATAGGAAGCATATATGGGCCTTGAGAACGACCTGAGGTCGAAACACGTGTCGGCTGTGTGTTTACATGAAGAATTAAAACCACTCATTTTTGAGATACATTATGTCAATTGACTCTTTGATTGACTTGGAAAGAATCTATGGATAAGGATGTTGGACTTGTAAAATAATAATTTCTGTTACTAAAGCAAAAGTGTATGGTTGGAGCGCAAGAGATCCACCTGAACCACAATATAATTTCATGTATTGAACAGAGCCTGTGTCACTCAGTTTCTCTGTTTCTTTCTATTTGCTGGAAAGGCAAATCAAAATAAATAAGTACATAAGTGAATAAAAACAGGAATAGAGCTTCACCAGCCTTAGCTCAGAACTTTGTCTTTGAACTCTGGCTGGGAACAGCTCACCCTGCTCCCACAAAGCACATGTGCCAGCAGGCCACTGTTCACTTTGCCTGCCACAAGAAAGGATCCTGAGAGAAAAAGGTGCTTGCGTGCTCTTAAACATTGTACATGTCATGAGAATTGGTATAGCAGAATAAAGTCTGATAGCACACAGACCATTTTCATTTAATTAATTACAATTACACATAGGCCCATCCCAATGTATACAGCTTTTTAATCGAGTGTCAGGTGAAGAGTTATAAAATGTACAAGGAATTCTTACGTTTTATTTCAGCACTTGGTTTAGTAGACTCCTGGCGTCTGCTGATCTTGAGTATATGCTACATTCTACACTACATGAAACCCATTCTTGTATTGATTTTCTATGCATGTCCACGTCTCAGTCTAGTATGATAGTTGAATCTTCGATTGATAGTGCTGTTATATCGAACCATGCTCCAGTAATTACCATTTTTGATACTGACAACACAGAAAACGGCTCTACTAGATGGAGATTTAAAAACATTTGAGTAAATTACAGAAAATTTGAGGATTCTTTCGATACCTTTCATCAGCAATTATTTGAAATTATTAAGGACTCTGAGACTCTGACTCTTCTCCTGTCAACAACTGGGATGCATATGAAGCAGCATTGAGAGAACATATTTTTCTCCTATTTAGCCAAAAAGAAAAAAAGAAAGAGTTATATACTGTATTTAGTAAACTAAATAAGCTTGAATAAAATACAGTGAAAAGCCTGATGATAGTATTTTTTTAAATATTTTATCCTTACGTATTAATATTACAAATTAATTATCCAAACAAGCTTGCAGTGTTATACTTAAACACAAATCCCAAACATATCGAACGTCTAATAAAGCTAGAAGGGGTCTTGCTTCGTATCTAAAAATTTAAAAGGAATGGTCTAGGATATCTGGTATTAAGAATGACTCTGGGCGTATGATTTCCTCAGATAAGGATATATTAGACATCTTCAATAAATAGTATCAGAAACTGTTTGCATCAGAGCATACAGAAAGGTGAGTTGACGTCACATGTTGTTTTGTGCAAATGAATAGAAATTCGAACCCTCATATGGATTTAAGTTCCCTAGATACTCCCCTGCATATTGAAGACATACGTAAAGTCATTAAAGATTTAAATAAGGGTAAAGTTCCTGGTTCTGATGGACAGACAATGTATTGGTTTGCACATTTTGCTTCTAGTTCAGCCCCAAAATCAGTTAAGCTGTTCAATTACTTCTATAGTATAGGAACACTTATGTGAAACACCTGTGTATAGGCGCGTTATAAATGCTATATCATATCATATCATATCATAACATTCTTAAGGTCTTTTACTGAAGCCCTTTTGATACTTTTTCCAAAGCCTGGCAAAGATAATGAACTCACTAAGAATTAAAGACCAATTTAATTGATTAAATCTAATTGTAAATCTTCACCAAAATATTAGCAAAACACAATAGACTTTTTTATGTCTAAATTAATTCAATCAGATGAAGTAGGTTTTGTTATAGGGCAGGTCCAACCTTGAAATTCACAACCTGTTTCGTGCTCTTCGTAGTCGGAGACATATTTATGAGCCATGCAGCGGCTGGTAGGAGCAGCAGAAGGCGCAGGAGTGCTCCGCTCCCATGCCCAGCCTCGGAGAGATAAAGGAATCCAGTGGCTGCCTGCCTGCACAGCACAGCACACGGTACGCAGGCCGCACATCTGTTAAAAGGAAGGCTCAATTCTTTTTTAATTACTGTTACTTTGTTTGCAACAGAATAGAATCGGTAAACCGCTGCAAACGAAGTAACGGTAATGAAATACGAATGCCACTGCTCACAGCATTTTTACAGGTATACCATTTCATGCTTACCCGAAGATGGAGGGAGTTAGCAGCGCTTGCCAACCAGCTATGCTACTTACACCACGATTCGGTTAAAGAAAATGGCTACCTTGCAGAAAAATCATCTATTACAGACCCAATGAAATCACAGTGACTTCACTAGTAGACTGCAGACTAAACCAACACCAACAAATCAGGCCATGGACCTTTTCAGAACGAAATGTAACTATTACACTGCTTTTTATTTTTAATAAAAAATGCATATAAATATGTGACATAACTTAAAAGGTTTTGTAAATGTTTTTAAAATCATCAATCAAGCCAAATTACTTTTAAATAACATGAACAAATAACAGCCGGCATTTTCGAAGGAAAATAGCTGACAAATTCACCACATAGTAGAAAATCAGCTAAAGAGTGCGAAAAGCGGTGTGGTTGGAGGGAAAATGGGTGGGAATGGCGGGCAAATTCTATAGATTTCACTTAGCAATGGTCGTTAAATGGGTGGGACATACAGCCAAACTACATATATCCATCTTCATATGTTAACCTGCATTGAATGCATTACAAACCTGCATTTAAAGTCCCTATTCAAGTTCTCATGTTAACGCTCTTATTTTAATGACAATAGTTTAGGCTTTATAAGTAGCGCTTTCAGTGCCACCCAATAGCCAAAACAAATGAAGCATTTGTCCGTTAAGTTCTTCATTGAGTAACTCCACCCACTCTAGGCTCTGCCTCCATGACCCGCCAACCTGGGCCCTGTTAGAGGATTTGTCCCTTACGAGAGACGGAAGGACGACAGGACACATCTGCTTCTTTCACCATTTATTTAATTAATTGCTCTCACTTCCCTTGGTGGGCTTCTCCTCTTCCTCCTCCCGCCTCACACTTAACTTAACCCTTTGCAGTTCTCCTTCTCCCTCGTAACAACTCCCCCTCACATATCTCCTTATATTCAAATTACACTTCTTCGATGAGTCTGCATGCTCTCTTGATGAGTCATTGGGTGCGGCCCTAAGCTGGGTATCCTTCCCTACTCCCTCTGAGGTTGGAGGATGTCACTCTGCCTCTTCGATCATTCCTCAGGGTATGTTTGTCCCTTGCCCAATGTTATCCTCTGGCTTGAAATGTCTATAAAGAATGATACACTCCTTGTGATGGCCTTCTGTGCGATGGCGACCGTCATCATTGTCCCTTTTATTTCTGTCAAACCGTGTGTCCCTTCTCTTCTGCATGCATTGTTTCACTAGCACTTCTTCTCCTTCTTCGAAGTTTTTCTCCTTTGCTCCCTGGGTCTGGTCTGTCCTTTCTTTGGCTGCTTCCTTTGCCGCAGCATCCCGTTCTCTGATCTCGTCTTCTAGTGTTGCTCGGTCTTCCAGGCTCATCCGAGTCTTGATGGCCCCCTTGGGTAGACGTGTCTTGATGTGGTAGGTCCTCGGGTGGCACTCTGGTCACAGAATGTGGTGTGTTTCGGTAGTGGCGGAGCATGCAGCGGTGGGCCTATTGGATTGGTATCTCCTCGATGGCTGCCCTTTATATCGTTCCTTTGATTGATTGCATGAACCGCTGTGCTATCCCGTTGGCCTGCGGCCATCACGGTGTTATCCGCTGGCGGTTAAATCCTAGGTGTCTTGCGAATCTCTGGAATTCGTGGCTGTTACACAGCGATCCATTGTCTGTCTTTACTGTGGTGGGGATGCCCCATTCGCTGAATACTTCGTCCAGGATACCGACCAGTTGGGTGAAGGCTGTGGACTGGGATTGCTTAATGATGGGGAACCTGGAGAATTCGTCTATGATCACCAGCAGGTGGCCCCCCTCTTCGAGTGGCCCATAGAAGTCCATTGCGACCGCTTTCCACACCTCTTTGGGGATGCTTGTCGTCTGTAGGGGGAGTGGCGGATGACTCATGGCGGTGCATTGACATGGAAGGCAGCTCCTTACCATCTCTTCTACCATGTATTTAGATCTTTTCTGTTAACTCGTTCGCGTTGGGGCGACAGCCTTTTGTAGTCCTTCCATTTGTTTGCAATTGTGAGCATCCTAGCCCACCTAGTCGACGGATCTGCCTGTGTTGCTATGTCTTCAATGGTGAGTGTGGGTGGTAGAGCCTGCTCCGTGAAGTAACACAGGTAATCTGCATCTCTCCCTCGTGGCGACTCCCTATGATTTGTCGGGGGCCTTGAGATGTAGTCGGCCGGCTTGTTGTCTCCTGCCGGTCGGTGACCGATGCAGTAGTCATACACTTGGAGGCGGATACCCCACCTCTCTATTCGGGGGCTAATTCTGTCCTTGGCTTCCCGAATAATGATGGAAGGGCCTGGTGGTCCGTCACGGGCATGAACATTTTTCCTACTGCAAAGTGCTGGAAATACTGGCATGCCCACCCCGCTGCTAAGCTTTTATTCACCGCCTGCGAGTATGCGCACTCTGTGGGGATAACTGCTTAATTAGGCTACGACGCATCTCGCTGGAGCGTCTGGCTTCTCCCGTTGCACTAGGATGGCCCATAGGCCTACCCGGCTGGCGTCTATGACGAGCTTGGTGTGCCAGCTTGGGTTAAAGTATGCTAGGTGTTTTGCGCTAGCCAGCTCCCTTTTGATTGCATCAACTTCCCTCTAGCAATCTCCTGACCACCTAAAAGGTTTGTCCTTTCTCAGAAGTCGCTGCAGCAGCTCGGCTGTAATGGTGTACCTTTCCAGATAGTGGGCGCAGTATCCTGCCATTCCCAGGAAAGATCTAAATTCCCCAATGTTGATAGGTTCATTGAGCTTGTTGATCGCCCGTACCTTGTCGGGCTTCATCCCTTCCCCGGAGAACATATGTCCATAGAACCTAAGTTTGTCTCTGCTGATGTTGCGTTTCTCATAGTTCAACATGAGTCCTGCTGTCCTCAGTATTTCACGAACTTCCAGGAGAGCTTTGCATGCTCCTCTTGCATGGTAATGTAAACCAGGATGTTGTCTGAGTAGTTGAATGCTCTCCAGACTGGGAGGAGTAGGTGCCTGATAGTTCCTTCAAAGATCTCCGCGGCGGAGGAGATACCAAAATGTAGCCTTTTGTACCAAACGAGGCCGTCATGCGATGCGAATGTCGTTATCCCTCTGCAATCGAGGTGCAGCTCGAGCTGGTGGTACCCCTGATTGATTTCAAGTTTTGAGAATTTTGTGGCACAGTTCAGACTGACAATCATGTCTTCAATTCTGGGCCCTGGGTGCCACTCCTTCTCTATGGCGGTGTTGGCTACACTCATGTCAACATAGAGGCGTAGTTTTTTTGCCCTCCTTTGGCACCACTACCAGTGGTGAGATCCACGGGGTGGCCCCTGTCGCTCCTTCAATGATGTCATTGTCCAGGACCTGCTGCAGTTCCTGCGACACGGCCGCTTGTAAATGGAAGCCCACTCTGCGCGGGTGTTGTGGGACGGGCTTGATCTGGCTGTTGATGTGGAGGATGATCACTGTTCCTTTCAGTTTGCCCAGCCTTTGAAACAGTTTGTGAAACATTCCTTTGATCTGTTCCTTGGTGAGCGGGCACCCCGCTAGGTGGCAGATTGACCCACGGCTTGGCTGGCTGCCTGTGCACATCACCATGTCTCGTTCGTTGAAGTGGATGTCGATCAGGCCAAGCGCTTCTGCGGTACGGTAGCTGAGGAGACATTTACCTTGGACAGGGCAGCGCAGCACAAGGATGATGGCGTTGATCCTTTTCCCTTTGAATAAGAATGATTTCTCAAATTGTCTGATTGACTGTGGTGGTATGCTGGCTCCCCATTGAAAGATTCTTGCTTTGGACTGCAACAACTTTTACGAGTTCCCTGTAAGTCTAAAATCTTCTTCCCCCATGATGTTGACGGTCACTCCGGTATCGATGAGGAATGTGTGCATTACTGTGTCCATCGTTAGCCTCACCTTCGGAGCATCACTGCCTTTATGTGTTCCCTGGATGAAGTTCACAAACTCGTTTGGGACTTCTGGGTCTAGGAGGAGAACTCGTCCCAGTTGGTATATTGATCCTCGGGGTGGCCATGTGTTTCTTCATAGTATTCTAGTTGAAATAATGTCTCATTCACGGAGGCTTCACTGTATTCTCCGCTGTGTACCATTGACCTTATCATCCGCCTCGATGGTTGCAGGTAGGACTTGCACTGTCTGCACTGTGGGAACAGTTGAGCTGGTCTGTATGGCATCCTCCAGCTCAGTCGTGTCGCCTGTGGCTGGCACGTCGGCGAGAACGGTCTCCCTTACCGGCACACTATCTGGAAGTGATCTTCTCTGTCACATCTGGAACACCTCTGAGTCATCGCCGGGCATGGCCCTGTGTATTGGAACAGTTAGCCAAAACGATAACACTACCGCTAGAGCCGTGTTCCTGTTCTCGGTTGGGTTTATGCCTCTCTCTGCTGCGTTTTCGGCAGAGTCTGGTGGCCTGTGGTGTTTCTCTCCCCTTCTCTGCCTCCGGTGAATGCCACAACCGTCACTTCTCAGTCCATTTTCTTTTTTGGCGTCTCAATGGCAGAGGCCTGTATTTCCTCTCTCTCATGCATCCTCGCCATATCTACCACCTCGTTAATCGATAGGGGTTTTTTCAGGAGTTGTTTCCGGAGTACGGATGACAGACAACCTTCTATGACATGGAGTCGGATCACGTCTTCATCCGAGAAAGCAGAAAATTGGCAGTGGACGAGTTTCTGTCGGAGTCGCGTTACAAACTCCTCCACCGTTTTGTGGGAGGCCCGACAGCAATGGTTGAACACATATCGCTCATAGTACCTGTTCAAATGTATAATGAGCTTCCTGTCCAATGCGGTGACAAGTGTCTTGTACGTGTTTCTGTCTCCTGGCGGCATGGCCTTGATGATGCCGTTTATCTCTGCCCAGCCAGTTTCGTGAAAATGTCTTTGAGTACTGGAGACTTTTCTTCCCCCACTGCCTTGATGAAACCGGCAAAGTCATCGACCCATATTGTCTATCTGGGCCCTCTTTCTGCTTGTGATAAGAGGCTGAATGGTGCTGGTTTCCATAGGAATGCTAAGCTGCTTGCGGTGCGCATGGGTGCGTCTTGTCCATCTGCTTGGTCCACCATGTTCTTTGCGTCTCAAGCCCGTAGGATGGGCACCTTCTGGCTGTGTTCCATTTGGGACTTAGTTGTGCCCAGGGAGCCTGGACAGAGTGGAGTAGGACCCCAGCGCAGGACCAGGCGTGGTTGTCATAGCTGGGGTGGGTGTTTACTCACAACATGCCTTGTGAGCCATACAACAGTGTATGACTAGTTTTCATTTGTTTCCTTTCCCCTTACAGGTGCCTAGTGTTGATGGGGTCTTGTCCCTCAGTTATCGGTGCTAGGACTGGCAGCCCTGCCAGTTCGTCTTTTTAAAAAAATATTAATGGCTGCTCTGGGGGCAGCGTGCTGCTACAGGTGCCAGTGTCCCTGTTGTATTGTTTTTTTTTCTTTTCTCCCCGGCCTTGCTTGTTTCTGGGGGCGGGGCTTGTCGCTGTTGCTTGGGCCTGAGGGGGCGGGGCTTGTCATTGTGTTGCTAATGCTGCCAGCTTCCCAAAGTTATGCTGCGTGATCTCCTGCATGCGTGTGAACTCGCTCACCATGAGGGTACTGCGGACGGCGCTGCTTCTCTTCTCGGTTCTCTTTCCTCCGTCGTGGGTGCCGCAGGGAGGGCTGGAGGCTGCAAGGCCAGCCCTGCGGACCAAAGGACACCGGGTGGCGGTGTGGTACGTGAAGCTCACACAGAAAGGACAGTGTAGTGCTGGTTCAAGGAGAACGAGGTTTGTGACTTGCGAGAACGAGGTTAGTGACTCGCTTTATCCTGGCCGCCAATTGTTAGAAGGATTTGTCCCTTAGGAGCGACGGAAGGATGACATGACACGTCTGCTTCTTTCACCATTTATTTCATTAATTGCTCTCACTTCCCTTGGCGGGCTCCTCCTCTTCCTCCTCCGGCCTCAGACTTAATTTAACCCTTTGAGGTCCTCCAACTCCCTCGTAACAGGACCCTATGTTCTTTTTTGACCACAGGGCCCTTTGCCTTAAATCTGCCACCAACTCAGCCTCTGTATCACAACCTCACTAACAGGTCAAAACTGTCAGCAAGATAAAGAACGATATGTGTGTAACATTAGAGCACGAGCAGGCAGCCATCCAACTCTACTTCTGTCTCCGTCTTGTGTGTGCTAATCCACCTTCATTGTGGGTGGCCATATCAACAGCATTAGTCGTGTACATATACAGCAGGAGCAGATTTCCCATTCCCTGTCAAGGGCAAGTCTCTTGACCAGATTCCGGGAAAAGAAGGAGTGACCTTGGTATGGGTAACAGTGATAGCCCTGAGAATGTGCTCCTGTAACATTGTCTGACAATGCTAGAATGTCTCCATCGTTGATGAAAACCATGAGTGAATCATAGTTATGTTGATAATATCATGACTGTGTGAAGTGCCTAACTCAATGCCCAACTGTTCAAAATGGTCTGACCTTGCCACACTGTCATATGGACATTCAGGAGATCACGGACAGGTAGTCGTGGCCGAGCGGTTAAGGCGATAGACTAGAAATCTATTGGGGTTTCCCCGCGCAGGTTCGAATCCTGCCGACTACGGGTCTGTTTTTTTTCTATATTGCACTTCAACCCTATGAGATATGTACAAATCCAAATATAAAAAAATCATTGTAATGCAACAATCGAAGGATCGTCTTACACTTGAATGTTTTGCTTTGGGCCTTCAATGGCTACTTTTGTTTTCTGACTGTCACAAGTTTTCATGAATCAAAACCAGCCCATCCGGACGAGTGAGTGACAGGCCAACATGCTCATATAAGGCATCAGGGCGCCTGCTTCTGTTACTGAAATAAGAGGGCCCATGATGAGAGGGAGCCACAAAGACACAGAGAAGAGACAGCTCCAGAGAAAAGACAGCCAATGCCGCGCGACCAGCACAAGAGGATGCTGAGATGTACAGGTTCTTATGCAGACACTGGAGTAAGCAGCCTCACTAAGAGGGACATGGCGAAGGCAGCGGCTCCAAAAATAACTTTCCTGAATGAACTTCTTCAATGTTTTTTAGACAGCTGTGTTCCTCTGTACTCACATTACGAAAGTGCAGAGCTTTCGGTCAATATCGTTTTTGTTTTTTCAAAAAGAATTCCGTGATATACTTCCAGCTTACTTGTACAGCAACTCTTCCTTTGGCGCTGTATCTGAAATGGACGGAGGTGAGTTGAAACACTACGTACAAAGAGTTGCGCATGTGGCGCTGTGGCTTAGATGGTTAAAGCGCCTGTCTAGTAAACAGGAGATCCTGAGTTCGAATCTCAGCAGTGCCTGCTTCTTTTAAAGCACTTTTTCGAACACGTTGAAGAAAGGGCTTTTTCCAACTAAGCATGAAGGTGCTGGACAGGGACTCATTGCTCCTTTTAGTTAAATGCTTTAATTAAGAGTTGTATTTGATCATAAAAAAGGTTCTGGGGGAGCAGTTTCTAGGAGGAAACTTTAGAAACCTCTGCCCCATATAAAATCACCTAATTTTTAATTGACTCAATTTTTAGTAGCTGAACTATCAATAACTGTAACTAAGATCCTCAGGCCGACACACACGTTTGGAAGCCAGTAACATTTTTTGTATGGTGAGCATTTTTAACAAAGAAAATGTGTTCACTATCCAGAAGCCATGGTGTGAGTCTTACAATACCACACTAAAGGCTAGTAAGAGGCTAACTGAATCACTTCTTTGTCAGATAAGGTACAATGAGAGTAAATGATTTCCCGAGGATCACACACTTTGGTTAAATGGTGATGCCAGGATTTAACTCCAGTCTTCACTTTATGCACTTTACCATATACCTTCTCAACTCAAGTTGATGGAGGTCACTTTTTAAAGGGATCCTACAACACCTCCTCTGGGTTTTACAACTGAAGTATGGTGATTGAAAGACACAGAAGAACAAGCACATGCATGCTATGATCACCTGATTGTAGCCATTATTTTACACAGCAAGGCACCTGTTTAGCTGTGTCCCATTTGTTATCCTCCATCATTCAGACTTTGTTAGGTACATCCTACTAACAATAGTCACTCCCGAATAACCTACTCACTGCTTTACCTGCAGCCATCTAGCTGAAATCACTTTTATTTCAAATCCTCTGATAAAATATAAATGGCCAACATGTATTGAACAGAGAGAGGCTCACAGTATTGTGGGATCGCTATTGAATTGCGCGCGCTATTTACCGCTCAAGAGTCCTAGATAAAAAGGTTGGCAGCAAGTTATATCCTGCCCTGAAGCTTCCCACAAAACTTGTTTCCAGTAAACAGAAAATATATCGTGGTTCAGGTGGATATCTTGCGCTCAAACCATACACTTTTGCTTTAGTAACAAAAATTATTATTTTACAAGTCCAACCTCCTTATCCATATATTCTTTCCAAGTCAATCAAAGAGTCAATTGACATAATGTATCTAAAAAATGAGTGGTTTTAATTCTTCATGCAAACACACAGCCGACACGTGTTTCGACCTCAGCTCATATATGCTTCCTATATCTTTTAGATTTTAGTTCTCAATGCCCGGCGGTTTCTTTTGAGCATTTATTTCAATCCTCCCGTAATCTTATAATTGTTATGAGCTCCAAAGTTCAAGAAATACCATTTAGTGGGCTGAATCCCAGGCTCCAATCTTGAAAAACACTCCAAAGGGCCCTTTGTATTACGGGAACTTACAATACTCACCTAATTTCTGACCCAATACAACCATTCCTACAGGATTGAAATAAATGCTCAAAAGAAATCGCCGGGCATTGAGAACTAAAATCTAAAAGATATAGGAAGCATATATGGGCCTTGAGAACGACCTGAGGTCGAAACACGGGTCGGCTGTGTGTTTACATGAAGAATTAAAACCACTCATTTTTGAGATACATTATGTCAATTGACTCTTTGATTGACTTGGAAAGAATCTATGGATAAGGATGTTGGACTTGTAAAATAATAATTTCTGTTACTAAAGCAAAAGTGTATGGTTGGAGCGCAAGAGATCCACCTGAACCACAATATAATTTCATGTATTGAACAGAGCCTGTGTCACTCAGTTTCTCTGTTTCTTTCTATTTGCTGGAAAGGCAAATCAAAATAAATAAGTACATAAGTGAATAAAAACAGGAATAGAGCTTCACCAGCCTTAGCTCAGAACTTTGTCTTTGAACTCTGGCTGGGAACAGCTCACCCTGCTCCCACAAAGCACATGTGCCAGCAGGCCACTGTTCACTTTGCCTGCCACAAGAAAGGATCCTGAGAGAAAAAGGTGCTTGCGTGCTCTTAAACATTGTACATGTCATGAGAATTGGTATAGCAGAATAAAGTCTGATAGCACACAGACCATTTTCATTTAATTAATTACAATTACACATAGGCCCATCCCAATGTATACAGCTTTTTAATCGAGTGTCAGGTGAAGAGTTATAAAATGTACAAGGAATTCTTACGTTTTATTTCAGCACTTGGTTTAGTAGACTCCTGGCGTCTGCTGATCTTGAGTATATGCTACATTCTACACTACATGAAACCCATTCTTGTATTGATTTTCTATGCATGTCCACGTCTCAGTCTAGTATGATAGTTGAATCTTCGATTGATAGTGCTGTTATATCGAACCATGCTCCAGTAATTACCATTTTTGATACTGACAACACAGAAAACGGCTCTACTAGATGGAGATTTAAAAACATTTGAGTAAATTACAGATAATTTGAGGATTCTTTCGATACCTTTCATCAGCAATTATTTGAAATTATTAAGGACTCTGAGACTCTGACTCTTCTCCTGTCAACAACTGGGATGCATATGAAGCAGCATTGAGAGAACATATTTTTCTCCTATTTAGCCAAAAAGAAAAAAAGAAAGAGTTATATACTGTATTTAGTAAACTAAATAAGCTTGAATAAAATACAGTGAAAAGCCTGATGATAGTATTTTTTTAAATATTTTATCCTTACGTATTAATATTACAAATTAATTATCCAAACAAGCTTGCAGTGTTATACTTAAACACAAATCCCAAACATATCGAACGTCTAATAAAGCTAGAAGGGGTCTTGCTTCGTATCTAAAAATTTAAAAGGAATGGTCTAGGATATCTGGTATTAAGAATGACTCTGGGCGTATGATTTCCTCAGATAAGGATATATTAGACATCTTCAATAAATAGTATCAGAAACTGTTTGCATCAGAGCATACAGAAAGGTGAGTTGACGTCACATGTTGTTTTGTGCAAATGAATAGAAATTCGAACCCTCATATGGATTTAAGTTCCCTAGATACTCCCCTGCATATTGAAGACATACGTAAAGTCATTAAAGATTTAAATAAGGGTAAAGTTCCTGGTTCTGATGGACAGACAATGTATTGGTTTGCACATTTTGCTTCTAGTTCAGCCCCAAAATCAGTTAAGCTGTTCAATTACTTCTATAGTATAGGAACACTTATGTGAAACACCTGTGTATAGGCGCGTTATAAATGCTATATCATATCATATCATATCATAACATTCTTAAGGTCTTTTACTGAAGCCCTTTTGATACTTTTTCCAAAGCCTGGCAAAGATAATGAACTCACTAAGAATTAAAGACCAATTTAATTGATTAAATCTGATTGTAAATCTTCACCAAAATATTAGCAAAACACAATAGACTTTTTTATGTCTAAATTAATTCAATCAGATGAAGTAGGTTTTGTTATAGGGCAGGTCCAACCTTGAAATTCACAACCTGTTTCGTGCTCTTCGTAGTCGGAGACATATTTATGAGCCATGCAGCGGCTGGTAGGAGCAGCAGAAGGCGCAGGAGTGCTCCGCTCCCATGCCCAGCCTCGGAGAGATAAAGGAATCCAGTGGCTGCCTGCCTGCACAGCACAGCACACGGTACGCAGGCCGCACATCTGTTAAAAGGAAGGCTCAATTCTTTTTTAATTACTGTTACTTTGTTTGCAACAGAATAGAATCGGTAAACCGCTGCAAACGAAGTAACGGTAATGAAATACGAATGCCACTGCTCACCGCATTTTTACAGGTATACCATTTCATGCTTACCCGAAGATGGAGGGAGTTAGCAGCGCTTGCCAACCAGCTATGCTACTTACACCACGATTCGGTTAAAGAAAATGGCTACCTTGCAGAAAAACCATCTATTACAGACCCAATGAAATCACAGTGACTTCACTAGTAGACTGCAGACTAAACCAACACCAACAAATCAGGCCATGGACCTTTTCAGAACGAAATGTAACTATTACACTGCTTTTTATTTTTAATAAAAAATGCATATAAATATGTGACATAACTTAAAAGGTTTTGTAAATGTTTTTAAAATCATCAATCAAGCCAAATTACTTTTAAATAACATGAACAAATAACAGCCGGCATTTTCGAAGGAAAATAGCTGACAAATTCACCACATAGTAGAAAATCAGCTAAAGAGTGCGAAAAGCGGTGTGGTTGGAGGGAAAATGGGTGGGAATGGCGGGCAAATTCTATAGATTTCACTTAGCAATGGTCGTTAAATGGGTGGGACATACAGCCAAACTACATATATCCATCTTCATATGTTAACCTGCATTGAATGCATTACACACCTGCATTTAAAGTCCCTATTCAAGTTCTCATGTTAACGCTCTTATTTTAATGACAATAGTTTAGGCTTTATAAGTAGCGCTTTCAGTGCCACCCAATAGCCAAAACAAATGAAGCATTTGTCCGTTAAGTTCTTCATTGAGTAACTCCACCCACTCTAGGCTCTGCCTCCATGACCCGCCAACCTGGGCCCTGTTAGAGGATTTGTCCCTTACGAGAGACGGAAGGACGACAGGACACATCTGCTTCTTTCACCATTTATTTAATTAATTGCTCTCACTTCCCTTGGTGGGCTTCTCCTCTTCCTCCTCCCGCCTCACACTTAACTTAACCCTTTGCAGTTCTCCTTCTCCCTCGTAACAACTCCCCCTCACATATCTCCTTATATTCAAATTACACTTCTTCGATGAGTCTGCATGCTCTCTTGATGAGTCATTGGGTGCGGCCCTAAGCTGGGTATCCTTCCCTACTCCCTCTGAGGTTGGAGGATGTCACTCTGCCTCTTCGATCATTCCTCAGGGTATGTTTGTCCCTTGCCCAATGTTATCCTCTGGCTTGAAATGTCTATAAAGAATGATACACTCCTTGTGATGGCCTTCTGTGCGATGGCGACCGTCATCATTGTCCCTTTTATTTCTGTCAAACCGTGTGTCCCTTCTCTTCTGCATGCATTGTTTCACTAGCACTTCTTCTCCTTCTTCGAAGTTTTTCTCCTTTGCTCCCTGGGTCTGGTCTGTCCTTTCTTTGGCTGCTTCCTTTGCCGCAGCATCCCGTTCTCTGATCTCGTCTTCTAGTGTTGCTCGGTCTTCCAGGCTCATCCGAGTCTTGATGGCCCCCTTGGGTAGACGTGTCTTGATGTGGTAGGTCCTCGGGTGGCACTCTGGTCACAGAATGTGGTGTGTTTCGGTAGTGGCGGAGCATGCAGCGGTGGGCCTATTGGATTGGTATCTCCTCGATGGCTGCCCTTTATATCGTTCCTTTGATTGATTGCATGAACCGCTGTGCTATCCCATTGGCCTGCGGCCATCACGGTGTTATCCGCTGGCGGTTAAATCCTAGGTGTCTTGCGAATCTCTGGAATTCGTGGCTGTTACACAGCGATCCATTGTCTGTCTTTACTGTGGTGGGGATGCCCCATTCGCTGAATACTTCGTCCAGGATACCGACCAGTTGGGTGAAGGCTGTGGACTGGGATTGCTTAATGATGGGGAACCTGGAGAATTCGTCTATGATCACCAGCAGGTGGCCCCCCTCTTCGAGTGGCCCATAGAAGTCCATTGCGACCGCTTTCCACACCTCTTTGGGGATGCTTGTCGTCTGTAGGGGGAGTGGCGGATGACTCATGGCGGTGCATTGACATGGAAGGCAGCTCCTTACCATCTCTTCTACCATGTATTTAGATCTTTTCTGTTAACTCGTTCGCGTTGGGGCGACAGCCTTTTGTAGTCCTTCCATTTGTTTGCAATTGTGAGCATCCTAGCCCACCTAGTCGACGGATCTGCCTGTGTTGCTATGTCTTCAATGGTGAGTGTGGGTGGTAGAGCCTGCTCCGTGAAGTAACACAGGTAATCTGCATCTCTCCCTCGTGGCGACTCCCTATGATTTGTCGGGGGCCTCGAGATGTAGTCGGCCGGCTTGTTGTCTCCTGCCGGTCGGTGACCGATGCAGTAGTCATACACTTGGAGGCGGATACCCCACCTCTCTATTCGGGGGCTAATTCTGTCCTTGGCTTCCCGAATAATGATGGAAGGGCCTGGTGGTCCGTCACGGGCATGAACATTTTTCCTACTGCAAAGTGCTGGAAATACTGGCATGCCCACCCCGCTGCTAAGCTTTTATTCACCGCCTGCGAGTATGCGCACTCTGTGGGGATAACTGCTTAATTAGGCTACGACGCATCTCGCTGGAGCGTCTGGCTTCTCCCGTTGCACTAGGATGGCCCATAGGCCTACCCGGCTGGCGTCTATGACGAGCTTGGTGTGCCAGCTTGGGTTAAAGTATGCTAGGTGTTTTGCGCTAGCCAGCTCCCTTTTGATTGCATCAACTTCCCTCTAGCAATCTCCTGACCACCTAAAAGGTTTGTCCTTTCTCAGAAGTCGCTGCAGCAGCTCGGCTGTAATGGTGTACCTTTCCAGATAGTGGGCGCAGTATCCTGCCATTCCCAGGAAAGATCTAAATTCCCCAATGTTGATAGGTTCATTGAGCTTGTTGATCGCCCGTACCTTGTCGGGCTTCATCCCTTCCCCGGAGAACATATGTCCATAGAACCTAAGTTTGTCTCTGCTGATGTTGCGTTTCTCATAGTTCAACATGAGTCCTGCTGTCCTCAGTATTTCACGAACTTCCAGGAGAGCTTTGCATGCTCCTCTTGCATGGTAATGTAAACCAGGATGTTGTCTGAGTAGTTGAATGCTCTCCAGACTGGGAGGAGTAGGTGCCTGATAGTTCCTTCAAAGATCTCCGCGGCGGAGGAGATACCAAAATGTAGCCTTTTGTACCAAACGAGGCCGTCATGCGATGCGAATGTCGTTATCCCTCTGCAATCGAGGTGCAGCTCGAGCTGGTGGTACCCCTGATTGATTTCAAGTTTTGAGAATTTTGTGGCACAGTTCAGACTGACAATCATGTCTTCAATTCTGGGCCCTGGGTGCCACTCCTTCTCTATGGCGGTGTTGGCTACACTCATGTCAACATAGAGGCGTAGTTTTTTTGCCCTCCTTTGGCACCACTACCAGTGGTGAGATCCACGGGGTGGCCCCTGTCGCTCCTTCAATGATGTCATTGTCCAGGACCTGCTGCAGTTCCTGCGACACGGCCGCTTGTAAATGGAAGCCCACTCTGCGCGGGTGTTGTGGGACGGGCTTGATCTGGCTGTTGATGTGGAGGATGATCACTGTTCCTTTCAGTTTGCCCAGCCTTTGAAACAGTTTGTGAAACATTCCTTTGATCTGTTCCTTGGTGAGCGGGAACCCCGCTAGGTGGCAGATTGACCCACGGCTTGGCTGGCTGCCTGTGCACATCACCATGTCTCGTTCGTTGAAGTGGATGTCGATCAGGCCAAGCGCTTCTGCGGTACGGTAGCTGAGGAGACATTTACCTTGGACAGGGCAGCGCAGCACAAGGATGATGGCGTTGATCCTTTTCCCTTTGAATAAGAATGATTTCTCAAATTGTCTGATTGACTGTGGTGGTATGCTGGCTCCCCATTGAAAGATTCTTGCTTTGGACTGCAACAACTTTTACGAGTTCCCTGTAAGTCTAAAATCTTCTTCCCCCATGATGTTGACGGTCACTCCGGTATCGATGAGGAATGTGTGCATGACTGTGTCCATCGTTAGCCTCACCTTCGGAGCATCACTGCCTTTATGAGTTCCCTGGATGAAGTTCACAAACTCGTTTGGGACTTCTGGGTCTAGGAGGAGAACTCGTCCCAGTTGGTATATTGATCCTCGGGGTGGCCATGTGTTTCTTCATAGTATTCCAGTTGAAATAATGTCTCATTCACGGAGGCTTCACTGTATTCTCCGCTGTGTACCATTGACCTTATCATCCGCCTCGATGGTTGCAGGTAGGACTTGCACTGTCTGCACTGTGGGAACAGTTGAGCTGGTCTGTATGGCATCCTCCAGCTCAGTCGTGTCGCCTGTGGCTGGCACGTCGGCGAGAACGGTCTCCCTTACCGGCACACTATCTGGAAGTGATCTTCTCTGTCACATCTGGAACACCTCTGAGTCATCGCCGGGCATGGCCCTGTGTATTGGAACAGTTAGCCAAAACGATAACACTACCGCTAGAGCCGTGTTCCTGTTCTCGGTTGGGTTTATGCCTCTCTCTGCTGCGTTTTCGGCAGAGTCTGGTGGCCTGTGGTGTTTCTCTCCCCTTCTCTGCCTCCGGTGAATGCCACAACCGTCACTTCTCAGTCCATTTTCTTTTTTGGCGTCTCAATGGCAGAGGCCTGTATTTCCTCTCTCTCATGCATCCTCGCCATATCTACCACCTCGTTAATCGATAGGGGTTTTTTCAGGAGTTGTTTCCGGAGTACGGATGACAGACAACCTTCTATGACATGGAGTCGGATCACGTCTTCATCCGAGAAAGCAGAAAATTGGCAGTGGACGAGTTTCTGTCGGAGTCGCGTTACAAACTCCTCCACCGTTTTGTGGGAGGCCCGACAGCAATGGTTGAACACATATCGCTCATAGTACCTGTTCAAATGTATAATGAGCTTCCTGTCCAATGCGGTGACAAGTGTCTTGTACGTGTTTCTGTCTCCTGGCGGCATGGCCTTGATGATGCCGTTTATCTCTGCCCAGCCAGTTTCGTGAAAATGTCTTTGAGTACTGGAGACTTTTCTTCCCCCACTGCCTTGATGAAACCGGCAAAGTCATCGACCCATATTGTCTATCTGGGCCCTCTTTCTGCTTGTGATAAGAGGCTGAATGGTGCTGGTTTCCATAGGAATGCTAAGCTGCTTGCGGTGCGCATGGGTGCGTCTTGTCCATCTGCTTGGTCCACCATGTTCTTTGCGTCTCAAGCCCGTAGGATGGGCACCTTCTGGCTGTGTTCCATTTGGGACTTAGTTGTGCCCAGGGAGCCTGGACAGAGTGGAGTAGGACCCCAGCGCAGGACCAGGCGTGGTTGTCATAGCTGGGGTGGGTGTTTACTCACAACATGCCTTGTGAGCCATACAACAGTGTATGACTAGTTTTCATTTGTTTCCTTTCCCCTTACAGGTGCCTAGTGTTGATGGGGTCTTGTCCCTCAGTTATCGGTGCTAGGACTGGCAGCCCTGCCAGTTCGTCTTTTTAAAAAAATATTAATGGCTGCTCTGGGGGCAGCGTGCTGCTACAGGTGCCAGTGTCCCTGTTGTATTGTTTTTTTTTCTTTTCTCCCCGGCCTTGCTTGTTTCTGGGGGCGGGGCTTGTCGCTGTTGCTTGGGCCTGAGGGGGCGGGGCTTGTCATTGTGTTGCTAATGCTGCCAGCTTCCCAAAGTTATGCTGCGTGATCTCCTGCATGCGTGTGAACTCGCTCACCATGAGGGTACTGCGGACGGCGCTGCTTCTCTTCTCGGTTCTCTTTCCTCCGTCGTGGGTGCCGCAGGGAGGGCTGGAGGCTGCAAGGCCAGCCCTGCGGACCAAAGGACACCGGGTGGCGGTGTGGTACGTGAAGCTCACACAGAAAGGACAGTGTAGTGCTGGTTCAAGGAGAACGAGGTTTGTGACTTGCGAGAACGAGGTTAGTGACTCGCTTTATCCTGGCCGCCAATTGTTAGAAGGATTTGTCCCTTAGGAGCGACGGAAGGATGACATGACACGTCTGCTTCTTTCACCATTTATTTCATTAATTGCTCTCACTTCCCTTGGCGGGCTCCTCCTCTTCCTCCTCCGGCCTCAGACTTAATTTAACCCTTTGAGGTCCTCCAACTCCCTCGTAACAGGACCCTATGTTCTTTTTTGACCACAGGGCCCTTTGCCTTAAATCTGCCACCAACTCAGCCTCTGTATCACAACC
Organism: Ambystoma mexicanum; assembly: GCF_040938575.1. Taxonomy (NCBI): domain Eukaryota; kingdom Metazoa; phylum Chordata; class Amphibia; order Caudata; family Ambystomatidae; genus Ambystoma; species Ambystoma mexicanum. The sequence goes on from NC_090921.1 coordinate 234,307,493, forward strand.
TCACTAACAGGTCAAAACTGTCAGCAAGATAAAGAACGATATGTGTGTAACATTAGAGCACGAGCAGGCAGCCATCCAACTCTACTTCTGTCTCCGTCTTGTGTGTGCTAATCCACCTTCATTGTGGGTGGCCATATCAACAGCATTAGTCGTGTACATATACAGCAGGAGCAGATTTCCCATTCCCTGTCAAGGGCAAGTCTCTTGACCAGATTCCGGGAAAAGAAGGAGTGACCTTGGTATGGGTAACAGTGATAGCCCTGAGAATGTGCTCCTGTAACATTGTCTGACAATGCTAGAATGTCTCCATCGTTGATGAAAACCATGAGTGAATCATAGTTATGTTGATAATATCATGACTGTGTGAAGTGCCTAACTCAATGCCCAACTGTTCAAAATGGTCTGACCTTGCACACACTGTCATATGGACATTCAGGAGATCACGGACAGGTAGTCGTGGCCGAGCGGTTAAGGCGATAGACTAGAAATCTATTGGGGTTTCCCCGCGCAGGTTCGAATCCTGCCGACTACGGGTCTGTTTTTTTTCTATATTGCACTTCAACCCTATGAGATATGTACAAATCCAAATATAAAAAAATCATTGTAATGCAACAATCGAAGGATCGTCTTACACTTGAATGTTTTGCTTTGGGCCTTCAATGGCTACTTTTGTTTTCTGACTGTCACAAGTTTTCATGAATCAAAACCAGCCCATCCGGACGAGTGAGTGACAGGCCAACATGCTCATATAAGGCATCAGGGCGCCTGCTTCTGTTACTGAAATAAGAGGGCCCATGATGAGAGGGAGCCACAAAGACACAGAGAAGAGACAGCTCCAGAGAAAAGACAGCCAATGCCGCGCGACCAGCACAAGAGGATGCTGAGATGTACAGGTTCTTATGCAGACACTGGAGTAAGCAGCCTCACTAAGAGGGACATGGCGAAGGCAGCGGCTCCAAAAATAACTTTCCTGAATGAACTTCTTCAATGTTTTTTAGACAGCTGTGTTCCTCTGTACTCACATTACGAAAGTGCAGAGCTTTCGGTCAATATCGTTTTTGTTTTTTCAAAAAGAATTCCGTGATATACTTCCAGCTTACTTGTACAGCAACTCTTCCTTTGGCGCTGTATCTGAAATGGACGGAGGTGAGTTGAAACACTACGTACAAAGAGTTGCGCATGTGGCGCTGTGGCTTAGATGGTTAAAGCGCCTGTCTAGTAAACAGGAGATCCTGAGTTCGAATCTCAGCAGTGCCTGCTTCTTTTAAAGCACTTTTTCGAACACGTTGAAGAAAGGGCTTTTTCCAACTAAGCATGAAGGTGCTGGACAGGGACTCATTGCTCCTTTTAGTTAAATGCTTTAATTAAGAGTTGTATTTGATCATAAAAAAGGTTCTGGGGGAGCAGTTTCTAGGAGGAAACTTTAGAAACCTCTGCCCCATATAAAATCACCTAATTTTTAATTGACTCAATTTTTAGTAGCTGAACTATCAATAACTGTAACTAAGATCCTCAGGCCGACACACACGTTTGGAAGCCAGTAACATTTTTTGTATGGTGAGCATTTTTAACAAAGAAAATGTGTTCACTATCCAGAAGCCATGGTGTGAGTCTTACAATACCACACTAAAGGCTAGTAAGAGGCTAACTGAATCACTTCTTTGTCAGATAAGGTACAATGGCCCTCATTACGACCCTTGCGGAAATCGAAAAACGATGGCGGAAATGCAATACCGCCATCGAATAGCGCTCGGTGCGACTATGACCCGTCACCGCAAAGTACGAAGCCATTAGCGACACCGTAGTGAACGCCAACGCTAACTGCACCAAGCACGCGCGCGCGCGCCATGCCAAACCGCAAACACCACCATGGTGCAACGGTACGCCAATTCCGACCCTAGCGGACATGTACCTAACGCCATCAGGCATGGCGGAATGTACCATTCCGCCATGGCGAGAAGTACGGCATCGCGAATCAACCGTAAACGGCCCCACTGAGTGCCTGTACACCGCTCCCTGCCCACAAAGTACAACTCCCCGTAGGTGCAATGAAGCCACAATGCAACCATTGAAATGTACAAGTCACCCATGCATGCCAACGAACAAAAGAAACACAACAGGGGCCAATGGGAGCTGCAGGGCACAGATGGCACGAATACAGAAGCCATCCCAATGGACATGACCACAGTCCCCCACCAAGAAACGCACGCAAACACAGGCACCTGTGACCAGCAATATACCGAAAACCACATCATTCAACCAGTCCACCTGGCTGACCGGCATCTGTCACACAAAACCCAATCCCCCGCCCCTGAGCATGACAACATTCAAACTGGCATATTGGCAGCCCCCATCCCTGACCTCACTGGGCTTCGTAGGCAAACGCGCACAGCACAGTACCACGCAACGAAACCCCGAAGCTGGAACCCAATGCAGATCTCCTCACAATACATCGCCCCCCAAATAGGCATATGCCACATCACTTGCAAAGAAAAACGCTACACGGGCCAAATCAGAATAGATATTTATGCAGATCAAAATCACCAAGCACATACAGCCATCAGGCCATGAAATCCAAAACACCAATCACCATTGTGGGCTGCTTCCGCAAGAAATGACCAGCCACTACCTGTGTGTCGCCCTGTTCCCCCATGGTACACAGAGCCACATTCACGTCCGATAAGGCAACATGGAAGCGCACAGAACCGCAGGGCCGTCCCAATGGGGAGGCACTAGTCCAGCTGAAAGGCCGAAATGTTGCTCCGAGCCACCAGTACTGCGTAAGGGCATGTGGCCCATTGGCGATCGTCCCATAAGATCGTAATGCTGCTCCACTGATTAACACGAAGCAGCAGGTGTCGGGAGTAAAATCCATCTGCAGGAGTGGCATACAGATGGCAGTGGCAAAAGGGGAGGAGATACCTGTCAACCAAAAGAAAAGAAAAAGAACAGAATGGCCATCAGAACTACATACCAACAACTCACTTCAATGATCACACTAAATCCACAGCCATATGCATGCTAGCCCACTCCAAAGGAACATCACCACCCCAAAACCACTTGCGACTCATAACCATCTATATCGAGGTGCAAACACCATCGCAAACGAGTGTCTGAGGGCGCCTCGAGACAGGGAGGGCTCAACAAGGCCAGATGGACGATGGTCCCACTATGGCAGCCCTGCATCACATAGCGTAGGGGAGGCGGATAGATCCCAAGAAGCCCTGTACATGGCTAACTCTGTATCAAATCACCTGCCCATGCATCCATCCATCATTCCCTCATCCCGGGATCAAAATGCCTGAATAATTACTCACATGACATTAGAAACATCCATTGAGTCTGTGCGTTATGCAGCCTGCTAAATCCACAGTGCCCCAGCCCGTAATTCCAGTGTTGTGAAGTAACATGTATTTGGGAACGGACGGCCTCATCGCCCACGTAGCTATTGCGCATCCCAAACTATTCATATCAATCATTGCTCCCTCGCCATGGGCCCTGTCTCAAGGACATAGAACAATAGAACGTTACATTTGCAGTCAGACCTGTGGGCATCTCCTCGCCGCTAGCTGGAAACCGAAAGCGCCGCCCTTCGAATTCCTCATTTGCAACATCACGTCGAAAAGGCATCTGTGGCCGTTTGAAATCACTAATCATCCCATCGAGTGCGGCTGTGTGTGAAAATGGCAACTGCCTTCACCCACGAATGGGACGCCCCGCCAGTCGTTGCAACTCGGTACAGTGATGCATGAGGGCCCACCGTTACTCGAGTACTACGTCCCACTGACCCCTCACAAATCTGTTCGCGACTGCACAGATAGTATGTGAAACAATGGGACCACAGCAGAATGAACATATCAACCAATCTTACACGGCCATCGGGTACTAATACATGATTGCAATAGCAAGATACAATTCCCCGAATTGCAGCGTTGTGCGCGGGACGTGCTCGGCCAAAGGGGAGAGCAGTTTGCACAGGTGGAATCAATCACCACAGGTGGAGGCCATACAGCCTGAAAACACATAAATTGCACAGCCAGTCTCCTCCCACAACCACACCGAAATGCTACCGGCAGGACTCGCGATGTTGGCCCTGGGGGACCTGATAGCACTGCAAGTGCTCCGACTCCAAGAAGTAGACGAACACCAACTACAACCAGCCGCACGGAGGAGACGCAGGAGGAGGAGGAGGCCAAGGCAGGGCCAACAAGGCCCACCAGCACAGCCACTACCACCACGCAGGCAGCCCGCAATTCAACGCCTCCGAGCACATCCGTTCAACCTCACTGATGAGCAGATCCACACCCTCTACCGTCTGGACCGGGACACCATAGCCGCCATTGTGGACATGACACAGGCTGACCTTGTCAGCATGATAGATAGCCCAACCGCCATCCCACCCCTACTGAAGGTGGTGTCTGTACTCCACTTCCTGGCCACAGGCACCTACCAGCACACAGTCGGACAGTTGCATGGCATTTCTCAGCCACTGTTCTCACGGACACTATTGCAAGTGCTCGATGCCCTCCTGAAGCACGCAGACGACTACATCTCTCTACCACGCTTGGAGCAGGAAATAACCAACACAAAAGTGGGATTCCATGCACTTGCCGGCATACCGGGCTGCATTGGTGCCATCGACTGCACCCATGTTGAATTGGTCGTCCCACATGCCATGGAGGCCCAGTACCGCAACCGAAAACAATTTCATTCTCTGAATGTACAAATGGTGTGTGACTCCAACAGGATCATTACACATTGTTGTGCCCGATTCCCTGGATCAACCCATGATTCTATGGTCTTGAGGAACTCTACAATACCACGCTACATGGAACGACACGCAGGGAACAGATCCTGGCTACTCGGTGAGTCTCATTACATGCATGATGATGTGGGGTATGTGAATTGGCATTGACCTGCCAGGAAGGGGGGGGGGGGGGTGTGCGTACGTATCAATGGCATTCCACATCATACGTTTCTCGTCCACATACAGGTGATGCTGGATATCCACTGAAGAGATGGCTCCTCACACCAGTCCGGAACCCACGGGACCAGCATGAGGAGGACTACAACCATGCCCACTCACGTACCCGTGTAGTCATAGAACAGGCATTCGGCCTACTGAAGACCCGTTTCCGCTGCCTCAGCAGGTCTGGCGGGGCACTCCTGTACCGCCATGAGAAGGTTGCAAAGATGGTGATGGCATGTGTCATGCTCCACAACATGTGCGTACGTAGAAATGTGCCCATGCCCCCTGACGCAGAACTGCAAGCACCTGATGATGGTCATGATGAGGGTGGGGATGTGGCAGCACCTCATGGAGTCTGCGAGGCACCGGAGGGCCGTGACATTCGTCAGCATCTCATTGATGTATGCTTCTAGCACTCACGCCTGGTGGCTGATGCATGGACACGGGACTCGTGGCACTGCGTGTGTCTGGGACATGCACAATATGGACTGTACGCCTATGATGGCCTAGTACACAAAGATCAATGTCCACACTTCTCATTGGTTGATCGTGCACTTTTTATGGCATATGTGATATCATGTTGAACACCCTATCGACCCGCCACCCAAGTGAGCCCAACACACCCCCTCCACCCTCCTACCTCCCACCCGAACACCAGTGTCCAAAGATGCTCATTGTCAGTGGGCTGTCGCTATTGCATGCCCCCTCTGCGGGTATCAGGGGCACCCCTGCCTGTGGAGCGCAGGTTCCTTCCAGATCTACGTTGGGGGCTGCCCTGGACGGAACTTGCAACGGATGATGTGTCTGCCTGCTCACGTCCATGCATGTCCCTAAGGGTTTGCGAGAGCTCAGTGAGCACACGGCGCACTGCGGCAAGTTCGGCACATACGTCTTTGGACGTCGCATGCAGTTCCCCCCTCAGGCTCTCGGTGCTACTCTCCATTTGGACTCTCAGGCTCTCGGTGCTACTCTCCATTTGGACTCTCAGGCTCTCGGTGCTACTCTCAATTTGTGCCCTTAGCGTCTCTGTACCTCTCTCCATTTCTGCCCTAAGTGTCTCTGTTGATGTTTCTATGTCTGCCTTGGTGCCCCCACATTCATCGGCATGGCCCTTGAGGAGTGTGGCCATTTGCTGCTGTTGGACGATTAACTTGTCGAGGGACTGTTGCCTCTGCTGGGCCATGGCCATTTGCGGTGGTGTCACAGAGGGGCTGTTGTCCTCATGTTGCCTTGCCACAGGGCTTGTGGCTGCACCTGCGTGGTATCCTCATGTTGTACGGGAGGGGACAGACAGGGGGATTGGGACAGGTCATGGATGGATCTGACCTCGACATCCCCGTCTTCTGTGTCCGAGCATGCTGCCATCAATGGGGTGTCACCTATGGTGCTGCTGCCACCAGAGGCAGTGCCTTCTGTGGCATCCATTGGGGGGACCTGTGGTGGTGGTGTTGTGGCCATGCTGGCTGCTGGGGTGCCTGTTGATGTTCCCTCCTCTGTGCTGCCACCTGATTTGTGCTGCTGCCGTGTCTTGATGCGTGCAGCTGAGGTGGAGGGTCTCTGGCCGTTGGTCTTGGCCCTCTTTGCAGGTGTGCTGGTAGGGGTGTCCTGTAGCTCGTCGTTTGGATCGGACCCTGTGGTGGAGTAAAGGAGGGCGAGGGTTATTGATGGGTCAGTGGGAATTGGAATGGCATTGTATCACATGCATTGGGGTGGTACCTGAGGGTGATTTGGGTCGGGGTCTTGGAGGTGCTTTGATTTGTGTGTGGAGTGAGGGTGCAGTTGTTTGGCAGCCTGCAGTTAGGGTGTGCCTGCTGCACGTGTAGTGCGTGTATTAGGGGTTTTTAATTATTTATGTATTTATTGTGGGTTTTGACGTGCGCTTTCAGGCCGATGTGTGTGGACGTTCTCCTGGACATGTGTTTCTGTTGCACTATGTGGACGCATGGTACTTCACATGGTTGGACTTTGTGGATTTGGCATTGTTTTATCTGGCCCACCTACCTGACTCTTCGGATGTCTGCACTCCTTTCTCCATCCCTCCGACTCCCTCTATGCTCTCCATTCCGATGGTGGAGGCACAGATTTCTTCCCAGGGGGTCAACTTGATGGGTGATTCAGGACCTCCCCCGGTGGCTGTGGCAATGTTGCGGTTGGCAGAGAGTATGCTGCGGACGCTTATCCGCAGGTCGTCCCATCGCTTGCGGCATTGCTGTGGGGTGCGGGGTGCGGTCCCCACCGCACTTACCCGCTGTGCCACCAGAGCCCATATGGCCTTCTTGTTTGCAAGTGCCGTCCTGGTCATTTGCGTGGAGAAGACGACGGCTGCATTCTCCTGGAGGGTCTCTGTTAGCACGGTGAGTTCCTCACGGGAGAAGTGGACCTGCCGCTTGCGGTCGCACGCTTTCTTCGCTACTTTTCCCATTTTTCGTGGTTTCGCTAGGGTGGTTGACGGGTTGGGGTGTGTTTCAGGGTAGTGATTTTAGTGGTTGTGTGGTTTTGGTGTTTTTATAGGTGTACGCCGGGATGTTTCCCGTTCCGGGCCCATGTTTTAACTTCCGTTTCCGTATATTTCCGGGCACCGTACTTTCCGGTAGGCGCACACTGCGGTGACCGCTAAGTGGGGTGGCGGTATTGCACCTAGGGCGCCGTACGGCGGCGGTGTGGGCCGTTTTGGGGTCATTTCCGCCATCGCGGACTTTGCACTTCCGCCGTGGCGTGGTGCTCGTGCCCGATGGGTCGGAATGGGCCGCACTTTGCTCCTTCGTACAATGGCGGAAACGCTATTTACGCTGTGGCGCTCCGGTCAGTCGCTTTCCGCAAGGGTCGTAATGAGGGCCAATGAGAGTAAATGATTTCCCGAGGATCACACACTTTGGTTAAATGGTGATGCCAGGATTTAACTCCAGTCTTCACTTTATGCACTTTACCATATACCTTCTCAACTCAAGTTGATGGAGGTCACTTTTTAAAGGGATCCTACAACACCTCCTCTGGGTTTTACAACTGAAGTATGGTGATTGAAAGACACAGAAGAACAAGCACATGCATGCTATGATCACCTGATTGTAGCCATTATTTTACACAGCAAGGCACCTGTTTAGCTGTGTCCCATTTGTTATCCTCCATCATTCAGACTTTGTTAGGTACATCCTACTAACAATAGTCACTCCCGAATAACCTACTCACTGCTTTACCTGCAGCCATCTAGCTGAAATCACTTTTATTTCAAATCCTCTGATAAAATATAAATGGCCAACATGTATTGAACAGAGAGAGGCTCACAGTATTGTGGGATCGCTATTGAATTGCGCGCGCTATTTACCGCTCAAGAGTCCTAGATAAAAAGGTTGGCAGCAAGTTATATCCTGCCCTGAAGCTTCCCACAAAACTTGTTTCCAGTAAACAGAAAATATATCGTGGTTCAGGTGGATATCTTGCGCTCAAACCATACACTTTTGCTTTAGTAACAAAAATTATTATTTTACAAGTCCAACCTCCTTATCCATATATTCTTTCCAAGTCAATCAAAGAGTCAATTGACATAATGTATCTAAAAAATGAGTGGTTTTAATTCTTCATGCAAACACACAGCCGACACGTGTTTCGACCTCAGCTCATATATGCTTCCTATATCTTTTAGATTTTAGTTCTCAATGCCCGGCGGTTTCTTTTGAGCATTTATTTCAATCCTCCCGTAATCTTATAATTGTTATGAGCTCCAAAGTTCAAGAAATACCATTTAGTGGGCTGAATCCCAGGCTCCAATCTTGAAAAACACTCCAAAGGGCCCTTTGTATTACGGGAACTTACAATACTCACCTAATTTCTGACCCAATACAACCATTCCTACAGGATTGAAATAAATGCTCAAAAGAAATCGCCGGGCATTGAGAACTAAAATCTAAAAGATATAGGAAGCATATATGGGCCTTGAGAACGACCTGAGGTCGAAACACGGGTCGGCTGTGTGTTTACATGAAGAATTAAAACCACTCATTTTTGAGATACATTATGTCAATTGACTCTTTGATTGACTTGGAAAGAATCTATGGATAAGGATGTTGGACTTGTAAAATAATAATTTCTGTTACTAAAGCAAAAGTGTATGGTTGGAGCGCAAGAGATCCACCTGAACCACAATATAATTTCATGTATTGAACAGAGCCTGTGTCACTCAGTTTCTCTGTTTCTTTCTATTTGCTGGAAAGGCAAATCAAAATAAATAAGTACATAAGTGAATAAAAACAGGAATAGAGCTTCACCAGCCTTAGCTCAGAACTTTGTCTTTGAACTCTGGCTGGGAACAGCTCACCCTGCTCCCACAAAGCACATGTGCCAGCAGGCCACTGTTCACTTTGCCTGCCACAAGAAAGGATCCTGAGAGAAAAAGGTGCTTGCGTGCTCTTAAACATTGTACATGTCATGAGAATTGGTATAGCAGAATAAAGTCTGATAGCACACAGACCATTTTCATTTAATTAATTACAATTACACATAGGCCCATCCCAATGTATACAGCTTTTTAATCGAGTGTCAGGTGAAGAGTTATAAAATGTACAAGGAATTCTTACGTTTTATTTCAGCACTTGGTTTAGTAGACTCCTGGCGTCTGCTGATCTTGAGTATATGCTACATTCTACACTACATGAAACCCATTCTTGTATTGATTTTCTATGCATGTCCACGTCTCAGTCTAGTATGATAGTTGAATCTTCGATTGATAGTGCTGTTATATCGAACCATGCTCCAGTAATTACCATTTCTGATACTGACAACACAGAAAACGGCTCTACTAGATGGAGATTTAAAAACATTTGAGTAAATTACAGAAAATTTGAGGATTCTTTCGATACCTTTCATCAGCAATTATTTGAAATTATTAAGGACTCTGAGACTCTGACTCTTCTCCTGTCAACAACTGGGATGCATATGAAGCAGCATTGAGAGAACATATTTTTCTCCTATTTAGCCAAAAAGAAAAAAAGAAAGAGTTATATACTGTATTTAGTAAACTAAATAAGCTTGAATAAAATACAGTGAAAAGCCTGATGATAGTATTTTTTAAAATATTTTATCCTTACGTATTAATATTACAAATTAATTATCCAAACAAGCTTGCAGTGTTATACTTAAACACAAATCCCAAACATATCGAACGTCTAATAAAGCTAGAAGGGGTCTTGCTTCGTATCTAAAAATTTAAAAGGAATGGTCTAGGATATCTGGTATTAAGAATGACTCTGGGCGTATGATTTCCTCAGATAAGGATATATTAGACATCTTCAATAAATAGTATCAGAAACTGTTTGCATCAGAGCATACAGAAAGGTGAGTTGACGTCACATGTTGTTTTGTGCAAATGAATAGAAATTCGAACCCTCATATGGATTTAAGTTCCCTAGATACTCCCCTGCATATTGAAGACATACGTAAAGTCATTAAAGATTTAAATAAGGGTAAAGTTCCTGGTTCTGATGGACAGACAATGTATTGGTTTGCACATTTTGCTTCTAGTTCAGCCCCAAAATCAGTTAAGCTGTTCAATTACTTCTATAGTATAGGAACACTTATGTGAAACACCTGTGTATAGGCGCGTTATAAATGCTATATCATATCATATCATATCATAACATTCTTAAGGTCTTTTACTGAAGCCCTTTTGATACTTTTTCCAAAGCCTGGCAAAGATAATGAACTCACTAAGAATTAAAGACCAATTTAATTGATTAAATCTGATTGTAAATCTTCACCAAAATATTAGCAAAACACAATAGACTTTTTTATGTCTAAATTAATTCAATCAGATGAAGTAGGTTTTGTTATAGGGCAGGTCCAACCTTGAAATTCACAACCTGTTTCGTGCTCTTCGTAGTCGGAGACATATTTATGAGCCATGCAGCGGCTGGTAGGAGCAGCAGAAGGCGCAGGAGTGCTCCGCTCCCATGCCCAGCCTCGGAGAGATAAAGGAATCCAGTGGCTGCCTGCCTGCACAGCACAGCACACGGTACGCAGGCCGCACATCTGTTAAAAGGAAGGCTCAATTCTTTTTTAATTACTGTTACTTTGTTTGCAACAGAATAGAATCGGTAAACCGCTGCAAACGAAGTAACGGTAATGAAATACGAATGCCACTGCTCACCGCATTTTTACAGGTATACCATTTCATGCTTACCCGAAGATGGAGGGAGTTAGCAGCGCTTGCCAACCAGCTATGCTACTTACACCACGATTCGGTTAAAGAAAATGGCTACCTTGCAGAAAAACCATCTATTACAGACCCAATGAAATCACAGTGACTTCACTAGTAGACTGCAGACTAAACCAACACCAACAAATCAGGCCATGGACCTTTTCAGAACGAAATGTAACTATTACACTGCTTTTTATTTTTAATAAAAAATGCATATAAATATGTGACATAACTTAAAAGGTTTTGTAAATGTTTTTAAAATCATCAATCAAGCCAAATTACTTTTAAATAACATGAACAAATAACAGCCGGCATTTTCGAAGGAAAATAGCTGACAAATTCACCACATAGTAGAAAATCAGCTAAAGAGTGCGAAAAGCGGTGTGGTTGGAGGGAAAATGGGTGGGAATGGCGGGCAAATTCTATAGATTTCACTTAGCAATGGTCGTTAAATGGGTGGGACATACAGCCAAACTACATATATCCATCTTCATATGTTAACCTGCATTGAATGCATTACACACCTGCATTTAAAGTCCCTATTCAAGTTCTCATGTTAACGCTCTTATTTTAATGACAATAGTTTAGGCTTTATAAGTAGCGCTTTCAGTGCCACCCAATAGCCAAAACAAATGAAGCATTTGTCCGTTAAGTTCTTCATTGAGTAACTCCACCCACTCTAGGCTCTGCCTCCATGACCCGCCAACCTGGGCCCTGTTAGAGGATTTGTCCCTTACGAGAGACGGAAGGACGACAGGACACATCTGCTTCTTTCACCATTTATTTAATTAATTGCTCTCACTTCCCTTGGTGGGCTTCTCCTCTTCCTCCTCCCGCCTCACACTTAACTTAACCCTTTGCAGTTCTCCTTCTCCCTCGTAACAACTCCCCCTCACATATCTCCTTATATTCAAATTACACTTCTTCGATGAGTCTGCATGCTCTCTTGATGAGTCATTGGGTGCGGCCCTAAGCTGGGTATCCTTCCCTACTCCCTCTGAGGTTGGAGGATGTCACTCTGCCTCTTCGATCATTCCTCAGGGTATGTTTGTCCCTTGCCCAATGTTATCCTCTGGCTTGAAATGTCTATAAAGAATGATACACTCCTTGTGATGGCCTTCTGTGCGATGGCGACCGTCATCATTGTCCCTTTTATTTCTGTCAAACCGTGTGTCCCTTCTCTTCTGCATGCATTGTTTCACTAGCACTTCTTCTCCTTCTTCGAAGTTTTTCTCCTTTGCTCCCTGGGTCTGGTCTGTCCTTTCTTTGGCTGCTTCCTTTGCCGCAGCATCCCGTTCTCTGATCTCGTCTTCTAGTGTTGCTCGGTCTTCCAGGCTCATCCGAGTCTTGATGGCCCCCTTGGGTAGACGTGTCTTGATGTGGTAGGTCCTCGGGTGGCACTCTGGTCACAGAATGTGGTGTGTTTCGGTAGTGGCGGAGCATGCAGCGGTGGGCCTATTGGATTGGTATCTCCTCGATGGCTGCCCTTTATATCGTTCCTTTGATTGATTGCATGAACCGCTGTGCTATCCCATTGGCCTGCGGCCATCACGGTGTTATCCGCTGGCGGTTAAATCCTAGGTGTCTTGCGAATCTCTGGAATTCGTGGCTGTTACACAGCGATCCATTGTCTGTCTTTACTGTGGTGGGGATGCCCCATTCGCTGAATACTTCGTCCAGGATACCGACCAGTTGGGTGAAGGCTGTGGACTGGGATTGCTTAATGATGGGGAACCTGGAGAATTCGTCTATGATCACCAGCAGGTGGCCCCCCTCTTCGAGTGGCCCATAGAAGTCCATTGCGACCGCTTTCCACACCTCTTTGGGGATGCTTGTCGTCTGTAGGGGGAGTGGCGGATGACTCATGGCGGTGCATTGACATGGAAGGCAGCTCCTTACCATCTCTTCTACCATGTATTTAGATCTTTTCTGTTAACTCGTTCGCGTTGGGGCGACAGCCTTTTGTAGTCCTTCCATTTGTTTGCAATTGTGAGCATCCTAGCCCACCTAGTCGACGGATCTGCCTGTGTTGCTATGTCTTCAATGGTGAGTGTGGGTGGTAGAGCCTGCTCCGTGAAGTAACACAGGTAATCTGCATCTCTCCCTCGTGGCGACTCCCTATGATTTGTCGGGGGCCTCGAGATGTAGTCGGCCGGCTTGTTGTCTCCTGCCGGTCGGTGACCGATGCAGTAGTCATACACTTGGAGGCGGATACCCCACCTCTCTATTCGGGGGCTAATTCTGTCCTTGGCTTCCCGAATAATGATGGAAGGGCCTGGTGGTCCGTCACGGGCATGAACATTTTTCCTACTGCAAAGTGCTGGAAATACTGGCATGCCCACCCCGCTGCTAAGCTTTTATTCACCGCCTGCGAGTATGCGCACTCTGTGGGGATAACTGCTTAATTAGGCTACGACGCATCTCGCTGGAGCGTCTGGCTTCTCCCGTTGCACTAGGATGGCCCATAGGCCTACCCGGCTGGTGTCTATGACGAGCTTGGTGTGCCAGCTTGGGTTAAAGTATGCTAGGTGTTTTGCGCTAGCCAGCTCCCTTTTGATTGCATCAACTTCCCTCTAGCAATCTCCTGACCACCTAAAAGGTTTGTCCTTTCTCAGAAGTCGCTGCAGCAGCTCGGCTGTAATGGTGTACCTTTCCAGATAGTGGGCGCAGTATCCTGCCATTCCCAGGAAAGATCTAAATTCCCCAATGTTGATAGGTTCATTGAGCTTGTTGATCGCCCGTACCTTGTCGGGCTTCATCCCTTCCCCGGAGAACATATGTCCATAGAACCTAAGTTTGTCTCTGCTGATGTTGCGTTTCTCATAGTTCAACATGAGTCCTGCTGTCCTCAGTATTTCACGAACTTCCAGGAGAGCTTTGCATGCTCCTCTTGCATGGTAATGTAAACCAGGATGTTGTCTGAGTAGTTGAATGCTCTCCAGACTGGGAGGAGTAGGTGCCTGATAGTTCCTTCAAAGATCTCCGCGGCGGAGGAGATACCAAAATGTAGCCTTTTGTACCAAACGAGGCCGTCATGCGATGCGAATGTCGTTATCCCTCTGCAATCGAGGTGCAGCTCGAGCTGGTGGTACCCCTGATTGATTTCAAGTTTTGAGAATTTTGTGGCACAGTTCAGACTGACAATCATGTCTTCAATTCTGGGCCCTGGGTGCCACTCCTTCTCTATGGCGGTGTTGGCTACACTCATGTCAACATAGAGGCGTAGTTTTTTTGCCCTCCTTTGGCACCACTACCAGTGGTGAGATCCACGGGGTGGCCCCTGTCGCTCCTTCAATGATGTCATTGTCCAGGACCTGCTGCAGTTCCTGCGACACGGCCGCTTGTAAATGGAAGCCCACTCTGCGCGGGTGTTGTGGGACGGGCTTGATCTGGCTGTTGATGTGGAGGATGATCACTGTTCCTTTCAGTTTGCCCAGCCTTTGAAACAGTTTGTGAAACATTCCTTTGATCTGTTCCTTGGTGAGCGGGAACCCCGCTAGGTGGCAGATTGACCCACGGCTTGGCTGGCTGCCTGTGCACATCACCATGTCTCGTTCGTTGAAGTGGATGTCGATCAGGCCAAGCGCTTCTGCGGTACGGTAGCTGAGGAGACATTTACCTTGGACAGGGCAGCGCAGCACAAGGATGATGGCGTTGATCCTTTTCCCTTTGAATAAGAATGATTTCTCAAATTGTCTGATTGACTGTGGTGGTATGCTGGCTCCCCATTGAAAGATTCTTGCTTTGGACTGCAACAACTTTTACGAGTTCCCTGTAAGTCTAAAATCTTCTTCCCCCATGATGTTGACGGTCACTCCGGTATCGATGAGGAATGTGTGCATGACTGTGTCCATCGTTAGCCTCACCTTCGGAGCATCACTGCCTTTATGAGTTCCCTGGATGAAGTTCACAAACTCGTTTGGGACTTCTGGGTCTAGGAGGAGAACTCGTCCCAGTTGGTATATTGATCCTCGGGGTGGCCATGTGTTTCTTCATAGTATTCCAGTTGAAATAATGTCTCATTCACGGAGGCTTCACTGTATTCTCCGCTGTGTACCATTGACCTTATCATCCGCCTCGATGGTTGCAGGTAGGACTTGCACTGTCTGCACTGTGGGAACAGTTGAGCTGGTCTGTATGGCATCCTCCAGCTCAGTCGTGTCGCCTGTGGCTGGCACGTCGGCGAGAACGGTCTCCCTTACCGGCACACTATCTGGAAGTGATCTTCTCTGTCACATCTGGAACACCTCTGAGTCATCGCCGGGCATGGCCCTGTGTATTGGAACAGTTAGCCAAAACGATAACACTACCGCTAGAGCCGTGTTCCTGTTCTCGGTTGGGTTTATGCCTCTCTCTGCTGCGTTTTCGGCAGAGTCTGGTGGCCTGTGGTGTTTCTCTCCCCTTCTCTGCCTCCGGTGAATGCCACAACCGTCACTTCTCAGTCCATTTTCTTTTTTGGCGTCTCAATGGCAGAGGCCTGTATTTCCTCTCTCTCATGCATCCTCGCCATATCTACCACCTCGTTAATCGATAGGGGTTTTTTCAGGAGTTGTTTCCGGAGTACGGATGACAGACAACCTTCTATGACATGGAGTCGGATCACGTCTTCATCCGAGAAAGCAGAAAATTGGCAGTGGACGAGTTTCTGTCGGAGTCGCGTTACAAACTCCTCCACCGTTTTGTGGGAGGCCCGACAGCAATGGTTGAACACATATCGCTCATAGTACCTGTTCAAATGTATAATGAGCTTCCTGTCCAATGCGGTGACAAGTGTCTTGTACGTGTTTCTGTCTCCTGGCGGCATGGCCTTGATGATGCCGTTTATCTCTGCCCAGCCAGTTTCGTGAAAATGTCTTTGAGTACTGGAGACTTTTCTTCCCCCACTGCCTTGATGAAACCGGCAAAGTCATCGACCCATATTGTCTATCTGGGCCCTCTTTCTGCTTGTGATAAGAGGCTGAATGGTGCTGGTTTCCATAGGAATGCTAAGCTGCTTGCGGTGCGCATGGGTGCGTCTTGTCCATCTGCTTGGTCCACCATGTTCTTTGCGTCTCAAGCCCGTAGGATGGGCACCTTCTGGCTGTGTTCCATTTGGGACTTAGTTGTGCCCAGGGAGCCTGGACAGAGTGGAGTAGGACCCCAGCGCAGGACCAGGCGTGGTTGTCATAGCTGGGGTGGGTGTTTACTCACAACATGCCTTGTGAGCCATACAACAGTGTATGACTAGTTTTCATTTGTTTCCTTTCCCCTTACAGGTGCCTAGTGTTGATGGGGTCTTGTCCCTCAGTTATCGGTGCTAGGACTGGCAGCCCTGCCAGTTCGTCTTTTTAAAAAAATATTAATGGCTGCTCTGGGGGCAGCGTGCTGCTACAGGTGCCAGTGTCCCTGTTGTATTGTTTTTTTTTCTTTTCTCCCCGGCCTTGCTTGTTTCTGGGGGCGGGGCTTGTCGCTGTTGCTTGGGCCTGAGGGGGCGGGGCTTGTCATTGTGTTGCTAATGCTGCCAGCTTCCCAAAGTTATGCTGCGTGATCTCCTGCATGCGTGTGAACTCGCTCACCATGAGGGTACTGCGGACGGCGCTGCTTCTCTTCTCGGTTCTCTTTCCTCCGTCGTGGGTGCCGCAGGGAGGGCTGGAGGCTGCAAGGCCAGCCCTGCGGACCAAAGGACACCGGGTGGCGGTGTGGTACGTGAAGCTCACACAGAAAGGACAGTGTAGTGCTGGTTCAAGGAGAACGAGGTTTGTGACTTGCGAGAACGAGGTTAGTGACTCGCTTTATCCTGGCCGCCAATTGTTAGAAGGATTTGTCCCTTAGGAGCGACGGAAGGATGACATGACACGTCTGCTTCTTTCACCATTTATTTCATTAATTGCTCTCACTTCCCTTGGCGGGCTCCTCCTCTTCCTCCTCCGGCCTCAGACTTAATTTAACCCTTTGAGGTCCTCCAACTCCCTCGTAACAGGACCCTATGTTCTTTTTTGACCACAGGGCCCTTTGCCTTAAATCTGCCACCAACTCAGCCTCTGTATCACAACCTCACTAACAGGTCAAAACTGTCAGCAAGATAAAGAACGATATGTGTGTAACATTAGAGCACGAGCAGGCAGCCATCCAACTCTACTTCTGTCTCCGTCTTGTGTGTGCTAATCCACCTTCATTGTGGGTGGCCATATCAACAGCATTAGTCGTGTACATATACAGCAGGAGCAGATTTCCCATTCCCTGTCAAGGGCAAGTCTCTTGACCAGATTCCGGGAAAAGAAGGAGTGACCTTGGTATGGGTAACAGTGATCGCCCTGAGAATGTGCTCCTGTAACATTGTCTGACAATGCTAGAATGTCTCCATCGTTGATGAAAACCATGAGTGAATCATAGTTATGTTGATAATATCATGACTGTGTGAAGTGCCTAACTCAATGGCCAACTGTTCAAAATGGTCTGACCTTGCACACACTGTCATATGGACATTCAGGAGATCACGGACAGGTAGTCGTGGCCGAGCGGTTAAGGCGATAGACTAGAAATCTATTGGGGTTTCCCCGCGCAGGTTCGAATCCTGCCGACTACGGGTCTGTTTTTTTTCTATATTGCACTTCAACCCTATGAGATATGTACAAATCCAAATATAAAAAAATCATTGTAATGCAACAATCGAAGGATCGTCTTACACTTGAATGTTTTGCTTTGGGCCTTCAATGGCTACTTTTGTTTTCTGACTGTCACAAGTTTTCATGAATCAAAACCAGCCCATCCGGACGAGTGAGTGACAGGCCAACATGCTCATATAAGGCATCAGGGCGCCTGCTTCTGTTACTGAAATAAGAGGGCCCATGATGAGAGGGAGCCACAAAGACACAGAGAAGAGACAGCTCCAGAGAAAAGACAGCCAATGCCGCGCGACCAGCACAAGAGGATGCTGAGATGTACAGGTTCTTATGCAGACACTGGAGTAAGCAGCCTCACTAAGAGGGACATGGCGAAGGCAGCGGCTCCAAAAATAACTTTCCTGAATGAACTTCTTCAATGTTTTTTAGACAGCTGTGTTCCTCTGTACTCACATTACGAAAGTGCAGAGCTTTCGGTCAATATCGTTTTTGTTTTTTCAAAAAGAATTCCGTGATATACTTCCAGCTTACTTGTACAGCAACTCTTCCTTTGGCGCTGTATCTGAAATGGACGGAGGTGAGTTGAAACACTACGTACAAAGAGTTGCGCATGTGGCGCTGTGGCTTAGATGGTTAAAGCGCCTGTCTAGTAAACAGGAGATCCTGAGTTCGAATCTCAGCAGTGCCTGCTTCTTTTAAAGCACTTTTTCGAACACGTTGAAGAAAGGGCTTTTTCCAACTAAGCATGAAGGTGCTGGACAGGGACTCATTGCTCCTTTTAGTTAAATGCTTTAATTAAGAGTTGTATTTGATCATAAAAAAGGTTCTGGGGGAGCAGTTTCTAGGAGGAAACTTTAGAAACCTCTGCCCCATATAAAATCACCTAATTTTTAATTGACTCAATTTTTAGTAGCTGAACTATCAATAACTGTAACTAAGATCCTCAGGCCGACACACACGTTTGGAAGCCAGTAACATTTTTTGTATGGTGAGCATTTTTAACAAAGAAAATGTGTTCACTATCCAGAAGCCATGGTGTGAGTCTTACAATACCACACTAAAGGCTAGTAAGAGGCTAACTGAATCACTTCTTTGTCAGATAAGGTACAATGGCCCTCATTACGACCCTTGCGGAAATCGAAAAACGATGGCGGAAATGCAATACCGCCATCGAATAGCGCTCGGTGCGACTATGACCCGTCACCGCAAAGTACGAAGCCATTAGCGACACCGTAGTGAACGCCAACGCTAACTGCACCAAGCACGCGCGCGCGCGCCATGCCAAACCGCAAACACCACCATGGTGCAACGGTACGCCAATTCCGACCCTAGCGGACATGTACCTAACGCCATCAGGCATGGCGGAATGTACCATTCCGCCATGGCGAGAAGTACGGCATCGCGAATCAACCGTAAACGGCCCCACTGAGTGCCTGTACACCGCTCCCTGCCCACAAAGTACAACTCCCCGTAGGTGCAATGAAGCCACAATGCAACCATTGAAATGTACAAGTCACCCATGCATGCCAACGAACAAAAGAAACACAACAGGGGCCAATGGGAGCTGCAGGGCACAGATGGCACGAATACAGAAGCCATCCCAATGGACATGACCACAGTCCCCCACCAAGAAACGCACGCAAACACAGGCACCTGTGACCAGCAATATACCGAAAACCACATCATTCAACCAGTCCACCTGGCTGACCGGCATCTGTCACACAAAACCCAATCCCCCGCCCCTGAGCATGACAACATTCAAACTGGCATATTGGCAGCCCCCATCCCTGACCTCACTGGGCTTCGTAGGCAAACGCGCACAGCACAGTACCACGCAACGAAACCCCGAAGCTGGAACCCAATGCAGATCTCCTCACAATACATCGCCCCCCAAATAGGCATATGCCACATCACTTGCAAAGAAAAACGCTACACGGGCCAAATCAGAATAGATATTTATGCAGATCAAAATCACCAAGCACATACAGCCATCAGGCCATGAAATCCAAAACACCAATCACCATTGTGGGCTGCTTCCGCAAGAAATGACCAGCCACTACCTGTGTGTCGCCCTGTTCCCCCATGGTACACAGAGCCACATTCACGTCCGATAAGGCAACATGGAAGCGCACAGAACCGCAGGGCCGTCCCAATGGGGAGGCACTAGTCCAGCTGAAAGGCCGAAATGTTGCTCCGAGCCACCAGTACTGCGTAAGGGCATGTGGCCCATTGGCGATCGTCCCATAAGATCGTAATGCTGCTCCACTGATTAACACGAAGCAGCAGGTGTCGGGAGTAAAATCCATCTGCAGGAGTGGCATACAGATGGCAGTGGCAAAAGGGGAGGAGATACCTGTCAACCAAAAGAAAAGAAAAAGAACAGAATGGCCATCAGAACTACATACCAACAACTCACTTCAATGATCACACTAAATCCACAGCCATATGCATGCTAGCCCACTCCAAAGGAACATCACCACCCCAAAACCACTTGCGACTCATAACCATCTATATCGAGGTGCAAACACCATCGCAAACGAGTGTCTGAGGGCGCCTCGAGACAGGGAGGGCTCAACAAGGCCAGATGGACGATGGTCCCACTATGGCAGCCCTGCATCACATAGCGTAGGGGAGGCGGATAGATCCCAAGAAGCCCTGTACATGGCTAACTCTGTATCAAATCACCTGCCCATGCATCCATCCATCATTCCCTCATCCCGGGATCAAAATGCCTGAATAATTACTCACATGACATTAGAAACATCCATTGAGTCTGTGCGTTATGCAGCCTGCTAAATCCACAGTGCCCCAGCCCGTAATTCCAGTGTTGTGAAGTAACATGTATTTGGGAACGGACGGCCTCATCGCCCACGTAGCTATTGCGCATCCCAAACTATTCATATCAATCATTGCTCCCTCGCCATGGGCCCTGTCTCAAGGACATAGAACAATAGAACGTTACATTTGCAGTCAGACCTGTGGGCATCTCCTCGCCGCTAGCTGGAAACCGAAAGCGCCGCCCTTCGAATTCCTCATTTGCAACATCACGTCGAAAAGGCATCTGTGGCCGTTTGAAATCACTAATCATCCCATCGAGTGCGGCTGTGTGTGAAAATGGCAACTGCCTTCACCCACGAATGGGACGCCCCGCCAGTCGTTGCAACTCGGTACAGTGATGCATGAGGGCCCACCGTTACTCGAGTACTACGTCCCACTGACCCCTCACAAATCTGTTCGCGACTGCACAGATAGTATGTGAAACAATGGGACCACAGCAGAATGAACATATCAACCAATCTTACACGGCCATCGGGTACTAATACATGATTGCAATAGCAAGATACAATTCCCCGAATTGCAGCGTTGTGCGCGGGACGTGCTCGGCCAAAGGGGAGAGCAGTTTGCACAGGTGGAATCAATCACCACAGGTGGAGGCCATACAGCCTGAAAACACATAAATTGCACAGCCAGTCTCCTCCCACAACCACACCGAAATGCTACCGGCAGGACTCGCGATGTTGGCCCTGGGGGACCTGATAGCACTGCAAGTGCTCCGACTCCAAGAAGTAGACGAACACCAACTACAACCAGCCGCACGGAGGAGACGCAGGAGGAGGAGGAGGCCAAGGCAGGGCCAACAAGGCCCACCAGCACAGCCACTACCACCACGCAGGCAGCCCGCAATTCAACGCCTCCGAGCACATCCGTTCAACCTCACTGATGAGCAGATCCACACCCTCTACCGTCTGGACCGGGACACCATAGCCGCCATTGTGGACATGACACAGGCTGACCTTGTCAGCATGATAGATAGCCCAACCGCCATCCCACCCCTACTGAAGGTGGTGTCTGTACTCCACTTCCTGGCCACAGGCACCTACCAGCACACAGTCGGACAGTTGCATGGCATTTCTCAGCCACTGTTCTCACGGACACTATTGCAAGTGCTCGATGCCCTCCTGAAGCACGCAGACGACTACATCTCTCTACCACGCTTGGAGCAGGAAATAACCAACACAAAAGTGGGATTCCATGCACTTGCCGGCATACCGGGCTGCATTGGTGCCATCGACTGCACCCATGTTGAATTGGTCGTCCCACATGCCATGGAGGCCCAGTACCGCAACCGAAAACAATTTCATTCTCTGAATGTACAAATGGTGTGTGACTCCAACAGGATCATTACACATTGTTGTGCCCGATTCCCTGGATCAACCCATGATTCTATGGTCTTGAGGAACTCTACAATACCACGCTACATGGAACGACACGCAGGGAACAGATCCTGGCTACTCGGTGAGTCTCATTACATGCATGATGATGTGGGGTATGTGAATTGGCATTGACCTGCCAGGAAGGGGGGGGGGGGGTGTGCGTACGTATCAATGGCATTCCACATCATACGTTTCTCGTCCACATACAGGTGATGCTGGATATCCACTGAAGAGATGGCTCCTCACACCAGTCCGGAACCCACGGGACCAGCATGAGGAGGACTACAACCATGCCCACTCACGTACCCGTGTAGTCATAGAACAGGCATTCGGCCTACTGAAGACCCGTTTCCGCTGCCTCAGCAGGTCTGGCGGGGCACTCCTGTACCGCCATGAGAAGGTTGCAAAGATGGTGATGGCATGTGTCATGCTCCACAACATGTGCGTACGTAGAAATGTGCCCATGCCCCCTGACGCAGAACTGCAAGCACCTGATGATGGTCATGATGAGGGTGGGGATGTGGCAGCACCTCATGGAGTCTGCGAGGCACCGGAGGGCCGTGACATTCGTCAGCATCTCATTGATGTATGCTTCTAGCACTCACGCCTGGTGGCTGATGCATGGACACGGGACTCGTGGCACTGCGTGTGTCTGGGACATGCACAATATGGACTGTACGCCTATGATGGCCTAGTACACAAAGATCAATGTCCACACTTCTCATTGGTTGATCGTGCACTTTTTATGGCATATGTGATATCATGTTGAACACCCTATCGACCCGCCACCCAAGTGAGCCCAACACACCCCCTCCACCCTCCTACCTCCCACCCGAACACCAGTGTCCAAAGATGCTCATTGTCAGTGGGCTGTCGCTATTGCATGCCCCCTCTGCGGGTATCAGGGGCACCCCTGCCTGTGGAGCGCAGGTTCCTTCCAGATCTACGTTGGGGGCTGCCCTGGACGGAACTTGCAACGGATGATGTGTCTGCCTGCTCACGTCCATGCATGTCCCTAAGGGTTTGCGAGAGCTCAGTGAGCACACGGCGCACTGCGGCAAGTTCGGCACATACGTCTTTGGACGTCGCATGCAGTTCCCCCCTCAGGCTCTCGGTGCTACTCTCCATTTGGACTCTCAGGCTCTCGGTGCTACTCTCCATTTGGACTCTCAGGCTCTCGGTGCTACTCTCAATTTGTGCCCTTAGCGTCTCTGTACCTCTCTCCATTTCTGCCCTAAGTGTCTCTGTTGATGTTTCTATGTCTGCCTTGGTGCCCCCACATTCATCGGCATGGCCCTTGAGGAGTGTGGCCATTTGCTGCTGTTGGACGATTAACTTGTCGAGGGACTGTTGCCTCTGCTGGGCCATGGCCATTTGCGGTGGTGTCACAGAGGGGCTGTTGTCCTCATGTTGCCTTGCCACAGGGCTTGTGGCTGCACCTGCGTGGTATCCTCATGTTGTACGGGAGGGGACAGACAGGGGGATTGGGACAGGTCATGGATGGATCTGACCTCGACATCCCCGTCTTCTGTGTCCGAGCATGCTGCCATCAATGGGGTGTCACCTATGGTGCTGCTGCCACCAGAGGCAGTGCCTTCTGTGGCATCCATTGGGGGGACCTGTGGTGGTGGTGTTGTGGCCATGCTGGCTGCTGGGGTGCCTGTTGATGTTCCCTCCTCTGTGCTGCCACCTGATTTGTGCTGCTGCCGTGTCTTGATGCATGCAGCTGAGGTGGAGGGTCTCTGGCCGTTGGTCTTGGCCCTCTTTGCAGGTGTGCTGGTAGGGGTGTCCTGTAGCTCGTCGTTTGGATCGGACCCTGTGGTGGAGTAAAGGAGGGCGAGGGTTATTGATGGGTCAGTGGGAATTGGAATGGCATTGTATCACATGCATTGGGGTGGTACCTGAGGGTGATTTGGGTCGGGGTCTTGGAGGTGCTTTGATTTGTGTGTGGAGTGAGGGTGCAGTTGTTTGGCAGCCTGCAGTTAGGGTGTGCCTGCTGCACGTGTAGTGCGTGTATTAGGGGTTTTTAATTATTTATGTATTTATTGTGGGTTTTGACGTGCGCTTTCAGGCCGATGTGTGTGGACGTTCTCCTGGACATGTGTTTCTGTTGCACTATGTGGACGCATGGTACTTCACATGGTTGGACTTTGTGGATTTGGCATTGTTTTATCTGGCCCACCTACCTGACTCTTCGGATG
This sequence comes from Ambystoma mexicanum, assembly GCF_040938575.1. Classification (NCBI taxonomy): domain Eukaryota; kingdom Metazoa; phylum Chordata; class Amphibia; order Caudata; family Ambystomatidae; genus Ambystoma; species Ambystoma mexicanum. Next base: position 234,331,669 of record NC_090921.1, read on the forward strand.
TCTGCACTCCTTTCTCCATCCCTCCGACTCCCTCTATGCTCTCCATTCCGATGGTGGAGGCACAGATTTCTTCCCAGGGGGTCAACTTGATGGGTGATTCAGGACCTCCCCCGGTGGCTGTGGCAATGTTGCGGTTGGCAGAGAGTATGCTGCGGACGCTTATCCGCAGGTCGTCCCATCGCTTGCGGCATTGCTGTGGGGTGCGGGGTGCGGTCCCCACCGCACTTACCCGCTGTGCCACCAGAGCCCATATGGCCTTCTTGTTTGCAAGTGCCGTCCTGGTCATTTGCGTGGAGAAGACGACGGCTGCATTCTCCTGGAGGGTCTCTGTTAGCACGGTGAGTTCCTCACGGGAGAAGTGGACCTGCCGCTTGCGGTCGCACGCTTTCTTCGCTACTTTTCCCATTTTTCGTGGTTTCGCTAGGGTGGTTGACGGGTTGGGGTGTGTTTCAGGGTAGTGATTTTAGTGGTTGTGTGGTTTTGGTGTTTTTATAGGTGTACGCCGGGATGTTTCCCGTTCCGGGCCCATGTTTTAACTTCCGTTTCCGTATATTTCCGGGCACCGTACTTTCCGGTAGGCGCACACTGCGGTGACCGCTAAGTGGGGTGGCGGTATTGCACCTAGGGCGCCGTACGGCGGCGGTGTGGGCCGTTTTGGGGTCATTTCCGCCATCGCGGACTTTGCACTTCCGCCGTGGCGTGGTGCTCGTGCCCGATGGGTCGGAATGGGCCGCACTTTGCTCCTTCGTACAATGGCGGAAACGCTATTTACGCTGTGGCGCTCCGGTCAGTCGCTTTCCGCAAGGGTCGTAATGAGGGCCAATGAGAGTAAATGATTTCCCGAGGATCACACACTTTGGTTAAATGGTGATGCCAGGATTTAACTCCAGTCTTCACTTTATGCACTTTACCATATACCTTCTCAACTCAAGTTGATGGAGGTCACTTTTTAAAGGGATCCTACAACACCTCCTCTGGGTTTTACAACTGAAGTATGGTGATTGAAAGACACAGAAGAACAAGCACATGCATGCTATGATCACCTGATTGTAGCCATTATTTTACACAGCAAGGCACCTGTTTAGCTGTGTCCCATTTGTTATCCTCCATCATTCAGACTTTGTTAGGTACATCCTACTAACAATAGTCACTCCCGAATAACCTACTCACTGCTTTACCTGCAGCCATCTAGCTGAAATCACTTTTATTTCAAATCCTCTGATAAAATATAAATGGCCAACATGTATTGAACAGAGAGAGGCTCACAGTATTGTGGGATCGCTATTGAATTGCGCGCGCTATTTACCGCTCAAGAGTCCTAGATAAAAAGGTTGGCAGCAAGTTATATCCTGCCCTGAAGCTTCCCACAAAACTTGTTTCCAGTAAACAGAAAATATATCGTGGTTCAGGTGGATATCTTGCGCTCAAACCATACACTTTTGCTTTAGTAACAAAAATTATTATTTTACAAGTCCAACCTCCTTATCCATATATTCTTTCCAAGTCAATCAAAGAGTCAATTGACATAATGTATCTAAAAAATGAGTGGTTTTAATTCTTCATGCAAACACACAGCCGACACGTGTTTCGACCTCAGCTCATATATGCTTCCTATATCTTTTAGATTTTAGTTCTCAATGCCCGGCGGTTTCTTTTGAGCATTTATTTCAATCCTCCCGTAATCTTATAATTGTTATGAGCTCCGAAGTTCAAGAAATACCATTTAGTGGGCTGAATCCCAGGCTCCAATCTTGAAAAACACTCCAAAGGGCCCTTTGTATTACGGGAACTTACAATACTCACCTAATTTCTGACCCAATACAACCATTCCTACAGGATTGAAATAAATGCTCAAAAGAAATCGCCGGGCATTGAGAACTAAAATCTAAAAGATATAGGAAGCATATATGGGCCTTGAGAACGACCTGAGGTCGAAACACGTGTCGGCTGTGTGTTTACATGAAGAATTAAAACCACTCATTTTTGAGATACATTATGTCAATTGACTCTTTGATTGACTTGGAAAGAATCTATGGATAAGGATGTTGGACTTGTAAAATAATAATTTCTGTTACTAAAGCAAAAGTGTATGGTTGGAGCGCAAGAGATCCACCTGAACCACAATATAATTTCATGTATTGAACAGAGCCTGTGTCACTCAGTTTCTCTGTTTCTTTCTATTTGCTGGAAAGGCAAATCAAAATAAATAAGTACATAAGTGAATAAAAACAGGAATAGAGCTTCACCAGCCTTAGCTCAGAACTTTGTCTTTGAACTCTGGCTGGGAACAGCTCACCCTGCTCCCACAAAGCACATGTGCCAGCAGGCCACTGTTCACTTTGCCTGCCACAAGAAAGGATCCTGAGAGAAAAAGGTGCTTGCGTGCTCTTAAACATTGTACATGTCATGAGAATTGGTATAGCAGAATAAAGTCTGATAGCACACAGACCATTTTCATTTAATTAATTACAATTACACATAGGCCCATCCCAATGTATACAGCTTTTTAATCGAGTGTCAGGTGAAGAGTTATAAAATGTACAAGGAATTCTTACGTTTTATTTCAGCACTTGGTTTAGTAGACTCCTGGCGTCTGCTGATCTTGAGTATATGCTACATTCTACACTACATGAAACCCATTCTTGTATTGATTTTCTATGCATGTCCACGTCTCAGTCTAGTATGATAGTTGAATCTTCGATTGATAGTGCTGTTATATCGAACCATGCTCCAGTAATTACCATTTTTGATACTGACAACACAGAAAACGGCTCTACTAGATGGAGATTTAAAAACATTTGAGTAAATTACAGAAAATTTGAGGATTCTTTCGATACCTTTCATCAGCAATTATTTGAAATTATTAAGGACTCTGAGACTCTGACTCTTCTCCTGTCAACAACTGGGATGCATATGAAGCAGCATTGAGAGAACATATTTTTCTCCTATTTAGCCAAAAAGAAAAAAAGAAAGAGTTATATACTGTATTTAGTAAACTAAATAAGCTTGAATAAAATACAGTGAAAAGCCTGATGATAGTATTTTTTAAAATATTTTATCCTTACGTATTAATATTACAAATTAATTATCCAAACAAGCTTGCAGTGTTATACTTAAACACAAATCCCAAACATATCGAACGTCTAATAAAGCTAGAAGGGGTCTTGCTTCGTATCTAAAAATTTAAAAGGAATGGTCTAGGATATCTGGTATTAAGAATGACTCTGGGCGTATGATTTCCTCAGATAAGGATATATTAGACATCTTCAATAAATAGTATCAGAAACTGTTTGCATCAGAGCATACAGAAAGGTGAGTTGACGTCACATGTTGTTTTGTGCAAATGAATAGAAATTCGAACCCTCATATGGATTTAAGTTCCCTAGATACTCCCCTGCATATTGAAGACATACGTAAAGTCATTAAAGATTTAAATAAGGGTAAAGTTCCTGGTTCTGATGGACAGACAATGTATTGGTTTGCACATTTTGCTTCTAGTTCAGCCCCAAAATCAGTTAAGCTGTTCAATTACTTCTATAGTATAGGAACACTTATGTGAAACACCTGTGTATAGGCGCGTTATAAATGCTATATCATATCATATCATATCATAACATTCTTAAGGTCTTTTACTGAAGCCCTTTTGATACTTTTTCCAAAGCCTGGCAAAGATAATGAACTCACTAAGAATTAAAGACCAATTTAATTGATTAAATCTGATTGTAAATCTTCACCAAAATATTAGCAAAACACAATAGACTTTTTTATGTCTAAATTAATTCAATCAGATGAAGTAGGTTTTGTTATAGGGCAGGTCCAACCTTGAAATTCACAACCTGTTTCGTGCTCTTCGTAGTCGGAGACATATTTATGAGCCATGCAGCGGCTGGTAGGAGCAGCAGAAGGCGCAGGAGTGCTCCGCTCCCATGCCCAGCCTCGGAGAGATAAAGGAATCCAGTGGCTGCCTGCCTGCACAGCACAGCACACGGTACGCAGGCCGCACATCTGTTAAAAGGAAGGCTCAATTCTTTTTTAATTACTGTTACTTTGTTTGCAACAGAATAGAATCGGTAAACCGCTGCAAACGAAGTAACGGTAATGAAATACGAATGCCACTGCTCACCGCATTTTTACAGGTATACCATTTCATGCTTACCCGAAGATGGAGGGAGTTAGCAGCGCTTGCCAACCAGCTATGCTACTTACACCACGATTCGGTTAAAGAAAATGGCTACCTTGCAGAAAAACCATCTATTACAGACCCAATGAAATCACAGTGACTTCACTAGTAGACTGCAGACTAAACCAACACCAACAAATCAGGCCATGGACCTTTTCAGAACGAAATGTAACTATTACACTGCTTTTTATTTTTAATAAAAAATGCATATAAATATGTGACATAACTTAAAAGGTTTTGTAAATGTTTTTAAAATCATCAATCAAGCCAAATTACTTTTAAATAACATGAACAAATAACAGCCGGCATTTTCGAAGGAAAATAGCTGACAAATTCACCACATAGTAGAAAATCAGCTAAAGAGTGCGAAAAGCGGTGTGGTTGGAGGGAAAAGGGGTGGGAATGGCGGGCAAATTCTATAGATTTCACTTAGCAATGGTCGTTAAATGGGTGGGACATACAGCCAAACTACATATATCCATCTTCATATGTTAACCTGCATTGAATGCATTACAAACCTGCATTTAAAGTCCCTATTCAAGTTCTCATGTTAACGCTCTTATTTTAATGACAATAGTTTAGGCTTTATAAGTAGCGCTTTCAGTGCCACCCAATAGCCAAAACAAATGAAGCATTTGTCCGTTAAGTTCTTCATTGAGTAACTCCACCCACTCTAGGCTCTGCCTCCATGACCCGCCAACCTGGGCCCTGTTAGAGGATTTGTCCCTTACGAGAGACGGAAGGACGACAGGACACATCTGCTTCTTTCACCATTTATTTAATTAATTGCTCTCACTTCCCTTGGTGGGCTTCTCCTCTTCCTCCTCCCGCCTCACACTTAACTTAACCCTTTGCAGTCCTCCTTCTCCCTCGTAACAACTCCCCCTCACATATCTCCTTATATTCAAATTACACTTCTTCGATGAGTCTGCATGCTCTCTTGATGAGTCATTGGGTGCGGCCCTAAGCTGGGTATCCTTCCCTACTCCCTCTGAGGTTGGAGGATGTCACTCTGCCTCTTCGATCATTCCTCAGGGTATGTTTGTCCCTTGCCCAATGTTATCCTCTGGCTTGAAATGTCTATAAAGAATGATACACTCCTTGTGATGGCCTTCTGTGCGATGGCGACCGTCATCATTGTCCCTTTTATTTCTGTCAAACCGTGTGTCCCTTCTCTTCTGCATGCATTGTTTCACTAGCACTTCTTCTCCTTCTTCGAAGTTTTTCTCCTTTGCTCCCTGGGTCTGGTCTGTCCTTTCTTTGGCTGCTTCCTTTGCCGCAGCATCCCGTTCTCTGATCTCGTCTTCTAGTGTTGCTCGGTCTTCCAGGCTCATCCGAGTCTTGATGGCCCCCTTGGGTAGACGTGTCTTGATGTGGTAGGTCCTCGGGTGGCACTCTGGTCACAGAATGTGGTGTGTTTCGGTAGTGGCGGAGCATGCAGCGGTGGGCCTATTGGATTGGTATCTCCTCGATGGCTGCCCTTTATATCGTTCCTTTGATTGATTGCATGAACCGCTGTGCTATCCCGTTGGCCTGCGGCCATCACGGTGTTATCCGCTGGCGGTTAAATCCTAGGTGTCTTGCGAATCTCTGGAATTCGTGGCTGTTACACAGCGATCCATTGTCTGTCTTTACTGTGGTGGGGATGCCCCATTCGCTGAATACTTCGTCCAGGATACCGACCAGTTGGGTGAAGGCTGTGGACTGGGATTGTTTAATGATGGGGAACCTGGAGAATTCGTCTATGATCACCAGCAGGTGGCCCCCCTCTTCGAGTGGCCCATAGAAGTCCATTGCGACCGCTTTCCACACCTCTTTGGGGATGCTTGTCGTCTGTAGGGGGAGTGGCGGATGACTCATGGCGGTGCATTGACATGGAAGGCAGCTCCTTACCATCTCTTCTACCATGTATTTAGATCTTTTCTGTTAACTCGTTCGCGTTGGGGCGACAGCCTTTTGTAGTCCTTCCATTTGTTTGCAATTGTGAGCATCCTAGCCCACCTAGTCGACGGATCTGCCTGTGTTGCTATGTCTTCAATGGTGAGTGTGGGTGGTAGAGCCTGCTCCGTGAAGTAACACAGGTAATCTGCATCTCTCCCTCGTGGCGACTCCCTATGATTTGTCGGGGGCCTCGAGATGTAGTCGGCCGGCTTGTTGTCTCCTGCCGGTCGGTGACCGATGCAGTAGTCATACACTTGGAGGCGGATACCCCACCTCTCTATTCGGGGGCTAATTCTGTCCTTGGCTTCCCGGATAATGATGGAAGGGCCTGGTGGTCCGTCACGGGCATGAACATTTTTCCTACTGCAAAGTGCTGGAAATACTGGCATGCCCACCCCGCTGCTAAGTCTTTTTTCACCGCCTGCGAGTATGCGCACTCTGTGTTGATAACTGCTTAATTAGGCTACGACGCATCTCGCTGGAGCGTCTGGCTTCTCCCGTTGCACTAGGATGGCCCATAGGCCTACCCGGCTGGCGTCTATGACGAGCTTGGTGTGCCAGCTTGGGTTAAAGTATGCTAGGTGTTTTGCGCTAGCCAGCTCCCTTTTGATTGCATCAACTTCCCTCTAGCAATCTCCTGACCACCTAAAAGGTTTGTCCTTTCTCAGAAGTCGCTGCAGCAGCTCGGCTGTAATGGTGTACCTTTCCAGATAGTGGGCGCAGTATCCTGCCATTCCCAGGAAAGATCTAAATTCCCCAATGTTGATAGGTTCATTGAGCTTGTTGATCGCCCGTACCTTGTCGGGCTTCATCCCTTCCCCGGAGAACATATGTCCATAGAACCTAAGTTTGTCTCTGCTGATGTTGCGTTTCTCATAGTTCAACATGAGTCCTGCTGTCCTCAGTATTTCACGAACTTCCAGGAGAGCTTTGCATGCTCCTCTTGCATGGTAATGTAAACCAGGATGTTGTCTGAGTAGTTGAATGCTCTCCAGACTGGGAGGAGTAGGTGCCTGATAGTTCCTTCAAAGATCTCCGCGGCGGAGGAGATACCAAAATGTAGCCTTTTGTACCAAACGAGGCCGTCATGCGATGCGAATGTCGTTATCCCTCTGCAATCGAGGTGCAGCTCGAGCTGGTGGTACCCCTGATTGATTTCAAGTTTTGAGAATTTTGTGGCACAGTTCAGACTGACAATCATGTCTTCAATTCTGGGCCCTGGGTGCCACTCCTTCTCTATGGCGGTGTTGGCTACACTCATGTCAACATAGAGGCGTAGTTTTTTTGCCCTCCTTTGGCACCACTACCAGTGGTGAGATCCACGGGGTGGCCCCTGTCGCTCCTTCAATGATGTCATTGTCCAGGACCTGCTGCAGTTCCTGCGACACGGCCGCTTGTAAATGGAAGCCCACTCTGCGCGGGTGTTGTGGGACGGGCTTGATCTGGCTGTTGATGTGGAGGATGATCACTGTTCCTTTCAGTTTGCCCAGCCTTTGAAACAGTTTGTGAAACATTCCTTTGATCTGTTCCTTGGTGAGCGGGCACCCCGCTAGGTGGCAGATTGACCCACGGCTTGGCTGGCTGCCTGTGCACATCACCATGTCTCGTTCGTTGAAGTGGATGTCGATCAGGCCAAGCGCTTCTGCGGTACGGTAGCTGAGGAGACATTTACCTTGGACAGGGCAGCGCAGCACAAGGATGATGGCGTTGATCCTTTTCCCTTTGAATAAGAATGATTTCTCAAATTGTCTGATTGACTGTGGTGGTATGCTGGCTCCCCATTGAAAGATTCTTGCTTTGGACTGCAACAACTTTTACGAGTTCCCTGTAAGTCTAAAATCTTCTTCCCCCATGATGTTGACGGTCACTCCGGTATCGATGAGGAATGTGTGCATGACTGTGTCCATCGTTAGCCTCACCTTCGGAGCATCACTGCCTTTATGTGTTCCCTGGATGAAGTTCACAAACTCGTTTGGGACTTCTGGGTCTAGGAGGAGAACTCGTCCCAGTTGGTATATTGATCCTCGGGGTGGCCATGTGTTTCTTCATAGTATTCCAGTTGAAATAATGTCTCATTCACGGAGGCTTCACTGTATTCTCCGCTGTGTACCATTGACCTTATCATCCGCCTCGATGGTTGCAGGTAGGACTTGCACTGTCTGCACTGTGGGAACAGTTGAGCTGGTCTGTATGGCATCCTCCAGCTCAGTCGTGTCGCCTGTGGCTGGCACGTCGGCGAGAACGGTCTCCCTTACCGGCACACTATCTGGAAGTGATCTTCTCTGTCACATCTGGAACACCTCTGAGTCATCGCCGGGCATGGCCCTGTGTATTGGAACAGTTAGCCAAAACGATAACACTACCGCTAGAGCCGTGTTCCTGTTCTCGGTTGGGTTTATGCCTCTCTCTGCTGCGTTTTCGGCAGAGTCTGGTGGCCTGTGGTGTTTCTCTCCCCTTCTCTGCCTCCGGTGAATGCCACAACCGTCACTTCTCAGTCCATTTTCTTTTTTGGCGTCTCAATGGCAGAGGCCTGTATTTCCTCTCTCTCATGCATCCTCGCCATATCTACCACCTCGTTAATCGATAGGGGTTTTTTCAGGAGTTGTTTCCGGAGTACGGATGACAGACAACCTTCTATGACATGGAGTCGGATCACGTCTTCATCCGAGAAAGCAGAAAATTGGCAGTGGACGAGTTTCTGTCGGAGTCGCGTTACAAACTCCTCCACCGTTTTGTGGGAGGCCCGACAGCAATGGTTGAACACATATCGCTCATAGTACCTGTTCAAATGTATAATGAGCTTCCTGTCCAATGCGGTGACAAGTGTCTTGTACGTGTTTCTGTCTCCTGGCGGCATGGCCTTGATGATGCCGTTTATCTCTGCCCAGCCAGTTTCGTGAAAATGTCTTTGAGTACTGGAGACTTTTCTTCCCCCACTGCCTTGATGAAACCGGCAAAGTCATCGACCCATATTGTCTATCTGGGCCCTCTTTCTGCTTGTGATAAGAGGCTGAATGGTGCTGGTTTCCATAGGAATGCTAAGCTGCTTGCGGTGCGCATGGGTGCGTCTTGTCCATCTGCTTGGTCCACCATGTTCTTTGCGTCTCAAGCCCGTAGGATGGGCACCTTCTGGCTGTGTTCCATTTGGGACTTAGTTGTGCCCAGGGAGCCTGGACAGAGTGGAGTAGGACCCCAGCGCAGGACCAGGCGTGGTTGTCATAGCTGGGGTGGGTGTTTACTCACAACATGCCTTGTGAGCCATACAACAGTGTATGACTAGTTTTCATTTGTTTCCTTTCCCCTTACAGGTGCCTAGTGTTGATGGGGTCTTGTCCCTCAGTTATCGGTGCTAGGACTGGCAGCCCTGCCAGTTCGTCTTTTTAAAAAAATATTAATGGCTGCTCTGGGGGCAGCGTGCTGCTACAGGTGCCAGTGTCCCTGTTGTATTGTTTTTTTTTCTTTTCTCCCCGGCCTTGCTTGTTTCTGGGGGCGGGGCTTGTCGCTGTTGCTTGGGCCTGAGGGGGCGGGGCTTGTCATTGTGTTGCTAATGCTGCCAGCTTCCCAAAGTTATGCTGCGTGATCTCCTGCATGCGTGTGAACTCGCTCACCATGAGGGTACTGCGGACGGCGCTGCTTCTCTTCTCGGTTCTCTTTCCTCCGTCGTGGGTGCCGCAGGGAGGGCTGGAGGCTGCAAGGCCAGCCCTGCGGACCAAAGGACACCGGGTGGCGGTGTGGTACGTGAAGCTCACACAGAAAGGACAGTGTAGTGCTGGTTCAAGGAGAACGAGGTTTGTGACTTGCGAGAACGAGGTTAGTGACTCGCTTTATCCTGGCCGCCAATTGTTAGAAGGATTTGTCCCTTAGGAGCGACGGAAGGATGACATGACACGTCTGCTTCTTTCACCATTTATTTCATTAATTGCTCTCACTTCCCTTGGCGGGCTCCTCCTCTTCCTCCTCCGGCCTCAGACTTAATTTAACCCTTTGAGGTCCTCCAACTCCCTCGTAACAGGACCCTATGTTCTTTTTTGACCACAGGGCCCTTTGCCTTAAATCTGCCACCAACTCAGCCTCTGTATCACAACCTCACTAACAGGTCAAAACTGTCAGCAAGATAAAGAACGATATGTGTGTAACATTAGAGCACGAGCAGGCAGCCATCCAACTCTACTTCTGTCTCCGTCTTGTGTGTGCTAATCCACCTTCATTGTGGGTGGCCATATCAACAGCATTAGTCGTGTACATATACAGCAGGAGCAGATTTCCCATTCCCTGTCAAGGGCAAGTCTCTTGACCAGATTCCGGGAAAAGAAGGAGTGACCTTGGTATGGGTAACAGTGATCGCCCTGAGAATGTGCTCCTGTAACATTGTCTGACAATGCTAGAATGTCTCCATCGTTGATGAAAACCATGAGTGAATCATAGTTATGTTGATAATATCATGACTGTGTGAAGTGCCTAACTCAATGCCCAACTGTTCAAAATGGTCTGACCTTGCACACACTGTCATATGCACATTCAGGTGATCACAGTCAAGTAGTCGTGGCCGAGCGGTTAAGGCGATAGACTAGAAATCTATTGGGGTTTCCCCGCGCAGGTTCGAATCCTGCCGACTACGGGTCTGTTTTTTTTCTATATTGCACTTCAACCCTATGAGATATGTACAAATCCAAATATAAAAAAATCATTGTAATGCAACAATCGAAGGATCGTCTTACACTTGAATGTTTTGCTTTGGGCCTTCAATGGCTACTTTTGTTTTCTGACTGTCACAAGTTTTCATGAATCAAAACCAGCCCATCCGGACGAGTGAGTGACAGGCCAACATGCTCATATAAGGCATCAGGGCGCCTGCTTCTGTTACTGAAATAAGAGGGCCCATGATGAGAGGGAGCCACAAAGACACAGAGAAGAGACAGCTCCAGAGAAAAGACAGCCAATGCCGCGCGACCAGCACAAGAGGATGCTGAGATGTACAGGTTCTTATGCAGACACTGGAGTAAGCAGCCTCACTAAGAGGGACATGGCGAAGGCAGCGGCTCCAAAAATAACTTTCCTGAATGAACTTCTTCAATGTTTTTTAGACAGCTGTGTTCCTCTGTACTCACATTACGAAAGTGCAGAGCTTTCGGTCAATATCGTTTTTGTTTTTTCAAAAAGAATTCCGTGATATACTTCCAGCTTACTTGTACAGCAACTCTTCCTTTGGCGCTGTATCTGAAATGGACGGAGGTGAGTTGAAACACTACGTACAAAGAGTTGCGCATGTGGCGCTGTGGCTTAGATGGTTAAAGCGCCTGTCTAGTAAACAGGAGATCCTGAGTTCGAATCTCAGCAGTGCCTGCTTCTTTTAAAGCACTTTTTCGAACACGTTGAAGAAAGGGCTTTTTCCAACTAAGCATGAAGGTGCTGGACAGGGACTCATTGCTCCTTTTAGTTAAATGCTTTAATTAAGAGTTGTATTTGATCATAAAAAAGGTTCTGGCGGAGCAGTTTCTAGGAGGAAACTTTAGAAACCTCTGCCCCATATAAAATCACCTAATTTTTAATTGACTCAATTTTTAGTAGCTGAACTATCAATAACTGTAACTAAGATCCTCAGGCCGACACACACGTTTGGAAGCCAGTAACATTTTTTGTATGGTGAGCATTTTTAACAAAGAAAATGTGTTCACTATCCAGAAGCCATGGTGTGAGTCTTACAATACCACACGAAAGGCTAGTAAGAGGCTAACTGAATCACTTCTTTGTCAGATAAGGTACAATGAGAGTAAATGATTTCCCGAGGATCACACACTTTGGTTAAATGGTGATGCCAGGATTTAACTCCAGTCTTCACTTTATGCACTTTACCATATACCTTCTCAACTCAAGTTGATGGAGGTCACTTTTTAAAGGGATCCTACAACACCTCCTCTGGGTTTTACAACTGAAGTATGGTGATTGAAAGACACAGAAGAACAAGCACATGCATGCTATGATCACCTGATTGTAGCCATTATTTTACACAGCAAGGCACCTGTTTAGCTGTGTCCCATTTGTTATCCTCCATCATTCAGACTTTGTTAGGTACATCCTACTAACAATAGTCACTCCCGAATAACCTACTCACTGCTTTACCTGCAGCCATCTAGCTGAAATCACTTTTATTTCAAATCCTCTGATAAAATATAAATGGCCAACATGTATTGAACAGAGAGAGGCTCACAGTATTGTGGGATCGCTATTGAATTGCGCGCGCTATTTACCGCTCAAGAGTCCTAGATAAAAAGGTTGGCAGCAAGTTATATCCTGCCCTGAAGCTTCCCACAAAACTTGTTTCCAGTAAACAGAAAATATATCGTGGTTCAGGTGGATATCTTGCGCTCAAACCATACACTTTTGCTTTAGTAACAAAAATTATTATTTTACAAGTCCAACCTCCTTATCCATATATTCTTTCCAAGTCAATCAAAGAGTCAATTGACATAATGTATCTAAAAAATGAGTGGTTTTAATTCTTCATGCAAACACACAGCCGACACGTGTTTCGACCTCAGCTCATATATGCTTCCTATATCTTTTAGATTTTAGTTCTCAATGCCCGGCGGTTTCTTTTGAGCATTTATTTCAATCCTCCCGTAATCTTATAATTGTTATGAGCTCCGAAGTTCAAGAAATACCATTTAGTGGGCTGAATCCCAGGCTCCAATCTTGAAAAACACTCCAAAGGGCCCTTTGTATTACGGGAACTTACAATACTCACCTAATTTCTGACCCAATACAACCATTCCTACAGGATTGAAATAAATGCTCAAAAGAAATCGCCGGGCATTGAGAACTAAAATCTAAAAGATATAGGAAGCATATATGGGCCTTGAGAACGACCTGAGGTCGAAACACGTGTCGGCTGTGTGTTTACATGAAGAATTAAAACCACTCATTTTTGAGATACATTATGTCAATTGACTCTTTGATTGACTTGGAAAGAATCTATGGATAAGGATGTTGGACTTGTAAAATAATAATTTCTGTTACTAAAGCAAAAGTGTATGGTTGGAGCGCAAGAGATCCACCTGAACCACAATATAATTTCATGTATTGAACAGAGCCTGTGTCACTCAGTTTCTCTGTTTCTTTCTATTTGCTGGAAAGGCAAATCAAAATAAATAAGTACATAAGTGAATAAAAACAGGAATAGAGCTTCACCAGCCTTAGCTCAGAACTTTGTCTTTGAACTCTGGCTGGGAACAGCTCACCCTGCTCCCACAAAGCACATGTGCCAGCAGGCCACTGTTCACTTTGCCTGCCACAAGAAAGGATCCTGAGAGAAAAAGGTGCTTGCGTGCTCTTAAACATTGTACATGTCATGAGAATTGGTATAGCAGAATAAAGTCTGATAGCACACAGACCATTTTCATTTAATTAATTACAATTACACATAGGCCCATCCCAATGTATACAGCTTTTTAATCGAGTGTCAGGTGAAGAGTTATAAAATGTACAAGGAATTCTTACGTTTTATTTCAGCACTTGGTTTAGTAGACTCCTGGCGTCTGCTGATCTTGAGTATATGCTACATTCTACACTACATGAAACCCATTCTTGTATTGATTTTCTATGCATGTCCACGTCTCAGTCTAGTATGATAGTTGAATCTTCGATTGATAGTGCTGTTATATCGAACCATGCTCCAGTAATTACCATTTTTGATACTGACAACACAGAAAACGGCTCTACTAGATGGAGATTTAAAAACATTTGAGTAAATTACAGAAAATTTGAGGATTCTTTCGATACCTTTCATCAGCAATTATTTGAAATTATTAAGGACTCTGAGACTCTGACTCTTCTCCTGTCAACAACTGGGATGCATATGAAGCAGCATTGAGAGAACATATTTTTCTCCTATTTAGCCAAAAAGAAAAAAAGAAAGAGTTATATACTGTATTTAGTAAACTAAATAAGCTTGAATAAAATACAGTGAAAAGCCTGATGATAGTATTTTTTAAAATATTTTATCCTTACGTATTAATATTACAAATTAATTATCCAAACAAGCTTGCAGTGTTATACTTAAACACAAATCCCAAACATATCGAACGTCTAATAAAGCTAGAAGGGGTCTTGCTTCGTATCTAAAAATTTAAAAGGAATGGTCTAGGATATCTGGTATTAAGAATGACTCTGGGCGTATGATTTCCTCAGATAAGGATATATTAGACATCTTCAATAAATAGTATCAGAAACTGTTTGCATCAGAGCATACAGAAAGGTGAGTTGACGTCACATGTTGTTTTGTGCAAATGAATAGAAATTCGAACCCTCATATGGATTTAAGTTCCCTAGATACTCCCCTGCATATTGAAGACATACGTAAAGTCATTAAAGATTTAAATAAGGGTAAAGTTCCTGGTTCTGATGGACAGACAATGTATTGGTTTGCACATTTTGCTTCTAGTTCAGCCCCAAAATCAGTTAAGCTGTTCAATTACTTCTATAGTATAGGAACACTTATGTGAAACACCTGTGTATAGGCGCGTTATAAATGCTATATCATATCATATCATATCATAACATTCTTAAGGTCTTTTACTGAAGCCCTTTTGATACTTTTTCCAAAGCCTGGCAAAGATAATGAACTCACTAAGAATTAAAGACCAATTTAATTGATTAAATCTGATTGTAAATCTTCACCAAAATATTAGCAAAACACAATAGACTTTTTTATGTCTAAATTAATTCAATCAGATGAAGTAGGTTTTGTTATAGGGCAGGTCCAACCTTGAAATTCACAACCTGTTTCGTGCTCTTCGTAGTCGGAGACATATTTATGAGCCATGCAGCGGCTGGTAGGAGCAGCAGAAGGCGCAGGAGTGCTCCGCTCCCATGCCCAGCCTCGGAGAGATAAAGGAATCCAGTGGCTGCCTGCCTGCACAGCACAGCACACGGTACGCAGGCCGCACATCTGTTAAAAGGAAGGCTCAATTCTTTTTTAATTACTGTTACTTTGTTTGCAACAGAATAGAATCGGTAAACCGCTGCAAACGAAGTAACGGTAATGAAATACGAATGCCACTGCTCACCGCATTTTTACAGGTATACCATTTCATGCTTACCCGAAGATGGAGGGAGTTAGCAGCGCTTGCCAACCAGCTATGCTACTTACACCACGATTCGGTTAAAGAAAATGGCTACCTTGCAGAAAAACCATCTATTACAGACCCAATGAAATCACAGTGACTTCACTAGTAGACTGCAGACTAAACCAACACCAACAAATCAGGCCATGGACCTTTTCAGAACGAAATGTAACTATTACACTGCTTTTTATTTTTAATAAAAAATGCATATAAATATGTGACATAACTTAAAAGGTTTTGTAAATGTTTTTAAAATCATCAATCAAGCCAAATTACTTTTAAATAACATGAACAAATAACAGCCGGCATTTTCGAAGGAAAATAGCTGACAAATTCACCACATAGTAGAAAATCAGCTAAAGAGTGCGAAAAGCGGTGTGGTTGGAGGGAAAATGGGTGGGAATGGCGGGCAAATTCTATAGATTTCACTTAGCAATGGTCGTTAAATGGGTGGGACATACAGCCAAACTACATATATCCATCTTCATATGTTAACCTGCATTGAATGCATTACAAACCTGCATTTAAAGTCCCTATTCAAGTTCTCATGTTAACGCTCTTATTTTAATGACAATAGTTTAGGCTTTATAAGTAGCGCTTTCAGTGCCACCCAATAGCCAAAACAAATGAAGCATTTGTCCGTTAAGTTCTTCATTGAGTAACTCCACCCACTCTAGGCTCTGCCTCCATGACCCGCCAACCTGGGCCCTGTTAGAGGATTTGTCCCTTACGAGAGACGGAAGGACGACAGGACACATCTGCTTCTTTCACCATTTATTTAATTAATTGCTCTCACTTCCCTTGGTGGGCTTCTCCTCTTCCTCCTCCCGCCTCACACTTAACTTAACCCTTTGCAGTCCTCCTTCTCCCTCGTAACAACTCCCCCTCACATATCTCCTTATATTCAAATTACACTTCTTCGATGAGTCTGCATGCTCTCTTGATGAGTCATTGGGTGCGGCCCTAAGCTGGGTATCCTTCCCTACTCCCTCTGAGGTTGGAGGATGTCACTCTGCCTCTTCGATCATTCCTCAGGGTATGTTTGTCCCTTGCCCAATGTTATCCTCTGGCTTGAAATGTCTATAAAGAATGATACACTCCTTGTGATGGCCTTCTGTGCGATGGCGACCGTCATCATTGTCCCTTTTATTTCTGTCAAACCGTGTGTCCCTTCTCTTCTGCATGCATTGTTTCACTAGCACTTCTTCTCCTTCTTCGAAGTTTTTCTCCTTTGCTCCCTGGGTCTGGTCTGTCCTTTCTTTGGCTGCTTCCTTTGCCGCAGCATCCCGTTCTCTGATCTCGTCTTCTAGTGTTGCTCGGTCTTCCAGGCTCATCCGAGTCTTGATGGCCCCCTTGGGTAGACGTGTCTTGATGTGGTAGGTCCTCGGGTGGCACTCTGGTCACAGAATGTGGTGTGTTTCGGTAGTGGCGGAGCATGCAGCGGTGGGCCTATTGGATTGGTATCTCCTCGATGGCTGCCCTTTATATCGTTCCTTTGATTGATTGCATGAACCGCTGTGCTATCCCGTTGGCCTGCGGCCATCACGGTGTTATCCGCTGGCGGTTAAATCCTAGGTGTCTTGCGAATCTCTGGAATTCGTGGCTGTTACACAGCGATCCATTGTCTGTCTTTACTGTGGTGGGGATGCCCCATTCGCTGAATACTTCGTCCAGGATACCGACCAGTTGGGTGAAGGCTGTGGACTGGGATTGTTTAATGATGGGGAACCTGGAGAATTCGTCTATGATCACCAGCAGGTGGCCCCCCTCTTCGAGTGGCCCATAGAAGTCCATTGCGACCGCTTTCCACACCTCTTTGGGGATGCTTGTCGTCTGTAGGGGGAGTGGCGGATGACTCATGGCGGTGCATTGACATGGAAGGCAGCTCCTTACCATCTCTTCTACCATGTATTTAGATCTTTTCTGTTAACTCGTTCGCGTTGGGGCGACAGCCTTTTGTAGTCCTTCCATTTGTTTGCAATTGTGAGCATCCTAGCCCACCTAGTCGACGGATCTGCCTGTGTTGCTATGTCTTCAATGGTGAGTGTGGGTGGTAGAGCCTGCTCCGTGAAGTAACACAGGTAATCTGCATCTCTCCCTCGTGGCGACTCCCTATGATTTGTCGGGGGCCTCGAGATGTAGTCGGCCGGCTTGTTGTCTCCTGCCGGTCGGTGACCGATGCAGTAGTCATACACTTGGAGGCGGATACCCCACCTCTCTATTCGGGGGCTAATTCTGTCCTTGGCTTCCCGGATAATGATGGAAGGGCCTGGTGGTCCGTCACGGGCATGAACATTTTTCCTACTGCAAAGTGCTGGAAATACTGGCATGCCCACCCCGCTGCTAAGTTTTTTTTCACCGCCTGCGAGTATGCGCACTCTGTGGGGATAACTGCTTAATTAGGCTACGACGCATCTCGCTGGAGCGTCTGGCTTCTCCCGTTGCACTAGGATGGCCCATAGGCCTACCCGGCTGGCGTCTATGACGAGCTTGGTGTGCCAGCTTGGGTTAAAGTATGCTAGGTGTTTTGCGCTAGCCAGCTCCCTTTTGATTGCATCAACTTCCCTCTAGCAATCTCCTGACCACCTAAAAGGTTTGTCCTTTCTCAGAAGTCGCTGCAGCAGCTCGGCTGTAATGGTGTACCTTTCCAGATAGTGGGCGCAGTATCCTGCCATTCCCAGGAAAGATCTAAATTCCCCAATGTTGATAGGTTCATTGAGCTTGTTGATCGCCCGTACCTTGTCGGGCTTCATCCCTTCCCCGGAGAACATATGTCCATAGAACCTAAGTTTGTCTCTGCTGATGTTGCGTTTCTCATAGTTCAACATGAGTCCTGCTGTCCTCAGTATTTCACGAACTTCCAGGAGAGCTTTGCATGCTCCTCTTGCATGGTAATGTAAACCAGGATGTTGTCTGAGTAGTTGAATGCTCTCCAGACTGGGAGGAGTAGGTGCCTGATAGTTCCTTCAAAGATCTCCGCGGCGGAGGAGATACCAAAATGTAGCCTTTTGTACCAAACGAGGCCGTCATGCGATGCGAATGTCGTTATCCCTCTGCAATCGAGGTGCAGCTCGAGCTGGTGGTACCCCTGATTGATTTCAAGTTTTGAGAATTTTGTGGCACAGTTCAGACTGACAATCATGTCTTCAATTCTGGGCCCTGGGTGCCACTCCTTCTCTATGGCGGTGTTGGCTACACTCATGTCAACATAGAGGCGTAGTTTTTTTGCCCTCCTTTGGCACCACTACCAGTGGTGAGATCCACGGGGTGGCCCCTGTCGCTCCTTCAATGATGTCATTGTCCAGGACCTGCTGCAGTTCCTGCGACACGGCCGCTTGTAAATGGAAGCCCACTCTGCGCGGGTGTTGTGGGACGGGCTTGATCTGGCTGTTGATGTGGAGGATGATCACTGTTCCTTTCAGTTTGCCCAGCCTTTGAAACAGTTTGTGAAACATTCCTTTGATCTGTTCCTTGGTGAGCGGGCACCCCGCTAGGTGGCAGATTGACCCACGGCTTGGCTGGCTGCCTGTGCACATCACCATGTCTCGTTCGTTGAAGTGGATGTCGATCAGGCCAAGCGCTTCTGCGGTACGGTAGCTGAGGAGACATTTACCTTGGACAGGGCAGCGCAGCACAAGGATGATGGCGTTGATCCTTTTCCCTTTGAATAAGAATGATTTCTCAAATTGTCTGATTGACTGTGGTGGTATGCTGGCTCCCCATTGAAAGATTCTTGCTTTGGACTGCAACAACTTTTACGAGTTCCCTGTAAGTCTAAAATCTTCTTCCCCCATGATGTTGACGGTCACTCCGGTATCGATGAGGAATGTGTGCATGACTGTGTCCATCGTTAGCCTCACCTTCGGAGCATCACTGCCTTTATGTGTTCCCTGGATGAAGTTCACAAACTCGTTTGGGACTTCTGGGTCTAGGAGGAGAACTCGTCCCAGTTGGTATATTGATCCTCGGGGTGGCCATGTGTTTCTTCATAGTATTCCAGTTGAAATAATGTCTCATTCACGGAGGCTTCACTGTATTCTCCGCTGTGTACCATTGACCTTATCATCCGCCTCGATGGTTGCAGGTAGGACTTGCACTGTCTGCACTGTGGGAACAGTTGAGCTGGTCTGTATGGCATCCTCCAGCTCAGTCGTGTCGCCTGTGGCTGGCACGTCGGCGAGAACGGTCTCCCTTACCGGCACACTATCTGGAAGTGATCTTCTCTGTCACATCTGGAACACCTCTGAGTCATCGCCGGGCATGGCCCTGTGTATTGGAACAGTTAGCCAAAACGATAACACTACCGCTAGAGCCGTGTTCCTGTTCTCGGTTGGGTTTATGCCTCTCTCTGCTGCGTTTTCGGCAGAGTCTGGTGGCCTGTGGTGTTTCTCTCCCCTTCTCTGCCTCCGGTGAATGCCACAACCGTCACTTCTCAGTCCATTTTCTTTTTTGGCGTCTCAATGGCAGAGGCCTGTATTTCCTCTCTCTCATGCATCCTCGCCATATCTACCACCTCGTTAATCGATAGGGGTTTTTTCAGGAGTTGTTTCCGGAGTACGGATGACAGACAACCTTCTATGACATGGAGTCGGATCACGTCTTCATCCGAGAAAGCAGAAAATTGGCAGTGGACGAGTTTCTGTCGGAGTCGCGTTACAAACTCCTCCACCGTTTTGTGGGAGGCCCGACAGCAATGGTTGAACACATATCGCTCATAGTACCTGTTCAAATGTATAATGAGCTTCCTGTCCAATGCGGTGACAAGTGTCTTGTACGTGTTTCTGTCTCCTGGCGGCATGGCCTTGATGATGCCGTTTATCTCTGCCCAGCCAGTTTCGTGAAAATGTCTTTGAGTACTGGAGACTTTTCTTCCCCCACTGCCTTGATGAAACCGGCAAAGTCATCGACCCATATTGTCTATCTGGGCCCTCTTTCTGCTTGTGATAAGAGGCTGAATGGTGCTGGTTTCCATAGGAATGCTAAGCTGCTTGCGGTGCGCATGGGTGCGTCTTGTCCATCTGCTTGGTCCACCATGTTCTTTGCGTCTCAAGCCCGTAGGATGGGCACCTTCTGGCTGTGTTCCATTTGGGACTTAGTTGTGCCCAGGGAGCCTGGACAGAGTGGAGTAGGACCCCAGCGCAGGACCAGGCGTGGTTGTCATAGCTGGGGTGGGTGTTTACTCACAACATGCCTTGTGAGCCATACAACAGTGTATGACTAGTTTTCATTTGTTTCCTTTCCCCTTACAGGTGCCTAGTGTTGATGGGGTCTTGTCCCTCAGTTATCGGTGCTAGGACTGGCAGCCCTGCCAGTTCGTCTTTTTAAAAAAATATTAATGGCTGCTCTGGGGGCAGCGTGCTGCTACAGGTGCCAGTGTCCCTGTTGTATTGTTTTTTTTTCTTTTCTCCCCGGCCTTGCTTGTTTCTGGGGGCGGGGCTTGTCGCTGTTGCTTGGGCCTGAGGGGGCGGGGCTTGTCATTGTGTTGCTAATGCTGCCAGCTTCCCAAAGTTATGCTGCGTGATCTCCTGCATGCGTGTGAACTCGCTCACCATGAGGGTACTGCGGACGGCGCTGCTTCTCTTCTCGGTTCTCTTTCCTCCGTCGTGGGTGCCGCAGGGAGGGCTGGAGGCTGCAAGGCCAGCCCTGCGGACCAAAGGACACCGGGTGGCGGTGTGGTACGTGAAGCTCACACAGAAAGGACAGTGTAGTGCTGGTTCAAGGAGAACGAGGTTTGTGACTTGCGAGAATGAGGTTAGTGACTCGCTTTATCCTGGCCGCCAATTGTTAGAAGGATTTGTCCCTTAGGAGCGACGGAAGGATGACATGACACGTCTGCTTCTTTCACCATTTATTTCATTAATTGCTCTCACTTCCCTTGGCGGGCTCCTCCTCTTCCTCCTCCGGCCTCAGACTTAATTTAACCCTTTGAGGTCCTCCAACTCCCTCGTAACAGGACCCTATGTTCTTTTTTGACCACAGGGCCCTTTGCCTTAAATCTGCCACCAACTCAGCCTCTGTATCACAACCTCACTAACAGGTCAAAACTGTCAGCAAGATAAAGAACGATATGTGTGTAACATTAGAGCACGAGCAGGCAGCCATCCAACTCTACTTCTGTCTCCGTCTTGTGTGTGCTAATCCACCTTCATTGTGGGTGGCCATATCAACAGCATTAGTCGTGTACATATACAGCAGGAGCAGATTTCCCATTCCCTGTCAAGGGCAAGTCTCTTGACCAGATTCCGGGAAAAGAAGGAGTGACCTTGGTATGGGTAACAGTGATAGCCCTGAGAATGTGCTCCTGTAACATTGTCTGACAATGCTAGAATGTCTCCATCGTTGATGAAAACCATGAGTGAATCATAGTTATGTTGATAATATCATGACTGTGTGAAGTGCCTAACTCAATGCCAACTGTTCAAAACGGTCTCACCTTTCACACATTGTCATATGCACATTCAGGTGATCCCAGACAAGTAGTCGTGGCCGAGCGGTTAAGGCGATAGACTAGAAATCTATTGGGGTTTCCCCGCGCAGGTTCGAATCCTGCCGACTACGGGTCTGTTTTTTTTCTATATTGCACTTCAACCCTATGAGATATGTACAAATACAAATATAAAAAAATCATTGTAATGCAACAATCGAAGGATCGTCTTACACTTGAATGTTTTGCTTTGGGCCTTCAATGGCTACTTTTGTTTTCTGACTGTCACAAGTTTTCATGAATCAAAACCAGCCCATCCGGACGAGTGAGTGACAGGCCAACATGCTCATATAAGGCATCAGGGCGCCTGCTTCTGTTACTGAAATAAGAGGGCCCATGATGAGAGGGAGCCACAAAGACACAGAGAAGAGACAGCTCCAGAGAAAAGACAGCCAATGCCGCGCGACCAGCACAAGAGGATGCTGAGATGTACAGGTTCTTATGCAGACACTGGAGTAAGCAGCCTCACTAAGAGGGACATGGCGAAGGCAGCGGCTCCAAAAATAACTTTCCTGAATGAACTTCTTCAATGTTTTTTAGACAGCTGTGTTCCTCTGTACTCACATTACGAAAGTGCAGAGCTTTCGGTCAATATCGTTTTTGTTTTTTCAAAAAGAATTCCGTGATATACTTCCAGCTTACTTGTACAGCAACTCTTCCTTTGGCGCTGTATCTGAAATGGACGGAGGTGAGTTGAAACACTACGTACAAAGAGTTGCGCATGTGGCGCTGTGGCTTAGATGGTTAAAGCGCCTGTCTAGTAAACAGGAGATCCTGAGTTCGAATCTCAGCAGTGCCTGCTTCTTTTAAAGCACTTTTTCGAACACGTTGAAGAAAGGGCTTTTTCCAACTAAGCATGAAGGTGCTGGACAGGGACTCATTGCTCCTTTTAGTTAAATGCTTTAATTAAGAGTTGTATTTGATCATAAAAAAGGTTCTGGGGGAGCAGTTTCTAGGAGGAAACTTTAGAAACCTCTGCCCCATATAAAATCACCTAATTTTTAATTGACTCAATTTTTAGTAGCTGAACTATCAATAACTGTAACTAAGATCCTCAGGCCGACACACACGTTTGGAAGCCAGTAACATTTTTTGTATGGTGAGCATTTTTAACAAAGAAAATGTGTTCACTATCCAGAAGCCATGGTGTGAGTCTTACAATACCACACTAAAGGCTAGTAAGAGGCTAACTGAATCACTTCTTTGTCAGATAAGGTACAATGAGAGTAAATGATTTCCCGAGGATCACACACTTTGGTTAAATGGTGATGCCAGGATTTAACTCCAGTCTTCACTTTATGCACTTTACCATATACCTTCTCAACTCAAGTTGATGGAGGTCACTTTTTAAAGGGATCCTACAACACCTCCTCTGGGTTTTACAACTGAAGTATGGTGATTGAAAGACACAGAAGAACAAGCACATGCATGCTATGATCACCTGATTGTAGCCATTATTTTACACAGCAAGGCACCTGTTTAGCTGTGTCCCATTTGTTATCCTCCATCATTCAGACTTTGTTAGGTACATCCTACTAACAATAGTCACTCCCGAATAACCTACTCACTGCTTTACCTGCAGCCATCTAGCTGAAATCACTTTTATTTCAAATCCTCTGATAAAATATAAATGGCCAACATGTATTGAACAGAGAGAGGCTCACAGTATTGTGGGATCGCTATTGAATTGCGCGCGCTATTTACCGCTCAAGAGTCCTAGATAAAAAGGTTGGCAGCAAGTTATATCCTGCCCTGAAGCTTCCCACAAAACTTGTTTCCAGTAAACAGAAAATATATCGTGGTTCAGGTGGATATCTTGCGCTCAAACCATACACTTTTGCTTTAGTAACAAAAATTATTATTTTACAAGTCCAACCTCCTTATCCATATATTCTTTCCAAGTCAATCAAAGAGTCAATTGACATAATGTATCTAAAAAATGAGTGGTTTTAATTCTTCATGCAAACACACAGCCGACACGTGTTTCGACCTCAGCTCATATATGCTTCCTATATCTTTTAGATTTTAGTTCTCAATGCCCGGCGGTTTCTTTTGAGCATTTATTTCAATCCTCCCGTAATCTTATAATTGTTATGAGCTCCGAAGTTCAAGAAATACCATTTAGTGGGCTGAATCCCAGGCTCCAATCTTGAAAAACACTCCAAAGGGCCCTTTGTATTACGGGAACTTACAATACTCACCTAATTTCTGACCCAATACAACCATTCCTACAGGATTGAAATAAATGCTCAAAAGAAATCGCCGGGCATTGAGAACTAAAATCTAAAAGATATAGGAAGCATATATGGGCCTTGAGAACGACCTGAGGTCGAAACACGTGTCGGCTGTGTGTTTACATGAAGAATTAAAACCACTCATTTTTGAGATACATTATGTCAATTGACTCTTTGATTGACTTGGAAAGAATCTATGGATAAGGATGTTGGACTTGTAAAATAATAATTTCTGTTACTAAAGCAAAAGTGTATGGTTGGAGCGCAAGAGATCCACCTGAACCACAATATAATTTCATGTATTGAACAGAGCCTGTGTCACTCAGTTTCTCTGTTTCTTTCTATTTGCTGGAAAGGCAAATCAAAATAAATAAGTACATAAGTGAATAAAAACAGGAATAGAGCTTCACCAGCCTTAGCTCAGAACTTTGTCTTTGAACTCTGGCTGGGAACAGCTCACCCTGCTCCCACAAAGCACATGTGCCAGCAGGCCACTGTTCACTTTGCCTGCCACAAGAAAGGATCCTGAGAGAAAAAGGTGCTTGCGTGCTCTTAAACATTG
The DNA here is from genome assembly GCF_040938575.1 of Ambystoma mexicanum. NCBI lineage: Eukaryota > Metazoa > Chordata > Amphibia > Caudata > Ambystomatidae > Ambystoma > Ambystoma mexicanum. The sequence continues at coordinate 234,356,192 of NC_090921.1, forward strand.
TACATGTCATGAGAATTGGTATAGCAGAATAAAGTCTGATAGCACACAGACCATTTTCATTTAATTAATTACAATTACACATAGGCCCATCCCAATGTATACAGCTTTTTAATCGAGTGTCAGGTGAAGAGTTATAAAATGTACAAGGAATTCTTACGTTTTATTTCAGCACTTGGTTTAGTAGACTCCTGGCGTCTGCTGATCTTGAGTATATGCTACATTCTACACTACATGAAACCCATTCTTGTATTGATTTTCTATGCATGTCCACGTCTCAGTCTAGTATGATAGTTGAATCTTCGATTGATAGTGCTGTTATATCGAACCATGCTCCAGTAATTACCATTTTTGATACTGACAACACAGAAAACGGCTCTACTAGATGGAGATTTAAAAACATTTGAGTAAATTACAGAAAATTTGAGGATTCTTTCGATACCTTTCATCAGCAATTATTTGAAATTATTAAGGACTCTGAGACTCTGACTCTTCTCCTGTCAACAACTGGGATGCATATGAAGCAGCATTGAGAGAACATATTTTTCTCCTATTTAGCCAAAAAGAAAAAAAGAAAGAGTTATATACTGTATTTAGTAAACTAAATAAGCTTGAATAAAATACAGTGAAAAGCCTGATGATAGTATTTTTTAAAATATTTTATCCTTACGTATTAATATTACAAATTAATTATCCAAACAAGCTTGCAGTGTTATACTTAAACACAAATCCCAAACATATCGAACGTCTAATAAAGCTAGAAGGGGTCTTGCTTCGTATCTAAAAATTTAAAAGGAATGGTCTAGGATATCTGGTATTAAGAATGACTCTGGGCGTATGATTTCCTCAGATAAGGATATATTAGACATCTTCAATAAATAGTATCAGAAACTGTTTGCATCAGAGCATACAGAAAGGTGAGTTGACGTCACATGTTGTTTTGTGCAAATGAATAGAAATTCGAACCCTCATATGGATTTAAGTTCCCTAGATACTCCCCTGCATATTGAAGACATACGTAAAGTCATTAAAGATTTAAATAAGGGTAAAGTTCCTGGTTCTGATGGACAGACAATGTATTGGTTTGCACATTTTGCTTCTAGTTCAGCCCCAAAATCAGTTAAGCTGTTCAATTACTTCTATAGTATAGGAACACTTATGTGAAACACCTGTGTATAGGCGCGTTATAAATGCTATATCATATCATATCATATCATAACATTCTTAAGGTCTTTTACTGAAGCCCTTTTGATACTTTTTCCAAAGCCTGGCAAAGATAATGAACTCACTAAGAATTAAAGACCAATTTAATTGATTAAATCTGATTGTAAATCTTCACCAAAATATTAGCAAAACACAATAGACTTTTTTATGTCTAAATTAATTCAATCAGATGAAGTAGGTTTTGTTATAGGGCAGGTCCAACCTTGAAATTCACAACCTGTTTCGTGCTCTTCGTAGTCGGAGACATATTTATGAGCCATGCAGCGGCTGGTAGGAGCAGCAGAAGGCGCAGGAGTGCTCCGCTCCCATGCCCAGCCTCGGAGAGATAAAGGAATCCAGTGGCTGCCTGCCTGCACAGCACAGCACACGGTACGCAGGCCGCACATCTGTTAAAAGGAAGGCTCAATTCTTTTTTAATTACTGTTACTTTGTTTGCAACAGAATAGAATCGGTAAACCGCTGCAAACGAAGTAACGGTAATGAAATACGAATGCCACTGCTCACCGCATTTTTACAGGTATACCATTTCATGCTTACCCGAAGATGGAGGGAGTTAGCAGCGCTTGCCAACCAGCTATGCTACTTACACCACGATTCGGTTAAAGAAAATGGCTACCTTGCAGAAAAACCATCTATTACAGACCCAATGAAATCACAGTGACTTCACTAGTAGACTGCAGACTAAACCAACACCAACAAATCAGGCCATGGACCTTTTCAGAACGAAATGTAACTATTACACTGCTTTTTATTTTTAATAAAAAATGCATATAAATATGTGACATAACTTAAAAGGTTTTGTAAATGTTTTTAAAATCATCAATCAAGCCAAATTACTTTTAAAAACATGAACAAATAACAGCCGGCATTTTCGAAGGAAAATAGCTGACAAATTCACCACATAGTAGAAAATCAGCTAAAGAGTGCGAAAAGCGGTGTGGTTGGAGGGAAAATGGGTGGGAATGGCGGGCAAATTCTATAGATTTCACTTAGCAATGGTCGTTAAATGGGTGGGACATACAGCCAAACTACATATATCCATCTTCATATGTTAACCTGCATTGAATGCATTACAAACCTGCATTTAAAGTCCCTATTCAAGTTCTCATGTTAACGCTCTTATTTTAATGACAATAGTTTAGGCTTTATAAGTAGCGCTTTCAGTGCCACCCAATAGCCAAAACAAATGAAGCATTTGTCCGTTAAGTTCTTCATTGAGTAACTCCACCCACTCTAGGCTCTGCCTCCATGACCCGCCAACCTGGGCCCTGTTAGAGGATTTGTCCCTTACGAGAGACGGAAGGACGACAGGACACATCTGCTTCTTTCACCATTTATTTAATTAATTGCTCTCACTTCCCTTGGTGGGCTTCTCCTCTTCCTCCTCCCGCCTCACACTTAACTTAACCCTTTGCAGTCCTCCTTCTCCCTCGTAACAACTCCCCCTCACATATCTCCTTATATTCAAATTACACTTCTTCGATGAGTCTGCATGCTCTCTTGATGAGTCATTGGGTGCGGCCCTAAGCTGGGTATCCTTCCCTACTCCCTCTGAGGTTGGAGGATGTCACTCTGCCTCTTCGATCATTCCTCAGGGTATGTTTGTCCCTTGCCCAATGTTATCCTCTGGCTTGAAATGTCTATAAAGAATGATACACTCCTTGTGATGGCCTTCTGTGCGATGGCGACCGTCATCATTGTCCCTTTTATTTCTGTCAAACCGTGTGTCCCTTCTCTTCTGCATGCATTGTTTCACTAGCACTTCTTCTCCTTCTTCGAAGTTTTTCTCCTTTGCTCCCTGGGTCTGGTCTGTCCTTTCTTTGGCTGCTTCCTTTGCCGCAGCATCCCGTTCTCTGATCTCGTCTTCTAGTGTTGCTCGGTCTTCCAGGCTCATCCGAGTCTTGATGGCCCCCTTGGGTAGACGTGTCTTGATGTGGTAGGTCCTCGGGTGGCACTCTGGTCACAGAATGTGGTGTGTTTCGGTAGTGGCGGAGCATGCAGCGGTGGGCCTATTGGATTGGTATCTCCTCGATGGCTGCCCTTTATATCGTTCCTTTGATTGATTGCATGAACCGCTGTGCTATCCCGTTGGCCTGCGGCCATCACGGTGTTATCCGCTGGCGGTTAAATCCTAGGTGTCTTGCGAATCTCTGGAATTCGTGGCTGTTACACAGCGATCCATTGTCTGTCTTTACTGTGGTGGGGATGCCCCATTCGCTGAATACTTCGTCCAGGATACCGACCAGTTGGGTGAAGGCTGTGGACTGGGATTGTTTAATGATGGGGAACCTGGAGAATTCGTCTATGATCACCAGCAGGTGGCCCCCCTCTTCGAGTGGCCCATAGAAGTCCATTGCGACCGCTTTCCACACCTCTTTGGGGATGCTTGTCGTCTGTAGGGGGAGTGGCGGATGACTCATGGCGGTGCATTGACATGGAAGGCAGCTCCTTACCATCTCTTCTACCATGTATTTAGATCTTTTCTGTTAACTCGTTCGCGTTGGGGCGACAGCCTTTTGTAGTCCTTCCATTTGTTTGCAATTGTGAGCATCCTAGCCCACCTAGTCGACGGATCTGCCTGTGTTGCTATGTCTTCAATGGTGAGTGTGGGTGGTAGAGCCTGCTCCGTGAAGTAACACAGGTAATCTGCATCTCTCCCTCGTGGCGACTCCCTATGATTTGTCGGGGGCCTCGAGATGTAGTCGGCCGGCTTGTTGTCTCCTGCCGGTCGGTGACCGATGCAGTAGTCATACACTTGGAGGCGGATACCCCACCTCTCTATTCGGGGGCTAATTCTGTCCTTGGCTTCCCGGATAATGATGGAAGGGCCTGGTGGTCCGTCACGGGCATGAACATTTTTCCTACTGCAAAGTGCTGGAAATACTGGCATGCCCACCCCGCTGCTAAGCTTTTATTCACCGCCTGCGAGTATGCGCACTCTGTGGGGATAACTGCTTAATTAGGCTACGACGCATCTCGCTGGAGCGTCTGGCTTCTCCCGTTGCACTAGGATGGCCCATAGGCCTACCCGGCTGGCGTCTATGACGAGCTTGGTGTGCCAGCTTGGGTTAAAGTATGCTAGGTGTTTTGCGCTAGCCAGCTCCCTTTTGATTGCATCAACTTCCCTCTAGCAATCTCCTGACCACCTAAAAGGTTTGTCCTTTCTCAGAAGTCGCTGCAGCAGCTCGGCTGTAATGGTGTACCTTTCCAGATAGTGGGCGCAGTATCCTGCCATTCCCAGGAAAGATCTAAATTCCCCAATGTTGATAGGTTCATTGAGCTTGTTGATCGCCCGTACCTTGTCGGGCTTCATCCCTTCCCCGGAGAACATATGTCCATAGAACCTAAGTTTGTCTCTGCTGATGTTGCGTTTCTCATAGTTCAACATGAGTCCTGCTGTCCTCAGTATTTCACGAACTTCCAGGAGAGCTTTGCATGCTCCTCTTGCATGGTAATGTAAACCAGGATGTTGTCTGAGTAGTTGAATGCTCTCCAGACTGGGAGGAGTAGGTGCCTGATAGTTCCTTCAAAGATCTCCGCGGCGGAGGAGATACCAAAATGTAGCCTTTTGTACCAAACGAGGCCGTCATGCGATGCGAATGTCGTTATCCCTCTGCAATCGAGGTGCAGCTCGAGCTGGTGGTACCCCTGATTGATTTCAAGTTTTGAGAATTTTGTGGCACAGTTCAGACTGACAATCATGTCTTCAATTCTGGGCCCTGGGTGCCACTCCTTCTCTATGGCGGTGTTGGCTACACTCATGTCAACATAGAGGCGTAGTTTTTTTGCCCTCCTTTGGCACCACTACCAGTGGTGAGATCCACGGGGTGGCCCCTGTCGCTCCTTCAATGATGTCATTGTCCAGGACCTGCTGCAGTTCCTGCGACACGGCCGCTTGTAAATGGAAGCCCACTCTGCGCGGGTGTTGTGGGACGGGCTTGATCTGGCTGTTGATGTGGAGGATGATCACTGTTCCTTTCAGTTTGCCCAGCCTTTGAAACAGTTTGTGAAACATTCCTTTGATCTGTTCCTTGGTGAGCGGGCACCCCGCTAGGTGGCAGATTGACCCACGGCTTGGCTGGCTGCCTGTGCACATCACCATGTCTCGTTCGTTGAAGTGGATGTCGATCAGGCCAAGCGCTTCTGCGGTACGGTAGCTGAGGAGACATTTACCTTGGACAGGGCAGCGCAGCACAAGGATGATGGCGTTGATCCTTTTCCCTTTGAATAAGAATGATTTCTCAAATTGTCTGATTGACTGTGGTGGTATGCTGGCTCCCCATTGAAAGATTCTTGCTTTGGACTGCAACAACTTTTACGAGTTCCCTGTAAGTCTAAAATCTTCTTCCCCCATGATGTTGACGGTCACTCCGGTATCGATGAGGAATGTGTGCATGACTGTGTCCATCGTTAGCCTCACCTTCGGAGCATCACTGCCTTTATGTGTTCCCTGGATGAAGTTCACAAACTCGTTTGGGACTTCTGGGTCTAGGAGGAGAACTCGTCCCAGTTGGTATATTGATCCTCGGGGTGGCCATGTGTTTCTTCATAGTATTCCAGTTGAAATAATGTCTCATTCACGGAGGCTTCACTGTATTCTCCGCTGTGTACCATTGACCTTATCATCCGCCTCGATGGTTGCAGGTAGGACTTGCACTGTCTGCACTGTGGGAACAGTTGAGCTGGTCTGTATGGCATCCTCCAGCTCAGTCGTGTCGCCTGTGGCTGGCACGTCGGCGAGAACGGTCTCCCTTACCGGCACACTATCTGGAAGTGATCTTCTCTGTCACATCTGGAACACCTCTGAGTCATCGCCGGGCATGGCCCTGTGTATTGGAACAGTTAGCCAAAACGATAACACTACCGCTAGAGCCGTGTTCCTGTTCTCGGTTGGGTTTATGCCTCTCTCTGCTGCGTTTTCGGCAGAGTCTGGTGGCCTGTGGTGTTTCTCTCCCCTTCTCTGCCTCCGGTGAATGCCACAACCGTCACTTCTCAGTCCATTTTCTTTTTTGGCGTCTCAATGGCAGAGGCCTGTATTTCCTCTCTCTCATGCATCCTCGCCATATCTACCACCTCGTTAATCGATAGGGGTTTTTTCAGGAGTTGTTTCCGGAGTACGGATGACAGACAACCTTCTATGACATGGAGTCGGATCACGTCTTCATCCGAGAAAGCAGAAAATTGGCAGTGGACGAGTTTCTGTCGGAGTCGCGTTACAAACTCCTCCACCGTTTTGTGGGAGGCCCGACAGCAATGGTTGAACACATATCGCTCATAGTACCTGTTCAAATGTATAATGAGCTTCCTGTCCAATGCGGTGACAAGTGTCTTGTACGTGTTTCTGTCTCCTGGCGGCATGGCCTTGATGATGCCGTTTATCTCTGCCCAGCCAGTTTCGTGAAAATGTCTTTGAGTACTGGAGACTTTTCTTCCCCCACTGCCTTGATGAAACCGGCAAAGTCATCGACCCATATTGTCTATCTGGGCCCTCTTTCTGCTTGTGATAAGAGGCTGAATGGTGCTGGTTTCCATAGGAATGCTAAGCTGCTTGCGGTGCGCATGGGTGCGTCTTGTCCATCTGCTTGGTCCACCATGTTCTTTGCGTCTCAAGCCCGTAGGATGGGCACCTTCTGGCTGTGTTCCATTTGGGACTTAGTTGTGCCCAGGGAGCCTGGACAGAGTGGAGTAGGACCCCAGCGCAGGACCAGGCGTGGTTGTCATAGCTGGGGTGGGTGTTTACTCACAACATGCCTTGTGAGCCATACAACAGTGTATGACTAGTTTTCATTTGTTTCCTTTCCCCTTACAGGTGCCTAGTGTTGATGGGGTCTTGTCCCTCAGTTATCGGTGCTAGGACTGGCAGCCCTGCCAGTTCGTCTTTTTAAAAAAATATTAATGGCTGCTCTGGGGGCAGCGTGCTGCTACAGGTGCCAGTGTCCCTGTTGTATTGTTTTTTTTTCTTTTCTCCCCGGCCTTGCTTGTTTCTGGGGGCGGGGCTTGTCGCTGTTGCTTGGGCCTGAGGGGGCGGGGCTTGTCATTGTGTTGCTAATGCTGCCAGCTTCCCAAAGTTATGCTGCGTGATCTCCTGCATGCGTGTGAACTCGCTCACCATGAGGGTACTGCGGACGGCGCTGCTTCTCTTCTCGGTTCTCTTTCCTCCGTCGTGGGTGCCGCAGGGAGGGCTGGAGGCTGCAAGGCCAGCCCTGCGGACCAAAGGACACCGGGTGGCGGTGTGGTACGTGAAGCTCACACAGAAAGGACAGTGTAGTGCTGGTTCAAGGAGAACGAGGTTTGTGACTTGCGAGAACGAGGTTAGTGACTCGCTTTATCCTGGCCGCCAATTGTTAGAAGGATTTGTCCCTTAGGAGCGACGGAAGGATGACATGACACGTCTGCTTCTTTCACCATTTATTTCATTAATTGCTCTCACTTCCCTTGGCGGGCTCCTCCTCTTCCTCCTCCGGCCTCAGACTTAATTTAACCCTTTGAGGTCCTCCAACTCCCTCGTAACAGGACCCTATGTTCTTTTTTGACCACAGGGCCCTTTGCCTTAAATCTGCCACCGACTCAGCCTCTGTATCACAACCTCACTAACAGGTCAAAACTGTCAGCAAGATAAAGAACGATATGTGTGTAACATTAGAGCACGAGCAGGCAGCCATCCAACTCTACTTCTGTCTCCGTCTTGTGTGTGCTAATCCACCTTCATTGTGGGTGGCCATATCAACAGCATTAGTCGTGTACATATACAGCAGGAGCATATTTCCCATTCCCTGTCAAGGGCAAGTCTCTTGACCAGATTCCGGGAAAAGAAGGAGTGACCTTGGTATGGGTAACAGTGATAGCCCTGAGAATGTGCTCCTGTAACATTGTCTGACAATGCTAGAATGTCTCCATCGTTGATGAAAACCATGAGTGAATCATAGTTATGTTGATAATATCATGACTGTGTGAAGTGCCTAACTCAATGCCCAACTGTTCAAAATGGTCTGACCTTGCACACACTGTCATATGCACATTCAGGTGATCACAGTCAAGTAGTCGTGGCCGAGCGGTTAAGGCGATAGACTAGAAATCTATTGGGGTTTCCCCGCGCAGGTTCGAATCCTGCCGACTACGGGTCTGTTTTTTTTCTATATTGCACTTCAACCCTATGAGATATGTACAAATCCAAATATAAAAAAATCATTGTAATGCAACAATCGAAGGATCGTCTTACACTTGAATGTTTTGCTTTGGGCCTTCAATGGCTACTTTTGTTTTCTGACTGTCACAAGTTTTCATGAATCAAAACCAGCCCATCCGGACGAGTGAGTGACAGGCCAACATGCTCATATAAGGCATCAGGGCGCCTGCTTCTGTTACTGAAATAAGAGGGCCCATGATGAGAGGGAGCCACAAAGACACAGAGAAGAGACAGCTCCAGAGAAAAGACAGCCAATGCCGCGCGACCAGCACAAGAGGATGCTGAGATGTACAGGTTCTTATGCAGACACTGGAGTAAGCAGCCTCACTAAGAGGGACATGGCGAAGGCAGCGGCTCCAAAAATAACTTTCCTGAATGAACTTCTTCAATGTTTTTTAGACAGCTGTGTTCCTCTGTACTCACATTACGAAAGTGCAGAGCTTTCGGTCAATATCGTTTTTGTTTTTTCAAAAAGAATTCCGTGATATACTTCCAGCTTACTTGTACAGCAACTCTTCCTTTGGCGCTGTATCTGAAATGGACGGAGGTGAGTTGAAACACTACGTACAAAGAGTTGCGCATGTGGCGCTGTGGCTTAGATGGTTAAAGCGCCTGTCTAGTAAACAGGAGATCCTGAGTTCGAATCTCAGCCGTGCCTGCTTCTTTTAAAGCACTTTTTCGAACACGTTGAAGAAAGGGCTTTTTCCAACTAAGCATGAAGGTGCTGGACAGGGACTCATTGCTCCTTTTAGTTAAATGCTTTAATTAAGAGTTGTATTTGATCATAAAAAAGGTTCTGGGGGAGCAGTTTCTAGGAGGAAACTTTAGAAACCTCTGCCCCATATAAAATCACCTAATTTTTAATTGACTCAATTTTTAGTAGCTGAACTATCAATAACTGTAACTAAGATCCTCAGGCCGACACACACGTTTGGAAGCCAGTAACATTTTTTGTATGGTGAGCATTTTTAACAAAGAAAATGTGTTCACTATCCAGAAGCCATGGTGTGAGTCTTACAATACCACACTAAAGGCTAGTAAGAGGCTAACTGAATCACTTCTTTTTCAGATAAGGTACAATGAGAGTAAATGATTTCCCGAGGATCACACACTTTGGTTAAATGGTGATGCCAGGATTTGACTCCAGTCTTCACTTTATGCACTTTACCATATACCTTCTCAACTCAAGTTGATGGAGGTCACTTTTTAAAGGGATCCTACAACACCTCCTCTGGGTTTTACAACTGAAGTATGGTGATTGAAAGACACAGAAGAACAAGCACATGCATGCTATGATCACCTGATTGTAGCCATTATTTTACACAGCAAGGCACCTGTTTAGCTGTGTCCCATTTGTTATCCTCCATCATTCAGACTTTGTTAGGTACATCCTACTAACAATAGTCACTCCCGAATAACCTACTCACTGCTTTACCTGCAGCCATCTAGCTGAAATCACTTTTATTTCAAATCCTCTGATAAAATATAAATGGCCAACATGTATTGAACAGAGAGAGGCTCACAGTATTGTGGGATCGCTATTGAATTGCGCGCGCTATTTACCGCTCAAGAGTCCTAGATAAAAAGGTTGGCAGCAAGTTATATCCTGCCCTGAAGCTTCCCACAAAACTTGTTTCCAGTAAACAGAAAATATATCGTGGTTCAGGTGGATATCTTGCGCTCAAACCATACACTTTTGCTTTAGTAACAAAAATTATTATTTTACAAGTCCAACCTCCTTATCCATATATTCTTTCCAAGTCAATCAAAGAGTCAATTGACATAATGTATCTAAAAAATGAGTGGTTTTAATTCTTCATGCAAACACACAGCCGACACGTGTTTCGACCTCAGCTCATATATGCTTCCTATATCTTTTAGATTTTAGTTCTCAATGCCCGGCGGTTTCTTTTGAGCATTTATTTCAATCCTCCCGTAATCTTATAATTGTTATGAGCTCCGAAGTTCAAGAAATACCATTTAGTGGGCTGAATCCCAGGCTCCAATCTTGAAAAACACTCCAAAGGGCCCTTTGTATTACGGGAACTTACAATACTCACCTAATTTCTGACCCAATACAACCATTCCTACAGGATTGAAATAAATGCTCAAAAGAAATCGCCGGGCATTGAGAACTAAAATCTAAAAGATATAGGAAGCATATATGGGCCTTGAGAACGACCTGAGGTCGAAACACGTGTCGGCTGTGTGTTTACATGAAGAATTAAAACCACTCATTTTTGAGATACATTATGTCAATTGACTCTTTGATTGACTTGGAAAGAATCTATGGATAAGGATGTTGGACTTGTAAAATAATAATTTCTGTTACTAAAGCAAAAGTGTATGGTTGGAGCGCAAGAGATCCACCTGAACCACAATATAATTTCATGTATTGAACAGAGCCTGTGTCACTCAGTTTCTCTGTTTCTTTCTATTTGCTGGAAAGGCAAATCAAAATAAATAAGTACATAAGTGAATAAAAACAGGAATAGAGCTTCACCAGCCTTAGCTCAGAACTTTGTCTTTGAACTCTGGCTGGGAACAGCTCACCCTGCTCCCACAAAGCACATGTGCCAGCAGGCCACTGTTCACTTTGCCTGCCACAAGAAAGGATCCTGAGAGAAAAAGGTGCTTGCGTGCTCTTAAACATTGTACATGTCATGAGAATTGGTATAGCAGAATAAAGTCTGATAGCACACAGACCATTTTCATTTAATTAATTACAATTACACATAGGCCCATCCCAATGTATACAGCTTTTTAATCGAGTGTCAGGTGAAGAGTTATAAAATGTACAAGGAATTCTTACGTTTTATTTCAGCACTTGGTTTAGTAGACTCCTGGCGTCTGCTGATCTTGAGTATATGCTACATTCTACACTACATGAAACCCATTCTTGTATTGATTTTCTATGCATGTCCACGTCTCAGTCTAGTATGATAGTTGAATCTTCGATTGATAGTGCTGTTATATCGAACCATGCTCCAGTAATTACCATTTTTGATACTGACAACACAGAAAACGGCTCTACTAGATGGAGATTTAAAAACATTTGAGTAAATTACAGAAAATTTGAGGATTCTTTCGATACCTTTCATCAGCAATTATTTGAAATTATTAAGGACTCTGAGACTCTGACTCTTCTCCTGTCAACAACTGGGATGCATATGAAGCAGCATTGAGAGAACATATTTTTCTCCTATTTAGCCAAAAAGAAAAAAAGAAAGAGTTATATACTGTATTTAGTAAACTAAATAAGCTTGAATAAAATACAGTGAAAAGCCTGATGATAGTATTTTTTTAAATATTTTATCCTTACGTATTAATATTACAAATTAATTATCCAAACAAGCTTGCAGTGTTATACTTAAACACAAATCCCAAACATATCGAACGTCTAATAAAGCTAGAAGGGGTCTTGCTTCGTATCTAAAAATTTAAAAGGAATGGTCTAGGATATCTGGTATTAAGAATGACTCTGGGCGTATGATTTCCTCAGATAAGGGTATATTAGACATCTTCAATAAATAGTATCAGAAACTGTTTGCATCAGAGCATACAGAAAGGTGAGTTGACGTCACATGTTGTTTTGTGCAAATGAATAGAAATTCGAACCCTCATATGGATTTAAGTTCCCTAGATACTCCCCTGCATATTGAAGACATACGTAAAGTCATTAAAGATTTAAATAAGGGTAAAGTTCCTGGTTCTGATGGACAGACAATGTATTGGTTTGCACATTTTGCTTCTAGTTCAGCCCCAAAATCAGTTAAGCTGTTCAATTACTTCTATAGTATAGGAACACTTATGTGAAACACCTGTGTATAGGCGCGTTATAAATGCTATATCATATCATATCATATCATAACATTCTTAAGGTCTTTTACTGAAGCCCTTTTGATACTTTTTCCAAAGCCTGGCAAAGATAATGAACTCACTAAGAATTAAAGACCAATTTAATTGATTAAATCTGATTGTAAATCTTCACCAAAATATTAGCAAAACACAATAGACTTTTTTATGTCTAAATTAATTCAATCAGATGAAGTAGGTTTTGTTATAGGGCAGGTCCAACCTTGAAATTCACAACCTGTTTCGTGCTCTTCGTAGTCGGAGACATATTTATGAGCCATGCAGCGGCTGGTAGGAGCAGCAGAAGGCGCAGGAGTGCTCCGCTCCCATGCCCAGCCTCGGAGAGATAAAGGAATCCAGTGGCTGCCTGCCTGCACAGCACAGCACACGGTACGCAGGCCGCACATCTGTTAAAAGGAAGGCTCAATTCTTTTTTTTATTACTGTTACTTTGTTTGCAACAGAATAGAATCGGTAAACCGCTGCAAACGAAGTAACGGTAATGAAATACGAATGCCACTGCTCACCGCATTTTTACAGGTATACCATTTCATGCTTACCCGAAGATGGAGGGAGTTAGCAGCGCTTGCCAACCAGCTATGCTACTTACACCACGATTCGGTTAAAGAAAATGGCTACCTTGCAGAAAAATCATCTATTACAGACCCAATGAAATCACAGTGACCTCACTAGTAGACTGCAGACTAAACCAACACCAACAAATCAGGCCATGGACCTTTTCAGAACGAAATGTAACTATTACACTGCTTTTTATTTTTAATAAAAAATGCATATAAATATGTGACATAACTTAAAAGGTTTTGTAAATGTTTTTAAAATCATCAATCAAGCCAAATTACTTTTAAATAACATGAACAAATAACAGCCGGCATTTTCGAAGGAAAATAGCTGACAAATTCACCACATAGTAGAAAATCAGCTAAAGAGTGCGAAAAGCGGTGTGGTTGGAGGGAAAATGGGTGGGAATGGCGGGCAAATTCTATAGATTTCACTTAGCAATGGTCGTTAAATGGGTGGGACATACAGCCAAACTACATATATCCATCTTCATATGTTAACCTGCATTGAATGCATTACAAACCTGCATTTAAAGTCCCTATTCAAGTTCTCATGTTAACGCTCTTATTTTAATGACAATAGTTTAGGCTTTATAAGTAGCGCTTTCAGTGCCACCCAATAGCCAAAACAAATGAAGCATTTGTCCGTTAAGTTCTTCATTGAGTAACTCCACCCACTCTAGGCTCTGCCTCCATGACCCGCCAACCTGGGCCCTGTTAGAGGATTTGTCCCTTACGAGAGACGGAAGGACGACAGGACACATCTGCTTCTTTCACCATTTATTTAATTAATTGCTCTCACTTCCCTTGGTGGGCTTCTCCTCTTCCTCCTCCCGCCTCACACTTAACTTAACCCTTTGCAGTCCTCCTTCTCCCTCGTAACAACTCCCCCTCACATATCTCCTTATATTCAAATTACACTTCTTCGATGAGTCTGCATGCTCTCTTGATGAGTCATTGGGTGCGGCCCTAAGCTGGGTATCCTTCCCTACTCCCTCTGAGGTTGGAGGATGTCACTCTGCCTCTTCGATCATTCCTCAGGGTATGTTTGTCCCTTGCCCAATGTTATCCTCTGGCTTGAAATGTCTATAAAGAATGATACACTCCTTGTGATGGCCTTCTGTGCGATGGCGACCGTCATCATTGTCCCTTTTATTTCTGTCAAACCGTGTGTCCCTTCTCTTCTGCATGCATTGTTTCACTAGCACTTCTTCTCCTTCTTCGAAGTTTTTCTCCTTTGCTCCCTGGGTCTGGTCTGTCCTTTCTTTGGCTGCTTCCTTTGCCGCAGCATCCCGTTCTCTGATCTCGTCTTCTAGTGTTGCTCGGTCTTCCAGGCTCATCCGAGTCTTGATGGCCCCCTTGGGTAGACGTGTCTTGATGTGGTAGGTCCTCGGGTGGCACTCTGGTCACAGAATGTGGTGTGTTTCGGTAGTGGCGGAGCATGCAGCGGTGGGCCTATTGGATTGGTATCTCCTCGATGGCTGCCCTTTATATCGTTCCTTTGATTGATTGCATGAACCGCTGTGCTATCCCGTTGGCCTGCGGCCATCACGGTGTTATCCGCTGGCGGTTAAATCCTAGGTGTCTTGCGAATCTCTGGAATTCGTGGCTGTTACACAGCGATCCATTGTCTGTCTTTACTGTGGTGGGGATGCCCCATTCGCTGAATACTTCGTCCAGGATACCGACCAGTTGGGTGAAGGCTGTGGACTGGGATTGTTTAATGATGGGGAACCTGGAGAATTCGTCTATGATCACCAGCAGGTGGCCCCCCTCTTCGAGTGGCCCATAGAAGTCCATTGCGACCGCTTTCCACACCTCTTTGGGGATGCTTGTCGTCTGTAGGGGGAGTGGCGGATGACTCATGGCGGTGCATTGACATGGAAGGCAGCTCCTTACCATCTCTTCTACCATGTATTTAGATCTTTTCTGTTAACTCGTTCGCGTTGGGGCGACAGCCTTTTGTAGTCCTTCCATTTGTTTGCAATTGTGAGCATCCTAGCCCACCTAGTCGACGGATCTGCCTGTGTTGCTATGTCTTCAATGGTGAGTGTGGGTGGTAGAGCCTGCTCCGTGAAGTAACACAGGTAATCTGCATCTCTCCCTCGTGGCGACTCCCTATGATTTGTCGGGGGCCTCGAGATGTAGTCGGCCGGCTTGTTGTCTCCTGCCGGTCGGTGACCGATGCAGTAGTCATACACTTGGAGGCGGATACCCCACCTCTCTATTCAGGGGCTAATTCTGTCCTTGGCTTCCCGGATAATGATGGAAGGGCCTGGTGGTCCGTCACGGGCATGAACATTTTTCCTACTGCAAAGTGCTGGAAATACTGGCATGCCCACCCCGCTGCTAAGCTTTTATTCACCGCCTGCGAGTATGCGCACTCTGTGGGGATAACTGCTTAATTAGGCTACGACGCATCTCGCTGGAGCGTCTGGCTTCTCCCGTTGCACTAGGATGGCCCATAGGCCTACCCGGCTGGCGTCTATGACGAGCTTGGTGTGCCAGCTTGGGTTAAAGTATGCTAGGTGTTTTGCGCTAGCCAGCTCCCTTTTGATTGCATCAACTTCCCTCTAGCAATCTCCTGACCACCTAAAAGGTTTGTCCTTTCTCAGAAGTCGCTGCAGCAGCTCGGCTGTAATGGTGTACCTTTCCAGATAGTGGGCGCAGTATCCTGCCATTCCCAGGAAAGATCTAAATTCCCCAATGTTGATAGGTTCATTGAGCTTGTTGATCGCCCGTACCTTGTCGGGGTCGGGCTTCATCCCTTCCCCGGAGAACATATGTCCATAGAACCTAAGTTTGTCTCTGCTGATGTTGCGTTTCTCATAGTTCAACATGAGTCCTGCTGTCCTCAGTATTTCACGAACTTCCAGGAGAGCTTTGCATGCTCCTCTTGCATGGTAATGTAAACCAGGATGTTGTCTGAGTAGTTGAATGCTCTCCAGACTGGGAGGAGTAGGTGCCTGATAGTTCCTTCAAAGATCTCCGCAGCGGAGGAGATACCAAAATGTAGCCTTTTGTACCAAACGAGGCCGTCATGCGATGCGAATGTCGTTATCCCTCTGCAATCGAGGTGCAGCTCGAGCTGGTGGTACCCCTGATTGATTTCAAGTTTTGAGAATTTTGTGGCACAGTTCAGACTGACAATCATGTCTTCAATTCTGGGCCCTGGGTGCCACTCCTTCTCTATGGCGGTGTTGGCTACACTCATGTCAACATAGAGGCGTAGTTTTTTTGCCCTCCTTTGGCACCACTACCAGTGGTGAGATCCACGGGGTGGCCCCTGTCGCTCCTTCAATGATGTCATTGTCCAGGACCTGCTGCAGTTCCTGCGACACGGCCGCTTGTAAATGGAAGCCCACTCTGCGCGGGTGTTGTGGGACGGGCTTGATCTGGCTGTTGATGTGGAGGATGATCACTGTTCCTTTCAGTTTGCCCAGCCTTTGAAACAGTTTGTGAAACATTCCTTTGATCTGTTCCTTGGTGAGCGGGCACCCCGCTAGGTGGCAGATTGACCCACGGCTTGGCTGGCTGCCTGTGCACATCACCATGTCTCGTTCGTTGAAGTGGATGTCGATCAGGCCAAGCGCTTCTGCGGTACGGTAGCTGAGGAGACATTTACCTTGGACAGGGCAGCGCAGCACAAGGATGATGGCGTTGATCCTTTTCCCTTTGAATAAGAATGATTTCTCAAATTGTCTGATTGACTGTGGTGGTATGCTGGCTCCCCATTGAAAGATTCTTGCTTTGGACTGCAACAACTTTTACGAGTTCCCTGTAAGTCTAAAATCTTCTTCCCCCATGATGTTGACGGTCACTCCGGTATCGATGAGGAATGTGTGCATGACTGTGTCCATCGTTAGCCTCACCTTCGGAGCATCACTGCCTTTATGTGTTCCCTGGATGAAGTTCACAAACTCGTTTGGGACTTCTGGGTCTAGGAGGAGAACTCGTCCCAGTTGGTATATTGATCCTCGGGGTGGCCATGTGTTTCTTCATAGTATTCCAGTTGAAATAATGTCTCATTCACGGAGGCTTCACTGTATTCTCCGCTGTGTACCATTGACCTTATCATCCGCCTCGATGGTTGCAGGTAGGACTTGCACTGTCTGCACTGTGGGAACAGTTGAGCTGGTCTGTATGGCATCCTCCAGCTCAGTCGTGTCGCCTGTGGCTGGCACGTCGGCGAGAACGGTCTCCCTTACCGGCACACTATCTGGAAGTGATCTTCTCTGTCACATCTGGAACACCTCTGAGTCATCGCCGGGCATGGCCCTGTGTATTGGAACAGTTAGCCAAAACGATAACACTACCGCTAGAGCCGTGTTCCTGTTCTCGGTTGGGTTTATGCCTCTCTCTGCTGCGTTTTCGGCAGAGTCTGGTGGCCTGTGGTGTTTCTCTCCCCTTCTCTGCCTCCGGTGAATGCCACAACCGTCACTTCTCAGTCCATTTTCTTTTTTGGCGTCTCAATGGCAGAGGCCTGTATTTCCTCTCTCTCATGCATCCTTGCCATATCTACCACCTCGTTAATCGATAGGGGTTTTTTCAGGAGTTGTTTCCGGAGTACGGATGACAGACAACCTTCTATGACATGGAGTCGGATCACGTCTTCATCCGAGAAAGCAGAAAATTGGCAGTGGACGAGTTTCTGTCGGAGTCGCGTTACAAACTCCTCCACCGTTTTGTGGGAGGCCCGACAGCAATGGTTGAACACATATCGCTCATAGTACCTGTTCAAATGTATAATGAGCTTCCTGTCCAATGCGGTGACAAGTGTCTTGTACGTGTTTCTGTCTCCTGGCGGCATGGCCTTGATGATGCCGTTTATCTCTGCCCAGCCAGTTTCGTGAAAATGTCTTTGAGTACTGGAGACTTTTCTTCCCCCACTGCCTTGATGAAACCGGCAAAGTCATCGACCCATATTGTCTATCTGGGCCCTCTTTCTGCTTGTGATAAGAGGCTGAATGGTGCTGGTTTCCATAGGAATGCTAAGCTGCTTGCGGTGCGCATGGGTGCGTCTTGTCCATCTGCTTGGTCCACCATGTTCTTTGCGTCTCAAGCCCGTAGGATGGGCACCTTCTGGCTGTGTTCCATTTGGGACTTAGTTGTGCCCAGGGAGCCTGGACAGAGTGGAGTAGGACCCCAGCGCAGGACCAGGCGTGGTTGTCATAGCTGGGGTGGGTGTTTACTCACAACATGCCTTGTGAGCCATACAACAGTGTATGACTAGTTTTCATTTGTTTCCTTTCCCCTTACAGGTGCCTAGTGTTGATGGGGTCTTGTCCCTCAGTTATCGGTGCTAGGACTGGCAGCCCTGCCAGTTCGTCTTTTTAAAAAAATATTAATGGCTGCTCTGGGGGCAGCGTGCTGCTACAGGTGCCAGTGTCCCTGTTGTATTGTTTTTTTTTCTTTTCTCCCCGGCCTTGCTTGTTTCTGGGGGCGGGGCTTGTCGCTGTTGCTTGGGCCTAAGGGGGCGGGGCTTGTCATTGTGTTGCTAATGCTGCCAGCTTCCCAAAGTTATGCTGCGTGATCTCCTGCATGCGTGTGAACTCGCTCACCATGAGGGTACTGCGGACGGCGCTGCTTCTCTTCTCGGTTCTCTTTCCTCCGTCGTGGGTGCCGCAGGGAGGGCTGGAGGCTGCAAGGCCAGCCCTGCGGACCAAAGGACACCGGGTGGCGGTGTGGTACGTGAAGCTCACACAGAAAGGACAGTGTAGTGCTGGTTCAAGGAGAACGAGGTTTGTGACTTGCGAGAACGAGGTTAGTGACTCGCTTTATCCTGGCCGCCAATTGTTAGAAGGATTTGTCCCTTAGGAGCGACGGAAGGATGACATGACACGTCTGCTTCTTTCACCATTTATTTCATTAATTGCTCTCACTTCCCTTGGCGGGCTCCTCCTCTTCCTCCTCCGGCCTCAGACTTAATTTAACCCTTTGAGGTCCTCCAACTCCCTCGTAACAGGACCCTATGTTCTTTTTTGACCACAGGGCCCTTTGCCTTAAATCTGCCACCAACTCAGCCTCTGTATCACAACCTCACTAACAGGTCAAAACTGTCAGCAAGATAAAGAACGATATGTGTGTAACATTAGAGCACGAGCAGGCAGCCATCCAACTCTACTTCTGTCTCCGTCTTGTGTGTGCTAATCCACCTTCATTGTGGGTGGCCATATCAACAGCATTAGTCGTGTACATATACAGCAGGAGCAGATTTCCCATTCCCTGTCAAGGGCAAGTCTCTTGACCAGATTCCGGGAAAAGAAGGAGTGACCTTGGTATGGGTAACAGTGATAGCCCTGAGAATGTGCTCCTGTAACATTGTCTGACAATGCTAGAATGTCTCCATCGTTGATGAAAACCATGAGTGAATCATAGTTATGTTGATAATATCATGACTGTGTGAAGTGCCTAACTTAATGCCCAACTGTTCAAAATGGTCTGACCTTGCACACACTGTCATATGCACATTCAGGAGATCACAGACAAGTAGTCGTGGCCGAGCGGTTAAGGCGATAGACTAGAAATCTATTGGGGTTTCCCCGCGCAGGTTCGAATCCTGCCGACTACGGGTCTGTTTTTTTTCTATATTGCACTTCAACCCTATGAGATATGTACAGATACAAATATAAAAAAAACATTGTAATGCAACAATCGAAGGATCGTCTTACACTTGAATGTTTTGCTTTGGGCCTTCAATGGCTACTTTTGTTTTCTGACTGTCACAACTTTTCATGAATCAAAACCAGCCCATCCGAACGAGTGAGTGACAGGCCAACATGCTCATATAAGGCATCAGGGCGCCTGCTTCTGTTACTGAAATGAGAGGGCCCATGATGAGAGGGAGCCACAAAGACACAGAGAAGAGACAGCTCCAGAGAAAAGACAGCCAATGCCGCGCGACCAGCACAAGAGGATGCTGAGATGTACAGGTTCTTATGCAGACACTGGAGTAAGCAGCCTCACTAAGAGGGACATGGCGAAGGCAGCGGCTCCAAAAATAACTTTCCTGAATGAACTTCTTCAATGTTTTTTAGACAGCTGTGTTCCTCTGTACTCACATTACGAAAGTGCAGAGCTTTCGGTCAATATCGTTTTTGTTTTTTCAAAAAGAATTCCGTGATATACTTCCAGCTTACTTGTACAGCAACTCTTCCTTTGGCGCTGTATCTGAAATGGACGGAGGTGAGTTGAAACACTACGTACGCACAGCTGCGCATGTGGCGCTGTGGCTTAGATGGTTAAAGCGCCTGTCTAGTAAACAGGAGATCCTGAGTTCGAATCTCAGCAGTGCCTGCTTCTTTTAAAGCACTTTTTCGAACACGTTGAAGAAAGGGCTTTTTCCAACTAAGCATGAAGGTGCTGGACAGGGACTCATTGCTCCTTTTAGTTAAATGCTTTAATTAAGAGTTGTATTTGATCATAAAAAAGGTTCTGGGGGAGCAGTTTCTAGGAGGAAACTTTAGAAACCTCTGCCCCATATAAAATCACCTAATTTTTAATTGACTCAATTTTTAGTAGCTGAACTATCAATAACTGTAACTAAGATCCTCAGGCCGACACACACGTTTGGAAGCCAGTAACATTTTTTGTATGGTGAGCATTTTTAACAAAGAAAATGTGTTCACTATCCAGAAGCCATGGTGTGAGTCTTACAATACCACACTAAAGGCTAGTAAGAAGCTAACTGAATCACTTCTTTGTCAGATAAGGTACAATGAGAGTAAATGATTTCCCGAGGATCACACACTTTGGTTAAATGGTGATGCCAGGATTTAACTCCAGTCTTCACTTTATGCACTTTACCATATACCTTCTCAACTCAAGTTGATGGAGGTCACTTTTTAAAGGGATCCTACAACACCTCCTCTGGGTTTTACAACTGAAGTATGGTGATTGAAAGACACAGAAGAACAAGCACATGCATGCTATGATCACCTGATTGTAGCCATTATTTTACACAGCAAGGCACCTGTTTAGCTGTGTCCCATTTGTTATCCTCCATCATTCAGACTTTGTTAGGTACATCCTACTAACAATAGTCACTCCCGAATAACCTACTCACTGCTTTACCTGCAGCCATCTAGCTGAAATCACTTTTATTTCAAATCCTCTGATAAAATATAAATGGCCAACATGTATTGAACAGAGAGAGGCTCACAGTATTGTGGGATCGCTATTGAATTGCGCGCGCTATTTACCGCTCAAGAGTCCTAGATAAAAAGGTTGGCAGCAAGTTATATCCTGCCCTGAAGCTTCCCACAAAACTTGTTTCCAGTAAACAGAAAATATATCGTGGTTCAGGTGGATATCTTGCGCTCAAACCATACACTTTTGCTTTAGTAACAAAAATTATTATTTTACAAGTCCAACCTCCTTATCCATATATTCTTTCCAAGTCAATCAAAGAGTCAATTGACATAATGTATCTAAAAAATGAGTGGTTTTAATTCTTCATGCAAACACACAGCCGACACGTGTTTCGACCTCAGCTCATATATGCTTCCTATATCTTTTAGATTTTAGTTCTCAATGCCCGGCGGTTTCTTTTGAGCATTTATTTCAATCCTCCCGTAATCTTATAATTGTTATGAGCTCCAAAGTTCAAGAAATACCATTTAGTGGGCTGAATCCCAGGCTCCAATCTTGAAAAACACTCCAAAGGGCCCTTTGTATTACGGGAACTTACAATACTCACCTAATTTCTGACCCAATACAACCATTCCTACAGGATTGAAATAAATGCTCAAAAGAAATCGCCGGGCATTGAGAACTAAAATCTAAAAGATATAGGAAGCATATATGGGCCTTGAGAACGACCTGAGGTCGAAACACGTGTCGGCTGTGTGTTTACATGAAGAATTAAAACCACTCATTTTTGAGATACATTATGTCAATTGACTCTTTGATTGACTTGGAAAGAATCTATGGATAAGGATGTTGGACTTGTAAAATAATAATTTCTGTTACTAAAGCAAAAGTGTATGGTTGGAGCGCAAGAGATCCACCTGAACCACAATATAATTTCATGTATTGAACAGAGCCTGTGTCACTCAGTTTCTCTGTTTCTTTCTATTTGCTGGAAAGGCAAATCAAAATAAATAAGTACATAAGTGAATAAAAACAGGAATAGAGCTTCACCAGCCTTAGCTCAGAACTTTGTCTTTGAACTCTGGCTGGGAACAGCTCAC
This sequence comes from Ambystoma mexicanum, assembly GCF_040938575.1. Lineage (NCBI taxonomy): Eukaryota > Metazoa > Chordata > Amphibia > Caudata > Ambystomatidae > Ambystoma > Ambystoma mexicanum. Next base: position 234,378,222 of record NC_090921.1, read on the forward strand.
CCTGCTCCCACAAAGCACATGTGCCAGCAGGCCACTGTTCACTTTGCCTGCCACAAGAAAGGATCCTGAGAGAAAAAGGTGCTTGCGTGCTCTTAAACATTGTACATGTCATGAGAATTGGTATAGCAGAATAAAGTCTGATAGCACACAGACCATTTTCATTTAATTAATTACAATTACACATAGGCCCATCCCAATGTATACAGCTTTTTAATCGAGTGTCAGGTGAAGAGTTATAAAATGTACAAGGAATTCTTACGTTTTATTTCAGCACTTGGTTTAGTAGACTCCTGGCGTCTGCTGATCTTGAGTATATGCTACATTCTACACTACATGAAACCCATTCTTGTATTGATTTTCTATGCATGTCCACGTCTCAGTCTAGTATGATAGTTGAATCTACGATTGATAGTGCTGTTATATCGAACCATGCTCCAGTAATTACCATTTTTGATACTGACAACACAGAAAACGGCTCTACTAGATGGAGATTTAAAAACATTTGAGTAAATTACAGAAAATTTGAGGATTCTTTCGATACCTTTCATCAGCAATTATTTGAAATTATTAAGGACTCTGAGACTCTGACTCTTCTCCTGTCAACAACTGGGATGCATATGAAGCAGCATTGAGAGAACATATTTTTCTCCTATTTAGCCAAAAAGAAAAAAAGAAAGAGTTATATACTGTATTTAGTAAACTAAATAAGCTTGAATAAAATACAGTGAAAAGCCTGATGATAGTATTTTTTTAAATATTTTATCCTTACGTATTAATATTACAAATTAATTATCCAAACAAGCTTGCAGTGTTATACTTAAACACAAATCCCAAACATATTGAACGTCTAATAAAGCTAGAAGGGGTCTTGCTTCGTATCTAAAGATTTAAAAGGAATGGTCTAGGATATCTGGTATTAAGAATGACTCTGGGCGTATGATTTCCTCAGATAAGGATATATTAGACATCTTCAATAAATAGTATCAGAAACTGTTTGCATCAGAGCATACAGAAAGGTGAGTTGACGTCACATGTTGTTTTGTGCAAATGAATAGAAATTCGAACCCTAATATGGATTTAAGTTCCCTAGATACTCCCCTGCATATTGAAGACATACGTAAAGTCATTAAAGATTTAAATAAGGGTAAAGTTCCTGGTTCTGATGGACAGACAATGTATTGGTTTGCACATTTTGCTTCTAGTTCAGCCCCAAAATCAGTTAAGCTGTTCAATTACTTCTATAGTATAGGAACACTTATGTGAAACACCTGTGTATAGGCGCGTTATAAATGCTATATCATATCATATCATATCATAACATTCTTAAGGTCTTTTACTAAAGCCCTTTTGATACTTTTTCCAAAGCCTGGCAAAGATAATGAACTCACTAAGAATTAAAGACCAATTTAATTGATTAAATCTGATTGTAAATCTTCACCAAAATATTAGCAAAACACAATAGACTTTTTTATGTCTAAATTAATTCAATCAGATGAAGTAGGTTTTGTTATAGGGCAGGTCCAACCTTGAAATTCACAACCTGTTTCGTGCTCTTCGTAGTCGGAGACATATTTATGAGCCATGCAGCGGCTGGTAGGAGCAGCAGAAGGCGCAGGAGTGCTCCGCTCCCATGCCCAGCCTCGGAGAGATAAAGGAATCCAGTGGCTGCCTGCCTGCACAGCACAGCACACGGTACGCAGACCGCACATCTGTTAAAAGGAAGGCTCAATTCTTTTTTAATTACTGTTACTTTGTTTGCAACAGAATTGAATCGGTAAACCGCTGCAAACGAAGTAACGGTAATGAAATACGAATGCCACTGCTCACCGCATTTTTACAGGTATACCATTTCATGCTTACCCGAAGACGGAGGGAGTTAGCAGCGCTTGCCAACCAGCTATGCTACTTACACCACGATTCGGTTAAAGAAAATGGCTACCTTGCAGAAAAACCATCTATTACAGACCCAATGAAATCACAGTGACTTCACTAGTAGACTGCAGACTAAACCAACACCAACAAATCAGGCCATGGACCTTTTCAGAACGAAATGTAACTATTACACTGCTTTTTATTTTTAATAAAAAATGCATATAAATATGTGACATAACTTAAAAGGTTTTGTAAATGTTTTTAAAATCATCAATCAAGCCAAATTACTTTTAAATAACATGAACAAATAACAGCCGGCATTTTCGAAGGAAAATAGCTGACAAATTCACCACATAGTAGAAAATCAGCTAAAGAGTGCGAAAAGCGGTGTGGTTGGAGGGAAAATGGGTGGGAATGGCGGGCAAATTCTATAGATTTCACTTAGCAATGGTCGTTAAATGGGTGGGACATACAGCCAAACTACATATATCCATCTTCATATGTTAACCTGCATTGAATGCATTACAAACCTGCATTTAAAGTCCCTATTCAAGTTCTCATGTTAACGCTCTTATTTTAATGACAATAGTTTAGGCTTTATAAGTAGCGCTTTCAGTGCCACCCAATAGCCAAAACAAATGAAGCATTTGTCCGTTAAGTTCTTCATTGAGTAACTCCACCCACTCTAGGCTCTGCCTCCATGACCCGCCAACCTGGGCCCTGTTAGAGGATTTGTCCCTTACGAGAGACGGAAGGACGACAGGACACATCTGCTTCTTTCACCATTTATTTAATTAATTGCTCTCACTTCCCTTGGTGGGCTTCTCCTCTTCCTCCTCCCGCCTCACACTTAACTTAACCCTTTGCAGTCCTCCTTCTCCCTCGTAACAACTCCCCCTCACATATCTCCTTATATTCAAATTACACTTCTTCGATGAGTCTGCATGCTCTCTTGATGAGTCATTGGGTGCGGCCCTAAGCTGGGTATCCTTCCCTACTCCCTCTGAGGTTGGAGGATGTCACTCTGCCTCTTCGATCATTCCTCAGGGTATGTTTGTCCCTTGCCCAATGTTATCCTCTGGCTTGAAATGTCTATAAAGAATGATACACTCCTTGTGATGGCCTTCTGTGCGATGGCGACCGTCATCATTGTCCCTTTTATTTCTGTCAAACCGTGTGTCCCTTCTCTTCTGCATGCATTGTTTCACTAGCACTTCTTCTCCTTCTTCGAAGTTTTTCTCCTTTGCTCCCTGGGTCTGGTCTGTCCTTTCTTTGGCTGCTTCCTTTGCCGCAGCATCCCGTTCTCTGATCTCGTCTTCTAGTGTTGCTCGGTCTTCCAGGCTCATCCGAGTCTTGATGGCCCCCTTGGGTAGACGTGTCTTGATGTGGTAGGTCCTCGGGTGGCACTCTGGTCACAGAATGTGGTGTGTTTCGGTAGTGGCGGAGCATGCAGCGGTGGGCCTATTGGATTGGTATCTCCTCGATGGCTGCCCTTTATATCGTTCCTTTGATTGATTGCATGAACCGCTGTGCTATCCCGTTGGCCTGCGGCCATCACGGTGTTATCCGCTGGCGGTTAAATCCTAGGTGTCTTGCGAATCTCTGGAATTCGTGGCTGTTACACAGCGATCCATTGTCTGTCTTTACTGTGGTGGGGATGCCCCATTCGCTTAATACTTCGTCCAGGATACCGACCAGTTGGGTGAAGGCTGTGGACTGGGATTGTTTAATGATGGGGAACCTGGAGAATTCGTCTATGATCACCAGCAGGTGGCCCCCCTCTTCGAGTGGCCCATAGAAGTCCATTGCGACCGCTTTCCACACCTCTTTGGGGATGCTTGTCGTCTGTAGGGGGAGTGGCGGATGACTCATGGCGGTGCATTGACATGGAAGGCAGCTCCTTACCATCTCTTCTACCATGTATTTAGATCTTTTCTGTTAACTCGTTCGCGTTGGGGCGACAGCCTTTTGTAGTCCTTCCATTTGTTTGCAATTGTGAGCATCCTAGCCCACCTAGTCGACGGATCTGCCTGTGTTGCTATGTCTTCAATGGTGAGTGTGGGTGGTAGAGCCTGCTCCGTGAAGTAACACAGGTAATCTGCATCTCTCCCTCGTGGCGACTCCCTATGATTTGTCGGGGGCCTCGAGATGTAGTCGGCCGGCTTGTTGTCTCCTGCCGGTCGGTGACCGATGCAGTAGTCATACACTTGGAGGCGGATACCCCACCTCTCTATTCGGGGGCTAATTCTGTCCTTGGCTTCCCGGATAATGATGGAAGGGCCTGGTGGTCCGTCACGGGCATGAACATTTTTCCTACTGCAAAGTGCTGGAAATACTGGCATGCCCACCCCGCTGCTAAGCTTTTATTCACCGCCTGCGAGTATGCGCACTCTGTGGGGATAACTGCTTAATTAGGCTACGACGCATCTCGCTGGAGCGTCTGGCTTCTCCCGTTGCACTAGGATGGCCCATAGGCCTACCCGGCTGGCGTCTATGACGAGCTTGGTGTGCCAGCTTGGGTTAAAGTATGCTAGGTGTTTTGCGCTAGCCAGCTCCCTTTTGATTGCATCAACTTCCCTCTAGCAATCTCCTGACCACCTAAAAGGTTTGTCCTTTCTCAGAAGTCGCTGCAGCAGCTCGGCTGTAATGGTGTACCTTTCCAGATAGTGGGCGCAGTATCCTGCCATTCCCAGGAAAGATCTAAATTCCCCAATGTTGATAGGTTCATTGAGCTTGTTGATCGCCCGTACCTTGTCGGGGTCGGGCTTCATCCCTTCCCCGGAGAACATATGTCCATAGAACCTAAGTTTGTCTCTGCTGATGTTGCGTTTCTCATAGTTCAACATGAGTCCTGCTGTCCTCAGTATTTCACGAACTTCCAGGAGAGCTTTGCATGCTCCTCTTGCATGGTAATGTAAACCAGGATGTTGTCTGAGTAGTTGAATGCTCTCCAGACTGGGAGGAGTAGGTGCCTGATAGTTCCTTCAAAGATCTCCGCGGCGGAGGAGATACCAAAATGTAGCCTTTTGTACCAAACGAGGCCGTCATGCGATGCGAATGTCGTTATCCCTCTGCAATCGAGGTGCAGCTCGAGCTGGTGGTACCCCTGATTGATTTCAAGTTTTGAGAATTTTGTGGCACAGTTCAGACTGACAATCATGTCTTCAATTCTGGGCCCTGGGTGCCACTCCTTCTCTATGGCGGTGTTGGCTACACTCATGTCAACATAGAGGCGTAGTTTTTTTGCCCTCCTTTGGCACCACTACCAGTGGTGAGATCCACGGGGTGGCCCCTGTCGCTCCTTCAATGATGTCATTGTCCAGGACCTGCTGCAGTTCCTGCGACACGGCCGCTTGTAAATGGAAGCCCACTCTGCGCGGGTGTTGTGGGACGGGCTTGATCTGGCTGTTGATGTGGAGGATGATCACTGTTCCTTTCAGTTTGCCCAGCCTTTGAAACAGTTTGTGAAACATTCCTTTGATCTGTTCCTTGGTGAGCGGGCACCCCGCTAGGTGGCAGATTGACCCACGGCTTGGCTGGCTGCCTGTGCACATCACCATGTCTCGTTCGTTGAAGTGGATGTCGATCAGGCCAAGCGCTTCTGCGGTACGGTAGCTGAGGAGACATTTACCTTGGACAGGGCAGCGCAGCACAAGGATGATGGCGTTGATCCTTTTCCCTTTGAATAAGAATGATTTCTCAAATTGTCTGATTGACTGTGGTGGTATGCTGGCTCCCCATTGAAAGATTCTTGCTTTGGACTGCAACAACTTTTACGAGTTCCCTGTAAGTCTAAAATCTTCTTCCCCCATGATGTTGACGGTCACTCCGGTATCGATGAGGAATGTGTGCATGACTGTGTCCATCGTTAGCCTCACCTTCGGAGCATCACTGCCTTTATGTGTTCCCTGGATGAAGTTCACAAACTCGTTTGGGACTTCTGGGTCTAGGAGGAGAACTCGTCCCAGTTGGTATATTGATCCTCGGGGTGGCCATGTGTTTCTTCATAGTATTCCAGTTGAAATAATGTCTCATTCACGGAGGCTTCACTGTATTCTCCGCTGTGTACCATTGACCTTATCATCCGCCTCGATGGTTGCAGGTAGGACTTGCACTGTCTGCACTGTGGGAACAGTTGAGCTGGTCTGTATGGCATCCTCCAGCTCAGTCGTGTCGCCTGTGGCTGGCACGTCGGCGAGAACGGTCTCCCTTACCGGCACACTATCTGGAAGTGATCTTCTCTGTCACATCTGGAACACCTCTGAGTCATCGCCGGGCATGGCCCTGTGTATTGGAACAGTTAGCCAAAACGATAACACTACCGCTAGAGCCGTGTTCCTGTTCTCGGTTGGGTTTATGCCTCTCTCTGCTGCGTTTTCGGCAGAGTCTGGTGGCCTGTGGTGTTTCTCTCCCCTTCTCTGCCTCCGGTGAATGCCACAACCGTCACTTCTCAGTCCATTTTCTTTTTTGGCGTCTCAATGGCAGAGGCCTGTATTTCCTCTCTCTCATGCATCCTCGCCATATCTACCACCTCGTTAATCGATAGGGGTTTTTTCAGGAGTTGTTTCCGGAGTACGGATGACAGACAACCTTCTATGACATGGAGTCGGATCACGTCTTCATCCGAGAAAGCAGAAAATTGGCAGTGGACGAGTTTCTGTCGGAGTCGCGTTACAAACTCCTCCACCGTTTTGTGGGAGGCCCGACAGCAATGGTTGAACACATATCGCTCATAGTACCTGTTCAAATGTATAATGAGCTTCCTGTCCAATGCGGTGACAAGTGTCTTGTACGTGTTTCTGTCTCCTGGCGGCATGGCCTTGATGATGCCGTTTATCTCTGCCCAGCCAGTTTCGTGAAAATGTCTTTGAGTACTGGAGACTTTTCTTCCCCCACTGCCTTGATGAAACCGGCAAAGTCATCGACCCATATTGTCTATCTGGGCCCTCTTTCTGCTTGTGATAAGAGGCTGAATGGTGCTGGTTTCCATAGGAATGCTAAGCTGCTTGCGGTGCGCATGGGTGCGTCTTGTCCATCTGCTTGGTCCACCATGTTCTTTGCGTCTCAAGCCCGTAGGATGGGCACCTTCTGGCTGTGTTCCATTTGGGACTTAGTTGTGCCCAGGGAGCCTGGACAGAGTGGAGTAGGACCCCAGCGCAGGACCAGGCGTGGTTGTCATAGCTGGGGTGGGTGTTTACTCACAACATGCCTTGTGAGCCATACAACAGTGTATGACTAGTTTTCATTTGTTTCCTTTCCCCTTACAGGTGCCTAGTGTTGATGGGGTCTTGTCCCTCAGTTATCGGTGCTAGGACTGGCAGCCCTGCCAGTTCGTCTTTTTAAAAAAATATTAATGGCTGCTCTGGGGGCAGCGTGCTGCTACAGGTGCCAGTGTCCCTGTTGTATTGTTTTTTTTTCTTTTCTCCCCGGCCTTGCTTGTTTCTGGGGGCGGGGCTTGTCGCTGTTGCTTGGGCCTGAGGGGGCGGGGCTTGTCATTGTGTTGCTAATGCTGCCAGCTTCCCAAAGTTATGCTGCGTGATCTCCTGCATGCGTGTGAACTCGCTCACCATGAGGGTACTGCGGACGGCGCTGCTTCTCTTCTCGGTTCTCTTTCCTCCGTCGTGGGTGCCGCAGGGAGGGCTGGAGGCTGCAAGGCCAGCCCTGCGGACCAAAGGTCACCGGGTGGCGGTGTGGTACGTGAAGCTCACACAGAAAGGACAGTGTAGTGCTGGTTCAAGGAGAACGAGGTTTGTGACTTGCGAGAACGAGGTTAGTGACTCGCTTTATCCTGGCCGCCAATTGTTAGAAGGATTTGTCCCTTAGGAGCGACGGAAGGATGACATGACACGTCTGCTTCTTTCACCATTTATTTCATTAATTGCTCTCACTTCCCTTGGCGGGCTCCTCCTCTTCCTCCTCCGGCCTCAGACTTAATTTAACCCTTTGAGGTCCTCCAACTCCCTCGTAACAGGACCCTATGTTCTTTTTTGACCACAGGGCCCTTTGCCTTAAATCTGCCACCAACTCAGCCTCTGTATCACAACCTCACTAACAGGTCAAAACTGTCAGCAAGATAAAGAACGATATGTGTGTAACATTAGAGCACGAGCAGGCAGCCATCCAACTCTACTTCTGTCTCCGTCTTGTGTGTGCTAATCCACCTTCATTGTGGGTGGCCATATCAACAGCATTAGTCGTGTACATATACAGCAGGAGCAGATTTCCCATTCCCTGTCAAGGGCAAGTCTCTTGACCAGATTCCGGGAAAAGAAGGAGTGACCTTGGTATGGGTAACAGTGATAGCCCTGAGAATGTGCTCCTGTAACATTGTCTGACAATGCTAGAATGTCTCCATCGTTGATGAAAACCATGAGTGAATCATAGTAATGTTGATAATATCATGACTGTGTGAAGTGCCTAACTCAATGCCCAACTGTTCAAAATGGTCTGACCTTGCACACACTGTCATATGGACATTCAGGAGATCACAGACAAGTAGTCGTGGCCGAGCGGTTAAGGCGATAGACTAGAAATCTATTGGGGTTTCCCCGCGCAGGTTCGAATCCTGCCGACTACGGGTCGTTTTTTTTCTATATTGCACTTCAACCCTATGAGATATGTACAAATCCAAATATAAAAAAATCATTGTAATGCAACAATCGAAGGATCGTCTTACACTTGAATGTTTTGCTTTGGGCCTTCAATGGCTACTTTTGTTTTCTGTCACAAGTTTTCATGAATCAAAACCAGCCCATCCGGACGAGTGAGTGACAGGCCAACATGCTCATATAAGGCATCAGGGCGCCTGCTTCTGTTACTGAAATAAGAGGGCCCATGATGAGAGGGAGCCACAAAGACACAGAGAAGAGACAGCTCCAGAGAAAAGACAGCCAATGCCGCGCGACCAGCACAAGAGGATGCTGAGATGTACAGGTTCTTATGCAGACACAGGAGTAAGCAGCCTCACTAAGAGGGACATGGCGAAGGCAGCGGCTCCAAAAATAACTTTCCTGAATGAACTTCTTCAATGTTTTTTAGACAGCTGTGTTCCTCTGTACTCACATTACAAAAGTGCAGAGCTTTCGGTCAATATCGTTTTTGTTTTTTCAAAAAGAATTCCGTGATATACTTCCAGCTTACTTGTACAGCAACTCTTCCTTTGGCGCTGTGTCTGAAATGGACGGAGGTGAGCTGAAACACTACGTACACGCAGTCACGCATGTGGCGCTGTGGCTTAGATGGTTAAAGCGCCTGTCTAGTAAACAGGAGATCCTGAGTTCGAATCTCAGCAGTGCCTGCTTCTTTTAAAGCACTTTTTCGAACACGTTGAAGAAAGGGCTTTTTCCAACTAAGCATGAAGGTGCTGGACAGGGACTCATTGCTCCTTTTAGTTAAATGCTTTAATTAAGAGTTGTATTTGATCATAAAAAAGGTTCTGGCGGAGCAGTTTCTAGGAGGAAACTTTAGAAACCTCTGCCCCATATAAAATCACCTAATTTTTAATTGACTCAATTTTTAGTAGCTGAACTATCAATAACTGTAACTAAGATCCTCAGGCCGACACACACGTTTGGAAGCCAGTAACATTTTTTGTATGGTGAGCATTTTTAACAAAGAAAATGTGTTCACTATCCAGAAGCCATGGTGTGAGTCTTACAATACCACACTAAAGGCTAGTAAGAGGCTAACTGAATCACTTCTTTGTCAGATAAGGTACAATGAGAGTAAATGATTTCCCGAGGATCACACACTTTGGTTAAATGGTGATGCCAGGATTTGACTCCAGTCTTCACTTTATGCACTTTACCATATACCTTCTCAACTCAAGTTGATGGAGGTCACTTTTTAAAGGGATCCTACAACACCTCCTCTGGGTTTTACAACTGAAGTATGGTGATTGAAAGACACAGAAGAACAAGCACATGCATGCTATGATCACCTGATTGTAGCCATTATTTTACACAGCAAGGCACCTGTTTAGCTGTGTCCCATTTGTTATCCTCCATCATTCAGACTTTGTTAGGTACATCCTACTAACAATAGTCACTCCCGAATAACCTACTCACTGCTTTACCTGCAGCCATCTAGCTGAAATCACTTTTATTTCAAATCCTCTGATAAAATATAAATGGCCAACATGTATTGAACAGAGAGAGGCTCACAGTATTGTGGGATCGCTATTGAATTGCGCGCGCTATTTACCGCTCAAGAGTCCTAGATAAAAAGGTTGGCAGCAAGTTATATCCTGCCCTGAAGCTTCCCACAAAACTTGTTTCCAGTAAACAGAAAATATATCGTGGTTCAGGTGGATATCTTGCGCTCAAACCATACACTTTTGCTTTAGTAACAAAAATTATTATTTTACAAGTCCAACCTCCTTATCCATATATTCTTTCCAAGTCAATCAAAGAGTCAATTGCCATAATGTATCTAAAAAATGAGTGGTTTTAATTCTTCATGCAAACACACAGCCGACACGTGTTTCGACCTCAGCTCATATATGCTTCCTATATCTTTTAGATTTTAGTTCTCAATGCCCGGCGGTTTCTTTTGAGCATTTATTTCAATCCTCCCGTAATCTTATAATTGTTATGAGCTCCAAAGTTCAAGAAACACCATTTAGTGGGCTGAATCCCAGGCTCCAATCTTGAAAAATACTCCAAAGGGCCCTTTGTATTACGGGAACTTACAATACTCACCTAATTTCTGACCCAATACAACCATTCCTACAGGATTGAAATAAATGCTCAAAAGAAATCGCCGGGCATTGAGAACTAAAATCTAAAAGATATAGGAAGCATATATGGGCCTTGAGAACGACCTGAGGTCGAAACACTTGTCGGCTGTGTGTTTACATGAAGAATTAAAACCACTCATTTTTGAGATACATTATGTCAATTGACTCTTTGATTGACTTGGAAAGAATCTATGGATAAGGATGTTGGACTTGTAAAATAATAATTTCTGTTACTAAAGCAAAAGTCTATGGTTGGAGCGCAAGAGATCCACCTGAACCACAATATAATTTCATGTATTGAACAGAGCCTGTGTCACTCAGTTTCTCTGTTTCTTTCTATTTGCTGGAAAGGCAAATCAAAATAAATAAGTACATAAGTGAATAAAAACAGGAATAGAGCTTCCCCAGCCTTAGCTCAGAACTTTGTCTTTGAACTCTGGCTGGGAACAGCTCACCCTGCTCCCACAAAGCACATGTGCCAGCAGGCCACTGTTCACTTTGCCTGCCACAAGAAAGGATCCTGAGAGAAAAAGGTGCTTGCGTGCTCTTAAACATTGTACATGTCATGAGAATTGGTATAGCAGAATAAAGTCTGATAGCACACAGACCATTTTCATTTAATTAATTACAATTACACATAGGCCCATCCCAATGTATACAGCTTTTTAATCGAGTGTCAGGTGAAGAGTTATAAAATGTACAAGGAATTCTTACGTTTTATTTCAGCACTTGGTTTAGTAGACTCCTGGCGTCTGCTGATCTTGAGTATATGCTACATTCTACACTACATGAAACCCATTCTTGTATTGATTTTCTATGCATGTCCACGTCTCAGTCTAGTATGATAGTTGAATCTTCGATTGATAGTGCTGTTATATCGAACCATGCTCCAGTAATTACCATTTTTGATACTGACAACACAGAAAACGGCTCTACTAGATGGAGATTTAAAAACATTTGAGTAAATTACAGAAAATTTGAGGATTCTTTCGATACCTTTCATCAGCAATTATTTGAAATTATTAAGGACTCTGAGACTCTGACTCTTCTCCTGTCAACAACTGGGATGCATATGAAGCAGCATTGAGAGAACATATTTTTCTCCTATTTAGCCAAAAAGAAAAAAAGAAAGAGTTATATACTGTATTTAGTAAACTAAATAAGCTTGAATAAAATACAGTGAAAAGCCTGATGATAGTATTTTTTTAAATATTTTATCCTTACGTATTAATATTACAAATTAATTATCCAAACAAGCTTGCAGTGTTATACTTAAACACAAATCCCAAACATATCGAACGTCTAATAAAGCTAGAAGGGGTCTTGCTTCGTATCTAAAAATTTAAAAGGAATGGTCTAGGATATCTGGTATTAAGAATGACTCTGGGAGTATGATTTCCTCAGATAAGGATATATTAGACATCTTCAATAAATAGTATCAGAAACTGTTTGCATCAGAGCATACAGAAAGGTGAGTTGACGTCACATGTTGTTTTGTGCAAATGAATAGAAATTCGAACCCTCATATGGATTTAAGTTCCCTAGATACTCCCCTGCATATTGAAGACATACGTAAAGTCATTAAAGATTTAAATAAGGGTAAAGTTCCTGGTTCTGATGGACAGACAATGTATTGGTTTGCACATTTTGCTTCTAGTTCAGCCCCAAAATCAGTTAAGCTGTTCAATTACTTCTATAGTATAGGAACACTTATGTGAAACACCTGTGTATAGGCGCGTTATAAATGCTATATCATATCATATCATATCATAACATTCTTAAGGTCTTTTACTGAAGCCCTTTTGATACTTTTTCCAAAGCCTGGCAAAGATAATGAACTCACTAAGAATTAAAGACCAATTTAATTGATTAAATCTAATTGTAAATCTTCACCAAAATATTAGCAAAACACAATAGACTTTTTTATGTCTAAATTAATTCAATCAGATGAAGTAGGTTTTGTTATAGGGCAGGTCCAACCTTGAAATTCACAACCTGTTTCGTGCTCTTCGTAGTCGGAGACATATTTATGAGCCATGCAGCGGCTGGTAGGAGCAGCAGAAGGCGCAGGAGTGCTCCGCTCCCATGCCCAGCCTCGGAGAGATAAAGGAATCCAGTGGCTGCCTGCCTGCACAGCACAGCACACGGTACGCAGGCCGCACATCTGTTAAAAGGATGGCTCAATTCTTTTTTTAATTACTGTTACTTTGTTTGCAACAGAATAGAATCGGTAAACCGCTGCAAACGAAGTAACGGTAATGAAATACGAATGCCACTGCTCACCGCATTTTTACAGGTATACCATTTCATGCTTACCCGAAGATGGAGGGAGTTAGCAGCGCTTGCCAACCAGCTATGCTACTTACACCACGATTCGGTTAAAGAAAATGGCTACCTTGCAGAAAAATCATCTATTACAGACCCAATGAAATCACAGTGACTTCACTAGTAGACTGCAGACTAAACCAACACCAACAAATCAGGCCATGGACCTTTTCAGAACGAAATGTAACTATTACACTGCTTTTTATTTTTAATAAAAAATGCATATAAATATGTGACATAACTTAAAAGGTTTTGTAAATGTTTTTAAAATCATCAATCAAGCCAAATTACTTTTAAATAACATGAACAAATAACAGCCGGCATTTTCGAAGGAAAATAGCTGACAAATTCACCACATAGTTGAAAATCAGCTAAAGAGTGCGAAAAGCGGTGTGGTTGGAGGGAAAATGGGTGGGAATGGCGGGCAAATTCTATAGATTTCACTTAGCAATGGTCGTTAAATGGGTGGGACATACAGCCAAACTACATATATCCATCTTCATATGTTAACCTGCATTGAATGCATTACAAACCTGCATTCAAAGTCCCTATTCAAGTTCTCATGTTAACGCTCTTATTTTAATGACAATAGTTTAGGCTTTATAAGTAGCGCTTTCAGTGCCACCCAATAGCCAAAACAAATGAAGCATTTGTCCGTTAAGTTCTTCATTGAGTAACTCCACCCACTCTAGGCTCTGCCTCCATGACCCGCCAACCTGGGCCCTGTTAGAGGATTTGTCCCTTACGAGAGACGGAAGGACGACAGGACACATCTGCTTCTTTCACCATTTATTTAATTAATTGCTCTCACTTCCCTTGGTGGGCTTCTCCTCTTCCTCCTCCCGCCTCACACTTAACTTAACCCTTTGCAGTCCTCCTTCTCCCTCGTAACAACTCCCCCTCACATATCTCCTTATATTCAAATTACACTTCTTCGATGAGTCTGCATGCTCTCTTGATGAGTCATTGGGTGCGGCCCTAAGCTGGGTATCCTTCCCTACTCCCTCTGAGGTTGGAGGATGTCACTCTGCCTCTTCGATCATTCCTCAGGGTATGTTTGTCCCTTGCCCAATGTTATCCTCTGGCTTGAAATGTCTATAAAGAATGATACACTCCTTGTGATGGCCTTCTGTGCGATGGCGACCGTCATCATTGTCCCTTTTATTTCTGTCAAACCGTGTGTCCCTTCTCTTCTGCATGCATTGTTTCACTAGCACTTCTTCTCCTTCTTCGAAGTTTTTCTCCTTTGCTCCCTGGGTCTGGTCTGTCCTTTCTTTGGCTGCTTCCTTTGCCGCAGCATCCCGTTCTCTGATCTCGTCTTCTAGTGTTGCTCGGTCTTCCAGGCTCATCCGAGTCTTGATGGCCCCCTTGGGTAGACGTGTCTTGATGTGGTAGGTCCTCGGGTGGCACTCTGGTCACAGAATGTGGTGTGTTTCGGTAGTGGCGGAGCATGCAGCGGTGGGCCTATTGGATTGGTATCTCCTCGATGGCTGCCCTTTATATCGTTCCTTTGATTGATTGCATGAACCGCTGTGCTATCCCGTTGGCCTGCGGCCATCACGGTGTTATCCGCTGGCGGTTAAATCCTAGGTGTCTTGCGAATCTCTGGAATTCGTGGCTGTTACACAGCGATCCATTGTCTGTCTTTACTGTGGTGGGGATGCCCCATTCGCTGAATACTTCGTCCAGGATACCGACCAGTTGGGTGAAGGCTGTGGACTGGGATTGTTTAATGATGGGGAACCTGGAGAATTCGTCTATGATCACCAGCAGGTGGCCCCCCTCTTCGAGTGGCCCATAGAAGTCCATTGCGACCGCTTTCCACACCTCTTTGGGGATGCTTGTCGTCTGTAGGGGGAGTGGCGGATGACTCATGGCGGTGCATTGACATGGAAGGCAGCTCCTTACCATCTCTTCTACCATGTATTTAGATCTTTTCTGTTAACTCGTTCGCGTTGGGGCGACAGCCTTTTGTAGTCCTTCCATTTGTTTGCAATTGTGAGCATCCTAGCCCACCTAGTCGACGGATCTGCCTGTGTTGCTATGTCTTCAATGGTGAGTGTGGGTGGTAGAGCCTGCTCCGTGAAGTAACACAGGTAATCTGCATCTCTCCCTCGTGGCGACTCCCTATGATTTGTCGGGGGCCTCGAGATGTAGTCGGCCGGCTTGTTGTCTCCTGCCGGTCGGTGACCGATGCAGTAGTCATACACTTGGAGGCGGATACCCCACCTCTCTATTCGGGGGCTAATTCTGTCCTTGGCTTCCCGAATAATGATGGAAGGGCCTGGTGGTCCGTCACGGGCATGAACATTTTTCCTACTGCAAAGTGCTGGAAATACTGGCATGCCCTCCCCGCTGCTAAGCTTTTATTCACCGCCTGCGAGTATGCGCACTCTGTGGGGATAACTGCTTAATTAGGCTACGACGCATCTCGCTGGAGCGTCTGGCTTCTCCCGTTGCACTAGGATGGCCCATAGGCCTACCGGGCTGGCGTCTATGACGAGCTTGGTGTGCCAGCTTGGGTTAAAGTATGCTAGGTGTTTTGCGCTAGCCAGCTCCCTTTTGATTGCATCAACTTCCCTCTAGCAATCTCCTGACCACCTAAAAGGTTTGTCCTTTCTCAGAAGTCGCTGCAGCAGCTCGGCTGTAATGGTGTACCTTTCCAGATAGTGGGCGCAGTATCCTGCCATTCCCAGGAAAGATCTAAATTCCCCAATGTTGATAGGTTCATTGAGCTTGTTGATCGCCCGTACCTTGTCGGGGTCGGGCTTCATCCCTTCCCCGGAGAACATATGTCCATAGAACCTAAGTTTGTCTCTGCTGATGTTGCGTTTCTCATAGTTCAACATGAGTCCTGCTGTCCTCAGTATTTCACGAACTTCCAGGAGAGCTTTGCATGCTCCTCTTGCATGGTAATGTAAACCAGGATGCTGTCTGAGTAGTTGAATGCTCTCCAGACTGGGAGGAGTAGGTGCCTGATAGTTCCTTCAAAGATCTCCGCGGCGGAGGAGATACCAAAATGTAGCCTTTTGTACCAAACGAGGCCGTCATGCGATGCGAATGTCGTTATCCCTCTGCAATCGAGGTGCAGCTCGAGCTGGTGGTACCCCTGATTGATTTCAAGTTTTGAGAATTTTGTGGCACAGTTCAGACTGACAATCATGTCTTCAATTCTGGGCCCTGGGTGCCACTCCTTCTCTATGGCGGTGTTGGCTACACTCATGTCAACATAGAGGCGTAGTTTTTTTGCCCTCCTTTGGCACCACTACCAGTGGTGAGATCCACGGGGTGGCCCCTGTCGCTCCTTCAATGATGTCATTGTCCAGGACCTGCTGCAGTTCCTGCGACACGGCCGCTTGTAAATGGAAGCCCACTCTGCGCGGGTGTTGTGGGACGGGCTTGATCTGGCTGTTGATGTGGAGGATGATCACTGTTCCTTTCAGTTTGCCCAGCCTTTGAAACAGTTTGTGAAACATTCCTTTGATCTGTTCCTTGGTGAGCGGGCACCCCGCTAGGTGGCATATTGACCCACGGCTTGGCTGGCTGCCTGTGCACATCACCATGTCTCGTTCGTTGAAGTGGATGTCGATCAGGCCAAGCGCTTCTGCGGGACGGTAGCTGAGGAGACATTTACCTTGGACAGGGCAGCGCAGCACAAGGATGATGGCGTTGATCCTTTTCCCTTTGAATAAGAATGATTTCTCAAATTGTCTGATTGACTGTGGTGGTATGCTGGCTCCCCATTGAAAGAGTCTTGCTTTGGACTGCAACAACTTTTACGAGTTCCCTGTAAGTCTAAAATCTTCTTCCCCCATGATGTTGACGGTCACTCCGGTATCGATGAGGAATGTGTGCATGACTGTGTCCTTCGTTAGCCTCACCTTCGGAGCATCACTGCCTTTATGTGTTCCCTGGATGAAGTTCACAAACTCGTTTGGGACTTCTGGGTCTAGGAGGAGAACTCGTCCCAGTTGGTATATTGATCCTCGGGGTGGCCATGTGTTTCTTCATAGTATTCCAGTTGAAATAATGTCTCATTCACGGAGGCTTCACTGTATTCTCCGCTGTGTACCATTGACCTTATCATCCGCCTCGATGGTTGCAGGTAGGACTTGCACTGTCTGCACTGTGGGAACAGTTGAGCTGGTCTGTATGGCATCCTCCAGCTCAGTCGTGTCGCCTGTGGCTGGCACGTCGGCGAGAACGGTCTCCCTTACCGGCACACTATCTGGAAGTGATCTTCTCTGTCACATCTGGAACACCTCTGAGTCATCGCCGGGCATGGCCCTGTGTATTGGAACAGTTAGCCAAAACGATAACACTACCGCTAGAGCCGTGTTCCTGTTCTCGGTTGGGTTTATGCCTCTCTCTGCTGCGTTTTCGGCAGAGTCTGGTGGCCTGTGGTGTTTCTCTCCCCTTCTCTGCCTCCGGTGAATGCCACAACCGTCACTTCTCAGTCCATTTTCTTTTTTGGCGTCTCAATGGCAGAGGCCTGTATTTCCTCTCTCTCATGCATCCTCGCCATATCTACCACCTCGTTAATCGATAGGGGTTTTTTCAGGAGTTGTTTCCGGAGTACGGATGACAGACAACCTTCTATGACATGGAGTCGGATCACGTCTTCATCCGAGAAAGCAGAAAATTGGCAGTGGACGAGTTTCTGTCGGAGTCGCGTTACAAACTCCTCCACCGTTTTGTGGGAGGCCCGACAGCAATGGTTGAACACATATCGCTCATAGTACCTGTTCAAATGTATAATGAGCTTCCTGTCCAATGCGGTGACAAGTGTCTTGTACGTGTTTCTGTCTCCTGGCGGCATGGCCTTGATGATGCCGTTTATCTCTGCCCAGCCAGTTTCGTGAAAATGTCTTTGAGTACTGGAGACTTTTCTTCCCCCACTGCCTTGATGAAACCGGCAAAGTCATCGACCCATATTGTCTATCTGGGCCCTCTTTCTGCTTGTGATAAGAGGCTGAATGGTGCTGGTTTCCATAGGAATGCTAAGCTGCTTGCGGTGCGCATGGGTGCGTCTTGTCCATCTGCTTGGTCCACCATGTTCTTTGCGTCTCAAGCCCGTAGGATGGGCACCTTCTGGCTGTGTTCCATTTGGGACTTAGTTGTGCCCAGGGAGCCTGGACAGAGTGGAGTAGGACCCCAGCGCAGGACCAGGCGTGGTTGTCATAGCTGGGGTGGGTGTTTACTCACAACATGCCTTGTGAGCCATACAACAGTGTATGACTAGTTTTCATTTGTTTCCTTTCCCCTTACAGGTGCCTAGTGTTGATGGGGTCTTGTCCCTCAGTTATCGGTGCTAGGACTGGCAGCCCTGCCAGTTCGTCTTTTTAAAAAAATATTAATGGCTGCTCTGGGGGCAGCGTGCTGCTACAGGTGCCAGTGTCCCTGTTGTATTGTTTTTTTTTCTTTTCTCCCCGGCCTTGCTTGTTTCTGGGGGCGGAGCTTGTCGCTGTTGCTTGGGCCTGAGGGGGCGGGGCTTGTCATTGTGTTGCTAATGCTGCCAGCTTCCCAAAGTTATGCTGCGTGATCTCCTGCATGCGTGTGAACTCGCTCACCATGAGGGTACTGCGGACGGCGCTGCTTCTCTTCTCGGTTCTCTTTCCTCCGTCGTGGGTGCCGCAGGGAGGGCTGGAGGCTGCAAGGCCAGCCCTGCGGACCAAAGGACACCGGGTGGCGGTGTGGTACGTGAAGCTCACGCAGAAAGGACAGTGTAGTGCTGGTTCAAGGAGAACGAGGTTTGTGACTTGCGAGAACGAGGTTAGTGACTCGCTTTATCCTGGCCGCCAATTGTTAGAAGGATTTGTCCCTTAGGAGCGACGGAAGGATGACATGACACGTCTGCTTCTTTCACCATTTATTTCATTAATTGCTCTCACTTCCCTTGGCGGGCTCCTCCTCTTCCTCCTCCGGCCTCAGACTTAATTTAACCCTTTGAGGTCCTCCAACTCCCTCGTAACAGGACCCTATGTTCTTTTTTGACCACAGGGCCCTTTGCCTTAAATCTGCCACCAACTCAGCCTCTGTATCACAACCTCACTAACAGGTCAAAACTGTCAGCAAGATAAAGAACGATATGTGTGTAACATTAGAGCACGAGCAGGCAGCCATCCAACTCTACTTCTGTCTCCGTCTTGTGTGTGCTAATCCACCTTCATTGTGGGTGGCCATATCAACAGCATTAGTCGTGTACATATACAGCAGGAGCAGATTTCCCATTCCCTGTCAAGGGCAAGTCTCTTGACCAGATTCCGGGAAAAGAAGGAGTGACCTTGGTATGGGTAACAGTGATAGCCCTGAGAATGTGCTCCTGTAACATTGTCTGACAATGCTAGAATGTCTCCATCGTTGATGAAAACCATGAGTGAATCATAGTTATGTTGATAATATCATGACTGTGTGAAGTGCCTAACTCAATGCCCAACTGTTCAAAATGGTCTGACCTTGCACACACTGTCATATGCACATTCAGGTGATCACAGTCAAGTAGTCGTGGCCGAGCGGTTAAGGCGATAGACTAGAAATCTATTGGGGTTTCCCCGCGCAGGTTCGAATCCTGCCGACTACGGGTCTGTTTTTTTTTCTATATTGCACTTCAACCCTATGAGATATGTACAAATCCAAATATAAAAAAATCATTGTAATGCAACAATCGAAGGATCGTCTTACACTTGAATGTTTTGCTTTGGGCCTTCAATGGCTACTTTTGTTTTCTGTCACAACTTTTCATGAATCAAAACCAGCCCATCCGGACGAGTGAGTGACAGGCCAACATGCTCATATAAGGCATCAGGGCGCCTGCTTCTGTTACTGAAATAAGAGGGCCCATGATGAGAGGGAGCCACAAAGACACAGCTCCAGAGAAAAGACAGCCAATGCCGCGCGACCAGCACAAGAGGATGCTGAGATGTACAGGTTCTTATGCAGACACTGGAGTAAGCAGCCTCACTAAGAGGGACATGGCGAAGGCAGCGGCTCCAAAAATAACTTTCCTGAATGAACTTCTTCAATGTTTTTTAGACAGCTGTGTTCCTCTGTACTCACATTACGAAAGTGCAGAGCTTTCGGTCAATATCGTTTTTGTTTTTTCAAAAAGAATTCCGTGATATACTTCCAGCTTACTTGTACAGCAACTCTTCCTTTGGCGCTGTATCTGACATGGACGGAGGTGAGTTGAAACACTATGTACAAACAATTGCGCATGTGGCGCTGTGGCTTAGATGGTTAAAGCGCCTGTCTAGTAAACAGGAGATCCTGAGTTCGAATCTCAGCAGTGCCTGCTTCTTTTAAAGCACTTTTTCGAACACGTTGAAGAAAGGGCTTTTTCCAACTAAGCATGAAGGTGCTGGACAGGGACTCATTGCTCCTTTTAGTTAAATGCTTTAATTAAGAGGTGTATTTGATCATAAAAAAGGTTCTGGGGGAGCAGTTTCTAGGAGGAAACTTTAGAAACCTCTGCCCCATATAAAATCACCTAATTTTTAATTGACTCAATTTTTAGTAGCTGAACTATCAATAACTGTAACTAAGATCCTCAGGCCGACACACACGTTTGGAAGCCAGTAACATTTTTTGTATGGTGAGCATTTTTAACAAAGAAAATGTGTTCACTATCCAGAAGCCATGGTGTGAGTCTTACAATACCACACTAAAGGCTAGTAAGAGGCTAACTGAATCACTTCTTTGTCAGATAAGGTACAATGAGAGTAAATGATTTCCCGAGGATCACACACTTTGGTTAAATGGTGATGCCAGGATTTGACTCCAGTCTTCACTTTATGCACTTTACCATATACCTTCTCAACTCAAGTTGATGGAGGTCACTTTTTAAAGGGATCCTACAACACCTCCTCTGGGTTTTACAACTGAAGTATGGTGATTGAAAGACACAGAAGAACAAGCACATGCATGCTATGATCACCTGATTGTAGCCATTATTTTACACAGCAAGGCACCTGTTTAGCTGTGTCCCATTTGTTATCCTCCATCATTCAGACTTTGTTAGGTACACCCTACTAACAATAGTCACTCCCGAATAACCTACTCACTGCTTTACCTGCAGCCATCTAGCTGAAATCACTTTTATTTCAAATCCTCTGATAAAATATAAATGGCCAACATGTATTGAACAGAGAGAGGCTCACAGTATTGTGGGATCGCTATTGAATTGCGCGCGCTATTTACCGCTCAAGAGTCCTAGATAAAAAGGTTGGCAGCAAGTTATATCCTGCCCTGAAGCTTCCCACAAAACTTTTTTCCAGTAAACAGAAAATATATCGTGGTTCAGGTGGATATCTTGCGCTCAAACCATACACTTTTGCTTTAGTAACAAAAATTATTATTTTACAAGTCCAACCTCCTTATCCATATATTCTTTCCAAGTCAATCAAAGAGTCAATTGACATAATGTATCTAAAAAATGAGTGGTTTTAATTCTTCATGCAAACACACAGCCGACACGTGTTTCGACCTCAGCTCATATATGCTTCCTATATCTTTTAGATTTTAGTTCTCAATGCCCGGCGGTTTCTTTTGAGCATTTATTTCAATCCTCCCGTAATCTTATAATTGTTATGAGCTCCAAAGTTCAAGAAACACCATTTAGTGGGCTGAATCCCAGGCTCCAATCTTGAAAAATACTCCAAAGGGCCCTTTGTATTACGGGAACTTACAATACTCACCTAATTTCTGACCCAATACAACCATTCCTACAGGATTGAAATAAATGCTCAAAAGAAATCGCCGGGCATTGAGAACTAAAATCTAAAAGATATAGGAAGCATATATGGGCCTTGAGAACGACCTGAGGTCGAAACACGTGTCGGCTGTGTTTTTACATGAAGAATTAAAACCACTCATTTTTGAGATACATTATGTCAATTGACTCTTTGATTGACTTGGAAAGAATCTATGGATAAGGATGTTGGACTTGTAAAATAATAATTTCTGTTACTAAAGCAAAAGTGTATGGTTGGAGCGCAAGAGATCCACCTGAACCACAATATAATTTCATGTATTGAACAGAGCCTGTGTCACTCAGTTTCTCTGTTTCTTTCTATTTGCTGGAAAGGCAAATCAAAATAAATAAGTACATAAGTGAATAAAAACAGGAATAGAGCTTCACCAGCCTTAGCTCAGAACTTTGTCTTTGAACTCTGGCTGGGAACAGCTCACCCTGCTCCCACAAAGCACATGTGCCAGCAGGCCACTGTTCACTTTGCCTGCCACAAGAAAGGATCCTGAGAGAAAAAGGTGCTTGCGTGCTCTTAAACATTGTACATGTCATGAGAATTGGTATAGCAGAATAAAGTCTGATAGCACACAGACCATTTTCATTTAATTAATTACAATTACATATAGGCCCATCCCAATGTATACAGCTTTTTAATCGAGTGTCAGGTGAAGAGTTATAAAATGTACAAGGAATTCTTACGTTTTATTTCAGCACTTGGTTTAGTAGACTCCTGGCGTCTGCTGATCTTGAGTATATGCTACATTCCACTACATGAAACCCATTCTTGTATTGATTTTCTATGCATGTCCACGTCTCAGTCTAGTATGATAGTTGAATCTTCGATTGATAGTGCTGTTATATCGAACCATGCTCCAGTAATTACCATTTTTGATACTGACAACACAGAAAACGGCTCTACTAGATGGAGATTTAAAAACATTTGAGTAAATTACAGAAAATTTGAGGATTCTTTCGATACCTTTCATCAGCAATTATTTGAAATTATTAAGGACTCTGAGACTCTGACTCTTCTCCTGTCAACAACTGGGATGCATATGAAGCAGCATTGAGAGAACATATTTTTCTCCTATTTAGCCAAAAAGAAAAAAAGAAAGAGTTATATACTGTATTTAGTAAACTAAATAAGCTTGAATAAAATACAGTGAAAAGCCTGATGATAGTATTTTTTTAAATATTTTATCCTTACGTATTAATATTACAAATTAATTATCCAAACAAGCTTGCAGTGTTATACTTAAACACAAATCCCAAACATATCGAACGTCTAATAAAGCTAGAAGGGGTCTTGCTTCGTATCTAAAAATTTAAAAGGAATGGTCTAGGATATCTGGTATTAAGAATGACTCTGGGCGTATGATTTCCTCAGATAAGGATATATTAGACATCTTCAATAAATAGTATCAGAAACTGTTTGCATCAGAGCATACAGAAAGGTGAGTTGACGTCACATGTTGTTTTGTGCAAATGAATAGAAATTCGAACCCTCATATGGATTTAAGTTCCCTAGATACTCCCCTGCATATTGAAGACATACGTAAAGTCATTAAAGATTTAAATAAGGGTAAAGTTCCTGGTTCTGATGGACAGACAATGTATTGGTTTGCACATTTTGCTTCTAGTTCAGCCCCAAAATCAGTTAAGCTGTTCAATTACTTCTATAGTATAGGAACACTTATGTGAAACACCTGTGTATAGGCGCGTTATAAATGCTATATCATATCATATCATATCATAACATTCTTAAGGTCTTTTACTGAAGCCCTTTTGATACTTTTTCCAAAGCCTGGCAAAGATAATGAACTCACTAAGAATTAAAGACCAATTTAATTGATTAAATCTAATTGTAAATCTTCACCAAAATATTAGCAAAACACAATAGACTTTTTTATGTCTAAATTAATTCAATCAGATGAAGTAGGTTTTGTTATAGGGCAGGTCCAACCTTGAAATTCACAACCTGTTTCGTGCTCTTCGTAGTCGGAGACATATTTATGAGCCATGCAGCGGCTGGTAGGAGCAGCAGAAGGCGCAGGAGTGCTCCGCTCCCATGCCCAGCCTCGGAGAGATAAAGGAATCCAGTGGCTGCCTGCCTGCACAGCACAGCACACGGTACGCAGGCCGCACATCTGTTAAAAGGAAGGCTCAATTCTTTTTTAATTACTGTTACTTTGTTTGCAACAGAATAGAATCGGTAAACCGCTGCAAACGAAGTAACGGTAATGAAATACGAATGCCACTGCTCACCGCATTTTTACAGGTATACCATTTCATGCTTACCCGAAGATGGAGGGAGTTAGCAGCGCTTGCCAACCAGCTATGCTACTTACACCACGATTCGGTTAAAGAAAATGGCTACCTTGCAGAAAAACCATCTATTACAGACCCAATGAAATCACAGTGACTTCACTAGTAGACTGCAGACTAAACCAACACCAACAAATCAGGCCATGGACCTTTTCAGAACGAAATGTAACTATTACACTGCTTTTTATTTTTAATAAAAAATGCATATAAATATGTGACATAACTTAAAAGGTTTTGTAAATGTTTTTAAAATCATCAATCAAGCCAAATTACTTTTAAATAACATGAACAAATAACAGCCGGCATTTTCGAAGGAAAATAGCTGACAAATTCACCACATAGTAGAAAATCAGCTAAAGAGTGCGAAAAGCGGTGTGGTTGGAGGGAAAATGGGTGGGAATGGCGGGCAAATTCTATAGATTTCACTTAGCAATGGTCGTTAAATGGGTGGGACATACAGCCAAACTACATATATCCATCTTCATATGTTAACCTGCATTGAATGCATTACAAACCTGCATTCAAAGTCCCTATTCAAGTTCTCATGTTAACGCTCTTATTTTAATGACAATAGTTTAGGCTTTATAAGTAGCGCTTTCAGTGCCACCCAATAGCCAAAACAAATGAAGCATTTGTCCGTTAAGTTCTTCATTGAGTAACTCCACCCACTCTAGGCTCTGCCTCCATGACCCGCCAACCTGGGCCCTGTTAGAGGATTTGTCCCTTACGAGAGACGGAAGGACGACAGGACACATCTGCTTCTTTCACCATTTATTTAATTAATTGCTCTCACTTCCCTTGGTGGGCTTCTCCTCTTCCTCCTCCCGCCTCACACTTAACTTAACCCTTTGCAGTCCTCCTTCTCCCTCGTAACAACTCCCCCTCACATATCTCCTTATATTCAAATTACACTTCTTCGATGAGTCTGCATGCTCTCTTGATGAGTCATTGGGTGCGGCCCTAAGCTGGGTATCCTTCCCTACTCCCTCTGAGGTTGGAGGATGTCACTCTGCCTCTTCGATCATTCCTCAGGGTATGTTTGTCCCTTGCCCAATGTTATCCTCTGGCTTGAAATGTCTATAAAGAATGATACACTCCTTGTGATGGCCTTCTGTGCGATGGCGACCGTCATCATTGTCCCTTTTATTTCTGTCAAACCGTGTGTCCCTTCTCTTCTGCATGCATTGTTTCACTAGCACTTCTTCTCCTTCTTCGAAGTTTTTCTCCTTTGCTCCCTGGGTCTGGTCTGTCCTTTCTTTGGCTGCTTCCTTTGCCGCAGCATCCCGTTCTCTGATCTCGTCTTCTAGTGTTGCTCGGTCTTCCAGGCTCATCCGAGTCTTGATGGCCCCCTTGGGTAGACGTGTCTTGATGTGGTAGGTCCTCGGGTGGCACTCTGGTCACAGAATGTGGGGTGTTTCGGTAGTGGCGGAGCATGCAGCGGTGGGCCTATTGGATTGGTATCTCCTCGATGGCTGCCCTTTATATCGTTCCTTTGATTGATTGCATGAACCGCTGTGCTATCCCGTTGGCCTGCGGCCATCACGGTGTTATCCGCTGGCGGTTAAATCCTGGGTGTCTTGCGAATCTCTGGAATTCGTGGCTGTTACACAGCGATCCATTGTCTGTCTTTACTGTGGTGGGGATGCCCCATTCGCTGAATACTTCGTCCAGGATACCGACCAGTTGGGTGAAGGCTGTGGACTGGGATTGTTTAATGATGGGGAACCTGGAGAATTCGTCTATGATCACCAGCAGGTGGCCCCCCTCTTCGAGTGGCCCATAGAAGTCCATTGCGACCGCTTTCCACACCTCTTTGGGGATGCTTGTCGTCTGTAGGGGGAGTGGCGGATGACTCATGGCGGTGCATTGACATGGAAGGCAGCTCCTTACCATCTCTTCTACCATGTATTTAGATCTTTTCTGTTAACTCGTTCGCGTTGGGGCGACAGCTTTTTGTAGTCCTTCCATTTGTTTGCAATTGTGAGCATCCTAGCCCACCTAGTCGACGGATCTGCCTGTGTTGCTATGTCTTCAATGGTGAGTGTGGGTGGTAGAGCCTGCTCCGTGAAGTAACACAGGTAATCTGCATCTCTCCCTCGTGGCGACTCCCTATGATTTGTCGGGGGCCTCGAGATGTAGTCGGCCGGCTTGTTGTCTCCTGCCGGTCGGCGACCGATGCAGTAGTCATACACTTGGAGGCGGATACCCCACCTCTCTATTCGGGGGCTAATTCTGTCCTTGGCTTCCCGAATAATGATGGAAGGGCCTGGTGGTCCGTCACGGGCATGAACATTTTTCCTACTGCAAAGTGCTGGAAATACTGGCATGCCCACCCCGCTGCTAAGCTTTTATTCACCGCCTGCGAGTATGCGCACTCTGTGGGGATAACTGCTTAATTAGGCTACGACGCATCTCGCTGGAGCGTCTGGCTTCTCCCGTTGCACTAGGATGGCCCATAGGCCTACCTGGCTGGCGTCTATGACGAGCTTGGTGTGCCAGCTTGGGTTAAAGTATGCTAGGTGTTTTGCGCTAGCCAGCTCCCTTTTGATTGCATCAACTTCCCTCTAGCAATCTCCTGACCACCTAAAAGGTTTGTCCTTTCTCAGAAGTCGCTGCAGCAGCTCGGCTGTAATGGTGTACCTTTCCAGATAGTGGGCGCAGTATCCTGCCATTCCCAGGAAAGATCTAAATTCCCCAATGTTGATAGGTTCATTGAGCTTGTTGATCGCCCGTACCTTGTCGGGGTCGGGCTTCATCCCTTCCCCGGAGAACATATGTCCATAGAACCTAAGTTTGTCTCTGCTGATGTTGCGTTTCTCATAGTTCAACATGAGTCCTGCTGTCCTCAGTATTTCACGAACTTCCAGGAGAGCTTTGCATGCTCCTCTTGCATGGTAATGTAAACCAGGATGCTGTCTGAGTAGTTGAATGCTCTCCAGACTGGGAGGAGTAGGTGCCTGATAGTTCCTTCAAAGATCTCCGCGGCGGAGGAGATACCAAAATGTAGCCTTTTGTACCAAACGAGGCCGTCATGCGATGCGAATGTCGTTATCCCTCTGCAATCGAGGTGCAGCTCGAGCTGGTGGTACCCCTGATTGATTTCAAGTTTTGAGAATTTTGTGGCACAGTTCAGACTGACAATCATGTCTTCAATTCTGGGCCCTGGGTGCCACTCCTTCTCTATGGCGGTGTTGGCTACACTCATGTCAACATAGAGGCGTAGTTTTTTTGCCCTCCTTTGGCACCACTACCAGTGGTGAGATCCACGGGGTGGCCCCTGTCGCTCCTTCAATGATGTCATTGTCCAGGACCTGCTGCAGTTCCTGCGACACGGCCGCTTGTAAATGGAAGCCCACTCTGCGCGGGTGTTGTGGGACGGGCTTGATCTGGCTGTTGATGTGGAGGATGATCACTGTTCCTTTCAGTTTGCCCAGCCTTTGAAACAGTTTGTGAAACATTCCTTTGATCTGTTCCTTGGTGAGCGGGCACCCCGCTAGGTGGCAGATTGACCCACGGCTTGGCTGGCTGCCTGTGCACATCACCATGTCTCGTTCGTTGAAGTGGATGTCGATCAGGCCAAGCGCTTCTGCGGTACGGTAGCTGAGGAGACATTTACCTTGGACAGGGCAGCGCAGCACAAGGATGATGGCGTTGATCCTTTTCCCTTTGAATAAGAATGATTTCTCAAATTGTCTGATTGACTGTGGTGGTATGCTGGCTCCCCATTGAAAGATTCTTGCTTTGGACTGCAACAACTTTTACGAGTTCCCTGTAAGTCTAAAATCTTCTTCCCCCATGATGTTGACGGTCACTCCGGTATCGATGAGGAATGTGTGCATGACTGTGTCCATCGTTAGCCTCACCTTCGGAGCATCACTGCCTTTATGTGTTCCCTGGATGAAGTTCACAAACTCGTTTGGGACTTCTGGGTCTAGGAGGAGAACTCGTCCCAGTTGGTATATTGATCCTCGGGGTGGCCATGTGTTTCTTCATAGTATTCCAGTTGAAATAATGTCTCATTCACGGAGGCTTCACTGTATTCTCCGCTGTGTACCATTGACCTTATCATCCGCCTCGATGGTTGCAGGTAGGACTTGCACTGTCTGCACTGTGGGAACAGTTGAGCTGGTCTGTATGGCATCCTCCAGCTCAGTCGTGTCGCCTGTGGCTGGCACGTCGGCGAGAACGGTCTCCCTTACCGGCACACTATCTGGAAGTGATCTTCTCTGTCACATCTGGAACACCTCTGAGTCATCGCCGGGCATGGCCCTGTGTATTGGAACAGTTAGCCAAAACGATAACACTACCGCTAGAGCCGTGTTCCTGTTCTCGGTTGGGTTTATGCCTCTCTCTGCTGCGTTTTCGGCAGAGTCTGGTGGCCTGTGGTGTTTCTCTCCCCTTCTCTGCCTCCGGTGAATGCCACAACCGTCACTTCTCAGTCCATTTTCTTTTTTGGCGTCTCAATGGCAGAGGCCTGTATTTCCTCTCTCTCATGCATCCTCGCCATATCTACCACCTCGTTAATCGATAGGGGTTTTTTCAGGAGTTGTTTCCGGAGTACGGATGACAGACAACCTTCTATGACATGGAGTCGGATCACGTCTTCATCCGAGAAAGCAGAAAATTGGCAGTGGACGAGTTTCTGTCGGAGTCGCGTTACAAACTCCTCCACCGTTTTGTGGGAGGCCCGACAGCAATGGTTGAACACATATCGCTCATAGTACCTGTTCAAATGTATAATGAGCTTCCTGTCCAATGCGGTGACAAGTGTCTTGTACGTGTTTCTGTCTCCTGGCGGCATGGCCTTGATGATGCCGTTTATCTCTGCCCAGCCAGTTTCGTGAAAATGTCTTTGAGTACTGGAGACTTTTCTTCCCCCACTGCCTTGATGAAACCGGCAAAGTCATCGACCCATATTGTCTATCTGGGCCCTCTTTCTGCTTGTGATAAGAGGCTGAATGGTGCTGGTTTCCATAGGAATGCTAAGCTGCTTGCGGTGCGCATGGGTGCGTCTTGTCCATCTGCTTGGTCCACCATGTTCTTTGCGTCTCAAGCCCGTAGGATGGGCACCTTCTGGCTGTGTTCCATTTGGGACTTAGTTGTGCCCAGGGAGCCTGGACAGAGTGGAGTAGGACCCCAGCGCAGGACCAGGCGTGGTTGTCATAGCTGGGGTGGGTGTTTACTCACAACATGCCTTGTGAGCCATACAACAGTGTATGACTAGTTTTCATTTGTTTCCTTTCCCCTTACAGGTGCCTAGTGTTGATGGGGTCTTGTCCCTCAGTTATCGGTGCTAGGACTGGCAGCCCTGCCAGTTCGTCTTTTTAAAAAAATATTAATGGCTGCTCTGGGGGCAGCGTGCTGCTACAGGTGCCAGTGTCCCTGTTGTATTGTTTTTTTTTCTTTTCTCCCCGGCCTTGCTTGTTTCTGGGGGCGGGGCTTGTCGCTGTTACTTGGGCCTGAGGGAGCGGGGCTTGTCATTGTGTTGCTAATGCTGCCAGCTTCCCAAAGTTATGCTGCGTGATCTCCTGCATGCGTGTGAACTCGCTCACCATGAGGGTACTGCGGACGGCGCTGCTTCTCTTCTCGGTTCTCTTTCCTCCGTCGTGAGTGCCGCAGGGAGGGCTGGAGGCTGCAAGGCCAGCCCTGCGGACCAAAGGACACCGGGTGGCGGTGTGGTACGTGAAGCTCACGCAGAAAGGACAGTGTAGTGCTGGTTCAAGGAGAACGAGGTTTGTGACTTGCGAGAACGAGGTTAGTGACTCGCTTTATCCTGGCCGCCAATTGTTAGAAGGATTTGTCCCTTAGGAGCGACGGAAGGATGACATGACACGTCTGCTTCTTTCACCATTTATTTCATTAATTGCTCTCACTTCCCTTGGCGGGCTCCTCCTCTTCCTCCTCCGGCCTCAGACTTAATTTAACCCTTTGAGGTCCTCCAACTCCCTCGTAACAGGACCCTATGTTCTTTTTTGACCACAGGGCCCTTTGCCTTAAATCTGCCACCAACTCAGCCTCTGTATCACAACCTCACTAACAGGTCAAAACTGTCAGCAAGATAAAGAACGATATGTGTGTAACATTAGAGCACGAGCAGGCAGCCATCCAACTCTACTTCTGTCTCCGTCTTGTGTGTGCTAATCCACCTTCATTGTGGGTGGCCATATCAACAGCATTAGTCGTGTACATATACAGCAGGAGCAGATTTCCCATTCCCTGTCAAGGGCAAGTCTCTTGACCAGATTCCGGGAAAAGAAGGAGTGACCTTGGTATGGGTAACAGTGATAGCCCTGAGAATGTGCTCCTGTAACATTGTCTGACAATGCTAGAATGTCTCCATCGTTGATGAAAACCATGAGTGAATCATAGTTATGTTGATAATATCATGACTGTGTGAAGTGCCTAACTCAATGCCCAACTGTTCAAAATGGTCTGACCTTGCACACACTGTCATATGCACATTCAGGTGATCACAGTCAAGTAGTCGTGGCCGAGCGGTTAAGGCGATAGACTAGAAATCTATTGGGGTTTCCCCGCGCAGGTTCGAATCCTGCCGACTACGGGTCTGTTTTTTTTTCTATATTGCACTTCAACCCTATGAGATATGTACAAATCCAAATATAAAAAAATCATTGTAATGCAACAATCGAAGGATCGTCTTACACTTGAATGTTTTGCTTTGGGCCTTCAATGGCTACTTTTGTTTTCTGTCACAACTTTTCATGAATCAAAACCAGCCCATCCGGACGAGTGAGTGACAGGCCAACATGCTCATATAAGGCATCAGGGCGCCTGCTTCTGTTACTGAAATAAGAGGGCCCATGATGAGAGGGAGCCACAAAGACACAGCTCCAGAGAAAAGACAGCCAATGCCGCGCGACCAGCACAAGAGGATGCTGAGATGTACAGGTTCTTATGCAGACACTGGAGTAAGCAGCCTCACTAAGAGGGACATGGCGAAGGCAGCGGCTCCAAAAATAACTTTCCTGAATGAACTTCTTCAATGTTTTTTAGACAGCTGTGTTCCTCTGTACTCACATTACGAAAGTGCAGAGCTTTCGGTCAATATCGTTTTTGTTTTTTCAAAAAGAATTCCGTGATATACTTCCAGCTTACTTGTACAGCAACTCTTCCTTTGGCGCTGTATCTGACATGGACGGAGGTGAGTTGAAACACTATGTACAAACAATTGCGCATGTGGCGCTGTGGCTTAGATGGTTAAAGCGCCTGTCTAGTAAACAGGAGATCCTGAGTTCGAATCTCAGCAGTGCCTGCTTCTTTTAAAGCACTTTTTCGAACACGTTGAAGAAAGGGCTTTTTCCAACTAAGCATGAAGGTGCTGGACAGGGACTCATTGCTCCTTTTAGTTAAATGCTTTAATTAAGAGGTGTATTTGATCATAAAAAAGGTTCTGGGGGAGCAGTTTCTAGGAGGAAACTTTAGAAACCTCTGCCCCATATAAAATCACCTAATTTTTAATTGACTCAATTTTTAGTAGCTGAACTATCAATAACTGTAACTAAGATCCTCAGGCCGACACACACGTTTGGAAGCCAGTAACATTTTTTGTATGGTGAGCATTTTTAACAAAGAAAATGTGTTCACTATCCAGAAGCCATGGTGTGAGTCTTACAATACCACACTAAAGGCTAGTAAGAGGCTAACTGAATCACTTCTTTGTCAGATAAGGTACAATGAGAGTAAATGATTTCCCGAGGATCACACACTTTGGTTAAATGGTGATGCCAGGATTTGACTCCAGTCTTCACTTTATGCACTTTACCATATACCTTCTCAACTCAAGTTGATGGAGGTCACTTTTTAAAGGGATCCTACAACACCTCCTCTGGGTTTTACAACTGAAGTATGGTGATTGAAAGACACAGAAGAACAAGCACATGCATGCTATGATCACCTGATTGTAGCCATTATTTTACACAGCAAGGCACCTGTTTAGCTGTGTCCCATTTGTTATCCTCCATCATTCAGACTTTGTTAGGTACACCCTACTAACAATAGTCACTCCCGAATAACCTACTCACTGCTTTACCTGCAGCCATCTAGCTGAAATCACTTTTATTTCAAATCCTCTGATAAAATATAAATGGCCAACATGTATTGAACAGAGAGAGGCTCACAGTATTGTGGGATCGCTATTGAATTGCGCGCGCTATTTACCGCTCAAGAGTCCTAGATAAAAAGGTTGGCAGCAAGTTATATCCTGCCCTGAAGCTTCCCACAAAACTTTTTTCCAGTAAACAGAAAATATATCGTGGTTCAGGTGGATATCTTGCGCTCAAACCATACACTTTTGCTTTAGTAACAAAAATTATTATTTTACAAGTCCAACCTCCTTATCCATATATTCTTTCCAAGTCAATCAAAGAGTCAATTGACATAATGTATCTAAAAAATGAGTGGTTTTAATTCTTCATGCAAACACACAGCCGACACGTGTTTCGACCTCAGCTCATATATGCTTCCTATATCTTTTAGATTTTAGTTCTCAATGCCCGGCGGTTTCTTTTGAGCATTTATTTCAATCCTCCCGTAATCTTATAATTGTTATGAGCTCCAAAGTTCAAGAAACACCATTTAGTGGGCTGAATCCCAGGCTCCAATCTTGAAAAATACTCCAAAGGGCCCTTTGTATTACGGGAACTTACAATACTCACCTAATTTCTGACCCAATACAACCATTCCTACAGGATTGAAATAAATGCTCAAAAGAAATCGCCGGGCATTGAGAACTAAAATCTAAAAGATATAGGAAGCATATATGGGCCTTGAGAACGACCTGAGGTCGAAACACGTGTCGGCTGTGTTTTTACATGAAGAATTAAAACCACTCATTTTTGAGATACATTATGTCAATTGACTCTTTGATTGACTTGGAAAGAATCTATGGATAAGGATGTTGGACTTGTAAAATAATAATTTCTGTTACTAAAGCAAAAGTGTATGGTTGGAGCGCAAGAGATCCACCTGAACCACAATATAATTTCATGTATTGAACAGAGCCTGTGTCACTCAGTTTCTCTGTTTCTTTCTATTTGCTGGAAAGGCAAATCAAAATAAATAAGTACATAAGTGAATAAAAACAGGAATAGAGCTTCACCAGCCTTAGCTCAGAACTTTGTCTTTGAACTCTGGCTGGGAACAGCTCACCCTGCTCCCACAAAGCACATGTGCCAGCAGGCCACTGTTCACTTTGCCTGCCACAAGAAAGGATCCTGAGAGAAAAAGGTGCTTGCGTGCTCTTAAACATTGTACATGTCATGAGAATTGGTATAGCAGAATAAAGTCTGATAGCACACAGACCATTTTCATTTAATTAATTACAATTACATATAGGCCCATCCCAATGTATACAGCTTTTTAATCGAGTGTCAGGTGAAGAGTTATAAAATGTACAAGGAATTCTTACGTTTTATTTCAGCACTTGGTTTAGTAGACTCCTGGCGTCTGCTGATCTTGAGTATATGCTACATTCCACTACATGAAACCCATTCTTGTATTGATTTTCTATGCATGTCCACGTCTCAGTCTAGTATGATAGTTGAATCTTCGATTGATAGTGCTGTTATATCGAACCATGCTCCAGTAATTACCATTTTTGATACTGACAACACAGAAAACGGCTCTACTAGATGGAGATTTAAAAACATTTGAGTAAATTACAGAAAATTTGAGGATTCTTTCGATACCTTTCATCAGCAATTATTTGAAATTATTAAGGACTCTGAGACTCTGACTCTTCTCCTGTCAACAACTGGGATGCATATGAAGCAGCATTGAGAGAACATATTTTTCTCCTATTTAGCCAAAAAGAAAAAAAGAAAGAGTTATATACTGTATTTAGTAAACTAAATAAGCTTGAATAAAATACAGTGAAAAGCCTGATGATAGTATTTTTTTAAATATTTTATCCTTACGTATTAATATTACAAATTAATTATCCAAACAAGCTTGCAGTGTTATACTTAAACACAAATCCCAAACATATCGAACGTCTAATAAAGCTAGAAGGGGTCTTGCTTCGTATCTAAAAATTTAAAAGGAATGGTCTAGGATATCTGGTATTAAGAATGACTCTGGGCGTATGATTTCCTCAGATAAGGATATATTAGACATCTTCAATAAATAGTATCAGAAACTGTTTGCATCAGAGCATACAGAAAGGTGAGTTGACGTCACATGTTGTTTTGTGCAAATGAATAGAAATTCGAACCCTCATATGGATTTAAGTTCCCTAGATACTCCCCTGCATATTGAAGACATACGTAAAGTCATTAAAGATTTAAATAAGGGTAAAGTTCCTGGTTCTGATGGACAGACAATGTATTGGTTTGCACATTTTGCTTCTAGTTCAGCCCCAAAATCAGTTAAGCTGTTCAATTACTTCTATAGTATAGGAACACTTATGTGAAACACCTGTGTATAGGCGCGTTATAAATGCTATATCATATCATATCATATCATAACATTCTTAAGGTCTTTTACTGAAGCCCTTTTGATACTTTTTCCAAAGCCTGGCAAAGATAATGAACTCACTAAGAATTAAAGACCAATTTAATTGATTAAATCTAATTGTAAATCTTCACCAAAATATTAGCAAAACACAATAGACTTTTTTATGTCTAAATTAATTCAATCAGATGAAGTAGGTTTTGTTATAGGGCAGGTCCAACCTTGAAATTCACAACCTGTTTCGTGCTCTTCGTAGTCGGAGACATATTTATGAGCCATGCAGCGGCTGGTAGGAGCAGCAGAAGGCGCAGGAGTGCTCCGCTCCCATGCCCAGCCTCGGAGAGATAAAGGAATCCAGTGGCTGCCTGCCTGCACAGCACAGCACACGGTACGCAGGCCGCACATCTGTTAAAAGGAAGGCTCAATTCTTTTTTAATTACTGTTACTTTGTTTGCAACAGAATAGAATCGGTAAACCGCTGCAAACGAAGTAACGGTAATGAAATACGAATGCCACTGCTCACCGCATTTTTACAGGTATACCATTTCATGCTTACCCGAAGATGGAGGGAGTTAGCAGCGCTTGCCAACCAGCTATGCTACTTACACCACGATTCGGTTAAAGAAAATGGCTACCTTGCAGAAAAACCATCTATTACAGACCCAATGAAATCACAGTGACTTCACTAGTAGACTGCAGACTAAACCAACACCAACAAATCAGGCCATGGACCTTTTCAGAACGAAATGTAACTATTACACTGCTTTTTATTTTTAATAAAAAATGCATATAAATATGTGACATAACTTAAAAGGTTTTGTAAATGTTTTTAAAATCATCAATCAAGCCAAATTACTTTTAAATAACATGAACAAATAACAGCCGGCATTTTCGAAGGAAAATAGCTGACAAATTCACCACATAGTAGAAAATCAGCTAAAGAGTGCGAAAAGCGGTGTGGTTGGAGGGAAAATGGGTGGGAATGGCGGGCAAATTCTATAGATTTCACTTAGCAATGGTCGTTAAATGGGTGGGACATACAGCCAAACTACATATATCCATCTTCATATGTTAACCTGCATTGAATGCATTACAAACCTGCATTCAAAGTCCCTATTCAAGTTCTCATGTTAACGCTCTTATTTTAATGACAATAGTTTAGGCTTTATAAGTAGCGCTTTCAGTGCCACCCAATAGCCAAAACAAATGAAGCATTTGTCCGTTAAGTTCTTCATTGAGTAACTCCACCCACTCTAGGCTCTGCCTCCATGACCCGCCAACCTGGGCCCTGTTAGAGGATTTGTCCCTTACGAGAGACGGAAGGACGACAGGACACATCTGCTTCTTTCACCATTTATTTAATTAATTGCTCTCACTTCCCTTGGTGGGCTTCTCCTCTTCCTCCTCCCGCCTCACACTTAACTTAACCCTTTGCAGTCCTCCTTCTCCCTCGTAACAACTCCCCCTCACATATCTCCTTATATTCAAATTACACTTCTTCGATGAGTCTGCATGCTCTCTTGATGAGTCATTGGGTGCGGCCCTAAGCTGGGTATCCTTCCCTACTCCCTCTGAGGTTGGAGGATGTCACTCTGCCTCTTCGATCATTCCTCAGGGTATGTTTGTCCCTTGCCCAATGTTATCCTCTGGCTTGAAATGTCTATAAAGAATGATACACTCCTTGTGATGGCCTTCTGTGCGATGGCGACCGTCATCATTGTCCCTTTTATTTCTGTCAAACCGTGTGTCCCTTCTCTTCTGCATGCATTGTTTCACTAGCACTTCTTCTCCTTCTTCGAAGTTTTTCTCCTTTGCTCCCTGGGTCTGGTCTGTCCTTTCTTTGGCTGCTTCCTTTGCCGCAGCATCCCGTTCTCTGATCTCGTCTTCTAGTGTTGCTCGGTCTTCCAGGCTCATCCGAGTCTTGATGGCCCCCTTGGGTAGACGTGTCTTGATGTGGTAGGTCCTCGGGTGGCACTCTGGTCACAGAATGTGGGGTGTTTCGGTAGTGGCGGAGCATGCAGCGGTGGGCCTATTGGATTGGTATCTCCTCGATGGCTGCCCTTTATATCGTTCCTTTGATTGATTGCATGAACCGCTGTGCTATCCCGTTGGCCTGCGGCCATCACGGTGTTATCCGCTGGCGGTTAAATCCTGGGTGTCTTGCGAATCTCTGGAATTCGTGGCTGTTACACAGCGATCCATTGTCTGTCTTTACTGTGGTGGGGATGCCCCATTCGCTGAATACTTCGTCCAGGATACCGACCAGTTGGGTGAAGGCTGTGGACTGGGATTGTTTAATGATGGGGAACCTGGAGAATTCGTCTATGATCACCAGCAGGTGGCCCCCCTCTTCGAGTGGCCCATAGAAGTCCATTGCGACCGCTTTCCACACCTCTTTGGGGATGCTTGTCGTCTGTAGGGGGAGTGGCGGATGACTCATGGCGGTGCATTGACATGGAAGGCAGCTCCTTACCATCTCTTCTACCATGTATTTAGATCTTTTCTGTTAACTCGTTCGCGTTGGGGCGACAGCTTTTTGTAGTCCTTCCATTTGTTTGCAATTGTGAGCATCCTAGCCCACCTAGTCGACGGATCTGCCTGTGTTGCTATGTCTTCAATGGTGAGTGTGGGTGGTAGAGCCTGCTCCGTGAAGTAACACAGGTAATCTGCATCTCTCCCTCGTGGCGACTCCCTATGATTTGTCGGGGGCCTCGAGATGTAGTCGGCCGGCTTGTTGTCTCCTGCCGGTCGGCGACCGATGCAGTAGTCATACACTTGGAGGCGGATACCCCACCTCTCTATTCGGGGGCTAATTCTGTCCTTGGCTTCCCGAATAATGATGGAAGGGCCTGGTGGTCCGTCACGGGCATGAACATTTTTCCTACTGCAAAGTGCTGGAAATACTGGCATGCCCACCCCGCTGCTAAGCTTTTATTCACCGCCTGCGAGTATGCGCACTCTGTGGGGATAACTGCTTAATTAGGCTACGACGCATCTCGCTGGAGCGTCTGGCTTCTCCCGTTGCACTAGGATGGCCCATAGGCCTACCTGGCTGGCGTCTATGACGAGCTTGGTGTGCCAGCTTGGGTTAAAGTATGCTAGGTGTTTTGCGCTAGCCAGCTCCCTTTTGATTGCATCAACTTCCCTCTAGCAATCTCCTGACCACCTAAAAGGTTTGTCCTTTCTCAGAAGTCGCTGCAGCAGCTCGGCTGTAATGGTGTACCTTTCCAGATAGTGGGCGCAGTATCCTGCCATTCCCAGGAAAGATCTAAATTCCCCAATGTTGATAGGTTCATTGAGCTTGTTGATCGCCCGTACCTTGTCGGGGTCGGGCTTCATCCCTTCCCCGGAGAACATATGTCCATAGAACCTAAGTTTGTCTCTGCTGATGTTGCGTTTCTCATAGTTCAACATGAGTCCTGCTGTCCTCAGTATTTCACGAACTTCCAGGAGAGCTTTGCATGCTCCTCTTGCATGGTAATGTAAACCAGGATGCTGTCTGAGTAGTTGAATGCTCTCCAGACTGGGAGGAGTAGGTGCCTGATAGTTCCTTCAAAGATCTCCGCGGCGGAGGAGATACCAAAATGTAGCCTTTTGTACCAAACGAGGCCGTCATGCGATGCGAATGTCGTTATCCCTCTGCAATCGAGGTGCAGCTCGAGCTGGTGGTACCCCTGATTGATTTCAAGTTTTGAGAATTTTGTGGCACAGTTCAGACTGACAATCATGTCTTCAATTCTGGGCCCTGGGTGCCACTCCTTCTCTATGGCGGTGTTGGCTACACTCATGTCAACATAGAGGCGTAGTTTTTTTGCCCTCCTTTGGCACCACTACCAGTGGTGAGATCCACGGGGTGGCCCCTGTCGCTCCTTCAATGATGTCATTGTCCAGGACCTGCTGCAGTTCCTGCGACACGGCCGCTTGTAAATGGAAGCCCACTCTGCGCGGGTGTTGTGGGACGGGCTTGATCTGGCTGTTGATGTGGAGGATGATCACTGTTCCTTTCAGTTTGCCCAGCCTTTGAAACAGTTTGTGAAACATTCCTTTGATCTGTTCCTTGGTGAGCGGGCACCCCGCTAGGTGGCAGATTGACCCACGGCTTGGCTGGCTGCCTGTGCACATCACCATGTCTCGTTCGTTGAAGTGGATGTCGATCAGGCCAAGCGCTTCTGCGGTACGGTAGCTGAGGAGACATTTACCTTGGACAGGGCAGCGCAGCACAAGGATGATGGCGTTGATCCTTTTCCCTTTGAATAAGAATGATTTCTCAAATTGTCTGATTGACTGTGGTGGTATGCTGGCTCCCCATTGAAAGATTCTTGCTTTGGACTGCAACAACTTTTACGAGTTCCCTGTAAGTCTAAAATCTTCTTCCCCCATGATGTTGACGGTCACTCCGGTATCGATGAGGAATGTGTGCATGACTGTGTCCATCGTTAGCCTCACCTTCGGAGCATCACTGCCTTTATGTGTTCCCTGGATGAAGTTCACAAACTCGTTTGGGACTTCTGGGTCTAGGAGGAGAACTCGTCCCAGTTGGTATATTGATCCTCGGGGTGGCCATGTGTTTCTTCATAGTATTCCAGTTGAAATAATGTCTCATTCACGGAGGCTTCACTGTATTCTCCGCTGTGTACCATTGACCTTATCATCCGCCTCGATGGTTGCAGGTAGGACTTGCACTGTCTGCACTGTGGGAACAGTTGAGCTGGTCTGTATGGCATCCTCCAGCTCAGTCGTGTCGCCTGTGGCTGGCACGTCGGCGAGAACGGTCTCCCTTACCGGCACACTATCTGGAAGTGATCTTCTCTGTCACATCTGGAACACCTCTGAGTCATCGCCGGGCATGGCCCTGTGTATTGGAACAGTTAGCCAAAACGATAACACTACCGCTAGAGCCGTGTTCCTGTTCTCGGTTGGGTTTATGCCTCTCTCTGCTGCGTTTTCGGCAGAGTCTGGTGGCCTGTGGTGTTTCTCTCCCCTTCTCTGCCTCCGGTGAATGCCACAACCGTCACTTCTCAGTCCATTTTCTTTTTTGGCGTCTCAATGGCAGAGGCCTGTATTTCCTCTCTCTCATGCATCCTCGCCATATCTACCACCTCGTTAATCGATAGGGGTTTTTTCAGGAGTTGTTTCCGGAGTACGGATGACAGACAACCTTCTATGACATGGAGTCGGATCACGTCTTCATCCGAGAAAGCAGAAAATTGGCAGTGGACGAGTTTCTGTCGGAGTCGCGTTACAAACTCCTCCACCGTTTTGTGGGAGGCCCGACAGCAATGGTTGAACACATATCGCTCATAGTACCTGTTCAAATGTATAATGAGCTTCCTGTCCAATGCGGTGACAAGTGTCTTGTACGTGTTTCTGTCTCCTGGCGGCATGGCCTTGATGATGCCGTTTATCTCTGCCCAGCCAGTTTCGTGAAAATGTCTTTGAGTACT
This sequence comes from Ambystoma mexicanum, assembly GCF_040938575.1. Classification (NCBI taxonomy): domain Eukaryota; kingdom Metazoa; phylum Chordata; class Amphibia; order Caudata; family Ambystomatidae; genus Ambystoma; species Ambystoma mexicanum. Next base: position 234,418,141 of record NC_090921.1, read on the forward strand.
GGAGACTTTTCTTCCCCCACTGCCTTGATGAAACCGGCAAAGTCATCGACCCATATTGTCTATCTGGGCCCTCTTTCTGCTTGTGATAAGAGGCTGAATGGTGCTGGTTTCCATAGGAATGCTAAGCTGCTTGCGGTGCGCATGGGTGCGTCTTGTCCATCTGCTTGGTCCACCATGTTCTTTGCGTCTCAAGCCCGTAGGATGGGCACCTTCTGGCTGTGTTCCATTTGGGACTTAGTTGTGCCCAGGGAGCCTGGACAGAGTGGAGTAGGACCCCAGCGCAGGACCAGGCGTGGTTGTCATAGCTGGGGTGGGTGTTTACTCACAACATGCCTTGTGAGCCATACAACAGTGTATGACTAGTTTTCATTTGTTTCCTTTCCCCTTACAGGTGCCTAGTGTTGATGGGGTCTTGTCCCTCAGTTATCGGTGCTAGGACTGGCAGCCCTGCCAGTTCGTCTTTTTAAAAAAATATTAATGGCTGCTCTGGGGGCAGCGTGCTGCTACAGGTGCCAGTGTCCCTGTTGTATTGTTTTTTTTTCTTTTCTCCCCGGCCTTGCTTGTTTCTGGGGGCGGGGCTTGTCGCTGTTACTTGGGCCTGAGGGAGCGGGGCTTGTCATTGTGTTGCTAATGCTGCCAGCTTCCCAAAGTTATGCTGCGTGATCTCCTGCATGCGTGTGAACTCGCTCACCATGAGGGTACTGCGGACGGCGCTGCTTCTCTTCTCGGTTCTCTTTCCTCCGTCGTGAGTGCCGCAGGGAGGGCTGGAGGCTGCAAGGCCAGCCCTGCGGACCAAAGGACACCGGGTGGCGGTGTGGTACGTGAAGCTCACACAGAAAGGACAGTGTAGTGCTGGTTCAAGGAGAACGAGGTTTGTGACTTGCGTGAACGAGGTTAGTGACTCGCTTTATCCTGGCCGCCAATTGTTAGAAGGATTTGTCCCTTAGGAGCGACGGAAGGATGACATGACACGTCTGCTTCTTTCACCATTTATTTCATTAATTGCTCTCACTTCCCTTGGCGGGCTCCTCCTCTTCCTCCTCCGGCCTCAGACTTAATTTAACCCTTTGAGGTCCTCCAACTCCCTCGTAACAGGACCCTATGTTCTTTTTTGACCACAGGGCCCTTTGCCTTAAATCTGCCACCAACTCAGCCTCTGTATCACAACCTCACTAACAGGTCAAAACTGTCAGCAAGATAAAGAACGATATGTGTGTAACATTAGAGCACGAGCAGGCAGCCATCCAACTCTACTTCTGTCTCCGTCTTGTGTGTGCTAATCCACCTTCATTGTGGGTGGCCATATCAACAGCATTAGTCGTGTACATATACAGCAGGAGCAGATTTCCCATTCCCTGTCAAGGGCAAGTCTCTTGACCAGATTCCGGGAAAAGAAGGAGTGACCTTGGTATGGGTAACAGTGATAGCCCTGAGAATGTGCTCCTGTAACATTGTCTGACAATGCTAGAATGTCTCCATCGTTGATGAAAACCATGAGTGAATCATAGTTATGTTGATAATATCATGACTGTGTGAAGTGCCTAACTCAATGCCCAACTGTTCAAAATGGTCTGACCTTGCACACACTGTCATATGGACATTCAGGAGATCACAGACAAGTAGTCGTGGCCGAGCGGTTAAGGCGATAGACTAGAAATCTATTGGGGTTTCCCCGCGCAGGTTCGAATCCTGCCGACTACGGGTCTGTTTTTTTTCTATATTGCACTTCAACCCTATGAGATATGTACAAATACAAATATAAAAAATCATTTTAATGCAACAATCCAAGGATCGTCTTACACTTGAATGTTTTGCTTTGGGCTTTCAATGGCTACTTTTGTTTTCTGTCACAACTTTTCATGAATCAAAACCAGCCCATCCGGACGAGTGAGTGACAGGCCAACATGCTCATATAAGGCATCAGGGCGCCTGCTTCTGTTACTGAAATAAGAGGGCCCATGATGAGAGGGAGCCACAAAGACACAGAGAAGAGACAGCTCCAGAGAAAAGACAGCCAATGCCGCGCGACCAGCACAAGAGGATGCTGAGATGTACAGGTTCTTATGCAGACACTGGAGTAAGCAGCCTCACTAAGAGGGACATGGCGAAGGCAGCGGCTCCAAAAATAACTTTCCTGAATGAACTTCTTCAATGTTTTTTAGACAGCTGTGTTCCTCTGTACTCACATTATGAAAGTGCAGAGCTTTCGGTCAATATCGTTTTTGTTTTTCAAAAAGAATTCCGTGATATACTTCCAGCTTACTTGTACAGCAACTCTTCCTTTGGCGCTGTATCTGAAATGGACGGAGGTGAGTTGAAACACTACGTACAAACGGTTGCGCATGTGGCGCTGTGGCTTAGATGGTTAAAGCGCCTGTCTAGTAAACAGGAGATCCTGAGTTCGAATCTCAGCAGTGCCTGCTTCTTTTAAAGCACTCTTTCGAACACGTTGAAGAAAGGGCTTTTTCCAACTAAGCATGAAGGTGCTGGACAGGCACTCATTGCTCCTTTTAGTTAAATGCTTTAATTAAGAGTTGTATTTGATCATAAAAAAGGTTCTGGGGGAGCAAATTCTAGGAGGAAACTTTAGAAACCTCTGCCCCATATAAAACCACCTAATTTTTAATTGACTCAATTTTTAGTAGCTGAACTATCAATAACTGTAACTAAGATCCTCAGGCCGACACACACGTTTGGAAGCCAGTAACATTTTTTGTATGGTGAGCATTTTTAACAAAGAAAATGTGTTCACTATCCAGAAGCCATGGTGTGAGTCTTACAATACCACACTAAAGGCTAGTAAGAGGCTAACTGAATCACTTCTTTGTCAGATAAGGTACAATGAGAGTAAATGATTTCCCGAGGATCACACACTTTGGTTAAATGGTGATGCCAGGATTTGACTCCAGTCTTCACTTTATGCACTTTACCATATACCTTCTCAACTCAAGTTGATGGAGGTCACTTTTTAAAGGGATCCTACAACACCTCCTCTGGGTTTTACAACTGAAGTATGGTGATTGAAAGACACAGAAGAACAAGCACATGCATGCTATGATCACCTGATTGTAGCCATTATTTTACACAGCAAGGCACCTGTTTAGCTGTGTCCCATTTGTTATCCTCCATCATTCAGACTTTGTTAGGTACACCCTACTAACAATAGTCACTCCCGAATAACCTACTCACTGCTTTACCTGCAGCCATCTAGCTGAAATCACTTTTATTTCAAATCCTCTGATAAAATATAAATGGCCAACATGTATTGAACAGAGAGAGGCTCACAGTATTGTGGGATCGCTATTGAATTGCGCGCGCTATTTACCGCTCAAGAGTCCTAGATAAAAAGGTTGGCAGCAAGTTATATCCTGCCCTGAAGCTTCCCACAAAACTTGTTTCCAGTAAACAGAAAATATATCGTGGTTCAGGTGGATATCTTGCGCTCAAACCATACACTTTTGCTTTAGTAACAAAAATTATTATTTTACAAGTCCAACCTCCTTATCCATATATTCTTTCCAAGTCAATCAAAGAGTCAATTGACATAATGTATCTAAAAAATGAGTGGTTTTAATTCTTCATGCAAACACACAGCCGACACGTGTTTCGACCTCAGCTCATATATGCTTCCTATATCTTTTAGATTTTAGTTCTCAATGCCCGGCGGTTTCTTTTGAGCATTTATTTCAATCCTCCCGTAATCTTATAATTGTTATGAGCTCCAAAGTTCAAGAAACACCATTTAGTGGGCTGAATCCCAGGCTCCAATCTTGAAAAATACTCCAAAGAGCCCTTTGTATTACGGGAACTTACAATACTCACCTAATTTCTGACCCAATACAACCATTCCTACAGGATTGAAATAAATGCTCAAAAGAAATCGCCGGGCATTGAGAACTAAAATCTAAAAGATATAGGAAGCATATATGGGCCTTGAGAACGACCTGAGGTCGAAACACGTGTCGGCTGGGTGTTTACATGAAGAATTAAAACCACTCATTTTTGAGATACATTATGTCAATTGACTCTTTGATTGACTTGGAAAGAATCTATGGATAAGGATGTTGGACTTGTAAAATAATAATTTCTGTTACTAAAGCAAAAGTGTATGGTTGGAGCGCAAGAGATCCACCTGAACCACAATATAATTTCATGTATTGAACAGAGCCTGTGTCACTCAGTTTCTCTGTTTCTTTCTATTTGCTGGAAAGGCAAATCAAAATAAATAAGTACATAAGTGAATAAAAACAGGAATAGAGCTTCACCAGCCTTAGCTCAGAACTTTGTCTTTGAACTCTGGCTGGGAACAGCTCACCCTGCTCCCACAAAGCACATGTGCCAGCAGGCCACTGTTCACTTTGCCTGCCACAAGAAAGGATCCTGAGAGAAAAAGGTGCTTGCGTGCTCTTAAACATTGTACATGTCATGAGAATTGGTATAGCAGAATAAAGTCTGATAGCACACAGACCATTTTCATTTAATTAATTACAATTACACATAGGCCCATCCCAATGTATACAGCTTTTTAATCGAGTGTCAGGTGAAGAGTTATAAAATGTACAAGGAATTCTTACGTTTTATTTCAGCACTTGGTTTAGTAGACTCCTGGCGTCTGCTGATCTTGAGTATATGCTACATTCTACACTACATGAAACCCATTCTTGTATTGATTTTCTATGCATGTCCACGTCTCAGTCTAGTATGATAGTTGAATCTTCGATTGATAGTGCTGTTATATCGAACCATGCTCCAGTAATTACCATTTTTGATACTGACAACACAGAAAACGGCTCTACTAGATGGAGATTTAAAAACATTTGAGTAAATTACAGAAAATTTGAGGATTCTTTCGATACCTTTCATCAGCAATTATTTGAAATTATTAAGGACTCTGAGACTCTGACTCTTCTCCTGTCAACAACTGGGATGCATATGAAGCAGCATTGAGAGAACATATTTTTCTCCTATTTAGCCAAAAAGAAAAAAAGAAAGAGTTATATACTGTATTTAGTAAACTAAATAAGCTTGAATAAAATACAGTGAAAAGCCTGATGATAGTATTTTTTTAAATATTTTATCCTTACGTATTAATATTACAAATTAATTATCCAAACAAGCTTGCAGTGTTATACTTAAACACAAATCCCAAACATATCGAACGTCTAATAAAGCTAGAAGGGGTCTTGCTTCGTATCTAAAAATTTAAAAGGAATGGTCTAGGATATCTGGTATTAAGAATGACTCTGGGCGTATGATTTCCTCAGATAAGGATATATTAGACATCTTCAATAAATAGTATCAGAAACTGTTTGCATCAGAGCATACAGAAAGGTGAGTTGACGTCACATGTTGTTTTGTGCAAATGAATAGAAATTCGAACCCTCATATGGATTTAAGTTCCCTAGATACTCCCCTGCATATTGAAGACATACGTAAAGTCATTAAAGATTTAAATAAGGGTAAAGTTCCTGGTTCTGATGGACAGACAATGTATTGGTTTGCACATTTTGCTTCTAGTTCAGCCCCAAAATCAGTTAAGCTGTTCAATTACTTCTATAGTATAGGAACACTTATGTGAAACACCTGTGTATAGGCGCGTTATAAATGCTATATCATATCATATCATAACATTCTTAAGGTCTTTTACTGAAGCCCTTTTGATACTTTTTCCAAAGCCTGGCAAAGATAATGAACTCACTAAGAATTAAAGACCAATTTAATTGATTAAATCTAATTGTAAATCTTCACCAAAATATTAGCAAAACACAATAGACTTTTTTATGTCTAAATTAATTCAATCAGATGAAGTAGGTTTTGTTATAGGGCAGGTCCAACCTTGAAATTCACAACCTGTTTCGTGCTCTTCGTAGTCGGAGACATATTTATGAGCCATGCAGCGGCTGGTAGGAGCAGCAGAAGGCGCAGGAGTGCTCCGCTCCCATGCCCAGCCTCGGAGAGATAAAGGAATCCAGTGGCTGCCTGCCTGCACAGCACAGCACACGGTACGCAGGCCGCACATCTGTTAAAAGGAAGGCTCAATTCTTTTTTAATTACTGTTACTTTGTTTGCAACAGAATAGAATCGGTAAACCGCTGCAAACGAAGTAACGGTAATGAAATACGAATGCCACTGCTCACCGCATTTTTACAGGTATACCATTTCATGCTTACCCGAAGATGGAGGGAGTTAGCAGCGCTTGCCAACCAGCTATGCTACTTACACCACGATTCGGTTAAAGAAAATGGCTACCTTGCAGAAAAACCATCTATTACAGACCCAATGAAATCACAGTGACCTCACTAGTAGACTGCAGACTAAACCAACACCAACAAATCAGGCCATGGACCTTTTCAGAACGAAATGTAACTATTACACTGCTTTTTATTTTTAATAAAAAATGCATATAAATATGTGACATAACTTAATAGGTTTTGTAAATGTTTTTAAAATCATCAATCAAGCCAAATTACTTTTAAATAACATGAACAAATAACAGCCGGCATTTTCGAAGGAAAATAGCTGACAAATTCACCACATAGTAGAAAATCAGCTAAAGAGTGCGAAAAGCGGTGTGGTTGGAGGGAAAATGGGTGGGAATGGCGGGCAAATTCTATAGATTTCACTTAGCAATGGTCGTTAAATGGGTGGGACATACAGCCAAACTACATATATCCATCTTCATATGTTAACCTGCATTGAATGCATTACAAACCTGCATTCAAAGTCCCTATTCAAGTTCTCATGTTAACGCTCTTATTTTAATGACAATAGTTTAGGCTTTATAAGTAGCGCTTTCAGTGCCACCCAATAGCCAAAACAAATGAAGCATTTGTCCGTTAAGTTCTTCATTAAGTAACTCCACCCACTCTAGGCTCTGCCTCCATGACCCGCCAACCTGGGCCCTGTTAGAGGATTTGTCCCTTACGAGAGACGGAAACACGACAGGACACATCTGCTTCTTTCACCATTTATTTAATTAATTGCTCTCACTTCCCTTGGTGGGCTTCTCCTCTTCCTCCTCCCGCCTCACACTTAACTTAACCCTTTGCAGTCCTCCTTCTCCCTCGTAACAACTCCCCCTCACATATCTCCTTATATTCAAATTACACTTCTTCGATGAGTCTGCATGCTCTCTTGATGAGTGATTGGGTGCGGCCCTAAGCTGGGTATCCTTCCCTACTCCCTCTGAGGTTGGAGGATGTCACTCTGCCTCTTCGATCATTCCTCAGGGTATGTTTGTCCCTTGCCCAATGTTATCCTCTGGCTTGAAATGTCTATAAAGAATGATACACTCCTTGTGATGGCCTTCTGTGCGATGGCGACCGTCATCATTGTCCCTTTTATTTCTGTCAAACCGTGTGTCCCTTCTCTTCTGCATGCATTGTTTCACCAGCACTTCTTCTCCTTCTTCGAAGTTTTTCTCCTTTGCTCCCTGGGTCTGGTCTGTCCTTTCTTTGGCTGCTTCCTTTGCCGCAGCATCCCGTTCTCTGATCTCGTCTTCTAGTGTTGCTCGGTCTTCCAGGCTCATCCGAGTCTTGATGGCCCCCTTGGGTAGACGTGTCTTGATGTGGTAGGTCCTCGGGTGGCACTCTGGTCACAGAATGTGGTGTGTTTCGGTAGTGGCGGAGCATGCAGCGGTGGGCCTATTGGATTGGTATCTCCTCGATGGCTGCCCTTTATATCGTTCCTTTGATTGATTGCATGAACCGCTGTGCTATCCCGTTGGCCTGCGGCCATCACGGTGTTATCCGCTGGCGGTTAAATCCTAGGTGTCTTGCGAATCTCTGGAATTCGTGGCTGTTACACAGCGATCCATTGTCTGTCTTTACTGTGGTGGGGATGCCCCATTCGCTGAATACTTCGTCCAGGATACCGACCAGTTGGGTGAAGGCTGTGGACTGGGATTGTTTAATGATGGGGAACCTGGAGAATTCGTCTATGATCACCAGCAGGTGGCCCCCCTCTTCGAGTGGCCCATAGAAGTCCAATGCGACCGCTTTCCACACCTCTTTGGGGATGCTTGTCGTCTGTAGGGGGAGTGGCGGATGACTCATGGCGGTGCATTGACATGGAAGGCAGCTCCTTACCATCTCTTCTACCATGTATTTAGATCTTTTCTGTTAACTCGTTCGCGTTGGGGCGACAGCCTTTTGTAGTCCTTCCATTTGTTTGCAATTGTGAGCATCCTAGCCCACCTAGTCGACGGATCTGCCTGTGTTGCTATGTCTTCAATGGTGAGTGTGGGTGGTAGAGCCTGCTCCGTGAAGTAACACAGGTAATCTGCATCTCTCCCTCGTGGCGACTCCCTATGATTTGTCGGGAGCCTCGAGATGTAGTCGGCCGGCTTGTTGTCTCCTGCCGGTCGGTGACCGATGCAGTAGTCATACACTTGGAGGCGGATACCCCACCTCTCTATTCGGGGGCTAATTCTGTCCTTGGCTTCCCGAATAATGATGGAAGGGCCTGGTGGTCCATCACGGGCATGAACATTTTTCCTACTGCCAAGTGCTGGAAATACTGGCATGCCCACCCCGCTGCTAAGCTTTTATTCACCGCCTGCGAGTATGCGCACTCCGTGGGGATAACTGCTTAATTAGGCTACGACGCATCTCGCTGGAGCGTCTGGCTTCTCCCGTTGCACTAGGATGGCTCATAGGCCTACCGGGCTGGCGTCTATGACGAGCTTGGTGTGCCAGCTTGGGTTAAAGTATGCTAGGTGTTTTGCGCTAGCCAGCTCCCTTTTGATTGCATCAACTTCCCTCTAGCAATCTCCTGACCACCTAAAAGGTTTGTCCTTTCTCAGAAGTCGCTGCAGCAGCTCGGCTGTAATGGTGTACCTTTCCAGATAGTGGGCGCAGTATCCTGCCATTCCCAGGAAAGATCTAAATTCCCCAATGTTGATAGGTTCATTGAGCTTGTTGATCGCCCGTACCTTGTCGGGGTCGGGCTTCATCCCTTCCCCGGAGAACATATGTCCATAGAACCTAAGTTTGTCTCTGCTGATGTTGCGTTTCTCATAGTTCAACATGAGTCCTGCTGTCCTCAGTATTTCACGAACTTCCAGGAGAGCTTTGCATGCTCCTCTTGCATGGTAATGTAAACCAGGATGCTGTCTGAGTAGTTGAATGCTCTCCAGACTGGGAGGAGTAGGTGCCTGATAGTTCCTTCAAAGATCTCCGCGGCGGAGGAGATACCAAAATGTAGCCTTTTGTACCAAACGAGGCCGTCATGCGATGCGAATGTCGTTATCCCTCTGCAATCGAGGTGCAGCTCGAGCTGGTGGTACCCCTGATTGATTTCAAGTTTTGAGAATTTTGTGGCACAGTTCAGACTGACAATCATGTCTTCAATTCTGGGCCCTGGGTGCCACTCCTTCTCTATGGCGGTGTTGGCTACACTCATGTCAACATAGAGGCGTAGTTTTTTTGCCCTCCTTTGGCACCACTACCAGTGGTGAGATCCACGGGGTGGCCCCTGTCGCTCCTTCAATGATGTCATTGTCCAGGACCTGCTGCAGTTCCTGCGACACGGCCGCTTGTAAATGGAAGCCCACTCTGCGCGGGTGTTGTGGGACGGGCTTGATCTGGCTGTTGATGTGGAGGATGATCACTGTTCCTTTCAGTTTGCCCAGCCTTTGAAACAGTTTGTGAAACATTCCTTTGATCTGTTCCTTGGTGAGCGGGCACCCCGCTAGGTGGCAGATTGACCCACGGCTTGGCTGGCTGCCTGTGCACATCACCATGTCTCGTTCGTTGAAGTGGATGTCGATCAGGCCAAGCGCTTCTGCGGTACGGTAGCTGAGGAGACATTTACCTTGGACAGGGCAGCGCAGCACAAGGATGATGGCGTTGATCCTTTTCCCTTTGAATAAGAATGATTTCTCAAATTGTCTGATTGACTGTGGTGGTATGCTGGCTCCCCATTGAAAGAGTCTTGCTTTGGACTGCAACAACTTTTACGAGTTCCCTGTAAGTCTAAAATCTTCTTCCCCCATGATGTTGACGGTCACTCCGGTATCGATGAGGAATGTGTGCATGACTGAGTCCATCGTTAGCCTCACCTTCGGAGCATCACTGCCTTTATGTGTTCCCTGGATGAAGTTCACAAACTCGTTTGGGACTTCTGGGTCTAGGAGGAGAACTCGTCCCAGTTGGTATATTGATCCTCGGGGTGGCCATGTGTTTCTTCATAGTATTCCAGTTGAAATAATGTCTCATTCACGGAGGCTTCACTGTATTCTCCGCTGTGTACCATTGACCTTATCATCCGCCTCGATGGTTGCAGGTAGGACTTGCACTGTCTGCACTGTGGGAACAGTTGAGCTGGTCTGTATGGCATCCTCCAGCTCAGTCGTGTCGCCTGTGGCTGGCACGTCGGCGAGAACGGTCTCCCTTACCGGGACACTATCTGGAAGTGATCTTCTCTGTCACATCTGGAACACCTCTGAGTCATCGCCGGGCATGGCCCTGTGTGTTGGAACAGTTAGCCAAAACGATAACACTACCGCTAGAGCCGTGTTCCTGTTCTCGGTTGGGTTTATGCCTCTCTCTGCTGCGTTTTCGGCAGAGTCTGGTGGCCTGTGGTGTTTCTCTCCCCTTCTCTGCCTCCGGTGAATGCCACAACCGTCACTTCTCAGTCCATTTTCTTTTTTGGCGTCTCAATGGCAGAGGCCTGTATTTCCTCTCTCTCATGCATCCTCGCCATATCTACCACCTCGTTAATCGATAGGGGTTTTTTCAGGAGTTGTTTCCGGAGTACGGATGACAGACAACCTTCTATGACATGGAGTCGGATCACGTCTTCATCCGAGAAAGCAGAAAATTGGCAGTGGACGAGTTTCTGTCGGAGTCGCGTTACAAACTCCTCCACCGTTTTGTGGGAGGCCCGACAGCAATGGTTGAACACATATCGCTCATAGTACCTGTTCAAATGTATAATGAGCTTCCTGTCCAATGCGGTGACAAGTGTCTTGTACGTGTTTCTGTCTCCTGGCGGCATGGCCTTGATGATGCCGTTTATCTCTGCCCAGCCAGTTTCGTGAAAATGTCTTTGAGTACTGGAGACTTTTCTTCCCCCACTGCCTTGATGAAACCGGCAAAGTCATCGACCCATATTGTCTATCTGGGCCCTCTTTCTGCTTGTGATAAGAGGCTGAATGGTGCTGGTTTCCATAGGAATGCTAAGCTGCTTGCGGTGCGCATGGGTGCGTCTTGTCCATCTGCTTGGTCCACCATGTTCTTTGCGTCTCAAGCCCGTAGGATGGGCACCTTCTGGCTGTGTTCCATTTGGGACTTAGTTGTGCCCAGGGAGCCTGGACAGAGTGGAGTAGGACCCCAGCGCAGGACCAGGCGTGGTTGTCATAGCTGGGGTGGGTGTTTACTCACAACATGCCTTGTGAGCCATACAACAGTGTATGACTAGTTTTCATTTGTTTCCTTTCCCCTTACAGGTGCCTAGTGTTGATGGGGTCTTGTCCCTCAGTTATCGATGCTAGGACTGGCAGCCCTGCCAGTTCGTCTTTTTAAAAAAATATTAATGGCTGCTCTGGGGGCAGCGTGCTGCTACAGGTGCCAGTGTCCCTGTTGTATTGTTTTTTTTTCTTTTCTCCCCGGCCTTGCTTGTTCCTGGGGGCGGGGCTTGTCGCTGTTGCTTGGGCCTGAGGGGTCGGGGCTTGTCATTTTGTTGCTAATGCTGCCAGCTTCCCAAAGTTATGCTGCGTGATCTCCTGCATGCGTGTGAACTCGCTCACCATGAGGGTACTGCGGACGGCGCTGCTTCTCTTCTCGGTTCTCTTTCCTCCGTCGTGGGTGCCGCAGGGAGGGCTGGAGGCTGCAAGGCCAGCCCTGCGGACCAAAGGACACCGGGTGGCGGTGTGGTACGTGAAGCTCACACAGAAAGGACAGTGTAGTGCTGGTTCAAGGAGAACGAGGTTTGTGACTTGCGAGAACGAGGTTAGTGACTCGCTTTATCCTGGCCGCCAATTGTTAGAAGGATTTGTCCCTTAGGAGCGACGGAAGGATGACATGACACGTCTGCTTCTTTCACCATTTATTTCATTAATTGCTCTCACTTCCCTTGGCGGGCTCCTCCTCTTCCTCCTCCGGCCTCAGACTTAATTTAACCCTTTGAGGTCCTCCAACTCCCTCGTAACAGGACCCTATGTTCTTTTTTGACCACAGGGCCCTTTGCCTTAAATCTGCCACCAACTCAGCCTCTGTATCACAACCTCACTAACAGGTCAAAACTGTCAGCAAGATAAAGAACGATATGTGTGTAACATTAGAGCACGAGCAGGCAGCCATCCAACTCTACTTCTGTCTCCGTCTTGTGTGTGCTAATCCACCTTCATTGTGGGTGGCCATATCAACAGCATTAGTCGTGTACTTATACAGCAGGAGCAGATTTCCCATTCCCTGTCAAGGGCAAGTCTCTTGACCAGATTCCGGGAAAAGAAGGAGTGACCTTGGTATGGGTAACAGTGATAGCCCTGAGAATGTGCTCCTGTAACATTGTCTGACAATGCTAGAATGTCTCCATCGTTGATGAAAACCATGAGTGAATCATAGTTATGTTGATAATATCATGACTGTGTGAAGTGCCTAACTCAATGCCCAACTGTTCAAAATGGTCTGACCTTGCACACACTGTCATATGCACATTCAGGTGATCACAGTCAAGTAGTCGTGGCCGAGCGGTTAAGGCGATAGACTAGAAATCTATTGGGGTTTCCCCGCGCAGGTTCGAATCCTGCCGACTACGGGTCTGTTTTTTTTCTATATTGCACTTCAACCCTATGAGATATGTACAAATCCAAATATAAAAAATCATTGTAATGCAACAATCGAAGGATCGTCTTACACTTGAATGTTTTGCTTTGGGCCTTCAATGGCTACTTTTGTTTTCTGACTGTCACAACTTTTCATGAATCAAAACCAGCCCATCCGAACGAGTGAGTGACAGGCCAACATGCACATATAAGGCATCAGGGAGCTTGCTTCTGTTACTGAAATAAGAGGGCCCATGATGAGAGGGAGCCACAAAGACACAGAGAAGAGACAGCTCCAGAGAAAAGACAGCCAATGCCGCGCGACCAGCACAAGAGGATGCTGAGATGTACAGGTTCTTATGCAGACACTGGAGTAAGCAGCCTCACTAAGAGGGACATGGCGAAGGCAGCGGCTCCAAAAATAACTTTCCTGAATGAACTTCTTCAATGTTTTTTAGACAGCTGTGTTCCTCTGTACTCACATTATGAAAGTGCAGAGCTTTCGGTCAATATCGTTTTTGTTTTTTCCAAAAGAATTCCGTGATATACTTCCAGCTTACTTGTACAGTAACTCTTCCTTTGGCGCTGTATCTGAAATGGACGGAGGTGAGCTGAAACACTACGTACAAAAAGTCCCGCATGTGGCGCTGTGGCTTAGATGGTTAAAGCGCCTGTCTAGTAAACAGGAGATCCTGAGTTCGAATCTCAGCAGTGCCTGCTTCTTTTAAAGCACTTTTTCGAACACGTTGAAGAAAGGGCTTTTTCCAACTAAGCATGAAGGTGCTGGACAGGGACTCATTGCTCCTTTTAGTTAAATGCTTTAATTAAGAGTTGTATTTGATCATAAAAAAGGTTCTGGGAGAGCAGTTTCTAGGAGGAAACTTTAGAAACCTCTGCCCAATATAAAATCACCTAATTTTTAATTGACTCAATTTTTAGTAGCTGAACTATCAATAACTGTAACTAAGATCCTCAGGCCGACACACACGTTTGGAAGCCAGTAACATTTTTTGTATGGTGAGCATTTTTAACAAAGAAAATGTGTTCACTATCCAGAAGCCATGGTGTGAGTCTTACAATACCACACTAAAGGCTAGTAAGAGGCTAACTGAATCACTTCTTTGTCAGATAAGGTACAATGAGAGTAAATGATTTCCCGAGGATCACACACTTTGGTTAAATGGTGATGCCAGGATTTGACTCCAGTCTTCACTTTATGCACTTTACCATATACCTTCTCAACTCAAGTTGATGGAGGTCACTTTTTAAAGGGATCCTACAACACCTCCTCTGGGTTTTACAACTGAAGTATGGTGATTGAAAGACACAGAAGAACAAGCACATGCATGCTATGATCACCTGATTGTAGCCATTATTTTACACAGCAAGGCACCTGTTTAGCTGTGTCCCATTTGTTATCCTCCATCATTCAGACTTTGTTAGGTACACCCTACTAACAATAGTCACTCCCGAATAACCTACTCACTGCTTTACCTGCAGCCATCTAGCTGAAATCACTTTTATTTCAAATCCTCTGATAAAATATAAATGGCCAACATGTATTGAACAGAGAGAGGCTCACAGTATTGTGGGATCGCTATTGAATTGCGCGCGCTATTTACCGCTCAAGAGTCCTAGATAAAAAGGTTGGCAGCAAGTTATATCCTGCCCTGAAGCTTCCCACAAAACTTGTTTCCAGTAAACAGAAAATATATCGTGGTTCAGGTGGATATCTTGCGCTCAAACCATACACTTTTGCTTTAGTAACAAAAATTATTATTTTACAAGTCCAACCTCCTTATCCATATATTCTTTCCAAGTCAATCAAAGAGTCAATTGACATAATGTATCTAAAAAATGAGTGGTTTTAATTCTTCATGCAAACACACAGCCGACACGTGTTTCGACCTCAGCTCATATATGCTTCCTATATCTTTTAGATTTTAGTTCTCAATGCCCGGCGGTTTCTTTTGAGCATTTATTTCAATCCTCCCGTAATCTTATAATTGTTATGAGCTCCAAAGTTCAAGAAACACCATTTAGTGGGCTGAATCCCAGGCTCCAATCTTGAAAAATACTCCAAAGGGCCCTTTGTATTACGGGAACTTACAATACTCACCTAATTTCTGACCCAATACAACCATTCCTACAGGATTGAAATAAATGCTCAAAAGAAATCGCCGGGCATTGAGAACTAAAATCTAAAAGATATAGGAAGCATATATGGGCCTTGAGAACGACCTGAGGTCGAAACACGTGTCGGCTGTGTGTTTGCATGAAGAATTAAAACCACTCATTTTTGAGATACATTATGTCAATTGACTCTTTGATTGACTTGGAAAGAATCTATGGATAAGGATGTTGGACTTGTAAAATAATAATTTCTGTTACTAAAGCAAAAGTGTATGGTTGGAGCGCAAGAGATCCACCTGAACCACAATATAATTTCATGTATTGAACAGAGCCTGTGTCACTCAGTTTCTCTGTTTCTTTCTATTTGCTGGAAAGGCAAATCAAAATAAATAAGTACATAAGTGAATAAAAACAGGAATAGAGCTTCACCAGCCTTAGCTCAGAACTTTGTCTTTGAACTCTGGCTGGGAACAGCTCACCCTGCTCCCACAAAGCACATGTGCCAGCAGGCCACTGTTCACTTTGCCTGCCACAAGAAAGGATCCTGAGAGAAAAAGGTGCTTGCGTGCTCTTAAACATTGTACATGTCATGAGAATTGGTATAGCAGAATAAAGTCTGATAGCACACAGACCATTTTCATTTAATTAATTACAATTACACATAGGCCCATCCCAATGTATACAGCTTTTTAATCGAGTGTCAGGTGAAGAGTTATAAAATGTACAAGGAATTCTTACGTTTTATTTCAGCACTTGGTTTAGTAGACTCCTGGCGTCTGCTGATCTTGAGTATATGCTACATTCTACACTACATGAAACACATTCTTGTATTGATTTTCTATGCATGTCCACGTCTCAGTCTAGTATGATAGTTGAATCTTAGATTGATAGTGCTGTTATATCGAACCATGCTCCAGTAATTACCATTTTTGATACTGACAACACAGAAAACGGCTCTACTAGATGGAGATTTAAAAACATTTGAGTAATTTACAGAAAATTTGAGGATTCTTTCGATGCCTTTCATCAGCAATTATTTGAAATTATTAAGGACTCTGAGACTCTGACTCTTCTCCTGTCAACAACTGGGATGCATATGAAGCAGCATTGAGAGAACATATTTTTCTCCTATTTAGCCAAAAAGAAAAAAAGAAAGAGTTATATACTGTATTTAGTAAACTAAATAAGCTTGAATAAAATACAGTGAAAAGCCTGATGATAGTATTTTTTTTAATATTTTATCCTTACGTATTAATATTACAAATTAATTATCCAAACAAGCTTGCAGTGTTATACTTAAACACAAATCCCAAACATATCGAACGTCTAATAAAGCTAGAAGGGGTCTTGCTTCGTATCTAAAAATTTAAAAGGAATGGTCTAGGATATCTGGTATTAAGAATGACTCTGGGCGTATGATTTCCTCAGATAAGGATATATTAGACATCTTCAATAAATAGTATCAGAAACTGTTTGCATCAGAGCATACAGAAAGGTGAGTTGACGTCACATGTTGTTTTGTGCAAATGAATAGAAATTCGAACCCTCATATGGATTTAAGTTCCCTAGATACTCCCCTGCATATTGAAGACATACGTAAAGTCATTAAAGATTTAAATAAGGGTAAAGTTCCTGGTTCTGATGGACAGACAATGTATTGGTTTGCACATTTTGCTTCTAGTTCAGCCCCAAAATCAGTTAAGCTGTTCAATTACTTCTATAGTATAGGAACACTTATGTGAAACACCTGTGTATAGGCGCGTTATAAATGCTATATCATATCATATCATATCATAACATTCTTAAGGTCTTTTACTGAAGCCCTTTTGATACTTTTTCCAAAGCCTGGCAAAGATAATGAACTCACTAAGAATTAAAGACCAATTTAATTGATTAAATCTGATTGTAAATCTTCACCAAAATATTAGCAAAACACAATAGACTTTTTTATGTCTAAATTAATTCAATCAGATGAAGTAGGTTTTGTTATAGGGCAGGTCCAACCTTGAAATTCACAACCTGTTTCGTGCTCTTCGTAGTCGGAGACATATTTATGAGCCATGCAGCGGCTGGTAGGAGCAGCAGAAGGCGCAGGAGTGCTCCGCTCCCATGCCCAGCCTCGGAGAGATAAAGGAATCCAGTGGCTGCCTGCCTGCACAGCACAGCACACGGTACGCAGGCCGCACATCTGTTAAAAGGAAGGCTCAATTCTTTTTTAATTACTGTTACTTTGTTTGCAACAGAATAGAATCGGTAAACCGCTGCAAACGAAGTAACGGTAATGAAATACGAATGCCACTGCTCACCGCATTTTTACAGGTATACCATTTCATGCTTACCCGAAGATGGAGGGAGTTAGCAGCGCTTGCCAACCAGCTATGCTACTTACACCACGATTCGGTTAAAGAAAATGGCTACCTTGCAGAAAAATCATCTATTACAGACCCAATGAAATCACAGTGACTTCACTAGTAGACTGCAGACTAAACCAACACCAACAAATCAGGCCATGGACCTTTTCAGAACGAAATGTAACTATTACACTGCTTTTTATTTTTAATAAAAAATGCATATAAATATGTGACATAACTTAAAAGGTTTTGTAAATGTTTTTAAAATCATCAATCAAGCCAAATTACTTTTAAATAACATGAACAAATAACAGCCGGCATTTTCGAAGGAAAATAGCTGACAAATTCACCACATAGTAGAAAATCAGCTAAAGAGTGCGAAAAGCGGTGTGGTTGGAGGGAAAATGGGTGGGAATGGCGGGCAAATTCTATAGATTTCACTTAGCAATGGTCGTTAAATGGGTGGGACATACAGCCAAACTACATATATCCATCTTCATATGTTAACCTGCATTGAATGCATTACAAACCTGCATTTAAAGTCCCTATTCAAGTTCTCATGTTAACGCTCTTATTTTAATGACAATAGTTTAGGCTTTATAAGTAGCGCTTTCAGTGCCACCCAATAGCCAAAACAAATGAAGCATTTGTCCGTTAAGTTCTTCATTAAGTAACTCCACCGACTCTAGGCTCTGCCTCCATGACCCGCCAACCTGGGCCCTGTTAGAGGATTTGTCCCTTACGAGAGACGGAAGGACGACAGGACACATCTGCTTCTTTCACCATTTATTTAATTAATTGCTCTCACTTCCCTTGGTGGGCTTCTCCTCTTCCTCCTCCCGCCTCACACTTAACTTAACCCTTTGCAGTCCTCCTTCTCCCTCGTAACAACTCCCCCTCACATATCTCCTTATATTCAAATTACACTTCTTCGATGAGTCTGCATGCTCTCTTGATGAGTCATTGGGTGCGGCCCTAAGCTGGGTATCCTTCCCTACTCCCTCTGAGGTTGGAGGATGTCACTCTGCCTCTTCGATCATTCCTCAGGGTATGTTTGTCCCTTGCCCAATGTTATCCTCTGGCTTGAAATGTCTATAAAGAATGATACACTCCTTGTGATGGCCTTCTGTGCGATGGCGACCGTCATCATTGTCCCTTTTATTTCTGTCAAACCGTGTGTCCCTTCTCTTCTGCATGCATTGTTTCACTAGCACTTCTTCTCCTTCTTCGAAGTTTTTCTCCTTTGCTCCCTGGGTCTGGTCTGTCCTTTCTTTGGCTGCTTCCTTTGCCGCAGCATCCCGTTCTCTGATCTCGTCTTCTAGTGTTGCTCGGTCTTCCAGGCTCATCCGAGTCTTGATGGCCCCCTTGGGTAGACGTGTCTTGATGTGGTAGGTCCTCGGGTGGCACTCTGGTCACAGAATGTGGTGTGTTTCGGTAGTGGCGGAGCATGCAGCGGTGGGCCTATTGGATTGGTATCTCCTCGATGGCTGCCCTTTATATCGTTCCTTTGATTGATTGCATGAACCGCTGTGCTATCCCGTTGGCCTGCGGCCATCACGGTGTTATCCGCTGGCGGTTAAATCCTAGGTGTCTTGCGAATCTCTGGAATTCGTGGCTGTTACACAGCGATCCATTGTCTGTCTTTACTGTGGTGGGGATGCCCCATTCGCTGAATACTTCGTCCAGGATACCGACCAGTTGGGTGAAGGCTGTGGACTGGGATTGTTTAATGATGGGGAACCTGGAGAATTCGTCTATGATCACCAGCAGGTGGCCCCCCTCTTCGAGTGGCCCATAGAAGTCCATTGCGACCGCTTTCCACACCTCTTTGGGGATGCTTGTCGTCTGTAGGGGGAGTGGCGGATGACTCATGGCGGTGCATTGACATGGAAGGCAGCTCCTTACCATCTCTTCTACCATGTATTTAGATCTTTTCTGTTAACTCGTTCGCGTTGGGGCGACAGCCTTTTGTAGTCCTTCCATTTGTTTGCAATTGTGAGCATCCTAGCCCACCTAGTCGACGGATCTGCCTGTGTTGCTATGTCTTCAATGGTGAGTGTGGGTGGTAGAGCCTGCTCCGTGAAGTAACACAGGTAATCTGCATCTCTCCCTCGTGGCGACTCCCTATGATTTGTCGGGGGCCTCGAGATGTAGTCGGCCGGCTTGTTGTCTCCTGCCGGTCGGTGACCGATGCAGTAGTCATACATTTGGAGGCGGATACCCCACCTCTCTATTCGGGGGCTAATTCTGTCCTTGGCTTCCCGAATAATGATGGAAGGGCCTGGTGGTCCGTCACGGGCATGAACATTTTTCCTACTGCAAAGTGCTGGAAATACTGGCATGCCCACCCCGCTGCTAAGCTTTTATTCACCGCCTGCGAGTATGCGCACTCTGTGGGGATAACTGCTTAATTAGGCTACGACGCATCTCGCTGGAGCGTCTGGCTTCTCCCGTTGCACTAGGATGGCCCATAGGCCTACCGGGCTGGCGTCTATGACGAGCTTGGTGTGCCAGCTTGGGTTAAAGTATGCTAGGTGTTTTGCGCTAGCCAGCTCCCTTTTGATTGCATCAACTTCCCTCTAGCAATCTCCTGACCACCTAAAAGGTTTGTCCTTTCTCAGAAGTCGCTGCAGCAGCTCGGCTGTAATGGTGTACCTTTCCAGATAGTGGGCGCAGTATCCTGCCATTCCCAGGAAAGATCTAAATTCCCCAATGTTGATAGGTTCATTGAGCTTGTTGATCGCCCGTACCTTGTCGGGGTCGGGCTTCATCCCTTCCCCGGAGAACATATGTCCATAGAACCTAAGTTTGTCTCTGCTGATGTTGCGTTTCTCATAGTTCAACATGAGTCCTGCTGTCCTCAGTATTTCACAAACTTCCAGGAGAGCTTTGCATGCTCCTCTTGCATGGTAATGTAAACCAGGATGCTGTCTGAGTAGTTGAATGCTCTCCAGACTGGGAGGAGTAGGTGCCTGATAGTTCCTTCAAAGATCTCCGCGGCGGAGGAGATACCAAAATGTAGCCTTTTGTACCAAACGAGGCCGTCATGCGATGCGAATGTCGTTATCCCTCTGCAATCGAGGTGCAGCTCGAGCTGGTGGTACCCCTGATTGATTTCAAGTTTTGAGAATTTTGTGGCACAGTTCAGACTGACAATCATGTCTTCAATTCTGGGCCCTGGGTGCCACTCCTTCTCTATGGCGGTGTTGGCTACACTCATGTCAACATAGAGGCGTAGTTTTTTTGCCCTCCTTTGGCACCACTACCAGTGGTGAGATCCACGGGGTGGCCCCTGTCGCTCCTTCAATGATGTCATTGTCCAGGACCTGCTGCAGTTCCTGAGACACGGCCGCTTGTAAATGGAAGCCCACTCTGCGCGGGTGTTGTGGGACGGGCTTGATCTGGCTGTTGATGTGGAGGATGATCACTGTTCCTTTCAGTTTGCCCAGCCTTTGAAACAGTTTGTGAAACATTCCTTTGATCTGTTCCTTGGTGAGCGGGCACCCCGCTAGGTGGCAGATTGACCCACGGCTTGGCTGGCTGCCTGTGCACATCACCATGTCTCGTTCGTTGAAGTGGATGTCGATCAGGCCAAGCGCTTCTGCGGTACGGTAGCTGAGGAGACATTTACCTTGGACAGGGCAGCGCAGCACAAGGATGATGGCGTTGATCCTTTTCCCTTTGAATAAGAATGATTTCTCAAATTGTCTGATTGACTGTGGTGGTATGCTGGCTCCCCATTGAAAGATTCTTGCTTTGGACTGCAACAACTTTTACGAGTTCCCTGTAAGTCTAAAATCTTCTTCCCCCATGATGTTGACGGTCACTCCGGTATCGATGAGGAATGTGTGCATGACTGTGTCCATCGTTAGCCTCACCTTCGGAGCATCACTGCCTTTATGTGTTCCCTGGATGAAGTTCACAAACTCGTTTGGGACTTCTGGGTCTAGGAGGAGAACTCGTCCCAGTTGGTATATTGATCCTCGGGGTGGCCATGTGTTTCTTCATAGTATTCCAGTTGAAATAATGTCTCATTCACGGAGGCTTCACTGTATTCTCCGCTGTGTACCATTGACCTTATCATCCGCCTCGATGGTTGCAGGTAGGACTTGCACTGTCTGCACTGTGGGAACAGTTGAGCTGGTCTGTATGGCATCCTCCAGCTCAGTCGTGTCGCCTGTGGCTGGCACGTCGGCGAGAACGGTCTCCCTTACCGGCACACTATCTGGAAGTGATCTTCTCTGTCACATCTGGAACACCTCTGAGTCATCGCCGGGCATGGCCCTGTGTATTGGAACAGTTAGCCAAAACGATAACACTACCGCTAGAGCCGTGTTCCTGTTCTCGGTTGGGTTTATGCCTCTCTCTGCTGCGTTTTCGGCAGAGTCTGGTGGCCTGTGGTGTTTCTCTCCCCTTCTCTGCCTCCGGTGAATGCCACAACCGTCACTTCTCAGTCCATTTTCTTTTTTGGCGTCTCAATGGCAGAGGCCTGTATTTCCTCTCTCTCATGCATCCTCGCCATATCTACCACCTCGTTAATCGATAGGGGTTTTTTCAGGAGTTGTTTCCGGAGTACGGATGACAGACAACCTTCTATGACATGGAGTCGGATCACGTCTTCATCCGAGAAAGCAGAAAATTGGCAGTGGACGAGTTTCTGTCGGAGTCGCGTTACAAACTCCTCCACCGTTTTGTGGGAGGCCCGACAGCAATGGTTGAACACATATCGCTCATAGTACCTGTTCAAATGTATAATGAGCTTCCTGTCCAATGCGGTGACAAGTGTCTTGTACGTGTTTCTGTCTCCTGGCGGCATGGCCTTGATGATGCCGTTTATCTCTGCCCAGCCAGTTTCGTGAAAATGTCTTTGAGTACTGGAGACTTTTCTTCCCCCACTGCCTTGATGAAACCGGCAAAGTCATCGACCCATATTGTCTATCTGGGCCCTCTTTCTGCTTGTGATAAGAGGCTGAATGGTGCTGGTTTCCATAGGAATGCTAAGCTGCTTGCGGTGCGCATGGGTGCGTCTTGTCCATCTGCTTGGTCCACCATGTTCTTTGCGTCTCAAGCCCGTAGGATGGGCACCTTCTGGCTGTGTTCCATTTGGGACTTAGTTGTGCCCAGGGAGCCTGGACAGAGTGGAGTAGGACCCCAGCGCAGGACCAGGCGTGGTTGTCATAGCTGGGGTGGGTGTTTACTCACAACATGCCTTGTGAGCCATACAACAGTGTATGACTAGTTTTCATTTGTTTCCTTTCCCCTTACAGGTGCCTAGTGTTGATGGGGTCTTGTCCCTCAGTTATCGGTGCTAGGACTGGCAGCCCTCCCAGTTCGTCTTTTTAAAAAAATATTAATGGCTGCTCTGGGGGCAGCGTGCTGCTACAGGTGCCAGTGTCCCTGTTGTATTGTTTTTTTTCTTTTCTCCCCGGCCTTGCTTGTTTCTGGGGGCGGGGCTTGTCGCTGTTGCTTGGGCCTGAGGGGGCGGGGCTTGTCATTGTGTTGCTAATGCTGCCAGCTTCCCAAAGTTATGCTGCGTGATCTCCTGCATGCGTGTGAACTCGCTCACCATGAGGGTACTGCGGACGGCGCTGCTTCTCTTCTCGGTTCTCTTTCCTCCGTTGTGGGTGCCGCAGGGAGGGCTGGAGGCTGCAAGGCCAGCCCTGCGCACCAAAGGACACCGGGTGGCGGTGTGGTACGTGAAGCTCACACAGAAAGGACAGTGTAGTGCTGGTTCAAGGAGAACGAGGTTTGTGACTTGCGAGAACGAGGTTAGTGACTCGCTTTATCCTGGCCGCCAATTGTTAGAAGGATTTGTCCCTTAGGAGCGACGGAAGGATGACATGACACGTCTGCTTCTTTCACCATTTATTTCATTAATTGCTCTCACTTCCCTTGGCGGGCTCCTCCTCTTCCTCCTCCGGCCTCAGACTTAATTTAACCCTTTGAGGTCCTCCAACTCCCTCGTAACAGGACCCTATGTTCTTTTTTGACCACAGGGCTCTTTGCCTTAAATCTGCCACCAACTCAGCCTCTGTATCACAACCTCACTAACAGGTCAAAACTGTCAGCAAGATAAAGAACGATATGTGTGTAACATTAGAGCACGAGCAGGCAGCCATCCAACTCTACTTCTGTCTCCGTCTTGTGTGTGCTAATCCACCTTCATTGTGGGTGGCCATATCAACAGCATTAGTCGTGTACATATACAGCAGGAGCAGATTTCCCATTCCCTGTCAAGGGCAAGTCTCTTGACCAGATTCCGGGAAAAGAAGGAGTGACCTTGGTATGGGTAACAGTGATAGCCCTGAGAATGTGCTCCTGTAACATTGTCTGACAATGCTAGAATGTCTCCATCGTTGATGAAAACCATGAGTGAATCATAGTTATGTTGATAATATCATGACTGTGTGAAGTGCCTAACTCAATGCCCAACTGTTCAAAATGGTCTGACCTTGCACACACTGTCATATGGACATTCAGGAGATCACAGACAAGTAGTCGTGGCCGAGCGGTTAAGGCGATAGACTAGAAATCTATTGGGGTTTCCCCGCGCAGGTCCGAATCCTGCCGACTACGGGTCTGTTTTTTTTCTATATTGCACTTCAACCCTATGAGATATGTACAAATCCAAATATAAAAAAATCATTGTAATGCAACAATCGAAGGATCGTCTTACACTTGAATGTTTTGCTTTGGGCCTTCAATGGCTACTTTTGTTTTCTGTCACAAGTTTTCATGAATCAAAACCAGCCCATCCGGACGAGTGAGTGACAGGCCAACATGCTCATATAAGGCATCAGGGCGCCTGCTTCTGTTACTGAAATAAGAGGGCCCATGATGAGAGGGAGCCACAAAGACACAGAGAAGAGACAGCTCCAGAGAAAAGACAGCCAATGCCGCGCGACCAGCACAAGAGGATGCTGAGATGTACAGGTTCTTATGCAGACACTGGAGTAAGCAGCCTCACTAAGAGGGACATGGCGAAGGCAGCGGCTCCAAAAATAACTTTCCTGAATGAACTTCTTCAATGTTTTTTAGACAGCTGTGTTCCTCTGTACTCACATTATGAAAGTGCAGAGCTTTCGGTCAATATCGTTTTTGTTTTTCAAAAAGAATTCCGTGATATACTTCCAGCTTACTTGTACAGCAACTCTTCCTTTGGCGCTGTATCTGAAATGGACGGAGGTGAGTTGAAACACTACGTACAAACGGTTGCGCATGTGGCGCTGTGGCTTAGATGGTTAAAGCGCCTGTCTAGTAAACAGGAGATCCTGAGTTCGAATCTCAGCAGTGCCTGCTTCTTTTAAAGCACTCTTTCGAACACGTTGAAGAAAGGGCTTTTTCCAACTAAGCATGAAGGTGCTGGACAGGCACTCATTGCTCCTTTTAGTTAAATGCTTTAATTAAGAGTTGTATTTGATCATAAAAAAGGTTCTGGGGGAGCAAATTCTAGGAGGAAACTTTAGAAACCTCTGCCCCATATAAAATCACCTAATTTTTAATTGACTCAATTTTTAGTAGCTGAACTATCAATAACTGTAACTAAGATCCTCAGGCCGACACACACGTTTGGAAGCCAGTAACATTTTTTGTATGGTGAGCATTTTTAACAAAGAAAATGTGTTCACTATCCAGAAGCCATGGTGTGAGTCTTACAATACCACACTAAAGGCTAGTAAGAGGCTAACTGAATCACTTCTTTGTCAGATAAGGTACAATGAGAGTAAATGATTTCCCGAGGATCACACACTTTGGTTAAATGGTGATGCCAGGATTTGACTCCAGTCTTCACTTTATGCACTTTACCATATACCTTCTCAACTCAAGTTGATGGAGGTCACTTTTTAAAGGGATCCTACAACACCTCCTCTGGGTTTTACAACTGAAGTATGGTGATTGAAAGACACAGAAGAACAAGCACATGCATGCTATGATCACCTGATTGTAGCCATTATTTTACACAGCAAGGCACCTGTTTAGCTGTGTCCCATTTGTTATCCTCCATCATTCAGACTTTGTTAGGTACACCCTACTAACAATAGTCACTCCCGAATAACCTACTCACTGCTTTACCTGCAGCCATCTAGCTGAAATCACTTTTATTTCAAATCCTCTGATAAAATATAAATGGCCAACATGTATTGAACAGAGAGAGGCTCACAGTATTGTGGGATCGCTATTGAATTGCGCGCGCTATTTACCGCTCAAGAGTCCTAGATAAAAAGGTTGGCAGCAAGTTATATCCTGCCCTGAAGCTTCCCACAAAACTTGTTTCCAGTAAACAGAAAATATATCGTGGTTCAGGTGGATATCTTGCGCTCAAACCATACACTTTTGCTTTAGTAACAAAAATTATTATTTTACAAGTCCAACCTCCTTATCCATATATTCTTTCCAAGTCAATCAAAGAGTCAATTGACATAATGTATCTAAAAAATGAGTGGTTTTAATTCTTCATGCAAACACACAGCCGACACGTGTTTCGACCTCAGCTCATATATGCTTCCTATATCTTTTAGATTTTAGTTCTCAATGCCCGGCGGTTTCTTTTGAGCATTTATTTCAATCCTCCCGTAATCTTATAATTGTTATGAGCTCCAAAGTTCAAGAAACACCATTTAGTGGGCTGAATCCCAGGCTCCAATCTTGAAAAATACTCCAAAGAGCCCTTTGTATTACGGGAACTTACAATACTCACCTAATTTCTGACCCAATACAACCATTCCTACAGGATTGAAATAAATGCTCAAAAGAAATCGCCGGGCATTGAGAACTAAAATCTAAAAGATATAGGAAGCATATATGGGCCTTGAGAACGACCTGAGGTCGAAACACGTGTCGGCTGGGTGTTTACATGAAGAATTAAAACCACTCATTTTTGAGATACATTATGTCAATTGACTCTTTGATTGACGTGGAAAGAATCTATGGATAAGGATGTTGGACTTGTAAAATAATAATTTCTGTTACTAAAGCAAAAGTGTATGGTTGGAGCGCAAGAGATCCACCTGAACCACAATATAATTTCATGTATTGAACAGAGCCTGTGTCACTCAGTTTCTCTGTTTCTTTCTATTTGCTGGAAAGGCAAATCAAAATAAATAAGTACTTAAGTGAATAAAAACAGGAATAGAGCTTCCCCAGCCTTAGCTCAGAACTTTGTCTTTGAACTCTGGCTGGGAACAGCTCACCCTGCTCCCACAAAGCACATGTGCCAGCAGGCCACTGTTCACTTTGCCTGCCACAAGAAAGGATCCTGAGAGAAAAAGGTGCTTGCGTGCTCTTAAACATTGTACATGTCATGAGAATTGGTATAGCAGAATAAAGTCTGATAGCACACAGACCATTTTCATTTAATTAATTACAATTACACATAGGCCCATCCCAATGTATACAGCTTTTTAATCGAGTGTCAGGTGAAGAGTTATAAAACGTACAAGGAATTCTTACGTTTTATTTCAGCACTTGGTTTAGTAGACTCCTGGCGTCTGCTGATCTTGAGTATATGCTACATTCTACACTACATGAAACCCATTCTTGTATTGATTTTCTATGCATGTCCACGTCTCAGTCTAGTATGATAGTTGAATCTTCGATTGATAGTGCTGTTATATCGAACCATGCTCCAGTAATTACCATTTTTGATACTGACAACACAGAAAACGGCTCTACTAGATGGAGATTTAAAAACATTTGAGTAAATTACAGAAAATTTGAGGATTCTTTCGATACCTTTCATCAGCAATTATTTGAAATTATTAAGGACTCTGAGACTCTGACTCTTCTCCTGTCAACAACTGGGATGCATATGAAGCAGCATTGAGAGAACATATTTTTCTCCTATTTAGCCAAAAAGAAAAAAAGAAAGAGTTATATACTGTATTTAGTAAACTAAATAAGCTTGAATAAAATACAGTGAAAAGCCTGATGATAGTATTTTTTTAAATATTTTATCCTTACGTATTAATATTACAAATTAATTATCCAAACAAGCTTGCAGTGTTATACTTAAACACAAATCCCAAACATATCGAACGTCTAATAAAGCTAGAAGGGGTCTTGCTTCGTATCTAAAAATTTAAAAGGAATGGTCTAGGATATCTGGTATTAAGAATGACTCTGGGCGTATGATTTCCTCAGATAAGGATATATTAGACATCTTCAATAAATAGTATCAGAAACTGTTTGCATCAGAGCATACAGAAAGGTGAGTTGACGTCACATGTTGTTTTGTGCAAATGAATAGAAATTCGAACCCTCATATGGATTTAAGTTCCCTAGATACTCCCCTGCATATTGAAGACATACGTAAAGTCATTAAAGATTTAAATAAGGGTAAAGTTCCTGGTTCTGATGGACAGACAATGTATTGGTTTGCACATTTTGCTTCTAGTTCAGCCCCAAAATCAGTTAAGCTGTTCAATTACTTCTATAGTATAGGAACACTTATGTGAAACACCTGTGTATAGGCGCGTTATAAATGCTATATCATATCATATCATAACATTCTTAAGGTCTTTTACTGAAGCCCTTTTGATACTTTTTCCAAAGCCTGGCAAAGATAATGAACTCACTAAGAATTAAAGACCAATTTAATTGATTAAATCTAATTGTAAATCTTCACCAAAATATTAGCAAAACACAATAGACTTTTTTATGTCTAAATTAATTCAATCAGATGAAGTAGGTTTTGTTATAGGGCAGGTCCAACCTTGAAATTCACAACCTGTTTCGTGCTCTTCGTAGTCGGAGACATATTTATGAGCCATGCAGCGGCTGGTAGGAGCAGCAGAAGGCGCAGGAGTGCTCCGCTCCCATGCCCAGCCTCGGAGAGATAAAGGAATCCAGTGGCTGCCTGCCTGCACAGCACAGCACACGGTACGCAGGCCGCACATCTGTTAAAAGGAAGGCTCAATTCTTTTTTAATTACTGTTACTTTGTTTGCAACAGAATAGAATCGGTAAACCGCTGCAAACGAAGTAACGGTAATGAAATACGAATGCCACTGCTCACCGCATTTTTACAGGTATACCATTTCATGCTTACCCGAAGATGGAGGGAGTTAGCAGCGCTTGCCAACCAGCTATGCTACTTACACCACGATTCGGTTAAAGAAAATGGCTACCTTGCAGAAAAACCATCTATTACAGACCCAATGAAATCACAGTGACCTCACTAGTAGACTGCAGACTAAACCAACACCAACAAATCAGGCCATGGACCTTTTCAGAACGAAATGTAACTATTACACTGCTTTTTATTTTTAATAAAAAATGCATATAAATATGTGACATAACTTAATAGGTTTTGTAAATGTTTTTAAAATCATCAATCAAGCCAAATTACTTTTAAATAACATGAACAAATAACAGCCGGCATTTTCGAAGGAAAATAGCTGACAAATTCACCACATAGTAGAAAATCAGCTAAAGAGTGCGAAAAGCGGTGTGGTTGGAGGGAAAATGGGTGGGAATGGCGGGCAAATTCTATAGATTTCACTTAGCAATGGTCGTTAAATGGGTGGGACATACAGCCAAACTACATATATCCATCTTCATATGTTAACCTGCATTGAATGCATTACAAACCTGCATTCAAAGTCCCTATTCAAGTTCTCATGTTAACGCTCTTATTTTAATGACAATAGTTTAGGCTTTATAAGTAGCGCTTTCAGTGCCACCCAATAGCCAAAACAAATGAAGCATTTGTCCGTTAAGTTCTTCATTAAGTAACTCCACCCACTCTAGGCTCTGCCTCCATGACCCGCCAACCTGGGCCCTGTTAGAGGATTTGTCCCTTACGAGAGACGGAAACACGACAGGACACATCTGCTTCTTTCACCATTTATTTAATTAATTGCTCTCACTTCCCTTGGTGGGCTTCTCCTCTTCCTCCTCCCGCCTCACACTTAACTTAACCCTTTGCAGTCCTCCTTCTCCCTCGTAACAACTCCCCCTCACATATCTCCTTATATTCAAATTACACTTCTTCGATGAGTCTGCATGCTCTCTTGATGAGTGATTGGGTGCGGCCCTAAGCTGGGTATCCTTCCCTACTCCCTCTGAGGTTGGAGGATGTCACTCTGCCTCTTCGATCATTCCTCAGGGTATGTTTGTCCCTTGCCCAATGTTATCCTCTGGCTTGAAATGTCTATAAAGAATGATACACTCCTTGTGATGGCCTTCTGTGCGATGGCGACCGTCATCATTGTCCCTTTTATTTCTGTCAAACCGTGTGTCCCTTCTCTTCTGCATGCATTGTTTCACCAGCACTTCTTCTCCTTCTTCGAAGTTTTTCTCCTTTGCTCCCTGGGTCTGGTCTGTCCTTTCTTTGGCTGCTTCCTTTGCCGCAGCATCCCGTTCTCTGATCTCGTCTTCTAGTGTTGCTCGGTCTTCCAGGCTCATCCGAGTCTTGATGGCGCCCTTGGGTAGACGTGTCTTGATGTGGTAGGTCCTCGGGTGGCACTCTGGTCACAGAATGTGGTGTGTTTCGGTAGTGGCGGAGCATGCAGCGGTGGGCCTATTGGATTGGTATCTCCTCGATGGCTGCCCTTTATATCGTTCCTTTGATTGATTGCATGAACCGCTGTGCTATCCCGTTGGCCTGCGGCCATCACGGTGTTATCCGCTGGCGGTTAAATCCTAGGTGTCTTGCGAATCTCTGGAATTCGTGGCTGTTACACAGCGATCCATTGTCTGTCTTTACTGTGGTGGGGATGCCCCATTCGCTGAATACTTCGTCCAGGATACCGACCAGTTGGGTGAAGGCTGTGGACTGGGATTGTTTAATGATGGGGAACCTGGAGAATTCGTCTATGATCACCAGCAGGTGGCCCCCCTCTTCGAGTGGCCCATAGAAGTCCAATGCGACCGCTTTCCACACCTCTTTGGGGATGCTTGTCGTCTGTAGGGGGAGTGGCGGATGACTCATGGCGGTGCATTGACATGGAAGGCAGCTCCTTACCATCTCTTCTACCATGTATTTAGATCTTTTCTGTTAACTCGTTCGCGTTGGGGCGACAGCCTTTTGTAGTCCTTCCATTTGTTTGCAATTGTGAGCATCCTAGCCCACCTAGTCGACGGATCTGCCTGTGTTGCTATGTCTTCAATGGTGAGTGTGGGTGGTAGAGCCTGCTCCGTGAAGTAACACAGGTAATCTGCATCTCTCCCTCGTGGCGACTCCCTATGATTTGTCGGGAGCCTCGAGATGTAGTCGGCCGGCTTGTTGTCTCCTGCCGGTCGGTGACCGATGCAGTAGTCATACACTTGGAGGCGGATACCCCACCTCTCTATTCGGGGGCTAATTCTGTCCTTGGCTTCCCGAATAATGATGGAAGGGCCTGGTGGTCCATCACGGGCATGAACATTTTTCCTACTGCCAAGTGCTGGAAATACTGGCATGCCCACCCCGCTGCTAAGCTTTTATTCACCGCCTGCGAGTATGCGCACTCCGTGGGGATAACTGCTTAATTAGGCTACGACGCATCTCGCTGGAGCGTCTGGCTTCTCCCGTTGCACTAGGATGGCTCATAGGCCTACCGGGCTGGCGTCTATGACGAGCTTGGTGTGCCAGCTTGGGTTAAAGTATGCTAGGTGTTTTGCGCTAGCCAGCTCCCTTTTGATTGCATCAACTTCCCTCTAGCAATCTCCTGACCACCTAAAAGGTTTGTCCTTTCTCAGAAGTCGCTGCAGCAGCTCGGCTGTAATGGTGTACCTTTCCAGATAGTGGGCGCAGTATCCTGCCATTCCCAGGAAAGATCTAAATTCCCCAATGTTGATAGGTTCATTGAGCTTGTTGATCGCCCGTACCTTGTCGGGGTCGGGCTTCATCCCTTCCCCGGAGAACATATGTCCATAGAACCTAAGTTTGTCTCTGCTGATGTTGCGTTTCTCATAGTTCAACATGAGTCCTGCTGTCCTCAGTATTTCACGAACTTCCAGGAGAGCTTTGCATGCTCCTCTTGCATGGTAATGTAAACCAGGATGCTGTCTGAGTAGTTGAATGCTCTCCAGACTGGGAGGAGTAGGTGCCTGATAGTTCCTTCAAAGATCTCCGCGGCGGAGGAGATACCAAAATGTAGCCTTTTGTACCAAACGAGGCCGTCATGCGATGCGAATGTCGTTATCCCTCTGCAATCGAGGTGCAGCTCGAGCTGGTGGTACCCCTGATTGATTTCAAGTTTTGAGAATTTTGTGGCACAGTTCAGACTGACAATCATGTCTTCAATTCTGGGCCCTGGGTGCCACTCCTTCTCTATGGCGGTGTTGGCTACACTCATGTCAACATAGAGGCGTAGTTTTTTTGCCCTCCTTTGGCACCACTACCAGTGGTGAGATCCACGGGGTGGCCCCTGTCGCTCCTTCAATGATGTCATTGTCCAGGACCTGCTGCAGTTCCTGCGACACGGCCGCTTGTAAATGGAAGCCCACTCTGCGCGGGTGTTGTGGGACGGGCTTGATCTGGCTGTTGATGTGGAGGATGATCACTGTTCCTTTCAGTTTGCCCAGCCTTTGAAACAGTTTGTGAAACATTCCTTTGATCTGTTCCTTGGTGAGCGGGCACCCCGCTAGGTGGCAGATTGACCCACGGCTTGGCTGGCTGCCTGTGCACATCACCATGTCTCGTTCGTTGAAGTGGATGTCGATCAGGCCAAGCGCTTCTGCGGTACGGTAGCTGAGGAGACATTTACCTTGGACAGGGCAGCGCAGCACAAGGATGATGGCGTTGATCCTTTTCCCTTTGAATAAGAATGATTTCTCAAATTGTCTGATTGACTGTGGTGGTATGCTGGCTCCCCATTGAAAGAGTCTTGCTTTGGACTGCAACAACTTTTACGAGTTCCCTGTAAGTCTAAAATCTTCTTCCCCCATGATGTTGACGGTCACTCCGGTATCGATGAGGAATGTGTGCATGACTGAGTCCATCGTTAGCCTCACCTTCGGAGCATCACTGCCTTTATGTGTTCCCTGGATGAATTTCACAAACTCGTTTGGGACTTCTGGGTCTAGGAGGAGAACTCGTCCCAGTTGGTATATTGATCCTCGGGGTGGCCATGTGTTTCTTCATAGTATTCCAGTTGAAATAATGTCTCATTCACGGAGGCTTCACTGTATTCTCCGCTGTGTACCATTGACCTTATCATCCGCCTCGATGGTTGCAGGTAGGACTTGCACTGTCTGCACTGTGGGAACAGTTGAGCTGGTCTGTATGGCATCCTCCAGCTCAGTCGTGTCGCCTGTGGCTGGCACGTCGGCGAGAACGGTCTCCCTTACCGGGACACTATCTGGAAGTGATCTTCTCTGTCACATCTGGAACACCTCTGAGTCATCGCCGGGCATGGCCCTGTGTGTTGGAACAGTTAGCCAAAACGATAACACTACCGCTAGAGCCGTGTTCCTGTTCTCGGTTGGGTTTATGCCTCTCTCTGCTGCGTTTTCGGCAGAGTCTGGTGGCCTGTGGTGTTTCTCTCCCCTTCTCTGCCTCCGGTGAATGCCACAACCGTCACTTCTCAGTCCATTTTCTTTTTTGGCGTCTCAATGGCAGAGGCCTGTATTTCCTCTCTCTCATGCATCCTCGCCATATCTACCACCTCGTTAATCGATAGGGGTTTTTTCAGGAGTTGTTTCCGGAGTACGGATGACAGACAACCTTCTATGACATGGAGTCGGATCACGTCTTCATCCGAGAAAGCAGAAAATTGGCAGTGGACGAGTTTCTGTCGGAGTCGCGTTACAAACTCCTCCACCGTTTTGTGGGAGGCCCGACAGCAATGGTTGAACACATATCGCTCATAGTACCTGTTCAAATGTATAATGAGCTTCCTGTCCAATGCGGTGACAAGTGTCTTGTACGTGTTTCTGTCTCCTGGCGGCATGGCCTTGATGATGCCGTTTATCTCTGCCCAGCCAGTTTCGTGAAAATGTCTTTGAGTACTGGAGACTTTTCTTCCCCCACTGCCTTGATGAAACCGGCAAAGTCATCGACCCATATTGTCTATCTGGGCCCTCTTTCTGCTTGTGATAAGAGGCTGAATGGTGCTGGTTTCCATAGGAATGCTAAGCTGCTTGCGGTGCGCATGGGTGCGTCTTGTCCATCTGCTTGGTCCACCATGTTCTTTGCGTCTCAAGCCCGTAGGATGGGCACCTTCTGGCTGTGTTCCATTTGGGACTTAGTTGTGCCCAGGGAGCCTGGACAGAGTGGAGTAGGACCCCAGCGCAGGACCAGGCGTGGTTGTCATAGCTGGGGTGGGTGTTTACTCACAACATGCCTTGTGAGCCATACAACAGTGTATGACTAGTTTTCATTTGTTTCCTTTCCCCTTACAGGTGCCTAGTGTTGATGGGGTCTTGTCCCTCAGTTATCGATGCTAGGACTGGCAGCCCTGCCAGTTCGTCTTTTTAAAAAAATATTAATGGCTGCTCTGGGGGCAGCGTGCTGCTACAGGTGCCAGTGTCCCTGTTGTATTGTTTTTTTTTCTTTTCTCCCCGGCCTTGCTTGTTCCTGGGGGCGGGGCTTGTCGCTGTTGCTTGGGCCTGAGGGGTCGGGGCTTGTCATTTTGTTGCTAATGCTGCCAGCTTCCCAAAGTTATGCTGCGTGATCTCCTGCATGCGTGTGAACTCGCTCACCATGAGGGTACTGCGGACGGCGCTGCTTCTCTTCTCGGTTCTCTTTCCTCCGTCGTGGGTGCCGCAGGGAGGGCTGGAGGCTGCAAGGCCAGCCCTGCGGACCAAAGGACACCGGGTGGCGGTGTGGTACGTGAAGCTCACACAGAAAGGACAGTGTAGTGCTGGTTCAAGGAGAACGAGGTTTGTGACTTGCGAGAACGAGGTTAGTGACTCGCTTTATCCTGGCCGCCAATTGTTAGAAGGATTTGTCCCTTAGGAGCGACGGAAGGATGACATGACACGTCTGCTTCTTTCACCATTTATTTCATTAATTGCTCTCACTTCCCTTGGCGGGCTCCTCCTCTTCCTCCTCCGGCCTCAGACTTAATTTAACCCTTTGAGGTCCTCCAACTCCCTCGTAACAGGACCCTATGTTCTTTTTTGACCACAGGGCCCTTTGCCTTAAATCTGCCACCAACTCAGCCTCTGTATCACAACCTCACTAACAGGTCAAAACTGTCAGCAAGATAAAGAACGATATGTGTGTAACATTAGAGCACGAGCAGGCAGCCATCCAACTCTACTTCTGTCTCCGTCTTGTGTGTGCTAATCCACCTTCATTGTGGGTGGCCATATCAACAGCATTAGTCGTGTACTTATACAGCAGGAGCAGATTTCCCATTCCCTGTCAAGGGCAAGTCTCTTGACCAGATTCCGGGAAAAGGAGTGACCTTGGTATGGGTAACAGTGATAGCCCTGAGAATGTGCTCCTGTAACATTGTCTGACAATGCTAGAATGTCTCCATCGTTGATGAAAACCATGAGTGAATCATAGTAATGTTGATAATATCATGACTGTGTGAAGTGCCTAACTCAATGCCCAACTGTTCAAAATGGTCTGACCTTGCACACACTGTCATATGCACATT
The DNA here is from genome assembly GCF_040938575.1 of Ambystoma mexicanum. Classification (NCBI taxonomy): domain Eukaryota; kingdom Metazoa; phylum Chordata; class Amphibia; order Caudata; family Ambystomatidae; genus Ambystoma; species Ambystoma mexicanum. The sequence continues at coordinate 234,452,924 of NC_090921.1, forward strand.
CAGGTGATCACAGTCAAGTAGTCGTGGCCGAGCGGTTAAGGCGATAGACTAGAAATCTATTGGGGTTTCCCCGCGCAGGTTCGAATCCTGCCGACTACGGGTCTGTTTTTTTTCTATATTGCACTTCAACCCTATGAGATATGTACAAATACAAATATAAAAAAATCATTGTAATGCAACAATCGAAGGATCGTCTTACACTTGAATGTTTTGCTTTGGGCCTTCAATGGCTACTTTTGTTTTCTGACTGTCACAAGTTTTCATGAATCAAAACCAGCCCATCCGGACGAGTGAGTGACAGGCCAACATGCTCATATAAGGCATCAGGGCGCCTGCTTCTGTTACTGAAATAAGAGGGCCCATGATGAGAGGGAGCCACAAAGACACAGAGAAGAGACAGCTCCAGAGAAAAGACAGCCAATGCCGCGCGACCATCACAAGAGGATGCTGAGATGTACAGGTTCTTATGCAGACACTGGAGTAAGCAGCCTCACTAAGAGGGACATGGCGAAGGCAGCGGCTCCAAAAATAACTTTCCTGAATGAACTTCTTCAATGTTTTTTAGACAGCTGTGTTCCTCTGTACTCACATTATGAAAGTGCAGAGCTTTCGGTCAATATCGTTTTTGTTTTTTCCAAAAGAATTCCGTGATATACTTCCAGCTTACTTGTACAGCAACTCTTCCTTTGGCGCTGTATCTGAAATGGACGGAGGTGAGCTGAAACACTACGTACAAAAAGTCCCGCATGTGGCGCTGTGGCTTAGATGGTTAAAGCGCCTGTCTAGTAAACAGGAGATCCTGAGTTCGAATCTCAGCAGTGCCTGCTTCTTTTAAAGCACTTTTTCGAACACGTTGAAGAAAGGGCTTTTTCCAACTAAGCATGAAGGTGCTGGACAGGGACTCATTGCTCCTTTTAGTTAAATGCTTTAATTAAGAGTTGTATTTGATCATAAAAAAGGTTCTGGGGGAGCAGTTTCTAGGAGGAAACTTTAGAAACCTCTGCCCAATATAAAATCACCTAATTTTTAATTGACTCAATTTTTAGTAGCTGAACTATCAATAACTGTAACTAAGATCCTCAGGCCGACACACACGTTTGGAAGCCAGTAACATTTTTTGTATGGTGAGCATTTTTAACAAAGAAAATGTGTTCACTATCCAGAAGCCATGGTGTGAGTCTTACAATACCACACTAAAGGCTAGTAAGAGGCTAACTGAATCACTTCTTTGTCAGATAAGGTACAATGAGAGTAAATGATTTCCCGAGGATCACACACTTTGGTTAAATGGTGATGCCAGGATTTGACTCCAGTCTTCACTTTATGCACTTTACCATATACCTTCTCAACTCAAGTTGATGGAGGTCACTTTTTAAAGGGATCCTACAACACCTCCTCTGGGTTTTACAACTGAAGTATGGTGATTGAAAGACACAGAAGAACAAGCACATGCATGCTATGATCACCTGATTGTAGCCATTATTTTACACAGCAAGGCACCTGTTTAGCTGTGTCCCATTTGTTATCCTCCATCATTCAGACTTTGTTAGGTACACCCTACTAACAATAGTCACTCCCGAATAACCTACTCACTGCTTTACCTGCAGCCATCTAGCTGAAATCACTTTTATTTCAAATCCTCTGATAAAATATAAATGGCCAACATGTATTGAACAGAGAGAGGCTCACAGTATTGTGGGATCGCTATTGAATTGCGCGCGCTATTTACCGCTCAAGAGTCCTAGATAAAAAGGTTGGCAGCAAGTTATATCCTGCCCTGAAGCTTCCCACAAAACTTGTTTCCAGTAAACAGAAAATATATCGTGGTTCAGGTGGATATCTTGCGCTCAAACCATACACTTTTGCTTTAGTAACAAAAATTATTATTTTACAAGTCCAACCTCCTTATCCATATATTCTTTCCAAGTCAATCAAAGAGTCAATTGACATAATGTATCTAAAAAATGAGTGGTTTTAATTCTTCATGCAAACACACAGCCGACACGTGTTTCGACCTCAGCTCATATATGCTTCCTATATCTTTTAGATTTTAGTTCTCAATGCCCGGCGGTTTCTTTTGAGCATTTATTTCAATCCTCCCGTAATCTTATAATTGTTATGAGCTCCAAAGTTCAAGAAACACCATTTAGTGGGCTGAATCCCAGGCTCCAATCTTGAAAAATACTCCAAAGGGCCCTTTGTATTACGGGAACTTACAATACTCACCTAATTTCTGACCCAATACAACCATTCCTACAGGATTGAAATAAATGCTCAAAAGAAATCGCCGGGCATTGAGAACTAAAATCTAAAAGATATAGGAAGCATATATGGGCCTTGAGAACGACCTGAGGTCGAAACACGTGTCGGCTGTGTGTTTGCATGAAGAATTAAAACCACTCATTTTTGAGATACATTATGTCAATTGACTCTTTGATTGACTTGGAAAGAATCTATGGATAAGGATGTTGGACTTGTAAAATAATAATTTCTGTTACTAAAGCAAAAGTGTATGGTTGGAGCGCAAGAGATCCACCTGAACCACAATATAATTTCATGTATTGAACAGAGCCTGTGTCACTCAGTTTCTCTGTTTCTTTCTATTTGCTGGAAAGGCAAATCAAAATAAATAAGTACATAAGTGAATAAAAACAGGAATAGAGCTTCACCAGCCTTAGCTCAGAACTTTGTCTTTGAACTCTGGCTGGGAACAGCTCACCCTGCTCCCACAAAGCACATGTGCCAGCAGGCCACTGTTCACTTTGCCTGCCACAAGAAAGGATCCTGAGAGAAAAAGGTGCTTGCGTGCTCTTAAACATTGTACATGTCATGAGAATTGGTATAGCAGAATAAAGTCTGATAGCACACAGACCATTTTCATTTAATTAATTACAATTACACATAGGCCCATCCCAATGTATACAGCTTTTTAATCGAGTGTCAGGTGAAGAGTTATAAAATGTACAAGGAATTCTTACGTTTTATTTCAGCACTTGGTTTAGTAGACTCCTGGCGTCTGCTGATCTTGAGTATATGCTACATTCTACACTACATGAAACACATTCTTGTATTGATTTTCTATGCATGTCCACGTCTCAGTCTAGTATGATAGTTGAATCTTCGATTGATAGTGCTGTTATATCGAACCATGCTCCAGTAATTACCATTTTTGATACTGACAACACAGAAAACGGCTCTACTAGATGGAGATTTAAAAACATTTGAGTAATTTACAGAAAATTTGAGGATTCTTTCGATGCCTTTCATCAGCAATTATTTGAAATTATTAAGGACTCTGAGACTCTGACTCTTCTCCTGTCAACAACTGGGATGCATATGAAGCAGCATTGAGAGAACATATTTTTCTCCTATTTAGCCAAAAAGAAAAAAAGAAAGAGTTATATACTGTATTTAGTAAACTAAATAAGCTTGAATAAAATACAGTGAAAAGCCTGATGATAGTATTTTTTTTTATATTTTATCCTTACGTATTAATATTACAAATTAATTATCCAAACAAGCTTGCAGTGTTATACTTAAACACAAATCCCAAACATATCGAACGTCTAATAAAGCTAGAAGGGGTCTTGCTTCGTATCTAAAAATTTAAAAGGAATGGTCTAGGATATCTGGTATTAAGAATGACTCTGGGCGTATGATTTCCTCAGATAAGGATATATTAGACATCTTCAATAAATAGTATCAGAAACTGTTTGCATCAGAGCATACAGAAAGGTGAGTTGACGTCACATGTTGTTTTGTGCAAATGAATAGAAATTCGAACCCTCATATGGATTTAAGTTCCCTAGATACTCCCCTGCATATTGAAGACATACGTAAAGTCATTAAAGATTTAAATAAGGGTAAAGTTCCTGGTTCTGATGGACAGACAATGTATTGGTTTGCACATTTTGCTTCTAGTTCAGCCCCAAAATCAGTTAAGCTGTTCAATTACTTCTATAGTATAGGAACACTTATGTGAAACACCTGTGTATAGGCGCGTTATAAATGCTATATCATATCATATCATATCATAACATTCTTAAGGTCTTTTACTGAAGCCCTTTTGATACTTTTTCCAAAGCCTGGCAAAGATAATGAACTCACTAAGAATTAAAGACCAATTTAATTGATTAAATCTGATTGTAAATCTTCACCAAAATATTAGCAAAACACAATAGACTTTTTTATGTCTAAATTAATTCAATCAGATGAAGTAGGTTTTGTTATAGGGCAGGTCCAACCTTGAAATTCACAACCTGTTTCGTGCTCTTCGTAGTCGGAGACATATTTATGAGCCATGCAGCGGCTGGTAGGAGCAGCAGAAGGCGCAGGAGTGCTCCGCTCCCATGCCCAGCCTCGGAGAGATAAAGGAATCCAGTGGCTGCCTGCCTGCACAGCACAGCACACGGTACGCAGGCCGCACATCTGTTAAAAGGAAGGCTCAATTCTTTTTTAATTACTGTTACTTTGTTTGCAACAGAATAGAATCGGTAAACCGCTGCAAACGAAGTAACGGTAATGAAATACGAATGCCACTGCTCACCGCATTTTTACAGGTATACCATTTCATGCTTACCCGAAGATGGAGGGAGTTAGCAGCGCTTGCCAACCAGCTATGCTACTTACACCACGATTCGGTTAAAGAAAATGGCTACCTTGCAGAAAAATCATCTATTACAGACCCAATGAAATCACAGTGACTTCACTAGTAGACTGCAGACTAAACCAACACCAACAAATCAGGCCATGGACCTTTTCAGAACGAAATGTAACTATTACACTGCTTTTTATTTTTAATAAAAAATGCATATAAATATGTGACATAACTTAAAAGGTTTTGTAAATGTTTTTAAAATCATCAATCAAGCCAAATTACTTTTAAATAACATGAACAAATAACAGCCGGCATTTTCGAAGGAAAATAGCTGACAAATTCACCACATAGTAGAAAATCAGCTAAAGAGTGCGAAAAGCGGTGTGGTTGGAGGGAAAATGGGTGGGAATGGCGGGCAAATTCTATAGATTTCACTTAGCAATGGTCGTTAAATGGGTGGGACATACAGCCAAACTACATATATCCATATTCATATGTTAACCTGCATTGAATGCATTACAAACCTGCATTTAAAGTCCCTATTCAAGTTCTCATGTTAACGCTCTTATTTTAATGACAATAGTTTAGGCTTTATAAGTAGCGCTTTCAGTGCCACCCAATAGCCAAAACAAATGAAGCATTTGTCCGTTAAGTTCTTCATTAAGTAACTCCACCGACTCTAGGCTCTGCCTCCATGACCCGCCAACCTGGGCCCTGTTAGAGGATTTGTCCCTTACGAGAGACGGAAGGACGACAGGACACATCTGCTTCTTTCACCATTTATTTAATTAATTGCTCTCACTTCCCTTGGTGGGCTTCTCCTCTTCCTCCTCCCGCCTCACACTTAACTTAACCCTTTGCAGTCCTCCTTCTCCCTCGTAACAACTCCCCCTCACATATCTCCTTATATTCAAATTACACTTCTTCGATGAGTCTGCATGCTCTCTTGATGAGTCATTGGGTGCGGCCCTAAGCTGGGTATCCTTCCCTACTCCCTCTGAGGTTGGAGGATGTCACTCTGCCTCTTCGATCATTCCTCAGGGTATGTTTGTCCCTTGCCCAATGTTATCCTCTGGCTTGAAATGTCTATAAAGAATGATACACTCCTTGTGATGGCCTTCTGTGCGATGGCGACCGTCATCATTGTCCCTTTTATTTCTGTCAAACCGTGTGTCCCTTCTCTTCTGCATGCATTGTTTCACTAGCACTTCTTCTCCTTCTTCGAAGTTTTTCTCCTTTGCTCCCTGGGTCTGGTCTGTCCTTTCTTTGGCTGCTTCCTTTGCCGCAGCATCCCGTTCTCTGATCTCGTCTTCTAGTGTTGCTCGGTCTTCCAGGCTCATCCGAGTCTTGATGGCCCCCTTGGGTAGACGTGTCTTGATGTGGTAGGTCCTCGGGTGGCACTCTGGTCACAGAATGTGGTGTGTTTCGGTAGTGGCGGAGCATGCAGCGGTGGGCCTATTGGATTGGTATCTCCTCGATGGCTGCCCTTTATATCGTTCCTTTGATTGATTGCATGAACCGCTGTGCTATCCCGTTGGCCTGCGGCCATCACGGTGTTATCCGCTGGCGGTTAAATCCTAGGTGTCTTGCGAATCTCTGGAATTCGTGGCTGTTACACAGCGATCCATTGTCTGTCTTTACTGTGGTGGGGATGCCCCATTCGCTGAATACTTCGTCCAGGATACCGACCAGTTGGGTGAAGGCTGTGGACTGGGATTGTTTAATGATGGGGAACCTGGAGAATTCGTCTATGATCACCAGCAGGTGGCCCCCCTCTTCGAGTGGCCCATAGAAGTCCATTGCGACCGCTTTCCACACCTCTTTGGGGATGCTTGTCGTCTGTAGGGGGAGTGGCGGATGACTCATGGCGGTGCATTGACATGGAAGGCAGCTCCTTACCATCTCTTCTACCATGTATTTAGATCTTTTCTGTTAACTCGTTCGCGTTGGGGCGACAGCCTTTTGTAGTCCTTCCATTTGTTTGCAATTGTGAGCATCCTAGCCCACCTAGTCGACGGATCTGCCTGTGTTGCTATGTCTTCAATGGTGAGTGTGGGTGGTAGAGCCTGCTCCGTGAAGTAACACAGGTAATCTGCATCTCTCCCTCGTGGCGACTCCCTATGATTTGTCGGGGGCCTCGAGATGTAGTCGGCCGGCTTGTTGTCTCCTGCCGGTCGGTGACCGATGCAGTAGTCATACATTTGGAGGCGGATACCCCACCTCTCTATTCGGGGGCTAATTCTGTCCTTGGCTTCCCGAATAATGATGGAAGGGCCTGGTGGTCCGTCACGGGCATGAACATTTTTCCTACTGCAAAGTGCTGGAAATACTGGCATGCCCACCCCGCTGCTAAGCTTTTATTCACCGCCTGCGAGTATGCGCACTCTGTGGGGATAACTGCTTAATTAGGCTACGACGCATCTCGCTGGAGCGTCTGGCTTCTCCCGTTGCACTAGGATGGCCCATAGGCCTACCGGGCTGGCGTCTATGACGAGCTTGGTGTGCCAGCTTGGGTTAAAGTATGCTAGGTGTTTTGCGCTAGCCAGCTCCCTTTTGATTGCATCAACTTCCCTCTAGCAATCTCCTGACCACCTAAAAGGTTTGTCCTTTCTCAGAAGTCGCTGCAGCAGCTCGGCTGTAATGGTGTACCTTTCCAGATAGTGGGCGCAGTATCCTGCCATTCCCAGGAAAGATCTAAATTCCCCAATGTTGATAGGTTCATTGAGCTTGTTGATCGCCCGTACCTTGTCGGGGTCGGGCTTCATCCCTTCCCCGGAGAACATATGTCCATAGAACCTAAGTTTGTCTCTGCTGATGTTGCGTTTCTCATAGTTCAACATGAGTCCTGCTGTCCTCAGTATTTCACAAACTTCCAGGAGAGCTTTGCATGCTCCTCTTGCATGGTAATGTAAACCAGGATGCTGTCTGAGTAGTTGAATGCTCTCCAGACTGGGAGGAGTAGGTGCCTGATAGTTCCTTCAAAGATCTCCGCGGCGGAGGAGATACCAAAATGTAGCCTTTTGTACCAAACGAGGCCGTCATGCGATGCGAATGTCGTTATCCCTCTGCAATCGAGGTGCAGCTCGAGCTGGTGGTACCCCTGATTGATTTCAAGTTTTGAGAATTTTGTGGCACAGTTCAGACTGACAATCATGTCTTCAATTCTGGGCCCTGGGTGCCACTCCTTCTCTATGGCGGTGTTGGCTACACTCATGTCAACATAGAGGCGTAGTTTTTTTGCCCTCCTTTGGCACCACTACCAGTGGTGAGATCCACGGGGTGGCCCCTGTCGCTCCTTCAATGATGTCATTGTCCAGGACCTGCTGCAGTTCCTGAGACACGGCCGCTTGTAAATGGAAGCCCACTCTGCGCGGGTGTTGTGGGACGGGCTTGATCTGGCTGTTGATGTGGAGGATGATCACTGTTCCTTTCAGTTTGCCCAGCCTTTGAAACAGTTTGTGAAACATTCCTTTGATCTGTTCCTTGGTGAGCGGGCACCCCGCTAGGTGGCAGATTGACCCACGGCTTGGCTGGCTGCCTGTGCACATCACCATGTCTCGTTCGTTGAAGTGGATGTCGATCAGGCCAAGCGCTTCTGCGGTACGGTAGCTGAGGAGACATTTACCTTGGACAGGGCAGCGCAGCACAAGGATGATGGCGTTGATCCTTTTCCCTTTGAATAAGAATGATTTCTCAAATTGTCTGATTGACTGTGGTGGTATGCTGGCTCCCCATTGAAAGATTCTTGCTTTGGACTGCAACAACTTTTACGAGTTCCCTGTAAGTCTAAAATCTTCTTCCCCCATGATGTTGACGGTCACTCCGGTATCGATGAGGAATGTGTGCATGACTGTGTCCATCGTTAGCCTCACCTTCGGAGCATCACTGCCTTTATGTGTTCCCTGGATGAAGTTCACAAACTCGTTTGGGACTTCTGGGTCTAGGAGGAGAACTCGTCCCAGTTGGTATATTGATCCTCGGGGTGGCCATGTGTTTCTTCATAGTATTCCAGTTGAAATAATGTCTCATTCACGGAGGCTTCACTGTATTCTCCGCTGTGTACCATTGACCTTATCATCCGCCTCGATGGTTGCAGGTAGGACTTGCACTGTCTGCACTGTGGGAACAGTTGAGCTGGTCTGTATGGCATCCTCCAGCTCAGTCGTGTCGCCTGTGGCTGGCACGTCGGCGAGAACGGTCTCCCTTACCGGCACACTATCTGGAAGTGATCTTCTCTGTCACATCTGGAACACCTCTGAGTCATCGCCGGGCATGGCCCTGTGTATTGGAACAGTTAGCCAAAACGATAACACTACCGCTAGAGCCGTGTTCCTGTTCTCGGTTGGGTTTATGCCTCTCTCTGCTGCGTTTTCGGCAGAGTCTGGTGGCCTGTGGTGTTTCTCTCCCCTTCTCTGCCTCCGGTGAATGCCACAACCGTCACTTCTCAGTCCATTTTCTTTTTTGGCGTCTCAATGGCAGAGGCCTGTATTTCCTCTCTCTCATGCATCCTCGCCATATCTACCACCTCGTTAATCGATAGGGGTTTTTTCAGGAGTTGTTTCCGGAGTACGGATGACAGACAACCTTCTATGACATGGAGTCGGATCACGTCTTCATCCGAGAAAGCAGAAAATTGGCAGTGGACGAGTTTCTGTCGGAGTCGCGTTACAAACTCCTCCACCGTTTTGTGGGAGGCCCGACAGCAATGGTTGAACACATATCGCTCATAGTACCTGTTCAAATGTATAATGAGCTTCCTGTCCAATGCGGTGACAAGTGTCTTGTACGTGTTTCTGTCTCCTGGCGGCATGGCCTTGATGATGCCGTTTATCTCTGCCCAGCCAGTTTCGTGAAAATGTCTTTGAGTACTGGAGACTTTTCTTCCCCCACTGCCTTGATGAAACCGGCAAAGTCATCGACCCATATTGTCTATCTGGGCCCTCTTTCTGCTTGTGATAAGAGGCTGAATGGTGCTGGTTTCCATAGGAATGCTAAGCTGCTTGCGGTGCGCATGGGTGCGTCTTGTCCATCTGCTTGGTCCACCATGTTCTTTGCGTCTCAAGCCCGTAGGATGGGCACCTTCTGGCTGTGTTCCATTTGGGACTTAGTTGTGCCCAGGGAGCCTGGACAGAGTGGAGTAGGACCCCAGCGCAGGACCAGGCGTGGTTGTCATAGCTGGGGTGGGTGTTTACTCACAACATGCCTTGTGAGCCATACAACAGTGTATGACTAGTTTTCATTTGTTTCCTTTCCCCTTACAGGTGCCTAGTGTTGATGGGGTCTTGTCCCTCAGTTATCGGTGCTAGGACTGGCAGCCCTCCCAGTTCGTCTTTTTAAAAAAATATTAATGGCTGCTCTGGGGGCAGCGTGCTGCTACAGGTGCCAGTGTCCCTGTTGTATTGTTTTTTTTTCTTTTCTCCCCGGCCTTGCTTGTTTCTGGGGGCGGGGCTTGTCGCTGTTGCTTGGGCCTGAGGGGGCGGGGCTTGTCATTGTGTTGCTAATGCTGCCAGCTTCCCAAAGTTATGCTGCGTGATCTCCTGCATGCGTGTGAACTCGCTCACCATGAGGGTACTGCGGACGGCGCTGCTTCTCTTCTCGGTTCTCTTTCCTCCCTCGTGGGTGCCGCAGGGAGGGCTGGAGGCTGCAAGGCCAGCCCTGCGCACCAAAGGACACCGGGTGGCGGTGTGGTACGTGAAGCTCACACAGAAAGGACAGTGTAGTGCTGGTTCAAGGAGAACGAGGTTTGTGACTTGCGAGAACGAGGTTAGTGACTCGCTTTATCCTGGCCGCCAATTGTTAGAAGGATTTGTCCCTTAGGAGCGACGGAAGGATGACATGACACGTCTGCTTCTTTCACCATTTATTTCATTAATTGCTCTCACTTCCCTTGGCGGGCTCCTCCTCTTCCTCCTCCGGCCTCAGACTTAATTTAACCCTTTGAGGTCCTCCAACTCCCTCGTAACAGGACCCTATGTTCTTTTTTGACCACAGGGCCCTTTGCCTTAAATCTGCCACCAACTCAGCCTCTGTATCACAACCTCACTAACAGGTCAAAACTGTCAGCAAGATAAAGAACGATATGTGTGTAACATTAGAGCACGAGCAGGCAGCCATCCAACTCTACTTCTGTCTCCGTCTTGTGTGTGCTAATCCACCTTCATTGTGGGTGGCCATATCAACAGCATTAGTCGTGTACATATACAGCAGGAGCAGATTTCCCATTCCCTGTCAAGGGCAAGTCTCTTGACCAGATTCCGGGAAAAGAAGGAGTGACCTTGGTATGGGTAACAGTGATCGCCCTGAGAATGTGCTCCTGTAACATTGTCTGACAATGCTAGAATGTCTCCATCGTTGATGAAAACCATGAGTGAATCATAGTTATGTTGATAATATCATGACTGTGTGAAGTGCCTAACTCAATGCCCAACTGTTCAAAATGGTCTGACCTTGCACACACTGTCATATGGACATTCAGGAGATCACGGACAAGTAGTCGTGGCCGAGCGGTTAAGGCGATAGACTAGAAATCTATTGGGGTTTCCCCGCGCAGGTTCGAATCCTGCCGACTACGGGTCTGTTTTTTTTTCTATATTGCACTTCAACCCTATGAGATATGTACAAATCCAAATATAAAAAAATCATTGTAATGCAACAATCGAAGGATCGTCTTACACTTGAATGTTTTGCTTTGGGCCTTCAATGGCTACTTTTGTTTTCTGTCACAAGTTTTCATGAATCAAAACCAGCCCATCCGGACGAGTGAGTGACAGGCCAACATGCTCATATAAGGCATCAGGGCGCCTGCTTCTGTTACTGAAATAAGAGGGCCCATGATGAGAGGGAGCCACAAAGACACAGAGAAGAGACAGCTCCAGAGAAAAGACAGCCAATGCCGCGCGACCAGCACAAGAGGATGCTGAGATGTACAGGTTCTTATGCAGACACTGGAGTAAGCAGCCTCACTAAGAGGGACATGGCGAAGGCAGCGGCTCCAAAAATAACTTTCCTGAATGAACTTCTTCAATGTTTTTTAGACAGCTGTGTTCCTCTGTACTCACATTATGAAAGTGCAGAGCTTTCGGTCAATATCGTTTTTGTTTTTCAAAAAGAATTCCGTGATATACTTCCAGCTTACTTGTACAGCAACTCTTCCTTTGGCGCTGTATCTGAAATGGACGGAGGTGAGTTGAAACACTACGTACAAAGAGTTGCGCATGTGGCGCTGTGGCTTAGATGGTTAAAGCGCCTGTCTAGTAAACAGGAGATCCTGAGTTCGAATCTCAGCAGTGCCTGCTTCTTTTAAAGCACTCTTTCGAACACGTTGAAGAAAGGGCTTTTTCCAACTAAGCATGAAGGTGCTGGACAGGCACTCATTGCTCCTTTTAGTTAAATGCTTTAATTAAGAGTTGTATTTGATCATAAAAAAGGTTCTGGGGGAGCAAATTCTAGGAGGAAACTTTAGAAACCTCTGCCCCATATAAAATCACCTAATTTTTAATTGACTCAATTTTTAGTAGCTGAACTATCAATAACTGTAACTAAGATCCTCAGGCCGACACACACGTTTGGAAGCCAGTAACATTTTTTGTATGGTGAGCATTTTTAACAAAGAAAATGTGTTCACTATCCAGAAGCCATGGTGTGAGTCTTACAATACCACACTAAAGGCTAGTAAGAGGCTAACTGAATCACTTCTTTGTCAGATAAGGTACAATGAGAGTAAATGATTTCCCGAGGATCACACACTTTGGTTAAATGGTGATGCCAGGATTTGACTCCAGTCTTCACTTTATGCACTTTACCATATACCTTCTCAACTCAAGTTGATGGAGGTCACTTTTTAAAGGGATCCTACAACACCTCCTCTGGGTTTTACAACTGAAGTATGGTGATTGAAAGACACAGAAGAACAAGCACATGCATGCTATGATCACCTGATTGTAGCCATTATTTTACACAGCAAGGCACCTGTTTAGCTGTGTCCCATTTGTTATCCTCCATCATTCAGACTTTGTTAGGTACACCCTACTAACAATAGTCACTCCCGAATAACCTACTCACTGCTTTACCTGCAGCCATCTAGCTGAAATCACTTTTATTTCAAATCCTCTGATAAAATATAAATGGCCAACATGTATTGAACAGAGAGAGGCTCACAGTATTGTGGGATCGCTATTGAATTGCGCGCGCTATTTACCGCTCAAGAGTCCTAGATAAAAAGGTTGGCAGCAAGTTATATCCTGCCCTGAAGCTTCCCACAAAACTTGTTTCCAGTAAACAGAAAATATATCGTGGTTCAGGTGGATATCTTGCGCTCAAACCATACACTTTTGCTTTAGTAACAAAAATTATTATTTTACAAGTCCAACCTCCTTATCCATATATTCTTTCCAAGTCAATCAAAGAGTCAATTGACATAATGTATCTAAAAAATGAGTGGTTTTAATTCTTCATGCAAACACACAGCCGACACGTGTTTCGACCTCAGCTCATATATGCTTCCTATATCTTTTAGATTTTAGTTCTCAATGCCCGGCGGTTTCTTTTGAGCATTTATTTCAATCCTCCCGTAATCTTATAATTGTTATGAGCTCCAAAGTTCAAGAAACACCATTTAGTGGGCTGAATCCCAGGCTCCAATCTTGAAAAATACTCCAAAGGGCCCTTTGTATTACGGGAACTTACAATACTCACCTAATTTCTGACCCAATACAACCATTCCTACAGGATTGAAATAAATGCTCAAAAGAAATCGCCGGGCATTGAGAACTAAAATCTAAAAGATATAGGAAGCATATATGGGCCTTGAGAACGACCTGAGGTCGAAACACGTGTCGGCTGTGTGTTTACATGAAGAATTAAAACCACTCATTTTTGAGATACATTATGTCAATTGACTCTTTGATTGACTTGGAAAGAATCTATGGATAAGGATGTTGGACTTGTAAAATAATAATTTCTGTTACTAAAGCAAAAGTGTATGGTTGGAGCGCAAGAGATCCACCTGAACCACAATATAATTTCATGTATTGAACAGAGCCTGTGTCACTCAGTTTCTCTGTTTCTTTCTATTTGCTGGAAAGGCAAATCAAAATAAATAAGTACATAAGTGAATAAAAACAGGAATAGAGCTTCCCCAGCCTTAGCTCAGAACTTTGTCTTTGAACTCTGGCTGGGAACAGTTCACCCTGCTCCCACAAAGCACATGTGCCAGCAGGCCACTGTTCACTTTGCCTGCCACAAGAAAGGATCCTGAGAGAAAAAGGTGCTTGCGTGCTCTTAAACATTGTACATGTCATGAGAATTGGTATAGCAGAATAAAGTCTGATAGCACACAGACCATTTTCATTTAATTAATTACAATTACACATAGGCCCATCCCAATGTATACAGCTTTTTAATCGAGTGTCAGGTGAAGAGTTATAAAATGTACAAGGAATTCTTACGTTTTATTTCAGCACTTGGTTTAGTAGACTCCTGGCGTCTGCTGATCTTGAGTATATGCTACATTCTACACTACATGAAACCCATTCTTGTATTGATTTTCTATGCATGTCCACGTCTCAGTCTAGTATGATAGTTGAATCTTCGATTGATAGTGCTGTTATATCGAACCATGCTCCAGTAATTACCATTTTTGATACTGACAACACAGAAAACGGCTCTACTAGATGGAGATTTAAAAACATTTGAGTAAATTACAGAAAATTTGAGGATTCTTTCGATACCTTTCATCAGCAATTATTTGAAATTATTAAGGACTCTGAGACTCTGACTCTTCTCCTGTCAACAACTGGGATGCATATGAAGCAGCATTGAGAGAACATATTTTTCTCCTATTTAGCCAAAAAGAAAAAAAGAAAGAGTTATATACTGTATTTAGTAAACTAAATAAGCTTGAATAAAATACAGTGAAAAGCCTGATGATAGTATTTTTTTAAATATTTTATCCTTACGTATTAATATTACAAATTAATTATCCAAACAAGCTTGCAGTGTTATACTTAAACACAAATCCCAAACATATCGAACGTCTAATAAAGCTAGAAGGGGTCTTGCTTCGTATCTAAAAATTTAAAAGGAATGGTCTAGGATATCTGGTATTAAGAATGACTCTGGGCGTATGATTTCCTCAGATAAGGATATATTAGACATCTTCAATAAATAGTATCAGAAACTGTTTGCATCAGAGCATACAGAAAGGTGAGTTGACGTCACATGTTTTTTTGTGCAAATGAATAGAAATTCGAACCCTCATATGGATTTAAGTTCCCTAGATGCTCCCCTGCATATTGAAGACATACGTAAAGTCATTAAAGATTTAAATAAGGGTAAAGTTCCTGGTTCTGATGGACAGACAATGTATTGGTTTGCACATTTTGCTTCTAGTTCAGCCCCAAAATCAGTTAAGCTGTTCAATTACTTCTATAGTATAGGAACACTTATGTGAAACACCTGTGTATAGGCGCGTTATAAATGCTATATCATATCATATCATATCATAACATTCTTAAGGTCTTTTACTGAAGCCCTTTTGATACTTTTTCCAAAGCCTGGCAAAGATAATGAACTCACTAAGAATTAAAGACCAATTTAATTGATTAAATCTGATTGTAAATCTTCACCAAAATATTAGCAAAACACAATAGACTTTTTTATGTCTAAATTAATTCAATCAGATGAAGTAGGTTTTGTTATAGGGCAGGTCCAACCTTGAAATTCACAACCTGTTTCGTGCTCTTCGTAGTCGGAGACATATTTATGAGCCATGCAGCGGCTGGTAGGAGCAGCAGAAGGCGCAGGAGTGCTCCGCTCCCATGCCCAGCCTCGGAGAGATAAAGGAATCCAGTGGCTGCCTGCCTGCACAGCACAGCACACGGTACGCAGACCGCACATCTGTTAAAAGGAAGGCTCAATTCTTTTTTAATTACTGTTACTTTGTTTGCAACAGAATAGAATCGGTAAACCGCTGCAAACGAAGTAACGGTAATGAAATACGAATGCCACTGCTCACAGCATTTTTACAGGTATACCATTTCATGCTTACCCGAAGATGGAGGGAGTTAGCAGCGCTTGCCAACCAGCTATGCTACTTACACCACGATTCGGTTAAAGAAAATGGCTACCTTGCAGAAAAATCATCTATTACAGACCCAATGAAATCACAGTGACTTCACTAGTAGACTGCAGACTAAACCAACACCAACAAATCAGGCCATGGACCTTTTCAGAACGAAATGTAACTATTACACTGCTTTTTATTTTTAATAAAAAATGCATATAAATATGTGACATAACTTAATAGGTTTTGTAAATGTTTTTAAAATCATCAATCAAGCCAAATTACTTTTAAATAACATGAACAAATAACAGCCGGCATTTTCGAAGGAAAATAGCTGACAAATTCACCACATAGTAGAAAATCAGCTAAAGAGTGCGAAAAGCGGTGTGGTTGGAGGGAAAATGGGTGGGAATGGCGGGCAAATTCTATAGATTTCACTTAGCAATGGTCGTTAAATGGGTGGGACATACAGCCAAACTACATATATCCATCTTCATATGTTAACCTGCATTGAATGCATTACAAACCTGCATTCAAAGTCCCTATTCAAGTTCTCATGTTAACGCTCTTATTTTAATGACAATAGTTTAGGCTTTATAAGTAGCGCTTTCAGTGCCACCCAATAGCCAAAACAAATGAAGCATTTGTCCGTTAAGTTCTTCATTAAGTAACTCCACCCACTCTAGGCTCTGCCTCCATGACCCGCCAACCTGGGCCCTGTTAGAGGATTTGTCCCTTACGAGAGACGGAAACACGACAGGACACATCTGCTTCTTTCACCATTTATTTAATTAATTGCTCTCACTTCCCTTGGTGGGCTTCTCCTCTTCCTCCTCCCGCCTCACACTTAACTTAACCCTTTGCAGTCCTCCTTCTCCCTCGTAACAACTCCCCCTCACATATCTCCTTATATTCAAATTACACTTCTTCGATGAGTCTGCATGCTCTCTTGATGAGTGATTGGGTGCGGCCCTAAGCTGGGTATCCTTCCCTACTCCCTCTGAGGTTGGAGGATGTCACTCTGCTTCTTCGATCATTCCTCAGGGTATGTTTGTCCCTTGCCCAATGTTATCCTCTGGCTTGAAATGTCTATAAAGAATGATACACTCCTTGTGATGGCCTTCTGTGCGATGGCGACCGTCATCATTGTCCCTTTTATTTCTGTCAAACCGTGTGTCCCTTCTCTTCTGCATGCATTGTTTCACTAGCACTTCTTCTCCTTCTTCGAAGTTTTTCTCCTTTGCTCCCTGGGTCTGGTCTGTCCTTTCTTTGGCTGCTTCCTTTGCCGCAGCATCCCGTTCTCTGATCTCGTCTTCTAGTGTTGCTCGGTCTTCCAGGCTCATCCGAGTCTTGATGGCCCCCTTGGGTAGACGTGTCTTGATGTGGTAGGTCCTCGGGTGGCACTCTGGTCACAGAATGTGGTGTGTTTCGGTAGTGGCGGAGCATGCAGCGGTGGGCCTATTGGATTGGTATCTCCTCGATGGCTGCCCTTTATATCGTTCCTTTGATTGATTGCATGAACCGCTGTGCTATCCCGTTGGCCTGCGGCCATCACGGTGTTATCCGCTGGCAGTTAAATCCTAGGTGTCTTGCGAATCTCTGGAATTCGTGGCTGTTACACAGCGATCCATTGTCTGTCTTTACTGTGGTGGGGATGCCCCATTCGCTGAATACTTCGTCCAGGATACCGACCAGTTGGGTGAAGGCTGTGGACTGGGATTGTTTAATGATGGGGAACCTGGAGAATTCGTCTATGATCACCAGCAGGTGGCCCCCCTCTTCGAGTGGCCCATAGAAGTCCATTGCGACCGCTTTCCACACCTCTTTGGGGATGCTTGTCGTCTGTAGGGGGAGTGGCGGATGACTCATGGCGGTGCATTGACATGGAAGGCAGCTCCTTACCATCTCTTCTACCATGCATTTAGATCTTTTCTGTTAACTCGTTCGCGTTGGGGCGACAGCCTTTTGTAGTCCTTCCATTTGTTTGCAATTGTGAGCATCCTAGCCCACCTAGTCGACGGATCTGCCTGTGTTGCTATGTCTTCAATGGTGAGTGTGGGTGGTAGAGCCTGCTCCGTGAAGTAACACAGGTAATCTGCATCTCTCCCTCGTGGCGACTCCCTATGATTTGTCGGGGGCCTCGAGATGTAGTCGGCCGGCTTGTTGTCTCCTGCCGGTCGGTGACCGATGCAGTAGTCATACACTTGGAGGCGGATACCCCACCTCTCTATTCGGGGGCTAATTCTGTCCTTGGCTTCCCGAATAATGATGGAAGGGCCTGGTGGTCCGTCACGGGCATGAACATTTTTCCTACTGCAAAGTGCTGGAAATACTGGCATGCCCACCCCGCTGCTAAGCTTTTATTCACCGCCTGCGAGTATGCGCACTCTGTGGGGATAACTGCTTAATTAGGCGACGACGCATCTCGCTGGAGCGTCTGGCTTCTCCCGTTGCACTAGGATGGCCCATAGGCCTACCGGGCTGGCGTCTATGACGAGCTTGGTGTGCCAGCTTGGGTTAAAGTATGCTAGGTGTTTTGCGCTAGCCAGCTCCCTTTTGATTGCATCAACTTCCCTCTAGCAATCTCCTGACCACCTAAAAGGTTTGTCCTTTCTCAGAAGTCGCTGCAGCAGCTCGGCTGTAATGGTGTACCTTTCCAGATAGTGGGCGCAGTATCCTGCCATTCCCAGGAAAGATCTAAATTCCCCAATGTTGATAGGTTCATTGAGCTTGTTGATCGCCCGTACCTTGTCGGGGTCGGGCTTCATCCCTTCCCCGGAGAACATATGTCCATAGAACCTAAGTTTGTCTCTGCTGATGTTGCGTTTCTCATAGTTCAACATGAGTCCTGCTGTCCTCAGTATTTCACGAACTTCCAGGAGAGCTTTGCATGCTCCTCTTGCATGGTAATGTAAACCAGGATGCTGTCTGAGTAGTTGAATGCTCTCCAGACTGGGAGGAGTAGGTGCCTGATAGTTCCTTCAAAGATCTCCGCGGCGGAGGAGATACCAAAATGTAGCCTTTTGTACCAAACGAGGCCGTCATGCGATGCGAATGTCGTTATCCCTCTGCAATCGAGGTGCAGCTCGAGCTGGTGGTACCCCTGATTGATTTCAAGTTTTGAGAATTTTGTGGCACAGTTCAGACTGACAATCATGTCTTCAATTCTGGGCCCTGGGTGCCACTCCTTCTCTATGGCGGTGTTGGCTACACTCATGTCAACATAGAGGCGTAGTTTTTTTGCCCTCCTTTGGCACCACTACCAGTGGTGAGATCCACGGGGTGGCCCCTGTCGCTCCTTCAATGATGTCATTGTCCAGGACCTGCTGCAGTTCCTGCGACACGGCCGCTTGTAAATGGAAGCCCACTCTGCGCGGGTGTTGTGGGACGGGCTTGATCTGGCTGTTGATGTGGAGGATGATCACTGTTCCTTTCAGTTTGCCCAGCCTTTGAAACAGTTTGTGAAACATTCCTTTGATCTGTTCCTTGGTGAGCGGGCACCCCGCTAGGTGGCAGATTGACCCACGGCTTGGCTGGCTGCCTGTGCACATCACCATGTCTCGCTCGTTGAAGTGGATGTCGATCAGGCCAAGCGCTTCTGCGGTACGGTAGCTGAGGAGACATTTACCTTGGACAGGGCAGCGCAGCACAAGGATGATGGCGTTGATCCTTTTCCCTTTGAATAAGAATGATTTCTCAAATTGTCTGATTGACTGTGGTGGTATGCTGGCTCCCCATTGAAAGAGTCTTGCTTTGGACTGCAACAACTTTTACGAGTTCCCTGTAAGTCTAAAATCTTCTTCCCCCATGATGTTGACGGTCACTCCGGTATCGATGAGGAATGTGTGCATGACTGTGTCCATCGTTAGCCTCACCTTCGGAGCATCACTGCCTTTATGTGTTCCCTGGATGAAGTTCACAAACTCGTTTGGGACTTCTGGGTCTAGGAGGAGAACTCGTCCCAGTTGGTATATTGATCCTCGGGGTGGCCATGTGTTTCTTCATAGTATTCCAGTTGAAATAATGTCTCATTCACGGAGGCTTCACTGTATTCTCCGCTGTGTACCATTGACCTTATCATCCGCCTCGATGGTTGCAGGTAGGACTTGCACTGTCTGCACTGTGGGAACAGTTGAGCTGGTCTGTATGGCATCCTCCAGCTCAGTCGTGTCGCCTGTGGCTGGCACGTCGGCGAGAACGGTCTCCCTTATCGGCACACTATCTGGAAGTGATCTTCTCTGTCACATCTGGAACACCTCTGAGTCATCGCCGGGCATGGCCCTGTGTGTTGGAACAGTTAGCCAAAACGATAACACTACCGCTAGAGCCGTGTTCCTGTTCTCGGTTGGGTTTATGCCTCTCTCTGCTGCGTTTTCGGCAGAGTCTGGTGGCCTGTGGTGTTTCTCTCCCCTTCTCTGCCTCCGGTGAATGCCACAACCGTCACTTCTCAGTCCATTTTCTTTTTTGGCGTCTCAATGGCAGAGGCCTGTATTTCCTCTCTCTCATGCATCCTCGCCATATCTACCACCTCGTTAATCGATAGGGGTTTTTTCAGGAGTTGTTTCCGGAGTACGGATGACAGACAACCTTCTATGACATGGAGTCGGATCACGTCTTCATCCGAGAAAGCAGAAAATTGGCAGTGGACGAGTTTCTGTCGGAGTCGCGTTACAAACTCCTCCACCGTTTTGTGGGAGGCCCGACAGCAATGGTTGAACACATATCGCTCATAGTACCTGTTCAAATGTATAATGAGCTTCCTGTCCAATGCGGTGACAAGTGTCTTGTACGTGTTTCTGTCTCCTGGCGGCATGGCCTTGATGATGCCGTTTATCTCTGCCCAGCCAGTTTCGTGAAAATGTCTTTGAGTACTGGAGACTTTTCTTCCCCCACTGCCTTGATGAAACCGGCAAAGTCATCGACCCATATTGTCTATATGGGCCCTCTTTCTGCTTGTGATAAGAGGCTGAATGGTGCTGGTTTCCATAGGAATGCTAAGCTGCTTGCGGTGCGCATGGGTGCGTCTTGTCCATCTGCTTGGTCCACCATGTTCTTTGCGTCTCAAGCCCGTAGGATGGGCACCTTCTGGCTGTGTTCCATTTGGGACTTAGTTGTGCCCAGGGAGCCTGGACAGAGTGGAGTAGGACCCCAGCGCAGGACCAGGCGTGGTTGTCATAGCTGGGGTGGGTGTTTACTCACAACATGCCTTGTGAGCCATACAACAGTGTATGACTAGTTTTCATTTGTTTCCTTTCCCCTTACAGGTGCCTAGTGTTGATGGGGTCTTGTCCCTCAGTTATCGGTGCTAGGACTGGCAGCCCTGCCAGTTCGTCTTTTTAAAAAAATATTAATGGCTGCTCTGGGGGCAGCGTGCTGCTACAGGTGCCAGTGTCCCTGTTGTATTGTTTTTTTTTTCTTTTCTCCCCGGCCTTGCTTGTTCCTGGGGGCGGGGCTTGTCGCTGTTGCTTGGGCCTGAGGAGGCGGGGCTTGTCATTGTGTTGCTAATGCTGCCAGCTTCCCAAAGTTATGCTGCGTGATCTCCTGCATGCGTGTGAACTCGCTCACCATGAGGGTACTGCGGACGGCGCTGCTTCTCTTCTCGGTTCTCTTTCCTCCGTCGTGGGTGCCGCAGGGAGGGCTGGAGGCTGCAAGGCCAGCCCTGCGGACCAAAGGACACCGGGTGGCGGTGTGGTACGTGAAGCTCACACAGAAAGGACAGTGTAGTGCTGGTTCAAGGAGAACGAGGTTTGTGACTTGCGAGAACGAGGTTAGTGACTCGCTTTATCCTGGCCGCCAATTGTTAGAAGGATTTGTCCCTTAGGAGCGACGGAAGGATGACATGACACGTCTGCTTCTTTCACCATTTATTTCATTAATTGCTCTCACTTCCCTTGGCGGGCTCCTCCTCTTCCTCCTCCGGCCTCAGACTTAATTTAACCCTTTGAGGTCCTCCAACTCCCTCGTAACAGGACCCTATGTTCTTTTTTGACCACAGGGCCCTTTGCCTTAAATCTGCCAGCAACTCAGCCTCTGTATCACAACCTCACTAACAGGTCAAAACTGTCAGCAAGATAAAGAACGATATGTGTGTAACATTAGAGCACGAGCAGGCAGCCATCCAACTCTACTTCTGTCTCCGTCTTGTGTGTGCTAATCCACCTTCATTGTGGGTGGCCATATCAACAGCATTAGTCGTGTACATATACAGCAGGAGCAGATTTCCCATTCCCTGTCAAGGGCAAGTCTCTTGACCAGATTCCGGGAAAAGAAGGAGTGACCTTGGTATGGGTAACAGTGATAGCCCTGAGAATGTGCTCCTGTAACATTGTCTGACAATGCTAGAATGTCTCCATCGTTGATGAAAACCATGAGTGAATCATAGTAATGTTGATAATATCATGACTGTGTGAAGTGCCTAACTCAATGCCCAACTGTTCAAAATGGTCTGACCTTGCACACACTGTCAAATGGACATTCAGGTGATCACAGACAAGTAGTCGTGGCCGAGCGGTTAAGGCGATAGACTAGAAATCTATTGGGGTTTCCCCGCGCAGGTTCGAGTCCTGCCGACTACGGGTCTGTTTTTTTTCTATATTGCACTTCAACCCTATGAGATATGTACAAATACAAATATAAAAAAAACATTGTAATGCAACAATCGAAGGATCGTCTTACACTTGAATGTTTTGCTTTGGGCCTTCAATGGCTACTTTTGTTTTCTGACTGTCACAACTTTTCATGAATCAAAACCAGCCCATCCGGACGAGTGAGTGACAGGCCAACATGCTCATATAAGGCATCAGGGCGCCTGCTTCTGTTACTGAAATAAGAGGGCCCATGATGAGAGGGAGCCACAAAGACACAGAGAAGAGACAGCTCCAGAGAAAAGACAGCCAATGCCGCGCGACCAGCACAAAAGGATGCTGAGATGTACAGGTTCTTATGCAGACACTGGAGTAAGCAGCCTCACTAAGAGGGACATGGCGAAGGCAGCGGCTCCAAAAATAACTTTCCTGAATGAACTTCTTCAATGTTTTTTAGACAGCTGTGTTCCTCTGTACTCACATTACGAAAGTGCAGAGCTTTCGGTCAATATCGTTTTTGTTTTTTCCAAAAGAATTCCGTGATATACTTCCAGCTTACTTGTACAGCAACTCTTCCTTTGGCGCTGTATCTGAAATGGACGGAGGTGAGTTGAAACACTACGTACAAAGAGTTGCGCATGTGGCGCTGTGGCTTAGATGGTTAAAGCGCCTGTCTAGTAAACAGGAGATCCTGAGTTCGAATCTCAGCAGTGCCTGCTTCTTTTAAAGCACTTTTTCGAACACGTTGAAGAAAGGGCTTTTTCCAACTAAGCATGAAGGTGCTGGACAGGGACTCATTGCTCCTTTTAGTTAAATGCTTTAATTAAGAGTTGTATTTGATCATAAAAAAGGTTCTGGGGGAGCAGTTTCTAGGAGGAAACTTTAGAAACCTCTGCCCCATATAAAATCACCTAATTTTTAATTGACTCAATTTTTAGTAGCTGAACTATCAATAACTGTAACTAAGATCCTCAGGCCGACACACACGTTTGGAAGCCAGTAACATTTTTTGTATGGTGAGCATTTTTAACAAAGAAAATGTGTTCACTATCCAGAAGCCATGGTGTGAGTCTTACAATACCACACTAAAGGCTAGTAAGAGGCTAACTGAATCACTTCTTTGTCAGATAAGGTACAATGAGAGTAAATGATTTCCCGAGGATCACACACTTTGGTTAAATGGTGATGCCAGGATTTGACTCCAGTCTTCACTTTATGCACTTTACCATATACCTTCTCAACTCAAGTTGATGGAGGTCACTTTTTAAAGGGATCCTACAACACCTCCTCTGGGTTTTACAACTGAAGTATGGTGATTGAAAGACACAGAAGAACAAGCACATGCATGATATGATCACCTGATTGTAGCCATTATTTTACACAGCAAGGCACCTGTTTAGCTGTGTCCCATTTGTTATCCTCCATCATTCAGACTTTGTTAGGTACATCCTACTAACAATAGTCACTCCCGAATAACCTACTCACTGCTTTACCTGCAGCCATCTAGCTGAAATCACTTTTATTTCAAATCCTCTGATAAAATATAAATGGCCAACATGTATTGAACAGAGAGAGGCTCACAGTATTGTGGGATCGCTATTGAATTGCGCGCGCTATTTACCGCTCAAGAGTCCTAGATAAAAAGGTTGGCAGCAAGTTATATCCTGCCCTGAAGCTTCCCACAAAACTTGTTTCCAGTAAACAGAAAATATATCGTGGTTCAGGTGGATATCTTGCGCTCAAACCATACACTTTTGCTTTAGTAACAAAAATTATTATTTTACAAGTCCAACCTCCTTATCCATATATTCTTTCCAAGTCAATCAAAGAGTCAATTGCCATAATGTATCTAAAAAATGAGTGGTTTTAATTCTTCATGCAAACACACAGCCGACACGTGTTTCGACCTCAGCTCATATATGCTTCCTATATCTTTTAGATTTTAGTTCTCAATGCCCGGCGGTTTCTTTTGAGCATTTATTTCAATCCTCCCGTAATCTTATAATTGTTATGAGCTCCAAAGTTCAAGAAACACCATTTAGTGGGCTGAATCCCAGGCTCCAATCTTGAAAAATACTCCAAAGGGCCCTTTGTATTACGGGAACTTACAATACTCACCTAATTTCTGACCCAATGCAACCATTCCTACAGGATTGAAATAAATGCTCAAAAGAAATCGCCGGGCATTGAGAACTAAAATCTAAAAGATATAGGAAGCATATATGGGCCTTGAGAACGACCTGAGGTCGAAACACGTGTCGGCTGTGTGTTTGCATGAAGAATTAAAACCACTCATTTTTGAGATACATTATGTCAATTGACTCTTTGATTGACTTGGAAAGAATCTATGGATAAGGATGTTGGACTTGTAAAATAATAATTTCTGTTACTAAAGCAAAAGTGTATGGTTGGAGCGCAAGAGATCCACCTGAACCACAATATAATTTCATGTATTGAACAGAGCCTGTGTCACTCAGTTTCTCTGTTTCTTTCTATTTGCTGGAAAGGCAAATCAAAATAAATAAGTACATAAGTGAATAAAAACAGGAATAGAGCTTCACCAGCCTTAGCTCAGAACTTTGTCTTTGAACTCTGGCTGGGAACAGCTCACCCTGCTCCCACAAAGCACATGTGCCAGCAGGCCACTGTTCACTTTGCCTGCCACAAGAAAGGATCCTGAGAGAAAAAGGTGCTTGCGTGCTCTTAAACATTGTACATGTCATGAGAATTGGTATAGCAGAATAAAGTCTGATAGCACACAGACCATTTTCATTTAATTAATTACAATTACACATAGGCCCATCCCAATGTATACAGCTTTTTAATCGAGTGTCAGGTGAAGAGTTATAAAATGTACAAGGAATTCTTACGTTTTATTTCAGCACTTGGTTTAGTAGACTCCTGGCGTCTGCTGATCTTGAGTATATGCTACATTCTACACTACATGAAACCCATTCTTGTATTGATTTTCTATGCATGTCCACGTCTCAGTCTAGTATGATAGTTGAATCTTCGATTGACAGTGCTGTTATATCGAACCATGCTCCAGTAATTACCATTTTTGATACTGACAACACAGAAAACGGCTCTACTAGATGGAGATTTAAAAACATTTGAGTAAATTACAGAAAATTTGAGGATTCTTTCGATACCTTTCATCAGCAATTATTTGAAATTATTAAGGACTCTGAGACTCTGACTCTTCTCCTGTCAACAACTGGGATGCATATGAAGCAGCATTGAGAGAACATATTTTTCTCCTATTTAGCCAAAAAGAAAAAAAGAAAGAGTTATATACTGTATTTAGTAAACTAAATAAGCTTGAATAAAATACAGTGAAAAGCCTGATGATAGTATTTTTTTAAATATTTTATCCTTACGTATTAATATTACAAATTAATTATCCAAACAAGCTTGCAGTGTTATACTTAAACACAAATCCCAAACATATCGAACGTCTAATAAAGCTAGAAGGGGTCTTGCTTCGTATCTAAAAATTTAAAAGGAATGGTCTAGGATATCTGGTATTAAGAATGACTCTGGGCGTATGATTTCCTCAGATAAGGATATATTAGACATCTTCAATAAATAGTATCAGAAACTGTTTGCATCAGAGCATACAGAAAGGTGAGTTGACGTCACATGTTGTTTTGTGCAAATGAATAGAAATTCGAGCCCTCATATGGATTTAAGTTCCCTAGATACTCCCCTGCATATTGAAGACATACGTAAAGTCATTAAAGATTTAAATAAGGGTAAAGTTCCTGGTTCTGATGGACAGACAATGTATTGGTTTGCACATTTTGCTTCTAGTTCAGCCCCAAAATCAGTTAAGCTGTTCAATTACTTCTATAGTATAGGAACACTTATGTGAAACACCTGTGTATAGGCGCCTTATAAATGCTATATCATATCATATCATATCATAACATTCTTAAGGTCTTTTACTGAAGCCCTTTTGATACTTTTTCCAAAGCCTGGCAAAGATAATGAACTCACTAAGAATTAAAGACCAATTTAATTGATTAAATCTGATTGTAAATCTTCACCAAAATATTAGCAAAACACAATAGACTTTTTTATGTCTAAATTAATTCAATCAGATGAAGTAGGTTTTGTTATAGGGCAGGTCCAACCTTGAAATTCACAACCTGTTTCGTGCTCTTCGTAGTCGGAGACATATTTATGAGCCATGCAGCGGCTGGTAGGAGCAGCAGAAGGCGCAGGAGTGCTCCGCTCCCATGCCCAGCCTCGGAGAGATAAAGGAATCCAGTGGCTGCCTGCCTGCACAGCACAGCACACGGTGCGCCGGCCGCACATCTGTTAAAAGGAAGGCTCAATTCTTTTTTAATTTCTGTTACTTTGTTTGCAACAGAATAGAATCGGTAAACCGCTGCAAACGAAGTAACGGTAATGAAATACGAATGCCACTGCTCACCGCATTTTTACAGGTATACCATTTCATGCTTACCCGAAGATGGAGGGAGTTAGCAGCGCTTGCCAACCAGCTATGCTACTTACACCACGATTCGGTTAAAGAAAATGGCTACCTTGCAGAAAAACCATCTATTACAGACCCAATGAAATCACAGTGACTTCACTAGTAGACTGCAGACTAAACCAACACCAACAAATCAGGCCATGGACCTTTTCAGAACGAAATGTAACTATTACACTGCTTTTTATTTTTAAAAAAAAATGCATATAAATATGTGACATAACTTAAAAGGTTTTGTAAATGTTTTTAAAATCATCAATCAAGCCAAATTACTTTTAAATAACATGAACAAATAACAGCCGGCATTTTCGAAGGAAAATAGCTGACAAATTCACCACATAGTAGAAAATCAGCTAAAGAGTGCGAAAAGCGGTGTGGTTGGAGGGAAAATGGGTGGGAATGGCGGGCAAACTCTATAGATTTCACTTAGCAATGGTCGTTAAATGGGTGGGACATACAGCCAAACTACATATATCCATCTTCATATGTTAACCTGCATTGAATGCATTACAAACCTGCATTTAAAGTCCCTATTCAAGTTCTCATGTTAACGCTCTTATTTTAATGACAATAGTTTAGGCTTTATAAGTAGCGCTTTCAGTGCCACCCAATAGCCAAAACAAATGAAGCATTTGTCCGTTAAGTTCTTCATTGAGTAACTCCACCCACTCTAGGCTCTGCCTCCATGACCCGCCAACCTGGGCCCTGTTAGAGGATTTGTCCCTTACGAGAGACGGAAGGACGACAGGACACATCTGCTTCTTTCACCATTTATTTAATTAATTGCTCTCACTTCCCTTGGTGGGCTTCTCCTCTTCCTCCTCCCGCCTCACACTTAACTTAACCCTTTGCAGTCCTCCTTCTCCCTCGTAACAACTCCCCCTCACATATCTCCTTATATTCAAATTACACTTCTTCGATGAGTCTGCATGCTCTCTTGATGAGTCATTGGGTGCGGCCCTAAGCTGGGTATCCTTCCCTACTCCCTCTGAGGTTGGAGGATGTCACTCTGCCTCTTCGATCATTCCTCAGGGTATGTTTGTCCCTTGCCCAATGTTATCCTCTGGCTTGAAATGTCTATAAAGAATGATACACTCCTTGTGATGGCCTTCTGTGCGATGGCGACCGTCATCATTCTCCCTTTTATTTCTGTCAAACCGTGTGTCCCTTCTCTTCTGCATGCATTGTTTCACTAGCACTTCTTCTCCTTCTTCGAAGTTTTTCTCCTTTGCTCCCTGGGTCTGGTCTGTCCTTTCTTTGGCTGCTTCCTTTGCCGCAGCATCCCGTTCTCTGATCTCGTCTTCTAGTGTTGCTCGGTCTTCCAGGCTCATCCGAGTCTTGATGGCCCCCTTGGGTAGACGTGTCTTGATGTGGTAGGTCCTCGGGTGGCACTCTGGTCACAGAATGTGGTGTGTTTCGGTAGTGGCGGAGCATGCAGCGGTGGGCCTATTGGATTGGTATCTCCTCGATGGCTGCCCTTTATATCGTTCCTTTGATTGATTGCATGAACCGCTGTGCTATCCCGTTGGCCTGCGGCCATCACGGTGTTATCCGCTGGCGGTTAAATCCTAGGTGTCTTGCGAATCTCTGGAATTCGTGGCTGTTACACAGCGATCCATTGTCTGTCTTTACTGTGGTGGGGATGCCCCATTCGCTGAATACTTCGTCCAGGATACCGACCAGTTGGGTGAAGGCTGTGGACTGGGATTGTTTAATGATGGGGAACCTGGAGAATTCGTCTATGATCACCAGCAGGTGGCCCCCCTCTTCGAGTGGCCCATAGAAGTCCATTGCGACCGCTTTCCACACCTCTTTGGGGATGCTTGTCGTCTGTAGGGGGAGTGGCGGATGACTCATGGCGGTGCATTGACATGGAAGGCAGCTCCTTACCATCTCTTCTACCATGTATTTAGATCTTTTCTGTTAACTCGTTCGCGTTGGGGCGACAGCCTTTTGTAGTCCTTCCATTTGTTTGCAATTGTGAGCATCCTAGCCCACCTAGTCGACGGATCTGCCTGTGTTGCTATGTCTTCAATGGTGAGTGTGGGTGGTAGAGCCTGCTCCGTGAAGTAACACAGGTAATCTGCATCTCTCCCTCGTGGCGACTCCCTATGATTTGTCGGGAGCCTCGAGATGTAGTCGGCCGGCTTGTTGTCTCCTGCCGGTCGGTGACCGATGCAGTAGTCATACACTTGGAGGCGGATACCCCACCTCTCTATTCGGGGGCTAATTCTGTCCTTGGCTTCCCGAATAATGATGGAAGGGCCTGGTGGTCCGTCACGGGCATGAACATTTTTCCTACTGCCAAGTGCTGGAAATACTGGCATGCCCACCCCGCTGCTAAGCTTTTATTCACCGCCTGCGAGTATGCGCACTCCGTGGGGATAACTGCTTAATTAGGCTACGACGCATCTCGCTGGAGCGTCTGGCTTCTCCCGTTGCACTAGGATGGCCCATAGGCCTACCGGGCTGGCGTCTATGACGAGCTTGGTGTGCCAGCTTGGGTTAAAGTATGCTAGGTGTTTTGCGCTAGCCAGCTCCCTTTTGATTGCATCAACTTCCCTCTAGCAATCTCCTGACCACCTAAAAGGTTTGTCCTTTCTCAGAAGTCGCTGCAGCAGCTCGGCTGTAATGGTGTACCTTTCCAGATAGTGGGCGCAGTATCCTGCCATTCCCAGGAAAGATCTAAATTCCCCAATGTTGATAGGTTCATTGAGCTTGTTGATCGCCCGTACCTTGTCGGGGTCGGGCTTCATCCCTTCCCCGGAGAACATATGTCCATAGAACCTAAGTTTGTCTCTGCTGATGTTGCGTTTCTCATAGTTCAACATGAGTCCTGCTGTCCTCAGTATTTCACGAACTTCCAGGAGAGCTTTGCATGCTCCTCTTGCATGGTAATGTAAACCAGGATGCTGTCTGAGTAGTTGAATGCTCTCCAGACTGGAAGGAGTAGGTGCCTGATAGTTCCTTCAAAGATCTCCGCGGCGGAGGAGATACCAAAATGTAGCCTTTTGTACCAAACGAGGCCGTCATGCGATGCGAATGTCGTTATCCCTCTGCAATCGAGGTGCAGCTCGAGCTGGTGGTACCCCTGATTGATTTCAAGTTTTGAGAATTTTGTGGCACAGTTCAGACTGACAATCATGTCTTCAATTCTGGGCCCTGGGTGCCACTCCTTCTCTATGGCGGTGTTGGCTACACTCATGTCAACATAGAGGCGTAGTTTTTTTGCCCTCCTTTGGCACCACTACCAGTGGTGAGATCCACGGGGTGGCCCCTGTCGCTCCTTCAATGATGTCATTGTCCAGGACCTGCTGCAGTTCCTGCGACACGGCCGCTTGTAAATGGAAGCCCACTCTGCGCGGGTGTTGTGGGACGGGCTTGATCTGGCTGTTGATGTGGAGGATGATCACTGTTCCTTTCAGTTTGCCCAGCCTTTGAAACAGTTTGTGAAACATTCCTTTGATCTGTTCCTTGGTGAGCGGGCACCCCGCTAGGTGGCAGATTGACCCACGGCTTGGCTGGCTGCCTGTGCACATCACCATGTCTCGTTCGTTGAAGTGGATGTCGATCAGGCCAAGCGCTTCTGCGGTACGGTAGCTGAGGAGACATTTACCTTGGACAGGGCAGCGCAGCACAAGGATGATGGCGTTGATCCTTTTCCCTTTGAATAAGAATGATTTCTCAAATTGTCTGATTGACTGTGGTGGTATGCTGGCTCCCCATTGAAAGAGTCTTGCTTTGGACTGCAACAACTTTTACGAGTTCCCTGTAAGTCTAAAATCTTCTTCCCCCATGATGTTGACGGTCACTCCGGTATCGATGAGGAATGTGTGCATGACTGAGTCCATCGTTAGCCTCACCTTCGGAGCATCACTGCCTTTATGTGTTCCCTGGATGAAGTTCACAAACTCGTTTGGGACTTCTGGGTCTAGGAGGAGAACTCGTCCCAGTTGGTATATTGATCCTCGGGGTGGCCATGTGTTTCTTCATAGTATTCCAGTTGAAATAATGTCTCATTCACGGAGGCTTCACTGTATTCTCCGCTGTGTACCATTGACCTTATCATCCGCCTCGATGGTTGCAGGTAGGACTTGCACTGTCTGCACTGTGGGAACAGTTGAGCTGGTCTGTATGGCATCCTCCAGCTCAGTCGTGTCGCCTGTGGCTGGCACGTCGGCGAGAACGGTCTCCCTTACCGGCACACTATCTGGAAGTGATCTTCTCTGTCACATCTGGAACACCTCTGAGTCATCGCCGGGCATGGCCCTGTGTATTGGAACAGTTAGCCAAAACGATAACACTACCGCTAGAGCCGTGTTCCTGTTCTCGGTTGGGTTTATGCCTCTCTCTGCTGCGTTTTCGGCAGAGTCTGGTGGCCTGTGGTGTTTCTCTCCCCTTCTCTGCCTCCGGTGAATGCCACAACCGTCACTTCTCAGTCCATTTTCTTTTTTGGCGTCTCAATGGCAGAGGCCTGTATTTCCTCTCTCTCATGCGTCCTCGCCATATCTACCACCTCGTTAATCGATAGGGGTTTTTTCAGGAGTTGTTTCCGGAGTACGGATGACAGACAACCTACTATGACATGGAGTCGGATCACGTCTTCATCCGAGAAAGCAGAAAATTGGCAGTGGACGAGTTTCTGTCGGAGTCGCGTTACAAACTCCTCCACCGTTTTGTGGGAGGCCCGACAGCAATGGTTGAACACATATCGCTCATAGTACCTGTTCAAATGTATAATGAGCTTCCTGTCCAATGACAGGTGACAAGTGTCTTGTACGTGTTTCTGTCTCCTGGCGGCATGGCCTTGATGATGCCGTTTATCTCTGCCCAGCCAGTTTCGTGAAAATGTCTTTGAGTACTGGAGACTTTTCTTCCCCCACTGCCTTGATGAAACCGGCAAAGTCATCGACCCATATTGTCTATCTGGGCCCTCTTTCTGCTTGTGATAAGAGGCTGAATGGTGCTGGTTTCCATAGGAATGCTAAGCTGCTTGCGGTGCGCATGGGTGCGTCTTGTCCATCTGCTTGGTCCACCATGTTCTTTGCGTCTCAAGCCCGTAGGATGGGCACCTTCTGGCTGTGTTCCATTTGGGACTTAGTTGTGCCCAGGGAGCCTGGACAGAGTGGAGTAGGACCCCAGCGCAGGACCAGGCGTGGTTGTCATAGCTGGGGTGGGTGTTTACTCACAACATGCCTTGTGAGCCATACAACAGTGTATGACTAGTTTTCATTTGTTTCCTTTCCCCTTACAGGTGCCTAGTGTTGATGGGGTCTTGTCCCTCAGTTATCGGTGCTAGGACTGGCAGCCCTGCCAGTTCGTCTTTTTAAAAAAATATTAATGGCTGCTCTGGGGGCAGCGTGCTGCTACAGGTGCCAGTGTCCCTGTTGTATTGTTTTTTTTTCTTTTCTCCCCGGCCTTGCTTGTTCCTGGGGGCGGGGCTTGTCGCTGTTGCTTGGGCCTGAGGGGTCGGGGCTTGTCATTGTGTTGCTAATGCTGCCAGCTTCCCAAAGTTATGCTGCGTGATCTCCTGCATGCGTGTGAACTCGCTCACCATGAGGGTACTGCGGACGGCGCTGCTTCTCTTCTCGGTTCTCTTTCCTCCGTCGTGGGTGCCGCAGGGAGGGCTGGAGGCTGCAAGGCCAGCCCTGCGGACCAAAGGACACCGGGTGGCGGTGTGGTACGTGAAGCTCACACAGAAAGGACAGTGTAGTGCTGGTTCAAGGAGAACGAGGTTTGTGACTTGCGAGAACGAGGTTAGTGACTCGCTTTATCCTGGCCGCCAATTGTTAGAAGGATTTGTCCCTTAGGAGCGACGGAAGGATGACATGACACGTCTGCTTCTTTCACCATTTATTTCATTAATTGCTCTCACTTCCCTTGGCGGGCTCCTCCTCTTCCTCCTCCGGCCTCAGACTTAATTTAACCCTTTGAGGTCCTCCAACTCCCTCGTAACAGGACCCTATGTTCTTTTTTGACCACAGGGCCCTTTGCCTTAAATCTGCCACCAACTCAGCCTCTGTATCACAACCTCACTAACAGGTCAAAACTGTCAGCAAGATAAAGAACGATATGTGTGTAACATTAGAGCACGAGCAGGCAGCCATCCAACTCTACTTCTGTCTCCGTCTTGTGTGTGCTAATCCACCTTCATTGTGGGTGGCCATATCAACAGCATTAGTCGTGTACATATACAGCAGGAGCAGATTTCCCATTCCCTGTCAAGGGCAAGTCTCTTGACCAGATTCCGGGAAAAGAAGGAGTGACCTTGGTATGGGTAACAGTGATAGCCCTGAGAATGTGCTCCTGTAACATTGTCTGACAATGCTAGAATGTCTCCATCGTTGATGAAAACCATGAGTGAATCATAGTTATGTTGATAATATCATGACTGTGTGAAGTGCCTAACTCAATGCCCAACTGTTCAAAATGGTCTGACCTTGCACACACTGTCATATGCACATTCAGGTGATCACAGTCAAGTAGTCGTGGCCGAGCGGTTAAGGCGATAGACTAGAAATCTATTGGGGTTTCCCCGCGCAGGTTCGAATCCTGCCGACTACGGGTCTGTTTTTTTTCTATATTGCACTTCAACCCTATGAGATATGTACAAATCCAAATATAAAAAATCATTGTAATGCAACAATCGAAGGATCGTCTTACACTTGAATGTTTTGCTTTGGGCCTTCAATGGCTACTTTTGTTTTCTGTCACAACTTTTCATGAATCAAAACCAGCCCATCCGGACGAGTGAGTGACAGGCCAACATGCAATAAGGCATCAGGGCGCCTGCTTCTGTTACTGAAATAAGAGGGCCCATGATGAGAGGGAGCCACAAAGACACAGAGAAGAGACAGCTCCAGAGAAAAGACAGCCAATGCCGCGCGACCATCACAAGAGGATGCTGAGATGTACAGGTTCTTATGCAGACACTGGAGTAAGCAGCCTCACTAAGAGGGACATGGCGAAGGCAGCGGCTCCAAAAATAACTTTCCTGAATGAACTTCTTCAATGTTTTTTAGACAGCTGTGTTCCTCTGTACTCACATTACGAAAGTGCAGAGCTTTCGGTCAATATCGTTTTTGTTTTTCAAAAAGAATTCCGTGATATACTTCCAGCTTACTTGTACAGCAACTCTTCCTTTGGCGCTGTATCTGAGATGGACGGAGGTGAGTTGAAACACTACGTACAAAGAGTTGCGCATGTGGCGCTGTGGCTTAGATGGTTAAAGCGCCTGTCTAGTAAACAGGAGATCCTGAGTTCGAATCTCAGCAGTGCCTGCTTCTTTTAAAGCACTTTTTCGAACACGTTGAAGAAAGGGCTTTTTCCAACTAAGCATGAAGGTGCTGGACAGGGACTCATTGCTCCTTTTAGTTAAATGCTTTAATTAAGAGTTGTATTTGATCATAAAAAAGGTTCTGGGGGAGCAGTTTCTAGGAGGAAACTTTAGAAACCTCTGCCCCATATAAAATCACCTAATTTTTAATTGACTCAATTTTTAGTAGCTGAACTATCAATAACTGTAACTAAGATCCTCAGGCCGACACACACGTTTGGAAGCCAGTAACATTTTTTGTATGGTGAGCATTTTTAACAAAGAAAATGTGTTCACTATCCAGAAGCCATGGTGTGAGTCTTACAATACCACACTAAAGGCTAGTAAGAGGCTAACTGAATCACTTCTTTGTCAGATAAGGTACAATGAGAGTAAATGATTTCCCGAGGA
This sequence comes from Ambystoma mexicanum, assembly GCF_040938575.1. NCBI lineage: Eukaryota > Metazoa > Chordata > Amphibia > Caudata > Ambystomatidae > Ambystoma > Ambystoma mexicanum. Next base: position 234,487,391 of record NC_090921.1, read on the forward strand.
TCACACACTTTGGTTAAATGGTGATGCCAGGATTTGACTCCAGTCTTCACTTTATGCACTTTACCATATACCTTCTCAACTCAAGTTGATGGAGGTCACTTTTTAAAGGGATCCTACAACACCTCCTCTGGGTTTTACAACTGAAGTATGGTGATTGAAAGACACAGAAGAACAAGCACATGCATGCTATGATCACCTGATTGTAGCCATTATTTTACACAGCAAGGCACCTGTTTAGCTGTGTCCCATTTGTTATCCTCCATCATTCAGACTTTGTTAGGTACATCCTACTAACAATAGTCACTCCCGAATAACCTACTCACTGCTTTACCTGCAGCCATCTAGCTGAAATCACTTTTATTTCAAATCCTCTGATAAAATATAAATGGCCAACATGTATTGAACAGAGAGAGGCTCACAGTATTGTGGGATCGCTATTGAATTGCGCGCGCTATTTACCGCTCAAGAGTCCTAGATAAAAAGGTTGGCAGCAAGTTATATCCTGCCCTGAAGCTTCCCACAAAACTTGTTTCCAGTAAACAGAAAATATATCGTGGTTCAGGTGGATATCTTGCGCTCAAACCATACACTTTTGCTTTAGTAACAAAAATTATTATTTTACAAGTCCAACCTCCTTATCCATATATTCTTTCCAAGTCAATCAAAGAGTCAATTGCCATAATGTATCTAAAAAATGAGTGGTTTTAATTCTTCATGCAAACACACAGCCGACACGTGTTTCGACCTCAGCTCATATATGCTTCCTATATCTTTTAGATTTTAGTTCTCAATGCCCGGCGGTTTCTTTTGAGCATTTATTTCAATCCTCCCGTAATCTTATAATTGTTATGAGCTCCAAAGTTCAAGAAACACCATTTAGTGGGCTGAATCCCAGGCTCCAATCTTGAAAAATACTCCAAAGGGCCCTTTGTATTACGGGAACTTACAATACTCACCTAATTTCTGACCCAATACAACCATTCCTACAGGATTGAAATAAATGCTCAAAAGAAATCGCTGGGCATTGAGAACTAAAATCTAAAAGATATAGGAAGCATATATGGGCCTTGAGAACGACCTGAGGTCGAAACACGTGTCGGCTGTGTGTTTGCATGAAGAATTAAAACCACTCATTTTTGAGATACATTATGTCAATTGACTCTTTGATTGACTTGGAAAGAATCTATGGATAAGGATGTTGGACTTGTAAAATAATAATTTCTGTTACTAAAGCAAAAGTGTATGGTTGGAGCGCAAGAGATCCACCTGAACCACAATATAATTTCATGTATTGAACAGAGCCTGTGTCACTCAGTTTCTCTGTTTCTTTCTATTTGCTGGAAAGGCAAATCAAAATAAATAAGTACATAAGTGAATAAAAACAGGAATAGAGCTTCACCAGCCTTAGCTCAGAACTTTGTCTTTGAACTCTGGCTGGGAACAGCTCACCCTGCTCCCACAAAGCACATGTGCCAGCAGGCCACTGTTCACTTTGCCTGCCACAAGAAAGGATCCTGAGAGAAAAAGGTGCTTGCGTGCTCTTAAACATTGTACATGTCATGAGAATTGGTATAGCAGAATAAAGTCTGATAGCACACAGACCATTTTCATTTAATTAATTACAATTACACATAGGCCCATCCCAATGTATACAGCTTTTTAATCGAGTGTCAGGTGAAGAGTTATAAAATGTACAAGGAATTCTTACGTTTTATTTCAGCACTTGGTTTAGTAGACTCCTGGCGTCTGCTGATCTTGAGTATATGCTACATTCTACACTACATGAAACCCATTCTTGTATTGATTTTCTATGCATGTCCACGTCTCAGTCTAGTATGATAGTTGAATCTTCGATTGATAGTGCTGTTATATCGAACCATGCTCCAGTAATTACCATTTTTGATACTGACAACACAGAAAACGGCTCTACTAGATGGAGATTTAAAAACATTTGAGTAAATTATAGAAAATTTGAGGATTCTTTCGATACCTTTCATCAGCAATTATTTGAAATTATTAAGGACTCTGAGACTCTGACTCTTCTCCTGTCAACAACTGGGATGCATATGAAGCAGCATTGAGAGAACATATTTTTCTCCTATTTAGCCAAAAAGAAAAAAAGAAAGAGTTATATACTGTATTTAGTAAACTAAATAAGCTTGAATAAAATACAGTGAAAAGCCTGATGATAGTATTTTTTTAAATATTTTATCCTTACGTATTAATATTACAAATTAATTATCCAAACAAGCTTGCAGTGTTATACTTAAACACAAATCCCAAACATATCGAACGTCTAATAAAGCTAGAAGGGGTCTTGCTTCGTATCTAAAAATTTAAAAGGAATGGTCTAGGATATCTGGTATTAAGAATGACTCTGGGCGTATGATTTCCTCAGATAAGGATATATTAGACATCTTCAATAAATAGTATCAGAAACTGTTTGCATCAGAGCATACAGAAAGGTGAGTTGACGTCACATGTTGTTTTGTGCAAATGAATAGAAATTCGAACCCTCATATGGATTTAAGTTCCCTAGATACTCCCCTGCATATTGAAGACATACGTAAAGTCATTAAAGATTTAAATAAGGGTAAAGTTCCTGGTTCTGATGGACAGACAATGTATTGGTTTGCACATTTTGCTTCTAGTTCAGCCCCAAAATCAGTTAAGCTGTTCAATTACTTCTATAGTATAGGAACACTTATGTGAAACACCTGTGTATAGGCGCGTTATAAATGCTATATCATATCATATCATATCATAACATTCTTAAGGTCTTTTACTGAAGCCCTTTTGATACTTTTTCCAAAGCATGGCAAAGATAATGAACTCACTAAGAATTAAAGACCAATTTAATTGATTAAATCTGATTGTAAATCTTCACCAAAATATTAGCAAAACACAATAGACTTTTTTATGTCTAAATTAATTCAATCAGATGAAGTAGGTTTTGTTATAGGGCAGGTCCAACCTTGAAATTCACAACCTGTTTCGTGCTCTTCGTAGTCGGAGACATATTTATGAGCCATGCAGCGGCTGGTAGGAGCAGCAGAAGGCGCAGGAGTGCTCCGCTCCCATGCCCAGCCTCGGAGAGATAAAGGAATCCAGTGGCTGCCTGCCTGCACAGCACAGCACACGGTACGCAGGCCGCACATCTGTTAAAAGGAAGGCTCAATTCTTTTTTAATTACTGTTACTTTGTTTGCAACAGAATAGAATCGGTAAACCGCTGCAAACGAAGTAACGGTAATGAAATACGAATGCCACTGCTCACCGCATTTTTACAGGTATACCATTTCATGCTTACCCGAAGATGGAGGGAGTTAGCAGCGCTTGCCAACCAGCTATGCTACTTACACCACGATTCGGTTAAAGAAAATGGCTACCTTGCAGAAAAATCATCTATTACAGACCCAATGAAATCACAGTGACTTCACTAGTAGACTGCAGACTAAACCAACACCAACAAATCAGGCCATGGACCTTTTCAGAACGAAATGTAACTATTACACTGCTTTTTATTTTTAATAAAAAATGCATATAAATATGTGACATAACTTAAAAGGTTTTGTAAATGTTTTTAAAATCATCAATCAAGCCAAATTACTTTTAAATAACATGAACAAATAACAGCCGGCATTTTCGAAGGAAAATAGCTGACAAATTCACCACATAGTAGAAAATCAGCTAAAGAGTGCGAAAAGCGGTGTGGTTGGAGGGAAAATGGGTGGGAATGGCGGGCAAATTCTATAGATTTCACTTAGCAATGGTCGTTAAATGGGTGGGACATACAGCCAAACTACATATATCCATCTTCATATGTTAACCTGCATTGAATGCATTACAAACCTGCATTCAAAGTCCCTATTCAAGTTCTCATGTTAACGCTCTTATTTTAATGACAATTGTTTAGGCTTTATAAGTAGCGCTTTCAGTGCCACCCAATAGCCAAAACAAATGAAGCACTTGTCCGTTAAGTTCTTCATTGAGTAACTCCACCCACTCTAGGCTCTGCCTCCATGACCCGCCAACCTGGGCCCTGTTAGAGGATTTGTCCCTTACGAGAGACGGAAGGACGACAGGACACATCTGCTTCTTTCACCATTTATTTAATTAATTGCTCTCACTTCCCTTGGTGGGCTTCTCCTCTTCCTCCTCCCGCCTCACACTTAACTTAACCCTTTGCAGTCCTCCTTCTCCCTCGTAACAACTCCCCCTCACATATCTCCTTATATTCAAATTACACTTCTTCGATGAGTCTGCATGCTCTCTTGATGAGTCATTGGGTGCGGCCCTAAGCTGGGTATCCTTCCCTACTCCCTCTGAGGTTGGAGGATGTCACTCTGCCTCTTCGATCATTCCTCAGGGTATGTTTGTCCCTTGCCCAATGTTATCCTCTGGCTTGAAATGTCTATAAAGAATGATACACTCCTTGTGATGGCCTTCTGTGCGATGGCGACCGTCATCATTGTCCCTTTTATTTCTGTCAAACCGTGTGTCCCTTCTCTTCTGCATGCATTGTTTCACTAGCACTTCTTCTCCTTCTTCGAAGTTTTTCTCCTTTGCTCCCTGGGTCTGGTCTGTCCTTTCTTTGGCTGCTTCCTTTGCTGCAGCATCCCGTTCTCTGATCTCGTCTTCTAGTGTTGCTCGGTCTTCCAGGCTCATCCGAGTCTTGATGGCCCCCTTGGGTAGACGTGTCTTGATGTGGTAGGTCCTCGGGTGGCACTCTGGTCACAGAATGTGGTGTGTTTCGGTAGTGGCGGAGCATGCAGCGGTGGGCCTATTGGATTGGTATCTCCTCGATGGCTGCCCTTTATATCGTTCCTTTGATTGATTGCATGAACCGCTGTGCTATCCCGTTGGCCTGCGGCCATCACGGTGTTATCCGCTGGCGGTTAAATCCTAGGTGTCTTGCGAATCTCTGGAATTCGTGGCTGTTACACAGCGATACATTGTCTGTCTTTACTGTGGTGGGGATGCCCCATTCGCTGAATACTTCGTCCAGGATACCGACCAGTTGGGTGAAGGCTGTGGACTGGGATTGTTTAATGATGGGGAACCTGGAGAATTCGTCTATGATCACCAGCAGGTGGCCCCCCTCTTCGAGTGGCCCATAGAAGTCCATTGCGACCGCTTTCCACACCTCTTTGGGGATGCTTGTCGTCTGTAGGGGGAGTGGCGGATGACTCATGGCGGTGCATTGACATGGAAGGCAGCTCCTTACCATCTCTTCTACCATGTATTTAGATCTTTTCTGTTAACTCGTTCGCGTTGGGGCGACAGCCTTTTGTAGTCCTTCCACTTGTTTGCAATTGTGAGCATCCTAGCCCACCTAGTCGACGGATCTGCCTGTGTTGCTATGTCTTCAATGATGAGTGTGGGTGGTAGAGCCTGCTCCGTGAAGTAACACAGGTAATCTGCATCTCTCCCTCGTGGCGACTCCCTATGATTTGTCGGGGGCCTCGAGATGTAGTCGGCCGGCTTGTTGTCTCCTGCCGGTCGGTGACCGATGCAGTAGTCATACACTTGGAGGCGGATACCCCACCTCTCTATTCGGGGGCTAATTCTGTCCTTGGCTTCCCGAATAATGATGGAAGGGCCTGGTGGTCCGTCACGGGCATGAACATTTTTCCTACTGCAAAGTGCTGGAAATACTGGCATGCCCACCCCGCTGCTAAGCTTTTATTCACCGCCTGCGAGTATGCGCACTCTGTGGGGATAACTGCTTAATTAGGCTACGACGCATCTCGCTGGAGCGTCTGGCTTCTCCCGTTGCACTAGGATGGCCCATAGGCCTACAGGGCTGGCGTCTATGACGAGCTTGGTGTGCCAGCTTGGGTTAAAGTATGCTAGGTGTTTTGCGCTAGCCAGCTCCCTTTTGATTGCATCAACTTCCCTCTAGCAATCTCCTGACCACCTAAAAGGTTTGTCCTTTCTCAGAAGTCGCTGCAGCAGCTCGGCTGTAATGGTGTACCTTTCCAGATAGTGGGCGCAGTATCCTGCCATTCCCAGGAAAGATCTAAATTCCCCAATGTTGATAGGTTCATTGAGCTTGTTGATCGCCCGTACCTTGTCGGGGTCGGGCTTCATCCCTTCCCCGGAGAACATATGTCCATAGAACCTAAGTTTGTCTCTGCTGATGTTGCGTTTCTCATAGTTCAACATGAGTCCTGCTGTCCTCAGTATTTCACGAACTTCCAGGAGAGCTTTGCATGCTCCTCTTGCATGGTAATGTAAACCAGGATGCTGTCTGAGTAGTTGAATGCTCTCCAGACTGGAAGGAGTAGGTGCCTGATAGTTCCTTCAAAGATCTCCGCGGCGGAGGAGATACCAAAATGTAGCCTTTTGTACCAAACGAGGCCGTCATGCGATGCGAATGTCGTTATCCCTCTGCAATCGAGGTGCAGCTCGAGCTGGTGGTACCCCTGATTGATTTCAAGTTTTGAGAATTTTGTGGCACAGTTCAGACTGACAATCATGTCTTCAATTCTGGGCCCTGGGTGCCACTCCTTCTCAATGGCGGTGTTGGCTACACTCATGTCAACATAGAGGCGTAGTTTTTTTGCCCTCCTTTGGCACCACTACCAGTGGTGAGATCCACGGGGTGGCCCCTGTCGCTCCTTCAATGATGTCATTGTCCAGGACCTGCTGCAGTTCCTGCGACACGGCCGCTTGTAAATGGAAGCCCACTCTGCGCGGGTGTTGTGGGACGGGCTTGATCTGGCTGTTGATGTGGAGGATGATCACTGTTCCTTTCAGTTTGCCCAGCCTTTGAAACAGTTTGTGAAACATTCCTTTGATCTGTTCCTTGGTGAGCGGGCACCCCGCTAGGTGGCAGATTGACCCACGGCTTGGCTGGCTGCCTGTGCACATCACCATGTCTCGTTCGTTGAAGTGGATGTCGATCAGGCCAAGCGCTTCTGCGGTACGGTAGCTGAGGAGACATTTACCTTGGACAGGGCAGCGCAGCACAAGGATGATGGCGTTGATCCTTTTCCCTTTGAATAAGAATGATTTCTCAAATTGTCTGATTGACTGTGGTGGTATGCTGGCTCCCCATTGAAAGAGTCTTGCTTTGGACTGCAACAACTTTTACGAGTTCCCTGTAAGTCTAAAATCTTCTTCCCCCATGATGTTGACGGTCACTCCGGTATCGATGAGGAATGTGTGCATGACTGTGTCCATTGTTAGCCTCACCTTCGGAGCATCACTGCCTTTATGTGTTCCCTGGATGAAGTTCACAAACTCGTTTGGGACTTCTGGGTCTAGGAGGAGAACTCGTCCCAGTTGGTATATTGATCCTCGGGGTGGCCATGTGTTTCTTCATAGTATTCCAGTTGAAATAATGTCTCATTCACGGAGGCTTCACTGTATTCTCCGCTGTGTACCATTGACCTTATCATCCGCCTCGATGGTTGCAGGTAGGACTTGCACTGTCTGCACTGTGGGAACAGTTGAGCTGGTCTGTATGGCATCCTCCAGCTCAGTCGTGTCGCCTGTGGCTGGCACGTCGGCGAGAACGGTCTCCCTTACCGGCACACTATCTGGAAGTGATCTTCTCTGTCACATCTGGAACACCTCTGAGTCATCGCCGGGCATGGCCCTGTGTATTGGAACAGTTAGCCAAAACGATAACACTACCGCTAGAGCCGTGTTCCTGTTCTCGGTTGGGTTTATGCCTCTCTCTGCTGCGTTTTCGGCAGAGTCTGGTGGCCTGTGGTGTTTCTCTCCCCTTCTCTGCCTCCGGTGAATGCCACAACCGTCACTTCTCAGTCCATTTTCTTTTTTGGCGTCTCAATGGCAGAGGCCTGTATTTCCTCTCTCTCATGCATCCTCGCCATATCTACCACCTCGTTAATCGATAGGGGTTTTTTCAGGAGTTGTTTCCGGAGTACGGATGACAGACAACCTTCTATGACATGGAGTCGGATCACGTCTTCATCCGAGAAAGCAGAAAATTGGCAGTGGACGAGTTTCTGTCGGAGTCGCGTTACAAACTCCTCCACCGTTTTGTGGGAGGCCCGACAGCAATGGTTGAACACATATCGCTCATAGTACCTGTTCAAATGTATAATGAGCTTCCTGTCCAATGCGGTGACAAGTGTCTTGTACGTGTTTCTGTCTCCTGGCGGCATGGCCTTGATGATGCCGTTTATCTCTGCCCAGCCAGTTTCGTGAAAATGTCTTTGAGTACTGGAGACTTTTCTTCCCCCACTGCCTTGATGAAACCGGCAAAGTCATCGACCCATATTGTCTATCTGGGCCCTCTTTCTGCTTGTGATAAGAGGCTGAATGGTGCTGGTTTCCATAGGAATGCTAAGCTGCTTGCGGTGCGCATGGGTGCGTCTTGTCCATCTGCTTGGTCCACCATGTTCTTTGCGTCTCAAGCCCGTAGGATGGGCACCTTCTGGCTGTGTTCCATTTGGGACTTAGTTGTGCCCAGGGAGCCTGGACAGAGTGGAGTAGGACCCCAGCGCAGGACCAGGCGTGGTTGTCATAGCTGGGGTGGGTGTTTACTCACAACATGCCTTGTGAGCCATACAACAGTGTATGACTAGTTTTCATTTGTTTCCTTTCCCCTTACAGGTGCCTAGTGTTGATGGGGTCTTGTCCCTCAGTTATCGGTGCTAGGACTGGCAGCCCTGCCAGTTCGTCTTTTTAAAAAAATATTAATGGCTGCTCTGGGGGCAGCGTGCTGCTACAGGTGCCAGTGTCCCTGTTGTATTGTTTTTTTTTCTTTTCTCCCCGGCCTTGCTTGTTCCTGGGGGCGGGGCTTGTCGCTGTTGCTTGGGCCTGAGGGGTCGGGGCTTGTCATTGTGTTGCTAATGCTGCCAGCTTCCCAAAGTTATGCTGCGTGATCTCCTGCATGCGTGTGAACTCGCTCACCATGAGGGTACTGCGGACGGCGCTGCTTCTCTTCTCGGTTCTCTTTCCTCCGTCGTGGGTGCCGCAGGGAGGGCTGGAGGCTGCAAGGCCAGCCCTGCGGACCAAAGGACACCGGGTGGCGGTGTGGTACGTGAAGCTCACACAGAAAGGACAGTGTAGTGCTGGTTCAAGGAGAACGAGGTTTGTGACTTGCGAGAACGAGGTTAGTGACTCGCTTTATCCTGGCCGCCAATTGTTAGAAGGATTTGTCCCTTAGGAGCGACGGAAGGATGACATGACACGTCTGCTTCTTTCACCATTTATTTCATTAATTGCTCTCACTTCCCTTGGCGGGCTCCTCCTCTTCCTCCTCCGGCCTCAGACTTAATTTAACCCTTTGAGGTCCTCCAACTCCCTCGTAACAGGACCCTATGTTCTTTTTTGACCACAGGGCCCTTTGCCTTAAATCTGCCACCAACTCAGCCTCTGTATCACAACCTCACTAACAGGTCAAAACTGTCAGCAAGATAAAGAACGATATGTGTGTAACATTAGAGCACGAGCAGGCAGCCATCCAACTCTACTTCTGTCTCCGTCTTGTGTGTGCTAATCCACCTTCATTGTGGGTGGCCATATCAACAGCATTAGTCGTGTACATATACAGCAGGAGCAGATTTCCCATTCCCTGTCAAGGGCAAGTCTCTTGACCAGATTCCGGGAAAAGGAGTGACCTTGGTATGGGTAACAGTGATAGCCCTGAGAATGTGCTCCTGTAACATTGTCTGACAATGCTAGAATGTCTCCATCGTTGATGAAAACCATGAGTGAATCATAGTTATGTTGATAATATCATGACTGTGTGAAGTGCCTAACTCAATGCCCAACTGTTCAAAATGGTCTGACCTTGCACACACTGTCATATGCACATTCAGGTGATCACAGTCAAGTAGTCGTGGCCGAGCGGTTAAGGCGATAGACTAGAAATCTATTGGGGTTTCCCCGCGCAGGTTCGAATCCTGCCGACTACGGGTCTGTTTTTTTTCTATATTGCACTTCAACCCTATGAGATATGTACAAATCCAAATATAAAAAAATCATTGTAATGCAACAATCGAAGGATCGTCTTACACTTGAATGTTTTGCTTTCGGCCTTCAATGGCTACTTTTGTTTTCTGTCACAACTTTTCATGAATCAAAACCAGCCCTTCCGGACGAGTGAGTGACAGGCCAACATGCAATAAGGCATCAGGGCGCCTGCTTCTGTTACTGAAATAAGAGGGCCCATGATGAGAGGGAGCCACAAAGACACAGAGAAGAGACAGCTCCAGAGAAAAGACAGCCAATGCCGCGCGACCATCACAAGAGGATGCTGAGATGTACAGGTTCTTATGCAGACACTGGAGTAAGCAGCCTCACTAAGAGGGACATGGCGAAGGCAGCGGCTCCAAAAATAACTTTCCTGAATGAACTTCTTCAATGTTTTTTAGACAGCTGTGTTCCTCTGTACTCACATTACGAAAGTGCAGAGCTTTCGGTCAATATCGTTTTTGTTTTTTCAAAAAGAATTCCGTGATATACTTCCAGCTTACTTGTACAGCAACTCTTCCTTTGGCGCTGTATCTGAAATGGACGGAGGTGAGTTGAAACACTACGTACAAAGAGTTGCGCATGTGGCGCTGTGGCTTAGATGGTTAAAGCGCCTGTCTAGTAAACAGGAGATCCTGAGTTCGAATCTCAGCAGTGCCTGCTTCTTTTAAAGCACTTTTTCGAACACGTTGAAGAAAGGGCTTTTTCCAACTAAGCATGAAGGTGCTGGACAGGGACTCATTGCTCCTTTTAGTTAAATGCTTTAATTAAGAGTTGTATTTGATCATAAAAAAGGTTCTGGGGGAGCAGTTTCTAGGAGGAAACTTTAGAAACCTCTGCCCCATATAAAATCACCTAATTTTTAATTGACTCAATTTTTAGTAGCTGAACTATCAATAACTGTAACTAAGATCCTCAGGCCGACACACACGTTTGGAAGCCAGTAACATTTTTTGTATGGTGAGCATTTTTAACAAAGAAAATGTGTTCACTATCCAGAAGCCATGGTGTGAGTCTTACAATACCACACTAAAGGCTAGTAAGAGGCTAACTGAATCACTTCTTTGTCAGATAAGGTACAATGAGAGTAAATGATTTCCCGAGGATCACACACTTTGGTTAAATGGTGATGCCAGGATTTGACTCCAGTCTTCACTTTATGCACTTTACCATATACCTTCTCAACTCAAGTTGATGGAGGTCACTTTTTAAAGGGATCCTACAACACCTCCTCTGGGTTTTACAACTGAAGTATGGTGATTGAAAGACACAGAAGAACAAGCACATGCATGCTATGATCACCTGATTGTAGCCATTATTTTACACAGCAAGGCACCTGTTTAGCTGTGTCCCATTTGTTATCCTCCATCATTCAGACTTTGTTAGGTACATCCTACTAACAATAGTCACTCCCGAATAACCTACTCACTGCTTTACCTGCAGCCATCTAGCTGAAATCACTTTTATTTCAAATCCTCTGATAAAATATAAATGGTCAACATGTATTGAACAGAGAGAGGCTCACAGTATTGTGGGATCGCTAGTGAATTGCGCGCGCTATTTACCGCTCAAGAGTCCTGGATAAAAAGGTTGGCAGCAAGTTATATCCTGCCCTGAAGCTTCCCACAAAACTTGTTTCCAGTAAACAGAAAATATATCGTGGTTCAGGTGGATATCTTGCGCTCAAACCATACACTTTTGCTTTAGTAACAAAAATTATTATTTTACAAGTCCAACCTCCTTATCCATATATTCTTTCCAAGTCAATCAAAGAGTCAATTGCCATAATGTATCTAAAAAATGAGTGGTTTTAATTCTTCATGCAAACACACAGCCGACACGTGTTTCGACCTCAGCTCATATATGCTTCCTATATCTTTTAGATTTTAGTTCTCAATGCCCGGCGGTTTCTTTTGAGCATTTATTTCAATCCTCCCGTAATCTTATAATTGTTATGAGCTCCAAAGTTCAAGAAACACCATTTAGTGGGCTGAATCCCAGGCTCCAATCTTGAAAAATACTCCAAAGGGCCCTTTGTATTACGGGAACTTACAATACTCACCTAATTTCTGACCCAATGCAACCATTCCTACAGGATTGAAATAAATGCTCAAAAGAAATCGCCGGGCATTGAGAACTAAAATCTAAAAGATATAGGAAGCATATATGGGCCTTGAGAACGACCTGAGGTCGAAACACGTGTCGGCTGTGTGTTTGCATGAAGAATTAAAACCACTCATTTTTGAGATACATTATGTCAATTGACTCTTTGATTGACTTGGAAAGAATCTATGGATAAGGATGTTGGACTTGTAAAATAATAATTTCTGTTACTAAAGCAAAAGTGTATGGTTGGAGCGCAAGAGATCCACCTGAACCACAATATAATTTCATGTATTGAACAGAGCCTGTGTCACTCAGTTTCTCTGTTTCTTTCTATTTGCTGGAAAGGCAAATCAAAATAAATAAGTACATAAGTGAATAAAAACAGGAATAGAGCTTCACCAGCCTTAGCTCAGAACTTTGTCTTTGAACTCTGGCTGGGAACAGCTCACCCTGCTCCCACAAAGCACATGTGCCAGCAGGCCACTGTTCACTTTGCCTGCCACAAGAAAGGATCCTGAGAGAAAAAGGTGCTTGCGTGCTCTTAAACATTGTACATGTCATGAGAATTGGTATAGCAGAATAAAGTCTGATAGCACACAGACCATTTTCATTTAATTAATTACAATTACACATAGGCCCATCCCAATGTATACAGCTTTTTAATCGAGTGTCAGGTGAAGAGTTATAAAATGTACAAGGAATTCTTACGTTTTATTTCAGCACTTGGTTTAGTAGACTCCTGGCGTCTGCTGATCTTGAGTATATGCTACATTCTACACTACATGAAACCCATTCTTGTATTGATTTTCTATGCATGTCCACGTCTCAGTCTAGTATGATAGTTGAATCTTCGATTGACAGTGCTGTTATATCGAACCATGCTCCAGTAATTACCATTTTTGATACTGACAACACAGAAAACGGCTCTACTAGATGGAGATTTAAAAACATTTGAGTAAATTACAGAAAATTTGAGGATTCTTTCGATACCTTTCATCAGCAATTATTTGAAATTATTAAGGACTCTGAGACTCTGACTCTTCTCCTGTCAACAACTGGGATGCATATGAAGCAGCATTGAGAGAACATATTTTTCTCCTATTTAGCCAAAAAGAAAAAAAGAAAGAGTTATATACTGTATTTAGTAAACTAAATAAGCTTGAATAAAATACAGTGAAAAGCCTGATGATAGTATTTTTTTAAATATTTTATCCTTACGTATTAATATTACAAATTAATTATCCAAACAAGCTTGCAGTGTTATACTTAAACACAAATCCCAAACATATCGAACGTCTAATAAAGCTAGAAGGGGTCTTGCTTCGTATCTAAAAATTTAAAAGGAATGGTCTAGGATATCTGGTATTAAGAATGACTCTGGGCGTATGATTTCCTCAGATAAGGATATATTAGACATCTTCAATAAATAGTATCAGAAACTGTTTGCATCAGAGCATACAGAAAGGTGAGTTGACGTCACATGTTGTTTTGTGCAAATGAATAGAAATTCGAACCCTCATATGGATTTAAGTTCCCTAGATACTCCCCTGCATATTGAAGACATACGTAAAGTCATTAAAGATTTAAATAAGGGTAAAGTTCCTGGTTCTGATGGACAGACAATGTATTGGTTTGCACATTTTGCTTCTAGTTCAGCCCCAAAATCAGTTAAGCTGTTCAATTACTTCTATAGTATAGGAACACTTATGTGAAACACCTGTGTATAGGCGCCTTATAAATGCTATATCATATCATATCATATCATAACATTCTTAAGGTCTTTTACTGAAGCCCTTTTGATACTTTTTCCAAAGCCTGGCAAAGATAATGAACTCACTAAGAATTAAAGACCAATTTAATTGATTAAATCTGATTGTAAATCTTCACCAAAATATTAGCAAAACACAATAGACTTTTTTATGTCTAAATTAATTCAATCAGATGAAGTAGGTTTTGTTATAGGGCAGGTCCAACCTTGAAATTCACAACCTGTTTCGTGCTCTTCGTAGTCGGAGACATATTTATGAGCCATGCAGCGGCTGGTAGGAGCAGCAGAAGGCGCAGGAGTGCTCCGCTCCCATGCCCAGCCTCGGAGAGATAAAGGAATCCAGTGGCTGCCTGCCTGCACAGCACAGCACACGGTGCGCCGGCCGCACATCTGTTAAAAGGAAGGCTCAATTCTTTTTTAATTTCTGTTACTTTGTTTGCAACAGAATAGAATCGGTAAACCGCTGCAAACGAAGTAACGGTAATGAAATACGAATGCCACTGCTCACCGCATTTTTACAGGTATACCATTTCATGCTTACCCGAAGATGGAGGGAGTTAGCAGCGCTTGCCAACCAGCTATGCTACTTACACCACGATTCGGTTAAAGAAAATGGCTACCTTGCAGAAAAATCATCTATTACAGACCCAATGAAATCACAGTGACTTCACTAGTAGACTGCAGACTAAACCAACACCAACAAATCAGGCCATGGACCTTTTCAGAACGAAATGTAACTATTACACTGCTTTTTATTTTTAATAAAAAATGCATATAAATATGTGACATAACTTAAAAGGTTTTGTAAATGTTTTTAAAATCATCAATCAAGCCAAATTACTTTTAAATAACATGAACAAATAACAGCCGGCATTTTCGAAGGAAAATAGCTGACAAATTCACCACATAGTAGAAAATCAGCTAAAGAGTGCGAAAAGCGGTGTGGTTGGAGGGAAAATGGGTGGGAATGGCGGGCAAATTCTATAGATTTCACTTAGCAATGGTCGTTAAATGGGTGGGACATACAGCCAAACTACATATATCCATCTTCATATGTTAATCTGCATTGAATGCCTTACAAACCTGCATTCAAAGCCCCTATTCAAGTTCTCATGTTAACGCTCTTATTTTAATGACAATAGTTTAGGCTTTATAAGTAGCGCTTTCAGTGCCACCCAATAGCCAAAACAAATGAAGCATTTGTCCGTTAAGTTCTTCATTGAGTAACTCCACCCACTCTAGGCTCTGCCTCCATGACCCGCCAACCTGGGCCCTGTTAGAGGATTTGTCCCTTACGAGAGACGGAAGGACGACAGGACACATCTGCTTCTTTCACCATTTATTTAATTAATAGCTCTCACTTCCCTTGGTGGGCTTCTCCTCTTCCTCCTCCCGCCTCACACTTAACTTAACCCTTTGCAGTCCTCCTTCTCCCTCGTAACAACTCCCCCTCACATATCTCCTTATATTCAAATTACACTTCTTCGATGAGTCTGCATGCTCTCTTGATGAGTCATTGGGTGCGGCCCTAAGCTGGGTATCCTTCCCTACTCCCTCTGAGGTTGGAGGATGTCACTCTGCCTCTTCGATCATTCCTCAGGGTATGTTTGTCCCTTGCCCAGTGTCATCCTCTGGCTTGAAATGTCTATAAAGAATGACACACTCCTTGTGATGGCCTTCTGTGCGATGGCGACCGTCATCATGGTCCCTTTTATTTCTGTCATACCGTGTGTCCCTTCTCCTCTGCATGCATTGTTTCACTAGCACTTCTTCTCCTTCTTCGAAGTTTTTCTCCTTTGCTCCCTGGGTCTGGTCTGTCCTTTCTTTGGCTGCTTCCTTTGCCGCAGCATCCCGTTCTCTGATCTCGTCTTCTAGTGTTGCTCGGTCTTCCAGGCTCATCCGAGTCTTGATGGCCCCCTTGCGTAGACGTGTCTTGACGTGGTAGGTCCTCGGGTGGCACTCCGGTCACAGAATGTGGTGTGTTTCGGTAGTGGCGGAGCATGCAGCGGTGGGCCTATTGGATTGGTATCTCCTCGATGGCTGCCCTTTGTATCGTTCCTTTGATTGATTGCATGAACCGCTGTGCTATCCCGTTGGCCTGCGGCCATCACTGTGTTATCCGCTGGCGGTTAAATCCTAGGTGTCTTGCGAATCTCTGGAATTCGTGGCTGTTACACAGCGATCCACTGTCTGTCTTTACTGTGGTGGGGTAGCCCCATTCGCTGAATACTTTGTCCAGGATACCGACCAGTTGGGTGAAGGCTGTGGACTGGGATTGTTTAATGATGGGGAACCTGGAGAATTCGTCTATGATCACCAGCAGGTGGCCCCCCTCTTTGAGTGGCCCATAGAAGTCCATTGCAACCGCTTTCCACACCTCTTTGGGGATGCTTGTCGTCTGTAGGGGGAGTGGCGGATGACTCATGGCGGTGCATTGACATGGAAGGCAGCGCCTTACCATCTCTTCTACCATGTATTTAGATCTTTTCTGTTAACTCGTTCGCGTTGGGGCGACAGCCTTTTGTAGTCCTTCCATTTGTTTGCAATTGTGAGCATCCTAGCCCACCTAGTCGACGGATCTGCCTGTGTTGCTATGTCTTCAATGGTGAGTGTGGGTGGTAGAGCCTGCTCCGTGAAGTAACACAGATAATCTGCATCTCTCCCTCGTGGCGACTCC
Organism: Ambystoma mexicanum; assembly: GCF_040938575.1. Classification (NCBI taxonomy): domain Eukaryota; kingdom Metazoa; phylum Chordata; class Amphibia; order Caudata; family Ambystomatidae; genus Ambystoma; species Ambystoma mexicanum. The sequence goes on from NC_090921.1 coordinate 234,503,895, forward strand.
CTATCATTTGTCGGGGGCCTCGAGATGTAGTCGGCCGGCTTGTTGTCTCCTGCCGGTCGGTGACCGATGCAGTAGTCATACACTTGGAGGCGGATACCCCACCTCTCTATTCTGGGGGGTAATTTTGTCCTTGGCTTCCCGAATAATGATGGGAGGGCCTGGTGGTCCGTCACGGGCGTGAACATTTTTCCTACTGCAACGTGGTGGAAATACTGGCATGCCCACCCCGCTGCTAAGCTTTTCTTCACCGCCTGCGAGTATGCGCTCTCTGTGGGGATAACAATCTGCTTAATTAGGCTACGACGCAGCTCGCTGGAGCGTCTGGCTTCTCCCGTTGCACTAGGATGGCCCCTAGGCCTACCGGGCTGGCGTCTATGACGAGCTTGGTGTGCCAGCTGGGGTTAAAGTATGCTAGATGATTTGCGCTGGCCAGCTCCCTTTTGATTGCATCAACTTCCCTCTAGCAATCTCCTGACCACCTAAAAGGTTTGTCCTTTCTCAGAAGTCGCTGCAGCAGCTCGGCTGTAATGGTGTACCTTTCCAGATAGTGGGCGCAGTATCCTGCCATTCCCAGGAAAGATCTAAATTCCCCAATGTTGATGGGTTCATTGAGCTTGTTGATCGCCCGTACCTTGTCGGGGTCGGGCTGCATCCCTTCCCCGGAGAAGATATGTCCATAGAACCTAAGTTTGTCTCTGCTGATGTTGCGTTTCTCATAGTTCAACATGAGTCCTGCTGTCCTCAGTATTTCACGAACTTCCAGGAGAGCTTTGTCATGCTCCTCTTGCATGGTAATGTAAACCAGGATGCTGTCTGAGTAGTTGAATGCTCTCCAGACTGGGAGGAGTAGGTGCCTGATAGTTCCTTCAAAGATCTCCACGGCGGAGGAGATACCAAAATGTAGCCTTTTGTACCAAACGAGGCCGTCATGCGATGCAAATGTCGTTATCCCTCTGCAATCGAGGTGCAGCTCGAGCTGGTGGTACCCCTGATTGATTGCAAGTTTTGAGAATTTTGTGGCACAGTTCAGGCTGACAATCATGTCTTCAATTCTGGGCCCAGGGTGCCACTCCTTCTCTATGGCGGTGTTGGCTACTCTCATGTCAACATAGAGGCGTAGTTTTTTTGCCCTCCTTTGGCACCACTACCAGTGGTGAGATCCATGGGGTGGCCCCTGTCGCTCCTTCAATTATGTCATTGTCCAGGACCTGCTGCAGTTCCTGCGACACGGCCGCTTGTAAATGGAAGCCCACTCTGCGCGGGTGTTGTGGGACGGGCTTGATCTGGCTGTTGATGTGGAGGCTGATCACTGTTCCTTTCAGTTTGCCCAGCCTTTGAAACAGTTTGTGAAACATTCCTTTGATCTGTTCCTTGGTGAGCGGGCACCCCGCTAGGTGGCAGATTGACCCACGGCTTGGCTGGCTGCCTGTGCACATCACCATGTCTCGTTCGTTGAAGTGGATGTCGATCAGGCCAAGCGCTTCTGCGGTACGGTAGCTGAGGAGACATTTACCTTGGACAGGGCAGCGCAGCACATGGATGATGGCGTTGATCCTTTTCCCTTTGAATAAGAATGATTTCTCAAATTGTCTGATTGACTGTAGTGGTATGCTGGCTCCCCATTGAAAGATTCTTGCTTTGGACTGCAACAACTCTTACGAGTTCCCTGTAAGTCTAAATTCTTGTTCCCCCATGATGTTGATGGTCGCTCCGGTGTCATTGAGGGATGTGTGCATGACTGTGTCCATCGTTAGCCTCACCTTCGGAGCCTCACTGCCTTTATGTGTTCCCTGGATGAAGTTCACAAACTCGTTTGGGACTTCTGGGTCTAGTAGGAGAACTCGTCCCAGTTGGTATATTGATCCACGGGGTGGCCATGTGTTTCTTCATAGTATTCCAGTTGAAATAATGTTTCATTCACGGAGGCTTCACTGTATTCTCCGCTGTGTACCATTGACCTTATCATCCGCCTCGATGGTTGCAGGTAGGACTTGCACTGTCTGCACTGTGGGAACAGTTGAGCTGGTCTGTATGGCATCCTCCAGCTCAGTCGTGTCGCCTGTGGCTGGCACGTCGGCGAGAACGGTCTCCCTTACCGGCACACTATCTGGAAGTGATCTTCTCTGTCACATCTGGAACACCTCTGAGTCATCGCCGGGCATGGCCCTGTGTATTGGAACAGTTAGCCAAAACGATAACACTACCGCTAGAGCCGTGTTCCTGTTCTCGGTTGGGTTTATGCCTCTCTCTGCTGCGTTTTCGGCAGGGTCTGGTGGCCTGTGGTGTTTCTCTCCCCTTCTCTGCCTCCGGTGAATGCCACAACCGTCACTTCTCAGTCCATTTTCTTTTTTGGCGTCTCAATGGCAGAGGCCTGTATTTCCACTCTCTCATGCATCCTCGCCATATCTACCACCTCGTTAATCGATAGGGGTTTTTTCAGGAGTTGTTTCCGGAGTACGGATGACAGACAACCTTCTATGACATGGAGTCGGATCACGTCTTCATCCGAGAAAGCAGAAAATTGGCAGTGGACGAGTTTCTGTCAGAGTCGCGTTATAAACTCCTCCACCGTTTTGTGGGAGGCCCGACAGCAATGGTTGAACACATATCGCTCATAGTACCTGTTCAAATGTATAATGAGCTTCCTGTCCAATGCGGTGACAAGTGTCTTGTACGTGTTTCTGTCTCCTGGCGGCATGGCCTTGATGATGCCGTTTATCTCTGCCCAGCCAGTTTCGTGAAAATATCTTTGAGTACTGGAGACTTTTCTTCCCCCACTGCCTTGATGAAACCGGCAAAGTCATCGACCCATATTGTCTATCTGGGCCCTCTTTCTGCTTGTGATAAGAGGCTGAATGGTGCTGGTTTCCATAGGAATGCTAAGCTGCTTACGGTGCGCATGGGTGCGATTTGTCCATCTGCTTGATCCACCATGTTCTTTGCGTCTCAAGCCCGTAGGATGGGCACCTTCTGGCTGTGTTCCATTTGGGACTTAGTTGTGCCCAGGGAGCCTGGACAGAGTGGAGTAGGACCCCAGCGCAGGACCAGGCGTGGTTGTCATAGCTGGGGCGGGTGTTTACTCACAACATGCCTTGTGAGCCATACAACAGTGTATGACTAGTTTTCATTTGTTTCCTTTCCCCTTACAGGTGCCTAGTGTTGATGGGGTCTTGTCCCTCAGTTATCGGTGCTAGGACTGGCAGCCCTGCCAGTTCGTCTTTTTAAAAAAATATTAATGGCTGCTCTGGGGGCAGCGTGCTGCTACAGGTGCCAGTGTCCCTGTTGTATTGTTTTTTTTTCTTTTCTCCCCGGCCTTGCTTGTTTCTGGGGGCGGGGCTTGTCGCTGTTGCTTGGGCCTGAGGGGGCGGGGCTTGTCATTGTGTTGCTAATGCTGCCAGCTTCCCAAAGTTATGCTGCGTGATCTCCTGCATGCGTGTGAACTCGCTCACCATGAGGGTACTGCGGACGGCGCTGCTTCTCTTCTCGGTTCTCTTTCCTCCGTCGTGGGTGCCGCAGGGAGGGCTGGAGGCTGCAAGGCCAGCCCTGCGGACCAAAGGACACCGGGTGGCGGTGTGGTACGTGAAGCTCACACAGAAAGGACAGTGTAGTGCTGGTTCAAGGAGAACGAGGTTTGTGACTTGCGAGAACGAGGTTAGTGACTCGCTTTATCCTGGCCGCCAATTGTTAGAAGGATTTGTCCCTTAGGAGCGACGGAAGGATGACATGACACGTCTGCTTCTTTCACCATTTATTTCATTAATTGCTCTCACTTCCCTTGGCGGGCTCCTCCTCTTCCTCCTCCGGCCTCAGACTTAATTTAACCCTTTGAGGTCCTCCAACTCCCTCCTAACAGGACCCTATGTTCTTTTTTGACCACAGGGCCCTTTGCCTTAAATCTGCCACCAACTCAGCCTCTGTATCACAACCCCACTAACAGGTCAAAACTGTCAGCAAGATAAAGAACGATATGTGTGTAACTTTAGAGCAAGAGCAGGGAGCCATCCAACTCTACTTCTGTCTCCGTCTTGTGTGTGCTAATCCACCTTCATTGTGGGTGGCCATATCAACAGCATTAGTCGTGTACATATACAGCAGGAGCAGATTTCCCATTCCCTGTCAAGGGCAAGTCTCTTGACCAGATTCCGGGAAAAGAAGGAGTGACCTTGGTATGGGTAACAGTGATCGCCCTGAGAATGTGCTCCTGTAACATTGTCTGACAATGCTAGAATGTCTCCATCGTTGATGAAAACCATGAGTGAATCATAGTTATGTTGATAATATCATGACTGTGTGAAGTGCCTAACTCAATGCCCAACTGTTCAAAATGGTCTGACCTTGCACACACTGTCATATGCACATTCAGGTGATCACAGTCAAGTAGTCGTGGCCGAGCGGTTAAGGCGATAGACTAGAAATCTATTGGGGTTTCCCCGCGCAGGTTCGAATCCTGCCGACTACGGGTCTGTTTTTTTTCTATATTGCACTTCAACCCTATGAGATATGTACAAATACAAATATAAAAAAAATCATTGTAATGCAACAATCGAAGGATCGTCTTACACTTGAATGTTTTGCTTTGGGCCTTCAATGGCTACTTTTGTTTTCTGACTGTCACAAGTTTTCATGAATCAAAACCAGCCCATCCGAACGAGTGAGTGACAGGCCAACATGCACATATAAGGCATCAGGGAGCTTGCTTCTGTTACTGAATTAAGAGTTCCTATTATGGTGTCCTCTTAGTGGGCCGCCTCACGCTAGGCTGTCAGTCGCTCTTCATTCATGCAATAAGAGACAGACACGAGCTGGGGTGCAACACTTCTTTATTCAACAAGTGCCTGCATCCAACTGCCGCCTTCCTCCCTGATCGGCTCCTCCCCTTCTTCCCACTCCTTGGGCCTCCCCATGTGATAGGGGTGTAGTGAGGACACCACACCCTCCCGTTACTAAACATAGAGTCCTGCCTTAGTTCATTTCTTCATTGTGGCGGTGGGGTTTCCTTTTGGTTCTCTGGGGTCGACCGTCCACCCTTGCCGATTGACTCATCAATGTCCCTTGTGACATGTCACTTGCAGAGTCTTCTCGGTCTCCTTCATAGGTGGCGTCCCATTGTGAGAGGGTATCATTTCTGCTTGTGTCAGCTGTGGGTGTCGTTCCGGGCATCCGCCTGAAGTGGGATGAGTTCCTTGTCATAGATCTGCGGTCTCCTTCTGCAGTGATGAGTGATCCCTTTTTTTCGACAATGATGAGGGGTTCTTCACTGAATGGGGTCATATTTTTGTGATGTTGTGGTTGCCGGACCATACCAGGTCTCCTGGTGCTAGGTCATTTTCTTTGGCCCTAAGGGTGGCGTCGGGCACCCTTTTCATGTTCTCTTTCATGAGCGTGTCTTTTCTTCTCATGTCCGCGTCATCCTCATATCGGTCTTCATCAGCTGCTACGTGTGGCAGCCGCGTTCTAATTGTTCGTCCGAACATCACCTCTGAGGGCGTTTTCCCAGTGGTGCTATGTGGTGTGTTTCGGTAGTCCTGCATGAGTTGGTATAGTAGTTTTTCAACAGGTTCTCCTGTGATGCGTGCAATTTGTGTTGTGCGTTTAACGTTGCTCATAAATCTTTCTACTGTCCCATTTGCCTGTGGCCACAATGGTGTTATTTTTTTCGGTGGTGAAAACCCATGTATTCCGCAAATCTTTGGAAGTCTTGTCCAGTGAAAGGAGATCCATTGTCAGACTTTACTAACTTGGGTATTCCGTATGTTGCAAACATCCGATCTAGCACTGGAATGGTGTGATGCGCTGAGGTGGACAGGGGTATCTGTACATCGGGGTATCTTGAGTATTCGTCAACTGCCACCAATATATACTCTCCCCCTTCCATGGGCCCAAAATGGTCGATATTTCCTCCCATGTTCCTTCAGGCAGTGCTGTCATGCTCAATGGTTCCGGTGATGTGTGTGGTTTTATGATTGTACACGTGGGGCAGTGTTGGAGTAGTTCTTCCACTGAGGTGTCTAGTTGGGGGAACCATAGTTTTTGTCTTAACATTCTTTTTGTGGACACAATGCCCTGGTGTCCTTCGTGGGCTAGTTCCAGGACTTTCCGTCACAGGCTTCGTGGAATTACGAGCTTGGTGCCCTTTATCAGCAGCCCTTCTTCCGACTTTGCGGGTTCTTCTTTCACTGCCAGAAAGCATGTGATATCTTGTTTCGTGTCATTGCTCACTGTTTCTTTGATTTGTTTTGCTTGTTTCCATCGCCCTGTTTCTAGGCATCTCATTATGATTTGTATACCTTGGTCGGCGTTGGATTCACTAATTATCTGGTCCATGTCAAGACCCCGTGGTCGCTCTGTATGACATATCTTATGTACTGATCCGCTATGGATAGTTCTGGTCCACATTTTTCTCTTGGGTGACGGGAGAGGAGTCGGCAGGGTTTTGCTCTTTCCCCGGCCTGTGTGTGATGGTGAACTGATAGTCCTGTAGGTGAAGTGCCCATCTGGCTATTCATGGTGGCATTTTCGCTTCTGGGTTGCCATAAATGAAGATGAGTGCTTGGTGATCCGTGACTACTACAAAGGGTTTCCCATAAAGAAACAGGTGGAAGTGTTTGCAGGCCCAGACTGCTGCTAATCCTTCCTTCTCTGCCTGGGAGGAGGCCTGGTCCGTCTTGGAGAGACTTCGGCTGGCGTATGATACGATATGCTTTTCGTGTCCTTCTCTGTCGTCTAGTTGCGTGAGAATGGCACCCAGGCCTACCGGACTGGCATCGACAATGAGTTCTGTGTTTTTTTTTGGGTCAAAATATGCCATATTCCGGGCGTCGGATATGCGGTCCTTGATGATTTGGAACGCATCTTGGCATTTGGACGACCAGACAAATTCGGTGTTATTTTTAATGAGGGCTCTCAGGGGTTCGCTGACGGATGCAAAGTCTCATATATATCTTGTGCTGTAGCTTGCAAGTCTCAGGAAGGATGAGGTCTGATGTGGTGGTGGGTGGCTCAGCTTCTTGGAGTGCGCTAACTTTCTCTGGGTCAGGTGTCATTCCCTTTTCTGAAAATACGTGACCAAAGAATCGAAGCGTCCTTTTGCGAAACTCACACTTCTCCTTATTTAAGGTGAGTTGGGCTTCTTCTAGGGCCATGCATACTCTTATTAGCGTGTCATCGTGTTGTTCTTGAGTTTGGCCGAAGACCAGGATGTCGTCGCTATAGTTCAAGCAGTTGGGCATGTGTTTGATAATGTTGTGGATTTCTGCTTGAAGAATTTCCGCCGCTGAGGATACTCCAAAACTCAAATGCTTGTACCGGAACAGTCCGAGGTGTGTGGCAAAGGTTGTTATATATCGGGAACTCTTGCAGAGTTCCAAATGGTGGTATCCTTGGTTTAAGTCCAGTTTTGAGAAGACCGTTGCTCCATTTAGGAGATGTACCATGTCGGTTATTCGGGGGGTCTGATGACGTTCCCTCAGGATGGCTTCGTTTGGTCTTCTCATATCTACACATATTCGGATGTCGGGCGAGTCTCTTTTTGGCACCGGTACAATGGGGGAGACCCATTGCGTGGGACCTTCTGCTGGCTCAATGATATCTGCCTCGAGTAATTTGGTCAGTTCGTTTTTAACCTGTTTTTGGATGTTGATGGGGATTCCTCTGTAGTGCTGGGCTACTGGCGGGACACTGGTGTTGATGTGTACCTCGATTTGTTTGTTTTTCAATTTACCAAGGCCTTTGAATAGTGATGGAAAAACCTGTTCAATGCTTGCCGTCGGATCCAGGTACTTGTGAACCATTAGTCGATACAGTATGTGAATGAGTCCCATTTCTATGGCCGCCTGATAGCTTAATATGCATCCACTGTCGGTGGCAGCTTCTAGCACATGCATAGGGATGCTTTTTGCATGTTCCTTGTACCGGCATGACGCCATGGAGAATCCTTTGCATGCCAGGGGGGTCTTCGAGCCGTATGGATAGATGAGGGCTCGTGCTGGTTGTAGGTGAGGGGCGTTTGTTATGCTTTTATAGGCTTCTTCGCTGATTCCATTTACAGTTGCCCCTGTGTCTATTAGGAACTCGGCAGCCGTTTGGTTGACTTGTATCGTGAGTACTGGGCTGCGTTCTTTCGCCGTGTTATTTCCGAGAGCATGTAGCACATACATAGGGTTGCTTTTTGCGTGTTCCTTGTACCGGCATGACGCCATGGAGAATCCTTTGCATGCCAGGGGGGTCTTCGAGCCGTATGGATAGATGAGGGCTCATGCTGGTTGTAGGTGAGGGGCGTTTGGTATGCTTGTATACACTTCTTTGCTGATTACATTTACAGTTACCCCTGTGTCTATTAGGAACTCGGTAGCCATTTGGTTCACTTGTATCCTGAGTATTGGGCTGTGTTCTTTCGCCGTGTTATTTCCGAGAGCATATAGGTATCCTTTTTTTCGGTGCTTCTTGTTTCTCCTGTCTGTGGGCTCTTTCTTCCGACGATGTGCTCGACGCACTGTCAGATTGTGACTGTTTATGAGGCATCTGACGTATCTCCTGGGTCTTCTTCTTGGTTTGGATGGAGTGGTCTTGCTCCCTCTCCATTCCCTCTTGCTTTAGCTTCTTTCAGGTTGCTCGTCGTAGTGTCTGTGGCGGCCTTGATCATGGGGTTGGCGTGCCGTTCGGTGGTGTGTCGACCGGTTTTGTTCCTGTTCTGATGTGGACTTTCCAATTCTTCCTGCTCCTCTCATTTTACTGCGGAAGATCCAGCATACAGCCTTATAGTGGTCTTCCCCTCCGCATGCGGAGCATGTTTGACCCATTGCAGGGCATGTTCCCTCATGAGGATATTCGTGCCCACACCTGTAGCAAAAGGGGTCGCCGTTGTTTCTTGCTGTCCCTTCTGGTTTGTTGAGGCTTTCGTGCTTTCCGTGTGTAGTTATTATGTCATCTAGGCCTTCTACTTGCGCAGCGAGGGCAGCGTCTGAGCGAGCCAGGCGTAGAATTTCCTCCAAGTTGCGTGGCTGTTGCAGTAGTCGTTTGCGGAGGTCGGCGCTTTCGCACCCCACTATGATCTGCGACCGGAGAGCCTCCTCATTAGAGTAGTTATTAAAGTTACAGTGTTTCATTTTCAACCGTAGTCTCATGACAAATGCGTCAATCGTTTCCCCTCTGTTCTGTTTGGTGGTGTGAAAAACATGTCGTTCATAGTCCACATTTGTGTGGGGTGTGAAGTATTCTGTGAGCGCTGTCTTCTGTATGGCGTAGGTGTCTATGGTGCTTTCTGGTATTTCATCCAAAATGTCCCGCACGTTGGATCCCACTGCATGGTTTAGGAGGTTGAGTTTCTGTTCATCTTCTAGTGGTCCAGTCGCTTTTAAGCAAACTTCAAAATCCCTCAGCCACCTTTTCCATCGTGATCCGAGGGTGCTGGTGTCGGTGAGGTCGAAATTTACTGGCAATTGGGCTAGGAGTCTGTCTGTCATTTTCCTGTGTTGTGGTTTGGCTGGAGTCACTGGGACTGTCAGTGACTCTCCTTCTGAGCCGCTTATGGGCTGTTGCTGCTTGTTTTGCTAAATGTTCACCTTTCAGCTTAGGTTATGCTGAAGTGGGCTTTCCTTATCCTTACACTACGTGGCTGATTCGTTATGGGAGGTTTCTTTCTTCTCCCAGTGTGCGGTGAGGCCCTGGTGCCAGATGGGGGCGCTGTGCTATGTGCCGATGGTCTGTGAGGTTCACTGTCCCGTGCGTAGCAGTACTTGAGCGACAGGAGGGCTGCTGTGCCGCGTGTTGGTGGGCATGTGAGGCCTTGTGTTGGAGACACGGTCTTTCCTCGTGTGCGGTGAAGCTAGGGCTCCAGGAGAGGCGCTGCGCCGCGTGTTGGTGGGTTTTGCTTGTGGTGGGGCGCGTAAGCTTACCCTATTCTTGATCGCGTTGGAGCGGGAGGGCCACCCCTTCACCGCTTTTGGAGTCGTTTCTTCTGTTGTTGCCGTAGGCGGGAGGCCGGTGTTCCTCGACCGGCCGGAGTGTGTGAGCAGGGAGCCGCTGCTCTACCCGCAGGTGTTCAGATGCGCGCAGGCCAGGCCTTGCTGCGTTGATGCCGTTGGCGGGAGAATTTTCCTCTCCACCACCCGGATGAATGCTACGCGGGGAGCTGCTGCTCCACCCGCGGATTTTGTGCAGGGGGACTCGTCCCAATGGTGTGGAGCCTTCTTGCTCCGACCCACTTACTCTGGGTGTCCTCGACAGGATGGGGTCCCGCGTCTCCAGTGGTGGTAGACGGCACGCCACGAGCGCGATGGACCTGAGATGGCAGGCACGGTGGGGACTCGTCTCCGCTTCGTCGCCAATATGGTGTCCTCTTAGTAGACCGCCTCACGCTACGGTGTCAGTCGCTCTTCATTCATGCAATGAGAGACAGACACGAACTAGGGTGCAACACTTCTTTATTCAACGAGTGCCTGCATCCAACTGCCGCCTTCCTCCCTGAGCGGCTCCTCCCCTTCTTCCCACTCCTTGGGCCTCCCCATGTCATGGGGTGTAGTGACGACACCACACCTATGATGAGAGGGAGCCACAAAGAGACACTGAGAAGAGACAGATCCAGAGAAAAGACAGCCAATGCCGCGCGACCAGCACAAGAGGATGGTGAGATGTACAGGTTCTTATGAAGACACTGGAGTAAGCAGCCTTACTAAGAGTGACATGGCGCAGGCAGCGGCTCCAAAAATAACTTTCCTGAATGAACTTCTTCAATGTTTTTTAAACAGCTGTGTTCCTCTGTACCCACATTACGAAAGTGCAGAGCTTTTCGTCAATATCTTTTTTGTTTTTTTAAAAAGGATTCCGTGATGTACTTCCAGCTTACTTGTACAGCAACTCTTCCCTTTGCACTGTATCAGCAATGGATGAAGGAGACGTGGATACAACACAAACAGAGTTGGTCATGTGGCGCTGTGGCTTAGTTGGTTAAAACGCCTGTCTAGTAAACCGGAGATTCTGAGTTCAGATCTCAGCAGTGCCTACTTCATCTAAAGCACTCTTTCGAAAATGCGTTTTTCAACTAAGCATGATCGGTGTGGGGGCACCCACTACTCCTTTAAGTTAAATACTTTAATTAAGTAGTGTATTTGATCATACAAGGGTTCTGGAGGAGCAGTTTCTAGGAGGAAACTCTAGAATGCACCCCCATACAGCATCCTCTGCTCCAAATAAAATTGCCTCATTTTTAATTTACTGAAGCTCAACTATCAATAACTGTAACTAAGATCCTCAGGCCGACCCACACGTTTGGAAACCAGTAACATTTTTTCTATGGTGAGCGGTTTTAACAAAGAAAATGGGTTCACTATCCAGAAGCCATGGTGTGAGTCTTACAATACCACACTAAAGGCTAGTAAGAGGCTAACTGAATCACTTCTTTGTCAGATAAGGTGCAATGATAGTAAATGATTTCCCAAGGATCACACACTTTGGTTAAATGGTGATGCCAGGATTTGACTCCAGTCTTCACTTTATGCACTTTACCATATACCTTCTCAAGTTGATCTAGGTATTTTTTTAATTGGAACCTACAACAACCTCCTCTGGGTTTTACAACTGAAGTATGGTGATTGAAAGACACAGAAGAACAAGCACATGCATACTATGATCACCTGCTTGCAGTCATTATTTTATACCGCTAGGCACCTGTTTAGCTGTGTCCCATTTGTTATCCTCCATCATTCAGTCTTTGTAAGGTACATCCTACTAACAATAGTCACTCCCAATAACCTACTCACTGCTGTACCTGCAGCCATCTAGCTCAAATCACTTTTATTTTAAATCCTCCGATAAAACATAAATGGCCAACATGTATTGAACAGACCCTGTGTCACCCAGTTTATCTGTTTCTTTCTATTTGCTGGAAAGGCAAATCAAAATAAATAAATACATAAGTGAATAAAAACAGGAATAGAACTTCGCCAGCCTTAGCTCAGAACTTTGTCCTTGAACTCTGGCTGGGAACAGCTTATCCTTCTCCCACAAAGCACATGTGCCAGCAGGCCACTGTTCATTTGCCTGCCCCAAGAAAGGATCCTGAGAGAAAAAGGCGATTGCGTGATCTTAAACATTGTACATGTCATGAGAATTGGTACAGCAGAATGAAGACTGATTCGCAAAGAGACCACTTTCATTTAATTTATTAAAGTTACACATAGGCCCATCCCAATTTATACAGGTTTTTAAACGAGCAATATATAGTCAGAGTATGACCGGCTTAAACAGCCATGTTGATATACACAGATCTAAACAAATGCACATTTTATGACTGAGTTACACCCATGGAATTGACCCTTTGGATTCAATACTGACAGAATAAGTTACTCACATAGTAATTAAGTTACTCCTAGTCCATAGTGTCCATTACTCCATACTTCTGGGAAATTCCATCCTATGGGGATGAAACCAGAGCATTTTTTGATACACTAAAATATTGTCCTTTTTTATGTTTACATGAAGGCAGGCGCATGCATGGCCTCGGGCCTGCATCCCCATGTCCCACTCTTGGCTTCATCCCATAGTCCTTTTAAAATCCTGAGCTTGGTCCCTGACTCACAGCTAAGCCGGTTTTGGGAGGGAAGATGGTCAGGCATATGGAGGAAAGGGGTCTATGTTCTAGGAGTACAGTAGTCACTATGATAAACAACCTTTTCTTATTCCTATGTCATGTCCATTTACTACGTACTTTTGAGAGTTTTACATAAGTCCCTGTCAATCTCAACATCCTCCTGTGGTTATCACGCTGCAGTGGCTGCTTTTTCTCTATATAAGTCTTTTCTCTGTGTCTCTTTGTGGGCCTCTCTCCTTATCAGTACCAACCCAGCCCTCCATCAAAGAGGTCGAGGTTGCATGAAGAATCTGCATGTGAAAGAAGGCAAAAAAGGGACATTGTCATCTAAGCACTGTTTGGAATAGTGACGTTCATCCATGACTACAGTTCCTCCGTCTACGTCCACCTAGCAGACGACCCTGTCGATGACCGATGGATGGAATAAGTCCTTGTTTACGATGATGTGACCATTATCTCATCAATGACTCTGTCCATCTCCTCGTTGACTACCTCGTCAACGACAACCAAATCAACTAAGTCAACGATCAAATCCATTACGTCAGTCCCATCGACCAACTCGTCTGTGACCAAATCATCATTCTACCTTTATTTCTACTACACCAAATACCTTGTTGTCATCTAGACCTGCTCTGTCACCAAGCATGTCTTCATCGTCCGAAAGACCTAGACAATGGCCCTTTGTTTCCTCTTTTCCAAAGGGAGTTGCTGTGAATAGGGATGTCGGGTCAGCATTGTGTTACCTTCCGATGCCTACTCATGCTCAGCCACTGTTTTCACTGGCTCCGCATGCATCACCATGGTCCCCTCTGAACAACTGCTACTGCAGGGTACTTATTTGGACATGGAGGCAACAGAGGAAGGGTTTTCCAACAACGAGGGAGATGCAGTGCCTTCTCTTGTTGACATGCTGCCTCCGACTCCACAAAAGCAATGTCCTTCTCTACCTAAGCAAGGTCCTACTCAACCTTTTTCTGGACCCCTCCCTGCACCCTCGGGCTCCAGGGACATGTCTATAGACATCTTGCCACACTACAGACACTGATTTTGGGCTCCAGCAGCTGGCAACAGCCCTGTCTTGTTCTGGCAAAAGAAGGTATGGCTCCTCCTCCACCCTCAGAGACCCTTTCCAGAGACCCCACTTTTGCCTCTAGTCACCCTCACAGATACGGACACAGACACTGAAAACTATCCGATGGACGGTTCACCACACATTCCCTTTACAGATGAGTTTGAAGATCTAGTGCCAGTTGACGGTGAGCCAGCAGATCTACCTCAAAGAGTTTAGACTCCAGACGAGTTTGGCTCCTTTCATACTCTGATGTCACAAGCAGCAAAGCTCTTTGATCTCCTCTCAGGGGAGCTAAAAAAGGAGAGATTCCTTTATCAAAGGCGGGAGTCAGCCAGAAAGTCAGTATTATCCATTCCAGTGCAAGACGATATTCGGGAAGATGGCCTCCTAGTGATGAGGAATCTGTTCTCAGCGGCAGCCAAGAAAGGCCACTTCGATAAGGAGTACAAGGTTCTCGCCCAAATGCCTACGCACAGAGCCTTGCTCAGACTCGATTGTCTCAGCAACCGCCCATAAATGATCTGCCGATCTTTCTTCTCCTTGTATGCTACCCAGGGACACAGAGGGCAAACAACTGGATGCTTTTGGCCAGAGGGTCATCTCTACAGCTGCGATGACCATCAAGACGGCTAAATCATTCGCAATTCTCTCCCGCTACAGCCGAGAACTCTGGTTCAAGCTGGGGCCAATCCTGGATTTTCTTTCCGATCACCAGTGGGATAAGGTACTTGCACTGCTGCAAGAGGGAGAAGCGTCATCAGATCTTGCCACCTCCATTGCTGTGAACATTGCAGGTACGGGATTCTGCCAGATGGGTAACGTTGCAGTGCTACACCGTCATGGTTGGCTTAAGGCCACCAATTTCCGGCCTGAGGTCCACTCCAAGTTTGTCGATATGCCTTGCGACGGCATCTATCTATTTGGAAAAATGGTTGATGAGAACCTGCAAGCCATCAAGGCCGGCCCGAGACAGCGTTTTTATTCGTTATTACTGTCCGCAGACATCCAGCACTGGCACAACCCAAGAGGGTTACAAGGGAAGGTCACAGTCTTACTGAGGAAACCAGCAATGACACTGAGTTTCCTTCAGAAGTCAAGTGCCGAAGCAGGCCTGACCAGGCCCCTTCCCTGACCCTCCCGCCCCCACTTCAACACCCCAGTAGGGGGGGAATCTTGCCAACTTTGTTCCACAGTGGAAATCCATTACTGCGGACAAATGGGTGCTATCCATCATTCAACAGAGCCATGCAGTGGAATTCATTTTCATTGAACCACTCCACGCCATTCCTCCTGAGCCCCCCCACTTCAACACCCCAGTAGGGAAGAATCATGCCAACTTTGTTCCACGGTGTAAATCCATTACTGTGGACAAATGGGTGCTATCCATCATTCAACAGGGCCATACCTTGGAATTCGTTGAACCACACCCCTCCATTCCTCCTGACCCCCCCCACTTCAACACACCAGTAGGGAAGAATCTTGCCAACTTTGTTCCACAGTAGAAATCCATTACTGCCGACAAATGGGTGCTATCCATCATTCAACAGGGCCATACCACGGAATTCATTGAACCACTCTCCTCCATTCCTCCCGCCCCAAAGGCGGAAAAACACCTATCCCTACTGCTACAAGAGGTTCAGTCCCTCCTACAAAAAGGAATCATCGAGGTTGTACCAGCACACCTGCTGGGCACCAGAATGTACTCCAGGTAATTTCTGGTAAATAAAAAATCAGGAGGTTTGAGATCCATACTAGACCTCAGACCTCAGAACGCTCATCAAATTCCTCAAATCTCAAATTTCAAAACATCAGTTACAGACATCTTTGCATACCACGTTTGGTCATACCCATCCCACTCGTGGTGACTGTAGCAAAACAAAAGAGGTGATGGTAGAATTAATCTTAACAGCTGGCATAGCCCTGGGAAACCCTCCAGACCATTGTTCTTCGCATGTCTAGATGTTACAAAAGAGGAAAGGGCCATATGTGTATGCCATGTTAGGCATTTGCAAGGCACTGCTATTAGGTGCCCAGGTACTTACACCATTTTGGAGCTGCTGCCATCGATGGCCAGTTAATACCACTGCCACAGTGACGGCTTGGCAGGTGCCTTTCCCATGCCCACACAAAAGCCCAAACTGTTGCCATTGCCAAGCCTTGTTCCTGTCTGTCCCGAGGACATGCAGTCACCTCTCACTCCTGCTGTCACCGTCTGGAGACCAGCAACCCCGACTGCGTCCTCATAATTACTTGCCTACTTGTCACTATTCGCTTTATTGGACCCTTGAGAGTGAACCCATTGCATCAGTGATAGTTCATTTCATAAACCATTGTTTTAGACAGAAGTTACTAACGCTTCAGTGATAAGAAACACAAAGAGAGCATTTTCATTCTGAAAGCATACACAAAGCACCGGTTAACCACCCAAATCCATACCCTCTTCCCAGACTATTGGCTTTTGTCACCCGCAAAAGGTTCCCCCTATTTCCATGTGTTCGTATTTCACAAACCAAAACACATTGGCCCTCATTACGACCCTGGCGGAGGACCATGGTGCAATTTGCACCATGGTCTATGGCGCTAAGCTGCCAACTCCGCCATGGTGGTTGGCGGACTTACCGCCCCATTCCGACCTTGGCGGGGCGGTAAGTCCCCAATCCCCATTTACCCTTCCCCATTCCCATTTTTGCCCCATAGGGTATAATGGGAGTGGGGAAGGCGTTAATTACGCCACCGTAAATTACGGTGGCGTAATTAACAACAAGTCCCGTAGCGCCATGGATTTTTCCGCCTGCAAAAAGCAGGCGTAAAAATCACCATGGCGCTATGGGAACTCGTAGTCAGGCGGAAAGGTACGCCATGCTTTACGCCGGCGTAAACCCCTTTCCGCCAGGGTCGTAATGAGGGCCATTGTTTTCCTCACATCATATATGAAGCATGCCTTTGCAAGACAACCGCAGCCAGGTTTAGCATTTCACAACTTTTCTTTTATTGTGAGCCTTGAAAGTACATTCGCGAAACCCACTGGCCATTTCTTTTAGCCTTGGCTGATTAACATTCCCGTACTTGTAGTCTTGCATTTAAAATGAGGCAAAATAATGCAGTCTTTTAGCTTAACATATTTCGATACAGATTTGCATATTTGCAAGATTATTTTATTATGATGTGAATGTATCCAGTATAAAACAGTATTTATGAAAGCAAATATGGGGGGCTGAGGAGTGGAAAGGAGCTGTGGGATAATGGGCCATGATGGTCTGGCAAGAGGGTGGGCAGAGGGGCAGTTGCTGTCCTGGAGACTGGAGAGATTGTTTTCCCTGGTTCTAGCCTGGTGCTAATTTCATTTGAAGTCCTATGACATTGCTTATTGGCACTGCCTCAAGACCTAATTGTCATATAGGCTCCACTTCACCCCCATTATAAGGCAATCCTGCAGTAGAGGCACATAGCCCTGTCTGTCCACAGCCCAATCCTGGCCATGTCATCCTTGGAACATACTTTCATACCAGAAGACCTTAAGTTTTCAGAATTTAGTAAGCATTGCTTGAATAGTCATTTCTTTTGACAGGAAAAAATGCTGTGAGAATTATGTGGGAGGGGACCACTACCGGCAGGAGGTTATAACTCCATTAGGAGAGACGCAGTATTCCTCCCCCCTTTTGAAGAAAACCTCATGACACTGAACCTTCTGATGGCACACTGTCATTCTAAGCAGAATACCATTCATGCCTCATATATACATAAAACACACCTAACATATCCTGTCTCTGATGTTTTTGTTCGAAAAAAAAATCCTTAAGAATATCACTTTATAAATCTCAGAAATCCTATGGACGCAAACTTCGATAAAGCCTCAAGTACTGAGATGAGGAAGAGTAAGGAGGAGTGAATGTGGATTGAAGGAAACACCAAGCTAAACATGCAGACTAGTTGTTGTAATGAAGCCTGAGTGCACAGGACATTTACAAATGCTTTTCGCATTCGGAGAATTGAGGAAGGAGAAGAAGGAAGCAGAACCGAGGTAGAAGGCAGCAGCATGTGAGTGAGCCTTGCAGGAGAAGGCAGGCACTTTCACACTGCTGCTCGCAAGCATTACCTACTGGTGTGGTGCAAGACCACAAGAAACACAGCAGACATAGTGCGAGACCCGCCATGCAACCGGTGCAGCAGCAGAGCTACCAGGGGCGCGGTCGTGCTTAGAAGCAGCAGTCTTACCGGTGGGTGAACGCTGAGCTAGCAGGAGTGCTGAGAGAGACCCGCAGTGCGAGAAACACCATTGCCGAGAGGAAGCTTCACAGCAGCAAGGTGCCACAGGTCGGGAACACTATCAGACACTGGTGAGTCTGCACAGAGGTATTGGGGACCGTAGGGTGTACGGACAGGCATTTAAGCAATTAAGAAACAGTTTTGAATACTGATCAAGTGAAATACAAAGACAGAACTTGTACAAATCCTTGTATATGAGATATCAATGTGGGAAAGTTGGAACAAGTAGTAAATCAATCCAATGAAGTGTATACACAAAGAAGGAATACAACTGTGCTATACTAAAAGACAGTGAACTCAAAGAACAAGCACTGGTGAAAGAAGCACCTCAGACAGTGAGCATATTTGGGGCAAGAAACCTGTCAGGAGAGTATACCAGCGGATCTGTGAGTGCTCAAAAGGAGATTCCTGGCAGGAGAGTACACCAGGCAATTTATTTCAAATATACGGAAGACTAAGACATTGTGAAAAGATACCTGGCAGGAGAATATATCAAGGGATCTTAAGAACCTATTAAAGGATTCTTGGCAGGTGAGTACACCAGGAAGTCATCCTTAAGAAACTGTTGTTTGAAAGAGACACTTTTTCCATCCTTGAAGAATTGTTGTTTGAAAAGACATTTTCACCATCCAATATAAATAATCCATGGGGAGGGAACCACTCTCTTGATCAAAGGATTTCTCCTTGGAAAAGACTATTCTTGTTGGATTTATATGCTTGCTTTAATTGTGAACACTTTTTGCCACACCTAAATCAGAGATATTTCCTTACACCCTTAGTTGTTGATTTCTAGTGTGAGATTCAGATTAATATGTTTTGGACAGAAGGACAATTTATATAATTCTGACAATGAGACTCAGACTGATCTTTAGTTTTAGTTTCCTACGTAAGGAATCTCTCCTTAGGATAGGGACAGAGAGGCCTTTAGCCACCCTTTTTATTTTAATAAAGATGTCGAACAGTGAAAACAATACAAATTTGTGTCTGTCTCTCATTTCTGATCCCTCACAATATTCATTATAAAAAATAAAGCAATCATAAAACTGCTGCAAAACCATCACTTTACTTCAGTTAGCAAAACTCAATCACATTTTATTGTACTGAATTCCACAGTCAAAGGTTGTTTTCAAGCCAACGTTGCAAAAAGAATTGCTACATCAAGAATTCTACCAACTACAGCTGGAAAGATGTGTTGAAGTTCCTGAGTTTCAAACTGGCCTTCTATTCCGGCTTTGCCACGTAACCAAAGTGTGAGCTCATTGGCAAATTGATTTATCCCACTGAGGCTTACCTGCCAAATTAGAAGTAACCAACACTGGGGGTGTAGCTTAGCACCGTACTGCTATTTGATTGCTGTCCTTGGCTGCATTGCCTTTGAACTTGTTTCGCTCTGCAATGCTTAAGCAGAGCTCTGCCGTATGACGGACCGCTGTGCCAGCAGGCCTCTAATGGATGGTGTACCACATCGCTGCTTCTTTACGAATGGATGCACTCTCTTCTCATAATATTATGAGATTCCTAGTGCCATCATTTAGTTTTAGGAAGGTGCCTTTGAGAGGCACAGAAAAAAGTGATTTGTTATTTATTATGACCTTAATGTTAAGAGCCCAACGTTTGTCTGTCTATGGAAGACATGGATCAATATTCTGTTTTATCAGTTGGGATGGCTGTGATAGCCCCTCTGGTATAAGTTGACAGACTGGATTGAGATATTGAACTTACAAGAAACATAACTGCTATTTATATATTTGAAGGTGTAGGGAATCTGTTCAACTGCCTTGTGAGTGTAAACATTTTCAAAATGGATGGCTGCAGGAAGGCTCACAAATAAAAGAATAAATTAAGAAACATTTTCCTCTACAGCGTCAAACCTAAAAAGGCCAATGAGTGACTCTCATCCTATTCAGGCCCCTCCAGATGCTAACATAGAAACTATTTAACTGAGCGTAGTCCCTTAGGACCCTTTATGGAAATAACAAATTGTTAGCGTTAGCAACTGGGTGATAGATGATCCACCTTTGAGACCAGGATTGGAGAGATTGAAAAAAGAATTGGAGAAGCAGAGGATGCGGTTTAGTGAGTTGGGTACTTAGAAATGTTTGTTTTTGCCCTTCAAAGGCACAATGAAGACTTGGAAAACTGAAGTTGAAGGAGTAATCCTCAGGTTTCTGGCCTTCCTGAGGGAGTTGAAGGAGATGACTGTTAAGAAGGATTTCTGAACTCTGACCTGGAGGGGCAGAGGTTCAGAAGGCCAACCTAGTTTCTTGGAACAGGGTAACCTCTGGACAAGCCAGACTAATCAGGGTAGCTATGGCAGGCGGTCAAGACTAAGTCTCAGGAGGGGTGAGGGTGACTAAAGGACCTCAATGAGCAAACAGGGCAAGGGCACTTACAAATTGCTCCAGACAGGTGTTATATCAAAAATATAGACACATTTATTACAAGGCCTTTGTAACATTGACCATAGCAAAAGAATCACAGTAATACTAAGTAACCAATACATCACACTCAATACAATATATATACACAAGACCATTGGGGTCTACAGGGTTAAATACTCGAAATATGTTGACAATCTAGATGGGAAGGGAACAGGCAGTGCAGATAGTCTTTAGGCCCAGTTTGACATCAACGGTACACCTAACTAAGAGGCAGTCCAAGCCCTAAGAAGAGAGGAGCCTTGTACTCAATAGTACATGCAATGCAAACGCACGCGGTTGTTCCAATGGGCAGAACAGGTTCTCTTCAGGGCTCTCTAGCAGCTCGGGAAGGTGGATGAGATGATGCAGAACAAGTTCCCTTTATTCAAGAAGGGCCTCCACTTGAGGGCAGAGACAGTTTGAGAGTGCGGAATGGAGTCGCTATTTCACAATAGCTGTGGAAAGGAGAGGGGCCCCCAGGAGCCATTCAAGCGTCATGATGGGCTCTTGCGCTAAGGGCCACTGGTTGGGGTAAGGAGTACTCAACCGGTCCCCAACGCAAGCAGACCCAAACTTTGCCAGTTTAGTCCTCTTCGCTGGCAGGCACGAATGCGGCAAAAAGGACGTCTCGGCACCTTTCAGTACCTAAGATACAGCGATGATTCCCAAACAGGACAGTGGCGATTTCTCTTCTCTGGGTGGAGGAATCGGCCCAGTTTCACTGCAACAGGCTTCAAGGTGAAGAGGGTCACAAATGCAGCGAACTTGCACAGGTTGTTGCTGCGGCAGGGCAACACAGTAACTGCGTTTACTCCGGTCCTGGCGCAATCGCCTCATGTCAGACCTGGGAACGCCAAGTGTACGAAATTCGGAGTGAGGGAGCTGGGGACACAGAGCTAGCAGTATACCAAGTTTCGAGGGCCTGCTTCAAACGGCGGCGGTGACAGAGCAAAGCAACTGGGTAAGCTGGTCCGTCCACTGGCTGGCCCTGGGAAGCTTCCCAGAAAGCTTACTTGCAGGGTTTGATGACGGTGCCGAGAATAGTTGGTCCCACTATTCCAATGGGTCAAAGCATCTGTATGGGAGGATAGGTCTATAGGACCCCCTCCACGACATGCCCCACCTCCGTGAGTTTCATGGATCGTCAGCGGCCCCCCATGCACCTGTGCCCAGGTGGCAGGGTGACTGCTGATCGACACACAGGGCCAATCGGCGAGTACTGTAACATACCTAGGACACCATTTTGAAAGCTTCAAGACTCCATTTTAGATAGAAGCAACCAAAAACCCCAATGAAACAGCCTGCCTGCGAAAGTTGCAGCTTGGCCCCCACTCACTGTGCGCAGGGAGTTATGCACTCCCCCTGCGCCTCCACCCCATGGCAGATCCGCTGAAGGCCCGGTCTCACGAGCAACCAGACACGAACGAGTATCAGAACAAACACTGTATCATTTACCTTCCGCAGTACATCACGGTCCCCGAAGTGACCTGACTCGTGGTTCAAGTCTGGAAAATAACAGGAACCATCCCGATTGAACAGGCCTCGACCTGGCATCTAACCCCTAACATTTGAAAATATATGGTGTCAATAACCTTCCTGGATGAACCCCTGCCCACGTCCCCCAAATGAAGTGTGAACTGCATACCAAAGCCCCTGACGATTCACAGAGTTGTTTTGTAAATTATAACACAGGTATTGGGAAGGGACGAAGCTTATAACGTTGATAAAGTACGAATGACCTTGGCTCATTGTAAGACACCAGGTGCCCTGACGACTTAATGAAAAGGCTTGATAGAGCCCACCTGGTGCTAACTAACGATTGCTGCTTATGTACAAGGGAAGGTGAAAAAGCATTACTAAGAATACTTGTGTGCCATACGGTGGAGCGCGTTTAAGTGTTATAGCCAAGAATGCAAATGCATAATCACACATGAACATATTGCTTCTATGCCCCTGAGTACACAACCCAACCTGATGCTACCTCACGTGTTATCCATCTGTTTCATTATGAATAACCAATATGTGTTCAACCAATGTTATGTAATGCATGTGCCACTGCCAGACACTTATAGCTACGTATGAAGAAGTACATGAATGTATAAACAATAATCATTAAATAATAATAAATTATAATATATAATAAATAATAAATAAATTAATAATAAAAAAATGTGTAATCATCCTAATGTTACTAACTTTATTAACTATTCCCCCATATGGTATATTGTGCAGCCCAGGCACAGAGAACCGCGTAAAGCCACAAGGTCATCTCCCCCTCCTCCCGCCAAGGCCCGCCAGGGCTTGCTGGTGCACGAGAAGCACAGCCTCACTTCCCCTCATTCCGCTGGACCCGCTTCCAGAATTCACCTCCCCCATGTCCGAGGCCGCCATAGTTAGCCAAATGAATTATTTACAACCTGGTCCTAAACTCCACCGCCTTGAAGGGCCAGAGGTGTGCCTTCGTTGATCCAGTAGTACTCCAGTTCACCCCAAGTTAATGGTCCTTACAGATAGATATCCAACCTTGTACTAACATATCATAAAGTAATCCCTCACCACATCTAACAGAACAGAACGACAAGGCAGCTCACTCCGTGCCCTCTGACAAGACCCCCAGACTCATGACACCTGGTCAACAGGTCAAAAGTAACAATGCATTGATGTATTGGTGAAGCTTTACATTGCATGTTGTTTCTCCGGTCTCCTATTATTTCTTAGAGTAACATATTATAGAATTTACAGGACAACTGGAATCGTCTAAGGGATGCATGTTTGTGTGTGTGTGGCCACAAGGGCAAAGTGTTAGTGCAGCCATCAATCATCGACACAGACCGCGCCTGGTCTGGCAGCTCCACCCCGATGAGCCCAGCTGACGCCTCACCCCACGTTGGCACCATGCAGATGTCCACCAATCCTGGAGCATCTAACCATTGTAACACCTATAGCTTAGTCGACGCCACCCAATCCCTGAGACTATGTGCCCCCTATAGTTTACAGGAGTTGTGACGTGGTTTTGTAATAAATATGACTGTCTTTGCTATTGTCAGACAGAGCGCTCTCGGAGCTTGCAGTGTCCTTTGCATGCCCTATTTTGATTATATAAAAACCCCTTTAACATCACCCGCACTTGATCTTGGTCTCATTCCCTCCTGGGGTGTGTCCTTACTGCCTCTCATTGTGGGGAGGGTACTGCCTTTTGGGGACGCTTGCCTTCACATCTTTGCAGACCTTCTAGGACGACCAGATGCAGAGGGGTCCCCCGGGACGACAGTGGGATCAGGGTGCCAAACCTTCCAGCGGGTCACCAGCGGTTCCTCGACTCAGCTTCGTAATTGCAGGATACCTGGATCCTATCCTTTGTTCGGTGAGAACTCAGGAGATCGACCTGGCAGTGGTGTTTTCAGCCTCCTCTTATCCAAAGTTCCCTTCGCGCCAAAATGGAGAGGACCCAATGAGAGATCTGCTCACAAACACACACTCCTTACGTGGCCCAATCGCGGACCACAGTGGTCCCAGGCATTCATGGCACTCCAGACTCTCTGGCACCCAGGATGTGTATTGGAATCAGACATTCCAGCCCACATCCTGGCATGCATAAGCCCGCGAAAGCATTGGGATTCGTGGGAAAGTGCATGACCAAATAAGGACTGACCCAGGTCGACTCGACCTGGGGAAGGTGAAGGGCAAGATGGGCAAGGACAGGACAAAGAACCTCGTGGCATGGCCATTTTGGAGCCAGGCCACCTATTAGTGCCAAACGCGGTTAACATGGCAGAAGAAGGTTAAAAAATAATGCGAAAAGATAGCTGCCACCAGTCCAGTCCATGACACATCTGCACAGTCCAGTAATAGTCCAGCAAGAGTATCTAGGGCCTTTGGAAATGACAAGATTAGCGCCAATTATATTATATTTCCTACAAATGCTTCCCATTTCTCTGCCAATCCTCTTTTTGAAAACAATGAATAGAATTCTCAGAGACTTGTTGTGAGGAAATAAAAAGAACAGGAGAATCTTTTTCAATAAAAAATACAAATATCCTCTGAATCTGGTGGTGTTAGATTTCCACATTTTAGATTTTATCATAAGGCTTTTATTCTTATGCCGGTTCATTGCTTGTCTTTCACTGAAGATTAAATTCATAAACCAGCATGGCTAATAGTTGAGAAAGAACTGCTATCTACATTTACTATTGAAGAGTTATTGTATATTTGTAAACGTCCCAATTTTATTACAACATATGTTCTATTTAATAAATAAACAAGCACATGTTAGGAGTACAGTGTAGGTTTTGCCGCTAGGTTACATCATACCAATGCTGTAAAGGGTCCATATGGTGAGTGTCACACAAACGACAACAGTATACAACAGATTATACAATACACAACAGGTTCAAGCAAGGGCAGACCCGAACTCACACCATATACTCTTGGGGCGTGATGCCATGGGCTGCATGACATCATGCATGCATTTCACATTCATTAGCCCATGTCAGGTCCCTTAGCCATTCACTTTTACTTGAGGGTGATTACTCCTGCCAGGGCTTAAGTATGCAACGCTTTGTTAAAATACACCCCACATTCAAGAAGGCTCTTAAGCGCTTTTCCGGAATTGCTGCCCACACCCCAAACAGGGCAATCATAGGTGACCACTCCAATTGTCTGTCCACAATCTCAGTGTGGCATATACCTGATCCCAAAAGCACACCAGACAAGTGCAGTTCAATAGCATATGCATATAGCCAGCATCGTTGTGACCGCACCTCGGGCAGCCAGTCACATAGTCAGGGTGGATTTTCTGCAGTACTAGTAGCGTGTAGTGTAGCATGTGCAGGATTTTGTACTGTATCAGCTTTAACTGCATATTCAGTGAAACCAACTTAGTAAATAAAGACATGTTCTTCCACATCTTATCCGATATGTCTAGGCCCAGCTCCGATGCCCATTTCACTCAGGCTTTATCTATGTTCTGAGGGGCCTTATCCAAGTTCTTGGCATATAAAGAGGCCAGTATTCGCCGGCAGCCATTGGAGTTGGATATGAGGACCAACAGTTAATCCTTGGGGGGCTCTAACGGGTAGCATTCCCACCGCTTTTGTACCGGCGCCTTCATACTATAGAGCTGGAGTATTTCCGTTATTGTACCCCTCTGCTCCTTCCTCCATGTTTGCATCGTTGGGAACTTCCCATCCGGAAACAAATCCCATGTAGAATGGTACCCCAGCCTGTTCCAATGCACCATTAGTGAAGCATCTCCAGTAGTGGAGATATTGGAGAAGCTCCCACCAGGAGCCATCTGTAGTATGGGCTTGTTGCCCCTGTTCTCTTAGAGATAGCCCTCCAGGCAAACATTGTGGTCTGTACAGGGTCAAATGAACACTTGTTTGTGTAACCAAAGCCCAAGATCAGTATCTGAGTCGCCCACAGCTGCTCTCTCAAGCTGAACATGTGGTGGGAGTCCCTCCGACCCATACAAATAGTTCACAGCGAGTATACCTCCATGTGTGAATTTGTGAACCCTACTCCGTCATGGTATGGTTAAGCCATGTTCTCCCATTTCTTCTGGATGGCTCCGGAGTGCCATAGGACCTGGGAGAGTCTAGAGTGGAGGTTGCGGAAGTACAGTTTACCTGGCCATAATCGTAAATTGGCAAAGAGAGATAGCAGCTTAGGCAACAGTATCATCTTGACCAATGCCAGGCATCCCGCCAGAGACATTGGGATGGGGCTCCAGCGGTTGATTTTGGAACTAATGTACGACCCCTGCGCCATGAAGATGACAGACAATAAAACATCTTTGCTCCTGGAAACTATAACCCCAAAGTATTTAAATCTGTCTGATGCCCACTGTATTTAGTTATTTATTTTGTAATTTATATAGCGCACCCAGCCAGAGGGCATCTAGGCACATTTCTTGCAGAAAATAGATAACTGTATTTGGTTGCCAAGTTGCATAGTTAAACAAAGGTCTACATAGTTACACAAATTGTTACAAAGGATAAAATAGTAGTGCAAGGTTAAAGTTGCAGATACTTGTGGCAGGCATAGTGGGACAAGAGGTCAGTGATGGCATATAACTAGCTAGTTGCCAAGCGTGTGGTATGCTGCAGATGTCTGGATTTAGTTGCTAGTCTCCGGAGTACATAACCAAGTTTTCAAATATTTTCAGAAGGCCCAGAATTAGTCTTCTGCCCTTAGCTTGGCGGTTAAGGTGTCCCAATGTTTCGTCGCTATAATAGGAAAGCTGCTACCTCCCGTTTTCTGTAAATTGAATCTTGGGGTGGAGTGCAGGTTCAGGCTGCCTGAGGGTGTGGGTCTGTTGGGATGGTGTCTAGAGATGTTCTCTGTCAGGTAAGAGGGAGCTGACTTGTGTAGGCATTTATGCGTCAGGGTGCGAGTTTTGAAAGTAATGCGCTCTTGAACAGGTAACCTGAAGATTTGTCATATTATGGTTATTGGTGCCGGCATAAAGGGCATTGCAATAGTCCAGTCTGGACAAGAGGAGTGCTCTGGATAGGGTGATGCAGCTGTCAGGAGATCAGAATTGTCTGCAGGAGTTGATTAGCTTGGAGGTGTAGGCTGCAACAGAAGCTGTGGCATTAACTTGTTTAGTTACGGTAAGAGCTGAGTCTAGTTAAAAACCTAAGGTTGTTACTGACTTGGATACCTTCATGGTATTGCTGTCAATGTTGAAGGATTTAAATGCGTCGTCGAGCTTGTTGGCCATACACATTTGTATGGTTTGATAAATGGTGTTTAGAGAGGCCGAATCAGTGACGTGGGACCCAGTGATGGGAATGAGGATTTGGGCATCATCTGCATAGTTAGTATAGGAGACACCCAAGTCGTCAAGCCGGTCAAAAAGGAATGGAAATGCCTCTCTAGGATGGGTCGTAATACCCGTAAAGGGAAATGTCTCTGACTTGGCGTAGTTTACTGTAAACCCAGAGAACCGGCCAGTCTCTGTGATGTTTGTCATTATTGGATCTAGGTTGTCTTGAGGCTTCCTAACACAGAGCAGCACGTCATTTGTGTATAGTGAGATGATCTCTGGTGAGCCAGTAATTCTAATACACCTTTTACCATGGCAGTCTCTGATCAGATCTGCCATATGTTCAATTGCCAGAGCAAATGAAGGGAGCGATAGCAGACAACCCTACCAAGTCACTCTGCTGAGCACAAACGGTGCAGAGCGTGTTGCGTTTCGACATACAGAGGCAGTTGGGTTTGTGTAAAGAAGCTTAATATGTTGAAGTATCAGGTCTCCCATCTCACATTTCTGTAGGACTGCAAATAGATAGGACCAGGAGACCACAGCAAATGCTTTGAGTGCGTCTAATACCACTACTACTGCTTGGGTGAGATATGGGGCATAAAATTCAATAGCCGTCTGATGTTCTGGAACATGGATCTGACGGGTATGAAGCCTGCCCGGGCCCCATGGATCAGGGAGGGCATCAGCAGCAGCAGTCTATTTGATATTGTATTAGCATAACAGGAGGATATGCTTAAGTCTCGGGAGGATAGCTCAGTAGGCAACGTGCTCGCCTGGGAAGCAAGACGATACGGAGCACCACAGGTGCGATCCCTGGGTCTGCGCTTAGAAACCTCTGGGTGTTAAGCGCATTATAAATATCATATCACATACTTTATTGTCAACGTTCATTAGAGATAATGGCCTTCTCTGGTTTGAGGAGAACTATGATGGTAGGTTCCCGCATCATGTCCGTGTATCCCAAACTTTGAAGAGGTAAGGGGCAAGGAAGGCCCCATATTCCATATAAAATATGGCCGTAAGCCCATCAGTACCCCGGGACTTATTTCACGGCAGCTCCATAATCACCTTAAGTATTTCTTCCACTGTGAAGGGGTTGTTGATGTTGATTTGCGCTCAGGCCGCCTCCGCGAGATCTGACATTGAAATAGAATCTAAGAGCTCATGCAGAGCATGAGCATTTCCCCTCCTAGCATCTGATGCCCAATAAAGAGCTTTATAGTAGTCAGCAGACACCACGTTAATGTTGTGATCAGCATATGTCTTATTTTGGTGCACGTCCTTGACCCCGACTACGTGGGCTGGGACCCTTTCCAACTGTGCCAGTTTTCGACAGTGTCCTACCCGACCTCTCCCCTTTCCCATACCTTCTATGCGAGGTGGCTTTCTCAAAGTATTTCACCTTTCTATTTGTCTGCTCATTAAAGAAGTCCAAATGGGTCTTTATTTCGGCTAGCACAGAGGGACTAGGTGCAGCCGCATACACATCCTCCAATTCCTTACGTTCATTCTTGCTACGGGCAATATCCATATACATCACTTTAAGCACCCCAACCTCCTTTGCCATCGCCATACCCCTAATTTAGACCTTAAACATCTGCCATAGGGTACCCTGTTTTACAGCGCCATTGTCATTGGCCTTGATAAATGTTCAAATGTCCTCTATCCGTGCCTGAAACACCAAATCCTGCAAGGCTGCCATTTTGAACCGCCACACAACTTGATCACGGGGCTTCTCGCCCCACTCCAGGGATAAGTACAGGGAAGTATGTCAGACCCGGATATCTGCCCCAATAAGCATCTGGAAGTAAAAAAGAGATGTATTGTGGATGACATGTCATGTTCCTTGAAGTAGTAGGCAAAACCTGGTAATGAGGGGTGCAATATCCGCCACACAGGTCAAGCCTGTCCACCTGGCCCAAGATGTAACGCGCCTCTCGCGAGAGCTGCCTGGGCACCCTGCCTGTCCTATCCAGCTGGAGATTTAATAGTGTTCATATCTCCAACCCACACTCACGGTACCGCAGGATAGGCAGATTTCTATAGAAATCCGGGACATCTATGTTAGGCCCATATAAGCTAGTTTGCACAATTTCTTTGGTCAACAGTTTGCAGTGTAGAATCAGTGTGGCAGTGGAGAAGTTCAAACTTAAGAGATTCATGTATTAAGGTCAGCACCCCTCTGGATTGCATGGAGAAATGAGTGTAGAACCTTTTGGTGCCTGAGCTCCTAGCAAAGTTAATGTTTTCTGCTCCCTCGTGTATGGGTCTCCTACAGAAATAGGACATGCACCTCATGTCTATTTACATGGGCTGCTACCTTCCTGACCTTGGAGTAGTTTCCAATATTTCCCTAATATTCCAACTTAATATTTTATTGGGACCATTGCATCACAGCATATCTAAATGCAACCTGGGAGTCAGTGTCAGTGCCCATACCCATCACAACCAGTTTTAGCCACATGCTTGCCAAAACAATTGCAATCTTATACCACCTCTGCCCATTTCTTGCCCCTACCACCTCCATCATCCACCCAACACAATTGATGCAAATCATCTCCCATCGCCCATCTCCAAACCAACAAAGGAACAATCACAAAACCAGCAACCTTGCCTGGGGGAATTCTGCTCACAGCCTCCGTTACCAACCCGCCCATCTCAAGTAAGGATAGAAGAACAATAATCAAAATGGATCCACCCACCTAAAGTGCAACCTTTGCAACCCTTATGGGGCAAGTGCAGCATACAAGAATTTTTAAAGCCAACAGCCAGTGTCACGCCACAGCTCTCAGGACCTCCGTTGCTGTCCTGCCACCACTCGCAGTGGCGCAAAGGATACCTTTCATGTGGGGGATGCCTACACGCTTATTTCAGCAGCATCGTCCTGCTGGGCAGCGGCAGGAATGTTGGGTTCGATGTAGGCCACTGCCTCTTCTGGTATGGTAAAGAAAAGCGCCTTGCCTTGGTTCTGTATTCGCAATGTGGCTGGAAAAAGCATTGCATACAGAACTGACCATTCTCGAAGAAATGTTTTAACTCCAAGGAATGTCTTTTGCTCTTGCTGCACCACTGTGGAGAAGTCTGGATAACTATGGACAGCGGCAGCCTCATATGGCAGTGGCCCTTTTTCCCTGGCCAGCTGTAGCAACGTTTTCCCAATGAATTTCATAGGTTTCTTAGTAGTGCAACTTAACCATAACGTCCCTTTAACAACGTTTTGTGTTAGTGAATTTCATAGGTTTTTAGCAGAGCACTGTAACGGGAACGTTGCTTTAGCATAGGGTTTGCAGTAAAGGTGATATGTTTGAAGTACCCCACCTTCACCATAACGTCCCTTTACCAATATTTTTTGTTAGTTATTTGCATATGTTTTTAGTAGGACATTGTAACCGAACGTTGCTTTAGCATACTGTTCTCTGTAAAGGTAATATATATTTGGTACCGCAATTAAACCATAATGTCCTGTTAAGAACGTCACTGATAGCTTGGCTGCCCTCCTCACGAACATTTGGAAAGGCCAAATTGCCCTGTGTATCTATCCATTTGTGCTACCCCTTTCCTTGCCTAATAATGTCAGTGTTTCTTACAAATGAAAGGTGTGCATGTTAAGTGTTGGTGACACTGAGAGTGCTGTTTCTTTTTGTGTTAGAAAAGCATGGTGAATGTGTGCCGCACATTACTAGCTGAGATAGTAGCAGGTAAGTAATGTGGAGGTTTCCTATGCACACTGTACGTGGAAAGCGTATGTGCAATCACGATGCAGGTAGGTAGGACTGCAGTACTAGCCACACGGCCACATGTTGTAAAGCTCTTTTAATTACTTGTGGGAGCACCCGTCTATCCGTTTTAGAACTATGTCCATGCTTAGGGCATCTTCTGATTGCTGGTAAGAGCTCCTCTGTTGCCAGCCCTACGGATTGATATGGTAGGCTACTGATTTTCAACTACTGGTCACGACTACGTGGGTTGCTCTGCAAACTTACCAATTTGTCGCTGCACCACGCCTGCCTGTATGTGGTCCACTGCAAAACAAGGAACAGCAACCTCGAGTGTACAGTGTTCATGCTAAATGTCACAATAGTTTGATGAATATGCTGCTGGCCTTTCCATGACCCGTGAAACAGACACACCGTCTCTGCACAGAGAACTGTGCCGGAAAATGTCAAGGATTTTCCTGCGGGTCGTAGAGTTGGAGATAACATTTAACTGCAGGTGTAACGTTTTGTAGTGAGTCTGTGAAATGGCAAAGCTGGAGCGGCTTTGTCACTAACATAGCACTGCGTGATAAGAAAAGTACGCTAACAGCAGACTCTTTTGAGAGCTAAGAATAGCACTTGTGGTTAGAGCAGTACTGTAGCTGCATGGGTCGTGCTTAATACATATCTTTCTTCTGCATGTACTGAAGCTGCGTTTCTCCTTGTTTTAAGCATTGTTGTATTTCACAATTCATGCATTTTGAAAATTAACCTTAGCACGTGCTGTGTCTTTCTTTAACAATCTAGTCATTAAATCTAGTTTAAGTGAAATTTGTCCTTTCCTTTTTATACCGATTTTCTCTTTTAACTGCTTCATTTTCCCAAAACCGAATTTACTTTCCCCTTGCAAATCTCATCCAGTTTTCCATCTAGAGTCCCTCATTCACTTTCCTATTATCCCTGTGATGTGCATCTATCACCCAGCCTAAAAACTGCATTCCCATTCTGTCAATTTCACCTGTTTATTTCCAAAACCGTTTTAACATTTAAAACTGTAAAAAGCAGAAAATGCTACTTTCCAACATGTAATTTTGGCTGCACTGTGTTCTTACTTTCAAGTTGATTTTTGAACTGTATGCCCTTTGTTGATACCTTGACTTATAGTTGCTAGTGTGCTTACATCGCTGAAACTGTTAGAAATCATATTTACCCCATTTATTAACCACACATCTTGGGGTATGTATGGACTCTCCCAGCCCAAGGGGGGGGGTCCAACCAGGTAAGTACTGCCCCTGGAAATTTCTCCCTCCTAACTTCCCTCAGGAGGGCAGTAATCCCCCAAATCTTGGGTTAAGTTTCTTTCCCAGGTATCTACAAAACCCCAACCTGCAGGAAAACCCTGCTTTCTTTCAGTCCAGACCACCCAATCTGGGAGATGGGAGGCCAAGGGCAGAGGGTTACCAAAATCCCCAATACCCAGGGTACTCCGGGAGAAGGGATAGTTACCCTTCCCGTGAACCCCCTTGGTATGAACAAAGACCCCTGTACCAGCTGGAATGGGTATCCCAACTGGAGCGCCAGGTCAGAACCTCAAGCAGGATCTGAGTCACATGTTGAGGGCTCAGCAGAACCCTCAGATGAAAATGGTAGCTCAGAACCCCACAGACCAAGGATCTGGCACCCGAGAACAATGATGGGGAGAGAACTCTGATAACTCACCGTTTCCAGAGGAGGAGGCACAGGGGGGAAGGAGGGTGTAAAGCCCTAGAGAAAGCATCCTTCATCGCTTGTGAAAAGCCCCAGGACACCCCGGAATCAAAATCTCTTGCCCCGAAAATCTGCAACCCAGGGAACAGAGGGTGGGTAGGAGAAATAAAGACATCAACATGGCCCATTTTGTGGAGGAAATAAGTGTCCTCCAGTTTGAAGGGGAAGAACCCTTAGAGGATTCTGGGGAAAAAAAATCTCCTTCACGGACGGGGGAATTCCTCCCAAAGAAAAATGACTGGATGGGTGTGTGGGCTGATTCAGGAAACAGGGGATTCCGAAATCCCATCTATTTCAGGATGTAAAATTTAGATTACAGATTCCCAGACTCCGGCACAGAAAAGTGTCCAAAACGCAGCAAAATTCAGGAAGGGGGGGGACACACCAGATCCCTCTCACCCCTCTTCCTGGGCAACTCCAGAACTTTGACGGGAATTAAATTCCTGTCGAGGGGACTGCGGATTTGGAAATAAAAATTGGGCGACATAAGGTGAAACACCCGGTCATAGTCGTGACTCCAGAAGGAACCCCCTGTCTATTAGGGAATTACATCCTTTGCAGGCTGTCTCCTCTAATAGACTGTCTGAACAGGGTCCTCTGGACTCAGACTAACCGGCCAAAAATATTAAAACAGAGTGTCAACCATGTTAGTTTAAATGGCACATGCCACATGGTTGAACAGAAATCTGATCATATTGAGTTTCATTTCCAGAATAATCAAATACCCGACGTTACAGTGATTGCCGTAGGACAACAAACTTGTGATGGGAACTCCTCTCTATTCCTGAAAATCATCCTTCCTTCCCGTTTTATGTGGCATTCCAGATTGGAAGGAAATACTTTGAAATTTTATACTGATTCACAATCTGAAAATCCCATTTCTATAGTCAAAAGTGATGAGAAACCAGCTCAAAGTTTAGCTGTCATTCAGAAAATTAGAAAACAGTTGTTCCTCCCTATTCAGTTAAATGAGGGGAAGGAGTCTGTTCTCGCCAGAGTGTGCGTGA
This sequence comes from Ambystoma mexicanum, assembly GCF_040938575.1. Lineage (NCBI taxonomy): Eukaryota > Metazoa > Chordata > Amphibia > Caudata > Ambystomatidae > Ambystoma > Ambystoma mexicanum. The sequence goes on from NC_090921.1 coordinate 234,537,480, forward strand.
ACAACGGAAAGAGCTTTATCAGCGAAGCCATGTTCAGTGAGCTCCCGAAAGAGCCAGCCATTCTCACATTTAAATTGATTGATAAATTGTAAATGGGACTTGAAACTCCCAATCCCAAACATCTCCTGCCTAGCCGGTGTATGCTCAAAATTTCTATAGGTGACAAAAGCATAGACATAATTGTTGGGTTGTGCTAGATGTCCCTGCTGCATTCTATTTAGGCAGTGACATTCTCAATCGGTTTGCTATTAATTTGGACCTGATAAATTACAAGGCCTGGTCCCGACTAGGGGACAATCCCATGGCAATCCCATGGGCTTTGATGATTCAGAAAAAGCATTTCGGTCAACCCAATTGCTGCTGTATGCGGTTGAAGTTGAAGTTGGAGAGGAGGTCACCATCCCAGGACAGACCCGACAATTCCCACTTGAATTAACAATTAAAAGAGGACAGAAACTGCAAAATCCGGACGCCTATGTACATCTCAATGCCCATCTACAGCAGCAGGGGTTGGGGTTAAACCCAACACCATTAGTCAATGTAGAACACAACACCATTCCAATATTGATGGATAACAGCGATCCTAGCAGTATCACTCTGGGCGCAGGCACCATTATTGGAATGGCGGTTGATGACCGACATTTTTCCATGGATCTAGGAAACAAACTGATAGGACCAATTCCCAATGACTGCTTTGACTATGACAGTGACAATGACATACCACCAGACAGGATCTTCACCCGGCAAGGGGGGAATTTCCTGGTGTACTCTTCCTGCCTTTAATGGGAGGAAGAAGTGACCTGTAACATCCAGCAGGATGAGGTGATATTCCAGGTCCACAATGGCTGCCTCTCCTACCTGAAACCCTCTGTCCAGGTAAATACTCTAACCAGAGACCTCTCCACAGAATTAGAGGAGAGGCCACTGAGATAGCAAAACCCGAAGTCTTTCCAGGCTTCAAACGGTTGAAGAGCGAGTCAACCTAGCTGATGCCTGTGAGACTCAAAAGCAAAAGTTGAAACAGCTTTTCTTAGATTTCCAAGATATCTTTGCTGTGGACTTGTACGACTGTGGTCGCACCGAGATACCTACCACCACAATTCCCACCCTGGAATAACTCCAGTATTTGTGAAACAATATCGCTTGCCTCTCGCATCTATGGAGTCCCTGACGGAAATAATCAAAAACCTTGAGTCCCGTGGGATAATTCGTCCAGTCCACAGGACCTTTAATAATGCGGTGCTTGGGATTTTGAAACCAAATGGCCAATGGAGAGTCTGCACAGACCTTAGGGAGCTAAATAAACAGGTTCACATGTCCCGATGGCTCCTCCCCTACATTGACAAGGCTGGTCCACATCCAGGGGTCTAAGGTATACACTGCCATTGACCTGACAAATGGGTATTGGACCGTGCCCGTCAGTAGGGAGGACCAATACAAGCTGGCCTTAACCTTCGGGGGGTGGCAGCAGTACACGTGGACCCGGACTCCGTTCGGATACATAAACTCCTGCAACAAATTCAACATCTTCCTACACAAGTCCATGCCCGACTTGGATGAAAGGGGTAACCTGGCCTATGTGGATGATGTCCTGATAAAAAGCTGAACTGTGGAGGAACATATAGCAGAAATCCGTTATGTTCTGACCCAGTTGAGGGTTGCTGGAGCAAAACTGTCCTTCCAAAAGCACAGTGGTGCAGGACCCCTGTCATCTTCTTGGGACATGAAATAACTCTTGAGGGTCTCTGTCCCCAGGAGAAGAAAGTGGAAGCACACCTAAAACTGAAAGACCCCACAACTCTGTGTAAGCTAAGAAGCTTCCGTGGACTGACTAATTACAGTAGGAAGTTCATTGAGGATTACGCAGAGGTCACAAGACCCCTGACCCATCTGTGGAAGGGGGATCAAGTGGGAGTGGGGTCCAGAACAAGCTGAGGTAGTAAAACAACTCAAAAGAAGTCTCTCACAAGCGCCTTGTCTAGCTTACCCTGTCAAAAATAAAGGAGTTCTTCTTGGAGACAGGGTTCTCGAATGGTGTGCAGTCAAAATATCGAACAAAAATGTTGAAAGAGAAAAATGTTGGAAAAAATTTTTTTTAAAAAAAAAGTCGAATTCCTCTTTTTTTAATTATATATTTATTTTGGGGTCCGGAAATAAAAGGAAATGGGTAAAACAAAAACAAAAAATAAAAAAGGGGGTTTGAGGGAGAACCCCGCCATTTCGAGAAAAAAAAACGTCATAAAAAAAATGTGACTTTTTATTTTTCGACCTTTTTTTTGTTGACATTTTGACTTTCGACCTTTTTGTTTTCGATTATATCACTATAAACCTTCTCGAATAAATGCTTGACAGCAGTATTATATCAATAAAGTCATCTCCTATGCAAGCAAGACTTTATCCTCTGTGGAGGAAAAATTCAACGATTCTGAGAAGGCACTCCTGGCAACGGTGTCGGCATTGAAGAATTATCGCCTGTTCATCCAGGGGAAACACATCATTGTAGAGACTCCACACCAGCCTTTGCAATACCTCCAATGTGACAGAATAGGGGCCGGAAATGTGAGTAATTCCAGAATTACTTCCTGGATTCTTTCAATGCAAGGCTTTCCTGTAGAGGTCAGATGTGGCCAAAACAAGAAGAGTCCCCTCGCGCAAGGTCTGGCTGATTTGCATGATTGTGCCAGAGTAAACTGTCTCGAGGACGAAAGTCTTAAAACCGAGGACAACATGGAGGCGTACCTGAATTCCCCGCACAAAGTCTATGAAGAAGACAAGTGCCAGGGGATGCCCACAGTTTATATGGACGGGTGCTCCTACCATGTTCACAACAACAGGGAAAAGGAACTGGTGGCCGGCATTGGGAATGCCTGGGTGAATGATGCCCCGGAACCCTCTGCTGGGTACAAAATCGGTGCCCGCAGTAATCAGGTGGCGTAGTTGATGGCAGTTCATCAGGCCATCCTCACTGCCGTCCAACACCAACTCCACAAACTGGTATTAAACACTGACTCAGATTATGTCCAGAATGGGTTTGTGGAGCATCTGGTAAATTGGAAAACCAGAGGCATACTGTGTGCTAATAACAAACCACTCAAACATGAAAAGCTAATACAAAATATTGATGATATGGTCACCTCTAATGGGATGACCATCTATTGGAAGAAGATTAAGGGTCATTCCAGAAGAGAGGGGCCAGACAAAACTGGAAATGAACTAGCTGATCAGCTGTCCAAAACCGGAGCCATCCAGGGTGATCTCCTCGGGATTGAGTCCGTGTTGGGGGAAGTCCAGGTCACTGCTGTCACTAGGTCCCAGACAAATGCTCACAATGAACTCTCAACTGCCCAGTGGAGTAAGGTGACTCCAGATGCTGATTTAATCACAGCATAAAAAAGGGATCCAATTATTGGGAAATTTTATCAACACGTTGAGGACCCTGAGAACTTTCCTCTGATGAATACCGATTACATTGGGAAAGAGGACCTCAGGGTGTCGATGAAGTGTCCCAAAATGTTCCGAATTGTTGCAGCTGATGGAAGTTGCGGCGACTACCGAAGACTGGTTCGAGCAGGTAAGATGACACGCCGAGCGGCGCTGAGAGCGTCCTTGAAATGTCTAACCTGCGGTTTTTGCCTTGCAGACCATAACGAATTGGAGAAGGGGATGACGCTGTGGCAGGCCGCACGAGTTGGGCGGCTTCGAAGACCAAAGGATGCAGCTAAGCAGGTGAGGATGAAGTTGGTACCCACCTCGGGTGGTTGTGAACCCAAAGGATGCTGCGGAGCAGGTAAGGGTGACAATGGTTCCATCCTTGGATGACTTCGAGGCAGATGAATGCTCATGAGCAGGTAAGGGTGGCTATGGCTCCTGGTTTAGATGACTTTGAAGCCGATGCATGCAGCTGAGCAGGTAAGGATGGCGATTGCAAGCCCGTCCCAGCAAGCGTCTCCTATGCCAGCAGCGCCAGGACTGGCTCCAGGGCATCCGAGGGGAGCCAAATAGGGTTCATAGGGGCCCGTGCGCCCTTGACGGAGATAAGGTCGTGACAATCTGGGTGTGACCAGTGGGTGGTACCTACCTCATTCCGGAGCCTGATGCCAAGTCACAACCATGACACGGCCACAGCCGGTCATCGGGGGTGTCACACTACTCTAGAAATCTTGCAGGAGATTACATACTGGCCACACATGGGGAAGGACCTCGACCAATATTTGAAGGGGTGTCTTGTGTGTGCACAATTGCAGCCAACTTCACTCACACACCAAGCTCCCCTCCAGAAGAGGGAGATGACACTGCCTTGGTTAGATTTACAAGTAAATTTAATCAGGCCAGTGATTCGCTCCTCTAGGGGGAACAAGTACATGTTAACAGTAAAATGCTTGTTTATCAAATGGGTGGAATGTCTCCCGGCCCCAAATTGCAAGGCAGAAACGGCAGCTGCCCTGATGATCAACCACATCTTCTTGCGTTTTGGCCTACCCCAAAGGATTGAGTCAGACCGAGGAAGTCACTTCACAAGTGAAGTGATGACAAAGATGTGGGAGATACTTGGGGTAAAAAGGAAACTTCACATTGCATCCCGCTGTCCTCTAGTGGGGGGAGTTGAGAGGTACAATAAAACAATTGTGAGCATTCTAAAAAGGTTTGTGGCAGATTCTGGGCCAAGTTGGCACATCCGATTACCGCTTGTCCTGATGGCCATCAGATCTACCCCATCTTCTGCAACCAAGAGGTCTCCATTTGAGCTAATGACTGGATGAAGGATGGTGCTACTTCAGCATCTGCTCTATAGAACACAAGAGCAGACACTGATAAACGCCTCCACAACACATGAGTATGTTGAGAATCTAAAAAAAAACACCTTCAACATGCTTTTGCATACGTTCAGCGGAATCTGGAATAATCTGCAGAGGGGATGAAGACTCAATATGACTAGAAACAACCAAAAAGGAATACCAAGTAGGAGACAGGGGTCTACTTGTACAATTTCCAAAGAAAATCACGCTTTGAGGTCATACCAATGATCAGGGCTTTAAGTGGGCCGGGGCCTGCCGGGGCTGGGCCCCGGCAGGCTCCGAAATTTCATTTTGAGGCGGGGCCCTGCCGGGGCCCACTAATCTCCCCTGGCAGCCCCGGCCACTCCACGAAAAGGCATTTTTTTCTACAGCCTGAAGCTCTCGCTCGTGTGCGAGAGCTTCAGGCTTCAGGCTTCAGAAAAAAATACCTTTCAGCCATAACGGTGGCGCCTCACCTACGAAGCATCCCTTTAATCAAGTGATGCACGTGGGCCGGCGCCACCATTATGGAGAAAACTTGAGGCCGCTGGAAGCAGAGGCCTTGCTTTCTAAATGCTGAAGCTCCCGCGGATTCGCGGGAGTTTCAGTCTTAAGGAACAGGGCCTCTGCTTCCAGTGGCCTCACCCTTTCAGCCTCAATGGTGATGCTGCCCCTCCCCAGCTGGCGAGGAGCAGCACCACCACCATTAAGGCTGAATAGGGAGGCGCTGTCCCCTGCCAGGCAAGCCTATAGAATATAAATGCAGAGATCATCACCCTCTCCCCCATAGGGGAGAGGGTGCTAATCTCTACAACAGGCTGCCTGGCAGGGGTGCCAGTAGCCCATTGAGCCGGGGCTCGTCAAGGGGGCGTGGCCTAACGGGTCATCAAGGCCCCTGCTGTTAGGCCACGCCCCCTCGATGAGCCCCGGCTCGATTTGTAGTGCCTTTTAAGGCACTGCCAATGATACAAAAGGCTCTATATAAATGGCATGTAACATAACATAACATAACCAGACCAAGGAGCTTAACATTTCTCCATAGTTGGCGCAGTCTTTTTGAAATTGTAGATAAAATTTCACCTGTCGCCTACAGAATCCGCATCCCCAAAGGAGAGTTGGCAGAAGAGAAATGGGTCCATATTAATCAGTTAAAGAGTTGTCACCCCAGACACACTTGGCAGCTGATTGAGGCACCAAGAGAAAAATCAAATAGAGGGGACATCTAGAGAATGAGAACAGGAAAAAGAAGAACCAGAAGGGAACAGGCAGGTTCATAGGTATATCTATCTAACAGGGAGTATATTTTCTTTTATTGTCACTGCAAAAGGACATCACCAAAAGCCCTAGTAAAATATTAATAGTTATCTTTGTCTTGTAAGGAATTATTTGTCGTTATTGTCCCATGGGGTGAATGACTGTAAGGCATGTGTGTCCCACTGCTGTCAACCTTCCGGGAAGATAGTCGGTGGGAAAATGTTGTAACCTGCCTTTATTCATCCATTAGGTTTTTTTTTTTTTTTTTTTAATTTTTTATTTTGAAAATAAACAATAAGAACCAAACTTGCAGCATTAATTACAATAGGCTCGAAAACATCAATTAATACTCGTTACTGCACCCCAATTCCCCCCCCCCTCCCGCTCAAGAGCTTATCAACATTTTGGTTCTGTATCCACTGCGTGTGGCTGGGTATCGCTTCCTTCCGAAGCTGCAGGGTCCGCTACTATGCCAAACAGTCCTGTAATTAACATCCTCCAAGCCGTCAGGTTACCTACATCATCCTCCCCGCAATTGCTACATGCCTCCTGCCATACCACCGTTTCAGTCTCTGCCCATTTTTGCAAGTCCCGCCACCATACCTCTATCCGTGGCTTGTGGCATTGCTTCCAGCTCATGGCTATCCTTCTCTTAGCAAGCACATATGCCAGGTCCCTCAGTTTCCCAAGGTGTTTAGTGTTCCGTGGTCTGGGAAACCCTCCCAGCAGGCAGGCCCAGGCCGTATCTATGTGTAGCGGGACCCCTTTGTCTGCTAGTTTCCGTGCCACTTCCCCCCAAAAGGCTTCGATCACTGGGCAAGACCAGAACATGTGTGTCATATCTGCGTCTTCCTCATCGCATTTCGGACATGCTTTTCTTCCTGCGTTCGCAAACTTAGATATTCTTTTCGGGGTCATATAGGCTCTATGCGTTATATATAGCTGTATTTGCTGCAATCTAGCATTTCTGGACACTTTCTTATGGTATCCCATGGCCCGTTCCCACTTCCCATCGGTCAACTGTGCCCCCACCTCCGCTTCCCAGTCCAGCCTCAATTCCATCAAGTCCTTCCCCACCCGGGTCATCACCACCTCGTATAATCTGGAGATCTCGTGCCCTCGCTCCGATATGTCATATATCGTTCCAATTAGAGCGTCTGGTTCTTCCGCCAGCACAGTCTCCGGCCAAGTTTTACGGCTAGTCTGCACCAGTCTAAGATACGTAACATATTGGCCCCCATGTAGCCCTGTCTCTTCCCCCAGGTCTACGAATTCTTTAATAGCCACTTCTTGCCATATGTCTCCCAATGTGGCCAGCCCAACCGATTCCCAATAGGTCCTGATTATCATCCTAAGCTGGCTGTCTCCCTTAGTTAAGGCAACTAGCGGCACCTGTGGGGAACACGGGCACGGGCTCTCCATCAATTGGCATGCTCTGTGCCACATCTTCCACCCAAGCAACAGCCTATTCGGGCGTTCATTTAGTTCAAGTCTAGGAACCCAGATGATCTCTTTTAGGTAAAAAGGGGCGCAGTCCTGCCCAAACAGCCTAGATTCAGGAGTTTCTTCATCAGAAAGCCATTTGGTTACATATTGCAATTGGCTGGCTACATAATAGGCCTCAAAGTTCGGCAGCTTGATGCCCCCTTTATCATGGAAGTTCTGTAGCTTCCACAGCGCCACTCTATTGCGGGTGCCGTGCCACAGGAAGTCCCTACACATGCTGTTTAGTTTGGCAAAGAACTTCTTGGGTATCAGGTGTGGTATGTTACTGAAGAAATGCAACAGCCTAGGCAGGACCACCATCGAGCTTCGCTCCCCGCCCCATCATCGCCAGCGGCAGCTTCTCCCAGAACTTCATATTCGTGCGGATTTTATTCACAGCCACCTCGGTATTGTGCAAGTGTTCCCCCTCCACAGTATGATATACATCTATTCCGAGGTAGCGGAAAGAATCAGCTGCCCAAGGCATGGACAACACTGGCAATCGTTCCAGAGGGACTGCTGTGTAGCTCCCCAATGGAAACATGCTCGATTTTGGGGGGTTTACCGCTATGCCGGACAGTTCCGCATACTTTTCCATGACCTCTAAAATATACTGGAGATTTTCCTCCGGATACTTCAAATACAGTAACACATTGTCAGCATATAGGGATATTAGGTGTTTCTCTCCCCCCATTTCAATGCCTACCAAGTCATACTGTTGCCTGAGGTACACTGCTAAGGGCTCCAGGGCTAGAATATATAACATCGGGGACCAGGGACACCCTTGTCTAGTGCCTGTACTGAGTTGCCACCTCTTGGATATCACTGATCCCATGCGTACTCTGGCCAGTGGTTCGCTGTACAACAATTCCGTCCACCTAACATAACCCGGCCCCATCCCGTATTCTTCCAGGGCCGCCAGCAACCATGGCCACCTCACCGAATCAAAAGCCTTGACTGCATCTAGGGACACCACCACCATTTCCTCATCGCTTCTGTTCCCCTCTTCAATCACCCAGTGGAGTCGCCTGTGGTTGTGAGTTATATTTCTATTGGGGACATAGCCTGTCTGATCCGGGTGTATCAATTTACTGATGACCCTTCGTAGCCTATTAGCCAGGACCGCTGTCAGGATCTTGCTATCCTGGTTCAACATTGACAGCGGCCTATACGAGCCGCAGCAATGCCCTGGCTTGTTGGGCTTGGGGAGCGGTACGATTTAGTCCTTCTCTAAGCGTATCCGGTAGCCGACCCTTCTCAAAAGACTCATTAAACATCTCTAGCATAGGGGGGAGTACCTCTGACCTATATACTTTATAAAACTCGCCCGGGAATCCGTCCGTGCCCAGGGTCTTGCAGGTGGGCAGCTGTTTCACCACCTCCTCTAGTTCATCCAGGGTAATAGGTGCGTCTAGTTCCTCCCTTTCTTCATCACTAATCTTAGGAAGTTCCATGTCTTTCAATGTTTCTCTGATCTCCTCCTGATTTTCCCCTCCTCTGTCCTCATATAGTATTCTATAATAATCAAAAAATGCCCCATTGACTCCTTCCTGGGTGTCAACCACCTCCCCGTCCTCTCTAGTTATTATCCTAATCGGGGGCCTGGGGTTTCGCTCTTATATAACCACGCCAATAAGCGGCCAGTTTTGTCCCCACCTGCATGTTCCCTCTCGACATATTTTTTGTAGTTAAGGTTGCAGAGCCTTTCCCAAAGCTCCGCACACCTCTGCTGCAGCTCGAGTACAAGTTCCGCGTCCCCTCCTGCCCTGTCGCTTTCGCGCTCCAGTTGCTTCTCCGCCTGCTCTAGTTCCATTAGGACCCCACCCTGCAGGCCTTTTTACTCAGAAATGGCAGTACCCCGCAACACAACCTTAAAGGCCTCCCAGAGTGTACTCGCTGAATCCACACTGCCCGTGTTCACCTCAAAGTACTGCAAGATCGCATCCCTGATGTCTTCCCTGAAGACTGAGTCTCTAAGCGCCTCCGCACAGAGGCGCCACGTCGGTATCCGCGCCCTAGGGCGACAGTACTGCCAGGTCAACACCAGGGGCGAGTGGTCCGACAGGACCCTTGCTCTATATTATATGTGGGTGGTCTCTATCACCACATCTGGCGTGGCAAAAAAATAATCTAACCTCGTATGTAGGTGCTGCGGAGCAGAGTAGTGAGAGTACTGCGTGTCATTACGGTGTTTCAGTCTCCAAACATCCGCCAGCCCAAAGTCTCTAGTAATACCTGTAATACTCTGGCCGCCGGGGTGGGCCGATCAATCTTCTCATCAGACCTGTCTGCCTTTGGGTCGAGCACGCAGTTAAAGTCCCCTCCCCAAATAACCGCTCCCCCCACACACGCGCCCAGGTGAGTACATAGGGTTCTGAAATACGTGGCAGTGTTTTGGTTGGGGGCATATGTATTTATAATGCACACCTCCCTATTCTCTACCAAGGCCCTCAGCATGACCAGCCTGCCCTCCGTGTCCACCACCTCCTGTATGAGCCGGAGCGGAACATGCGGTGCCAACCAGATCAGCACTCCCCTAGCATAGGCAGAGTACGGAGAGCCCACTACTGTGCCTCTCCACTTTTTCCCCACCAGTTCCAATTTTTGTTGGGTCAGGTGTGTTTCCTGCAGCAGTGCAATATCAATCCTCTGTCGTTTAAGGTACATCATGACCTTGTTCCTTTTTAAATAGCTGTTAAGTCCCCTAACATTCCATGTTACGATCTTAAGGTCTCCCACGGCTCATGAGTATCTTCTTGCTTCCCATGTAGCGACTCCCCTTTGCCCACGTGATTCAGATAGCATCTCGTTCTAGTAGCTCCTTGTACCAGCTCAAACCCCCTTTAACTATGTACACAGCAAACCCCCAACTTCCCTCCCCTCCCCCCGTCCCTTCCCCAACATCACACACCCCAACTGCTGCCCAGCTCCAGCTTCGGAGCTCAGGCACCCCCACATCTAGCCCTGCAAGCACCGACCGATGCACAGAGCTCAGTAGGGTGAGGTCACCCTAATGGCCACCCAACTAAAACTATTATGAGGTAAAGAGAATCGTTCCATAAGGCTCCCGTTAAGTCAACATTAACCACAGTGCTTATGACAAGTAGTGCAATCATCTGACCTTCTCTACCGAAGGCGGCGCAAACAACTATATTCAAGTCCCACGTGCCACGCCATCTTGCAACGCCATCTTCATGCCTCCCGTATCTCTTCCAAGCTTTTTTTCCTCCGGACTTCTGACTCCTGGGGGCATCCTTGTGCATCGAGCCATCCCATGGCATCCTCCGGGGTCTCAAAAAACAGAGTTTTATGTTCGTGAATGACTTTCAATTTTGCGGGGTAAAGTAACATATATTTGTGGCCCGCCTCCCTCAATCTCCGCTTTACTGGCCCAAAGTTCATGCGGCTACGCTGTACAGTCAGGGTATAATCCGGGTAAGCCGTGATGTTTGCCGCTCCTCGTGTGATCGTTCCTCCCTTACGAAAGTATTCCAGTATCCTCTCCCGGTCGCGGTAATTGAGAATTTTGGCGATCATAGGCCTAAGCGGGTTCCCCGGCGGTGGCCTCCTCGTTAGGGCTCTGTGTGCCCTTTCTACTGCAAATCCTTGGGATAGGGCTCCCCCGGGTATCTCTTGTAATAACATGTATTTGATGAATTCCATAGGATCACGGCCCTCCATCCCCTCCAGCAGGCCCACGATGCGGATGTTATTATTCATCCATTAGGTTAGTACTGATTCTGCTCCCCATTACCAAGGAGGACTTCCCCGGGGACCCAGAAAAGAATGACCGAAGGAATATCTGGGGCTCTCGCTCCACATTCCAAGGAAAGACAGAAGGAAAATCTGTGGGTGTCGCTCCACACTCCAACAAAAGAATCGTGTTGTACCGCTCCCTGATGGAAGAAGGACTCCACCTGATGAACCCCACTTTGCCCTACTCTCCCTTCACAAGAAGTCTCAGGAGAGTCGGGGGAATTTGTGGGGTACACTTACCCAACCATCACCAATCTGCACTTCAGCATTTACCAGCAAAATGGCTGTGCTGGCGCTGTTGAGCACTATTGTTTTGCCTTAAAAACTGCATTTTGCAGTCCTCAAAATAATGGCTGTGCTGTCATTGCCAAGCACATATAGGGCAAGATGGAACCGGGAACACACCAAGAAAGGCTGCTACTGGGTTTCCTGATGTGCCCCAAAGAATAGAGTTGAAAAGATTCAATGCTTGGCTGCTGGCTCCAGAATTTCCCAAGAAATATTTTGCATTAAAATGGTGGAGCCCCATTCCCTTTTTCATCTGTTCAACAATACTCCGCCCTGATCCAGTGAGACCCAGCTCTGCCCAGCCATATTCAGGTTGTGCTCCAGCAAAAGAAAGCATTTTTCACTGAATGACAGGCTGTGTCAGGCAAAAATCTGTGAAATCACAAATAACTTTATTCCCAGCCGTACGGAAAAACACTGGACGTTTTGCTATAAAATATACCAGATAAACTCTTCAAAAGAAACCCTATATATCTGTGCATATTTCAGTTTCAAGGGATCTTTATTTGGACAGATGCCCGTGTATTAGAAACATGCCTGGGGCTTTGGAAAGATTCAGAAAATGAAAGTAAGTAGCCCGCATTTGAAAGTGACAGCCCTGCAGAATTCCCCACATGTAAAAAGGGTTGCTTTTGCATACAAGAAATATTTCTGTTTTAAAAGTGTATATTGAATGTTGAATAAGTGTATGTTGAATAAGGCCTTGTCCTTGCTTGCAAATGTAAGTGAGGGTTTTGTTTGAAATCTAATATAATTAGGGTTTCCTGTTTTAGGGGTTTATTTTATTTCCTTCCGGGGGTGTTTTTCCAGTGTTTTCAAAAATTTCAGAATCTGTGTTTATCAGTGTTTTTCCGTTTGCCCCTTTCAAAAAATCACGGACAACAGTTTTTTCAGGTATAAACACAGACATTTTATTTTATTGCTTCATTGCATGCATATATAGGGTAATCTCTCAATGCGAGATGTTCTAAACAATTTCATGTTAATCCAGTAATCTGTTGCATTCCTACAAGTCAAAATTATTGTAATAAATAATGCAATACTTCTTCAAAGACTCTTTGCCCATCTGTGCCCTTTCTTTTCTTTCCATAAAGGCTTTTATTTGGGAAAAAGACCTTTCCACATTGGCACTGGACAAGGGCTTCGGGGCAGGAGACAATTGGGCGCGCCCATTTTGGTCCGCCCTATTCGGCGCTGCGACGTTTGGACGCAGGGATCTTTTGGCGCGGGATAGTCTCATTACTGTTTTTTTGCAGAGGTTTCTCCAGAGGTGTCATTACTGTTTTTTGCCCGAGGAGAGAGGTGGGATTATTTATCTTTTATTCTTTTTTTCAAGTTTCATTTTGGACGGTTCGGTCTTTTTCATTGTGAAACGCTCTAATGCTCTTTTTTTTTATTAGACTCTTGTATCATGAGAGTTAAATATGTAATTTTGTTGCTCCAGGCACAAGGGCACTTTGGTCTTGTGGTTAAGTTCCAATCCTCACAATCTTGCAGGCCATGGTTTGTGGCTGAGCTAAAGATTTTTATTTTATTGTATTTGCAAAATATCCCATGGCCTGCAAGACTGTGGGGTAGAGAACTTAACACAAGCCCAATATCTCCATCGAATTTACAAATACGACACTCATGTAAGAATGCGAGTGCCTGGAGGGTGTAAACCCTGGGATGGGGAAAGAGGTGGTAGTGGGCAGGGGGTTAGAGGTGGTAGTGGGCAGGTGGTGGTAGGGGAGAGGTGGTAGTGGGCAGAGGGTGGAGGAGAGAGGTGGCATCTTGCAGGGGGTGGAAGAGAGAGGTGGTAGCTGGCAGGGGTTAGAGGTGGTAGTGGGTAGATGGTGGGAGGAGAGAGGTGGTAGCTGGCAGGGGGTGCAGGAGAGAAGTGGAAGCTGGGAGGGGAGGGAGGAGAGGTGGTAGCTGGCAGGGGGTGGAACAGAGAAGTGGTAGCTGGGAGAGCAGGGGGGGAGAGGTGGTAGCTAGCAGGGGGTGAAGCAGAGAAGTGGTAGCTGGGAGGGGGTTAGAGGTGGTAATGGGCAGGTGGTGGGAGGAGAGAGGTGGTAGTGGGTAGGGGCTGGAGGATAGAGGTGGCATCTTGCAGGGGTGGAGGAGAGAGATGGTAGCTGGCAGGGTGTTAGAGGTGGTAGTGGGTGGAGGAGAGATGTGGTAGCAGGCAGGAGGTGGAGGAGGGAGGTGTCATCTTGCAGGGGTGGGAGGAGAGAGGTGGTAGCTGGGAGGGGTGGGAGGAGAGGTGGAGCAGAGAGGTGGTAGCTGGCAGGGGGTGAAGCAGAGAAGTGGTAGCTGGGAGGGGGTTCGAGGTGGTAATGGGCAGGTGGTGGGAGGAGAGAGGCGGTAGTGGGTAGGGGCTGGAGGAGAGAGGTGGCATCTTGCAGGGGTGCAGGAGAGAGGTGGTAGCTGGCAGGGGGTTAGAGGTGGTAGAGGGTGGAGGAGAGATGTGGTAGCAGGCAGGGGGTGGAGGGGGAGGTGTCATCTTGCAGGGTGTGGGAGGAGAGAGGTGGTAGCTGGGAGGGGTGGGTGGAGAGGTGGAGCAGAGAAGTGGTATCTGGTGAGAGCTTCGTCCGCTTTGGCTTTTTTCAGTGCACCCATTTTCTCTTATTTTTGTTTTTTATCAGACTGTTGCATCATGACGGTTAAATATGTAATTTTGCTGCCCCAGGAACAAGGGCGCTTTGGTCTTCTGGTTAAGTTCCAAGCCACACAATCTTGCAGGCCATGGTTCGTGGCTGAGCTAAACCTTTCTTTATTTTCTATGTACAATAAAAATAATGGGATATTTTGAAACTACAATAAAATAAAAAGCTTTAGCTCAGCCACGAACCATGGCCTGCAAGATTGGGAGGCTTGGAACTTAACCACAAGACCAAAATGCCCTTGTGCCTGAGGCAGCAAAATTACATATTTAACCATCATGATGCAACAGCCTGATTAAAAAAATATATAAGACAGAAATATAAGCAGAAAGAGCGATACACCCTCTTTTGGCGTTGCTGTTTACATCAACCCAAAGCCACAATTCTTTTCAAATGCAACACGATAACATTTCCTGCCAACGTGCTGCATTTGAAAATAATTATTCTTTGGTATTTGGCGTGAGGGAATTTAGACGTGGCTGCAATGTCAGCCACGTTAACTAAAAGACCTTTATCTCTGCAACCGGACCACGTTGGAATGTAAATGTTTTACTGTTTAAATGCAATTTTGGTGGCTTAAATTAAGAAGTGGTAGCCTTCACTAGCATGTTGCGTACTGAAATGACGGGAAATTGTATTTTCTGAGAAAAGTGTATATGGTGCCACTTTGAAACTCAATACTACCATGCCTTATGATAATAGGTTTACATGTATAAAGTTATAGAATTTTAGGTAAAATATTTCTCACTGAAAATGGAGAAATTATTAGAAGGACACAACGAAGTCCTACAAACCTGGGAGTGGGTGTATTATGCTCTGTGTGGAGTATGCAATTTGCCAATATGATTTGTGAAAGTGCCACCATTTTTAAAAAAGTGCAATTTATGTCAGAACAGATTATTGGCAAAAGTGACTGGGGGGTGGCTTTGTACCTCATAAAAACACATCCCATAAAACTCAGTTTGCTCCTTCAGTTCAATCTGCCCCTAAGGAGGAAGCGACATAACATAGGCTTACCTATATGACTCTTAGGGGTAGGTCTAGCTTAGTTCTGCACAACAATAAATCCTGTGATGTCACCCGCCTTATAAAAGTTAGAGGCTCACAGAGACAAGGGACACACTCTTCTGAATTTTCCAACTGCTGCGTATCCAGCCTTTTCATATTCATCCTGCTGATTCCAGATCCACGCTGCAGATTCCAGTCTCCACTGCCAGGGAAGGGATAGTTGGTTTAGGCCCGCCTATCTAGGCAGAACCACCCTTCAGATCTAAACCCCATAACAATATCCCACTAGATTCCGGGAGAAAAGGGAAAGGTGGCTGAGCCCACTTTGGGATTCTCCAGTGCCGCCTGCTTGCCCTGCTACTCGCTCCATCCAGCATGAGGTTCCGCTGTGCCGTGACCAGACCTTTGCTCAGCTGTCTTTTGCCACGAGAGCCCACCGCGGTGACCAGATCCTTTGAGTCCAAAAACCCGGTTGGCTGTCCCAAAATCCCAAACTCAAGCGCTGATTATGAGTATTTCTCCATCCCATAGCAACACATAGTATACCCTATCTTGATACCTTGTCTTTGTTCCACTCTCTAAGTAATCCCATCAATACCCTCATATCTAGTTTAAGATAGTCTGAATACCCTGTGTATTCTGTTCTTTGATTTTCAGGGGCCGATTCATGGAACAAACGTGTGCCGAAAATCCCAGCACAAGCAGGCGCAATGTGGTGCAAGCGTGAGAAAGCAAGCGCACGCGCACGCGTGCGATTCAAGGAAGGCGCTGCACTTGTTTCCCACTGGTTGTGCGCCAAATCGGTGCATGTCGCACGCGGGCACACACGTCATCAAATGGCACAGCAAAAGCGCACATAGCGCAGCGCACACAACAAAAGTAGGCGGAACAGTGGGTGGAACACGCAGAATGGAGAATAACGCGTGAAAAAGAAGGCGTAACTGGGGAAGTACTGCAGGGAACTACACGGAACGCCCACACGCACGCGAACAACCCGTATTCATGGATACGAATACGGGAAACCCGCGCACAGCAAAAGACGCACACCGGCGTGAATGCGTCCGCCACACCGAGGCAGGGGGAAGTGTCCCCGCGTATAGTATAAAAGTGCGCTCAAACAACAAACACGTATATAGAGCTACGATGCATGCCCCATTTGTCGCAGCACTGTCGTGGGACACCGCAGGAGGAGGAGAATAGCCAGGGCACGCATTTTTTCACCACGGACAAGCCTTTTTGGGATGCCTGACGACCAGGTCTATGGCAGGTATAGGTTTCCACCCTGTATCATCCTAGACCTGGTCAGGGAGTGGGAAGATGACCTTAGATCCCCCACCCTTTGCTCCCAATCATTGAGCCCCTTGGAGAAGGTGCTCAATGTCCTGCAGTGTTTGACCACTGGGTCATTTCAGCGGACTACTGCCATAGTGGGGGGGGTCTCACAGGCCACGCAGTCACGCTGCCTACACCAGGTCTTGGCAATCATGACAGCGCGCCCCTCAGTCCGCAGGCACATATACATGCCCAGAACACCCACAGAAAGGCAGGCCGTTGTCCTGGACTTTTACAGGGTGGCACACTTCCTCAAAGTGCTTGGTGCCATAGATTGCACTCATGTGGCCCTACGTCCACCTAGGGCCACTGAGCACATCTACCGAAACCGCAAGCACTGGCATTCCATCAATGTACAGGTGGTATGCGATGCAAAGGGAATCATCACCGCTGTCTATGCAAACTACCCTGGCTTCACCCATGACAGTTTCATATACAGAATGTCTGCCCTGAGCCGGGCCCTGGAAGCTGGGCAGCAATGCGACACATGGCTCCTAGGTGAGTACAAATGCCCTTGCACATGCATGCATGTCACACACACACAAACAAATACACAAACCCCAATAATCACAACCATTATCACCTCTCCAGGGGACAGTGCCTACCCTCTGAGCAACCACATGATGACGCCAATCCAGAACCCCACCACACCACCCCAGGTAAGATACAACGCGGCCCATATTGCAACCAGGACCATAGTGGAGCGCACATTCGGAGTGCTCAAGTCACGCTTCTGCTCCCTTGACTGCTCTGGTGGGCAGCTACTCTATGCACCCCCAGTAGTGTGCAGGATCATTGTGGCAGCATGTGTCCTGCACAATGTTGCAACACGGCAGGGCGTACAGGTGGACATGGTGATGCCCCCACATCCCCAACTACAGGCACAGGCGCTGCCCATGGGTGGGGATAGGGCACGTGGCGAGGATGCCCGGACCCAGCTTGTGGACACATTTTTCACCTAAACTCCCACCCCTGCGGAGTGCACACAGGCCTGGCACATACCAGGTGACAATCGATGATGACAAAGAGACAGTCAACTGTCACAACCTTACCACCCTGAGATTGTTGCCATGGAAGTGCCACATTGTGTGCATCCCTAGCTACTTAAACACAAGCAATCCTGTGTGACCAAAAGGCACGCATGCAAGGTGTGAATCACATATACCTGCAAAACAGGACATGACTATCACTGGTATGTTGCTCAAATCCTCCCAAAGCACAACATGACATGGCAAGCAATAGTCATACACCAACACAGTACCAATAAGGTACACATTGCCATGTGAAAAATGTAAATTGGCATCAGACAATGATGCCTGACATGGAATCAGATGAAATGACTGACCAACAACCTCCCACCCAAAGAAGTCATACCCAAATGCATTCCAAAAGTCGAAGTTGTAACATAATGAATGCCTGTCTACATGCACAATGTGCATTGAAAAATCAACACTGCAGCTTCTGTGTGCCATGTCCACCTCCTGCAACACACTGCTCAGTGCACAGCACAGTTAACAGCCATTGCATGTGATGCACACCCTGAGCATCACATCTAAGCGACAAACCACATCAAAAAGCAAACTAGGCATGTACAGGATCCACAATTGGTCATAGGACATGTGCTGCAGGGACACAGTGGGCACCAGAAGGAAAACAGAGTGTACACGTGGACATGGAAGGGTGGTTGTACATGTAGTGCATTATAGTGCGAGTGTGTGGGTCAGTAGGGACATGCACTCAACATATGCATGTGCAATCAAGTGACCATCAGTGTCCTCTACACATCACATGTGAACATTCACCATGTGTACACCCCAGCATGTCAAACCACAACTATCCCCTCACACCTGAAAGGTAAACACAACACATGAACAGGCATTGATCAGCAGAACACATCATGTACATAGGATACCACAATTACAATGTCAGGGTGCCCATCACACTGCAGGGCAAGGCAACTATCACCAACCAAGCACCACCCCTCCCTCATAAATCTCCATGACCCACTGAACAACTGCACCGGGTGTTATGGAGCCTTCATCCTTGAATTTCACCTGGCCACAGGATCACCCTTCCCCTTTTTCACCCTCTCCCACCTTGTGTGTAAAAAGTTGCCTGCACCCTCAGAGTCCACCTTGATTTGCAAAAACACTGCAGCCAAGAGAACTCAAAGCAGGCCAACACAGAAGCCAAGCAAAAAGCCTGCAGGCAGAAAAACTAACCAGAACAGCCTCCAGTAGATGACTTGAAGTAGCAGTACCTCACAAAGGCCAAGTACTACCACAATGACGTAACAAGCAAGGTAGCACAGTAAAACAATGTCACAACAGGATGTGTACCATGTGTGGTACATAACATAGAATGAAGCACCACAAATGGATGTGTACTGTCACTGCTCCCGTGTACAGGTGCAGGAGTGGCACGAACCAACCACCCCCACCGTGGTCTGGGTGGCTGCAAGGTCAAACTCACACAGGCCTCTGAGACCCTGGTGGGGAAGGAGGGTCAGGTATATGGAGTTGGGACAGGAGTTGGCATACTGGATAACCGGAATGAGGGGCAGGAGAGGGGAGTAGGATTGACACGGGAAAGTAGGGAATGGCCAGAAATGTAGTACACACATTAGCACATACACAATCATACCAAACTTGTTCATCATAAACATAGCAGCAATTCACTGAAATGGAAGTCAAAGAGAAACTTATCTCTGGGGTGAGTGCTGGCCTCCTGCCTGCGCACTCTCAGGTCCGGTAACAGGAGCACTTCAATGCTGCAAAGAGAGCCACAGTTAAAAATCTGTGCATGCCCGTAACACACAAACACACCACCAAATATGCCCCAAAGTAACAAACTACTCTACAAACAGACAATCTGGTGTGGATACTTTGTACCCATATGTAACATTACCCCTGTGATGGTTCATACACAGTCAATGCAGTAAGTCAGGCGCCGGTGGGTGCGTGGCAAATGGAACACCAATGTGTCACGAATCACACAACATGCAATGTTCCCTGGGTAAGCAGACAGACGCATATAGCAAGGTATGACCTCCAAACAAGTCGTGTTCCACCATGACCCAAATAAAGTAGGCAGTGCATGTTTCAAATTCTACATGGAAATGAAATGCACTGCACCTGAGTCTGTCCCTTGCCGTCTGTCCCTGTCAGCTGCTTCTTTCCATGTCTCGGAACGCTACATGGGTGATACAAGTGCCTCAATGGACCATGGTGGACCGGAGGGAACCTGCCACTGCCCCTGCAGGTGCCCCAGACAACCTTACAATCAACTAGCCATGAGTCCACCAACACATCTGAGCTGTATTGTGCTTTTCAACACCAATATTCGTCCAAGCTCACCCTCAGTGCTGCTACTAAGCATGCATGTGAAACTGGCCTGGTGGAAGGTTTGCTGTGTTGTGGCCCCTCTGTGCTGCTCACCTTGCCTGGAGTCCCTTGAAAGACGTCAGCAGTTTTCGGATGTATGATTGCAATCCCTGTGCCTCTGCTTGCGCACACATGTGCATGTGGGCACCACCAAATGTGTCCAGATTCCAGACGTCCAATGGCCCATGTCTGCTGGCAAAGGTGGTCTGGAGGCTCATCCCCCTGCAGAAAGGGCATGAAACACATGATTAATGCATTAGACTCATCTGTGTGTGTCTCTTCAGGCATAACATCACTGGACCATGTCAGAGACGTACATCAGAAATCACACCACAGTCCGTCTTTCACAACCAAAGTGTGGAACACACTATCGACGGCATGAATTGCAACAAGCACATGTACAGTAAAGATAAGAAACATATTACACAATGCATAGCAATGAATGTACACATGAATCATGAAACACCCCATCTAGCAAAAGCAGAACAGTGGTCAATATCACCCCAATCATACCCACTAGGGGTGTTAACACAAGTTCCACAGCAGCAGACATGCCACAGACATGACAGTCCAAAGCCCTTGTGTAATAGGCTGTTACACCGAACCATCCTTGCAAGCCCATGGATAAGGGAAGCAGGAGTGGCATATGTGAGTCAAGGACCACAAGCAGCAAACACATACACAAGACAAGCCAGAAGAGCCCAGCTGGAACAGACAGTGGATGCTTTCAAAAGCCACAAAGCACCACACTGTCACATGAAAGCACAATAGACAAGCAATTTTAAACTATATTAACTATTTATACTAACTACGAAAACCTACTTTACCTAATTAAACTAACTATCAAACAGAAACTTAACTAACTAAACTAAAAGAAAAATCAAAAATGGCCACATACGACCCGGTGGGGGGGCACCCAGGAGGGGGGCGGTACAGGGTGCTGCTCAACATCCACATGCGATGATGCTGAGCCAAAAAAAAAACCTCTGTGGGCTCAACGCCTGCACAGCCCGACCTATGTGGGAGATAGATGGTCGTCTGAGTCTGGCTCATCCTGGAAAGGAGGACGTAGCACAGTAGCCTGGCCACGCCTAGCCGCAGCTTGCCCCTCGTCGGCAGCAAGTCTGCTGGACGGGTGAGCCTGGTTCTGTGTGGCGATGACACGTAGGTCTGCATGCAGAACCTCCCATGATACACGTGCTTCCTCTTGCAAGGTAGCACGTGTAACACGGAGTTCCTCCTGCAAGGCCTGGCTGGACAACCACTGCACCTCCCGGCAAGCCTGTAGCTCAGCCGAGATGTTACGCTGAAGATGTGCAAACTTCTCCTCTGACCGCTCCCTCTGGGACATCAGAAGGACACCCAGAGTGGATTTGAGGGAAGCATACTCCTCCCTCAGGGCCTCCATGTGTGCCTCTGCGTGAGCAGCAATTGCTTGACGCAGAGACGACATTTCAGCCTGGCTTGCCCTGTCTGAGGCCGCCATGCCCAGCCTGAGCGAGCTGGCCATGGACCGTGCCGCCTGCTGCTGGAGAAGCACCTGCCTAGCAGGGGGGAGCACGGATCGGGCCACACGCTCCATGCTCTCAGCGATGTTCTCCATTGCTGCCCCCTGCCGTTCTGAATTGGCAGTCATGTCTTGCTCCCATTCAGTACAGCGACCGCGTTGCTGGGCTTCACCCCTGCGGGACCCAAGGACCGGTTGTCCTCATCGTGTTGGCACCGCAAGTGGCTGCACGACTACATGCCCCCGTCGATGTGATGTCCCAGGCACATCAGTGACTGGTGTGGTGGGTGACCCTGCGTCCAGATCCACCACGGGCGGAGGTTCCAAGACTGTCTGACCCCTCAGTGCAGGTGTTGCAGACAGAGGAATGTCCACATCAGAATCACTCACCCCTGACACATGGACCTGATGCTCATCCAACTCGACATGGACGTCAGAGTCGTCATCAGGGCTGGACTCATAGGCAGCCAGAGACAAGATGGCCTGTAGCACTTGGGGATTTTCGTGGCCTGCCACCCCACGACTCCCACTTGTGCCAGGTTGATGTAGTGATACCAACCCTGTGCCTGGCATGACAACACCATCCTCCGGCTCCATTGCGTCATCATCTGAAAAATAGAGAGAAAAAAGGTCACTACACATGTCAGAAGCACACAACACACACAGACGCCGACAACATAAGGCAGACATGTGACACACAAAATAGAACCTGGCATGCATGCTGGGTCAACTTGGAATTGCTTCTGTGATCAGACCTGTTGAAAGGTGGCAGTTTGTATTGAAGTGGGTCTATGCAGTGCAGCCAATGTGGATGTTACTCACTACCTACATGTACAAGTACTTCATGGTGTGTGTCTGAAAATGTGAAGGCAGTGCAAGGTCAACTTCAGGCATCACGTGCAATGTGCATTCAATGGGTAGCATATCTACAAGCAAAGCACCCCTCCACCCAAGTGCAAATGCATAGATGCCTAGCATGTTATCAAAAGGCTGACCATAGACCTGTGCATTGACAGGCAGTGTTGACTAGTATCAACAGCTTCATGTAAGTCAAGTGACAACACTGCAAATGATGATGGGACAGTAAGCAGGACACATGATGAAACGTCTGGAGGCCACACACGTGTGAAGAGGACACTACACCAGTTGGACAGAGTCATTGGCCATTAAACAGGCTGAGGCCTGTGACCCACCCAGATTGTCAGACCCTAAACATGTGTGCAACGCAGTACTGAGCCACAGTAGACATGGGAAGGCTGATTAAATGCCATGCAATGTATGTCACCCAGGACTTGTATTACAGTGATCATCCAGTCAAGGACACATAGGGCATGAGTGCAATGCACATGGAGCATGAATGGGCACTCATGTCCCTGCGAGGCATCTGACCTCTGCACAGTACAAGTGAGATACCCTGCATCAAGAACTAAGGCTGTACCTCACAGCATATGTCTGGCAGATTGGTTGCGGGAAGTTAGCATGTACACAGGACACATTAACAGGGAAGTACCCAATGGCAATATTGAAGCAGACCAGTGCAAAGGTGGAATTGGGGTGCAGAGCGGGGGGTGGGGGGGCAAGGGAGCATGCCTAGGTGGAGTACCCGCATGCAGGCAGAGGACACATGCACGTCAGTCATGCTATGACATCGTGCCTGGGCTGAGAGGAAGGTCACCCCACGCTACATGCAGAAGGGCCAGTGAGCTGGGACATGGACCGGAGGAGCAAACTGGTAACCAGCATGTGAGCATGGTGCAATAGTGGTGATGCCGACAGTCCCCGTCTGCTCCACATGTCCACCATCCAGCAGAGCAGACATGCATCACGGAAGCATTGCATTACTTGCACATCCAAAACATGTACACGTCACATGTAGTGTCAATCATGCACAACACACCCCACAAGTAAAACACACACGTCCTCAACAAACACGCATCAACACTCACTGGACCGGGCATCAAAGTCTGGCATCTCTCCCACTCCTTTGACCGATTCAGATGGTATGAACTCCGCAACGAGTGACTCATGCGGAGTGAGGACTTGCTCCGCTGGAGCAGGTCCACCCCCAGTCACCGGAGTCAAGTTATAATTTGTGGCATGCTTAGCCTTAGCGCTGCGTTTGATGTCATTCCAACGCTTTTTGCACTCTTGCGCCGTGCGCACCTCATGGCCGAATGCACTGACATGTTCTGCAACATGCTTCCAGTGGGTATCACGTTGGGCAGCCGTAGTCTGACTATTGGCACCCACTAGCATGTCACGGCTCTGGCCCCGCACGTAGCCCATGAGGAAGTCCAGTTCCTGGTTGCAGAAAGGCTTCTTCCTCGACGTGCAGGAGGTTGTGGCTGTGTGTGAGGTCCCAGCCTGTGCTGCAGGTGCAACCTTCCTCCTCTTGGATTGTGGCTAGACCCTGGCTGGCTAATGCCGCCCTGACCAGTATGGCCAGTGGATTCGGTGGATTGAGCCAGGGGAGTGGCAGGTGGAGGGACGACCAAAGGCCTGACTTCTGTCAGTGGCAGCTGGGTGCCCTCTAATGGACCCTGCGCAGCAATATCCGCTGTGGCAGGGTCATTGAACGCAACTGTCCTGGTTGGCAGACTCACAACCGGGGTGTTGTTGGGTGCATCTGCCCCTGCACTTGCCAACACCCGGCTGTTTGGGGCAGCAGATGACATAACTGCGCCAGGGACACATGTCTTGGTCAGGGCAGCCCTGCGTGCCCCTACGGTTTCCCTCCTGGCCTGTTGGAAATCTTCCAAGGGCTCCTCAAGTGCCAATGCTGGCTGAGTTGGCAGACCCTGAGCCTGGGTGGCGGTGTCCATAGCTGCACCTGCAGCTACCACTACCCTTGGGCCCATGGCAGTCGATGGAATGGACTGCCGGGTCACACGGGCGCCAGTGCCAGATGCAGAAGCTGCATCTCCTGGAACCACAGGGGGTGGTGGCATGACTGCACCGACACATGGCACAACATCGTGCTCAGGTGGCGCACCCCTGCCTCTTCCCCCTCTGCGGCTGGCCTGGACACCCTGGAGTCCCCCTACTCCCTGGTCACCCCGGTCACGTCCCTGACCACGCCCGCCACGAAGAAGACGCCCAGCTGAGGCGCCCCTCACCTTTGGTGTCCTCCCAACCATGGCACAGATTTAGTAGTGCCGGCACAGATGGAGTAGTGCCAATGGGAGGTGTACACCACAATTGACCTGGGCAATTGGGGTGAAGGGGGTGGAAAGCAAGATGTTAACAGCCCCCTGCACCTGCAAGGCTGTATGTGACCCCAGTGATGTGGTGACGGGTCACGCAATGCTAAGACACCCCAAAACTGCTGGAAAACCGTGCACGCAACCCTGCAGCCTACGTGCGTGGAATCAACCTCCCGCAGTACGTGGTGGCACCCAGTAACACGAAAAACGCGTACGCGTGGGACACGCAGGCTACTATGACATCAAACATGGTGCGATACACAGGGGCACCCGCAGTGGGAAAAATAGCATGTGCGAGTCACCATCTGACTAGCGCGATGCAGAAAAACACGCGTAGCCAATACCCCCACCAAAAGAAGAGATACGTAATTGATAGCTGTGAAGTGATGGCGCTCGAAACAACACGAAGCAGCAACACACGTCGGTCTCCACGAAAGGCACGTACAGCGAACTGCTGGCCCCGCTCCCATGCTGAGGGAAACGCCCGCGCGTGTCACGTCACTTACGCACGTAGGCCCTTTCCTCGGATTACACGCATTCACACGGAGACGTGCATTTTTTTCGCACGCGCGCTAATCCACTATGCCCACGTCACGGGGGAAACGCCCACGCACGCCCCTGTCACGTCACAGAAGCGCTTATGCACGAAGGGCCTTTGATCCAATGAAATCGCTCACGCGCTCACGCGCTAAGGGCCTTTCCTCGAATTACACACTGACGTGCAATTTTTTCACTTGCCAAATCACTCCGTATCAAGCTGGCCATGCGAAAACACACGGAAGACCACGCTCCTGCCCTGAAGGCCATTTTCTTGCCCCCCCAGAGCCCCGAGCATGCTCCCACCTGCCATCTGCTGCTGCCTGCCTGCCCGCTGCCCACGTGCCCTGCTATTTGCTGCCGCACATCAGCCAGGGGTGCAGTTGCTGTGACCACCCCTGCTGGAACTGGAGACTCCCCACTGGGATACCATCGCTCCACAGCCCAGCCCCAGGACCCAGTTGCCCACCTCTGGGGTTGCCATGTCGGGCGCACCACCATCTGAGACCACTGGCAACCCCCAGTCAGAGAGGCAGAGGGCCACCAGCTTCACTGCCACCGAAGTTGGTGTCCTGGTGGAGCAATTCCTGGGGCAGTATGATGCCCTCTTCCGAAGTTCACGCGCCGACAAGGAAGGACGGACCAGAATCTGGACGGACATTGTGACTGCCATCAACGCGGAGGGGGTGGCAGTCTGCAAATTCCAACATGTCAAGAAGCGCTGGGACGACTTCAGGTCCAGGACCCTCAACAAGGCCCGGCGCCTCTTGAAGGCAGCGGATGCTAAGGGGCGCCGTGGACACCTGTCGGAACACCAGATGAGGGTCCTGGAATGCATATGCCCAGCGCTCCATGTCCAGGTCCTTGAGAGGCAGACCCGTCTGGAATCGAGCGGTAAGTGTACATGCATACTGATTGGAAGCTGTGCGTGTGGTGGTGTGCCAGTAGTGTGCAGGTTGCACATGTGGTTTTGTAGGGCCATGTATGGATGTGTATGTATAGTCCTCTCATGTGTGAGACACATGGATGGTGTATGTGTGGGTAAGCATGCAGGCCAAATGCATATGTGTGAGCACACATGTTTGAATGACTGTGTATGTAAGTTGGCATGGTAGTGGTGTCACACATTGATGTTGTTTCCAGCTGCATGTATCTGCACCGTGTGCATGTGCATGTGTGTGTATTTGACAAGGGTGCAACAGTGATGCAACATGGATGCATGTGACACTGATATGTAGAAGGCTGATTGCCAGATGTGGCATGGATGCCGATCTCATCACTGTGACAGTTGGTGGAGGTGTACACATGCATGTAAGTGTGGTGGCGTGTGTGCATGTGTTTCATGTGATGTCTGGCTCATCTTTGGCTGCTCATGCTGTTGTATGTGTATGGATGATGCTGGCCGTTGTGATATGGCTGTGGAATAGCTCATGCGTGGGATTTCAAATTACATGTGTTTTGGGGATTGTGATGCCATGTCTGAAGTTTGACACTGCCACTCATGTGGAACTGTCATGTGTGTATCAGTCCATTGTACAGTGCCCTGATGCCTGTCTCCTATCTCTCCCTGTCTGCAGCATCAACTGATGAAGAGGGCGGAGAGGGTGCTGTGGAGCCCAGCGGCAGGGATCGCACCACCAGCCGGAGACGCAAGGCCCGGCTCCCCTCCCAGGTTGTGATCTCGTCGGGGAGTGAGGAGTCCGGTGCCGCGTCCCAGGCCGCAGCTGCCGAGAGTAGGTCCAAGAGGCGGAGGTCGGAGTTGGACTCCTCGGCAGCAGAAGGGGCAGCTGAGACCCCACAGGGTCTGACGGAGGAAGATGGCATGGAGTCATCCAGGTTGGTGGGGGTTTGGTTGAGGAGGAGGCCATGCAAAGGACAGAGACGGGGTCTGGAGGTGGGGTTTCCACTGGTGCTAGTGGTGCAGTGCAGGGGCAGGGACAGGAGGCAGCACAGGCCGTCGCAGAGGTGCCTGTGTGTAATCCTGTCCCCGATCCTGTCACTGCATCATCCCGCACCAGCAGGGATGCCTACGTCCAGACCCGTTCTCAGGGAGGTGATCGGCCTACACCAACTGGCCTTCCTCTCCCTGCGGATGTGGCTATCCAGCACCGGGTTGAGCCTGTCCTGGGTGGGTTGGCGTTGCGTCAACGTGCCATGCGAGCTGACCTGCACTCTTTTCATGAGGAGACTGCACGTCTTCTCGCATGGCTCGTTGACCGCGTTGACCCACTGGGACAGATCACCAGGGCCGGATTCGTCCGTTTTCTTGACCTTGTTCCGACCCCCTCCTCAACTGAACCACCTATGCGCCAGTCGTCCTCCGTGCCATCTTCCCACCCATGTGTCACCTGGGTGCCCTGTGGAGCTGCCTCTGACCCTGCGGCTAGGCTGGTGGAGGACACATCCCTGCCACAGTCGGGAGTCGGACATCCAGCAGGGGTGGCCACCTCAACAACTGCACCCCAGCCGGAGGAGGATGTGCAGGCAGCAGGAGCCAGGGCACAGGCAGAGGCACAGCAGCAGCAGCAACAAGGTGGGAGCCATGATGGCTCGGGGCCTTCAACATCAGAGGGGCAGTCATCGGCCAGAGGGCAGGAGGACCCAGGACGGGAAGTGTCTTCCGTGTGGCAGCAGTTGGGCCATGCTTTAGATGCAGAGCGGCAGTGGGCGGAAGAGGCACGGCTCACGATGGTCAGGGCAGAGAACTCCATGCATAGGGCCCTGAGGCGGGCCGAGTGCCTCGAGGCCATTGGCAGGGACCTGGAGGTCCAGATGTTATCGTCCCTGCGAACCCTCGGGGCCATGGAAGAGGACCGCCTCCAGGACATCGAGCAGGAGTTCGATGATGCCCTGGCCCGGGAAATCAGAAAGTGAGCCGTTGGACTAGCCCGCTGCCATTGTAAATAGTTATATAGTGTTAGGTTTCCTTTTGTTTTCCTTTTCATTTGGGGCGCTTGGACAATGCCCCACCTTTTTGTATATAGTTGTTCATTATGTAGGGTTTTTGTAGGTTTCCTTTCAATGGTTGAGCTCATGGACCCTGGATTTGTACTTTGTATATAGTTCCACAATGGATTTCACTTCATTTGCCTTTTTTTTTTTACCATGGATCAATGGATTTTTCTTTTTTTTCACTTTGGATTTGATTTGACGGACAGACTCTTTGGACCCATTTGCTTTTGGATTGATTTTTATTCTGGTTTTACACATCTTCTTTTTCATATTTTGGACATGCAGCTTTTTATTTATTATTTACATTATTGTGTGATTTCATTTCATTCCCTTGCTTTTGTGTCTAATACATTTTTATTTGATACTTCATTGTGTGGTATGCTTTCCTTGGTTTCCTGCCTGTCACGATGCATGTTTTCTCATTCACTTGCACCCATTGTGTGTGTGTTAGATGGACATGTATTGATGTGCATACTTGCCATTTGGGATGTTTCATGTGATGGGGATTTCAATGTGGGGTGTATGTAATACTTGGTTGTGTGATTCGACTGGGGTGGCGTGGGGTGGGATTTGGGTGGCCATTAGGCCCATGATTGTGGATTGTGATGACATGTTGTGGGGGACATGAGTGGGGGCCTGCTGTCAGGTGCCCCGCACTGCTGGGGGTGGGGGTGCAGGGGGACATGAGTGGGACATGAGTGGGGGCCTGCTGGCAGGTGCCCCGCACTGCTGGGGGGTGGGGGTGCAGGGGAACATGAGTGGGACATGAGTGGGGGCCTGCTGGCAGGTGCCCCACACTGCTGGGGGTGCAAGGGGACATGAGTGGGGGCCTGCTGTCAGGTGCCCCACACTGCTGGGGGGTGGGGGTGCAAGGGGGCATGAGTGGGGGCCTGCTGGCAGGTGCCCCACACTACTGGGGGGTGGGGGTGCAAGGGGGCATGAGTGGGGGCCTGCTGACAGGTGCCCCACACTGCTGGGGGGTGGGGGTGCAAGGGGACATGAGTGGGGGCCTGCTGGCAGGTGCCCTGCACTGCTGGGGGGTGGAGGTGCAGGGGGACATGAGTGGGACATGAGTGGGGGCCTGCTGGCAGGTGCCCTGCACTGCTGGGGGGTGGGGGTGAAAGGGGACATGAGTGGGGGCCTGCTGGCAGGTGCCCTGCACTGCTGGGGGGTGGGGTTGCAGGGGGACATGAGTGGGACATGAGTGGGGGCCTGCTGGCAGGTGCCCTGCACTGCTGGAGGGAAGGGGTGGGGGTGCAGGGGGACATGAGTGGGACATGAGTGGGGTCCTGCTGGCAGGTGCCCTGCACTGATGGGGGGTGGGGGTGCAAGGGGACATGAGTTGGTGATCAGTAGTGCAAGGAGACATGTGGCTTTGCTGGGAGGCATGCCCATGTTGGGCGGGCTGCCTGCGGGACATGACCAGAGGTGCAGGGTAGTCCCCTGTGGTGTGGGCTGCCTGCAGGGGCCGTGGAGGTTGTGCAGGGAACACCTGGGAGGGCCCACACTGCCAAATCACGTGTAGGACTCCCCGGCACCCCCGAAATACACGTACCCTTCTGAAATCGCGTGTGAGACTTCCCGCGAACACCGTAATACACGTACCCTGCTCCAATCGCGTGTGAAACTTCATGCAAACCCCAGTTATACACGTACCCTGCTGAGATCGCGGGTGAAACTTCCCGCGAACCCCCGTTATACACGTACCCTGCTGAAATCGCGGTTGAAACTTCCTGCGCACCCCTGAAATACACGTACCCTGCTGAAATTGCGTGTGAAACTTCCCGCGCACCCCTGTAATACACGTACCCTGCTGAAATCGCGTGTGAAACTTCCCGTGCACCCCTGAAATACACGTACCCTGCTGAAATCAGGTGTAAAACTTCCCGCGCACCCCTGAAATACACGTACCCAGCTGAAATCGCGTGTGAAACTTCCCGCGCACCCCCGAAGTACACGTACCCCACTCGCACAGGGCCTATCGCGTGTGAAACTTCCCGCGCACCCCTGAAATACACGTACCCTCCTGAAATCGTGTGTGAAACTTCACGCGAACCCCAGTAATACACGTACCCCGCTCGCACAGGACCAATCGTGTGTGAAACTTCCCTCGAACCCCAGTAATATACGTACCCCGCGTGCCGTGCTGGTACAGGGTTAGCGCAGCCCTTTGCGCTGGATTGGGGATTTTGATGGCTTTACCCTACGCGAGGGGCGTTCTTGGGGGCGTAACTGGCGCTGCTGCAGGGTCGCTGCATTTAGAAGCTGTGACCATTTGCATTTAGAAATTGCGCCCAATAGCCTCTATGAGAAAGTGGAATTTAGAACTGTACCCAATTGCATTTAAAAGCTGTGACCATTTGCATTAGAAGTATACCCAATTGCATTTAGAAGCTGTGACCATTTGTATTAGAAGTGTACCCAATTGCATTTAGAAATTGCGCCCAATAGCCTCGCTGAGAAAGTGGAATCTAGAAGTGTACCCAATTGCATTTAGAAGCTGTGACCATTAGCATTAGAAGTGTACCCAATTGCATTTAGAAATTGCACCCAATAGCTTCTCTGAGTAAGTGGAATTTAGAAGTGTACCCAATTGCATTTAGAAGCTGCGCCAAATAGCCTCTCTGAGAAAGTGGAATTTAGAAACGTACCCAATTGCCTCTCTGAGAAAGTGGAATTTAGAAGTGTACCCAAGTGCCTCTCTGAGAAAGTGGAATTTAGCAGTGTACCCAATTGCATTTAGAAGCTGCACCCAATAGCCTCTCTGAGAAAGTGGAATTTAGAAGCGTACCCAATTGCATTTAGAAGCTGTGACCATTTACATTAGAAGTGTACCCAACTGCATTTAGAAGCTGTGACCATTTGCACTAGAAGCATACCCAATTGCATTTAGAAGCTGTGACCATCTGCGTTAGAAGTGTAACCAATTGCATTTAGAAGCTGTGACCATTTGCATTAGAAGTGTACCCAATTGCATTTAGAAATTGCGCCCAATAGCCTCTCTGAGAAAGTGGAATTTAGAAGCGTACCCAATTGCATTTAGAAGCTGTGACCATTTGTATTAGAAGTGTACCCTATTGCATTTAGAAATTGTGCCCAATAGCCTCTCTGAGAAAGTAGAATTTAGAAGTCTACCCAATTGTATTTAGAAGCTGTGACCATTTGCATTAGAAGTGTACCCAATTGCATTTAGAAATTGCACCCAATAGCCTCTCTGAGAAAGTGGAATTTAGAAGCGTACCCAATTGCATTTAGAAGCTGTGACCATTTACATTAGAAGTGTACCCAACTGCATTTAGAAGCTGTGACCATTTGCACTAGAAGCATACCCAATTGCATTTAGAAGCTGTGACCATCTGCGTTAGAAGTGTAACCAATTGCATTTAGAAGCTGTGACCATTTGCATTAGAAGTGTACCCAATTGCATTTAGAAATTGCGCCCAATAGCCTCTCTGAGAAAGTGGAATTTAGAAGCGTACCCAATTGCATTTAGAAGCTGTGACCATATGTATTAGAAGTGTACCCTATTGCATTTAGAAATTGTGCCCAATAGCCTCTCTGAGAAAGTAGAATTTAGAAGTGTACCCAATTGTATTTAGAAGCTGTGACCATTTGCATTAGAAGTGTACCCAATTGCATTTAGAAATTGCACCCAATAGCCTCTCTGAGAAAGTGGAATTTAGAAGTGTACCCAATTGCATTTAGAAGTTGCGCCCAATAGCCTCTCTGAGAAAGTTGAATTTAGAAGTGTACCCAACTGCATTTAGAAGCAGTGACCATTTGCATTAGAAGTGTACGAGTGCGAAATACCGATGAGTGCGAAATGCAGATGAGTGTGAAGAGCGGATGAGTGTGAAGAGCGGATGAGTGTGAAGAGCGGATGAGTGTGAAGAGCGGATGAGTGTGGAGAGCGGATGAGTGTGGAGAGCGGATGAGTGTGGAGAGCGAATGTGTATGGAGAGCGGATGAGTGCGAAATGCGGATGAGTGCGAAATGCAGATGAGTGTGAAGAGCGGATGAGTGTGAAGAGCGGATGAGTGTGAAGAGCGGAGGAGTGTGTAGAGCGGAGGAGTGTGGATAGCTGATGAGTGTGGAGAGCGGATGAATTGCAGAATTGCAAGACGTCCGTATTATGCCTTGGAATGCATGGATCCTTTAAAAGAGCATACCTCATATCACACCCCACGCTTAATCTCTCCTTACGCCACCACTCAACTAGAACACAGAGATACTATGACACCATTCGGTATAACTGTTCTCATATCAACATCTGCCGCTCACTCCCCATCACTCTAAGTAATCATTGCTGGTCTCGCACCCCCAGCCAGGCGTTCTCCTCAGGCCTAACGCTGCCACTCTCAGTCTGGATAATTACGGCCAGATCGAACACATACTCCTGACCGATCAGCCACCACACCTACCGCTAGGAAGCAGCTACCACAGGAATTTCGCACCAGCTGCACACATACCAGATGCGCACATGCACCTTTGGACTCTCTCTTCTCCCTCTACTGACCAGAACTTCGGTTCCCAAGGGCGTTCAACCTACCAGCGCCTTCAGACCATACCAATGGTATATAAGGCGCTATATAAGTGCAAAATAACATAACATAACATTGGTAAAGGTAGAATTCGAGTTCTGTCACTAACCTGGATTGATGGCGATCCTCTGGAGCAGAAATGGACGACTGCAAAGATCTCCCTGAGACCCCTGCTCCCCCTACTCCTACGATTTTCGAAAACCGGAGAGAGAGAGACAGGAACCCCAGGGAAACCCTTGGGGGGAAGAAAACCCTGGGTGTTCTTGAGAGTGCTTCTGGCTTGTCTCTGGATGGCTGGTGGTGCAGGAATCACGGTGTCTATAGAATAAGGAATGTACAGGTAAGGAAGTGATAGGCTGTCTCAGAAAAGAATTCAGTTGAAGGAGAATTGCACTTACAGTTCTTCTAATTACTACGGGAATCTGATTATAGAGAATGCCGGTCTTGCTAGCCGACAAGGTGGTTCACCCAACGGATCCGAGAGAGAATCTCTGTCAAAACGGAAGGATGGCTCAAAGAAGGATTTGTGTCGGAGAAGGGGCAGCCGCGAAGGCAGAGAACTGAAGACCGCCGAGCCCGGTAGGGAAACCGTCGCTCGAGGGGAAATTTCCAAAGGATTGGAAGCGTCTTGAAAAACAGAAGCAACGCACAAGAGAGAGGAGTTTCAGTCCTTACATTCAGTCATGTGATCCTCTGATCGAGTACAATGAAGACGTGCAACAGCTAGACCGTCACTTCTCCTGTGCCTGTAACACATCGCCATCTTGGAATATCCGTGAAAAGCGGAACTGCATAACGACCATTGCCGTCTCAATTGCCATCGCTGAAAAGGTGTAACAAATAGTCCTGGTACGGTGTGTGAAGCTCGATTAGAATCCTTAACATATAGTTTGTATAACCAATGGGACGTCATGTATTTGATGACGTTCGTAGTGACCTGCACTAGAGAAGGGCTTAGTTGCCCCACATGATGTTACAAGACCCAATCACTTTCCCTGACCAGTATGGAACGTATACCTTGATGTTTCTTGTAAGCCTATAACCATTCCAAATAGGTTTTTCTAGATTGCATCATAGATTGATGTCAATAGTAATGAGTTCTCAGTATATAATCTTTTATTTTAATGTATTTAATTGATTGTGAGGATCGAGCAAATGTGCTGATGTTCATTGTAACTCTCTGTTTTAGATAATTGACATTAAAACAGTCGCATTTTGCCAACTTCCTGAGTTAGTTTGATTATTGATGTTTGAGTAATATTCTGCATACCCATCTGTCTCTGAGTATTGCTATCTCAACTTAAAGGGCTGGGTTGGCTGTCCCAGTTCACTCCCATTCTTTTCCCCATGGAGAAAGAGTCTACATTTCTGCACAGCGCACAGCAAAAAGCGCTGCATGAAATTAGACCAGGTGCCAAACAACCTGGGCACGAAGCATTGCCTCGATTTCCAAGAGAGGTCTTCGGTTATTCTGTCCAGTAGTTGTTAAAATAGTTGAAAGAGAAAGAGGTGCCCCCTTTTCCCAAAATTATAACTATATCTCCCATATATCATATATCTCCCATGGTGCTTTGCAGAGAATTTTCAGAAATGACAAAGCCGCCACTTATTTTGATCTATGCCAGAGATTACCAGGGTTATAACGGGTATAACCAGGGTTAACCAAAAACGAAAAGTGAAAAGAATGCCATTTAGAGGGGTAAAAAGGATGAAATGGCACCAGACTAGAGGTAGAGGTGGGGAAGGGGAATGAGGACACCATGTGAATTTGTGAGTTGTAGGGGGACCAGTGACCAAGTTCAGAGCTCCAACGTTTTTGCATAACCTGGGTTAAA
Organism: Ambystoma mexicanum; assembly: GCF_040938575.1. Lineage (NCBI taxonomy): Eukaryota > Metazoa > Chordata > Amphibia > Caudata > Ambystomatidae > Ambystoma > Ambystoma mexicanum. Next base: position 234,571,981 of record NC_090921.1, read on the forward strand.
CTTGGGATAACTGGGGTTATAGTAGAAAACGGGATTGGAAATGAAATTACATCATATGAAACTACGAGTGTTTGGGGGGAATGGGAGAGGGCTAGGGATGGAAAGGGACTCAAGAGGAGTGGGGGAGTATGGCAAGAGGAGGGAGGCCCTTGGTGAGTGCCTTGGAGGGCAGGGAAGAATTTGGGATTTTGCATGCTTTTTACAGATAAACAGTTATTTGTGGCCGTTTACGGATAACCAGATTTATTTGTAGTACATTCCTAATATAACGGCGGTTATAGGAAATAGAGAGTTAAACAAATGTGTTTAATACAAAACAAGTGGATCTTTACAGCTACAGTGAGGTGGGGTAATGGGTGTGGCCGAAGGATATGGCTACTAGGTCACTTTAACGAACAAAACTTTGAAATATGGAAAGTGGAAAGTGGACACGGCCAAAGGCCATGCCTACTGGGTCCAAACGAAACCTATTGGGCCAACATTTCAAGGGGTGCAATATGGAAAGTGGACATGGCCGACAGCCGTGGTCACTGGCCATGGCTGAAGGCCATGGCTAGTGTGCCCGAAAGAAGCCTATTGGTGGGCCTGTTTAGGAAACCTACTGCACCAATATATAGAGTGGCCACGGCTGAAGGGCGGAGTACAGGCCATGGCCAAAGGCCAGGGCTAGTGGAACCGGAAGCAAGCTATTGGGGTAACATGTAAAGGGGCACGCCGAAGGCCGGGCCAATGTTCATGGGCGTAGCCATGACTGGAGAGTAAGAAAGAAAGTAGTGTTTTTAAATATACAGTGGGCACGGCCTATGACCGTGCTCATTGGCCAGGGCCGAAGACCCCAGCTACTGAGCTGAAAGACATGTATAAAGGTCACAGCAAATGGCTGTGGCCACTTAGTGGGTCCAAACGAAACATATTGGAGGAACATGTTCAGTGGACACGGCTATTAAACTATACAGTGGGCAAAGACAAAGGCCATGCTCACTGGCCAGGGCCAAAGGCCATGGCTAGTGGGCCCGAAAGATATGTGTAGTGGCCACCTAGTGGGCCCAAAAGAAACATATTGGGGAACATGTACAGTGGCTCGGCCGAAGGCTTTGGCCACTGGCCATGGCCAAAGGCTTAGGCTAGTGGCCTGGTAGTGTTTTAAAATATACAGTGGGCACGGCTAAAGGACATACTCACTTGGCCAGGGCTAAAGATCCTCGCTAGTGGGCCTGAAAGACATAGACACCTAGTGGGCTTGAAAGGTACATGTACAGCCGAAGACTTCATGTGTTAAAGATTCATATGCTCTGTGATCAATGTGTCACAATTCACCAACACATGTCTGACAGATTCCATTACAAATATTTCTCTTTCCTCCTTCAATTTCCCCCTTTAAGACTACATTCTGAGTTCCCACTGGAAGAGCTCTGTTCCTAGGTTTTATTGCCTTTCAAATTTGTATTTATTTGTATTTATTGATTTATAAAGCGCCTTACACCAATCCCTTTAATACGAAAAAACTGGGTGGCATAGGATTAGTCCAATATATTTTGACATTTCTCCATTTCGTCAGAGCATTTAAAATGGCAGCAAGTTGTGTTAGATGACTGCAGGCACAGCAGTGCATGGGCTATTGGGAATGACTATTGTTAGTAAAGCGATCCCTTATGATGCATGCATTCTGGGTGATTGGAAATGGGAAGTTTGCCTAAGTAACTTGCTCTATGAAATAATGACTGCAAGAAGATCATCATGGCCTGCAATGTCTTGCTCTATGTGCTTTATACGTTCCTTATTGCAGTTTTGAAACCCAGCGAAGATTGTTTTTACGATCTCATTAATGGATACATCTACCAACTAAACGAAAGACTGGGATCAGATCATTCCTGCTTCACCACTTAACCAAAGTGTGTTGTCCTTGGCAAACCATTGACTGTTATTGTACCTTCAGCAGGCTCTTCCCGCTGCAGTACCCTTGGAGGAGGGGCCCACAGGGAGAGCATTCCACCTCATCTGCAGTCCCTAAAGCTCCCAGCCACAGCGGAGTGGAGCCGTGAGCGAGGAGGAGGGGCACACAGGGAGAGCACTGCATCTCACTTGCAGTCGACGAAGCTCTCAGAGGAGCGCAGCCGTGAGTGGGCTGTGCCCACTGCAGTAACCTTGGAGGAGGGGCCCAGAGGGAGAACCCCCTCACCTCACCTGCCGTCCCTAAAACTCCCAGCCGCAACGGAGCAGTGAGCGGGCTGTTCCCCGATGTTCCCCCGATGTTCACTGATGAACTTAGAAGCACAACGGATAGAAGTCAGAGGCTGACTGGCCCCCGCAGGTCCTTCCGGGGGTTAGGCTCAGGGGTGGACTGAGAACCAAGAGGGGCCCTGGAAATCATTTTCAAAGTGGCCCCATATTACACATTTTCAGCAAGCCCAACCCTTTTCCTGTGAGAAAATTTGGAAATAAAATAAGTTACCAGACAAAAGAGGCCCAGGGTGCAGAGGCCTACCGGGACATTTCCAGAGTTCCCTATAGGCCTGTCCACCCCTGGTCGGGCTAGCCTCTATTCTTTCTCCTCTGCTCAGCGTCACCCTGGACCTGGCTTCCGGTCGGGTTCCCGGGGGACGCTTATAAGGCAGGAGCTGCAGGCAATCAGTCTCTGTTTGTTGATCGTTTGCTCGTGCCGGGTTCCAGTCTTCGTGTAGCAGTGTTAAGTACTGGCGCATTTCTGCACCTGGGCGTCGGGAGTTGTTGGGGGGATGATCACTGCTCGCTAGCCGATGCGCCAGTTGTAGCGACCAAATACACCCGGGCCCACCCGGATGGGAGGCCCGGGGCCGTAAACTGGTAGGTGGGGGGTTTGTGCTAAGTACGGTGGGGCAGTGCCTTTTGGCGCTGCCCCACCTAGCATGCACATGGTGGGGTCGGGCTGCTGGGTCCCTTAACAATGGGAACCCAGACAGCGCGTCTCCAAGACAGGAGGGTGAGGTGAGAGGGGCAGGTGACAACCGGCAGTCGCTGCCCCCTGTCACCTTGCCCTCCATACTTCAAAGGCCCCCCTTCCCATCCTGCGGATGCTGAGCGGGGGCCTTTTGAAGTTCAAAGAAAGGGCCGCCTTGCTCCCAGGCCGAATTTTGCCTTCATCTGGCCGGGGCAAGGTGGCCCTTCTCATGCTTCCTCCCCGTCAGCCACGAACAGCAGCAGGACGGCTGCAGGTCCCCAGGACCTGGATTTAGGAGAGAAAAGATCGTCTTGCCTCTGCGGGCTTTTCGTGTTTTTTCGCACTTCTTTCACCACAGCTGAGGGGACCAGCGAAGCAGGAGCGGCGGGCGTTTCGGGTCTTTTCCGAGGACGCAAGGAAGGCAGGACCAAGGAGCCCGAGGAAGCCTGCAGCAAGCGGCTGCACACGGACCTCGCACAGCTAGATCCCGAGGAGGTCGGCACTGCAGTGAGCGGCTACACACGGAGCTCGCAGAGCTCAATGAAGGCGGGTCCCCGAGCACAACACAAGGAGTGAGCGGGGCTGCAACAGCAGAGCCTTCATAGCATGGCAAGCTGAGTACAAGGACATAGGTTCGAGCCCTGGAGAGGGTGCTAGAATTTATATTTTGGCAAACATTTTTTAATTTCGATCCGGCTCTGGGAGGACACTGGACTCAAAGAAGGCAGGTCTCTGAAGAGCTCGAGGAGGTCTGCACGGCAGCGAACGGCCGCACACGGAGCTCGCAGAGCCCAAAGAAGGCGGGTCCTCGAGCACAACACAAGGAGTGAGTAGGGCTGCAGCAGCAGAGCCTCCATAGCACGACAAGCAGAGCGTCAGTCTCAAGCATATAAGGACATTGGTTCGAGCCCTGGAGCGGGGGCAAAACAATTTTTAATTTCTCTCCGGATCAGGGAGGACACAGAGGACAGAGGACAGCGGGAATCCCCAGACGCACATTTCGGCAGACCTGCACTAGAAGGAGGCAGATACAGAGTCCCAGCATTTTACCTCGCCTGGGAAATACAATAAGGGGGGGAAGAGGACCCTGACCCACACAGCAAGTTGGGAAACACTAGGACAACCCATTACGAACCAGCACGCAGAGACCCAAACGGGCAGGAGATGGCCAACGCCTTATCCCTGAAAGAAACATTACTCCTGGAATTGGCCAAAGCAGCGGAAGCCGTCCATGGCATGGATGTGGTGCAGGAAAGAATGGCAGAGCTCGCATCCACCAGTCTCAATGAGGATGACGCAGGCGCCCTGGAAGAGGAGGTCGACGGCGATGAGGAGTCAGCAGAAAGGGAGCAGCCAGCTAGGAAGAAGCAGCGCCTTGACGTCCGCAGCATGCCCGCCTCTTCAGACACCCACCCAGGCACCAAAAGGAAAGCAAAATCAGGTACTGTGAAAAGCAATGATTTGGGGCCTATGCTTGAACAATTTTTAAAATGGCATAAGGGAGCGGGTGCTGGGAAAAAGAGGAGGCACATGGATGACTCGAGCAGCTCCAGCAGCGAGAGTGACAGCACAGACACAGAGTCGGAATCTGGGGGCGAGGATGACCAGGGCCACCTTAAAGCATGGGTTGGGCCTAGCCATGATGTACCGTCTCCAACCCCTCATATGACTAAATATGGGAGGCGCACTGCCGGCAAAAGTGTAAATAGAAGCCTAAAAAAGACCATTGCATGGCACATTGAGCGGAAAATTAAGAGAAAGATATGGAAAAAGCAATTTATTGACATTTTCTGCCTATTGGAATATGAAGAATTAGGTTTTGGCATTTCAAAAAGGGATAAGAAAGAGGAAGAAAAAGAGAGAGCAAAGAGGCCCACCCTGGAAAAGAATATTCAGAATTGGGAGGCCTCTTTTCAAATCCTGTCAACCCAGAAGAGGGCACCGCATTGATTGCCTACCGCCATAGAATCCTAGAGATCCACAATACCTTTGGGCAGAAATCATAGCTGAACTACGACAGGGAGTTCAGGAAGGAGATGCAGAGATTCCCTGACCCAGGCTGGGAAGAGGAAGACCCCAAACTGTATATTTCCCATGTCTTAAAAGAAAACTCAGCTCAGTGTGCTCTGCTCAGAATAATAAGGACCAAGAGCAGCAAAAACAACAGAAGGGATAGAAACAGGCAGCATAACCAGCATAGGTCACAACAAGACAGTGCAAATGCCAACAAAAACAAACTCCCGTTTCGAAGACCGCCCCCAGGGGGGCAAAAAGCGGGGCAGATTAAGGGCAGTTTGGCAACTGCAGCACGGGGGGGGCAAAGGGAGCATCCCGGGGACCTGCTGGTATTTCAACAGTGGGTCATGCAACAAGGGCACTGAGTGCTGATACAAGCACCAATGCAGCACATGCAATGGTGACCACAGCAGCAACGACTGCACAAAAGCCTCTCCCTCCAGGCCCAGCCCAAAAGTCTCAGAGGGTAAAAACATGTACTAGTAATAAAATGGGAGCCTCACCAACAGAAATTGACCAACTAATAAAAATGTTAGAGAACTACCCTGACCCTGCAGCTAGATAATTCTTGGGTCAGGGCTTCAAAGATGGGTTTCAGATCCCATTCAAGGGCCAGGGATCTCACACTATACCCAAAAACCTAAAATCTGCCTCTTTCCTAGCCAACATAATAAGAGAATAAATTGGTAAAGAGCCAAATCTAGGGAGGATTGAGGGTCCCTTCCAACACCCTCCTTTCATTGAGTTTTTATGCTTCCCCCTGGCCATTGTGCCCAAAAAACAGCAGGGGGAGTTTAGGACGATCCACCATTTATCTCACTCACCCGGAAGCTCTTTCAATGTTGGCATCCTTGCCACTGAGGCTACTGTCTCTTATAGCTGCGTGCAGGATGCGGTTGACCTAGTAAAACTGTCAGGTAGACACGCTCTCATGGCGAAAGCCGACACTAAGTCAGCATTCAGGCTGCCGCCTGTGCACAAGAACACCTACCAGTGGCTGTGTTTCCATTTTGACAATAAATTCTATTTTGATAAACACCCATCCCTCCCCCCCATGGGCTGCGCCATTGTGTGTGCCTACTTTGAACAGTTCAGTTCTTTCCTACAAAGGGTACTCCAACAGGCCACGCCTAGAGCCAGAACGGTACACTATCTAGATGATTTCTTCTTCACTGGCCCAGCAGGGTCTCCCATATGCAGCTCATCCATTAAGTTATTCAGTGAAACCAGGCAGGCATTAGGGGTTCCACTGGCGCCTGAGAAGACGGTAGGACCCACCACCACCCTGTCATTCTTAGGCATAGAGATTGACTCTTCCAAGAGAGAATGCTGCCTACCCATAGACGAAATAGAGGACTTTATAAAGACAATAAGGTTGATGACAGGCAGGGACTAGGCGACGCTGCGGGAAAATACAGTCCCTTGCTGGGAAGCTCAATTTTGCTACCAGAATCAGGTTCCAAGGCCGGATCTTTAACAGGAATGTGGAACTAAAAATGAGGGGGGGTTACTAAGCCACACCACCACATCAGATTGGGCAAAGAAATAACACTAGACATGGCCATATGGGAATCATTTCTTAACAATTTTAATGGCTAGGTGATATGGCGCAAAACCATGAATGGAGCAGACAAAAGGTCCTTGTTCACAGATGCGGCTGGCAGCAAAGGATTTGGGGTTTGTTTTGCTAACAAGTGGTGCGCCGAGCACTAGCCTCCCTGCTGGCAGAGGAGGGGCTGGTCCAGGAACATCACACTGCTAGAGATATTCCCCATAATGGATGGCACTCTATTTATGGGGGGACTTGTTAGCCAGCACAGAACTTGTCACACAGTCAGACAACATGGCGGTTGTACATATTTTAAACAAGGGTGCTGCCTCCTCCCCTCTGGTGCTAAAAGTGTTGAGAGAAATGACAAAAAGTCACCCTGGAAAATAACATGGTAATAATTGGGCGGCACATTGCAGGCAAAGATAATAAGGCCGCTGACGCTCTGTCCCGTTTTCAGTTCTCCACTTGCAAGGCACTAAACCCACAGGCAGAAGCCAGGAGGACAGCAGTTCCAGAAGAGGTTTGGGCCACCATGGACACATCCAAGGCAGCCCCCGCCAGCCAGCCGGTCACAGCTCTCCCATCCGGCAGCAGTTTCATATTACACTAGATTAGCGGTGGCACCCGACCCCACCCACGGCGCACTAACCAGATATGCTCTCAACGGTTGGTCCAAAATGGAAGGGGTCAAGACAGACACCAGGCGCTCCCTCAATTTTGCTAAATTAAAAAGTTCTGCTAGACACCCTCCCTGCAGTATGCAACAATGCCTACGAGACATCACTATTTAGAGCTGCCTTCACACTCAACTACTCTGGGGCGTTCAGGATCAGCGAGATAGCCTCCAAAAACACAGGATCAGAGGTAGGGCTGTGAAACTGTGTAGGTCCAAAACTGACCAATTAGGAAAAGGGAGGATCATCAACCTGTACTGCATTGAGGAAACAGAATATTGCCCCATCTGCATCACTAGGGCCTTCACGAACAAGTGCCCCAGCCGGGGGGGGGGGCAATTATTCACACACAAAATTGGGTCTGCCCTCAGTAGATTCCAGGTGAGGTCTGTCCTCAGGAAGACTATAATAGCTACAGGATGGAATCCTACTGAGTTTGGATCCCACGCCTTCAGGATAGGAGCAGCCACTTAGGCATGGATGGGGGGGTTGCAAGAGAAAGCCATAAAAGGGATTGGGGGTTGGAAATCGGGGGCTTACAAAAGATACATCAGGAAAGACTTGATCTAATAGTATCTTCCCCCATCCCCCGATTATCTCCTCATCATCCACCCATCTCAGGGGCAATGACTTGCCTCAGCTGGGCAGGACATTTTTCTGGCTTAAATCGGCACCTCCCTCTGATCCTTGGCACGCATGCTAAGACTTCGAACAGAAGTGATAATGTCAGAAATCATCCCTCGCCAACAGTGGCATGGGGCAGAGTGCAGCAAAGCCATGGAGATTTCTAGGCGCAAACTGAACAAAGCCATGGCCAATTATTGCCTTTTATCAGGCCTCAAATTTATTAAACATGGGATCTCGGTACACAACCAGGCCATGTTCTGCAATGACAGGGTTCACCTGTCCATTGAAGGTATGGACATTTCACCAGGAATAGTTTCTGTAACCTGGCAGCCAGAGGCTATACTTAATTCATAATCTCTTATTTTGGGGGGACCTGGGAGACGCCGGTCAGCATCCCCTCAGGGTGGCGGCGGGGATCAGCCTCAAGCGGGCCCCTAATTGGGATTATGGCCCCCCGCTCACCTGTTCCCTCTGTCCCCAAAATATAGTATTGTTATCCTTATGTGATGTTATGGCTGGTTTTTCTTTGCACCATGGCTGGTACTAAAATAAAGCTTGTGGCCAAAGTTTTTTCCACCTCACATCCTGGTCGTCAGTCTCCTCATTCCTGCAACTGTCATTCTGTATTGCCTGTCTTGTCACACTTGTCATCCATCCGTGTCACCCGCATGCCACTCCCCAGCACAAAAACACTTCCAGGCTTATGCACCCAGGCCCACCCGAATGGGAGGCCCGGGGCCGTAAGCTGGAAGGTGGGGGGTTTGTGCTAAGTACAGTGGGGCAGTGCCTTTTGGCGCTGCCCCACTTAGCATGCACATGGTGGGGTCGGGCTGCTGGGTCTCTTAACAATGGGAACCCAGACAGCGCGTCTCCAAGACAGGAGGGTGAGGTGAGAGGGGCAGGTGACAACCGGCAGTCTCTGCCCCCTGTCACCTTGCCCTCCATACTTCAAAGGCCCCCCTTTCCATCATGCGGATGCTGAGCGGGGGCCTTTTGAAGTTCAAAGAAAGGGCTGCCTTGCCCCCAGGCCGAATTTTGCCTTTATCTGGCGGGGGCAAGGTGGCCCTTCTCATGCTTCCTCCCCGCCAGCCATGAACAGCAGCAGGACGGCTGCAGGTCTAAAAAACTATCCCTCCCACCCTGCAAATAACTGTAAGGAAAAGCTATAGCAAGGTCCAGGTAGAAGATGGAACACAATCATATCATTAGGGGAGGCTAAAACGCCTCACTTCAAAAAAATAAACATAAAAATTCAACTCCAAGAAGGGCCTTTTTAAAATACCGGGGGGTCTTTTTGTCTATTAGTTAATATTCTAGGAAAATACAGTTATAGAAGACCCAGGCGCTCAGAATCCACCAGAGAACATCGATACAGGTGGGAGCTCTAGGGGTATAACAAAACTGAAAAGGAGAGAGGAACTTGAGCAGAAACATGTACTAGTAAGCCTCAAGTATCCACCTCCATGCATGCAGAAGGGGGGCTCTCACAACAAGTGGATCAGGAGCAGGGTAACTTCCTAGTAAGGCTCCGGAACCCACCCCCTCACATCTTTTTAGGCAAGATAAGCGCACTTGGGTACGCAAGTGGATCGTGGGCAGGGGAAGTTCCCAGCTAAGCCCTTAGAACCCACCCCAGCAGGGAAATAGTACAACACAAGCACTGAAGGGGTTTCACAACACAAGTGGATCGGGAGCAGGGAACACTCTAGTAAGGCTCTCTTTTTGAACCCATTCCAGCTGTATAAACAGGCAGCCTTAAGCGCTGAGGGGGTCTCACAACGCAAGTGGATCGGGAGCAGGGTAAAAACCTAGTAAGGCTCTTTGAACCCACCCCAGCTGGAAATACAAGCTGCTTCAAGCACTGAGGGGGTTTCATAATGCAAGTGGATCGGGAGCTGGGTAAAAACCCAGTAAGGCTCTTTGAACCCACCCCGGCTGTAAAAACAAGCTGCGCTAAGCGCTGAGGGGGTCTCACAAGGCAAGTGGATCGGGAGCAGGGTAAAAACCTAGTAAGGCTCTTTGAACCGACCCCGGCTGTAAAAACAAGCAGCTTTAAGCGCTGAGGGGGTTTTCACAATGCAAGTGGATTTGGAGCTGAGTAAAAACCCAGTAAGGCTCTTTGAACCCACCCCGCTGTAAAAACAAGCAGCTTTAAGCGCTGAGGGGTCTCACAATGCAAGTGGATTGGGAGCAGGGTAAAAACCCAATAAGGCTCGTTGAACCCACCCCGGCTGTAAAAACAAGCAGCTCTAAGTGCTGAGTGGGTCTCACAATGCAAGTGGATCGGGAGCAGGGTAAAAACCCAGTAAGGCTCTTTGAACCCACCCCGGCTGTAAAAACAAGCAGCCTAATGCGCAGAAGGGGTCTCGTAGCACAAGTGGATCGGGAGCAGGGAAGACCCTAGTAAGGCTCCTAGAACCCACCCCCGAGGAAACAACTAGCCCGCAAACGGAGCGTGGGGGCTTCAAAAACTCAAGTGGATCATGTGTGGAGAAAGTGCCAAATTCATCTCAAAAGAGTGGACCAAGAGGCTAAAACGCCTCCATCCGTGGAAAAGTACAAAACACATGACCAAAAAATCAAAATGGCTCCAAGAACACATCCCGCGGAGGATCAAGTGAATGGCTTCACAACGCTGGGTTTTGTTTTATCAAGAAATACGGATCAAGAGCCATAACTTCAACGAAAATCACCCTGTGAGCAAGAGAGGGCCAAGTGCTAAACCTGGTCAGATTGGACAGCAATGAAAGGCACACAAGCGCACACCTCCCCACCTCACTTGGAAAGGACAAGAGAAAGCAGGATGAACCTGCTCCAAAGACAAGCAATTATGAACATGTCACAGCTCACACGCTGGGGCCAAACAATTGTCACAAGCTTTCATTTGAATGGCGGCTGGGATCAGCCTCGAGCGGGCCCCTAATTGGGATTAGGGCCCCCCGCTCACCTGTTCCCTCTGTCCCCAAAATATAGTATTGTTATCCTTATGTGATGTTATGGCTGGTTTTTCTTTGCACCATGGCTGGTACTAAAATAAAGCTTGTGGCCAAAGTTTTTTCCACCTCACATCCTGGTCGTCAGTCTCCTCATTCCTGCAACTGTCATTCTGTATTGCCTGTCTTGTCACACTTGTCATCCATCCGTGTCACCCGCATGCCACTCCCCAGCACAAAAACACTTCCAGGCTTATGGGTTAATGTCGGGGGGGGGTATGGTTGTATTGTTTTCCATGCCACTTTCGGTCGCCGGCCAGTGTGCAATAGGGGCGCAATGGCAGAATTTCTAAAGGGACGTATGTGTAGTCTGTTACGGGGCCGCCGTGACACGTGTAATTGTTTTTAATATGCTGTTTGGTCACGGCGCGCCGGTCATAATAGATGCCACGGAAATCTGTTTCTTTTACCTTTGAATAATTGAAAGTTGTGCTCGCAAATATTTGTGAAGTTTTAGGGCCGTGTGTGATAAAATGCCTGATTGTTCTCTCATTACTATGGCTGTGTGGCCGCCGCACCAAGCATAACGCTAACCCGTTTCATTTTAATATGCAGGATTGCAAAATTTTAACTTGCCTACTTTTGTAAAAATTGAAGGGCTGCCGTGCCGTGTTTTATAAAATGCCTCTTGTTTTCATGGATAATATAGTTGTGTGGCGGCCGTGCTAGATACAAAGCATGCCGTGTTAACCCGTTCCTTTTTTATTTCGCATGATAGCGGATACTGAATATTGGCCGGTAGGCTCGTGACGTTTATTTACCTGTACATCGGGCGAGGGGTTGTGGCATAGGTTGCTGTTCAAGGGCTGGTTGGAACTCTGCGCCACACGGAAATGGTCCGAGGAGTTGTGCATGCGCATTTACTCGTTTGGCATGTAAGTGTGGTGGCCGCCGTGCCAAGGTAGTGGCTGGGGCCTTCAGACTTGCAAAGTTTCTCTTGCGGCAGTCCGCGTGATGATTTACTTGTTGGCAATTGTTATCTATGTGCGTGGTGGCCTGGCCACCACGCGCTTGCGAGGCACGGCCTCAAGGAGTTTTGGGCGGATGTTACACGTGGTTAAAGCCCATGGCTTCCAAGGTTCGGAATGCCTCTTCCGAAGGTTCGGAATGTCGGTAGGTTGGTAGTGACTTGTACATGAAAGGGGGGGTGAGCCCAACCTCTAACTTCATATTCAGAAAGTTTTTAAAAGTATTACAATTGGGAAGGTTGCTTTAGGCAAGCAGGAGGATTTCATGACTAGGTAGAACGATTGCCATGGGAAAGATGTCCCACGCGGCATAGCGCACAAGTTGCATTTACTTGGTAGTTTGCCATTAGGCAAGACATTTCTGTCTTTGGTGCATCAGCGCCACGTGTATTTCGACTAAGAGTTATGCGGCACGGCAAGGAAATTGCTGCAGTTAAAGTAGGTTTAGTTGGAGCACTGATTCATGGGCAGAAAAAGGCATGGCTAAATATCAATTTGTCAATGGCATTACTTTTGTCTGAATGCAGGTCTGGCAAAGAACCAAGCGATTAGCGAAGGAGTTAAGCTTTTCAGCACTGAAAAGAAGAGTGGTAAGGTACAGGCCAAGGTTTTTCCCGTTATGTCTAGGTTTTCAGTAAACCATCGTTAAGCAAGTGCATTCCCAGCCCAGCACTGCGCAGTCAAACCTTTATGATATTAATTTTAAACCTTTCCCATCTTTAGTTTAGGATGTCTGTGGAAGACTTGCAGGACCTGTTTCACACCATTGAGGAAGTGCCCAACACCCCAGGTTCTAGCGAGGAGGAGGACGAGGGGGCAACCTGGGCCTTATTCCAGGAAAGGATGCGCAGTGAAGGGACGGGCTGGGCTAAGAAGAATCTGAAGGGCAACCAGCCACCGTCCCCCAGCCCTCAGTGGTCGATGTCCAGATCTGGCCATCCCCTCTGGCAGACACCCCTCCCCCGAAAGCGATTACCCTGAAGCCCTTACCCGCTAAGAGGAAGCGTCAGCAAAAGGGTAAGTGAACGACAGATATATTGCAGGTGGTGCCACCTCAAGTTCCCAAGGAACTGGCTCAAGTGAGGCTTGGGGCTACACCCCTACAGCCCATTACTATGCCGGGTGCAACAGGAGTTAACTACATGTAAACGGTGCCCACAGCACCAGCCCGGTTACAAGTGGCAATTGCTAATCCAGTCGTGGTGTCCCCCACAGGGGGCATAATGGGTAATGAAAGGTTTGGCATAATGTTAGAGGAAATGTTGTTAATGGTCAGGGGGGGTGGGGCTCTATCCTCAGGGGTGGTCATCCAGCCGGAGGCAAGGAGTGTTTGGGAGGGTCCCAGTGTAAACATTCTTAGCAATAATCTACCCTCCATTACCGCTCCCACCACCCCTGCCCCACCACTGGTGCCAATCAGCAGTAACTCAGAAGCTGCCCTTGCCTTACCCTCATCGGCTTCAGGAACAGACCAGCCGGTGACGGTTGCTCCCTTGTTATCTGGCAGCTCATCTTTGGCCTGGCACATCCCCCGGGATATGAAAGAGCAGGTATGGGCCAGAAAATATTTTGACATATTTAGCCTGTTGGCGGTAGAGGATGCTGGCCCCAACTTAACTTTAAGTGCGGAAGAAAACAATAAGAGACACCGTAAGTATCATCCAGAGGAGAACATCTCTAACTGGGAAAAAGCGTTGGCTATATGTCAGTAATAGTGATGGAAAAGAATCCGGAGCACGGCCCGGGTTTGGTAAAATACAGGGAAACAAATGTGGGGGAGGCAAAGCTGTATGGCTCTACAGGGTGGCTCGATTATGACAGGAAGTTTAGGCATATGATGTTAGATTGCCCCACTATGACATGGGATCAGAAGGAGATGGACGGTTGGGTCACTTACATGGGAGGTAAGCAAAGGACCAGTATCATCTGGGCTGATTTGTACAAGGGTGTTAAGAAGAACTGGTATGGTAAGAAAAATGTAGGGGGAAGGGGTCGCCCCTTTCACAATGCCCCTCAGGGACAGGGGGGCCATGATTCAGGAGTAGCAAGCTGTAATGCAAATGGAACGCAGGAAGACAGAAAGACAGGTAACAACGCATGCCGGTTCTTCAACAAAGGCACTTGCACCTGGGGACCCAAGTGTAGGTACAACCACGAGTGTGAGAAGTGTGGGGGGAGCCATCCGCTGGTCAAGTGCATCAAGCGGGAAAGTGCCTCTGGGGGCAGGGGACAGCGCAAAGGACAGTAAGCGCCCTGGCACCATCTTGCCCCCCCTGTAACCTTGACAGCAAAACAGAGCATGTATTTAAAGGAGAAAGGTCCCTCCCCAGTCAATTTGCACATTTTAGTGGAACACCTGAATCATTATCCCAGAAGGTGGGAGACAGAGTTGCTATTTCAAGGTTTCACGGAAGGATTTGTTATTCCTTACAAGTGACCTCGGACCTGCCGCCTAGCAAAGAACTTACCTTCGGCGATGGATCTGCCAGGGGAGATGGATAAAAAGATTAGCAAGGAACTAGATTTGGGCAGAATTTCTGGACCTTTTGAGGTCACCCCCTCCCCAACTTCATCGTGTCACCCCTAGCTATAGTTCCCAAAAAAGAACCGGGTAAGTTCAGGCTCATCCGCCACCTTTCCTATCCAAAAGGGGAGTCAGTGAATGACTGGCTGAGCCCGGATCAATGCTCTGTGCACTATGCCTCCTTTGATCAGGCTATGGTAGTGGTGGCTAACTGTTAGGGAGAATTCTCTGTTTAGGCTGAATTTCCTAACCTAGTGAGTCCCCCAGCAGCTTTGCTGGATTTCTGGAGTTTGTTTTTTCCATCCTGCCAAGAGTGAGACTCTTTTTCTCCCACTCTTGGACATGAATGTGTGTAATTCCTTTGAATGTCAATGTGTTCTATGGGCTATGGGGTCCTTTACTCCATAGGGTCTCATATGTTTTGCTATGTGTGTTACACCGCACCCTCCGTGCCGTAACACTGGGGCGTCCTAGCGGACCTCCACCATAGACTCCATACCCGGGGACTGACTACTGTCTCCCCGGGCATGTAAAGTCACCATTGGCTTTACTAGACCTAAATTTACTAAGAGAACTATTACAAACCATCCTATTGTGGACGTACTAGTAGGGGTAATTCGATTACTCCTGGGTCTGTTATTCGAGGGGGCACTGTCCCGTCCCCACTCGTCGAGTTTTGGCTGGTGGCAGTGGAAACTACTTGTTATATTCGACCCCGAATATAACCCTATGGGATTCTTCCCATTGTTGGAGATTAATACTTTTTCTCGTTAGTCTCTAACATACCACCGGTCTACTTATCTTAAATAAGTCTATCGGATGGTATTTTCTGCCAGAACTCGGTTTTTAAAATGGCGTCTGTGTTCGTCTCTGTGACTCCTAAACCAAAGGTTGAGCCCTTTGTTCCACTTTTGGCGGGCTTCTGTACAGAGACCCTCCAAAGTGGTGCCTTTCTGTCTGGGTTACCACAGGGGCGTGGGAGGGGGTTTAGGCACCCTGGACCGAGTTGCCTTGCCAACTCTGGTCGCACTCTGGTGTGATTGGCCCAAGTGGTGAGCCTCCCCGCTCACCACTTAGCGTGTGTTGATTGACAGCTAGGCTGAATGAATGGGGGTTTTCTGCATAAAAGCAGGGCTTTTGGGACTGGATCTTCAGAAGTCGCCACAGGACCTAAGAATCCGACGAGGGTAAAGCTGAGCCGACCTGCAACGACGACACCTCCGGTGGAGCCCTGCTGAACCGACTCACCACTTCCCAACGACAGAGGAGATCTCCCTGCCGGAGAGTCTCTTCCCCTGACTGGTGGGAACAACCAGTCCTCTTTTGCTTTTTCTTCGCCTCAGGACGCAGTGGTCGAATTGCCCGTGCAGAGCACCTCGGCAACCGGATAGCCACTACCCCTGTACCACGACCAAAAGGTGGTGCCTTGTGACGGAGCACTCCGCGGCTGGTCTCTTCCCTGGTGGTGCAACGATCTTCAACTTTCCTTCGACGACGAGATCCTCTCTTCTCTTGGCAAAGACCGGACGTGCATCCACCACCAGGAACAACTGCCCCCGCCGGAGCTGTCTCTCCACAACCAAGGTACTGTGTCCGCCTGGCTTCCCTTGTTGCCGGATAGAGTGAGGTGTCTTAATCCTCGCCTCTCCATAGGGTCGCCTCCAAGCTTTCTCTAGCGTGTTGTTCTGAACTGGTCCAATCTGCCGATAACAATTTGCTACAAAGACTCAAACGCATTTCCACTAAGATACTTTTTGGGACATATCGCCTCGCCTCTCTCCGAGTGGGCCTGGCCTCTGAACTTTATGATCTACCGTGGTTCTTGTCTTCTTGCCTTGCATTTGTCCGTTAAGTATTGGAACCGTGTTGATTTCGTAACCTGCTTATTTTTCTCTCCCGTTCTAACGAATACTAGAGTGCCATCTAGGTTGAAGCATACACCTCTGTCTGCAAATATGTGATGCTGGTAAAACATAGACTTGTCGAACTATTGTTAGGGGGATTGATCTTTTTCTTCGTAGAGTAATTGTAATTGAAGTGTTTGCCGTAATAGTGCCAGAGTGTTTTCTATAGATTTGTCGTTATAAATAAATACCTTTATATCTTTACACTGAAGCCTTGTTGCGTGTTTGCTTGTCTTACTGTGAAGATTTGCCCTATGTTGTATACTCCACATACTGTCTAACTCTTCTTGAGGGAAGTCTGACTGCTCAGCCACAGCTACCAAGTGAATCTGTGTGGTACAGACTGCTACCAAGTGGGTTTACTGCCAAACACCTGTAGTCCTAAATCTTTTGCAGTGGTCCCAGAGGGAACTGCATAGGTTTCCGCCTAACACTAACATAGGCAAGGGGGCTTTGCTGGCCAAAGTTGACATAGAGTCTGCATTCCGCTTACTACCGGTGAAACGGACCAGCTTTCACTTGCTGGGTTTTCAGTGGAAAGGTGGTTTTTATGTTGACAAATGTATGCCCATGGGTTGCTCTGTGTCTTGTTCGTTTTTTGAAGCATTCAGCACGTTTCTGGAATGGGCTGCGCGCAGATTGGAGCAACAAGGGGCAATGGTGCATTATTTGGATGACTTTCTATTCTGTGACTGTGCACTTGCAATGTCTGCTTTCCAGTGTTTGATGAATGAGATGGGGGTTCCCCTAGCTCCAGGGAAGACACTGGGACCGTGTAGGGTTCTAACTTTCCTGGGTATTGAAATAGATACTGTTGAGGGGACGTGTAGGTTACCGGATGAGAAAGTCAAAGGATTGAAGGCAGAGGTTGCGAATAATCTGTTAAAAGATAGGACTACCCTGGAAAAAAATGCAGCAACTCCTAGGGAAGCTTAATTTCGCTGCAAAAGTTATCCCGGCAGGCAGGGTATTTGCGCGCAGGCTGGCTAGGGCAACCGCAGGCGTAGTTCAAAAACAACACCATATTAGATTAAGTACTGCCTTAAAGGCGGACTTAAGGATATGGTACAAATTTTTAGACAGTTTTAATGGGGTTCAGATTTGGCGGACCCCTTGGGAAACCAGTGTCGAGCTACAGATGTTTTCAGACACAGCAGGGAGCGAAGGTTTCAGAGTGATTTTAGGGCCTGAGTGGTGTGCCCAGAGATGGCCACAGCAGTGGCACAAGAAAGGCAGGACAAGGAACATAATGGTCCCATCGTGGTCGCATTATTGTTGTGGCCAAAAGTACTAGCCAACAAGAGAGTGCGTTTTTGGTCAGATAACAAGGCTGTGGTCCAGGCCATTAACCTACAGTCAGCTTCCTGCCCAGCTATGTTGAGCTTGGTCCGGACATTGGTGGAAATATGCCTGTATAACAATATTGAATTTAGAGCTCGACATGTGCCGGGCACTACAAATATTGCTGCTTACGCTCTTTCTCGCTTTCAGTGGAACAACTTTCGGAAGGCCCACCCGGTGGCCAGGCTGGAGGGAGCGCAGTTCAGGAAGGAGTGATGGCAGTTGGTGGCGTGGACAGCGCGCTCTGCGAGTTAAGTGAGCGTTCGCTTATGCCAGTTGTCCGGGCTAGATAACAGCAGAGTTATGGTAAATTCAAGAGTTTAACCGCTTGTTTGCATGGTGTCAAACAGAATGCTGAGGAACAGGTATGCACGTTTGTGGTTTGGGCACACCAAGAAGGCAAGTGAAAAAGCTGGGCTGCATCACATCTATCGGCGGTAGCCTTCCACTTTAAACTGGAGAGAAAAAGTGATCCCACAAAAGGGTTTTTGGTGCGCACCGCTCTGAAAGGCTGGGCCAGTTCGGAGCTCAAAACTAAGGATGTGTGCATGCCCATTGACTTTGGGTTTCTAGTAAAATTTTTATCCTCACTGTCAAGCGTGTGCTTCAATGAGTATCAGATATCACTATTCAGGCTAGCATTCGCATGGGCTTTTTTCTGGCGTTTAGGATTAGTGAGATTGTTTCTGCATCCAAGAATGACGTATCGGGGAGGGCCATTGCCTTGGGAGATGTCTCTCTGTTCTGCAAGGGCACAGGAGAAGGGGTCAGAATCCAGTTAAGAAGAAGTAAAACAGACCAGCAGGGGAAATGTTTTAGCATTGTATTGCATGGGGCCCCCCTCAAGGAGTGCTGCCCAGTTCTCCTTCTCAAGCTCTTCCAAAAGATCAGATCATTGAATGCTGGCCCCCTACTAACTCACACCGACACATCCCCCCTTTCTGTTTTTCCATTTCGTAAGGTGCTGGCTATGTCCTTGGGGGTCTTGGGCATCCAAGGGGAAGGCTGGTCCACTCACAGCTTTAGAATTGGTGCGACTACCACAGCCTTCCAGCAAGGCATGTCTCCCTGGGCTATCATGAAGTTGGGTAGGTGGGAGTCTGGCCGTTATCGGCTCTATGTACATCCGCCGCCCAGTGCATTCCCGGAAGAATATTAGACACCCCTCTCTCACAGGTCCAGGTGCAAGGCAGCTGGGCAAGGGGATCTGGGTTTTTTTGATCGTGGCCGACTTATAATTTGCAATTTTTTTCCCACAGATGATGCAGTGTGGCTGATCAGCCACTCCTCTGTGACGCGGGTGGAAAAAAGGGCTAGGCAATGGACAATCGGCCCCAACCTAGGATTCAAGGGTACTGAGTGTGTATGGTTGGGCACACCGGGAATGAGTTGGCACTCTTTGCTGGCCACCATTCACTGGCAACTCCGATGGAGGCGGGCACCAAGGATGATGTTGATTCATTTGGGAGGCAACGATTTGGCCAAGTTGAGTCGGGGACGCTTGCTGGCCCAGGTACAGGTGGCTTTGCGCATAATGGCACACGAGTTACCAGGCACTGAAATGTTTGGGTCTGAGATGGTGCAAAGACAGGTTTGGAGGGAAGCCATTTCAGTGGCTGGCATGGAAAAATCCAGGAAGCGCCTCAACAGAAGTGTTGAAAAATTCACAAAGGCAGAGGGCCTGGGGTGTGTAGGGCATTGCTGCTTGAGCTCCCTGTCTTCCCATTTCCATGCAGACGGTGTTCACCTATCCGACAAAGGCAATGACGTTTTCTTGACTGCTATACTGGGGGCACTAAGAAGGGCCGGTTGCAGATAATCTTAGGGTGAGTATGGTCTTAAGGCTATGTTTGGTATGATGAATACGGTCCTAAGGTTTGGGGGCATTGATGGCAGCGTAAGCCACCACCAAAGCGTGGCGGAGTATCGGGGCGGTCCTAATGAGGGACTACACGCTGCAGCTTCGGCGGCAGCGGTTCGGGATTGGCCGGGCTCGAGCCGATCCCTCGGCGGGCACTGACTTCCCTTCCTTAGGGCTCTAGGCCAACAACCTCCTGGTCAGTGCCCCTGAGTATCCTGCTGGTAGTAACCAGTGTTAGCTGGTAGTAACCAGAAGCTTGTCAGTTTTGCCAGTGCCAAATAGGATGACATGGTTCACCCGTAACCTGACTGTAATATTATATGGCTGGGACCGTCCCAAGTTTATTGTCTTGCACCTAATAGTGACCTTGTACTTTCCAAAAGAACCTTACAAAGTTGTCTGGGTTATTTATTCTTATGTCCATCACACTGGCCAAAGGAGGTGGGGGTGTCCAATGGGGATCTCCCCGCTAAGAGGCTGAACGGCCCCCACAGGGGGCGCTAGAGGGACAGCCTTGATAGCATGCTGTCCCCTCTGGCCACCCCCTTCCGGGGGTTGGGCTTGCCTCTACTCTTCCTCCTCTGCTAGGCGGAAGAGGCGTCCCCCTGGTCCTGGCTTCCGGTCAGGTTCCCGGGGGACGCTTATAAGGCAGGAGCTGCAGGCAATCAGTCTCTTGCCCAGCAGCTCCCGTCGTGTTTGTTGATCACCCACCCACCCACACCAGATATGATTGGGAGACTGAGGGCGACATGAAAAAGGGTCATAAGAAGTTAAGTTGTTCTTAAAGCTGTTTAGGAAATGTTTATGTAAATACAAAAGTTGGAAGGATCTGGGTGAGGCGTTCGTATCACCAACCGGAAAAA
Source organism: Ambystoma mexicanum (assembly GCF_040938575.1). Taxonomy (NCBI): domain Eukaryota; kingdom Metazoa; phylum Chordata; class Amphibia; order Caudata; family Ambystomatidae; genus Ambystoma; species Ambystoma mexicanum. Next base: position 234,592,221 of record NC_090921.1, read on the forward strand.
TCATGTAGAAATCGTAGTAATGATTGAAGGTAGAGTTAGGATTATGGTATTGTGTCGTTTGAGTTGTGTCTAATTTTCTTCTTTTTTTACAGGCGGAGTATCGGGGCGGTCCTAGCCAATGAGAGACTTCACGCTGCAGCTTCGGCGGCAGCAGTTCGGGATTGGCCGGGCTCGAGCCGATCCCTTGGCGGGCACTCACTTCTCTTCCTTAGGGCTCTAGGCCAACAACCTCCTGGTCAGTGCCCATGAGTGTCCTGCTGGTAGTAACCAGTGTTAGTTGGTAGTAACCAGAAGCTTGTCAGTTTTTGCCGGTGGCAAATAGGATGACATGGTTCACCCGTAACCTGACTGTAATATTATGTGGCTGGGACTGTCCCAAGTTTATTGTCTTGCACCTAATAAACTGTGACCTTGTACTTTCCAAAAGAACCTTACAAAGTTGTATGTGTTATTCGTATGTCTATCACACTGACCAAAGGAGATGGGGGTGTCCAATGGGGATCTCCCCACTATGGCTGGGGAGTTGATTGCCATTGGGGTGTGATTGATTGAATCAGTGACTGCGGGCAACTCTGAATTTTGAACAGCTGTTGCTGATTTTCTCTTTCTCTTTGGACTGAGCTCCTGTGCACCTGTGTGTGGTGTTGTGCCCTTCCAGACAACAGGTGACAGGTGGGGGTAGCCGGCCCCACATGATGTGAGGAATGGGAGGAGTGAGATTAAATAACGATTGCAAGCGCGTGGGTACACAGTCACACAGCTGTGAAGACGTTCTACGGGTTAATTCAAGAAAGTGATTTGTGCTTACTCCAGTGTCTGCATAAGTCCCTGTAGATCTCTCCATCCTCCTGTGCTGATCGCGCGGCATTGGCTGCTTCTTCTCTGGATAGGTCTTTTCTCTGTGTCTGTTTGTCGACCTCTCTTGTTATCGGAACTAAGCCAGCCCTCGAGCTTCAGTAACAGAAGCGCGCTGAAGAAAGTGTATGTTGACGTTTCACTCACTCACTCAGAAGGGCTAGCTCCGATTCATGAAATAATTTTGGCAGTCAGAAGATAAAAGTGCACAAATATAAGATTATGCAAGTGCAAGACGCACCTTAAATTGTTGCAGTAAGATGAATTTGTATTGTTAAGTTTCCCGTGCAACATTATAATGCCAGAAAAAAAAAGCAGCACCGTAGTCGGCAGGATTCGAACCTGCGCGGGGAAACCCCAATAGATTTCAAGTCTATCGCCTTAACCGCTCGGCCACGACTACTGACAGAAAATACTTGCTAAAGTCAAACTGATGAACTACCTTCTCTAAAGTTCGGCAGGAACATTACAGTTTAAAGTAGGTGCAATTAACAGGGCAAAAGATTATCAGCAACATTACTATTTCTCTCTTAAGATTTTTAATGATCAATGAAGAAATTGTAGGTCCTGGATATTGTCAATATTATAACCCACACTAAGGTTACACACCAATAGACTTTCCCTTGACAGGGAATGGGGAATCTGCTGGATAACACTGCCATCACTAGAGTGCCACCTTACAAGAGGAACACCAGGAATTACTCCATCTTGTTCCTGGTGTTGAAATCATTAGGTGTCAAGACAGGAGGCAAGCATTATGCTTTCTTTAATTCTGCAACTCACAGCAATTCAAAACTTTTCTAAAACGTTAAACCGAACATTTTTTTTGCTTAAAACCAAAAAGGCCCAAGAGTTTAACTAGAAACTACAAATCCCCATGAGCCTCTTGCTTTGGGTAGTCCTGAGGCTCTCTCTGTCCACCTATCCATGCCTAGGGCCCTGTATTAGTAGCTATCCGGTCAGGGTCCCTTCCTCTTTCTTTTTGCTGCAGCTCACAAGCTAAGTGACATGTTTTCTCACCTTTGCTTGTCGCGCTGTGATTTGTATTCAAATGCCAGCATGATAATAACAATTTACTAAGTATTGACCGAGCGAACAGTTAAGTATATATTATTGATTTGCAAAACAGGGGGGTCTGGGAAACTCTCTACCAGCACAAACACAGCCCATTTACTTGTTCTTGGGTGGATGGCCCCTCGGAGAGTCTCAACCGAGTCTTTAGCTCACTGTTCTTTTCACAGAGAAGACATTTCCCCACATATCAGTCTTTGTCCTGCCCAGGGGCAGTCCAGCACCGAAATGCTAGGCAATTCTCCTCTGAACAAGAGCACCACAGCAACCCCATACACGTGTTTCAACCTTGTTAGGCATCATCAGCGAGGTGAAGCTGTGTCTCTCTAAGAGCAGTGAGCAAGGGGTCCACGTCTGGAGTACCCTGGTAACTTAGGGTGGGACCCAAAGTTACTTGGGGCCATCCACCCAAGAACATGTCAATGGGCTGTGTTTGTGCTGGTAGAGAGTTTCCCAGACCGCCACCCGTTTTGCATACCAAGTAACTTTGGGTATTGAGACTCTCCCAGGGGCCATCCACCCAAGAACAAGTCAATGGGCTGTGTTCATGCTGGTAGAGAGTTTCCCAGACTCCACTCTGTTTTATATATTATTGATAGGTGGAGTTTCTCTCAGAACTTTCCCTCGCAGCTGTGACGAGCTTTCCCACTTTCTTCTTTGCCGCGTACTGCGCGAACTACACGAAGGAGCAGCTACACACACAAAGCACTTCACATAAAAAAAAAAAAACCAAAGGTATACATTTTTATACAATACAGCGGGCCCACTGCACAGCGTACAAGCGGAAAGGACGTGAAGGAGCAGCTGCACACGAAGCACTTCACATAAAAAAGAAAAAACAAAGGTATACATTTTTATACAATATAGAGAGCCCGCTGCACAGGCTGATATCCCCCAGCAGCTGGTTTGTCGAGGTAGGACAGGCACTCTGTCTCGTTACAAGGGCTATAAGGCATCCCAGACAACCTCCCCAGAATGGAGTGAGGAAGAGTGGGCAAAAGAGCCCACAGACGGGGATACTGATCTATCCCTTAGCTTCAAGAGAGTCCTAGGAGACTCACTCAGAGAAGCTTTGTCACAGGGAGTGCAGCCTCTCACACAGTGACTGGACATGCTGGAATCTCTGCTTGCCAAGCAAAATGCAGACCACGAAGCGTCCAGAAAAAGACGGGCAGATAGCCAAAGTGAAGGGGCATCAGCCAGACACCCCCATACAGAGGTTTACCATGACGGGTGTAAAAAGGCCACCCTCTTCGACCCCCCGAGCCAGAAAGAAGGGGCTAACACAGATCCCCACGAGGTAGTCAATACTGTCCGCAGGCATAAAAAGCCTTCTTGCTGAAATCGACAGTGCCACACCCAGGACCCCCTACCCCAGGGGTGAACAATTTACGGGAGGAAGACGGTAGTTATTCACCTGATGACGAAGGGGAGGAAGAGGAGGAAGAGACCCTCTCAGACCCCTGTGGCATTGACCCAACTCCAGAGGAGGAGGATAATATGGGAGACATGTTCGAGGCTATCGGGCATCCCAAATCCCAGTCCTGGGAAAATAGACCAAAAATAATGGACATAGCCGAGAGGGCTAAAGACACCAGAACCCCAGTAGACGCACAAGTTCTGGGCAGTTGGGCGCACTTTCCTTAGAGAGGAGAATGAGAGTGCTACTCAAGATGGACAGCAAGCTCAGTGATTTAGCTTCATATGAAGCAGGTGAAGGAGCAAAAGATTTACTCTTTGGAGAGGCCTTCGCCAAGGAGATGGCTCAGTTCGTAGGCACATACTCCGCATTGGAGAAAGCACAATATGAAAAATATTTCCAGGGCGCATTTTTACAGGGACCGGGCGACATCGGGGTCAATTGCCTGGTCGCTTTAACATGCAGTGAAGACCCCAGCGACCCCTAGCCCAATATTGGGAAAATTGACAACAGGACGCATTCTTCCCAGCCCGGTCCCGGTTTCTGAGGGGAATCAGGGGAAGAGGTAAGTACTCAGAGCGCAAACTTCCCGAGATGCATGGGTGCTGCGAGCGGTGACAGGCCTATATCTAGAATGCCTAGGCGATCCTACCCAGAGGGCAGAGCCTCAACCAATACATATGCTCCAAGATCAGATAGTACTGCTGCAAGAGGAGTTATGCAAACTAGTAGACAAGGACGCCATAGAGCGCGATACGCAGGGAGGTCCAAGGTGCCTCAGCAATATATTCCTAGTGCACAGAGGGGAGAACGTAAGACCAGCAATACATCTGAAGAGTCTAAACGAATGGTTGACATACAGACATTTCAAAATGGAAGGAGTACCCCTCCTTCGAGACCTTCTTCGCACAGGAGGCTGGCTAGCGCGTCAAGATCTCAGAGACGCGTATCTCACTATTCCAATAGTGATAGAACACCGGAGATTCCACTGTTTTCACTGGGCCAAGGGGATCTGGCGTTTCACATGTCTGCCATTCGGACTAGCGTCAGCTCCCTGGGCCTTCACCAAAGTAGCAGCAGCCATACAAGAGAGGGGGATCAGAATTATCATCTACCTAGACGATATCCTAATCCTAATAAGACCAAAGCCTCTCTCCAGGACCAAGTGCGCTGGATCTATGACCTAGTGTCCTCACTCAGCTTCATTATAAACAAAGACAAGTCAGAGCTAGAGCCCACTCAAAGAATAGAGTTCTTAGGTTTCATAATAGAAACCAAGAAAGCCTCTCTCAAGCTCCTGGCTCACAAAGTCAAAGCCATCAAGAAAGTACTCAAGTCACTTATTGCAAAGAAGAATATTTTGCTTTGCAATCTAGCCAAGATAGTGGGTCTTTTAGCAGCCTCGATTTCAGTCGATTTTTCCCAGGCCTCTTCATTATAGAGCCCTTTAGAGACTCAAGACCAGGCGCCTTAAAGGAGTAGTAGGTTACCATCAACTGATTACTTTAGATCAGGAAGCTGGTGGCTCCAGAACATGGAGGTATGGAATGGCCGAGTAATAATAGAATCAGATGCCAGTAGAGCCGGCTTTAGTGCCAGATGCAGGAGCTTAGAAGCAAGAGGTAAATGGCCAGCAGAAGAGCTCTGATTGCACATACATTGCCTAGAACTCCTGCCAGGGTCCTTCGCCGTACAAGCGTTTACCAAAGGCAAAGACATAGGACAATGAAGTTGGACACAGTTTGTTACTTCTGGACCAACCTTCGACGCCGAATTTGGCCGGAGAAGGCGTGGTCCGCCCAGATGGGGAAAGACTAAGCCGTCAAGTCCAATACTGTTTGACGTTTGGAAAGTTGTACTGTTAATAATTCGGCAGAGCTTGCTGCCAAAAGAAAGAGGAAAGGCCTCGGACTGGATAGCTACTTATACAGGGTCCTAGGCACGGATAGGTGGACAGAGAGAGCCTCAGGACTACCCAAAGCAAGAGGCTCATGTGGATTTGTAGTTTCTAGTTAAACTCTTGGACCTTTTTGGTTTTAAGCAAACAAATTGTTCGGTTGTAACGTTTCAGAAAAGCTTTGAAATGCTGTGAGTTGCAAAATTAAAGAAAGTAAAGCATAATGCTTGCCCCTGTGTCTTTAATAGAATCAAGGCTACCCTGTGCTGTGAGCATGGGCAAACTTCATTGTGGGTGTTCAGACCAACTCTATATCTAAAGGTGATGAAGCTATGCTTGCAGCATGTTCTGCAAGGATGCCGCCCAGTCCACTTGCATCCTCGCAATGGAGTTTATTACATCAATAGTTTTAAAGGATGTGTACTTTCACCTCCCAATTAATAGGGCCTGTGCCATAGCACGCAGCACAGGAGCCCACAGCAACTAGCTGCTGCCTGTATTTAAATTAACACGCATTGTCTTGTACAGGGACAGTGCTGCTTTCAGGCAGACTCTTTCTTATTTTTGGCTATTATGTGGTGCTTTGTGCCACATTTAAGCCAAAACTATTGCATTAGAGTACAAATAGTGTGAACTGGCATGTGAGGAGTGACACAAAGCTTGTATGTGTTTGGGTATTAACCCACCAATCGACTGACTACGGCCATGCTAATCCCTATGACCATTCACACCCAGTTACGGCCCACTCCTGCCCAAAAAAAGTCTCTTGGAAACTGTTTGAGCTCATGTTAATCAAGTTTTACCATCATACTTTGCACTCAAAGTGCCTACCAGTGTTTCTTCAAAGTAGTCCTCTAAGAGTTAATGACTTAACAGGAGCTGTAAATGGGCTACTAGTGTAATAAAAATGTCTTAACCTGGTCTGCTTACAGCACTCAATTTAGAAGCACTATGCATGTCCTTCACTGAAGTCCTATTAAAAACAAGCATTGGCAAAGCAAACAGTTTTTGATTGTGTATAAGTATTAGGCATTTGCCAGGCACTGCTATTAGGTGCCCAGGTACTTGCACCGTTTTGCAGCAGAGACAATCAATGACCAATTACTACCACTACGGTAGTGCCTGGAAAGTGCCTTTCCCATGCCTATGCAAAAGCCCAAACTGTTGCCATTGCCAAGGCTGGTTTCTGCCGGTCTCGAGGATAAACCGTCACCTCCCACTCCCGCTTTTACCATCTGGAGACAAATAACCCCAGCTGAGGCCTCATTATTGCTGGAGTGCTGTCACTCTTTGTTTTATTGGAACATTGAAAGTGGAAGCCCAACTGGAAAATAAAGCATGGGAGGACCTATTGACGGCTGTCTCCGCAGGGGATTCTAAGACATTTTGGAAGTTGGTTGTGGGAGGCCCCCAAAACAAATGAGTCAAGACCCACAGGGAAAACCATGTTGCAGCCAAAACTTAGCTTGATCATTTCCCTACTTTATATAGTGAAGAGTCCTGTGGGTATGGGGATGGGGAGCGTTGCTCAGTACTACGGCTAACTCTAAAGGAGGTGGAAGAGGCAGTTATCCAACTGGCACCTAATCGAACCTCAAGACCGGATGCAGTCACCACCGATCTATGCAAGGGCAAGATGAACCTTTGGGTTTCTCTGTTGGCAGCCTGCTTTAATTCTTATCTGGTAACAGGTGCCTATCCACAGTCCTGGAAAAACACCATTATTCAACACATTTTTTAAAAGGGTGACCCTGGAAATATTCTCGCCTATAGGCCAATTTCATTGCTGGACACCTCCTTCAAGGCTTTTGGACGGGTCATTCTGCAGCACATTGAAGGCTGGATCCTAACCAGTCAGCTCCTTTCAGAGGTTCAATAGGGCTTTAGACCTGGTTTGGGCACCCGGGACCAGGCTCTGAACCTTATCTGATAGGCGCATCTTCTGTCTATGATAGGGGGAAGCCGATTTACTTAGCCTTCATGGACCTGGGCACTGCATTTGACAAGGTGACCAGAGCTTCTCTCTGGCTGGTGCTCGGGTCCATGGGCTGTCCTCCAGAGCTGTTGCGGATTCTTCAATTGCTCCATGAAGACACCATGGCCTGTGTCCGTTTTGGAGATCATGGTGAATGTACTGAATATTTTGTGGGGGTCACGGGAGTTTGTCAGGGCTGTGTGCTAGCACCAGTCCTATTGACTCTCTACATAAATGGCCTGTTTAGAGCACTAGTGAGCACAAAAGCAGTCTTCCAGTGGCTCGGCAAAAAAGCATTGCCATGGATTGCATGTGCTGACGACACTGTGCTTATTTCCCGGACACCAATAGCCCTACAAAAGTTGATTAATGCTTACACCGACTTTATGACAGAGCTAAAATTCACCATAAATACAAGCAAATCCGTAGTGATGGCATGTAGTGCTGGGAGAGGGAAAATTGTTAAAATGCGTCCTATGCTGAGCAATGGGTCTGTCATTCCCAGGGTAAGAAAGTTCGATAATTTAGGTATCTGTTTTGCAGATAACTAGAGGGGGATAGCCCATGTTCAGCGACAAAGTACAAAAATGAAACAAGCATTGGGGGCATTGCAAGATTCATGAACATGTGCCAGGGGAAACCACTAAATTTTATTATGGAAGTTTATCGCGCACAAACAAAGGCCATAACCAATTTTGGGGCTACCTTGTGGGGGACTGAAAATGCAATGGCCATTGAAGTCGCAGAGAATTATTTTCTGAAAAAGCTGTTGGGCCTCCCCAGATCAGCCCCTAACTATGCTGTGCACATTGAACTGAGTATCACCCACATTGGTGACAACTGGTTTTGCATTGGCTGGGAATTTGGTCTAATCCGAGAGCCAGTCTGACAGATGATATCATTAGATCTCTGCTGCAGGGCCCTATTGGAAAAAAATACCATGGTTGAAACGTATGTCTGAATGTGTGTCCATGGTTAATGCACCGTCGTTACAATGCCCAGCCCAAAATTTGACACAAGTGGAGAGGAATGCGTACAAGAAGGTCTTCCACTCACTTATCACAACAAAACGCAAATCCTTTGGACTTGTGCTGCAAGCCAATAGGCTCCCTTTATCTATCTCAAAATGAGATATTATTCAACCATATTTGCTGCACAGCAATAAACAGAACAATCAATGGGCTCACTAGGGCGTGCCTAAACCTGCTCTTGCTGAGGATTATTACGTAGAAATGGCCAGGCAGAAGTTATTGTGGCCTTTCAGGGTTGTGGAGGAGCAAAGGAAGACCTTCTACATTTTGTTTTGTTCTCACTACCATGACATTAGAAAACAAACTATTACCTCACTCATGAGGGAAGCGAATTTCACCCAGTGTCATCCCGCACTTCTGTTTCTGCTGCGTGCAGAACCATCAACTGTTCCCTGGGGCATGTCAGAATATCTGAGGAAGGCATGGAATAGAAGGAAGCATATTGTGAACATTAGATCAGAAATTGTCCCCTCTCCAAGCTAATGTTTCCCCTTCAACTCAGATGTCAGATGCTAAATAGATGCCTGTCTTACATCTTTGGACACTGCAGGGCATCGGTATGGACTGTGTATTTTAAATCTGTGTTTGTTTATTCATGTATATTGTATTGTGTTTTTATACTGGACTGTGCATATTTGTATGTGAGTTTTGGTTTATGGACTATTGATCCGAATAAACTGTCAAATAAACCATTGTTTTAGACAAATGTTACTAAGATTCAGTGATGAATGCAAAAATACACAAGGAGCATTTGTATTCTGAAACCACACACATAGCAGTAGTAACACACATCCTCCCAGAGTATTGAATTTTGTCAGCCAGAAAAAAAGTTTTATCTACCCCCTTTTGCATGTGTTCGTATTTCACACACCAAAACGCTTTCCTTTCCTCACATCATATATGAAGCGTGACTTGAAAGACAACAGCAAGAAGGTATACCATTGCACACCTTTTCTTTTATTGTGAGTCTGCGTCGTGAAAGTACATGTGCAAAACCCATATGATATGTTTTACCCTTTCCTCAATAGCATTCTAGTACTTGTAGTCTCCCATTCAAGATGGGGCAGAATAATGCTTTGATTGTAGTCTTTTAGCTTAAAATATTTACATATTTGTAAGGATACTTTATTATGATGTGTACCTTTCCAGTATAAAATAGTATTTATGAAAGGAAATATGAGGGGCGGAGGAGTGGAAATGAGAAGTGGGAAAATTAGTCATGATGATTTGCCGAGGAGATGGGCAGAGGGGATGTTGTCCTGGAGACTGGAGAGATTGTTTTCCCTGGTTCTAGCATGTTGCTAATTTCATTTGAAGAACTATGACATTGCTTATTAACACTGCTTCAAGACCTAATTGGCATATAGGGCCTACTTCATCCCCACTGTGTGGAATATTTTTACCCATGCCAATGCACCCTACTAGACCCCTTTGCCAATGGGAAAATAAAACTTCCAAAAATGGAGGTGATAACCCCCGTGCACGCCAAATCTGCAAGACTGCGCATGGTACATAAACCAAAAAAGAGCTGCACACCCTGCCACACACAGGCGAAATTGGTGTAAAAACAGGGATCACTGAATGTCACCTGTGAACTGTCACCTGAAGCAAGGCCACAGAAGGGCTAAAATCCAAAAATGCCCTCAGAAATTCAGTCATTTTCCCAGTGAATTATTGAAAGGAAAAATGTGCTGAAATCATAGATTCTCCAGGCAGTCAGAGGAATCCAGGCCTCACTGCCTGACAGCTGCTTAAGGAAATTATATGTCAAAACCAGTTTAAACGTGTTTCTGTTTCCTGATTAAAATTGCAAAATTCACCTCTTTAAAGCATGTTTGTGAAGGGCTAATTCTTTTAAATGTCCAAATTCCTTGTAAACTGTGCTTATATTTTATATGTGTGAAATGAAAAGACTTTAATTTAAAGCAACCCAGTATTGGAGTCAAGTAACTGCTTAATTCTGATTGGACAGTGGCCTGACAGTGCCTGGCCTGGGAAAGTTGACATCTCAGCTGGACACTCCCTTGAAAACAGGAAGCCTAATGGCTCCCGCATAAAGACAACATGGAGTACAATGAGACCGCATCAGACATTCGTCTTTGGCTGAGCCAAGAACAAAGGCCAGGCTAAGCATTGACCTCTGCTAGGAGGGGCAGGAGCTTCCCTTTCCAGGAAGGGGACACACCACCCTGATCAAAGGGATCTGACAGCTGTTGTTTGTTGAAAGGAGAGAAAAAAACAGCTCAAAGCAATCTGTTGTTTAAAATGTATAATTCTGATTAAGTTTGAAACTCTTTAACTGAGCAACCTAAAGAGGGATAAATCTGAAAATTGGTAGACATTAACCTAATTTCAGGCTTTAGATTTGAAGACATTGATGAAACCTGTACCATTTAAGGCACCAAAGTTATACAAACATTCTCATTGTAGCAGAACGATTAATGTTGCTAACCTAAGATTGTATGTACGTGATCCACTGGTAAGTGCCCAGAGATATACCGAATTAGAAATTATTAATCCAAACTGTTATGGTTAAAATTGATAAAAATCCGTAGAATGACAAAGACAGCTCTCACAAAGATGGGGATTGAATGTGAATATAGAAAATCAAATATGAAATGTATGTGTCCAATTTCATTCAGGTACATCATTTTAGAAATGTACATTTGTGCAAAAGTTATGTTTTGGTAAAAAGCAATGTGGGAGTTCCTAAATCCCATTGTAAAGATGACAGTTCTGTTCTGACTGCCAACCAAAACAAAGCATGTGCCTACAGCCACTCACAGCCGTGGGGGTGTGTTTTGAAATTCTGCCCATATAGGAACTTCACTTCACATAGGGACACTGCTTCCAGAACCCATTCAGATTTCCGCGCAGCACCTTGTCCGAGAACTCTTCATCTTGTACCTGAATCCAGACTTCTTTGAAGATCCAGATTTCCTTGCAGAATCCAGACTTTAGCATTGCTGAACTCTTGCTAGCTAGACCCAATTTCAAAACATCCAAAACTTAAAAGAGTAATTCTGATTCAGCTTGGCTTGCTACCATTAAGGCTTGCCTGCTGAAACTTACATCCTGTGATCTACCGTGTCCAGTGACCAGAAGGGCTCATCCAAATCCAGTCTGAAGTAAAGTCCAAAATTGACCAGAACAGCGCCGCTGATCCAATCCCTCCAGAGGTGCCCTGCTGCTGGTAGACCTGACCCGATCCGATGTCCAGAACTTTGACGGTCCATTTTAATTACAAGGGACTGTAAGTATTAATAGGAAGAACAGTGACCCATAGTATATTTGCATTGTCTTATCTCATCTCAAACCCATCCCATCGTTAATTTCAGAGCCATTTCTCGCGCCAATTTTCTCTCATCTGTTTTACAAAACCGTACGTCCTTAGAGATTCTGAATAACTAAAGTAAATCCCAGAAATCTAGAATCCACCACGTGAAGGTTTATGCTGGCCACGTAGCTGTGAAGATTTATGTGTGGCATTCTCTTTTTCATAGTCATAATGTAGTGTAATCAAACCGATCTGTCATTTTTAAAAACCGCATTCCTGTTTTCATTTTGGCGCCTATTTTGCAAAAACGCCTCTCACTAAAACCTCTATAACTTCTTCCATTTTAAAGATAAAAAAGAAATTTCAACTTTCACTCATACCTAAGACCCTTAGCTACACCCAAAACTACAAACCGCATCGCGGAACAGTGTATTTGACCTGTTTTTCTCAAATATCGCATAATAAAAGTTTGCTGTGAATTTGCAGTTTTCAAAAGTTTCCCACGTGTCTTTTCCCATCCAAAGGTTTCTTCAATCCCGTCCTGATCTAAAGTGGGTACTGTTGTTTATATTATAGCTCATGTGTGTTAGGACCTGTTTAGTGTTGCTTTTCTCAGAATTTCTATCCCTTTAGGCATTTTGCACCCTTTTGCATTGTTTCACCAAGCCATTTCACCTGTCATTTTAAAAGTGTCATTTTCCAAAACGGTTTTCTCTAGTTTGGGGAGGGAAGATTGCATTTAAACTCTAGACATTGTTGTTCATTCCTCAATACCTGCTGATTACTCACATTTGTGTAGGTTTGCTCATTTATACTTCAGTAATTTGCAGGGGGAACTATTAACCGAAATCTGTTCACAAACCAAAACTGTTCTTTTTCCTGTGTTTTCTATGCTGCATCATTATAAGTGAATTCAATTGCTTGACTTATATTCTAATTGTATTGTCACTGTTAGGTGATTGCTGTCCCATATATAATATTGTACTTATAGCCACAAATAAATAAGGGTTTCATTGCGCACTACATGCTAGGCGAGACCTGGGTGTATGCCTGATTGAAATCCTTAACAGCTTTAAGGCAATCCTGCTGTAGATGCACATTGCCCTGTCTGTCCAAGGCCTAATCCTGGCCCTCTCATCTCATCATCCTTGAAACATGCAGTCATAGCAGTGGACCCTGCGTTTTTGAAAAATAGTAAGCATTGCTTGGATAATCATTTGTTTTGACAGGAATATCGCTCTTCTACAGCTTTGGAACTAAAAAGCATATTGCAAGTTTGGACATGATGGACCAATATATTCATCATAAAAAATAAATGCAATCATAAAACGGCTGCAAAACCAGCACTTAACTTCAGATAGCAAAACACAATCTAATTTTATTGCATTGAATTGCCACTTAACCAAAGTGTGTGCTCCTCTGCAAATTGTTTTATCCCACTGAGGCTTAGCTGCCACAATTATAAGTCACCAAAACAAATTCAGCTCCTACTGTCCACTACTCTACAAAAGCTTACTATTGTCACATATGTAATAATAAGTGACCATTCATATACTGGACTCCACAAAAGGTGTCTCTTGGCTTACTTCTGGCAGCTTCTTTAAATGTAACTTCCCATGATCAACTTGATAATCAAAGACTCATTCTGTGATGTAATTTTATGTGATGTCACTTCATATGCAAATTAGACCCCCCCACAAATCTTTTGTCACCTGGGTTCCAGCAAAGAATGCCACCAATAATACCTGTGGTTCAGAGTGGGTAAAGAGCAATATCAGTTTGTAGTTCTCCCATTCGGGTTAAAGAATGCACCCAGAGTTTTCACAGAGGACCTTTCCCAGTTGGTGGTAGTACTCTATGAGAAAGGAATTTCCATTCACCCCTTTGTCAACACACCACATTATACTTTTTGAACTAAAGTTTATTAGCAATTCAAATACAATAAATTCCCTAAATGAATTAAAAACAGACGTTATAGTAGTTCATGATATGCAGACCACAGCAATATTGTATTTTTATATATATGTATATTTATAGATACAATATTGCTGTGGTCTGCATTTCACTAAATACATATATCACCAGGCGTGCGGTAGCGGCCCTGTAGGTATGGTTAAGTTGCTGAACCCATAGGAAGAGCACTTTTTGGGCGGCTTATAACTTCACCCCCCCCGCGGGAATCCTCACAAAACATTGCAGAAAAAGTATATGGCCTTCTCAGATTGATCCTACGAGGTTTTGTGAGTTCTCGTGCAGAGTGGTCAAACGTATAGGTGGGGGGTCCCTATATTTGTGGTTTTTCCCATAGACGCAATGGAAAACTTATTTTGCTCATGCCTACAGGCCAAACCGCTGGTCGGATTTTCACCAAATTTGAGGCAGGAGCGGCGGATTGGTCCCAAAAGCGTGCTTTTGTAATTTTGGTGTAAATATGTCCAGTAGTTTCAGTTAAAAAGGCCAATGAGTAGGTAAAAAGGAAAAATAGTGGTATCTGGGTTCGGTCTGCAGACTCACTTCCCTGTTCGGTCTGCGGTCGGACTTCGGATTGGTCCTGGGGCCGACATGAGGTCCGTGGACATCGGACACGCCCACTGATTGGATGGTGAATAGTGTGAGGTGCGTCAAATTTTCTGGAAACGCCTGGCATGTTGGATCCCCGGACGGCATCGGTTGACCAAGGACATCGCAGTGATGAAAAAATCTGGAAAACACATTTTGGGTTATTTGGTGGTGGAAAGAGGGGCTGGAAAGGGTGGGAAGTGGAAAAAAGATAATACGGGGCTTTGTTTGTAGGTTGAAAATGGTTGGGCAGGTGTCTTAGCAGTCTGCGGACACCGCAGTAGTTTGTGGACAGCGTTGTGGACGGACAGCGTGGAAAAGACAATTGGGGGTTATTTGATGGCTGGAAGAGGGCATAGAAATGGTAGGGAAGTGGAATGAAGATAATGTGGAGCTGATTTCATAGGTAAAAAAGGGTTTGGAAATGATGCTGAGTCCGTGGTCAATTTCAGTGTCCGCAAACATCATTTTGATTGCAGGGGTCAGGCTACGTTTTACTATTTGACGGTGTGTGGTACGTACTTGTTATATAGTTAATTGTATTGTGGTGGTTGAGGCCAGTGTCCAGATTCTGGGGGGCATGGCCCCAAGAATATGTACACTGGACACAACCACCACATTAGTAATATGTGTATAGTAATTATAGGTAATGTAGTAGGAGTATGGCCAGAATCACCATAGTAGTAATATGCGTATAGTAATTATAGGTAATGTAGTGGGAGTACAAAGTATTTGTAATATGGATGAATGATGTAACTGAACTGTATATGGTACGATTGATTGTAGTACAATTGAGGATAGTGCTCATATAATATGTATTTGATTATAATTGCTGTGGTTACTTAGTTTTGTAGCGTTATGAAGCTGAAATCTCTGGTTTATTTTCTGTGAAAAAAACAATACAATTTGTAAAGCAGGATAGTTCAAAAGCTGTAGTTATGTACAATTTTACAAATACATTTTCTTTTTTAGACCCTCATAAACAGTAAATTCTAAGAACTATGTTTGGTACAACATTAGTGTATGACACGCTGCTGTTGTTTTGACATTAAATAATCTTTGGGTCCTTTGGAAATAAAATTCGTACTGGATACAAAAAAAATGATTGCAGTTAAGTGAGTTTAAGGGTGATAGTATGTTTGTTTGAAGTATGTTGTGATTAAGGGAATGCTTGAAGTAGTTAGATACCTGTTGGTGTATTCTTACTAAATTGACTTTCAAAAGTACTATTGTAGTATTATGGATGTACTTAGATACCTGCTGGGGTATTCTAACTGTTAATTGTGCTATAGTTTAGTGATTACATTTGGGTTGAAGGAATATTAAGTAGGCATTTGTTAAATTTGCTGGTAACCTATGTTTTGGAGGAATGGAGGTATTGTTACATTCAAACCAACCATTTCTTTTTTTGATGTATGCAGTGTAGTGCAATGAAGTGGCTGTGGCACCAGTGTGGTATACTATACCTACTGTTGTGAAGGTTTTCTTTCCAAGAGATACTTGACCATATGTGAAGCCTGTAAGCTTACAGTTATTTTTAGTACCACCTGCATTGTACCTTAGACGCATTAGTATGACAAATTGGCTATGTGAGTTTATTTGTATGGTGGCCCGAGGGATGTGGTCTTGTGAAACATGGTTGCAGAGAGTGCATGTATGTTTCAACCAGTATGAAATCTGAAAGATTTCATTTATAGGGATGTTTTTGGTTTTCAGTACTTGTAGAAAGTACATTGGAATTATTGTGGATCTTCCTGTGTGTTTATGGCAAATGTTAACATTCCTGCAGAGTAGTGCAAATCTTGCCTTATACCTGAGACACTGGGCCTCATTACAAGTTTGGCGGTAGCCTTGCCGGTAAAACCGGCAGGCTGTCGCAAAACTAGTGAATTGTTCTGGCCCCTGGCAATGGGGAAATACAGGGCCATTACAACACTGGCGGACCCTGTATTTCCCCATTGCCAGGGTCCGGAAACCTTTACTCCCCATTCCCATTGAGCCGCATAGGGCTCAATGAGAATGGGGAGGCTGGTAGCACCGGCACTGTTCAGAATGGTGCCGGTGCTACTGGCAGTGTATGCTCACGGGTGCCGGTACGCCCGCCAGGTCAGACCTGGTGGTCAGGAAGGCACCCGCGAGCAGAACTCATAGTTTCCCGGTCCGGTAACAACGGTACCGGCAAGCTTACTGGTACCATTGTTACCGGACTGGCAAACTTGTAATGAGGCCCACTGTAAGTGTTGTCAGGATTATTTGTGGCTTTTCTGTGAAGAAAGAGCATTTGCAAAGATAACTGGTCCGAGCCGTTTAAATAAATGTTGTGAACAACTGGTGGCAATTGAAAGAGATCATTCATTGTCACATTAGCATAACAATTTACTCCATTTGTGTTGCTGAATTTAAATGGACCAGAGAGTTCTGTTTGTGGACCGTTTGATGGGCCTGCAGATCTTTCTGGAGAAGAGACATTTGTGTCTTTCCTTTCTGATGGATGCACTGTTGACTTTGTGCTCGACTGTTTTGTGGTTGTATTGGTTGATGAAAAAGGAGTTGGTCATTGTTTTATTAGCTGTATTGTTGGGAAATCTGCTATAACCTCTGTTTGTATTACTTATCCTTTAAAAGGTTGCGTTTTCTGAGGTACACAGTACATATCTAGATGAGGGTGTATAGTTCCCATAGCCTGTTGTATTCCAGGAAGGAATGCAAGGAATGTCAGTGTTTACTTTTTTTTGCATCATAGTTAACTAGGAATAGACCATTGAGTGTATGCAGACATAAAAGTGCTACACAACTCATACCTTCTTTAAAAACTGTGCTGCCAATGTCAATCAATGCTTGATCTAGGGTTAGCCCTTGTGATTTGTGAATAGTGACAGCATATGAAAGAAAATTGCTCTCTGCGTACCTATATGTCTTTGAAAAGAAGGAAACGTGCTATTGTACAACCAATTTGTTTTACTTCTGCAAGTTTGTCAAAGTGGATGTTGACAAACTGAATGTTATTGTCATGTGGATATGTTTGGAAGCCAACAACTGTACCAATTTCTCCATTGACTAGACCTTGTTTTACGTCAAGGTTACGTTTTAGAATTAGTCTGCAGTTTAGACACAAAGTCAATATTTTCTCCAATCTGGCTGTGTTGGAGATACATCTTTCTAATCTATTCAGTCGTATTGTTCTTTATTGACACATAGAAAGTGTCATGCCATGCACTTCTAGTTTGTCGGTGGAGCTGATATGCAGTATGGGTTACATTTCATTTTTCAACATTGTCTCGTTGAATTGACTACAGCTTGCAAGGGTTGGCATTAAGGACATACATTTAAGATTTTGTTGAGTTAATTGGGCCATGACATCAAGAGCAAAGAGCAGATGTTTTTCGTCCATATAGCTCATGGATTAGTCGACTATTTAAGATGTATTTTACATCTTTAGTAAGCAGACCAGTGCTAACACTTTTTTTTTTTTAGCATATGTGAGTTCTGCAGACTGACACATGTTTTGAGTTAGTTCTCAATAGTGAAAATGTTGCCAGAGATATACATTTCCAATGTTGCTGAGGGTATTGCGGCAATGTTTGTGTCCTAATATTTTGAAACTAGGTTGACCTTTCACTGGTGTTAACTGTAGGAGGTCTCCGGAAACAATAACATGTTTTCCTCAACAGTTCTTCGTAGTTGGGTTTAAGGTCCTCTTGCATTCTGAGATGAATTAAAGCCAACACGAGGTTGGAAACCATGGTTACATCATCTATCAGGAGCACTTTCATTTGTTTTAGAATTCTACATACTTCAGTAGCAGCTTCTGCTGATAATTTGTAATATTCTAATTTGAGTAGTAGTCGGTATAAAGTTACACCTCGTATGTTGTAGGCAGCTAAACCTGTGGGGTCTGTTACTACAGCTGAAAGGTTGTTGTTTGTTAAGTTTTGTAGAGATTCGCTGATTATTTTAATTAAGAATGTTTTACCAAAACCAACTTCATCACTTACATATAGGAGCAGAGGTTTATATTCTTTACAGCTACAGGTGTTCGTTTCATGTTTAAAACTATGTTCAATTTCTTACTAGCTGTGATTCCAGAACTGACAAGTCTTCCTCAGATTGTTTATATTGATGCGTGGTGTTTTCTACCTCAGTCATGGCTATTTCTGCTTCATTTAGAATGAGTGGTTCTCCAAGAAAGTGTTTCTTGGCTTCTTATAAGGGAAGGTTGACTGCCCTCAAGAGTTTCGTTGTCTTGTTGAGCTTCAATTTATTCCTCTTGTTGGCGTTCATTGTGTAACATTTGTTTGTATCATTTGAAAATGTCATTTATTACACTGCTTTCATTTGCATTGAATTCATCTTCAAATGAGTCATAGTCACCTAATAATTACATTATTTTTCTTTTCTCCAAGGTATAAAAGTTTAAAAAGTTAGAGTAGGGCCATTTAATACATTTCTCTATGCTGTGGAGATTTAAATAATAACTTTATATGATTTATTAGACTGGGTTTGGTGAGTTTCACCAGACTTCCTTCACAAGTTTAGATTGAATATTTGCCAGTTGTTTAATTTGGTGTGACATTGTTTTTGCAGGTGTAGTTTTGGGCACTGTCGTACAGACACATGTATTCTAAAGCAGTACTTGTTTGGGTAGTATGTATCAATTACATTGTTTTTTAAAATGTCCTGGCTGTTGGGATCATTTGTGGTTATGTTTTCTATCTCTTGGTAGGATTTTAGTACTCTTTTTCGGGATGAACCTGGTCCAAGGTGCAGCCAGACATTGTGTTCAGATTTGCCATATAAGGCTGTACCTGTTAAATGGTCTGCAGCTTCATAACATCCGCATTCTCTATGGGAGAGAACTTTTATACCAAAGCTGTACAATTTTTGTGATAATATTTTGTCAGATGATATGTCATGCCAGAGGTATTTTAGCTCTTTTTTCTCAGCTTTGTGACAAAACTTACAACTGCAGTAGAATTGTCTGCAATCTAATGTATGTCTATGTTTTCATTCCACATGAGGGCAATGATTGCATTGTAATCATTTATGTAATTGGATGCTTCGTCCCTTTTAATGTTGTATTTTTATTTTAGGGAATTTGCCTTTCACGCTGTGTTTTACAGACGACATCAAGCTATTTACTGGTCCTTTTTTGCAAACTGGTCTAGGGAAGCCAAAGCAACATTTGGTATGGTATTTCCTTTTGTTTTTATATCTACATCAGCAGTATTTTCCACAGTTATGTTTTTGGAAGTGTAACACTTGTGTATGAAGGTCCCTAGATGTGGTTTCTGAAGGGATGTTGCAGGTAATGTATTTTTAAATACATTATAGAACAGTGGCATCACTATTATGGCCAGATTTTGTAGCATCTTTTATCCACAAAAGCATGTGGATGTGTGTTGCTCCTCTGGATTGATATTCTTTTCTCCAAAAGAAGTGTTGCACTTCTCCAAGTGGAGGGGTAGTTTTGTTGCAGATAAAATGCAGCATGGCAGTGAAGCGATGGTGAAAGTACATTGATACATTGACAGGGTCAAGAGAGAAAAGTTCTCCTGATGTTTTTATATATATTCCATCTTTATTTTGGTTTGAAGTGCAGAAGAAGTCGTGCAAGCCATCCCATGCTTACTCTGCACAACTTAAAGCAACAAACCATGTGGGTGGTCCTAGGTTCCTTAGCATACAACATACATCAGCGTGACATTGGAACCAGTATTATTTTGTACCATGCAGGTTTGCTAAGAGAATTAGGGATGTGGTCTTGTGGAACATGGTTGCAGAGAGTGCATACCTGACTGCAAAACGTCATCTTTGTCTTTTATTTTTTTGAAACAGTTGAGTAGGGGATATATTTTTAAAAAGTTAGAGCCTGAATGTGTGTTCAACTGCATAACATAGAGCTGCTAGTTCACTTTCGAAGAGGAGGTGAGAAATGTATTCTACATTTTGTCTGAATCTGGGGTCTTCAGAATACATTCTTAAAGAGCGATATTCTGATGCACTAATTTGCGCGGACCTTTCAACATATGTTCCTCCTTTTCCTGTAGGAAAGAGTAGAGGAAAAGACAGTGCTTCTACACTTTTTTCCCATATGCTCATTGGGGATCCTTTGGCTTGATGCATTTGATATCTTTTTAATGCATCGTCAATTCTGTCTTTGGAGTGTAGTTGGTGAATTGTGTACTGGCTGCTGTAACAGGATCTACATGTTTAAATTGACCAGTTGCTGGTGAGTCTTGAATAATTTGTGTGGTTTCTCTTACGTTTTCCTCTATGTTTATATCTTTGTAGTATTCATTGTTTTCTTTTAGATATTTTATGGCTTGTCAAACTTTGTTGAAGTTGACTAGTTGTTGCCACATTTTTTGTCTTTTGTTGGCACACCATTAACTAGTAAAATCAAAGATTGATCAGTAGGCCATTGTACTCCTGGAGTTTTATGTTTTCTTTTAGATCTAATGGTAAATATACTACTTTGCCACGGATGCCTTTTAGTAACTCGGATGGAGGAAATTTGTCGGATTTCAGTTGATGGCGTGTTATAGCTTGAAATGGGTGCACTCTTTGCATTATAATGCTTTTGTACAAGTTAGGCTGTTGGAGAGATTTCAGCAGTAGGAATATTTCTAAGTTATTAGTCATAGCACGTGATGGCATTTGGTTATTGTCATGCTTTGTGTTGCAGTACATGCAAACTGTTGAGGGGTTAGTTATTTTGTATTTAGTTTCTGCTGTTAAATATAAAGCTAATTGGAACCATTGGGATCCTTCATTGTCTTCTATTTTGTAGGCTAGATCTACTAGTAGCTATTTCTTTTTTGTATGTATTTACTAGGAAGTTGGTGTTTATGAGGTTTTTGGTAATGTTTTCTAGAGGTACAGAGATTTCTAAGTCTCCTGCAGTTCCAAAGTATTTACGTTGGATGTGCTCTATTTCGTGAAGCAGTTCTTTGGCTGTTCCATGTAGGAGAATGTTATTTAAATGTTGCAGTTCTAGAGCAGGACCTTTTGCACAGTATAGTTGATGCACAAGATTCCATATAGTAGTATGGTGTGTCACTAACATTTTGATGTAGTGGAAAGTGCTTTTGCAAGCAGTTCCTAAAATGCAGGCTAATTTTTATTTTTATTTTTTTTTTTATTTTTTTGTGTTTATCCAAAATCTGGATTTAACAAAAGATCTCAGTTTCCTCTGGTTAGATGATTGCGATCGATGGCGTACTCTGTGTGCACTGCTGTAGGGCATTCTGTAAAATTTTTGCTGTTGCGATCGACCAGTTTGTTTTTCGTCCGCTGATTAGGCGGTTCCACCACGTTTCCTCTTCGCTTTCAGTGTATAGTTCGAGGAGCGGGTGAAGATATAGTAAACGAAACTGGTACATCGCTGGGCATAGCAGTAACAAATGTCTTACTGTTTCAGAGTCAGCTTTACATAGACGGCAGCTTTTGGAGGTCGAATAACCTCTTGCAAACAGAATCTCGTGTGTGTGTAGCAGGTTTAGACGAGCTCTTAGAAGAAAGTGTCTCATTGATTTATTTGGGAATCTTCTGAGTAACTGGGTTGTCTCATTTAGCTTCTTTGGTTCTTGAGGGAACATGGTCAAGGTCTTGTTTCTTAATGCAGGCTAATGAATGTCCTCACAGATCAGTGTGGCTGCGCGCTGGACAGGAGTCTATGTTCGTAAAATTTTCATTTTACTTTTGTCTTTTAGTTTCAAATATTGATTGAGGAAGTGTCATAAAGATTTAAAGCGTTGTTGGCATACATTACACATTGAGCTGCATGTTCATTTGTACACTGGACAGATTGTTAGGGTAAAACAAGCATTTGGTTCAAGGTTTGTTGGGGACATTTTTTCTAAAAGGGTTTCTTTTGCCATAATGGTTTGTTCCACCATTTCTTACCCTCGACCATCGATGTCTATGTCAATTGTTTTTTTTTATTCTTGTTTATAAGCTTCTTCATTGAAGTATGGTTCTGTGCTGCTTGTGTGAATCCATTCACCATCACAGAGGTTGGAAAAGGTCTCTATATTGACACTGCGCATGTTTTGAAGTACTTATTTGAAGGGTATTAATTTATTTAGTTAGTGGTTTCATTCTGTTTAAAATGAATATAGACAATTTTCTCTTGAGTAGAAAATCGGTGTCAATTAGAGCTTGCAGGATTAGTCTCATGTTCTTATAAGATTGTGAAGAACTCTACGGTGGTACATTGCCTGTAATTTTTTTTTGATTGCTTTACCGTGACTACGTTAACACTGGTAGAAAGAGGGTTAGGTTCGTTAGTATGTCTGCTTTTCTTTTTACATCATTTTTTACTTTTTGTTTTTGCAAGAGGGGCTCACCTTTTTTAGCCCTGGCTGGTTTTGTTTTGTTGAGTGAGATTACTAGCTCTTTTGTTTTAATGTTTAGTATACATTGTTTTAGAGGTGGATGACTATATGGTGTAGATTTAGTCTTATCTGCTGTACTTTTTCTTTCTTTTCTACAGAGTTGCTGTTTAGTAGGCATTTTGTTGTGCCTTTTGGGAAAAGAGAAATTTCGTGTTGGAATGTTTTGCAATGTATATGCATTTATGGTGCATGGGTGTGATTGTAGAGGTGAATAGAGTGCTGTTTGATTGTGAAGTGGTATATTGTGTGTGGCTGGGAAGGTTGTTAGAGTAAGAATATGCAGAGGTGTGGTGGTGTTGGGTTAGCGAGTAAGGCAATCGTGGAATGATAATGATGATGGAATGATGGAATCTGTAGGGTGATTGTGCTGTTTGGAGCAACAGAGTGGGTGTTGCAATGGTGGTGTGTAGATGGGAATAGTAAGAGGTAAGAGCGTGAATGGTGGAATATAATGGGCTAGAGTCAAAGACATGTTGGTTTGAAAAGAGTAGTCTGGAGTAATATATAGTGGAACTGTGCTGCTGTAATTACATATTTATATATACATGGTACATTAATGTACTTACTTTTGTTGGATGCGAAGTGTATTCAGTAGTTTTCAGGTGTTTTCTTAAGTAATGTGCTTCTTTCCTGTAATTGTAAAAGTAGGTTAGTGGGGATATGTGGTAATGGTGAAGTAATTTTAGTAAGCAAAGTTCATATTTATGAAAGAAGGAGGAGTGGTGGGGAATAACAGTTAACAAAATTGGTGGACGGTTAAAAATGGTTGCTTTTAGCAGCATTTTAATGAACATTAAGAAATGCGTATGTCTATTTGTAGAAGCTCTGTAACGTTTTGTAAAAGAGAAGAAAAATTGTTGGAAAAGATTTGTAGTAAACTTTTAAATGGCAGTTGGTGTGTGGAAGTTTAATATGTTAGGAGTATAAGAATACTTGAAAACATAATGCGTTCTAATATGTAGGTCGTTATGTAGTTCTTGATTTTTTGTTTGCGTTCTGGAACTTGTAGTTCCATTGTGGAAGTTGGAGTACAAGTCACAGAATATAGAGAAAAAAGTATGACTGCATAAGCATCTGAAGATTGGAATGGGTTATGCCAATTACAAATGGTGCACACGTCTATTGTATCAGCTTTTACTTTCTTTAATGAAAAAGTGGCACAGTGCTGCTGAAGCAGATGTGCTCAAAAAATATTTTGAAAAACAGAGCATTTTTAAATGTTTATTTGATATACATGTGACTGTTTTGAATCATGAAGTTAAGTCATGTTTTTTCTTGGCATTCTGGGGGTTTTATAATGGGCGAAGTTAATTGGAAGTGACAGAATGCAAAGGAAAGAATAAAGACTTGATAAGCATGTATAGATTGGAATGAGTGATGTTGGGATGTATGCATGTGCTGCCAACATATTAAACTGGCAGACATTGAGTGCCACTTTAACATGGTCTAAAGATCTGTTTCATATACTTTTCCTTTATTTTATGAAACAGTGGCACAGTGCTGCTAAACATACACATTTTTTAACTATTATCACAAGGATTGTAAATAGAAACATTTTGAAGTGCAGAGCATTGTAATTGTGTTCTGTTTTATGTGAGCAGGTGATGAATGCTGCAATGCATGGCATTTGCTAGAGTTGTTACAAAAGAGAATATGCTTATTGAAAAGCTTATTACAGGATAAGTAGCAAGTACCCTATATATGTAAGATATATATATATATATATTTGTCGCAGTACTCAATATCAATGAACTTAATCTGCAGTTCACGGAGAGCCAAAGCAAGACTGCTATCACATACTTGGATATTCTTGTTACTGTGGCTGAAGGTGAATTGACTACTAGTCTGTTTAGAAAACCTACTAGTTCCAATATCCCTCTTCACGCCAAGAGTAATCACCCCACAGCTTTAAAATGGAGTATCCCCTATGGGGAGTTCATTCGCATATGCAGAAATTGTTCTAAGATTGAAACTTTTGATTGCGAATGTACCCTCATGGCCAACAAATTTAAGCAACGGGGTTACCCTAAAAAAGTGTTGGAGAGAGCCTTCCATAAAGCTAGAGCAATTGATCGCTCTCAACTTTTGTCAGCTGACATCCCTGAACACAGAACCACAGACACCAGTGAGACACGTCTTATCTTGACTTATGGTGAGGGTGCCCACAAGATTCGACAAGTCATGCAACGTCATTGGCATATCCTTAAATCAGATGAGCATTTAAATACTATTTTGGGATATCGCATTAATATTACCTTTTGCAGATCTACCTCATTTAGGGATACCCTAGTTCCCAGCTTTATGAGGCCTATCGACAACGCATTGACCGATGGTTGGTTAAACACCAAACCACAAGGCTTTCATAAGTGTTCCAAATGTAAAGCCTGCACTTATGCAGTCAACAAGACGTGTTATATACATCCTATCCTGGGTAATAATGTTCAAATCGCATCTAGAATCACTTGCGATACAGAATTTGTGGTCTATGTTTTGAATTGCCCTTGCAATATGTGGTATGTGGGCAGTACAAAGGGTAAATTGAAGCTGAGAATGCTTCAACACATAAGAGCCATAAGAAATGTTGATCCCAACTATCCGATGGCTCTGCATTTCAGTCTCAACATGAAGGTAAATTGGAGGGCTTTTCCTTCTTTGGTATTCGGACAGTGCCTAAATCACCCAGAGGTGGCAACCGGAAGTTACTGTTGAGACAACTGGAAACTAGGTCCATTCTCGATCTTGAAACAAAAAAACCCAGGGGCCACAATCTTGATGAAGAGTTACATATGTTTTTAGGTACCAATTAAGTATACTTCGTGAATTTTCTTGCATTTTATTTGCAATACTAGGTACCTGTAATGTTCAAGAGTGACCCCTAGAGTGTTTAATATTTGAATACTTTTCCATTCCGGTCCACATTCCTATGTATCAATGTACATTAACTCTTCTTTCTTCTTTTTTATTGATGCATTTTACAGGTTCTTTCTCCAAATGATTGTGAAGCATATCTTGCATATGATTGTTTTTAATAAGATTCTTAGGAGGGTATTTTCTATTGATATTTATCACTTTGATTAATATTTTTATATAGCTTGGTTTTAGGCTTCTTAATTGCTTTTTTACTCTGTCCTCATATCTCGTTTTTTTGTCTCGCATTGTTTCATTGTCGATTGATTACTTGCAGCTAGGTATGTAGTCTTTTTAAGGTAATAATTTCCCAGTGATGTTATCTTCCTTGCTGGGCTCATCGAGCGTAATGGGTCTTGAGGATTTTTTTATAGGGAATAGTTTACCATTCATGGTAGGAAATTTTAGGTTTTCTGCACTTGCACTTTATTGGGGATACATTTGTTGTCTACTTTATAGCCGTCCATGTATGCACGTTTTTTTGTTCCAGTTACATTGCTATTTTATCCATTTGTGAGATATATATATATATATTGACTTTCATTCTTTTATCTATTTGACTGTCAAATTGTATTATGTTACTCAGTATATGAACCATACACTTAGGAACATTTTTGTGCAGCCATGGACTTAGAGCACTGTGCATTTTATCATTGCTGTTGTGTGGACATTTCTCTCCTTTAAACTTTTTCCCTACCTTGGTGCTAAATATTATGCACCTTAACAACTGCTGCTATTGCACTAAGCACTTTAAAATTGCTGCTAAAGCACTTAGCACTTTACACTGCTGCTAAAGCACTTAGCACTTTACATTGTCTCAAGACTGCATTATTAAGTTCGATTTGTATTACACCTCGCACATGTATGCGTAAACCTAGACTTACATGACTATATATCTTTGTTTATGCGAGACCAACGGTGGACACCTAGAATGGCTATATTTTGTTTAGTGAACATATTATGTTGTGGGGCTGCTTGGACTGTGTTGAAGCAATGGCTGCTTCAGACGTTATAACATGGGCAGACCTACCAGGCAGGGCTCGTCATTATTGGTAGTTGCCTTACAATGGCATTATTTTTTTACTTTATTTAATTTTGGGTACCAGCCTTTGTTGACAGACATACCATTGGAAAACACACGTTAATTTTGAACGATGTGTATTTATATATATTTATATATTTTTTTATATATATTTTTCCTTTGACACACGTTATGTACCTGAGGCTTTCTTTTTGCCCTTTCTCCTCCACAGTCCTCGCAGCCAGCACATTTGTGCAATTGTTGCTATATTCTTAATCGTATAACATTTGTTTGATGTATTGACACTTACAATGTGTTTTTATTGTACTTAACACACTGCATGTTGAAGTGCCTTAAATGTTTTAAGATGGCTGCCATGTGTTCATCATTTTGCACCACCTCGTGAATGGGGACATTCTATGCACTTGTATCATTGAGGTTTTTAAAGCATATATAAGAAGTCCTTCTTCCATGAAACTCCCTACCTACATGAACAAGCGGTCAGTGTACCGCGAAACGCGTCGTTTTGTAACCAGGCTTTCCCTTTTTGCTGCACCTTTTTATTAATAAAGAAACATTTGTCCTGCCTGGATTTGCTGTCATGCCTTTTCCTTGCTGAGACTGGATTTCGTTTCTCAGCTGCTCTTGGGAGTGCAACCCGTCGAATTTTGCCCTGTCCTAGGGCATTTTTTCTGTTTTTGAATGTATATATATATATATATATATATATACATATATATACACTTTTTTCTTTTTTTCTTTTGACAGAAGGGGGGTAAGGGGTGCACTCTGGTTCCCAGTTTGGTGTACCTTTCCACAGTCCAGTAGATCTTCTCCTCCAAGCGTGTTCATGCCTCTTGCAATCTTCAGGGAGGCAGTCTGTTCAGGTGTTGAATGTTTGGGGTATGTTACTCCACTATATTTGCAGGTTGCATTAAAAGATACGTTCTGAGGTTTAATTAAACTATTTCCATGTGCAAAGATTATTTTTTCATAAATACATCCAAGAGAAGTGTGGAGATGCCCAACAAATGTGTTTTGCGCACAACAAGAAAAAGGTAGGCACCTTATAAATAAAGGTGCATGTGCTTTTGTGAATGTTGTAGGCATGGCATCTTTTGAAAATGAAAACATCGAGTTGGATGGTGCAAACAATTTTTGGAGTGATGGAGTGAATTTCACTAATTTTGGGAATCAGATGTTTCTTGTAAATATTCAAAGTGCACTGAGAAAGTTTATTTGAAAAAGATGTACAGTGCATATGAAAACATTTGTAAATAGTTTTAGGAAGTAAAAATCAGAAAAACAAAACAAATAATTCAAAACTGAAAAAAACCTCTTATAAGAGCCACCATTGTATAATACGTTATTTAATTTAAGTGTGACCCTCCCCACCCCCTTCAATTGGATGATCTGTCCGCGGACACCGTGGTAGTTCGCGGACAGCACGTGCCACATCCAGGTCTTTTGAGGTTGCCTGGCATGGAAAGGGGACTGCTGAGACTGCGGACAGTCATTGTGTCCGCAGACATCGGAGAATCAGCCAATCAGGTTTCCTGGGTGTGGTGTACAGGAAGAGAGGGTAGCAGGACCTTTGTTAGTAGGAATTGTGAGAAGATTGAAAATGGCCATGGCAATGTCTTTCAGCAGGCAGAATGTTTGGTTTTTGGGAGACTTTTGGGTCCAATGGTTGAAGGTGTATGCTGAGCATTGTGGAATACCCAAAAATCTTGGACTCCTTGAATTGGAAGTATTCTGGCATGGAATGCGAAGCATGAAGTGGGTGGACTTGCTCCCATTTTATGCAATTATGGTTCAATTGAAACCTCAGGATATTATATTCATTGATTGTGGTGGAAACAGTTTGGGGAAAGTGACTAGAATTTCATTGCAGTGTGCAATGAAGGACACATTGGGAAAGTTGAAGGAAATGTTCCCTAAATCAAACATGATTTTTTCACGCATTGCACAGAGACAGATGTGGATGTGTTCCAGTTTATTTGGTCCGCAAATGGAAAAAGTGAGGCGCAACGTTAATAAAGCTGTGTGTGCTTTTGTTCGAGATGTTGGCATGCCATCATTTCATAATGAGAACATTGCATTTGATAGGACCAACATTTTTTAGCGAGATGGAGTCCATCTACCTGATGTGGGAAATCTGATTTTTATGGAAAACATTCAAAATGTTTTCAAGCAGTTTTTGTGAAAGTGAAAAGAAATAATGAAATTCAGCAAAATGTTTTTTTAGTTCAGTTTGTAAAACCAAACATTTTTAAAAATATAAAAGCCCAAAACACAAAAATAATGTTCTTTTAAGAGCCACCATTTTGAATGCTAAACAATTAAAATGATTTCAATTGTCTGACGCCTTGAATTCTTTAGATGTCCGCGGACTACCACGCTGTCTGCAGACTATGAAGGCTGCACAGGGTCCTGTGACTTTTTTTCTCACTTCTATTTTTTAACTGTGAAAGGTGGCTCCTAAAGGAACCTTTGCTTTGTGTTTTTTGAATTTTTTTATTTTTTTGGCATTTGGCATTTTCTTCAGGAGAGGTAAGGTAAGGGAGGGAAGGGGCACCAACCACAGGAACAAAAAGTGGCAGGTGGAGAGAGGAAGATG
Source organism: Ambystoma mexicanum (assembly GCF_040938575.1). Taxonomy (NCBI): domain Eukaryota; kingdom Metazoa; phylum Chordata; class Amphibia; order Caudata; family Ambystomatidae; genus Ambystoma; species Ambystoma mexicanum. The sequence goes on from NC_090921.1 coordinate 234,621,250, forward strand.
TTGGGCAGGCCTTAATCAGGTAGGTGGCAGTGTTCTCATGCTGCTTGGCCGCTGCTTCAAAATAACCAAGAAAGTGTTCCCCCTATAGATTGGTGCTTCACAGTACATGCATAGCATTGTGACCCTCAAAAGGTAAGGGTCAACAGAGTTCTGTATGGCCTGTGAAGCCACGGCTGGGATCCTCTGCCCCAAAAGAGTATCTTTTGTGGTGACAGGAGCAGATGAAGATGATGAGGTTGAGGAAGTCAATCTGCTCTTACCTGAGAGAGGTATCACCTTTCTCAGAGCAGTTGGGCGGGTCGATTTGGTGTGGCACCTCATGGACGTAGTCCTGTAACAATCAAGCCAGGTTTCCTGCGACTGAGTACATGTTTGCACTCAGTGGATCCAACCTTGCCTGCACAAGCTTTTGCGACACCAGGTATTCCCTCCTTCCTCTTGATCATCCTCTTCTGTATCACCACGCTTGTTTCCCTCTCCAGGCCCTCAAGATGATAATGATGGTGGTGGTGGTGGGGGTGGCTGGGCAGAAGCAATGGCCATAAGAGATGCCATGTCTCCAATATGAACAGCAGAGAAGAGGAAGGTGCTGTCCACAAAACAGATCTGCAAAGCAGGAACTTGTGAACTGTAAGCAGGTGCTATCTCCTGGATAGCAAGAATGAGAATGAGGAAAAGTAATGGGTAGGTCCCTTCTGAGGAACCGTCAGTGGACAGTCGTGCTGTCCGTGGACAACCGAGTCACAAAAAAGGCCTTGAAAAGTTATAAAATGTAGCCAGATCAATCAAGAATGGGTCTCGGAGCTGTGCATGAGTAAAGTTTATTCTTGAAACACCCCAGATTTGCTGGAAAAGCACTTTTGAACTGTTTGGGGCCACTGACACCATTCGCAAACAATGGCATCGTGCCAAATGGGTGCAGTCACACCATGACATCTGGGGCCTGGACGGCTGTCCGCGGAAGCCCTCCAGGCAGGAATCGCAGGGCGCATGTGCTGGGTGTCCATAGAACAGGCGCGGTGTCCACAGACTAATTGAAAGTGCATCATGCGAAACCCGACATGTCCCGACATCATGCCTGTCTGGGGGTACCTTCATTTTGAGTGCGGACACCCCAAACAGTTACAGTGTCTGCATACTAAAAAAAATGAACTATTACACAACAATAAACAAAACATTTATAGTACAAAAAATGTATTTATTCAAGAAACGGATGGGGTATCGGAATGAGAAACATAAATGGGAGGATCAGGAACTTTTGTAAACTAATTATGAGGGGAGGAAGGGAATGAGGTTTCATCAAAGCATCTTTCATTAATGTTCCGAATTTGCTGGGGTTGATTGCTGGGTACAAGGGGGACAGGTGCAAGAAGGACAGTGATAGGGAAACATGTTTATCACATGATTTTCAGATACTGTACAACTTCTTTCAAATCATTGCTAAATTCGTCTAATTTGTTGGACAATTTCATGATTTGATTATTTACAGTTGGGGATAGGGCTTCTGTTTGTGATTCTGGGGAATGGGTATAATTCAACCGGGGTGTGGTTTCTCCATGAAAACTATATACTGTAAAAAAAATTGAAACATTATTTTAGTAAGGTGTGTACAAAATGCATTATTTGTTTACATTACAATATCGATTTGATACCATTGGAGATGTTATTGTCACTCATTGCTTCTTTTGGGAAGTTCTCCTCTAACAATTCAACTTTGTCTGCCATTTCTGTGAGAAATGAAATGGCTTCTGTCTTATAACACATGTCACATGTTTACATAATAAAGGCTAATAGAGAAATAAATACAATGCACTTATTATTTTCTGACAATGTGTTGTCAAATAAGCGCCTGGTGTTTCTTAATCTGTTTGCAGAGTTGTAGTGAGGAGATTATATGAAGTGTGCAGTTAAGGTGTGTGATTGGTGCATTTCATTGTAATGTGTGTTAAATAAGAAAATAATTTGTATCTTTTTGACGTGTTTGCACAAAAAGGTATATTTGCGTGTGGTAAACATTAGTTGTGATTTTATGTACATCTGTTTGTTGGTTGCTGGATACATCTTTTTTGGTTCTCCCTAACATCCTGGCCTTGTAAAATGCCACCCGGCGTCCGGGGACAACCGCGCTGTCTGTGTACTCCATATCTAACATATTGGGGGAGGGGCATGTAAAATAGGGAACTGGCAGCATTATCAGTTAGTCTTATCAGTGCACGGAGGTTGTGCGAGACATGGTTGCTTAGTGTACCATAACTGGCGAATTTCAAGGTTTTTTCGGTTTTACTTGTAACTTTAAAGTCCTTTTAACAAGGGCATGTTAGAACTGTTTATTACAAAAAAAACTGATGGGGATCATACAGGACATTGACAAATCTCCAGACTCTCCTATTCCCCAAAATGTGTCTCCCCTTTTTGATGCCGAATTGTGTCAGCACCTGAGCCCTCCCCCAAAAACTCGACTGGTCCTTCCATGTCAAGTGGCTGACCTGCCCCTTCCCTGAGAAACTATCTATAACATTGTTGTAGGGCCACAGGATTAATAATGGCCCCCTAACGACCACCCCTGTATTTCTGTCCCTTGATTGGCTGGAACTGGTCTCTCCAGACCTCGGACTCAGTTAGGTACTCAGCCCTCTGTGCACCTCTTCATGGTGATGTGAAATGACTATGGCCCTCATTACATGTTTTACCGGCAAACTACGAGTTCTGCGGGTGGGTGGCGTACCTCCCATAGGTCTGACTTGGCATGCGGTACGGCAACCGCCCGCAGAGATGCATGGAAACACAGGCACCATTGTGACATGGCGCCAGTGTTTCCACAATCCCCATTCCCATGGAGTCCTATGGTCCTATGGAACTCCATGGGAATGGGGATTAACAGAATTGCCGGCACCTGATTTACATGACAACTGGGGTTGTAATTCCCCTGTAAATCCAGCAAGTCCGGTGCCGGTAATTCACTACGGGTCCGGCAAAAGCAAAAGCCTGCCGGTTTAACCGGCACAGCAACCGCCGGACTTTTAATGAAGGCCTATGTGTTCCCAATGTATCTGATAGCAACATTGTTATCTTGTTCATGTTTCACTTCTCGTCTGGGTTGCTGAGAACTTTTCATTTTTCGACCGCGGGTGAATATCAATTTTCTAGCTTGGCGCATCACATGGCGGTGGACCACAAACTCGAGCTCTCTGGGTCTGCAATTATGAGGATTTATTCTGTTTTTCTGCAGCTGGCCCCTTGTCATTTGAGGTTTGCAATGTGCTGTTCGTCTCTGACCTTGGCTGTGGGCTCTGGCCTTCCCGCTCTGTGTAGCCCGGTTCTGCTTCCCTCATCTCTTGTCCTACGGCTGGAGGCCTTCTGTGATTTTCATTAGACTTATACTATGATTTCTAAACTCTTATATTGTGCTAGATTTCCCATAGGTTAGTCGTACTTGGTCCTATCAGGCTCCTTATGTAATCCTGTAGTTCCACAAGTTTAGTTGCCATAAGCATCTGCAAGCTTGCTCTGCATCTCTTTGTTGCCTTGCGTTCTGCGTTTCTGCAGTTGGCTAATGAGAACACTAATAACATCTTTGACAGTATTTATATGTATCTGTCCTCTATCTACAGAACTGTGCAAGCATGTTCTTCATGTATACAAGTGTGTGTTTGTGTAAGCTGTGCATGGTTGCGAGTATACTTCATGACTAACGTGGCTATGTCGTGGTGTCACTAATGACATCAGCACAGTGGTTTCTCTGCAGTTAGTCAACATTGTTCATCATGGCATTTGGGTCCATGACCATTGTCGAAGCCCCTGTATCCATAAAGACATTCACTGGATAAGGTTGGAAGGGATGTCTAAGAGAATATTTCTCTGCATACATGTCAGTCACTGGTGCTCCAGGGGGTTGTCTGAATAAGTGACTTTGTGTGTTCTTAACTCTTTGGGCTGTCATGTTCATGGGGATGATAGCGGGCATTCCTGGGACCCTCTCTTCAGTCCCCCCTCTGGTCGACATGTCGACTAAACCTCCATACTTTGTCACTTTTGATTTTGGTAGCCATATTTTCATTACTCCTCCAGTAATTTGCATGGTCATCGAAACGCCAGGTCATATAGCTACAGTCTCCTTATGGGTTGCACCACACCCATTTCCCCCTGTACCTGTTGTTGTCCAATGGATTGTCAAATGTTATCATCTCTGTCAGGAACAGTGGACATTCTTTTATCCTTGTCCTCAGGTTATCTCTTTCTTCAATCTTGTCTTTTTGTTTTTCCGTAATCATATCCACCATCACTTTCATCCCTATTGTCTTCTCAGTAGTTTAACAGCATTGTGTAATGCACACACACAGTCCCACTAGTATTAATATTATGATATGATATGCCCCTAGTAATACTTTTAATCCATCAGCTAGCCGTGATAGCACTCAGGGCCATATGTATGATGACCAGCTCAGGTCTTTTCCTGTTCCTTTAGCTTCTTTCTCCATCTTTGCGTGCATCTTCGATAGCCTGGTCACTGCTAGTCTGGTAGTCTCTCAGTATGCCACATTGGCAGGCATGAATGTGCAACATTAACTCCTCCTTCCATAGCTGTGAGAAGGTATAGAACATATCTGTTTTGGAGTGCCATTAACCTTACTGCTCGAGCTCTTATTTTATCGGATTGAAGCCATTCACTGTATAGTTTATTGTCTGCATCAGCTCCCATCTGGTCATCTGCAACCATTTTGTGTTTGTATATGTCTTGACAGCTGGAACCACTGACTCAAAAAACACCTCTCTCCTGCTGAATAACTGATGTTCGGGTGGTATATCGTCTAGTGATGCTTCCGATTCTGATGGCAAAGTTGTCTCTCTTCACTCTACTGACTTCCACTGACCTCTTCTTTCTTCACTTTTCTTCTACTTCGACTGACCTCTTCTTTCTTTTGTTACTATCCATCTTGGGAAAGTCGTCTATCTTTATGTCTTTATGTGGCACTCCCAGTGATGGCATATTGATATGAACTAACAAGCAAACTCCTCCACCAGTTGAGTGGCAGCTTCTTGCATTCCTTGGATCCGTGTTAGGACAGTTTTTCTGAAGTCCAACTAAGGGCTTAGTAAAACCATTCACCGGAGGCAGTACAAGACTCCACTCTTAGTGTAAGGCTGTACCACCTGAGTATATGGTAGCGTAGACAGAGCAGCCAGGTTTATCTTAGGAGGGAGATATGGCTGTGAAATCAGTACAAGTGAAATTGTCATACAAATGATCCAAAGAAACACTGAAACACTATGTATGTAAAAATAAAGGATTTATTTAAATACAAGTAGGCCCCAAATCTAGGGGTAAGCAAGCACTAAAACATTATATGAAATCACAGTATAAAAACACAACACTATACTTGAAAGTACACAGACCCAAGTATATACCTTATTTGAAGTACCTAACAGTCGTTCTAGGAAAGTCAAAACCTTTTCATATCCATTCAGTATAGGTCAAGCCTATTCTTGGGGAGTAAAAACCAATGGTTGCTTTTTACAATTACATTCAGTAATGCAAGGGCAGTAGAGCCTTCCAGTTGTATAATGATTCTCAACACAAATCACTTAATCAGTCAACTAGCCAATATACTTTTGATGAAGAGTGAAACACTTATTCTAGGTGCAGTAAAAACCTATAATTACTTTTGTAATAACACACAGTTATACTAGGTGAGTAAAACCTAAAGATGTAATATACAATTACAGATGTTTTTGAAATCAGGGAACGCTAGATTGAGGTAAGCAGTAACTCTTATAACCTATTTTGGATGGCACACAGCTAACACAAGGAAAGTAAAACCCACATACTTTGTTTAACCTCACAATGAAGGGGGAAAGCAAACCCCAATGTTACACTTTACTGAATAGGTATTCTAGGTAGGCAACAACCTAATGCAGACGTATTAAGGACAGGCTAGCAGCAAGACAGGGGAAGCAAGACCCAGTTGGGTGACACTCATACAATTATCCTCAAAGGACTAATCTGGTGATACCAACACTTTACTTTTGGGAAGAGGCACAACCTAATCACAGGAGAGTAAAATACCTTCACATCTACTTTCTATTAGACTGGCAAAACAGTTGCTAAGGAAGAAAAGATGTTAACCATACTTTTAAGAATAGTGCACCACACATTCAAGATCAGTAAGAACATTTGTAACTGTTCACTCTTAGAATTACAGTTACCAACCAACTCTTTACAAGTAAGTAACTTTGAAACACTTCTTTTCTTTTCTAGGCAGAAGTCCCAATTCCTTGACAGTCTTTCCCTTATTCTTGGAGCATGAGTGTTCTCAGTGGCAGACGGGGGGTCACTAGGACTAGTGACCAACAGGCAGTGTCAGAATAGGTTCTTTAGTAGCAAAAGTCAGAGTTCCTTAGGAAAACTGGGCAAACAGGTAAGTATTTCACTTTAGAGTCAGAAGAGGGTCCAGGGGCTACGCAGAAGACACCCTAGCAGGATTCTAGCAGTGGGACTGGGTGCTCTGGACGAGGGACCTCCCAATCACAGAAAATGCCACTTTACTGCACAGAATTCGTAACAGGCTTAAGGCTAGTACATACCCAAGCCAACACAGTACCTCAGCATTGGAGAAGCTTTTGCAGCAGGAGAACTTCAGGGTCTGCAGCCAAATACCCGGTCAATGGTTTCCTTGTCGTGGAGAATGAAAACAAGACCTCGGAAGGGACTTTGCAGCAGGGATCGATGAAGAAGGCTCTAGGCAAGGTTTCCCTTGTGGCTGAATGCTGTTCTGTGGATTTGGTGCCTTTTCAAGGAACACAGAAGAAGACAGAAAATCTTGGTTTAATTCTCGTTGTTTTAAAGGTCCAGCACTCTGGTGAGGGGACCTTTCAGACTCGATTTGTGTCTCTGGAGATCCACCAGGATGCCCACAAAGGTTCAGCGAGATTCAGAATTTGGAAAACCATACACCGCACGATGGCTTGAGGTCCATTGGTATTGGGGTATTGCAGCAACGCAAGGTCGCAGCTATGCGGGGGATAGCTCAAAATGCAGGTCTTCTTGAGTCTAGTGGTTCTTAGCAGGCTCTGGGTAAGGGTCATCATTTTCGGAGGCCTGGGTTGATTGGAAGGAAGAGCTACAGCAGGCTCCAGTTGCACAGCAGACTCTTCGGTCGCTGGAAATCGTCTCAGCTACTTTTCCTTCATCTTCCTCTTCTCTTTAAGTTCCAGTGGTCGACATGTCTTCAGCTTCCAGGTTCGCAGTATTTATCAGGAATTACAGCATAACCTCTGCATTCTATCCCTGCATTTTACAAGAAGGGGCGGTCTGGTTGTCTAATCAGGACAGCCAGCCCCTCACTGGGATTTGTTCCCATTCAAACAAGGCGTAAGACAAAGGGCTGAGGAGTTTTGGACTCCTCCATCACTTCCTGCTCTCACAGACAGACAGAGCCTGGGTGGGGAGTCGAGGGGACTCCCGCCGAAGACAAAAATCACACAAAGGAATTTCCTGCCCTGGATGTCAGGGGAAGGAACAAGAAAAAACAGGAAACACTAAAATGGGAAAAAAGAAGACAGGGGCCATTTTGGTAAAAATGGACACCTTTAGGTCCCTTTACTGCAGCTGTGAACACAGCCCGCGGTAAAGGTGCACCAAATAAATACAAGGTATCACTGCCACCAGCCATTGAAGGTAAGCTTGTCACTGTAACATAATTGTTACAGTTTTAATGTGAAAGGGGATACATTGTATCTCCCCAGCACTCCACATAAGGTGGGGTGTGCTGGTTACACTAAAAAAAAGATCCAAAGATCCTTTCTACCCTTGGGAACTGTAGTTCACTCAAGGTTAGCACAAGGAAGTTAAAAGGGGAGCCCCCAGTGCAACCCAGTAACAACAGGCTCTTATTGCCAATAAAAAGTTAAAGTTGATAACTTAAAAAAGAAACTATGGAGAGTCTTAGAAATGACACAGATAAAAAGAGTTAAAGATTATGTGAGTGTTTAAAAAGGTTCCCACTCACTGAGGTATTAATGAAAAATGTCCCACTAATAAATGGAAAGGTTCTGGGGTTGAACCAGGAAAGGAGGATTTACTAGTCCTGTGAAAATCTTACCTAACAATCCACACGCCCAATAAAAGGTCCATTAATATGCTGTACCAAACTTCATTGCTGGATGCTTCTCTGTGTACCTACACTCTGTGTTATCTCCAGCCTTTACTGCACCTTCATTCTGGTAACATAATTCTGGTTTCTTCAGTGGTATTATAGGTATTGGTCCAGCTTAACTGTCTACCTAGGTGAGCAACTTGGTGTGCGCATCCCATTTCCTCAGGCACTTCTCATTTTCTCCTTGAACTGTGTTCGCTGGTACTTGCACTAGAGTGTGTACTTTGCTTCCTACTACTCCTTCTTTCCATCCTTATGCTGTGTATACTCAGCCATGCACCAGCATCTGTGGTCTTTCCCAACATACTGGTTCACCTCCTATTTCCTTGACCCCCCTCTTCAAGCATGGTCATTTCTTCAGTGTTATTGTTTTTGTCTCTCCCTTCTGCTGGCCATCGGTTATGTATTGTATAGCTTGGTCTAACTGCCAGTAATTGTTCACCATGTCAAGAGTCTTTATATAACTGTCTTCACAGGGGAATTTTGTTTGAGACATCCACCTCAATGTTTCTGTTTTCCCTTGGAATCTTCCTCGGGTTGTAACCATGTATAGGTACATGAGGCATTGTGCTCCTGCTGCTGGTATTTCAGTTGCTATAAACGTTCTGGAGGCAGTCATGGCATAGGGGATTAGTGACATAGCAGCTCCCCTGAGTGGTTTCCTTGCCTTCTTTGGTCATGTGTTTGTACCACATATTGTTAGACACTCTATAAGTGTCAGTGAGATATAGATCCACCTCTCTGATGTCTGTGTCAACACTGTGCTTACCTCTCCTTTCCATACTTACGGTGCTCCCCTTTCCAGCTGACATGGTAGTTGCCCCTGCTGGCGTTTGGGTAGTGTTAGTAGAGGATACAGCAGATTCTCTAGATACAGGAGATATTCGCCAAAAGAGAACTGCAAAGACACCACTTGGAAATAAGAGACAAGACAAGATGAGCATGTTTTTAATGACCCCTTCCATTTACCTGTGCTGCTTGGATCTTTGTGCAGCTTGCAAATGTCAGTTACCCGCCTGAAATTTGCACAAACTGAGCGTTAATGGGTTAGTGTTGCAGTTGTTCAAGCCCCAGTAAGCATATAATCTGTCATGGCAAAAATGAATAGCTGTTGCCACACAGTTTTAATTGTAGAATCTCTGAGGACTGCAAAGACAGATCGGTTTCCTTGTTCGAATTGTGGGTAAGCTTGGCCCAAATATGCTATGAAGACGTGATAATACACATAAGGAGGACGTGCTCGGAATCTGTTGGACCTTCTAATAAAGTGGACAAATTGGCTTTGGAAGGTATCAGATTGATAATCAGTGGGCAGCATGGAAGAAATGCAATAAAACAGTTGCACGTTCACGATCAATGTCTGCGGAAAGAAAAATAACAAACATACACTGTACTCTGCATGTTTAGGAAGCCATTGCCCTAACTCTGCGGCCGATTAGCAAGTAACCATTAGGTGTCTTCTGCTCTGCAGTGCCGATTCTGAATTGTCTCTTTGCTCCTCTTGCTGAGGATTGTTTGCGCTGTCGATATCGTTGCCAGATGAGGCCACAGCTTTGTAGGGCTTGATGTCTCCCAAATAGTTCCAAACACTTTTTCCAACTAGTTTAATCGCTCTCTGTCACCTTTTCTACTGTGTAGGGACCCCTGAACATGGGTGCGTCCGAACGTCTAGAGAACTCTCAGAGGAGAACTTGGTCTCCTGGGTATACAGGTGGCTGCTTAAGTAAGTTCTCTGTGCTGTTGATGCTGTTGTTTTACTCGTCGACTTCAGGCCCCTCCTGGTGTCATTGCATCTGATGAGAGATAAAAGGGGCACTAGCAATCAAGGAAGTCACAAATTCATACATTTCCTGACCCAATACATTGGCAGCATTTTCTGCACCCTTCACTGCTTAAGTGGGAAGAGCCAGGGGAAGTTGCATGTGCCGTCCTGTTACCGCCTCGTGTGGGGTTAAATGGTGGTCGGAGCCGTGATTGTTGCACAGTTCGAACAGGGCTAAGGGTAGGCAATGCAGCCAATATTTATTGAGACTCTTTTTAGTCTTGGCTATAGCTTCTTTAAGCAGGCTATTGAGGTGTTTACACACCCTACTTGCTTGTGGGTGATAAGCACAGGAAAATGTGTTTTGGATGCCCAGCAAGGTATTAATATGCTGAAACATCTCATTGGTGAGCTGATGGCCATTGTCAGACCGCAGGACCTCACACATGCCCCACCATGGGAATGCTTCCCGGACCAGGAATTTTTCTGCTCCAAGGGTTTCAGAATGGCAACAAGGGCCTGCCTCGATCCACCAGGAAAATTCATACACAACCACTATCATGCAGAGGTACCCTTGGCAGACTTGTATCATGTTGACATAGTCGATGTGGAGATGTTAGAATGGGCCAACTGGGCGAGGTATGGCTCCTCTCACTACCCTCAATGTATGTCCTGCAGTAAACTGCACGTCAAACAATTACTTGTGAACACACCATGTGTTCGGCCAAGTTAGGACAGAACCATGTTTCTCCAATATGCGCAGCAAGCACCTCCTTCTTTGTATGTGTTGGAATGCAGTTGTGTCAGTGTTTTGTGCAGTAATGCGAGTGGCATAACCACTTTCCCTGTCTTTTTCTGCCGCCGTAGGGCATCTGTTGGAGATACTGTACATCCCCGTCCAAGCCACAGTTCCTTTTCCTCCCTGTGTGCAGCTACCTGCAGCTCCATGATTTATGTCACTGGTAATACATTGTACCCCTCTTTATGTATCATTGTTCTTGCATAACCACATGTGTGTGACGAAGCCTCCATTTCTAGAAGGGCCCCAAAATATGCAAGGCATTTTGCCACTGCGTCTGCTGCTTCGTTTTCTCTTGAGATAGGGTGCTTGGCATTTCTCTATTGCTAGTCACTCTGGGAGATGTATGACGTCTACTAATCTGCCCAATAGGAGTGTGTGCTGTTCCGGTGTCCCATCAGCACGCCTGAAGCCCCTCCTCATCCATCGTAACAGCACAGAATGCACTGTGGATTTCATGTAAGCTGAATCTGAATAAATCATCACTTCCTTTCCCCTGCTGCGCTCCAATGCCAATATTAAGGCAACTAATTCTGCTGCTTGTGCTGAGTAATGTGAGGGCAGGTGTGTGCTTGTCACTACCTCACTTGTCTCATCCTCTGTCAGTGTCACTACTCCTGTCCCAGTATGTCTTACCCCATCTCTCTGGTCAATTGTCGAGCGCCGTCAATATAAAGCACATCTCCCCCTCAAGCGCCTCCTCGTGTATCTTGCGAGTGTCATTGCATTCTTCTATGTTTGCTGTGCAGTCATTTGCGTAGCCACCCTCCTCTAGAACTTCAGCAATAAATGTCGCCAGGTTGACAAGTTTTGTTTTTGTTTATTTGTTTATTTGTTTATTTGTTTATTTGTTTTTGTATAGCGCTCCTGACCCAGTGGTATATGGGCGCTTAAACTTCAAGTTACAGGCAAAGGTGAGAAACATTTGTACATTTGTGCAGCATAGGTATGGTTACAAGAAAGCAGATAGTAACAAGCAGACAAAGTAGAGGATATAAGCATACATTAGGCAAATATACATAATTGGTTATTTATTGAGTAACCAAGTGATGACCTTAGTTCTGAAAGGTTGGAAGGTAGGGGTAGATTTGATGTCCAGTGGGATAGTGTTCCACAGTTGTGAGGCTAGAACTGGGAAGCTGGAGCCACCTGATCTTTTAAGGGAGTATTTGGGCACCGTCAGTTGTAATGTATTGGAGGATCTGGTGGTTCTGGTGTTCTGTCTTAAGGTGAATTTATTGGTTAAGTAGGGCGGGGCTAGGTGGTTGAGCGCTTTGTAGGTGAGGCAGATGGTTTTTAGGTCTATTTTTTGTTGGATGGAGAGCCATTTGCATGAGGTTCTTGTGGCCGAGATATGTTCTCTTCTCGGAATATTGAGGGCGGCACGGAGTGCATTGTTTTGTAGAACTTGCAGTTTATTGATTACCATTTTGTTGGCACCTACATAAAGGCTATTACAGTAATCCAGTTTGGATTGTATAAGTGCTCTGGCTAAAGTGAGGCAGTTGTTGGGGGAGATCAGAGGTCTGCAGGCTATAATTAGTTTGCCAGTGTAAGCAGTGGCTGAGGCGGTCATATTAATTTGTTTGGCGAGGTTGGTATTCGTGTCTAGATAGAACCCAAGAGTTTTTACACTCTTCGCGATGGGGATGGTGTTACCGTCGATGGTGAAGCTGGTGTAACTAGGGCTGAGCTTCCGGATAGTATTAGGTGAGCCGACAAGGAGCAGTTTGGTCTTGTCATCATTCAGGCAGAGGCCATGTATGGCCATCCATGCCTGAATGATGGAGAAGACTTCATTGATTCGGTTGGCGTCCGCGTTGTAATTGCCGGTTAAGGTGAGGAGTATCTGGGTGTCATCTGCGTAGTTAGTGCAGGTGACACCCAGATGGTCCAGCTTGTCAAATAGGGGCTTTGTAAATATATTATACAAGGTGGGTGAAACACAAGATCCTTGTCGGACACCGCAGGTGATGGGGATAGGGTCGGCCGCTGCTAGGGGTGAGAAGACCCGCATGGACCTGTTGTCAAGGAAGGATTGGATCCATGTGACCGCAGAGTGGGAGAAGTGTGCTGCCGATGACAAGTGGTTGCACAAAATTTTGTGGTCAACCAGGTCAAAGGCAGCGGAGAGGTCAAGGAGAAGAAGGATGGCAGCACTACCTTTATCTTTGAGTTCGTCTATCTGGCTTTTGAGGTCAACAAGGGCCGTTTCTGTCCCATGTTGAGGAAGAAAGCCAGATTGGCGAGTTCCTAGTAATTGGTTAGTCTCGAGGTAATCCTGAATTTGTAAATAGGCCACTCTGTCAAGAATTTTTAGTAAAAATGGGACAGTGGTAATGGGCCTATAATTCGTGGGTATATCTGGGTCAAGGGTTTGTTTTTTTAGCAGTGGGAGGACCCAAGATTGTTTCAGCTTACTTGGGACCGTGTTACTGGAGAATGACAGATTTATTAATTTGGTAATGAAGGGGGAAAGATCCCTGGCTGCATCTTTTATGATCTGTGCGGGGCAGCTGTTCCCCCTTACAGTTCGAGGGTTTCAAGGATGCTATAATTTTTTGTACTTCAGGTATAGTTACCTTTTTGAAGGTGAAGCCTGAGCTTGTGTTGGTGGGTGAAGGAAGGGTGGATCTGGAAGTAGGACCATGAGTGAGTTGTCGTTTGTTTTCAATTTTTGTTTGGAGCCCTGAGATTTTGTTAGCAAGGGCATTCTGGATCCCTGTGCACCATGGTTTGTCCTTTGTGCAGGTATCTGCGGGTGGAATGGGGTTTTCTAATTCCTTTAGGATGTTAAAGAGCTCTTTTGTGATAGAGCCTGCCTGAGAGATCCTGGAATTAAGAGATTCTTTCTTAGCGCGTGTGATCTCATTTTTGTAGAGGGTGGAGATATTGGTGAGATTAGTTCTGTTATCTACTGACGGCACTGATTTCCATAGTGCTTCAAGTTTACTTTTTTGTTGTCGGAGAATTTTGAGTTCCGGGGTGTACCATGTATTCAGGTGCGCTTTTGGTTTCCCTTTGCGCATTTTTAGTGGGGCAATGATATCGATAGCTTTAGCCATGGAATCGTTTTAGGCGTTGACTAGCAAGTTTAAGTCAGTTGTAGCTGGTATAGCGTTCAGAATAGGGGTCAACAGGGGTATTAGGGCTTCCGCTGTGATGTTGCTCTTTTTCCTAGTTGGGCAGGCCAGTGCAATAACAGGCCTTTTATGCACTAGCTTGCTGAAATTAATGTCGAATGGGAGGAAGTAATGGTCCATCCAGATAAGCTGTACGGGGTCCTTCAGGGTGATGTTGCAATTAAGGGCGGTTACCCAGTCAAGGATTCTACCCTTTGAATGGGCGGGTTTAGAACAGAATTGTAGGAGGCCATGTTCCTCTAATGCCGTGGCCAGGGTAATGGCTGGGGTGTCGAGAGGGTCGTTGAACCCAAAATTGAAGTCTCCAAGTGTGATAATTTGTGCTGAAGGTTTGGAACTTTCGGCTACTAGTGAGGTGATATCTTCATCAAATGAGCCAGGTGGGCCCGGGGGTCTGTAAATTAGATGCAGCATGATAGTACTCTTAGGGGAGGTTTGTAATTTAACTGTAAGATGCTCACATGATTTGAGTGGGGGAGAGGAGGCTAGTCTAATATCAAGTGAGGACTTAAAGAAGATAGCTACACCACCTCCCCGAGCGTTAGGTCTGTCTACTCTGAGGATAGTATAGTTATCAGGGATAGCTAGGGTAAGAGATGGTCCCGCAGCATCATGCAACCAGGTTTCGGTCGCAGCGAGGAAGTCCAGGTTGTTGGTCAGAATAATGTCGGCGACTTTGTTGGAGTGGGCGACTAATGATCTAACATTTAGGAGAGCTCCTTTTAATGTAGAAGGGGTGGAATTGATGGAGGTTACAGTGGGATTGTTAGTCTTGTTGGGCAGTTTGGCTAGGCGTTTGATAGTTCTGTGGCGGGTTCTGGCATCAAGTCTCTTGTGCATATCACTACTTTGAGAGCTGGATTAGACAGTAACACCTCGTACCCCGATGCTCTTTGTGTTGTCAGTGTGCTATTTGACCTTTCCAGTATTGCAAAGAGAGCATGCACCACATAAAGAGTGGTGCTGCATTCCGTGGTAATACTCGCTGATTTGTCCACTGGGAATGCGGCTGCAGTCATTGCTCGTTCGCATGGATAATGTCCTCACATTACTGGGTCTAGTTTCCCACTGTAATAGGCTAATGGTTTATGTCCTAGGCTAGTCTTCTATGTGAGTATGCTGTCATTACTGAGCGAACAGAAAGAATTAGTCTGAAGAATTAGTCAGATAGTCTGGGATCCCTAATACTGGAGCTGTGCATATTGCTTCCTTCAGCTCGTTGAATGTTTCAGTCATTTCTGTTGTCCATCGTATTGTCTTATCCCCTTTCTGTGCTTCCTTTAGCACAATTAATAAGGGCCTAGTGTATGTGCTGTAGTCAAATACCCATGCCCTGCAGTAATTACATAGTCCCACGAACAGCTGCAGTTCACTGACTGTTGTGAGTTTTGCTGTCCTGCGTACGCCCTCTCTGGTGTCACCAGTCGGCCAATTTGGGAGATCATCTGTCCAATATATAGCACTTCTGTCTGTCAATATTGTAATTTGGCCTTGTACACCTTGTATCCCTTGTCTGCTAACACTGTCAGCATGAGTCATTTCTACACTGTTCTTCTATCTTGTTGCAGATCAGTATGTCATCTACGTACTGTATGACCGTGCTCTCCATCTGTACGTTGCCTAGGTCCATCTAGAGAACCCTATTGAATATGGCAGGTGATTCACAGTACCCTTGAGAAAGTCTTGCATGTTTCCAGTCATTTCTATATAGAAATTAAGTCAAGTCTTGTGAGTCTGGGTGTAGTGGTATAGAGAAGAAAGCATTCTTCAAATCTTTGACCGTGAAGTAGGCAGCTTCCTGTCGGAATGCTGCACAAAACTGTTGCTGGATTCGGAACTAAAGGATATTCTGCTTCTGCGATGTGGTTAAGAGGGTATGAGTCCTGTATAAAATGCCACAATCCCCCTGTTGCCCTTTTGACAGCACACAGCCATGTCGCATGGTGATTCTGATGGCACTAGTATGCCTTGCTTCACTGGTGCTGTGATAGTTTCATAGATACCTTCATCTGCCTCCCTTGAGAGTTGGTATTGTTTTACTCGTGGCAAAATCGCTCATGGCTTCAGCTTTATCTTCTCTACTTCTACCCCCTTCAGAAGCCCCACATCATAGGGACTCGTAGTCCATAGAATGCTGGGTACCTCTGCTAAATCCTCCTCGAGAAAAGTCAGCCGCGCCTTCAGCGCCATCGCCATTCTCTGTGGTACCAGTCAGTAATATATCTTCACCCAATATGCGATGCTCATTTCAAACACCATATCGTGATCTGATCTGTTGTCCTTAAATAGTTCTTCTTCTATGACTGTGGTCAGCCTTTATCCTTCAGCTATGACAATCACTGCTCGCCAAGGTCACCCTGGGTAATCTGTCCCATGCACTGTTATCCAATAATCTCCCACGATTACTGCTTCTAATTATAGTGGCACTATCATACCTTCCTCCTCATCTGATGGTATCTCTGGCCTGAATAAGTACTCATTTGGAAGGCTCCACATCTTCCCCTGAATCCTTGGAAGCCATGCTATTACAATCGTAGGCCCATATTGGAACAACTCCTCGTCCACTGGCAGCCCCCTCTGTACCCTTTGTCCACAATATGCTTGAATGATTTCCCTCACATTAAGAAGGTGTATCCCTTGTGTGGAGCACACTATCCACTTGTCAGTGAATGAGATTGTCATGTTGAGTCTGCATATAATGTCTCTCCCCAGTATATTTGCAGGTGTCTGTCAGGAGTAAATTAGGGGTATAGATAGATCATGCTCCCCTATAGAAAGTGCAATATCATCTGTAAAAGGAACCACTTCTGGATCCCCATAGAATCCTTGAGCATTCATGGCATCACCTGACAAACTATATTTGCCCTCCCGGGTTCAGGATTTAGTCGCCCCTGTGTCTACAAGAAAGGAAAAGGTTTTGTCACATATCGTCACACCTACGCGTGGTTCCTCCGCAGGGTTGGGTGTAATCAATAGAATGGACCACATCAAGTCCATGTGTGGGCTGTCCTATTGAGGGTATAAGGACATCTCATTCCCTAGCAATGGTTTACCCCCCACTGCAGTGACCGCTCCAGTTTCCTAATGGGGGTTGTTGTCATGGAGTCAGCGTGTGCCATTGTCCCGTCATTTGGTTGTGTGCTGTTCTGCATCTGTGGCATTTGCTGTGTCTGTGTATGCGTATGCGTGCTGTGTGTTACCCTGCATCTGTGATCTGTGGCATCTGTGGTGCCTGCAGGTACTGCTGCATAGGTGCTTGCACTTGTGGTGCCTGTGCCATCGTCTGGAGTATCTGAGGGTGTACATTTTGTACCTGCACTTGTTGTGGTGTCTGGTCCTGTGTGTAATACTTGTCCTCCTCCCCCTGATATGCTGGCTGGTATTGCATTCCCCCATTCCCTCCATTCTGTGGCATTCCCCTGCTTCTGCACACTCTCGAGATGTGTCCTATCTGTCCACACACCCTGGGCCCTGCTGCATCTGTTGCCCATATCCTCGAAACCCCCCGGGAAATCCCCCTTGATTTTGCTGTATCTGTGACCCGTACCCACGTTCTCTAAGTGGCCCCCCTCTTCCTCGGAACCCGTGCTGCGAATTTTCCAGCCCCATGAATCCTCTCCCCGCAGGCGGCGGTGCATACTGCGTCTGTGGTGTACCTTGCTTTCCCGTGCCCCTCAACACTGCCACTTCCATGGCATATTTAGATAGCTCCCTCTGTACTAACTTCGCTTCCTTTTCTCATGCTTTTTCCTCACAGTTTCTTGTGATATCCTACAGTAGTGTATTATCATGAGCTGTATTTCTGACCAAGGCTTTGCCTCCATCCCCACCATTTCTTGAGTTGTTTTTGCCCTTGCTCTGGCAGCCCTTGACATAATATGTGATAGAATAATGGTACTGTTTTGTCCCACGGTTATCGCGTTTCAAGGCGCCAAAGCTCTTGAATCATCTGAATGTAGTGTAAGGGGTCTATGTCTTCCCCATTTTGCATGCCATAATCACACTAATGTCTGATGTGTCTGGGTACTATGTCCTTAGAGCTTGCCATACGGCCGCTCAGAAGTTTGCAAATAGCAAACCATTGGGCGCCATGTCCTGGGTGGCTACTGCTGGGTACCCCGCCCTTCTCCATAAGTCATCAGTGATCTCCCCGGGGATTGCAACTAGTAGCCCCTTTACGTCCCCCATGGCTAATTTCTGTCCCGCTGTCCCGCTGTCACCCTTTCCATTTCCCCTCAGACGCGGTTACTGAGGGTAGCCTACTCCTCAACTTTTCCCTGTCTATGTGCTTCCACAGTATATATTGAGGCTGCTCCCTTCCCTTTTGCAATAGGGGCATCTGTGTAAACCAGATCTCTCCATTCGCTTCTCGTGTCAGCCTGATCTGTCTATCAGATTGGTCGACGTCTTTAATGTTAGTGCATGCCTTTGCTGGCTCCTCCTTCTGTCGCGCTGTGTCCTTTCCTACTTCCCATGTCTGAGCTTTCCACGTCGACTTATGCTTGCGTCACCCGCTTCCCTCATCCTCACTTCCCCCTGCGTATATGTCTGAGTCCGTGTCCATATCGCTGCAAAAGGTTTCCCGCGAAGCTCAGCCTCCTAGAGGCAGTGCCTGCTCTGGCCGACCCAGCAAAGTCAATCAGTTCCTCATTATCCATCTCCTCGAAGGAGCCCATGTCTATTCTATCCGATAAAGTATCATTCCTGCCCTCTTTGGTAGTGCTGTCTGGCTCTGGTTGCCTACTTCCTCCCGTTTTATCATCTCCCATACCCATTTCCCACTTTGTCCTTATGTCTCTGATCACGCATTCCTCCTTTTTCCATATGCGCTACCTTGTGAATCTCTCTATTTCCCACTTTCTCTACTCACTCTTCAGTAAAACTTGTTTTTCCTTCTCATCTTCTCCCCTTCATCTCTCTGTCTCTGCAAGTTCCCACCTCCTCTCTCGCTGCTCTTCCTCTCTAAACCCCAAAACTAACCTGAAATTCAGACTGATATACAGACCACCAACCTACGATGCGACTTTCATAGACGCTTTCACGGAAGCAGTCACCATCCTAGCCATCAAGTACAATCATCTGATCATCCTCGGAGATTTCAACATCTGGTTCGATGAAGAAACCACAACCACACAAAAATCCTTAACCGCCCAACTAGCAGCCATCAACCTACAGCAACTAGTCAAAGGAGCAACCCATTTAGCAGGGCACACACTTGACGCAATCTTCGCCAACAAAGACCTCATCACCACGGCCCCCCCAATTAAAATACTTTGGAGTGGCCACCTCATCATTCCATTCATAATCAGAACAGCCGCTCCAACAAAAACGCAACAAGAAAAACAACCCATCATAATGAAAAGAAACCAGAGAACCATAAAAAACTCCAACCTAACCGAGCTCCTAGAACTCAGCAAACCACAAGCATCAACCATGGAGGAAGCAGACCTAGACAAAAAAGTTTCCCTACTTCATACCTGGATCGCAACAACCCTAGACGACATCGCCAAAGAAAAGCCCTTCACCCCATCACGCAAAAAAACTACAGCAAAATGGTTCACCCCACTACTCAACGCCATGAAAAGAAAAAAACGAAAACTAGAATCTGAATGGAGGACCAACAACACCACCGCAAACAAAGTGAAATTCCTACAACAGATCCGCTCTTATAAAAAGGAAATACAAAAAGCAAAGAGGAAACATTACGACAACCAAATCTTCCGAGCACCAAACGCATTCAAAATCATAAACTAAATAAAAAACCGGGCTGCAACAACACGCCAATTCCATCGATGAAACTTTGCGAGGACTTCAGAAACCACTTCAAAAACAAAATAACCTCCATCCAACACACCATACAAAACAGAGCAAGCGATCACAGTTCAAACCCCACCGACACCGACGAGGAACATGCAAACAAGCTACGAAACTTCCCAGAAATATCAGTAGAGGCTTCCGTCAAACTGGTAAACCAAAGCAACAAATCAGGCTCTCCTGAAGACACTTGCCCCCTGGACATATACAAAACAATTCTCAAACAAGGAACCCCCATGGAATACCATAGGAACCTCCTCAACCTCTCAATCTCAACAGGTAAAGTACCACAGGCCTTCAAATCAGCTTACATCAAGGCGCTACTCAAAGACACAACAGGAAACGTAGAGGACTTATCCAACTACAGACCCATCTCCAACATACCCTACATAGCCAAACTGCTAGAAACGTACATCTACCAAATAACCCAAGAATTCATAGAAGAGCACTGCCTACTAGACCAGGCACAAGTTGGTTTTGGACATATGAGAGGAACAGAATCAGCTCTCCTCTCAATATGGGACGACCTAAAAACAAACGCAGACTCGGACAACAGTACCACCCTGATCCTCCTTGATCTTTCTGCAGCTTTCGACACTGTCAACCACGCCATCCTCATAAAGAGATTAGAAGGACTAGGGATAACAGACACTGCCCTACTATGGATCAAATACTTCCTAACAAACAGAACAGAAACAGTATGGATGAAACCTTTTAAATCCAAACCTAGAGACTCCACGTGCGGAGTACCACAAGGATCATCCTTCTCCCCGCTTCTATTCAACATCTACATGTACCTATTAATCAAACTCATCAAAAAACACGGCCTCACATGCTACAACTACGCCAACGATACTCAAATAATCTTCAACATACAAGACACCCGAGAAGAAAACACCACACTAGAGAATTGCCTTTGTGACATATTCAACTGGATGAACCTCAACCATCTCAAAATCAACCCAGGCAAAACAGAGATAATGATTGTTTCAAAAAAGGGAGGAGACATCAACTACATCCTCTGGCCAAGAGAGCTCGGCACCACACCAGAACCATCTTCAACTGTAAAAATCCTAGTGGTCCTGATGGATAACAACCTCACTCTAGAGCCACAAGTAAACTTGGTCATCAAGAAATGTTTCTTCCTCCTGCGAGCAGCAAAAAGTATCCTACCGTTCCTGTCGTTTGCCAACAAAACACTTACCATCATCGCTCTGATCATGTCCAGAGTAGACTATGCCAATAGCCTAGAGCTGGGCATGCCTGAACGACTTCTAAAAAAACTGCAACGCATACAAAATGCAGCAGCCAGACTCCTCCTCAAGCTACCCAGAAGAGAACACATCACACCTGCGCTAAAAATGCCACACTGGCTACCACTGAAACAGCGAATAAAGTTCAAGTCCATGTGCATCACGCACAGAGCAATACACAAACAAGGCGCAGAATTCCTAAGCAACAAACTACGCCTACGTCAACCGACTAGAACACTAAGATCAAGCACCGACATACGCCTGGAACCAAAACCCTACAACAGAAAAAAACTCAGAGGATCCTCTTTCTCTAACCAGGCACCCAAAACCTGGAATAACCTACCTAAGAATATACGGAACACAACAAACCACCTAGCATTCAGGAAACTCCTCAAATCATGGCTCTTCACAGCGTAACCACAACAGTGACGCACTAGAATGCCCAGACATTAAAACAACGACGAAAATAACTCCAACCTCGGCCACTCTCAAATTGGACAAACACTCCACCCAAAGAACCAACCACTGGACAGAGCATAAGATATCATGAAAAATAGCCACGAAAGGAAGGCTCCAGAGACTGATCACATACTTAGATCCAGACGAAAGCCCTCAAGTGACTCATCCACTCGTACGTACTGGACGGACCTTATACAGACCGGCAGACAAATTTAGATAGAATTGTGAATATTAGCATGCCCACACTTAGATAGAATTGTGAATATTGGCCTGTGTCACATCTGGATGGGACTCTGAATGTTAGCATACCCGCACCTATGCAAAACCTGAAGACTAGCATGTGCCACGCTTGGAATTGTGAACGTTGGCCTGCGTCGCATGTGGATTGGATTGCTTGAAGGATGGCATGCCTGCGCCTATATGAAACTTGAATGTTGGCATGTGCCACACTTGGAGTTGTGGGCACCGGCCTGCGTAACATCCGGATGGAATTGTGAATGTTGGCGTGCCCACACCTAGACGGATTCCAGGACACTGGCCTGCACCGCATCTAGATGGGATTGTGAATGTTGGCATGTCCACGCCTAGGTGGAATGCTGGACATTGGCCCGCGCCGCATCTGGATGGGATTGTGAGGGCTGACAAGTGCCACACTTGGACAAAACTGTGAATGTTAGCATGCTAAAGGTCAGGTAACCCACTAACCAATATAAACTCAAACTCTGCATACTTATCTCACTCACACAACCATCTCTCGCACAACAAGCCGCACGCACTTCAAAACACTGCAACAACACATAAGCCGGAGCAACAGCACACGTGGACTGACACCGATCCAATACCCGCACCAAAGCTCAGCACCCGGTGTATATCGGGATGAAGCTACCAACAGAATACCACTCCTCTCCCTATCCTACTCCCTCTTTATCTTACTAACCCATCCTACCTTATCGTTTACAGATCCGCCAGAGCGCCTGGGGACCAATTCTGTTGGTGACAGTGCACGGTACAAATACCTTTAACATTTAACATTTGCTTGCCCCTACACGCTCTTTTGCGTCTATCCTCTTCTTCCTTCTCCTTTCTCTCTACTTCTTCCATTATCTCTGACAAGTTCCTTGCTTCTTCGCTTCCCTTAAGGCCTACCATTTCTTTGATCGCCCCCGCTGCTTCTCGCATTGTCTTCCCATCCAATTTCAGGAGGATCTGTCCTCCTACCCATTAGTTCGAGGTTAGGCCCTTTAGCCCCTCATTGGTGCTAGTCTGCGCCACACTGCACGCTCCCTTTCCACTGTCCAACCCCTTTCTGCACCTCCTTCTTGGTATATGGTGGAGGTTGAAATACTGGATTTGTGTACCCCTCCTCTGCCTTTAGCTCCCATATTGGGTATAGTCCCTGCTCATCTTCTGTATCCCCTTCTTTTTCGTTCCCAGGGGAAGGTGGGGGAGCTGAGGGCAGGGACGTTGGCCCCGGTCTCTCCTGTTGGCTCACCATCCATTGACTCCTCGCTACTTCCCCCTCGTCCTCCTGGAACATCCTCCAAAGCTCAAATATTGCCATAAGGTTGGCTAATTTCTTCCCCTTAAAGGTGCCCTGTAAGTGTGTCAGTAGTGGCTGCTGCACATTTTGGGAGACACATCTGCATTGTGGCCATAGCTTAGTCAATTTACCCTCTGTACTTTTCGTCCATTCCGTGCTATATTTACAAATATTGTTCTTATAGCAAGGAAGGGTCTTACACAAGTGCTGTAGGGTTGTGTCCCCCCGCACTTGCCTTGATACATTGCGTTTATACTTACTTGATCTCAAGTCGAGGCATTTGACACTCTGCTATTAGACAAGCACAATAAAATGGCAGTTCTTACAATTATTCTCGAGGCTCTCTGGCCCCAAAACACCGCCCTACTGTAACTTTCCACCTCCTCAGGCACACCCACCAATCTTGCGCATGCGCCTTCCGCGCACCGCACCTGGACAACCTCCTCTGTCAACCTTAAGGTTCTCAACACCGTTTCCACAACACCTCATGCTCTCCAAGTCCTATGCAGAGACCTGATGGGTGACGTCACCAACTCACTGAAGAAGGCAGTTCTAAAGATCACGTACAGCGAGCGTAATGCTACACAAACATTTATAAAAACCCCACATGAACCCACAGCATGTTTCATGCCTCCTAACAGGGGATACCAATATTCTTTGTGTTTAATCGGTATCTTCAGCGTCACCTTGCAACTAAATGTCTCCTCTAGACTTAACCAGATTAACACCTTTCGCAATCTAGGCCAGCTCCGTTTGCTAAACCTTACACAGGGATACCATCATATATGACCCAAGCTAAAACGCCCAACCCACAGGGAATCTGATATTCACACAACTTCTGTCATCCGTGCCCTTAAATCAATAGTCTAGGTTATTCACCAGAACCTTTCACCTCAAGACCGAATGTGCCCTACCCACAGAAATTACATCTACCTCCGCTCCTTTCCCTACTATGCTTGACAATACTCAACACTACTAGCCAATACTCGACAATACTCCAAAGATACTCACCAGTACTCAGTACCGCCCTCGTACCCCCGCTACTTTCCCACTCCCTTTAGTTGCCATATGACTGAATCAATACTTACATTCCATGATCTGCTTACGCTGTTCGGCTACCAGGTTTCCCAGAGCTGCCACACCACTCTTCTGGTCTGCTGGTCTCCTCATGGATCATAGACAGGATATTTCCAAGCTAGCTCCTGACAGCCTTTGCACAGAATGTGCTTTCCCCATCTTCATGGTTTCCGTAAGATGCCCTGCAGCCCTCCAGGCGCTGGGGTGGAAGAGGCGAATGTATGTGGAACGAGCGTAGCTAAACGATCCTCTGCTACCAACTTGTTGGAGTGGACACGGTATTCAAGAGGTCTGGGAATTGGTACGAGCTCACTCGTTCAGCTCACAAGGGCCCAACAACCCTTTCCCCAGAACAAACGGAGGACTCAGCCAAGGGCAAGTTAGAACTGTTGTTTATTACAAAAAAACGACAGGGATCATCAACAGGGCATTCACAAATCTCCATACTCTCCAATTCCAAAAAAACGTTACAGTGTCTACAACAACCCGTTGTGTCATCCAAAGGGTTACGAATAAAAGTTATTTGATTTGTTTTCATAAAATTGAATCTAAACCTCATAATACTATTCCTCACACTTCTGCTCGGATATTTATTAAGGTAATTCTCCATAGATCCAGGCAGTTTTTGTAGTGAAACAACTTGAGAGTACAACTTGAGAGTACATGCGAAAATCCAATATTTCCAGCTCAGTTTCTCCCCAATCCACACTCTTAATGTTCTTTTTGACCTTTGTTGGGTTTGTCATAAGAGTATTGACGGATAAACCCAATTTAACCAAGGCCCTCTCCCAATCTTCACAAATGTCTGTCATAAAGATTACTGTATCATTTACCCCTAACAGATTGTAAAAGGTCCAATCTGGACTAGATTCACATTTTCTTAATAATGACAATTTCTTCCACAAAACAATGCTGCCAATTGACTACAGGCCCAAATCATATCTAATGGTCTGTAAGGGAACACATTTAGGCAGATGGTATAGCACGGACCTCCAAATCATGCTTTCAATTAGCTTGGATTCTGTCTATTTGACGCATTTGTCTAATCAGCCCCATGGCCTTAGCTTTCAGATAGTCTTTGAAAAAGACATTTTTCCTCCTAGCAATAATAGGGTATGCCGGGTATTGCAAATGATCTTTAGTGGCAAGTGCGTTGTTTTCCCAGTACCATCGGTTTTTAGATGTTGCCCTTTGGCCTATCTCATTATCACTGTTTTCAAAGGGTTCATTTTGAGCTCTATAGAGTTCATATATTCGCCAAAAGCAGAAATCAGTCTTTGCAAACCGATGGGTGTGGAATTCACCAAAATGAAATCATCGGCATAAGCTGCCCAATTTATTCTTAAAGTCCCACTTTTTGGGGAAACTAGAAACTTTTGGTCCAGGGCCACACCTACATATGGGTACCACACAAAACAAAGGACAGGTAAGGCTTCAATTTTACAAATCATTCTTATTTAAACTATTATTGTGTTCACTATCAATCACCCTGGTTAGAAGAACACTCATTCCCTTCATTATGTTAGATGCCCTGGGTAACGCTGCTGCAACGCCTATCTAAAAGGAATAGGAAGAGCAAAACTGGCCATAATGCTACAATGTATTTTTTGCAACTTAGAAATATTAGCTATAAAAATTATAAAAGACAGTTTGGGATGGTTATTCCCATGCCGTGTTCGTCGGATGGTCAAGCAGTTCATGTAGGATTTATGTTTGAAAAACAACGTCTTCACCCTCCGAGAGGTGTGCTTGGCCCATCCGAGGACGTATTTTCGTAAAAACAATGTGGAGAGGGAGTGACTAGTACATGTTGCCTCTCTGATTGGGTATTGGCCTTGAATACTGCGTATATCTATGCTTCAATTAGCATTCACTCTGATAGAACGCAGTAGTCACTCTTGCATGTTTTCAAAATCTGATTACAGAGATGACTAAGACCTGATGTCCTAGTTATCAGGTAATGATCAATGCTCTTAATAATGTCTCTCAATGTGTCTCTCTTAATTCAGAGATAGCTGCTGAAAGTCTGGTCGACCTGTTTCAATGACATCTTTTCATGCGTCATCTTCGTCAGGACCGATTTCTTGAAGTTCTGATAATCAATCAGTTCACCCATCAAATTCGGCAGACTGCCCAGCATACTCTGCAGGACAAAATAGAAAGTCAAGGGTGACTTCTTGTGGACCGGGTGACGTCAGGAGACATATTATTTAATTTGCATATGCTGCTTCAGTTTTGTTGAGGTACGAGGACATTTTTGGGCCCCCCTGACTCTAGGCGTACACCAAATCGCAATCCTTTACACCTTAACTAACTCGAGTATAGCTCCAGGGTGAGATGGTAAACTGGAGTCACAATCTTTTTGTTTACCTGGTGGTTACTTGTTCAGGCGTTGATGGTATGCACGTAGGACAGTATACTTCTTTTTGTTTGGGCATTCAATTTCCTTTTCATCTGCTCTGACTGCGAGCAGAAGCTTATTGCGTGGGGTGATACTGCAGAAAAACAGAGAAAGGATAATGGTCTCTGCATCTCCATGCGCCCCGTAATTCAAGAGAAAAGAGGAACACACACGCTACTTGCTAGCTGACACTGAGCTATGAGTATTTGTTTGTGCGTGCATCTACAGTTACGGACACTTCCCGTGGTCCGACTGTGTGTATCAGTGCTTCAGATCGATTCATTAGTATCTGCAGGCTATCTATGGCCTTTGTTGGCTAGTCCGCCTGAAATTGGTGGCACCCAAACGGACCGCATGTGTGCCGCGCATCCATGGGTCCATATAGCTAGTCAATGTGGTGGGCGGCAGTTCTTGCATGCCTAGCTGTGGGGACAGGTTATATCAGCAATTTCACGCAACATAGCTTACCTGGTACTCCTCCGTGTCCACAAGTCTGCAGCGAGGCTCTGTGAGGAATCTTGCGCTGCTTGTTTGGAAAAAGTCGTCCTGGCAACCATGATCCATTTATGTATCATGACGGCGCTGTTACGTTGGTGTGAACGTTACGGTGGCCATGTTGGAATGGGCCGTATTAAGTATATGCGGCGGCCATTATACAATGGGCATTGTTGATTTAATAGATCTGCTAGTTGTTTATTAGTTTTATAGTTTTTTTGTTTTTTATTGACCAGCAGGCTTATTCAATCCTTATGCTTAGTGTGGTTGGACGTGTGTGATGTGGAAGTAAAAATGGACCAACATGTGAGGGCCAAGAGAGAGGAAGGAAAGGAAAAGAAATGGAGATTCCTGGTATATGGTCTTTGAGAACTTGGAGTCGGCCATCTATGATTAATCATATGGTCCTCTGAAGCCCCTCATCTCACAGGTGGATTATAGTGTCAATAGGGACTGCCACTGGTGCTGGTCCGCATATGTAGCCCATATCGAGTCTTGTGTCAAGTAGATACATATTTGATGGTCTGTCACATCGGTATTGCCGTTTTTCATGCACAGTTGAATTGGTTTCGTTATATTTCCTGAGGTGAATTCCCAAATTGCAATGTGCAGATTATTTCATCAGGGCTAGGTTATTCCACTATATCTCTTAGTTTAGACCATTGTGCCTTTTGTCTAAACGAAAGATCCATTTGTGTTCTTTTTTTAATAGCAAGTTGTGGCAGTTCCCCCCTCTGCGGAGAGGGGGGTAAGATCTTCTCTAAGACCATCCACTTGAAGTCTTCGCCAGTGTGTTTATGCAGATTGAAATGTGCAGCCAAGGGTGCTGTAAGTTTGATGCAGGACTTATGTTCTATAAATGTTGTCTTTACAGGTCGGGCAGTCATCCCTATATATTTTAAATTACAAGGGCATGTGATCAAATAAATGACCCCCTTGCTGTTGCAATTACTGAGCTTCTTTTGCTCCCAGGGTGTATTCCACACTATATCTATAGATTTACTCCTGACTGTTTGTTTGTACATTACACAAGAGCAGCATGGGGGGTGACCACTGGGTGAAGTGGTACCCCAGATGGTACTCGGATGGACTTCATCTTTCGGTTCTTCAAGAGTGTGCACCAATCTGTCCCGGATGTTCTGTCTTCGTTTGATAGTGAAGGTCGGGTGGGGTCATTCAGTGGTACCTGTGTTTAAAATTGGCCACAACTTCTTAATTTCTCTTTTCAATGTGTTGAAGATCAGGGAGTAACTCAAAATAGCTGTGATGTTATCAGATTTGGATTGTTTTCCATGTTGCTGTAAGGTGATTTTGTGTGGGATATTCCGTACCCGCTTATGTGTACTCCTAACTACCTTCCTCGGCTATCCCCTGGAGAGCAGTTGGTTTTTGAGGGCCGCTGCCTGTGTGTTGAAATTACAGCTGAAATCTGTAATTTCAGTGCATGTGCGTCAATATCGAAGAAACTGTCCAAAGGCAGGTTATCGCGTAAGGCACTCGGGTGGTACCTGGTATAGTTAAGGAGTGCATTCCGATCGGTTTGTTTTTTATAGACTTTTGAAATGAGAGCACCTTCTTGTGCTGAAATGTGAAGGTCCAGGAAGTGTGTCTCTATTTTGTTGTAGTCTATGGAGAATTTTAGATGTGCACTACAGCCATTGATCCATTGATAGAAGGATAGCAGGTCTGTCTTGCTGCTCTCAAAAATCATAAAAATATTGTCAATATATCTCTGCCACACCTTAATCTTATCCAGATAAGGGTTAGTGGCGGAGCATATATTTTCGGTCTCAAAGTGGTCCACATACAAATTTGCAAGACTA
Source organism: Ambystoma mexicanum (assembly GCF_040938575.1). Classification (NCBI taxonomy): domain Eukaryota; kingdom Metazoa; phylum Chordata; class Amphibia; order Caudata; family Ambystomatidae; genus Ambystoma; species Ambystoma mexicanum. The sequence continues at coordinate 234,649,969 of NC_090921.1, forward strand.
GGGGCGAAGGTAGCACCCATGGACATGCCCGAAATTTGTTGGTAGAATTGATTCTCACATAAGAAGAAATTCTTTGTTAGGGCTAGTTCTGTTAATGCAGTGATGAATGCTGCATTCCCCCTTGTTATATTTGGGTCATGTTCCAGATTACTCCTCACCATCTCCACAGTTTCCTTTTGTGGGATGCTCGTATACAGCGACTCCACGTCCATCGTTAACCACCCCCTTGTGGACTTTTGGTAGGGCGTAGAATACAGGTAACCGTGGATGCGGCAGTGTTTGAAAAGCTGCTTCTTGTGTTGTGATCAAGCCTTCAGAGAGTGCATCCTCTATTATTGGTGCAATAAGCCCTTGAATAATAGTTGTCGGATCTGTGGGTAGTAGTCTGTAGCTTTTTTCATCCTGTAGGAGGGTATTCACCATTTTGTTGTAATCTTCACAGTCCATGATCACTGTGGCACCCCCTTTGAATGCAGGTCTTATAATGATGTTGTCAATCAGTGCAGGTTATTAAGTGCCTCTAGTTGCTCTTTCGTACAGTTGTTGTTGATGAATGGTAAGCAACCTTCTAGTTCTTCCAGTTTTTTCATAAGTGCCTGTTTGAAGGTGTCTGATTCGGGCTTGTTACTGTGTGGGGGTGGTATAAATTGAGATGGTGGACGTAAGCCTGTGTCAGCTGGATTCACCTCTGGTGTTTTATCAGCAAAACATTATTTGAGTCTAATCTTACGCATTAGTTGGGTGATTTCTATGCATTTTTGTAAAGGGTTGCATCTTGCTGTGGGTACGAAAGAGAGCCCTTTCTGTAGAATCTGTTCTTCTAGTGTTGTTAATGTGCAAATCCACCTTTTTCCACAATAACTTTCTATTCACAGTATCAAACGCCATACTGAGATCCATTGATGCAATAAACACAGGGGAGTTCGATGTAGACCAATCCAACCCATGTAAACAGCTGAGCAGTAGGCCCCCATAATCTGTACCCATGTTTCTATGAAACCCCATTTGTCTATAATCATGAATAGGGTTCTCACCTGCACCTTTCCTCTACATGGTGAAGCACAATTGCAGCAAAGATTTTCGAGTCCACGTCCATAATTGAGATGGCTCAATAATTGAATGGTAGGAGTCTGGAGTCTTTCTAAAATATTGGTATCATATGCGATATTCTCCAGGACTCTGGAATCTCTTGTAGTTCAACTATATTGTTGAATTGAATGTGTAAGATTTTAGACCAATATTTAGTTTCAGAATAGTATTCGTTAAGTTATTCGGCCCCCCTGCACTTGGTGGATTAGATCTCATGATCTTTGCTGCAATGTTGCCTATGGAGGTATCTATCCTCCACCCATCGGTCTGACCAATTTCTTCATTCTCCTCCGTGGTCTGTGGTTTATGGATGTTCTTAAAGTGCAACAGCCACTCTTCCTCTGAAATAAGGTTGGCAACTAGTTGATGTTGTTTTTCCTTCGTTTGGTTTACTAGTTCCCAGAAGGTTCAAGAGGTGTTCCCTTTCACACTAGCTAAAATTCTTTCCCCATCTATTTGATATAATTTAGCATGTTCAAACTTAAGCCAGTTCTCATAGACTTGTTTCAATGTACGGACCTTATCCCCACTCGACACCCCTTTATCCCTACCCCTCTGGATAATTCTAATCTCTCTGTGTAGTTTGGTTTTCCTTTCTTGGTTGAATACATGTCTGTCTTTCAGATGTACACCCCTTTTCAGATAACCTTGTGCCGACAAGCTTGTCATTTTTCTACTCCAAGTAGGCAGGAAAATGTCGGACCGAGTAATTGACCATTTTATTTTCAAATGGGATCGAGTTGAACTCCAGCATCATTGTGGTGTTAAAATTACACATATTATGCGGAGACCACCTCAATCTGTTTCCACTTACATTGACTATCACTTTCGTCAAACACTCCTCATAGGTCACAGTGTTAGACTCCCAACTCAGCTGTAGGCACAGCTGCGCATGGTCACTAAGTTTCGTAGGCCTAATTTCATAACTGAGAACCTGGGAAAACAAGTTTGGTGACAGGAAGACGCAGTCAATTTCTGAAGCTAGACCCGTAGCCGACCACGTGGGTGAGTCATTATATACTAATGTCATACCCCAGCTCTCAGCAAAGTTTAACCACATGCAACCATGGACTATTTTTTTTAAACATTCGGCACTTGTCCGAAATCCACCATGAGTTGTTTAGATTATCTGTCCTTTCTATGTTACAGTTTGCATTAAAATCACCTGCGAGGAGTAAATCCCCACCTGGATGGTCTTAGTACCACTCTTCAATTCTTTGATTCAACATTTCCAGAACTCTCTCCAAATTATACTCTGAGGTCCAATATATATCAATTAGAAGTACATAGGCTGAACCTTTGTCCAACTTTACCTCCAGGCCAATAACCAGGATTATATCCATAATCTTCCATTCCCCTATTTTCCGTAAGTTTCTCCCCTGCTTAATGGCCACTGCCAACCCTTCCTTGGGCCTACCCTTCAACCCTTGATGGGCATGAATGTTAATTACCTCTTAGTCATCAAATATCAAATTTACTTTGGCTCAAGATTCTTGAAATAATTATGTCATATACTTTTAACTCCTCACATAGTTTTGCAATGGACACTAAGCTCCTATACCCCCTAATATTCCATGTGCGGAATTTGAGAAATTGTTTTGCTCTAAAGTGGTTGACTCAATGTTTTAAGTTGGGCTATAGTGTCTTTCAATGTTAAAGCCAGCCATCACCAGTTTGGTGCCTCAATAGATGGAACTCCTTGGCTCAGAGTTCCTTCTTTCCCTGTGTCCCACCCCATACTTTCCAGGTTTTCCCTCTGCCTCTTCTCTGAGTAAATATTCATACCATTTTTAAGTATAGCAATGTCGTAACCATATTTCTGCAAATTAGACGTTTCTTTTAGTATAATGTCACGTACCAATGGGGAATGTATGACCAGCCTCACATAGTCATAACGTTGGGGATGAATGAAGTTGACCAATTGAATGTTTGCTGAAGTAATCAAACGTAGTGCCTGTATCTCATCAAAGAGGGTAAGTATACCCATCCTGTGTAGTGAGTCAGGCCCCCCTTCATCAAATAGATAATTCAAAATAAGACTAAGCGCCTCTGTATATATTGGTTCCCACAGCTTAAATGGTTGACCCCTTATGATGTCTTCTCCTCCTCTGTTTTGCTTTACTTAAATGCTGTTAAGTAGGTCTGCTGCCAAATTCTGATGTTGAAATGTCTCCCCCAGATGCATCCCTTCAGTACTTCTAGGATGCTCCCATCTCCTTTTCACATTCTTTCCTGTCAATATCCTCATTTTCTGTTGACTCCCCAAAGTTGATCTCTGCCAACATATTCCTAACTATACTTCTAACTTCTAGTTCAGACAAAGCCGGACCCTTCAAAGAATCCCCTCTCAACCCACTTGCTTGACCAAGCCCCCCCAACTCCAGTTCAACAGATGCACCCTACAGTTCACCTGGTACTATAATCAGGTTTGTCACCACTGCACCCTCTGGCATCCTCCATGTGAGCCCCCTACATTCTTTACAAGACCTGATGACAGATCCTCTTCCTCCATATTCCAAATACTTTCATTACCTACACGTTGACTGATATAGTGAGGCCAACGTAGCTTAGACTGGGGGTGTAAGGCATGATTAAAAATGTTGTATGTTTGGTTTGTGGTTTCTGCGGGTCAATGTCACCCTCCCTCTTTTTTTATTTCAATGTGTTCACCAGTCTGGTATCTGACATGGCCCATTAGTTCTTTTAACTGATTCAAGGAGTAAACACCCCCCTCCCTCATGTAATCCTCCCCATTCTCCATTTCATTTAACTCATCCACACCCTTCCGTTCCCTCCCAAATACTTGACTCATCGATTCGACTTCTCCCTTCCTTGACAGCTCATTAAGATCTTACGTAAGCCACGTTACGAAGGTACTTATCTCTTTTAAGTAGTCTGAGTGCCGACTTTATTCATTAGTTAACCAAACTTTCATTTCAGAGAGTGCAACCAAAATCACCTTCTGATCCTTGTGAGGATTACAATGTTGGTTCCAGACATTCCACAGCTGCCAGCCCCTCCTCTTTCCAGTGTTCAGTCATGGCCAATATGGTTATTTCACCCCTCCTGAAAATGAGGGGTGTCCAGAAATGAGTAGTCGTGAACACCACTTGCACTCTCCCCATTGGTCGCTCACTTCCACCCCCACAGCGTTATGCTCCAAATCATCTTCATAAAGTACTGAGATTGAACCGGAATCACCCCATAACCCCCGCCCCCTTCCGTGCCGTTTGGCCATAGCATTGCGCCCCTTGCAACCACATTCCTCTGTAGAGATTTACATCCATCCAGAGGAACCAGAACGTCCTCTGTCTCTCTCCTGTGGGTCAGACTCATTATCTGGGGATAATGGGAGGGGCATAGCTATAGCCCGCCCCTTGATAGAGTATTCCTCCTATTCGTGAATACAAACGGGACAGCCAAAACATCTTTCCGACTACTCGTCGCGTTTTTCTTCATTGTAGTGAACAACGCTGCCCAAGACGCACTTGCACCCTTGGGGTTTAGCCTCTAGTCATGTTTTTAGTAAGCTACCCCCATTCTTCCTTGAACCTAAAACAGGTAACCCAATGATACAGGTCAGTGTCAGCTTGCAGCAAAGCTAACTGCTCTATATATGTTTCAAAGAGTAAGTCCTTGCAGGTAAATCTGCTGCATTGAACATGCAGTAGTCCTTAAGCAAACAGGACTTCAATTATTAACAATTTCTCCCATATCACTGTGAGCCATTCATTAACTCAGAGTTAAAACCCCATAATCCCGCCACAAAAATGCCCCCCTAACCCTGCAGAACAGCGTACTCTGAGCGTACTCCTGATGCGCTTGTTCTTCTTCTTGCTGATAGATTTTTATCCATCAGCGGTGATTTTTTGGATACCGAGGCTTGAGCCTCATTACTCCATCTTCTCGGGTTGAGTGTGTAGTCGTGGGTTTGTATTCTTCTTGGTCTGTGTGGTCTTGTCACAGTAGGGCTGGTTTCACAGGGTACTCCTGATGCGCGCGACTCAGGAGTTTTATGGAAGTCCAAGTAGGCGGAGCCAAAAATGCAAAGCTTCACTCTCGCTGTTGAATAAATTAGAACAATGGAACAATATTAAATTGCAGTTTGTATAGCTTTCTACCTGTCCAGTATGTCCAAAGAACACTCTCTCACCCAGGACGTATTCGTCGCGTTGGTCGCGGTACGGCTGCACTTGTCTCAGTGGAACCTCAAAATGCAACGGCAAGGCGAGGCAGAACAGCGTACTCCGAGCGTACTCCTGATGCGCTTGACATTTATTACTCGGCATCTTTAAAAAAGCAAGCATGATAAGTAGTGTTACCTTGCTAGACTGATGTTTTGGTGTAGCAGCATGTATATTTTTTACTGTAGCATGACTTTTATTTTATCAACTGAGCATCTATGATGAATGAAGCATGATAAGTGTCCGTATGGGTCTGCACTGGCCTACATTGGAACCAGTTTGGACAGATTTTCATATTGTGGCATGTCACTTTTAATGGCCAAACCAACGGTAGTATGTTCTTACATGGGAGTAATGGCATATATTGGCAGAGCCAGTTTTGTGCCATTGCCAGTAATGATACTATGAAAGAAATTTTAAAGCGAACATGAGTATGGTCTTATATGGGAATACTAGCATATGTTGGTGGAGCCAGCATGGAAATGTATGGGCACAGCCAGCATGACAATGTGTTTTATATTAGCATATATTGCAGGCACCGGCATAATAATGCATTGGGAAATGCCCTGTGCACTTTTGGTGACTTGCATCTATTGTACTTTTTTTCATGATTTACCCTACACTCTTCAGAACAGATTGTTGGCCTTTTACCCACATTTTCACAGAAAGTGTGCTGTGTAATGCACCATTTTAACCCATTATTCAAAAGAATTTCTATGGGGAGGAGGAAGAATCTCCCTGAACCCTAATAATCACATTTTCGTTCGTTTGGGCTCCCTTGCTACGCTCGGTTGCAATCGCATACTCAGTGCAAATATTTACACCCAAAAACATGAAGTAAGAAAGGATTACCCCTCTCTACACCAACCTGGTGGTTTGGAGATGGCACCACCAGGTCGGTGTAAAGAGGGGTAATCATTTCTTCCTTCATGTTTTTGACTAGATTTTCACTCCTGCTTTAGATTTGATCCCCCGATAACAAAAAACCTTGGGAGTGTACCTTTTGTGATACAAATATTTACAACCTCCAAAAAAAAAAAAAACTCACCAGGTGGCTGGTATATTTGTGGACCAGGCACCACCCCCTTCTCTCTAAGCGATGTGAAACATTTAAGCTTTGATTAAAAAAACATATTTACTTGCACTAGTGCATGCACCTGCAGCGGCATAATCATCATGGACATTGTGCACACATGGTGGTCCAGGCAGGCCCGGGGTGTGTCGTGCGCTGTGCTTTGTTAAGGAACTTGGGGGGCCCCCACAGCATGGCTCGCAGGGGGCCCCCTACATTTTGTGCTACGCTATTGTCTAACAAAGGGGTAGTGTGCAGTGCGCGCCTTGAAGTCTGCCAGTGTGCCCCCGGGTGAGAAGCAACTTGTGGGTGTTTTCAATTTAAAATAATTGTGTGGTGCCACGGATTTATGTGTGCCGCAATGCTATTACATTAAATGGTGGGGGCTTTTTAAGTCCTCTGGCACCTAGTATTACGCTTAGATAATAAAAACTATGGGTGATCTTACATCCCGGCCCAGGCCATATGCGCCAGCAATCCTGCTGCTTGTCCGACGCCCACCTTTGATCCCGCTGGACTCCAGCACCGGTTTGCAGTGCCATGCTCTACGTATCCGTGCCAGCGATCCCACTGCACGACCAGGCATGCTCGGCTCTCCGAGCCCGCCCCTCCTCCCACCGTCCGACAGACCGCTCCTAGCCCTCCCACCAAACACCGGAGGACCGATCCGGCCATGCCCCTCTTCGAGTGCCCACCGCCAAGCACAGCAACAAGCACTGAGGAGCGAGCCCAGGGCCAAGTTCCCCCTTGTGAGAGTGCCGGACCACACGTGCCGCTCCCAGAGCAACGCTGCACGAGGAGGATCACACGTGCCGCTCCCAGGGCAACGCTGCAGCCTACCAACTGCAAGGGCTGGCAGTACACCAGTCCATGGGACTGCGAGTCATCACAAACAACTCCCAAGTGGGTGAAGGGGCATACCCACGTTAAAGTGCCTCAATTCACAACCATAATTGCTGTGGCTCAGAACACTACCTTACTGCTCACTCAAAAGCCGCTCACAATACACGTGGAAGGTGACAACCGCCCCATGACACTCCACTCGTGTCCTGTGAAGAGGAGCACAACACATTATAAGGAAGCCCAGAGACCAGGGGTTGCCCAGATCACCAAGAAGCGCACATCGCCCACGCCACCATGAGTTCCTCCCCTTATCCAGCTGGCCAGGCCCCACCGCCTCCGACACCGCCGTCAAGGTCCACGGCCACAGCATGGTGCATGCCTCCACCATTTTCCATGACCCTGCAGGCAGACAAAGCCCCCAGTGGGTCAAATGGCTCGAAGACTTCAACAACTTTATAGCTGCTGCAGGCGTAGACACCTCCCCACGCCTACACAGCATGTTCATCAACATGGCTGGCACCAAAATAAAAACATTAATCAAAACTATCCCGCCAGCAGAACACCCTGACTTCGCAGCTTTAATAACAGCCCTCAACAAAAGACTGGTCATAGAACCCAACAGGGACTATGAAAGATATATGTTCAATCAACACACCCAACGCATTGACGAAACCGTGGATGAATTCATCACTAGACTCCAAATTAAAGGGGCGCATTGCCAATGCCACGCATTTTCCCTAGGGGAGGCCATTCGCCTAAGGGTAATAGAAGGGTGTCTCTCGCCCGCACTGAAAAAGCAGCTTCTCAAGAAGCCCCTTACCATTGAAGAAGTTAGCGAAATGGCCAGAATCCTCGAAAGGGTTGACAAACAAGTAACGCAGATGACCAGCACAACAACACTTAAGCAAGAGAGAAGTGATGTGATAGCAGCAGTTCACACAGGTAGCGCCAGAGCGGGCGAAAGGACCAATGGACCAAACTATGCATCGGCCCCATGAATGCAACGGCAGTGCTACAGGTGCGGGATGGCCTTCCCCCACACCGGATCATGCAAGTGCGGAAATTGCAGCAGGGAAGGACACTTCCAAGCTGTATGTAGAGAAGGCAGACCTTTTCCCACGCCACAAACACCCTCATCACCGCAATACAGATCACTTCCAAGAACACCTCAAAATCAATCATACCAGAGGTACGCCCATACCAACAAGGGCCAAGGAGATATGTGAGAGTGTTGAAGAACTCTATCCAGAACACGAATGCCAGGAATACGAGCCACAAGATCTGAACCCACGAATTTGTGACGAATATGATGGTCCACCCCATCACAACCACACCATTACACCATGTCACAAGTCAGCCAAGACTACGAAGGTGAACAATATGACCTATATGCCCAAGACAAATTTGTGAACCTCATCATGGATGAGGGCGAGGCAAGAGAAGCACCAAAAATACCAGTAGACATCTGATACAAACAATTCTGCTTCCTCATTGACACAGGTGCCACAGTGAACATTATGGGTTAAAAGGAGTTTCAACAAATCCAGAACAAACCCCACTCACACAGACATTCTCCAGAATATTCCAATGGTGTGCCGACACCCCTCTGCACAGTGTTGGGTCATTCAAGAGACAGCTCATCCATGGTAACCACTCAACTACAAGCATAATCCATGTAATAAGGAGCCCAAACAAAGGGCGATGCTTGCTGAGCTACAAGACGGCCTCCTGCTTAGGCCTCATCAACGTCCATGTACAGGAAGGCGACACCATCCGCTCAACAGCACCCAGATGCGAAACCCAAGGACACATCTACAACATGGATCATACACCACACATGAGTCCAAACATCACAAAGGATGACATCCTGAAGGAATTCCCACATCTATGCGAAGGACTGGACAAGATGAAGGGTGCCCCAGTCAAGCTACACATTGACCCGGCAGTCCGCCCGGTCCCACAACACCCGTGCAGAGTTGGATTCCACCTCCAAGTGGCAGTATCAAACAAACTCAATCAGCTTCTACGGGATGACATCATTGAACTGGCCACTGGACCGAAACCATGGGTCTCTCCACTTGTTATTGTCCCAAAGGAAGGAGGTCGCCTGCGACTATGTGTAGACATGAGGGTGGCCAACACAGCCATCCAAAGGAAACGTCATCCAGGACCCAAGATCGAGGACATTACTGTTCAGCTTAACAAAGCTGTTCTCTTTTCAAAACTAGACCCGAACCAAGGGTACTACCATATGGTACACCATAACGAGTCGCAAGTGATCACCACTTTTGCATTCCATGATGGACTGTTTCGTTATAAATGACTGATTTTCGGAATCTCGTCAGCGGCTGAAATTTTCCATAAAACCATCAGGCAGATCATCAGACCCGTGAAAGGGACCTAGAACTACAGCGATGACATCCTCGTATTTGAGAAGACTCACAAAGAACATGACGAAGCCCTCCGTGCCGCTTGTGCAGCTCTGCAGGACGCAGGTCTGACCCTAAACCTGGAGAAGTATCGGTTCAGTAAGAACAAGCTCAAATTCTTTGGGCATATTTTCTCAGCTGACAGGATGACCCCCGATCCAGACAAAGTCTCCACCATCTTCAACCTGCAGAAACCCAAACAGGCTGCTGATGTAAGATCATTCCTGGGGATGGCAGGATACTGCACCCAATACGTGCCTCATTTTGCCACCATCACTCAACCCCTAAGACGCCTGTTGCAAAAAGAAGTTCAGTTCGCCTGGACAGATGTATTCCAAAGTGCGTTTGACACGATCAAACAAGCTCTTGCTGAAGCCCGGAAGCTTGCATACTTCGATCCCGACTGGCACACTGAAACTGTTGTAGATGCCAGCCCAGAGTGCCTAGGAGCCATTCGTGCACAAACCAGCGGCCCTGATACCAACCCGAGACACATAGTGGCATACGCTGGCAGAGCACTGGCTCCCCCCTAATCGGCGTACTCCCAGGCGGAGAAAGAAAGCTTGGCAGCCGTCTGGGCCTGTGAACATTTCCACAACTTTGTAATCGGGAAAAAGTTCACACTCATCACGGACCATCAGGCGCTGCTGTCCCTCTTCGGGAACCCAAGGACAAAAATGCCCCCAATAATCGAACGATGGGGCATTCGCCTACAGCAGGGGTGCACAACTGATTTTGACAGAGGGCCGAAAGTACCTTACATGAGGGCTATAGTGGGCCGAAAAGTAAATGTGGGCGGGGCGGTAGAAAGGGTGTGGACGGAGGATTTTTCAGCCCCCGATTTGTATTAAACACATGGAAGAAGAATATGTTTTTGAGGGGTAACAATTTTTATTTGCATTTCAAACTTACATTTTGTACTGTACATTTTCCATTGTTATAATTTATTTCTATTTAGTTATTGTATATCATCTGTTTAATTATATTATATATATTTTATTGACCCTTGATTGGACATTCCGTTATTTTGGACTGCTATAGTTTGCTGTTTAGGTTGCCCAAGAGGAGTATGGCCTTCGTTGAGTCAGGTTTCCTCAAAAAGCAAAGGATGTACATCTCCTAACTCTGCCTGTTTTTGCTTTATTATTGGGTTCACTCTTGGAGTGCAACACTATGCCCCATGGCTCCCACCCCCAACCAAACACTATGCCCCATGGCTCCCACCCCAACCAAACACTATGCCCCATGGCCCCCTCACCCCCAACCAAACGCTATGCCCCATGGCCCCCTCACCCCCAACCAAACACTATGCCCCATGGCCCCCCTCAACCCCAACCAAACACTATGCTCCATGGCCCCCCTCACCCCCAACCAAACACTATGCCCCATGGCCCCCCTCACCCCCAACCAAACACTATGCCCCATGGCCCCCCTCACCCCCAACCAAGCACTATGCCCCGAACCCCCCAACCCCCACTCCCAACTCCAAACCCCCGACCCCCCAAATCAGCACACTCTCAAACAAGCACCCATACAGACCCGAAAACCCCCACCCCCCAACTCCAAGCCCCCAACCCCCAAATCAGTACACTCTCAAAAATGCACCCATACAGACCCGAACCCCCAAACCCCAACTCAACACACAAACTCTCAAGCATGCACCCATACAGACCCAAACCCCCCACCCCCCAACTCAGCACACACACTCTCAAGCATGCACCCATACAGACCCGAATCCCCCACCCCCCAAATCAGCACACTCTCAAACATGCACCCATACAGACTCGAACCTCCACCCCCCAAATCAACACACTCTCAAACATGCACCCATACAGACCCGAACCCCCACCCCCAAAACAACACACTCTCAAACATGCACCCATACAGACCCGAACCCCCACCCCCGCAAATCAGCACACAAACTCTCAAGCATGCATCCATACATGCCCAAACCCCCCGCCCCCCAACTCAGCACACACACTCTAAAGCATGCATCCATACAGACCATAACCCCCCACCCCCCATATCAGCACACTCTCAAATATGCACCCATACAGACCTTAACCTCCACCCCCCAAATCAGCACACAAACTATCAAGCATGCACGCCTACAGACCCAAACCCCCAACACCCCAACTCAGCACACACACACTCAAGCATGCACCCATACAGACCATAACCCCCACACCCCCAAATCAGCACACAAACTCTCAAGCATGCACCCATACAGACCCAAACCCCCCACCCCCCAACTCAGCACACACACTCTCAAGCATGCACCCATACAGACCATAACCCCCACCCCTCATATCAGCACACTCTCAAATATGCACCCATACAGACCTGAACCTCCACCCCCCAAATCAGCACACAAACTCTCAAGCATGCACGCATACAGACCCAAACCCCCCACTCCCCAACTCAGCACACACACTCTCAAGCATGCACCCATACAGACCATAACCCCCCACCCCCAAATCAGCACACTTTCAAACATGCACCCATACCGACCCGAACTCCCAAAACCCCAAATCAGCACACTCTCAAACAAGCACCCATACAGACCCGAACCCCCACCACCTCAAATCAGTACACTCTCAAACATGCAGTCAGACAGACCCGAACCCCCACCCCCCAACTCAGCACACAAACTCTCAAGCATGCACCCATACAGACCCAAACCCCCACCCCCCCAACTCAGCACACACACTCTCAAGCATGCACCCATACAGACCAGAACCCCGCACCCCCCAAATCAGCACACTCTCAAACATGCACCCATACAGACCCGAACCCCCACCCCCCAAATCAGCACACTCTCAAACAAGCACCCATACAGACCCGAACCCCCACCCCCCAAATTAGCAGACAAACTCTCAAGCATGCACCCATACAGACCCAAACCCCCCACCCCCCAAATCAGCACACAAACTCTCAAGCATGCACCCATACAGACCCAAACCCCCCACCCCCAACTCAGCACACTCTCAAACAAGCACCCATATGGACCCATACCCCCCACCCCCAACTCAGCACACACACTCTCAAGCATGCACCCATACAGACCAGACCCCCCACCCCCCAAATCAGCATACAAACTAGCAAGCATGCACACATACAGACCCTGCATCTCAACATACACTGCACTTACACTCCAAAACAAACATTCATGCACATCCGACCCCTCCCCATCCCCGCATCTCAACATACACAAACCAAACATTCAAAACCAACCATTCATACACATCTGACACCCCCCACCCCCGCATCTCAACATACACAAAACATACAAAACCAAACATTCATACACATCTGACCCCCCACCCCCGCATCTCAACATACACAAAACAAACATTCAAAACCAAATATTCATACACATCTGACACCCCCCAACCCCCGCATCTCAACATACACAAAACAAACATTCAAAACCAAACATTCATACACACCCGACACCCCCCACCCCTGCATCTCAACATACACAAAAAAACATTCAAAACCAAACATTCATGCACATCCGACACCCCCACCCCCGCATCTCAACATACACAAAACAAACATACAAAACCAAACATTCATGCACATCCGACCCCCCCACCCCCGCATCTCAACATACACAAAACAAACATTCAAAACCAAACATTCATACACATCCGACACCCCCCACCCCTGCATCTCAACATACACAAAACAAACATTCAAAACCAAACATTCATACACATCCGACACCCCCCACCCCCGCATCTCAACATGGACAAAACAAACATTCAAAACCAAACATTCATACACATCCGACACCCCCCACCCCCGCATCTCAACATACACAAAACAAACATACAAAACCAAACATTCATGCACATCCGACCCCCACCCCCGCATCTCAACATACACAAAACAAACATACAAAACCAAACATTCATGCACATCCGACCCCCCAACCCCGCATCTCAACATACACAAAACAAACATTCAAAACCAAACATTCATGCACATCCGACCCCCCGCCCCCGCATCTCAACATACACAAAACAAACATTCAAAACCAAACATTCATACACATCCGACACCCCCCCACCCCTGCATCACAACATACACATAACATACAAAACCAATCATTCATGCACATCCGACCCCCCACCCCCGCATCTCAACATACACAAAACATACAAAAACAAACATTCATGCACATCTGAACCCCCATCCCCGCATCTCAACATACACAAAAGATACAAAAACAAACATTCATGCACATCCGACCCCTCCCCATCCCCGCATCTCAACATACACAAACCAAACATTCAAAACCAACCATTCATACACATCTGACACCCCCACTCCCGCATCTCAACATACACAAAACATACAAAACCAAACATTCATGCACATCCGACCCCCCTCCCCCGCATCTCAACATACACATAACAAACATTCAAAACCAAATATTCATACACATCCGACACCCCCCCACCCCCGCATATCAACATACACAAAACAAACATTCAAAACCAAACATTCATACACACCCGACACCCCCACCCCTGCATCTCAACATACACAAAAAAACATTCAAAACCAAACATTCATGCACATCCGACACCCCCCCACCCCGCATCTCAACATACACAAAACAAACATTCAAAACCAAACATTCATACACACCCAACACCCCACACCCTGCATCTCAACATACACAAAAAAACATTCAAAACCAAACATTCATGCACATCCGACACCCCCCCACCCCCGCATCTCAACATACACAAAACAAACATTCAAAACCAAACATTCATACACATCCGACACCCCCCACCCCCGCATCTCAACATACACAAAACAAACATTCAAAACCAAACATTCATGCACATCCGACCGACCCCACCCCCGCATCTCAACATACACAAAACAAACATTCAAAACCAACCATTCATACACATCTGACCCCCCCACCCCCGCATCTCAACATACACAAAACAAACATTCAAAACCAACCATTCATACACATCTGACACCCCCCAAACCCGCATGTCAACATACACAAAACATACAAAACCAAACATTCAAACACATCCGACCCCCCACCCCCGCATCTCAACATACACAAAACAAACATTCAAAACCAAACATTCATACACATCCGACACCCCCCACCCCCGCATCTCAACATAAACAAAACAAACATTCAAAACCAAATATTCATACACATCCGACACCCCCCCACCCCCGCATCTCAACATACACAAAACAAACATTCAAAACCAAACATTCATACACACCCGACACCCCCCACCCCTGCATCACAACATACACAAAAAAACATTCAAAACCAAACATTCATGCACATCCGACACCCCCCCACCCCGCATCTCAACACACACAAAACAAACATTCAAAACCAACCATTCATACACATCTGACCCCCCCCACCCCCGCATCTCAACATACACAAAACAAACATACAAAACCAAACATTCATACACATCCGACACCCCCCCACCCCTGCATCTCAACATACACAAAACAAACATTCAAAACCAAACATTCATACACATCCGACACTCCCCCACCCCCGTATCTCAACATACACAAAACAAACATACAAGAGCAAACATTCATGCACATCCGACACCCGCCACCCCCGCATCTCAACATACACAAAACAAACATTCAAAACCAAACATTCATACACATCCGACACCCCCCCACCCCTGCATCTCAACATACACAAAACAAACATTCAAAACCAAACATTCATAAACATCCGACACCCCCCACCCCGCATCTCAACATACACAAAACAAACATTCAAAACCAAACATTCATACACATCCGGCACCCCCCCCCCCACCCCTGCATCTCAACATACACAAAACAAACATTCAAAACCAAACATTCATACACATCCGACACCCCCTGCATCTCAACATACACAAAACAAACATTCAAAACCAAACATTCATACACATCCGGCACCCCCCTCCACTCCTGCATCTCAACATACTCAAAACAAACATTCAAAACCAAACATTCATACACATCTGACACCCCCCCACCCCTGCATCTCAACATACACAAAACAAACATTCAAAACCAAACATTCATACACATCCGACACCCCCCCACCCCTGCATCTCAACATACACAAAACAAACATTCAAAACCAAACATTCATACACATCCGACACCCCCCCACCCCTGCATCTCAACATACACAAAACAAACATTCAAAACCAAACATTCATACACATCAGACACCCCCCCCACCCCTGCATCTCAACATACACAAAACAAATATTCAAAACCAAACATTCATACACATCCGACACCCCCCCACCCCTGCATCTCAACATACACAAAACAAACATTCAAAACCAAACATTCATACACATCCGACACCCCCCACCCCCGCATCTCAACATACACAAAACAAACATTCAAAACCAAACATTCATACACATCCAACACCCCCCACCCCGCATCTCAACATACACAAAACAAACATTCAAAACCAAACATTCATACACATCCGACACCCCCCCGCATCTCAACATACACAAAACAAACATTCAAAACCAAACATTCATACACATCCGACACCCCCCACCCCTGCATCTCAACATACACAAAACAAACATACAAAAACAAACATTCATGCACATCCGACACCCCCGCATCTCAACATACACAAAACAAACATACAAAACCAAACATTCATGCACATCCGACCCTCCCACCCCCGCATCTCAACATACACAAACCAAACATTCAAAAACAACCATTCATACACATCTGACACCCCCCACCCCCGCATCTCAACATACACAAAACATACAAAACCAAACATTCATGCACATCCGACCCCCCACCCCCGCATCTCAACATACACAAAACAAACATTCAAAACCAAATATTCATACACATCCGACACCTCCCCACCCCCGCATCTCAACATAAACAAAACAAACATACAAAACCAAACATTCATGCACATCCGACCCCCCCACCCCCGCATCTCAACATACACAAACCAAACATTCAAAAACAACCATTCATACACATCTGACACCCCCCACCCCCGCATCTCAACATACACAAAACATACAAAACCAAACATTCATGCACATCCGACCCCCCACCCCCGCATCTCAACATACACAAAACAAACATTCAAAACCAAATATTGATACACATCCGACACCCCCCACCCCCGCATCTCAACATACACAAAACAAACATTCAAAACCAAACATTCATACACACCCGACACCCCCCACCCCTGCATCTCAACATACACAAAAAAACATTCAAAACCAAACATTCAATCACATCCGACACCTGCCACCCCCGCATCTCAACATACACAAAACAAACATTCAAAACCAACCATTCATACACATCCGACACCCCCCACCCCCGCATCTCAACATACACAAAACATACAAAACCAAACATTCATGCACATCCGACCCCCCACCCCCGCATCTCAACATACACAAAACATACAAAAACAAACATTCATGCACATCCGACCCCTCCCCATCCCCGCATCTCAACATACACAAACCAAACATTCAAAACCGAACATTCATGCACACCCGACACCCCCCACCCCTGCATCTCAACATACACAAAAAAACATTCAAAACCAAACATTCATGCACATCCAACACCTGCCACCCCCGCATCTCAACATACACAAAACAAACATTCAAAACCAACCATTCATACACATCTGACACCCCCCACCCCCGCATCTCAACATACACAAAACATACAAAACCAAACATTCATGCACATCCGACCCCCCACCCCCGCATCTCAACATACACAAAACAAACATTCAAAACCAAATATTCATACACATCCGACACCCCCCACCCCTGCATCTCAACATACACAAAAAAACATTCAAAACCAAACATTCATGCACATCCGACACCCCCCCACCCCCGCATCTCAACATACAAAAAACAAACATTCAAAACCAAACATTCATACACATCCGATACCTCCCCACCCCTGCATCTCAACATACACAAAACAAACATACAAAACCAAACATTCATGCACAACAGACCCCCCCACCCCCGCATCTCAACATACACAAAACAAACATTCAAAACCAAACATTCATACACATCCGACACCACCCACCCCCGCATCTCAACATACACAAAACAAACATTCAAAACCAAATATTCATACACATCCGACACCCCCCCACCCCCGCATCTCAACATACACAAAACAAACATTCAAAACCAACCATTCATACACATCTGACCCCCCCCACCCCCGCATCTCAACATACACAAAACAAACATACAAAACCAAACATTCATACACATCCGACACCCCCCCCCACCCCTGCATCTCAACATACACAAAACAAACATTCAAAACCAAACATTCATACACATCCGACACTCCCCCACCCCCATATCTCAACATACACAAAACAAACATACAAGAGCAAACATTCATGCACATCCGACACCCCCCACCCCCGCATCTCAACATACACAAAACAAACATTCAAAACCAAACATTCATACACATCCGACACCCCCCCACCCCTGCATCTCAACATACACAAAACAAACATTCAAAACCAAACATTCATACACATCCGACACCCCCCACCCCGCATCTCAACATACACAAAACAAACATTCAAAACCAAACATTCATACACATCCGGCACCCCCCCACCCCTGCATCTCAACATACACAAAACAAACATTCAAAACCAAACATTCATACACATCCAACACCCCCCCGCATCTCAACATACACAAAACAAACATTCAAAACCAAACATTCATACACATCCGACACCCCCCCACCCCTGCATCTCAACATACACAAAACAAACATTCAAAACCAAACATTCATACACATCCGGCACCCCCCTCCACCCCTGCATCCCAACATACTCAAAACAAACATTCAAAACCAAACATTCATACACATCCGACACCCCCCCACCCCTGCATCTCAACATACACAAAACAAACATTCAAAACCAAACATTCATACACATCCGACACCCCCCCACCCCTGCATCTCAACATACACAAAACAAACATTCAAAACCAAATATTCATACACATCCGACACCCCCCCTCCCCCGCATCTCAACATACACAAAACAAACATTCAAAACCAAACATTCATACACACCCGACACCCCCCACCCCTGCATCTCAACATACACAAAAAAACATTCAAAACCAAATATTCATGCACATCCGACACTCCCCCACCCCCGCATCTCAACACACACAAAACAAACATTCAAAACCAACCATTCATACACATCTGACCCCCCCACCCCCGCATCTCAACATACACAAAACAAACATACAAAACCAAACATTCATACACATCCGACACCCCCCCACCCCTGCATCTCAACATACACAAAACAAACATTCAAAACCAAACATTCATACACATCCGACACTCCCCCACCCCCATATCTCAACATACACAAAACAAACATACAAGAGCAAACATTCATGCACATCCGACACCCCCCACCCCCGCATCTCAACATACACAAAACAAACATTCAAAACCAAACATTCATACACATCCGACACCCCCCCACCCCTGCATCTCAACATACACAAAACAAACATTCAAAACCAAACATTCATACACATCCGACACCCCCCACCCCGCATCTCAACATACACAAAACAAACATTCAAAACCAAACATTCATACACATCCGGCACCCCCCCCCCAACCCTGCATCTCAACATACACAAAACAAACATTCAAAACCAAACATTCATACACATCCGACACCCCCCCGCATCTCAACATACACAAAACAAACATTCAAAACCAAACATTCATACACATCCGACACCCCCCCACCCCTGCATCTCAACATACACAAAACAAACATTCAAAACCAAACATTCATACACATCCGGCACCCCCTTCCACCCCTGCATCCCAACATACTCAAAACAAACATTCAAAACCAAACATTCATACACATCCGACACCCCCCCACCCCTGCATCTCAACATACACAAAACAAACATTCAAAACCAAACATTCATACACATCCGACACCCCCCACCCCTGCATCTCAACATACACAAAACAAACATTCAAAACCAAACATTCATACACATCCGACACCCCCCACCCCTGCATCTCAACATAAACAAAACAAACATTCAAAACCAAACATTCATATACATCCGACACCCCCCACCCCTGCATCTCAACATACACAAAACAAATATTCAAAACCAAACATTCATACACATCCGACACCCCCCACCCCCGCATCTCAACATACACAAAACAAACATTCAAAACCAAACATTCATACACATCCAACACCTCCCACCCGCATCTCAACATACACAAAACAAACATTCAAAACCAAACATTCATACATATCCGACACCCCCCCGCATCTCAACATACACAAAACAAACATTCAAAACCAAACATTCATACACATCCGACACCCCCCACCCCTGCATCTCAACATACACAAAAGAAACATACAAAAACAAACATTCATGCACATCCGACACCCCCACCCCCCTGCATCTCAACATACTCAAAACAAACATACAAAACAAACCATTCATACACATCTGACACCCCCCACCCCCGCATCTCAACATACACAAAACATACAAAACCAAACATTCATGCACATCCGACCCCCAACCCCGCATCTCAACATACTCAAAACAAACATACAAAACGAACCATTCATACACATCTGACACCCCCCACCCCCGCATCTCAACATACACAAAACATACAAAACCAAACATTCATGCACATCCGACCCCCCACCCCCGCATCTCAACATACACAAAACAAACATTCAAAACCAAAAATTCATACACACCCGACACCCCCCACCCCTGCATCTCAACATACACAAAAAAACATTCGAAACCAAACATTCATGCACATCCGACACCCCCCCACCCCCGCATCTCAACATACACAAAACAAACATTCAAAATCAACCATTCATACACATCCGACACCCCCCACCCCCGCATCTCAACATACACAAAACATACAAAACCAAACATTCATGCACATCCGACCCCCCACCCCCGCATCTCAACATACACAAAACATACAAAAACAAACATTCATGCACATCCGACCCCTCCCCATTCCCGCATCTCAAGATACACAAACCAAACATTCAAAACCAACCATTCATACACATCTGACACCCCCCACCCCCGCATCTCAACATACACAAAACATACAAAACCAAACATTCATGCACATCCGACCCCCCACCCCCGCATCTCAACATACACAAAACAAACATTCAAAACCAAATATTCATACACATCCGACACCCCCCCACCCCTGCATCTCAACATACACAAAACAAACATTCAAAACCAAACATTCATACACACCCGACACCCCCCACCCCTGCATCTCAACATACACAAAAAAACATTCAAAACCAAACATTCATGCACATCCGACACCCCCCCACCCCTGCATCTCAACATACACAAAACAAACATTCAAAACCAAACATTCATACACATCCGACACCCCCCCACCCCCGCATCTCAACATACACAAAACAAACATTCAAAACCAAACATTCATACACATCCGACAACCCCCACCCCCGCATCTCAACATACACAAAACAAACATTCAAAACCAAACATTCATGCACATCGGACTCCCCCAACCCCGCATCTCAACATACACAAAACAAACATTCAAAACCAAACATTCATACACACCCGACACCCCCCACCCCTGCATCTCAACATACACAAAAAAACATTCAAAACCAAACATTCATGCACATCCGACACCCCCCACCCCGCATCTCAACATACACAAAACAAACATTCAAAACCAAACATTCATACACACCCGACACCCCCCCACCCCTGCATCTCAACATACACAAAACAAACATTCAAAACCAAACATTCATACACATCCGACACCCCCCCACCCCTGCATCTCAACATACACAAAACAAACATTCAAAACCAAACATTCATACACATCCGACACCCCCCACCCCCGCATCTCAACATACACAAAACAAACATTCAAAACCAAACATTCATACACATCCGACACCCCCCCACACCCGCATCTCAACATACACAAAACAAACATTCAAAACCAAACATTCATACACTCCCGACACCCCCACCCCCGCATGTCAACATACACAAAACAAACATTCAAAGCCAAACATTCATACACACCCGACACCCCCCAACCCCGCATCTCAACATACACAAAACAAACATTCAAAACCAAACATTCATACACATCCGAAATCCCCCCACCCCCGCATCTCGACATACACAAAACAAACATTCAAAACCAAACATTCATACACTCCCGACACCCCCCACCCCCGCATCTCAACATACACAAAACAAACATTCAAAACCAAACATTCATACACACCCGACACCCCCCACCCCCGCATCTCAACATACACAAAACAAACATTCAAAACCAAACATTCATACACATCCGACATCCCCCCACCCCCGCATCTCAACATACACAAAACCAACATTCAAAACCAAACATTCATACACATCCGACACTCCCCCACCCCCGTATCTCAACATACACAAAACAAACATACAAGAGCAAACATTCATGCACATCCGACACCCCCACCCCCGCATCTCAACATACACAAAACAAACATTCAAAACCAAACATTCATACACATCCGACACCCCCCCACCCCTGCATCTCAACATACACAAAACAAACATTCAAAACCAAACATTCATACACATCCGACACCCCCCACCCCCGCATCTCAACATACACAAAACAAACATACAAAAGCAAACATTCATGCACATCCGACACCCCCCCACCCCCGCATCTCAGTATACACAAAAAAAAATTCTAAACCAAACATTCATAAACACCCGACACCCCCTCACCCCAACATACACAACACAAACATACAGCAAAACAGACCCGACACACAAACACAAACAGACCACTTACCGGAGACGTGCTGGAAGGCAGGTAAGCTGGAACGCTGGCGAGGTAACTGGAATCGTACTACGGCTGGCGTGGTCCAAGGCTGAAATGCCTTCCGGCATCAAGCCTTATGGACCACGCCAGCCGTAGTGCTGGCACTCCATTGGTGCAGCACACACGCACTACGTGGCTCGTAGGAGCGTCGTGGTGCTGAGCCAATGAGGGCCAGTGTTTTCTCCGGCCAGGAAGACATCAAAAGACTTTTCTAATGGAGGGCGGCCGATGCTGCTTGCGGGCCGCCCTCCATTAGGAAAATCTTTGTGCCTCGCGGGCCGGACAAAACACCATGGCGGGCCGCAACTGGCCCTCGGGCCGTATGTTGTGCACCCATGGCCTACAGGAATACGATTTTGAGATCATCCATCGACCAGGGGGTGAGAACAACCCCGCTGACTATCTGTCAAGGTACCCGACCGGCAAACCAGTCCCCAGGCCCGGTGATACCGAATACATCAGTTACATAACAGCCAACGCACTGCCCCCAGCCATCTCCATTGAAGGCATTGCCTCTGCTTCAGCAGCAGTCACCTCCATGGCTTTAGCAATAAGTCTGACAGAGAACAATAGGTGGAAGGACTTTCGCTGGGCAGTTCGAGGACACCCTGGTGCCTACAGAGATGAGCTTGAAAGGCTTGCCAAAATACATACTGAACTGGCCATCCAGAACAAAGTGATTTTACTAAGAGGATGCCGACTAGTTATTCCTGCAACACTCAGGTCTGAAATCGTCAAGACCGCCCATGAAGGCCACAGGGGTGCCGACAAGACCAAAAGACAACTCGGATGCCATGTCTGATTCCCCTTCATGGATGATATGGTTGACCAGTGGGTGAAGAACTGTGTAGCCTGTCAATGGACTGCAAAAGCAGAACCCCCAGTGCAGCTCAGAGTGACCAAAATCCCAGATCACCCCTGGGAACGAGTCATGGTAGATTTCTATGGACCACTTGAAACGGGCGAGTACTTGTTGCTCTTCATTGACGAACAGTCCAGATTCCCCATTGTAAAGAAGGTGAAATCCACAGCATTCGCCCACATAGCTGCCGCCTTCGACGAAGTCATCAGTGAATGGGGGATCCCGAACACAATAAAGTCGGACAATGGTCCCCCTTTCAGTGGACACGAATTCGGAATATTTGCAAGACACATGGGGTTTACTCATGAAAAGATCGTGCCACGCTTGCCCCAAGCGAACGGGATGGCAGAAAGGTTCAGGGCCTCAATCAAAAAGACGATGCTCAGACCCCCACCAGGCGTTGTGTCGAATGCTGAGAGACTATCGTAACACACCCCATGAAGCCACCAACAAAACCCCGGCTGAACTCCTGATGAAATACCAAGTTAGGACGAGAATCATCAACAACCCAATAACCCAGCCTGAACCAGATTGAGAGGTCATCCGAAGGGATGCCGAACGAAAGTAGAAAGCCAGAGTTGAAACAGACGGAAGGAGAGCTCAGACAAAGGAGTTCCAAGTGGGAGATGGGTGCAACAAAACATGAACAAGAAAACAGACTCACAGTTCGCACCTGAGCCCCTACAAGTAATTGCTGTCAATGGAACAATGGTAACAGCAGCAAATGACTCAAAGGAGGTGACCAGGAATAGTTGTTTGTTCAAGCACGTCATGAGAGGAGAGGAGGAGAGACCTCCGCCCGTCGACCCGGACCCTGAACACTATGACATGTGTTGGGGGTTTGTCCTGACCCCCAGCAATACCCGTAAGACCCCCAGCGCACAAGGACTCACACAACACACGCCCCCTTTATTTATACTGCACGCAGCGGCGTCTGTAATGCTCACCTGGTATCCACGGGGACATCACCCAGCCGGTCCTGGCCTCTTATGACCTTGAACCCTTCCCTGGAGACTATTCGACTGGCGACTGGGCCTTGTTTTCTTGGATGTTGTGCTCTCCGTCCTGCTTTCAGCGCAGGGGCATGTTGATTGATGTGGGCTCGTTGGTGCCTAGTTACTTCACTGGCAAGAGTCCGACTGGTAAGTATAATGAGTCTTTGAACAGTTCTCTAACTTCGTTCCTTTCCTTCTTAGATGATGGCCGGCGTCCAGGGATGGCGGCGTGCTGCTGAGATGAGTGGTGCTGAAGGTGAGTGAGAGCGCGATGCGCGATGCACCCTTTTCGTATTTATATTGAACTGAGTTCTTTTTCTGTGTCTTTTAGGTGCAGCGACGTTGTCACCGTGGATGCCGGTTATGAAGAACAAATGCGGTGAGTAAGCGCGGTATGCGGCGCCTCTAGATGTTTCCACGCTACCTGGAGTGTCTTTTCCCCCTCGCAGATGGATGAGAAGTTCCAGAGACACAGTTCCCCCAGAGCGGCTGGGATTCAGGTAAGCGTTTGAAGCTCGTACTGTATTTGAACAAAAATAAGCGAAGAGCTGTAAAATGCTTACTAATGCCTTTTCTCTGTTCTATTCCTCTTCATTAGGAAGCGGCGTGCCGGGATGGGAATGACACCGCCGAAGATGCCCGCAGAACAGAAGGAGCGTTGAATGATGGGCAGAAGGGCTGCAAGGTAAGCCTGTTCCTAATGGTGTTCTTGTTCTTGCAGGAGCTGAGCGCAGAAGAAAGATGCAGGCCCACCGGAGACCGATCCGAACACGGTGAGTGTCACGCTGCAGGTGCAGAAAATGCAAAGCATGCTTCTCAGCCTGGGTGTGGCTTAAATAGTCTCTGGGTATCCCAGGTGCCTCTGGGCTGAACCACACCCAAAAGACTAGACCGCACATGAAGTTCTGGGAACCGAAATATGTGGGGGCATCCATCTTGTCCCCATTAATGCATTACAAGTCCAATCCCCAATGTTATCCTATGGGAGTGAGTGAGTCTGGTGCCACAAGCGCCAAGTATGACTCCAAGTGAGTCTTTGGAGGGATGGAGAGGCCCTTGAGGGCCATGTAGGTGATTGTGGCCTGGCTCCAGCCTGACATCTTGGAAGGCTGGGGACAAGAGGGGCAGGAATCATGACAGCACCCTCCCCCCCAAGGCCATTCTCAAGGTGGCTCTTCTGTCTGGTCCTGGTTTGGTTGGATGGTTTTGATGAAATCGTCTAAGCAAGCGAGGTGCATGGATGTACTCACAAGGCTCCCATGTCCTGTCTTGTGGACCATACCCCTTTCAGTCTACTAAGTAGTATAATCTGGATCTGACATACTTTGAATCTAGGATGTCTTTGACTTCGAATTCTGGCTCCCCGGCAACTACTACTGGCTGCGGTGGCATTGCTACCCTGGTCCCAGGTTGAACAGGTTTAAGGAGAGACACGTGGAACACAGGATGAATCTGCATATTTGACGGCAAAGCTAGTTTGACCGCCACAGGATTTATCACAGAGGTGACGGTGAATGGACCCAGGTATCTTGGACGGAAAGTTCGGGGTCTTTTAATGGACACGTGTTTAGACGCCAGCCAGACTAACAGGCCGATTCATGGAATAATTAGCGCGGCGCAAGTGGGCAAAAACGTGCGAATCGCAGTGGAATAGCGAAAATCGCAGTGCAAGTGCGAAAATCGCACGAAAAGCAGCGCCATCGATTCATGGAAGGGCGTGCGCGAGAAAACCAGCGGATGTGCGATAAAAAAGTGCGCGGCGCACGTTGGCGCACAGGCCATCTAACTGCGTGCGCCAGGTCACAGCGAAAATCGCACAGGCCACTGCGAAAATCGCACATAGCGCGGCGCACGCCACAAAAGTAGGCGGAACACGGGCGTAACACTCGGAATGGGGAAAAACTTGCCATAACGTGGGCGTCACGGGGGAAGTACAGGGCACAAGTGCGCGGAACGCCCACACGCTCACCTACAACACGTATTCATGGAATAGAATAGGGCAAAAAAGCGCACGCTCAAACCAGCGCACAGGCACAAACACGACCGCCACAAGAGAGCAGGCGGTAGCGTCTCTGCGGCTGTAAGAAATGTGCGCCAAAAGGTGCGCCAACAAATAGCACCTATATACTGCCATGATGAATGTCCTATACTGTGGCAATCCAGGACAAATGACGTGCAAAGGGGTACCCACAAACACGGACACCCGCTGACAAAAAATACGTGTGCGTGTATACCGGGGTGCGCGGGAAGTCTCACACGCGATTTGGCCGGGTACGTGGATTTCAGGGGTGCGCGGGAAGTTCCACACGCGATTTGCCCGTGTACGTGGATTTCAGGTGTGCGCGGGAAGTTCCACACGCGATTTCAGCAGGGTATGTGTATTTCATGGGTGCGCGGGAAGTTCCACACGCGATTTCATCAGGGTACGTGTATTTCATGGGTGCACGGGAAGTTCCACACGCGATTTCATCAGGGTGCGTGTATTTCAGGGGTGCGCAGGAATTTCCACACGCGATTTCAGCAGGGTATGTGTATTTCAGGGGTGCGCGGGAAGTTCCACACGCGATTTCAGCAGGGTACGTGTATTGCAGGGGTGCGCGGGAAGTTCCACACGCGATTGGCCCAGTGCGAGCAGGGTACGTGTATTTCAGGGGTGTGCGGGAAGTTCCACACGCGATTTCAGCAGGGTATGTGTATTTCAGGTGTTCTGGGGAGTACCACACGTGAATTGGCCGTGTGGGTCCTCCCAGGTGAACGCTCCACAACCTCCACGGCCCCTGCAGGCAGCCCACACCACGGGGGACTACCCTGCACCCCTGTTCATGTCCCGCAGGCAGCCCATCCACCATGGGCATGCCCCCCAGCCAACCCACATGTCACCTTGCACTACTGATCAACAATGCATGTCTCCCACCACCCCCACCCCCCAGCCACCAGGGGCACCCACCACCAGGCCCCCACTCATGTCTCCCACCACCCCCACCCCCTGCCACCATGGGCAGCCCCCACCAGGCCCCCACTCATGTCTCCCACCACCCCCACCCCCCAGCAGTGCAGGGGCACCCTCCACCAGGCCCCCACTCATGTCTCCCACCACCCCACCCCCCAGCAGTGCAGGGGCACCCTCCACCAGGCCCCCACCCATGTCTCCCACCACCACAACCCCCCAGCCACCAGGGGCACCCTCCACCAGGCCCCCACTCATGTCTCCCACCACCCCCACTCCCCAGCCACCAGGGGCACCCTCCACCAGGCCCCCACTCATGTCTCCCACCACCCCCAGCCCCCAGCAGTGCAGGGGCAGCCTCCACCAGGCCCCCACCCATGTCTCCCACCACCCCCACCCCCCAGCCACCAGGGGCACCCTCCACCAGGCCCCCACTCATGTCTCCCACCACCCCCACCCCCCTGCCACCATGGGCAGCCCCCACCAGGCCCCCACTCATGTCTCCCACCACCCCCACCCCCCAGCAGTGCAGGGGCAGCCTCCACCAGGCCCCCACTCATGTCTCCCACCACCCCCACCCCCCAGCAGTGCAGGGGCAGCCTCCACCAGGCCCCCACTCATGTCTCCCACCACCCCCACGCCCCAGCAGTGCAGGGGCAGCCTCCACCAGGCCCCCACTCATGTCTCCCACCACCCCCACCCCCCAGCAGTACAGGGGCACCCTCCACCAGGCCCCCACTCATGTCTCCCACCACCCCCACCCCCCCTGCCACCATGGGCAGCCCCCACCAGGCCCCCACTCATGTCTCCCACCACCCCCACCTCCCAGCAGTGCAGGGGCAGCCTCCACCAGGCCCCCACTCATGTCTCCCACCACCCCCACCCCCCTGCCACCATGGGCAGCCTCCACCAGGCCCCCACCCATGTCTCCCACCACCCCCACCCCCCAGCAGTGCAGGGGCAGCCTCCACCAGGCCCCCACTCATGTCTCCCACCACCCCCACCCCCCTGCCACCATGGGCAGCCCCACAAGGCCCCCACTCATGTCTCCCACCACCCCCACCCCCCAGCAGTGCAGGGGCAGCCTCCACCAGGCCCCCACCCATGTCTAACCACCACCCCCACCCCCAGTCACCAGGGGCACCCTCCACCAGGCCCCCACTCATGTCTCCCTCCACCCCCACCCCCCTGCCTCCATGGGCAGCTCCCACCAGGCCCCCACTCATGTCTCCCACCACCCCCACCCCCCAGCAGTGCAGGGGCAGCCTCCACCAGGCCCCTACTCTTGTCTCCCACCACCCCCACCCCCCAGCAGTGCAGGGGCAGCCTCCACCAGGCCCCCACTCATGTCTCCCACCACCCCCAGCCCCCAGCAGTGCAGGGGCAGCCTCCACCAGGCCCCCACTCATGTCTCCCACCACTCCCACCCCCCAGCAGTGCAGGGGCAGCCTCCACCAGGCCCCCACCCATGTCTCCCACCACCCCCACCCCCCAGCCACCAGGGGCACCCTCCACCAGGCCCCCACTCATGTCTCCCACCACCCCCACCCCCCTGCCACCATGGGCAGCCCCCACCAGGCCCCCACTCATGTCTCCCACCACCCCCACCCCCCAGCAGTGCAGGGGCAGCCTCCACCAGGCCCACACCCATGTCTCCCACCACCCCCACCCCCCAGCACTGCAGGGGCACCCTCCACCAGGCCCCCACTCATGTCTCCCACCACCCCCACCCCCCAGCAGTGCAGGGGCAGCCTCCACCAGGCCCCCACTCATGTCTCCCACCACCCCCACCCCCCTGCCACCATGGGCAGCCTCCACCAGGCCCCCACCCATGACTCCCACCACCCCCACCCCCCAGCAGTGCAGGGGCAGCCTCCACCAGGCCCCCACTCATGTCTCCCACCACCCCCACCCCCCAGCAGTGCAGGGGCAGCCTCCACCAGGCCCCCACCCATGTCTCCCACCACCCCCACCCCCCAGCCACCAGGGGCACCCTCCACCAGGCCCCCACTCATGTCTCCCACCACCCCCACCCCCCTGCCACCATGGGCAGCCCCCACCAGGCCCCCACTCATGTCTACCACCACTCCCACCCCCCAGCAGTGCAGGGGCAGCCTCCACCAGGCCCCCACCCATGTCTCCCACCACCCCCAGCCACCAGGGGCACCCTCCACCAGGCCCCCACTCATTTCTACCACCACCCCCACCCCCCAGCCACCATGGGCAGCCTCCACCAGGCCCCCACCCATGTCTCCCACCACCCCCACCCCCCAGCAGTGCAGGGGCAGCCTCCACCAGGCCCCCACTCATGTTTCCTCCCACCCCCACCCTCCAGCAGTGCAGGGGCAGCCTCCACCAGGCCCCCACTCATGTCTCCCACCACCCCCACCCCCCAGCAGTGCAGGGGCACCCTCCACCAGGCCCCAACTCATGTCTTCCACCACCCCCACCCCCTGCCACCATGGGCAGCCCCCACCAGGCCCCCACTCATGTCTCCCACCACCCCCACCCCCCAGCAGTGCAGGGGCAGCCTCCACCAGGCCCCCACTCATGTCTCCCACCACCCCCACCCCCCAGCAGTGCAGGGGCAGCCTCCACCAGGCCCCCACTCATGTCTCCCACCACCCCCACCCCCCAGCAGTGCAGGGGCAGCCTCCACCAGGCCCCCACTCATGTCTACCACCACCCCCACCCCCCTGCCACCATGGGCAGCCCCCACCAGGCCCCCACTCATGTCTCCCACCACCCCCAACCCCCAGCAGTGCAGGGGCAGCCTCCACCAGGCCCCCACTCATGTCTCCCACGACCCCCACCCCCCTGCCACCATGGGCAGCCTCCACCAGGCCCCCACCCATGTCTCCCCCACCCCCACCCCCCAGCAGTGCAGGGGCAGCCTCCACCAGGCCCCCACTCATGTCTCCCACCACCCCCACCCCCCAGCAGTGCAGGGACAGCCTCCACCAGGCCCCCACCCATGTCTCCCACCACCCCCACCCCCCAGCCACCAGGGGCACCCTCCACCAGGCCCCCACTCATGTCTCCCACCACCCCCACCCCCCTGCCACCATGGGCAGCCCCCACCAGGCCCCCATTCATGTCTCCCACCACCCCCACCCCCCAGCAGTGCAGGGGCAGCCTCCACCAGGCCCCCACTCATGTCTCCCACCACCCCCACCCCCCAGCAGTGCAGGGGCAGCCTCCACCAGGCCCCCACTCATGTCTCCCACCACCCCCACCCCCCAGCAGTGCAGGGGCAGCCTTCACCAGGCCCCCACTCATGTCTACCACCACCCCCACCCCCCTGCCACCATGGGCAGCCCCCACCAGGCCCCCACTCATGTCTCCCACCACCCCCACCCCCCAGCAGTGCAGGGGCAGCCTCCACCAGGCCCCCACTCATGTCTCCCACCACCCCCACCCCCCTGCCACCATGGGCAGCCTCAACCAGGCCCCCACCCACGTCTCCCCCCACCCCCACCCCCCAGCAGTGCAGGGGCAGCCTCCACCAGGCCCCCACTCATGTCTCCCACCACCCCCACCCCCCAGCAGTGCAGGGGCAGCCTCCACCAGGCCCCCACCCATGTCTCCCACCACCCCCACTCCCCAGCCACCAGGGGCACCCTCCACCAGGCCCCCACTCATGTCTCCCACCACCCCCACCCCCCTGCCACCATGGGCAGCCCCCACCAGGCCCCCATTCATGTCTCCCACCACCCCCACCCCCCAGCAGTGCAGGGGCAGCCTCCACCAGGCCCCCACCCATGTCTCCCACCACCCCCACCCCCCAGCCACCAGGGGCACCCTCCACCAGGCCCCCACTCATGTCTACCACCACCCCCACCTCTCTGCCACCATGGGCAGCCTCCACCAGGCCCCCACCCATGTCTCCCACCACCCCCACCCCCCAGCAGTGCAGGGGCAGCCTCCACCAGGCCCCCACTCATGTCTCCCACCACCCCCACCCCCCAGCAGTGCAGGGGCAGCCTCCACCAGGCCCCCACTCATGTCTCCCACCACCCCCACCCCCCAGCAGTGCAGGGGCACCCTCCACCAGGCCCCCACTCATGTCTCCCACCACCCCCACCCCCCAGCAGTGCAGGGGCACCCTCCACCAGGCCCCCACTCATGTCTACCACCACCCCCACCCCCCAGCCACCAGGGGCAGCCTCCACCAGGCCCCCACTCATGTCTCCCACCACCCCCACCCCCCAGCCACCAGGGGCACCCTCCACCAGGCCCCCACTCATGTCTCCCACCACCCCGACCCCCCAGCAGTGCAGGGGCAGCCTTCACCA
This sequence comes from Ambystoma mexicanum, assembly GCF_040938575.1. NCBI lineage: Eukaryota > Metazoa > Chordata > Amphibia > Caudata > Ambystomatidae > Ambystoma > Ambystoma mexicanum. The sequence continues at coordinate 234,681,747 of NC_090921.1, forward strand.
GGCCCCCACCCATGTCTCCCACCACCCCCACCCCCCAGCCACCAGGGGCACCCTCCACCAGGCCCCCACTCATGTCGCCCACCCCCCCCACCCCCCTGCCACCATGGGCTGCACCCACCAGGCCCCCACTCATGTCTCCCACCACCCCCACCCCCCAGCAGTGCAGGGGCAGCCACCACCAGGCCCCCACTCATGTCTCCCACCACCCCCACCCCCCAGCAGTGCAGGGGGAGCCTCCACCAGGCCCCCACTCATGTCTCCCACCACCCCCACCCCCCAGCAGTGCAGGGGCACCCTCCACCAGGCCCCCACTCATGTCTCCCACCACCCCCACCCCCCAGCCACCATGGGCAGCCCCCACCAGGCCCCCACTCATGTCTCCCACCACCCCCACCCCCCAGCAGTGCAGGGGCAGCCTCCACCAGGCCCCCACCCATGTCTCCCACCACCCCCACCCCCCAGCACTGCAGGGGCACCCTCCACCAGGCCCCCACTCATGTCTCCCACCACCCCCACCCCCCAGCAGTGCAGGGGCAGCCTCCACCAGGCCCCCACCCATGTCTCCCACCACCCCCACCCCCCAGCCACCAGGGGCACCCTCCACCAGGCCCCCACTCATGTCTCCCACCACCCCCACCCCCCTGCCACCATGGGCAGCCCCCACCAGGCCCCCACTCATGTCTCCCACCACCCCCACCCCCCAGCAGTGCAGGGGCAGCCTCCACCAGGCCCCCACCCATGTCTCCCACCTCCCCCACCCCCCAGCACTGCAGGGGCACCCTCCACCAGGCCCCCACTCATGTCTCCCACCACCCCCACCCCCCAGCAGTGCAGGGGCAGCCTCCACCAGGCCCCCACTCATGTCTCCCACCACCCCCACCCCCCTGCCACCATGGGCAGCCTCCACCAGGCCCCCACCCATGACTCCCACCACCCCCACCCCCCAGCAGTGCAGGGGCAGCCTCCACCAGGCCCCCACTCATGTCTCCCACCACCCCCACCCCCCAGCAGTGCAGGGGCAGCCTCCACCAGGCCCCCACCCATGTCTCCCACCACCCCCACCCCCCAGCCACCAGGGGCACCCTCCACCAGGCCCCCACTCATGTCTCCCACAACCCCCACCCCCCAGCAGTGCAGGGGCAGCCTCCACCAGGCCCCCACTCATGTCTCCCACCACCCCCACCCCCCAGCAGTGCAGGGGCAGCCTCCACCAGGCCCCCACTCATGTCTACCACCACCCCCACCCCCCTGCCACCATGGGCAGCCCCCACCAGGCCCCCACTCATGTCTCCCACCACCCCCACCCCCCAGCAGTGCAGGGGCAGCCTCCACCAGGCCCCCACTCATGTCTCCCACCACCCCCACCCCCCTGCCACCATGGGCAGCCTCAACCAGGCCCCCACCCACGTCTCCCCCACCCCCACCCCCCAGCAGTGCAGGGGCAGCCTCCACCAGGCCCCCACTCATGTCTCCCACCACCCCCACCCCCCAGCAGTGCAGGGGCAGCCTCCACCAGGCCCCCACCCATGTCTCCCACCACCCCCACTCCCCAGCCACCAGGGGCACCCTCCACCAGGCCCCCACTCATGTCTCCCACCACCCCCACCCCCCTGCCACCATGGGCAGCCCCCACCAGGCCCCCATTCATGTCTCCCACCACCCCCACCCCCCAGCAGTGCAGGGGCAGCCTCCACCAGGCCCCCACCCATGTCTCCCACCACCCCCACCCCCCAGCCACCAGGGGCACCCTCCACCAGGCCCCCACTCATGTCTACCACCACCCCCACCTCTCTGCCACCATGGGCAGCCTCCACCAGGCCCCCACCCATGTCTCCCACCACCCCCACCCCCCAGCAGTGCAGGGGCAGCCTCCACCAGGCCCCCACTCATGTCTCCCACCACCCCCACCCCCCAGCAGTGCAGGGGCAGCCTCCACCAGGCCCCCACTCATGTCTCCCACCACCCCCACCCCCCAGCAGTGCAGGGGCACCCTCCACCAGGCCCCCACTCATGTCTCCCACCACCCCACCCCCCAGCAGTGCAGGGGCACCCTCCACCAGGCCCCCACTCATGTCTCCCACCACCCCCACCCCCCAGCAGTGCAGGGGCAGCCTCCACCAGGCCCCCACCCATGTCTCCCACCACCCCCACTCCCCAGCCACCAGGGGCACCCTCCACCAGGCCCCCACTCATGTCTCCCACCACCCCCACCCCCCTGCCACCATGGGCAGCCCCCACCAGGCCCCCATTCATGTCTCCCACCACCCCCACCCCCCAGCAGTGCAGGGGCAGCCTCCACCAGGCCCCCACCCATGTCTCCCACCACCCCCACCCCCCAGCCACGAGGGGCACCCTCCACCAGGCCCCCACTCATGTCTACCACCACCCCCACCTCTCTGCCACCATGGGCAGCCTCCACCAGGCCCCCACCCATGTCTCCCACCACCCCCACCCCCCAGCAGTGCAGGGGCAGCCTCCACCAGGCCCCCACTCATGTCTCCCACCACCCCCACCCCCCAGCAGTGCAGGGGCAGCCTCCACCAGGCCCCCACTCATGTCTCCCACCACCCCCACCCCCCAGCAGTGCAGGGGCACCCTCCACCAGGCCCCCACTCATGTCTCCCACCACCCCCACCCCCCAGCAGTGCAGGGGCACCCTCCACCAGGCCCCCACTCATGTCTACCACCACCCCCACCCCCCAGCCACCAGGGGCAGCCTCCACCAGGCCCCCACTCATGTCTCCCACCACCCCCACCCCCCAGCCACCAGGGGCACCCTCCACCAGGCCCCCACTCATGTCTCCCACCACCCCGACCCCCCAGCAGTGCAGGGGCAGCCTTCACCAGGCCCCCACCCATGTCTCCCACCACCCCCACCCCCCAGCCACCAGGGGCACCCTCCACCAGGCCCCCACTCATGTCGCCCACCCCCCCCACCCCCCTGCCACCATGGGCTGCACCCACCAGGCCCCCACTCATGTCTCCCACCACCCCCACCCCCCAGCAGTGCAGGGGCAGCCACCACCAGGCCCCCACTCATGTCTCCCACCACCCCCACCCCCCAGCAGTGCAGGGGGAGCCTCCACCAGGCCCCCACTCATGTCTCCCACCACCCCCACCCCCCAGCAGTGCAGGGGCACCCTCCACCAGGCCCCCACTCATGTCTCCCACCACCCCCACCCCCCAGCCACCATGGGCAGCCCCCACCAGGCCCCCACTCATGTCTCCCACCACCCCCACCCCCCAGCAGTGCAGGGGCAGCCTCCACCAGGCCCCCACCCATGTCTCCCACCACCCCCACCCCCCAGCACTGCAGGGGCACCCTCCACCAGGCCCCCACTCATGTCTCCCACCACCCCCACCCCCCAGCAGTGCAGGGGCAGCCTCCACCAGGCCCCCACCCATGTCTCCCACCACCCCCACCCCCCAGCCACCAGGGGCACCCTCCACCAGGCCCCCACTCATGTCTCCCACCACCCCCACCCCCCTGCCACCATGGGCAGCCCCCACCAGGCCCCCACTCATGTCTCCCACCACCCCCACCCCCCAGCAGTGCAGGGGCAGCCTCCACCAGGCCCCCACCCATGTCTCCCACCTCCCCCACCCCCCAGCACTGCAGGGGCACCCTCCACCAGGCCCCCACTCATGTCTCCCACCACCCCCACCCCCCAGCAGTGCAGGGGCAGCCTCCACCAGGCCCCCACTCATGTCTCCCACCACCCCCACCCCCCTGCCACCATGGGCAGCCTCCACCAGGCCCCCACCCATGACTCCCACCACCCCCACCCCCCAGCAGTGCAGGGGCAGCCTCCACCAGGCCCCCACTCATGTCTCCCACCACCCCCACCCCCCAGCAGTGCAGGGGCAGCCTCCACCAGGCCCCCACCCATGTCTCCCACCACCCCCACCCCCCAGCCACCAGGGGCACCCTCCACCAGGCCCCCACTCATGTCTCCCACAACCCCCACCCCCCAGCAGTGCAGGGGCAGCCTCCACCAGGCCCCCACTCATGTCTCCCACCACCCCCACCCCCCAGCAGTGCAGGGGCAGCCTCCACCAGGCCCCCACTCATGTCTACCACCACCCCCACCCCCTGCCACCATGGGCAGCCCCCACCAGGCCCCCACTCATGTCTCCCACCACCCCCACCCCCCAGCAGTGCAGGGGCAGCCTCCACCAGGCCCCCACTCATGTCTCCCACCACCCCCACCCCCCTGCCACCATGGGCAGCCTCAACCAGGCCCCCACCCACGTCTCCCCCACCCCCACCCCCCAGCAGTGCAGGGGCAGCCTCCACCAGGCCCCCACTCATGTCTCCCACCACCCCCACCCCCCAGCAGTGCAGGGGCAGCCTCCACCAGGCCCCCACCCATGTCTCCCACCACCCCCACTCCCCAGCCACCAGGGGCACCCTCCACCAGGCCCCCACTCATGTCTCCCACCACCCCCACCCCCCTGCCACCATGGGCAGCCCCCACCAGGCCCCCATTCATGTCTCCCACCACCCCCACCCCCCAGCAGTGCAGGGGCAGCCTCCACCAGGCCCCCACCCATGTCTCCCACCACCCCCACCCCCCAGCCACCAGGGGCACCCTCCACCAGGCCCCCACTCATGTCTACCACCACCCCCACCTCTCTGCCACCATGGGCAGCCTCCACCAGGCCCCCACCCATGTCTCCCACCACCCCCACCCCCCAGCAGTGCAGGGGCAGCCTCCACCAGGCCCCCACTCATGTCTCCCACCACCCCCACCCCCCAGCAGTGCAGGGGCAGCCTCCACCAGGCCCCCACTCATGTCTCCCACCACCCCCACCCCCCAGCAGTGCAGGGGCACCCTCCACCAGGCCCCCACTCATGTCTCCCACCACCCCACCCCCCAGCAGTGCAGGGGCACCCTCCACCAGGCCCCCACTCATGTCTCCCACCACCCCCACCCCCCAGCAGTGCAGGGGCAGCCTCCACCAGGCCCCCACCCATGTCTCCCACCACCCCCACTCCCCAGCCACCAGGGGCACCCTCCACCAGGCCCCCACTCATGTCTCCCACCACCCCCACCCCCCTGCCACCATGGGCAGCCCCCACCAGGCCCCCATTCATGTCTCCCACCACCCCCACCCCCCAGCAGTGCAGGGGCAGCCTCCACCAGGCCCCCACCCATGTCTCCCACCACCCCCACCCCCCAGCCACCAGGGGCACCCTCCACCAGGCCCCCACTCATGTCTACCACCACCCCCACCTCTCTGCCACCATGGGCAGCCTCCACCAGGCCCCCACCCATGTCTCCCACCACCCCCACCCCCCAGCAGTGCAGGGGCAGCCTCCACCAGGCCCCCACTCATGTCTCCCACCACCCCCACCCCCCAGCAGTGCAGGGGCAGCCTCCACCAGGCCCCCACTCATGTCTCCCACCACCCCCACCCCCCAGCAGTGCAGGGGCACCCTCCACCAGGCCCCCACTCATGTCTCCCACCACCCCCACCCCCCAGCAGTGCAGGGGCACCCTCCACCAGGCCCCCACTCATGTCTACCACCACCCCCACCCCCCAGCCACCAGGGGCAGCCTCCACCAGGCCCCCACTCATGTCTCCCACCACCCCCACCCCCCAGCCACCAGGGGCACCCTCCACCAGGCCCCCACTCATGTCTCCCACCACCACCACCCCCCAGCAGTGCAGGGGCAGCCTCCACCAGGCCCCCACCCATGTCTCCCACCACCCCCACTCCCCAGCCACCAGGGGCACCCTCCACCAGGCCCCCACTCATGTCTCCCACCACCCCCACCCCCCTGCCACCATGGGCAGCCCCCACCAGGCCCCCATTCATGTCTCCCACCACCCCCACCCCCCAGCAGTGCAGGGGCAGCCACCACCAGGCCCCCACTCATGTCTCCCACCACCCCCACCCCCCAGCAGTGCAGGGGGAGCCTCCACCAGGCCCCCACTCATGTCTCCCACCACCCCCACCCCCCAGCAGTGCAGGGGCACCCTCCACCAGGCCCCCACTCATGTCTCCCACCACCCCCACCCCCCAGCCACCATGGGCAGCCCCCACCAGGCCCCCACTCATGTCTCCCACCACCCCCACCCCCCAGCAGTGCAGGGGCAGCCTCCACCAGGCCCCCACCCATGTCTCCCACCACCCCCACCCCCCAGCACTGCAGGGGCACCCTCCACCAGGCCCCCACTCATGTCTCCCACCACCCCCACCCCCCAGCAGTGCAGGGGCAGCCTCCACCAGGCCCCCACCCATGTCTCCCACCACCCCCACCCCCCAGCCACCAGGGGCACCCTCCACCAGGCCCCCACTCATGTCTCCCACCACCCCCACCCCCCTGCCACCATGGGCAGCCCCCACCAGGCCCCCACTCATGTCTCCCACCACCCCCACCCCCCAGCAGTGCAGGGGCAGCCTCCACCAGGCCCCCACCCATGTCTCCCACCTCCCCCACCCCCCAGCACTGCAGGGGCACCCTCCACCAGGCCCCCACTCATGTCTCCCACCACCCCCACCCCCCAGCAGTGCAGGGGCAGCCTCCACCAGGCCCCCACTCATGTCTCCCACCACCCCCACCCCCCTGCCACCATGGGCAGCCTCCACCAGGCCCCCACCCATGACTCCCACCACCCCCACCCCCCAGCAGTGCAGGGGCAGCCTCCACCAGGCCCCCACTCATGTCTCCCACCACCCCCACCCCCCAGCAGTGCAGGGGCAGCCTCCACCAGGCCCCCACCCATGTCTCCCACCACCCCCACCCCCCAGCCACCAGGGGCACCCTCCACCAGGCCCCCACTCATGTCTCCCACAACCCCCACCCCCCAGCAGTGCAGGGGCAGCCTCCACCAGGCCCTCACTCATGTCTCCCACCACCCCCACCCCCCAGCAGTGCAGGGGCAGCCTCCACCAGGCCCCCACTCATGTCTACCACCACCCCCACCCCCCTGCCACCATGGGCAGCCCCCACCAGGCCCCCACTCATGTCTCCCACCACCCCCACCCCCCAGCAGTGCAGGGGCAGCCTCCACCAGGCCCCCACTCATGTCTCCCACCACCCCCACCCCCCTGCCACCATGGGCAGCCTCAACCAGGCCCCCACCCACGTCTCCCCCACCCCCACCCCCCAGCAGTGCAGGGGCAGCCTCCACCAGGCCCCCACTCATGTCTCCCACCACCCCCACCCCCCAGCAGTGCAGGGGCAGCCTCCACCAGGCCCCCACCCATGTCTCCCACCACCCCCACTCCCCAGCCACCAGGGGCACCCTCCACCAGGCCCCCACTCATGTCTCCCACCACCCCCACCCCCCTGCCACCATGGGCAGCCCCCACCAGGCCCCCATTCATGTCTCCCACCACCCCCACCCCCCAGCAGTGCAGGGGCAGCCTCCACCAGGCCCCCACCCATGTCTCCCACCACCCCCACCCCCCAGCCACCAGGGGCACCCTCCACCAGGCCCCCACTCATGTCTACCACCACCCCCACCTCTCTGCCACCATGGGCAGCCTCCACCAGGCCCCCACCCATGTCTCCCACCACCCCCACCCCCCAGCAGTGCAGGGGCAGCCTCCACCAGGCCCCCACTCATGTCTCCCACCACCCCCACCCCCCAGCAGTGCAGGGGCAGCCTCCACCAGGCCCCCACTCATGTCTCCCACCACCCCCACCCCCCAGCAGTGCAGGGGCACCCTCCACCAGGCCCCCACTCATGTCTCCCACCACCCCACCCCCCAGCAGTGCAGGGGCACCCTCCACCAGGCCCCCACTCATGTCTACCACCACCCCCACCCCCCAGCCACCAGGGGCAGCCTCCACCAGGCCCCCACTCATGTCTCCCACCACCCCCACCCCCCAGCCACCAGGGGCACCCTCCACCAGGCCCCCACTCATGTCTCCCACCACCCCGACCCCCCAGCAGTGCAGGGGCAGCCTTCACCAGGCCCCCACCCATGTCTCCCACCACCCCCACCCCCCAGCCACCAGGGCACCCTCCACCAGGCCCCCACTCATGTCTCCCACCACCCCCACCCCCCTGCCACCATGGGCTGCACCCCCCAGGCCCCCACTCATGTCTCCCACCACCCCCACCCCCCAGCAGTGCAGGGGCAGCCACCACCAGGCCCCCACTCATGTCTCCCACCACCCCCACCCCCCAGCAGTGCAGGGGGAGCCTCCACTAGGCCCCCACTCATGTCTCCCACCACCCCCACCCCCCAGCAGTGCAGGGGCACCCTCCACCAGGCCCCCACTCATGTCTCCCACCACCCCCACCCCCCAGCCACCATGGGCAGCCCCCACCAGGCCCCCACTCATGTCTCCCACCACCCCCACCCCCCAGCAGTGCAGGTGCAGCCTCCACCAGGCCCCACCCATGTCTCCCCCCACCCCCACCCCCCAGCCACCAGGGGCACCCTCCACCAGGTCCTCACAATCCCCAATCATGTGCGTAATGGTCAGCCTCCACAGCCAAAAAGCCCTACCAAGTAACCCATTCACCCACATGGAAATTACATGTTACACCCCCAATGATCATGAAGCTAATGAACCCATGTCCGTCACACACAATGGTTGCAATTGAATGGGAAAACACCCAACATGACATGCATGAAACCAATGAGATGATACCACACAGTGAAGTATGAAAACAAAATTGTATTGAAAAAAATAAAGAATGCTAAAGAAAGGAAACAAACTACAATGGGAAAGAGAAAAAATAAGCTGCATGTCCGTATTAAAAAAAAAAACTGCAAATCAAAATAAAAAAAAATGTTGTCCAAAGTCAAATGTAAAAAAATCTCAATGCAATAAAGAACTATGTAAAAAACTACCAAGGGTCCATGAGCCCAACTGAACAAAGGAAACCTAATAAAAAACCTAACTAAAAATCAACTATATACAAAAAGTGGAGCAGTGTCCGTCGACTCCAAATCATAATAAGAAACAAAGGAAACCTAAAACTAAAGAACTATATACAAAGGCGGCGGGCAAGTCCAGCGGCTCACTCCGTGGTGTCCCGGGCCAGGACATCATCGAACTGCTGTTCGATGTCCCGGAGGCGGTCCAGTTCCATGGCCCCGAGGGTCCGCAGGGATGACGCCGTGTCCTCCTCCAACCCCCTGCGGATTGCCTCGAGGCACTCGGCCCGCCTCAGGGCCCTCCGCATGGAGTTCTCCACCCTGACCATTGTGAGCCGCGCCTCTTCCGCCCGCCGCCGCTCCGCACCTATGGCGTGGCCCAACCGCTGCCACACGGAAGACACTCTCTGTCCTGGGTCCCCCTGCCCTCCGGCCGATGCCTGCCCCTCCAATGTGGAAAGCCCCGAGCCTTCATGTCTCCCACCATGTTGCTGCTGCTGCTCTGCCTCTGCCCGTGCACTGCCTCCTGCTGCCTGCACATCCTCCGCCGGCTGGGGTGCAGTTGTTGATGTGGCCACCCCTGCTGGACCTCCGACTCCCGACTGTGACGGGGATGCCTCCTCCACCAGCCTGGCCGCACCGTCAGAGGCAGCTCCACAGGGCACCCAGGTGACTGATGGGTGGGAAGATGGCACAGAGGACGACTGGCGCGTAGGGGGTCCAGTTGAGGAGGGGGTCGGAGCAAGCCCCATCAGACGGAGGAATCCGGCCTGGGTGACCTGTCCCAGCAGGCTGACGTGGTCAACGAGCCATTCGAGATGACGTGCAGTCTCTCCATGAAAAGACTGCAGGTCACCTCGCATGGCCCGTTGACGCAACGCCACACCAGCCAGGACAGGCTCAACCCGGACCTGGATGGCCACGTCCGCAGGCAGAGGAAGGCCAGTTGACGTCAGCTCATCCCCTGCCTGAAAACGGGTCTGGACGTAGGCATCCCTGCTGGTGCAAGATGATGCAGGGACAGGATCGGGGACAGGATTGCACACAGGCACCTCCGCGGCGGCCTGTGCTGCCTCCTGTCCCTGGTCCTGCACTGCACCACTAGCACCAGTGGGATCCCCACCTCCAGACCCCGTCTCTGGTGCTTGCACGGCCTCCTCCTCCACCAAACCCCCCACCAACCTGGATGACTCCGTGCCATCTTCCCCTGTTGGGCCCTGTGGGGTCCCAGCTGCCCCTTCTGCTGCCGAGGAGTCCAACTGCAACCTCCGCCTCTTGGACCTCCCCCCGGCAGCTGCGGCCTGGGACGCGGCACCGGACTCCTCACTCCCCGACGAGATGACAACACGGGAGGGGAGCCGGGCCTTGCGTCTCCGGCTGGCGGTCGGATCCCCGCCGCTGTGCTCCACAGCACCTTCTCCGCCCTCTTCATCAGTTGACGCTGCAGACAGGGAGAAACAAAACACAGGCATCAGGGCACTGTACAATGGACACATACACACATGACAGTTGCACATGAGTGGCATTGGCAAACCTCAGACATGTCATCACAATCCCCAACACACATGTCATTGCAACTCGCACACATGAGCCATACCACAGCCATATCGCAACTGCCACCACCATCCATACACATACAACAGCATCAGCAGCCAAAGGGGAGCCAGACATCACATGCAACACAGGAAGTGCACCACACATGTACACACACCACCACACTTGCATGCATGTGTACACCTCTGCCAAGTGTCGCACTGTTCAGACGGCCATCCATGTCACATCTGCCAATCAGGCTTCCACATACTGCTGTCACATGCATCCATGTTGCATCACTGTTGCACCCTTGTCAAATACACACACATGCACATGTACACAGTGCTCATACATGCAGCCGAAAACAACATACATGCGTGACATCACGGGCATGTCTACTTACATACACATTCATCCAAACATGTGTGCACGCACAACTGCATTTGCCATGCAAGCCTACACACACAAGCACCATCCATGTCTCACACATTACAGCCCTCGCATGAGTCAGCCCCACGGCCCTGTACACCCCCACCCATACTCGACCCCATACAAACAGATGTGCAACCTGCACAATACCGAATAATCACCACACGCACTGCTCACAATCAGGATGCATGTACACTCACAGCTCGACTCCAGACGGGTCTGCTTCTCTAGGACCTGGACGTGGAGCGCTGGGGATATGCGTTCCAGGACCCCCATCTGTTCTTCCGACAAGTGGCCCCGGCGCCCCTTGGCATCCGCTGCCTTCAAGAGGCGCCGGGCCTTGTTCATGGTCCTGGACCTGTAGTCCTCCCAGCGCTTCCTGACATGTTGTAAGTCCCGGACTGCCACCCCCTCCGCGTTGATGGCAGTCACGATGTCAGTCCAGATCCGAGTCCGTCCTTCCTTGTCGGCGCGGGAACTTCCGAAGAGGGCATCATACTGCCCCAGGACTTGCTCCACCAGGACACCAACTTCGGTGGCACTGAAGCTGGTGCCCCTCTGCCTCTCTGGCCGGGGGTTGTCAGTGGTCACAGATGGTGCTTGCCCCGACATGACAACCCCAGAGGTAGGAGTGGGTGGGCAACTGGGTCCTGCGGCTGGGCTGTGGAGCGATGGAATTCCAGTCGGGAGTCTTCCGTTCCAGCAGGGGTGGTCACAGCAACAGCACCCCTGGCTGATGTACAGGCAGCAAATGGCAGTGCACGTGGGCAGCAGGCAGTCAGGCAGCAGCAGATGGCAGGTGGGAGCGTGCTCGGGGCTCTGGGGGGCAGTAGTTCGGCCTTCTGGGCAGGAGCGTGGTCTTCCGTGTGCTCACGCGTGGCCAGCTTGGTACGGAGTGATTTGGCACGTGAAAATCCTGCACGTCAGAGTGAAAATCGAGGAAAGGCCCTTAGCGCGTAAGCGCGTCAGCACGCATACGCGATTCTATTTGACCAAAGGCCCTCAGCGCGTAAACGCGTCTGTGACGTGACCCGCACGGGTGTTTCCCACACAGCACGTGATGACAGAGCACACGTGGAAAGACTGCACGTCAGAGTGTCATCGCGTGTAATTGGACAGCACGTCAGAGTCTCATCGCGTGTAATTGGACAAAAGTGCGCGTACACGCGATTGGCCTATGTACGTGTATATCAGGGGTGCGCGGACACTTACACACGCAAGTACGTCAGCGCACCTGTATCCCGGGGTGCGCGGGAATTTCCACACGCTATTGGACTGGGTACTGGATTTCAGGGGTGCGCGGGTCACACGCTCGCCTACAACACGCGCAACGCATTAATTTGCGCGCTAACAAAATAACAAGCTCAGACCCAGGATGAACATACCGTTCCTAGCAGCAGTGGGCGTGGCCTACCAAAGGAGGAGGAGGAGGATAGTCAGGGCCAGAATATTCACACCCAGAACCAGCCTTTTCGGGATGCCTGATGACCAGGTGCATGGGAGGTACAGGTTTCCACTACACATTATACTGGACCTGGTGAGTGAGTGGGAGGATGACCTCACATCACCCACCCTGTGCTCCCAGGCACTCAGCCCCCTGGAGAAGGTCCTCAATGTACTGCACTTCTTAGCCACTGGATCATTTCAGCGGACAAGTGCCATTGTGGGTGGTGTATCACAGGCCACCCAGTCACGCTGCCTACACCAGGTCTTGAACATCATCACTGCACGCCCATCAGTCCGCAGGCACATATACCTGCCCAGAACACCTGCAGAAAGGCATGCTGCCGCCCTGGATTTTTACGCTGTGGCACGATTCCCCAAAGTGCTAGGTGCCATCGACTGCACCCATGTGGCTCTACGCCCCCCCAGGGCATCAGAGCACATCTATAGGAACCGCAAGCACTGGCATTCCATCAACGTGCAGGTAGTATGTAATGCCAAGGGAATCATCACCTCAGTATATGCAAACTATCCCGGGTCAACCCACGACAGCTTCATTTACCGAATGTCCACCCTAAGCCGGGACCTAGAAGCTGGGCGGCATGGCGATACATGGCTTCTTGGTGAGTATGAATGCCACTGCACATGCATGCATGTCAGATACTGAGCAAGGTCACAACCCCACCAATGATACCAATCACCACCTCTACAGGGGACAGTGCCTACCCTCTCAGCCCCCACATGATGACGCCAATTCGGAACCCCACCACGCCACCCCAGGTAATATATAACACAGCCCACATTACAACCCGGGGCATAGTGGAGCGCACATTCGGAGTGCTCAAGTCACGCTTTCGCTCCCTTGACCGTTCTGGCGGGCAGCTGTTGTACGCTCCCCCAGTAGTGTGCAGGATCATAGTGGCAGCATGTGTCCTGCACAACGTTGCAACACGCCGCGGCCTGGCCGTGGACATGGTGGTGGCCCCACATCCCCAACCACATGCACAGCCACTGCGCATGGGAGGGGAAAGGGCACGGGGGGAGGCAGCCCGTACACAGCTAGTGGCTAATTACTTCACATAGAAATCACACCCCTGTGGAGTGCACACTGCCCTGGCACATTCCATCTGACAATCAATGATGACTCAACCTGACACTGATCCTGAATGTCTGGAGAATGAACCGTGAAAACCATATCAGCCTGAGATTGTTCACCTGGAAGTGTCACAATGTGTGCATCCCTACCCACACAGACACCACCAATGCAGTTTTGTGAAGTAACACATTCAAGCAGCTAAAATGAATACCCACTTGCAAAATGCAAAAAGAGGACAGTGCCATGTCAGCCAACCCATCCCCAGCAGCGCCACACCACACACCGTGCCATGTCATGCTATTTGCAGGTAAACAAAGTAATCCCCACAACATGACACTAGTGTCACAATGTAGAGTGTCCCTAATTGAAACTTGCAACACCTGAAATGCACACAGTAATGCAGGACCAACAACAAACTTGAGCAGGTACTACCATTAACATGACATCACAAATGTTATATATTAGTAGTCTCACCACGTGGAAATGCCTGCACTCCCACCACTACCAACTGTGCAGTGTTGGCGCCATGTAGAGTTGTAGGTGCACTGCTGCCAACATGGACCCCATCTCCAGACTAGAGGGCCTTGTGTAGACATGAGGAAGCGACCTGCAAATTGGGAGGTAGACACAGATGATGAGTTACACATCAATGCAACATGCAGTGTACAACACAACAGCAATATGCACTAGGAATGTATACACAGTATTGACTAGACTACCCACACATGTAGTGGGAGTCCAATGTCACCATGTACGTCAATGTCACTTGGGCACACCCTTTGCAAGCCCATGGAAACGGGAAGCAGGAGGGGTGTGTGTGACTCAAACCCAAGAATCTGAACCAAATACATGACAAGCCTGCATGTGCCCAGCCACAATGCTGCGTATGCCCACAGGAACCACGGAAGCCAACAAATTGTCCCAAAAAAATTGGGAAAAATTATTTAGAAATTAAAAATAAAAATAAAAATAAAAATAACAATATAAAAAAAAAAAATCAAAAATAAAAATTAAAAATAAAAATCAAAAATAAAAATAAAAATAAAAATCAAAAATAAAAATAAAAATCAAAAATGGCCATTGATGGGCCCGGGGGGGGTTTGGGAGGCCACCCAGGAGGTCCGAGGACAGGGTGCACACCAAAACCCACCTATGTGGGTCCTGGGAAAAAAAAACACCTCCATGTGCTCATGGCCCACACGGCTACCCTATTGTGGGAGTATCACTGCTGTCGCTATTATCACCCTGTGCAGCTGCATCCGGAGGTGGTTGCACTATGGGAGGCAGCCCACGCAAGGCCCTAGTCTGCTCCTCCATGGCTGCAAGCATGCGGGTGTGGTAGGTCTGGTTCTGGAGGATGAGTGTGCGGAGGTCCCCATGCAACAACTCACGGGATGCCCGGACCTCCGCCCTCGTTGCCTGCATCTCAGCTGAGAGCGTACGGGTGAGACGCTCCAGCTGCTGTTCAGTCCTTTGGTGTGTTGAAGCCTCAAGCTCAACAAGAGTCGTCCTGAGGTGAAGGAGCTCCTGCCTCAGGGCTTCCCTGTGGACCTGGGACTCAATGGAGATGGCCTCCTGCAGAGTCGCCAGTGCCGCCCGCCTGTCCCTGTTGGACCCCAACATGTCCTCCCTGTGTGACTGGCAGATGGAGTCGGTTGCCTGCTCTAGTCGCTCCATCAGCCTTTCAGGGGGGACAATGGAAGTGGCCACCCTATCCATGGCCTGAGCCATCATCTCGGATGATGCTGCCTGTTGTGTTGCCATAACGTAAATGGATTGCTCCCATGCGGTATTGCCAGGTGGCGTACGGCCACCACGTCGGCGGGCACCACACCTGTCTGGGGCAAGGCGAACTGCGCCTTGCTGTGCCGGCACTGCCTGAGGCTGCAGGACTGCATTCCCCCTCTGATCTGCTGGCCCAGGAACAGGATCAGATGTCGCGGAGTGTGACCCTGCATCCGTAACCACCATAGGCGTAGCTGCCAACACTGACATCCCCATTGAGGGTTCTGACCCTGGTGCAGGTGGGTGGGACAGAACAGAATCCCTCCCTGGAACACTCACCTGCGACGGCACGTAGGTCTCATCCGAATCAACACCTGAGTACAGCTCGGGGGAGGTGCAGCCAGAGACACCCCTTGAGAGCACGACCTGCAGCACTTGTGGGTTCTCACCCACCACCACACCACGTCCCTCACTGGTGGTTGGTCGGCCCTCGGACCCCTCCTGGGTCTGCACCATCTCCACAACCCCAGCAGTATCAGGTGCGTCTTCCCCTGCAAAGACATAAAAACAAAGAAATGGAAACAGGCATTAGCACCATGGCACACAATGAGGGCTGAGAAGCAAGAGAACCAGTACTTGATTGACACATGTCCCACATGACTAAAACCCTCCCATGCATGCACCCTCACTGCATATGAAGGGCAGGCAAATGGCACACACTGATGACACCAAGATGGAAGATGAACACATTTTCTGCATGCTGCCTGGCAGTGGCATCACACATTGGCCTGTGATTGCCAGGTGAAACACACATGCCATCACACAGATGGCATGTACCATTGCTATTGAGTGAAGATGGAGAGGAGGGCAGCACCTATTCATTCAGTCCAGTTCCCGCATGTAATAGCTTTTCTAATTCTAACAGGTCAGATTTTTCACCTGGAGCTGCCAGTCTGAAATGGTCCAATTGCACAGGGACATGTGTGAACAAATGATATGCAGGTAACAAAGTCACTCCACTTTACCATAGCCATGTCAGACATGTGACTAGTGGACTGCGACATGCCTAGTAAAGGTGGTGGAATGCAAACAATCTGACTGAATGAACAGTGAAAAATAAGCAACAATGTTGTGGCAAGGTGACACTTCAAGGGCAACTGGCGTGCAGTTGGGCTAGATGTCTACTGTTGGCAGAAGTGATACTGCTATGGCCAAATGCAGCTGCGCAGGATGTATTGCATGAAGCACATGGCTGACCCATACGACTCAGGCGCACACACTCTCACCTGGCACACAAACAGAAGCCCTCACACACACACCATGCACATGGATGACACACACATGCATGTGCACTCACCGGACAATGCCTCGTAATCAGCCAGATCTCCCACGCCTTGGATCTGTTCTTCCGTGACGTAGGTCTCTGCGACTGACTCATGTGGAGTGAGTTCCATGTCTACTACTGGAGACCCACCTCCAGTCACTAGAGTTGCGGCATGACTTGAGGCCAGCTTACTCTTTGCCCTGCGCTTTAGGTCATTCCAGCGCTTATAGCAATCATTGGCTGTGCGCCTCACGATTCCAAGGGCACTTACGATGTCCGCAACGGTCTGCCAGTGTGCCTGGCGTTGTGCAGGTGTGGTCTTGGATCCTGCAACAATGACCATCTCGTTGTCATGTGCGGACACATACTCGACAAGTGCATTCAGTTCGTCATCCGTGAAGCTGAGCTTCCTGGACGGGCCGGACTGTGTAGCCGTGTCTGGGGCATCAGCCTGTGCCGGACGAGCACTCTTCCTCTTCCGCTTGGAAGGTGGTGGTGATCCTGAGTGTCCTGCGCCGCTCTGGACACTAGGGGCAGGAGCCCTGGTGGACTCTGTATCAGGAGTGTGGGATTGCACACTCAGCATGGGAGTTGGTGCAGGCATTGGCTCTAGTGTGATGGTGTCAGGGGGAATGTCAGCAGCATGGACTAGGACCGACACTGTCCTGGCTGGGTGTGTGAGGGCTGGGGTGGATGGAGCCGCAGCTGCCCCTGCAGCCTCTCCACCCTTGCTGCCACAGATGCACGTGGCATGGTGACATCAACGTGCACCAGCGCACGTGTCATAGGCCTGCTGACCTGGAAGTCAGCCATGGGGTCAGCCAGGTCTGGTGCCACAATGGGCTGGTCCAACAAGGGCTGAGCATGGATGGTGTCAGCCACATCAGCCTCAACGGGAGGGGGGGGGGATTATGGGTGCCCTCGACTGGTCCTCCACACATGGGGGGACAGGCTCACCCTGCAAGTAACGACCACGTCCCCTACCGGATCCACCACGGCCACCACTTGTGGTTCTTCCACCTTTGCCACCCTTACGGAATCCTCGCCTCCCAGCCATGGCACTGATGTAGATGTGCGTATGGGAGTGGCTGTAAACTATTGTCCTGGGCAATTGGGGGTCAAAGGGGTTGGGTACCAGATGGTAATTGTACCCTAGTGCTCTTGCAAGGCTGATTGTAACCCCTGGGGAAAGATGACGGGTCACGCTACGCACAGGAGCCCCAAAAAAGGGAGATGACGTGCACGCAACCCCTCCTAGACCACGTGTGCAGAAAGAAAAACCTGCACTATGCTGTGGCACCCAGTAACACAAGAATGAACGTATGCGTGTCACACGCAGCCTAGAATGACCTCTGAAGGGGTAGGCTACACACGGGGCAAGCACAGATGTTAGATACGTGCGTGACTCACCGTCTGCCAGGTAAAAGAGCGTGAAAAAGGAGCGAGTTTGGTTGGCAACACCCCCGCCAAAAGAAGATTTGTACGCTGTCTGAGGAGACAGGACAACAGTAGAAGGGAACACTGTTTGAGGGAACAGGCCCAGGTAAACCAGTAAAAGAGAAAAAAGAGAAAAAGCTGTCAGAGGTAACAGGGAATACGAACTTGAAACGCTGTGAAGTAAATCGCGTGTGAAACGACAAGAAGTACAGAATTCACCCACTCGCTCTTCACGAAAAGCACGTACAAGGAAATGGTGTTCTACACGTACCTTTTATACAGGCCCACACGTCCAGCGTCACTTACGCGGCGTGTACGCGCTAGGGCCATTTCCACCAATTACACGCTTTGTCACTTCTGCGTGTAGGGCCATTTCCACCAATCACACGCGATGAGACTCTGACGTGCTGTCCAATTACACGCGATGACACTCTGACGTGCAGTCTTTCCACGTGTGCTCTGTCATCACGTGCTGTGTGGGAAACACCCGTGCGGGTCACGTCACAGACGCGTTTACGCGCTGAGGGCCTTTGGTCCAATAGAATCGCGTATGCGTGCTTACGCGCTAAGGGCCTTTCCTCGATTTTCACGCTGACGTGCAGGATTTTCACGTGCCAAATCACTCCGTACCAAGCTGGCCACGCGTAAGCACACGGAAGACCACGCTCCTGCCCAGAAGGCCGAACTACTGCCCCCCAGAGCCCCGAGCACGCTCCCACCTGCCATCTGCTGCTGCCTGACTGCCTGCTGCCCACGTGCACTGCCATTTGCTGCCTGCACATCAGCCAGGGGTGCTGTTGCTGTGACCACCCCTGCTGGAACCGAAGACTCCCGACTGGAATTCCATCGCTCCACAGCCCAGCCCCCGGACCCAGTTGCCCACCCACTCCTGCCTCTGGGGTTGTCATGTCGGGGCAAACACCATCTGTGACCACTGACAACCCCCGGCCAGAGAGGCAGAGGGGCACCAGCTTCAGTGCCACCGAAGTTGGTGTCCTGGTGGAGCAAGTCCTGGGGCAGTATGATGCCCTCTTCGGAAGTTCCCGCGCCGACAAGGAAGGACGGACTCGGATCTGGACTGACATCGTGACTGCCATCAACGCGGAGGGGGAGGCAGTCCGGGACTTACAACATGTCAGGAAGCGCTGGGAGGACTACAGGTCCAGGACCCTGAACAAGGCCCGGCGCCTCTTGAAGGCAGCGGATGCCAAGGGGCGCCGGGGCCACTTGTCGGAAGAACAGATGGGGGTCCTGGAATGCATATCCCCAGCGCTCCACGTCCAGGTCCTAGAGAAGCAGACCCGTCTGGAGTCGAGCGGTGAGTGTACATGCATCCTGATTGTGAGCAGTGCGTGTGGTGATTATTGGGTATTGTGCAGGTTGCACATCAGTTTGTATGGGGTCGAGTATGGGTGGGGGTGTACAGGGCCATGGGGCTGACACATGCGAGGGCTGTAATGTGTGAGACATGGATGGTGCTTGTGTGTGTAGGCTTGCATGGCAAATGCAGTTGTGACTGCACACATGTTTGGATGAATGTGTATGTAAGTAGACATGTCCGTGATGTCACGCATGTATGTTGTTTTCGGCTGCATGTATGAGCACTGTGTACATGTGCATGTGTCTGTATTTGACAAGGGTGCAACAGTGATGCAACATGGATGCATGTGACAGTGGTATGTGGAAGCCTGATTGGCAGATGTGACATGGATGGCCGTCTGAACAGTGCGACACTTGGCAGAGGTGTACACATGCATGCAAGTGTGGTGGTGTGTGTACATGTGTGGTGCACTTCCTGTGTTGCATGTGATGTCTGGCTCCCCTTTGGCTGCTGATGCTGTTGTATGTGTATGGATGGTGGTGGCAGTTGCGATATGGCTGTGGTATGGCTCATGTGTGCGAGTTGCAATGACATGTGTGTTGGGGATTGTGATGACATGTCTGAGGTTTGCCAATGCCACTCATGTGCAACTGTCATGTGTGTATGTGTCCATTGTACAGTGCCCTGATGCCTGTGTTTTGTTTCTCCCTGTCTGCAGCGTCAACTGATGAAGAGGGCGGAGAAGGTGCTGTGGAGCACAGCGGCGGGGATCCGACCGCCAGCCGGAGACGCAAGGCCCAGCTCCCCTCCCGTGTTGTCATCTCGTCGGGGAGTGAGGAGTCCGGTGCCGCGTCCCAGGCCACGGCTGCCGGGGGGAGGTCCAAGAGGCGGAGGTTGCAGTTGGACTCCTTGGCAGCAGAAGGGGCAGCTGGGACCCCACAGGGCCCAACAGGGGAAGATGGCACGGAGTCATCCAGGTTGGTGGGGGGTTTGGTGGAGGAGGAGGCCGTGCAAGCACCAGAGACGGGGTCTGGAGGTGGGGATCCCACTGGTGCTAGTGGTGCAGTTCAGGACCAGGGACAGGAGGCAGCACAGGCCGCCGCGGAGGTGCCTGTGTGCAATCCTGTCCCCGATCCTGTCCCTGCATCATCTTGCACCAGCAGGGATGCCTACGTCCAGACCCGTTTTCAGGCAGGGGATGAGCTGACGTCAACTGGCCTTCCTCTGCCTGCGGACGTGGAAATCCAGGTCCGGGTTGAGCCTGTCCTGGCTGGTGTGGCGTTGCGTCAACGGGCCATGCGAGGTGACCTGCAGTCTTTTCATGGAGAGACTGCACGTCATCTCGAATGGCTTGTTGACCACGTCAGCCTGCTGGGACAGGTCAGCCAGGCCGGATTCCTCCGTCTGATGGGGCTTGCTCCGACCCCCTCCTCAACTGGACCCCCTACGCGCCAGTCGTCCTCTGTGCCATCTTCCCACCCATCAGTCACCTGGGTGCCCTGTGGAGCTGCCTCTGACGGTGCGGCCAGGCTGGTGGAGGAGGCATCCCTGCCACAGTCGGGAGTCGGAGGTCCAGCAGGGGTGGCCACATCAACAACTGCACCCCAGCCGGCAGAGGATGTGCAGGCAGCAGGAGGCAGTGCACGGGCAGAGGCAGAGCAGCAGCAGCAACATAGTGGGAGACATGAAGGCTCGGGGCTTTCCACATCGGAGGGGCAGGCATCGGCCGGAGGGCAGGGGGACCCAGGACAGAGAGTGTCTTCCGTGTGGCAGCGGTTGGGCCACGCCATAGGTGCGGAGCGGCGGCGGGCGGAAGAGGGGCGGGTCACAATGGTCAGGGCGGAGAACTCCATGCGGAGGGCCCTGAGGCGGGCCGAGTGCCTCGAGGCAATCCGCAGGGGGTTGGAGGAGGACACGGCGTCGTCCCTGCGGACCCTCAGGGCCATGGAACTGGACCGCCTCCGGGACATCGAACAGGAGTTCGATGATGCCCTGGGCCGGGACACTACGGAGTGAGCCGCTGGACTTGCCCGCCGCCTTTGTATATAGTTCTTTAGTTTTAGGTTTCCTTTGTTTCTTATTATGATTTGGAGTCGACGGACACTGCTCCACTTTTTGTATATAGTTGATTTTTAGTTAGGTTTTTTAGTAGGTTTCCTTTTTTCAGTTGGGCTCATGGACCCTTGTTAGTTTTTTACATAGTTCTTTATTGCATTGAGATTTTTTTACATTTGACTTTGGACAACATTTTTTGGGATTTTGATTTGCAGTTTTTTTTTTAATACGGACATGCAGCTTATTTTTTCTCTTTCCCATTGTAGTTTGTTTCCTTTCTTTAGCATTCTTTATTTTTTTCAATACAATTTTGTTTTCATACTTCACTGTGTGGTATCATCTCATTGGTTTCATGCATGTCATGTTGGGTGTTTTCCCATTCAATTGCAACCATTGTGTGTGACGGACATGGGTTCATTAGCTTCATGAACATTGGGGGTGTAACATGTAATTTCCATTTCCATGTGGGTGAATGGGTTACTTGGTAGGGCTTTTTGGCTGTGGAGGCTGACCATTACGCACATGATTGGGGATTGTGAGGACCTGGTGGAGGGTGCCCCTGGTGGCTGGGGGGTGGGGGTGGTGATAGACATGAGTGGGGGCCTGGTGGAGGGTTCCCCTGGTGGCTGGGGGGTGGGGGTGGTGGGAGACATGAGTGGGGGCCTGGTGGAGGGTGCCCCTGGATGCTGGGGGGTGGGGGTGGTGGGAGACATGAGTGGGGGCCTGGTGGAGGGTGCCCATGGTGGCAGGGGGGTGGGGGTGGTGGGAGACATGAGTGGGGGCCTGGTGGAGGGTGCCCCTTTACTGCTGGGGGTGGGGGTGGTGGGAGACATGAGTGGGGGCCGGGTGGAGGGTGCCCCTGGATGCTGGGGGGTGGGGGTGGTGGGAGACATGAGTGGGGGCCTGGTGGAGGGTGCCCATGGTGGCAGGGGTTGGGGGTGGTGGGACCCATGAGTGGGGGCCTGGTGGAGGGTGCCCCTGGTGGCTGGGGGGTGGGGGTGGTGGGAGACATGAGTGGGGGCCTGGTGGAGGGTGCCCCTGCACTGCTGGGGGGTGGGGGTGGTGGTAGACATGAGTGGGGGCCTGGTGGAGGGTGGCCCTGGTGGCTGGGGTGTGGGGGTGGTGGGAGACATGAGTGGGGGCCTGGTGGAGGGTGCCCCTGGATGCTGGGGGGTGGGGGTGGTGGGAGACATGAGTGGGGGCCTGGTGGAGGGTGCCCATGGTGGCAGGGGGGTGGGGGTGGTGGGAGACATGAGTGGGGGCCTGGTGGAGGGTGCCCCTGCACTGCTGGGGGGTGGGGGTGGTGGGAGACATGAGTGGGGGCCTGGTGGAGGGTGCCCCTGGATGCTGGGGGGTGGGGGTGGTGGGAGACATGAGTGGGGGCCTGGTGGAGGGTGGCCATGGTGGCTGGGGGGTGGGGGTGGTGGGAGACATGAGTGGGGGCCTGGTGGAGGGTGGCCATGGTGGCTGGGGGGTGGGGGTGGTGGGAGACATGAGTGGTGGCCTGGTGGAGGCTGACCCTGCACTGCTGGGGGGTGGGGGTGGTGGGAGACATGAGTGGGGGCCTGGTGGAGGGTGCCCCACAATGCTGGGGGGTGGGGGTGCAGGGGTACATGAGTTGGACATGGGTGGGGGCCTGCTGGCAGGTGCCCCACAGTGCAGGGGGTAGGGGGTGGTGGGAAACATGAGTTGGACATGAGTGGGGGCCTGCTGGCAGGTGCCCCACAGTGCTGGGGGGTGGTGGTGGTGGGAGACATGCATTGTTGATCAGTAGTGCAAGGTGACATGTGGGTTGGCTGGGGGGCATGCCCATGGTGGATGGGCTGCCTGCGGGACATGAGCAGGGGTGCAGGGTAGTCCCCCGTGGTGTGGGCTGCCTGCAGGGGCCGTGGAGGTTGTGGAGCGTACACCTGGGAGGACCCACACGGCCAATTCACGTGTAGTACTCCCCAGAACCCCTGAAATACACATTCCCTTCTGAAATCGCGTGTGCAACTTCCCGCGCACCCCTGAAATACACGTACCCTGCTCGCACTGGGACAATCGCGTGTGGAACTTCCCGCGCACCCCTGAAATACACGTACCCTGCTCGCACTGGGACAATCGCGTGTGGAACTTCCCGCGCACCCCTGAAATACACGTACCCTGATGGAATCGCGTGTGGAACTTCCCGCGCACCCATGGAATACACGTACCCTGCTCGCACTGGCCCATTCGCGTGTGGAACTTCCCGCGCACCCCTGAAATGCACGTACCCTGCTGAAATCGCGTGTGGAACTTCCCGCGCACCCCTGAAATACACGTACCCTGCTGAAATCGCGTGTGGAACTTCCCGCGCACCCCTGAAATACACGTACCCTGATGAAATCGCGTGTGGAACTTCCCGCGCACCCCTGAAACACACGTACCCTGCTTGCACGGGGCCAGTCACGTGTGGAACTTCCCGCGCACCCCTACAATACACGTTCCCCGCTTGGCGTTTGCTGTTTGCCAGCCCGCTGAACTGGTCCAGGGTTAGCGCAGCCCTTTGCGATGATTTAGCGATTTTGATGGCTTTCCCTTGCGCGAGGGCGTTCTTGGGGGCGTTACTGGCGCTGCTGCAGGGTCGCTGCGATTCTCTGCGCCATGGCTGGTTTGGAAGCCTAAAATCCATGAATACACTGTGCGCGGAAATCGGTTTTAGCGCACGTGCCTGGCGCAGTCAATCGCACGCGGACACTCTGCGCAAGCCGCTTGCGACACTTTTCTGCGAAATTCTATGAATTACCCTGTTTGTCTCCCACTTGGTAGTTGGAGGCCTTTGCTCGGTGTTGATCAGCAAACTTCTTTTGGCTATTCTTCGCTTGAAGTAGGTGTTCAGTTGCCCTTTTAAAAATTTAGAGAAATGGTTGTGTGCAAGGTTTTGACTGCTGGCATTTCCAGGGTTGTAGGAATGTCCAACTCAGAAGTACGTGGGTGCCTGCCATACATGGTATAAAAGGGTGTCTGCCCGGTGCTGGTGTGTAGGGAATTATTATAAACATATTCAGCAATTCATAATAGGTCGAACCAGCTTCCTTCAGCTTGGTGTAACATGCAACGCAGATACTGCTTGAGCGTCTGATTTGTCCTCTCAGTTTGACCATCCGTTTGGGGATGGTGACTGGTGGATAGCCGCATGTCAATCTGGGCCATAGAGCAGCATTTTCTCCAGAAGTTTGATACGAACTGAGTACCTCGGTCTGAGACCAAAACTGAAGGGAACCCATGGAGCCGTATGATGCCTTCAAGAAACACCTTTGCCAGAGTGGAAGCATTTGGGAGCCCCTTAAGAGGAATGAAATGTGCCATTTTTGAAAACAGGTCCACGACCACATGAATAGTGTTAAACCCTTGACTGGGTGGTAAGTCAGTAATAAAATCGAGGGACAACGTGTGCCAGGGTGCTGGTGGGATTTCCAATGGTTGTAATAGCCCAGCCGGTTTCTGCTTGGATGACTTGTTTTGAGCACACACTCCACAAGACAGGATAAATTGGATAATGTCTTTACGCCACGTGGGCCACCAATAATTTCGTTTTACCTTGGCTAAGGTTTTAGCGATTCCGGTGTGGCCCTCGATCAAGGAATCATGATAACCGGAAATGACTTGTTCTCATAGTTCTTGGTTTGGTAAGCATAAACGATTCCTGAAGTAGGGCAGCTGATCTTTTATCATGTAATGTTCTCCTTGCGCACCCCACGCTTGTAATTGTTCCGGACTCATCAGGTTTTGGATTTCTACACGTATTTCTTTCTGAGTTATGGTTACTGTGATTCCTAGGAGCTTGTCACTCGGGATGATTGCTATTGGATCAGGAGTCTGATACCCTTGCTCTTCCACCCCCATACGGGAAAGGGCATCGACCTTCCCGTTTTTCACCCCTGGTCGAAATGTAATCACGTAGTCATATTCAGCAAAAAAAGAGCCCAACGTAGTTGTCGTGAGGATTGGGACTTTGCCGTTTTTAGGTACTGGAGGTTCCGGTGGTCAGTTATTACGGTGATTGTGTGTCTGGCGCCCAAGAGATAGTGCCTCCAGGCCTTAAAGGCTGTCTTAATGGCTAGGGGTTCTTTGTCTGTAATAGCGTAATTGAGTTCAGGGGGTGTGAATTTACGCGACCAGAAGGCAACAGGGTGTAACTGGCCCGTTTCGGGGTCCTTTTGTGAGAGGACGGCTCCCATAGCCATGCTTGAGGTGTCAGTTTCCACCAGGTATGGGAGATCAGGGCGAGGGTGGCGTAAGATTGGGGCAGATGTGAATCTTGCTTTGAGTTCCTGGAAAGCCCCCTCGGCTTCAGTTGTCCACTGGAACTTTTTGTTGCTTTTCCTTAGTAATGACGTGATGGGATGCACAATTTGCGAAAATCCTGGGATGAATCGGCGGTAGAAGTTTGCAAAACCCAGCATACTTTGAACCCCCTTGAATGAAGTTGGGGATGGCCAGTTCAGGATAGCATCTACCTTGTGTACATCCATTCGGATTCCATTCGGGCTGAGAATAAAGCCCAGGACTTCTACCTCGGAGACGTGGAATGAGCAAATTTTTGAGCTTGGCGTAGAGCTGGTGTTGATGGAGTTTCTACAATACGGATCGGACGTGTTTAACGTGGTCCTGCTTTGATGCGGAATACACTAGGATATCGTCGATGTACACTAGAGCGCAGATATCAATCAATTCCCGTAGGACATCGTTCATGAAGTATTGAAATGCAGCAGGCGCATTGCAAAGGCCAAAGGGCATTACTTGATATTCGTACAAGCCGTATTTGGTGCAAAAAGTGATTTTCCATTCGTCCCCCTGTTTTACGCGAACAAGGTGATATTCCCCCCTCAGGTCGAGTTTGGTGTAGATTTGGGCATCTTTGACTTGATCAAGCAATTCAGGGATCAGTGGCAGGGGGTAGCGTTTTTTTACGGTAATCTGGTTCAGTGCGCGATAGTTGATGCACGTTCTCAAGTCCCCCTCCTTTTTCGGTACAAAGAATAGAGGACTGGCTGCTGGAGACTTCGAGGGACAGGTGAACCCGTTGGCCAGGTATTGGTCAAGATAGGCCTTCAGGTGCTGGTTTTCTGGTTATGTGAGTGCGTAAATTCGCCCACAAGGGATTTGTGCACCGGGTATCAGATCGATTTGGCAATCGTATGGTCTATGCGGTGGCAGGGTATTAGCCCGTTCTTTCTGAAAGACATCTTGAAAATCCTGGTATTCACTTGGGAGGGTGCTGATTGCCACCGTCGCAAGCGTGGAGGTTCTGGTGTCTATTGGTAGTTTCTCTTGGCGATAACATGTGTGGGTACAAGTCTCGGGAAAGGTTAATTCTTTTGCTCGCCAATCGATTCGAGGATTGTGAGCTACCAACCATGGCATTCCCAAAATCAACCGGAACTGTGGTGCCTTAATGAGGTCAAAAACGATAGATTCTTGGTGTCCATCCTGGCACTGAAAGATTAAAGCTGCAGTGTATTGGGATACTGGACCAGAAGCTATTTCTGTGCGCCGTCAACAGTGGTAACTGTCAGTGGTTGATTTAGGGCATAACGGAAGCCCCATCTTTGCCGCAAGATCCTGGTCGATGTAATTCCCAACGGCCCCATTGTCTATGTACGCTCTTACTGCGTGCATCCGAGATGGTTGTTAGGGATTGATCAAGACCACAGGTAGTGCAAAATGGAAGGTCTGTAGTTCACTTTCTTCGCTCGACAAGTAGACCCCTACACTTGCCGGGCTTCGCATGTTTTCCTGCTCGATCCACAACCGCCAGTCCACCTCGACCTGTTGGTTGTCGATCACCCCCGGCTCCTTCTGGGCAGCAGACCCCGCGGGCAGCGCCTGAACAAAGCCTCAGCTGGAGCCACGCCTGTGGACGCATGCGGGGTGGTGCGGAACACCCGCAGAAACCGATAGAGAGCTCTCTGGACGGACTGTACCTGGCCTTGGGCGATCCTGAAGGTCTTGTTCAGTGTCCTCATTAACCTTGCGGCTTCTCTATTTGCCCTGGGCCACAAGGGGGTTATCTTCCGGTGCTGTACCCCGCAGCTCTCCATCAACTCCGAGAACCGTTCACTCTGGAATGGCACCCCGTTGTCAGAGCACAGCATGTGGAGGAACCCATGGGCCGCAAACACCTTCTCCACGGCCACCACGACGTGTTCGAAGGCCACAGACTCCACAAACTCCACCTCCGGTTACCTTGAGTATTCATCGACGATCACTAGGAAGTGGGTGCCCATCGTTGTTGATCTGAAGTCCGCATGGACCACCTCCCAGGGTCGCGTGCCTCGAGGCATTGCTTCAATGGCGGGTTCTCGCTGTAAGGGCATGACCTGATATTCAAATAGCCCATATTTGGTGCGGAAGGCCGTCTTCCATTCATCGCCCTCTTTTACTCGTACCAAGTGGTAGGCTCCTCTAAGATCCAGCTTTGTATATATGCATGCTTTTCTGACTTGGTCCAGGAGTTCAGGGATCAAAGGTAACGGATATCTATTCTTGACGGTGATCTGGTTCAGGGAGCGATAATCTATACAAGTTCTAAGGTCTCCTTCCTTTTTTGGAACGAAGAACAAAGCTGAAGAAGCAGGGGACTTGGAAGGACGCAGAAGACACGCAGAAGACACGATGAGCGTTCTGCTGCAGAGGATGCAGAATAACGCAAAGCAAGATTCATCCATCGGGTGTGGTTTAAATAGCCTCCTGTAGTGCTTAGGTGTCTCCTTCCACAGCCACGCCTAGGTAAGAAAAGAGTTTCTGCTTTCCAGAAGAGTTCCAGTGTTCTGAACCTAGGGAGTGGCTCCTGCCCCACCCAACAGGAAAAGTAGTTCCAAACAGAAGAGGATCAGAGGCTCAACTGGCAGGCAAGTAAGCAGCATGGTCTGCTGCAGGTAATTCCACCCAAGCATTATGAGCCCGGCGCTTCCAGCGCTGGGACTGGGCATATTTATGAGCCTGGTGCCACTGGCGCCAGGACTGGGTCCAAAATGTCCCAATTGGGACTGGTTGGCACTCGGAACCTGGGTTATGGATCTGCTTCCAAGGGAGTTGGGAAAACCCTGACCTTTTGGAAGCAGAGATCATGACACATGCCCAGCTCCCTCCCGAATGTAGCCTTGAAACAGAGCCGCAGGACATTTAATCATTTCACAGCTGCCAGCCAGTCTCGTTACATGGTAGAATATGTTAGAATAAAGCAGCTAAAGGCTTGAATTATGCTCTTCTTACAGCCCCCCTTTTCTGAGCCCTGTAGAACATGTCGGCTCCCAGGACACGAATAGCACCTCATAGATAGCACGGTCTGGAATGTGACTCTTCCCCCGTGTGTAGCTTGCTTCCAAGAACAGAAGCACTGTGTTCTGTTCAACAAAGAAAAGATGTCTCAGCACTTGCAAAGTTGCATATTGGTACTAGAATAGACATTTGAAGGTGTCATATTCGTCGAAAGTGTCCATCATCAAACTGAGTTCAAAGAAACCCAATAAAGGGGGGTGTTAAACATGTCACAGCTGATTTTATGATATGCATTTTGTATATATGTAACTGATGTACGTAATTCGCTCTCTTGCATCCCTCGAGGTCTAGAGATACACGTTGCGGGCCGTGAGACCGAGTTGGCCAACTGAGACTATTTGCTTTGCAATAAACCCTAGCTTTGGGAATACAACCTTGTGTCTGGCCTATCTATCGTGTGTGGTGACCTGCCTTGTTCCCATAGATGTGAGGGACCCCTAGGGGCCCCTTTCAAGATGGCGCCCGAATAGGGACCCTCCCCCACTCGTTCCATCGTGTACGTTGTAATTGTGTAAAGGCGGAGAACGACGAGGACGGGACGATCGAGCTGGGATCAAGAGATGTTCGGGGCGCCCTGTAGAAGTGATGAGAGATTCCTTTGCAGATCTGCACACACCTGATCCCTAATCGACGTATCTGGCTAGAGAACAAGGAGGCGAGGGTCCCGAAACGAGGTAGAAGCCAAGAAACGCAGACACGACGTCATTGGTTGCGTCAGTATACAGACGAATTGTGTCCTGGAGGACAAATTGATTTATCAGGTGAGTCATTCCCTGATTCAAAGTAATCCTGATATTGGTTGAGAGTTGACTTTGCAAAATCAAATGCCCTAGGTAAGGTTGATTAACCAGGGGGGGCGGTTGAAACATGCCTTGGGTATTTTCCACCCTAGCTGGGTTTTTCCGCTGTGGTAGACAATCTTTGGAAGATGGCCAAATTGCACCACCTGGGGGAACGCCGGCATATGAGATGTATGTGAAGTATGGTGTGGGAGCGATAATATTTTGTGAGACTTGGCATAGGCAAACCAGAAAGCAACAAGACCATCAGTGGCCGATAAATGGTAGTTTTGAGATAGCGAGAATAGATAATTTGGAAAGAGTGTTGATAAGAAAGAAAGCGCGTCCCGCAGCATTTGATATTGTTAAGGACTGGAGAAGGGAAGCAATGCTCCGATTTAGAAGTAGAGTGAAGCATGCGCGCAGGCATAAATCAAAAGGTGAAGTAGCGGAAGAAAAGGAGGAGGAGGAGTGGACTGAGAGTCTAAGAAGGTCAGGTAGACGTGACCAGTTAAATATAGAAAAGATATACCCACAACGAGAATTGAACATAGCAGATGAAGAGATGGAAAACATATTGATCCATACAAAGCAAGGCCCAAGATCAGAAGCGAGGCCAAACACGTCAGTAACTATTGCTCAAGCCCCTCCCGTAGCTCAAGCCCCTCCCGTAGCTCAAGCCCTCCCACAGCCACAGACCGTGCATGTAACAATTCCTATTAGCCATCCAGGCCCACAGCAGACACTCCCCGGTCCCATTGTCCCATCCGCACCTCCCGCCTTAGAAACAGACTCGGTACCGTCTGTTCCTCCAGGGGTTGAAGTTGAAACCGCGGGGGCGAGAGGCGGGACTGAACAAAGTGGATGCACGAGGGTAACTCGCAGTGCGATCAACAAGGAAAGGAAGGTGGAATTGCAGCAACAGGCAGACATGTATATAGACGGTAATGATGGGACGGCAGCATTGGCTTCGATGTATGACTTCCGAAGAAGCAACGAAAGACAGGTAGTGTTGGAATGCATGGGTGAATATTTGGTGGAGAGAGGGAAACAGTTAATTGGGAAATTACCACCGCAGCGATTGTTAGACTTAAATGCATTAGCACGCTGTAGACAAAGAGATGAAGAAGTGAGGGAACATGTGTATGGACTTTTTGAACTTAAAAATGAATTGGATAATGAATATGCTGAAATGTTTACTGCACCTGGGTACAGGGGTAAGGATATTGGGAGAAATAGAAAGTAAGCGGTAGAGCCATATATACAGTGACGACATTCGATGTCCTCAGTACAAAGGGGCGACAAATTGAAAGTATGTATACGAGAAGCGTTCAGATGGATGTCGGATCCCTGTATTCCCACAATGGAGATACATGAGATATTTGATGAATATTCCATGCCCATGAAAAGAAAAGCACTGCAGTCGATGGCTGAACATTTACTAGACAAAGATATAAAAAACGACAAGGCCAGCCCACCCGAAATAATGGCAGTTTATAAGAGAGCACTAGAGCGAGGGACAGGAGAGACAGCCCTATCGCTTGATCTGAGAATATAATTGCACATGAGAGAAGGTGGAGGGACAGTAAGTGGGGCATTCTCTATGAGGGAGGTCCCACCTACCTTTGTGCCTAAAACAGAGGTTCCCGCAACGGGCACCATAGCAACGCAGGTAACGCCAGCCCATTATACCGCCCAGTACGTGCATGTCCCCTTTTCCAGACAGGAGGTGAACTACATAAAACAGACGATTCCTGATATAAGAAAGAATCCTGCAGGATTTTACAAGGAAATAGAGTCCAGCCTGCAATCATCCGTGCTTACCATGGGTAACATAGACCTAATATTCTCAGTGATCCTACCAACAGACATATGGAAGCAAATAAGAAAGGTGGATGACGCAACGGCCTATGGTGCCACGTGGGCGGACTTGGTAATAGAAGACAGGAATAAAGCGGCTAGAGGGACACCGGGAGCGAACATGGTAGCATTACCAGCACGCATAATACAGAAATTAAAAGAAATTGTCCCAGAGAAAAGAATTCAATGGGACAAGTTGACTTGCATGTGTGCAAGGCAAGGATGAGTTAGCAACAGATTATTTTAATAGATTCGAAGAAGTATTCGCAGACTTCAGTGGGCAGGATGTAAGCTCGGAAGCGGGGAAGAGGCTATTTGTTGATAAATATGTGATGGGGTTGAGACTTCCAATTCAGAACCTAATAATGACATCAGAAAGTGAAAGCAAGCAAAAACGCTGGGTGAAGTATTGCACATGGCCCAATATTATGAGACGAGAGTGAATGCGGGAAAGGACCAGGAGGAGAAAGATAGAGTAAATCTGAAAACAACGGTGTTACTGCAGCAAGTAGCAGGACATAATAGAGGAAGAGGGAACGCACAAGGGAGGAGTAATTTGAATATGCATGAGGGGCCATTGGGACCAAATCAGTGTGCATACTGTAAGGAGGAGGGACACTGGCGAGCGCAATGTCCACATTTATAGAATAGAAATGGACCCGGTCAGAGAAGACGGAACAGAGGGCACCAAGGAAAGAATGGATCAAATAGGAATAGTATGTAGCAGCACCACAATAATGAAGGTAATCAAAACCAAGGCCAAAACCAAAGTGCTCCTAACCAGAGTCAGGGACAGCAAAACCAACAGTATGGGAAGCAGAGTGGGGGAAATAGAGGAAAGAGTGGGAACATTTTCAATACGCAGCCAAATGCGTATTACAGTAATAGTAGTGACTACACATCGGATGATGTGTTATTTCCCCAATAGGACAGCCGCAGGGCATGGGTCGGAACCAGTGTCTATTCCCGTGAATCAGAGAGGACCCTGCGTAGAAATGGGAGTCGGGAATAAGGAGCAGCGCTTCCTTATAAACACAGGAGCGCAAAAGTGTTCAATAGACCATCACTTGGTTCCGGATATACCACTGTCAGGGCAAAAGACTGTTTCCGTAGGGTTCGCAGGTACACCAGTCATAAACCCAGTATCCCAACCAGTCCCAGTTAGTATAGGACCATTCAATGAACATTGTCCTTTCCTTTTAACAGACAATTGTGGGGAGAACTTGTTGGGATTGAACTTGTTGAAAAAGCTGGGTGCGATTATACATTGTACATCAGACGGGGTGTTTCTAACGATATGGCCACAAGATGCCCCTTTGTCAGAATTCATGTCAGAAACCTTGCCAGGAGAGTTAAGAGAAGTGCCAACCTGTATATGGGCGATGCATGACAACAATGTAGGATGCTTGAAGATAGAGCCAGTGAGGATCATTTTGAAAGAAGGAGTTACACTGCCAAGAATTCCCCAGCATAACATTTCGGCTAACAGAGAGAAAGGATTGAAAAGTATTGTTTCAGATTTGGTGTAGGGGTAATTGAAGAAATTACAGGCAGTACATGTAACAGCCCGATTCTTCCAGTGTTTAAGAAACGAGGCAATGAAGTACCATATTGTTTCATAATTGATTTGCGCGGGCTAAACAAAGTAGTAGATCCACAATTTCCTTTGGTCCCAGAGGTCACTACCATATTGACAATGATACCTGCCTCAGCAGAATACTTTAGCGTAATTGATCTAAAAAATGCTTTCTTTAGCATACCGGTGGACAAGGACAGTAGATATTTGTTCGTGTTCACATTAGGGGGACGATCATTTACATTCACGCGCATTCCACAAGGATATACGGAAAGTCCGAGTATTTACAGTAGAGCGTTAAAAGAGCAGATAGACATGCTAGAATTACCAGTGGGGTGTGTACTATTGCAATATATAGATAATCTGTTGATCACTGCTGATACAGAAGAGATTTGTAAAAAGAGCACCGTATTACTACTGACACACCTAGCGGCACATGGCCATAAAGCTAGTTTGAAGAAGTTTCAATATAATCGAAAGGAGGTAGCTTATTTGGGCTACCTACTTTCGAAAGAAGGGAGAAGACTAACACCAGAACGCATAGAAAGTATTTCTTGTATGCCTATTCCAAAGACACAGAAAGGAGTCAGAGCCATAATAGGCATGGCTTCTTATTGCCGGCAGTGGATTGGTAATTTTGCGTTAATTGTGAAGCCAATGGCGCTATTAACTAAGAAGGATGCGGTGATGCCTTTGCAGTGGAATTAAGAATGTCAGAGAGCGTTTGATCAATTGAAAACTGCATTATGTTCTGCTCCAGTTTTGGGCACGCCAAATTATGAAAAGGTTTTTAGATTATTTGTATGCGAGAATGAAGGATATGCATTAGCTGTTTTGACACATGAACAAGGTGGAAGAAATAGGCCGTGCGGCTATTTATCTTCTGCGCTGGAACCTGTAGTGCACGCACTACCACGATGTTTGCGATCTGTCGCGGCGGCTGCTGCATCGGTGAAACAAACGGTAGGGATGGTATTGGGGCATACTTTAATTCTGATGGTGCCACATGCCATAGATGTCCTATTAAGTAGGACACAGATGCAACACCTCACCTCTGCTAGACTGACAAGATACGAAATTGTCTTATTCGCGCCCCATACCAAATTATGAGGTGTAGCGCTTTGAATCCCGCAGAATTAATGCCACTGCCCATAAAAGAAATTGGTGACAACGAATCACCACCCCATGATTGCTTGATGGTCACTGAGGAAGAAACGAAGGGGAGAGTTGATTTAAGTGACATTCCACAAAACGAGCTAGATGGAGTTATTTTGTGACGGCTCTTGTTTTAAACTACCTGATGGCATGACAAATGCTGCTTACGCTATCACTACCCTAGAGAGCGTTGTAGAAAAAGCAAAAGAATTCCCTACAACTCAGCACAAGCCGCAGAAATAATAGCATTGACCAGAGCCTGTGAGATTTCTGAAAATGTGAACGTGACTATCTATACTGATAGTCAGTATGGTTTTGGGGTGGTTCATAACTTTGGTCAACTGTGGGCTGAGAAAGGTTTCTTGACATCACATGGTGCCAGAATTCAACATGGCCCTTTGATTGTACGATAGATGTCTGCACTCACGTTTCCAAAGCGCCTAGCAATAGTGAAATGCGAGGCACATAAAAAGGTAACATGCAAAGTGGGAAAGGGAAACGCATTTGCAGACAGAATTGCGAAACAAACTGCCACTGATTTGAATAATAAAATGATGACAGTTCAGACTGAGGAAGTACCCTGTATGATAGAAGATGGAATTGCCACTGTGAAAGAGATGCAGTCCGAAGCCACGGCCGATGAGATACAAGGGTGGGCATAGGGCTCCGCTGAGTTAGATTTAGAGAGTTGTTGGGCGGACAAGGGAACTAAAAACTGGATGTTGCCAAATTCTTATGTGACTGCAATGGTCAAAATGGCACACAGCCCTACTCACATCTGTGCGAAAAAAATAATACAGCACCTATCTACGGTATGGCAAACATAAAGAAGAATGCAGAGAGGTTGGTGCAGAACTGTATCACGTGTTTACAACACAATGTAGGAAAGGGAACAGTGACTCCAATAGGCAGTTTTGGCCCGCCCTCTATGCCTTTTGAGGTAATCCATTTTGATTTCATAGAGATGGAGAGGTGCCAAAACTTGAAATATGTCTTAGTGGTGATCTGTGCATTCAGCAAGTGGGTGGAGGCATATCCCTTAAAAGACTGCACAGCACTGAGTATGGCAAAAGTAATGCTTAAAGAATACTTTTCCCGTTTTGGCTTGCCCCGTGTCATATGGTCAGATAATGGTCCACATTTTGTGGGTGCAGTGGTGTTACAGATATGTGCAGGTCTTCAGATTGATAAGAGATTTCATAGTTCGAGGCATCTGAGTTCGGCCGGTCTTGTTGAGAGGCACAACGGAAATACTCAAGTCAAAAATTAGCAAGATATGTTCAGGGAGCAAGTTGAGTTGGGTGGATGCATTACTGATAGCGCTATTGTGCATGCGTACGTCTGTACAGGCTAGAACTGGGCTCTCCCCATATGAGATTGTGATGGGGAGGCAGGCGAATGTTTGGTGCGCACCTCAGCCAAAGCGACTGAGTGAAGTGGAACATCCTGTACTTAGCACTTATTGCGGCCTTTTAATGCAGAAATTGCGTTTGATTCATCAGCAGGTGCAGGAGGCTCTACCCGTAAGATATACTGGTCCGGGGCACGCGCTAGAGCTAGGCGACTGGGTGCTGCTAAAGAACTTTGAGAGAAAATCGTTGTTAGCACCCAGGTGGCGCGACCCCTATCAAGTGCTTCTGGCAACGCAGACGGCAATACGGGTGGATGGGAGGAAGTCGTGGATCCATGCCACCCATGCCAAAAAGATCCCATCTTCACTGAAAGACTTGCCCAATCCGGACGACCGGAAAGAGACAGCGGTCCCAGAAACGAAAGAAACTGCTGCCAGCCCACTGCCGCTAAATCTGTCCGAGCGGGAAGTGAAACTCGAAACAAAGCCTGAAAAGATTGCCAAAAAGGGGGAAGGGCAAAGAGTGCCCCAACGCTGCCCAGCAGAACCTACATCACTGCTGGCCGACACAAAATTTGCATTGCAAATAACGTCAGATACAAAACGTGTACCCCTTTGGCGCCCACCAGCACTCGCCATTGCGCCAGAGCCAAAGACCGAATCCGCATCACTGTCGCAGCGCCCACCAGCATCTGCAATTGCGCCGCAGGCTGATGCTGAGCCTGGATCTGGAAGTGCACCGGCACTGTTCACGGATCACACGATACCAGGAGTGAGGCGATATGATTTGCGGCCTCGAAAGACAGAGTGATCCACAGTTCTTTGGTGTTTATGCTAACCTCTAGTTCCGCTCATGGACAGAGAGGAACTGGAGGTGTAGAGGAGAGAAGCGTGAGAATTGTGCAAATCGGACAATTCAAGACTCGCGGCTCCTCGGTGCGATCATAAAAAGTACATGTGTTCTGAACCAGAGCGGACAAGCTGGGCGCACATGGTACAAAGGCAATAGAGAACTGTTCAGAAGTCCTCTGAGCAGTATGAGAGAGAATAAGTGATCTTGTCTAGAACGAATGAGCAAACCAGGCTGCAAAGGGCTGGCAGACTAAACTGTTGACAATTCCTTTGAACTTATTGACATCCGGACAAGTGCGACGAAGAGAGATATCCACGACGAACGTTGTCGGGAAGAAGAAGGACGGTGAGAAAAATGTCGGGACCGGTTTCAGCCTCTTCCTGCACCACGGCTGAGAATGAGTTAGTTATAAAGACTGTAAACTTAGGGAAAACGCATGGTAAAAAAAATTTTATGCTGGCTTTGACGATAATAATGTGCTTCATGAGTTTGGTAGCACCAATAACGACAGCGTTGGTGTTATGGTATGTGGAATCTATACACCCATTGGGAATGTTTTTACCAATAGTTAATATATCCACTACTGAAAGCCTGGTTCAGGTGATTACTTATACCTTGTCCCCAATGGAAGAGAGACACAAAGAAGGGTATGGGAACAATACGCTATTACTCATCATGAATATGACGCATGCAATTTTAAAGAAAAATAATTGTTGGATATGCGCCCATTTACCGCAGCATGCGGGGAAAGGAATAGGGTGGTATGTACAACCATTACCATTGAGTTCTGCATGCAGTGCATCTTTAAGTGCAATGTTTTATGGGAAGTGGAACAAGAGTAGTACGGGTCAATTAGAACAAACATGAATGAGTTTGAGGAAATAATTATGAGGCCTGTGGGTTGTTCCATATTCCACAAAGCACAGGTGATGATCCCAGAACCTACGAAAAAAGTATGCGAAAAATAACATGACAAAATAGACAAGATAGATTGTCCCCACCAGTTAAAAAATCTGTGATGACGTTTCGGGTAAGAACAGATGGGAACAAAGATGCAATTCCCGCTTCTTACACGGTAAATTACAACCCGAGAACTGTCCCTTTTTGTCTAAAAAAGAAAGGCTCCTATTTAGTAGGAACATTTACTGGATGCATGAATACAGCAGTATTAAAATGGGAAATAGAACCAGTATATGTGGGAGATCCAGTCTATTTTATATGTGGAGAGAAAGCATATCCTTAGTTGCCCAGAAACTGGGAAGGTACATGTTACCTAGGTCTACTGTTCCCGGGAGTGTTCCTCTTAGAAACAGCAGACATGGCCAGGCGATCCAGACCTAGAACCAAAAGGAGTAGCAAAGGTGTTTTGATAGCGACGGACGTAGCAAAATCATTCATTCCATTCTTGTCCCAGATAGTGAACTCCTACAACATAAGGCAGCTGTCCAGAATACTAAAAGATACCATAAACACAACGACAGATATACTATTTAACATGACGTTGGAAGAAAAAGGAATTAGGTTAATGACACTGCAAAATAGAATGGCTCTCGATGTAATCCTGGTCGATCGTGGGGGAATTTGGAAGATTGTTGGATCAGCGTGCTGTGTATTCGTAGATGACTATTCCCCTACGATTTTTGAAGCAATAAAGAAAATGCATGTCCTAAGCTCCGAACTCCCTACTGGAGAAAGGGGCTGGGGAATAGAGTCCTGGTTTTGGGGGATACTGCGTTCTTGGGGATGGAAGTTGATCTCCATATTAGTAGTGGTGTTTGGAATATTCATAACGTGCTGTTGTTGCATACACTGCCTACCGTTAGTTTGCACTGAGGTAGCTGAGGGATGTACTAAGGGATCTGTGCATATGATAACAAAAAGAAAACAAACTAATGGCTGGGATGACAGAGACACGAATGAAATGAAAACAGTGAAAGAATTAATGGCTATAGATATTAATGAAGATGATGATGCTTATAGTAGCATGCAAAACACAGACATAAGTACTTCAGACTTATCGTCATCAGAGGAGGATACAATAAATGAATGAGACGTTTGGCATACGGCCAAAGGAGGGTTTGTCAGTCTAGAAAAATGGATACCTCTCATGACAGCAAACGTATTTTGGTGGCCGAAGGCCAACCGTCTCATGTATGAAACGATAGAAATACAGGTTCCCGAGTTTTACGAATGAACGGCCATTTTGATGTAACAAGGATCACCATTTTGTTTTCTAACAATTGCTCATTGCTTTCTGTTCACATTGCTTCGCAGAACATTTTTCTGCTTACACTGCTCGACTGTTAACATTGTTGTCTGAACGTGAAAGGACAAGGCCTCAGGGCTGCGAGGCTAATGAGAGTTTGTGGAAACACAACATAGGCAGCTCCGGGGAGGAATGCCCAGCTCCCTCCCGAATGTAGCCTTGAAGCAGAGCCGCAGGGCATTTAATAATTTCACAGCTGCCAGCCAGTCTCGTTATATGGTAGAATATGTTAGAATAAAGCAGCTAAAGGCTTGAATTATGCTCTTCTTACGGCCCCCCTTTTCCAAGCCCTGTAGAGCGTGTCGGCTCCCAGGACACGAATAGCACCTCACAGATAGCAAGGTCTGGAATGTGACTCTTCCCCCATGTGTAGCTTGCTTCCAAGAACAGAAGCACTGTGTTCTGTTCAACAAAGAAAAGATGTCTCCGCACTTGCAAAGTTGCATATTGTTACTAGAATAGACATTTGAAGGTGTCATATTCGTCGAAAGTGTCCATCATCAAACCGAGTTCAAAGAAACCCAATAAAGGGGGGAGTTAAACATGTCACAGCTGATTGTATGATATGCATTTTGTATATATGTAACTGATGTACGTAATTCGCTCTCTTGCGTCCCTCAAGGTCTAGAGATACACGTTGCGGGGCGTGAGACCGAGTTGGCCAACTGAGACTATTTGCTTTGCAATAAACTCTAACTTTGGGAATACAACCTCGTGTCTGGCGTATCTATCGTGTGTGGTGACCTGCCTTGTTCCCAAAGACGTGAGGGACCCCTAGGGGCCCCTTTCACCGTATTCTAGAAGAGCCAGCATCCACTGCTCGATCCTCGCCGGTGGTTTCGATGATGACCCTGCCAGAATGGGAAGCAGGGGCTTATGGTCTGTCACGGCCGTCACCGGGCGCCTCAGGACATAGAGCCGGAAGTGCCTGCAGCCCCAGAGAACCGCCAGTGCCTCGCAATCAATCTGTGAATACCTTTGCTCCGTCTCAGAAAGCGCTTTGCTGGCATATGCCACTGGCTGTATACCCCGTCACGATCTATCTGCGTTAGCACGGCGCCCAGGCCAAATGGGCTGGCGTCCACGATGACCTCCGATGGTAAGGCTGGGTCGAAAAACGCCATGGGGTCCTCAGCCGTCAGCACGCCCTTGATGTCCTCGAACGCCGCCTGCTCCAGCGGGCCCCAGTGCCAGGTGGATTCAGACCGGAGGCAAGATTTTGAATAAACCGCCCACAGTAAGTGACCATGCCGAAGAAGCTCCTCACATCGGACACCGACTTGGGTAGCTGTGCCTTCTTGATGTCCTGGACCTTCCTGGGGTCTGGCGACACACCCCCCTCTTTGAAAACAAAGCCGAAGAATTTGATGGAGGGGCGCCGGAACTCACATTTTTCCCTGTGAAGGGTGAGGCCAAGTGACTGCAGTCTCTCAAATTTCTTTGCCAGCCTCCGCAGATGGTCCACCTCAGTCCTCACGAACACCAAGATATCATCACTAATGTTCAGAACGCCCTCTAGGTCTGCGAGGGCGCCTCGGATGATGTTCTGAAAAACCTCAGCTGCCGAGGACAATCCGAAGCTAAGTCTTTTGTAGCGGTAGAGTCCCCGGTGGGTGGTGAACGTGGTGATGTACCTAGATTCCGGGTGGAGGACCACCTGATGAGAGCCCGCCCGGAGGTCCAGCTTGGAAAAGAAACAAGCCCCTTGCACCTCCACAATGATGTCATCAATGGTTGCGGTAAGGTGCCTCTCCCTCTTAATGGCCTTGTTCGGCAGCCTCATATCAACACAGATACGGACAGAGTCCGATTGATTTCGGTTTCCTTGCCACGACAATCGGGGACACCCAGGGGGTCGGGCCCTCCACCTTCTCAATTATGTCGAGGTTAACAAGGTTGTCCAGCTCCTTGTCCACCTGCTCACGAAGGTGGAATGGTACCCTGCTGTGTTTCAGGGCAATGGGCTACATGGACTCATCAATATGCAACCTCACCGGGTCACCAGCCATCTGTCCAATTCCATTAAAGAGAGCGGCATACTTGTCAAGCAGGTCATTAATGTCCTCCAGGTACACTGAGTAAGCAAAGCTGACAATGCCAAGAGCCTCGGCTGCGGCACAGCTCAAGAGAGTGTTCGTGCTTGCTGGCGTTACGTAGAACCGGGGAGTGATCTGCGAGTCATCATGCTCCACCTTGGCCATGAAGGCAC
This sequence comes from Ambystoma mexicanum, assembly GCF_040938575.1. Taxonomy (NCBI): domain Eukaryota; kingdom Metazoa; phylum Chordata; class Amphibia; order Caudata; family Ambystomatidae; genus Ambystoma; species Ambystoma mexicanum. Next base: position 234,722,312 of record NC_090921.1, read on the forward strand.
CATCCAGCGGGATTGGTTCCAGCCCCCAAATGCAAAAATGCGAGCTTTCGGTGTGATTAGCTTGGGGGGCGCGTCCATGGCATCATTACCAAGCGATCTATGCTCTCGTGCCTGATTGCTAAAAATCTGAACCTAAGCGACCCATTGCCTTTGCACTATGTTAGTGACCTTGCTCTCGTACTTTGATTGCCCAAATCGACTTTAGGTGCCCCACTAGACTAGACTCACACTACCAACTTTACAATGCATCTCCATGCACTTTACACAGTGTTACTGAGATTAATACTGCACATCTTGAACAGCCAACACCCAATCATGCTATCCAACTCATCAGGACTTGAACCTGCACAGAACCCACACATATTAACTGAAATGAACTCCACACCCTGTCCTGTTCGCATGAGAAACCTTAGACTACGCGCCAGACTTACAAGACTCTATGACCCCCGACCCAAACCAACCCACAGCAAGGCAACCAGGAATCCATCTCTACACCCTCTTCAATTGAACAGTAGACTCCACCGGGAGCCCATCCGTGACCAGAAAAATACTTACGAATCTGCGCCATTACTTCTAAACCCAGCAGATCTAGGAACCAAGGGTGCACTAATAAATGCCCGCTCTATGGTAGCTCATGCATCAGACATCGCTGACCTGTTACACAATGAAGACCTGGACTTCTTAGCGGTTACTGAATCTTGGCTTCACCCCATGGCAGGCCCTGCAATTATGCTAGCAGTCCCAGATGACTACACGCTACTAAGACTTGATCGCACCACTTCTAGAGGTGGAGGTCTTGCCATCATAGCCAACACCAAATTTACTATCATAATTGAATCACCCACTAATGTTAGTTCCTGTGAATCTCTAACAGCTAAGTTAATACTTTCTAGTACTCAATCCATCTCCATCCACCTTATCTACCGACCACCGGGCCCCCTAGGATCATTCGAAGAAGACCTCACAGACATCCTATCAAATAATCTTAAAAACTCTTCACAACGTATCCTACTAGGAGACTTTAACCTTGGCTTTAGCGACCCTGCAGACGCCAATGCCAGTACAATCAATAACACCCTAGAGGAACTGGGCTTCACCCAGAAGATTACCGAGCCCACCCATATCAAAGGGAGAACTCTGGACTGGCTAGCCGTGCACAACTGCCCAGTCTTGGTCTCTGCCATACTCCCGCAGCCTTGGACAGACCACTATTTGATCTCGTTCACCCTAAAGGCAACCCCAGCACCAACCAACAACATAGCTCCAGCTATCCAATCCCGTAATAAAAAGAACATCACCCCTGACAATCTGATCCCGCTCATCATACCAACCCTGAACGCCATCCCAGATCACACTGATCCCCTTACGATGGTTGACATCTACAATAAAATTATGCTCTCATCCCTTGACGCTATAGCCCCTTTGAAGCTAAAAAAGAGCAAGCCTCGGAAACACATTAACTCCTGGTTTTCACCTCACCTCAAAGCCCTCAGACAGGAAAAACGACGCTGCGAAAACTTTGGCGAGCTTCCCCCTCAGAAAAAAAACAAAAAATACCTGAGTAATCTAGCCTCCCAATATAAAAAAGAAATCATACTGGCTAAGCAATCGTCATTTAGCACGCAAATTGCACAAGCTAAATCTAACACTAGAGAGCTTTTCACAATTCTTAAAGAGATAGAATCCCCGATCCAAGCACCAGATTCGTGTATCAAAGATAAACACTGGTGCACGGGCATTCAAAATGCCCTAGCGAATAAAATCTCATCCCTCAAGACTAAGATAAGCACCAAAAAAGAATCTCTGCTCTCCTCCACCAAGCAGAGTACCATCCCCCACAAAAAGGTTCACCCGAGTCCACCCTCCCCCCCAGCGTACAACCCCTCCTTCAACTTCCACAAAGTATCCACCAAAGAGGTTGAAAATACCATTCTCACCCTCAAACCTTCAAACTGCCACGGAGATTTATGCCCCGCTCAACTGATCAAGGATGCTGCCCGTGATCTTGCTCCATTTATTACCAAACTAATAAATGCGTCTTTCACATCAGGCACCGTACCCAACAACTTAAAACAGTCTTGGGTCCTCCCTTTGCTTAAAAAACCGAACCTAGACCCTTCCACCCCAACTAACTACCGCCCTATCACCACAGTACCATTCCTTCTCAAAATCATTGACAAAATAGCTTACCAACAGATCCAACAACACCTTGAGCACTTCCAACTCTTAGGAGTCTGACAATCGGGCTTCAGGCCACAACACGGAACAGAAACCGCACTCATAGACCTCAAGACACAGATAGACGAGCTGAGAGACCAGGGGAAGACAGCACTATTGCTTCTCCTTGATCTCTCCGCGGCCTTTGATCTGGTCGACCATGAGATCTTGTGTAACCACCTACAAATAGCCGCCCACTTCTCTCAAGAAGCAACCAACTGGATCCATTCCTTCCTTAATAACCGTACGATGAGAGTCTTCTCACTATCTTCTGCGGCCGACCCCACCCCTATCACGTGTGGCGTGCCGCAAGGATCTTGCGTCTCCCCTACACTTTATAACATCTTCACGAAGCCCCTTTTCGATGATCTAGACGATCTAGGTATCACCTACACTAATTATGCCGATGATACCCAGATCCTCATCCCGTTGTCGGGGGATTATGACAAGGATTTGGCCTTCGTTAATAAAGTGTACCTCATCATCCAGGCATGGATGGCCTCACACGGTCTATGCCTGAATGATGACAAGACGGAACTTCTCATTCTAGGCTCGACACACTACCTCAACAAACTGGGCCACAAATATTCATCATTCATAATTGACGATAACAAAATCATGGTAGCTAAGGAGGTTAAAACCCTCGGATTCTATCTAGATTCCACCCTTACCCTTAACAAACAAGTGAACGCAATGGCATCCGCCACTTCCTACACTTGCAAACTCATCAGGGCAGCCAAACCCTTTCTCTCCCCCACCAACTGCACCACCTTGGCCAGGGCGCTGATCCTGTCCAAGCTGGACTATTGCAATGCCTTATACGTAGGGTGCAACAAATATATCTCTAACAAAATCCAAATCCTCCAAAATAATGCCCTCAGAGCGGCCCTCAGTATCCCAAAGAAAGCCCATATTTCAGATTCCAGAAGATCTGTCAATTGGCTATCCACCAAGGACAAGATATTCCTTAAATCGGTGTCTCTGATTCACAAATGCCTCCACCAAGCAGCCCCCCAATACCTCATCGCCAGATTTACCAGACCTACCCTCTCCCGCCCCTCAAGAACGGCCAACTCCAACCTTCTACTTGTGCCCAGGTTCAAACGTACTACATCTGGGGGCAATAGCTTTCCAGTAAAAGCAGCACAATTCTGGAACTCCCTCCCTCCGACTTGCAGGGAGGACCTACCCTACCACCAGTTCAGAGCCAGGACCATCCACTGGCTCAAATCTCTCGACTCATAACGACTCTTGAGACCCGGACTCGCCAGTACCATGTGGCTCCTCATTGAATGTAAATATGTTTATAGTACTGCCCGAATATATATGCTCTAGCTTAATCATTGAATGTAAATATGTATATTACTGCCTCTAATGTACATGCTCTACCCATCCTATTTGGCGTGATACGTCCGGCAATGTAACCCCAGCTGGACCTCACCTTACTGTATGTAACGAAGCTTTGCAACCCTCTTGCTGCCTCTGCGCCCAGTTACCCTTGGGTTTGGTGCGCATTACAAATAAATAAATACAAATACAAATAATGCCCCCGGGCCATCACATTGACTCACTCCCCCGTGTCTACCAGGACCGGGACTGGTGAGTGATTGACCTCCACCACACACCTCGGCTGTCTCCTGTTCTTCCCTCTCAGGACTCCCACACTGGAGACAGAGAAAATGTTCTCTTCCTCCTCCTCGTCTGCCTCATCCACCTGGGCATCTTCCTCGCTCTGGTCCACCTGGGCCACATTCGGCGGGCGGTTCTGGCGCAGGAACCCGGACCGGGCCGGGTCTCTCAGGACCATCACGGGTAGGGCTGCCTTACACACCTGAGAAAAATGATCAGGCAGTCCGCACCTACCACATGTCCTTCCAGCCGCCGGACACTCAGTCGGGTGGGAAAGATCGTACCCACACTTCTGGCAAGATTCACCCGCTCTTCCAGCTCTGTCATGGGGTCCTACCCAAGGTCTTCTGAAGCCTCTTCCACCTTGCCACATGGCACACACCTCCTCAGACTTGACTGAGCGGGACCCCGCCTCCATCCTGGCTGCCCGAGCCTCAGCCACCTCGTGGCACCGGCCCAGCTCAAGGATGTGGGGCAGTGTGAGGCCCGGCTCTCTCAGGACCTGTCTTCTGAATTTGCCCGAGGAGCACGCCTAGATCAGCATAGTTCTTACCATGTCCTCTGCGTCGCCCCACGCACATGCCAACGAGAGGCGCCTAAGGCGTCCATAAAAGGTGTCCAATGTTTCATCTTCCTTTTGTTTTGCAGACAGCATTACAAATCTTTCATAGTCCGAGTTGGCAAGGGGCAGAAAGTGAGCCTAGAGGGCAGTCTTTGCCGCATCGTAGGAGCCATCACCTGGTGGAAGCGACTGAAATATCTCCTGGACCGAGGGCCCCGCCGAATACAGCATAGTTGTCAGCCTGCTATCATCATCCGTCACCTGTGCGGCCCTAAAGTACATATCGAGGCGATCAACCCACCTCTTCCATCTAGGCCCAATGCTGGACGGAGGGCCCGACACGTCAAACTCAGGGATGGGCTGCAGGGCCGCATGGGCTCGTGCTTGGGCCATGACTGGAAGTCCTTGCTCGGCAATCTGCTGCACCACCGGCGGCGCCTGAGGCACTGGAGCCTGGCCTCCTACTAGTTCTTGAGGGGGTTGCTGTTGAACCGCTGCCTGGGGCGGCGCCTGAGGCAAAGTAGTTTGGCCTCCTACTAGAGCTTGAGGGAGTTGCTGTGGAACTGCTGCCTGTGGTGGCGCCTGAGGCAATGCAGCCTGGCCCCCTGCTGGAGCTGGAGGGGCCTGAGGTTGAGCTGCTGCTTGTCTGTCGTCCTGGGAAAGCTGCTGAACTGCTGGCAGCCCACCGTCTTGATCACCAGCCCCACTCATGGGCTTGAGCGCACAGGCACCCCCAGCGTAGACCTTGGGGGCCGCAACTCAACACCCACCACCACCACCACACAGTTCTGATGCCCCATCCAGGCAAAATGAAATGTCCAACCTGGGGGCGAAGAAGATGATGGTACAGTACCTCTCTCTCCAGATTGCCTCATGTGCAGACACAGCAACTGGACATGATGAAGAACAAAAGAAGAAGAAAATGGAGGGTCCACCGCTGCAGCAGTCTTCACTGATGATGAAGAGGATGAAGAAGAAGAACTCTCCAGCCTGATGATGAAGGGGGTGAAGAAGTAATCAGAACCCCAGCTGCAGCAGCACCTTGTGTACACAGATGTTCCAAAAATTGAGCCAAGAAAGAGAACTGGGCTATGCAGACCCAGACATTATAGTCCTTCTCCTTGCTTACACTCGACGTAGGAGACCCAAAATTCGAAAATAAATCGGGCATGGGCATGCAGGTATAACTGCTAGCAGTGTGTCCAAAAATTGGGTCTGGATGCCACCCACCGCCAAAACCAGAGCTCAGTGAATTTCCACGGCCTCACATACAAAATGGCCGCCAGCCGCGTGTGTGATGCACAGCCTACGGCACAAAACGAAATGCCGTTCGATTCCGTTTCAGGGAAAAAAATTGCAGATTTTGTCACCGCCGGGCCCAGGCATCATCCCCCACTCGTCGCCAGTGTTGGGGGTTTGTCCTGACCCCCAGCGATACCCGTAAGCCCCCAGCGCACAAGGACTCACACAACACACGTCCTTCTGGTTCGGGCTTCCCGGTCACACTAACGCGGCCGGGAACGCCCCCTTTATTTATACTGCACACGGCGGCGTGCAAACGTCACGCCGCCGCGTGCGCATCCCTTCGAAGGGCAGCGCCACAACGTGTATGATGAGGAGTGGGTCCCCCTCGAACCACAGGTTCTACATCCATTGGATCCGAAAGACATTACTGACGGTGGCTCAAGTCAAGAGCCACGAGGACGACCCCAAAGGGTCATCAAGAGACCTCCGAGACTAGTGGAAGAATGTTAAGCCACAGTTAATAAAGTTCGAGTTAAATCCTTACAAGGACATTTGTCCGGGGGTGTTGTTGTGGGGGACTGCCTCTTTAAGACAGTGCGCTGGAGAGAGCGTCATGAACTGACGTGACTTTGGGAAAAGGGAGAGGTTGAAGGGAGGAGGAAAAAGGAGGGGCAGTATCCTGTTGTATCTGGAATAAAGGAGATGTGTTTATGTATAGCTGGTCTACGTCCATTATTATTACATAGCCCCTGGGGCTAACAAGACTGAATTCAAGATTGATCACTTGTTAAAGATACCTCATAGCAAACAACAATTTTGTGTGAGTTAAATCTAGAAGAATGCACTTTAATTAATTATTTGGGTCTACTTAGCTGTTTACATATTATATGAAAGTAGTTTAGTTACAAGCCAGTTGCCATGATGTTATTTGGGACAGGGTTTGTAATTATGGGGTCGCATTTTAGAGTTTCGCCCTAGAAACTGGCTCCCCAGACCTATTCAACTATACCTCTTATCTAAAACATTTAACCAAGGTCTTTGAACTTGGTTAGTCAGAGTAGTTGCCTTTTCTTCATTGTGTTCGAAAAGAGAGGGTGAAAGACGTAGGCGCTGCTGAAATCTGAACGCAGGATGCCCTGTTTACTAGACAGGCGCTTTAACCAACTAAGCCCCAGTGTCACATGCTCGTCCAGGGGCGTTGCTAGGGGGGGGCTAAAGGGGCTATAGCCCCTGATCTTTTGGTTGTAGCCCGGATAGAATCTCAGGAGCTACAGCCAAAAGACTAGCTAGCCCCCAGTCCCAACAGTTCTGACATCAGCGTAGCCCCGGGTCTTTTCCAGACCTAGCAACTCCTCTGTGCTCGTCTATAGATAGTTTCTCTCCCTCCTCTCCAAGATTTATTTCTGTTAAACAGCGTATTGCAGTGCTACATTCCGTAGCAGCTGGAATTATATCAAGGAATTCTTTATTTTTTTAAGTTATTGCTATTTAAAGCTACGTGCCTTTGCAATGTGGGTACATAGAAACACGAACACGGCTATCTGCTAAAGGTTGAAGAAGTTCGGATAGGTTAATTGAGGAAAGTGATTTGTGGAGCCACTCCCTGCTCTGCAGGTCCTCCTAGTGAGGCTGCTGACGTGTTTGCATGAGTCCCTGTAGATCGCACCAAACTCCTGTGCTGATCGCGCGGCATTGGCTGCTTCTTCTCTGGATAGTCTGTGTCTCTTTGTGGGTCTCTCTCGTTATCGGAACTAACCCAGCTCTAGCAGAAGCGCGCTGAAGCCCTATAAGTTCATGTTGGCGTTTCACACGCTAGGCAGGGCTGGCTCCGATTCATGAAATAGTCGTCGGCGAACAAAAGCACTCATTGAATCACCAAAGTATAAAATTATGCAAGTGCAAGACGCACCGTAGGTTGCTTTTATTAACATGAATTTGTATTGTTGAATGTGTACATATTTTATACGTTTCCAGTGCAATATTGAAATGCCAGAAAAAAACTATATCCGTAGTCGGCAGGATTCGAACCTGCGCGGGGAAACCCCAATAGATTTCTAGTCTATCGCCTTAACCGCTCGGCCACGACTACCTACAAATCACCCACACGTTGAAGTCATTATGACACTGCTTGACACTGCTTCACCTGCCATGATGGCCAAACAACTTTAAATATAGGGCATAAAGATTATTGATTACAGATCAGTTACTCAACAGGAGACTGCAGAGTATTTTTTTTCATTTCCATCTTTGGAGGCGGTCCTACAGCTGCTTAGCATGTGAGAATGCTGTTAAAAATCCCATTGCTGCGCAGATCTCGGTGCGGAGAAGTGGTGTAAAGTGGTCTGCAGTGACTGCACAGATATCTTACTCAACAGATACTGCTGAGTATTCTTTTCATTTCCATGTTTGGTCCTTGTGGGGGGGCTCACTCACACACACACGCATGCTTGCAGGCTGTCGCAGGCAATAATACGCGGGAGCAGGGTTAACGGTGACCTGCTTTATTAACAAGCCGGCGGGAACTGCCGGACCCCTCACCCCGCCCCGCCCCTTCCCTTGACGTCCCATCCGGAACGTCATGTCCTTTGGGCCTCAACGAAGGCCCGCCCACACAACGTTGTGGACAATCTGACATCTCCCCCTTTTTTAACAAATGAGCCGCGCGGCTTTCATTCTCACCCCATTTCTTCGATGAGTCGTATTGGCTTCATGCGGCTCCTCTGGGGTCGTGGCGCCCTGCTTGGGGTTGATCGTTCCCTGGCGGGAGTTGGGAGGTGTGCCTTGCCTCCTGAATCTTCCCCATCTCCTTGGTACGCTTCTTCTTGTGGTCTGTCTTCATCGCTGTCTCTGTCCATTGTCCATTGCCTTCCCTGTGTCGGTCTGACACGCTTGAAGTGCGAGCTGTTCCTGGTCACCACGGAGCAGTCGTCCCTCTGTGCTGTGACCATGGTGCCCCGCTTGTGTGTTATGACGAGGGGGGAGGGTGCAAAGGTGGCTTCTTCATTGCGATTCTTGGGTTGCCTGAGCCATACTTTGTCTCCTGGCTGCATTATACTTTCACGAGCTCTTCTCTTCCTGTCTGTGATTTCTTTTGTCTTTGCTTTCCTCACGGTGTCATTTGCTTTCGCTTCTTGATCAAGCGGCGTAGGTTCTTGTGGTCTGGGGTCCTCCGGCAGTCTCGTGGTGATCGGCCTCCGGAACAGCAGATCAGCTGGGCACACTCCCGTCGTGCTGGGAGGTGTGTGCCTGTACTCCCGGAGTAGCTGGTTGAGGGCCTGCTCGAACGGCTTATTTTGGACGTGGGCGATTTGTAGGGTTCTTTTTATGTTGGCCATGAATCTTTCGACCATGCCATTGGCCTGGGGCCATCGGGGTGTTATTCGTCGATGTTGAAATCCCATGTACTTTGCAAATCTCTGGAAGTCCTGGCTTATGAATGTGGGGCCATTGTCTGACTTTATGATTTTGGGGATACCATATGCAGAGAGCATTATGTCAAGTGCCGGGATGACGCTCGATGTGGCGCTGCTTTCAACTATCTGAGCGTCCGGGTATCTTGAATGTTCATCCATGAGTACGACCACGTGGGTCCCGTTGCTCAGTGGACCAAACAGGTCTACCGCTAGCTCCTCCCATACTTTGTTCGGTAGCGGTGACGACTGTAAGGGGTTGGGTTGTGGCAGTGGCGCCACTTGTGCACAGATGTGGCAGTTCCCTAAGAGGGTTTCAACCAGGTGGTCTAGTTGCGGGAACCAGGCTTTCTGGCGAAGGAGGCGCTTCGTAGCGATTACTCCTCTATGTCCTTCATGGGCTAGGTGCACTATCCTTTCTCGGAGAGTTCTTGGGATGACTACCTTGCAGCCCTTCAGGATCACATTGTCTTCTACTACCATTAGTTCCTCCTTTACTTGGTCCAGTGACTTTACATCCTTGCGTGTCGTCTCTGATTCTCCTCTGGCCTGTTGTCTCATGAGGGTTGTCTTGTCTGTCAACAGGCAGTGTCTTGCAATTCGAAGTGCTGGGTCTATCTCCGACTGTGCCGACAGTTCAGCCCATCCCACGGGCAGCGGTTGCAGGTGATGAATTATGTAATTTATGTATGCGTCCGCTATGGATGGTTGGGACGCGGTGGAGGACAGAGGGTGCCGAGAGAGATAATCTGCGGGGTTTTCCTCTTTCCCCAGGCAGTGAATTATTTGGAATCTGTAATCCTGCAGTCGCAGACTCCACCTGGCGATTCTTGGTGGCATCCTAGCCTTTGGGCTCCCATAGATGGTGAGTAGCGCCTGATGGTCAGTGATGACGGTGAATTCCTTACCAAACAGAAAGAGATGAAAATACTCACACACCCAGACTACCACCAGGCTTTCTTTTTCTGCTTGTGAGTATGCCTGCTCTGTACTGGTCAGGCTCCTGCTGGCGTATGCCACCACGTGGGTGACGTGCGGTTCTGCGGGGTCTCTTTGTGTCAGAATGGCGCCGAGTCCCACAGGGCTGGCGTCTACGATCAGTTTGGTGGTACGGTTGGCATCAAAGTATGCCATGTCCTCTGATTGTGATATTGCTTTCCTTATGGCTTCAAATGCATCTTGGCACTCCTTCGACCAAATAAATGGCGTGTCCTTGCGAGTGAGCAAGCGTAATGGGTTACTGACGGTGGCATAGTCTTTCAGATATCTGGAGCAGTAGCTGGCTAGGCCAAGAAACGATCTCAGCTCCGTAGTGTTGATTGGGGGCGTGGCCGAGTTGAGACCTTCCACTTTTTCTGGATCGGGTCTCATGCCTTTGTCTGAGAAGACGTGTCCGAAAAATCGCAGTGATCCTTTCGAGAATTCGCACTTTGTTTTATTCAATGTTAATCCTGCATCAGTCGGTGCTTGGCAAACTCTGTGAAGTGCTATATCATGTTCTTCCTGCGATTTGCCGTAGACTAGAACGTTATCTGAATAATTTAGACAGTTGGGAACATGCCTGATTACTTTGTGAATTTCCTCTTGGAATATTTCAGCGGCGGAGGATATGCCAAAACGGAGTCTTTTGTACTGGAACAGGCCGAGATGGGTAACAAATGTAGTAATGTACCGGGATTCAGGCGCGATTTCGATTTGGTGGTAGCCTTTTGTGAGGTCGAGTTTTGAGAAAACTCTTGCACCATGAAGCAAGTGAATCATGTCGGTGATTCGGGGCGCCTGATGCCTCTCTCTTTCAATGGCTGTGTGGCCCTGCGCATGTCTACACACAGGCGTATGGATCCCTCAGGTGATTTCTTGGGGACGGGGACGATGGGGATACCCATGGTGTGGGCCCTGTTACCAGTTCTATGACATTTAGTTTAATGAGTTTGTCCAGTTCTTCTTCCACCTGTCTTTGAATGTTGAACGGTATCCCTCGGTAATGTTGGGCTACCGGCTTTACCTGAGGGTTTATGTGTAGGTGCACCTTCCTGTTTCCCAGTTTGCCGAGGCCGGTGAATATTTTAGGGAATGATTGTTCAATAGTGTCCGGTTTGGCAAAATACTTGCGCCATCAGCTGATATAAAATGTGCACGAGTCCCATGTCCGGAAACTTAGTATGCATCCGCTGTTTGCTTCAGTTTTCAGTATGTATAGTGGAATCTTTGCAGTGTGTTCTTTGTGGGTGCACCAGGCCGTGATCATTCCTTTGCACGGCAGGGGGGTCGTGGACCCATAGGGATAAATGTCTACTGTGGCTTTCTTGATTTTTGGTTGAGGAACCAGGGATTGGTATGCTCTTTCGCTGATGATGTTAACCGTTGCTCCGGTGTCTATCAGGAATTTTTGTGGGGTATTGTTTACCTGGAGTGTCAGTATAGGGCTATGTTGAGTGGCGGCCGTGTTGTCTTTCAGAGCCCATACGTATCCTTTTCTTCTTTGATCATCCTCGGATGATGGAGTGTCACTGCTGGTGGGGGAACGGGTTTCAACGTATCTTACGAATCTCCATCTGTGCGAGCGTCTTGTGTCTTCCGATGAGTGCTTGTCTTCACGAGTGTATCGGCTTTTGCGGTCACTGTCCTCTTTTCTATAGTGTCTCCTTTCGCTGTCACCCATGGGTCTGGGTGGGCTCTGGCGAGAGTAGCAACGTCTGTCTTGGTTTCGATGTTTGTTTGGCGTGTGTGTTGGTGCGTTCTTGCACATGGCCCTGTAATGATCCATTCCTCCACATGCGGCGCATTTTTGTCCTATGGCCGGGCATTCCCCTGTGTGCGGGTACTCATATCCGCATTTGTAACACGTGGCTTCTAGGGATTTGTTTCCTTGAGGTGGGTGCGAGTATAATTTGTTGACCGATTCGGTGTTTTCATTGGGTTGTTGTATGGATACCTTCCCCAGACAGTCCAATTGTGAGTCAACTGCTGCCTCCATGCGAGCTAGAGCTAGGATTTCTTCGAGGGATCTTTGTTTCTGTAGAAGTTGCTTGCGGAATGGTTGTGAGAGGCACCCTGCGATTACTTGTGACCTGAGTGCCTCTTCATTAGAGTACTTGTGAAATTCACAGTGTTTCAGCTTGATGCGGAGGCGCATCACGAAGTTGTCTATTGACTCACCCTTTTCTTGCCTGGTTGTGTGGAACATATGGCGTTCATAGTCGACATTAGTATGAGGTGCGAAGTATTCTGAGAGTTTGGCATGTAGTTCTCCGAATGTGACTGTGTCCACATTCAATAGTTCCCCTGCAATGTCTCTTACTGCTGGACTCACTGCCATGAACAGTGTATTTTTCAGTCTCGTGTCATCTGTTAATCCTATGGCACCCGTGTAGAACTTAAAGTCCCGGAGCCATATTGCCCATCTGGGTCCTAGATTTGAGGTATCACGAATTTCAAATGGATTCGGCATGTGCATGACTTGGGATGCACCTCCCGCTGTTTGATTGTTGTCATGAGTTGCATCAATGTCTCCTGCTGCCGCTGGTGCCGCCCCTCCCAATGATGAGGCCGTGGTGCTCGCCATCTCCAACATGTTTTTGGCGATGCCGTGGGTCTGTGTGGTGGCGTGCCCCTGTAATGCTCGCACAGCGTGTGCGGTGGTACCTGTTGCTCTGGGTGAATATCCCCTTCCTGATCACCCGTGGTGCAGGATGGCCACGCTTTTCCTTTCCTGGCTGGGTTGCGGCTTATCCTCCACTCCATCCCGCCTGTGGCACAGCCTTTGTCACTGGGGGCCCGCACTGTGCCGCTACGTGTGGGGGGGCAAGCGCCGTTTCCTTCAATGCAGCGGCGCCAACGCCGTGCAGGGGATGGGCGCTGCGTCTTCTGACTTGGAATGGCGTTGTGATGCTAAAGCTCTTATCACGAGCTTCATGTGTCCACTGACACCCCTTTAGTACTAGGGGATGTGGGCCCGATTCACCCGGTCCCGTTGCCAAGTCCATTGTCGCGCGGGAGGCGGGGCCGCACTCGTGCAGCGTTCCGTGACCGAGGTGCGCCGACGCGCATGACTGCCCGGCAGCAGACCTCGTCACGGAGACAGCGGGGGCTCATGCCCGCTCGTCGCCAGTGTTGTGGGGGGGCTCACTCACACACACGCACGCTTGCAGGCTGTCGCAGGCAATGATACGCGGGAGCCGGGTTAACGGTGACCTGCTTTATTAACAAGCCGGCGGGAACTGCCGGACCCCTCACCCCGTCCCGCCCCTTCCCTTGACGTCCCATCCGGAACGTCATGTCCTTTGGGCCTCAACGAAGGCCCGCCCACACAACGTTGTGGACAATCTGACAGTGCTAAACTGCTGAGTATGGGAGAGTGCTGTTAAAAATTCCATTGACGCGCAGAGCAGGGAAGTGGTGGAAAGTGGTCAGCAGTGGTAGGCTGGGGGCCGCGTGACACAAGGGTGCACTCGCAGCTACAAGGACCGTGCAGAAACCTGACACCTTTTTGGACAGCAGGCGAGAGAATGCTCCTCCAATGGCTAATGCTTTGGGTAGCAAGCCAATATTGGAGCATACAAATATGTTTGTGTACCCTATTGTCCTCTCCTGATGATCAGGCTCGAACATGTGTTCTAGGCTCGACGAAATTCCCGGGAGGGCAATTTGTAAGGCTGATACCCATGGTAAGGCCTCACTACATCTGGGCTTAGGACCATAGCGGGACGTGATTAAACAATGTGTCGGGAAACTTCTGCTGATGGCAAGTCTGCTTCTTTAAAGACAGAGACAGGGAGAGTGGGGCAGCTGACAGTGTCTATGGTATATATGTGGATGCAGATGTAGAAGGGGCTGTCCAGCCCCCAGGGGGGTGCTAGAGGGACAGCCTACATAGTGGCCACCCTTCTTACCATCCCCTGCCCCCAGGGATTTCCTACACCTCTTCTCCTCCCTCGGAGTGGAATGGGTGTCCCCTGGCACAGACCCATCCGGCTTGGTCTCCGGGGAGTAGTTATAAGGCAAAGGGGCTGCTGTGCTCATTCTCTTGTTGCAGCCACCCACCTGAAGTCCCAGCCTCCCTCTCCATTTAGGCAGGATAGGATAAGCAAGAGCTGCAATTCACCAAGTAGATTATAGGGATTCTTTAATTTGCATGTCATTTAAGATGTTGATTCCTTGTTCTTTTGAGCGGATTTGGAAGGGTGCAAGTTCGCAAGCATGTTTTATTCATAGGTTGTGTACGATTGCTAAATTTTCTTTTCTGTCACAGACATAGTTACGGCGCAACCCTAGCCGGGAGGAGTTTGATGCTGCGATTTCAGCCTTGGGCAGTTTCCCGATGGCTGGTATGAACCTCAATGGCCCCCAGCAGAGAAGGAGCTTGCAAGAGATGTGGATATGAAACAGAAAGAGGAAGGAAGAAGGGTAGGAGGACAGGAGTCTGGTATCTGAGCTTTGGTGTTGAATCATTTCAAAAGAAGGAATAAACACAAGAGAGGAGATGTGGGGAAAGAAGAAAATGTCCTTAGGTAGGAGGGGAAGGCTGAGATGGCCTCCCAGTTGTGGGCTGTCAAGGACGCATCAAGTGGAAGGGCAGTAGCTAATTTTCCGGGACAGGAGCAGAAAGACCAGGAAACCAGTGAGAGGTACAATTCACCCAACCCCCACTTAAGCCATTGCTTACTGAGGCAATAGCGGAATCTAGCAAAGGTGCTGCTGCAACAGTGCCCTGTTATAGCCTGTCTTAGGACGGTTCAGTGGTGCTTTACACAGACTCTGAAGATTTGACTAACACGCTTAAGACCGAACATGTAAGGAGGAGGTGACCTTGAGCCAAATTCGGATGATGGGACTGAGTCCTTTATGGACAGTACCGTCTCCTCGTCAACGAGATTCAGTGGGCCCAAAGAATTACTGCTTGATATGATATGATATGGCATTTATAACGCGCCTATACACAAGTGTTTTAAGGTGCGATGAGGCAAGGGAGGGGAAACAGGGGGAAGACAGACAACGATCTTAATAGGCCAGGTGACATTGAGATTGTGCAAGTGCAGGGGAGGGAGAAGGGGAAAAGTGCAGAGGGGAAGGTTGGAGGGGGCAGTGCAGTACATGGGATCGACAGTAAAAATAAATGGAATAAATAAGCAATAAGTAAAAGGTGCGGCCAGCTGGTGGCAAGTGCAAGGGTAAGTGCAGACATCAGGTGTCAAGTGCTTGTAGAGAACTGTACGGATGCAGAAAACAGTCCTCAAGCGCAGGGGTTGCCCGGTGGGGGAGGGGACCTGGGACCGATATCAGAGGGTAGCCAGGTGACCAGTGCAGTTTCAATTTCAGCCAGGAGTTCAGCAGGGGAGAGGAGGAGAGAAAGCAGAAGCAAAGAGGAAGGTTTTGAGATGCTTAATGAACCGGAGATGATTGTCCTCAAGTTTCAGGGAGGCAGGGAGACTGTTCCAGAGGGAGGCCCCAGCCGAAGAAGGTGATCTACCACCAACTCATTGCTTGGAGAAGCCACTGACCCTGAGGGAGTTGGAGGCGGATGAGCGAAGAGCTCGAAAAGGAAGATATTTAGGAATAGAGAGTTGAAGGTATTCGAAGCCCCAGGCCCCAGAAGGCCTTGTGGACAATGCAGAGGGGTTTGAACTTAATCCTCGCAGCCACTGGGAGCCAATGCAGAGATTTCAGTCCGGGAGAGATACGATCCCTGGGTTTGAGGCTAAGGACAAGTCTCGCAGTCCGGTTCTGGATGAGTTGCAGAGGGCGGATAGTAGAACCAGGCAGATTTAGAAAGAGGCTGTTGCAGTAATCCAGCCTTGAGAGAACCAGAGCTCTGGACACACTGAGCTTCTGGAGGTAGGAGAGGAAAGGAAGAATACCTCTGAGGAGGTGCAACTGGTAGTGTGACTTCCTAGAGACGTCAGAGATGTGAGGAGAGAAGGAGAGTGTGGAGTCGAAGATGACCCCCGAGGTTTTTATCCTCACAAGTGGGAGCAGGAAGAGGGCCAAGAGAGGCCAGCCAGAGAGTGACATGAAAGTAGGGAGCAGGTGTTTCCTGATGAGGAGAATCTTGGTCTTACTGGCATTAAGGCAAAGATTATTGGCGGCACACCACTTCTGGATAGCAGACAGACAGTCAGAGATGAGAGAAGGAGAAGTGACGGAAGGGCTCCTGAAAATTAACTGATTGTCATCTGCATAGCATTGAAAGTTGGGGCAGAGAGCGGCAATGTGGTAGGAACGCAGTGCCAGGTATTGGTTGATCAGCCAGGGAGAGAAGTTAGACCCCTATAGAACACCACAGGAAGAGATAGAGATAGAGGAGAGGAAGGACCCAAGTTGGACCTGGGAGGGTCGATCAGTGAGGAAAGAGGTCCGCCAAGCCAGGGCCTGACCAGTGATACCCAGGTTATCATGGAGACGGTTGAGCAGGATGGCATGGTTGACCGTGTCAAAGGCAGAACAGAGATCAAGTAAGATGAGGACACAGTGGGTGTTGGAATCGAGGTTGGAGAGCAGGTCTTCACAGATTTTCAGGAGAGCAGTTTCCGTGCTTCTGGCAGCTCTGAAAACAGACTGATGGTCATGGAGACTACCAACAAATTTAGTGTGTAGATTAAGCTGGGAGATGCCAGCTTTTCCAGGAGTTTGCCCAGGAAAGGAGTGATGGAGATTGGGCGATAGTTAGCCAGGCAGGACGGGTCGGCGGAGGGTTTCTTAAGAAGGGGTGCACAAGGGAATGCTTCAGGGGGGACGGGAGGACACCAGTGGTGAAGGAGTGGTTGCAGAAGTTAGCCAGAGCAGGGGCCAAGGTGTCAATGTGGTCCTTGATGGTTTTGGAGGAACAGGGGTGAAACTGTTTTGATGAGACGTTCATAGATCAGACTTGTCTAGAAACCTCGTCAGGGGAGAACAGGGGAAAGGCAGAGAAGGAGACAGGACAGCTGGCCGAAAAGAGCCAGAGGAAGAGCAGGGTCTAAAGTGGGCAGAGGGAGAGGAAGAGAGAGAGGACAGGATGTCCTGAGTTTTTGAGATGGAATGAGAATCCAGGGCCGTGCAGAGGGCCTGGGAGAGGACAGGGGAGGTAGAAACTGCAGCAGGATTGGCCAACTCCTTTCAGATTTTAAAGAGTTCGGCCGAGTTGTTAGATGCCGCAGAGACACGGACTTGGATGTGGCTCTCTTCTTGGTGCAGACAGAGAGCCGGTATTGCCTTTGGAGCAGGCGGCAGGCCAGTTTGTCAGAGGATGTACCGGAAGCACACCATTTCCTCTCAGTCACCCTGCACTTGCTTTTAAGGGTGGCGAGGTCTGAGTAGAACCAGGAGTTGCACTTGGCTTTGGGCTTCAAGAGGATCCTCATGACAGGGGCAAGAACATTGAGATTATCAGATATAGCAGAGTGGAGCATGGAGAGGTTTGTGTCAGGGTGTGAGTCAGCCAAAGGGGAGGGGGGATTAGAAAGTGCCGGCAAAAGCCTCAACTAGGTGGCAGTGCTGGAGTTGGCTTGGCCTGAGGGGTGGAGAGAGTGAGCTGGGAGGAAAGGAGAAAGTGGTCACTCCAGGAGAGAGGATCTGTGAGACGTGTAGAGAGGGGAAGATCTGTAGAGATCAGAGCATCAAGGGTGTGCCCTGCACAGTGAGTCGCACCTGAGGGGAGGATTGAGAGTGAGAGAGAGTCGCAAAGGTCATGAAAGAGTCCAGAGGAAGGACAGGAAGCATCCAGGTGTATGTTAAAGTCTCCACGAAGGAGGAGTTGAGTGGTCAAGACCAGGAGGCAGGGCTTTAAGTGGGCCGGGGCCTGCCGGGGCCCGGCCCCGGCAGTCTCCAAAAAGTGGGACTGAGCCGGGGCCCTGCCAGGGCCCCCGTCCCACCACACGCAACATTGGCGGGATGCATTATCCCGTCGCGGCGCCAGCTGCGACGGGATATGCGCCTGCCATGAAGTCAGGCGATCTGACAGAAATGGCAGCCAACCACAGCGATGCTGTGCCTGGCTGCCACTTCTGTAAATCATAGTAACTGCCTCTGGTGACCTCTCGCGCGAGGGGTCACCGAGGCAGTTACTGTCCCTTTGTTTCCCCAGGTCGCCGAGGCGTCTTTAACCCTCGGCGAACCTGGGGATTCCTTGACATTTTTCGAGGTTTATGAAAGATGGCTTGAAAAGTACACAATTCAAGCCATCTTTTATAAAGCTTTGCCGACGGACAATTTTGTCCGTAGTCAAAGCTTTATAAAAGATGGCTTGAATTGTGTACTTTCAAAGCCATCTTTTATAAAAACCGAAATGTTTTTTTTAAAAAAATGGCCTGAAAAGTAGGCAAACCGTAAGGTATGCACACACACATATATATGCATGTTATATATCTGTGTGCGTACCTTACTATGGTTTGTGTACTTTGCAAGCCATCTTTTCTAAACATAGAAATACATATTTCTATGTTTAGAAAAGATGGCTTGCAAAGTACACAAACCATAGTAAGGTACGCACACAGATATATAACATGCATATATATGTGTGTGTGCATACCTTACGATTTACGTACGTTTTAGGCCACGCCCCCCACAAGCCACGCCCCCAAATGAGGGCCCCCCCTCGATTTCTTACTCCACTTAAAGCCCTGCCAGGAGGGAAGAGAAGAGGTCAGCCCACTCATGAGAGGAAGGGGGTGATCTGACCAGGTGGCCGATAGATGGTAGCCACAGTAAGGGAATGGCTAGGAGAGAGAGAGAGAGCCTGCAGACGAGGCATTCGAAAGAGGAGTAAGCCTGTGTTGGAATGACAGAGGCAGGAATCCACTCGGGGAAGGTCAGAGCTACACCCCCTCCGGAACGGTTGGACTTGGGCACAGAGAAGATCTTGTAGCTGTCAGGGAGGAGAGTGTCAAAGCTTGTGACAGAGCTGGCCATGAACCATGTCTCAGTGAGAACGAGGACATCAAGGTCAAGTTCTTCCAGGAGGCGGCAGATGTCAGAGGAGTGTTTGACAGCTGAGCGAGATTTAAGAGTGGCAATATGGAGAAGGTTGCCGTCCTTGAAAGACTTCCGGGGAGGGGTACAAATAAGCGGTACGCCCGGCGGAGGTGTGGAAGAAGCCTGAGGGGGAACAGAAGAGGAAGGAGGAGAGGGCAAGGTAGCCAAGCAGGAGACAGCAGGGGGAGGTAAGGAAGACATGGAGGGAAGAGAGGGGACAGCAGGAGAAGAAGGGAATTTGATGAGGCACGGGAAGCATCTATCAAAGAGTAGAAGATTGGCCTGAGGGCCTTGGACCAAGACAGTACCATTCAGGTAAACATTTATGACCTTAGAAGAGTCGAAGGAGGCCAGGAGGGTCTCCCACTGGGTGCCATCATTAATGGGAGAAGAAGAGAGAGTAGAAAACACAGAGACCATATGAAGAGTTCATAGGTCTGGTGAAGGAACGACAAAGAGGATGTCGGTGAGGGTTTTCTTAGAGGAGGCACTGTCACAGGTGTCAGAGATAGGGATGGCTGGGTTGGAGACCAGGATGTTCTTTTTAAACTTCTTCCTACCAGATTTAGTGAGGAGAGCAGGATAGTCAATAAAGAAGCCATTAGAAAAGATAGGAGAGACAGAGAGCACCATAGGGTAGGTGGGGAGAGGGGAGAAGAGGAGGGGCGGGTAAGGGAGGGGAGAACACTAGGGAAGGATGCAGGGCGGGGCGCAAGCAGAAGAGACAGAGAGACAAGACAATAGTGACAATTTGATGATAGGTGCTCGGACAATGGTAGAAAGTTTGCTAGATGAATGCTTTGCTAAAAGTCAATGTTAGGCAGAATTATATGCAGTACCCTTTGGGAACACCACACACAATTAAGACTACAAGTGACAGTACAAGTTCACCTTTGGTACAAGCCTGTACTACACAGTTATAGTGGTAGCAGTAGCGGAGCAGCCAGACTTATCTCAAGATTAAGTGAGCAGTATCAAATAGTTACACAAAGGACAGCAATTACTATGATTCAGGCAAACACTGACTCAGGATTTTCAAGTAAAAGAATATACATTTATTTCACTTTTCAGTTGTATAACAGTACACTATTATATGCATTCTAAAAATCACACTCTTAATACACCACACCACAAATTCCAGACAAGTTAAGCTCACAAAATGAAGTGGGAGCAAAATGGCACTCCAACAATTTAAAAGTGAGGGAAAAACAAAGTTATTAGAAATTAGGTCAAACCAACAGGTAGGTACTCAGGGCAATTGAACAAGAGGAACTACAGAGATAATATCAGGTAGAAAAGGCTTAGGGCCAAAGTCAATGGGTCAAAAGTCTTTTGCTCAAGATGCATAGTCGCATCTGAACCCCTGTGATGTTAGTCAGCATTGCCACAGCTAGTACTATCCACCTCTAATTTGCCTAGGACCTAGCACTTTACAACCATAATCACGCATATGTACCGGTCATTGCCCAGACTTATACTTCTAGCTAGCCCGATAAAATAGTAGTAGCTCATAGCACTATTACTCGCCCAGGCACGTTCCACTAGAGAGACATTCAGGTACACTATAGACAGCCAATACCTGTCCCCTCACTATTCCAAACTAAGCCAAACCATGCAAGGCTGGTACTAATCATGATGTTTCCCTTCTGTGTCGTCCCGTATGACACACCTTGCACAGGTACCCACTTCCTTTTCCTCGATAACGGCCTATCCAGAGCAGCCTGCCCCCGTCATCACCCCATCCCATGCCCTGCACCTTTCTTGCCCCGCACTACACCATTCCCCAATCCGTATCATTCGACTAATAGTCTAATAGATCACAAAAGCATCCAAAAGCCACCAAGTGATAACACACCCCACTTAGTACCTATAACAACTACCCCGGTTCTCAGTGCACTTAGACGCACTAGACTCAGATCAAGGACCTACATAACCTCCTATGTTCCAACCAGAGGACCCATCAAAGATAATCAACCCAATCAAATCCCTCTTCTAGGTACCATAAGAACCCAAAGACTCAGATCTAGAATCACTAACCCTCCTAGAGCTATCACCTTTATCAATCATGCTAACACAGGAAATATACCCCTATTAAAAACCCAAGCTAAACACCCTAAAAGTCCCATCATACTCAAACAACAATCTAACTCCATAGAAACTACCAACACTCACCCACCCACCCCAACCCAAGAGCCACCTCAATCCACACACCTCAAAGCAGCCCTCATTAATGCGCGGTCCATACCTGCTCATGCCACTGAAATTCATGACCTCATTATTGAGCAACAACTTGACCTACTCATAGTGACAGAAACCTGGCTCCACCAAGCTTCTGGCCCATCGCACTCCATTGCCATTCCCCCAGACTACACCATTCTCAGAACAGACAGAACAAAATCAGTAGGTGGGGGAGTAGCCATTATCTCTAAAGCCCATCTCAAAATAAGAACCAGCCCTATTGAGAGCCCAGTCGGCTACGAAGTCCTGCTAGCTAAACTAGCTACGGACCACAAAACCACTATAAACCTAATAACCGTTTACAGAGCACCTAACACCATATCTCAACCAGAATTAGACATACCACTATTGTTAACGCCACTTATTAAACCAAACACAAAATGCCTAGTCCTAGGGGACCTGAATCTAGGATTTAACGACCCCCAAGACCACAAAGCAGATGCACTACACAGTGCACTTAAAGACATGGCTTTCACGAAACTCGTGAACGCCCCTACCCATACAAAAGGGAGGTCACTAGACTGGATACTACATCTTAACACTATAGTATCCATAGACTCCATCACCCCGGTACCCTGGTCAGACCATCATTGCATAAACTTCACTATCATGTGCAAAAAACCAGACTTACCGAAAACGGTTGTTGAAGAATCCTATGTAACAAGAAACATCCGCAAACTCACAGCAGAAAACATCAACCCCCTATTAGCCAATGCCCTCAATAACAATATCATTACTGCCAAAGAACCTTGTGCCCTGGCAGGCCATTACCATAACTGTCTTACCAGTACAATTGACGCCCTAGCACCCTGCGTTAACAAAACCAAACGTAAAGACAAAAAGTCCTCCTTTTGGTTCAACGAGGAATTAGTCTCTCTTAGACGGATCAAAAGATCGCTTGAACACCACCTAAAGAAAAACCACACCCCAGAAGCTCTGGAAGAATTGAACTCTGCAAACAAAACCTATAAATCAGCCATCATCGCCCATAAAGCAGATGCCTTCAATACTAGAATTAGTAATGCGGCCTCCGATAGCAAAGAGCTATTTACCATACTCAAGGAGCTGGAGAATCCGATCCCCATAATTAACCCAGTCAAACCAAGTAAAGAATGGTGCACCACCATCCAAGATGCCTTGGCCACTAAAATTAAACTATTACAAAACAAAATTATCTCCAAAAGAAACCTCTTGTCCGACAAACACTCCACGGCCAACCAGATCTCCACGATTATAGAAAATACTGCCCCCCTCTTCAACTTCACACCAGTCTCTCATGATACAGTACTTAATACTATAGCCAAACTTAAAGCGTCCAACTGCAAAGGAGATAACTTTCCAGCACACCTAATTAAACTCTGTGCCTCCACTCTCACGCCTATAATCACTATCTTTGTAAATACCTTCTTCTCCACAAATCAGGTCCCAGTCAGCATTAAAGCGGCTTGGGTCACCCCTCTACTAAAAAAGCCCACACTAGACCCACTAGTGCCCACAAACTACCGGCCCATAACGACTGTCCCATTCTTATTTAAAATCATTGATAAAATAGCTTACAACCAACTACAAACTCACCTAGAACAAAATAACCTCCTAGGAGCCAGACAATCAGGCTTTAGGCCTAATCACAGCACTGAGACAGCCCTCCTGGATCTTAAAATCCAAATAGACATTCAGGCAAACTAGCCACACTACTGCTACTGGACCTATCAGCAGAATTCGACTTGGTAGATCATGACAAACTATGCAACACTCTAAAAAAAGATTTTAATCTTTCCAACAACGCCACACACTGGATCAAATCCTTTCTCACTGACCGTACATCCAGAGTTGCCATTGGAAACTTTGCAGCGGACCCCATAATAGTACCCATTGGAGTCCCCAGGGATCCTGCCTCTCCCCCACCCTCTATAATGCATATACTAAACTTTTATTCTCAGCCTTAGACGATATGGGTGTCATTTACACCAATTTCACAGATGACACACATATCCTCATCCCTATTACAGGCGACTACACCCAAGACACCCTCACCATTAATAAAGTTTACTCCATAATCCAAAACTGGATGGCCCTAAACAGTCTCTGCCTAAATGATGAGAAAACGGAGGTCCTCATTGTGGGCTCCCAAAAAAGAATAAGCACCTTCCACCCGGACTACTCAAACATTAATATCGACGGTACCCGGATCCCAGTACTTAAACAAGTCAAAACGTTAGGTGTCTACATTGAGGCCAACCTCTCCATGCATAAACAAATAGCAGCCCTTTCCTCGTCCACAGCCTACACAGCAAAACTTATTGCACTCAGTCGCCAATTTCTCACCCCTGTAAATTGCATCACCCTGGCTAGAGCCCTAATCCTAACAAAACTAGATTACTGCAACGTCCTCTTCCTAGGAACTTCCAAAACCAATTTAAACAAAATCCAATTACTACAGAATAAAGCCCTTAGAGCGGCTTTAGGGATAAAGAAATCTGAACAGATATCCACCACTAGAAGAGAAAACCACTGGCTGCCAATTGAAGCAAGGATCATATTCAAAACCCTTAGTATCGTCTACAAATGTACCACCAACAAAGCGCCAAGCTACCTCAACAACTCCATTAAAAAAAAATGTCATGTAGGTCGCTGAGATCTAATAATCTGGCCCTCTTAGAAGTTCCTCAATACAAATACAGCAGAGCAGGAGGAAGTAGTTTCAAAGTTCTAGCCCCTTCTCACTGGAACGCACTACCTCT
Organism: Ambystoma mexicanum; assembly: GCF_040938575.1. Taxonomy (NCBI): domain Eukaryota; kingdom Metazoa; phylum Chordata; class Amphibia; order Caudata; family Ambystomatidae; genus Ambystoma; species Ambystoma mexicanum. The sequence goes on from NC_090921.1 coordinate 234,746,302, forward strand.
GAGTATCAAAAACGAGGATTCCTTACGAAAATTCAAAAAAGCATTGAAAACCTGGTTATTCAATAAATATTAACCGCTCAAGCCCTACCCTCCCATGACCAACTACACTGCTTAGGGCAGCTGCTGTACTGCGAATAAGGCTGAAACAAAATGGGAAGGGCTAACTGACCAATTGGAATCTGGTATATGACTACATGATATCTTGTAACCTATGTATAAAGAAAAATGTATTATTTGTATTGTAACTGCAACATTGTATAATAATGAGTTTAACTCTCCTGTATCTTTTGCCGTGATACCCTAGGGTCTGGGCGAGTAACAAATGTAATAAATAAATAAATAAATAAATAACACAGTTCAGGGTAGTTCGCGGTAAAGTTCGTGGCACGGTTTCCGGACGAGGTTGGTTGATACAAAAGTTAGTTCAAAGAGAAGAGAAGGACAAGCCATCGGATTGGAGAAAGATTTCAAACACTTTCACCGCGGTTGAACGAAACAGACAACCGGATTTGCACAGTACCTTAAAACAGAGAGGGAGCTGTAGCTGAGGCAGACGTTCCTGGTAGTTCCTGCAGGCTCACAGTTCCTGAAGCGACTGTCGTACTGATAAGAAGTAGGAAGACTTAGAGGGTCCTGCACTACCCAGGGAAGAAACCAGCAGTTGTGCAAAGCAACGAATAAAAGGTGCACTCCTTAAAACCCAAGCAGAGTCCGACCTTCCTGGCTCTCCGGCCCAATGTAGTTCTGTACAGCGATTTGACCAGAGGAGGGGTCCTGGCTTGTAGTTTGGGTGTACAAACAGTACAGGTAGTTGGTTGCACCAGTTCAAGGGAAGAAGTTTCCTGGAGGATCTTCTCTGTCGTCGGATTCTGGAGATTCGGACCTGTAGCAGGGCTTCATCGGGCGGTTCAGTCATTGTAGGGGTCCTCTTCTGCCAGTTCCTTGTTGGTTCTTTTGCTCCAGTGGCGACTCTGCCTTTCCAGTCCCTGAGACTTGCTTTTTATGCAGTTTTCAATCACACAGCAGGGTGGCTGTCCTGGCAAGGACAGTCCCCTCCGCCAATCAAACAGGAGTGCGACTTGGGTTACCAAGGGAACCCATGGCAGGTGTCCGAAGATGCCTCCCTCGCAGGCGCCTTAAGGAGGGCTTCTATGCAGAAGCCCGTGAAAAGACAGCGAACAAAGGAGTCATCCCCGGTTTGGCGCGCAGAGAAAAACACAAGAAAGACTTAAACAAAAAGAAATGGCGAATAAACCCAGCCGGAGCCAAAATAAAATGTCTTTGGTCAAGCGGGTTTATGTTCGAGGCTAATATAATAGCCTAAAACATTACCACGTTGTATAAGATAATCGCGGTAGAAAAGTTAGGGTAGATACCACTGCCACCAGCCAAGTCTTAATGTAAAGGGAGCGAAACAATGCTCCAATAGGCACAGACAAAAAGGGATAAGAGTTAACCCTTTCCAATACTCCATGTAAAATGGGTTGTACTGGGTCTGTGGTTTAAAGTGACTAAGGTAAGGTTAATGCAACTTTACCCTTTTCTTGGGGACAGTAGTCATCCCCAGAAAATGGAGTCAGTGGGAAGTCTCAAACACAACCCTGTGTCACTGCACTGAAGGTGCTGGTTAACACACATAAAAATATGAGGCTCCAGTGCTCAAAATCACACAAAAAGTGAAAACACACACAGCAAAACACATGTAAGATTGGGAAAAAAGGCTCACACTCTTACCAGCTGAAAATAATTAAAAACCTAGAAATCCAGCAAAGCTGCTGAGGGACTCATTAGGTAAGGGAAATCAACCATGTATGAGAATTCTCCCTAACAGTCAACCACAGAATGGCACTACCTTCACAATGCAATTTTAAATACTTTCAATATGCAATTTTACATACCAGAGAAAACACACCTAAGTCTGAGTGTTTGCTATATGGCACAGTATCCAGGTTAGAGTTGAAGGCTCCACTCCTAGCCCGGGCCACTCCTACCTTACTTAGCGGCTGCTGGTAGACGACTGGCCACTGGTTTCCCCTGCTGGCATCTGCAGACACAAGATGGAGCCGCCTCTGAGGGAGCCGCCCTTTGCTTTAGGGCCCTTAGCCGCAGGGGCTGCCGTGCAGAGGGCTGCCCAGGGAGGATCAGTCAAGAGCAGCAAGATACCAATCGGGACCGGGGGGTGGGGTGAGAGGCGGGAGGAGGGAGAGGGAACAAACAGCAAGAGAGGGGGTTGGAGGGGCAAGGGGGCAGAGGCCCAGCAAAAAACACAACACAAATTACCAGCAAGGCCCACAAGGCTATGAGGGCAAGTCCACCCGCCTGCAACGCTGAGATGGAAGAAGCTTGACAGTTTATAATCAGAAGCGGACGTCCGCTACTCTGCAAACCATAGTGACAAGTGTCCCCGGGAACTATAAGAAAATGACAAGCCTGCCAAACCAATGGGCTTCCTTAGAAGTCTAAGGTGATGTGACTTAATTTATGGCTGGGACCGTCCCCCAAAATGTGTATGACTAATAAATGTGATCTTGTGTTTCAAAATATACACCAATTGTCTTTGTTATTCTTAGGTAATGTGTAACCATTGCATGATGTCTTAGACCCCCAGTAAGGGAGTGGGTGATAGGAGATGGCCCCTCTATGGAAATTCAAATAATTGTTTGGACTCATGCTCACTCCAACATATTAAACTGTCCAAACGTGGACTTGATTTCGGACGAACCGTCCTGGCTCCTATTGTTTCTCAGGAATGAACCGAAAGGCTTTGCCTTTTTTTGGGCTCGAGGCTGGCAAATGCTCCACTGCTTGATAATAAAGAAGAGGTTGTTCTCCACTGGCCCTTTGTGCAACATGACAGTGAGTCATCCCCAATTCCATTTAAATATTCGGCCAGAGTACGACTGCTGTCTGGGACCTGTTATATCGAGAGACTGTGGAATCGGCCTGCTACCTGATGTGCTTTACTGTGCCTGTAAAGGATTATACTGGGGAAGGTGTGGGTAATTGTAATAGCCCTATCACTAATAAGTCAGCTGGACAGATGCTGGTTGCATTTTCCCCGCAAATCTTGAACTCTATGGATCGGGGGTATGACACTATGGGCCTCTTTACGACCCTGGCGATATGGGTTTAACGGTGCCGGTAGAGCTGCCGGCGCCGTTAAACCCATACCGCCCTATTACGAGGTCCCCTTGCAAGACCCGCTCTGGACGTCTGGTTTTACCAGACATCCTTAGCAGGTCCCGCGAGGGGGCCAGCATGCAAACAACGAGCCCGTCATTAATGGGCCCGTTGTTAGCATGCTCCCCATTCCTATTGAGCTCTATGGGGACACAAAGGGGAATGGGGTTGGTCAGGGTTCCCTGAATGGGGAAATACCGGGCCCTCCAAGGTCGGAATGGCCCGGTATTTCCCCATTCAGGGAACCCGGACCCGAGTTTGGAGTCAGCCATGCCCTAATTAGGGTTGAAAGATGTAGGTGCTGCTGAAATCCGAACGCAGGATGCCCTGTTTACTAGACAGGCGCTTTAACCAACTAAGCCCCAATGTCACATGCTCGTCTATAGATACTTGCCAACCCTACCGATTTAGGAGGTAGGATACCGCTTTTTAAGCAGTCCTACCGCCTACCAATTTTTTGACACCAAATACCGATATTTTTTTGTAAAAAATAAAAAATAATTTTTTTTTTTTTTTTTTACATTTTTTTTTTGCCCACACCAGCTCGGAGGAGTCTTTCAAGGGCTCCCCCGAGCTGGCGTACCGGGAGAATGCGCAGCATGCAGGCTTTTAATGTCAAAGGCACCCACGGCGGTGGGCTAAAGCGCCCCTCCGCCGCGGGTGCCTTTGGCAAAAGGCGCCATTAGCCCCCCACCACGCCAACTCGGGGGAGTCTATCAAGGACTTCCCCGAGCTGGCATAGCGGGAGAAGGCGCAGCATGCAGGCTTTTAATATCAAAGGCACCCACGGCGGGGGGCTAAAAACACTCCTCCACCGCGGGTGCCTTTGGCCAAAGGCGCCATTAGCCCCCCATCACGCCAGCTCGGGGGAGTCTTTCAAGGACTTCCCCGAGCTGGCGTAGCGGGAGAAGGCGCAGCATGCAGGCCTTTGATGTAAAAGGCGCCCACGGAGGTGGGCGAAGGGCGCCCCTCCGCCGCGAGTGCCTTTCACAAAAGGCACCGTTAGCCCCCCAACACGTCAACTCCGGCGAGTCTTTCAAGGGCTCCCCCGAGCTGGCGTGATGGCAGAAGGCGTGGCAGGCGCCTCATTGTCATTGAATGCACCCGCGGCGGCGGGCTCATTCAATGACAATGGGCTGCTGACGCGCCCTATTCCTATCATTACCTCCTCGCCTGACTATTTTTGAAACTTTAAGATTCCTACAGATTTTTGGTCACAGAATGTTGGCATGTATGTAGATAGTTTCTCTCCCTCCTCTCCAAGATTTATTTCTGTTAAACAGCGTATTGCAGTGCTACATTCAGTAGCAGCTGGAAGTATATCCAGGAATTCTTTATTTTTTAAGTTATTGCTATTTAAAGCTACGTGCCTTTGCAATGTGGGTACATAGAAACACGAACACGGCCATCTGCTAAAGGTTGGAGAAGTTCGCATAGGTTAATTGAGGAAAGTGATTTGTGGAGCCACTCCCTGCTCTGCAGGTCCTCCTAGTGAGGCTGCTGACGTGTTTGCATGAGTCCCTGTAGATCGCACCAAACTCCTGTGCTGATCGCGCGGCATTGGCTGCTTCTTCTCTGGATAGGTCTTTTCTCTGTGTCTCTTTGTGGGTCTCTCTCGTTATCGGAACTAACCCAGCTCTAACAGAAGCGCGCTGAAGCCCTATAAGTTCATGTTGGCGTTTCACACGCTAGGCAGGGCTGGCTCCGATTCATGAAATAGTCGTCGGCGAACAAAAGCACTCATTGAATCACCAAAGTATAAAATTATGCAAGTGCAAGACGCACCGTATGTTGCTTTTATTAACATGAATTTGTATTGTTGAATGTGTACATATTTTATACGTTTCCAGTGCAAAATTGAAATGCCAGAAAAAAACTATATCCGTAGTCGGCAGGATTCGAACCTGCGCGGGGAAACCCCAATAGATTTCTAGTCTATCGCCTTAACCGCTCGGCCACGACTACCTACAAACCACTCACACGTTGAAGTCATTATGACACTGCTTGACACTGCTTCACCTGCCATGATGGCCAAACAACTTTAAATATAGGGCATAAAGATTATTGATTACAGATCAGTTACTCAACAGGAGACTGCAGAGTATTTTTTTTCATTTCCATCTTTGGAGGTGGTCCTACAGCTGCTTAGCATGTGAGAATGCTGTTAAAAATCCCATTGCTGTGCAGATCTCGGTGCGCAGAAGTGGTGTAAAGTGGTCTGCAGTGACTGCACAGATATCTTACTCAACGGATACTGCTGAGTATTCTTTTCATTTCCATGTTTGGTCCTAAGCTGCTGAGTATGGAAGAGTGCTGTTAAAAATTCCATTGACGCGCAGAGCAGGGAAGTGGTGGAAAGTGGTCAGCAGTGGTAGGCCTGGGGCTGCGGGACACAAGGGTGCACTTGCAGCTACAAGGACCGTGCATAAACGTGACACCTTTTTGGGTTGGAGCCGAATATGGCATGTGTCATGTGCCAGTGACACGTGCCACTGCATGTCACTACTACAAGTGACACGTGCCACTGGCAAGTGACACATGCTACTGGCAGGTGCCACATGCCAGGCCCCACAAATATCAGATGTACCTCATATTTGTTTGTTTTTCAAATTATAATCCTCTTTTTTAAAAATAAAAACGTGAACCTCCAATTTAAAAAAAAAATAAATGAGAAGCTCCTTGTTGAATTCCTCGTGGTGTTGAAACTAGCTCTTTCTCCACTAGACTATCCTCGTGGCAGGAGTTTATTTCCTCTAACTTAAAGTAAGTAACAGGTGTCACATGCCGGGCAAAACAAATATATGTCCCGCGTGTCGCTTCCACAGCAAAACAAATAGATGTCCCGATGTCGCTTCGTTTTTAAAATGTAATCCTCTGTTTTCAAAATAAAAATGGGAAGCTCCAATTAATTATAATCCTATTTTAAAAAGTAAAAATGGATAGCTCTTAAGGGGATTCGATCACAAGCCTTCCCACAAGCCTTCCCGATGTTGGGGCTAGCTCCTTAACCACCAGACCAAAACATCCCATGGAAATCAATTGTTCAGACGCTAACGTGAACTTTCATGTGTTTTAGTGATGGTCCCTTTTCTAGTTTGAGTTGGATTCGTAAACTGCACATACAATTATGAGTCCTTCAAATTCTTCCTCTAACGTGAACGGTCACATGGTTCAGTGATGGTCCCTTTTCTATTTTGAGTTACATCTTTAAACAAACTGCATGTGCTATTCTTAAAGTTTGCAGGATCGAAACAATTTAATGTAAGTATTTGCATCTTGTGCTTTTCTTGAATAGTACTAAACTTAAAAAACAGTTCAATCCTAAATCTGTTATTGTTTAATGCTTTAAATGTCAATTGTATTGTGTACATTTTTTCAAAAACAGTATGGTAGCAATATTAAAGTGTGTGTTGTTGTACATTAATTCATGCATTTCACACTTGACTGTACGAACTATGATAAATACAAAACAACCATATCCTACTGATAATATTTATAACTTTTATTTCTGAGTATATGCATGATCATGAAAACATCATTTACAAATGTTGCTAAATATTCAGATTTAGTTTAAACAGCCCTTAGATATAACACATTCAAGCTTGCCCCATGAAAGTTTTCAGAGCCTCTCGAAAGGTCATATAATGTGATGTAATTTGTCATTTGTATAGCCCTGCCTTTTCGCAAATGGTGAACGCCCCTGATGGAACAGAGTCCAAGGTATGAGACATTTGTTCTGATGATTTTAGAATGGTTTTGTGTATTATGGTCAATACAAAGTAGGATAGGGGTAGTCAAGTCCCTACTACCTACCAATATCAAGGTGGCATGTGGATGGGTGCAGTACGATCATCGGTATAGTATGCAGGCGCGGCAGATTCATTATGTGTCCATCTAGACTGAATTTTTGTCGTAAGTGAAAGCTGTATTTTTATGGCAGATATGCTGTGTGTTGTATCTTAAGAGTGTTGTGTGTTGGCAGATGTGTGTGAGTTGGTGGCGTTGCCATCGGTTATTTTCCATGAGCATGGAATGTGATACCTACCCTTGTGTTTCGGCTGTTTTCCTGGTTTCGCAAATGTTGCGTGCATTCTGTCCTGTTTTCTGCTGGACTTTATTTTCTCTGTCGCCTGTTACAATTTATTTGCAGGTTCATTGCTGCCCTGGCCTACCTCAGAGGTGGTTGAATAACTGTTGTGGAGGGCCCCACCAATAAAGTACGCCACACCAAGAAGAAACTTCGAGGAGGTTTAGTTCAAGAGACAGGGTAAGACAAACCCCAGCCTGGAAGCCAGACACAAACTCCCTGCAGAGCTTCAACCTCCAACCCCTCACCATTCCACATTCCGAATCACAATAAGTATACATGGAGACCATAGTTAGGCACCAAGTATTCTAAGAACAAACAGGCCCCTAAGATGAGACTTACAATAGAAATCAATGTAAAAGAACTATATACGGCATGTTTACATGGAGAGATCCACATAGGTTGGATCCTCTCCTAACACTAACCCAATGTGAATCATGGACTTGTTGCCTGATTGCAAGTTTCTTTTGGGTTGGTAATTGATGAGGTTCTTTTGGAGGTATTCTGAGCCTGTCTTGTGGAGGGCATGGTGGGTGATGCTCATTGTTTTAAAGTGGCTTGTCACCCTATAGAAAGCCAGGGAGGGCACGGTCGGTGGGCGTCATGTGCTCTCTTTGGCCAAGGTCCAGTAGGAGCGTAGCTGCAGTGTTTTGGGGGATGACCAAGGGGTGGTTTGGGGGAAGAGAGCTATCTTCCCGCAAATTATGATATCTGTTTTTCCTGCCTTGAGTAGGAGGTGTTTGCTGGATGTCTGTAGATGAGTAAAAACTGTGTGTAAGATATGGGTTGATGGGAAATGTCACAAGGAAGGATTTGCAGTCTGTGTTCCAGGCTTGTTTTGTGGAGTGTGAAATGAAGAGGTTTGGTTTGTGGAGGATGCAATCCAGCCTGCTCTGCTAGTTCTGTTATGGCTGCTGTGTGTAGCCTGGGGGAATGCCTCGTGTGCGATGGATGAGAAGACATCAGAGACCCAGGTTTCTGTGATGAAAGTGAAGTCTGGACTTTCCGAGGGAATTAAGTTGTATATGATGTGTTTCTTTTTGCCAGCAGATTTTGTGTTAATGAGTATGCATGAAAGTAAGCAGGGGACAAGTGGTGTTTGCCCCGGAGATGTGGGCCAAATAGGGATTGTGGGGGTGGGTGTGGAGGGCAGGGAAGGGAATACCCTGGTTGTGCCCCAGTAGGGGTGGGTGGGTGCAGAGCAAATAAAGGAGCAGGGTATGAAATTTGTGGAGGGTGGATCCATCCTTCTGTTACAGTTTTCTTTGGAGTGTAAAGGTCGGAAATAGGTTTTGGGCACAGGACATTTAACTATTTGCTTTTGATTGACATTCTAACATCATCCTTATTGTTATTTGATACAGGGAAACAAACCCCTCTTAGTTTTAGGGACAGATAGGGTTTTTTGTAAATCTTTTGGTAAATATGAGTTTAGGCCAACAAACATGCCACCTTTTTGTCCCGCTTCTACTTCTACTACCTAACAGTTCTTAAATATTTTTGCACTTTTGGTCAGTTAGGATTTCTATCGCACAGAGGAACAGACATCATCAATCAGTATAATGATCTTATTAGCACTTTTCAGGTGACTACACCAAGTAATTATTTCCAAGTACCTACAGTAATCCATTGAATGAGTGTTTTTTGAAGTCTTCCTAAATATATTAATTCCCACCCAGTGCCTAATTACTCTGTTACCTTTATGTTATTATTAAATGAATATTTCTTTATACATGTTCCCTAAAATTAAGTGTGCAGTGAAGCAATGATTGATTGCAATTGTTTCCCCAAATGTTGATATATTCATACATACTTTAACCAAAACATGTGAGGGGTGGGGCATTATGAAATGATGTTAACAACTGACATTGCTCTGTGCAACTTTCCACACCATATATTAAGCATGTGTTCACTGTTGCAAAAAGGAACCAGCTATATTTACATTTGCTTTGGTCCTACCATTAATGTAAGCGGTGCAGCCTGAATTGCAGACCACCCCTCTGCACAGAAATGTAATCAATCCCACACATGTTTCAGCCCAGATGTGGGTCCAGAACATGTTGTGCCTAGAGACCCATGTAATACCTTGCTGATGACGCAGAATGAGTCTGAAATATGTCTGTGGTTGCTTGTTGTCAATGGATTTTAAAAATGTGTCCTGGATAGACTTCCCCTTTTTTGTGGAAAAATATTTTATTTGTACATGTTTTTCTCCCCTTCTGTAAAGGCTTGGCAAACCGAAGAATGATTGCCTAGAGTGTTTCCTCGAGCAATGCCAGAGGTTACGATTAATTCAAAAACTTTTAGCAATCACTCATTTGCTCTATTTATACATTAAATCCCATAATGTGCTTGAAAAGCAATGAAAAGAAAACAGTCTTTTAGTTCGTAAATATAATACACCGCTGTACTAGATGTCCCACGTTGCATTCTGTATGATTTGAAACATGATCACATTTTAACAAAGTGTTTTCTAGGGCTACACATATATTGTGCACTGGCCGAAGTATTCTTAGTAATATTTACTCATAATTTTAACTAGCGTTTGTCCACAATGCTAAATGGCTAGGAACGTAGGCAAGTACCAATACGGTACCCTTTTTTTGGGCACATAGAACTACAATTATTTAATTACAAAAACAGGTTTTATGGCACAATCCATTTGGTATTTAAGATTCAAACCTTTTTCCGGGATCTGTGCAGATACAAAGTAGTGTTGCTAGCACGTGACAAAGGAACACCACCAAAAGGAAAAAGGTACTCTCCCTCTTTCTTAGAAAATGCTAATCCCCTCCAAGCAGGTGTTGTGGATGTTACACATGCCTTGCTCCGTTTTTCCTAAATCATCTATTTGTTATACAGAACATATGTGACTAGATTATTTCTGTAGTGCATCTGAAAGAATGGATAGCTTTAAATAACTCATTCCAAATGTGTTGTTAAGATTATAGAGGAAGAGTCACATCGTTTTTCAAGGCTAAGCTTTGAATTTGACACCACGCTTAATTATTTGTCCAAAACAAATTATTAAAGAACGGCTCTCATAGAAGGATAGATGCCACTAAATATCTCATGCTATATTTACTACTTTTGTCTTTCTTTGCATGCCAAAGGCCTAAAACATCATCAATGCCTCCATCAGTCTTCAGAAGGTGGATTGTAGTTAATAAGGCAAGGGTTCTAGTGTGTTCCTTTTAGGCCTTATAGAGGTGCTTTTGCAAAGTTAAAAGGAAATGCTGCATTGGCAATGCACATGAATTATAGGTTTAATTTTATTTAGATTTGTATTCATGGTGTTTTCTTTTTGTTATTTAATTATATTTTAAATATTGCATGTTATTCACAGATCAACAGATAAAAAAAGAAACATGAAGTTTGGATTTTCAGACCAACATGATTTCATCTTCATCTGCAGCAAAAGCGACATCTGCACATTTTGCAAGAAGAAAGTACAATGTACTGAGCAACATCTAATTACTCAACATTGGAAATTAGCGGTGCTCTTTACCAATGGTTCAGAAGGTATAGTATTGCAACAGATTACATTTTCATAACATTTATTGTGGGTCTGTTTTGACATCACACATTCTTCACTCTCTGTAATATTTTTTAAAATAAAACAGATCCATCTTTATCCCTCCTCTGATCTGTCTCATTTTCCACCCCTCTGGAGACTAAGGTCTGTAGATTCCACACTTGGCCGCAGTGCGCCATTCCTGAGGCAACCCTTACCATTGTTATCCCATTATTAACAAAACTCTATAAATAGCATAACACATCAAGGTGTTTTCTTCATTATTGCTGTTTGTGTATTTTTATATCACAATATGCTCTTCTCTATGTCATGAAGTCCAATGGTAAGTCTAGGAGGGTATTGTGAGGTAGCCACAGGTGCCAAGTGACCACTCCTGCTATGGATGCTTAGTATGTAAGAGGTGTGTAGTGTATCTAATGCCCTATCCCACCACTATCCTGCACCCTTAATAGATTCTCCCAATATTGGTATGACAGCAACTTTCTCAGCACCTTTGTCATACAACTGTCCAAAATAGTCATACCATACATGCATAATGGGCCACCCATCTCCCAAAGAGAGTGTTTTAGGACAATCATACCTCTATGCCTGATAGTACTAAACAATGTCTCGCTTTCCGGGTTTTCCCCAAAGCCCTTTTTTTTCTCCAAAACACCTGCTTTATCATTGTCTCTCTGTTCAATTTGTTCATGTCTTCCATAACCTTTTAGGCTCTCACAGATGTGCATACATCTGTTTGGCCCTCTCAGCGGCATTACCTCTTCGGGAGAATCTTCTCTACTTTTTCAACCCTGCTCGTCAGCTGATGTGCCTTTCATGCGCCGATAGGGGAACCAATCACTGCTGCGGTCTGGACTCCGTTTTTGTAACGGGCCCCAGGGCCACCACGACTTCTGTGTGGATGCTGCACCGAGCGGGCCTTTGCTTTAGCATCTCCGTCTCACTCTCTCTACTTTGGCCTAATTTCCATTCAGGACGCCAGTATTCTAGTATCTTGCTAGTGATCATCTCACGTCCCGCGCTAACGCCGGGTCCGCGTCTAGTTTGGCTCTGCCCCTCCATGACATCCTCTCATCGTAGGATTACCTCTGCATAGGATTCCCTCTCTCTCTCTCTCTCTTTTGAGTTATGTACTGTGAAGAACTCATGGTGACAACAATTAAGACAGAACACAAGTGATCACAGTTCAAGGGTGTTGATTGAACAATAAAAGTGGTGTGATGGTTGGAAAAACACCTAATCTAAACATAAATCTAAGATGGGGACATGTGTCGACCATCAAATGACAAATAAGGCAGTCCTAGTGGTGTTGTGTCAAATCAAAGTGGCCTATACTAAAAAACCTATTGCCAAACCTCACAACTAATACCAAAAGGGTGTGTGAGATAGTTCTCATCAAAAGAAACAAGTGTTCTCAAAATGATACATCAGTATGCGGTGGCTTGGGTCTCCCTTTCCCATGTTTTAGACAGGGAATAAGATGGCAGCTTGCAGTACAGTACATTCTCGGGATTCTCTGTCATGAGATGAAAGTTCCAATGGCTGTTCTCAGGACTGTCAATTTCCAAGTATCGTTTCCTCTGAAAGTCTAATGCCTTCAGGGTTTGATGTATTCAAACAACAAAAACAAAACTTCCTTTAACAAATAAAAGTTTGTTTAACAAATAAAAGTGTGTTCTCAATATACACTGGGTGATGGGCTCACCCCTGGGTCCCCCTCTTGTGGGCTGCCCTTCTCAATTGTAATCCGAGATTCAGATAGGGTGGCAACTTCACCCCTTTGTCTGCCTCTTCTGGGCTGACCCATTCACAATTGTATTTCTTTGTATCTCTTATTCTTTTCTCATTAAACTTTGGATGATAGCTTCACTCCTTGGATCTCCCTTGTTCGGGCTCGGGCATCTCTCAACTTCCATTGCTGACTTTAGCTTCACCCCGGATCTCTCTCGTCCAGGCTCGGACTCTTCTTAGTTTCTTAATCTTTGTCAAACAGTTCAGTGGACCTCCTTTTTATTTATTAAAAAACTGTCAAAGCTTTCTTAAAAAATGCCTAGGATGATTGGGGTGGTGCCGTGTGTGGGCAGTTACCTGCTGTATTGTTTTATCCCAACCGAGAGAGCAGTTGCCTCACCCAATTCCATTCAGGTGCCTAGGAGAGCCTATTTCAGCTATTGAGTTACTGGTACCTGCCAAGACTGATAAACAATCATTTGGCATAGATAAGTTCCCTGTATTGATGTATGCCAGAAATGTAATGCTCATCTCCTTGACTCCATCAGTACTACGAAAACAATTCCATTTACATTTGATGGCCATGGACTGATGCTGAATCGTTCAAAAACAAAGTGCATGGTGTTTAGGCCACCAAGAAGCAAACCATTCAGATCGAGGGAAATACAATCAAACAGGTCAAATCCTTTGACTGTTTCTGCCTGAGGCTCACACACTGGAAAGTAGTTCAGCAAGACTGAGAAAGCTATTTTTAGGCAGATACAGCTAAACCATAAAAAGGGTTATGGGTGGCAGCCCTTAGGCCTGTAATTGATATCTATAAGCTCCCTTGGTGCAAGCATGTGAAAAACTGCTTAATTGAACTAGGCTGCCAGCAGCTTTGGACAAACTCACATAACATTATTCGGCAGGGATAGACGAACAATGACACATGAAATCCACCAGAAGACACAGGAGGATGTTATTGCCATGGGAGAGGGATTCCGCTCAATAGGTTTGTACTGGGACTCAAATTGTCCAATGGTTATGAACAGTATCTGGACTGACATGGTCCTGAGTTAGCAAGGGCGCTCTTGGTTAGATTTACATGTGAAAATGTACCACTAGCTTTGAGTACTCACTGCTGGGGATTGAAAATGACAGATGCATATCCTCAATGCACAAATATCAGAGAGGTAGGGTTGAAAGACTGGCTGCATAACGCTGCTATGTTCTAGGCCGCTTTGTTGATCTCAAGCCGCCCCTTTGCACCTTTGAGGGACATGTGCACCAACCACCCCACTGTGCTGACACCGAAGACACACTCCCATCCACACCCATGCCATGCCGCCAACCTCCAAAGACAATTACCTGTTTTAAGCCAGCACTCCGTTGTGGACGCATGTCACACTCTTGTCTGTCTGTGAGTCTTTTCATGGCATTGTTGTGAGTGTTGCACTTCCCCTAGCAGTCTGCAGGCCATATTCAGGTTATTTGTATGTTTACAATGTTTATTTATTTATTCAAATTTGTAGAGCGCACGTCAGCCCGGGGGCATCGTGGCGCTTGTTACAGACAATGTCTTAGTTACATAGGATACAATATTTGCATACAAATTGTACATGTCTATTTACAGTAGACATGTACACATTAGCTATGCAGTATATTTACATGGAATCCTGAGGGTTTCATGTTATTTTGCAAGGAATGCGGTTTTCAGTTTCCTGCGAAAAATAGGGAGTGAGTTTTCGGCTCTGATGTTTGCAGGAAGAGCGTTCCAGGTCTTGGCTACAATGTAGGGGAAACCTAGACCTCCGGCTTTGGCTTTTTTGATGCTTGGGATGCAGAGTAGGTTGGAATATTTCGTTGTGGTGGGACGGGAGGAGGATGGTTTGAAGATGGTTTCTGATAGATAGGACGGGGCGGAGAGGGAGAGGCATTTGTGAGTGAGTGTGAGGATTTTGAGAGTGATCCGCTCTTTGACCGGGAGCCATTGGGCTGAGTGCCTGGCATGGGTGATATGCTCTCTTCTTGGGATACTAAGAGCGGCCCGGAGAGCATTGTTCTGTGCTATCATGTTACACAATTGATGATCAGTTAAAGTAATAGAGACCGAAATGTGGCATTTTGTTTACTTTTTTGCAGATGACAATCAAAATTCTCCAAAAATGTGAAGGACTGAACCGCTATGAAGCTGAACGTATGCTGATCTGTGGATGCACTTTAATTTGTGGAGAAGACGAATAAAAAGAAAAGTAGTAAAAGAAGTTACTATTTATTATTGGTAGCACAGTTTAATTAGACCTTTGCAGGTCAAGTGGTGGTATGTAAACCATTGACTAAGCTGTGATGGTCATGCTCTGCTGAGACGACATTAATAAACGTGATATATATACATTCTACGTAATATTTTTACGGTTCATTTGCACTATCATTGCATATTTATTTAAATAATAATTATTGTACATTACATTGAGTTGTCATAAGATGTGAGAGTCATGCTCTCGTGAAAATAAATATTTAAAATTGGGGTGTCATGTATATAATGTATATATGTATATATATATATATACATATATAATTGTTAAATACAATGCTGTTATGGTTTGTTTGCACTATTATATTTGTTTTATTATCTGTTTATGTATTTAAATAATAAATAATTTTACTTTAATTGAGTTGGTGCAGTTTGATATTCATACATGTTTACTAGAAGTATACAGAAAATTGATTGTTGAAACGGCCAAGAAAACAGTAAACTAATCCACTGTAACAAGCGTATATTGCGAGCATTTCAGTAAAAGATTAAAAATAAAAATGTTCTGCATTTTCAGTTGAGATTCTCATTTTAGATAAGTGATTAGTGAGGTCGGGTAGCAACACTCGCTGCTGGGATCTACAGGTTGCCGGTTCGAATCCCAGAAAGGCCAATTTAAAGTTTCAACCTTCTGAGACAGACACATGAGTAAAAACTTTGGTTGGGTGATTCTGTATTCAAATATGTTATATGTAAAGCGGTTATAACACATCATTATTGTAAGTTTGAAAGCAGAGGCAGGCTTATGATAAAGTGAATAGAAATTAAGACAATGAATTAGAAAAATAAGCACACGATTAACATCTAGATCAGCTAATATGCCATAAATTCATAACAATTACAAGGGCCACATTAATCTTAATATATGATTATTGTATGCAAGAAAAGATAATTTAGTAGGAACAAGGAAAGGTTTAAATTAGAGACGACCAGTTTAAAAAAAAAGTAATTAGAAATTAAACAGAAGGTTATAACAAGGAAACATGCTTTCAAATTAATAATACAACTGAGACTATGGTAAAGTGACCATTGTTATTATGAGGTGGACATTTTAATAAGAAATGTACGCCTTTCATCCTGTGTACAATACATAACAGATTTCATTTAATACAATTTGGATGATGCTTAATTAAAATAAACATTTTTAAATATTGAAAAAGAATGAACTATGTAGTTGAAGACAACTGCAGAATGTTTGAAGGCCTCCTTTCTCTGCTTTACTCGCTGTCAGAGGATTCTACTTATACCCAGGCCATATTGTGTCATGCACAGGAGATAGACAGCTAGCAGCCGCAAGGTGACGTACAGGCTTTTTATTATTAAATTAAATGTATAACGTCTCTCAATGGTCGTGAGGCTATTTCTTCACTTGTTTAAAGGATAGTTCCGGGACTTTTTTTTTATTGTCCCTACGGGTCGGCCATGTGTTTGTAAGCATAAATCGGTAGATCGTAGGAAACTTTCCTATGGACCTTACCCGACTTTTCGCCCATTATCGCACTCGAAATCAGCCTCCATTTTGTGATAATCCTATCATTCCGCCGCATCGACCTGGCTCACCTGCCTTTGCGGCACTAAATCAAATCCCCCGCCCCTGAAACAGACTTTATCAAAACATTCATATTCCCCGCCTCTATCCGTGACGTGACTGAGCTGCGTAGGCAAACGCGCCCAGGCGTCTTCTACGCGACTCCACACAGACCCCGGAAATCAACACAGATCAGCTCACAATACAGCGCACCACAATTCGGAATATGAAACTGTACTTTGAAATCAAACCGCAAGATTGTAAATGTGGTAAAGTACATTTATTTGACATCAAATGTTTAGAGAATATTCAGCGATTTGCATTTTTATTTGCTCATGTTCCAAAAAGTTCGTATTGAGGAACGCGATGGCCCTTTGCTGTACACAGGGTCTTAGAGCATCTCACAATACAGCACCACAATTCGGAATGTGAAACCGTGGTTTAAAAGCAAACGGCAAGATTGTACATTTGTCAAAGTACGTTTATTGGACATCAAATGTTTAGAGAATATTCAGCGATTTGCATTTTTCTTTGCTCTCGATCCAAATTAGTTCGTCTTGAGGGAAGCGATGTTCGTGTGCAGTACACAGGGTGTTGGTTTACGATAAAAAATAAGCTCTTCTGTCGCACTGATAATCGCATGGCTGTTCCAACAACGAGGCACTAGGCCACCACAACGGTAGGTATGTTGCATCTAACCGTTAGTACCGCGTAAGGGCATACTTGTACTTGGCGATCGTCCCATAAAATGGTCAGGGTGGTAACGTTGTTCACGCGGAGAAGCAACTGGCGGCTGTAGAAGCCGTCCGCCGGTGTCTGGTACTCGTGACACAGACAGTAGTGAATGATGTACCTAAAAACATAAAAAATGAAATTAGTCTCACCATCAGATCCTTATTAAAATTATTCATTTCATAGCGAGGACAGCGCTACTGGGTGTACACAAGTGTTTAAAGGCGTGGCGAGGCATGGAGGGGGGGGGGAGTGGAGTACAAGGTAAGTAGCATAAAATAATAAATAAATAGGGCCAGCTGGTGGCAAGTGCAAGGTAAGTGCAGAACAAGTGCTGGGAAGGGGGGGCTGTAGGATACTGAGACAGTCCCCCAGTGCAGGGGTTGACAGGGAGGCAGTGCAGGTGGAGAGTGGAAGGGCCCAGGACCGAGGTCGCAGACAGTGGACCAGTTGTAGCAGGGGAGAGGGAGAGAGAAAGCAGAAGCAAAGAGGAAGGTTTTGAGGTGCTTCAGTAAAAGCAGATGTTTCTCCTCCAGATAGTGCGCGGTAGAAAACACTATGCCACATAGAACGAACAAGTACAACTGAACCCGTCTTTAAAGCCACTGTATAGTAATGAAATTGCGGTATAAACTCATCAAAAGTTACTTACATTATATTTGCATTTTCCATTGTGTCTCTGTGTAGGGCAGACCCGAAACACCACTCCTTCTTTGCCGACGTTACTTCTTCTAATGAACGTGGCTCATCGTTTCGTTTCTGAAATTTTATTCATTATCTTTTCTTAGTCTTTCAGGATGGTCCCGGCCTGTCAAGGTCAAATCACAATAGAACCTTATATTGGGTCGTGGGCCGTTCCGCCACCCGAGCAAAACATCAAAGCAGCTGACCTTCACTTTGAGCGAGCACACATTTCTAGTTAGCTCCAGTTAGTGTAAGGGCATCTTGTCTGCGTGCCTTTTTTTTTATTGTCCCTATGGGTCGGCCATGTGTTTGTAATACGGAAACATTCTATAATTTTTGTAAAAATGATTTATATTACTGTTTGGTTTAATTACATATTTGGTTTAAATACATATTTCTATGTTTAGAAAAGATGGCTTGCAAAGTACACAAACCATAGTAAGGTACGCACACAGATATATAACATGCATATATATGTGTGTGTGCATACCTTACGATTTACGTACGTTTTAGGCCACGCCCCCCACAAGCCACGCCCCCAAATGAGGGCCCCCCCTCGATTTCTTACTCCACTTAAAGCCCTGCCAGGAGGGAAGAGAAGAGGTCAGCCCACTCATGAGAGGAAGGGGGTGATCTGACCAGGTGGCCGATAGATGGTAGCCACAGTAAGGGAATGGCTAGGAGAGAGAGAGAGAGCCTGCAGACGAGGCATTCGAAAGAGGAGTAAGCCTGTGTTGGAATGACAGAGGCAGGAATCCACTCGGGGAAGGTCAGAGCTACACCCCCTCCGGAACGGTTGGACTTGGGCACAGAGAAGATCTTGTAGCTGTCAGGGAGGAGAGTGTCAAAGCTTGTGACAGAGCTGGCCATGAACCATGTCTCAGTGAGAACGAGGACATCAAGGTCAAGTTCTTCCAGGAGGCGGCAGATGTCAGAGGAGTGTTTGACAGCTGAGCGAGATTTAAGAGTGGCAATATGGAGAAGGTTGCCGTCCTTGAAAGACTTCCGGGGAGGGGTACAAATAAGCGGTACGCCCGGCGGAGGTGTGGAAGAAGCCTGAGGGGGAACAGAAGAGGAAGGAGGAGAGGGCAAGGTAGCCAAGCAGGAGACAGCAGGGGGAGGTAAGGAAGACATGGAGGGAAGAGAGGGGACAGCAGGAGAAGAAGGGAATTTGATGAGGCACGGGAAGCATCTATCAAAGAGTAGAAGATTGGCCTGAGGGCCTTGGACCAAGACAGTACCATTCAGGTAAACATTTATGACCTTAGAAGAGTCGAAGGAGGCCAGGAGGGTCTCCCACTGGGTGCCATCATTAATGGGAGAAGAAGAGAGAGTAGAAAACACAGAGACCATATGAAGAGTTCATAGATCTGGTGAAGGAACGACAAAGAGGATGTCGGTGAGGGTTTTCTTAGAGGAGGCACTGTCACAGGTGTCAGAGATAGGGATGGCTGGGTTGGAGACCAGGATGTTCTTTTTAAACTTCTTCCTACCAGATTTAGTGAGGAGAGCAGGATAGTCAATAAAGAAGCCATTAGAAAAGATAGGAGAGACAGAGAGCACCATAGGGTAGGTGGGGAGAGGGGGGAAGAGGAGGGGCGGGTAAGGGAGGGGAGAACACTAGGGAAGGATGCAGGGCGGGGCGCAAGCAGAAGAGACAGAGAGACAAGACAATAGTGACAATTTGATGATAGGTGCTCGGACAATGGTAGAAAGTTTGCTAGATGAATGCTTTGCTAAAAGTCAATGTTAGGCAGAATTATATGCAGTACCCTTTGGGAACACCACACACAATTAAGACTACAAGTGACAGTACAATTTCACCTTTGGTACAAGCCTGTACTACACAGTTATAGTGGTAGCAGTAGCGGAGCAGCCAGACTTATCTCAAGATTAAGTGAGCAGTATCAAATAGTTACACAAAGGACAGCAATTACTATGATTCAGGCAAACACTGACTCAGGATTTTCAAGTAAAAGAATATACATTTATTTCACTTTTCAGTTGTATAACAGTACACTATTATATGCATTCTAAAAATCACACTCTTAATACACCACACCACTTCCCTTAAATTCCAGACAAGTTAAGCTCACAAAATGAAGTGGGAGCAAAATGGCACTCCAACAATTTAAAAGTGAGGGAAAAACAAAGTTATTAGAAATTAGGTCAAACCAACAGGTAGGTACTCAGGGCAATTGAACAAGAGGAACTACAGAGATAATATCAGGTAGAAAAGGCTTAGGGCCAAAGTCAATGGGTCAAAAGTCTTTTGCTCAAGATGCATAGTCGCATCTGAACCCCTGTGATGTTAGTCAGCATTGCCACTGCTAGTACTATCCACCTCTAATTTGCCTAGGACCTAGCACTTTACAACCATAATCACGCATATGTACCGGTCATTGCCCAGACTTATACTTCTAGCTAGCCCGATAAAATAGTAGTAGCTCATAGCACTATTACTCGCCCAGGCACGTTCCACTAGAGAGACATTCAGGTACACTATAGACAGCCAATACCTGTCCCCTCACTATTCCAAACTAAGCCAAACCATGCAAGGCTGGTACTAATCATGATGTTTCCCTTCTGTGTCGTCCCGTATGACACACCTTGCACAGGTACCCACTTCCTTTTCCTCGATAACGGCCTATCCAGAGCAGCCTGCCCCCGTCATCACCCCATCCCATGCCCTGCACCTTTCTTGCCCCGCACTACACCATTCCCCAATCCGTATCATTCGACTAATAGTCTAATAGATCACAAAAGCATCCAAAAGCCACCAAGTGATAACACACCCCACTTAGTACCTATAACAACTACCCCGGTTCTCAGTGCACTTAGACGCACTAGACTCAGATCAAGGACCTACATAACCTCCTATGTTCCAACCAGAGGACCCATCAAAGATAATCAACCCAATCAAATCCCTCTTCTAGGTACCATAAGAACCCAAAGACTCAGATCTAGAATCACTAACCCTCCTAGAGCTATCACCTTTATCAATCATGCTAACACAGGAAATATACCCCTATTAAAAACCCAAGCTAAACACCCTAAAAGTCCCATCATACTCAAACAACAATCTAACTCCATAGAAACTACCAACACTCACCCACCCACCCCAACCCAAGAGCCACCTCAATCCACACACCTCAAAGCAGCCCTCATTAATGCGCGGTCCATACCTGCTCATGCCACTGAAATTCATGACCTCATTATTGAGCAACAACTTGACCTACTCATAGTGACAGAAACCTGGCTCCACCAAGCTTCTGGCCCATCGCTCTCCATTGCCATTCCCCCAGACTACACCATTCTCAGAACAGACAGAACAAAATCAGTAGGTGGGGGAGTAGCCATTATCTCTAAAGCCCATCTCAAAATAAGAACCAGCCCTATTGAGAGCCCAGTCGGCTACGAAGTCCTGCTAGCTAAACTAGCTACGGACCACAAAACCACTATAAACCTAATAACCGTTTACAGAGCACCTAACACCATATCTCAACCAGAATTAGACATACCACTATTGTTAACGCCACTTATTAAACCAAACACAAAATGCCTAATCCTAGGGGACCTGAATCTAGGATTTAACGACCCCCAAGACCACAAAGCAGATGCACTACACAGTGCACTTAAAGACATGGCTTTCACGCAACTCGTGAACGCCCCTACCCATACAAAAGGGAGGTCACTAGACTGGATACTACATCTTAACACTATAGTATCCATAGACTCCATCACCCCGGTACCCTGGTCAGACCATCATTGCATAAACTTCACTATCATGTGCAAAAAACCAGACTTACCGAAAACGGTTGTTGAAGAATCCTATGTAACAAGAAACATCCGCAAACTCACAGCAGAAAACATCAACCCCCTATTAGCCAATGCCCTCAATAACAATATCATTACTGCCAAAGAACCTTGTGCCCTGGCAGGCCATTACCATAACTGTCTTACCAGTACAATTGACGCCCTAGCACCCTGCGTTAACAAAACCAAACGTAAAGACAAAAAGTCCTCCTTTTGGTTCAACGAGGAATTAGTCTCTCTTAGACGGATCAAAAGATCGCTTGAACACCACCTAAAGAAAAACCACACCCCAGAAGCTCTGGAAGAATTGAACTCTGCAAACAAAACCTATAAATCAGCCATCATCGCCCATAAAGCAGATGCCTTCAATACTAGAATTAGTAATGCGGCCTCCGATAGCAAAGAGCTATTTACCATACTCAAGGAGCTGGAGAATCCGATCCCCATAATTAACCCAGTCAAACCAAGTAAAGAATGGTGCACCACCATCCAATATGCCTTGGCCACTAAAATTAAACTATTACAAAACAAAATTATCTCCAAAAGAAACCTCTTGTCCGACAAACACTCCACGGCCAACCAGATCTCCACGATTATAGAAAATACTGCCCCTCTCTTCAACTTCACACCAGTCTCTCATGATACAGTACTTAATACTATAGCCAAACTTAAAGCGTCCAACTGCAAAGGAGATAACTTTCCAGCACACCTAATTAAACTCTGTGCCTCCACTCTCACGCCTATAATCACTATCTTTGTAAATACCTCCTTCTCCACAAATCAGGTCCCAGTCAGCATTAAAGCGGCTTGGGTCACCCCTCTACTAAAAAAGCCCACACTAGACCCACTAGTGCCCACAAACTACCGGCCCATAACGACTGTCCCATTCTTATTTAAAATCATTGATAAAATAGCTTACAACCAACTACAAACTCACCTAGAACAAAATAACCTCCTAGGAGCCAGACAATCAGGCTTTAGGCCTAATCACAGCACTGAGACAGCCCTCCTGGATCTTAAAATCCAAATAGACATTCAGGCAAACTAGCCACACTACTGCTACTGGACCTATCAGCAGAATTCGACTTGGTAGATCATGACAAACTATGCAACACTCTAAAAAAAGATTTTAATCATTCCAACAACGCCACACACTGGATCAAATCCTTTCTCACTGACCGTACATCCAGAGTTGCCATTGGAAACTTTGCAGCGGACCCCATAATAGTACCCATTGGAGTCCCCAGGGATCCTGCCTCTCCCCCACCCTCTATAATGCATATACTAAACTTTTATTCTCAGCCTTAGACGATATGGGTGTCATTTACACCAATTTCGCAGATGACACACATATCCTCATCCCTATTACAGGCGACTACACCCAAGACACCCTCACCATTAATAAAGTTTACTCCATAATCCAAAACTGGATGGCCCTAAACAGTCTCTGCCTAAATGATGAGAAAACGGAGGTCCTCATTGTGGGCTCCCAAAAAAGAATAAGCACCTTCCACCGGACTACTCAAACATTAATATCGACGGTACCCGGATCCCAGTACTTAAACAAGTCAAAACGTTAGGTGTCTCCATTGAGGCCAACCTCTCCATGCATAAACAAATAGCAGCCCTTTCCTCGTCCACAGCCTACACAGCAAAACTTATTGCACTCAGTCGCCAATTTCTCACCCCTGTAAATTGCATCACCCTGGCTAGAGCCCTAATCCTAACAAAACTAGATTACTGCAACGTCCTCTTCCTAGGAACTTCCAAAACCAATTTAAACAAAATCCAATTACTACAGAATAAAGCCCTCAGAGCGGCTTTAGGGATAAAGAAATCTGAACAGATATCCACCACTAGAAGAGAAAACCACTGGCTGCCAATTGAAGCAAGGATCATATTCAAAACCCTTAGTATCGTCTACAAATGTACCACCAACAAAGCGCCAAGCTACCTCAACAACTCCATTAAAAAAAAATGTCATGTAGGTCGCTGAGATCTAATAATCTGGCCCTCTTAGAAGTTCCTCAATACAAATACAGCAGAGCAGGAGGAAGTAGTTTCAAAGTTCTAGCCCCTTCTCACTGGAACGCACTACCTCTGAGTATCAAAAACGAGGATTCCTTACGAAAATTCAAAAAAGCATTGAAAACCTGGTTATTCAATAAATATTAACCACTCAAGCCCTACCCTCCCATGACCAACTACACTGCTTAGGGCAGCTGCTGTACTGCGAATAAGGCTGAAACAAAATGGGAAGGGCTAACTGACCAATTGGAATCTGGTATATGACTACATGATATCTTGTAACCTATGTATAAAGAAAAATGTATTATTTGTATTGTAACTGCAACATTGTATAATAATGAGTTTAACTCTCCTGTATCTTTTGCCGTGATACCCTAGGGTCTGGGCGAGTAACAAATGTAATAAATAAATAAATAAATAAATAAATAAATAAATAACACAGTTCAGGGTAGTTCGCGGTAAAGTTCGTGGCACGGTTTCCGGACGAGGATGGTTGATACAAAAGTTAGTTCAAAGAGAAGAGAAGGACAAGCCATCGGATTGGAGAAAGATTTCAAACACTTTCACCGCGGTTGAACGAAACGGACAACCGGATTTGCACAGTACCTTAAAACGGAGAGGGAGCTGTAGCTGAGGCAGACGTTCCTGGTAGTTCCTGCAGGCTCACAGTTCCTGAAGCGACTGTCGGACTGATAAGAAGTAGGAAGACGTGGAGGGTCCTGCACTACCCAGGGAAGAAACCAGCAGTTGTGCAAAGCAACGAATAAAAGGTGCACTCCTTAAAACCCAAACAGAGTCCGACCTTCCTGGCTCTCCGGCCCAATGTAGTTCTGTACAGCGATTTGACCAGAGGAGGGGTCCTGGCTTGTAGTTTGGGTGTACAAACAGTACAGGTAGTTGGTTGCACCAGTTCAAGGGAAGAAGTTTCCGGAGGATCTTCTCTGTCGTCGGATTCTGGAGATTCGGACCTGTAGCAGGGCTTCATCGGGCGGTTCAGTCATTGTAGGGGTCCTCTTCTGCCAGTTCCTTGTTGGTTCTTTTGCTCCAGTGGCGACTCTGCCTTTCCAGTCCCTGAGACTTGCTTTTTATGCAGTTTTCAATCACACAGCAGGGTGGCTGTCCTGGCAAGGACAGTCCCCTCCGCCAATCAAACAGGAGTGCGACTTGGGTTACCAAGGGAACCCATGGCAGGTGTCCGAAGATGCCTCCCTCGCATCCTGCCTACCTAGACTTTCAGGCGCCTTAAGGAGGGCTTCTATGCAGAAGCCCGTGAAAAGACAGCGAACAAAGGAGTCATCCCCGGTTTGGCGCGCAGAGAAAAACACAAGAAAGACTTTAACAAAAAGAAATGGTGAATAAACCCAGCAGGAGCCAAAATAAAATGTATTTGGTTAAGCAGGTTTATGTTCGAGGCTAATATAATAGTCTAAAACAATACCATCTTTTATATAAGATAATCGCGGTAGAAAAGTTAGGGTAGATACCACTGCCACCAGCCAAATCTTAATGTAAAGGGAGCGAAATAATGCTCCAAGAGGCACAGACAAAAAGGGATAAGAGTCAACCCTTTCCAATACTCAATGTAAGATGGGTGTACTGGGTCTGTGGTTTAAAGTGACTAAGGTAAGGTTAATGGCAACTTTACCCTTTTCTGGGGGACAGTAGTCAGCCCCAGAAAATGGAGTCAGTGGGAAGTCTCAAAGACAACCATGTGTCACTGCACTGAAGGTGCTGTGCAACACACATAAAAATATGATGCCATGGAGTAGGTGAGGCTCCAATGTTCATGATCACACAAAAAGTGAAAACACACACAGCAAAACACATGTAAGAGTGGGAAAAAAGGCTTACACTCTTACCAGGTGAAAAAAAGAAATCCTAGAAATCCAGTAAAGCTTCTGAGGGACGCATTTGGTAAGGGAAATCAGCCATATATGAGAATTCGCCCTAACACTCGCCCCCCCCCAAACTAAGGGACAGGATGATTTAATAGCCTCCTGGGTGAATCTCTACCTCTAGTCGGTTATAAACATCCTAGAGAGACCATCAGAATTTTGGTGGTGACATCCTGCTCTGTGCTCAATGGTAAATTCAAACCCTTGCAGGCAGATTGACCATCTTAGAAGTTTTGGGTTCTCCCCTTTCATTTGCATTAACCATCTCAAGGATTGGTGGTCTGTCTGAATCACAAAGGTAGATCCATACACGTATGGTCTAAACCTCTTCAGAGACCACACAATGGCAAAACATTCACACACTATTGTTGCCCACATTGTTTCTGGTTCCTTCAGTTTCCTACTGATGAAGCAAATGGGGTGTTCCCTATCTTTCTCATCCAGTTGACTAAGGACTGCACCTATACCTATATTGGAGGCATTTGTCTGCACAATGAAGGGTTGGTGATAATCAGGAGCTCTTAGGACTGGAGCTTGACAAAGGGCTTTCTTAAGGTTTTCAAAGGCTTGATTGCACTCCTCATTCCATCTAACCTTTTTTGGGAATTGTGGAGAGGAGTTCACATTCAAGGGAGAAGCTATGGAGCCATAGTTCTCTATGAAATTCCTGTAGTACCCAGTGAGACCTAGGAAAGCTCTCACTTGGTTTTGAGTAATAGGGGTGGCCCAGATTTGCACAGCTTGTACTTTGCCTAATCTCACCTCCTCCTACCTCATGACCAAGGTAGACCACTTTACTCTGACAAATTTGACATTTGCTTGCCTTTATTGTCAGATGGGCCTGCTCAAGAGCCTGCAATACATATCCCAGGTGATCGATATGTTCTTTCCAGGTATGCCATGCAGAAGTCCTCCCTCCCATTCAGAACCTGATTAACCATCCTTTGAAATGCAGCAGGTGCATTCCGTAGTCCAAAAGGCATAACCTTAAACGGGTATAGGCCTGCTGTGGTATAAAATGCAGTTTTCTCCTTGGCATGGTCTGTCAGTGCTATTTGCCAATAGCCTGAGGTTAGATCAAATGTACTGAGGTACTTGGCTGAACCAAGTCTATCCACCAGTTAATCTGTCCATGGCAAAGGATGGGCATCTGTCTTAGTGACTGCATTTAGAGCTCTATAGTCCTCACAGAATCTCAACTCCTCGGATCCTGCCTTTGGTACTAGAACAACTGGACTAGACCATTGACTTGTAGATGGCTCTATAACCCCGAGATTTTGCATCTTGTTGACCTGTCCTTTGATGTGTGATCTAACATGCTCTGACATTCTGTAACCTCTGCTTTTCATAGGTAAAAAGTCACCGGTGAGAATATCATGCTGGCCCCACGGGGTCAAGCCTGGTGATAGTGAAAACAGGGAGGCAAACTGATTCAACAGAACTTTGCACTCCTCCCGTTGCTCAGAAGTCAGCTGAGAAGAGAGATGAACTCCTTATATCTGTTCATCTAAAGGTTGGCCTTAGAGGAGGTCAGGTTCACTCTCCTCTTCCTCTTGAGCTGAAGTTAGAAGCAAAGCTCCCACTTCTGGTCTTGAGACATAAGCCTTTAAATAGGTGGTGTGAAAGACTCTGGGAGCCTCCTTAGGTGTGCCTAAGTCCACCAAATAGTTCACCTCTGCAGTGTTTTCCCACACCCTTGAAGGGTCTTATCCATTTGTCCTTCAAGGCCCTCTGCCTTGTTGGCACCATAACTAATACAAGCTGGTCTTTAGTAAACTCAACCATGCTGGCCTTCTGGTCATGCCAATGTTTGACCAGAGCTTGACCTGCTTTCAAATATCACTTGCTTCTGCCATCATGTGTGACATTCTCCTCCGGAGACCTATTACATAGTCAGTCACTCTGACTGGCTTGGGGGAAGGAACACTCTCCAACCCCTCCTTGATCAAGGCCAATGGACCTCTGACTGGATGGCCATAGAGAAGTCCAAAGGGACTGTAACAAACTCCCTCCTGAGGGACTTCTCTATATGCAAAGAGAAGGCATGGCAGTAGAAGGTCCCACTTTTTCTTAAGAGGTTCTTATAAAGCATCTATCATGCTCTTCATAGTACGATTAAACCTCTCTACCAGTCCATTTGTCTCTGGATGGTAGGCTGTAGAGAACTTGTAAGTGACACCACAGTTTTTCCACATGGCTTGCATTTGGTGGGACATAGAATTGGATCCCCTGTCGGATATCACTTCCTTAGGAAACCCTACTCTGGTAAAAATACCAAGTAGAGCCTTAGTCACAGCCTGAGCCATAACAGTTCTCATAGGTAGGGCTTCTAGGTATCTTGTAGCATGGTCTACTACAACCAGGATAAACCTGTTCCCTGAAGATGTGGGAGGGTCAAGGGGACCGACAATGTCAATGCCCACCCTCTCAAAAGGAACTCCCACCACTGGGAGAGGCACCAAGGGTGCCACGTTCTTGACTCCACTCTTGCCAGAGGTTTGGCAAGGGTGGCAGCTCCTATAGAATTTGTCAACTTCCGAAACCATCTTAGGCCAGTAGAAGTAAAGAGAGAGCCTTTCCTTGGTCTTCTTGAAACTCAAGTGACCAGCCAAAGGTATATCATGGGCTAACTGTAGGAACTGGAGTCTGTTGGCAAGGGGCACTACAATTTTTTTGCAGTCCCAAGGGATAGACTCAGTTGGCTCACTGTAGAAGATGCCATCTTCCCAGCTTAACCTGGGCTTTCCAACGTAATGCCCATCAAGTTGTTTAGCAGCCTGTTGTCGAAGACCTTCAAGAGTGGGACACTCTCTCTGTCCTTTGCTTAAGTCTGCCCTGTTGGGTCCACCTTCTGCCAGTAAAGACTGCCGCTCAGGATGGTCAACAGGGTCAAGATCTCCAACTAAGACAGTTTCTTCTTCCATATCTGACTCCTCAGATGCTGGCTCAACCACACAAGGTTGCACCTCACACTCTGCCTCAGCAGGTGGAGAAGTCACAGGTGTAACTTTGGGGAATATTGGGGGTGTCCTTGTTGGCAGCACAGGGGTGCTATCTGCCTTTTTCCTGGAGGTCTTGGGTTTCCCCTTTGCCTCCTTCTTTCTAGAAATAGCAGTGAGCAACTCCTGTGATAGTCTCCTCTATCAACTTCTCTGTAGAGCCTCTCAAGGTTCTCTCCCTTGCAGAACCAATGAGCTTCTGTTTCCTTTTACTGGGAGGCCTGGGGGTGCTTGACATAACTCCAAGAGTTTTAAGGCCATTACCCAACAGGACTCTCCCAGGCACGTCACTCTGCACACTAACAGGTATTTTGACAGTCATATTGCCAATCTGGAAAAATGAATACCCTTCATTTGAATGATAGATGTAACTTGATGGCCGTGGGCCAACCGTCTTATGCACCGAATTTTAGAAATATAGACTGTTATGCTTGACCAACAAGCGGCCATTTTAAACGTAGCAGAATCGTCATTTTGCTTGTTAACCATTGCTCATTGCTTTCTGTCTAAAAACTGCTTTGCAGCTTGCAATTCTTGCGGATTCTGCTTACTCTGCTCAACTGTTAACATTGTTGTCTGAATATGAAAGGACAAGGTCGGGGGACTGAAGAGTTTGCTGAACTTCTCATGAGTAGCCCAGAAAGGAATGCCCACGCTCCCTCTCTGTAGCCTTGGGAGGAAGCTGGAGGGCATTTAATCTCTTCACAGCTGCCAGCCAGTCTCGTACGATGGTAGAATATGTTAGAATAATACAGTTAAAGGCTTGAATTATGCTTCTCTTATGGCCCCACTTCGCAAAACCCCTTAGAACGTGTCGGCTCCCAGGACACGAATAGTACCTCATAGATAGTAAAGCTTGGAATGCGGCTCTTCCCCCGTGTGCAGATTGCTTCCAAGAACAGAACCACTGTGTTCTAAAAGATCCCTCCGCACTTTCTAAATTGCACATTGTTACTAGAATAGACATCGAAAGCATTATGATCGTCATACTCGTCGGATATGTCCATCGTCATCCCGAGTTCAAAGGAACTTAATACAGAGGGGTATTGAACATGACTTTGCTGATTGTATGATATGCATTTTGTATATATGTAACTGATGTACGTAATTCGCTCTCTTGCGTCCCTCGAGGTCTAGGAAACTCACGTCGCGGGGCGTGAGATCAGAATTGACCAATTGATACTATCTTTTGCTTGCAATAAACCCTAGCATTGGGATTTTGAAACCTTGTGTCTGGCGCATCTTTTCGTGTATGGTCATTGCCTTGTTTCCATAGCACGAGGGACCCCTAGGGGCCCCTTTCATATCATTACACTGGATGAGAGCTGGTAACTGGGGAAGCATTTGCACAGGGCCTCCAGCTAACTTGGTGAGGCATTTGGGTGCCTTAGCAACATCCTCCACCTTGAAAAATGATCCACCACAGTTATGCTGGCTCCAGTGTCTCTGATGGCAGGGGTTTCTTGACCATTCACAAGAACACTATCTTTATAATACTCTTTAGTATTATCTGGGATGGAATTATAGACATCTAAAATATGTTGTTCCCACAATCCCAGGGACACTAAAGAAACACTAGCTGAGACTCCCATGGGTTCATCAGCCAGTAGGTGAAAGTTTCCACTTGCCATAGGTACTGCTTCCTCTGGGGAGAAGGCTAAGGAGACAGTGGGGACCCCTGAAGGTTTACCCTTACATCTGGGATCCCCTGTCACATGTTCAGTTGACCCACAAACATAACATTTCACAAATGTTTTGATGAAGGGGGGTTTGTTCTGACCTCCATCCGGTTTGGGTCCAGATGATGTACCAGCCTGATTTGTGTTGCTGTTTGTGGCCACCTTTTTGGATTGGAGGTATTGGAATTCTCTTTGTTATCTTTCTTTGGCTGTTTCCCCTCATCCTTTTTCTGAGTAGCCCTAGAATCCTTGTGAGTAGCCCTGTTGGCAACCGACAAGTCACCAGCCTTAGCTAGCTTATTTGGATCTATCTCCTTAGAATCAGCCAAGTGCTGTCTGAGCTCAGGAGAGCAGACATCAAAAATAGATTCCAACATTACAAGATTTCCCATTCCTTCATAAGTGTTTACTCTGTAACCCTTAATCCAACCATCTAGGTTTTTCAAACATTCACATACCCAGGTAGCCCAAGGGGTACCATAATGCTTTTAGAGGGTCCTAAATCTCTTAAGGTTATGGGAATGGGTCTTCCCAAATCTAGCAATTAAAGCTAGCTTCACAAACCCATAATCCATCCTATCCACCTCCCCCAACTCCATCACAACATCAGATGCAACAGTAGGTAGCCTACAGAAGAGACAGGGAAGCAATTGATTCCCTGTAAAACCATAAATACCATGTTTATACTCAAACATTGCCAACCAATCCAAAATATCAAGCTTAACCTCGTACATACCCACAATTTCTTTAGGCATACAGGGTCTCTTAGGACTGGAAGACCTAGAAGACTCTGGGAGAGAAGCATTTTCAAGAGACAATCTTTTCATTTCTAGTTCATGATTCAACTCCATTTCTCTGGGTTTAGGTTCTTGGTGTTTTTGTTCAGTTGGAGCATTTAAACGTTTGAATTCCACTTCAAACCTCATTTTCTCTAGAGCAATGAATTCGGGACTGAGTGTAGGACCTATGGGGGTCCCATTGTACAATGGTTGATGTTGCTGAGCAGGCAAGGGGGCAGAGAGGCTTACATTCATAGACACATCTCCCACTTCCAACTCATCATTGACAGACATAGTATCATCCTCAATACTTTCCACATTCGCTAGAGAGTCAGGCATTTCAGACCCACTCCCCAGACTTTGATTCTTTAACAAATTTTCAACTAATTCAATCTGTTTGCCTTTGCCAGAGAGTATCCTTTCTTTACACATGTTTCTTAAATAATCAGCAGTGTAACTCAGGAGGGTCTCCTGACTGTGGCTTTCCATATCAGACATGATTAGTATTGCTTTTTAGTGATGATAGCCTTCTGGTTATTTGATCCAAGGTTATAGCAGCATGCGAAGTGTAATTACTATATTACTGTATTACGGTGGCACCCGCTGGGAAGTACGTATGGATCTCTTTGACTCCTCTAGAGACTTTATTAACATCCATCTAAATGGTACTGTCATGGTGCAAGGCCCTCAGGCTAACCTCCTCCTCTTTGATAGGCAGTTCCCTCGCCTCATCAACTTCCTCTCATCTCCAGCTGTCCCCTACTCTCTTCCTCTGGCTACCTTGCCCTCCTCCGCCTCCTCCTTTGCCCCATCTCAAACTCCTTCCACACCTCAGCACGGCGTACCTACGATCTGTACCCCTCCCCGGAAGGTCTTTAAGTCTGGCAACCTTCTCCATCTCGCCACACTAAATTCTCGCTCGGCCGTTAAACACTCGTCTAACATCTGTCACCTCCTAGAAGAACGCGACTTTGATGTCCTCGGTCTCACCGAGACATGGTTCACAGCCAGCTCTATCACAAGTTTTGACGCTCTCCTCCCCGACGGCTACAAGATCCTCTCAGCTCCCAGATCCAATCGGCCTGGACGGGGTGTATCCCTTATCTTCCCTGAGTGGATCCCTGCCTCCCTCATTCCCACTCAAGCTTACTCCTCTTTTGAATGCCTAGTCTGCAGGCTCTCTCTCTCTCTCCTAGCCACTCTCTTACTGTTGCTACTCTCTACTGGCCCCCTGGTCAAATCACCTCTTTTCTCTCTGAGTGGGCTGGCCTCTCCTCTTCCCTCTTGGCCTCCACCACTCAACTTCTCCTCCTTGGTGACCTCAACATTCATCTTGATTCTACCTGTCCCTCATCTTCACTCTTTTACGACCTCTGCGATATACTCTCCGTCTCCATCCTTCCCTCCTGCCCGACTCACTTGGCTGGCCACAAACTTGATGTCTTGATCTCATCTGGCCTCCCCCTCTCTACCCCCCTTGCCACTCCTCTCTCCTGGAGTGATCACTGCCTCCTCTCCTCTCATCTCTCCATCTCCTCCCCTCAAGCCAAGCCCACTCCTAGATTGCCACCCACCTTCTCAGATATCAGGCCCATGAAGCGTGTGTCAGTCGAGGCCTTTGCTGCAAATTTCTCCCCCCCCTCCTCCACCCCAGGCTGACTCACACCCTGACACAGCCCTCTCTCTTCTCTACTCCTCTATTTCTGCTACTCTTGATACTCTTGCCCCCGTCATGAGGATCCGTTTGAAGTCCAAAGCCAAGTGCAATTCTTGGTGTGACTCTGACATTGCTACACTTAAACGGAAGTGTAGGGTGGCTGAGAGGAAATGGAGGGCTTCTTGCTCATCCTCTGACAAACTGGCCTGCCGCCTGCTCCAAAGGCAATACCGACTTGCTGTCCACACTAAGAAGAGAGTCCACATACAAGCCCGCATCTCTGCGGCATCTAACAACTCGGCCAAACTTTTCAAAATCTGCAAGGAGCTGGCCAACCCTGCTGCAGTCTCCACCCCTCCTCTCTCCTCCCAGGATCTTTGCAATGCCCTTGCCTCTCAGTTTATCTCTAAAACCCAGGACATCCTGTCCACCCTCTCCTCTGCTCCCCCTCCTCCTCCCGCTCCTTCTCAGCCTGCTGACCCTCCTTCAGCTACCCCTCATCCCCCTTTCTCCTCCTTTCCTCTTTTCTCCCCTGATGAGATATCTAGACAAGTCCGATTTATGAAAACCTCATCAAAACAGGTCCTTCCCTGTTCCTCTAAAACCATTAAGGACCACATTGACACCCTTGCGCCAGCCTTTGCTGATTTCTGCAACCTCTCCTTTGCATCTGGCTTTTTCCCCACCCCTCTTAAACACTCCCTTGCGCCTCCTCTCCTCAAGAAATCCACTGCTGATCCGTCATGTCCGGCAAACTACCGCCCAATTTCCATTACTCCCTTTTTGGGCAGGCTCCTGAAAAAAGCTGGCCATCTCTCAGCTTAATCTCCATTCTGACTCTGTTGGCTCCCTCCATGACCACCAATCTGGCTTTAGAGCTGCCAGAAGTACTGAAACTGCTCTCCTGAACATTCGTGAAAACCTGCTCTCCAACCTCGATTCTAGCATTCCCTCTCTCCTTATCCTACTTGACCTCTCCTCTGCGTTTGACACGGTCAACCATACCACCCTGCTCAATCGTCTTCGTGACAACCTCGGTATCACTGATCAGGCTCTGGCCTGGCTGACCTCTTTTCTCTCTGATCGACCCTCCCAGGTACAACTTGAGTCCTTCCTATCTTCTATCTCCTTCTCCACATGTGGTGTTTCCCAGGGGTCTATCATCTCGCCTTGGCTTTTCAACCAATACCTGGCAACTCCCGCTTACTGCATCTCAATGTTCTGCTCAACTTTCCAGTGCTATGCTAACGACACCCAACTCATTTTCAGGCCTCCCTCAGCCTCCTCCTCTCATTCCCTCATCTCAGATTGTCTAATCGCCATTCAAAATTGGTGTGCCGCCAATGATCTATGTCTAAATGCCAACAAGACTGAGATCCTCCTTATTGGTACACCATCTCCATCCTTTCCTCTTTCTCTCTGGCCAGCCTCCCTTGGCCCTACTCCCACCCCCACTTGCACGGCTAAGAACCTTGGGGTTATCTTTGACTCTACACTTTCCTTCTCCGCACACATCTCTGATGTCTCCAAAAAATCTAACTTTTTACTTCACCTCCTTAGAAGTACTCTACCTTTCCTCTACTTCCCTCAAAAGCTCACGGTCTCCCAAGCTCTGGTTCTTTCCAAACTGGATTACTGTAACAGCCTCTTCCTGAATCTACCTGCCTCCACTCTCCGCCCTCTACAGCTAATCCAGAACAGGACTGTGAGACTTGTCCTTGGCCTCAAGCCCTGGGATCGTATCTCTCCAGCCTTGAAATGCCTTCATTGGATCCCAGTGGATGTAAGGATTAAATTTAAAACCCTCTGCATTGTCCACAAGGCTTTCTGCAGCCTGGGTCAAATATACCTTCAGCTATCCCTCCGTAAATACCTCCCCTCTCAAGCCCTTTGCTCCTCTACTTCTAACTCCCTCAGGTTAGTCGTTTTGCAAAAAAACGAGCTGGGAGTAGATCCCTGTCTTCGGCTGGTGCCTCCCTTTGAAACAGCTTCCCGGCCACCTTGAAACTTGAAGAAAAATATCTTCGGTTCCGGAAACTTCTCAAGACCTTCCTCTTTGCCTCTGCCTTTGCTCCCCTTCTCCCCTGTTGATCTGTTTCTTCTCATGGCATTGTGCACCTGGCCACCCTCTGTTCTTTCGGGCCCAGGTATCTGCTCACCCTGCCACCCTCCTGCACTGCCTCCAGGCCACCATCTGCACTAGGGTCCTGTATCTGTACCCATACAGTCCCCCTCTCACGTTTCATCTGCACTTATCAGATATACCTTTCTGCTACCTTTCACCTGCCACTTGCTGACTGCACTACAATGGTTTAAAGCCCTTATTTATTATGTATTCTATTTAATATTTATTTGTTTTTCTCTCCATTGCTTCGCACTTGTCCCCCATTTTCCTTTCCCATGCACTTGCGCTTTCTTAAATGTCACTGGGCCTAGTAAGATCGCTGTTCTTTCTGTTTTTTCTCTCCCTTGTTCCCCTCCCTTTTTGCCTGGTCACGCTCTGAAACACTTGTGTACGAGACGATATTAATAAAATATAATTTCATTTCATTTAATTATACTTTTATCCTCACTGCTGTACACCAGTGTTAGGCAGAATGATATGCAGTACCGTTTGGGAACACAACACACAATTAAGACTACAAGTGACAGTACAATTTCACCTTTGGTACAAGCCTGTAAATCACAGTTATAATGGTAGCAGTAGCGGAGCAGCCAGACTTATCTCAAGATTAAGTGAGCAGTATCAAATAGTTACACAAAGGACAGCAATTACTATAATTCAGGCAAACACTGACTCAAGGTTTTCAAGTAAAAGGATATAAATTTATTTCACTCCTCGATTGGATAACAGTACACTATTATAAGCAGTCTAAAAATCACACGCTTAATACACCACACCACTCCCCTCAAATTCCAGACAAGTTAAGCACACAAAATGAAGTGGGAGCAAAATGGCACTTAAGCAAATTAAAAGGGAGGGAAAAACAAAGTTTTTAGAAATTAGGTCAAACCAACAGGTAAGTACGCAGGGCAATTGACCAAGAGGAACTACAGAGATAGAATCAGGTAGAAAAGGCTTAGGGACAAAGTCAATGGGTCAAAAGTCTTTTGCTCAAGATCACACAGTTCAGGGTAGTTTGCGGTAAAGTTCGTGGCACGGTTAAGAGATGGACAAGCCCTCAGATTGGAGAAAGATTTCAAACACTTTCAACGCGGTTGAACGAAACAGACAACTGGATTTGCACAATACCTTAAAACAGAGAGGGTGCTGTAGCTGAGTTGGACGTTCCTGGTAGTTCCTGCAGGCTCACGGTTCATAAAGCAACTGTCAGATTGACAAGAAGTAGGAAGACTGGAGGGTTCTGCACTAGCCAGGGAAGAAACCAGCAGCAGAGCTAAGCAATGAATAAAAGGTGCATTCCTTCAAACCCAAGCAGGGTCTGACCTTCCTGGCTATCCGGCCCACTGTAGCTCTGTATAGTGAATTCCACCAGAGGAGGGGTCCTGGCTTGTAGTTTGGGCGAACTGGTTGGTCCCACCAGCTCAAGGGAAGAAGTTTCCAAGAGGATCTTCTCTGTCGTCGGATTCTGGAGATTCGGAACTGCAGCAGGGCTTCACCGGGCGATTCAGTCGTTGTAGGGGTCCTCTTCTGCCAGTTCCTCTTTGGTTCTTTCGTTCCAGTGGCGACTATGCCTTTCCAGTCCCAGAGACGTGCTTTTTATTCAGTTTTCTCCCATTCATAGAGCCTGGCTGTCAATCACACAGCAGGGAGGCTGTCATGGCAAGGACAGTCCCCTCAGCCAATCAATAGGAGTGTGACTTGGGTTACCAAGGTAACCCATGGCAGGGGTCCGAAGATCCCTCCCTCACATCCTGCCTAACTAGACTTTCAGGCACCTTAAGGAGGGTTTCTGTGCAGAAGCCCGCGAAAAGACAGCGAACAAAGGATTCATCCCCAGTTTGGCATGCAGAGAAAAACACAAGAAAGACTTAAACAAAAAGAAATGGCGAATAAACCCAGCCGGAGCCAAAATAAAATGTCTTTGGTCAAGCGGGTTTATGTTCGAGGCTAATATAATAGCCTAAAACATTACCACGTTGTATAAGATAATCGCGGTAGAAAAGTTAGGGTAGATACCACTGCCACCAGCCAAGTCTTAATGTAAAGGGAGCGAAACAATGCTCCAATAGGCACAGACAAAAAGGGATAAGAGTTAACCCTTTCCAATACTCCATGTAAAATGGGGTGTACTGGGTCTGTGGTTTAAAGTGACTAAGGTAAGGTTAATGCAACTTTACCCTTTTCTTGGGGACAGTAGTCATCCCCAGAAAATGGAGTCAGTGGGAAGTCTCAAACACAACCCTGTGTCACTGCACTGAAGGTGCTGGTTAACACACATAAAAATATGAGGCTCCAGTGCTCAAAATCACACAAAAAGTGAAAACACACACAGCAAAACACATGTAAGATTGGGAAAAAAGGCTCACACTCTTACCAGCTGAAAATAATTAAAAACCTAGAAATCCAGCAAAGCTGCTGAGGGACTCATTAGATAAGGGAAATCAACCATGTATGAGAATTCTCCCTAACAGTCAACCACAGAATGGCACTACCTTCACAATGCAATTTTAAATACTTTCAATATGCAATTTTACATACCAGAGAAAACACACCTAAGTCTGAGTGTTTGCTATATGGCACAGTATCCAGGTTAGAGTTGAAGGCTCCACTCCTAGCCCGGGCCACTCCTACCTTACTTAGCGGCTGCTGGTAGACGACTGGCCACTGGTTTCCCCTGCTGGCATCTGCAGACACAAGATGGAGCCGCCTCTGAGGGAGCCGCCCTTTGCTTTAGGGCCCTTAGCCGCAGGGGCTGCCGTGCAGAGGGCTGCCCAGGGAGGATCAGTCAAGAGCAGCAAGATACCAATCGGGACCGGGGGGTGGGGTGAGAGGCTGGAGGAGGGAGAGGGAACAAACAGCAAGAGAGGGGGTTGGAGAGGCAAGGGGGCAGAGGCCCAGCAAAAAACACAACACAAATTACCAGCAAGGCCCACAAGGCTATGAGGGCAAGTCCACCCGCCTGCAACGCTGAGATGGAAGAAGCTTGACAGTTTATAATCAGAAGCGGACGTCCGCTACTCTGCAAACCATAGTGACAAGTGTCCCCGGGAACTATAAGAAAATGACAAGCCTGCCAAACCAATGGGCTTCCTTAGAAGTCTAAGGTGATGTGACTTAATTTATGGCTGGGACCGTCCCCCAAAATGTGTATGACTAATAAATGTGATCTTGTGTTTCAAAATATACACCAATTGTCTTTGTTATTCTTAGGTAATGTGTAACCATTGCATGATGTCTTAGACCCCCAGTAAGGGAGTGGGTGATAGGAGATGGCCCCTCTATGGAAATTCAAATAATTGTTTGGACTCATGCTCACTCCAACATATTAACATGGAGGATTTACAAACTGTCCAAACGTGGACTTGATTTCGGACGAACCGTCCTGGCTCCTATTGTTTCTCAGGAATGAACCGAAAGGCTTTGCCTTTTTTTGGGCTCGAGGCTGGCAAATGCTCCACTGCTTGATAATAAAGAAGAGGTTGTTCTCCACCGGCCCTTTGTGCAACATGACAGTGAGTCATCCCCAATTCCATTTAAATATTCGGCCAGAGTACGACTGCTGTCTGGGACCTGTTATATCGAGAGATTGTGGAATCGGCCTGCTACCTGATGTGCTTTACTGTGCCTGTAAAGGATTATACTGGGGAAGGTGTGGGTAATTGTAATAGCCCTATCACTAATAAGTCAGCTGGACAGATGCTGGTTGCATTTTCCCCGCAAATCTTGAACTCTATGGATCGGGGGTATGACACTATGGGCCTCTTTACGACCCTGGCGATATGGGTTTAACGGTGCCGGTAGAGCTGCCGGCGCCGTTAAACCCATACCGCCCTATTACGAGGTCCCCTTGCAAGACCCGCTCTGCACGTCTGGTTTTACCAGACATCCTTAGCAGGTCCCGCGAGGGGGCCAGCATGCAAACAACGAGCCCGTCATTAATGGGCCCGTTGTTAGCATGCTCCCCATTCCTATTGAGCTCTATGGGGACACAAAGGGGAATGGGGTTGGTCAGGGTTCCCTGAATGTGGAAATACCGGGCCCTCCAAGGTCGGAATGGCCCGGTATTTCCCCATTCAGGGAACCCGGACCCGAGTTTGGAGTCAGCCATGCCCTAATTAGGGTTGAAAGATGTAGGTGCTGCTGAAATCCGAACGCAGGATGCCCTGTTTACTAGACAGGCGCTTTAACCAACTAAGCCCCAATGTCACATGCTCCTCTATAGATACTTGCCAACCCTACCGATTTAGGAGGTAGGATACCGCTTTTTAAGCAGTCCTACCGCCTACCGATTTTTTGACACCAAATACCGATATTTTTTTGTAAAAAATAAAAAATAAATTTGGGGGGTTTTTTTTACATTTTTTTTTTTGCCCACACCAGCTCGGAGGAGTCTTTCAAGGGCTCCCCCGAGCTGGCGTACCGGGAGAATGCGCAGCATGCAGGCTTTTAATGTCAAAGGCACCCACGGTGGTGGGCTAAAGCGCCCCTCCGCCGCGGGTGCCTTTGGCAAAAGGCGCCATTAGCCCCCCACCACGCCAACTCGGGGGAGTCTATCAAGGACTTCCCCGAGCTGGCATAGCGGGAGGAGGCGCAGCATGCAGGCTTTTAATATCAAAGGCACCCACGGCGGGGGGCTAAAAACACTCCTCCACCGCGGGTGCCTTTGGCCAAAGGCGCCATTAGCCCCCCATCACGCAAGCTCGGGGGAGTCTTTCAAGGACTTCCCCGAGCTGGCGTAGCGGGAGAAGGCGCAGCATGCAGGCCTTTGATGTAAAAGGCGCCCACGGAGGTGGGCGAAGGGCGCCCCTCCGCCGCGAGTGCCTTTCACAAAAGGCACCGTTAGCCCCCCAACACGTCAACTCCGGCGAGTCTTTCAAGGGCTCCCCCAAGCTGGCGTGGTGGCAGAAGGCGTGGCAGGCGCCTCATTGTCATTGAATGCACCCGCGGCGGCGGGCTCATTCAATGACAATGGGCTGCTGACGCGCCCTATTCCTATCATTACCTCCTCGCCTGACTATTTTTGAAACTTTAAGATTCCTACAGATTTTTGGTCACAGAATGTTGGCATGTATGTAGATAGTTTCTCTCCCTCCTCTCCAAGATTTATTTCTGTTAAACAGCGTATTGCAGTGCTACATTCAGTAGCAGCTGGAAGTATATACAGGATTTTTTTTATTTTTTAAGTTATTGCTATTTAAAGCTACGTGCTTTTGCAATGTGAGTACATAGAAACACGAACACGGCTATCTGCTAAAGGTTGAAGAAGTTCGCATAGGTTAATGGAGGAAAGTGATTTGTGGAGCCACTCCCTGCTTTGCAGGTCCTCCTAGTGAGGCTGCTGACGTGTTTGCATGAGTCCCTGTAGATCGCACCAAACTCCTGTGCTGATCGCGCGGCATTGGCTGCTTCTTCTCTGGATAGTTCTTTTCTCTGTGTCTCTTTGTGGGTCTCTCTCGTTATCGGAACTAACCCAGCTCTAGCAGAAGCGCGCTGAAGCCCTATAAGTTCATGTTGGCGTTTCACACGCTAGGCAGGGCTGGCTCCGATTCATGAAATAGTCGTCGGCGAACCAAAGCACTCATTGAATCACAAAGTATAAAATTATGCAAGTGCAAGACGCACCGTAGGTTGCTTTTATTAACATTAATTTGTATTGTTGAATGTGTACATATTTTATACGTTTCCAGTGCAAAATTGAAATGCCAGAAAAAAACTTTATCCGTAGTCGGCAGGATTCGAACCTGCGCGGGGAAACCCCAATAGATTTCTAGTCTATCGCCTTAACCGCTCGGCCACGACTACCTACAAATTACCCACACGTTGAAGTCATTATGACACTGCTTGACACTGCTTCACTTGCCATGGTGTCCAAACAACTTTAAATATAGGGCATAAAGATTATTGATTACAGATCAGTTACTCAACAGGAGACTGCAGAGTATTTTTTTTCATTTCCATCTTTGGAGGCGGTCCTACAGCTGC
This sequence comes from Ambystoma mexicanum, assembly GCF_040938575.1. Lineage (NCBI taxonomy): Eukaryota > Metazoa > Chordata > Amphibia > Caudata > Ambystomatidae > Ambystoma > Ambystoma mexicanum. The sequence continues at coordinate 234,787,035 of NC_090921.1, forward strand.
TTAGCATGTGAGAATGCTGTTAAAAATCCCATTGCTGCGCATATCTCGGTGCGGAGAAGTGGTCTAAAGTGGTCTGCAGTGACTGCACAGATATCTTACTCAACGCATACTGCTGAGTATTCTTTTCATTTCCATGTTTGGTCCTAAGCCGCTGAGTATGGGAGAGTGCTGTTAAAAATTCCATTGACGCGCAGAGCAGGGAAGTGGTGGAAAGTGGTCAGCAGTGGTAGGCTGGGGGCTGCGGGACACAAGGGTGCACTCGCAGCTACAAGGACCGTGCAGAAACCTGACACCTTTTTGGACTGCAGGCGAGAGAATGCTCCTCCAATGGCTAATGCTTTGGGTAGCAAGCCAATATTGGAGCATACAAATATGTTTGTGTACCCTATTGTCCTCTCCTGATGATCAGGCTCGAACATGTGTTCTAGGCTCGACGAAATTCCCGGGAGGGCAATTTGTAAGGCTGATACCCATGCTAAGGCCTCACTACATCTGGGCTTAGGACCATAGCGGGACGTGATTAAACAATGTGTCGGGAAACTTCTGCTGATGGCAAGTCTGCTTCTTTAAAGACAGAGACAGGGAGAGTGGGGCAGCTGACAGTGTCTATTGTATATGTGAATGCAGATGTAGAAGGGGCTGTCCAGCCCCCAGGGGGGTGCTAGAGGGACAGCCTACATAGTGGCCACCCTTCTTACCATCCCCTGCCCCCAGGGATTTCCTACACCTCTCCTCCTCCCTCGGAGTGGAATGGGTGTCCCCTGGCACAGACCCATCCGGCTTAGTCTCCGGGGAGTAGTTATAAGGCAAAGGGGCTGCTGGGCTCATTCTCTTGTTGCAGCCGCCCACCTGAAGTCCCAGCCTCCCTCTCCATTTAGGCAGGATAGGATAAGCAAGAGCTGCAATTCACCAAGTACACCAAGTAGATTATAGGGATTCCTTAATTTGCATGTCATTTAAGATGTTGATTCCTTGTTCTTTTCAGCGGATTTGGAAGGGTGCAAGTTCGCAAGCATGTTTTATTCATAGGTTGTGTACGATTGCTAAATTTTCTTTTCTGTCACAGACATAGTTACGGCGCAACCCTAGCTAGGGAGGAGTTTGATGCTGCGATTTCGGCCTTGGGCAGTTTCCCGATGGCTGGTATGAAGCTCAATGGCCCCCAGCAGAGAAGGAGCTTGCAAGAGATGTGGATATGAAACAGAAAGAGGAAGGAAGAAGGGTAGGAGGACAGGAGTCTGGTATCTGAGCTTTGGTGTTGAATCATTTCAAAAGAAGGAATAAACACAAGAGAGGAGATGTGGGGAAAGATGAAAATGTCCTTAGGTAGGAGGGGAAGGCTGAGATGGCCTCATGGTTGTGGGCTGTCAAGGACGCATCAAGTGGAAGGGCAGTAGCTAATTTTCTGGGACAGGAGCAGAAAGACCAGGAAACCAGTGAGAGGTACAATTCACCCAACCCCCACTTAAGCCATTGCTTACTGAGGCAATAGCGGAATCTAGCAAAGGCGCTGCTGCAACAGTGCCCTGTTATAGCCTGTCTTAGGACGGTTCAATGGTGCTTTACACAGACTCTGAAGATTTGACTAACACGCTTAAGACCGAACATGTAAGGAGGAGGTGACCTTGAGCCAAATTCGGATGACGGGACTGAGTCCTTTATGGACAGTTCCGTCTCCTCGTCAAGGAGATTCAGTGGGCCCGAAAAATTACTGCTTGATATGATATGATATGGCATTTATAACGCGCCTATACACAAGTGTTTTAAGGTGCGACGAGGCAAGGGAGGGGAAACAGGGGGAAGACAGACAACGATCTTAATAGGCCAGGTGACATTGAGATTGTGCAAGTGCAGGGGAGGGGGAAGGGGAAAAGTGCAGAGGGGAATGTTGGAGGGGCAGTGCAGTACATGGGATCGACAGTAAAAATAAATGGAATAAATAAGCAATAAGTAAAGGGTGCGGCCAGCTGGTGGCAAGTGCAAGGGTAAGTGCAGACATCAGGTGTCAAGTGCTTGTAGAGAACTGTAGGGATGCAGAAAACAGTCCTCAAGCGCAGGGGTTGCCCGGTGGGGGAGGGGACCTGGGACCGATATCAGAGGGTAGCCAGGTGACCAGTGCAGTTTCAATTTCAGCCAGGAGTTCAGCAGGGGAGAGGAGGAGAGAAAGCAGAAGCAAAGAGGAAGGTTTTGAGATGCTTACGGAACCGGAGATGGTTCTCCTCAAGTTTCAGGGAGGCAAGGAGACTGTTCCAGAGGGAGGCCCCAGCCGAAGAAGGTGATCTACCACCAACTCGTTGCTTGGAGAAGCCACTGACCCTGAGGGAGTTGGAGGCGGATGAGCGAAGAGCTCGAAAAGGAAGATATTTAGGAATAGAGAGTTGAAGGTATTCAAAGCCCCAGACCCCAGAAGGCCTTGTGGACAATGCAGAGGGGTTTGAACTTAATCCTCGCAGCCACTGGGAGCCAATGCAGAGATTTCAGTCTGGGAGAGATACGATCCCTGGGCTTGAGGCTAAGGACAAGTCTCGCAGTCCTGTTCTGGATGAGTTGCAGAGGGCGGATAGTAGAACCAGGCAGATTTAGAAAGAGGCTGTTGCAGTAATCCAGCCTTGAGAGAACCAGAGCTCTGGACATACTGAGCTTCTGGAGGTAGGAGAGGAAAGGAAGAATACCTCTGAGGAGGTGCATCTGGTAGTGTGACTTCCTAGAGACGTCAGAGATGTGAGGAGAGAAGGAGAGTGTGGAGTCGAAGATGACCCCCGAGGTTTTTATCCTCACAGGTGGGAGCAGGAAGAGGGCCAAGAGAGGGCAGCCAGAGAGTGACAGGAAAGTAAGGAGTGGGTGTTTCCCGATGAGGAGAATCTTGGTCTTACTGGCATTAAGGCAGAGATTATTGGCGGCACACCACTCCTGGATAGCGGACAGACAGAGATGAGAGAAGGAGAAGTGACGGAAGGGCTCCTGAAAATTAATTGATTGTCATCTGCTTAGCATTGAAAGTTGGGGCAGAGAGTGGCAATGTGGTAGGCATGTAGTGCCAGGTATTGGTTGATCAGCCAGGGAGAGAGGTTAGACCCCTGGGGAACACCACAGGAAGAGATAGAGATAGAGGAGAGGAAGGACCCAAGTTGGACCTGGGAGGGTCGATCAGTGAGGAAAGAGGTCCGCCAAGCCAGGGCCTGACCAGTGATACCCAGGTTATCATGGGGACGGTTGAGCAGGATGGCATGGTTGACCGTGTCAAAGGCAGAAGAGAGATCAAGTAAGATGAGGACACAGTGGGTGTTGGAATCGAGGTTGGAGAGCAGGTCTTCATGGATGTTCAGGAGAGCAGTTTCCGTGCTTCTGGCAGCTCTGAAAACAGACTGATGGTCATGGAGACTACCAACAGATTCAGTGTGTAGATTAAGCTGGGAGATTCCAGCTTTTCCAGGAGTTTGCCCAGGAAAGGAGTGATGGAGATTGGGCGATAGTTAGCCGGGCAGGACGGGTCGGCGGAGGGTTTCTTAAGAAGGGCGTGCACAAGGGAATACTTGAGGGGGGAGGGGAAGACACCAGTGGTGAAGGAGTGGTTGCAGAAGTCAGCCAGAGCAGGGGCCAAGGTGTCAATGTGGTCCTTGATGGTTTTGGAGCAACATGGGTGAACCTGTTTTGATGAGACTTTCATCGATCAGACTTGTCTAGAAAACTAGAGAGGGCGCTAGAGAGCCATCCAAGATGGCCGCTTCCTAAGAGAGCTCGGTAGGGCTCTAATGAATCCTGATCCATCGTTGCTCCTGCGGTCGCCGAATTAGTCCAGTTTGCCGCTGGGTGCATTCGCAATATCCCGCAGATCATTTTGAACTAACCCCCAAGTCCGGCAAGCAACCTGATCCCCTGTTACGCCTCCTTGGTCTTGAGGCCTACCAGCCGTCCGTCGTCCAGAGAGGAGAACCCGCAGGCACCCACGCTGCGAAACGAGGCGGCGTCCGACGGAGCCGAGCACTGAGCTGCTCAAGAGGGCGGGTAGACGTAGGCGAGATGGCGCCATAGAGACCGAGCGGTCTCTGTCCCCGTAGCGGCCCGGTGGAAGACCTACGGTGTGAAGGCCTATGACGCCGACGGCCCGCGTAGGCCCAGGTAGGAGGACGCCGCTGGGAGCGCGCGGGACAGCAGTGCTGCAGGGCAGGGCGACACCACCTCTCCCGCCCCGATCAAGCCCCCACCCGAGCGCAGCCCAGAAGCCAAGGCGCTGCGACGTGGAGCGGACCCTCTGGCTCGTGGGCCTCCAACTACCACGAGACGCGGGCACCCCTCGCGGCATCACCAGCTCAAGAAACTGACATTCACGAAGCTCGGGCGGCCGATCCGGGGGACACGACCCGCTGGTGCAGGTGAAGCGAAGAAGAGGGACCTGACCGCGGACACAGCTTTCATTAGGATTGCCAGTTCCAAATCCTCTGAGTCTACGGCCACACTCTATCCACCCGGTGGCGTTCGGTCTCCACGAACCCGAGGCACCAATCCTTGACCTACTTAAGCAAAACGCCAACCACAAACATCTACATAAGCCATCATGGGGAAAATGGACAAAACTCAAAAGAAACTACACTTCGAACCTAACTCACAGCATAAACCCACGACCAGCAGTAGACCCGAATCCCCTGTACAAGAGGCAGCATTATCGGAAGTACAGACACCTCATCAAGACATCAGAGAGATCCTGATGGATCTGAAGGCCGGTATCAGCGGCCTAGGGTGCAAGCTAGACACCTTGTCAACCGAAGTGGACCATCTACAACACAGACTCGATAAACATGCGGACAGGCTCGACAACGTGGAGCAGCGAGTGTCCGACCTAGATGACGGGTCGGCGGCACTGACCTCCCGAGTCTCCCTACTTGAAACACAGATGAAGACTGTGATTGCCAAAAATGAAGACTTGGAGGGTCGTTCTCGTAGAAACAACATCAGAATTATAGGAGTGAGAGAACAACAACTCCCAGGCAAAATGGAAGATTTTTTGGAACAAATGTGCGTCACGCTCTTCGGAAAAGAGTTACTATCCCAGCTGTTTGTTGTAGAAAGAGCACACAGAATCCCGAATGCTAGACCAATACCAGGCACACACCCAAGACCAATAATTGCAAGGCTGCTAAATTATAAAGACCGTGATGGAATACTACATGCGGCCAGAATTAAGGGGGGAACTACAATATGATGGCGACCCGATTCAATTCTTCCCCGACTTCTCCCAAGCAGTACAGTTACAGAGGAGATCCTACGTATCTGTCAAGCGCCGCCTGCAGGACAATCAAATCGTCTACTCCATGTTATACCCAGCGAAACTTCGCATTCAGCACGAAGGGAAAACACAATTCTTTAATTCCCCAGAAGAGGCCAGTGACTTTCTAGACCGGGCCGGATGGAGACCCAGCGGAAACAACCCGAGGCCCAGGCGCGAAGACCGGGCAAGACGCAACCCCCCGTAATAAAGCACCTTGAACATGGGAGGCTGGCACCAACGTGCCCTCACCTTCCAGACAAGATGACGACCGCAGGAACAAACTTGTGTCGCTAATGGAAGCCCGGCATCCTCTTGGCAGGCTACTAACGCCCCTAGCACAGCAATGTTTGCAGTAAAGTTTTCAAGGGAGGGAACTATGTGGGCCAGTTGGGGGTTGCCCACACAAGGGAGGGTCTTTGGTTCGACGCGTGCACCTTGCTCGCCCCGCTCTAACTCCACAGCGCCAATGCTGTGCGGCCCCGAGGGCCTGAATCTCAAACTCTTGTCTCGCTCCAGTGGCCCCAGCCGTCAGTCGCACCTCTACATCCCGTCGAGAAAGAAACTCGCCTGGACCCCCAAATGACAACACCAATGCTTAGAATAGCCACCTGGAACATACGAGGTGGAAACCAACCGGCGAAGAACAGAAGAATCTTCCAATATTTACGCAGACATAATTTTAACATCGCCATACTTCAGGAAACACATCTCCTGCCTGCAACAGAATCTCAATGGGCCAAAGCGTGGGGCTGCCACAGGTACTTCTCATCGCATTCATCCTTTGCCATAGGGGTCGCATCTTAATCGACAAGAGGTCAAACTTCAGTTTCATTGAGACCCAGAAAGATTCCGAAGGCAGAGCCCTGTTAGTAAGGGGAATAGTTGCCGGGAGAGAAATAGTAATCGTAAATTCATACGCTCCAAATACAGATGGCCACGACAACTTCAACTGAGTGATGTCCCAGCTCGGAAAGATTAACGCCGAAACCATCATCTGGGGGCGGATCTCAACACACCTATGGACCCAGCGCTTGACAAATCCCATAATACAACCAGAAACCTGTCTAAGGCAAGCACCCAAGTCCGCGAGATATGCCGATCGTTCGGCTTGATCGACTCGTGGCGACTCCATAATCGAGATGCAAGGGACTACACATTCCATTCACCAGTCCATAACACCAGCTCCCGAATAGACTACATCATGGCGTCCTCTCACTGTCCATTCTCATGGGGAGCGAGCCAGATCTGGCCACGTACGTACTCGGATCACTCAATGGTAACACTGGATGTCTCCTTTGTGGGGGCAACAGTCCCAGGCCTACACTGGAGGTTCAAGCCAGGGTTGTTGTCAGACGCTGTTTTTGCGGAGGAACTCAGACAAGAAATTGTGTCCTTTATAGAGACAAACCAGGGCACCGTGGACTCGACCGGCACCTTCTGGGAGGCGCTGAAATAATAATAATAATAATAATAATAATAATAATAATAATAATTTGGCATTTATATAGCGCTACAAACCCTCAGGTATCTGAGCGCTGCTTATTACTGCGTTCGCAGGCTCTGCACTGATGTCAAAGCGAGCGCTCTACTCGCTGTGCCACTTGACCGACTTGAAATGCTTTGTGCGGGGAATCTGTCTCGCCAAAGAGAATGCTATACTGAAGTCGATTTGTAGAGAACTGTCGGACAGTGAGCGTCGACTCAAGGAGCTGGAACTCAGTGCCACCCCTACACCGAACCCCCGAATACAGGCAGAGCTGAAGAAGGAACTCCAAAAATTCAGAGAGACAGCCGAAAGAGAACTAAATTTCTTGAGTCGCAAACACCTAGTCCGACAATACGGAGAGGGCCAGAAACCGGGAGCACTGCTTGCCCGCCTCTTATCGATAGACAAAACCCCGACCCGGGTGGAACGCATCAAAAACACACACGGTCAGTTGGTTTTTTCTGTAAAGGACATCGCCACAACATTCCGTGACTTCTATCAAAACCTGTACAGTTCCAGGGGCGGATCAGACCCCAGTTCCTTGCAGGAGTACCTGGACGACACTGAATTGTACTGGGTGGACCCAGCCCTGCGAGAACCATTGAATGCCCTGATAACCGTAGAGGAAATTGTAGAAGCAATAAAATCCCTCCCGAATTCTAAAGCACCAGGTCCCGACGGACTCACAGGGGAGTTTTACAAGGCGCATGCAGTCACCCTCGCCCCCATTCTGCAGAGTGTATATGAGGAATCGATCGAGAGAGGATGCCTCCCCCACACACTCCGGGAGGCAAACATAATAGTGTTACACAAAGACGGCAAGCCCACCGATGAGTGTGCATCATACAGGCCAATTTCACTGATTAATCTCGACAATAAGATCCTCGCCAAAATTTTAGCCTCTAGACTCCTCCCCCTCATGCCGGCCCTAGTAATAGGAGACCAAGCCGGATTCATCCCGGGCCGCAGCACCACCTACGGTATCAGACGCTTGTTTGGTGTCATTGAGGCCTTAGATCCGACCCAGCAGGCGATTGCAGTGTTTTTAGACGCCAAAAAGGCATTCGACTCGGTGGAATGGCCATGTATGCTGGCAACGCTGAGGCAGATGGGCTTTGGCAACTTTTTCATCAAGCTGGTGACCCTACTGTATAATGACCCCCGGTCATATGTTATAATGGGTAACTCTAGGTCCCCTCGCTTAACACTGGAGCGTGGTACGAGACAGGGGTGCCCACTCTCCGCCCTGATTTTTGCACTCATTATGGAACCCCTGGCATCGAGATTGCGTGAATTCCAAATACACAGAGGCCTTAAACTAGGCCCCCACAAATTAATCGTCTCCCTTTACGCCGACGACGTCGCATTATTCATTAGTGACCCCAGGGAGAACCTGAACCCGGTAATGAGGGAAGTCATACGATTTGGACATATGTCCGGGCTGAAAATTAACCACTCCAAGTCGGTGATACTCCCTCTGACCCCCAACACACTGGAATTCATAGACGACTATGGCTTTAAATGGGAAAATAAGGGGGTATGTTACTTGGGTATATGCATGTCTCGGAATCACCACGAGATTTATAAAGATAATTATTTATCCACGCTCAATTCCGTTCAGGACCGGGTACATAGATGGAAAACTGCCGTTGACGCTCTGGGGCAGGGTCTCGTTGACAAAAATGGTTATCCTGCCCAAGCTATTATACCTGTTCGCGAATATCCCGCTGCTGCTCCCCAAATCCTTCCTAATGAAAGTGAAGTCCACGGTGCTAGAACTTCTGTGGGCAGGGAAACCCGCATGGGTGGCATACAATACCCTAGTACTACCAACGTCGCAGGGTGGTCTAGCGCTCCCGGACATAGAAAAATACTACTGGGCAGCGCAGGCGCATTTTCTGAGCTACTGGTACATGACCCACTTCATCCGCCCGCACGTACAGGTGGAACGCGCGTTGGCTTCACCAGACCTGCTCAGCGCCGTTGTGATCAGCCAAATCCCAGTTCCATATAACACATTGAACACGGTCCTGGCTACATACACGATCTGGAAAAAGATGGCTGCCAGGTACGGCGTGAGCATAAGATATTCTCCCCTGCTGCCGATCAGGTTCATTCCGGGCATCCCACTCACGAATGAAAAAGTATTTTTAACGTGAGCCGACAAAATCAACGTCCATTCCTTTGGCGATATTTTCCCGGAGGGCACCTTTCTCACCCCACAAATGGCCAAAAATAGAGGAGGCAACACTTCCCTAGACACCTTCATATATTTTAGATTACGCCATACCCTACAAAAACTGTTCCCCTCGTTCCCCCAACAACCACCCACATGGGATTTGTTACATAACACTATTCAAGCGGAGGGAGAGGGGAGGTTGGTCTCACTGCTCTACAAATCCCTGGTAGCAGACACTATGTCACCCAACGCTAAAACAAGACAAAAATGGGAATCCGCCCTTCAGGAGTCGATAAGCGACGAGGACTGGTCATATATACTGCGTCAAACTCAAAAGGTCGCAATGAACACACGCTTCAAACTAATACATTTTAACTTTGTGCACCAAACGTATTATACCCCTGTTAAAAAGCACCGACATCACCCGGAGGCATCAGCTCAATGCGAACGCTGTTCAGCGAGGCACGCCGATTTCTTCCACTTAGCCTGGGATTGCCCGGGTGTTCGACGCTTCTGGGTTTCGCCATTACAAATGATTGCTGACATAATTGGCGAACAGCTAGCCCCGCAACCATTGGCACCCCTGCTCGGCCTCACCAAATACCTGCAACCTGCATCTCGCAGGCTGGCAGCCCTCCTGCTGACACTGGCCCGGAGGCGTGTCGCCATGGCCTGGAGCCGTGGGCCCTTGCCCAGGTTCGAAGAGTGGAAAAGAGACATAACGTACTGTCAAGACATAGAGAGCGACTTTGTCAGAACCCTCCCGCTACATGCTCGTCCTCCTGACATCTGGGGGCCATACATCGCATATCTGCTAAACTGTACAGCCCCGTCTGACTCAGAAGAAACCTGACCTCGATATAAGCCACTGAGGCGGGAGAGGAGCCACTATACACTTTTTGTACTCGGTGCCAATCGGCATTAAATAAGGAACATTTTAAGGCCTAGAGTTGTGGACACTGGTGCGGGGGGGGAGGGGAATTGTGGTCAAACCTGTATATGGGTAATGTTAAGTTCCTTTCTGTTCTTTTTCCCTCCTCTCCCCACCCCCTCTTCAGCTGATCTAATCCCTTTCCTACCTTTACTTGTTGTTATGTTGGTACGCCAGAATGGCACACCTGTAATTTGAGGTTATGAAAATCTCACAAAATAAAGTTTAAAAAAAAAAAAAAAAAAAAGACTTGTCTAGAAACCTCGTCAGGGGAGAACAGGGGAAAGGCAGGACAGCTGGCCGAAAAGAGCCAGAGGAAGAGCAAGGACTAAAGGGGGCAGAGGTAGAGGAAGAGAGATAGGACAGGATGTCCTGAGTTTTTGAGATGAAATTAGAATCCAGGGCCGTGCAGAGGGCCTGGGAGAGGACAGGCGAGGTAGAAACTGCAGCAGGATTGGCCAACTCCTTTCAGATTTTAAAGAGTTCAGCCGAGTTGTTAGATGCCGCAGAGACACGGACTTGGATGTGGCTCTCTTCTTGGTGCAGACAGAGAGCCGGTATTGCCTTTGGAGCAGGCGGTAGGCCAGTTTGTCAGAGGATGTATCGGAAGCACACCATTTCCTCTCAGTCACCCTGCACTTGCTTTTAAGGGTGGCGAGGTCTGAGTCGAACCAGGAGTTGCACTGGGCTTTGGGCTTCAAGAGGATCCTCATGACAAGGGCAAGAACATCGAGAGTATCAGCCATAGCAGAGTGGAGCATTGAGAGGGCTGTGTCAGGGAGTGAGTCAGCCAAAGGGGAGGGGGGATTAGAAAGTGCCGGCAAAAGCCTCAACTGACACACGCTTCATGGGTCGAATAACCAAGAAGGTAGATGGCAGTGCTGGAGCTGGCTTGGCCTGAGGGGTGGAGAGAGTGAACTGGGAGGAAAGGAGAAAGTGGTCACTCCAAGAGAGAGGATTGGTGAGAGGTGTAGAGAGGGGAAGGTCTGTAGAGATCAGAGAATCAAGAGTGTGCCCTGCAGAGTGAGTCGCGCCAGAGGGGAGGATTGAGAGTGAGAGAGAGTCGCAAAGGTCATTAAAGAGTCCAGAGGAAGGACAGGAAGCATCCAGGTGTATGTTAAAGTCTCCAAGAAGGAGGAGTTGAGTGGTCAAGACCAGGAGGGAAGAGAAGAGGTCAGCCCACTCACGAGAGGAAGGGCGTGATCTGACCAGGTGGCCGATAGATGGTAGCCACAGTAAGGGAATGGCTAGGAGAGAGAGAGAGAGAGCCTGCAGACGAGGCATTCGAAAGAGGATTAAGCCTGTTTGGAATGACAGAGGCAGGAATCCACTCAGGGAAGATCAGAGCTACACCCCCTCCGAAACGGTTGGACTTGGGCACGGAGAAGATCTTGTAGCTGTCAGGGAGGAGAGTGTCAAAGCTTGTGACAGAGCTGGCCATGAACCATGTCTCAGTGAGACCGAGGACATCAAGGTCAAGTTCTTCCAGGAGGCGGCAGATGTCAGAGGAGTGTTTGATAGCTGAGCAAGATTTAAGAGTGGCAATATGGAGAAGGTTGCCGTCCTTGAAAGACTTACGGGGAGGGGTACAAATAAGAGGTATGTCCTGCGGAGGTGTGGAAGAAGCCTGAAGGGGGGCAGAAGAGGAAGGAGGAGAGGGCAAGGTAGCCAAGCAGAAGACAGCAGGGGGAGGTAAGGAAGACATGGAGGGAAGAGAGGGGACAGCAGGAGAAGAAAGGAAATTGATGAGGCACGGGAAGCATCTATCAAAGAGTAGAGGATTGGCCTGAGGGCCTTGGACCAAGACAATACCATTCAGGTAAACATTTATGACCTTAGAAGAGTCGAAGGAGGCCAGGAGGGTCTCCCACCGGGTGCTACCATTAATGGGAGAAGAAGAGAGAGTAGAAAACATAGAGACCATATGAAGAGTTCATAGGTCTGGCGAAGGAACGACAAAGAGGATGTCGGTGAGGGTTTGCTTAGAGGAAGCACTATTACAGGTGTCAGCGATAGGGAGGGCTGGGTTGGAGACCAGGATGTCCTTTTCAAACTTCTTCCTACTAGATTTAGTGAGGAGAGCAGGAGAGTCGATAAAGAAGCCGTTAGAAAAGATACGAGAGACAGAGAGCACCATAGGGTAGGTGGGGAGAGGGGAGAACACTAGGGAAGGACGCAGGGCGGGGCGCAAGCAGACGAGACAGAGAGAGAGAGACAAGACAATAGTGACAATTTGATGATAGGTGCTCGGACAATGGTAGAAAGTTTGCTAGATGAATGCTTTGCTAAAAGTCAATGTTAGGCAGAATTATATGCAGTACCCTTTGGGAACACCACACACAATTAAGACTACAAGTGACAGTACAATTTCACCTTTGGTACAAGCCTGTACTACACAGTTATAGTGGTAGCAGTAGCGGTGCAGCCAGACTTATCTCAAGAGTAAGTGGCAAGTATCAAATAGTTACACAAAGGACAGCAATTACTATGATTCAGGCAAACACTGACTCAAGGTTTTCAAGTAAAAGAATATACATTTATTTCACTTTTCAGTTGTATAACAGTACACTATTACAAGCAGTCTAAAAATTACACTCTTAATACACCACACCAGTTCCCTTAAATTCCAGACAAGTTAAGCTCACAGAATGAAGTGGGAGCAAAATGGCACGCCAACAAATTAAAAGGGAGGGAAAAACAAAGTTTTAGAAATTAGGTCAAACCAACAGGTAAGTACTCAGGGCAATTGACCAAGCGGAACTACAGAGATAAAATCAGGTAGAAAAGGCTTAGGGCCAAAGTCAATGGGTCAAAAGTCTTTTGCTCAAGATCACACAGTTCAGGGTAGTTTGCGGTAAAGTTCGTGGCACGGTTTCCGGACGAGGTTGGTTGATACAAAAGTTAGTTCAAAGAGAAGAGAAGGACAAGCCATCGGATTGGAGAAATATTTCAAGCACTTTCACCGCGGTTGAACGAAACGGACAACCGGATTTGCACAGTACCTTAAAACAGAGAGGGAGCTGTAGCTGAGGTGGATGTTCCTGGTAGTTCCTGCAGGCTCACAGTTCCTGAAGCGACTGTCGGACTGAAAAGAAGTAGGAAGACTTGGAGGGTCCTGCACTACCCAGGGAAGAAACCAGCAGTTGTGCAAAGCAATGAATAAAAGGTGCGCTCCTTAAAACCTAAGCAGGGTCTGACCTCCCTGGCTATCCAGCCCACTGTAGCTCTGTACAGCGATTCGACCAGAGGAGGGGTCCTGGCTTGTAGTTTGGGTGAACTGGTTGGTCCCACCAGCTCAAGGGAAGAAGTTTCCTGGAGGATCTTCTCTGTCGTCAGATTCTGGAGATTCGGACCTGCAGCAGGGCTTCACCGGGCGGTTCAGTCATTGTAGGGGTCCTCTTCTGCCACTTCCTTTTTGTTTCTTTTGCTCCAGTGGGGACTCTGCCTTTCCAGACCCTGAGACCTGCTTTTTATGCAGTTTTCCCCCATTCAAACAGCCTGGCTGTCAATCACACAGCAGGAGGCTGTCCTGGCAAGGACAGTCCCCTCAGCCAATCAAACAGGAGTGCGACTTGGGTTACCAAGGGAACCCATGGCAGGTGTCCGAAGATGCCTCCCTCACATCCTGCCTACCTAGACTTTCAGGCGCCTTAAGGAAGGCTTCTATGCAGAAGCCCGTGAAAAGATAGCGAACAGGGGAGTCATCCCCGGTTTGGCGCGCAGAGAAAAACACAAGAAAGACTTTAACAAAAAGAAATGGCAAATAAACCCAGCCGGAGCCAAAATAAAATGTATTTGGTTAAGCAGGTTTATGTTCGAGGCTAATATAATAGTCTAAAACAATACCACGTTTATATAAGATAATCGCGGTAGAAAAGTCAGGGTAGATACCAGTGCCACCAGCCAAGTCTTAATGTAAAGGGAGCGAAACAATGCTCCAAGAGGCACAGACAAAAAGGGATAAGAGTTAACCCTTTCCAATACTCCATGTAAGATGGGGTGTACTGGGTCTGTGGTTTAAAGTGACTAAGGTATGGTTAATGGCAACTTTACCCTTTTCTGGGGGACAGTAGTCAGCCCCAGAAAATGGAGTCGGTGGCAAGTCTCAAAGACAACCATGTGTCACTGCACTGAAGGTGCTGTGTAACACACATAAAAATATGATGCCATGGAGTAGGTGAGGCTCCAATGCTCAAGACCACACAAAAAGTGAAAACACACACAGCAAAACACATGTAAGAGTGGGAAAAAAGGCTCACACTCTTACGAGGTGAAAGAAATAAATCCGAGAAATCCAGTAAAGCTTCTGAGGGACGCATTAGGTAAGGGAAATCAGCCATTTATGAGAATTCTCCCTAACACTCGCCCCCCAGACTAAGGGACAGGATGATTTAATCCACTCCTGGGTGAATCTCTACCTCTAGTTGGTTATAAACATCCTAGAGAGACCATCAGCATTTTGGTGGTGACATCCTGCTCTGTGCTCAATGGTAAATTCAAACCCTTGCAGGCAGATTGACCATCTTAGAAGTTTTGGGTTCTCCCCTTTCATTTGCATTAACCATCTCAAGGACTGGTGGTCTGTCTGAATCACAAAAGTAGATCCATACAAGTATGGTCTAAACCTTTTCAGAGACCACACAATGGCAAAACATTCACACACTATTGTTGCCCACCTTGTTTCTGGTTCCTTCAGTTTCCTACTGATTAAGCAAATGGGGTGCTCCCTACCTTTCCCATCCAGTTGACTAAGGACTGCACCTATACCTATATTGGAGGCATCTGTCTGCACAATTAATGGTTGGTGATAATCAGGAGCTCTTAGGACTGGAGCTTGACAAAGGGCTTTCTTTAGGTTTTCAAAGGCTTGATTGCACTCCTCATTCCATCTAACCTTTTTTGGGAATTTTGGAGAGGAGTTCACATTCAAGGGAGAAGCTATGGAGCCATAGTTCTCTATGAAATTCCAGTAGTACCCAGTGAGACCTAGGAGAGCTCTCACTTGAGTTTGAGTAGTAGGGGTGGCCCAGTTTTGCACAGCTTGTACTTTGCCTTATCTCACCACCTCCTACCTCATGGCCAAGGTACACCCCTTTACTCTGACCATTTTCACATTTGCTTGCCTTTATGGTCAGATGGGCCTGCTCAAGAGCCTGCAAAACAGATCCCAGGTGATCAATATGTTCTGTCCGTGTGGGTCTGAACACTGCAATGTCATCCAAGTATGCTATGCAGAAGTCCTCCATCCCATTCAGAACTTGATTAACCATCCTTTGAAATGCAGCAGGTGCATTCCGTAGTCCAAAAGGCATAATCTTAAACTGGTATAGGCCTGCTGGGGTATAAAATGCAGTTTTGTCCTTGGCATGGTCTGTCAGTGCTATTTGCCAATAGCCTGAGGTTAGATCAAATGTACTGAGGTACTTGGCTGAACCAAGTCTATCCACCAGTTAATCTGTCCATGGCAAAGGATGGTCATCGGTCTTAGTGACTGCATTTAGAGCGCTATAGTCCACACAGAATCTCAACTCCTTGGATCCTGCCTTTGGTACTAGAACAACTGGACTCGACCATCGACTTGTAGATGGCTCTATAACCCTGAGATCAAGCATCTTGTTGACCTGTCCTTTGATGTGTGATCTGACATGCTGACATTCTGTAACCTCTGATTTTCATAGGTAAAAAGTCACCGGTGAGAATATCATGCTGGCCCCAAGGGGTCAACCCTGGTGATAGTGAAAACAAGGACGCAAACTGATTCAACAAAAGTTTGCACTCCTCCCATTGCTCAGAAGTCAGCTGAGAAGAGAGATTAACTTCTTCTATCTGTTCATCTAAAGGTTGGCCTCTGAGGAGGTCAGGTAGAAGTTCACTCTCCTCTTCCTCTTCAGCTGAAGCTAGAAGCAAAGCTCCCACTTCTGATCTTGAGACATAAGCCTTTAAATGGGTGGTGTGAAAGACTCTGGGAGCCTCCTTAGGTGTGCCTAAGTCCACCATATACTTCACCTCTCCAAGTTTGCCCACAACCTTGAAGGGTCCTATCCATTTGTCCTGCAAGGCCCTCTGCCTTGTTGGCACCATAACTAATACAAGCTGGTCTTGAGTAAACTCAACCATGCTGGCCTTCTGGTCATGCCAATGTTTGACCAGAGCTTGACGTGCTTTCAAGTATCACTTGCTTCTGCCATCATGTGTGACATTCTCCTCTGGAGACCTATTACATAATCAGTCACTCTGACTGGCTTAGGGGAAGGAGCACTCTCCAACCCCTCCTTGATCAGGGCCAATGGACCTTTGACTGGATGGCCATAGAGAAGTTCAAAGGGACTGTAACCAACTCCCTCCTGAGGGACATCTCTATATGCAAAGAGAAGGCATGGCAGTAGAAGGTCCCACTTTTTCTTAAGAGGTTCTTCCAAAGCACCTATCATACTCTTCATAGTACGTTTAAACCTCTCTACCAGTCCATTTGTCTCTGGATGGTAGGCTGTAGAGAACTTGTAAGTGACACCACAGTTTTTCCACATGGCTTGCATTTAGTGGGACATAAAATTGGATCCCCTGTCGGATATCACTTCCTTAGGAAACCCTACTCTGGTAAAAATACCAAGTAGAGCCTTAGCCACAGCCTGAGCCATAACAGTCCTCATAGGTATGGCTTCTGCGTATCTTGTAGCATGGTCTACTACAACCAGGATAAACCTGTTCCCTGAAGATGTGGGAGGGTCAAGGGGACCGACAATGTCAATGCCCACCCTCTCAAAAGGAACTCCCACCACTGGGAGAGGCACCAAGGGTGCCACGTTCTTGGCTCCACTCTTGCCAGAGGTTTGGCAAGTGTGGCAGCTCCTACAGAATTTGTCAACTTCTGAACCCATCTTAGGCCAGTAGAAGTAAAGAGAGAGCCTTTCCTTGGTCTTCTTGAAACTCAAGTGACCAGCCAAAGGTATCTCATTGGCTAACTGTAGGAACCGGAGTCTGTTGGCAAGGGGCACTACAATTCTTTTGCAGTCCCCAGGCATAGACTCAGTTGGTTCACTGTAGAAGAGGCCATCTTCCCAGCTTAACCTGTGCTTTCCAGCTTAATGTCCATCAAGTTGGTTAGCCACCTGTTGTCGAAGACCTTCAAGAGTAGGACACTCTCTCTGTCCTTAGCTTGAGTCTGATCTGTTGGGTCCACCTTCTGCCAGTAAAGACTGCAGCTAAGGATGGTCAACAGGGTCAGGATTTCCAACTAAGACAGTGCCTTCTTCCATATCTGACTCCTCAGATACTGGCTCAACCACACAAGGTTGCACCTCACACTCTGCCTCAGCAGGTGGAGAGGTCACAGGTGTAACTTTGGAGAATCTTGGGGGTGTCCTTGTTGGCAGCACAGGGGTGCGGTCTGCCTTTTTCCTGGAGTTCTTGGGTTTCCCCTTTGCCTCCTTCTTCCTAGAAATAGCAGTGAGCAACTCCTGTGGAGTGGGAGTGATAGTCTCCTCTATCAACTCCTCTGGAGAGCCTCTCAAGGTTCTCTCCCTTGCAGACCCAGTGAGCTCCTGTTTCCTTTTACTGGGAGGCCTGGGGGTGCTTGACATAACTCCAAGAGTTTTAAGGCCATTACCCAACAGGACTCTCCCAGGCACATCACTCTGCACACTAATAGGTATTTTGACAGTCATATCATTACACTGTATGAGAGCTAGTAACTGGGGAAGCATTTGCACAGGGCCTCCAGCTAACTTGGTGAGGCATTTGGGTGCCTTAGCAGCATCCTCCACCTTGAAAAATGATTCATCCACCACAGTTATGCTGGCTCCAGTGTCTCTGATGGCAGGGGTTTCCTGACCATTCACAAGAACACTATCATTATAATACTCTTTAGTATTATCTGGGATGGAATTATAGACATCTAAATTCTGTTGTTCCCACAATCCCAGGGACACTAAAGAAACACTAGCTAAGACTCTCATGGGTTCATCAGCCAGTAGGTGAAAGTTTCCACTTGCCATAGGTACTGCTTCCTCTGGGGAGAAGGCTAAGGAGACAGTGTGGACCCCTGAAGGTTTACCCTTACATCTGGGATACCCGGTCACATGGTCAGTTGACCCACAAACATAACATTTCCCAAATGTTTTGATGAAGGGGGGTTGGTTCCGGTCTCCATACGGTTTGGGTCCAGATGATGTACTAGCCTGATTTGGTTTCCCTTGTGGTTTACCCTTATATTGCTGCTTGTGGCCCTCTTTTGGATTGGAGGTATTAGAATTCTCTTTATCATCTTTCCTTGGCTGTTTCCCCTCATCCTTTTTCTGAGTAGCCCAGAATCCTTGTGAGTAGCCCTGTTGACAACCCACAAGTCACCAGCCTTAGCTAGCTTCTTTGGATCTATCTCTTTAAAATCAGCCAAGTGTTGTCTGAGCTCAGGAGAGCAGACATCAAAAATAGACTCCAACATAACAAGATTTCCCATTCCTTCATAAGTGTTTACTCTGTAACCCTTAATCCAACCATCTATGTTTTTCAAACATTCACATACCCAGGAAGCCAAGGGGTACCATAATTCTTTTTGAGGGTCCTAAACCTCTTAAGGTACTGGTAAGGGGTCTTCCCAAATCTAGCAATTAAAGCTAGCTTCACAAACTCATAATCCATCCTATCCACCTCCCCCAACTCCATCACAACATCAGATGCAACAGTGGGTAGCCTACAGAAGAGCCAGGGAAGCAATTGATTCCCTGTAAGACCATGAATACCATGGTTATACTCAAACATTGCCAACCAATCCAAAATATCAAGCTTAACCTCATACATACCCACAATTTCTTTAGGCATATGGGGTATCTTAGGACTGGAAGACCTCGTAGACTCTGGGAGAGAAGCATTTTCAAGAGACAATCTTTTCATTTCTAGTTCATGATTCAACTCCATTTCTCTGGGTTTAAGTTCTTGGTGTTTTTGTTCAGTTGGAGCATTTAAACGTTTGAATTCCAGTTCAAACCTCATTTTCTCTAGAGCAATGAATTCGGGACTGAGTGTAGGACCTGTGGGGATCCCAGTGGAAAAGGGTTGAGGTTTCTGAGCAGGCAAGGGGGCAGAGAGGCTTACATTCATAGACATATCTCCCTCTTCCAACTCATCATTGACAGACATAGTGGCATCCTCAATACTTTCCACATTTGCTAGAGAGTCAGGCATTTCAGACCCAGTCCCCAGACTTTGATTCTTTAACAACTTTTCAACTAATTCAATCTGTTTGCCTTTGGCAGAGAGTTTCCTTTCTTTACACATGTTTCTTAAATAATCAGCAGTGTAACTCAGGAGGGTCTCCTGACTGTAGCTTTCCATATCAGACATGATTAATATTGCTTTTTAGTGATGTTAGCCTTGTGGTTAGTTGATCCAAGGTAATAGCAGCACGCCAAGTGTAACCACTATACATTTATCCTCAAAGCTGTACACCAGTGTTAGGCAGAATTATATACAGTACCCTTTGGGAACGCCACACACAATTAAGACTACAAGTGACAGTACAATTTCACCTTTGGTACAAGCCTGTACTACACAGTTATAGTGGTAGCAGTAGCGGAGCAGCCAGACATCTCTCAAGAGTAAGTGAGCAGTATCAAATAGTTACACAAAGGACAGCAATTACTATAATTCAGGCAACACTGACTCAAGGTTTTCAAGTAAAAGAATATACATTTATTTCACTCCTCGATTGGATAACAGTACACTATTATAAGCAGTCTAAAAATCACACGCTTAATACACCACACCACTTCCCTCAAATTCCAGACAAGTTAAGCACACAAAATGAAGTGGGAGCAAAATGGCACTTCAGCAAATTAAAAGGGAGGGAAAAACAAAGTTATTAGAAATTAGGTCAAACCAACAGGTAAGTACTCAGGGCAATTGAACAAGACAAAGTCAATGGGTTAAAAGTCTTTTGCTCAAGATCACACAGTTCAGGGTAGTTTGCGGTAAGGTTCATGGCACGGTTTCCGGACGAGGTTGGTTGATACAAAAGTTAGTTCAAAGATAAGAGATGGACAAGCCCTCGGATTGGAGAAAGATTTCAAACACTTTCAACGCGGTTGAACGAAACAGACAACCGGATTTGCACAGTACCTTAAAACAGAGAGGGAGCTGTAACTGAGGTGGACGTTCCTGGTAGTTCCTGCAGTCTCATGGTTCATGAAGCAACTTTCAGACTGACAAGAAGTAGGAAGACTGGAGGGTCCTGCACTACCCAGGGAAGAAACCAGCAGCAGAACTAAGCAATGAATAAAAGGTGCGCTCCTTAAAACCCAAGCAGGGTCCGACCTTCCTGGCTATCCGGCCCACTGTAGCTCTGTACAGTGAATTCCACCAGAGGAGGGGTCCTGGCTTGTAGTTTGGGCGAACTGGTTGGTCCCTCCAGCTCAAGGGAAGAAGTTTCCTAGAGAATCTTCTCTGTCGTCGGATTCTGGAGATTCGGACCTGCAGCAGGGCTTCACCGGGCGATTCAGTCGTTGTAGGGGTCCTCTTCTGCCAGTTCCTCTTTAGTTCTTTCATTCCAGTGGCGACCTTGCCTTTCCAGTCCCAGAGACATGCTTTTTATGCAGTTTTCTCCCATTCATAGAGCCTGGCTGTCAATCACACAGAAGGGTGGCTGTCATGGCAAGGACAGTCCCTTCAGCCAATCAAACAGGAGTGCAACTTGGGTTACCATGGGAACCCATGGCAGGGGTCCGAAGATCCCTCCCTCACATCTTGCCTACCCAGACTTTCAGGCACCTTAAGGAGGGCTTCTGTGCAGAAGCTCGCGAAAAGACAGCGAACAAAGGACTCATCCCCGGTTTGGCACGCAGAGAAAAACCTGAGAAAGACTTAAACAAAAAGAAATGGCCAATGAACCCAGCCGGAGCCAAAATAAAATGTATTTGGTCAAGCGGGTTTATGTTCGAGGCTAATATAATAGCCTAAAAATGACCACGTTATATAAGATAATCGCGGTAGAAAAGTTAGGGTAGATACCACTGCCACCAGCCAAGTCTTAATGTAAAGGGAGCGAAACAATGCTCCAAGAGGCACAGACAAAAAGGGATAAGAGTTAACCCTTTCCAGTACTCCATGTAAGATGGGGTGTACTGGGTCTGTGGTTTAAAGTGACTAAGGTAAGGTTAATGCAACTTTACACTTTTCTTGGGGACAGTAGTCATCCCCAGAAAATGGAGTCGGTGGGAAGTCTCAAACACAACCCTGTGTCACTGCACTGAAGGTGCTGGTTAACACACATAAAAATATGGGGCCATGGAGTAGGTGAGGCTCCAGTGCTCAAAATCACACAAAAAGTGAAAACACACACAGCAAACCACATGTAAGATTGGGAAAAAAGGCTCACACTCTTACCAGGTGGAAAAAATATATCCTAAAAATCCAGCAAAGCTGCTGAGGGACTCATTAGATAAGGGAAATCAGCCATGTATGATAATTCTCCCTAACTGTCAACCACAGAATGGCACTACCTTCACAATGCAATTTTAAATACTTTCGCAATGCAATTTCAAATACTGGAGAAAAACACACCTAAGTCTGAGAGTCCTGTGTAGGGGAAAAGGCCTAGGTTTCACAAATGAAATTTTAAATACTTTCACAATGCAATTTTACATATCAGAGAAAACACACCTAAGTCTGAGTGTTTGCTATATGGCACGGTATCCAGGGTAGAGTTGAAGGCTCCACTCCTAGCCCGGGCCACTCCTACCTTACTTAGTGGCTGCTGGTAGACGATTGGCTGCTGGTTTCCCCTGCTGGCACCTGCAGACACAATATGGAGCCGCCTCTGAGGGAGCCGCCCTTTGCTTTAGGGCCCTTAGCCGCCCAGGGAGGATCAGTCAAGAGCAGCAAGAGGCCAATTGGGGCTGGGGGGTGGGATGGGAGGCGGGAGGAGGGAGAGGGAACAAACAGCAAGAGAGGGGGTCGGAGAGGTGAGGGGGCAGAGGCCCAGCAAAAAACACAACAAAAATTACCAGCAAGGCCCACAAGGCTCTGAGGGCAAGTCCACTCGCCTGCAACGCTGAGATGGAAGAAGCTTGACAGTTTATAATCAGAAGCGGACGTCCGCTACTCTGTAAACCATAGTGACAAGTGTCCCCGGGAACTATAAGAAAATAACAAGCCTGCCAAACCAATGGGCTTCCTTAGAAGTCTAAAGTGATGTGACTTTATTTATGGCTGGGACCGTCCCCCAAAATGTGTATGACTAATGAATGTCTTAGACCCCCAGTAAGGGAGTGGGTCATAGGAGATGGCCCCCCTCTGGAAATTCAAATAATTGTTTGGACTCATGCTCACTCCAACATATTAACATGGAGGATTTACAAACTGTCCAAACCTGGACTTGATTTCGGACGTATCGGTCCTGGCTCCTATTGTTTCTCAGGAATTAGCCGAAAGGCTTTGCCTTTTTTTGGGCTCGAGGCTGGCAAATGCTCCACTGCTTGATAATAAAGAAGAGGTCGTTCTCCACAGGCCCTTTGTGCAGCATGACAGGGAGTCATCCCCAATTCCATTTAAATATTCGGCCAGAGTACGACTGCTGTCTGGGACCGGTTATATCGAGAGACTGTGGGATCGGCCTGCTACCTGATGTGCTTTACTGTGCCTGTTAAGGATTATACTGGGGAAGGTGTGGGTAATTGTAATAGCCCTATCACTAATAAGTCAGCTGGACAGATGCTGGATGCATTTTCCCCGCAAATCTTGAACTCTATGGATCGGGGGTATGACACTATGGGCCTCTTTATGACCCTGGCGGTATGGGTTTAACGGTGCCGGTAGAGCTGCCGGCGCCGTTAAACCCATACCGCCCTATTACGAGGTCCCCTTGTGGGACCCGCTCTGGACGTCTGGTTTTACCAGACGTCCTTAGCGGATCCCGCGAGAGGGCCAGCATGCTAACAAGCCCGTCATTAATGGGCCCGTTGTTAGCATGCTCCCCATTCCCATTGACCCCTATGGGGGTTCAAAGGGGAATGGGGATGATCAGGGTTCCCTGAATGGGGAAATACCGGGCCTTCCAAGGTCAGAATGGAGGGCATGGCTGCCTCCAAACTCGTAATGAGGCCCTATGAATTTTGAGCTAAGAGAGGTGCAGGCTATTTTAAAAGAACTGTGTGTGAAAATTAGTTCTGTGAAAGGGTTTATTGTAGCCTCAACTAGAGGTGTAAGTAATAGCGGTTGCTGTAAAGGTAGGGCGTTGGTCTGTGACCCTTCTTCAAACTCTGCTCATACGGGTCCTTTGCCTAATACTCCCATCACAATTGAAGAATATAGTAAAGTAGCCAGCAAAGTAGCGAGGCGCTTTGTGCAGGATTCGTTGCAATTGGGAAGGAACTTACCATGGGTGCCTCATTCATCTCCTGACTCCGTGATTAAGCTTGGAGTGCCCATCGCAGAGTCCAAACTGCCTGCAATTGATGTTCAGATGCCTTTTAAGAAACAGACTTTGGCAGCAAGTGCAGGTGCTAACATGGTGAAGATTCAAAAAAACGTATAAAGAACCTGCCAAACACTGGAAGAAAGGGTCACAGAAATGTCTATGCAACCTCAAAGCTCAGTCAAATCAGGGCAACTCACTTAAATCCATGGGGGCCTTGGAAATGAATATATCGGGTGTTGTGCCCGGTAAATTGGAGGCACCATTGATGTTCAAGGTAGTTAAGGGGATTAGTGTAAACTCATCTTCAACAAGGAGGACCAAATGTAAAGCTGAGCACTGAACCCAAACAAATAATAAGAGCGATATGACACATTGTTTGAAGCCTGTAAATGCTGTGTATACCCTTACTTACTCCGAGTTCACGGGAGATTGGGGTACCAGGACCGATTGTGGATTTAGTGAGTCCAACAGTAAAGGTCCTGCCATTGGAGGGGATGATGCATTTGAGCAGGGCCGTTCAGGCGACGTTAGCTTGCACTAAGCAACCTGAAAGTGAAAACCTCCCTCTTCAACTAACAGTACCCCCACTACATACTTCCAATTAACACTACACCCTCTTCCCCCTCCTCTGTCTCACCTTATGTCCCATGATAATTGTCTATCTCACTTTATGTACCATGTTAATTGTATGTAGACAATGTATATCAAAGTATACTTGCTATCATTGTAACTAAGCTATGCACACTCTCTGTAACAAGCGCCACGATGCCAACGGGTTGTTGCGCTCTCTACAAATACGAATAAATAATTAAATAAATGAACAAACAAATAAATAAATAAACAAACAAATAAATAAGTAAGTAAATAAATAAATAAATAAGCAAGCAGACTAAGGATTTAGGGATTCTGGCCAAATGTGCCTCACCCCAGATCTTTCCAATCTTCTTGAATTTAGAGGAGAAGATAAGGGCTCACACACCGAAGCTGTATTGGCCACCGAAATGGGTGTCAAATATGGGAAGGTAAAGGTGAGATATAAGATAGAGAGCCCCCAAAATAATATTCAGCGAAGAGGTGTAAATCTAACGCAGCATGGGGATCAATGCAATGTGTTGGACTTACCATTGAGCTCAGACATCCCATTTTTTATAGACTCTTTAGGAACCCTGAAGGGAGCCCCTTAAACAGACAACCAGTGCTATTGCTCTTTCTCGAGAATCCCTGCCCTGAGACCCATCTCTACTTATGATATTGCGCAAGTGAAGTTCATTTTTGAGAATTGTATTGATACTGTAAAAGTAAGTTTTCATTCTAGGATGGTGAGGAACGCGATTCTGTTAGAAGTTGCCTCCTTATTGTCCTTGGGATGTGATGTATTTGAATCCATGGGTCATAAAGGGGCTGTGGAGCTTGAGGGTCCTGTGGGGTAAAACCAGGAGGCTAAACAAGTTGAGCCTTCAGATCCTCTTGTCATTCAATTGAAGACAAGGGTTGCTAGTGGTCAGGTTGTGGTAAATCCCTGGGTTCGACCAACTTCTGAATAAGCTGAGCGTGCATGTGTTTCCATTTTGAATGCATTGCACAGTGACAAGAAGGAAACCTATGGCTCCCAATGAGGTTGTCTATTAGGTTTCTCCTGCTTGAATACATAGGGGTATCTTCATTTATGCAACCTGTAGGATCTCTAGGGGAGCTTTTCCTTTATGTGCTTGCAAGAAATTTGGCTCTTAGACCGGCCAATAATTGATGGTTTCGATGTTTGCTTCGAAAAAGGCCTCCCGGGGTGGCCTAAATTGTGCAGTTTAAAGTGGTTTGAGGTTCACGATACAGAGGTTGAATCCTGCAGGGAAGGACAGGCTTATAATTAAGTTACAGTGGTTGGAGGACTCTGATATTTTCGAACATGTTTACTTATGACGTATATTTTAACCCGAAATCTACTGATGTGGATAACCTATTAAACAACCTATCAGACCTTTTAATGTTGGGAATTCCAGATGAGGGTGCTTATATTGTAATTGCAGGAGATTTTAATAGCAAATGTCTTGATCCAATCTATTATAGCAGTGAATGGGGACGTCATTCCTCCCCTAAGTCTAAGGTGCAGGGCGTGAAAACTAAATCAGTTATGGAGGCTTGTCTTTTTTTAATGGCAATGTTGCTGGTGAAGGTCCCTCCCACTTTAGATTATATATTTATTTCTGCAGATTTGATGAATGTAGGCTCTAATGTAAATGTTGTCAGATGCTCTAATAGCACCACAGTCTATTAGCCCGGTCTATAGCAGGGGTTGTTCTAGTGCTAGCAGAGAGGGAAGGCCCTCCCCAGTTGAGATAAGAGCTAGAGATTGTGCAGTCATTTGGCACCCGGCAATGACTAATTGTTTAACTCATCTGTAGAAGAATGTTCCTGCAGGGAAAAATCAGCTTTGGTCGATTCCTATGCGACATTGCAGGCAATACAGGCAATACTGGTGCTAATACTTGTGCTAACCGTTCAAAAAAGGATGATTGGAAGAAGATTCATATTCTTTTTTTTATGACAACATGGTTCATATGAAAAAGAAAGAGCTAAGGAAAAATGTAAGGAAAGTATCTGCGCTAGGTCTTTCGTCAAAGGACCAGATTTGTGTACTAAAAAAATAATACTCTAATTGGTTGTGGTCGCATAGATATCTTGTGGCTTGGAGGGATGCAGAAAAATTGTTGAGGTATCTGGAAGGCCGGGATGTTAGTTCCTTTTGGGCACTGATTAAACCCCCTTTAGCACAGCACTCTCTACAGGCGAAGCTGATTACAGCAGTTGTTGTTTTAGAGCAATCCATCTCAAGTATGTTTTCAAGTATGCAGATAG
The DNA here is from genome assembly GCF_040938575.1 of Ambystoma mexicanum. Taxonomy (NCBI): domain Eukaryota; kingdom Metazoa; phylum Chordata; class Amphibia; order Caudata; family Ambystomatidae; genus Ambystoma; species Ambystoma mexicanum. The sequence continues at coordinate 234,813,158 of NC_090921.1, forward strand.
AGCTAGTTGTTTAGTAATGTTAATGTTTGGTGGGCAAATGAAATCCCTTTAGACTTATGTGATGCTGTTAGAGAGAGCAAAGCATCCAATGCTCCTGGACCCGACGGGTTGTCTAATGCCACATGCAAATCGAACCCTCTTTTATGGTCCAAGGTATTGTTGGGATTATTTAATAATATTTTGACTAAGCAGAAAATTCTGCCCTCTTGGAAAAGTGCAATTATTATTTTAATCTATAAGCGTCGGGACGACTTTCAGACGTTAAAAGACGTTACACTATAGCCCAATCTCATTATTAGATTCACCAGAAAAAATCTTTCTGTCCCAACTGTTGAGCGAGCTGCAGAAATGGGCTAATAGTACCGCTGTTAAGACACTTTCCAAGAAAGGTTCAAAAAAGGAGTCGGGACATCCTTGAACTGCTGGTGCTTAATTTTCTGACTGAACAGGTCAAGCTGATTAAACGACCTATCTATTTGGCCTTCCTCGATCTAACCCAGACATTCGATTGTGTAATTAGATCTAGGTTCTCGCAGAAACATTTAGCGCTGGGGTGTCCTTCTGCTCTAGTGAGCATTTAGGAGGCTTTACATGACAATACTAAAGTCAAGGTGTGATTAGATCAAAAAAGGATCTTACTCGAGATTGATTGACACTCACCTTGGCTTACATCAGGGCTGCATGTTAGCCCTTTTTTGTTTAATATGTATATTTGTGATGTGTGGCAGGTATGAAAAAAAGGTAAGTGCTTATACGTCTAAATTTGGAAGGAAATCTATTCATTATTTGACTTACGCTCACAACATTGTTTTATGTAACCAAACGCCAACAATAGGTCTGCAAAGATCACCATCGGCCTTGAATGTCTACTTGACTGAAGTGGGTTTGAGCTTAAACTCGATTAAATATAAAATATTGACCTTCAAGCCGTCTGGTCGATCTTTTTGTAGGAACATTTCTAACTGGTTTATAGATAATACAACACTGGAGGTAGTATATAGTTTTTGTTATTTGGGCATTACTAGCTACTCCTTGATGGTGAAACAGGTGATTAACAGTGCCACCAGGGCCTACCTTTCTTGCATCTGCTGTCCAGCTTTGCCAGTTTGATAGAAAATGTGGCTAGTTTTCACTCATTCCGGCCCTACGGCTCTATCATCAAAAATTGATTCCTAAACAAATGTATAGGGCGGAGATCATATAAATGAATTCTTATTGGTCTAAAATTGAAACTCTTGTCTGGAGGAAAATCTTATCTTTATGTATTCCAATAGCGGGGATAAGGCACAACTTGGGTCTGGTGTCGCTTCGGGCACGCTCGAGTTGGAGGCTGTTGCAATTATCTGGGAACGTTTTGTCACCTCTGATTGGGAGTCTTTTTGTCATGCTTAAATTAAATTGAATTGATTGTTTATTTATATAGCGCCTATACACAATGTGTTTCAAACTGCTTCAAGGACGGAGGGAACATGGGAGGAATGTAGTTACATTCTTACAAGTCCTTGAAACAATTCAGAATGTGAAAAATAACTATCTTAATCAGCCTGGCGACATTTAAGATAGTGCAAGTGCGAGGAACAAATAGGGGAGGCGGGGGATGGGATGGAATGAGACAAAACAAGCGGTTACATTACTATGCCTGACGACAATTAACATAGTGCCGGAGAGTAACAAGAGGACGGGGAAGGGACGGGGTATGGAGTGAGGGATTAGGAGAAGAACAACCCAAGGAAATAACATGCTAGGTCTGACGACGATTCAGAGAAGTGCTGGAGGGGGAACTGGGAGGACAAACAAGGAGGGGAGGGGGGAGACAAACAAGCTGCTATCACAAGGATGTGAGACAAAAATAGAATAAGTGCTAATGAACAGTAATAGGGAGGAGAGTGGATTAGAAGACAGGCGGCTACAATTGCTATGCCTGACGGAAATTGAGGTAGTCCGGAGGAATTACTATGGAAAAACGCAAGGGAGTTACTCCAAAGGCAGATTGGATCTCGAATAGAACTTTATTGAAGGAATATTGTTTGTTTGAGCATTTTATATGGGATATTAAAGCTTTTAAGATTGTTACACCGTATTTCATTAAACACCGTCACGTGATTTTTGTAACTCAATTTTAAGATTTAAATTGAATCTATACCCTACTAAGACCGTTTTAGGTTTGCAAGCATGAATTTTACAAGATTAGAGAACCTGCCAGCATTGTAACAATGCTGTTGAAACTCTGAAACACTTTCAGTATCTGAAATTCATAATCAATTGTTTTGAAAATGTGTTTGGAACACTGATTGTTTAGTGCTAGAGAGTTTTCTGGAAACGTATTTTCAACTTAAATGACATTTCAATCAGTATTGCTTTTATTAGATTTCTAAACTATGTGCTGCTGTAAATGTTGATATGCACTTATATTTATTCCTACATCTACTCTTAGTATGGATTATTTATTATGATTATTTATGGTTGCTAGAAACATGTTAAGTGTTGAATGAATGTGTATTTTAGGATGTTTGGCCAAAATATTATCAGCAATATTACTATTTTTCACTTATGGTTTTTAACGACCAATGGAGAAATTGTAGCTTTGATCTTAAGGTCCTGGATGTTGTCAGACAATGTTACAGCAGCAAATCCTCATCATTATCCACATCAAGGTTACACACCAATACACTTGCCCTGTACGGGGAATGTAGAATCTGCTGGATACAAGAGTTATCACTAGGGTGCCACCTCACAAGAGGAACACCAGGATTTACTCCATCTTGGTGTTGAAGTCAGGGTTCAAGTCCTAAAAAATGTTAAAAAGTGGGGGACTCATTAACATACGCAATGGGATGTGACATCACCAGAAATTAGCATATTGAGGTGACATATGAAATTTTATTTAATTGGCTTTGCATAACCATACCAACTGCACAGGATGAATGGTCATTTGCCTTTCCTAAAATCAACACAAACAAAAAACGAAGGGGGTAATTCATGGAATAAATGTGCGCTGAAATTAGTGGCACAAGCTGGCGCAAGCATGAAAAAGCCAGCGCACGCGTGCGAATCGCACACGTGCGATTCATGGAAGGCCCTGCGCATGTTTCTCCCGGGATGTACGTCAAATCCGCGCGTGGCACGCACGGGCGCACGTCACTGCAACATCCCGAACGCAGTGTGTGACACACCAAAAAGAGGGCGTAACACGGGACGTAACATGCGTAATGAGGAACAATGTGTGAAAATAAGGGCCTAACTGGGGAAGTACTGCTGGAAAATACACGGAACGCCCACACGCACGCGAACTACACGTATTCATGGAATGGAATAGGGGAAACACGTGGATGCCAAAAGACATGCACAGGCCTAAACACGTCTGCCACACGAAGGCAGGCGGAAGCGCCCACGCGCAGTATAAAAAGGCGCACAAACAACAAACACTTATATACAGCCACGATGAATGCCCCATTCTGTGGCCCCTCAGGAGAAATGACGTGCCGCGCAACGCTCAGGCATCCCAAAAAAGCAAGAAAAAGAGATACATGACCCCTGTAACACACGTGCGTGTAAAAAAAACATATGCAGTACGCTGTGGCTGCCAGGAAAAATGAGTACGTGATCAACATGCAGGCCAGTATGCCCGAAAAAAAGGCGTACGCGACTAACAGGGACACCCGCAGTAGGAACAATAGCATGTGCAAATCGCTGTCTGCCTTGCGTCTAGAAGAAGAACGCATAGCCAACACCCACGCCAAAAGAAGATGTACGCACTGTAGCCGCTGTAAACTAATCGCGTGTGAACCCCAACGTCTGGAAAACACACGCACTACTTTCCAAGAAAAGCACGTACAGAGTGATTGAAACCCACGTGGGACCTTCAACCCGTGCCGAGGGAAACGCCCATGCGTACGTTACATCACCTATGCGCTTACGCGCTAAGGGCCTTTCCTCGGAATTCACGCAAACGTGCTGTTTTTCATGTCCCAAATCACTCTGTATCAAGCTGGCCACGCGACAACACACGGAAGACCACGCTCATGCCCAGAAGGCCGAATTACTGCCCCCCAGAGCACCCGAGCAGCCTCCCACAAGCCATCTGCTGCTGCCTGCCTGCCTGCCTGCTGCCACCGTGCCCTGCCATTTGGTGCCTGCACATCAGCCATCTGCAGGGGTCCAGTTGCTGTGACCTCCCCTGCTGGAACAGAAGACTCCCGACTGGTGTTCCATCACTCCACAGCCCAACCCCAGGACCCAGTTGCCCACCCACACCTGCCTCTGGGGTTGCCATGTCAGACACAACACCTTCCGGCACCAATGGCAACCCCCCAGCAGAGAGGCAGAGGGCTACCAGCTTCAGTGAAAAGTAAGTTGGTTTCCTGGTGGAGCAAGTTCTGGGGCATTATGATGCCCTCTTTACACCATCGTGCACCGACAAGGAAGGACGGAAGAGGATCTGGAAGGACATAGGGCCTCATTAGGACCCAGGCGGATTTCGCGGTGCTAAATGCACCGCGAAGCATGGCGGAAAGCCGCCGATAGCGCCATGGGGGTTGGCGGATTTACCGCCCCATTCCGACCTCGGCGGAGCGGTAAATCCCCAATCCCCATTCTGCCCTTCCCCATTCCCATTTTTGCCCCATAGGGTATAATGGGAGTGGGGAAGGAGTTAATTACGCCACCGTAAAATACGGTGGCGTAATTAACAACGAGGTCCCGTAGCGCCATGGTTTTCTCCGCCTGGTAAAACCAGGCGGAAAAGGCCGCCATGGCGCTACGGGAACTCGTAGTATGGCGGAGAGGTACGCCATGCACTACGCTGGCGTAAAACCCTCTCCGCCAGGGTCCTAATGAGGCCCATAGTGTGTGCCATCAACGTGGAGGGGATGGCACCCTGCGACACCAAGCACGCCCAGAAGCGCTGGGAGGACTACAAGTCCAGGACCCTCAAGAAGGTCCGGCGCCTCTTGGAAGCAGCGGATGCAGTGGGACGCCGGGTCCAGCTTACCACCCAGCAGATGAGGGTCCTGGAGTGCATTTGCCCAGTGCTTCACCACCAGATCCTCAGGATGCAGGCCTGTCTGGAGATGAGCGGTAAGTGGCCATGCATTCATGTCTAAAAAAGGGCATCTTGCAGTGTGCTGGTAGTTAGCTACTTGGCTGCATGTGTGACATGGGTCATGTTTGGATGTGTATGTGCAGGGACATGATGGTGCTGCATGTGAGTCCAGTCAGGCGTGACCCACATGGATGGTGTATGTGTTACAATGCATCATGCGGAGCAGCATTCAGAATGCACACATGTATGCATGCCTGTGTCTGTACTTTGACATGTTTGGGGTGTGAGAGATGTGTGCTGCTGACATGGACATGCATGATGTACATGTTCGTGTGTCTGAGTTATATGTGTGCCATGGATGCATGACACATGTCCGTGACGATGTGTTGATTCACTGATATAGCCTAGTCATCCTTGTATACACTGTGTCTGGGGGGAATACGGGACCAGATGCATGACCCTCCGGTGATGTGTGTGCATGTGACCAGCATGTCCCATTATGCATGTGAGTATCAGCCCACCATTCGATGAATCTACGGTGCCTTGGACATGGATGCCAATGTTTGTTGCATGTGCCATGCCTGTTCCTGCATGTGGGTTGCCTGCACTGACCCATGTGTTGTGGAGGGACATGATGGAAGTGGCGTTTGACAGTGCCACTCATGTGCCATTGCTTTGTGTCTAGGGGACTATTGTTCAGTACCCTGATGCTTGTGTTCAATGTCTCCCTTTACACAGCGGCGAGTGAAGTAGAGGGCGGAGACAGCGCTGTGGAGGAAAGCGGCAGGGATGCCTCCACCGGCTGGTGACGCAAGGCCCAGTCACGCTCCCAGGACATTCCATCATCTGGGAGCGAGGGGACTGGTGCCGCGTCTGCCACTACGGCTGCAGCGGAAGGGGCGGATGAGCCCCCACAGAGACTTGCAACGGCAGAAGACGGTGCAGAGCCATCCTGGTTGGTGGTATGTATAGAGGAGGAGGAGGCCGCTACAGAGCCACACATGGGGCCTGGTGGGGGTGGTCCCACGGGTCGCTGCGGAGGTGCCTGTGCATGTCCCTGTGCATGTCCCTGTCCCTGACACTGTGACTGCATCACCATGCACCAGCAGGGATGCCCCGTCCCAGGCCCGTCCGCAGGTAGGGGGGAGGTCCATGTCATCTGGCACTTCTCAACCTGCAGACATGGGGACCCATGACTGGATTGAGTCTCTCCTTATTGGTGTCGCGTTGCGCACACGTGACATTCGTGATGACGTGTGTGCTTCCTGGAGGGACCACGCACATCATCACGAAGAGCTGTGTGCCAACATGGCCCAGCTGGGAGGGACCATGGTCGGGGGTTTCCTCCATGTGTCGGCCAGTATAGTGGCCCTCTCCTCCTCTGTGCACACTATACGCCAGTCGTTCTCCATGCCGTCTTCTGACCCAGATGCCACCAGGGCCCCCTGTGGATCTTCCCCAACCAACGCAGCCAGCCTGGTGGAGATCCCATCCCTGCCACAGTCAGGAGTCGGAGGTCCAGCAGGGGTGGCCACCCCACCAACTCGACCCAACAGATGGAGGAGGTGACAGCATAATCAGGCAGGGCACGTGCACGACGGCGACGGTGGATTCCATCAGCCCGGAGGCCGGCGTGGTGGCAGAGGGAGTTGTGTCGGAGGCAGCAGCAGACTCAGCGTGGGAGGCATCATGGCTCGGGGCCATCAACACCCCAGGGGCAGGCATCGGCCAAGGGGCAGGAGGACCCCGGACTAGGAGTGCCTTCCGTGTGGCAGCGGTTGGGCCAGGAAATAGATGCAGAGAGGCGGCGAGCGGAGAGGGCACGGCTCACTATGGTCAGGGCGGAGAACTCCATGCGCAGGGCATTGAGGTGGGCTGAGTGCCTCGAGGCAACTCACAGGGAGTTGGAGGAGGCCATGGATGCATCCCTGCAAGACCTTGAGGCCAGGGAACAGGCCCGCCTCCGGAACATCGACATGGAGTTCGATGATGCCCTGGCCCGGAACATCAACAAGTGAGCTGTTGGACTTGCCCGCCGCCTTTGTAGATAGTTCTTTAGGGTTAGGTTTCCTTTGTTTTTTCTTTCTATTTGGTGTTAATGGACTTTGCTCCACCTTATGTATATAGTTTTTTGTTCATAGGACTTTTTTGAAGGGTTCCATTTGTTTTGGGATCATGGACCCTTTGGACTTGGATTGTATATAGTTGAAGACTTGTACATACTTTCTTTTTTAACATTTCCCATGGATTACTGGTTTTCTTTTTGTTTTGGTTATTTAAATCATAGTGACATTGGCGATGGACCACTTTTCTTTTTTCATGCCAGGGATTTTTGTTCATCATTGCATTTTCTATTTTTTTGGTAATAGCTTTCATTATTTATTAATTTGCAAGTTTTATTTTCTTTATGTTATTTCATTATGTTATTAATACATTTGTTCTAACTTCATGATTGGTGTTGTGTACTATCATTGGTTTTGTGCATATCTCAATGACCATTGCCTCTGTCATGTGTTGCCACTGTGTGGCTCTGTTGTGCATTTATGCATGGGCATGGTGGTTATTTTGAGACTGTCATGGCATGGGTAACTTGGGAGTGGGTGCAGTGGATGGTTGCATGCTTGTACTGGGGGCCAAGGGGGATTTGGGTTGGCATTGAGGCCATGGGTCAGTTTTGTATGGACATGTTGTTTGGTGGGCCATGAGTTGGGGCCTGTGGGGCATGGTCTGGGGTGATGGGCTGCCTGCTGGGCATGGGGAGGTGTGGCACACCTGGGTGGGCACACACTTCCAAATCGCATGTAAAAGTCCTTGCGCAGCCCTGGAATACGTGCAGACAGCCCATCCACCCACCCCATGGCCCGCAGGCAGCCCATCACCCCTGGGCATTGCCCACAGGCAGCCCATCACCCCTGACCATGGCCCGCAGGCAGGGCACACCACAAGGTGGAATTTTTCCATACATTTTACCTGACGCAGCGGGGACGTGTATTCCGGGGGTCTGTGTGGACTTTTACCCGCTTTTTCGATAGCGCGAGGGAGGTACGTGTATTCTGAGGAGTGCAGTTTTTGCTAGCGTGTACGGGGTACACGTATTCCGAGGGGTGCGCGGGGGGTTTTACACACATTTTTTCGATAGCGCGAGGGAGGTACACGCATTCCGAGGGGTCCGCGGGGGGTTTTACACACGTTTTCGATAGCACGAGCAGGGCACGTATATTCCGAGGGGTGCGCAGGGGTTTTTACACGTGTTTTCATGGTTGGGGGGGCTGTATGCTGGTCCACTGGCCTTTGAGCCATGTAGGGGATTTGTGCGATGTTTTTGGCGCACGGGCGGGGTTGGGGCGTAACTGGTACTGCTGCAGGGTCGCTGCACTACTCTGCGCCACGGCTGATTATGGATGTTAGTATCCATGAATAAGCTGTGCGCTAAAATGGGTTTTGGCGCACGTGGCTGGCGCAGACTTTCGCATGTGCACTCTGTGCACCCGCCCCCTGCCCAGCGCGAGCGAGTACGAAAATCACCGTTTTCGGCAGTATTATTTATTTATATATGTGACGCAGAAGCTGCTAAGATTGCATCCAGCTTCAAGACCAAAGAAAGGTCCTGCCTCCCTCTGCAGCCACCAGAAGCCATTTTTTGCAATTTAAAAGCACAAGGCTTTTTGCCACTCCAAGATGGCTACCTCTAGTGCCTCCACCTCCTCACCCCTCCGAGAATGCTGCAACCTGCCCTGATTGGCTCCCTCTCATGCTAAGAGGCCAATCGGGACACCGTCAGGCGAGATCCGGCCTCCGAGAGAAGGCATTGAGAAAAGGCTCAGATCCTGACTGAGCTGACCGAGCTGCAGGCTGTACCAGGGCACTATGAGCTCTGCCACCATTAATCTTGTTTACTGCCCTACTTGTTTACAAGTTAGCCCTTGCCCATCTAGAACCTGAGCCTATACAGAACACCCATGTCTAGAGCTTTGGACCTTGCCCTCGCAGCACACCCGACCTCATTGGTGCTCCAACCAGGACTATGCAAACGCAGTACTCTACATCACAGAGGTCACCTAAATGTGAGTACTGCCTGCCTGTAACTGTGCTACCACGTGTCCCCCATCTGTAGTACCATTTGATAATTGCTTCCAAGTTATGCCACATGTCATCTATACCCAGCCACCTGCTGCATCACCTTCTGCCAGTTATACCTATTGTATTGCCTTAACAGTTGCACATGCATTATACTGCCACCTGATAGCTGCATTTAACCTGTTAGCACACTGCCATCTGAACCGCCCTCAACGCTAGGTGAACAACCAACCTCAGCCATGCCTTACAGCCATTCTGCTGGTACCTTACTGTCTGCATCTAGTGCAACAGCCTGCCTGACTGTTACCCTGGCCACCCAGCATACTGAGCTGTTAGTCCTTGTACTTGCACCCTGACTGCCCCTGCCAAAATGTATTTAGTAGTAATGTTGCCTTAAAGCATCTGTGATATTGCCGTGATATTATCTATTCAGCTACCCCAATATAAATGAGTGCTTGGTATACTCTCTGCCATACAATACTGCCCTCCACACTTTATGATTGCAATTTCCTGCAAACCCTGGTGAATCTTGGCACCATGCTCCTGTCCTCTACAGTCTTTCATTCCTTCAAATCTCCTTTCCAAAAATTACTGGCCTTAGCCGTGGTCAGTACACTCTACTTTACTATCCACCCAGTGTCCACATACAAACACATCACAACTCTGCTACCTCATTCACGCTACCATAACACCACAACCATACCCATGTCTACCTTCGAAACCAATCCTTACCTTAACAACCTAGCCCTATGGCTCCAACATTTTGCATCTAAACCCACTCCAATGCTACCATGCTCACTTGCCACGAGAAACGCCAGACTTGGCACCAGACTCATTCATGCCTCTTATCACCATTTGACCTCCTACCGCCAAATTAAACACCCACTACCTATCACCAGAACTGCTTCCTCTCCACTCACATCGACATCACAACCCATTAATCACGTTGTGAACACCATCAAAGGGGCATTCATTAATGCCAGATCGCTCACAGCCCACGCCTCAGAGGTGGCGGACCTCATCCTTACCCATGACCTCCACTTTTTGACCCTCACAGAAACCTGGCTGCAAGCAGCCTCTGGTCCCCTACTTTCGTTAGCCATTCCAACAGGCTATAATATCATTAGACATGACCGCAATACCAGCCAATCTAAAGGTGGTGGCATTGCCATCATCCATAAAAACTCCCTCAACTTCCGCCTCTCCACAGCTCATCAAATCTCATCCATGGAAGCCTTAACAGCCAAATTCGCCCTCACCCCTAACCACACCATCTCTTTCCACCGACTCTATAGGCCACCAGGGCCATTATCCTCCTTCGAAGAAGACCTCTCTAAAATTCTGACAGACAACACTAAAACCAATTCCTAAATTATTGTACTAGACGACTTTAACCTATGACATACTGACCCTAACAACACGGCTGCCTTGACGATTGACAACCTGCTTACTAACGCAGGTTTTACCCAGCACATCAACACCTCCACAACTCCAAAGGTAGAATCTTTGATTGGATAGCTGACCTCAATTGCGGAATCAATGTGGCAGCTTACCAACCTTGTGCCTGGACCGACCACCACTTAATCACCTTCAACATCCTTGCCAAAACCATCAGCTCCACCCCAGACGTTGCGCCTGCCATCCCCACACGTAATAAGCGCGACAAAACGTGTGACAAACTCCTCCCTCTCATCCTTCCAGTCCTGAATAAACAAGCGCTATTATGCACTTACCCTACTGTCCTGGTTGACGCGTTCAACTATACTATGCTCAAAGCCCTTGACTTCATTGCCCCCTCAAAACTGAGAAAACCTAAACCACGAGCTCACCTCAACTCCTGGTTCACACCCCAACTAAGAATTCTTCGCAAAGAAAAACAAATCGCTGAATCACACTGGAACAGTAACCCTACAAAAGTTAATAAATCTAGTATCACCCTTGCTACATTAAACTATAAGGAAGCTATCCTCCAGGCGAAAAAAGACACTTATAACAAACGTATTGAGCAAGCTAAATCTAATACGAAAGAACTCTTCAGAATCTTGAAAGAATTGAAAACCCCTGTCACTGCACCTGACACCTCCATCAAAGATAGCACCTGGTGCACTAATATCCAAAACGCCGGACAATTTGAAGGATGCCTGGGTTATCCCGCTCCTAAAAAAAACAACTTTGGATGCCAACATACCAACAAATTACAGGTCCATCACTACGGTGCCGTTCTTACTACAAATCTTTGACTGGGCGGCATACCTTCATATTCAAGACTATCTTGAATCTAATAAACTTTTGGGTTTAAGGCAATCTGGGTTTCGGCCTCGGCACGGAACTGAAACTGCCCTTATCGACCTCAAAACTCAGATCGAAGATTTAAGAGACAAGGGTAAACTTGCTTTACTTCTTCTTCTCGATCCCTCTGCGGCTTTTGATCTCGTCAATCATTAAATTCTGTGTCGGCACCTTAAACTTGCAGCAAATTTTTCTGATAAAGCCACAGCCTGGATCAGTTCATTCCTGGACAACAGATCGATGCGTGTCTTCTCTCCGCTAGCAGCAGCATCACCGGCTCCCATCACCTGCGGGGTACCACAAGGTTCTTGTGTCTCCCCCACGTTGTATAACGTATTCACAAAACCTCTATTTGATATTTTGGACTATCTGTGTGTCACATATACTAATTATGCTGACGACACCCAGATACTCATCCCAATTTCAGGAAACTACTTCGCCGACTCTCTCTCTGTAAATGCTATCTACCTAGTCATCCAAGCCTGGATGGCGCAACACGGACTCTGTCTAAACGAAGAGAAGACAGAGCTCCTCATTCTCAGCTCTCCTCAAAAACTATCCAAACTGGCCCCTGATTTCAACTCCTTCATCATTGATGGTAACACTATCAATGCCTCTAAGGACACTAAAACATTAGGGATTTATCTCGACTCTACCTTATCTTTGGCCAGATAAACAAATGCAGTTTCCTCTGCAGCGGCATACACCTGCAAGCTTATTACAGCCAGCCGCCCTTTCCTTTCACCAGCCAACTGTGTCACACTTGCCTTGACTCTCGTGCTCTCAAAAATTGACTACTTTAATGCCCTCTATCTAGGCACCAACAAATGTAACTTAAACAAGTTACAAATCATCCAAAACAATGCTATTAGAGCCGCTCTCAACATCCGTAGGAACCAACACATCTCAGACACCAGACATAACCTGCGCTAGCTCTCTGTCCCTCAACAAATTACACTGAAAACACTTGCTCTCACTCATAAATGCCTATCCAACCAAGATCCCCCCTACTTAGCCAACAGATTCACACTCCACAACACTAACAGACCCCGTAGAACTGCTCAGACTAACTGCCTCTCTATACCACCCTTCAACCTTCAAAGATCTGGTGGAGCCAGCTTCCCAGTAATGGCGGCAAAACTCTGGAACACGCTGCCAAACTTGCTAAGATCTGAACCGTCCTTCCACAGTTTTAAAAACTTGGCTAAAGCCTGGCTAACCGTCCAAGACCTTCCACCTACTTGCCAACCACCTCCCATGCGCTAGCCACCTCTTGTACATAGGCTATGCCGTAACTGCATTATGTATATATGTTTTTAAATGTTATTGTAATTTTAAACTGTAATTTAAACTGTAATTGTACTGCCATGTCTGCCTTATCATGTTGTAACTAAAATACGCCCCCGGATGCCCTCGGACCTGGTGCGCTCTATAAATAAAACAAATACAAAAACAAATACTTATGCGCTAAATTCTATGAATTACCCCCTGAGAGAGGATACTTTCTTCTAATATTGTTTCAAAATATAAAAACGTGTGCACGTTTTAAACCCCTTGAATCAATTCCAATGTTTTCCATGAGGAGTGAGCTCCGGAAATGTGTCATTTTACCTTTACTTGTTTGTTATTTTTCCCCAGCTATATGAAGCAGTGGTGAAGTGCCTGAGGTGGTTCAAATCCCCAATTCGTACTTAAAATAATAAATGTGAAAAAGTCAGGCAAAGTGTGCTGTTTTACACACGGCCTTTAAAATACCGGTGGGAACTAAGTCTGCCCTCTGAAAAAAAGTGGGTGGACGCCGTCCACCGCATGTACTGTCGACTTGAGCCTTGCATTGTGGGTGTTCAGACCAACTCTCTATCTAAAGGTGATAAAGTTATGCTTGCAGCATGTTCTGCGAGGATGCCGCCCAGTTCACTTGCATCCGCCAAGTAACAGGGGGGTTTATGGCTGCAATAGTTTTAAAGGCTGTGTACTTTCACCTCCCAATTAACAGGGCATGTGCCGTAGCACAGGAGCCAGCAGCGACTAGTTGCTGCCTGTATTTAAAGTAACACTCACTGGGCCTCATTACGACCCAGGCAGTACGGAAAGTGAACAGCGCCGTAAAAGGTGCCGGCGCCGTTCACCCCGTACCGCCGCATTACGAGTTCCCCTCGCGGGACACGGTAAGCACGCCTGGGAAAACCAGGCGTGCTTACCGGGTCCCGCGAGGGGAAGAGGGAGCAAACAATGGGCCATCTCGTAATGGCCCATTGTTTGCTCCCTCATCCATTGCCATTCAGCCCTATGGTGGCTGAAATGGGAATGGGGAAGGACCGTGTCCAGGTCCTTGGAGGGAGGAATTACCGGGCCTTCCGAACTCAGAATGGCCCGGTAAGTCCTCATTCTGAGGACCCAGACCCCGACGCGATTTCGGCAGCAGCCATGCCGCCAATAGCGCCATGGTTACCGCCAAACTCGTAATGAGGGCCACTGTATTGTACAGGGGCAGCGCTGCTTTCAGGTAGGCTCTTTTTTTAGTTTGGGCTATTAGGTGGTGCTGAGAACCACCTATAAGCCGAAACTATTGCATTAGAGTACAGATAATATGAACTGGCTTGTGAGGAGGGAAACAATGCTTGTAGGTGGTTGGTTATTAACCCACCAATTGGCTGCCCATGCCATGATAATCCCTGTGGCCATTCCTACCCAGTTATTGCCTCTCCTGCCCAAAACACATCCTCTTGGGAACTCTTTGAGCTCATATTAATCAAGCCGTACCATCAAACTTTGCACTCGAAGTGCCTACCATTGTTTTTTTACAGCAGTCTTTTGAGAGTTTATGACTTAACGGGAGCTGTAAATGCGCAACTAATGAAATAAAAATGTCTTAGCTAGGTCTGCCTTCAGCCACTCGATTTAGAAACACTATGCATGTACTTCACTGAAGTCCTGTTAAAAACAAGCATTGGAAAGCCAACCATTTTGGCTTGTTTATAGGTATTAGGCATCTGCCAGGCACTGCTATTAGGTGCCCAGGTACTTGCAGCGCTTTGCAGCTGCTACTATCAATGGCCAGTCAATACCACTATGGCAGCGCCTGGCAAGTGCCTTTCCCATGGCTACACAAAAACCTAAACTGTTGGCATTGCAAAGCCTTGTTTCTGCCTGTTGCACAGAAATCCAGTCACCACCCACTCCTTTATGTCAACATCTGCAGACAAATAACCCGGTTTGGAGCCTCATAATTGCTTGACTACTGTCACTCTTTGTTCTACTGGAGCAGAGCATTGAAAGGGGAAGCTATTCATCAGTGATAGTTCATTTCATAAACCATTGTTTTAGACAAAAGTTACTAACGCTTCAGTGTTAAGAAATGCAAAAATACAAAAGGAGAATTTTTATTCTAAAAGCACACACAAAGCACCAGTCAGCCACCAAATATATACCCTCTTCCCAGATTATGGAGTCTTGTCACTCCAAAAAGGTTTTAACTATCCCCTTATTTCCATGTGTTCGTATTTCACACACCAAAACGCATTGCTTTCCTCTCATCAAATATGAAGCATGACTTTGTCAGACACTAGCAACCAGGATTACCATGTCACAACTTTTCTTTTATTGTGAGTCTACGTCTTGAAAGTACACGCACAACACCCACATGACATTTATGTTAGCCTTCCCCTTTTTTTGAAAATTATTATTATGGTGTATGTACCTTCGAGAAGCAACGGAGCGCATTGCAGAGGTATACAATACAGATACATAACAGACTGCTTTACAGAGGTGTACAGCAGTACAGATGCATAACAGAGTACTTTTCAGAGGTAACAACAGAACAGATATACAGCAGGAGGTGGGATACGCAGGTGCACAGAGGAGGGGGACAGCTGTAACGGGTGGCAGGAAGAAGAGGGGTGGGTGGCGTCTAGCCAGTCAGGTGGCGTGGGTGGCGATGTGATGGCCTACGTGCTGAGGCAGAGAGATTCCTTGAAGAGGTGGGTCTTGAGTTATTTTCTCAATTGCAGGAGCGTGGGAGCGAGTTTTATGCTGAAGGGGAGGAGGTTCCATATTCTTGGGGCATAGGCAGAGAAGGCTTGTTTTCTGGTCCTTTGCTTTTTGCAGCACCAGATTTCAAGTTGCATATATCCTGGCTTCTGGTGGTGCGCTGTCCGTCATAGATACTGAGTTTCTCCGCAAGGTAGCTGGGGACTTTAGGGCAACTGCCTTATGGATGATGTTGCAAGACTTGAAGGTGATTTGGTAGTGCAGCGGGAGCCAGCTAAGGACGATGAGGGCCTGGGTGATGTAGTTGTATCTGCGCAGACCCTTGATGAGGCGTGCAGCCGCATGTAGGACACTTCTCAGGAGCACAAGGGAGGACAACGGGAGACCTTGGAGGAGTGCATTGCCCCCATCCAGGTAGGATAGGACCAGTGGATTTAAAGTTGTACCAATGGAGGAAGGGCTTGACCTTTTGCAGGCGGGAGAGCTGATACCAAGCTGTCAGAGTTTTCTTAGCAATGTGTGTCTGAAGGAGAGGTGTTTGTCGATGTGGAACCCGAGGGACTTGGCGCAAGAGGTGAGCTCAGGGATGAAGCCCTCAGAGTTTATGGTTGATAGCCAGGTCTGTATGCCTGAGTGTTTGTTGTTGTTAGTGAGAAGCAGGAATTTGGTCTTGGCGGAGCTGAGCTTCAAGTATGCACTGGACATTCAAGACTGCATCAGCGAGAGGCAGGTATGGAGCCTATGGATATTCTTGATGGAGTCGATCTTGAGGTATAGCTGTGTATCGTCGGCGTATTGGTGGATGTGGATGTTGTATGTGGCTAGGAGGGCTCCATGTATAGATTGAAGATCACTGGGGAGAGGATGGAACCGTGCAGGACTTCACAGGTGATGGGTAGAACTGGCGATCTTGAGGAGTCCATCTGAACAAACTGCTGATGGTTCGAAAGGTAGGACTTGAACCAGCATAGGACACAGTTGCTGATCCTCAGCGCAGATGTAGGGTGTCCATATGCGCCTGGTGGTCTACTGTGTCGAAAGCTGTGTAAAACCAAGAGGCAGGGGTGGCCATCATCAAGGATGTTGGAGGCATTGTTGACCACATGTATGGTTGCTGTCTCCATGCTGCATCTGGGTCTGAATCCGGATTGGTAGGTTTGGAGGAGATTTTTGGTGTCGATGTGTTGCTGCAGTTGTGCGGCTACTGCTTTCTCGATGATCTTACCTAGGAAGTCAACCCTTCTCCCTGAATGGCATTCGGGTACTTGTAGTCTTCTATTCAAGATGGGACAAAATAATGCTACAATTGTAGTCTTTTAGCTTAATAGATTTACATATTTATTTGTAAGAGTACTTTATTATGATGTGCACTTTTCCACTATAAAATAGTATTTATGAAAGCAGATATGGGGGGCTTAGGAGTGGAAAGGTGGAGTGGGCAAATGAGTCATGATGATTGGCCAAGGATGTGGGCAGACGGGCAGTTACTGTCCTGGAGACTGGTGAGATTGTTTTCCCTGGTTCTAGCCTGGTGCTAATTTCATTTGAAGTCCTATGAAATTGCTTATTAACACTGCCTCAAGAACTAATTGGCATATAGGCTCCACTTTACCCGCGCTACAGGCAATCCTGCAGTAGAAGCACATTACCCTGTTTGCTTGAGACCCATTCCCAGCCCTGTCATCCTTGGAACATGTAATCACAGCAGAGGACCGTACGTTTTCAAAAAATAGTAACCATTGTTTAGATATTCATTTCTTTTGACAGGAACAATGCTCATCTATAGCTTTTAAATTAAAACACATATTGCGAGTTTGAACAAAATTGACAAATATGTTCATCATGGAAAATAGATGCAATCATGAAACTTCTGCAAAACCAGCACTTAACTTCAGTTAGCAAAACATAATCACATTATATTGCTCTGCATTCCAAGTCAAAGATTGTTTTCATGCCAAAGTTGCAAAAGGAATTGAAACAACCAAACAGGGTAATTCATGGAATCATTGAAATCTATAGCGCAAGCGTGAGAAACGCAGCCCATGTGTGCCAAACGCACGCGTTTGCCCGTTTACCGATTAATGGAAGGCACTGCGCGTGGCTTACCTGGGACTTGCGCTGAATCCGCGCATGGCGCACACGTCACAGTGACATCGTGTGCGCGAGTCACCCAGTGAAGGCACACAACTTCCAGCGCACACACCTAAAAAGGGGGCGGAACACGTGGAATGGGGAACAACACGCAAAAACGTGGGTGTAACGGGGGAAGTACAGCAGTGAAACTCTCGCACTGCCCACATGCGCGCTAACAACACGTATTCATGGAATTGAACAGGGCAACCCGCGCAAAGCCGGAAACACGTTTGCCACGCGAAAGCAGGCAGAAGCGGCCCGGCGCAGCATAAAAGCGCACACAAATAACAAGCAAGCATATACAGCTACGATGAAAGTCCCATTCCTCGCAGCAGTGATTGTGGGACACCGC
This sequence comes from Ambystoma mexicanum, assembly GCF_040938575.1. Taxonomy (NCBI): domain Eukaryota; kingdom Metazoa; phylum Chordata; class Amphibia; order Caudata; family Ambystomatidae; genus Ambystoma; species Ambystoma mexicanum. The sequence goes on from NC_090921.1 coordinate 234,831,040, forward strand.
AGGAGGAGGATAGCCAGGCCCTGCATTTTCTTACCCAGGACTAGCCTTTTTGGGATGCCTGATGACCAGGTCTATGGCAGGTATAGGTTTCCACCTCATATCATCCTAGACCTGGTCAGTGAGTGGGAGGAGGACCTCACACCATCCATCTTGTGCTCCCAAGCACTGAGCCCCTTGGAAAAGGTGCTCAATGTCCTTAATTTTTTGGCCACTGGGTCATTTCAGCGGACAACTGCCATAGTTGGGGGCGTCTCACAGGCCACGAATACATGCTGCCTACACCAGGTGTTGGCAATCATGACTACACGCCCCACAGTCCGCAGGCACATATACATGCCCAGAACACCTGCCGAAAGGCAGGCCCTGGTCCTGGACTTTTACGAGGTGGCACACTTCCCCAGAGTGCTTGGTGCCATTGATTGCACCCATGTGGCCCTACGTTTGCCTAGGGGCACTGAGCACATATATCGCAACTGCAAGCACTGGCATTCCATCAACGTGCAGTTTGTATGCGATGCCAAGGGAATCATCACCTCTGTCTATGCAAACTATCCTGGGTCCATCCATGACAGTTTCATATACAAAATGTCAGCACTACACAGGGACCTGGAAGCTGAGATGCATGGCAACACATGGCTCATTAGTTTGAACAAATGCCTGTGCACATGCATGCATGTCGCACAGAGACAAATACACAAACCCAACTAACGACAACCATTATCACCTCCCCAGGGGACGGTGCCTACCCTCTGAGCACCCACATGATGACGCCAAAACGGAACCCCACCTCACCACCCTAGGTAAGATACAACGCAGCCCATATTGCATCCCGGGGCATAGTGGAGAGCACATTCGGAGTGCTGAAGTCACGTTTCCGCTCCCTTGACCGCTCTGGTGGGCAGCTACTATATGTGCCCGCAGTAGTGCGCAGGATCATTGTGACAGCATGTGTCCTGCACAATGTTGCAACCCGGCGGGGCGTACCGGTGGACATGGTGGTGCCTCCACATCCCCAACCACATGCACTGCCGCTACTCATAGGACGGGAAAGGGTACGTGGCGAGGCAGCCCGTAAACAGCTTGTGGCTACATTTTTCATCTAAACTTCCCCCCCCCCTGCGGAGTGCACACAGGCCTGGCACATTCCAGGTGACAATCGATGATGACAAAGGGACAGCCAGGCCATCTAAGATGACATTTGTGATGTCATTTTATATGGCCTGGGTGTTAGTCATAGCAGTGCACGGTGATGGCATGAGTTATGGTTGCTTAGCTGACCATAACTGGTGAATTTCTGTGGTTTTTCAGTTTTACTTGTAACCCTAGCGTTCCATTAAAAATGTTTTTTCACTGAATTTCATAGGTTTTGGCGCCGTTAAACAAATCCTAACCAAACATTGCAGTGTATGGCCTCCTCGGAATGATTTTGTGAGGTTTGGTGCAGTGTTGTCCAGGGTAAGCAAATATATAGGGGGGACCCAAATCCTTTCAAATTGTCACAGACATAATGAAAAAAATGTTTTGCTCACGGCTACAGCTGAATCCGCTGGAAGGATTGTCACCAAACCTGAGCGAAGAACGGTGGCACGGTCCCGAAAGCGTGCTTTTGCAAATTTGGTGTAAATCCATCCATTAGTCTTTAAAAAAGGGCCAGAACGTAGGTAAAACAAATTAGTAATATCTGTGTCTGGTCCGCGGACTCATTTCCTGATAGGGAGTCCACGGAAGCCCCAGAGCCAATCAGGAGGTGGTTTGGTGTCCACGGACATCAAACACGCACGCTGATTGGATGTTGAGAAATGTGAAAGTACATCATAATTTTTTTAACTGTTGCAATGTTGGATACGTGGACCACCACCTTTGTGCGTGGACAGTGTGGTGAGAAAGCAAGTCTGGAAAGTACTTTTGGGGTTATTTTGTGACCAAAAGAGTGCCTAGAAAGTGTGGGGGAGTGGAAAAAAGTTTCTATGGAGCTGTTTTTATAGATGAAAAAAAGCTGTGCAGGTTTTGCAGAGTCTGCGGTCAATTTTCCTGTCCGCAGACACGAACATATGTCCGCGGTCGTCATTTGGATTGGGGGTGTTCTGGGTGAGTCTTTTTATTTGAAGGTGTATTGTATGTACTTGTTATATGGTTTAATTCCCAATGCCTAAACAACCTAAACTACCTATTGCTAGGCAGTAAGCCCAAATGCACTCCTACCGAATCTTCGTTCGGGAGTTAAATGTTGACTCTTAGTTGATCAATTGATACTCTCATGTGGAAAGAGTGTTAATTGAGTCTTGACTTTAACAAATTACAAAATAGAAAATACATAACATCAATAAAGGGTAAATCGGGCATGTAAGATCACTTATGTAACCAATTATACAGATCTGGTACTGACCAATACTTTTTGATACTTTTTAATAGACCTCTCAAGGTCTGTTTTTTCAAACAAATGAACAATGTACAAAAGAATTATTCAGACAATGGTGAAGCATCCAGGAATTCTCATTCCAATTAACAAACAGAGTATATCCTGGTTTGTAAAGGTACATAAATGCAACAAAAGCAGAAAGCAAGTAGCTCAAAGCCTAGCATTATTATTCACATCCTGTAAATGTTCAAAGGGACATGTATATATTTCATTAACCAATTGTAAACCAGCGATATAAATTTAACAAACAGCAATAAGTTCACTCTTGGGGTTTTGTATTGTGAAGTAACACCATTCAGGGAAGCCCCTTTTAATAGGTGACATAGGTAACCAACGCGTTTCGGATCGAATGATCCATCTTCAGGGTGGGGACTTCACTGTTCCTGTATGTAGTAGGGTAGTGATTGTTAAATGCGTTCTAAAAGCCTTTCCTGCGGGGAATTCAAAAGAATAAACATTACCATTTAAACTAATCAGTGAGGTTAACTGATATAATTTTGAACCGAAATAAGTAGAGAGGTAATGGGTACTAACCTCAATCTGAGGCTGATAAAGTTCCAATTCAGACCCAGTCAACAGCTGTAATGCGCCGGAGGCCGGGAAGTGACAGAATGCGGCCGGGACACCCTATAAGGAATAGTAACAGAGTAATGATCAGACCAAACAGTCGTGAGTCATCTAGATGGTCATAACAAAGTTTTCTCAACGAGCTATGTCTAAGCTATCCACCGAGGGGATAGAAACAGATATTAAATGTATATAGGAGCGCCAGCCTGGTATCTCGCTACGAGATACATGAAGTTCAATGCATCACGCCAAGTGTAAAAAGGCGGGTGCAAAAAAGTGCAGACGCAGGTGCGCCGTCCAAACGGAGTCTAAAGACCTACCTAGGTTGCAGATAAACACCGAGTGAGCCGACCGCTGTAAGCGTAGCGGCTCCACTACGGTAGGCATTAGTTGTTGTCCCGGTAACCCCACGCATGCGCGTTGGGCCAGCCGGGAAATCCGCCATATTGGTGTGGGCCACTCATCGCAGAGAGAGGAGCTCCATAGAGTAATAGGTAAGAGGACCTTGGAATCAATGTAACCCATGTAGCGGGGTCTCTATATTAAATATGTAGAGGAAAGCACTCAAACAGAAATTGATTACTCTGGGATGCGAGTGGGGGCACCACCGCGAAACCAAAAGGATTCGCGGGGTGCCCCCATCTCGCATCAATCTAAATGACAATTCCATGGGGGGGTATCTCAGGTGGCCGCATCTCTGTACTAGAAAGAGGTATTGAACTGGCGAGTCAAGCCAATATAGCTATGTGCATTCCTAATCTACTAATCACCAAGTGACAAAGTCATAGAGTAAATGTATCGACAAGTCCATGGTGACGAATCGAGTGGACAAAGAGGGGAATATGTGATATCACACAATCTAGTTGTTAAGGACACAGGCTCTAGGTATTTGAGAACGAAAACCTAATAAGGAATATAGAGAGTGGAAATATGAGCTCAGAGTCACAATGGCGTGGGGACAACCCTATTTACCGCTTGGGGTGAGGCATTGTAGTCCATGAAACAATCATATGTCAGTTACCCTTGCAGCTGGGCGGACATTGTGGCGATTCAGGCTAATTTATACAAAGCACATTAAATCAAATTCAACATTCATCCCCCGAGGGTGCAGTGAGTCTAGAAGATCAATCCATAGTATTTCACGTTGTGCTAATTTCCGTTGTATATCTCCCCCCCTGGTACCTGATGTCACTTGTTCTAAAATAACACATTTTAACTGCGCCACCGTGTGGCGTGCCTCTGTAAAGTGCAATGAAACAGGTGATTTGGGACTCTTGTTCCGAATATTGGACTTATGCTCAGTCCATCTTGTTTTCGCTTTCCGAGTAGTCATTCCTACATAATAGAGTCCACATGGACATTTCAGTGCATATATCACATTTTGAGCATCACAGGTACAGGAGTGTTTTAATTGTAAAGGTTTGCCAGAATGGGGGTGTGTAATGTGATTGCCCTTTATGATGTTGCCACAGTGTTGACAATTGTGGCATGGAATAGTGCCTTTGTGTTGGGTGGACGGACCCCCAACTGGGATCTCAGCTTTCACTAGGGTCTTTCGTATAGATTTGCTATTTCTATAGGCAAACGTTGGAGGATCAGGGAAAAGATGTTGCAATTGTGGGTCCAATTGTAGCATGGGCCAGTTTTTTTTGATGGCTTTCTTAATTCTTGTGCTCTGGACCGAGTAGGTGGTAACATATGTCAGTGTTTCTCGAGATTTTGTTGGTTTCGGTACTAGTAGTGAGTCCCTGTTTATCTCACGGACCTTTCCTGATACATCTGAGATCAATGTAGAGTCGTATCCTCTTGCTGTGAATTTATTTTCCAGTGTAATCACCTGACGTTCATATTCAGTGGGTTCTGAGATGTTCCTCCTATAACGTAGAAATTGACTCAGTGGCACACTGTCAATGGTTCGTTTAGGATGGAAACTTGTGGCGAGTAATAGACTATTCCTGTCAGTTGGTTTGGTGTAAATCCTGGTCTCCAATTTAGCTCCAGCCACGTAAATTTCCACATCCAGGAAATGTATGGTTGTTGTACTTGTCTCTGTAGTAAACCTAATGCGTGGATTCATCCGATTCATCATGTCAAAGAAATTGACCAATTCGTCTTGAGGACCAGTCCATACCCCAAAGACGTCATCAATGTATCTCACGTACAGGGATAGGTGTCTCATCCATCTTGGTGATGTAAGAACATGTTCGTATTCCAGATAGTACATAAATGCATTGGCATAGCACGGTGCCATAGCTGCACCCATGCTTGTGCCTGAAATTTGGATAAAGTATCTATCCTGAAACTTAAAAAAGTTGTTATTAAGTACCAATTTCAAGAGGGAGAGAATGAACAGCCGGTCTCCTTGACATTTGTCTGATCTCAAAATAAGCCATTCTATAGCTTCTAGGCCAGCTTCATGGGCAATATTTGTGTATAAGGACGTAACGTCCATAGTAAATAATATATCTCTCCCTTCCACAAACTGCGTGTTCTTCAACAGTTGCAGGAAGTGCATGGTGTCCTTCACATAAGTCGGCGTCTCTTGGACCAAGGGTTGAAGTATTTTGTCCAGATATTGTGCCAAAGGTTCAAGGATGCTATTAGTAGCTGCTATAATGGGTCGGCCTGGAGGTTTTAACAGTCTCTTATGGATTTTAGGTAAGATATACATCACCGGCATGATGGGATGTTTATTGTCGAGAAACCGGCGTGTTTTCTCAGAGATTACGTCATTCTCTTCGGCCTCATCCAGGACTTTTTCAATCAGAGCTCGCACTGTTTCTGTTGGGTTCATAGGGACCTCAAGGTAAGTTTCCTCGTCTCTTAATTGGCCTTCAATTTCATCGAGGTAATCCTGTTTGTCCATCAGGACTAGGGCTCCTCCCTTACCTGCTGGTTTGAAGATGATAGTTTGATTGTCTAATAGATTTTTCAATGTCTGGCGTTCGATTTTAGTGAAGTTTCCTTGAGCCTTAGTTTTGAATCGTATCTTCTTGAAGTCTTCAAGTACGGTCTTCTCAAAAGTGGATAGTATATGGTTATGTATTGGGGGATTAAAAGTACTTTTAGGAGTAAGCTCTAGGAATTCATGTGGTTCCTTTTCGATGTTGTCTTCTTCCAGAGAGTTGAAGAATACTTTAAGCTTCAATTTGCGCATAAGTTTAAAGAAATCAATCTTTTCCCTCAATAAGGTACTGCTATTCATTGGAACAAAGGATAAACCTTTCCTCAGAACTTGTGTCTCCATCTTCGAGAGATGGTATGACGAAATATTGACTATCAGGGTTTCTTCGTCCCCTTCTTTCTCTGTGGATTTTTTCTTTTGTCCTCTTCGAGTCGGCTTTTTTCTAAAAAAGGGGAAGTCGTAGCTTCATGGTTCGTGGGCTCGCTGGCTGAGGGACCTTGTGTTGTTTCCGCGGTCTGACCTGATATGGCGTCTAGTTCTGTGCTGGAAGCGTCAGAAGAGGTGTTCCCAATCGAGGGGTGTCCGGTCTTCCGTGGATTGCTAATGCCCCCAAGAATCTAGCCACGGCCATAGTAATATGTGTACAGTAATCATAGGTAATGTAGGAGGAGTATACAGTATTTGTAATATGGTGAAATTATATGATTGAGGTGTATGTGGTATTTATGGTCATAGTACAGTTGAGGATAGTGTTTATGGAATCTGTAGCTGTTTCATTGTGAAGAAAAAGTAAAACAAGTATAATAATGGGTATGCATACTTAGTTGCATATGGTAATAAGGGTGGAATCACTGGTTCTTTTTTTTTGAAAAAACAGTATCATTTGTTAAAAAAAGATAGTTTAAAACCTTTAATTGCATACAATTGTACAGATATATTTACTTCTTTGACCCTCATAAATAGTACATTGTTTTTACTATGTTTGGTACAACATTAGTCTGTGTGTCAGTCCAGAAAAAGTAGACACCCCTCAATGATAGAGGCAATGTACTTTGTTGGCTGAAGACCAACCGCCTCATGTGTTTAGTATTAGAAATACATAGCCATAAGCTTGACTAAAGTACGGCCATTTTGATGTGATTGAAATCGCCATTTTGTTTTCTAACCTTTGCCTCTTGCCTTCTGTTAAAACTGCTTTGCTGAAAACTTATTCTGCTCCACTAGTACATTATTGCTCATGCATATAGACCAAGGCCGCAAGAGATTTGTTGAAACATAACGCAGCGACCCAGACAGAAATGCCCGGACTCTTCCCTCTCAGATCCTTGAAAGTAAGCAAGAAGGCATTTAATCACTGCACAGGTGCCAGCTAGTCTCGCTAATGCAGTAGAGATGTTAGAAGCGAACATTAAATGGTTTGAATTATGCTCTTCTTTGTGGCCCCCCTTCCCTGAGCCCTGTAGAGCCCTGGAGAGCGGGTTGACCCCCAGTATATGAATAGAAACTAGGAAATAGCGCGGCCTGGAATGTGTCTCTCCCCTGCACGCAGCTTGCTTGCAGAGAACAGAAGCTTTGTGTTATTATAACAAAGAATTGTGTCTGCAGGCTCAAGAAATTGCAAACTGTTGCAAAATAAATGCTTGAAGTTGTCATACTCGTCACAATTGTCAATCATCAAACCCAATTCAAAGGAAATACATTATGGGCGGTATTGAATGTGTCACCACTGATTGTGAGATGCTTGCTTTGTATATATGTAACTGTTGTACGATTTTCACTCTCTTGTGTTCCCTGGGGTCTTGAAACACACATCGCGGGGCGTGGGACCCAGTTGGCTAACTGAGACTATTTGCTTTGCAATAAACCCTAGCTTTTGGGAATACAACCTCGTGTCTGGTGTATCAGTTTGTGTGTGGTGATTGTGCCTTGTTTCCATACGCGAGTGTCCCCTAGGGGCCCCAAGAAGATGGCGCCCGAATAGGGACCCTCCCCCACTTGTTCCATTGTGTACGTTGTAAAATAAGGAAGGTGGAGAGAACGGCGAGGACGGGACGATCGAGCCGGGACCAAGAGGTGTTCGGGGCACCCTTGTGAAAGTGATGAGAGACTCCTTTGCAGATCTGCACACAACTGATCCCCGATTGACATGCCCGGCCAGAGAACAAGGAGGCGAGGGTCCCGAAACGAGGCAGAGTGAGACAAGATATGCAGACACGACGATTATTGGTTGTGTCAGTATACGGACGAATTGCGTCTTGAGAGACGACTTGACTGATCAGGTGAGTCGTGCCCCGATTCGAAATAATCCTGATATTGGTTGAGAGTTGACTTTGCAAAATCAAACACCCAGTGTAAGGTCGATTAGCCGAGGGTAAGGTTAAAACATTCCTGGGGTATTGTCCACCTTAGCAGGATTTTTTCGCTGTGGTAGACAATCTTTGGAAGCTGGCCAGGTCGCGCCACCCGAGGGGTCGCCGGCGTATGAGATGTATGTGAAGTATGGTGTAGGGGCGATAATGTTTTGTGAGATTTGACATAGGAAAAGCAGAAAAGAGGAAGATTTGCTGTGGCCAAATCACAGGAGTTTCGAGATCTTGAGGATAGATTACTTGGAGAAGGTGTTGTTGAAAAAGAAAACACGTCCTACGGCATTTGACATCCTTAGAGACTGCAGAAGGGAAGCTATGCTTCGTTGGAAGAGTAGAGAAAAGAGGGCGCGCAGGCATAAGTCGAAAGCAGAAAGAGTGAAAGAAAAGCAGGAAGAGGAGTGGGATGATAGTTTGAGAAAATCAAATGGACGTGGTCAGTCGAGTATAGATAAAATATACCCACAACAAGAGTTACATTCATCAGATGAATTGATAAACAAAATACTAACTGAAACAAAGCGAGGCCCAAGGAGAGAGACTAAAAAGAATGCGCCAGTGACTATTGCTCAGCCCCCTCCAGATGTTCAGCCCCTCCCTACTGATCAAACCCCAGCACAGCCACAGATCCTACAATCAGCGCCTCCCATCAGCCAGCCAGCGCTGCAACAGTCACTTCCCGTTCCCGTTGTCCCATCCGCACCTCCCTCCCAAGAGATTGTTTCTGTCCCATCCGCCCCTCCAATAATTGAACTTGAACTCATTGAAACGAGAGAGGGAACCGGACAAAGTGAATGCGCTAGAGTGACCCGTAGTGCGATCAGCAAGGAGAGAAAACGAGAGTTGCAAGAACAGTTGGAGATGTATATAAACGGGAATGATGAAACGTCAGCGCTGGCCTCGATGTATGATTTCAGGAGGAGCAATGAAAGACAGGTATTGTTGGAATGCATGGGGGAATATTTAATGGGGAGATGGAAACAGTTAATTGGGAGGCTACCGCTACAACAGTTGTTGGATTTTAATGCATTAGCCCGTTGTAGAGAGAGAGATGAAGAAATAAGGGAGCATGTAGACAGACTTTTTGAATTTAAGAATGAACTTGATGATGAATATGCTTAAATGTTTGCCACACCGGGGAAGAGGAATAAAGATATTAGGAGAGACAGGAGGGAAGCGGCGATACCATATGTACAGCGGCGATTTCTGCCGTTGTCAAGAAAAACGGGTGATAAACTAAAAGTATGTATATGAGAGGCGTTAAGATGGATTACAGATCCTAGTATTCCCACAATGGAAATACATGAAATATTTGATGAATACCCCTTGCCAATGAAAAGAGAAGCACTGCGGATAATGGTTGAGGTGCTACTTCAGCAACTGGTGGGACACAATAGAGGGAGAGGAAACGCACAAGGCAGAAGTAATTCGAACATGCATGGAGGGCCTCTGGGACTAAATCAATGTGCGTACTGCAGAGAGGAAGGTCACTGGCGAGCGCAATGTCCATATTTACAAAATAGAAATGGGTAGGGCCAGAGAAGACAGCATAGGGGGCACCTGGGAACAAATGGGCAGAATAGAAGCCACATGCAGCAGCACCAAAATAGTCATGGAAATGTTACCCAGAATCAGAGCCAAGCTCAAAATCAGACTGCTTCTAGCCAAAATCAGAGCCAACAGAACACGCAAAATGGAAATAGAGGGAGGGGCGGGAACATTTTTGACACCCAATCAAATATGTACTATAGTAATAGTAGTGATTACACATCGGATGATGTGTTATTTCCTCAACAGGACAGCCCAAGACAGGGGTCAGAACCAGTGTCTATTCCCGTGAATCAAAAAGGACCCTATGTAGAAATGAAAGTCTGGAATAGAGAGCATAGTTTTCTCGTAGATACAGGAGCGCAAAAGTGATCGATAGACCATCACTTGGTTCCGGAAATACCACTGTCAGGGCAAAGGAATATTTCAGTAGGGTTTGGAGGTACCCCAGTGATCCCCAGTAAACCTTTTGGGTTTAAATCTATTGAAAAAACTGAGTTCAGTTATCCATTGCACTCCTGATGGGGTGTTCTTCACAATTTCACCACAGAATGTACCAGTATCTGAATTTTTGTCCAAACCGATGCCAGGAGAATTAAGTAAAGTGCCAATTTGCATATGGGCAATGAATGACAATGATGTGGGATGCTTGAAGATAGAGCCTGTAAAAATTACTCTAAAAGAAGGAGTAACGTTACCGCGTATTCCACAGTACAAAATTTCAGCAGAAGGAGTAAAGGGGTTGAAGAGTATTGTTTCAGATTTGGTAAAATTGGGGGTGATTGAAGAGATTACAGGCAGCATATGTAACAGCCCCATTCTCCCGGTGTATAAGAAAGGAGGTAATGAGATACCGTATCGTTTCATAATTGATCTGCGCGCATTAATCAAAGTAGTAGATACTCAATTCCCATTGGTCCCAGACGTTACCACAATTTTAACAATGATACCCGCCTCGGCAGAGTACTTTAGTGTCATTGACTTGAAGAATGCCTTCTCCAGTATTCCAGTACACAAGGAAAGTAGATATGTTTGCCTTCACATTAGGAGGACGATCATTTACATTCACGCGCAATCCACAGGGCTACACAGAGAGTCCAAGTATTTACAGCAGAGCATTGAAAGAACAGCTAGACATGCTAGAATTACCAACAGGTTGTGTATTGTTACAGTATATAAATGACCTATTAATCGCTGCTGATACAGAAGAGATTTGTAAAAAGAGTACTGTTTTATTATTGACAGATTTAGCAGCGCATGGCCACAAAGCGAGCTTAAAGCAATTCCAATATTGTCGAAAGGAGGTGGCTTATTTGGGCTACCTACTTTCGAGAGAGGGGAGAAGGCTGACCCCGGAAAGGATAGAGAGTATTTCTGGTATGCCTATTCCAAAAACACAGAAAGGAGTCAGAGCTATAATAGGCATGGCTTCCTATTGCCGGCAGTGGATTGCGAACTTTGCATTGATTGTGAAGCCAATGGTGGAATTGACAAAAAAGGATGCTGTGATGCCTTTGCAGTGGAATGAAGAATGTCAGAGAGCATGTGATCTGCTCAAAACTGCATTGTGTTCTGCTCCAGTTTTGGGCACACCAAATTATGAGAAGATTTTCAGATTGTTTGTATATGAAAGTGAGGGCTGTGCGTTGGCTGTTTTGACACAGGAACAAGGTGTAAGAAATAGGCCATGCGGCTATTTTTCTTCCGCGCTGAACCCTGTAGCGCGCACTACCACGTTGCTGCTTCAGTGAAACAAACCGAAGGAATGGTTTTGGGGCACACCTTAATTTTGATGGTGCCACTTGCCATAGACGTTCTATTAAATAGAACGCAGAGGCAACACCTCACCTCTGCTAGATTGACTAGATACGAAATTGTCCTGTTTGTGCCACACATCCAAATTATGAGGTGTAGCGCTTTGAATCCTGCAGAATTAATGCCACTGCCCACTGGAGAATTAGGTGAGAATGAATCACCTCCCCATGATTGCTTAATGGTTACTGAGGAAGAAACGAAAGGAAGAATTGATTTAAGAGATACCCCACAAAAATTGCCAGATGGAGAGCTGTTTTGTGATGGATCCTGTTTTAAATTACCTGATGGCACATCAACTGCTGCCTATGCTAACACTACGTTGAAGAGTATTGTAGAGAGTAAAAGAATCCCCTACAACTCTGCACAAGCCACGGAGATAATAGCTTTAACCAGAGCCTGTGAGATATCTGAAAATTTGAGTGTAAACATATATACTGACAGCCAATATGCCTTTGGCGTGGTTCATAGCTTTGGCCGACTCTGGGCTGAGAGGGGTTTCTTGACATCACATGGGCCCAGAATTCAACATGGCCCTTTGATTGTACGATTACTGTCTGCACTTATGTGTCCAAAGCGCCTAGCAATAGTGAAATGCGAGGCGCATAAAAAAGTAATCCGTAAAGTGGGAGAGGGAAACGCTTTTGCAGACAGAATTGCAAAGCAAACTGCCACTGATTTGAATACCAAAATGTTCACAGTACAGTCTGAGGAAGTGCCCTGCATGATAGAAAATGGAATTGCTACTGTCAAAGAGATGCAGGCAGAAGCCACTGCTGACGAAATACAAGGGTGGGCTGAGGGCTCTGCAGAATTAGATTTAGAAGGTTGCTGGGTGGACAAGAAAAGTAAAAATTGGATGCTGCCCAACTCCTATGTAACTGCAATGGTCACGATGGCCCACAGCCCTACTCACATTTGTGCCAAAAAGATAGTTCAGCATCTAGCCACAGTATGGGAAAACACACACATAAAGAAAAATGCTGAGAGGCTGGTCCAAAATTGTATCACGTGCCTACAACACAATGTGGGGAAGGGAACGGTGACTCCAACAGGCAGTTTCGGCCCTCCCTCTATGCCATTTGAGGTAATCAATTTTGATTTCATAGAGATGGAGAGGTGCCAAAACTTGAAGTACGTTTTAGTGGTTATATGTGCATTCAGTAAGTGGGTGGAAGCATATCCATTAAAAGACTGCACCGCAATGAGCACTGCAAAAGTAATGTTGAAGGAGTACTTTTACCGGTTCGGTCTGCCCTGTGTCATATGGTCAGATAATGGCCCACATTTTGTGGCCACAGTAATATTACAGATTTGTGCAGGTCTCCAGATTGACAAGAGATTCCATTGTTCTAGGCACCCCATGAGTGCCGGTCTTATTGAATGTCACAACGGCATTTTAAAGGTTAAAATAAGTCAAATTTGTGCAGGAAACAATTTGAGCTGGGTAGACACATTACCGCTAGCATTACTGTGTATGCGCACATCTGTGCAGGCAAGAACTGGGCTCTCCCCATATGAGATAGTGATGGGGAGGCCGGTGAATGTTTGGTGCGCATCACAGCCAAAGCGGTTTAACGAGATTGAATATCCTGTGCTCAGCATTTACTGTAATCTGTTAATTCAAAAATTGCGTTTGATTCATCAGCAGGTGCAGGAGGTGCTACCCATCAGATACACTGGTCCCTTGCATTTACTGGAACCCGGAGAATGGGTTCTGGTCAAGAATTTTGAGATAAAAACATCACTTGCACCCAGATGGTGTGGACCCTACCAGATACTCTTGACAACCCAGACTGCACTCCGAGTGGACGGAAGGAAAGCGTGGATACATGCAACGCATGCCAAAACGGTCCCATCGCTGTCTGAAAAACTGCCTGATCAAGACGACCAGAAAGAGACAGCGGTCCCAGAAACAAAAGAAACGGTTGCCAGTTCTTTGCCACAAAATCTGCCTGATCCTGAAACGAAGCCTGAAGAGATTGCTGTAAAAGAGGAAGGGCAAAGAGTGCCCCAACGTTGTCCAGCAGAACCTGCATCATTGCTGGCTGACACAAAACGTGTACCACTTTGGCGCCCACCATCTTTCATTGCGCCGCAGCCTGAAACGAAACCTGCATCACCACTTTGGCGCCCACCACCATCTGCCATTGCGCCACAGGCTGACTCCGAGCTCGAGTCTGGAAGTGCGTCCGCACTATTCATTGATCACACGATACCAGGAGCAAAACGGTATAATTTACGGAACCGGAAGAAGGAGTGATCAAATCTTCATTTCTTTTGATCTTTGTTGCCTATGTTTCCTATTACGGATGAAGTAGGAACCGGAGGCCTAGAGGTGAGCGGCGTGAGGGTTGTGCAAATCGGACAGCCCAAGAGCGAGGCTCCTCGGTGCTAAAAATATCCATGTGCAGATCACCCCTTACGGAAAAGAGGGGCTCACAGTACGAAGGCAATTGATAACTGCTCTGTAGTTCTTTGAGCAATGCAGATGCACAGAGATCTTGCCCAACGTATAGCAATCCAGGCTGCTAAATACTGGCAGAACAAACTGTTGACATTTACTGAACTTATTGACATTCGAGCAAGTGCAACGAGAAGAGGCATTCAAGACGAACATTGGTGGAGAAGAAGAAAAGCAAGTAAAAAATGCCAGAACCAGCTTCTGCCCCTCCTGCACCACTGCTGATAATGAGTTAACTATAGAGACTGGAAGTTACAGAAAAGAAATTGCCGAAAACATTGTATGCTGTTCCTAACGATAGTCATGTGTGTAATGAGTATATTAGCCCTGATAATGACAGTACTGGTATTATGGTACTTAGAAGAAATACACCCCTTGGAAGTACTCTTGCCTGTTGGAAACATCTCCACTACTGAAAGCCCAGTCCATGTGATTACTTACACTCTGTCCCCAATGGAAGAGAGACACAGGGAAGGTTATGGGAGTAACACATTACTGCTTATAATGAATATGACTCACTCAATATTGAGAACAAATTATTGCTGGGTATGTGCCCACTTGCCACAGCATGGCGGTAAGGGAATAGGTTGGTATGTGCAGCCACTGCCATTGAGTTCTGCATGTTATGCATCCTTGAGTGCATTATATTATGGGAAATGGAACGAAAGTGAAACTGGTCAATTAGATAGAAGAAATATGAATTAATTTGAAGAGATAATTATGGAACCTGTAGGTTGTTCTATATTTCACAAAGCACGACTGATCACACCAGTAGTGATGCCACAAGACAGATTATTTGTGCCTTCTAAATCATCTGCAATCACGTTTCATATGAACCCAGAAGGAAATAAAGATACAGTGCCCCCCTCCTATACAGTAAATTACAGTCCACGCTCTGTCCCTTTTTGCCTGAGAAAAAAGGGTTCCTATTCGGTAGGGACATTAACTAGATGCATGAATATAGCATTCCTTGATAAGGAGGTAGAACCAGTTTATGTAGGTGATCCTGTTTATTTTATATGTGGAGAAAAGCGTATCCCTGGTTACCTAGAAACTGAGGAGGTACTTGTTACTTAGGATTTTTGTTTCCGGGGGTATTCCTTTTAAGAACAGCAGATATAGCTAAATTGGCCAGGTCAAGACCACGGTGAAATAAGGAAGGAAGTTTGGTCACGGAAGACATAGCAAAATCATTTATACCATTTTGGGGCCAAGCAATAAACTCCTATAATATAAGACAACTGTCCAGAATATTAGAGAAAACAATAAATGGAACGACAGATATATTATACAATATGACATTGGAGGAAAAAGGAATTAGATTAATGACACTCCAAAATAGGATGGCTCTTAATGTAATCTTGGTTGATCGTGGGGGAGTTTGTAAAATCGTGGGATCAGCGTGTTGCGTATTTGTAAGCGACTCCTCCCCTACGATTTTCGAAGCGATAAGAAAGTTGCACGTTTTAAGCTCTGACCTACATCCCCCTGAAGGAAGTTGGGAATTGAACATAAGATCCTGGTTCTGGAAGGTATTACGCTCATGGGGATGGAAATTATTTGCGATCCTAGTAGCAGTGCTAGGAATATTCATGACATGTTGTTGTTGTATACACTGCTTACCTATAGTGTGTACTGAAATAAGTGAGGAGTTTGTACAGATAGTAACAAAAAATAGCACTACTAAATCAGGTACTCAGGAAAATAATGAATTGAAGACAGTGAAAGAATTCATGGCAATCAATATTGATGACAATGACGAGGAGAAGGAGACTAGTAGTATGCAAGATTCAGAATCAGATACTTGGTCGGAAGAGGATGCAATGTACGGATAAGGCGTTTGGCATACGGCCAAAAGGAGGGTTTGTCAGTCCAGAAAAAGTAGATATCCCTCAATGATGGAGGCAATGTACTTTGTTGGCCGAAGACCAACCGCCTCATGTGTTTAGTATTAGAAATACATAGCCATAAGCTTGACTAAAGTGCGGCCATTTTGATCTGATTGAAATCGCCATTTTGTTTTCTAACCTTTGCCTCTTGCCTTCTTTTAAACCTGCTTTGCTGAAAACTTATTCTGCTCCACTAGTACATTATTGTTCATGCATAGAGCAAGGCCGCGAGAGATTTGTTGAAACATAACGCAGCGACCCAGACAGAAATGCCCGGTCTCCTCCCTCACAGATCCTTGAAAGTAAGCAAGAAGGCATTTAATCACTGCACAGGTGCCAGCTAGTCTCGCTAATGCCGTAGAGATGTTAGAAGCAAACATTAAATGGCTTGAATTATGCTCTTCTTTGCGGCCCCCCTTCCTTGAGCCCTGTAGAGCCCTGGAGAGCGGGTTGACCCCTAGCACACTAATAGAAACTAGGAGATAGCGAGGCCTGGAATGTGTCTCTCCCCTGCACACAGCTTGCTTGCAGAGAACAGAAGCAGCGTGTTCTTATAACAAAGAATTGTGTCTGCAGGCTCATGAAAATGCAAACTGTTGCTAAATAAATGTCTGAAGGTGCCATACTCGTCACAATTGTCAATCATCGAACCCAATTCAAAGGAAATACATTATGGGCGGTATTGAATGTGTCACCACTGATTGTGAGATGCTTGCTTTGTATATATGTAACTGTTGTACGATTCTCACTCTCTTGCATCCCCCGGGGGCTGGAAACACACGTCGCGGGGGCGTGGGACCCAGTTGGCCAACTGAGAGTTTTTGCTTTGCAATAAACCCTAGCTTTTGGGAATACAACCTCGTGTCTGGCGTATCAGTTTGTGTGTGGTGATTGTGCCTTTTTTCCAAACGCGAGGGTCCCCTAGGGGCCCCTTCATGTGATACACTGTTGTATTAAAATTAAATAATCATTGGGTCATTGGGAAAGAAATGAATATTGGATTAACTCCTTAAGTGCTAAGCATGAGCTATCTCATCCTCAGCAGCATGTTTGCGGTGCTGAGGACCAGATAACTGGTCCCTTTTAGCTCTTTTGTTTGTGCGATCGCTAACAGCTGGCTATCCAACCCCCTGGCTTTGTGAGGAGGAGGTTCCTCTTCTTATCCTGGGGATTGGATTTCCTTAAGTTTCACGTCAGTGTGCGTAATGCGCACTGACGTGAGACTGAATGTAAAGGTACGTACCTCCCTCGATCTCTGGTATTTCAATGATGTTTTGATCGAGGGAGGTGTCGTTGGAAAAGAGAGACTCTGTCCTTTCCAACGACACCTGCCTTATTTATTTATTTATTTATTTATTTGCATTTATAAAGCGCACAGAACTGCCCTGGGGCATCGTGGCGCTGTTACAGCAGACTTAGTCATGAACACAAGCATAGGAATGTGTTTACAGATGTAACCGAGTTACATAGTACATTTCACATTGGTAATAAACATTGAGCTTAAAGGTTATGCTATGCTGTGGATACAATGCAAGCATGAGAGTGAATGTGGCAGACTTTAGCGGAATAGGAGGGTTTTGAGGTTTTTACGGAAGGTATGGTATGATTTTTCGTTCCTTAGTGAGGTAGGTAGGGAGTTCCTTGGATGCCTTGAAGCATTGCTGGGGATGGAACGCTCAATCTGCGCCCTGCAATGCAGAGGACCACCAAGCATCCTTTTCTTGAAGTGGGGAGGTGAGGGGTCTGCTAAGTACATAAGCGGCCCCCTCCTCTCCAGCCTCTAAAGCATGAGGCAGTATGTTTAGTCCACCCTGGGGGCAGATCCGCACAGTTATGTGCCCATCTGTCCCTAGGGAAGCAGCAAACAACAAGAAAATACACTTTTTTTGTTGGGGTTATTCTGGGGGGTGGGTGCACACTAGACCACCAGGGATTTTATTTTATAGAAAAGAGGGGTTGCCCTCACTCCCCTACCTCAAATAGATGGGGGCATGTCATATAGCCCTCCCTGTGGGCAGGTTGGCAGTGCTATCTGCCAATCTGCCCATAGAAAGGGGTACATTTGTGTTTACTGGGGGTGGGAGGATCACTAGACCACCAGGGATGGTTTATATGAAAGTGCTACTGGCCCTCTCCCCCTCCTGCCCCAAAAGAATCGGGCGTGTCATTTAGCCCTCCCTAGCGGCAGATTGTTAGTGTAATCTGGGAATCTGCCAGTAGGAAGGGGCACATGTTTATTTACTGGGGGTGAGGGTCACTAGACCACCAGGGATGGCTTGTATGAAAGGGGTGGGGTGGCACTCTCCACCTCCTGCCCCACATGGTTGGGGCATGTAATTTAGCTCTCCCTGGGGGCAGATTCGCAGTGTAGTCTGCAATCTGCCCCTAGGAAGGGGCAAAGGGGTTTTTACTGGGATTTGAGGGTCACTAGACCACCAGGGATGGCTTAAAAGTGGGTTGGTGATAGGAGCATGACCACAGATGATTAATGTTTTTTTGTTTCTTTTACAGGTTTTTTTTATGCAAGAAGCATCTACGTTGCTATGTAAGTAGTTTCTTTTTATTCTATGGTTAAGGCCCATTGGCAGTGAGGTGGATGGGACTGGGGCTGGATTGTTGGTGGTGTGGCTGGTCTGGGGAGGTATTTCAGTGGGCTGGGACAGAATTACAGGATCAGGCCACAAATTGCCCTCCATGTCAGCAGAACATTGGTGTTTCCCTGGGAGCAGCTGTCTCCCATGTGGATCGAACATCCCCAAGTGCATTGGCAGTCCCAAGTAGCCCCGGCAGGGTCACCATTCCTCCCCGGAGGGGAAAAGCTCCAACGCAGCCCAGCCAGAGCTCCAGACTCGAGTTGGGGACGGTCGACCCACATTGAAGACAGGTGCAAAAAGCCAGGGATCTCACCCCGACCATCCTGTAGCTCTGGCTGGCCAGCGTTACAGCTCCTCACTCCGGAAAATGACAGGGCCGCCTAAGGCCAGGGACATGACCGCCGACTATACTGGCAC
Source organism: Ambystoma mexicanum (assembly GCF_040938575.1). Taxonomy (NCBI): domain Eukaryota; kingdom Metazoa; phylum Chordata; class Amphibia; order Caudata; family Ambystomatidae; genus Ambystoma; species Ambystoma mexicanum. Next base: position 234,850,021 of record NC_090921.1, read on the forward strand.
TCTGGCTGGGTTGCGTTACAGAATTTCCCTCCGAGAAGGCATGGGGACCCTGCCAGGCCTCCCTGGAACCACAGCTGGGCTTGGAACCCAAATGGAAGCCATCCGCCCAAGGCCAGAGACAGGTTTTTTTTTATGCAAGAAGCATCTACGTTGCTATGTAAGTAGTTTCTTTTTATTCTATGGTTAAGGCCCATTGGCAGTGGGGTGGGTGGGACTGGGGCTGGATTGTTGGTGGTGTGGCTGGTCTGGGGAGGTATTTCAGTGGGCTGGGACAGAATTACAGGATCAGGCCACAAATTGCCCTCCATGTCAGCAGAACATTGGTGTTTCCCTGGGAGCAGCTGTCTCCCATGTGGATCGAACATCCCCAAGTGCAGTGGCAGTCCCAAGTAGCCCCGGCAGGGTCACCATTCCTCCCCGGAGGGGAAAAGCTCCAACGCAGCCCAGCCAGAGCTCCAGACTCGAGTTGGGGACGGTCGACCCACATGGAAGACAGGTGCAAAAAGCCAGGGATCTCACCCCGACCATCCTGTAGCTCTGGCTGGCCAGCGTTACAGCTCCTCACTCCGGAAATGGACAGGGCCGCCTAAGGCCAGGGACATGACCGCCGACTATACTGGCACTCTGGCTGGGTTGCGTTACAGAATTTCCCTCCGAGAAGGCATGGGGACCCTGCCAGGCCTCGCTGGAACCACAGCTGGGCTTGGAACCCAAATGGGAGCCATCCGCCCAAGGCCAGAGACATGACCCCATACCACCCTTGAGCTCGGGGTCCGGGGTGATGTCCCCAGCCTTGGGCAGCTGTCTCCCATGTGGGGTGACGATCCCCAAGCACAGCGGCAGTCCCAGGATGCCCCAGCAGGACCCACAACCTTCCCCGGAGGGAGAAGCTGTAACGCAGGCCATCCAGAGCTCCAGGATAGTGAGGGTAATGTCCCTGGCCTTGGGCGGCGGTCTCCCATATAGGGCAACCATCCCCAAGTGCAGTGGCTGACCCAGGGTGCCCCGGCCGGGTCCCCATCCCTTCCGCAAGGGTAATTCTGTAACGCAGCCTAGCCAGAGCTCCAGGATGGCAGGGGTGATGTCCCTGGCCTTGGGTGGCTGTCTCCCATGTGGGTTGACGGCCGCCAAGCCCAGGCTGCACCTGTGGCTGGGCTGCATTACAGATTTTCCCTCTGGGGATTGTTGGGGACACTGCTGGGGCTCCCGAACTGCCACTGGACTTGGGGACAGGTGACCCACATATGAGACAGACACCCAAGGACGGAGGCATCACCTCTAACAATCCTGGAGTTCTGGCTGGCCTGCGTTGCAGCTTTTCCTTCTGGGAAAGGACAGGGACCCTGCTGGGGCTCCTTGGTACTGCTGCTGGGCTTGGGATGGTCAACCCTCATGGGCAGGGGTGGACTGGAAACCAAAAGAGACTCTGGAAATACTTTTCAAAGTGGCCCCATATTATACATTTTCAGCAAGCCTAACCCTTTTCCAATCAGAAAATTTAGAACTACGATACAAGAGAGTCCGAGGGTGTAGAGGCCTACCGGGAAATCTCCAGGAGTTCTTGCGGTTCTTCACAGGTAAATCAGAAGTAAATTCTCCTTTTCTCACCTCCAGCTGCATACTTGCTATCAAAGATGAGGAATATGTGGGAGGACACAATCCATTGGAAGAACAAATTACTTAATCGTGGTAATGTTCTTTCTACTGGATGTTCCTCCCACGTATTCCTGATCGCCCTGCCAACCTACCCCTCCATCTGTGGGAGAATTTCCATTATTTTCACCTTCCTCTGTTTCAATGTTGGAGGTTCTTTAACCTTCAAGACGGCTGTGCGGTAAGGGGGGGCATGAACAGAAGCAACGGGTGCAGTACACGCTACTTATACCTGTGTCGATGTCACGGCCGTTGCCGACGGACCTCGAGTCGATGAAGCACAACACCCTCTATTGTTGAAAAGTTTCCGAAGTCAACAGCAGGATATGGATATATCAAGAATGAGGAATGCCTGGGAGGAAGACCCAGTAGAATGAACATTACCTGGGATAAGTAATTTGTTCTTCTGGGGACTCCTTCGGACTCCCAGTCCACCTGAGAAGGTTTGGGCTTGCATGCTATGCGTAAATGCTCTGAGTGAGTTGTGCATGCTACATACATCCCACCTGTTTTATAGTTATGACGGACCACCTCCCCTCCATTCCATCCACACATCATCCCTCCTTGGCATTAGTTACGTACTGCAGGTCCTCAGAATGGCATCCCAGGAGCAGGTGCTTCGAGCTATGCGCTCAAAACGTAGCCTTTGTTTATCAGGGCCTTTTCCACAATCGCAGACATTAGAACCGCTTTTCACAACCTCAACTTTGATGTGTCACAATTAGATAACCAGAGAGAGACATGCTAAGGGGTGAGACTGAAGGAAGATAAAAAGACAGAAGGGGCAGACAGAAAATCAGAGCAAAGGTCAAATAAGACTAAAGTTGGAGATGGGAGAGAGGTTGAGTTGGTAAATAGAAGGGGGTTAATTCCAGTAAGAAAGGATGCGGTGATGACAGAAGGAAAGGCATAGAACATTTAGAACGGCAAGAAAGCATACCTGCCTAACCTCAGGGTTTTCTCAGGAGACTCTGGGATTTTAGTCTTTTCTCCGGGTCTCCGGAGAAGACCATCGAGTCTCTGGGTTTACACAGGCGCGTAGGACTGCGCCGCCGCGGACTCCCTGCATGAGTGTGGCTTTGTCTCTGCAGCAATGACTGTAACGTTTCAAGAATTTCTATTTCTATTTGAACTGCACATTTCTGACGTCACATCACATTGCAACAGAGTTTACCTTTTTTTGACATGTGGGCGGAGCCATGTGCAAATGGGCAGAGTCTTGTGTGACTGTGGGCGGGGCATACATCTCAGGGTTTTTGATTTTCAAATGTAGGCAGGTATGCAAGAAAGTATGAAAGGAAGAAACAGTGTTTGCGTGGTGGTTTCAACGTTTGCATCATGGTAATGAGCTGCAAACACATGGGACAGTCGGGGCACACGTTTGTTGTTTGCCCTAGACAGCATTTTGCCTAGAAACCGCCCGGCTTATTACAGCATTCACAACAATGCAGCGATGACTCACTCCCGAGCCCCGTTTAGAGCAGTGTCTTCGCAGACTCTAAGAAACTGTGACGTGATGCAACACTCTGGCAGAAGGGCTGTTGGAAACACTGGTCCAGTCTATTAAACGACCGATCAGCCACTGGCCAGCAGCACTCTGTTCCCTTATTAGGCGTTTCTCACACACAACAATACACATCCAGGTAACACAATTCCAGGATTAATCCCAGATGACCCGGATGTACATTCCAGGTACATTCCAAGTTCAACGTAGCTGCCTGCTTCACTGAAGTACCTCTATCGAGACAATAAACCAATCTCTATTTCGGGTTGCTCGATAGAAATATACTTGCATGTTAAAAATAAAACAGTGGTTTTGAATACACATCTCCCTCACTCACCCACATACTGTGTGTCGAAATACGAGGTAATCTCGAAAATCATTTGTACAGAGCTATCATCACAAACAACATCATTCTATGAAATTAAAATGCTCTGTATATTTTTTTTAAAATGAGTTCGAGCTGCGTTGGCCGGGAATCGAACCCGGGTCAACTGCTTGGAAGGCAGCTATGCTCACCACTATACCACCAACGCCTACATGTTCTCAACTTCATGTGAATGTCTTTGTGCATACCACGGTGCAGTGATTTTTGGTATATTGAATTCATTGATGCCATGTAATGAGGGACACCTACAGCCATTCCTGGCTTTTATTCAGCAGCATCAACCTTTTTGAGTCTCGTAGTCAAAATCACATTTACATTCACATGTTCACATTACGTTCCATACAGAAGATTAACATTTAAACAAACAGCTCTATAGCACTCTACATTTCTTGACAATAGAGTAATTCACCCCTTTACAGAATCATCTAAATATGTCTTCTAATATGTATTACTTGTGCTATAATTTTCCCACCTGGGACATTTTAATGTCTTATCTATCATTGTGATTCCAGCTCCTTGTATTATTGGTCTAGGACACTTAATTTTTAAACCCAATATTTTTGGCAAAAAAATCGAAATACAATGCATTACATTATGCAATGTGGCAGAAACGAGCAATGCTTGCACCTGGGCGGAACGCTGCTTTCCCCCGAATTTTCCCACCCAGTCATCATCACAACCATCCAAGGATCCAGAAGCCCTCATATTGTGGCATGGTAGAAAATGCAATTCGGGGCTCATATGCTCCCCAAACATGATTTATACTGCAATCAAGTGACAGGGCCTTTCTGCCCAACTCCTACGCCCATGAGAGTCTGGATCAGCAGAAGACAGACCCAGGGCTTTCCTTGGTAAAGATGGAGGTGGGCTAGCGTGGGTCGGGGCATGGCTACCAATCGCATTCCCACACCAGGTTCGGGCACATGTTATGATGTAATGAAGCCTGCCCACTAGTCACGTGGGAAGGGAGTTGGGTCACGGGGAGGGGGGAAGAAAGGAAACGGATGAGGAGGAGTTTAGTTTGGAGTGAGGGACATGCAAATAAAGGTGGGTATGTTAACCCTCCAATGGTGCCGGACATCAAAGATTGGGCCGTCATAGTTTTATGGTTCCCCATGTAAGACACATTCCGCTACCCATGCATGAGTGAGCTCCCATTGGCACCTGCAGGTCTATGTGAGCCGTGCAGCCTATGGCCTCTATAAATCGGTATTCGTAGGGAACAATTTGTGGTGCTCACCGAGGTTTCTCGCCAGTTGCACGGCTGATGGTTAAAAGGCTAGTTCCCCATTGCATCCCGATTGCCTGTTGATTGTATGTGATGTAGTATGTTAAGTTCTGCTCCTCCCCTTCTCCCCAGATCGTGAAGCCATTATTGGGAAATCGGGGCTTGCTGGGATTTCCATGACATTGCTATTCTTCATACATCAAGAACTAGGACTAGGCTAAGAATCTTACCCGTCGGCTTGATGCATAACACAGCATTTTCAGAGGTAACAACAGAACAGATATACAGCAGGAGGTGGGATACGCAGGTGCACAGAGGAGGGGGACAGCTGTAACGGGTGGCAGGAAGAAGAGGGTTGGGTGGCGTCTAGCCAGTCAGGTGACGTGGGTGGCGATGTGATGGCCTACGTGCTGAGACAGATAATGTGCGGTAATGTGTCTACCCAGCTCAACTTGTTTCCTGCACAAATTTTACTTATTTTGGCCTTTAAAATGCCGTTGTGACGTTCAATAAGACCGGCACTCATGGGGTGCCTAGAACAATGGAATCTCTTGTCAATCTGGAGACCTGCACAAATCTGTAATATTACTGCGCCCACAAAATGTGGGCCATTATCTGACCATATGACACTGGGCAGACCGAACCGGGAAAAGTACTCCTTCAACATTACTTTTGCAGTGCTCATTGCGGTGCAGTCTTTTATTGGATATGCTTCCACCCACTTACTGAATGCACATATAACAACTAAAACGTACTTCACGTTTTGGCACGTCTCCATCTCTATGAAATCAAAATTGATTACCTCAAATGGCATAGAGGGAGGGCCGAAACTGCCTGTTTGAGTTACCGTTCCCTTCCCCACATTGTGTGGTAGGCACGTGATACAATTTTGGACCAGCCTCTCAGCATTTTTCTTTATGTGTGTGTTTTCCCGTACTGTGGCTAGATGCTGAACTATCTTTTTGGCACAAATGTGAGTAGGTCTGTGGGCCATCGTGACCATTGCAGTTACATAGGAGTTGGGCAGCATCCAATTTTTACTTTTCTTGTCCACCCAGCAACCTTCTAAATCTAATTCTGCAGAGCCCTCAGCCCACCCTTGTATTTCATCAGCAGTGGCTTCTGCCTGCCTCTCTTTGACAGTAGCAATTCCATTTTCTATCATGCAGGGCACTTCCTCAGACTGTACTGTCAACATTTTGGTATTCAAATCAGTGGCAGTTTGCTTTGCAATTCTGTCTGCAAAAGCGTTTCCCTCTCCCACTTTACTAGTTACTAGCTCTATCTTCAAGCATCCCACATCATTGTCATTCATTTTTTATGCGCCTCGCATTTCACTATTGCTAGGCGCATTGGACACCTAAGTGCAGACAGTAATCGTACAATCAAAGGGCCATGTTGAATTCTGGTCCCATGTGATGTCAAGAAACCCCTCTCAGCCCAGAGTCGGCCAAAGTTATGAACCACGCCAAAGGCGGATTGGCTGTCAGTATATATGTTTACACTCAAATTTTCAGATATCTCACAGGCTCTGGTTAAAATATTATCTCCGCGGCTTGTGCAGAGTTGTAGGGGATTCTTTTGCTCTCTACAATACTCTTTAACGTAGTGATAGCATAGGCAGCAGTTGATGTGCCATCGGGTAATTTAAAACAGGAGCCATCACAAAACAGCTCTCCATCTGGCTCTTTTTGTGGGGTATCTTTTAAATCAATTCTTCCTTTCGTTTCTTCCTCAGTAACCATTAAACAATCATGGGGAGGTGATTCATTCTCACCTAATTCTCCAGTGGGCAGAAGCATTAATTCTGCAGGATTCAAAGCGCTACACCTCATAATTTGGATGTGTGGCACAAACAAGACAATTTCGTATCTAGTCAATCTAGCAGAGGTGAGGTGTTGCATCTGCGTTCTATTTAATAGAACGTCTATGGCATGTGGCACCATCAAAATTAAGGTGTGCCCCAAAACCATTCCTTCGGTTTGTTTCACTGAAGCAGCAGCCGCTGCAACTGCTCGCAAACAATGTGGTAGTGAGTGCTACAGGGTTCAGCGCGCAAGAAAAATAGCCGCATGGCCTATTTCTTCCACCTTGTTCCTGTGTCAAAACAGCCAACGCACAGCCCTCACTTTCATATACATATAATCTGAAAATCGTCTCATAATCTGGTGTCCCCAAAACTGGAGCAGAACACAATGTCGTTTTGAGCAGATCACATGCTCTCTGACATTCTTCATTCCACTGCAAAGGCATCACAGCATCCTTTTTTGTCAATTCCACCATTGGCTTCACAATCAATGCAAAGTTCACAATCCACTGCCGCAATAGGAACCCATGCCTATTATAGCTCTGACTCCTTTCTGTGTTTTTGGAATAGGCATACCAGAAATCCTCTCTATCCTTTCCGGGGTCAGCCTTCTCCCCTCTATCGAAAGTAGGTAGCCCAAATAAGCCACCTACTTTCGACAATATTGGAATTGCTTTAAGCTCGCTTTGTGGCCATGCGCTGCTAAATGTGTCAATAATGAAACAGTACTCTTTTTACAAATCTCTTCTGTATCAGCAGCGATTAATAGGTAATCTATATACTGTAACAATACACAACCTGTTGGTAATTCTAGCATGTCTAGCTGTTCTTTCAATGCTCTGCTGTAAATACTTGGACTATCTGTGTAGCCCTGTGGAATGCACGTGAATGTAAATGATCGTCCTCCTAATGTGAAGGCAAACAGATATCTACTTTCCTTGTGTACTGTAATACTGAAGAAGGCATTCTTCAAGTCAATGACACTAAAGTACTCTGCCGAGGCGGGTATCATTGTCAAAATTGTGGTAACGTCTGGGACCAATGGTAATTGAGGATCCACTACTTTGATTAATGCGCACAGATCAATTATGAAACAATACGGTATCTCATTACCTCCTTTCTTATACACCGAGAGAATGGAGCTGTTACATATGCTGCCTGTAATCTCTTCAATCACCCCCAATTTTACCAAATCTGAAACAATACTCTTCAACCCCTTTTCTCCTTCTGCTGAAATTTTGTACTGTGGAATACGCGGTAACGTTACTCCTTCTTTTAGAGTAATTTTTACAGGCTCTATCTTCAAGCATCCCACATCATTGTCATTCATCGTCCATATGTAAATTGGCACTTTACTCAATTCTCCTGGCAACGGTTTGGACAAAAATTCAGATACTGGTACATTCTGTGGCGAAATTGTCAAGAACACTCCATCAGGAGTGCAATGGATAACTGCACTCAGTTTTTTCAATATATTTAAACCCAAAAGGTTTACTGGGGATCACTGGGGTACCCGCAAACCCTACTGAAATATTCCTTTGCCCTGACAGTGGTATTTCCGGAACAAAGTGATGGTCTATCGATCACTTTTGCACTCCTGTATCTACGAGAAAGCTATGCTCTCTATTCCCGACTTTAATTTCTACGTAGGGTCCTTTTTGATTCACGGGAATAGACACTGGTTGTGACCCCTGTCTTGGGCTTTCCTGTTGAGGAAATAACACATCATCCGATGTGTAATCACTACTATTACTATAGAACGTATTTGATTGGGTGTCAAAAATTTTCCCGCCCCTCCCTCTATTTCCATTTTGCGTGTTCTGTTGGCTCTGATTTTGGCTAGAAGCAGTCTGATTTTGAGCTTGGTTCTGATTCTAGGTAACATTTCCATGACTATTTTGGTGCTGCTGCATGTGGCTTCTATTCTGCCCATTTGTTCCTGGATGCCCCCTATGCTGTCTTCTCTGGCCATACCCATTTCTATTTTGTAAATGTGGACATTGCGCTCGCCAGTGACCTTCCTCTCTGCAGTACGCACACTGATTTAGTCCCAGAGGCCCTCCATGCATGTTCGAATTACTTCTGCCTTGTGCGTTTCCTCTCCCTCTATTGTGTCCCATCACTTGCTGAAGTAGCACCTCAACCATTATCCGCAGTGCTTCTCTTTTCATTGGCAAGGGGTATTCATCAAATATTTCATGTATTTCCATTGTGGGAATACTAGGATCTGTAATCCATTTTAACACCTCTCGTATACATACTTTTAGTTTATCACCCATTTTTTTTGGCAACGGCAGAAATCGCAGCTGTACATATGGTATCGCCGCTTCCCTCCTGTCTCTCCTAATATCTTTATTCCTCTTCCCCGGTGTGGCAAACATTTCAGCATATTCATCATCAAGTTCATTCTTAAATTCAAAAAGTCTGTCTACATGCTCCCTTATTTCTTCATCTCTCTCTCTACAATGGGCTAATGCATTCATATCCAACAACTGTTGCAGCGGTAGCCACCCAATTAACTGTTTCCATCTCCCCGTTAAATATTCCCCCATGCATTCCAACAAGACCTGTCTTTCATTGCTCCTCCTGAAATCATACATCGAGGCCAGCGTTGACGTTTCATCATTCCCGTTTATGTACATCTCCGCCTGTTCTTGCAACCTCTCGTTTTCTCTCCTTGCTGATGGCACTACGGGTCACTCTAGCGCATTCACTTTGTCCGGTTCCCTCGCTCGTTTCAATGAGTTCAAGTTCAATTATTGGAGGGGCGGATGGGACAGAAACAATCTCTTGGGTGGGAGGTGCAGATGGGACAACAGGAATGGGAAGTGACTGTTGCGGCGCTGGCTGGTTAATGGGAGGCTCTGATTGTAGGATCTGTGGCTGTGCTGGGGTTTGATCAGTAGGGAGGGGCTGAACAACTGGAGGGGGCTGAGCAATAGTCACTGGCGCAGTCTTTTTAGTCTCTCTCCCAGGGCCTCGCTTTGTTTCAGTTAATATTTTGTTTATCAATTCATCTGATTAATGCAACTCTTGTTGTGGGTATATTTTATCTATACTCAACTGACCACGTCTATTTGATTTTCTCAAACTATCATCCCACTCCTCTTCCTGCTTTTCTTTCACTCTTTCTGCTTTCGACTTATGCCTGCGCGCGCTCTTTTCTCTACTCTTCCAACGAAGCATAGCTTCCCTTCTGCAGTCTCTAAGGATGTCAAATGCCGCAGGACGTGTTTTCTTTTTCAACAACACCTTCTCCAAGTAATCTATCCTCAAGATCTCGAAACTCCCGTGATTCGGCCACAGCAACACTTCCTCTTTTCTGGTTTGCCTATGCCAAATCTCACAAAACATTATCGCCCCTACACCAAACTTCACATACATCTCATACGCCGACGATTCCTCGGGTGGGGCGAACTGGCCAGTTTCCACAGATTGTCTACCACAGCGAAAAAATCCTGCTAAGGTGGACAATACCCCAGGCATGTTTAACCTTGCCCTCGGCTAATCAACCTTACACTGGGTGTTCGATTTTGCAAAGTCAACTCTCAACCAATATCAGGATTATTTCGAATCGGGGCACGACTCACCTGATCAGTCAAGTCGTCTCTCAAGACACAATTCGTCCGTATACTGACGCAACCAATAATAGTCATGTCTGCGTATCTTGGCTCACTCTGCCTCGTTTCGGGACCCTCGCCTCCTTGTTCTCTGGCCGGGCACGTCAATCAGGGATCAGTTGTGTGCAGATCTGCAAAGGAGTCTCTCATCACTTTCACAAGGGTGCCCCGAACACCTCTTGATCCCGGCTCGATCGTCCCGTCCTCGCCGTTCTCTCCGCCTTCCTTATTTTACAACGTATACGATGGAACAAGTAGGAGAGGGCCCCTATTCGGGCGCCATCTTGTTGGGGCCCCTAGGGGACCCTCACATATGGAAACAAGGCACAATCACCACACACGAACTGATACACCAGACACAAGGTTGTATTCCCAAAAGCTAGGGTTTATTGCAAAGCAAATAGTCTCAGTTGGCCAACTGGGCCCCACGCCCCGCGATGTGTGTTTCCAGACCCCAGGGGATGCAAGAGAGTGAGAATCGTACAACAGTTACATATATACAAAGCAAGCATCTCACAATCAGTGGTGACACATTCAATACCGCTCATAATGTGTTTCCTTTGAATTTGGTTCGATGATTGACAATTGTGACGAGTATGACACCTTCAAGCATTTATTTAGCAACAGTTTGCAATTTCATGAGCCTGCAGACACAATTCTTTGTTATAAGAACACACAGCTTCTGTTCTCTGCAAGCAAGCTGCGTGCAGGGGAGAGACACATTGCAAGCCTCGCTATCTCCTAGTTTCTATTCGTTACTTGGGTTCAACCCGCTCTCCAGGGCTCTACAGGGCTCAGGGAAGGGGGGCCGCAAAGAAGAGCATAATTATAGCCATTTAATGTTCGCTTCTAATATCTCTACTGCATTAGCGAGACTAGCTGGCACCTGTGCAGTGATTAAATGCATTCTTGCTTACTTTCAAGGATCTGAGAGGGAAGAGTCCGGGCATTTCTGTCTGGGTCGCTGCGTTATGTTTCAACAAATCTCTTGCGGCCTTGGTCTATGCATGAGCAATAATGTACTAGTGGAGCAGAATAAGTTTTCAGCAAAGCAGTTTTAACAGAAGGCAAGAGGCAAAGGTTAGAAAACAAAATGGCGATTTCAATCACATCAAAATGGCCGCACTTTAGTCAAGCTTATGGCTATGTATTTCTAATACTAAACACATGAGGCGGTTGGTCTTCAGCCAACAAAGTACATTGCCTCTATCATTGAGGGGTGTCTACTTTTTCTGGACTGACACACAGACTAATGTTGTACCAAACATAGTAAAAACAATGTACTATTTATGAGGGTCAAAGAAGTAAATATATCTGTACAATTGTATGCAATTAAAGGTTTTAAACTATCTTTTTTTAACAAATGATACTGTTTTTTCAGAGAAAAAGAACCAGTGATTCCACCCTTATTACCATATGCAACGAAGTATGCATACCCATTATTATACTTGTTTTACTTTTTCTTCACAATGAAACAACTACAGATTCCATAAGCACTATCCTCAACTGTACTATGACCATAAATACCACATCATATAATTTCACCATATTACAAATACTGTATACTCCTCCTACATTACCTATAATTACTGTACACATATTACTATGGTCGTGGCCAGTGGCTAGATTCTTGGGGGCATTGGGAATTAAACCATATAACAAGTACACACAGTACACCTTCAAATAAAAAGACTCACCCAGAACACCCCCAATCCAAATGACGACCGCGGACATATGTGCGTGTCTGTGGACAGGAAAATGTACCGCAGACTCTGCAAAACCTGCACAGCTTTTTTTCATCTATAAAAACAGCTCCATAGAAACTTTTTTCCACTCACCCACACTTTCTAGGCCCTCTTTTGGTCACAAAATAACCCCAAATGTATTTTCCAGACTTGCTTTCTCACCACACTGTCCGCGCACAAAGGTGGTGGTCCACGTATCCAACATTGCAACAGTTTAAAAAATTACGATGTACTTTCACATTTCTCAACATCCAATCAGCGTGCGTGTTTGATGTCCGTGGACACCAAATCTACTCCCGATTGGCTCTGGGGCTTCCGTGGACTCCCGATCAGGAAATTAGTCCACAGATCGGACACAGATATTACTAATTTGTTTTACCTACGTTCTGACCCTTTTTTTAAAGACTACTGGATGGATTTACACCAAATTTACAAAAGCACGCTTTCGGGACCGTGTCACTGCCCTTCGCTCAGGTTTGGTGAAAATCCGTCCAGTGGTTTCAGCTGTAGCCGTGAGCAAAACATTTTTTTCATTATGTCTGTGAGGATTTCAAAGGATTTGGGTCCCCCCTATATGTTTGCCCACCCTGGACAACACTGCACCAAACCTCACAAAATCATTCCGATATGGCCATACACTGCAATGTTTGGTTAGGATTTGTTTAACGGCGCCAAAACCTATGAAATTCAGTTAAACAACATTGTTAATGGGACGCTAGGGTTACAAGTAAAACTGAAAAACCAAAGAAATTCACCAGTTATGGTCAGCTAAGAACTCATGCCATCACAGTGCACTGCTATGACTAACACCCAGGCCATCTAAAATGACATCACAAATGTAATTTTAGATGGCCTGGTTGTGACAGTTGGCTGTCCCTTTGTCATCATCGATTGTCACCTGGAATGTACAAGGCCTGTGTGCACTCCGCAGGGGGGAGGGAGTTTAGATGAAAAATGTAGCCACAAGCTGGGTACGGGCTGCCTCGCCACGTGCCCTTTCCCGTCCCATGTGTAGCGGCCGTGCATGTGGTTGGGGATGTGGGGGCACCATCATGTCCACCGGTACGCCCTGCCGGGTTGCAACATTGTGCAGGACACATACTGTCACAATGATCCTGCACACTACTGGGGGCGCATGTAGTAGCTGACCACCAGAGCGGTCAAGGGAGCGGAAACGTGACTTCAGCACTCCGAATGTTCTCTCCACTATGCCCCGGGTTGCAATATGGGCTGCGTTGTATCTTACCTGTGGTGGTGAGGTGGGGTTCCGTATTGGCGTCATCATGTGGGTGCTCAGAGGGTAGGCACCGTCCCCTGGGGAGGTGATAATGGTTGTCATTAGTTGGGTTTGTGTATTTGTCTCTGTGTGAGATGCATGCATGCATGCATAAAACCAATGAGCCATGTGTTGTCATGCCTCCCAGCTTCCAGGTCCCTGTGTAGTGCTGACATTTTGTATATGAAACTGTCATGGGTGAACCCAGGATAGTTTGCATAGACAGAGGTGATGATTCCCTTGGCATCGCATACAACCTGCACGTTGATGGAATGCCAGTGCTTGCAGTTGCGATAGCTGTGCTCAGTGGCCCTAGGCAAACGTAGGGCCAGATGGGTGCAATCAATGGCACCAAGCACTCTGGGGAAGTGTGCCACCCCGTAAAAGTCCTGGACCATGGTCTGCCTTTCTGCAGGTGTTCTGGGCATGTATATGTGCCTGCGGACTGTGGGGTGCATAGTCATGATTGCCAACACCTGTAGTAGGCAGCGTGACTGCGTGGCCTGTGAGACGCCCCAACTATGGCAGTTGTCTGCTGAAATGACCCAGTGGCCAAAAAATTAGCGCCAGGCTAGAACCAGGGAAAACAGTCTCACCAGTCTCCGGGACAATAACTGCCCCTCTGCCCACATCCTTGGCCAATCATCATGACTCATTTGCCCACTCCACCTTTCCACTCCTAAGCCCCCCATATCTGCTTTCATAAATACTATTTTATAGTGGAAAAGTGCACATCATAATAAAGTACTCTTACAAATAAATATGTAAATCTATTAAACTAAAAGACTACAATTGTTGCATTATTTTGTCCCATCTTGAATAGAAGACTACAAGTACCAGAATGCCATTCAGGGAGAAGGGATGTTTTCCTAGGTAATATCATCGAGAAAGCAGTAGCCACACATCTGCAGCAACACATCGACACCAAAAATCTCCTCCAAACCTACCAATCCGGATTCAGACCCAGATGCAGCATGGAGACAGCAACCATACATGTGGTCGACAATGCCTCCAACATCCTTGATGATGGCCACCCCTGCCTCTTGGATTTACACAGCTTTCGACACAGTAGACCATCAGGCGCATATGGACAACCTACATCTGCGCTGAGGATCAGCAACTGTGTCCTATGCTGGTTCAAGTCCTACCTTTCGAACCATCAGCAGTTTGTTCAGATGGACTCCTCAAGATCGCCAGTTCTACCCATCACCTGTGAAGTCCTGCATGGTTCCATCCTCTCCCCAGTGATCTTCAATCTCTACATGGAGCCCACCTAGCCACATACAACATCCACATCCACCAATACGCCGACGATACACAGCTATACCTCAAGATCGACTCCATCAAGAATATCCATAGGCTCCATACCTGCCTCTCGCTGATGCAGTCTTGAATTTCCAGTGAATATTTGAAGCTCAGCTCCGCCAAGACCAAATTCCTGCTTCTCATCAACAACAACAAACACTCAGACATACAGACCTGGCTATCAACCATAAACTCTGAGGGCTTCATCCCTGAGCTCACCTCCTGCGCCAAGTCCCTCGGGTTCCACATCAACAAACACCTCTCCTTCAAGACACACATTGCTAAGAAAACTCTGACAGCTTGGTATCAGCTCTCCCTCCTGCAAAAGGTCAAGCTCCTCCTCCATTGGTACAACTTTAAATCCACTGGTCCTATCCTACCTGGATGGGGGCAATGCACTCCTCCAAGGTCTCCCGTTGTCCTCCCTTGAGCTCCTGAGAAGTGTGCTACATGCGGCTGCACGCCTCATCAAGGGTCTGCGCAGATACAACCACATCACCAAGGCCCTCTTCGACCTTCGCTGGCTCCCACTGCACTACCAAATCACCTTCATGTCTTGCTACATCATCCATAAGGCATCATCCATGAGGCAGTTGCCCTTAAGTCCCCCAGCTACCTTGCGGAGAAACTCAGCATCTCTGGCGGACAGCGCACCACCAGAAGCCAGGATATATGCAGACTTGAAATCTGCTGCTGCAAAAAGCAAAGGACCAGAAAACAAGCCTTCTCTGCCTATGTCCCAAGAATATGGAACCTCCTCCCCATCAGCATAAAACTCGCTCCCACGCTCCTGCAATTCAGAAAATAACTCAAGACCCAACTCTTCAAGGAATTTCTCTGCCTCTCCCATGTGGATCGACAATCCCCAAGTGCAGTGGCAGTCCCAGGTAGCCCCGGCAGGGTCACCATTGCTCCCCGGAGGGGAAAAGCTGTAACGCAGCCCAGCCAGAGCTCCAGACTCGACTTGGGGACGGTCGACCCACATGGAAGACAGGTGCAAAAAGCCAGGGATCTCACCCCGACCATCCTGTAGCTCTGGCTGGCCAGCGTTACAGCTCCTCACTCCGGAAAAGGACAGGGCCGCCTAAGGCCAGGGACATGGCCACCGACTATACTGGCACTCTGGCTGGGTTACGTTACAGAATTTCCCTCCGAGAAGGCATTGGGACCCTGCCAGGCATCCCTGGAACCACAGCTGGGCTTGGAACCCAAGTGGGAGACATCTGCCCAAGGCCAGAGACATGACCCCATACCACCCTTGAGCTCTGGCTGGGTTGCATTACAGCTTTTCCCTCTGGGAAAGGACAGGGACCCTGCCGAGGCTCCCTGGAACCGCTGCTGGGCTTGTGGACGGTTAACCCAGATGAGGGACAGCCGCCCCAAGGCCAGGGACATACCCCTTGACCATCCTGGAGCTCTGGCTGGGCTGCATTGCAGAATTTCCCTCCAGGAAGGGATAGGTATCCTGCTGGGTCTCCCTGTGACTGCCACTGCACTTGGGGATGGTCAACCCACATGGGAGACAGCTGCCCAAGGCAGGGGACATAACCCACCGACAATCCTGGAGCTCTGGGGAGCTCTGGCTGGCCTGTGATACAGCTTCTCCCTCTGGGAAAGTATGGCGACACTGCCGCGGCTCCCTGGGACTGCCACTGTGCTTGGAGATGGTAGATCCACATGGGTGACGGATGCCAAGGGCAGGGACATCACCTCCAACCGTCCTGGAGTTCTGGGTAGACTGTGTTACAGCATTTCCCTCCAGGAAGGTCTTGGTACATTGCCAGGGCTCCCTGGTGGGGAAAAGCTGTAACACATGCCAGCCAGAGCTCCAAGATGGTCCGGGGTGATGTCCCCAGCCTTGGGCAGCTGTGTCCCGTGTGGGGTGACGATCCCCAAGCACAGCGGCAGTCCCAGGATGCCCCAGCAGGATCCACAACTTTCCTCGGAGGGAGAAGCTGAATATAGTCAGGGTAATGTCCCTGGCCTTGGGTGGCGGTCTCCCATATAGGGCAACCATTCCCAAGTGCAGTGGCTGACCCAGGGAGCACCGGCAGGGTCCCCATCCCTTCTGCAAGGGTAATTCTGTAACGCAGCCTAGCCAGAGCTCCAGGATGGCGGGGGTGATGTCCCTAGCCTTAGGTGGCTGTCTCCCATGTAGGTTGACGGCCGCCAAGCCCAGGCTGCACCTGTGGCTGGGCTGCATTACAGATTTTCCCTCTAGGGATTAATGGGGACACTGCTGGGGCTCCCGAACTGCAACTGGACTTGGGGACAGGTGACCAACATATGAGACAGAGACCCCAGGATGGAGGCATCACCTCTAACAATCCTGGAGTTCTGGCTGGCCTGCGTTGCAGCTTTTCCTTCTGGGAAAAGACAGGGACCCTGCTGGGGCTCCTTGGTACTGCCGCTGGGCTTGGGATGGTCAAACCTCATGGGCAGGGGTGGACTGGAAAGCAAAAGAGACCCTGGAAATACTTTTCAAAGTGGCCCCATATTATACCTTTTCAGCAAGCCTAACCCTTTTCCTATTAGAACTATGATACAAGAGAGTCCCAGGGTGCAGAGGCCTACCGGGAAATCTCCAGAGTTCCCTATAGGCCAGTCCATCCCTGCTCATGGGAGACAGCTGCCCAAAGCCAGTGGCATCACTCCCCACCATCCTGGCCAGTGTTACAGCTTCTTCATCCGGTAAAGGGTGGGTCCCTACGAGGGCTCCCTGGGACTGCTGATGTGCTTGGAGACGGTACACCCACATGAGAGACGGATGCCCAAGGCCGGGAAATGACCCCTAACCATCCTGGAACTCTGGCTGGCCTGTGTTTCGGCTTCTCCTTCCGGGAAAGGACGGCAGCTGTGCCGGGCCTCCCTGGAACCACTGCTGTTCTTGCGGATGTTGAACCCACACGGGAGACAGCCACCCAAGGCCAGGGACATGACCGGCTACAACCGTGGAGCTTTGACTGGGTTGCATTACAGTTTCTCCCTCTCGGAAAGGACGGGACCCTGCCAATGCTCCCTGGAACTCCACTGGGCTTGTGGACAGTCAACCCACATGAGGAACAGCCACCCAAGGCCAGGGACATCACGCCTGATCATCCTGGAGCTCTGGCTGGGCTGCATTGCAGGATTTCCCTCTGGGAAGGGATGGATTATTTTGCGCATTACCAAATGTTACTCTTTGCCTGACAAGGAAGTCCCTGACAGGCGGAGAGCTCCTTCCGCTGGAGGCGTAGCTACTTCTTCAGCTTTATAAAGAGGGTTGCCAGTGCAGGACATTTGTAGGGAGACAACCTGGTCTTCCTTACACACTTTTACAAAACATTACTGCATTGATTCTGTATCAGGTCAGGAGGCCAAATTTGGCATGCGGTTCTTCACAGGCAAATCAGAAGTAAATTCTCCTTTTCTCACCTCCAGCTGCATACTTGCTATCAAAGATGAGGAATATGTGGGAGGACACAATCCATTGGAAGAACAAATTACTTAATCGTGGTAATGTTCTTTCTACTGGATGTTCCTCCCACGTATTCCTGATCGCCCTGCCAACCTACCCCTCTATCTGTGGGAGAATTTCCATTATTTACACCTTCCTCTGTTTCAATGTTGGAGGTTCTTTAACCTTCAAGACGGCTGTGCGGAAAGGGGGGGCATGAACAGAAGCATCGGGTGCTGTACATGCTACTTATACCCGTGTCAATGTCACGGCCAAAGCAGGATATGGATATATCAAGAATGAGGAATGCCTGGGAGGAAGACCCAGTAGAATGAACATTACCTGGGGTAAGTAATTTGTTCTTCTGGGGACTCCTTCGGACTCCCAGACCACCTGAGAAGGTTTGGGCTTGCATGCTATGCGTAAATGCTCTTAGTGAGTTGTGCATGCTACATACATCCCACCTGTTTTATAGTTAAGACGGACCACCTCCCCTCCATTCCATCCACACATCATCCCTCCTTGGCATTAGTTACGTACTGCAGGTCCTCAGAATGGCATCCCAGGAGCAGGTGCTTCGAGCTATGCGCTCAAAACGTAGCCTTTGTTTATCAGGGCCTTTTCCACAATCGCAGACATTAGAACCGCTTTTCAAAACCTCAATTTTGATGTGTCACAATTAGATAACCAGAGAGAGACATGCTAAGGGGTGAGACTGAAGGGAGATAAAAAGAGCCAGATGGGGCAGACAGAAATAAGACTAAAGTTGGAGATGGGAGAGAGGTTGAGTTGGTAAATAGAAGGGGGTTAATTCTAGTAAGAAAGGATGTGGTGATGACAGAAGGAAAGGCACAGAACATTAAAAAGGCAAGAAAGCAATACCTGCCTAAACTCAGGGTTTTCCCAGGAGACTCTGGGTTTTTAGTCTTTTCTCTGGGTCTCCGGAGAAGACCATCGAGTCTCCGGGTTTACGCAGGTTTGCACGGCCCCGGAAACGGCACGAATGTGCCTCCCATGAGCGCGTAGGACTGCGCCGCCGCGGACTCCCTGCATGAGTGTGGCTTTCTCTCTGCAGCAATGACTGTAATGCTTCCAGAACATTGGCAAAAAAGAATGCAGGTGAAGCAAAATAACGCATGTTTATTTTGCTTCACCTTCCATCTTTTTGGCCGAGTTTCAATGCGAAAGCGGGTTTATTTTGCTTCACCTTTCATTCTTTTTTGCCGAGTTTCAATGCGAACGCGCGTTTAATTTGCTTTCATTTTTTTTGCCCAGATTACCAGGGCTGAAATCGAGTGTACGCACCCACATTTTTAAGAGGGTGGACTCAGTCCAATTGAACCACAGCCATCAGGTTTGCAGTCTGGACAACTCACCACTGCAATAAATACCTTGATGAAAAACGACTAAGGTGAAATGTCCAATTTCGGTACTGCAAAATTCAGGGAAAACCTTTCTATTGGTTCTTGGAGTTTTGGAGTTTACATGTGCACATTTTGCCTTTTGTCCTATGCAATTTGGGTGGTTGTGAAAAGCCAATTTAATGAAATATGCATATTTCTATTTGAACTTCACATTTCTGACATCACATCACATTGCAACAGTTTATCTTTTTGACATGCGGGCGGAGCCATGTGCAAATGGGCAGAGTCTTGTGTGACTGTGGGCGGGGCATACATCTCAGGGTTTTTGATTTTCAAATGTAGGCAGGTATGCAAGAAAGTATGAAAGGAAGAAACAGCGCTTGCGTGGTGGTTTCAACGTTTGCATCATGGTAATGAGCTGCAAACACATGGACAGTCGGGGCACATGTTTGTTGTTTGCCCTAGACAGCATTTTGCCTAGAAACCGCCCGGCTTATTACAGCATTCAGAACAATGCAGCGATGACTCACTCCCGAGCCCCGTTTAGAGCAGCGTCTTCGCAGACTCTAAGAAACTGTGACGTGATGTAAACCTCTGGCAGAAGGGCTGTTGGAAACACTGGTCCAGTCTATTAAACGACCGATCAGCCACTGGCCAGCAGCACTCTGTTCCCTTATTAGGCGTTTCTCTCCCACTTCCAGCCTAACACAACAATACACATCCAGGTAACACATAATTCCAGGATTAATCCCAGATGACCCGGATGTACATTCCAGGTACATTCCAGGTTCAAAGTAGCTGCCTGCTTCACTGAAGTACCTCTATCGAGACAATAAACCAATCTCTATTTAGGGTTGCTCGATAGAAATATACTTGCATGTTAAAAATAAGATAGTGGTTTTGAATACACATCTCCCTCACTCACCCACATACTGTGTGTCGAAATACGAGGTAATCTCGAGAATCATTTGTACAGAGATATCACCACAAACAACATCATTCTATGAAATTAAAATGTCCTGTATATTTTTTTAAAAAAGTGTGCGTGCTGCGTTGGCCGGGAATACCACCAACGCCTACATGTTCTCAACTTCATGTGAATCTCTCTGTGCATACGCCAGATGCAGTGATTTTTGGTATATTGAATTCACTGATGCCATGTAATGAGGGACACCTACAGCCATTCCTGGCTTTTATTCGTCTGCATCAACCTTTTTGAGTTTCGTAGTCAAAATCACATTTACATTCAGATGTTTACATTACGTTCCATACAGAAGATTAACATTTAAACAAAGAGCTCTATAGCACTCTATATTTCATGACAATAGGGTAATTCACCCCTTTACAGAATCATCTAAATATGTCTTCTAATATGCATTACTTGTGCTATAATTTTCCCACCTGGGACATTTTAATGTCTTATCTATCATTGTGATTCCAGCTCCTTGTATTATTTGTCTAGGACACTTCATTTTTAAACCCAAGATTTTTGGCAAAAAAATCGAAATTCAATGCATTACATTATGCAATGTGGCAGAAACGAGCAATGCCTACACCTGGGCGGAACGCTGCTTTCACCAGAATTGTCCCACCCAGTCATCATCACAACCATCCAAGGATCCAGAAGCCCTCATATTGTGGCATGGTAGAAAATGCAATTCGGGGCTCATATGCTCCCCAAACATGATTTATACTGCAGTCAAGTGACAGGGCCTTTCTGCCCAACTCCTACGCCCATGAGAGTCTGGAACAGCAGAAGACAGGCCCAGGGCTTTCCTTGGTAAAGATGGAGGTGGGCTAGCGTGGGTCGGGGCATGGCTACCAATCGCATTCCCACACCAGGTTCGGGCACATGTGATGATGTAATGAAGCCTGCCCACTAGTCACGTGGGAAGGGAGTTGGGTCACGGGGAGGGGGGAAGAAAGGAAACGGATGAGGAGGAGTTTAGTTTGGAGTGAGGGACATGCAAATAAAGGTGGGTATGTTAACCCTCCAATGGTGCCGGACATCAAAGATTGGGCCGTCATACTTCTATGGTTCCCCATGCAAGACACATTCCGCTACCCATGCATGAGTGAGCTCCCATTGGCACCTGCAGGTCTATGTGAGCCGTGCAGCCTATGGCCTCTATAAATCGGTATTCGTAGGGAACAATTTGTGGTGCTCACCAAGGTTTCTCGCCAGTTGCACGGCTGATGGTTAAAAGGCTAGTTCCCCATTGCATCCCGATTGCCTGTTGATTGCATGTGATGTAGTATGTTAAGTTCTGCTCCTCCCCTTCTCCCCAGATCGTGAAGCCATTATTGGGAACTCGGGGCATGCTGGGATTTCCATGACATTGCTATTCTTCAAACATCAAGAACTAGGACTAGGCTAAGAATCTTACCCGTCGGCTTGATGCCTAACACAGCATTTTCAGAGGTAACAACAGAACAGATATACAGCAGGAGGTGGGATACGCAGGTGCACAGAGGAGGGGGACAGCTGTAACGGGTGGCAGGAAGAAGAGGGGTGGGTGGCATCTAGCCAGTCAGGTGGCGTGGGTGGCGATGTGATGGCCTACGTGCTGAGACAAATAATGTGAGGTAATGTGTCTATCCAGCTCAACTTGTTTCCTGCACAAATTTTACTTATTTTGGCCTTTAAAATGCCGTTGTGACGTTCAATAAGACCGGCACTCATGGGGTGCTTAGAACAATGGAATCTCTTGTCAATCTGGAGACCTGCACAAATCTGTAATATTACTGCGCCCACAAAATGTGGGCCATTATCTGACCATATGACACAGGGCAGACCGAACCGGGAAAAGTACTCCTTCAACATTACTTTTTCAGTGCTCATTGCGGTGCAGTCTTTTATTGGATATGCTTCCACGCACTTACTGAATGCACATATAACCACTAAAACGTACTTAACGTGTTGGCACCTCTCCATCTCTATAAAATCAAAATTGATTACCTCAAATGGCATAGAGGGAGGGCCGAAACTGCCTGTTGGAGTTACCGTTCCCTTCCCCACATTGTGTTGTAGGCACGTGATACAATTTTGGAACAGCCTCTCAGCATTTTTCTTTATGTGTGTGTTTTCCCGTAATGTGGCTAGATGCTGAACTATCTTTTTGGCACAAATGTGAGTAGGGCTGTGGGCCATCGTGACCATTGCAGTTACATAGGAGTTGGGCAGCATCCAATTTTTACTTTTCTTGTCCACCCAGCAACCTTCTAAATCTAATTCTGCAGAGCCCTCATCCCACCCTTGTATTTCGTCAGCAGTGGCTTCTGCCTGCATCTCTTTGACAGTAGCAATTCCATTTTCTATCATGCAGGGCACTTCCTCAGACTGTACTGTCAACATTTTGGTATTCAAATCAGTGGCCGTTTCCCTCTCCCACTTTACTAGTTACTTTTTATGCGCCTCGCATTTCACTATTGCTAGGCGCTTTGGACACGTAAGTGCAGACAGTAATCGTACAATCAAAGGGCCATGTTGAATTCTGGCCACATGTGATGTCAAGAAACCCCTCTCAGCCCAGAGTCGGCAAAAGTTATGAACCACGCCAAAGGCATATTGGCTGTCAGTATATATGTTTACACTCAAATTTTCAGATATCTCACAGGCTCTGGTTAAAATATTATCTCTGCGGCTTGTGCAGAGTTGTAGGGGATTCTTTTACTCTCTACAATACTCTTCAACATATTGATAGCATAGGCAGCAGTTGATGTGCCATCAGGTAATTTAAAACAGGAGCCATCACAAAACAGCTCTCCATCTGGCTCTTTTTGTGGGGTATCTCTTAAACCAATTCTTCCTTTCGTTTCTTCCTCAGTAACCATTAAACAATCATGGGGAGGTGATTCATTCTCACCTAATTCTCCAGTGGGCAGTGGCATTAATTCTGCAGGATTCAAAGCGCTACACCTCATAATTTGGATGTGTGGCACAAACAGGACAATTTCGTATCTAGTCAATCTAGCAGAGGTGAGGTGTTGCGTCTGCGTTCTATTTAATATAACGTCTATGGCATGTGGCACCATCAAAATTAAGGTGTGCCCCAAAACCATTCCTTCGGTTTGTTTCACTGAAGCAGCAGCCGCTGCAACAGCTCGCAAACAACGTGGTAGTGCGTGCTACAGGGTTCAGCGCGGAAGAAAAATAGCCGCATGGCCTATTTCTTCCACCTTGTTCCTGTGTCAAAACAGCCAACGCACAGCCCCCACTTTCATATAGAAACTATCTGAAAATCTTCTCATAATCTGGTGTGCCCAAAACTGGAGCAGAACACAATGTCGTTTTGAGCAGATCACATGCTCTCTGACATTCTTCATTCCACTGCAAAGGCATCACAGCATCCTTTTTTGTCAATTCCACCATTGGCTTCACAATCAATGCAAAGTTCACAATCCACTGCCGGCAATAGGAAGCCATGCCTATTATAGCTCTGACTCCTTTCTGTGTTTTTGGAATAGGCATACCAGAAATACTCTCTATCCTTTCCGGGGTCAGCCTTCTCCCCTCTATCGAAAGTAGGTAGCCCAAATAAGCCACCTCCTTTCGACAATATTGGAATTTCTTTAAACTCGCTTTGTGGCCATGCGCTGCTAAATGTGTCAATAATAAAACAGTACTCTTTTTACAAATCTCTTCTGTATCAGCAGCGATTAATAGGTCATCTATATACTGTAACAATACACAACCTGTTGGTAATTCTAGCATGTCTAGCTGTTCTTTCAATGCTCTGCTGTAAATACTTGGACTCTCTGTGTAGCCCTGTGGAATGCGCGTGAATGTAAATGATCGTCCTCCTAATGTGAAGGCAAACAGATATCTACTTTCCTTGTGTACTGGAATACTGAAGAAGGCATTCTTCAAGTCAATGACACTAAAGTACTCTGCCGAGGCGGGTATCATTGTCAAAATTGTGGTAACGTCTGGGACCAATGGGAATTGAGGATCCACTACTTTGATTAATGCGCACAGATCAATTATGAAACGATACGGTATCTCATTACCTCCTTTCTTATACACCGGGAGAATGGGGCTGTTACATATGCTGCCGGTAATCTCTTCAATCACCCCCAATTTTACCAAATCTGAAACAATACTCTTCAACCCCTTTTCTCCTTCTGCTGAAATTTTGTACTGTGGAATATACGGTAACATTACTCCTTCTTTTAGAGTAATTTTTACAGGCTCTGTCTTCAAGCATCCCACATCATTGTCATTCATCGCCCATATGCAAATTGGCACTTTACTCAATTCTCCTGGCAACGGTTTGGACAAAAATTCAGATACTGGTACATTCTGTGGCGAAATTCTCAAGAACACTCCATCAGGAGTGCAATGGATAACTGCACTCAGTTTTTTCAATAGATTTAAACCCAAAAGGTTTACTGGGGATCACTGGGGTACCTGCAAACCCTACTGAAATATTCCTTTGCCCTGACAGTGGTATTTCCGGAACCAAGTGATGGTCTATCGATCACTTTTGCACTCCTTTATCTATGAGAAAGCTATGCTCTCTATTCCTGACTTTCATTTCTACGTAGGGTCCTTTTTGATTCACGGGAATAGACACTGGTTGTGACCCCTGTCTTGGGCTTTACTGTTGAGGAAATAACACATCATCCGATGTGTAATCACTACTATTACTATAGTACGTATTTGATTGGGTGT
Organism: Ambystoma mexicanum; assembly: GCF_040938575.1. NCBI lineage: Eukaryota > Metazoa > Chordata > Amphibia > Caudata > Ambystomatidae > Ambystoma > Ambystoma mexicanum. The sequence continues at coordinate 234,875,018 of NC_090921.1, forward strand.
CAAAAATGTTCCCGCCCCTCCCTCTATTTCCATTTTGCGTGTTCTGTTGGCTTGAGTTTGGCTAGAAGCAGTCTGATTTTGAGCTTGGTTCTGATTCTGGGTAACATTTCCATGACTATTTTGGTGCTGCTGCATGTGGCTTCTATTCTGCCCATTTGTTCCTGGGTGCCCCCTATGCTGTCTTCTCTGGCCATACCCATTTCTATTTTGTAAATGTGGACATTGCGCTCACCAGTGACCTTCCTCTCTGCAGTACGCACACTGATTTAGTCCCAGAGGCCCTCCATGCATGTTCGAATTACTTCTGCCTTGTGCGTTTCCTCTTCCTCTATTGTGTCCCACCACTTGCTGAAGTAGCCCCTCAACCATTATCCGCAGTGCTTCTCTTTTCATTGGCAAGGGGTATTCATCAAATATTTCATGTATTTCCATTGTGGGAATACTAGGATCTGTAATCCATTTTAACGCCTCTCGTATACATACTTTTAGTTTATCACCCGTTTTTCTTGGCAACGGCAGAAATCGCAGCTGTACATATGGTATCGCCGCTTCCCTCCTGTCTCTCCTAATATCTTTATTCCTCTTCCCCGGTGTGGCAAACATTTCAGCATATTCATCATCAAGTTCATTCTTAAATTCAAAAAGTCTGTCTACATGCTCCCTTATTTCTTCATCTCTCTCTCTACAATGGGCTAATGCATTCGTATCCAACAACTGTTGCAGCGGTAGCCTCCCAATTAACTGTTTCAATCTCCCCGTTAAATATTCCCCCATGCATTCCAACAAGACCTGTCTTTCATTGTTCCTCCTGAAATCATACATCGAGTCCAGCGTTGACGTTTCATCATTCCCGTTTATATACATCTCCGCCTGTCCTTGCAACTCTCGTTTTCTCTCCTTGCTGATCACACTACGGGTCACTCTAGTGCATTCACTTTGTCCGGTTCCCTCTCTCGTTTCAATGAGTTCAAGTTCAATTATTAGAGGGGCGGATGGGACAGAAACAATCTCTTGGGAGGGAGGTGTGGATGGGACAACAGGAATGGGAAGTGACTGTTGCGGCGCTGGCTGGTTAATGGGAGGCTCTGATTGTAGGATCTGTGGCTGTGCCGGGGTTTGATCAGTAGGGAGGGGCATAACAACTGGAGGGGGCTGAACAATAGTCACTGGCGCAGTCTTTTTAGTGTCTCTCCCTGGGCTTTGCTTTGTTTCAGTTAATATTTTGTTTATCAATTCATCTGATGAATGCAACTCTTGCTGTGGGTATATTTTATCTATACTCAACTGACCACATCTATTTGATTTTCTCAAACTATCATCCCACTCCTCTTCCTGCTTTTCTTTCACTCTTTCTGCTTTCGACTTATGCCTGCGCGCTACTTTTCTCTACTCTTCCAACAAAGCAAAGCTTCCCTTCTGCAGTCTCTAAGGATGTCAAATGCCGCAGGACGTGTTTTCTTTTTCAACAACACCTTCTCCAAGTAATCTATCCTCAAGATCTCGAAACTCCCGTGATTCGGCCACAGCAAATCTTCCTCTTTTCTGGTTTGCCTATGCCAAATCTCACAAAACATTATCGCCCCTACACCAAACTTCACATACATCTCATACGCCGGCAACACCTCGGGTGGGGCGACCTGGCCAGTTTCCAAAGATTGTCTACCGCAGCGAAAAAATCCTGCTAAGGTGGACAATACCCCAGGCATGTTTTAACCTTGCCCTCGGCTAATCAACCTTACACAGTGTGTTTGATTTTGCAAAGTCAACTCTCAACCAATATCAGGATTATTTTGAATCGGGGCACGACTCACTTGATCAGTCAAGTCGTCTCTCAAGACGCAATTCGTCCGTATACTGACGCAACCAATAATCGTCATGTCTGCGTATCTTGGCTCACTCTGCCTCGTTTCGGGACCCTCGCCTCCTTGTTCTCTGGCGGGCACGTCAATCAGGGATCAGTTGTGTGCAGATCTGCAAAGGAGTCTCTCATCACTTTCACAGGGGTGCCCCAAACACCTCCTGATCCTGGCTCGATCGTCCCGTCCTCGCTGTTCTCTCCGCCTTCCTTATTTTACAACGTACACGATGGAACAAGTGGGGGAGGGTCCCTATTCGGGCACCATCTTGTTGGGGCCCCTAGGGGACCCTCGCATATGGAAACAAGGCACAATCACCACACACGAACTGATACACCAGACACGAGGTTGTATTCCCAAAAGCTAGGGTTTATTGCAAAGCAAATAGTCTCAGTTGGCCAACTGGGCCCCGGGCCCCACGATGTGTGTTTCTAGACCCCAGGGGATGCAAGAGAGTGAGAATCGTACAACAGTTACATATATACAAAGCAAGCATCTCACAATCAGTGGTGACCCATTCAATACCGTCCATAATGTGTTTCCTTTGAATTGGGTTCGATGATTGACAATTGTGATGAGTATGACACCTTCAAGCATTTATTTAGCAACAGTTTGCAATTCCATGAGCCTGCAGACACAATTCTTTGTTATAGGAACACACAGCTTCTGTTCTCTGCAAGCAAGCTGCGTGCAGGGGAGAGACTCATTCCAAGCCTCGCTATCTCCTAGTTTCTATTCGTGTACTGGGGGTCAACCCGCTCTCCAGGGGTCAGGGAAGGGGGGCCGCAAAGAAGAGCATAATTCAAGCCATTTAATGTTCGCTTCTAATATCTCTACTGCATTAGCAAGACTAGCTGGCACCTGTGCAGTGATTAAATGCCTTCTTGCTTACTTTCAAGGATCTGTGAGGGAGGAGTCCGGGCATTTCGGTCTGGGTCGCTGCGTTATGTTTCAACAAATCACTTGCAGCCTTGGTCTATGCATGAGCAATAATGTACTAGTGGAGCAGAATAAGTTTTCAGCAAAGCAGTTTTAACAGAAGGCAAGAGGCAAAGGTTAGAAAACAAAATGGAGATTTCAATCACATCAAAATGGCCACACTTTAGTCAAGCTTATGGCTATGTATTTCTAATACTAAACACATGAGGCGGTTGGTCTTCAGCCAACAAAGTACATTGCCTCTATCATTGAGGGGTGTCTACTTTTTCTGGACTGACACACAGACTAATGTTGTACCAAACATAGTAAAAACAATGTACTATTTATGAGGGTCAAAGAAGTAAATATATCTGTACAATTGTATGCAATTAAAGGTTTTAAACTATCTTTTTTTAACAAATGATACTGTTTTTTCAGAGAAAAAGAACCAGTGATTCCACCCTTATTACCATATGCAACGAAGTATGCATACCCATTATTATACTTGTTTTACTTTTTCTTCACAATGAAACAACTACAGATTCCATAAGCACTATCCTCAACTGTACTATGACCATAAATACCACATCATATAATTTCACCATATTACAAATACTGTATACTCCTCCTACATTACCTATAATTACTGTACACATATTAATATGGTCGTGGCCAGTGGCTAGATTCTTGGGGGCATTGGGAATTAAACCATATAACAAGTACACACAGTACACCTTCAAATAAAAAGACTCACCCAGAACACCCCCAATCCAAATGACGACCGCGGACATATGTGCGTGTCTGTGGACAGGAAAATTTACCGCAGACTCTGCAAAACCTGCACAGCTTTTTTTCATCTATTAAAACAGCTCCATAGAAACTTTTTTCCACTCCCCCATACTTTCTGGGCACTCTTTTGGTCACAAAATAACCCCAAATGTACTTTCCAGACTTGCTTTCTCACCACACTGTCTGCGCACAAATGTTGTGGTCCACGTATCCAACATTGCAACAGTTAAAAAAATTACGATGTACTTTTACATTTCTCAACATCCAATCAGCGTGCGTGTTTGATGTCCGTGGACACCAAATCTACTCCTGATTGGCTCTGGGGCTTCCGTGGACTCCCAATCAGGAAATGAGTCCGCAGACCAGACACAGATATTACTAATTTGTTTTACCTACGTTCTGACCCTTTTTTAAAGACTACTGGATGGATTTACACCAAATTTGCAAAAGCACGCTTTCGGGACCGTGTCACCGCTCTTCGCTCAGGTTTGGTGAAAATCCGTCCAGCGGTTTCAGCAGTAGCCGTGAGCAAAACATTTTTTTCATTATGTCTGTGAGGATTTCAAAGGATTTGGGTCCCACCTATATATTTGCCCACCCTGGACAACACTGCACCAAACCTCACAAAATCATTCCGAGATGGCCATACACTGCAATGTTTGGTTAGGATTTGTTTAACGGCGCCACAACCTATGAAATTCAGTGAAAAAACATTGTTAATGGGACGCTAGAGTTACAAGTAAAACTGAAAAACCACAGAAATTCACCAGTTATGGTCAGCTAAGCAACCATAACTCATGCCATCACCGTGCACTGCTATGACTAACACCCAGGCCATCTAAAATGACATCACAAATGTCATCTTAGATGGCCTGGTTGTGACAGTTGGCTGTCCCTTTGTCATCATCAATTGTCACCTGGAATGTGCAAGGCCTGTGTGCACTCCGCAGGGGGGGGAGTTTAGATGAAAAATGTAGCCACAAGCTGGGTACGGGCTGCCTCGCCATGTGCCCTTTCCCGTCCCATGCGTAGCGGCCGTGCATGTGGTTGGGGATGTGGGGGCACCACCATGTCCACCGGTACGCCCAGAGCGGTCAAGGGAGCGGAAACGTGACTTCAGTACTCCAAATGTTCTCTCCACTATGCCCCGGGTTGCAATATGGGCTGCGTTGTATCTTACCTGTGGTGGTGAGGTGGGGTTCCGTATTGGCGTCATCATGTGGGTGCTCAGAGGGTAGGCACCGTCCCCTGGGGAGGTGATAATGGTTGTCATTAGTTGGGTTTGTGTATTTCTCTCTGTGTGAGATGCATGCATGTGAACAGACATTTGTTCAAACCAATGAGCCATGTGTTGCCATGCCTCCCAGCTTCCAGGTCCCTGTGTAGTGCTGACATTTTGTATATGAAACTGTCATGGGTGGACCCAGGATAGTTTGCATAGACAGAGGTGATGATTCCCTTGGCATCGCATACAACCTGCACGTTGATGGAATGCCAGTGCTTGCAGTTGCGATAGTTGTGCTCAGTGGCCCTAGGCAAACGTAGGGCCACATGGGTGCAATCAATGGCACCAAGCACTCTGGGGAAGTGTGCCACCCCGTAAAAGTCCTGGGCAATGGTCTGCCTTTCTGCAGGTGTTCTGGGCATGTATATGTGCCTGCGGACTGTGGGGCGTGTAGTCATGATTGCCAACACCTGGTCTAGGCAGCGTGACTGCGTGGCCTGTGAGACGCCCCCAACTATGGCAGTTGTCCGCTGAAATGACCCAGTGGCCAAAAAATTTGCGCCAGGCTAGAACCAGGGAAAACAGTCTCACCAGTCTCCAGTACAGTAACTGCCCCTCTGCCCACATTCTTGGCCAATCATCATGACTCATTTGCCCACTCCACCTTTCCACTCCTAAGCCCCCCATATCTGCTTTCAGAAATATTATTTTATAGTGGAAAAGTGCACATCATAATAAAGTGCTCCTACAAATAAATATGTAAATCTATTAAGCTAAAAGACTACAATTGTAGCATTATTTTGTCCCATCTTGAATAGAAGACTACAAGTACCAGAATGCCATTCAGGGAGAAGGGATGTTTTCCTAGGTAAGATCATCGAGAAAGCAGTAGCCGCACATCTGCAGCAACACATCGACACCAAAAATCTCCTCCAAACCTATCAATCCGGATTCAGACCCAGATGCAGCATGGAGACAGCAACCATACTTGTGGTCGACAATGCCTCCAACATCTTTGATGATGGCCACCCCTGCCTCTTGGTTTTACACAGCTTTCGACATAGTAGACCATCAGGCGCATATGGACACCCTACATCTGCGCTGAGGATCAGCAACTTTGTCCTATGCTCGTCCAAGTCCTACCTTTCGAACCATCAGCAGTTTGTTCAGATGGACTCCTCAAGATCGCCAGTTCTACCCATCACCTGTGAAGTCCTGCACGGTTCCATCCTCTCCCCAGTGATCTTCAATCTATACATGGAGCCCTCCTAGCCACATACAACATTCACATCCACCAATACGCCGACGATACACAGCTATACCTCAAGATCGACTCCATCAAGAATATCCATAGGCTCCATACCTGCCTCTCGCTGATGCAGTCTTGAATGTCCAGTGCATATTTGAAGCACAGCTCCGCCAAGACCAAATTCCTGCTTCTCACCAACAACAACAAACACTCAGACATACAGACCTGGCTATCAACCATAAACTCTGAGGGCTTCGTCCCTGAGCTCACCTCTTGCGCCAAGTCCCTCGGGTTTCACATCGACAAACACCTCTCCTTCAAGACACACATTGCTAAGAAAACTCACAGCTTGGTATCAGCTCTCCCTCCTGCAAAAGGTCAAGCTCCTCCTCCATTGGTACAACATTAAATCCACTGGTCCTATCCTACCTGGATGGGGGCAATGCACTCCTCCAAGGTCTCCCGTTGTCCTCCCTTGTGCTCCTGAGAAGTGTCCTACATGCGGCTGCACGCCTCATCAAGGGCCTGCGCAGATACAACCACATCACCAAGGCCCTCATCGACCTTCGGTGGCTCCCACTGCACTACCAAATCACCTTCAAGTCTTGCTACATCATCCATAAGACATCATCCATGAGGCAGTTGCCGTTACGTCCCCCAGCTACCTTGCAGAGAAACTGAGCATCTCTGGCCGGACAGCGCACCACCAGAAGCCAGGATATATGCAGACTTGAAATCTGCTGCTGCAAAAAGCAAAGGACCAGAAAACAAGCCTTCTCTGCCTATGTCCCAAGAATATGGAACCTCCTCCCCATCAGCATAAAACTCGCTCCCACGCTCCTGCAATTCAGAAAATAACTCAAGACCCACCTCTTCAAGGAATCTCTCTGCCTCTCCCATGTGGATCGACCATCCCCAAGTGCAGTGGCAGTCCCAGGTAGCCCCGGCAGGGTCACCATTCCTCCCCGGAGGGGAAAAGCTATAACACAGCCCAGCCAGAGCTCCAGACACGACTTGGGGACGGTCGACCCACATGGAAGACAGGTGCAAAAAGCCAGGGATCTCACCCCGACCATCCTGTAGCTCTGGCTGGCCAGCGTTACAGCTCCTCACAAAAGGACAGGGCCGCCTAAGGCCAGGGACATGACCGCTGACTATACTGGCACTCTGGCTGGGTTGCGTTACAGAATTTCCCTCCGAGAAGGCATGGGGACCCTGCCAGGCCTCCCTGGAACCACAGCTGGGCTTGGAACCCAAATGGGAGACATCCGCCCAAGGCCAGAGACATGACCCCATACCACCCTTGAGCTCTGGCTGGGTTGCATTACAGCTTTTCCCTCTGGGAAAGGACAGGGGCCCTGCCGAGGCTCCCTGGAACCACTGCTGGGCTTGTGGACGGTTAACCCAGATGAGGGACAGCCGCCCAAGGCCAGGGACATACCCCTTGACCATCCTGGAGCTCTGGATGGGCTGCATTGCAGAATTTCCCTCAAGGAAGGGATAGGTATCCTGCTGGGTCTCCCTGTGACTGCCACTGCACTTGGGGATGGTCAACACACATGGGAGACAGCTGCCTAAGGCAGGGGACATAACCCACCGACAATCCTGGAGCTCTGGCTGGCCTGTGTTACAGCTTCTCCCTCTGGGAAAGTATGGGGACACTTCCGTGGCTCCCTGGGACTGCCACTGTGCTTGGAGATGGTAGATCCACATGGGTGACGGATGCCAAGGGCAGGGACATCACCTCCAACCGTCCTGGAGTTCTGGGTAGACTGTGTTACAGTATTTCCCTCCGGGAAGGTCTTGGTACATTGCCGGGGCTCCCTGGTGGGGAAAAGCTGTAACACATGCCAGCCAGAGCTCTAGGATGGTCCGGGGTGATGTCCCCAGCCTTGGGCAGCTGTCTCCCGTGTGGGGTGACGATCCCCAAGCACAGCGGCAGTCCCAGGATGCCCCAGCAGGACCCACAACCTTCCCCGGAGGGAGAAGCTGTAATGCAGGCCATCCAGAGCTCCAGGATAGTCAGGGTAATGTCCCTGGACTTGGGCGGCGGTCTCCCATATAGGGCAACCATTCCCAAGTGCAGTGGCTGACCCAGGGAGTACCAGCAGGGTCCCCATCTCTTCCGCAAGGGAAATTCTGTAACGCAGCCTAGCCAGAGCTCCAGGATGGCAGGGGTGATGTCCCTAGCCTTGGGTGGCTGTCTCCCATGTGGGTTGACGGCCGCCAAGCGCAGGCTGCACCTGTGGCTGGGCTGCATTACAGAGTTTCCTCTAGGGATTAATGGGGACACTGCTGGGGCTCTCGAACTGCCACTGGACTTGGGGACAGGTGACCCACATATGAGACAGAGACCCAAGGACAGAGGCATCACCTCTAACAATCCTGGAGTTCTCGCTGGCCTGCGTTGCAGCTTTTCCTTCTGGGAAAGGACAGGGACCCTGCTGGGGCTCCTTGGTACTGCCGCTGGGCTTGGGATGGTCAAACCTCATGGGCAGGGGTGGACTGGAAACCAAAAGAGACCCTGGAAATACTTTTCAAAGTGGCCCCATATTATACATTTTCAGCAAGCCTAACCCTTTTCCTATCAGAAAATTTAGAACTATGATACAAGAGAGTCCCAGGGTGCAGAGGCCTACTGGGAAATCTCCAGAGTTCCCTATAGGCCAGTCCATCCCTGCTCATGGGAGACAGCTGCCCAAAGCCAGTGACATCACTCCCCACCATCCTGGTCAGCGTTACAGCTTCTTCCTCCGGTAAAGGGTGGGTCCCTACCAGGGCTCCCTGGGACTGCTGATGTGCTTGGAGACGGTACACCCACATGGGAGACGGATGCCCAAGGCCGGGAAATTACCCCTAACCATCCTGGAACTCTGGCTGGCCTGTGTTTCAGCTTCTCCTTACGGGAAAGGACGGTGGCTGTGCCGGGCCTCCCTGGAACCACTGCTGTTCTTGCGGATGTTCAACCCACACGGGAGACAGCCGCCCAAGGCCAGGGACATGACCGGCTACCACCGTGGAGCTTTGCCTGGGTTACATTACAGTTTCTCCCTCTCGGAAAAGACGGGACCCTGCCAATGCTCCCTGGAACTCCACTGGGCTTGTGGACAGTCAACCCACATGAGGAACAGCCACCCAAGGCCAGGGACATCACGCCTGATCATCCTGGAGCTCTGGCTGGGCTGCATTGCAGGATTTCCCTCTGGGAAGGGATGGATTATTTTGCGCATTACCAAATGTTACTCTTTGCCTGACAAGGAAGTTCCTGACGGTCGGAGAGATCCTTCCGCTGGAGACTTAGTTACTACTTCAGCTTTATAAAGAGGGTTGCCAGTGCAGGACATTTGTAGGTAGACAACCTGGTCTTCCTTACACACTTTTACAAAACATTACTGCATTGATTCTGTATCAGGTCAGGAGGCCAAATTTGGCATGCGGTTCTTCACAGGTAAATCAGAAGTAAATTCTCCTTTTCCCACCTCCAGCTGCATACTTGCTATCAAAGATGAGGAATATGTGGGAGGACACAATCCAATGGAAGAACAAATTACTTAATCGTGGTAATGTTCTTTCTACTGGATGTTCCTCCCACGTATTCCTGATCGCCCTGCCAACCTACTCCTCCATCTGTGGGAGAATTTCCATTATTTACACCTTCCTCTGTTTCAATGTTGTAGGTTCTTTAACCTTCAAGACGGATGTGCGGAAAGGGGGGGGCATGAACAGAAGCAACGGGTGCAGTACATGCTACTTATACCCGTGTCGATGTATCGGCCGTTGCCGACGGACCTCGAGTCGATGAAGCACAACACCCTCTATTGTTGAAAAGTTTCCGAAGTCAAAGCAGGATATGGATATATCAAGAATGAGGAATGCCTGGGAGGAAGACCTAGTAGAATGAACAATACCAGGGGCAAGTAATTTGTTCTTCTGGGGACTCCTTCGGACCCCCAGCCCACCTGAGAAGGTTTGGGCTTGCATGCTATGCGTAAATGCTCTGAGTGAGTTGTGCATGCTACATACATCCCACCTGTTTTACAGTTCGGACGGACCACCTCCCCTCCTTCCATCCACACATCATCCCTCCCTGGCATTAGTTACGTGCTGCAGGTCCTCAGAATGGCATCCTAGGAGCAGGCGCTTCGAGCTATGCGCTCAAAACTTAGCCTTTGTTTATCAGGGCCTTTTCCACAATCGCAGACATTAGAACCGCTTTTCACAACCTCAACATTGATGTGTCACAATTAGATAACCAGAGAGAGACATGCTAAGGGGTGAGACTGAAGGGAGATAAAAAGAGCCAGACGGGGCAGACAGAAAATCAGAGCAAAGGTCAAATAAGACTAAAGTTGGAGATGGGAGAGAGGTTGAGTTGGTAAATAGAAGGGGGTTAATTCTAGTAAGAAAGGATGCGGTGATGACAGAAGGAGAGAACATTAAAACATAGAACATTAAAACGGCAAGAAAGCATACCTGCCTAACCTCAGGGTTTTCCCAGGAGACTCTGGGTTTTTAGTCTTTTCTCTGGGTCTCCGGAGAAGACCATCGAGTCTCCGGGTTTACGCAGGTTTGCGCGGCCCCAGAAACAGCACGAATGTGCCTCCCATGAGCGCATAGGACTGCACCGCCGCGGACTCCCTGCATGAGTGTGGCTTTGTCTCTGCAGCAATGACTGTAATGCTTCCAGAACATTGGCAAAAAAGAATGCAGGTGAAGCAAAATGCTTCACCTTTCATTTTTTTGGCCGAGTTTCAATGCGAAAGCGGGTTTATTTTGCTTCACCTTTCATTCTTTTTTGCCGAGTTTCAATGCGAACGCGCGTTTAATTTGATTTCATTTTTTTTGCCCAGATTACCAGGGCTGAAGTCGAGTGTACGCACCCACATTTTTAAGAGGGTGGACTCAGTCCAATTGAACCACAGCCATCAGGTTTGCAGTCTGGACAACTCACCACTGCAATAAATAACTTGATGAAAAATGACTAAGGTGAAATGTCCAATTTCGGTACTGCAAAATTCAGGGAAAACCTTTGTATTGGTTCTTGGAGTTTTGGAGTTTACATGTGCACATTTTAACGTGTTGATTTTATGGAAGGCGAATGCCTTTTGTCCTATGCAATTTGGGTGGTTGTGAAAAGCCAATTTAATGAAATATGCATATTTCTATTTGAACTGCACATTTCTGACATCACATCACATTGCAACAGTTTATCTTTTTGACATGTGGGCGGAGCCATGTGCAAATGGGCAGAGTCTTGTGTGACTGTGGGCGGGGCATACATCTCAGGGTTTTTGATTTTCAAATGTAGGCAGGTATGCAAGAAAGTATGAAAGGAAGAAACAGTGTTTGCGTGGTGGTTTCAACGTTTGCATCATGGTAATGAGCTGCAAACACATGGGACAGTCGGGGCACATGTTTGTTGTTTGCCCTAGACAGCATTTTGCCTAGAAACCGCCCGGTGTTGTATGCTATCCTGCCTCCCATGGTAGATTGTGGGAGGCAGTGTTCGGCAATCTTCGGAGTCACGCCCACTTGATGGCTCCAGCCATACATGCAGCACGAAAAGAAAAGCTGATGTCATAGCCCGCCTACAGCCCGCCCTCCAACATCTCTATTGAGGGATTGGCCAGAGCTACCAGGTGGGCGTTGTTGCAGGGCCTTCACTCTGTCATGGGAAGCCGAATATCATACAGTATGGTATAATATACGGCTTCCCATGTTTTTTTTTTTTTGGGAGCCTAGCATTCGTTCAGTTGTATTAACCTTTCTATATTTTATTCCAACATCACACTACAGTCAAAATAAGAAAGGTTGTACTGTGACAGCACATAGGGCGCACATGTTATTATTTTAAATGGTATAATTATAAGAAAGGTTATACTGTTACAGTAGATGGTGCGCTTAAACATGTTTTATGGCATAATTAACCTTTCTATATTTTATTCCAACATCACACTACAGGCAAAATAAGAAAGGCTGTACTGTGACAGGCGCACGTATTATTTTAAATGGTATAATAATAAGAAAGTTTGTACTGTTACAGTAGATGGGGCGCTTAAACATTTTTTAATTTTTTATGGCATAATTAACCTTTCTATATTTGATTCCAACATCAAAGCACGAGGAATCACTGCCGGAGCCTCTCTTAAGGATAAAGGGGCAGGTTGGGCTCAGTCACACAACTCTGTCATAATGCAGGGGGGTGCACGGTAGGGTCTCCCTTCAGCATGTGTTATTGGGAAGGGAAGTCAACAGTATTTTACGTAATTGGTGTTAAGCTCCCTGTTCACCCGCGGCTTGGTAAACTGCACACTATTACACACTGCTGCAAGTGACTGGTATGGGCTGCGCTATGTCATGGATACAACACCACTGGGTTAATGAGGCTCAAGCCCCCTACCTAAAGTTTGGGCTGTTTGTATGGGGATGAAATGCAGACTAGTGAGAGTCTTTGTAATTCCTTTCCTTTTTTCCTCAGCAGTGCTGTTCTTCAGCATGCATTCAGCCATCACACACTACAATGGGGCATTTCCAACCGAAAGATGCCCTTCCATTTACAGCTACAACTATCAATTCTGTGTCTGCTTCCAAGACGGATCTATGTGATTACTGTGCCCCAATTACTATGACCCCCAAAATGTTGACTTTTTTATTTCAACCCCATTTTCACCTCATATATATGCTGGGAGAGACACCATCAGCACCCCTACATGTATTATGGTAATTCGCATCCCCTGTCTCCCTGGGGTTAACTCACAATGACACAAGTCGTCATCCTGTTTAACGTTTAATCTGGTCCCTACCAATGTATGGGCACCACCTACCTCCTCCCTTGACACCCCCATACCTTTTCATTGTTGGGGTGCATGATATCATGGCCTGAACGCAACTATGGTAATTCACAAAACCTGTAACACACATCCTGTTTTATGTTTACTCTGGTCCCAAATGATGTAGAGGCACCACCTAGCCCTTCCCTGGATACCTCCATACCCTTTGATTGTGGGGGTGCAAGATATCATGGCCTGAACACACCTATGGTAATTTGCATCCCCTATTTCTCTTGGGGCTATTCACACTAGCGCAAGTGGTCATCCTGTTTTATGTTTGATCTGGTCCCAACAAATGTAGAGGCACCATCTACCTCCTCCCGGAACACCCCCATACCTTTTGATTGTGGGGGGCGCAAGATATCATGTCCTGAACACACCTATGGTAATTTGCATCCCCTATTTCTCTTGGGGCTATTGACACTAGCGCAAGTGGCCATCCTGGTTTATGTTTACTGTGATCCTAACCAATGTAGAGGCGTCCCCCTAGCCCGTCCTGGAACACCGCCATACCTTTTCACTGTGGGGGGTGCAAGATATCATGGCCTGAATGCACCTATGGTAGTTCGCATCCCCTACCCCCCTGGGGTTAACTCACACTAGCGCACGTGGTCATCCGGCTGTATGTTTAATCTGGTCCCAATCAATGTAGAGGCACCATCTAACCCCTCCCTGGAGACCCCCATGCCTATTGATTGTGGGGGGTGCCAGATATCACGGCCTGAATTTACCTATGGTAATTTGCATCCCCTATTTCTCTTGGGGTAATTCACACAAGCGCAAGCGGTCGTCCTGTTTTATGTTTACTCTGGTCCTAACCAATATAGAGGCATCCCCCTAGCCCCTCCCTGGACACCCCCATAGCTTTTGATTGTGGGGGGTGCAAGATGTCATGGCCTGAACACACCTATGGTAGTTCGCATCCCCTACCTCCCTGGGGTAAACTCACACTAGCGCATGTGGTCATCCTGTTTTATGTTTAATCTGGTCCCAATCAATGTAGATGCACCATCTAACCCCTCCCTGGAGACCCCCCATGCCTATTGATTGTGGGGGGTGCCAGATATCACGGCCTGAATTTACCTATGGTGATTTGCATCCCCTATTTCTCTTGGGGCTATTCACACTAGTGCAAGTGGTCATCCTGCTTTATGTTTACTCTGGTCCCAATCAATGTAGATGCACCATCTAACCCCTTCCCGGAGACCCCCATGCCTTTTGATTGCGGGGGGTGCAAGATAACAAGGCCTGAATGCACCTATGGTAATTTGCATCCCCTACCTCCCTGGGGTTAACTCACACTGACGCAAGTGGTCATCCTGTTTTATGTTTAATCTGGTCCCAACCAATGTAGATGCACCATCTAACCCCTCCCTGGAGACCACCATGCCTATTGATTGAGGGGGGTGCAAGATATCATGGCCTGAATGCACCTATGGTAATTTGCATCCCCTATTTCTCTTGCGGCTATTCACACTAGCGCATGTGGTCACCCTGTTTTATGTTTAATCTGGTCCCAATCAATGTAGATGCACCATCTAACCCCTCCCTGGAGACCCCCATGCCTTTTGATTGTGGGGGGGTGCAAGATATCACAGCCTGAATGGACCTATGGTAATTTGCATCCCCTATTTCTCTTGGGGCTATTCACACTAGCGCAAGTGGTCATCCTGTTTTATGTTTAATCTGGTCCCAACAAATGTAGAGGCACCATCTACCCCCTCCCGGAACACCCCCATACCTTTTGATTGTGGGGGGTGCAAGATATCATGGCCTGAATGCACCTATGGTAATTTGCATCCCCTATTTCTCTTGGGGTAATTCACACAAGTGCAAGCGGGCATCCTGTTTTATGTTTACTCTAGTCCTAACCAATATAGAGGCGTCCCCCTAGCCCCTCCTGGAACACCGCCATACCTTTTCACTGTGGGGGGTGCAAGATGTCATGGCCTGAACACACCTATGGTAGTTCGCATCCCCTACCTCCCTGGGGTTAACTCACACTAGCGCATGTGGTCATCCTGTTTTATGTTTAATCTGGTCCCAATCAATGTAGATGCATCATCTAACCCCTCCCTGGAGACCCCCATGCCTTTTGATTGTGGGGGGGTGCAAGATATCATGGCCTGAATGGACCTATGGTAATTTGCATCCCCTATTTCTCTTGGGGCTATTCACACTAGTGCATGTGGTCATCCTGTTTTATGTTTACTCTGGTCCCAGTCAATGTAGATGCACCATCTAACCCCTTCCTGGAGACCCCCATGCCTTTTGATTGTGGGGGGTGCAAGATGTCATGGCCTGAACACACCTATGGTAGTTCGCATCCCCTACCTCCCTGGGGTAAACTCACACTAGCGCATGTGGTCATCCTGTTTTATGTTTAATCTGGTCCCAATCAATGTAGATGCACCATCTAACCCCTCCCTGGAGACCCCCATGCCTTTTGATTATATGGGGTGCAAGATATCACGGCCTGAATGGACCTATGGTGATTTGCATCCCCTATTTCTCTTGGGGCTATTCACACTAGTGCAAGTGGTCATCCTGTTTTATGTTTACTCTGGTCCCAATCAATGTATATGCACCATCTAACCCCTTCCTGGAGACCCCCATGCCTTTTGATTTTGGGGGGTGCAAGATAACATGGCCTGAATGCACCTATGGTAGTTCGCATCCCCTACCTCCCTGGGGTAAACTCACACTAGCGCATGTGGTCATCCTGTTTTATGTTTAATCTGGTCCCAATCAATGTAGATGCACCATCTAACCCCTCCCTGGAGACCCCCATGCCTTTTGATTGTGGGGGGGGGGTGCAAGATATCACGGCCTGAATGGACCTATGGTAATTTGCATCCCCTATTTCTCTTGGGGCTATTCACACTAGTGCAAGTGGTCATCCTGTTTTATGTTTACTCTGGTCCCAGTCAATGTAGATGCACCATCTAACCCCTTCCTGGAGACCCCCATGCCTTTTGATTGTGGGGGGTGCAAGATGTCATGGCCTGAACACACCTATGGTAGTTCGCATCCCCTACCTCCCTGGGGTAAACTCACACTAGCGCATGTGGTCATCCTGTTTTATGTTTAATCTGGTCCCAATCAATGTAGATGCACCATCTAACCCCTCCCTGGAGACCCCCATGCCTTTTGATTATAGGGGGTGCAAGATATCACGGCCTGAATGGACCTATGGTAATTTGCATCCCCTATTTCTCTTGGGGCTATTCACACTAGTGCAAGTGGTCATCCTGTTTTATGTTTACTCTGGTCCCAATCAATGTAGATGCACCATCTAACCCCTCCCTGGAGACCCCCATGCCTTTTGATTGTGGGGGGTGCAAGATATCAGGGCCTGAATGGACCTATGGTAATTTGCATCCCCTATTTCTCTTGGGGCTATTCACACTAGTGCAAGTGGTGATCCTGTTTTATGTTTACTCTGGTCCCAGTCAATGTAGATGCACCATCTAACCCCTTCCTGGAGACCCCCATGCCTTTTGATTGTGGGGGGTGCAAGATGTCATGGCCTGAACACACCTATGGTAGTTCGCATCCCCTACCTCCCTGGGGTAAACTCACACTAGCGCATGTGCTCATCCTGTTTTATGATTAATCTGGTCCCAATCAATGTAGATGCACCATCTAACCCCTCCCTGGAGACCCCCATGCCTTTTGATTGTAGGGGGTGCAAGATATCACGGCCTGAATGGACCTATGGTAATTTGCATCCTCTATTTCTCTTGGGGCTATTCACACTAGTGCAAGTGGTCATCCTGTTTTATGTTTACTCTGGTCCCAGTCAATGTAGATGCCCCATCTAACCCCTCCCTGGAGACCCCCATGCCTTTTGATTGTGGGGGGTGCAAGATGTCATGGCCTGAACACACCTATGGTAGTTCGCATCCCCTACCTCCCTGGGGTAAACTCCACTAGCGCATGTGGTCATCCTGTTTTATGTTTAATCTGGTCCCAATCAATGTAGATGCACCATCTAACCCCTCCCTGGAGACCCCCATGCCTTTTGATTGTAGGGGGTGCAAGATATCACGGCCTGAATGGACCTATGGTAATTTGCATCCCCTATTTCTCTTGGGGCTATTCACACTAGTGCAAGTGGTCATCCTGTTTTATGTTTACTCTGGTCCCAATCAATGTAGATGCACCATTTAACCCCTTCCTGGAGACCCCCATGCCTTTTGATTGTGGGGGGTGCAAGATAACATGGCCTGAATGCACCTATGGTAGTTCGCATCCCCTACCTCCCTGGGGTAAACTCACACTAGCGCATGTGGTCATCCTGTTTTATGTTTAATCTGGTACCAATCAATGTAGAAGCACCATCTAACCCCTCCCTGGAGACCCCCATGCCTTTTGATTGTGGGGGGGTGCAAGATATCACGGCCTGAATGGACCTATGGTAATTTGCATCCCCTATTTCTCTTGGGGCTATTCACACTAGTGCAAGTGGTCATCCTGTTTTATGTTTACTCTGGTCCCAGTCAATGTAGATGCACCATCTAACCCCTTCCTGGAGACCCTCATGCCTTTTGATTGTGGGGGGTGCAAGATGTCATGGCTTGAACACCTATGGTAGTTCGCATCCCCTACCTCCCTGGGGTAAACTGACACTAGCGCATGTGGTCATCCTGTTTTATGTTTAATCTGGTCCCAATCAATGTAGATGCACCATCTCACCCCTCCCTGGAGACCCCCATGCCTTTTGATTGTAGGGGGTGCAAGATATCACGGCCTGAATGGACCTATGGTAATTTGCATCCCCTATTTCTCTTGGGGCTATTCACACTAGTGCAAGTGGTCATCCTGTTTTATGTTTACTCTGGTCCCAATCAATGTAGATGCACCATCTAACCCCTTCCTGGAGACCCCCATGCCTTTTGATTGTGGGGGGTGCAAGATAACATGGCCTGAATGCACCTATGGTAGTTCGCATCCCCTACCTCCCTGGGGTAAGCTCACACTAGCGCATGTGGTCATCCTGTTTTATGTTTAACCTGGTCCTAATCAATGTAGATGCACCATCTAACCCCTCCCTGGAGACCCCCATGCCTTTTGATTGTGGGGGGGTGCAAGATATCACGGCCTGAATGGACCTATGGTAATTTGCATCCCCTATTTCTCTTGGGGCTATTCACACTAGTGCAAGTGGTCATCCTGTTTTATGTTTACTCTGGTCCCAGTCAATGTAGATGCACCATCTAACCCCTTCCTGGAGACCCCCATGCCTTTTGATTGTGAGGGGTGCAAGATGTCATGGCCTGAACACACCTATGGTAGTTTGCATCCCCTACCTCCCTGGGGTAAACTCACACTAGCGCATGTGGTCATCCTGTTTTATGTTTAATCTGGTCCCAATCAATGTAGATGCACCATCTAACCCCTCCCTGGAGACCCCCATGCCTTTTGATTGTGGGGGGGTGCAAGATATCACGGCCTGAATGGACCTATGGTAATTTGCATCCCCTATTTCTCTTGGGGCTATTCACACTAGTGCAAGTGGTCATCCTGTTTTATGTTTACTCTGGTCCCAGTCAATGTAGATGCACCATCTAACCCCTTCCTGGAGACCCCCATGCCTTTTGATTGTGGGGGGTGCAAGATGTCATGGCCTGAACACACCTATGGTAGTTCGCATCCCCTACCTCCCTGGGGTAAACTCACACTAGCGCATGTGGTCATCCTGTTTTATGTTTAATTTGGTCCCAATCAATGTAGATGCACCATCTAACCCCTCCCTGGAGACCCCCATGCCTTTTGATTGTAGGGGGTGCAAGATATCACGGCCTGAATGGACCTATGGTAATTTGCATCCCCTATTTCTCTTGGGGCTATTCACACTAGTGCAAGTGGTCATCCTGTTTTATGTTTAATCTGGTCCCAGTCAATGTAGATGCACAATCTAACCCCTCCCTGGACGCCCAGATACCTTTTGATAGTGGGGGTGCAAGATATCATGGCCCAAACACACCTATTTCAAATTTAATTCTATCCGCCGCTCCCCACAGGAAACCCTGTGATCTTCCGGCTAATGGCGGACGATGCCCGATCGTCCGAAACTCTGGAGACAAACTTGTTTGGATCTTTTTCAATCATCCGCACCGCTACCACGTGAGCATATGGCTCTTTAGTAACGTGCATGCAATGGATGGGGTTGCAGAATAATTCTGAGTCCAAATAATGGAACCAACTCGGGAAGATGGCAAAGGTACTGTTTTATTAACAATTATCCAAAACAGGGAGGTTACAACGAACATCAACGGACGTTCGCTCAGGCTCTTGACGATTTTCTCATAAAAACATCCTTATATGCAAAGAACACGTCAGACGTGATGTCATACTGCAAGGCAAATAATAGGAAACCTATCAAAGGCTGTGATAGGCTTAAGGGGAACAATTAAGTATACATTGCATAGGGACTAGGATTGGGATTTGCTGCCCACTGTCAGGTGGAAAACTTATGCCTACCTCTTAAAACTTGTAGAGTACACAGTTTATCATTGGTCTTCAAACTATAAGGCCCTTCACTATATGGCCCTCTACAATTGGTTCGCACGCTCGTGCCATGTCTGGAACATTCGGTTCACTTACAAGCACGTAAACTCAAACCCAGGTGCCAGGAGGTGGACTGGACATTACCTCCCCACCCAATTAGCCCAGCATCTCTCATCAACCATGGCTTCTGCCATGAAGATTGTTTTACAAATTGGCCTTGCAAAGTATCCTTGTCTGTGGGAATATATGGGAGTGCAGGCTCTCACTATCGTTGTTCTAGGACTCCAAGCTGAACTCTATTTCCATCCTAGGCTCACATGACAGGAGACCATGAATTGGCCCATTTTGCAGCAGCCAACATGACCTCTGACCCTTTCAGTACAACTCACACAAAGGGAACTGATGTATGTGTTATTATTGTGTTACAATGCAAAAATACTATCATGTCTGTGGCACTAAATCATGGATATGTACTGCAAATCATTTTAAATTCCAATCCAAAGCATATGTGATTGTGCACTTCTAACAGGCAGGGGACCTGGGTAATTGGCGTGCAGGCCAATGGTGATATGTGGGTGGGAGCATATCTATTCTCTGTCTTTGCATCAGGTGGTGTGGGTTTTCTTGACTGTGTTTGTGCTTCTTTTTGTCACTTTGGTTGGGTGCATTCTGGTACATGTAGTGATTTTCGTATTGGTGTACGGAATGGATGTTGTTACGCATGCACTGGATCATTTTCTTCAATTGAGACACACTTGTCAAGCCCCTGCACTCACGCATGCTATTACTGTGTTGCACCTTGATTTCCCCCTCTACACTTGCACGTTCAATGCACTCACTAGCAATAGTAAGTTTGTCTCCCCTTACCTTTTTTATCATTACTTGTACTATTGTAGCAATTATTGACCCTGGCTCTAATTCATGGTCTACCTTCCCCTTTACCCACCCTGTCTGCCCTCTGTGCGCTTTCAGGGTGTTTTGCTAATTGCCTGAGCGCAGAATATTTGAACAACAAATATAATGCATACACTGCGCACAGCCACTGCTGATCGGTGTTATACATGCCCATAATTCAACAGTGCCCATGCCCTTGTAGTTACATTCACCCAGCATCCAGTTACACAGTCCACTGTGACGTGCCATGTACCCAGGCAGCGTGGAGTTGCGCAGCAGCGTGGAGTCGTGGGTTGAACCAGGACATCTGGCACAACAGTGGGTGATGAGGTGGCAGGCATCACATACCATCTGCATGTTGAGTGAGTGATAGTTTTCTGTTCCGGTAGACTGCCTCCACAGCATGCCTGGCCACCAGCTCCACATGTGTTCCGGCCAATACACCTATGATATAATATGGGATTTACAAGGCGCCTATACACTAGTGTTTCAAGGCGCGATGAGGCAAGGGAGGGGAAACAAAGGGAAGACAAAGACAAAGGTCTTACTAGGCCAGGTGACATTGAGATCGCGCAAGTGCAGGGGAGGGGGTAAAGGGAAAAGTGCGGCGGAGGAGGTGGCTGTGCAATACATAGGATCAATAGTAAAAAATAAATTAAATTAAAAAAAAAAGGTAAAAGTGCAGCCATCTTGTGGCAAGTGCAGGGGTAAGTGCAGACATCAAGTGTCAAGAGCTTGTAGGGGACTTTAGGGATACAGAAACAGCCACCCAAGTGCAGCTGTTGCCTGGGAGGCAGTGCAGGTGAGCAACTGGCGGGGGAGGGGAACTGGGCCCAAGATCAGAGGGTAGCCAGGTGACCAACGCAGTTTCAGTCAGGAGTTCAGCAGGGGAAAGGGGGAGAAAAGAATCAAAGAGGAAGGTCTTGAGGTCCTTCCGGAACTGGAGATCTTTCTCCTCAAGTTTCAGGGAGGCTGTTCCAGAGGGAGGCCCCAGCCGAAGGAAGAGATTTACCACAAACTCGTTGCGTGGAGAAGCGACTGACCCTGAGGGAGTTCGAGGCGGATGAGCGAAGAGCTCGACAAGGAAGATATTTAGGAAGAGAGAGTTGAAGGTATTGAGGCCCCAAGCCTCAGAAGGCCTTGTGGACAATGCAGAGGGTTTTCAACTTAATCCTCGCAGCCACTGGGAGCCACTGCAGAGATTTCACTCCTGGAGAGATACGATCCTGGGCTTGAGGCCAAAGACAAGTCTTGCAGTCCTGTTATGGATGAGTTGCAGAGGGCGCAGAGTAAAAGCAGGCAGTTTAAGAAAGAGGCAGTAGTGCAGCCTAGAGAGAACCAGAGCTCTAGAGACAGTGAACTTCTGGAGGAAGGAGAGGAAAGGAAGAATACCTCTGAGGAGGTGCAGCTGGTAGTGTGACTTCTTAGAGATGTCAGAGATGTCAGGAGAGAAGGAGAGTGGGGAGTCGAAGATGACCCAGAGGTTTTTAGCCTCACAGCTGGGAGCAGAAAGAGGGCCAAGAGAGGCTGGCCAGAGAGCGACAGTAAAGGAGGGAGCAGGTGTGCCGATGAGGAGAATCTCCGTCTTACTGGCATTAAGGCAGATGTCGTTGGCGACGCACCACTCCTGGATAGCGGACAGTCAGTCAGAGATGAGAAAGGGAGAAGACGTGGCAGAAGGGAGCCTGAAATGAGTGTCATCCACACAGCACTGAAAGTTCGGGCAGAGAGCAGCAATGCGGTGGCCAAGAAGTGCCAGGTATTAATTGAACAGCCAGGGAGAGAGGTTAGACCCCTGGGGAACACCACAGGTAGAGATAGAGGAGAGCAAGGATCCTAGTTGGACCTGGGAGTGTCGATCGGAGAGGAGAGAGGTCATCCAAGCCAGGGCCTGATCAGTGATACACAGGTTATCACGGAGACAGTTGAGCAGGATGGCATGGTTGACCATGTCAAAGGCAGAAGAGAGATCCAGTCATGCCTGCAAGGGCACAAACACAGAGTCCCTAGTAGAACCCAAGCGCTTTTCTCCAGATTTACTTGTTGGGAATTCTTGTGTTTTGTGTACCTACCTCTGGACTGCAGCAACCACAATCTGTTGGTGGCAACTGTTGGTCTGCGCTCCTTGGAATCGCCCCCTGTGAAGGCAATTTTAGTGGCATTGACCTGGTCAGCAGTCCTGGGTAGGATGATGTGGTCTCCAACCTGAAACAGGACATGCAAAAAACAGGGTTGCACTATCCCAAGCAGTTCACTCAGTGTGTTGGTATGTGCCTGTGGCTATGAAGTGTAGCACAGACACTACCTTGAGTAAGAGGGGGGTATGGCTGTACGGATATGGATCAGGCTGACCAAGTCGTCCTGGATCAGGTTCGCTATGGAAGTGATGTGTCCTTGTCTAGCCTGTTCAGGGTGTGGATCTGGCTTTGGCTGAAAGGTGTGGCCCTTATGCATGGAATTGGTGGTTGCTTCAGCTTCCTGCAGCATATTTCATTCCCTTCACAGGGCGTGATTCCAAGGAGTGCAGACCATCAGTTGCCACCAACAGATTGTGGTTGCTGCAGTCCAGAGGTAGGTGCACAAAACACAAGAATTCCCAACAAGTAAATCTGGAGAAAAGTGCTTGGGTTCTACTAGGGACTCTGTTTTTGTTAAAAACTCCTTCTCCGTTTAGCACAGGCTTGAAAAGTCTGCGTGCGGAATTTCATTTGGAGTTCCCTGGTCTTGGTTAACTAATAAGCCCAATTTATGCGGTTCTGGCAGGTTCTCAATGTTCTCAAAAGCAAAGAAAGTAGTTATCTTTGCATACAACGCTGTCACAGTTCCTGCGATTGGTGTCCTGGGCCCTTATGCATCCTCGGGGCCCTGATCTCCCACAGCAATCTGCCAAGCTCCTGTCTCTCCACAGCACTTGCATCTGCACACGAGGTTCACACTCCTGCGGCCCCAGTCCGTGTAGCACTCAACATGCCTAGCACTTCATTGGTGGCTCACCCATGAGCTCGGACTCCCCAGCACTTAAATCCCTTTTCCCTCTTCCTTGCTGCACTTGCACATTCTGAATACTCACAGGGAATAGTAGGTTTGTTCTTTCTACCTCCCCCCTGCTCTTAAATACTGTGTTTTTTTTATTGTATTTCCCACCCTTGCTCCCTCCCTGCCCTGGGGGCGCTTTGAAACAGTATTTTCTTACTGTATAAACACCTAACAGTCAAAAAATAAATAAATACGTCACTGTCACAGTGACAGTTAATGAGGCAAGTCCCTTAGCACGGGTAAGACAAGCCTGTTTGGCTGCCATGGCGTTACTCAGCAATTTTGGAGTCGATACTGTAAGGGGTGTGGAAAACTTGGTCTCCCCCCCCCATTCCCGGGGAATTTTTTTTACAAGTGGCCAGAGAAGGGCCACCACTGTTGAATCCCGACGCAGGGGGTGGACGAGCGAGGGAGGATCACCTGGGTGGAGGGTCCTTTGGGATTGGGGAGGGATTCCCTGAGGGCGAGACATGGTGCACCCTTTTTTCCAATGGCCCCCTAACCGACATTCCCTGCTAATACATGACCGCAGACTTTTCCCTTTGACAAAACTCCCCGCTCTGCTAGAACACAGCGAAAACCAACTGAGTCACTTTTTAATTTCTATCCATGTCCAATTAAGAAGGACAGGCAAGGTCAGGCACTGAATTCAGAACAAGCACACCTGAGAACTGTTAGCATACCACAGGTGTATAAAAGGAGTGAGCCAAAGAAACAGAATGAGTGAGCTGGGGCCTGAGCTACAGGAGTCTGAGTACGAGAGCACAGGCGAACTGGGATGCCCAGAGAACCCGAGGCCTGCTGAGAGTGAACTGAGGCCGATATGTTGGGAGCCTATGGTGTTAAAGGGCTAACTAAAGCGTGGCAAGGGAGCCGGATCTTCAAGGAGCCAGGAGGGGGTTGAGTGCAACACTGTTCTCCAGAGTGAAGTCTGTGATGGGTGTTCGTTTTCTTGGGCCAGCTAGGCCGTCTGGGCCTGAGGAGTACTGGGTGTTGTCAAAAGGCTCTGATAACCCAATACACCAACCTGTTGTGAACTAAAAAAAAGTCTTGTGAATTAATGAGAAGTAGCAGACTTCCTGAGGAGAGGTGACACAGAGGAATTGTTGCCTAAATTAACTTTGAACTTGTGCGACCAGAACTGTTTTAACTTTGGAAAAGGAACTTCATGCAGTGCTTTTGAAAGCCAAGGGGCGCATGCTAAATCCCAAGTGGCTCAAGACCTGGGGAAGGGAGCTTTGGACCAGCTCCACTACTATCCTGACCTTTACTTTGAAGCACCCTTTTTATTTAGTCCAATCCGATGCACATTATTGTATTAAAGAGTGTGAGGGCAAGCATAGGTTTAACACAGACACTTTTTTGTTTTGACTAACTTGACTGACTTTGGACTTATATTTTAGTTGATGGTCGAGAATACTCCCATTATAGACGTAGGGCTAGTAAGCAGTCTCCAAACCCCTTTCTTTACAAAATAAATGTTTTCATAAACTTGAATCTTTGTGTCTGTGTCTCTCTCATGATACCTTGCCTGTCTCACAGAGGTCAGAAATGAAAACCAGGCACAACGTTTCTTTTTTAAAACAATTTTAATAAATGTTTCCAAACAAAATAACATACAGACTTTATTAATAGCTTCTGATGATACGTCACATTGTTGTCTGTTCAACCACCCCACACCCTTCCTCCCTCCCCTCTGCCTATTACACTTGCAATGTCTACCAAGGTATATAGCTGCTTGCTTGAACTTCTCTCCATATCTCTATTCCCCCCTTTGTGTGTTGGTGCGGGTGTCTGAGTCTGAGTGTCTTCCTGTGCAGAGGGCATCAATTCCTTTATCATATGTTTCCAGGCCGTTAAGTCCCTGTCCTGCTTTTCCTGACCCTGACGTGGACGCCTCTTGCCACACCGTTGTTTCTGCCAGTGACCATTTCAGGAGGTCCCTCAACCACAGACGTATGACTGGGCCGCTGTGTGCTTTCCACCCCATTGCAATCCTATGCTTCGCCAAGATATACGCTAGATCTCTCAATTTGCTGACGTGTCTTGCCTGCTTTGGTCTCTGAAACATACCCAGCAGGCACGCCCCTGGGGAAACCGAGTCGGACGATAGGCCAATCCTGGTTAAGGTCTGGGCCACTTCATCCCAAAATCAGCGTATTTCCTCGCAGGCCCAGAACATATGTACCAGATCTGCATTGATCAGGCCACATTTCGGACAAGTTTGTTCTGTTGCCTTACTAAATTTTTCGATTTCCTTCGGAGTTAAATATGCTCTGTGTGTGACATATAATTGGATCAACTATTTTCGCATTTCTGGATACTTATGATACCTCATGGTTCCACTCCAGGCTGCGTCCGACAGTGGCTCTTGCAAGTCTGTTTCCCAGCCCTGCCTAATCTGTATCGAAACCAGACACAAAGTTGTCATGTTTTTGGTTAAAGACTTGTATTTAAAGGAAAATGGGTTTGGAAAATGCCTCGCTGGCCCTATTCTAAAGAGGAGTTTCCCTACCTAAAGACCACAAACTGTCTGTGTAAGGGTGTCAGAAACTAAAAAGCTGTCCTTGTTTCCAAAACGTCCTATCCTGACTCTCACAGTATAAACAAAATAACAAAGTGAGAAAGGAAATGTCTTCAACCTGATATTGGCAAAAAGAGTTAATGAATGAAAATTAAAATGGCGCCAGCAAAAATGTTCTCCAAGGTGAAAAGAACTTTGATCCAGAAGGTGGTTTCCTTCCCCTGGATTCTTAAATGGGATGGCAATGTCTCTTTACTGACAGTTAGTTTGTGTCTTTCCTTGATTAACAATACTCCTGTTGGGCAACAAGTTCTGTAACCGACTTTCTTTAACACAAGTTTCTAATTTGTCTAACAAACACTGCCCTTCTTTAGCATTTCTTGTAGCTTTGCAAATCGCCTGGTATACTCACCTGCCAGGACTCCACTTGTGTTTCAATTGCCTGGTATCCTTCCCATGCCAGGACTTACAATGTGTTTTCAAGTGGCTAGTATCCTTTTCTTGCCAGAACCTCTTATGGGATCTAGTGATTATTGCAGCGTGGCAAGTTTCGAATCCGAAAATATTAAATTCGAAAACTGCATGTTGCAATAATCCCATAGATCGCCCTTGCCAGCATTCCCGCTACCCACCACCCCTAAACCCCTCAGTGCCTCTACTGTCTCCATCCGGACCACAGCGAAGCATATTGTGAAATCTGCCTTGGGTTCTCCAAGCGAACCATCAAGGACAGTCACAGTAGGTTGGCGGGATGGCTTAAAGCCAAGGCCTCTACCCTGTGCGGCAAGCAGGCGCATGCCTTACCCAGGACCGGCCGGTCCGAAGAGCTGGCTTCTAAGTCCTTTGAGGGTGCTCGATCCGCGGGGGCCCAAGACAAGGCCAAGTACCGCAAGTCTGTTTCCATCTGGGTTTCCACTCAAGTGGGTCCCACGATACGCAGCGCACGTTCATCTTCACCATCTGCCTTCATCGCCCGTCATCGCTCCAGCTCCTCCTCGAAGAGGAAATCGGTTAACCCAGGGAAGCTGCGGGAAAAGCCGGAGAAGACCAAGGCGCAGGGAAAGGTGTCCGACCTGCCCCTGAAGGCCCAGGTGGTCCAGACTAAGTCATCCTTCAGGATCGAGCTGGTGGCGGCCACCCTCTCGAAGGCAAAACATGCTGACCTGGTCCACGAGTGGGAAAAGATCTCAACCGACCGATGGGTGCTGGACGCTCCCACCCACGGACACTCTCTAGAGTTCCAGAAGAAGTGTCCGCGGATACCACTGGTGGCCCGGCAGGAGGAGCAAATCCCTCCACTCCAGCGGGAAGTACGGGCCGTATTAAAAAAGGGGGCCATAGAGCTGGTTCCAATGTGACTGCGGGCTCTGCAGTCTACTGCAGATACTTCTTGGTGAAGAAGACTGGGGGCTGAAGGCCCATTCTAGACCTGCGGCTCCTTAACAAATACCTCAAGTCCCAAAAATTCATGATGGTCATGTTGCAGCACGTGCTCGGCCAACTGGAGGAAGGGGACTTCTTGTCGTCGCTGGATCTGGAGGATGCATACTTCCACATCCCCATTCACGAGAAGCATCGGAAGGTCCTGTGCTTCGTAGTACAGGGAAGGCACTACCAGTTCAAGGCCCTTCCCTTTAGACTGTATTCGGCACCCAGGGTGTTCACAAAAGTGCATGGCACCAGTGGCGGCCCATCTGCACCTACAAGAGATACATGTGTACACGTACCTTGATGACTGACTCATCCGCGCCAAGTGCAGGGAAGTAGCAGTTCAACACATGGAGAGGACCGTCCAGCTGCTGACAGATCTGGGGTTCTCCGTCAACTATCCAAAGTCCTGCTTGATTCTATCGCAGAACGTGCTATTTCTGGGGGCCAGGCTCAACTTGGTCTCCTGCCTGACCACCCCCTTGGAAGAGAGGATAGTGGCCATGCTGGGCAAGGTGCAATGGCTGTTGACACTGAAGACTGCCACGGTGCGGACCATCAAGTCAGATGGGGCATGCTTGTATTCAGTGTTCTCCAAATAAAACTATAACAATTCTCTTTGGGTATCGACCTCCTGGCCCAGCACAGGCTTTCCTGGAGAAATTAGAATTATTTCTGGCAGACACAGGGAATAAGCATGACGAGCTGTTATGTTTGGGGGACTTCAATGTATGGGCTGAGGAGGTGACATCTGGGGATGGGAGAGAATTAAAGAAGACCCTGGAAGCCCATGCTTTGGAACTTCTAGCATCATCCCCCTCACATTGCCAGGACCATTGTCTTGATGTCCTGCTATATCGAGGGAAGATAATTTGTTATGTTGGGACAATCGCATTATCATGGACAGACCACTATGCCATAGTATTTGAACTGAGAATACATAAGAAAACTCTGGAAGTGCACATGGAAAATTGGATGGGGCAGTTCCGCAAGCTGAAAGATTTTTTGAAAATATCAGGGGAAACTCTGAAACATGCTTTGGCACAGATTGAAGAGGCTCTTCCATGTGAGGAGTTCTTCAATAAAGGCATGTAAATCATGGCTATGATATGTAATGTATAGGCCCCTCTCCAACAAAACAAGGCCATGTAACCCCTGGTTTTCGCCAGATTTGGCCAAGAAAAGGGTACAGGTGAGATCTTTAGAGAAAAAAATGGAGAAGACATCGTACAGAGGGCATTTTAGAACAGGTCAAGAGCACCTGAAGAGAATATGGGAAAGCCATTTTTGATGCCAAAGCTAAATTTATAACGGGGACAATTGACAAAGTCATGAACAGGCCACGGGAATTGTACGCTGCTATTTCCCAGTTAGCAAATCCTGGGTGTGCGTCAGCAGCACCTGAATCATCACAAGCACAGGTGGATGTTTTAATAATTACTTTATAAATAAAATAGTGCTAATACAAGGAAAGATTATGGAAATTAAACCATTACATCCCCAAGAGGATCTGGAAGTAACAGAGGAGATTAGCCCAGAATGCATATCTCATGATGAAGACACTGGGGCGGATCAGAAGCTATTTATGTTTATGAAAGTATCTGAGGAAAGGGTCTGCACCTTGCTCTCTGCATTGAAGGCTACTAATGATGTACTCTGTTATTCCATCTTCAGTAGCTAAACTAATAGCTCCAGATATTACCCCATTTATCACAAAATTTGTTAACAAATCTCTTACATCAGGGGTAGTACCAATGATTCAGAAGAAATCTGTGGTCACGCCACTGCTAAAAAAAACTAATTTAGACCCTAAGAATTTCCAGAATTACAGGCCAATGGCAGGATTGTCATGGCCATCGAAAATTCTGGAAAACATTGTGACAGCTCAGCTGCAGGAACATCTGTATCAGGAGAATCTGCAATCCGGATTCCGACCAGGTTTTGGGACGGAGATGGCGTTGCTGACGTTCTGGGACGATCTATTGGAGACGGCGGATCAGGGGGGTGTGTCCCTGTTGGTCATGTTGGACCTGTCCGCCGTCTTTGATACGGTTGTCCATGGGACCCTGCTGAAACATCTGAGAGAAGTGGGTGGAGTAGGGAAACAAGCTGTTCAATGGTTTGAATCTTTTCTCTCTAGAAGAGAACAAAGAGTAGGATTTGGAGATTTCTTGTTAGACTCAGGATTACAAAGCTGTGGAGTCCCGCAGGGATCGTCCCTTGTCACAGGTTTCCCCCTTTCTCACCTGCTTTCGCTGCTTAATGGAATCCAGGGGAGTTTTCTTCCATACGGATCGGGTCTTGTACAAGCCTGCCCTGCCGTCTTCGGCTTCCAGTGTTCGTTCAGCTTTAACGTCCGTGAAAAAATGAGGAAACTCCAGGAAGACCAGGAAAGGAGAAGTGCACTCGGAGGCGGGTGCACAGAATCCGGTAAGAAGGCTAAGTAGGAGGAGGGAGGATAGAAGGGAAAGCGAAGGGTCCAGGAATCAGGAAACTACAGAGTTCCGCAAGGTGAACTTCGGAGCACACGTCTAGCCACAGCAACAGAAGCGCTGAGATGCGCTGGGCCGCGGGGGCATGGTCATTTTATAGATCATGCTGCCTCAGACGTAAAGACTGATAGGCAGCGTTCTGTGTGTATGGCCATGTTGGAAGTAGTACAGAGTGTAAGCTCTGACGCGTCAAGGACCAGGAGGTCCAGAAGGGGCATGTCCGATGGTTCATGACATCCCTCTCCTCACTGCTTTTTAATTTATATGTTAAACTACTCATGGACATTCTGAGGGAGCACGGCATACAGTTTCACTCATACGCAGGTGTTCTTGAGGATACAGAATCTAGAGTAGACGTACGAAATAGTTGACCGGTGCCTACAAGAAATACAGGCTTGGATGTGTGCGATCCAGCTACTGCTGAATGCCAGCAAAACAGAAGTGACTCTATTCGCTTCAAAGCACAATCTGCAGAGGGAGCATTTACACTCCCTATGTTTCCTGGGGACACAGCTGAATTTCTCCAAGAAAATAAAAAATGTAGGCTCTGTCTGGGAGGATAACATGGGAAGTGGAGCTCAGGTTAGTGCGAAGGTACAAGCAGCTTTACACTCACTACGCCTATTGAAACATATCCTACCATTCATTGCAAATGAGGACAGAGCGGTAGTCATTGGCACTCTGGTCAACTCGAAGTTAGACTATGGAAATGTATTGCTGTCGGGTATACCAGCCTATCAGTTGCGAAGACTGCAGGCGGCCCAAAATGCAGCAGTTAGGCTGGCGTATAGGTAAAAAATCAGCTCCAACCTCTAACTGAAGAAGAGCCGTACATTGGCTGGCAGTAAAGGAGATAATTGAGTTTAAGGTACTCTGATTGGTTTATAGGTGTGTTAACAAGACAGGAACAAGATATCTATCAGATAAAATCAGGAGACATGTTCCTACCTGTCAAGTTCAGGTGTTCCCTTCACCCCTTCCGAGTCACTCCAATCCCCTTCCTCCTCACCTGTGAGTTCTGAGTGTAAGGATCCTCCGAACCGCTTCTTCCACAGCTCTTCTTTCTTCTTTCCTTTTTTTTGTGGAAGGGATATGCTACGAAGGGAAGCCACCCTGACCTCAAAATAGAAGGTCTGGGGGGGCCCCTCCTCCGGTTCAGACCAGAGGGGAAAAAGCCGTAGGCATAAAAAACCCCTGGGTGATGATCAGTGATGGTCTTCCACTTGAAATAGCAGAAGGTACGTTCTTCGATGGGATGCCGGCAGGAAAGTAGCATACGATAAGAGTGGAATGGAGTGGAATGGAGAGCCTAGAGAGGAAACCGGGGGCAAGCCTCAGAGACAGACCGCGAAACACTGCAGCAAGAGGGGGAAAGCTGGAGGAAAAATGAAGGGAAAAAGAAATAAGCTCCCTGTGAAAACCTGGCGAGAGCCTGCAAGTCCCAGGAGGGAGGACACAAGAAAGACAGGAGGAAGGGCGCCAGCGGAAGAGAAGAGGAGCCGGCGCCGAGAAACAGCTCAAGGCAGCACACAAAGGGAGAAAACTTACGAGCGCTCCAACCCGAAAGCCTGACGCGAGTAGGTTGCAACGCGCAGACTTCCGGGTTGGAGCAGCTAAAAAGCGGTCCCTCCCGGCGGCCGGCCGAAAGACTAGACCGCAACTGCGCGTTGCATGGGGACGTGGTGGAACGGCTAATGGCCGCTCCAACGCCATCGGCTCCATGCACGCCAGTCGCGGCGGTGTGTGACACTACCCGACAATTGTGCTCAGCAGATCAAACTCTGCTTCATATACACCACACCAGGTATATGAGCAAAGGGGACCGCAGATTCGGCGTCTACGGTCCAAGAGAAAAGAAATAAACTACCCAGAGAAATCTGTGAGATTATAACCTTTCCGGCATTCCGGAAGGCCGTGAAGCCCTATCTGTTTTGTTAGAACTCTCCTAGTCCTTAACTGGTGTATTTCCATCTCATATGATTACGTGGATTAAGACATGGGGCTCATTACGAGAATGGAGGTAGCCATGCCGCTTTTAGCGGTATGGCTACCGCCATACCGGGTCCGGGTTCCTGGAATGGGGAAATACCGGGCCATTCCGACCTTGGAGGGCCCAGTATTCCCCCATTCCAGGAACCCGGACCCAGTACATCCCGATTCCCATTTGAGCCCCCATAGGGCTCAATGGGAATAGGGAGTATGCTAACCACGGGCCCGTTAATGACGGGCCTGTTGTAAACATCCTGGTCTGCTAGTGGGTCCCACTAAGGACACCTGGTTTTACCAGACGTCCTTAGCGGGACTCACGAGCAGACCTTGTAATGAGGCGGTAGAGGGTTAACAGCGCCGGCAGCTCTACCAGCGCCGTTAACCTGATCCGACTCTGCAGGTTGCGGATAGGACCCCTTCAGGAATTCCTGGACGCTTGGTGGATCCAGGTGTCTGGAAGCTTTTCAGACAAGATTGTTCTCGACGAGGAGTTCCATCGAGCGTTAAGGTGATGGGGCGTGTGCTCCAGCATTGCCGGAGCACGTATTTCCAGAGCCCCCATACCAAGAGACAGTCACCACAGACGCGTCCCTGGAGGGCTGGGGACCCCACACCGGACGTCTCCACGCCAGAGGCCTGTGGCTACCATAGGAGAGGGCTCTCCACATCAAAGTCCTGGAGCTGCGGGCAGTGTTCTGGGTCCTCAAGTCTTTCCTTCTGTCACTCAAGGGCAAGGTGGTGAGGGTCTTCACGCACAATACCACCATGATGTTGTACATCAGGAAGCAAGGAGGTACCAGATACCCGGCGCTCTCCAGAGAGGCGCAGGACTTGTGGCACTGGGCCGTCAGCCAAGAGATGTTCCTCATTCCTTTTCACCTGGCTGGAGTCAAGAACACCATCACCGACTCCCTCAGCAGGGAGCTCCGCTCTTGCCACGAGTGGGAACTTCAACATGATCAAGTGAACAGCCTCTTCCTCAAATGAGGCAGACCCCAGATCGATCTGTTTGCGACAGCGATGAATTTCAAATGCCAGAGATTCACCAGAAGGTTCCACCAGCCGAGGAGCATGGGGGACGCATTTTCCTTTCTGTGGGAAGGCCTGTTCTGCCAGCATTCCCCTTCCCCGTTGCCTCTCCTGCTGCGAGTCATCAATCAACTCAAACGGTGGCGATGCAAGATGATCCTCATCGCCCCTGTGTGGCCGAGTCAGATTTGGTAGCCGGACCTTCTCAGCCTGTCAGTGTTACCCCAGGTCAAGCTGCCGGTGGTTAGGATCTGCTTGCCAGAGAAGCAAGCGCAGTTCTACATCATGACACAGGATCGCTGAACCTGAAGGCCTGGCTCCTGCAGCCTTAGGGTTTGGAGTGTATGAGCTGCCGGCAGACAGCAGGGAGGTCATACTGCCACTTTATGGGCTATTAAATCTGAAGATGGCTGCCAGAGGAGGGGCTTAGGGAGAAGGGCAGTCATTGGCTGGGGGCAGTATTATCCAGAGCTCAGTGATTGGTTTATCGGAGAAAGACAGTTTGTAAGTGAAAGTGAAACTGTTTTTTCTTTTTGATTCCCGGCCTGATGACGGGGAATATTCATGAGCATGTGAATCCATGCCAGAACCATTCTGGAGAACAATAGTTCCAGGTAAGTGACTTGTTCCTTCTGATTCTGTTTGTATCAGAGGTACTCATTGCTACCAATGTACTCTCAGATCATGCAGCAGTTGAGTGTACACTTTCAGTTGATAGGTTGTTCCCCGTTAGCAGGCCCCCATGAAAGCTGCACAACCCGGCCCTCTCAGATTTGGTGTTGAAAGGACTCCATAACTAAGGCAATAACTGATTTCTTTAGGGAAAATAGCACTGATACCGTTCCGACTGCCAAGGTATGCGACCCTATGAAGGCAGTGATTAGATGGGAACTGATTGCTCACATGACTGCTTGCACTTATAGGAATAGAACCCTAAGGTAGGCACTTTAGGGGGAGATGCGCGCTTCAGAAATGGTTCATAAGCATTTAAATTCTGTCATGGCCAGGAAGGGCCTACGGGTAGCGCAAAATAAACTAGAAGCACACTTGGCAGGACATACGGCCAAACCGATTATTCGTGCTAAGCAATCTTATTATGCCATGGGTAATATGGTGAATACATTTCTGGTTCATAAATTGAAGGTCATACATACAACGAATACTATAGCAGTGCTGGTAGACTCGGACATAAATATTCAGTACAGGGAATCGGCGAAAAGGAAGGTTTCTGAATGATATTTACTCACAGAATCTGCAGCAGGCCCGCCCCCCCCCCCCCCATCTCTGCGACTTACGCCAGACTACCAAATCAGGCTCTCGTCTACTGGTCAGGAGACCTTAGACACTCCCGTAACCACGGAAGAGGTGGCAATAGCAATAGTTTCTCTTAAACACAGGACCCCTAGTCCGGATAGTTTCTCAGCATCGTTTATACGATTTTTCAACCACAACTACTCAAACCTTTGACTAACTTATTCAACTTGTTCCCGGAATTTAGGGAGGGTTACTCCTTCAATGGAGTCAACTACAATTTTAATACTTAAGCTGGGGAATCCCACACATGATTGTCACCCGTACAGGCCAATTTCTTTGAACCTGGATGCCAAGTTGTACTCTAAGCACTGGCGTACAGGGGCCCCCGCAGCCCCCGCGGGGCGGGGGGCCTGCGGTGTGGGGGGCCCCACCAGCACATGGCTGGGAGGGGGCCCCAGTAAAAAAAAAAAAAAAATGAAAATTTTTTTTCTAAAAAAAAAAAGTTTCTTTTGAAATTCACTCTGCATTCATAAAGAACATTTCTGTAACAGAAATAATTTCTTTATGAAGGCAGAGTGACTGCAAAAAGAAACTTTCTTTTTGAAGTCTGAGGGCCCCGTACCCCATGACATGGAAGACCCTAGGCTGGAGGCCTCCATGTCATGGGGTGGGGGGGGCCTATGCCTTCAAAAAGAAATTGCTTGTTTTTGAAGCCACTCAGCCATCATAAAGAAATTATTTTGATTATGGTTCGGTCCTTAACTGAAATAATTTCTTAATGAAGTTATAGTGACTTAAAAAAGAAACAATGGGGCTCATTCTGACCATGCCGGTCCGGAAACAACGGTGCTGGTAAGCTTACAGGCACTGTTGTTTCCGGACCGGCATATTACAGGTCTGCCTGGTGGGGCTGCCGTGCCCGACAGGTCTGACCCTGCCAGGCACAGCAGCCACGGTATGCAGATCTGTCACGGAAGCACCGGCGCCGTTAACAATGGTGCAGGTGCTTCTGTGTCCCCATTCCCGTGGAGTCTGGGGTTTAACGAAATTACCGGCACCTGATTTCCCAGCCGCCGAACTTGAAATAGCACGGTGGCACTGGGAAGTCAGGCCATAGTAATTTTTTATGGGTCCAGCGGCAACCCGCCGGTAGCACCGGCACGGATACCGCTGGACCCGTAATGAGCCCCAATTTCTTTTTGAAGTAATAGGGCCCCCCCTCAACTCCATGAGGTGTGCGTGTATGAGTCTATGGTGAAAGGGTGCACACTCAAATGAATAGCTGGCTGCCTGTGTGTGTATGGTGAAAGGGTGCACACTTAAATGTATGGGTGGCTGTGTAGGTGTGCCTGCATGGTGAAAGGGTGCACACTTAATGTATGGGTGGCTGTGTAGGTGTGCCTGCATGGTGAAAGGGTGCACACTTAATGTATATGTGGCTACCTGTGTGAGTGTATGGTGAAAGGGTGCACACTTAAATGTGGGGATGACTGGGTGTGTATAAGGTGAATGGTGTGTGTGCTTGTGTACAGGGGCACAACAAAACCTTCATTTCGGGGGGGCTAACCCTTCAAATGTTGGGAGAGGCGCTAACTTCACATGCGGTGGGGAGGGGGAAACTTATTTGTGTGGGCACATCCAAATTATTTACGCATTTTAATGAGACTATTCTAGTGCAGATTCAATGTTACAAGCAGTTAACTCTCTCCTATAAGTCTCCTGTTCCCTCTCTACCCTTCCAATCACTCCCCTGGCATGCAAGTACTAAACCTACATCACGATTTCAATTGCCTAAACAATGTGGCATTTGAATGCAGGTACTAACAGTGCAATGCTTTACGTTGGTAATTGCTGGGTTCTTGTTAACAGCAAAACCCAGGTGCCGTTTAAAATCTGTGTCCTGTTCGGTCTGGCAACTGCTCTAAAGGTTAGCCAAGTTGAGTCAATATAGCCCAAAATGTCGGGGGGGTAGTGCTGAAGCCCAGTCAACTCAATGGTGTTGCGCTACTACTTGTGTTTAATGCCTTGCTTACTCCTAGCCCTATTCTTCCTCGTCCCAGTACTTATATATGAGGTAGTACGTGTGTTTGAGGCACTCTTCCTCATACACAAGTACTGGGAAGAGGTAGAGGTACATGGAGGTAATGCCTGATCTAGCTACCTGTAATCTTCATCACTCCTAGTCCCACTGTTCCTCATCCCAGTACTTACCTATGAGACAAGGAGCCTCATACGTAAACTCTGGGACAAGGAAGAGGGACGCAGAGGTAATTCTGGGCCAAGGAGCTGACTGCGGAGGTTGGGGTAGTGGGTGGGAGGGAGAGTGGATGTGTGGGGGGGCAGGATTGTGTGATAAATCATAATGGTTGTCCATGTCCAGGCTAAGCAGGCATGATATGTGGAATTAGTGGCTAGAGAGGCATTTTGATGCAGCCAGTCTAGTCATTGCTCAGTTTGGTATGACTTTCTTTTAACTGGACATTTCTGATAAAGTAGTCCTGCTAACTTTAATTACCTGGCTAGATTGGCATTTGGGTGCTGCCAGTCTAGCCATTTCTTACTGCGGCATTGTATATTTTTCTGGGCATCTGTGATAAAATGATATGATGTGATTCAAGTCATTTATAACGCGCCTGTACACAAGTGTACACAAGGGAGGGATGATGGAGGGAGGACAAGACAAACGATCTCACTAGGCCTTGTGTCATTGCGAGAACGAGAAGTGGAAGGGAAAAGGGAGCAGGGAAGTGCAAGTGAGAGGGGAGGGGAAAACAGGGCAGCAATGCTCTCAGTAAGTGCAGCCAGGGCAGAGCAGCTATCGGTTGTGCAAGGAGAACAATGGACTGCAGGGTTACAGTTACAGCCCCTAAGTGCATGGTAGGCCCGGAGGCAGTGCAAGGGTGACCAATCAAGAAAGAGCCTGGACTCAGAGAGACTCTAAGGGTAGCCAAGCAGCCAGTCAGTACAGCAGACAGGTAGGTCAGGTAGGTCAGCAGGGGGGGAGAGAGAGCAAAAGCAGCAGAGAAGAGGAAAGCTTTTAGCTGCTTCCGAAACTTCAGGTTGTCCGCCTCAAGTTTGAGAGGGGCAGGGAGGCCATTCCAGTTGGAGGCACCAGCAGAGGAGAGAGGTCTACCCCCACTCTCTGCCTGGAGAAGTGTCTAAGCCTTAGAGAGTTGGAGGTAGCTGAGTGAAGGGTTAGAGAAAGAAGGTATTTTGGAAGAGAGCATTGGATTTAGTGTGGGCACTGGCCCCAGAAAGCCTTGTGGGCAATGCAAAGGTTCTTGAACTTGATCCTTGCAGCCAGTGAAGAGATTTCAGGGCTGGAGAAATACAATCCCAGGGCTTGAGGCCAAGGCTAAGTCTTGCAGTCCTGTTCTGGATTATTTGCAGATGACGGAGACTAGAGGAAGACAGATTGAGAAAGTGGCTGTTGGAGTAGTCCAGCCTAGAGACAGTGAGCTTCTGGTGGAGAGTGAGAAAGGAAAGAGTCCCTTTGAGGAGGAGCAGCTTGTAGTGGGACTTCTTGGTTATGTCCGAGATGTTAGGAGAGAAAGAGAGTGTGGCGTTGAAGATGACAGCAAGGTTTTTTGCCTCACAGGAAGGCAAAGGAAGAGGGCCCAAGGTGGTGTGCTATAGTGAGAGAGGAAACGCAGTGGCAAGGGTCCCTATGAGAAGGATCTCTGTCTTACTGGCATTAAGGCAGAGATCGTTGGAGGTGCACCAATCCTGAATCGTGGATAGACAGTCAGGAATGAGCAAGAGAGGAGAGGAGGATGAGGGGAGCCTGAAGGAAAGCTGAGTCATCCGCACAACAATGAAAGTTAGAGGAGAAGGTAGAGATCAGGGAGGCCAAAGTGGCCAAGTAGAGGTTGAAAAACCAGCGTGAGAGGATAGAGCCCTGGGGAATGCCACAGGTAGAGAGAGGTGGCGGAAAGAATGGGACCACGATCGACCTGGGAGCGGAGTGGCGGTCCAAGTGGAAGTAGGTCAGTCACTCTAGGGTTTGATCTGGATGCCCAGGTTCTCACAGAGTCGATTGATCAGGATGGCGATGTTGACCCTGTCGAAAGCAGAGGAAAGATGAAGGATGAGAATAGAAGGAATGCTGGAATCAGGAATCAAGGTTAGAGAGCAGCACGGGTGTTAAGGAGAGCAGTTTCCATGCCACTGGCAGCTCTGAAGCCAGACTGATGGTCATGGAGACAACCAACAGATTCAGTGTGGAGAGTAAGCTGGGAGATGGCAAGCTTTTCCAAGAGTTTGCTCAGGAAAGGTGGAGATTGAGCGATAGTTTTCCGGGCAGGTAGGATCAGCAGACTGCTTCTTGAGGAGTGGGTGCACAAGGGAGTGCTCAAGGGGAGAGGGGAACATTGCAGTGGCGAAAGAGTGATTACAGAAATCGGCTAAGGCTGGAGCGAGGGTGTCAATATGGGCTTTGATGGTTCTGGAGGAGCAGCGGAGCACCTGTTTGGACAACACTTTCATAGATCGGACTTGTCTAGAAACCTCGTCAGGTGTTGTCAGAGAGAAAGAGGAAAAAGGAGGAGGAGAGAAGAGATGGCCAAAATGGGCCGAGAGAGGAAGAGGACATAGAGGACAGGATGTCCTGAGATTTAGCAGAGAAATGAGAGGCCAGAGCTGTACAGAGGGCATGGGAGGGAACAGAAGAGGTATAGACCACAACAGGATTGACCAGTTCCTTGCAGATTTTAAAGAGTTTGGCCATGTTGTTCGAGGCCATGGAGACACATGCTTTATTGTGTGCTCTCTTCTTGATGAGTGTTATTGCTTTGACTGGCATTTTGCTGAAAACAGTCTAGGTATGTCTAAATGTGGCCTTGCATTCTGTACTATAATGTTATTACGTGTTTACACTGGTCTACATTGTGCAGCCAGATGGAAGCATTAATGTTCCTGTGCACTGTTGGTGACTTGCATGTATTGGATTGTGTTACCCTACAAAACAATTGCAAACGCTCTTTATCTCAGAAAGTGTGCTGTATATTGCATTAAAACACATATTTATATCTTTTTCCCAGTGCAGTGTGCGGCATACCCCTTCAGCAGCACGTTCATGCGTATTGTGCAAGCGTGACAGTCTAGGCCGGCCCAGAGTGTGGCGCAACCCGTGATTTGTTGCCGAGTTGAGGGGCCCCCTCAGCATGGCTCGCAGGGGGGCCCCCACATTTTGTGTTACGCCACTGATTCTACGGTGTTGGCCTCGAGGTTGGGGACGGTTCTACCCCAACTGATAAATCCGGATCAGGCTGGGTTTATTCCAAAGCGAAGCACACAAGACAACATCAGATGAGTCTTGGATATCCTTGACCTAGCCAGGAGGGGATAGTCTTGCCCTGGGAGTACTCACACTGGATGCTACTAAAGCATTTGACAGCGCACTGGCCCTACCTTTGTGAGGTTCTGCTTGCTTTTGGATTTGGCCCGTTAGCTTACTACCATTGACCTTTTACTCAAATAAGGGTTAATTGCCCCTGTCCCTATCGCTCATGGAACTAAGCAGGGTTGTCCACTGTCTCCTTTGATTTTTGCTCTTGTAATGAAGCCATTTGCGCAAAGGATCAGAGACAACTCGGCGATCACAGGGACTGAGGTAGCTTGGGTGCAACACAAAATGCCTCTTTATGCCGATGATGTCCTGCTCATGTTAACTAAT
Source organism: Ambystoma mexicanum (assembly GCF_040938575.1). Classification (NCBI taxonomy): domain Eukaryota; kingdom Metazoa; phylum Chordata; class Amphibia; order Caudata; family Ambystomatidae; genus Ambystoma; species Ambystoma mexicanum. The sequence continues at coordinate 234,914,718 of NC_090921.1, forward strand.
ATATCAACCTCCCTTGAGGCTGTCATGTCTGAATTAAGATGATTTGAACTGGCTTCTCTGTCAATGAATAGAAATCCTTGCCATAAGTGTGCAATTGCCCAAGCAAGTCATTGCCGCTGCGAGATCCACCTGTCGAATTCCGTGGACATCTGACACTGTTGAGTACCTGAGGGTGAGGATTCCTGTTTCCCCGCAGGATGTATATTGGGTCAACTTCCCAGGGTTGCTTAAGGATCTTGCTGAAGATCTTAAATGTTGGAGTAAGCAGGAAATATCACTGATGGGACAAATTGCTGCAGTAAAAATGAATCTTTTACCCAGATTCTTGTATCTTTGTCAAGCCTTGCTAGTTAAGATACCCAACCTTGAAGTACGTATGCTGAAGCGTAGCGTCCTACAATTTATCTGGGTGGGCAAAAAGCCTAGAGTTCCAAAAGCTGAGGTTTTAAGCGATGCCCGGAGGGGAGCAATGGCGGCTCTTGGACCTTCTCAGGTATTATGTTGCTGCTCGGGTTACGCACATTTTGGCTTGGAGGTCCCCTCCCAGATGGGTATCTCTTGAGCAAGCCAACTCCTCCTGCCGGTTATCTTTCTTACCCTTTATCGACAATACTAAACTCCCCGATCTGACACACACTTGAGCTCGACAAAGATCTTGCTGTATTACTGGCACGTGGCTTTTATGAAGAAGTGGGTGAATCGGGTTTCAGACCGTGCTCTCCAGTCTTTGGTAATGCAGAATTCTCCCCAGGAATCTTAGGGAATAGTTTTTCAAATTGGCATAATGGGGGTCTGCATAGCTTGCATCAGCTGTACCAGGAGGGCTCTCCTCTCTCGTGTCTGAATGTAAGGCTCAATTCTCACTAACCGAAGGCGAACGATTTAGATATGGTCATATTCGGCACTGGATTTCACAACTGTGAGGAGCCAGGTGACCCGCGAAGGTGAGAGTATTGGAATGTACCCAACAGTATGGTATAGATGGGGGTAGAATCTCGTGCTTTTATAAACTTTTGGGAGGCAACTTGCTAACCGTCAGATCCTCCTACATTGCCATTTGGAAAGTGTATGTGGGACCTCCTGTCGAGGATTTATGGGAAGAGATCTGGGCTAGAATCCACGCCTCCTCTAGATGTGTAACCAATCGAGAATGTATGTATAATCTTTGCTACAGATGGTACCGGCCTCTGCTAACTTTACATAAAATGATTGCTGCTTTGAATTCGGCTTGCTGGAGGGGGTGCGGCCTCGGGAAGCTACTTTCATATGTCGTGGTACTGTCATGTGATCCACACTTTTTGGGTTGCTGTACTGTCTCACATTAAGGAGAGAACTGCAGTGGTCTTTCCCCTGACTCCACTAGTTGGCCTATCACGTCGCTCAGTGGAAGATGTGTACCCTAAATCGGGTTGCAGAGCACAATTGGCGACACACCAATTTTTAGCAACTAAAATATCAATAGCACGATCGTGGAAGGCTCCTATGGGGCCAGTATTGGCACAATGGTGGATGGAGGTATGGGACATCTCTGTTGACGAAAATATTACAGCACGTGTAAAACAATGCGCTGGCTTGGTATCTAGATTTCTGTCTCCCATTTGTTGACTGTTACCAGAATTTTCCCTCCCTAACTTTTAAACCGTCTCTACTTTCAAACTATTCCCTAATGTGATGTCCTTGGTGTGGTACTTTGTTATTTTAACAGGGTTATGCATTTTTGCATTAGCGCCTCTGTGGTGGGATGGCTTGTTGGACCCGGGAATGTTGTGCATTATGCATTCAGCCATATTTTACTGTCTATGTATGTCTTGTTTGAATAAAAGGTTTGGGAAAAAAGTTATAGAATTTTTATTTTATACTTAACAGATACTTCATTGTTCTGATATTGTGAAATGTGTAGGCTAATGGAGCTGCAACAAGAATGCTGTGTGACTTGACTAGTTTATATTTGTGTATGATTTTGTATTATCTGGGGAGATGGTTTATATTTATGGCCTGTACTGTTTGTCTAATTGTGCATAGGAGACTTTTAAATATTCATGTTCGTGTGCAAGGTTTGTTGGAAACCAAAGCACAAATGGAAAAATAAATAAAAAAGAATGCTAATCCATGCACTGAGAGAAATTGTTAACCCTGAGGTGCAGGCCCGTTTCTTGGCCCGGTCGAGGTGGGCAGCTGCCCGGGGCACAACCGCCAGGGGAGTTCGCAATTACCCCGCTACCCTGGAGCCTCTGGAGGGGATAAAATTCCCCAGTTTGTGGGGCAGCACATTGCCGTGGGGAAGGTTCTGTGGGTCAGGTACTGGCGCTGCCCCTTCCGACTGTAATGTCACAAGCACTACGTAACATTACAGAAGTCAGAGGCTTCCTCTGACCACTTTTGCGCCACTTGGGGTGGGGGCATAAGCACAACAATTAAAAACACTTCAGGTCCCCCTGCAGCTAAAACCAGCCCCTCCCATCACAATGCAGGCAGGAAACTGCTAATGGTGGGCCATTAGTCACTGAATGGTTTCGTGCTGACATTGTGTTGGGAGGGGAGGTAGTGTGGGGCGTAGGGCGTGCACTGTAGGCAGCTTTGCCTCTCCCAAAATAATAGTTTAAAGCGGCGCTATTTCTTTCATGCTGCTTCTTTTCCAAACTTGATATCAATTCCACTTTAAACCACTTCCATGGCACTGGTGATGAGTTACTTCATTATGCTGATAATAGTTTTGATCAGTGTTGCTGAGTAAATATTCTTTAAGCCATGACCTGGTTCATTTATTTATTTATGCAATGTTTGTCGGGTACATGGACACAGATTATTTATTTATGCAATGTTTGTCGGATACCGGTATCCGACAAACATTGCATAAATAAATAGGTACCCGACAAACATTGCATGAATAAATAGGTACCCGACAAACATTGCATGAATAAATAAATAATCCGGTTCCATGTCTCCTTATAACAAGTCAACAGTCAGACTTTACTGTATCAAAGCATACACTTGATTCCCATTGAAAGAATTTTAAAGTGATTGTTTATTGTGTTCGGGTGTCTCCTTGTCATTGCCCTTTTGGCTTAGGTTGCCTCCAAACCCCCTTCAGCATCTTGTGTTCTTTGTTGGTTGCATATACTGCAACCTGTGCCATATTCATGTTCTCTTGGTGTGCCCAGTCCTCATTATCTGCAGCCTAAGTGGGACTAGAGCATACAATTGTCTTGGTCACCAATGAGAATGTGGCCCACTGTTGCAAATGGCAATTCATTCCTTGTGTAACGGACTGTTTGACTTTGGGTAGGAGTCCCTTAATGGTGTAGTTTGGGAGTGGGGTGGGGTGGGGTGCGGTGGGGCTGGCGCGCGGGGTGCGGTGGGGCTGGCACAGGGTGCGGTGGGGCTGGTGCACGGGTTGCGGTGGGGCTGGCGCACGGGATGCGATGTGGGGGGGTGTATTCCTAGTGTTTCGCTCTGGGCACCAAATGGATTAGAAACTGCCCTGCTGAAGTGCGTTATAATGGTTTTCAAACAGGCAACATAACTGTGGAAACCATGATGACCATTCTCCGTGATAAAGAGAGTGGAATTAACATGCAAGGAGGATTCATGACAAGTGGGAATATGGCATTAATCCTGCCACAAGACTGCAGCCTACCTTGTGTTTACTTATTTACAGGCACGCCTGATGCAGACAGGTGTGAAACCATTGTTCGCTAAACACTCCTTTTGCTTGGTATAATATTTCTTTACATTTATGTTTTGGCTATAGAACAGTGATAAAAGACACACGTTATGAAATAGTTAAGTTGACATTCATCACACAATGTTGTCCATGCACGAAGCCCCCTAAAGAGACCACCTTGAGTTAAGCATTTCCATAAAACATTCAGGTGCTTCGTTTCAGCAATATGGTGATTAGCCCTCTCTTAATATGACATTCTTCCGTGTTGATGTGTCTACGTACATGGGGGAGTAAACAATGTTACGTTGCTGTCACGAAACAGAAAAGTCAAAATGTTTTTCATTTATGTGATTTTTATTATTTTTTGATCCCAGCAATTAAACCACTGTACAGGGCTTTTGTAATCCTCGGTAGCCTTTCAAATACTGTGCTTTCGTTATGTGTCGGTGCAGAAGGGTCCCTCCTTTGTTCCTGCTCAGTCCCGTGTGTGCCTCGAGCTCCTGTATTCCCCCCACAGCCCCACAGTGTAGAGATTGGTTCTACTCCATGCGACTTAATTTCTTCAAACCCCCTCTTTCGCAGTCTCCCCTTCCTCTCTCCACGGCCGCTCAGTGTTGCCAGGTCAGAAGGAAAAAATAAGTTGAATGTTCCTTCAAAACAAGCCCAAAACAAGCTGACTCCCAACCAAATAAGCTGCAAAAACAAGTGCATCTCTAAAATAAGGTGGAAAGGTCTCAGAAGTTGAAAAATAACTATAATGCAAAGAATACATACAGAGAGCTCAAACATATGTTAACAAAAAGCATTTATTAAAATTGTTATTTTCAAACAATTGGTGTCTATTTTCATTTTTTGTATGTGTGCGACTTATAAAAGCAACATTATTGGCTTTTTGGATCCTTGGCTGCTCTGGTCCTTGATTTGTTGCTCACCTCTGGTCCTTGGCTCCATTGCAGGTACCTGCCAAGTAGCCCCATGTACTTCATGACACTGAGCCAGTCCAGGCATTTCCTATTAAATGCTAGGACTGGTATTTTACTTCTTCCCATTATATGTATGGACCTAGAAAGACCAGTATGCAAAGTGAAAATCCAGGACTAGCTCATGGTGATAAGTGTGACATGCCCCCCCTCCCACTGTCGTCCTTCTGGTATTGGTAAACCTGGTTGATTGCTCTCCTCTGGTCCTTGGTTCATATAGTCCATCACCCCTCTGGTCATTGGCTCCCTTATGACTTGCTCCTCTAGTAAATCACTAGCCCACCCATTGACTGTTCATTGCCATGCTAATCCTCAACCCTGTTCTTGCCCCTCCCCACCCAAAAAACCTTGTCATGGGAACTCTTTGAGCTCTCTTTAATCAAGCCTTAACATTAAACTTTGCACTCAATGCTGACTTAATTTGAGCTGTAAATGCTACTGGTGTAATAGAAATGTCTTAACCTGGTCTGCCTTCAGCCAATCAAGTGAAAAGCACTGTGTGTGTCCTTCAGTGAAGTCATGTTAACAGTTTTTGGCTTTTGCAAACGTATCAGGCATTTGCCAGGCACTGCTATTAGATGCCCTGGTACTTGCACCATTTTGCACCTGATGCCGTTCATACAACTAAAGACAGCAGTGCCTAGCAAGGGCTTTTCCCATGCCTACACAAAACCCTAAACTATTGTCATTGTCTATGCTTGTTTCCATCATGACTAAACTACATGTTGCTATAAATACCATGTGCTTACCTCTTGGCTAGGTAATGCGTCTTCAAAGGGTCTCATGTTGAAAGAGCCCATCAATGTAAAAGAAAGGAGTACTTGCAGGTCGTTAAGGGGCTGCAGACAGCCCCGTCCAGGAGGCTGCATGGGGCTTCACATCAGGAAGGCAATCAGCCCGAGCCTCACAGCGTGTGCATAACTGCTTAGGCAGGACGGCATGTTCGCCTTTCATATTCATTTTTCTTTTTTGTAAATGGGGCCAAGTCAGCCAGACTGGCAAACAAGTGGAACAATAAGCACACAATTAAGGAAAAACGTGGACAAAAACCGCGACAAGCAACCTGCTAATATTATAAGCGACTTTGGGCAAAAACAAGCCCAAAGTCACTTATAATAAGCGGACATGGCAACACTGCGGCTGCTACAAAAGAAGAACATATGAGCAGTGTTGCCAGGTCGGAAAGAAAAAATAAGCTGAATGCCCTTCCAAAAGAAGCCCAAAACAAGCTGCCTCCCATCAAAAGAAGCTGAAAAAACAAGCACACACCTAAAATGCTGTAGAAAGGTCTCAAAAGTAAGAAACTTAACACAAAAGCATAAACATACATAGAGAGAATACAGCAATAGTGTTAAGTTGTGTTAAATAGAAACAGCACAGGTTACACAATATAATGTACACCACCAGAAGGCAGGTGTCCAAACTGAACATCCCTAGTACCCTAGCTCACCACAGATGCACAAACTCAATCCTCCACACTCCTCAAACACCAGTCCGGCCTGCACTACAATCAAACAATTTACGTTAACGCAAATTGAAACACTTGTGTATAGGCGCGTTACAAATGCCGTATCATATCATATTAAATTGTCTACTGCTCCAGACAGCTCACTAAATGAATACAGAGAGTCCCGTCTTCTCATATCTGCAGTCATAAAACAGTGCTACAAAGCAACCTTGCCTGCTCCTAAATTAGCCCCATACCACTCCTCCTGTAGATCCTGAAATTCCAAGAAACCGTGACAGTGATAGACTGTATGCTATACAAGACATAGCATAACAGGGCATAGCAAAGATTCACCCATTTCCTGCTGTGGCAGTACTCTGGAAGGCTCATTTGTGACTGGCACAAAAAGGGGGGGAAATTAATGTTAGCTTTGCTCAGGCCAGTGCTGTTTACTAGAAGGGTTTATTTGCCCAGGATCACACAGTTTAAACAGTGAAGCTGGAATGTTAACCCACTGTACAGTTTGGGCAATACAACACATATATTTCATGCTGCACCTTGTAAAAAATCATTACATTTTGTATTTCAAGGCCCAAATTAGAATTGCCATACAGAGCAGAGCCCTAAACGTTTCCATTACCATTTGCGGGAAAGCCATCCAGTCCTGTTTTTGATTGGAATTCTGGGACTTGTAGTTTTCCTAAATTAAATGTGGGGGAAAACGGTCAAATAGCAGAATCCTGGACTGGATGGCTCCCTCACGCATGGGATGGTAACTGAGCGCTCTGATAATTATATTTGCAATCTACCAAAGCAACCATGTAATATATCAATTCCGAGAAATAAAATGCTCAGTCAAAAGATTTTTGGTTCAGCTTTATTTTTTGCTGAATTAATGGAAAACTGGAAGTATGACAATGCGAAGTAATGCATGTCGGAACTACATTTTCTTTTTCCACTACTGTGTTGAAATGGTTGTCAGAAACTTCTTGCTGGCTATTGTGAAAAATGCAGAACAATCCTTTTTCATGGCTTCCTTTCATAAGAGGCTTTCTGTTCTGCACATTTTCGGGCATTTGGCATTGATGGGGCACTGAGGTAAGGATCCGTGAGTGGCCTTTCAGATGCGAATGCCCCATCAGTGCCAAATGTCTAAGCATGTGTTAAAGGAGAGAGAAGCCCTCGAGGAAGACAAAGGTGTAATTGCAGGCCATTAAGGACACTACGCGGCTCCAGGGGGGTTATTACTGAACCCGCTTCACATTCCTGTGCAGGACGAGATGTGGAGCTGCGACGTGTAATGGGTTTGGCTGCCTTGCAAACAAGCCCAATTACACGCGCACATCTGCTCAAACAAGCGGACAGAAACCGCGACAAGCGACCTTCCAATATTATAAGCGACTTTAGGCAAAAAGAATCCCAAAGTCGCTTATAATAAGCGCACCTGTCAACACTGCATATGAGAACTGCTTAAATGATAGACACGGGCACTTTAGGACAGGGGTGGAGCTACGCAGATCACTGGCCAATCCCAGGAACAGAGATGTTGGAGGGCGGGCTGTAGGCGGGCTATGACATTAGCTTTTCTTTTCGTGCTGCATGTATGGCTGGAGCCATCAAGTGGGCGTGACTCCGAAGATTGCCGAACACTGCCTCCCACAATCTACCATGGGAGGCAGGATAGCATACAACACCGGCGTGTTACAGCATTCACAACAATGCAGCGATGACTCATTCCCGAGCCCCGTTTAGAGCAGCGTCTTCGCAGACTCTAAGAAACTGTGACGTGATGTAACACTCTGGCAGAAGAGCTGTTTGAAACACTGGTCCAGTCTATTAAACGACCGATCAGCCACTTGCCAGCGGCACTCTGTGCCCTTCTTAGGCGTTTCTCTCCCACTTCCAGCCTAACACAACAATACACATCCAGGTAACACATAATTCCAGGATTTATCCCAGATGACCCGGATGTACATTCCAGGTTCAAAGTAGCTGCCTGCTTCACTGAAGTACCTCTATCGAGACAATAAACCAATCTCTATTTCGGGTTGCTCGATAGAAATACACTTGCATGTTAAAAATAAGATAGTGGTTTTGAATGCACATCTCCCTCACTTACCCACATAATGTGTGTCAAAATACGAGGTAATCTTGAGAATCATTTGTAAAGAGCTATCACCACAAACAACATCAATCTATGAAATTAAAATCTCCTGTATATTTTTTTTAAAAGAAGTATTCGTGCTGCGTTGGCCGGGAATCGAACCCGGGTCAACTGCTTGGAAGGCAGCTATGCTCACCACTATACCACCAACGCTTACATGTTTGCACGCTTCATGTGTATCTCTTTGTGCACATGACAGATGCAGTGATTTTTGGTATGTTGAATTTACTGATGTCATGTAACGAGGGACACCTGCAGCCATTCCTGGCTTTTATTCGGCAGCATCAACCTTTTTGAGTCTAGTAGTAAAAATCACATTTATATTCAGATGTTTACATTACGTTCCATACAGAAGATTAGCATTTAAACAAACAGCTCTATAGCACTCTATATTTCTTGACAATACAGTAATTCACCCCTTTACAGAATCATCTAAATATGTCTTACTTGTGCTATAAGAAATTTTCCCACCTGGGACATTTTAATGTCTTATCCATCATTGTGATTCCAGCTCCTTGTATTATTGGTCTAGGTCGGACACTTCATTTTTAAACCCAATATTTTTGGCAAAAAAATCGAAATACAATGCATTACATTATGCACTGTGGCAGAAACGAGCAATGCTTGCAGCTGGGTGGAACGCTGCTTTCCCACGAATTGGTCCACCCAGTCATCATCCCAACCATCCAAGGATCCAGAAGCCCTCATATTGTGGCATGGTAGAAAATGCAATTCGGGGCTCATATGCTCCCCAAACATGATTTATACTGCAGTCAAGTGATTCTATGTCAAGACGGAGGCGAGCATTAAGCTTTCATCTTCTTTATTCTCTACTCTCCAGCAGTTTCAACAAATATAACTTTGTAAACTTTCACTTTACATTTTTTATTTTTTTTCCAACAAACTTAAAATCCCATCAATCCTGTAGCCCCCTAGTCTCTGGCCATGTGACCTAGTCCTTCCTGTTCCTCTGTCCTTCCTCTTCTTTTCCTGCTCTCCACTAGATAAGTACCATTTTATCTTAGCTCAGTAATATTCGCTTAACAGAACGTGTTTCATGTCATTAACGTATATGGAATTGTACACCGTGGACAATGATAGAATAAACATGTATAGTAGAGCGCGAGCGTTAGTGTTTTAGTGTTTAAAAGGGATTCGGAGGCCCTGTGTCGTAATGCACGACACCTCAGGAGCCTACCGTACCCCCTAGCAGAGTGTGAGTTCGCAGCCCCAACCCTTGGAAGGGCGGAGCTCTACGCAGGCAGGAGACTTCCCGCGAGCCGAGCAGAGGTGGCTACGCGCAGCGAGTACGACAATAGGAGCACGCTCAGCAACAAAAGCCTCCTGCGCGGGATGTGGCTTTAGACAGCGGAGCCGCACGATTATAGAGGATTACCAGTCAAAATCGGAAAGGTAGATCCTGCAAACAGCAGGTTCTATAAGGAAGGTGCAGCCTCGAGCAAAGTGGATATGTGGATGCGCCACTTTACCTAGACAGGTATTGATTCAGGCACCGGCCAGTACAATGTCAAACTTCGAGTGGAGCGAAGAGGAGCAGGAGGCAGTCTACCAAGAAGACGTAGCCTATAGCTTCAAAGAAGTGCTGGGAGATTCACTGACAGAGGCAGTGGCCCAAGGAGTGCAGCCTTTACAAGAAAGGCTAGATACCATAGAGATATTCCTGAGCCAGAGGGAAGAACGCACCAAGCAGGAAGAAAGTGCGTCCACAAGGGCAATGTTTAACAGCCCTAAGGGGTGTAACAGGGCCCGGAAGAGCAAAGACTCTTCTGACCCCCCGGGCCAACCGACAGGGGCGAGTTCAGGAGCCCCAGAGGCTACAGACGCGTTTCTCAGACTAAAGGAAGCGTTTATGAAAGATTCTCAGGTGCCGAGCCTCTGGACCCCCTACCCAGGGGAAGACAATATGGGTTGTACAGAGGAGGAACCCCGAGGAGGCTTCCCAGACGAGGAACCGCCGTTATCCCTCACATCCACTCAAGCAGATGCAGATAATGAAGGGGATGAGGGGAGCCAACCTCCGCCTAAGAAAAGGCAACGAAAACTCCACCACTGAGAAGAAGACGAAACGGCTGACATGTTCCAATCAGAAGAAATCAGAAATCCGAGATCCTCGGAGTGGGTACCAACGCCGAGAGTGGCGAAATACATGACGCAGAGATTGAGGAAAGCTCTCGAAAAAGAGGTCAGACAAAGACTGAGGGGTGAATGTCCAAGACCAGACCTGCCGGGCAAAGTCGCGGAAGCCCCGGAATTGGACCCTAAAATGTTGTCGTTCGTCTCCAAATCGAACAGTGACCCGCGGATCGGCATAGACCGCTCCTGGAGAAACTGCCAAGAAAAACTCCTCGACTTAGCAGGTCCTCTAGCTAAAATAATGGACCTAGATGAACGAGCCAGGGATAGAGGCGAGGAGGTAGACCCAGGATTGCTAGCGAACGGGACCCAACGGGCCATATGTATACTAGGAAACGCAAACTGCGCGATTTCATCAGAGCACAGGAGAGGCCTCCTTTTGAAAATTGACCGGAAACTAGGAGATCTGTCGTCATACGAAGCCGGCGAGGCAGCGCAGGGCCTGTTGTTCGGAGAGGCTTTTGTTAAGGAGATGGGGAGGTTCGTAGGGACCTACACCTCCCTGGAGAAAGCACAGGCCTCGAGGAAGAAGATTTTCCCAGGGAGAGTTTTTGGTGGGACCGGTCGCTACAGAGGTCGCCCGACCGGTCGATACCAAGCATCCAGAAGGCCTCAGAACAACAGAAACCAATACTGGAAATCCAGGCAGCCTGATACCTTTTTTCCCCCCCAAGAGGCCGCTTCCCTAGAGGAAGACGAGGCAGAGGACAGGGAAGAGGACAAAACTTCCCCACAGGTGAGAAATTTTACATACCTGCCAGTAGGGGGAAGGACAGCTATATTTTGGGAAAACTGGCGCTCGCTTTCCAGCGACGCTTGGGTCCTTCAAACAGTGAAAGGCATGTGTATAGAATTCACAGAAACCCCCGTTCAGGTCCAAGCGCCACGCCCCGTAGTCACGACGCTGACCGAGAAAGAGCTTCTGGACACCGAATTGCGAAGCCTAGCAGAGAAACGGGCGATCGAACCATGCATAGCGCTGCCAAGATTTGTGAGCAACATGTTCCTGGTTCACCGAAAAGACAAAGTGAGACCAGTGATAAACCTAAGACACATGAACAGCTGGGTGGCCTACTACCACTTCAAAATGGAAGGAATCCACCAGCTCAGAGATACGCTCAGACAGAATGACTGGCTGGCGAGGATAGACTTGAAAGACGCTTATCTTACGATTCCTGTACAGACGGATTTCCGCCCATTCCTAGCATTCGACTGGGACGGGCAATTATGGCAGTTCGCAACGATGCCATGCGGGCTCTCCTTGGCGCCATGGGCCTTCACAAAAGTGATGAAGCCGGTAGCTGCAGCGATCAGAGGAAAAGGAATTTGCATGATTATATATCTAGACGACATCCTACTGATGGCCGACAGCAGAGAGACCCTAGTCTACCAGACCGACTGGGTAGTACACCTCTTAACCTCGTTAGGTTTCCTAGTGAACTGGGAGAAGTCGGAGATGGCTCCGGCGAGGAGGATAGAATTCCTGGGGTTTGTTTGTGCTGCCAATGCTCCCTGGAACTCCACTGGGCTTGTGGACAGTCAACCCACATGAGGAACAGCCACCCAAGGCCAGGGACATCACGCCTGATCATCCTGGAGCTCTGGCTGGGCTGCATTGCAGGATTTCCCTCTGGGAAGGGATGGATTATTTTGCGCATTACCAAATGTTACTCTTTGCCTGACAAGGAAGTTCCTGACGGTCGGAGAGATCCTTCCGCTGGAGACTTAGTTACTACTTCAGCTTTATAAAGAGGGTTGCCAGTGCAGGACATTTGTAGGTAGACAACCTGGTCTTCCTTACACACTTTTACAAAACATTACTGCATTGATTCTGTATCAGGTCAGGAGGCCAAATTTGGCATGCGGTTCTTCACAGGTAAATCAGAAGTAAATTCTCCTTTTCCCACCTCCAGCTGCATACTTGCTATCAAAGATGAGGAATATGTGGGAGGACACAATCCAATGGAAGAACAAATTACTTAATCGTGGTAATGTTCTTTCTACTGGATGTTCCTCCCACGTATTCCTGATCGCCCTGCCAACCTACTCCTCCATCTGTGGGAGAATTTCCATTATTTACACCTTCCTCTGTTTCAATGTTGTAGGTTCTTTAACCTTCAAGACGGATGTGCGGAAAGGGGGGGGGCATGAACAGAAGCAACGGGTGCAGTACATGCTACTTATACCCGTGTCGATGTATCGGCCGTTGCCGACGGACCTCGAGTCGATGAAGCACAACACCCTCTATTGTTGAAAAGTTTCCGAAGTCAAAGCAGGATATGGATATATCAAGAATGAGGAATGCCTGGGAGGAAGACCTAGTAGAATGAACAATACCAGGGGCAAGTAATTTGTTCTTCTGGGGACTCCTTCGGACCCCCAGCCCACCTGAGAAGGTTTGGGCTTGCATGCTATGCGTAAATGCTCTGAGTGAGTTGTGCATGCTACATACATCCCACCTGTTTTACAGTTCGGACGGACCACCTCCCCTCCTTCCATCCACACATCATCCCTCCCTGGCATTAGTTACGTGCTGCAGGTCCTCAGAATGGCATCCTAGGAGCAGGCGCTTCGAGCTATGCGCTCAAAACTTAGCCTTTGTTTATCAGGGCCTTTTCCACAATCGCAGACATTAGAACCGCTTTTCACAACCTCAACATTGATGTGTCACAATTAGATAACCAGAGAGAGACATGCTAAGGGGTGAGACTGAAGGGAGATAAAAAGAGCCAGACGGGGCAGACAGAAAATCAGAGCAAAGGTCAAATAAGACTAAAGTTGGAGATGGGAGAGAGGTTGAGTTGGTAAATAGAAGGGGGTTAATTCTAGTAAGAAAGGATGCGGTGATGACAGAAGGAGAGAACATTAAAACATAGAACATTAAAACGGCAAGAAAGCATACCTGCCTAACCTCAGGGTTTTCCCAGGAGACTCTGGGTTTTTAGTCTTTTCTCTGGGTCTCCGGAGAAGACCATCGAGTCTCCGGGTTTACGCAGGTTTGCGCGGCCCCAGAAACAGCACGAATGTGCCTCCCATGAGCGCATAGGACTGCACCGCCGCGGACTCCCTGCATGAGTGTGGCTTTGTCTCTGCAGCAATGACTGTAATGCTTCCAGAACATTGGCAAAAAAGAATGCAGGTGAAGCAAAATGCTTCACCTTTCATTTTTTTGGCCGAGTTTCAATGCGAAAGCGGGTTTATTTTGCTTCACCTTTCATTCTTTTTTGCCGAGTTTCAATGCGAACGCGCGTTTAATTTGATTTCATTTTTTTTGCCCAGATTACCAGGGCTGAAGTCGAGTGTACGCACCCACATTTTTAAGAGGGTGGACTCAGTCCAATTGAACCACAGCCATCAGGTTTGCAGTCTGGACAACTCACCACTGCAATAAATAACTTGATGAAAAATGACTAAGGTGAAATGTCCAATTTCGGTACTGCAAAATTCAGGGAAAACCTTTGTATTGGTTCTTGGAGTTTTGGAGTTTACATGTGCACATTTTAACGTGTTGATTTTATGGAAGGCGAATGCCTTTTGTCCTATGCAATTTGGGTGGTTGTGAAAAGCCAATTTAATGAAATATGCATATTTCTATTTGAACTGCACATTTCTGACATCACATCACATTGCAACAGTTTATCTTTTTGACATGTGGGCGGAGCCATGTGCAAATGGGCAGAGTCTTGTGTGACTGTGGGCGGGGCATACATCTCAGGGTTTTTGATTTTCAAATGTAGGCAGGTATGCAAGAAAGTATGAAAGGAAGAAACAGTGTTTGCGTGGTGGTTTCAACGTTTGCATCATGGTAATGAGCTGCAAACACATGGGACAGTCGGGGCACATGTTTGTTGTTTGCCCTAGACAGCATTTTGCCTAGAAACCGCCCGGCGTGTTACAGCATTCACAACAATGCAGCGATGACTCATTCCCGAGCCCCGTTTAGAGCAGCGTCTTCGCAGACTCTAAGAAACTGTGACGTGATGTAACACTCTGGCAGAAGAGCTGTTTGAAACACTGGTCCAGTCTATTAAACGACCGATCAGCCACTTGCCAGCGGCACTCTGTGCCCTTCTTAGGCGTTTCTCTCCCACTTCCAGCCTAACACAACAATACACATCCAGGTAACACATAATTCCAGGATTTATCCCAGATGACCCGGATGTACATTCCAGGTTCAAAGTAGCTGCCTGCTTCACTGAAGTACCTCTATCGAGACAATAAACCAATCTCTATTTCGGGTTGCTCGATAGAAATACACTTGCATGTTAAAAATAAGATAGTGGTTTTGAATGCACATCTCCCTCACTTACCCACATAATGTGTGTCAAAATACGAGGTAATCTTGAGAATCATTTGTAAAGAGCTATCACCACAAACAACATCAATCTATGAAATTAAAATCTCCTGTATATTTTTTTTAAAAGAAGTATTCGTGCTGCGTTGGCCGGGAATCGAACCCGGGTCAACTGCTTGGAAGGCAGCTATGCTCACCACTATACCACCAACGCTTACATGTTTGCACGCTTCATGTGTATCTCTTTGTGCACATGACAGATGCAGTGATTTTTGGTATGTTGAATTTACTGATGTCATGTAACGAGGGACACCTGCAGCCATTCCTGGCTTTTATTCGGCAGCATCAACCTTTTTGAGTCTAGTAGTAAAAATCACATTTATATTCAGATGTTTACATTACGTTCCATACAGAAGATTAGCATTTAAACAAACAGCTCTATAGCACTCTATATTTCTTGACAATACAGTAATTCACCCCTTTACAGAATCATCTAAATATGTCTTACTTGTGCTATAAGAAATTTTCCCACCTGGGACATTTTAATGTCTTATCCATCATTGTGATTCCAGCTCCTTGTATTATTGGTCTAGGTCGGACACTTCATTTTTAAACCCAATATTTTTGGCAAAAAAATCGAAATACAATGCATTACATTATGCACTGTGGCAGAAACGAGCAATGCTTGCAGCTGGGTGGAACGCTGCTTTCCCACGAATTGGTCCACCCAGTCATCATCCCAACCATCCAAGGATCCAGAAGCCCTCATATTGTGGCATGGTAGAAAATGCAATTCGGGGCTCATATGCTCCCCAAACATGATTTATACTGCAGTCAAGTGATTCTATGTCAAGACGGAGGCGAGCATTAAGCTTTCATCTTCTTTATTCTCTACTCTCCAGCAGTTTCAACAAATATAACTTTGTAAACTTTCACTTTACATTTTTTATTTTTTTTCCAACAAACTTAAAATCCCATCAATCCTGTAGCCCCCTAGTCTCTGGCCATGTGACCTAGTCCTTCCTGTTCCTCTGTCCTTCCTCTTCTTTTCCTGCTCTCCACTAGATAAGTACCATTTTATCTTAGCTCAGTAATATTCGCTTAACAGAACGTGTTTCATGTCATTAACGTATATGGAATTGTACACCGTGGACAATGATAGAATAAACATGTATAGTAGAGCGCGAGCGTTAGTGTTTTAGTGTTTAAAAGGGATTCGGAGGCCCTGTGTCGTAATGCACGACACCTCAGGAGCCTACCGTACCCCCTAGCAGAGTGTGAGTTCGCAGCCCCAACCCTTGGAAGGGCGGAGCTCTACGCAGGCAGGAGACTTCCCGCGAGCCGAGCAGAGGTGGCTACGCGCAGCGAGTACGACAATAGGAGCACGCTCAGCAACAAAAGCCTCCTGCGCGGGATGTGGCTTTAGACAGCGGAGCCGCACGATTATAGAGGATTACCAGTCAAAATCGGAAAGGTAGATCCTGCAAACAGCAGGTTCTATAAGGAAGGTGCAGCCTCGAGCAAAGTGGATATGTGGATGCGCCACTACACCTAGACAGGTATTGATTCAGGCACCGGCCAGTACAATGTCAAACTTCGAGTGGAGCGAAGAGGAGCAGGAGGCAGTCTACCAAGAAGACGTAGCCTATAGCTTCAAAGAAGTGCTGGGAGATTCACTGACAGAGGCAGTGGCCCAAGGAGTGCAGCCTTTACAAGAAAGGCTAGATACCATAGAGATATTCCTGAGCCAGAGGGAAGAACGCACCAAGCAGGAAGAAAGTGCGTCCACAAGGGCAATGTTTAACAGCCCTAAGGGGTGTAACAGGGCCCGGAAGAGCAAAGACTCTTCTGACCCCCCGGGCCAACCGACAGGGGCGAGTTCAGGAGCCCCAGAGGCTACAGACGCGTTTCTCAGACTAAAGGAAGCGTTTATGAAAGATTCTCAGGTGCCGAGCCTCTGGACCCCCTACCCAGGGGAAGACAATATGGGTTGTACAGAGGAGGAACCCCGAGGAGGCTTCCCAGACGAGGAACCGCCGTTATCCCTCACATCCACTCAAGCAGATGCAGATAATGAAGGGGATGAGGGGAGCCAACCTCCGCCTAAGAAAAGGCAACGAAAACTCCACCACTGAGAAGAAGACGAAACGGCTGACATGTTCCAATCAGAAGAAATCAGAAATCCGAGATCCTCGGAGTGGGTACCAACGCCGAGAGTGGCGAAATACATGACGCAGAGATTGAGGAAAGCTCTCGAAAAAGAGGTCAGACAAAGACTGAGGGGTGAATGTCCAAGACCAGACCTGCCGGGCAAAGTCGCGGAAGCCCCGGAATTGGACCCTAAAATGTTGTCGTTCGTCTCCAAATCGAACAGTGACCCGCGGATCGGCATAGACCGCTCCTGGAGAAACTGCCAAGAAAAACTCCTCGACTTAGCAGGTCCTCTAGCTAAAATAATGGACCTAGATGAACGAGCCAGGGATAGAGGCGAGGAGGTAGACCCAGGATTGCTAGCGAACGGGACCCAACGGGCCATATGTATACTAGGAAACGCAAACTGCGCGATTTCATCAGAGCACAGGAGAGGCCTCCTTTTGAAAATTGACCGGAAACTAGGAGATCTGTCGTCATACGAAGCCGGCGAGGCAGCGCAGGGCCTGTTGTTCGGAGAGGCTTTTGTTAAGGAGATGGGGAGGTTCGTAGGGACCTACACCTCCCTGGAGAAAGCACAGGCCTCGAGGAAGAAGATTTTCCCAGGGAGAGTTTTTGGTGGGACCGGTCGCTACAGAGGTCGCCCGACCGGTCGATACCAAGCATCCAGAAGGCCTCAGAACAACAGAAACCAATACTGGAAATCCAGGCAGCCTGATACCTTTTTTCCCCCCCAAGAGGCCGCTTCCCTAGAGGAAGACGAGGCAGAGGACAGGGAAGAGGACAAAACTTCCCCACAGGTGAGAAATTTTACATACCTGCCAGTAGGGGGAAGGACAGCTATATTTTGGGAAAACTGGCGCTCGCTTTCCAGCGACGCTTGGGTCCTTCAAACAGTGAAAGGCATGTGTATAGAATTCACAGAAACCCCCGTTCAGGTCCAAGCGCCACGCCCCGTAGTCACGACGCTGACCGAGAAAGAGCTTCTGGACACCGAATTGCGAAGCCTAGCAGAGAAACGGGCGATCGAACCATGCATAGCGCTGCCAAGATTTGTGAGCAACATGTTCCTGGTTCACCGAAAAGACAAAGTGAGACCAGTGATAAACCTAAGACACATGAACAGCTGGGTGGCCTACTACCACTTCAAAATGGAAGGAATCCACCAGCTCAGAGATACGCTCAGACAGAATGACTGGCTGGCGAGGATAGACTTGAAAGACGCTTATCTTACGATTCCTGTACAGACGGATTTCCGCCCATTCCTAGCATTCGACTGGGACGGGCAATTATGGCAGTTCGCAACGATGCCATGCGGGCTCTCCTTGGCGCCATGGGCCTTCACAAAAGTGATGAAGCCGGTAGCTGCAGCGATCAGAGGAAAAGGAATTTGCATGATTATATATCTAGACGACATCCTACTGATGGCCGACAGCAGAGAGACCCTAGTCTACCAGACCGACTGGGTAGTACACCTCTTAACCTCGTTAGGTTTCCTAGTGAACTGGGAGAAGTCGGAGATGGCTCCGGCGAGGAGGATAGAATTCCTGGGGTTTGTTTGTGCTGCCAATGCTCCCTGGAACTCCACTGGGCTTGTGGACAGTCAACCCACATGAGGAACAGCCACCCAAGGCCAGGGACATCACGCCTGATCATCCTGGAGCTCTGGCTGGGCTGCATTGCAGGATTTCCCTCTGGGAAGGGATGGATTATTTTGCGCATTAC
Organism: Ambystoma mexicanum; assembly: GCF_040938575.1. NCBI lineage: Eukaryota > Metazoa > Chordata > Amphibia > Caudata > Ambystomatidae > Ambystoma > Ambystoma mexicanum. The sequence continues at coordinate 234,933,297 of NC_090921.1, forward strand.
CAAATGTTACTCTTTGCCTGACAAGGAAGTTCCTGACGGTCGGAGAGATCCTTCCGCTGGAGACTTAGTTACTACTTCAGCTTTATAAAGAGGGTTGCCAGTGCAGGACATTTGTAGGTAGACAACCTGGTCTTCCTTACACACTTTTACAAAACATTACTGCATTGATTCTGTATCAGGTCAGGAGGCCAAATTTGGCATGCGGTTCTTCACAGGTAAATCAGAAGTAAATTCTCCTTTTCCCACCTCCAGCTGCATACTTGCTATCAAAGATGAGGAATATGTGGGAGGACACAATCCAATGGAAGAACAAATTACTTAATCGTGGTAATGTTCTTTCTACTGGATGTTCCTCCCACGTATTCCTGATCGCCCTGCCAACCTACTCCTCCATCTGTGGGAGAATTTCCATTATTTACACCTTCCTCTGTTTCAATGTTGTAGGTTCTTTAACCTTCAAGACGGATGTGCGGAAAGGGGGGGGCATGAACAGAAGCAACGGGTGCAGTACATGCTACTTATACCCGTGTCGATGTATCGGCCGTTGCCGACGGACCTCGAGTCGATGAAGCACAACACCCTCTATTGTTGAAAAGTTTCCGAAGTCAAAGCAGGATATGGATATATCAAGAATGAGGAATGCCTGGGAGGAAGACCTAGTAGAATGAACAATACCAGGGGCAAGTAATTTGTTCTTCTGGGGACTCCTTCGGACCCCCAGCCCACCTGAGAAGGTTTGGGCTTGCATGCTATGCGTAAATGCTCTGAGTGAGTTGTGCATGCTACATACATCCCACCTGTTTTACAGTTCGGACGGACCACCTCCCCTCCTTCCATCCACACATCATCCCTCCCTGGCATTAGTTACGTGCTGCAGGTCCTCAGAATGGCATCCTAGGAGCAGGCGCTTCGAGCTATGCGCTCAAAACTTAGCCTTTGTTTATCAGGGCCTTTTCCACAATCGCAGACATTAGAACCGCTTTTCACAACCTCAACATTGATGTGTCACAATTAGATAACCAGAGAGAGACATGCTAAGGGGTGAGACTGAAGGGAGATAAAAAGAGCCAGACGGGGCAGACAGAAAATCAGAGCAAAGGTCAAATAAGACTAAAGTTGGAGATGGGAGAGAGGTTGAGTTGGTAAATAGAAGGGGGTTAATTCTAGTAAGAAAGGATGCGGTGATGACATAAGGAAAAAAACCCTCCTATTCCGCTAAAGTCTTCCACATGCACTCTCATGCTTGCATTGTAACCACAGCATAGCATAACCTCTAAGCTCAATGTTTATTACCAATGTGAAATGTACTCGGTAACTCGGTTTACATCTGTAAACACATTCCTATGCTTGTGTTCATGACTAAGTCTGCTGTAACAGCGCCACGATGCCCCAGGGCAGTTCTGTGCGCTTTATAAATGCAAATAAATAAATAAATAAATAAAGGAGAGAACATTAAAACATAGAACATTAAAACGGCAAGAAAGCATACCTGCCTAACCTCAGGGTTTTCCCAGGAGACTCTGGGTTTTTAGTCTTTTCTCTGGGTCTCCGGAGAAGACCATCGAGTCTCCGGGTTTACGCAGGTTTGCGCGGCCCCAGAAACAGCACGAATGTGCCTCCCATGAGCGCATAGGACTGCACCGCCGCGGACTCCCTGCATGAGTGTGGCTTTGTCTCTGCAGCAATGACTGTAATGCTTCCAGAACATTGGCAAAAAAGAATGCAGGTGAAGCAAAATGCTTCACCTTTCATTTTTTTGGCCGAGTTTCAATGCGAAAGCGGGTTTATTTTGCTTCACCTTTCATTCTTTTTTGCCGAGTTTCAATGCGAACGCGCGTTTAATTTGATTTCATTTTTTTTGCCCAGATTACCAGGGCTGAAGTCGAGTGTACGCACCCACATTTTTAAGAGGGTGGACTCAGTCCAATTGAACCACAGCCATCAGGTTTGCAGTCTGGACAACTTACCACTGCAATAAATAACTTGATGAAAAATGACTAAGGTGAAATGTCCAATTTCGGTACTGCAAAATTCAGGGAAAACCTTTGTATTGGTTCTTGGAGTTTTGGAGTTTACATGTGCACATTTTAACGTGTTGATTTTATGGAAGGCGAATGCCTTTTGTCCTATGTAATTTGGGTGGTTGTGAAAAGCCAATTTAATGAAATATGCATATTTCTATTTGAACTGCACATTTCTGACATCACATCACATTGCAACAGTTTATCTTTTTGACATGTGGGCGGAGCCATGTGCAAATGGGCAGAGTCTTGTGTGACTGTGGGCGGGGCATACATCTCAGGGTTTTTGATTTTCAAATGTAGGCAGGTATGCAAGAAAGTATGAAAGGAAGAAACAGTGTTTGCGTGGTGGTTTCAACGTTTGCATCATGGTAATGAGCTGCAAACACATGGGACAGTCGGGGCACATGTTTGTTGTTTGCCCTAGACAGCATTTTGCCTAGAAACCGCCCGGCGTGTTACAGCATTCACAACAATGCAGCGATGACTCATTCCCGAGCCCCGTTTAGAGCAGCGTCTTCGCAGACTCTAAGAAACTGTGACGTGATGTAACACTCTGGCAGAAGAGCTGTTTGAAACACTGGTCCAGTCTATTAAACGACCGATCAGCCACTTGCCAGCGGCACTCTGTGCCCTTCTTAGGCGTTTCTCTCCCACTTCCAGCCTAACACAACAATACACATCCAGGTAACACATAATTCCAGGATTTATCCCAGATCACCCGGATGTACATTCCAGGTTCAAAGTAGCTGCCTGCTTCACTGAAGTACCTCTATCGAGACAATAAACCAATCTCTATTTCGGGTTGCTCGATAGAAATACACTTGCATGTTAAAAATAAGATAGTGGTTTTGAATGCACATCTCCCTCACTTACCCACATAATGTGTGTCAAAATACGAGGTAATCTTGAGAATCATTTGTAAAGAGCTATCACCACAAACAACATCAATCTATGAAATTAAAATCTCCTGTATATTTTTTTTAAAAGAAAGATTCGTGCTGCGTTGGCCGGGAATCGAACCCGGGTCAACTGCTTGGAAGGCAGCTATGCTCACCACTATACCACCAACGCTTACATGTTTGCACGCTTCATGTGTATCTCTTTGTGCACATGACAGATGCAGTGATTTTTGGTATGTTGAATTTACTGATGTCATGTAACGAGGGACACCTGCAGCCATTCCTGGCTTTTATTCGGCAGCATCAACCTTTTTGAGTCTAGTAGTAAAAATCACATTTATATTCAGATGTTTACATTACGTTCCATACAGAAGATTAGCATTTAAACAAACAGCTCTATAGCACTCTATATTTCTTGACAATACAGTAATTCACCCCTTTACAGAATCATCTAAATATGTCTTACTTGTGCTATAAGAAATTTTCCCACCTGGGACATTTTAATGTCTTATCCATCATTGTGATTCCAGCTCCTTGTATTATTGGTCTAGGTCGGACACTTCATTTTTAAACCCAATATTTTTGGCAAAAAAATCGAAATACAATGCATTACATTATGCACTGTGGCAGAAACGAGCAATGCTTGCAGCTGGGTGGAACGCTGCTTTCCCACGAATTGGTCCACCCAGTCATCATCCCAACCATCCAAGGATCCAGAAGCCCTCATATTGTGGCATGGTAGAAAATGCAATTCGGGGCTCATATGCTCCCCAAACATGATTTATACTGCAGTCAAGTGATTCTATGTCAAGACGGAGGCGAGCATTAAGCTTTCATCTTCTTTATTCTCTACTCTCCAGCAGTTTCAACAAATATAACTTTGTAAACTTTCACTTTACATTTTTTATTTTTTTTCCAACAAACTTAAAATCCCATCAATCCTGTAGCCCCCTAGTCTCTGGCCATGTGACCTAGTCCTTCCTGCTCCTCTGTCCTTCCTCTTCTTTTCCTGCTCTCCACTAGATAAGTACCATTTTATCTTAGCTCAGTAATATTCGCTTAACAGAACGTGGTTCATGTCATTAACGTATATGGAATTGTACACCGTGGACAATGATAGAATAAACATGTATAGTAGAGCGCGAGCGTTAGTGTTTTAGTGTTTAAAAGGGATTCGGAGGCCCTGTGTTGTAATGCACGACACCTCAGGAGCCTACCGTACCCCCTAGCAGAGTGTGAGTTCGCAGCCCCAACCCTTGGAAGGGCGGAGCTCTACGCAGGCAGGAGACTTCCCGCGAGCCGAGCAGAGGTGGCTACGCGCAGCGAGTACGACAATAGGAGCACGCTCAGCAACAAAAGCCTCCTGCGCGGGATGTGGCTTTAGACAGCGGAGCCGCACGATTATAGAGGATTACCAGTCAAAATCGGAAAGGTAGATCCTGCAAACAGCAGGTTCTATAAGGAAGGTGCAGCCTCGAGCAAAGTGGATATGTGGATGCGCCACTACACCTAGACAGGTATTGATTCAGGCACCGGCCAGTACAATGTCAAACTTCGAGTGGAGCGAAGAGGAGCAGGAGGCAGTCTACCAAGAAGACGTAGCCTATAGCTTCAAAGAAGTGCTGGGAGATTCACTGACAGAGGCAGTGGCCCAAGGAGTGCAGCCTTTACAAGAAAGGCTAGATACCATAGAGATATTCCTGAGCCAGAGGGAAGAACGCACCAAGCAGGAAGAAAGTGCGTCCACAAGGGCAATGTTTAACAGCCCTAAGGGGTGTAACAGGGCCCGGAAGAGCAAAGACTCTTCTGACCCCCCGGGCCAACCGACAGGGGCGAGTTCAGGAGCCCCAGAGGCTACAGACGCGTTTCTCAGACTAAAGGAAGCGTTTATGAAAGATTCTCAGGTGCCGAGCCTCTGGACCCCCTACCCAGGGGAAGACAATATGGGTTGTACAGAGGAGGAACCCCGAGGAGGCTTCCCAGACGAGGAACCGCCGTTATCCCTCACATCCACTCAAGCAGATGCAGATAATGAAGGGGATGAGGGGAGCCAACCTCCGCCTAAGAAAAGGCAACGAAAACTCCACCACTGAGAAGAAGACGAAACGGCTGACATGTTCCAATCAGAAGAAATCAGAAATCCGAGATCCTCGGAGTGGGTACCAACGCCGAGAGTGGCGAAATACATGACGCAGAGATTGAGGAAAGCTCTCGAAAAAGAGGTCAGACAAAGACTGAGGGGTGAATGTCCAAGACCAGACCTGCCGGGCAAAGTCGCGGAAGCCCCGGAATTGGACCCTAAAATGTTGTCGTTCGTCTCCAAATCGAACAGTGACCCGCGGATCGGCATAGACCGCTCCTGGAGAAACTGCCAAGAAAAACTCCTCGACTTAGCAGGTCCTCTAGCTAAAATAATGGACCTAGATGAACGAGCCAGGGATAGAGGCGAGGAGGTAGACCCAGGATTGCTAGCGAACTGGACCCAACGGGCCATATGTATACTAGGAAACGCAAACTGCGCGATTTCATCAGAGCACAGGAGAGGCCTCCTTTTGAAAATTGACCGGAAACTAGGAGATCTGTCGTCATACGAAGCCGGCGAGGCAGCGCAGGGCCTGTTGTTCGGAGAGGCTTTTGTTAAGGAGATGGGGAGGTTCGTAGGGACCTACACCTCCCTGGAGAAAGCACAGGCCTCGAGGAAGAAGATTTTCCCAGGGAGAGTTTTTGGTGGGACCGGTCGCTACAGAGGTCGCTCGACCGGTCGATACCAAGCATCCAGAAGGCCTCAGAACAACAGAAACCAATACTGGAAATCCAGGCAGCCTGATACCTTTTTTCCCCCCCAAGAGGCCGCTTCCCTAGAGGAAGACGAGGCAGAGGACAGGGAAGAGGACAAAACTTCCCCACAGGTGAGAAATTTTACATACCTGCCAGTAGGGGGAAGGACAGCTATATTTTGGGAAAACTGGCGCTCGCTTTCCAGCGACGCTTGGGTCCTTCAAACAGTGAAAGGCATGTGTATAGAATTCACAGAAACCCCCGTTCAGGTCCAAGCGCCACGCCCCGTAGTCACGACGCTGACCGAGAAAGAGCTTCTGGACACCGAATTGCGAAGCCTAGCAGAGAAACGGGCGATCGAACCATGCATAGCGCTGCCAAGATTTGTGAGCAACATGTTCCTGGTTCACCGAAAAGACAAAGTGAGACCAGTGATAAACCTAAGACACATGAACAGCTGGGTGGCCTACTACCACTTCAAAATGGAAGGAATCCACCAGCTCAGAGATACGCTCAGACAGAATGACTGGCTGGCGAGGATAGACTTGAAAGACGCTTATCTTACGATTCCTGTACAGACGGATTTCCGCCCATTCCTAGCATTCGACTGGGACGGGCAATTATGGCAGTTCGCAACGATGCCATGCGGGCTCTCCTTGGCGCCATGGGCCTTCACAAAAGTGATGAAGCCGGTAGCTGCAGCGATCAGAGGAAAAGGAATTTGCATGATTATATATCTAGACGACATCCTACTGATGGCCGACAGCAGAGAGACCCTAGTCTACCAGACCGACTGGGTAGTACACCTCTTAACCTCGTTAGGTTTCCTAGTGAACTGGGAGAAGTCGGAGATGGCTCCGGCGAGGAGGATAGAATTCCTGGGGTTTGTTATAAACACCAGGTCGGCGACATTGGAACTCTCAAACAAAAAGATCAGAGACATAAAGAGAGAAATAAGAGCATGTCTCAGCAAAACGTGTATATCACTCCGCACCATAGCGAGAGTAGTAGGCTTACTAGCGGCATCAATACAAGCAATTTTCCCAGGGCCATTACACTACCGAGCCCTTCAGAGGCTGAAGATACGGCATCTTCAACAAGGTCTACACTACCACCAACTGATACTCTTAGATCAAGAGTCCAGGACAGAGCTGGAATGGTGGTTAACGAACATGGAGGCCTGGAACGGCAGAGCCATCTTCAGCGACCACCCAGACCTGATAATAGAATCAGATGCTAGCAGAGCAGGCTGGGGAGCCCGGTGCGGGGATCTCCAGACAGGAGGAAGATGGAGTGCATCGGAACTCCAATTACACATAAACTGCCTAGAGTTACTAGCCGGATCCTTTGCGATCAAGGCATTTACGAAAGGGAAGGTGAACTCCTGTATTCTGCTAAAAATTGACAACATTTCGGCAGTCAAATACATCAACCATTTAGGAGGAACAAGGTCCAAATTGCTGGCGGAAATAGCCAAGGATTTCTGGCATTCCTGCCTAGAATCAGGGATCTCGGTGGTAGCCGAATACTTACCAGGTTTGTTGAATGTAGTGGCGGACTGGAACTCCAGACATCTCTCAGACTCCAGCGACTGGATGCTGGACCGGATGATTTTTCAGAAACTGGAAAAGATCTGGGGCCCAATATACACAGATCTGTTTGCGTCCAGGCTGAACGCTCAGAAAGAGAGGTTCTTCAGTTGGAGATTGGACCCAGCGGCAGCCGGAGTGGACGCTTTCCTACAAGATTGGAGGGAGCAGACACTTTACGCTTTTCCCGCATTCATAATGATGAACCGAGTACTAGCAAAGCTAAGCAGAGAGACAGCAAACCTGATAGTGGTGGCTCCGATCTGGAAATCCCTAGTATGGTTCCCTGCACTCATGGAACTATTGGTAGATTACCCGAGAATATTGCCCCTAGGAGAACGCCTCCTCACGGACCCAGCTGGGTCATCTAATCCTCTGAGAGTGAAGGGGACACTGACATTGATGGCGTGCAGGATAGCAAGAGACGCTGGAATCTCCCGGGCATTTCGTCACAAGCTGCAAGTCTCATCGCAGAGTCATGTGCTCCATCAACTCGAAGGAGCTACGACGCAGCTTGGAACAAGTGGTCGACATGGTGCAGAAGGAGAAATATTCATCCCGTTTCTGCCCCTCTAGTTGAGATCTTGAATTTCCTAGCGTAACTCCTCCAGGACGGCAAAGCATACAGAACAATAGGGGTATACAGATCTGCGATCTCAGCAGGTCACCTACCCGTGGAAGGAGTACCGGTGGGAGAGAGCGTAGCAGTAATACGGCTATTAAGAGGAATAATATTCAGGAAACCACCGCAGCCGAGATATGAATCCTTATCGGACGTAGCAATAGTACTGAAACTATTTGCGGACTGGCCTGACAACAAGTATCTGTCCCTAGGACAGCTGTCCAAAAAACTAGCCATGCTACTATGCTTGGTGTCAATCAGGAGAGTAGCAGATGTGAGCGCCTTAGAAGTGAATAGGAGAACGTACGGGCCGGAAGGCGTGACGTTCAGCTTAGCCAGAAGAACTAAAACTGATTTTAGTACCATCACATACCCGTACATGCATGAGCACCCGAAATGGTGCGTAGCGGCATGTATAAAGGAATACGAAAATAAAACAGCCGAACTAAGACCGGCAGGGACGACTCAGTTATTAATTGCGCGCAGAAAGCCTCACAGAGGAGTAGCAACAGCCCCTATAGCATGGTGGGTCAGAAACATTATGAGTTTGGCAGGCGTAGACAAAGATTCGGGGCACACTCAGTCAGAGGAGGGATGGCCTCGAAAGCACTAGGACTAGGCGCAACATTACAAGACATCATGAAAGCCGCAGATTGGGCTAGTGATACGACATTCAGAACGTTTTACTACCGACCTGTTAATGCAATGACAGGAGTAGTAGTAAGAAGCTTTGAACAAGCTTAATGCTCGCCTCCGTCTTGACGTAGAATGAAGATTCCCCCAGCTAATAGCGCAGGGAGCTCTTGATTCTATTAAAGACAAGGAGGCGAGCATTAAATTCCCATCCCGAATACACAATGAATACAATGATGAAATACATGTTGTAAAGTACTGTTGATAATTAACATGGCTATTTCTTGTGGAATAGGGTGTGTATTCCCACCCTAACATACACAATTTTGTTTCTTATTGACTTTAGGGGATGAGCAAAAGAACAGCTGAAAGCCCTAATCAGAGCAGGTCGCCTGGAACAATTTTGCAAGTTCGTATGTGAGAGATCGAGCCGGTACAAAGCCGGAAGTTCAGCACAAGTTCAACAGTTGAGTGCGCAGTTAAAGAGAAAGGACAGTTCAAGCAGTCAAAGAAGAGGAAGGACAGAGGAACAGGAAGGACTAGGTCACATGGCCAGAGACTAGGGAACTACAGGATTGATGAGATTCGAAGTTTGTTTGAAAAAAAAAATGTTTTAAAGTGAAAGTTTACAAAGTTATATTTGTTGAAACTGCTGGAGAGTACAGAATAAAGAAGATGAAAGCGTAATGCTCGCCTCCTTGTCTTTAATAGAATCAAGAGCTCCCTGCGCTATTAGCAGGGGGAATCTTCATTAAACAGGGCCTTTCTGCCCAACTCCTACGCCCATGAGAGTCTGGATCAGCAGAAGACAGGCCCAGGGCTTTCCTTGGTAAAGATAGAGGTGGGCTAGCGTGTGTCGGGGCATGGCTACAAATCGCATTCCCACACCAGGTTCGGGCACATGTTGTGATGTAATGAAGCTTGCCCACTAGTCACGTGGGAAGGGAGTTGGGTCGCGGGGAGGAGGGAAGAAAGGAAACAGATGAGGAGGAGTTTAGTTTGGAGTGAGCGACATGCAAATAAAGGCAGGTATGTTAACCCTCCAATGATGTCCGCTTCTCCTTGCAGGGTTTGGTGGGAGTGAGGAGCCGTGTGGGTAATCCAGAGCACAGGCGGAGCTCACGGCTTGCCAGACATCAAAGATTGGGCCGTCATAGTTCTATGGTTCCCCATGCAAGACACATTCGGATCCGCTTCCCATGCATGAGTGAGCTCCGATTGGCACCTGCAGGTCTATGTGAGCCGTGCAGCCTATGGCCTCTACAAATCGGGATTCGTAGGGAACAATTTGTGGTGCTCACCGAGGTTTCTCGCCAGTTGCACGGCTGATGGTTAAAAGGCTAGTTCCCCATTGCATCCCGATTGCCTGTTGATTGTATGTGATGTAGTATGTTAAGTTCTGCTCCTCCCCTTCTCCCCAGATCGTGAAGCCATTATTGGGAAATCGGGGCCTGCTGGGATTTCCATGACATTGCTATTCTTCATACATCAAGAACTAGGACTAGGCTAAGAATCTTACCCGTCGGCTTCTCTAATGAGCTTTGTGATCTGAGGCCCAGGATATATATCCGCAGGAATCTGTTAGGGCTGAGACACTTCAAGGTTTGTTAACCAGCTACCGATATTTTCCCAGTAGTGGGAAAACGTTGGGCAAATTTGCAGCAAGTGTAGCAAATCAGCATCTACCCTCTGGCATTTGGGGCAACTGCATGGGGGTGTTCGGGCACATTCGAGCAAGTGTACCTGGGATCTGGAAAAGCCTATGAAGCACTTTTAATTGTACTAATTTAAAGTGTTTGTTTATTGATACCCTCTTAGGGTGTATGAGGATCAACTATCATTCAGTATCCTCGAAGGTGCATCCCAGGTCCTCCTCCCATGCAGCCATAATCAGTTCTGTCTGAGAAGCTTTATCGATCAGACCTTCATATACGAGCGAAATCTTCTTACCCCCATCGCTGCATCTGTATAGTGCTCTTAATATGTCATCTTGATGTTATTCCACCATCACTTATACCCATTGGCCTCTTTACGAAGTTGGAGGTAGCCTGACCGGTTTTACCGGCAAGGCTACCTCCAAAATCGCATCCGGGTCTGCCACCTGCGGTACCGGTGCTACCATAATTTTCAGGTCAGACCTGGTGGCTGCAAGAGCACCCGCGAGCAGAACTCCTAGCATGGCGGTACGGCAGCAATGGTGCCGGTAGCCATAGCGGCGCCGTTGTTGCCTTACCGCCATACTTGATTGTCTTTATGCTCTTTCAGTCAAAGTAAGGTGAGTTAAAAACTGTCCCCTGTGGATATTCTGGGTATTGCACAATATTTCAGATGTCAGATAACATATCTAGCCCCTCAATTCGCTACACTGTGTGTTTCCCAATGTGATCGCAAGGAGAAAGGGGGGTTCCCAATTGTAGTTTGGTACATATCCTTTTCCAGACCTGGATGCCCGTTTTGACCAATGTTGCAAGCCCTGGATTCGACCTGTGTAGCCACTGACCTCCTTCAACACGTGTGGTTCACGCGAATCGCCTAGCAGCTGTATTTCAGAATTCATGTCATCAGAGATCCACACTGCCACGCAATGTAGTTGCGTAGCCATATAGAACTTCTCAGAATTTTGGACTCTCAGCCCTCCCCTGATAGCAGGCCTACGCAGCATCTGGAAAGCAATTCAATGTCACTTATGGCCCCGCAGGAGTTTTACAGGTTTTGCATCCAGGGTGGTAAAAAAATGCATCTGGATTAATAAGTAATATTGGCAAAGTGATATAGGAATCGTGTCAAGACAATTGATTTAATTATGCCCACCTCACTCATTAAGGAAAGTGGCCGTTTAATCCAGAATACTATTGAGCCGTGCAGTGAGTCTAGTGCTCTGTGCGTGTTATCTATGTGTGACCACCGAGTATATTGACTCCCAAGTACCGGAACGTGTCTGGGCACCATTTTATTCCGTTGATAACTTGACTTTCGGGTGGGAATGGGATCCTATTATTATAGTGCAGAGGGAATCTACATGATTTCTCCCAGTTAATGCATAGTCCAGAGAGTGTACCAAAGTTCTTGAATATCTTTAAGATACATGGGAGTGATCCATCAGGGTTATTCAGGTACATCAAGACAGAGATTAGGTGACGCTCTCATCTAATCAATATTCCCAGATCATTGTACTGCTCTCTGAGTAAGCTCGCTAACGGCTCCATCACCAAGGTGAACAGTATAGGGGAAAGAGGACAGCCGGCTTGTTCCCCGTTGGATATCCCAGGCTTCTGAGTTCCTTTTACCAGTTCAGATTCTATGTCAAGACCGGAGGCTCGGTTTATGCTAAACTCCATTTTTTACTTCTCGAAAAGCATAGTAATAAACATAACATGATAAAACCAACTGCTATGAAAAAACTACAAATCCCATGGTATTTGAGTCTTTGGTAGTTTCTTTGTGATTGGTGTGCACTGACACGTGATCCCACCTACCAATCCGTTGCACCTCATGTCCTTATCCTCTCTATCGCCTGCCACTTGCTCCTCTTTCTTTGCTGATCGATCAGCAGATAATTACACTATTTTGCTATTTATATTTTCGGGCACATTTACATCATTGAATGTATTTGCAGCGCCGCAAACGCCTAAGGATTGTACTTGTGTGAGAGCATGGCGAACTGCAGAAAATGTCCTCTTCAGCTGGCAGAGTGCGACCGGGCCCTTGGCTTCGGTGACCGCACCATTCAGGCCTGTCCAACAGAGGGCAGCGTAACACGGAAGTGGGTCGTAGCACGACAGCACCCTGCAGTCCCGGTGCTTGCGGATCACACTTCTGTGACAAAATTTGAGAGAGTTGTTAGGTAAAGATTTGGGGTAGTACCCTTTGGGTGCACTACAACAACCTCAGCCTCCTGGCAATAGGGACCCAACCTTTGGTATAAGTCTAAACTACACAGGTTGGTAGTGTGGCCTAGCAGCCAGACTTATCTCAAGACAATGTGAGCAGTAGTGGAGTTACACAGAGATTCACAGTGACAAGTATACAAATAAATACTGATACTCAAGGTCTGTTGATAAAACAATTATAAACTTATTTACCAGTCATTTAAACAAGCCTTCTTCAGAAGGAGCAATATAAAAGCAACACTCAAATACACTTCAGAAATACACACTCTTAGGTTCCTCGAATCAGTAAAGACCCATTGGGGATGGCACCAGACAGTTCCTACACCCTCAGGTGAATTAAATAGCTAGACCACTTTGGACATTAATATATTACTGTACATTCAGATTAGGCTTTGAGAGTGTCAAAAGAAAAGGGTTATTAGAACAAACAAGAGATCACAAATATTCTTTAAGTAGGCAAATACTTTTGAACCCCCCAATGTAGAGTAAGTCAACCACTTTGTGGAGAGATATGTGAAACACAATAGCAGAGGAGAGAAGAGTCATTCAGGGAACCAGGCTGAGCCAATGTCAATGGGCAAAAGTCTATGTGGACTGAAGCACTTCTTGCAGGTGAGTAAAAGTCTTTGCACAATGTTTTTAGAAGTCTTTGGTGAAAAAGAAGAATCAAATGGAGGGCCACAAGCCGGGAGAAGTAGAAGAGCAAGCAAATCTACAATGAGCGGTAAATTCTATCAGACTTCACAATACCTTTAGATTGAAGAAAAGATGCAGCAGATGACCTCTGCTCCTGTGCAGCTCTGCAGATCCTGTTGTTTCTGGGCCTCAGTCATGGGGACAAGAGGAGGACTTCTGGGTCTCCTGCACCACAACGGGACGGTCACCGACAGCAACCGGCAAATTTCAAACAAGTGGCACTTCGGTGTTTCAGCTTCTCGCGACTGCCACAAACAGCAAAACCGCGGTTACTGGCTGTCAAGATGGGCTTTCCTTGCTTCTGGGGTCCAGCACTCTGTTGAGGTGGATCAGGCTCGGTCAGTTCTGCTTCCTGGGAGTCCAGAGGATCTTCCTGCAGCTCTTGGCCAACTTAAAAGCAACGCACACAAATTGGTGTTCTTCTCTTTGGCAATTCGGTTCCAGAAACAACTGCAATGGAAGTTCAACCAGCTCCGAGATGATGTCCAGGTGGCTTACTTTGGAGTTGATTGGTCCCACCAACTCAAGGGGAGAAGTCATCTTCGCAGGACTTCTCTATAGATACAAATTTGGAGTTTCAGCACAGTAGTCCAGGCTTCACCGGCAAACCAACGGTCCAGGAGTTGCAGCAGGCGTCCTCTTCAAGTTCTTCTTCGGATTCCCTGGTCCAGTGGTCGACTCTGCCTTCCAAGCCAAAAAGCCTCGCCTTTTATGCAGCTCGCTCCCATTCATTCCAGCCCAGGTGTCAGTCACCCAGCATGGTGGCTGTCCTTGCCAGACAGCCAGCCAGCCAATAACCTAGGAGTGCATTCCTGTCTCATAGAAGACTAACCACAGGGAGTTTCGGGCACCTCCCTCCTTCCTGTCGCACCAGACACTCTGGAGCCAGAGGCGTGTTTCACTCGTGAAGCTCGCCAAAGACAAAATGAACTAAGGGACCAAACCTGGTTTGGCGTGCAGAGTAAATCTCAAGAAGGACCAAAACAACAAGAATTGGCGAAAGAAAAAGACCAGGGCCACTTTGCCAAATATGGTACCCATGGGTGCTTCATTGTGGCTGCGAACTCAGCCTGCGGTAAAAACACAACACGATAGTAAAGAGTAACCACTGCCAGCAGCCATTAATTGCGTAAAGGGTAACATACATTTTTTTTACATGAGAAGCTAGACAAAGTGGCTACTAAGTAACCCCTCCAGCACCCTATTGTAAGATAGTGTGTGCTTGGTCTAGAAAGTTACAATGTAAGTAAAGTCAATTTCACTTCACTGCTCTTGGAAACAGTAGTTAATCCAAGAGTAAGGTATTTAAACCTTTGGAAATCTAAAAAGACTTCCCTGTGTCACTGCACTGAAGGTGCTGTGAGACACAATGCAAAAAGATGCCTGTGGAGGTTGTCAGACTCCAAGAACCAAAAGAAACACAGAAAACAAATAGAATTAAAGGTATAAAGTCCTAAAGTTCAGCAAAAGTGCTGGTGGTCTCTAAGGTAGAGAGGAATTAGCACATTTCTGAGAATTCTCCCTAAAACTCACGTGGAAAGCAGTGCCCATAATATATATTTTGGAATTGATTGCACTGAAACTTTCTGGCAGCCTCTGTTTGGTGAATGTTCAACTGCTATCAAGCAGAACACTGGCAGCACATAGTAGCATCTGATGGGTGCTAACCTGCTTTATTGTTACTGTGAGTGTTGATACTGTGACAGGGGCAAGCCCAATTATCCTGCTTATTCATTCAATGAAAGTGATGAGCAGCTCTAGTTAAAAGGGCCAAAGGCACACTCGAGCAAAAAAATGCTTCAACCCAGCACGGGTCATACCATATAGAAAGCATTAAGTGCGGGGTTAGGGTACAGTGCTAAGCACATGAGTCTAATGGATGATTGGCTAGCATTCGCCCAGGGAATGGAAGATCTCAGAGTAGGTTCAGGAGACGCTAGGAGAATCAAGGGAGGAAGAAGGAAAGCCTGCAGGGTTCACAGTGGCCAGCCCCCCTCCACCAGAGCTCGCCATGTAAACAACAAGGTGGGAAAAAAAAGTAGCGAGAGAGATGGCAGTTGGCAGGAGGTCATCGCATCCCGCTCAGATAAGCCAGAAGACTAGAGTTGGCACGATCCATCAAGCGAGAAGGGAGTGTAATCACTGTCATCCTTCAGTGAAACCCAAGACAGTAAGACTTCCAAGAAAAGGAAGAAAAGGAAGAGGGCAGAAGTACAGGAGAACAGGGATGAATTTGATCTTGACTCATTTATTCACCCAGATCCTCAGAATGGGAGCCACCAGCAAATAGTCTGGCGTACTTAAAAAAGAAGCTGAGAAATCCACTTTCTAAAGAGGCCAGGAATAAATTAAGAGAGAAATGTCCCAGGCTTCTCTATCAGAGGGGATAGCAGAGACGCCGGTAATTGACGAGAATATGCTCACGTTTATGGGGTGATACACCAAAGATGTAAAAACGGGTGTGGACAGATCATGGAGATTGAGCCAGGATAAGATGATAGATGTGGTGGGCCCACTAACAAAGATCCTCCAGCTGGCAGAGAAGGCGAAATAGAAGGGACAGACGATAGATCCAACTGTTTTGGCAGGCTGAACTCAGAGGGCCATATGCTAACAGCGCCATTACGGCAGAGAGGAGGTCTACTCTCGTCAAACTAGACCCAAAGTTGAGTGAATTAGCAACATCAGAGGGTGTACCGGTCACCAAGGGCAAACTGTTTGGAGAATCATTTATAAAAGAAATGTCTAAATTTGCCAACACATATGCAGCTCTGGATAAGGCCCAAGCATCCCTTAAAAAAGTGTTTGGCAGGCAGGTCTTTGGATGGGCACCTGCCTCTGCCAGCCATTACTCCTCCTTCAGGCTTTATAATGACAGAACCAATTATAGAGGGCAGGATGACAGAAAGCCCAATACATTCTTCCCCTTAAGGGGAAGCGGTAGGGGAAGAAGCTGGCGTCACGCTGCAAGACAGCAACATAGCAATGCAGGTGAGAGCGAAGACAGCGCAGCAACATCTGCTAACAATTGCAGAAATTCCTGCAGTGGGTGTAAGGGTGGTGCAGTGTGTAGAGAGCTGGAGAGAGATCACCAGAGATCCCTGGGTTCTAGATACAGACCAGAGCTTTCATTTAGATATTTATTAAGAACCAGTCCAGTCGAGACCAGCAACTTCTGGATGCAGAAATTAGAGAGTTACGACAGATGAAAGCCATTGCTCAAACGTCAGACGCAATAGACGGGTTCATAAGCAATATGTTCCTAGAAAAAGGCAAACTTAAGCTGTGAATGTATCTGTCTGCTACTGATGGTTCCGGGGTCTCTGATTTCAGGAGGTGTCGAGACAAGAAGTCTGCTGGATTCTCCTCCTTTCCGTGCCAATGTATTATGTTGAATGCGTAGTCCTGTAGTCGTAGGCCCCACCTCACTTTTCTCTGAGGCGTCCTTGCCAGGGAGTTGTCATAAATGAACAGTAAGACCTGATGATCCGTTATTATGGTGCAAGGCATTCCGTACAGGAACAGGTGAAATGTTTCTATGCCGCACCACTGGCAAATTCTCCTTTTCTGCTTGGAAATATACTTATTCCCTCTTCGACAGGCTTCGACTTGCATAGGATACTATGTCTCATTGTTGCAAAGGGTCTTCAACCTGAAACAGAATGGCCCTAGTCCCACCAGGCTTGCATCCACCATCAGCTCAGTGTTTCCCTTAGTGGCAAAGTTTGCCATGTTTTCGGCTGCTGATGTTCTCTGGCAAATGGTGTCAAAAGCTGCTTGACATTCTTAGGACCATGTAATGGGACATGTTGTTTAGTCAGGTCTCTAAGGGGCCCACTGATGGCCACAAAGTCCTTTATGTATTGAACACAATAACTGACCACATTCTCTGGGTCTAGTGTCATTCTCTGCCCTGAGGAGCGATGCCCAAAGAATTGAAGGGTGCCTTTGCGGAATTCGCATGTGTACTTGTTTACTTGTTTAGTGTGAGGTTGGCTTCTTCAAGCGCCAGGAATACTCTGGCCATGGTGTTGTCATGCTGTTCAGTGTCTGTGCCGAAAACCAGAATTTCATCACTGTAATTGAGACAGTTCAGTATATGTTTTATGACATTGTGGATTCGGCCTGGAATATCTCCGTGGCCAACGAGACTTGAAAACTGACTCTTTTATACTGATATAGCCCTAGGTGTATCACAAACGGGGTGATGTACCATGACTCGGGGCTCAGTTCGAGCTGATGATAGCCCTTTTTTAGGTCTACCTTTGAGAAGACTTTGGCCCCAATGAGTAGGTTTATCATGTCCATGATGTGTGGAGCTTTTTGTCATTCCCTCTTGATTGTTTGATTGGGTCGCCTCATTTCCACGCATAGCCTGATGGTATCTGCTCCCTTCTTTGGCACAGGGACCATAGGGGACATCCAGGGTGTGGGCCCTGATTCCGGCTCTGTGATGTCTTGTTTTAGCAGCTTGTGCAACTCCTCTTCAGCCTGTTGCTGCATGTTCACCGTTATACCCTGATAGTGTTCGGCAACCAGTCGAATGCTGGGGTCAATGTGCTGCTGTATCTGCCGGTGTTTGTATTGTCCCAGTCACTTGAACAGTGACAGGAAGAGTTGTTCCCTTCTTGCCATGGTATTGATGTATTTATGCACCATCAATCAGAAGAGCATGTGGCCCATATCCACAGCTGCCTTGAAGCTTAGTATGCTGTCACTTTCTGCTGCTGCCTCCAGGACATGTAGGTGAATTTTCCTTGCTTGCGTCTTGTACTTGCAGGTGGCTTCAAAGTACCCTTTACACGACAGTGGTGTATTTGACCCATATGTGTAGATGTCTACTTCTGAGGGTCATAGATGTGGGGCTTTCGGGATGTTCTTGTAGACCTTGTCACTGATTACATTTACAGTGGCCCCCATGTCGACCAGGAATTAAAGTTATTCATTTGTAGTAGCAGTGTGGGACTGTGCTCGATTGCTTGCTGATTCCCAATGCATATAAGTAACCCTTGCATCGTTGATCCGCTGCCGACCTTCTCAATCCACTTTCTGATAGAAAAGGTTTTTGGTGATCCTCTGGGGGCGCAGTGCTTCAATATAAACTTAAAGGTCTCTCAACCATCTCGCCCATCTGGGTCACATGTTATTTGTTTCTGTTACATCAAATGCTCCCGCTAACTGTAGAGATAGTGATTCTTGCACTCTGGCCTGAAATGGATTTTGAGGGTTCACATCCACCACAGCTGGTATGTCATTCTCCGACATAGTGGGCTTTCTGCCTCGTCCTCTCCTTTACCCTGGTGAGCTCCTCCTCCTTCACTGCCTTTGCCCAGTATTATTTTTACTCCTCTGGGGATCCCTTGTTGCGGACATGTGCTTATTGGCTGTCCTTGCCTCCTGTGGTGCTGTAGTCTCCTCCTGTGTGCCCCTCCTTTTGTAGGGATGGTTATGAGGCCTGCATGTGAGTACCTGGACGTCCCCCTCGATGTCTTTCCCCTGGCTGGCCCCTCATTCACTGGGATGGAGTAATTCACTGCCGTTCTCTACGGCTGCCAATATCTCACAGGAGCCAACCTTGTGGCATGCGCCTATCCATTAGGCAGCAGCCCTACCCCGGGATCGTTTTTCAGGCGATACGTGCCGTCCGTTGCCATAGTGCAAGGCACTGTGAGATTGAAGAGGTGCTGTACAAAAGGAAGGCCTTCAAAAGTCTCTGGTCTCACAAAGGTTTGGCGAAGTTCTGATATTGTAGACAAGCATTTTATGAAAAGGGAGACAAAGCCGACGCAATGCTGGCAGGGAGGCTGAAAGAACAAAAGGATGGAAGTGTTACCAAGATTAATCATGAGGGAGGAAGCACTCTGGCATCCCAATTTGATGTGGCACACAGATTCTGGAGATTTTATCAAAACCTTTAACAAGCCAAGGAGGGTGATGCTGAAAATGATATACAATGTGTCCTAGGGCATAATGCCCCACTGCTATTGCTAGGGGAGGGTAGGGACATGCTGGATAGCCCCATCTCCATTCAAGAGGTACAAAATGCCAAAGCCTCATTGATGCCCAGAAAATTCCCAGAGAGAGATGGTTTGACGGCTGCCTTTTATAAGAGGTATGAGGCAGTCCTGACACTATCCTGAAGTTGTTGAACTCTATTCTAGATGAAACGAGGGCCCCATAGAAGTTTCTGGAAGCTAGAGTAATAGTGCTTCATGAAGAAGGGAGGGACAGGAAGGAATGTGGGTGGTACATGCCCATATCACTGTGGAACTGCGAGGCAAATATTTTCACTACAGTACTGGCATTCAGATTGGGTTGCATTCTCCCTAAAATTACCCACTCGGGCCAGGTTGGTTTTACAGACAAGGAGCAGATAATATTAGGAAGACCTTGGACCTAATAGCATTATGGAATGTGGGGGAAGATGTCCAGCTCCTTCTATCCCTACAGGCGGAAAAGGCAATCGATAGGGTGGGGTGGGAATTCATGTTTGCCATTTTTAGGATAATGGGATGCAGGGTATTGAAGCTCTATACAATACACCATTTGCAGTGGTTTCAGGGTATGGGGTGTCCTCTGGCAAATTCCCACTAGAGAGTGGGACTTGGTAAGGAAGTCCGCTTTTGCCACTATTTTTCGCTTTGTCAATTGAACCACTGGCGATAGCCGTTACGACAGATAGAGATGCCAGGTATTTTGCACGGGAAATGAGAAATGCAAATTGTCCCTCTCTGCAGATGATATGTTGGTCAATATACGGTGGCTGACGGAATCAGTCCTGAGGTTGATTAGGCTATTGGAATTATACGGGAAACTATCTGGCTTTTGAAGTATACTTGAATAAGTATATACTTTTAGGGGAAAGAACGGAAGCGGTTATTGATATTTTGTCTACATCACAGATAGCAGAGGGAATGTCAGGAAGAAGGGAGTAGTTTCTTACCTGTAACTCCATTTCTCCAGCGTTGGTATCTTTCATGGATTCACGTGCTTAGAATATTCCCCGTCGTCAGACTGGAAACCCTCGGTACACATATATAGTCGTTTCCCATAGGAAAAAACTTCCGACACTTGTGTGTCCTATCCACATCTACGTCCTCTCTGGGGCCGTTCACGCATGCCCCGTAGGACGTAGCGGTATAAAAGCCCCGCCCCCGCGGGTCCCGTCAGATTTCGGCCCCTCCAAAGTAGAAAGGAGAACCTGCTTATGCACATATCTTGCACATTGCATTCCGGGGAGGCTGGTGGGCGCATGTGAATCCATGAAAGATACCAACGCTGGAGAAATGGAGTTGCAGGTGAGAAACTACTCCCTTCTCCAGCATTGGATCTTTCATGGATTCACATGCTTAGAATAGATTGTATAGCAGTATCCTAAAGAAGGAGGTGAGAATGCAATGTAACATACACCACAAAAAACACCCCAAAACCTAATATATGGGCACGTAAGCAGCAACATATTTTCTGATATATACATATTCATAATACATATATATATACATATATATATGTATTGCTCAAAAACAGACACACTAAAGAACCAGAATAGACAAGGCAAAAGACAAAAGCTTAACCCTTTTTGGCTTACCTCATTGAAACAGATGGCACAGAACTGCCCTTCCCATCTGTACTTCATCTGCATGCTGCCTTTCCAGGCAGTAATGGCGTGTGAACGTGTGTGGGACTGACCATGCCGCCGCCTGGCAGATGTCTGTCAGAGGAATTCCTGCCCACAGCGCCGTGGAAGAGGCTGTTGATCTTGTGGAATGGGCTCTAGGGTGCCCTTGTAGGGGTCTCCCGGCCTTGGAGTGACTAAAGGCAATCGCCGACGAGACCCATCGAGCCAGTCCTTGCTTGGAAATTGCCTTTCCTCTCGTCGACGGACCGTATGCGATGAACAGTTGTCTGGTAGTTCTGAGTTCTTGTGTTCTTTGCAGATAAAATTTCAACGCCCTTTTCACATCTAGGGTATGAAGAGCCTTTTCCGCCGTCGATGACAGGGTCGCAAAGAAAGTAGGGAGAACAATGGTCGAGTGTTTGTGATAGACCATCGGAACTTTCGGGATGAAAGTAGGATTAGTTGATAGCACCACTTTGTCCTTAAAGAATCTCATATATGGGGGGTCTATGACCAATGCCTGTAGCTCTGATACTCTTCTAGCTGATGTAATGGCAATTAAGAAAGCCAGCTTCCATGACAGGAACTGCATGGATGAAGAGGACATTGGCTCGAAAGGTGGCTTCATTAAGGCCGCCAACACCACATTTAGACTCCATATCGGTGGGAACCGCTTCGTTGGGGGAAAAGTTCGAAAAAGACCCCTCATGAAATGTTTCACCAGTCTGTCGCTGAATAACGGAGAGGACTGTCTCCTCCTCGTGAACCTTGAGATGGCCGCCAGGTGCACCTTTATGGATGACGAGGATAACCCACTCTCCGCCAGGTGAAGAAGATACGGTAAAACTTGTTCTGGAGTTACTTCTAAAGGCCGTATTTCATGTTGCGTTTGACACCACATACAGAACCTTCGCCACTTGCAGATGTATGACTTGTTGGTGGAAGGAGCCCTAGCCGCCTGTAGAATTCTCCGGCAATCCGACGAAACTTTCAAAGTGCCAAATTGTGAAAAGTCAGGAGCCAGGCCGTCAGGTTGAGGCTGTCCGGATTGTGATGCCACACCGTTCCCTTGTCCCTGGACAGGAGATTCGGAACCTTCTGGAATGTTATCGGTTGTTCCAACGACAGATGCAGCAGGTCGGAAAACCAAGGTTGTCTCGGCCAATACGGTGCCACTAGAATGACCCGGCATTTGTATCTGCGTATCCACTGTACAGTTCTCCGTATAAGGGGAAACGGAGGGAAGGCGTACAGGAACTTGTCTGTCCATGGAAATGAGAACGCTTCCCCTAGGGATCCTTCCTGAGGCCATCTGCTCGCGAACTGCTCGCATTTCTTGTTTTCCTTCGTTGCGAAGAGATCCACTGAGGGGTGACCCCATCTTTTGAAGATTTTCTGCAGCTGAATGGTGTCCATCTCCCACTCGTGTATCTGGGCCATGCTTCTGCTTAGGGAATCCGCTTGTACGTTCTTCACTCCTGGAAGATGATGAGCCACTATAGATATGTTGTGTTTCAAAGCCCAATGCCATACCTTTTGAGCCTCCCCGGACAGGGTCCTGGACCTCGTGCCGCCTTGTTTTATCAAGTAGAACATGGCTGTCGTGTTGTCTGTCAGCACTATTACTCTCAACCCCTTTATATGTGGGAGGAATGACCTCAAGGCCCATCTCACTGCCCTCAGTTCCAGTACATTGATATGTAGGAGTGATTCGGTCGGGGACCATCTGCCCTGGGTTTGGTAGTTGTCCATGTGTGCTCCCCAGCCTGTCAGGGATGCGTCCGTGATGATGGTTCGCTGAAATTCTGGTTCTTGTAGAGGTACCCCTCTGTCTAGGTTGTGAACGCTTTTTCACCATTGGAGGGCTCGGATGATTTCGTCGTCGTCGACGGTTACCCTGTCTGACCACTGACCCGTGGCCTGCTTCCATCTGTCCGCTAGGAATTCCTGAAGTGGCCTCATGAACAATCGACAGTTGGCTACTAGATGGATGCAGGAAGCCATGGAACCTAGGATCGCCACATACTTTCTCACTGAGAGTGTGCCATGTAAACGTAGTTGACTCGTCAGTCGATTGATCTTTGACATTCTGTCTTGGGAAGGTTTCACTATTCCCGAATGGGTTTCGAATTGAGCTCCCAAGAACTTTAAGTTCTTTGATGGCCTTAGAGAGGACTTTTCGAAGTTCACAGCGAACCCCAGTCGTTGCAGAAGCTGTAAGGTAGCCTGTACGCTGTCGTTGGTCGACGCCGAGGAGGATCCCCTCACAAGCCAGTCGTCGAGGTACGGGTATACATGATGCCCTTTCTTTCTCAGCCAGGCTGCCACGGGTGCCAAACATTTTGTGAACGTTCTTGGGGAGGATTTGAGACCAAACGGAAGCACTGCGAATTGGTAGTGTGTCGACCTACCACGAACCTCAGAAACTTTCTGTGTTTTTGACACATAGGTATGTGGAAGTACGCGTCCTGTAGATCCAGCGACACCAAAAAATCTCCCACTTGAATTGACCCAATTACTTCCTGCAGCGTCTTGTTGAGGTCGCGCAGGTCGAGAATGGGACGCCACTTTCCGTTTGGCTTTTTTACCACAAAACACCGTGCGTATACCCCTTGGCCTTTCTGCGATGCAGGAACCACTTCTATGGCACCTTTCTGTAACATAAGTGCTACTTCCTGCAGCAAAACGCACAGATGTGGTTGGGGTAGGAATACCGGTGGACATTTTGGAGGTTTGCATTTGAATAGTAGCGAATGTCTGTACCTCACTGTGTCCAACACCCACTGATCTGTTGTGATGTCCTCCCATTCTTTGACGCAGCCTGACACTCTTTCTCCCAGAACGGTGCGCTTCCCGTCATTGCTGGTCTTTTTGTTTGTTCGTCGACGAGCGATAGGCCGGTCGTCTCTTGGATGACTGGAAATTTGTGCGCCGGCTTGAGTTTTGAGAGGCGCGTCTATATCCCTGGGAAGGGTATGCTGATCTGCCAAAGGATCTATCCCTGGATGCAGAGAATCTTGAATTGCCCGATGCTCCTTTAAAGGGACGAAAAGATCGAAAACTTTTTCCACTTTGGAGGGCACCCAACGAGCGTGCCGTATCCGAGTCCTCCTTCATGCCTTTCAGGGCCTCATCCACCTTTTCTCCAAAAAGAAGGTCACCTTCGAAGGGCATGTCCAATACTTTACACTGCACCTCGGGCCTGAAGTTGGTGCACTTAAGCCAAGCCTGGCGTCTAAGAACAACCCCGTTGTTTACTTGTTTAAAGCCCGACTCCGCCAGGTCCACCGCTATGTTAATTGCATAATTCGACGCTTGTTCGCCCTCTCGTACCAGAGACATAGCCGTTTTTCAATGTTCCTCCGGAAGGTGGTCCAGTATAGGGGCTAGTCTGTGCCACATTCCCCTGTCGTACCTGGCGACAATAGCCAAAGAGTTGGCTGCTTTCACAGTTGTAGCACCCACGGATAGTACCTTCTTACCAAACACATCTTGGCGCCTTGCCTCATTATCCGGAGGGGTAGAGCACTTGTGTTGGGCCCTCGCTTTCCTTGTCGCTGCTGCCGACACCACTGAGTCAGGTGTAGGTTGGGACGAAAGACATTTCGGGGTACAGTCTGGCACTTTAAACCTCTTTTCAATGCGGCCTTTGACGGCCGGTTCAGAAAACGGGTGACGCATGGTTTGAACACCCTCTTTCCAGACATGATCTAAAATGGGTATTGAGAATACTGAACGTCTATTCTTACCCATATGGTCGAACAGAAAACAGTCCTTTTTCTCCTCCTGCTGGACCAAGCCAAATTCCTTGCATGCCTTTTCCATCATTGAATGAAAAGCGCCAATATCGTCTGGTGGAGACGGGTGAGTGGGGCTCTTTGGTGTTTCCAATTCAACATCCGACACCCAGGATGGATCCCTAGATGGAGACAGGGAGATATCCGATACCGATCCTCGATCAGATACAGAGTCCGACAGCTCACCCTCCTCGTGGACCACTGGAGTCACCGGAACTCTGGTCGTTTGGGTTGGACGATGTGACGGGCCTGGCTCGTCGACGGGAGGCGTTGCCGGGTTCACTGGTGGAAGCCTTTCATCCAACGATTTCAGCAGCGAGTGCAATGAGGACATGACCTCAATGGATAGGGCCGATTGTGAGTTTGAAAACTGGGTAAACACCTGAGAACAGGTTGCCCCTGATGGTGACTTGGCTCGGAGCCCAAGATCTTCCGGGCCCGCAATCCTGAAGCCGTCGTCTTCCTTCGAGGAAATCTACGCTGCTTGTTCCTGCAGCAACGTGTCCGGCAACACCAGATCAAAAACCTCTGGTCTCCAGGCCTGAACTTCGGTCGACGAGGACATCGTCGCCGTCGTCGTCAGCGGGTTGATGACGGGGGAATCCAACTGCGTTAGCGGCAGTGAGGACACTGACTGGTTTGTCGTCGTCGACGGTGGGCCTGCAGGTGGCTTAGGCGGTCCCGCCTTCACAGAGCTCTCCCTGCGCTTTTCCGACTCTCTACTCGTGGCAGATCTATGAGGATCGCCCGAGGAGGATTTTGCCCTTTCCTTTCCATGTTTTTTCGACGATGAAGACTTTTTTGAAGATTCTTTTGAAGAGTCTTTGGAAGAGTGGCTTCGTGGAACATCCTTTTCTGCCGGTCGAGTTTTCTTTGCCAGTGGTTCCGACGAGGCTGAGCGGCGCGGGGCCCCCGATGTTTTCGCCGAGGCCACGCTGCGCACGGAGCCAACCTCCGACTGAGGATATGCTCCTGCCCCGTCATTTAACCACGACACCAGTCGCCGACTCCGATCTTTCAGGGTTTTCTGGGAAAAACCTTTACATATTTCGCACTGGTCTGCCGAATGGTGCGGGTGGAGGCAATATATACAATCTAGATGGCCGTCCCCCTCGTAAACCTTTTTCAATCCGCACGTGGCACACGGGAGGAAGAGCGGTTTGCCAGACATCCAGAGACCAATAACCTTTCGATCAAAAACGAGTAATTTCAACAATTAACCTACAAAGTAGAGACTACGCGAGGAGATCCCACTATCTTTGGAGACGGTTAAAATCTGACGGGACCCGCGGGGGCGGGGCTTTTATACCGCTACGTCCTACGGGGCATGCGTGAATGGCCCCAGAGAGGACGTAGATGTGGATAGGACACACAAGTGTCAGAAGTTTTTTCCTATAGGAAACGACTATATATGTGTACCGAGGGTTCCCAGTCTGACGACGGGGAATATTCTAAGCATGCGAATCCATGAAAGATCCAATGCTGGAGAATGTATCCAACCTATGCTATGCCAAGTATACTGGAATCTATTTAAAAAAAAAAGTAGCAGGCGCTCCTCTCCAGAAAGAACATGGCATGATAACCTGTTCTGAGATGAGAGTTTGCAGCACACACTTTTTGCCCACTGTACCTTTCACAGATGGGAAATATCCATTTGCATATCAGTCTTTGTCCCGCCCACATGGGCAGTCCAGCACCAAAATGCTATGGCATTTCCTCTCTGAACAAGAGTACCAAAAGCAACCCCATACACGTGTTTCAGTCTTGTTGGGCCTCATCAGTGAGGTGAAGCTTTGTCTTTCTGAGCACAGTGAGCAGGGAGTCCACATCTGGTTGCCCCACGTAACTCAGGGTGACCAACCCCAAGTTCCTTGCAAATATTTCAAAAAAGGTAGCAGGCGCTTCTCTCCAGAAAGAACATGGCATGATAACCTGTTCTGAGATGAGAGTTTGCAGCAGACGCCTTTTGCTCACTGTACCTTTCACAGATGGAAAATATCCATTTGCATATCAGTCCTTGTCCCGCCCACATGGGCAGTCCAGCACCAAAATGTTATGGCAATTCCTCTCTGAACAAGAGTACCAAAAGCAACCCCATACATGTGTTTCAGCCTTGTTGGGTCTCATCAGTAAGGTGAAGCTTTGTCTCTCTAAGCACAGTGAGCAGGGAGTCCACGTCTGGTTGCCCCCAGGTAACTCAGGGTGACCAACCCCAAGTTCCTTGCAAATGTTTCAAAAAAGGTAGCAGGCGCTCCTCTCCAGAAATAACATGGCATGATAACCTGTTCAGTGGTTGTCAACCACATTGAGAGTTTGCAGCCATCTGCTTTTTGCTCACTGTACCTTTCACAGATGGGAAATACCCATTTGCATATCAGTCTTTGTCCCGCCCACATGGGCAGTCCAGCACCGAAATGCTATGGCAATTCCTCTCTGAACAAGAGTACCACCAGCAATATTCATGTATCTCCATGTGCACATCAAAGTACAGAATATGATAAAATTAGTTTAATTAATCTTCCATTTTCACATCCAAAGCTAGGTTTGTATAGCTAAATAGCCATTTTATTATTGGGAGTTATGCCCCCCCACCTTGCTGTGTGTAATGGGACTGGGAAAACCACACCTCTCTCACAAGGTAGGGGGAGTGACAAAGCTATATAATTGCATGCACACAGGGCAAAAGAGAGACTATTATTTGATTATGATTATGGAATATGGGGAGATGAACATTGAGGAATCATTGCTAATATTATTGTGTTTTTTATACTGTCATAGGTCACCGCTGTAGTGGTCTCATTGGGGAATGAACTGGTGATGGGAGTGCAAAGCAGATATTTGAAGGACTGACTCCAGGCAGATTGGAGACCGGTCCATTGAAAGAAGGATGACAAGTCTATGTTTGGAATGTTGTTGCCAGACAGCCACTTGCAGAAAGGGTTTGCAGAAGGAATGATTTCAGGCTGATTTAGTCTCAAGCTGACTCTCCAAAAGCAGAGCCAAGTTCAAAAGGTAAACGAAACCCCAATCAACCCCAAACTGTCCATATAGATTGACTAATTTAGGGAGATAAAAGGCAGGGAACTCTGGGGAATGCAATTTGAGAAAAGGATCACAGGCACTGATATTTAAATGTCATTTGTCCTCTCAGTTACATGGGTCACAAAGTGGGTTACTTCTTTGTGCCCAATGCACTTGGTATTAAGAAATGAAAATAAAAATTAATTGATTTTGAAGTCACTTTACTGTAGAATTGCAGTTGTAAAATTAAGTGCTATTTAAAATATTATTAGTGGCTTTTAGTGGTTTAGTCGGTCTAGAGTCATCTTGGGTCAGTGTAGTTGCAAAGAGTGATATCATGCAGCCGGGGAAGGCCATAGTCCTAGATTTGGTGTTTGCACAACAAGAAATTAGTATAGGAAATTAATTCTATTTAATAAGAACTGTGCAAATTGCAAACCCCAGCATCCCCTCACCTTGAATGCACAAACAGATTCATGTGTAATGTGGAAGGTAAAGGGGAGGGGGGTTAAACACTGTACGTGTTACTGGAGAAGGTTACAACTTCGGCCCAAAAACATATGCGGGTTGGAAAAAAATGTAGACCTACTAAAAGCTGTGCATGCATCCATAGATTGACAGTTTTACACACAAATATATTTAAAACAGTAAACATACAGGTCAATTTAAAGCTGCATACTTAGCTGTACTCAAAGTCTCTCACACACATACAAATATTGACTGTGTGACACGGTGTCCCATCACAAAATAAAAACACACCGACTCTTATGAAAAGTCCAGTGTATTTAAAAACGTATTGGTCAGAATGGCTGCTTCTGTTCCCTGTTCTTTGGGGTCTAAGGGACTGGGGATGATTGGTGGTAGGGCTGTTCCTTTCCTCTGAACTTCCCCAGGCCAGGGACCCACCTCGCACCCCAAATGGCCCTACTGGGCTGTTAGTCACTACGGATTGGTAACACTTATCTGTCTTTCTTCTTCTCTACACTTTCGGCCCTAAACGGTGGCTACCTGACTCCCCAATGAACTTCTAGCCTTCCCTCTCCCATCGTTGGTTAGTATCCAGGAATAGGGAATGGTGCCTTCTTTCACCCAGCATCAGGCACACTCCTTTCACAACCTATCACACTTGACCCTTTCCTATACTGACCCCTTAACCTATTCTTCTCCCACCATGTTACTGTCCCTCCAATTTCTCACTCTGCCTTTCCACCTCCACCCTTCAATCTTACTTCATTTCCCACTACTATTCTTTACTGCTGCTTGTACTTCAAACTATACCTCTACCCTGGTTCCTTGTTCTCCTTCCTCTCACTCTACATCCCCACATCTTGCTATTCTCCTTGTTATGATTTCTATCTCACTTAATGCCAATAGCCCCTCCTACTCTCCCACTCACTCTCACTCTTCCTGCTCTATCACAGTTCCGGTATCCCTACTACCACTACCTCTCTACTAACATTACTGCTCCAAGACACTCGGATATGGTGCCCTGCAAACCGCTCTCACTGTTACAGAACCCGGGCATATGGTGCCCTGCTCACACTCTACTAACCCGTGTACAACCCTCAGGGACTCTCAGAGATATTGTGTCCTGTGCACCCTTCTTGCTGCTACAAAACCCATTGATATGGTGTCATGCTCACCCAGTGATGCTGTCCTGTACACCCCTGTACTACAGACTACCCCTCTACCACTTGTAGTCTTCCCTCAGTACTCCACCATATACTACCTTACTCCTAACAACTACTACTGCTACCTCCACTCCTACTACTATCCCACACCACCACTACTAGTACTACCCTATCTCTAATACTCACCCTCTCCTCTCTCCCACACAAACACTCCACAGACCACCTCCTTAACTATAGCCTCTGCACTCCAATCTCTCTCGCCTCTTCTGGTCCCTTGGATGTCCTCCTCCGTCTCCTGTCCTCACCCAACTAACCCACACCTACACACTCCACTCACACACACCTCCTTAAAGACCCCACACCCTCCATGGATTGGCCACTCACCCTGTCCAATCACTTACTTGGCTCAAGGGGGAGTGGCAGGGGGAGTGTTTAGGGAGGCTTCAAATAAGGCATGTAAGCTGTGCCCCTTTCTCAGGAAGCATCTCTGGCAAGGAAAATGCAATCGTTTCTAAGGAACTGGAGTCCCTGTTCCAAAAAGCATTCTAATCAGCCTTTTCAATCGTAATATTGCTGGTGGGAGCCTCATTAATAAGACCTCTTTTCCTGAATGGTGTGTAGATTTCTGGAGACTGTGTGACACTGTTTTCTCGCATGGCTTGTGTTAAGCTGCTGGTTGTGTGCTGTGAAGAAGTGCAAACTGCTGCTGCGTGGTGGCTTTCCTATGCTGCCTCCCGCTTTGGTTTTCCCCATCAGTCTACGTCATCATCATAGGTAAGGTGGGGAGGAGAAAGTGTCTGTACACACTCATGCGAGCACCAGGGAATGTTTGAGATGGACTCCCACCCTTCCCTGAAATAGCCTGTAAGCAGACCTTGTCACATACCTCCACCCTTGCATTGCAGTGGATCTCTGGGTTATGCTGGTCCTGTTCTGGTTATATTTTACTGATACTTTGAGGGTCTTGGGTAGAAAGGGACGATTGTGTCGTTTAAAGGAAGGCAATTTCTCTTTCCATATGGAGAAATTCCTCAAAAGATGGGAAATCTGTTCCAATTAGGACCTGTTCTGGGAGTCCTAGCATTACAATCATGGGAACCTTAAGGGTCTGGCCTGAAATATGGATCTGAACTCTGGCCTGGGGGTATATGTCTTAATCACCATGGACATAAATTATCCTTACCAGATAGTTAGGGTCCAGTTCTTCCTCTGCAAGAAAGTCAGCCCGAATCGCTGTTTCCTTGCTTCCTGACTCCAGGAGGGCTCTTGCCGGTTGTCCATTAATGGTTACAGGTATGTGGAACTGTGGGGAACTCTCCCCTGTCGTACAAATAGCCCAGGTATCTGCTTTGGGTGGATCCTCTTCTTTTTCCTGAAATAAGTTGGCCACATATTCTAGATCTAGCTCATTGAAAGACACTGGGGAAACCTCTTCTTTTAGAGCACATTGTCTGGGACCTCTGCTAAGAAAGCCAATCTACATAGGTTCTTCTCGTGGTTTCTCGTTACAGAAATGAGCTATTTGAGCTATTCTTCCACATGCAAAACATCTATTAGGTTCTGGCTTCAATGGAGTGGCCACAGACCCTCCCTCTGGAATAACTTCTGCTTTCGGTCGTGTGTCTGTAGCTATTGGCACTTTAAGACTGGCCCTGGGTGAGCTTCGAAATACCACCACCAGTTTTCGTATAACAAGATTGTCTTCTTTCTTTCGGGTGAGGTGTTAGTCGGGTCTCCATCTGCTGCTTCAGTAAGGGGCCCCTTGTCTTGGAAAGATATGGCCTATTGGTGAGCATTTCCTGTTTGAATGGCTTCCTCTACTGTGGGCTCATGTAACTGACATACAACCTTTTGTAGGTATGGGGGACGGGAATCAACAAATTGCTCTAAAATCAGCATCTCCTTTACTTCCTCCAGACCCTCAGGGACTCTCAGGGATATTGTGCCCTGTACACCCTTCTCGCTGCTTTAGAACCGATGGGCATGGTACCCTGTTCACCCCTGTACTACAGACTACCCCTCTACCACTTGTATTCTTCCCTCGCTACTCCCTCCACCTAATACCTTTACTCCCAACAACTACTATTGATACCTCTGCTCCTACTACTATCCCTCTCCACTACTACTACACTGTCTCTAATATTCACACTTTCCTCTCTCACACAAACACTCCACAGACCTCCTCCTTAAGAATAGCCCTTGCACTCTAGTCGCTCTAGCCTCCTCTGGTCTCTTGGATGTCCTCCTACGTCTCCTGC
This sequence comes from Ambystoma mexicanum, assembly GCF_040938575.1. Taxonomy (NCBI): domain Eukaryota; kingdom Metazoa; phylum Chordata; class Amphibia; order Caudata; family Ambystomatidae; genus Ambystoma; species Ambystoma mexicanum. The sequence continues at coordinate 234,964,753 of NC_090921.1, forward strand.
CCTCATCCAACAAACCCACACCTACACACACACACCTCCTTAAATACCTCACCTCCTTCCAGGATTTCCTACTCAACCTGTCCAATAACTTAACAGACTCACAGGGGAGTGACAGGGGCGTGTTTAGGGATGCTTCAAAAAGGGCTTGTAAGCTCTACCCCTTTTTCCAGAAGCATCTCTGGCAAGGAAAGTGGAAGGGTTTCTGAGGAACTGGAGTCCCTGTTCCGTAAGGCCTTTTAATGGGTCTTTTCAATCGTAATATCTCTGGTGAGCTGGTGGCAGCCTCAATAAAAGGCCTCTTTTCCTGAATGGTGTGTAGATTTCTGGAGACTTTGCCAGACCGTTTTCTCGCGTGCTCGGTGTTAGGCTGTTGTCTGTGTGCTGCGAAGAAGTGCGAACTGCTGCTGCGTGGTGGCTTCCCTCTGCTACTTGTCCCTACGGTTTCCCCATCAGTCTTTGCCATCATTATAGGTAAGGTGGGGATTGGAGGGGGTCTGTACACACTCACACGAGCACCAGGGAATGCTTGTGGTGGACTTCCTCCCTTCCCTGACACGGCCTGTAAGCAGGTCTTGTCACAACTGCAGGTAATACACTCATGATTAGTGAAAGTTGCACATGCATGTTTTGAGAAAGCTGCACTGACCTAGTTTGAGAAGACACAATATACATGTGAGTTTAGAACAGAGTAATCAGATCACTGACACCATTAATTCAAACTTACAAGAGACAAATGCAAGCTGGTCATTGTCTAAACTTACGTCGCTCACACAGAGCCTATAACTTTGCTACCTCATACCTGTATAGGGGAGTCAAATTGAATGTCCATGTACTTTTAATGTTAGTTGTTCAAGTAACTTTTCCGGTGCCATACTTGTCTTACAACTGGAGAAAAACAAGTATTCTGAAAAGCAGTTTGAAATGTTTCAACATGAATATGCAAACACTAACTGAGAAGCAGCAATGGTTGAAGTAAAATAGTGTTTCTGAGATCAAAGAAATTATTTTAAAATAGGAGTATTTATAATGCTTAGTATTTTTACATTAGAATACCTCTATAGAATGAAAATTAGTGCTTGTGTGGACTGATAATAGTGAAATTCATATAGGCAGTCAAATTCATTTTGTTTACTATTTGGTTTTGGTATCCATCTCGTAGTATTTTCCGGGGTAAAGCTGGAGACCACCTTATTTGAAGTTATTTTTTTCTTTTGAATACATTTCCATTTCTGAATACTATAATGTATATTCCTTGTCTAGAATTGTGTGATGGATTTGTAAAAATGGGCATGTGACAAATGCATGTCACACCTACGTGAGCCAAATAGTTAAATGCATTAAAACACAAAATATTGCTTCACCAGCCACCTGCGCTCTGGCACGGTAGGGCTCGCATCGTTACCAGCCATGTCTGCCCTTGAATGCATTGCTTTACGTTATTAGCATGTCAACATTCATCCTGTGGTGCTAACAGTGAATATTGACCCCCAAACAGGGAAATGGGCACTGAGTTACATGGAGCATGGCAGGATGCAGTTGGGACATGCAGCAACGCACTTGTGCTGCTAAGCCTTCTCTCTCAGGGGCACTGCGCTGCTGAGCCACTTACCAAGTCGGGCACATATGGGTGCCAGGAGCAGTGGCATAGCCCAACATTTGCCCCCCCCACCCCCTGCGAGCCATGCTGAGGGATCTCCCGACAACCTCAAGCTCGGCAACAAATCACAGTCGAGGCACACTCTGGGCCAGCCTAGACTATCACACTTGCACAATACACACGATGACCATGCTGCTGCAGGGGCATGCCGCAACACTGCACTAGGACAAAGATAGAAATATGTGTTTTAATGCAATATAAAGGACACTTTCTGAGAAAAATTGTCTAAAAAGCCAGTGCATTTGCAATTGTATTGTAGGGTAACACTAATCCGAAAACCCAATACATGCAAGTCACCAACAGTGCACAGTAACATTAATGCTTTAATTAATGTAATGTAATTGCTATTAAAAATGCCGTACCAGAATAACATCATGTCCAGCTGGCTGACAATATAGGCAAGTCTAGACACGTAATACATATATTACAGTAAAATTAGACTGGTTGCACCAAAATACCAGTCAATGGAATAAGAATGATCATGTCTAGTTTATTACAGGTACAGAGAAAAATATACAATGCCACAGTAAGAAATGTCAGTGGCGGCTGGTGAATTTTTAAAGTGGAGGTGCATAAATATTTCTCCCAAATATGTCTTAGTGACAGAGCGTAGCGAGGTAGCCTGAACCAAATAAGGTGGGTGCGGGGGGTTACCCCCTGCTGAATTTCTTTTAAATAATGGGTTAAACTGGTGCATTTTACAGCACACCTCTTTGAAAAATGTGGAAAAAAGGCAGTTTGCAATGGATTTTGTAGGGTAACTCAGTCAAAAAATCCAATAGTTGCAAATTACCAACGTGCACAGCAGCATTTCTCCAACATATTTTCATGATGCCTTTGCCCACAATATATGCAAGTGTAAAAACATTTTCACGCTGGCTGTGACCTCATACTGGCTGCACCAATATATGCTTGTATTCCCATATAAGAGCATACTCATGTTTGCTTTTTGCATAATGCCAGTAATGCTAATATAAGAAAATATGTCCGTTCTGGTCCTGCCAATATATACCAGTACCCCAACAACATACTCCTGTTGGCTTTATCAAAATACAGGCCACAGTGTGAAAATATGTCCAAACTGACTGCACCAAAATGCCTGTCTAGCTACATAATAACACTTATCATGCTTGCTTTATCAAAAATGCCCAATATAAAATGTCATACAACAATAATAAATGGATAGACTGGCTACATTAAAAAGCCAATATAGCTACATAACACTTGTCATGCTTGCTTTATAGAAGATGCCAATACAAAATGCCATGCCACAGTAAGGAATCGCTAGACTAGCTGCACCAAATTGCCTATCCACCCACGTAATAGCACCTTCTCATGCATGCTTTATTAAATATGCCCAATACAAGATGTCATGCCACAGTAAGAAATGGCTAGACTGGCTGCACCGGAATGCCACTTCAGCGACATAATAATGTATCAGTAAAAAAGGCCATGCCTGCCCCTTGGTCCCTATAGCTCCTAACACATGCTCACAATCAGTGTAATTATATGTGTAAATGAGGGGCTGGGGGACCATGGGGCAGGCATGGTATTTGTTACTATACATCTATCATAGATGTCCAGTAAAAAATACCATCCCTGTCCCCTGAGCCCCACAGCGCCAAACACGCAGACAATCAATGTGATTATGTGTGTATGCGAGGCACTAGAGGGACCAGGGGGCAAGCATGGTATTTTGTTGCCAGACATCTATGATAGATGTCCAGTAAACAACATACCATCCCTGTCCCCTAGACCCCACAGTGCCACAGAAGGATAGCTCATTTTGGCCAGTGGAGAGGGGGATTGTGCAACAAAGGCCTTTTTAAAATGTCTTTGTTGTACAACCCTCCTCCCCCTCGCCAAAATCAGCTCCACAAACCAGCACAAACACACAAACATTCACACAGCATGCACTCGCTCATTCACTTGAGCACCCATCATCATACACTCACTCATAACACAACCATACACATATTTAAACAATAAATAAATGAACATAAACATACCTTCTGGCCCAGTCCTGAGGTTTACCACCAGCGCTCCAGCTCCTTCATGGCATGGACAGGAATCAGGAAGTAAGAGCTTAGAGGTCCTGCACATGCACGCAGGGGCCTGAGCGTGGGTGATGAAACGCCCAGTTTCAGTCTGCTCTGCTTGTATACAGAGATGCAGTTCCCCAGCCAGAATTTCCAATGGGATATGCAAGGCTGGGGAAGTAAAATGCCCCGCCCCCCTGGAAATTGCATTACTTTTTGTTACAGTTCAGCCAGCCCAGGAACTGTCCCTCAGTGTTTCGCTGTGCTGGCTCCTCAGGTGCTCCATAATAGGCGATTGCGCCATTGGAGCGACGCCCCGTCACCCATTATGGATGAGCCACCACTGAGAAACGGCTAGACTGGCTGCACCCAAATGCCAGTCTTCCAGGTAATTACAATTAGCAGGACTGCCTTATCAGAGATGCCCAGTAAAAAAAGTTAAGCCACAGTAGGAAATGACTAGATTGACTGTGAATGGGCCTGGTCTCGACACGCTTCCAAAATAGTCAATAAATCGACACACCCCAGTAGGGAATGAGACAAGGAGGTGGATTGCAAGTTGAACAAAGTTTTATATAAAGCAAGTTGGGCATGCAGAGGACTCTGCTCGTCTGAGAGCGCTCTACCAGACAATACAAAAACATCAAGTTATAAAGACAGACATCGTCATTCATGACAAGCGATATAGGTGAAGAATACTGCATGGTGATTGGTCCAATACACTTTTACATTATATGATATAATGGGGTGACGCGGTCTGATTGGTGGTTGCTGAGACGTTGCTTCTCGTAGCACGTGGGTCAGCTGTGCTCATCTGGGAGGGTTGAAGGTCAGGATCTCAAGGTGCAGTCCTGCTAACTAATCTCTTCATTGTGACAATAGAAAAAAGGCTAGAAAACGACTAATCAACATTAAGTCCTGACATTTAGTGCAGGTGCTATAAAGTCCATTTAGCAAATATATGGCTGGTTTGTGCTTTGCCCCCAAAGACTCATAAAACACCATGTAATAATCCATGTGCCCACCTTGAGAGAGTTTTATCTACCTGATGCCTCCTGATATAGATTGACAGGTGTTATTATTACATTAGATATATGGCACAGAGGGATTTCAGACTGAGGTGGGTAGCCATTCTGGTCAGTGTAGGAGGTTAGATGTGTATCAGCATCAAAGGGGTAGAGGGGTCTGCGTTCTGTGAGCTGGGGGCAAAAAGGTTGGGGTTGAGAGGGCACATGCTGGTTTGAGGAGACAGATGGGCACACAAGCCAGGGTTTGCTCCAGTCACACACAGGTCAATGAGGTTGGAGGAAGAGAAACGATACAGGTTATTTGCTACAGTACATGGCTGTACTTCCATGAGAAAGGGATCTGTTTGGAGCTGGCGAGAGCCGGAGGAGGGAGGCTGGGCTGGTGGCGTGCCGCGCTGGGCAGAGGGTGAGACGTGTTTCCAGAAATCATTCTTATGCCTAGTAAAAGATGGCATTTTGGGGTGGCACAAAAGGGAGTCGGCATGTGCGATTTGAAAAGGCTTTGTTTCTTTGCTCTGATTATACTTGTTGTGTCTCGGTCCGAATTGAGTGAACAAACAAACAAACATGGGGGACGTCTCCCACCTTTTAATGGACTTGAGACCCATTTTATGTGGCAATGTAGAGGTAGCTCCATAAAGACCATTGCTCCTCAACATTCCCCCCTTTAATTACTCCTAAAGTAACAAATACCCTTGCCCACCAGTGCGTTTACGTTCCTCTGCCTCCATCATGGCTTCATCCCATGATGGAGTTCCCTTTATTGGCATCCAGGCCCTGCATACAGATCTTAGGCTGTCTCCCCTTCTAGCATATTCCTTGCGGGTACATGTCATATAGATGCACCCCCCATCCCCAGCCTGGTCAACCCACACTTTCTTATACCACTCCAACTCATGGGACTACTTAATGGTTGTATGCCATAGGTTGTCCACTCTATCTCCTGAATTATAGACAGCCACCATACGGTATTTGGAGTCATTGCTCTCCCCCGTCTGTACTTGTGCTTTCCTAGTTTCATGAGGCATCTTCCCATTCTTATTCGGGTTGCCCACTGTCACCATCATCCTTGCACTACTAGGGATTGTATCCACACAGCATCGAACCCCTACTTGGCACACAAAGAAAATGAGCAACAGGAAAACGATAACCGGGACCAGTAGTTTCATTGCTGTTCTGAAACATGAGGGCACCCAGTCGAACACTGTGTCGAACCAGTCACTAGACTCTGCACCACCTTCTTTCTTCATTCTTTCTCCAAGATCGTGCACAGCTGAAATGACATGTGATAGTATCATTTTGTCGGCATCTGAAGAAGGTACGAAAGTGCTACATGCGCCCCTGATTTTTCCGCAAACACTGTCTTCTATTGCTGTGAGAAGGTCCAGCAGTTAGCGGTTTTGCATTGTCATCAGCTACAGGGCTCTTAGCTCCACCTTGATGACGTTGAATCCTTCTTCCGTGTCATTGGCCAGTTGAATCAGCTCCCAGCGGATTATTTGTAACCATTTGGCATTGGCACAGGCTTGGATGCTAGGGATCAGTGATGCAAAGAATGTCTCTGCTGTGTTAAATAGTTTGTATCGGTCAGGTATCTGAGCCAGGAGGTTAGACGAGTCTTTGGAGAGATAGTTGGAGGCTCTCTTTTTGCGTGACATTTGATTTTGAAGTTTGTCTTCCGAAAGTATGTCCTAGATGGGGGGTTCTTTGCTAGTAGACTGGGGTGCGGTAGAGATCTGGTGGGCACCCGCTCCCCCTTGACCTGGGTTTCGGGAATCACCAATAGGGCCGAATGCAGCGTTGCTAAGGCTCAATCGCCTCTCCATGACTGCGGGAGGTGCAAGTATGCCTGATTTCCACATACCCAAAATTGATCCATCAGGTCAGCACTTCCTTTACGCATGTCTGGAATGACAAGAGTTCTATTACAGTTCATGTTTGAGCCCATGGGTGTTTTTCCTTCTCCACGGAAGCAAAGTTCAACATTTCCTCTCCGTTGCACCTTGATGGGTTTTTCGAGATCGGCAACCCAGGTCAGTTTGTTGACATGCTTGTACCAGGTGTCTCTGCAAAGTCCTTTCATCCATTGTAGCAGTCGTCTGTATGTCCTCGCAATGCTTAAGCCTGGCACACCACCGTTGCCGCTTGCCACTTGTTGTTTGAAAACAGAGTCCCTTTTATAGCGAAAAAATGGTTCTTTGGGACACAGTGCCCCTTCAGCCATTTTCCTGCAGGTTTTTTTTGTCAGGCGGAAGTTGTTGTAGTTTTACGGTGTGTGCCTGGAAGGTACTTCGTATTCTACAAATTGCTAGATGAAGGAGACACTGGGCTTCCACTGTTGGAGTTTCTTGTGGCACTAAAACCTTATGCGTTCCTGACGCATGAGGAATCGGTGAGCACACATAGAAACTCTCGTTTGTCACCTGTCTCCCGTGGCACTAATGTCAGAGTACCATTTGTTAGACTGGTCTAGGTGACGGAGATCTTCTATGGTATCTAGTCCCAGGCCATAATATGAATTGTAGTTATGTTGTTGCACTTCCCTCCTTCTCCTAGTAGACACCCCAGACCATTGAGTATGTATCTAATATTCTGAAAACGGACAGGAAAAAAGCTAGGATCTGGGTTTGCCTTGTGGTCATCATTCAGCTGCCATTGTACACTTTGGGGGGTTGTGAGGTGTTACAAAAAAGGACAAAGTATATATAAATTTGACATTTGAGGTAGGATATGTGGCTGTATGGGAGTAGGTTTGGGATGTTGTGGGCACAGTTGAGGTAGACAGGTATTCATCATACATATGTATGAACGTTTCACTCATATTTGGTCCAAATTCAAGCCGAGGTAATGTAACAGTGTTGTTTTTATACAGTGTGGTGAGATTTAGAGATAGGTTATGGTTCCACATTAACTTCACCCCATCCCATATTAGGTGTGTTCCTTCCTGTATCCGTTTTCCCCCACTCCCCCTTCTTTTATATCCATAATAATAAAAGAAATTCCTCAATATAGACCTAGGCAGAACATCAAAACAGAAAAAACAATAGCTGAAAAGTATAGTCCACGGTTGAAGGAATAAGGCCCCTCGAACAACAGACCCCGGGGCAATCAAATTGCCCCGACCAATACATCCACAATATGATGGTTTGTACTGGTTTCTGTTAATAATTTGGGACTAGTAAAGCCAATGGTGACTTTACATGCCCTGGGAGACAGTCGTCAGTCCCAGGGTATGGAGTCTATGGTGGGGTGTCACTATGACACCCCTGTGTTACTGCACGGAGGGTGTGGTGTAACACACATAGTAAAAACACATGAGACCCTATGGAGTAATGGACCGCATAGCCCATAAAACACATAAACAGTCAAAGGAACACCATAAATCATGTCCATGAGTGGGAGAAAAAGAGTCTCACTCTTGGCAGGAGAAAAAAAACAAACTCCAGAAATCCAGCAAAGCTGCTGGGGGACTCACTAGGTTAGGAAATTCAGCCTAAAGAGAGAATTCTCCCTAACAGTTGCTTCGTTGTGTGGGCAGGGAAATGCAAGTTGTAACAGTTCCACAGGCATTACCACCTTTCCCGTTGCATTCTGCCGCCATAGGAGATCAGTGGGCGATTGTGTGCATTCCCGTTTTAACCAGAGTTCCTGCTCTGTAACTGCCGTCCTTTTCTGCAACTCTGGCCTGCATGATGGGCAGTGCATTGTACCTGTCTTCTCTTACCTCATCATGTTTACCCTTTAGTACTCCCTCGATGGCTTGGGGCTTTTGAAAGTACGCTGCTTGTTTTGCGGTGCCGTCCTCTGCTGCGTTTCCCAATGATATTTGGTCACTTTGTTTGTGTGGGCTTAGAATTTTACCAAAGCTTTTATCAGATCATTTAGTAGGTCGGCATGTTGTACCGGAGATCCATCGGTCCTCCTGAATCCCCTCCTCCTCCACCTCGATAACCCAGCATGCACGGTAGTGATTGCGTATTCTGAGTAAATCGTTACTGCGAACCCCATTGCTGCATGTAATGCTTCAACTATTGCTACCAACTCTGCTGCCTGAGCTGAATAGCTGCATTGGTAATCATTTGTGTACAATTATCTCATACTCTCCTTCTTCCAACCTTACTACTGCATAACCCACATGTTTCTTACCTCTCTCTGGACAGATGGACGCTGATCCGTCTACAAAGTATACTTCGCCTTCTTCTAGGGCATTCTCACTAGCCTTGGGAATGTTGTCTCTTTCTCCCTCATATGTGGCACAATCATGGTTTTGCATGTCCTCTTCTGTGCATGGTTCTGTGAGGAAGGTGGCTGGGTTTACAATTTTGCAACGTACTACATGGATGTTTGGGCTGGAAATTATTATTTCATAGGCCGTAGCTCTTTGCGTAGTTAGTGTGGACTTAGATCGTTCAAGAATAGCAAACAATGAATGTTCTACAAACAAGGTTACGGAACATCCCATTACTATCATTGCACTTTTTCAATTGCAAAGGCTGCGGCTGCAAGAGCCTTTTCGCACATGAAATGCCCTTGCATTACTGAGTCTAGGGTACCACTGTAATAGGCTAATTGTTTGTGCCCCAGAGATGTTTTTTGTGTCAGTACTGCGGTCATAAGTGTCCCGTTGCAGTGCGAGAATAAGTAGAATTCTCGCTCATAATCTGGGGTTGCCAGAACCAGGGCCGTTGATATTAGTTCTTTGAGTGTTGTGCATGCTGTGTGCATTTCAGGAGTCGTGTGATTGTGGTGCCTCCTTTAGTGCTTGTAGCAGTGGTTTCGTGTAGGCTGCATAATCCGGTATCCATGCTCGGCAATAGTTACAGATGGCGAGACATTTTTGCATGTCTTTTACTGTGTGGGGCCTCGCTGTATCACGTACCGTAGCTGCTCTGTCTGGTATTATTCTTTTAACGTCTTTGGATATTAGTTATCCTAGGTACAATACTTGTGATAGGCAGTATTGTAACTTTGCTTTGTCCACCTTGTATCCCATGCTTGCCAGTAAATTCAGTAATGTTATCGAATCTCAGCCACATTGCACCTCGCTTTCACTGCATATTAAGAGATCATCCACGTAATGGATGATAATACACTTGACATCAATATTATCAAGGTCTTCGTACAGTGTTCTGTTGAAAATGCTTGGACTTTCACAGTACCCCTGGGGTAATCTGCAATGTTCATATCACTTCCCCCACGGGTAAATGCAGTCAGGTATTGTGAGTCTGGGTCAAGTGGCACTGAGAAAAAGGCATTTTTAAGGTCCACTACGGTAATGTGCGTGGCCATCTTTGGAGTGCTGCACAAAATCGACGCAGGATTTGGGACAAGGGGGAACTCCTTCTGAATGACGTCAGTAAGTGGACAGAGATCCTGCACCATGAGTCACGCCCCTCCCTTTGCTTTTTTAATCAGATAAATTGCTGTATTGCATGGATAATTGGAGGGAACAATGATGCCCTGCTGTAATAATGCATGTAATGTTTCCTTTATTCCCTCCTCTGCTTGCCTTGACAGGGGGTATTGTCTTACCCGAGGCAGCATGGCACCGGGCTTGAGTTTAATCTTGATTGGGGTGACTTATCACAATAATCCCATGTCATGGGGGTTAATTGTCCATAGGCTAGCAGGTACCTGCTGCATATCTCCATCATAAAGCTTCTGCCACCTGCCTTTTGGAGCTTAAACCTAGATATGACAAGGGTGTTGGATTGGGACGATCTGGTCAGTCGGTCCGTAGTGTAAAGTTTGAATATATTGCACAAGTACATGGTTGCTTCATTATTCAAACATTTCTATGTAAGTGGCAGGGTCTTAAATTTGATTCTTTTGTTTATTGAGAGCCATTGAACACTCTGCCAAAACTCTGAGATGTGGAGTGTTTTCAGAAGGTTAGTTGCTGCTCTGAGTGCATTGTTTTGATATGTTTGAAGTTTTTTTAGGTTATGTTGATTGCAGTAGTCTAACTTGGTAAGTACTAATGCCCTGGCTAAGGTAAGGCAATTGTCAGCGGTCCGAAAAGGTCTACAGCATTGATGAGCTTCCAAGTGTAAGCAGTGGTGGAGGCAGTAGTGTTGATTTGTCTAGCTAAAGAGAGGGTTGAGTCTATGTACATAACTAAAGTTTTGACATCCTTCGAGACCTTGATGTCGTTGCCATCAATGTTGAATGTGTAAAACTGGTTGTCGAGTTTGTTAAGTCTGGCTTGTGTTCCTACTAAGAGATTTTAATCAGATTCCATGTGTCATCATCCATGCTTGGATGATGAGGTAAATGTCATTAAGTCGTTTGGAGTCTGTTATGTAGTTGACTGTGATGGGGATAAGAATGTGGGTTTCGTCGTGTAGTTCGTATATGAGATACCCATGTGGTCTAAGTCATCGAATAGAGGCTTTGTAAATATATTATAAAGCGTAGGGGAGACACAAGAGCCTTGAGGTACCCCGCATGTGACTGCAGTGGGTGGGGCAGTTACAGTCGGGGCGTACACTCTAGTAATTCTGTTGCTGAGGAACGATTGGATCCAAGTAGTAGCGTCAATGGAAAAGTGGGCTGCAGAGGAGAGATGGTTGGAGAAGGTTTTCTGGTCCACCAAGTCCAGGCAGCTGATAGGTCTAGTAGTAGAAGGAGGTCAAGGTTGCCGTTATCTTTTATTGCCTCTATTTGGGTTACTAGATCTATCAGTGCTGTTTCTGTGCCATGCCTGGGACAGAAACCTGGTTGTCGTAGTCCCAGTAAGGTTTTACTTTCCAGGTGAAGCTGGATCGGCAGGTAGGCCGCTCTGTCAATAATCTTAAGAAGGAAAGGCACTGTAGTGATCGGTCTGTCGTTAGTCAGGGTATTTGGGTTGAGGGACGGTTTCTTGAGAAGAGGCATAACACAGGAGTCCTTGAGGTTGGTAGTTACTGTGTTAGTTGTAAATGAGGCATTAATCAATGGGGTAATAAAAAGGTGCAAGCTCCTTTGCCGGTTCTTTTATAATGGATGCTGGGCAGATGGTAGCCATGCATCTAGAAGGTTTTAGGCTTTAGATTATCTCCTCAACTTCCTTAATGCTAAGGGGGGAGAATTTGAATAGGTCTGATTGCTCTGGCAAAGGAGTTTGGGTTGTCAGTTGGGGTAGGTTATTGACTAGGTCGTTTTGGTTTCAATTTTCTTTTGAAGGAGCTCAATTTTATCAGAGAGCTCTTTTTGAATGTTGTGACAACAGGTGGTGTCTTTGGCACATGATGCAAGAGGTGCGGTGGGTGATTCTAGCTCTCTACGTATGTTAAATAATTATTTGGTGTTGGATTTCGCCTGTACGGGAGATGGAGTGACCCCTGACCGGCCCATAGAGTCAGAGCTCGCTCTCAAGTACTTTAAAATGAGATAGCTGCACCTTGAGGTGGATGGGGTGTAGGATTTCTTACTCCAACACCAATCAATAAGGACAACTCAATGGTTTGGCATATGGCAGTCCATTTAATGACAAGTACAAAAAACGGGGAAACATGGAAATAAACAGTGATGTGATAGCCCATCTCGCTTTAACTCCCCCCAACTTCATGCAAACAGTAACAGTTATATCCAGAATTCGTCATCATTGACGTGTAATACTCAAGTTTATCATGCAGTTCTATTGGTTGGAAAAGGTAACTTTACTATAGGTACTATATCTGTATATGGTAACAGAGTGTGAGGTTTGGATAACCCTAATCAGGTGGGCGTCTACGCCCTTCCCTCTAACATTACTCATGTAGACGTCACTAAAAGTAAGACGTCTCATTGGTTCTTCTATCTATAGGACCCTAGATTATTTAGCCCATTGTGATTGGGTTGGCTACAACCCCAAGCATAAATCTCCACTTTAATTAGCAGCACCAGAATGGTCACCCACATGTAGGATGCCCCAAGATTCACCCAGCCTCCCTTTCATCAATCAGTACTTTAGTGCTATGTGTGTGTCTTAGTTGGCTGTGGTCGGCCTCGAAACTGTAGCTTCTTGTCAGGAAAAGTTATGGTATCTTCTGTTTGGGAGACAGCCAGGCGTAGGTGCCTCTTCTCACTCGGCTGGTCACGTGCTAGCACACCGTGATTCTGCTTAGTTTTCCTTCTATTTGTGCATTTAATTCTCACTTCAGCTTGCCACCTGCCTGGGCCTCCTTATCTCGACCTTCACGGGGCAGGCTGTTCTGCTCTTAAGTTTCGATTCTCCGAAGATACTGTCCACCTCCCTCTCTTGGTTTGACCTCGATTTCCCAGGCACGAGCTGCTTCTTGCCGAGTTTCGATTCCGCCGTCTCTTTTCTTGTTTTAGCTGGAATACGAATCCTGTCCTGTTTGACCCTTAGTAACCTGGGTTAATTCTGCTTTTGTATAAAGTGGACTTGCACTTATATAATGTGCTTCTTTGAGGTAGATATATAGTTGGCGCTTGCCGCTCTATTCTTCTACAAAGCATAGCAAGACGCACTGTTTTCCTAGCTTCTTGCGGTTACAGCATATGTACAGGAATTAGCTGGTTGAATATCTTCATGCTGCTTTACAGTTTAAGTGTCTTTATATTTCAACATCGTCTCTGCTTCTACTTATTCATGGCGTTTCGTCTCTGTGTGTCATCTTTTGGTTGTCGTTTCTTTCATCTGTGAGTCTGTCCGGGCTCTCGTGACATCACCATTCGTCTTCAATTAAGGCCTGATGGGTTTCTTCTGGGACAGTGTTTAAGAAATCTTCATTTCGTATCATTTGCTGGTAGGGTTGTCTCAATGGATACCTTACTGTCCATGCTTGTCTGGTTATTGGTACTTCAATAGGTATTGCTCTTCTGATGGGCATTGGGCAGAGCCCTAACGTGGCTCTCTGCTGGTTTATTTGATCATCATACATCACATATCTCGCTGTGAACGTTCGTGGTTCTTCAAAATGGGCGGCTGGAGTGCAGGCTATATTTGGGACCTCCTCTACACTCCTTCTGGATCCTTTCATTGTAGGATTCACATTTAGCTAGGAAAATTGCTGTTTTGTAGTTAGTTGGAGGATGCTGTTGTGAAGTTTTCCTTGTTGGTTGTAGAAATTGTTTCAGCTGCTCTTTTATTTTTTCTCAAAGTTTTTAGGTGAGGGGTGAACCAAGTGTTCATGTGGGTGTGGGGTTTGGCTTTGCAGTTTTTGAGGTGCGATCTTATTGATGGCATCAAGTATAGTAACATTGTAGAGGTTCATGAGATGAGTGGGGTCATCTTTGGGTTCATTAGCAGTGGATGGATTTGTGATAGGTTGAAGAAGTGGGAGTAGCTTGTGCTTTATCGGTTACATTTCGCATGGTTCTAGCTAGTCTGGGCAGTGAAGAGGATGGCATGGTGATCTGTCCATGCACAAGGCTGGTTAGATAGTATGTTAATATTGCAGTTAGCGTCTGCAATCCAGTCTAACTGTCTGCCTTTGTTATGGGTTGGGTTGTCAGACCCGTTGTGTGAAGCCTAATTCGGCGATACTATTGCTGATGGCTAGTGCATTGAGGTCTTTAGTGTCATGGAGTCCTAGGTTAAAGTCTACTTGAGCAAGATTTGAGACCCAAGCTTGGAGTTGGTTGTGAACAGTAGCGATAGGTCTTCCTCGAAGGAGGATAGAGGGCCTGGAGGTCTGTAGATCAGATGAGTCGTTATGGTTTGTGTTGGAGATAAAGGTAATTTAATTGAAAGGAGATCTCCTGAAGGGAAGATTTAGACAGGGACCTGCCTGAGGCCTAGGGAGATTTTTGCAATGATGGCAATACCGCCGCCTTTGGCTGTGCTTCTATCTTGCCAGATAATAGTGTACTGGTCTGGGATGGCTAGTGAGAGCAGTGGACCAGATGTAGGTTGGAGCCAAGTCTCTGTAATAGCTAAGAGGTCAATGTAATTGGTCAGTATGGGGTCATTAATATCAAGCCCATGGGCTATTAATGATCTGGCATTAATAAGGCCTCCTTTGATGGTGGTAGTGATATTTTCAGAAGCCAGTTTAGTAGCTTTGAAGTTATTGGCAGGAAGGCACGCTTTAAAAGGTGACTTGTTGGTTATGTTGTTGCTTTAATGGTTGGTTACTGGTTTGATGTGGGCTATTGGTTGCTAGGTGACATCCTTTAAGGAGTCTTTCGCCGAGTCAGCAATTTCTAGTTGCAGTAGGACAAGGTAAATTAAGTATAGGTTTGCTGCTTGTTAAGTGGCGGCTGTTGGTTACTGGGAGACGTTCTTTATGGAGTCTATAGCCAGGTTTGCAGTTTCTAGTTGCAGTTAGGCATGGTAAGTTAGGTGTGGGTTTTATGGAAAAAGGTTTTATCCGTTGGTCGGGCAGTAATGGATGGTCTGAGGTGGGTCTGTGTGCAGTTAGTGTCGTCAATTTAGTAACTTGTTGTTCGAGGTCAGGTAGGAAGGTGGTAGGTTTAATGCTGTCTGAGCAAGGCAATATTGTAGCCATAGATAGGGAGCGGCTCCCTTTTGTTAGTGAGAGTTGTGTGTGCCATAGTGGATTTTTTGATAGCATCAGTGTAGAAGTACCATAGGCAGGGTTTGTCATGTTGTGAAGCGTGAGCAAAACCAGTTAAATAGTATAGTAGAGGTAGTTAGCCAGAGTTGGAAAATGTCTGGGTTCTGTTTAGCAAAGGTCTATAGCAGTATAGACTAGGGTCTATACAAGATCTAAACAAGGTCTATAGCAATGTTAAGCACGGTCTATAGCAGTACAAGCAGAGGGTCTGAAGGTGTAATACAAATTATACTAGACAGTTAACTGGAAGCAACAGTAGTAGCATTAGATGGTGAATATAGTGCCGTACAGCCATGCAGTATAGGTGACATGTAAATGTACCAACACAGTAACTGATAGGAGCAGATGTGCTAGGAGGAGATTAATTCAATTATTAGTACAGTGAGAAGATATGTCATACCGTTTTCCTGTTACAAAGGCATGGCCATAACATCCTGGGACGATGGTCTTGTGTAGCGCAGACAAATCAAATACAATAGGCGGGACTGTTGAAGAGTGTGCAGGACTCACCTCTAGTGAACACTAGTGAGCAATAAATGCTAACACATGGGCAACAATGGTACACAATTGTAGATTAGCAAAATGTTATAGCAGCGTAAGACAAAAGGGTATACAATTTGAGTAGCAGCTATGGAGCAACATGAGCCTGGTGATGGTGATAGCAGTGTCAGTTATCTGCATGCTTACCGCAAAGGTGGGCGATTGTGCAGAAGTGGCACTGTGGTTGCGATGAGCTTGCTATGATTGTGGAAGTCAATTCAGCCTGGTAGGGCAGCATGTAAGGCCCCAGCATGGACAGGCACAGACATGGGGGGGGCTTTTGCTGAGGGGGCCATAGGCATGGGGGCCGGCTTCTGCCTTTCGGCTTCGCTCCTAGGCTATGGGAGCCCAGTCGTAACTGGTTGCTAGGCAACCACTGGTAAAATGCAACGCTCATGGTGTCGGCCATCTTAGGGTCTTTATTTCTTGGGTCGTGGATCCACGGAGTCACAGCTCCATGTGGAGACTGGCTGATCACAGGCCAGGTTGGGCTTGGCAATTGTGGGTATGCAACAAGGAGGATGCAGATTCTTAGAGCATCTGGCTCAGGGAGCCTTGTATGGAAAATCCTAGCTGCTGCTGCAGCGCTCGTAGTTACGAGTGGAATCCTAGCCTCTCCTAAAGCACACGCTTAATCAGAAGGGAGAGGGGAGCTCCAGCGAGCTCCGGTGAGGTGGGGGGCCCTACACTGGGCCTGGAGGATGATCCAGTGAGCTATCTATCCAGAAGAGGAAATCACCAGATTTATATTCATCCTCAGGTAACACAGAAGAGTTTTTCACCGGAGGTGGCAATTGTGGTTGCCCTTCTCCTTGCAATGGAAGTGTTGTTTCGCACAATGTTCATAGTCAGGACAATTCAGCTTGAGGACTCGTCATCAATACCTCTAATTCCTGTGTGGTGGGACCCACCGGGGCCGGAGGTGTGTTTGTTGGTCCATATAGACCCTTGAGGTCATAGGGTGGAGGAGGCGGTACTGCCGGAGCTGCTGGTGCACTCGGCTGGGGTAGAAATAATTGGTCATAATATCCTTCAGCAGGCTTTGTTAGCAGTGGGTATAACCTTTTTGGTTCTTCTGCTTCTTTACTCTTTTCTTCGCCCTCACTTTTTGTTGCTACCACATGTTCTGACCTCTTCTCTTTACCATTTGTAGGGGGTGTTTCTTCGAACATCCTCCACAAATCTAGCACCTCCTTTCTATTTTGAAACTGTTTCCCTTTATATTTGGCCATTAAATATGTGGCTACAAGATCCAACACAGTCTTGTCAAAAGACCCTTTTTCTGGCCAGATTTGAGACAACCCTTCCCCTTTAATTTCTGTTACCCACTGCCCATGGTACTTCTTGATCTTTTCTGCATAGAGGGGGAGGTGTTTGCAAATGTGCAAAGTGGTGTGTCTGCTCCCATGGTGTTGATTAACTCCCTCCCACTGTATTGTGTGTGAGTGTGTGTATACTAACACTGCTAATGCTTCAATCCTTTTAGTATCTTTAGCAACACACGTTCAAAATATACTTTAAAACATTTTACTCACTTCTTGCATGGTCTTGACTAATGTATAGAAAGAACAACATATTAAGACATAAACCAATTGACAGTTTAACATGACAGACACTTTGCTAACAACGTAAAACAAGGAACATATACAGATAACAACCCTTTATACACCAGTCTTGTTTTACAAGAGCTCTATTCCCCCTTCATTCATCCTTCTCCTTCACCTCACCTTGGCCCCTTCTGGGCCCGCCTCCAAAAAGATTGTCAAATCTGAAAGAAAGATCTGCTACTATTTCCCAAGCCTACTAATTATACGAGGCTCCTAATTCTTACGTTTCCTCACTTAAACTTCTGTGAGTTTTGAATTTGAATTTGATTTTAGAATTGGTCGAGACAATGCTATGCAGTGCCGCCTTCCACCCCCTTTCGGAGTTAGGTTCTTGTATTGCCTCTTATTTCATCACCTTGTATATAAAAAACCTAATGGCCATGAAAAGATAAGTGCTTTGCTTTACAATCACTCAACCCACTCACTCTCACTTAGCCCAACACTTTGCGTGTTCCCTCCTTATTAAATCTGATCCATCCTTCTCAATTACCCTCCTTTAATTCTTCTTGCAATCAATACTCACGTCTCTGTGGTATTCCGAGAGCATCAGTTCGCAGTCTATCCAGAAGGGGGGACCTCCCATGGTGGGCCCTGCCTGGTTCCAGCGAGACGTTGGGTATTCACAATGCCGGGACACACACAACCTATTAAGGAGCGTACGCCTTTTTTATGAATTTCTGCCTAGCAGTAGATGGCGTCGGCCCTCCACGGTCAGCCCCGGATCTCGCCACGGAGTACAGGGTCGTCAAGGAAATCCTGTCGGCCAGGTCACCACTTGAATGGGCCTGGCCTTGACACGCTTCCAAAATAGTCAATAAATGGACACACCCCAGTAGGGAATGAGACCAGGAGATGGATTGCAAGTTAAACAAACTTTTATATAAAGCAAGTTTGGCATGCAGAGGATTCTGCTGCTCTGAGGGCGCTCTGCCAGACAATACAAAAACATCAAGTTATAAAGACAGATATGGTCATTCATGACAAGCGAGATAGGTGAAGAATACTACATGGTCATTGGTCCAATAGACTGTTACATTATATGATATAATGGGGTGACGCGGTCTAATTGGTGGTTGCTGAGACGTTGCTTTTCGTAGCACTTGGGTCAGGTCGGCTCATCGGGGAGGGGTCAAGGTCAGGTTCTCAAGGCGCAGTCCTGCTAACTAATCCCTTCATTGTGACAATAGAAAAAAGGCTAGAAACGACTAATCAACATTAAGCCCTGACATTTAGTGGAGGTGCCATAAAGTTCATTTAACAAGCATATGACTGGTTTGTGCTTTGTCCCCAAAGACTCATAAAACACCATGTAATAATCCAGGAGCCCATCTTGAGAGAGTTTGATTTACCTGATGCCTCATGATATAGATTGACAGGTATTATTTCTACACTAGATATATGGCACAGAGGGATTCTGGACTGTGGTGGGTGTCCATTCTGGTCTCTGTAGGAGGTTAGATGTGTATCAGCATCAACGGGGAATAGGGGTCTGTGAGCTGGGGGCAAAAAGGTGGGGGTCGAAAGGGCACATGCAGGTTTGTGGAGACAGATGGGCATACAGGCCAGGGTTTGCCCCGGTCACACACAGGGCAATGAGCGCAGAGGAAGAGAAATGATACAGGTTATTTGCAACAATACATGGCTGTACTTCCATGAGAAAGGGATATTTGTGGAGCTGGCGAGAGGCGGAGGGGGGAGGCTCGGCTGATGGCGCGCCACGCTGGGCAGAGGGTTAAACGTGTTTCCAGAAATCATTCTTAGGCCTAGTAAAAGATGGCGTTTTGGGTTGCAAAAATGGAGTCCGCATGTGTGATTTGAAAAGGCTTTGTTTCTTTGCTCTGATTATACTTTTGGTGTCTCGGTCCGAATTGAGTGAACAAACAAACAAACATGAGGATGTCTCCCGCCTTTTAACAGGCACGAGACCCATTTTATGCGGGAATGTTGAGGGGGCTCCATAAAGACCACTGCTCCCCAACAACTGCACCAAAATGCCAGTCTAGCAAATAATAACACAGATTATGCGTGCTTAGCCTGGACATGGATGACCATTACAATTTAGCGCACCAACCCTTTCCTAACTCTCCCCCCCCACATGTCCCCTCTCCCTCCCACCCCTATCCCAAAATCAGCTCTTTTGCCCAGATTTACCTCCACATCCCTTTTCCTTGTCCCAGTACTTAAGTATGAGGCACCTTGCCTCATAGGTAAGTACTGGGACAAGGAAGAGTGGGACTAGGAGTAATGAAAATGACAGGTAACTAAGCCAGGCCATACCTCCATGTCCCTTTGCCTCATCCCAGTATTTGTGTATGAGGCAACGTGCCTCATACACAAATACTTGGACGAGGAATAGCAGAGCTAGGAATAGTGAAGATTACCAATAATCAGGCATTAAACACATGCTCACACCCACACAGCCACCTATACTTTTTTTAAAGTATTTTCTTTGTTTTTTTAATAACTCTCTTAATACCTGAGCTCGGTTTCTAAACACAGATCCAGGATTAACAAGCGCAGATCCAGGATTAAAACCTCTGTTGTTTCGAACATCTGTTGCTCTGCGTTGTATTACTTTCAAGACCAGCACGTTGCCCCTGTGCTATCCACTGTTCCCAAGATTTACATGTGCATCCTTTCACCATAAACTCTCTCTCTCTCACACACACACGCGCACAGCCACCCATGGATCATGCACTCACTCATTCCACTCATTCACACATATAGCATTATATAACACACTTACATGCACATAGACACACAGGCATTCAAACAAAATTCATTCTATGTCAAGACGGAGGCGAACATTATGCTTCATCTTCTCATTATTTGCTCTCCAGCAGTTTCAACAAATCAATAAAAATGTCAATCATTTCACTGAAACAAAAATTCCATCAGTCCTAGGTCCCTGTCCCCACTGTCCTGGTCATGTGACCTAGTCATTCCTCTTCCTGTAACCTCCTCTTGTTTTCCTGCTCTCCAGAGATAAGTACCGTTTTCATTTAGCTGTGTAACTTAACAGCATTTGTCTAAGGGCATTGGCCAGATTAATTGTGTATTCAAAGATTTCATAATATGGGCATGTGAGCTGGAAGCGCGGGGACCATGCAGTGTAGAATTCCGAGATTACGGACTTATTGTAATACGGCGGCCCCGTGCTGCATTTCCAGCACCCTAGGGGTTCGCCAGAGGATTTTGTCTCTACTCGCGGGTGACGCAAGTGAGCAGAGAGCCCCCACCCTGGTGGGGGGGACGGAGTGAGGCTCAAAGAGCCTGCCAAGGCATCCTCGCCTCGCGCGCGCAAGCTGCGAGCGAGGGAATGGCCTCCACCCTTGTGGAGGCGGAATATCAAAGCTACGAGAGCCTGCCAAGGCCCTTTAGCCCGCTCGTGGGAGACGCGAGCGAGGCGATAGCCCCCACCCTTGGGGGGGGCAGAGCAGGAGCTCGAGGAGAGCCGCTCTCGCAGTCCCCACCCTCACGGGGGAGGGGTCTAATGCCGGGAGTCCCGGCATAGGGATTGGAGGAGCGTGTGGCCCCCTCCTTTGGAGAGGAGGGGCCAAATCGCTCCAAAACGCTTCACGGGCATTGCGCCCCGGTCTCCTGACAGTGACAGCCGTAAAGATTACCGAAGGAGACACAGAGACTCCAGAGGGAGATTAATCTAAAGCAAATACAGCGTTACAGCTCAGCCAGAGCCTATCATTATTGCAGTGCACAGCACTGAATAGTACAGAAGCTGCTTGGCAGCCCAGGTGCAGCCTCAAGTGAGAAGAGTGAATAGTGGACTTGCCAATACACCTGTACAGGTATTACCAGGCACCTACCAGCACACAGCATGGCTGATTTTGAATGGAGTGAGGAGGAGCAAGAAGTCACATACTCTGAAGACTTGGCTCAAAGCTTCAAAGAAGTGCTGGGCGAATCACTCGTAGAGGCAGTGGCTCTAGGGGTCAGACCCCTGCAAGAATGGCTGCAGACAATTGAAACATTTCTGAGCCAAAGAGACAGAAGCACCACACCACAAGCAAGCACGTCCACAGGGGCCGCGCCAGAGGGCCCACAGGGGTGTAATAAGGCCTGGAAGAGCACAAACTCTTTTGACCCCCCGGGCCAATCTGAAGGGGCAGATCCAAAGGCCCCAGAGGCGACCAACGCTTTCGTTAGGCTAAAAGAAGCCTTTATGTCTAAGTCGGGGGTGCCAAGCCTCATGACCCCTACCCAGGGGAAGAAAATATGGGCGACACAGAAGAAGAGGTTCCCCACGAAGAGAAACCCACAGAATCTCCGACCTCCTCGCAAGAGGAAGGCGATAAGGAAGGAGATGAAGGGAGTTTGCCGCCTCCGAAAAAGAGGCTGAGGAAATTGAACAATATAGAGGAGGAAACCTCAGATATGTTCCAGCCAGAGGAGATCAGAAACCCGAAATCCTCAGAATGGGTGCCTTCTCCAAGAGTGGCACGATATATGACACAGAGGCTGCGCAAGGCACTTGAGAAGGAGGTGAGGCAAAGGATGAGGGCAGAATGCCCTAGACCGGAACTCCCAGGCAAAGTGGCGGAAGCACCAGAATTGGATCCTAAAATGCTAGCTTTCATAGCCAAATCAAACAGGGATCCTAGAAAAGGTATCGACCGCTCATGGAGAAGTTGCCAGGAGAAAGTCCTGGATCTAGCGGGTCCACTGGCCAAGATTATGGACTTAGCAGAGTGAGCAAAGGATACAGGGGAAGAGGTTGACCCAGAAGTGTTAGCAAACTGGGCTCAAAGAGCCGTATGTCTTTTAGGGAACGCCAACTGTGCAATATCCTCTGAATGCAGAAGAGGACTACTGCTGAAAATAGACCAGAAATTAGGAGACCTGTCCTCATATGAAGCGGGCGAAGCAGCACAGGGGCTGCTGTTTGGTGAAATTTTTGGAAAAGAGATGGGGAGATTCGTAGGGACCTGCACCTCCCTGGAAAAGGCACAAGCCTCAATAAAAAAGATCTTCCCCGGAAGAGTTTTTGGAGGGACCGGTCGGTCCTAAGGTCGAGCGACCGGTCGCTATCAGACGTCCAGAAGGCCTCAATCAAACAGAGCACACTACTGGGAAGATAAGAAACCAGACACTTTCTTCAAACCCAGAGGTCGCTTCCCCAGAGGAAGGCGAGGCAGAGGACAAGGAAGAGGAGAGTACCTCCCCACAGGTGAGAGCATCCACATATCCTTCAGTAGGGGGGAGGACAGCGAAGTACTGGCAAAACTGGCACGCGCTTTCCAACGACGCTTGGGTGCTAAAGTCAGCCAGGGGCTTACACATACAATTTATCCAGACCCCAATCCAGTACAAAGCCCCCAGAACAATAGTATCAGCGCGAACAGAGAAAGATTTGTTACACGCAGAACTACAGAGTCTAGCGAGGAAATAAGCTATTGAGCCATGCAAGGCTCCGAGGTACATAAGCAATATGTTTCTGGTCCACAGAAAAGACAAAGTGAGACCAGTCATAAATCTGAGGGACATGAACAAGTGGGTAGTCTACGACCACTTCAAGATGGAAGGGACTCACCAGTTAAGAGACACGCTCAGACAGGACGACTGGCTCGCAAGAATAGATCTGAAAGATGCATATCTCACAATCCCAGTAGAAAAAGAATACCGATCCTTCCTGGCGTTCGACTGGACGGGCAATTATGGCAGTTTGCGACAATGCCATTCGGATTAGCGTCCGCTCCCTGGGCATTTACGAAACTGATGAAACCAGTAGCAGCAGCGATCAGGGAGAAAGGAATACGGATCATCATCTACCTAGACGATATCCTAATAATGGCAAGCAGCGAAGACATTCTTCGCTACCAGACCAGCTGGGTAGCGAACCTCTTAGCCTCTCTGGGTTTCCTAGTGAACCGAGAGAAGTCGGAAATGATACCAGCGAAGAGGATAGAATTCCTAGGTTTTATCATAGATACCAGGACAGCGACCCTGGAGCTGCCGAACAGGAAGATTCGGGACATAAAAAGAGAAATAAGGAACTGCCTCAGCAGCCCAACCACATCACTGCGAACGATTGCACGGATCGTAGGCCTGTTAGCAGCATCAATCCAAGCGATATTTCCAGGACCCCTGCAATGTTTTGTGAGACTTTGGCTGTTTCTGTATTCATTTTCCCTTACCTAATCTATTGAAAATGCATGTTTGCTGAAACAACGTGGGGTGGCTTCGCGCCTTTGATAACTTAGCTTTAGGACAGATTTTGCAAGGAGGGTCGTGTTCTAAAGCCGAGTTATCACACGCACAATCAAAAGATGAGGTGTGGGTTGCTGCTCATTGCATTCATGAGATAGCAATCCACGTATGTTTTTAACTTTGCATTTAGGAATTTGTAATCCCAGAATTTCCTGTTAGAAACTCAGCAGTGCAAGATCCAGAGTGCAAATTTGAAACAAGGATTGGGCTAGCAACTCCTATCTGGAATACGGCATGTTGTCATATAAGATCATCCAATCCCACCTTTGGGGGCATTCCTGTGGACATGGGAACACAGAGGAAAGAATGAATAAAAAGTATTTGCCTTCAAGAGGAAGCTAGACCTTTGCAAAAGAACAGTTGGAGCTGGGCAAGCCACCTAGCAACATTAAGGTCCAGCTTTGATGAATACTTCCCTGAAGTAAATGCTGGCATTAATGACTGGGTGATGCAGACTTTTCTGGCAGAGGAGGTGGTGCATCATCCATTTGATGCCCAGGAAGAGCTGATTGAGGTTCAGTCGGACACTACTCTGCAATCTGAATTTAGGAACATTGCAGTGGGTGAATTTTGACTGAAGGTAATCCTGGAGTATCCTACATTGGCATGGTCTGCTATACAGTCGCTCTTACCCTTTGGGTCTTACTACTTGTGCGAAATAGGCTTGTCAGCATTGGCTTTTTTACTGACTCCTTCATTTTTTCAATAAGGGGTGTTTCAAATGAATGTTGAAAACCTGGAAAGTGGGAGTTTTTAAAACATGGAGACAACCATGGCTACAACATTCATACGCGGGTGTTTCCATCAGTCCCAAACATCACCTGGGTGCAGGGTGAGCCTGGTAACTGCTTTTTAACATTGTACACTACTTTACCAGAATTTCTGGTAAACTACAATGTTAAAAGCAATTAACATTCTTCCCCCCAAGTCTGAAACCACACTTGATTGCATTATACTTCAGCCAGGATTGCATTATACTTCAGCAGCACATCTGATGTGTCCACTGAAAGGTTTAAGATTAAGCTACGTCCCTAACTCTATCTGGTTACCCAGAGGTAACATTTTAGCAAATTTCACTTGTGGCTGTCCAATCTACAGCAGCACTATTGTAAGTTTGAATTGTTGATGTTTTACTGAACTATGGCACCACACACGTCTTGCTTGGTAGTTTTTAATCGCGAAACATCTTAACTTCTCGTTTCCCTTGAATTGGGAACTTTTTTTTTGGTGGTGGTGGTACTCCACCTTGCAGCTGTACCTTCTGTATAGAAAGCATTTCATTCTCCCATCCCAGTTGTGTTGCTGGACGATTATAGAGTGGTGGAGTAGGGGCAGTGATGTCTTACTGGAATGCAACTCGAAGGCTTAAATCTCCTTCTTTCTTGACTTTAGTATATGCAGTGCATGCTTTGTTTTTTTGTTTATTTATTTCTATAGCGCTCCGGACCCAGGAGTATAGGGGCGCTTAGTACAAGTTTACAAGGCATGGTACAGGGTAATAAACAGTGAAGCTAGAACAATTTAAATAGCAGTTATATACAGGCAGTGAGGGTGAAAGCACACAATAGTAACATAAGTGAGGAATAAACAGTCAATACATTATATAGCTAGGTCTGACTTCAAAGTTGGCTATTTGTCAGAAGCCACCCAATGACCAGTTTCCTGAATGACTGGAAGGAGTTGGATGCTTTTATGCTCAGTGGCAAGGAGTTCCAGAGTTGGTGGGCGAGGACAGTAAAGCTCGAGCCTCCTGCTCTTTTGGAGTTAAATCTGGGCACTGTAGGGCATAAGGTATTGGAGGATCTCGTGGTTCTAACGGACGGTTTCATGGTGAGTTTGTTGGTCAGGTATGGGGGTGCTAGATTGTTGAGAGCTTTATACGTCAGGCAAAGTGTTTTTAGGTCGATTTTATGTTGGATGGTGAGCCATCTGCATGTAGTTCTGGTGGCCGAGATGTGCTCACGTCTGGGGATATTTAGCGCTGCCCTAAGTGCATTGTTTTGAAGGACTTGGATCTTGTTAATTGACGCATGATTGGCACCTAGGTAGAGACTATTGCAATAGTCTAGTTTCGATTGTATAAGGGCTCTGGATAGTATGAGGCAACTGTTAGGGGAGAGAAATGGTCTACAGGCTCTAATGAGTTTTCCGGTATATGCCGTGGCTGAGGCGGTAGCATTGATTTGTTTGGTGAAGTTAACGTTGGCATCAAGATAGAAGCCAAGTGTTTTCACATTTTTGGCGACCGGGATGGTTTTGCCATCGATAATGATGTTAGAGTAGTTAGGACTTAGGGCCTCATTCCGAGTCCAGCGGTAATGGAAAAACGATGGCGGTAAAGTAATACCGCCATCCTTTTCCGCCGTGGACTATTCCGACCCATCACACCGTAATTACCGCCGCCGTAAAGTACGACGGCGTAAATAGCGGACCAGTGTCGCGCGCCCGAGACACCACGTCGGAAATAACGCTAAGGCATTAACCAGTGCTGATCCCAAGTAAAGCGGACACGGTAAAAACGGGCTCCACAAGGGCGCAAAGTACCTTAACGCCATGGCGTAATTACCGGCATCGCAGAGAAGGTGTTAACAACCCTGAAAAGTGCCAGAAAGAGGAACAGGTGCACCCAATCAGCACAGGTGGAGTCCATAGAGTCAGGCACAGCACAAAAGGAGCACACCCACACACCACACCCCCTCCCACACCAAGATGATACCAATTCTCGCAGCATTCATGGAGCTGGAGGCCCTGCTTGCAACAACATCAACAACAGCAACTACAGCAACCACAACCACAGCCCCCACCACAGAGGATACACAGGAGGAGAAGGAGGCAGAGACAGGCCCAGCATGCCCTACCGATGCAGCCACCATTACCACGCCGTCAGCCCCCAATTCCACGTATCAGATCCACCCCCTTCAACCTCACACCAGAGCAGATACACACCCAGAACCGGCTTGACCGGGACACCATAACCACCATAGTGGCCCTGATACATAACGACATAGTGAGCCTAATAGAAATAAGCACTGCCATCCCCCCTCTACTAAAGGTAGTGTCTGTGCTCCACTTCCTTGCCACAGGGACCTACCAGCATACAGTGGGGCACATGCATGGCATTTCACAGCCCATATTTTCCCGGATACTCAACCAAGTGCTCGATGCCCTCCTCAAGCACAGAAGGGACTACATATGCCTCCCCCGGACTCCCCAGGAGACATATGATACCAAAGCTGCCTTCCATGCACTTGCAGGCATGCCAAATTGCATAGGTGCCATCGACTGCACCCACGTAGAATTGGTGGTTCCCCATGCCATGGAGGTGCCGTATCGCAACCGCAAGCAATATCACTCCATCAACGTCCAGATGGTGTGTAATGCAAGTAAAGCCATCACACAATGCAATGCCCGATACCCCGGATCAACTCATGACTCCTTGGTCCTGCGGAACTCTACACTACCACACTACATGGAGCGACATGCTGAACGACGTACCTGGCTGCTTGGTGAGTAACCGGAATGGGCCATGGCAGTCCATTGGGGCTGTGAGTAGGCTGTCAGCATACTCCACCCGGGTGGTAAAGGGGGGGGTAGAGAGATGCATACGGGTGGGACAGTCAACGCCATTGTACGATGTAATGGGGTGACTGTATCCTGGGACATGTGTGCATGGCCAGTGAACACCTGCTGCAATGTCAGATTAGCACAGTTCTCCACCATGATTGCACGAACACTTACCTTCATTCCACTCTCATGCAGGTGATGCTGGCTACCCATTGAAGCCGTGGCTCATGACCCCGGTCCGCAACCCACAAAACAGGCACGAGGAGGACTACAATAGATCTCATACCCGTACACGGGTGGTGATAGAGCAGACCTTCGGCCTTTTGAAGGCACGATTTCGTTGCCTCAGCCGGTCAGGTGGGGTCCTCATCTACAGCCACGAGAAGGTGGCCAAGATCACCATGGCATGTGCAATGCTGCACAACATGTGCATCCATCGGAACGTGCCACTGCCCCCTGACGTGGGTCTGCTACCACCAGATGAGGAGGAGGAGGAGGAAGGAATGGCAGGACAGCATCACGGGGCCGATGCACAGGAGGGACGTCACGTGCGACAAGCATTGATTGACCAATATTTCTGAGTCACAAGTCAGCTGAGGGGGTGAGGATGACAGGACATTGGGCACTGGGTGTGGGGATACATGTACTACATGCACTGTGAGACATTAAAAGACACATGCACAATGATCAATGTCCACTCTGTTTTCCAGGATAGACCAAACTGTGTATTGTATAATCATGTGAAAACGTGTACAAATAATCCTCCACCCTCACCCCCCTCCCCCCCAACTCCCACGCACACCCTCCCCCCCCCAACTCCCACGCACACCCTCACCTCCCCTCCCCCCAACTCCCACGCACACCCTCACCCCCCTCACCCTCCCCCCACAACAGCCCCACAATGGTCCCATCAATACTACATAGGCCACATGTGTGTGGCTTCATAGTCAATGGGCACTCCCCGAGCCTGGGGTATCATTTTCGCATTGTGCGTTGTGACCTGCGGACCGGGCTGGTCTGCGTGGAGGAGCACTGGAAGGGTGGTTCCTCCTGCTGGGGCTGAGGTCTGGGGGTTGCTGCCTCCAGAGCATCAGCAATCCTGCCGAGCACCTCACAGAGCCGGTTTGTGCATGTAGTGATGACCTCGCCCAGAGCCTGCAGGTCATTGTGATGCACCAACCCTGATTCCCGGTTGTCCCGGAGAAACTCCTCTATCATGGCCGTGAGGTTCTGGGAGTGCACAGCTTCTGCGGCCGATGTGGGGGATGTGGCTGGCAGGCTTGGTATTGGGCCTGCAGGCCTCTCAGGTGTTTCGGCAGGGGAAGTGGGCTGATGTGAGACAGGTGTTACCCCTTCGCCTGTGAGACCTGGGCCATCACTCGACCCGGAGTCGCTGTGTGCAAACTGGCTGTACGATGGTGACTCAGGGCTGTAGTCATTGGTCTCCTCCACGTTGACCACGGAATAGGATGTGGGGCTGTCTGGCACACTAAGGAGGCACATGGCAGCATTCTCCCCTGACATGCTGGATTCCTCAGGGTGCAGCGTGGGGCATGTTTCCGGCGGAACTGCAGGCATGTCCAGGTGCGCGGGTGGGGGTTGTGTACCCTCCATGGGGGTTGCTGGAGCAGGTGGTGTAGTATGGGCCTAATGTCTGCCAGCAGGTATGCGCTGTACCCTGCCCCTGTCCCGGGAGGTACTTGGCCGGGAGCCTTCCTGCTCCTCACTTTCATGACCGCTACCTGTGGGGGGCAAGAGAGAGACAGCATGAGCAATGATCTGGGGGTCATCATGACTTCAAGCCTATGGTAACACATTGGGAGAGCAGCGTCTTGGTGATCTTTTGGTCGGTGAGTGAACTTGGCTTGGATGGTAAAAGCATACTGTTGGCGGGGTCAATCATGTTGGCGGAGTACTGTGGTGAGTGACATTGACCAGCTTTCTGTGAGGCATGGCGAATATGGGTGTCAGCCTTGCACCTGACATCATCCTGGATCCCACTTGTTACGACATGGTTGCAGGGGGGGGGGTCTACGAAGCAAACATGATGTGACTCTTTGGCCGACCCTTTGCGGTGAATTACATTAGGGATGCATGTACTGTTTGGACTCATGACACTCACCTGCATCAGCGGATGAGGGATCACCGCAATCCATTTCGCCAACACCTTCGATGGCTTCTTTGCCCATCATCTCCGCACATGTTTCCTCCCAGGGCATCATTTTAATGGGTGAGCCTGGGCCTCCTCCTGTCTCCAGGGCCTGCTGACGGTTTGCTGACAGGATGGCCCGACCCTGAGACGGAGGTCATCCCAGCGTTTGCGGCAATGCGTTGTGCTGCGGGGGGTGTTCCCAACGGCGCTCACCCTCTGTGCGACCAACTCCCATATCTCCTTCTTTCTGAGGATGGTGGGCCTACGCATGTCGCTGCAGAATACGATATCTGCATGTTCATGCCTGTAACTCATCCTGGGTGAATTTTTCTTTTCGGATGCGCGCAGCGCCCTTTTTCAGAACTTTAGGCATGATGCTGTTCTCTGTAGTATATTTGGTCGATCTGAGTCCTGTATGGAGTCCTGTATGTCCTGTATGGAGAGGATTGCAATGGATTGTGATTTTAAATATGGCCGCCGTGATGCTTCCCGTTCCTGTGCAATGACGTTATTTCCGTTTCCGGTATTTAACGGTGGCCGTAATTTCCGGTTAGCGTAAATTACGGTCTCCGCTAATTACGGATTCCATCGAAGGCGATGGTGTTAAATACGTCTAGGTTTATGGCGGTAAGGGGTTTGACGGGACCTTTTGCGCTATGCCGCAAGGGAGTTTACCGCCATGGCGGAATACTCGTGCACGCGAAGTCGGAATATGGTGGAAATAGCGCCTTCCAACCACATCGTACATGGTATTTACGCCATGGCGGTAATTAGTGTTACTTACAGCCATACTCGGAATGAGGCCCTTAATTTTTGTAGGTTATTCGGTGAGCCAACAATGAGCAGTTCGGTCTTCTCGTCATTGAGGCAGAGGCCATGTGTGGCCATCCATGCCTGAATGACGGAGAAGATTTCATTGATCCTGGCTACATCAGTATCGTAGTTGCCCGAGATAGTCAGGAGTATCTGGGTGTCATCCGCGTAATTTGTGTAGATGACACCCAGGCGGTCCAGTTTATCGAAGAGGGGCTTTGTAAAGATATTGTAAACGGTGGGTGAGACACATGATCCTTGTGGGACACCACAAGATATGGGGATAGGGTCTGCTGCTGCCTCCAGAGAGAAGACCCTCATAGTTCTGTTGGCTAGGAAGGACTGTATCCACGAGACAGCAGAGGGGGAGAAGTGGGCGGCAGAGGAGAGGTGGTTGCAGAGTATTTTATGGTCAACCAGGTTGAAGGCCACTGAGAGATCTAATAGGAGAAGGATGGCAGCCTTGCCCTTATCTTTGATTTCGTCAATCTGACTTTTAAGGTCGACAAGGGCAGTTTCTGTTCCATGCTGAGGCCGGAAGCCAGACTGACGCAATCCAAGTAATTGGTTAGACTCTAGGTAATGCTGAATTTGCAGGTAAGCAACTCTATCGAGTATTTTTAGCAAGAAGGGAACAGATGTAATGGGCCTGTAATTTGTGGGGATGGAAGGATCCAGAGTCTGTTTTTTTAGTAGCGGGAGGACCCATGATTGTTTCAGATTGTTGGGTACCGAATTAGTGGAGAAGGATGCGTTTATGAGCTTGGAAATGAAGGGGGCGAGGTCTCTAGCAGCATCTTTTATGATCTGTGCAGGGCAAATGTCCTCTTTACAGTTTGATGGTTTGAGGGAGGTTATCATTTTTTGCACTTCAAGTGCGGTTACGTTTTTGAAGGTGAATCCCTGGGTGGTGTTAGGGGTGGTAGGTGAGTTGGGCATGATGGGGCTAAAGGTGGGGCTGCTATTAGAGAGTTGAAGTCTTTTGTTTTCGATTTTAGTTTGTAGGCCGGTAATTTTGTTTGCCAGGGCATCTTGGATATTTGTGCACCAAGATTGGTCCTTCACAGACGAGTTCATAGGTGGGTTGGGGTTTTCTAGCTCCTTCAGGAAAGTGAATAGCTCTTTGGTACTGGAGCTGGCATTACTTATTCTTGTGTTGTAGGCTTCCTTTTTTGTGCGGATAATTTCTTTTTTATAGAGGGAAGATGCATTTATGAGATTGACTTTATGTTCCGCGGAAGGGTTCTTTTTCCAGAGGGTTTCCATTTTGGACTTATTTTTTCTTAGTATTTTGAGTTCTGGAGTACACCAAGAATTGAGGTGTGCTTTAGGTTTACTTTTACGTAATTTTAGTGGAGCAACACGGTCAATAGCATTGGTCATGACGTTATTGTAGGTGTCTACTAGAAGGGTAGGGTCTGATGTGTTAGGGATCATGTTAAGGGTAGGTAGAACCAGTGGGATGAGGGCTTCAGCGGTGTTCCGTTTGTTTCTTGTCAGGCATGCTGGTGCAGGCGGGTGTTGTCTGTGGAGGGGGTTGTTAGTACTAATGTCGAATGAGAGTAGGAAGTGGTCAGTCCATATCAGTGGTTGTGGGTCCCTGCAGATGATGTTACAGTTATGGGCAGCGAGCCAGTCTAGGGTTCTGCCTTTTTGATGTGTGGGTAAGGTGTTAAGTTGAGTGTAGTTGTGTTCACCAAGTACATTGGCGAGGGAGGAAGCTGGAATGTCATGAGGGTCATTGTAACCCAGGTTGAAGTCACCGAGGATAATATTCTGTGATAGGTTTGGATTTTTCGGCTATCAGGGTGGTTATGTCTTCTTCAAATGAACCTATGGGCCCAGAGGGTCTGTATAATAGGTCCAAGGTAATGGAGTTCTTGGGGGAAGGATGGAGTAGTTGTCTGGAACTCCAAGCAGTATCAAGAGATGAAAAGTTGGTAATGAATCCAATTTCTAGCATCTACGGGCAGGAATTTAAAACGATTTGATTTTGCATTTAGAGAAAGAGAAAAGACGGTGTGATATTACACAATGAAAACGTTGCCAAAAACGTGTTCAGTTAAATAAACAGCTTAGCAGAGGATGGTTTCGATCCATCGACCTCTGGGTTATGGGCCCAGCACGCTTCCGCTACGCCACTCTGCTCCTGTGCTCAACGGCTGCTTGTTTGTCTGATCAGCGCCATTTGCAGCGTTTTGTTGTATGACGTGGAGGAGGCATTGCTCTGCTACAGCAGATCAGGCAGTTATGACTTTGTATTATTACTATATTCAAGTGAAGAGAGCGACATGTCCAATCTGTTAAAAAAAAAAAACTGGATTTTATAAATAGCGCATGAGTCCGTTCGTAAGACGATGGCGTACATTTCTAGTGGGTGCTTAACCCGCGACAGCCATGGAGATTTGAATATTCGGCACACTCGTTACATCACTGAGTCACCACAATACTATGGGGACTGCGCATGCCCATTTCACAGGCCCCCAAAGGCTTCTAGGAAACACCTGCACAGTGCACACGCTGACAACGGGACTGTTTAAAACACTGTTTAAACCCATTACATGATCGACCAGCCACTGTCCAGAATCATTCTGTAGCCACTTAATGCACCCCACAGATGCCTGTCTTTACATTCCTGACTCTTAATGCACGCCACAGATGCCTGTCTTTACATTCCTGACTCTTAATGCACCCCACAGATGCCTGTCTTTACATTCCTGACTCTTAATGCACTCCACAGATGCCTGTCTTTACATTCCTGACTCTTAATCCATCCCACAGGTGCCGGTCTTTACATTCCTGACTTTTAATGCATCGCACAGATGGCTGTCTTTACATTCCTAACTCTTAATGCACCCCACAGATGCCTGTCTTTACATTCCTGACTCTTAATGCACCCCACAGATGCCTGTGATGCCTGTCTTTACATTCCTGACTCTTAATGCATCCAAGAGGTGTCCGTATTTTCATTCGTGGTTTGAAGTACCTGACTGGTTGTCACACCTCCCTTCCTTATCTATTTCTTAGCTCTTGCACTATTTGAAATGTTGTCAGGCCGAGTACGATAGTTAATTTCACATCCTTACTGTTCATGCCTGTAAGAATGTCATTGTATTTTCACTTGTTCCCTCCCTTGCCTTGAAGTGCTTTGAAACACATTGGGCCTCATTACGAGTTTGGCGGTAGCTGTGCCCTTATTATGGGCATGGCTACCGCCAACTCGCTACCGGCACCTGCGAATGGGCCATTACCGGCCCATTACAAGCTGAATGGGCCGGTAATTGCCCATTCGTGGGTGCCGGTATGGCCGGCCTCCCGATCCCCATCGGGAGCATGGTTGCACCGGCACCGTTAACAACGGTGCCGGTGCAATCACGAGTTGTGCTAGCGGGTGCTGGTCTGCATGCCTGGTCAGACCACGCGTGTAGTCTGGCACCGGCAAGCAGATCTCGTAATGTGGCGGAGAGGTAACAACGGCGCCGGTAGCACTACCAGCGCTGTTGTTGCCTTTCCGCCACATTCGTAATGAGGCCCATTGTGTATAGGCGCTATATAAATAAACTATCATATATCATGCCTCTGTCCCGACAATATTTCTATTTCGCCTTATTCGTAAGAAATACACTTGCCTGTTTTAAGCAAGTCAGTGGTTTTGAATACAGATCGCCCTCTCTGATCGACCTGTTGTTCTGAGGTTCGCTCAGGCGTTGAGAGTCCTTTATGCAGTGAATGCGTGTTGTGTTTTGATTCGTATTTCTCATTGTTGGTTCCAGAACTACCTCAAGTTCTGGAACCTTGTTTCCAGTTGTTAGAGCTGCGCTGGGCGCAGTGCCTGTTGCTCGATCTGTCCCCAACTTAATAAAGTAGCCTTGTTTACTTACCCGTGTCCAGCTGCCAATCTTAACACTAGCGACGAGGTTGTCCTGCTCTGTGGTCATGAGGAAGAGAAGAGGATTCGGCTTGGCCCAGACGAAAACCGCCCACTGTCTACGGCGGAGGGCCTTCCTGAGGTGTGTGCAGCCCCATCGTGAAGGGGAAGGCTGGGTAGAGCAACATGCACAGCGTCCACCACACTCAGGTTAGAGCGGAGCGTGGCGTAGTGGAAGGAGGCAGGGGCCATATCACTCCAAACTTAGCCCCTGCGCGAGCGCGCGCACAAGCTCTACGTAGCGTAGAGACATGGCAGAAGCGAGGCGCTCACGGCCACGTTTACTCCATTGTTGATGCGTTGCCCTGGCAACGCAGCGCGTTGCGGAGGACAGCTCACCAGAGCTGCATCGAGTGCAAACGGAGCCCGACAGACGAGGGCTATGGTGCCTTACCGCAAGTGGCCCATAAATGAAGGTGCTCACAAGCACAGGAATAGTTTTGAGCACTGTGTGTTCAACAGACACGCGGGATAACATGGAAGGAGCCCTTCATTAACAAAGGCAAATTGTGCAAGTGACAGACACATGACATAACACGGAAGGAGCACGTTATTATGACAGTCAGGCACACACTGCAGTGTTAGAGCCAAGGAGAGCTCCAGGACTCAGTCCAGCTTAAGGAGAGCCATCTCCAACAATTGCCAACCCACCAGTTGTCCCTCAAGAGGCAGAGGAAATGGCTGCTACCATTCCGCCAACCTCACCTTTCCTCGCAGAGCCTGGCAACCCTCCCATCAGGTGGGAAAGGTGGAGGATGATGTTTGAAAATTACTTGGTGGCTATAGGAGACGACAGGTTCAGTGCAACCAGGAGGACAGCCCTATTGCTCCATAATCTGGGCCCTGAAGGTCACTGTGTATTCAATGGTCTTGCGAGTCTACTCAACAAGGGAGCAGGAGACCTCAGCGAGTATGCAGTGGCAGTCAAGAAGACAGAGGAGCACTTCGAGCCCAAGAAGAATGTTACTTTTGAGAGGCATAGATTCTTTCAGCGAAGTCAAGACAATGCAGAGTCTGTGGAGACCTACATAGCCTCTTTCAGGACACTGAGTCACACCTGTGAGTTTGGGGACTTAACTGACTCCCTGATTAGGGACCAGTTGGTCAGATGCACCTACAACCCGAGAATACAGGAAAAACTGTTGGCCAAAGCCATGTCATTAGAACAGGCGGTGGAACTCACACAAAGCATCGAGCAGACATCCCAGTAAATGAAGAAGATGAAGTTGGGAAAACAAGTGGCTCAGGAGGTCTGTGCAGTTGCTTCAGAGAAGAGGTTTCCTTGGCTAAGTTTGAGGAAAGAATGGTGGGGACAAAAGTGCATTAAGTGCAGTAGCCCAAGACACACTGCAAACAGTGCATTCTGTCCTGCCAAAGCTGCAGAATATTTCAAGTGTAGGCGCAAGGGTCACTTCGCACACATGTGCAAGGAAGCGTCCATTAACATGGTGGACCAGGGAGATTACAATGGTGATCCTTCAAGTTCCTCGTCCTCAAGTGTGTCTGCTACACCCACTCAAGAGAACAAGCCATGGCATGTCTTTGAAATTTCTGCTTTGTCGGGTGAGTCACGTGGCCCGGTAGACAATTTCATGGTGGATGGGTGTAGTTTAAAAATGAAGGTTTACTCTGCATGCCCATGGATCATCGTATCTGAAGACACCCTCAAGCACACATTATGCAGGAATGTGTAAGATTTATCACCAGCTAAGGTGCAACCCTGCAGTTATGGGGAGATGACCATTGATTTGTTAGGAGAATTCCAGCGTCAAGTGTGTTACAAAGGAAGGGAGTGCATAGCTGAAATTCTAGTAGCAAAGGAGGGTGCCTGTCTGTTAGGATGGAGAATCCAAGCTATTCCGCTGACTTCAATTACCACAGCTGAAGTAAATGACATATGGTCCATAGAATTTCCGGAGGTGTTCGCGGAGGGCTTAGGTAAGCAGAGAGACTTTGAGCATGATATATCAAATTAAAACCCAGAGCGCATCCAGTGGTTCACAAGATGAGACCAGTTGTTAGGGAGAATTCTCATTTATGGCTAATTTCCCTCACCTAGTGAGTCCCTCAGCAGCTTTGCTGGATTTCAGGGGTTTCTTTTTTCCACCTGGTAAGAGTGTGAGCCCTTTTCCCCACTCTTACATGTGTTTTGCCATGTGTATTTCTACTGTTTGTGTGATCTTGGGCTCTGGAGCTACACCACTGCATGAGCCTCACTTTTGTGTGGATTACACAGCACCTTCCGTGCAGTGACACAGGGCTGTCTTTGAGACTCCCCTCTGACTCCATTTTTCTATGGCTGACTACTGTCCCCCTAGAAACAGGTAAAGTTGCCATTTACTTTATGTAGTCATTTAAAACTACAGACCCTGTACACCCCATCTTACATGGAGTATTGGAAAGGGTTAGTTCCTCTCCCTTTTTGTCTGTACTTCTCTGAGCTTTATTTCGCTCTCTTAACACTGAGACGTGGCTGGTGGCAGTGGTATCTACCCTAACATTTCTACCGCGATTATACTATATAAACGTGGTACTGTTTTAGGCTATTATATTAGCCTCGAACTTAAACCCGCTTGACCAAATACTTTTTATTTCGGCTCCCGTTGGGTTTTATCGCCATTTCTTTTTGTTAACATCCTTCTTGTGTTTTACTTTGTACGGCAAACCAGTTTGGCCTCCTTTGTTCGCCGACCTTTGGCAGGCTTCTGTCCAGAAGCCCTCCTTTGGCGTCTGGGTGTCTAGGTGGGCTGAATGTGAGGGAGGGGTGTAGTCACCCCCTGCATAGGGTATCCTTGGAGACCCAAGTCGCACTTTGTCTTGATTGGCTGAGGTAGTTGTCCGGGCCGGCCAACCCCCCTGCTGAGTGACTGACAGCCAGGCTGTGTGAATGGGGGATTTTGGCATAAAAGGCAGGACTCTTGAGCTGGAAGTCAGAGTCGCCACTGGAACTGCAAAGAACCAAAGAGATGCGGAGAAGAAGATGGCTGCTGCAACTCCCGAGTCCCGGTGAAGCCCTGCTGCAGTCCTGAGCTATCTACCCTTCAACGACAAGAGAACATCCAGTCCGGAGTCTTCTTCCCTTGAGCCTGGTGGGATCAACCGGCTCACCTTCCACAGGCAGAGGATCCTCTTCTTGGTCGAAATCGCTGCACACAGCTGTAGTGGTCCGGATAGCCATCTGAAGAGCCTCTCCTGTTTTCAAGGAGCACACCTTTAATTCACCGTTGCTTTTGCTACTGCTGGCTTCATCCCTGGGTAGTGCAGATCGCTCCAGACGTCCTCCTTCTTGTCCCCACAACTGATGCTTCAGGAACCGTGAGTCTGCAGTAACTACCAGGAACAACTGCCGTGGCACCAGCTCTTCTTCATACGAATAAGGTACTGTGGGCCTCATTACGACCCAGGCGGTAAGTTACCGCCTGGGTCGTACCTTTACCACCATGGCGTAAACTATGTTTACGCCATGGTGGTTGGCGGACTTACCGCCCCATTCCGAGGTTGGCGGGGCGGTAAGTCCCCAATCCCCATTTACCCTTCCCCATTCCCATTTTTGCCCCATAGGGCATAATGGGAGTGGGGAAGGCGTTAATTACGCCACCGTAAATTACGGTGGTGTAATTAACAACAAGGTCCCTTAGCGCCATGGATTTTAACACCTGCTAAAAGCAGGTGTTAAATCCTCCATGGCGCTAAGGGACTTCGGAATCAGGCGGTAAGGGTCGGCGCTGTTTACGCCGCCGTAAACCCCTTACCGCCTGGGTCCTAATGAGGCCCTGTGTCTGACTTCGAGGAACTAGGGTGAACCCTTTTCTCCTCACCAAAGGCTTGTCCTTATCTTCCTTCCCTCTTATAACTTTTGCTTCCCTTTTGCTTCCCTTTTGACAATATCTAAGTACTCCTGGCAATCTCGAATCGTGAACTGTTCTAACCTTGTGATCCTCGACAACAGGACCCCTGTCCCATTGACACTGGCGTAGGCCTATTGACTTTTTTAATTTTTTTTGTAAACTTTATTTTAGCATTTTAGTAAACATGAGTACCAACAAGCCCAAACAGTAGGCTGATAACAAGCCGCCGAATGCCACCCTCATGCCCAAAACACCCACCCTCCGACAGTCCCATCACACAACAGGCAATTAACGTGTTTACATTTACACAAGAGAAGTCTGTGGTGGCTGATCGGTTGTCCCGGCTGGTGCTGCGCTAGAGAGGAGGTACGAGATGTACGGGCCCCATATATCTGGGGGTCTTGCGTGGGAGGGAGTGTCTTTATGAATTCTGTTTCCGTTTCTTGGCAGTATGTGATGTCCCTCTTCCAGTTCGCTACGGTAGGGGGGTGCCCCGTCCCCATGCCATAGGCACTCTTCTACGTGCCAAAACCAATAACAAGCTTGACAGTTTCCGGATGTGTGAAGACAGGGGTCTCGTTAGGCCGAGGAGCGCCACCAGTGGTGAGTGTCCCACTCTCTCGCCGATAATTGCGTTAGTTTCGTCAAGCACATCTGACCAGAATTCAGACACTGGCGGGCAATTCTACGCTAGGTGCAGGAAATCAGCGTCCGGGGACCCACAACGGTCGCAAGATGCATTGGACCCAGGGTGGTGTCTGTTTCTCTTGTTAGGGGTATAATAGGTTTGATGCAGATAGTTAAAGTGGATTTGTTTGAAGAGGGAATTGAGTGCCACATTTTGTGTCTGATGTAAAATGTAGCTCCAGTCTTCATCCGGAATGGGGGTTTGAAGCGTGGTTTCCCATCTTGTCTTTGTTTTGGGGTTCGAGGGGAGAGTGTCGGTGAGCAGGGTTTTGTAGATGGATGAGACTAGTTTGCCCTCTCCTTGTGCCTGAATGGTCCCATGCAGTAGTTGCCAGGTGGGAGGTTGTTGCGGGAATGATGGGATGAGGGCCTGAAAGGTGTATCGCACTCTGAAGTACAAAAAGATGTCAAGGGAGGACGTGCCCCCCTTTTTCCCCGCCTGCTGGGGTGTTATGAAGGTGTCTTGTATAAAGAAGTCGCCTAGAGTTTTTATTTTGCACTTATCTGCCCAGTTCAGGTACACTTTCTCGGCGGTGAGTGGGATCCCGGGAATGAATTTCGCGGGCAGCAGAGGAGAGTATCTAAGCTGAATCTTGTACTTTTGAGCTATTTTCCTTCATATTCGAAGGTGGATTGCAGTATGTTCAGCCTCGTGTGTGGCACTGCTTGATTTCTGATAATCACTGCCCTTGGCAAGTTGGGTGAGGCTAGTGCCCGTTCAACCTGTACATGCGGTCTTACGAATTGTGGTTCGTACCAATGACTGAGAAACTGAGCTTGTGCTGCCCAGTAGTACCGTTCCAGATCGGGTAAAGCCAGGCCACCCTTATCAACAGGAAGCACTAGGGATGAGTAAGTCACCCTTGCAGGTTTGTCAGACCATATAAGGTCCAGAACTAGGCTTCTCAGATTACCCTGGAAGCGTCGGGACAGCAGGATGGGGATGTTAGCGAAAAGGTATAGGAGTTTGGATAAGATTACCATTTTTACCAATGAGGCTCGCCCCCAGATGGTGAGCGGTAGCGATTTCAACCTGTTTACCTTGTCTCTTAATAATTTCAGTGTGCTATCGTAGTTGTCTTTCAGTATATCTTGGTGATTTAGGGACACCTTAATTCCTAGATATCGGACGTGAGCTGTCTCCCACTGGAAGTAAAAATCGTCTTGGACAATTTTGATTTTTGTGTTTAAGGGAAAGACGATTGATTTCGATTGGTTAATTTTCAAGCCAGATACCAACCCAAAGTTGATTATTTCACGCATAATTGGATTAAGGTTTACGCAGGGGTTTTGCATGAACAGGACTATGTCATCGGCATAGAGTGATATTATTAGCCGGTGAGGACCCATTTTAAGACCTCTCTGGATATGTCGTTCCCTAAGGCCCGCTGCCAAGGGCTCCATCACAAGGGCGAATATCATAGCGGATAATGGGCATCCCTGCCTAGTGCCACGCTGGAGGTTGATCTGAGCCGAGCGGGTCGACCCGAGCGAGATTGCTGAAAGGGGCTGGGTATAGAGGAGTGAGACTAGCCTGACAAACTGTTTCCCAAGTCAGAGCTGCTGTGGCACAGCGAACATAAAGGGCCACGCAACAGAGTCGAATGCTTTTTCGGCGTCTAGCAGCACCGCCGCTGCTTGCTGATCAGGGTCGAGTGCTGCCAGAACCCCAAACATTCTGCGTATCCCAAATGTGGTGTTTCGGCCAGGCACAAATCCCGCTTGGTCGGGGAGAACCAGTGCGGGCATGAATGGGAGAAGCCTATTGGCGAGGATCTTGGCCAGGATTTTGTTGTCCATATTAATTAATGATATGGGGCGATAGGACTTACAATCTTCGGGGGGCTTGTCTTTTTTGTGTAGCAGGATTGCGTTTGCTTCTCTTAGTGTCTGTGGGAGAATGCCGGATTCGATTGCCTCCTCATAGACATTTAGCAGGAGAGTGGCAACGAGAGGGGCGAAGTATTTATAAAACTCACCAGTTAGTCCGTCTGGTCCTGGGGCTTTGGAAGATGGCAGCTTTTTGATGGCTTCTTGAATCTCTTCCAGCGTTATGGGCACATTCAGTGGCTCACGGAGTTCTCCCTCCACCCAGTAAAGTTCGGTGTCATTTAGGTAGTTGCGGATCGCAACAGAGTCTGTAGGGCCCCCGGCGTTGTGTACGTCCTGGAAGAAAGCCCTGAACACCTCGACTATATCTTCTTCTTTGTGCAGCATATTCCCCTGCGGTGTCCGGATACTGTCCAAACTTGCCGGCCTCCTGTCTGCGGCTATGAGGCGAGCAAGAAGGGCTCCAGGCTTCTGGCCTTCGCTGTATTGTCTATTTCTGTGGTTGTGCCCCTGAAATGTTATCTCCCGTTCAGCCAGTTTTCTAAAGTTCAGCAGTTCTTCTTTCAGCCTCACCTGGATTTGGTCTGAATTGTGTGCGACTTGCTGCTTTTCCAATTCCTTCAGGTGCGTTTCGCAGGTTTCTAGTTCGCGTCTAATAAGTTTCAGGATTCCGTTTTCCTTGGCTAGACAGACGCCTCTTATGTAGCATTTGAAAGATTCCCATAGCACTCCAGCAGAGTTGACAGTGCCTTGGCTAATGTCAAGAAAGGAGTTGATTTCCTCGCTTAGCTCGGTGGCGAATGTCGGATCGGCGAGGGATCTGGGTTTGAAGCGCCATTGTGGAGGACGTGGCCTGGTGGTCGGCCGGTGGCATTCAAGTGTTACCGTGGCGTGGTCTGAGAAGGTTTTGGGGAATATTTGGCATGCTCCCCATTGCCAGCTACTGTGAGCGGAGACTAACAGATAGTCAATACGAGAGTTCGTGTTATGAACACTTGAGTGATATGTGTAGTCTCCGTTTGGATCAGGCGAAACCCCAGTGAAGAGTGGAGAAGAATAGCGACTCCTCTGGCATAGGATGAGTATGAAGAAAAGTAGCGATGGCAACCCCAGCTGTGGGCCCACAGGTGCTCATTTTGCGGCAGGAGGTGGGTTTCCTGAATCATGGCCACCAAGACCTTGTGACGTCTGAGTAGTTGCAGGATCTTGCGCGTCCTAGTCGGGATGTTGCCCCCTCTAATGTTCCAGGTTGCTACTTTGAACGTACCAGTGATGATCTATATAACACCGGAGTGCGGCTAGACCTGAGTCAGAGTTCGGGCATATGGGAATGGCATTAGGCAGGAGGGCTCGAGAGGGGTGGCGGCGGGGATCAGGGTGAGGCCCGCGGTTAGGCGGTGGCGCTCTGAGCGCGTTTCGAACGACAACAACAATCAAACAAATTTCCTAACAGGGACAACCCCCAACACGTCCGTTTGGAATCCCCCCAACTGGAACATACTGCGTGCTGTGCACGGGGCGCAGGTGGCCTTCCTAGGCACAGTCCCCAGCCTCCCGTTTGCGAAGGTTGTCCTGGTGGCTTGGTTTCTGCTTGCTTTGGTGCAGTAGCGCGGGTGTTTGTCACGGCGGAACTCTCTATGCTCTTTCTCTGTTTGAGGCGCCGGGCGTTTGGTTTGCGGACTTGCAACCCCGCCTGTCGAGGTATAGTGAGGCTTCTTCTGGGGAGTTGAAGAAGTGGGTATTATCCTCTATTTGAATGCGGAGCCTCGCCGGGAAGAGCATCGAGGATGTGATCTGGTTGGCGCGCAGTCTGTGTTTCACCTGGGTGAATGATCTCCTTTGGGCTTGGACAAATGGTGAAAAGTCCGGGAAAAACTGGATGTCGTCCCCGAAGTGTAGTTTGCCCTTATCCATTGCCATTCTAAGGATGGAGTCACTGTCCTTGTAGCTTAGAAGCCTGGCAATGATCGGGCGGGCAGGGGCTCCCGGCGCCAGTCTTGTTGAAGGGATTCTGTGGGCTCTTTCCACTACGAACATTTGCGAGAGGACTGTGGGACCAAAAAGCTCTGTGCATAATTTTTCGACGCGTTCTTCCATTCTGACTGGTAGTTGTCTTTCTCTGATTCCGATAATCCTGATATTATTTTGCCTGGAGCGGCCTTCCAGGTCCTCGTTTTTGGCGAGTACAGTTCACATTTGCCCCTCGAGCTTGGAGACCCGGGAGGTGAGTGCTGCTGTGCCGTCGTCCAGATCTGACACTCTCTGTTCGACGGAGTCGAGCCTGTTGCTGTGTTTGTTGAGCCGGTGTTGTAACAGAACTACCTTGGACGAGAGCGAGTCTATCTTGCTGTGTAGACCGCCTATGCCAGCTTTTAATTCCATCAGGATTTCCCTGATATCCGTTTGTTGCTGCAATTCTGCCTCCGACTGGTTGTTCGGGGATTCAGGGCGGTGTTCCGGCCTGGGTGTTTTAGGCGCTGGGCCTGCATCAAAGTTGAGCCGTTTCTGGGAC
This sequence comes from Ambystoma mexicanum, assembly GCF_040938575.1. Lineage (NCBI taxonomy): Eukaryota > Metazoa > Chordata > Amphibia > Caudata > Ambystomatidae > Ambystoma > Ambystoma mexicanum. The sequence continues at coordinate 235,007,688 of NC_090921.1, forward strand.
TTGTCTGGCTTCCCCATCTTGAGCTTGACTACGTAGTCGGAGCATCTGGTCAAGGCGCGGGCGAGGCACCCGGATCTGGTGCGAGGGGCAGAGATCAAGGCGCACGGGGAGACGCTGTGAGTCAAGATGGCGGGGATGCCGCGGCCAGCTCGCCTGTTTTGCGTGCTTCTGTGGGTCTCCTCGCACCTTCCGCTCCGCCACCGTCTCAGCGCTGGCTGTGGGTGTCCCAACTCCGAGCGATTCCCCCTTCGCCGCTTTCTGCTGGGGGTGGTCGCGGCAGGTCCCTCGGATGGCTCTCGTCCATCTACGAAGGATTTTGGATGGGCTGGACTTCGAGGCCCCACACTGGTCGCGGCAGTGCAGGCCACACTACGCAGCGAGTTTCTCACGCAAAGCAAGTCCGATTCACTCTGAATTTTCGACAGGGACGAGATGCCGTGCTAGGATATATTATTCTTGCCGATTTAGTAGTTTCGCCACAGGATTGCGGCGATTAAACAGGATTCATGCGGGAGGCAGCCGGGAGCTCACAAGGGAGCGGCCATCTTGGTTGGACCTCTAGCGCCCTCTATAGGCCTATTGACTTTTATCTACGTTTTAGAAAGTGTTTCTTGATTCTATCTGCCTTGACAAAGGTATTGCCTATAATCTTTTATCCCCAACTCTCTTGTGTTAATTCATGTGCTAAATGTATTTGACTACAGTAACATTTCTGCTTGCGGGTACGCTTCTCTTACGTAAGCCCGAACTGTCATTACTGTCAAAAAGTGATTGCCTGATAACCCCCGGTAACGTCTTTGTTTCACAATACTGGTCTGTCAAATCCAAAGGTACTTACCTTGAATTGTTCTGCACAAGGGGAATTGGTTGTGTGTAGTGTATTTGAAGTGTGATTTTAATTTAATCGAAGTGAAGTGTTTTGTGAACAGATGGTCTAAAAATAAATGCACTTTTACTTTTTAACCAGAAACCTTGAGTCAGTGTTTGCTCGAGTCACAGTAATTGTAGTCCGTTGTGTAATCTCTACTACTGCTCATTTGCTCTTGAGATAAGTCTGGTTGCTCTGCTACTGCTACCACTCTAACTGTATAGTACAGGGTTGTACCAAAGGTGAAATTGTACTACCACCTGTAGTCTTAATCTTGTGTACTGGTCCCTAAGGGCACTGCCCAGGATTCTGCCTAACACCAGTTCCTAAAAATGAGACTGCAGCTTCATGAGGAGTTGGTCAATCTTCTCCAGAGTGGTGTAATCGAGCGGATCCAAGGGACCGAATGGTTGTCCCCTGTTGTCTTGGTAGCTAAGAGCAACAGGAAGCTGAGACTGTGTGTCGATCTTAGAGAACTGAATAAGAACATCCTAGTGGAAAGACATCCATTGCCGGTTATTTCAGAGACCCTAGCCCCATTAGGAGAATCCAGTTGGTTTTCTGTCATTGATCTCTCTGCAGCGTACCATCAAGTGCCGCTATCCAAGGGAAGCCAGGATGCCACAGCCTTCATCACTCCTGAGGGGACATTTATATACTTGCGTATGGCTTTTGGTTTGGCGTCAGCTGCCTCGGTGTTCCAGAGAGTGGTGGAGGAGGTGTTGAAGGGGATGACGAATGTTGTGGTATTCAGGATGACATACTGGTGTTCGCTGAGAGTGAAGGAAAACATGATGCAATATTGAGGTCTGTACTGGAGAGATTGAGGAAGGCTGGCCTTACTGTGCAGAGAAGCAAGTGTAGGATTGGAGTGAGGGAAGTGGAGTACTTAGGGCACAACATTTCAGGGCAAGGGGTGGCGCCCAAGTTCAGTCTGGTAGATGGCATATGCAAAGCTCCGGCACTATTGTTTAAAGAGCAACTGAGATCTTTCATGGGTATGGCTGAATTTGACCATACATTCTGCATGTGATATATACCAGGAAGGGAGAACGTAGTAGCGGCTTGTCTCTCTCGTTTACCAATGGAGAAAGTAGGGGAACCAGTAGGAATCACCCGGGAGGAGTACATGATAATCACAAACATTGTTGAAGGTGCTGTGGATAAGGAAGAGTGGATTTTAGCGGATGGAGAGGATGTGACATTGGCTAGGGTGAAGGAATGGACTGTAGGAGGGTGGCCACGGAAAGAGAATTTGGATCGGATTTTTGATCAGTTTTTGTAGGTCAAACATGAGTTAAGTCTGTCTGAGGATGGTAGCAGATTTAGGAGAGGTTCTAAAGTTGTTCCTCCTGAAGGAGTTAGGAGTAGGTTGATTAATTTAGCTCATCGGGGCCACCCAGGCATGGCGGGAACGAAAAGATGCCAGGGATGGACAGTGAAGTGGATAGAAAGGTCTGCCGATGCAGGGCATGTGAGATGTGTGACAAAAGTAAGGTTGTGAGAGAGATTCCTCTCTCTCCTGTGCATGTTCCAAGTGAACCTTGGAGAACGATAGCAGTGGATCTTATGGGTCTCATCAAAGGTTTGGGGGATGGTTTTAGGTTTGTTGTGGTTATGGTTGATTACCATTCCAAGTGGTTGGAGTGGAGGCCCCTGAGGAAGCCACCACAAGTGACCTTTTAGCGCTTTTTGAAGAAATGTTTTACAGAGAGGGTTTTCCATCTGAAATCAATATGGACAATGGAGTTCAGTTTTGCTCAGAGAGGATGAAGGCGTTCCTTGTACGCTTTGGGATCAATCATTTGCGCACAGCTTTGTACCACCCCAGAGCAAATGGATTAGTTGAACGGGCCAACAGATTTCTCAAAGGTGGTATACAGCTAGGATTGAGATCGGGGTTATCGTGGACGGAAGTCCTAAAAGAGATGGTGTGGAGTTATTATATCACACCCCACTCCATCACCAAGGTTTCACCATTTGTATCTTTAAAGGGCATCAGCCAGCCACGAGGTTGTGTCCTGGGTGGTTAGGGCTATCAGGGTGTGTGGATGTTGACCGAGAAGAAGTCATGAGACTGATAATCAAGGCTCAGAATGAGTATAAGCGCAGTTTTGATATCGCAGCAAATGTCAAGGTACAAGAGTGGTCAGTTGGTAAATTAGTCTTGCTAAAGAACCCCAGATTCAGGTCCAAATGTCTGGAGAGCATGTTCTTGGGCCCCAAGAGCATCACAGCTGTTAGGGATGGGGTTGTGATTGTAGAGGAGGGGAGGTTTGGTCCAAAGGGAGGTTGGTCAAGAATGGTGCAGGGATGAGTGATGGTGTAGAATTGGAGAAGTTTGACTCTGAGGTTGAAGTGGAGAAGGATGTGGTGCATGACAATGCAATTGGAGTTGGTGATCTGATCACTGACCTACCCAAAGGAAGGATCAAGAAAATGCCCATCCGATTCAAAGAATTTTGTTGGGATTAATGCTTGATAAGTATAAGGGGAAAGATGTGTTGTGTTTTGATTCGTATTTCTTATTGTTTGTTCCAGAACTACCTCAAGTTCTGGAACCTTGTGTTCAGTTGTTAGAGCTGAGCTGGGTGCAGTTCCTGTTTGCTTGCTTTGTCCCCAACTTAATAAAGTACCCTTGTTTACTTACTCGTGTCCGGCTGCCAATCTTAACAATATGCCACACCCAACGACCACTACAGAAATGTGAGCTCATGTTTTGTAGTTTATAGGACATCAATCTATAAAATTGGAATGTCACAATATTTCTTTAAAAAAAAAATAATAATAATAATAAGAAAACAGAGTACTGCCGTTGGACAGGAATCAACTGTCTGGATAGCAGCTATGCTCAACACTATACCACCAGCACTTACGAAATCATTTCCAGTTTTGGTGTTCCTATATCGATGGCAGTCCTTTAAACATATTGGTCCACCTGGAATTATTCATTTTATTTATCACATTTGTGTAACGCCCAGGCCCGGAAGTATCACACCGTTTAGTACAGAGCAATAGAGTGAGCGCAGACATGTCAAGAAGGCATACAGTAGCAGATAATTAACCATATTTGTTAAACAGCTAGGTTTTAACAAGTCTTTTAAAGATTGGGTAAGAGCACTCATTTCTGATGTTGGGGGGCAGGGAGTTCCCGAGTGACTGCGAAGCTTGCGGCTCCCCCTCTAGTCCTTTTGAAGCGTGGATTATGCAGCATGGGGCAGGCGCATGATCGAAGCGAGTGCACATTATGTCTCTGGGAAAGGCTGCTGTTGAGGTAGTGGGGGGTTTCTTTGTGCATACAGCAGTGTGCAATAAGCAATGTTTTGAAGTCAATGCAGGCTTTGATGGTTGAATCCCTGGTTGCAGTGATGCAGGGCTTTGTTTTGAAGGAGTTGGAGCTTGGCCAAGTTTGTTCCAGAAGAACCTGACATTGAAGGAGGTCTGATTGCAAGTTGTGCTTTTTGCTCATTTATTTTGGCGTGTAGGGTGGCAATTCTGTTGCCCAGGGTGTCTTATATCGTGGAACACCAGGCTTTGTCTGAGCGGGTTGGGGAGTTAGCTGCGGTTGGGTTTTCTCGTTCTCTCATGATAGAGAATAGTTCCTTGGCATTGGAACTAGCATTGGAGATTCTGAATTCGTAGGACAACGCTTTTAGCGTGATGACTGTTTTATTATATTGTTTTTAAAGTTGGCCCGAGTGGGATGGTTCCTGTAGTGATGCTCTAAGGCTCTTTTGCTTCTGCAGAGGTTGACAAGCTCCTCTGTGAACCAGATGTTGGCAGGCATTTGATGTTTAGGTATTTTGGATTTAAGTGGTGCGTGCTGATACATGGTATAAAGGAGGGTCTGGTGGTAGATGTTGGCAAGGCTGTGTGGGGGTTTGTTGGCTGTTAGTAGTGGGGTGAGCAGGGATTGGAGGGTGGGCTCGAGTAGCTCTAGTTTAAGCTTACGGGTGTTGAAAACCAGTATATGAGTGAAGTGGGGAGGGGTAGTTAGTGGCAGTTTGGTGTGAAAGAGTTCACATTTTATTAAAGTGTGATTTGTCCAGGGAATAGGACTAACAGAGGTGATGTTGACGGTTGAATTGGAGGTGAGGATCCAGTCTAATGTGCGTCCTTTGGTATGTGTGGGGGAGGCAATTGAATGAACCTCATTTCGTTTAGGGCACGAGTAAGTGCAGCTGCACTAGAGTCAGCCAGGTCATTGAAGTCCAGATTAAAGTCACCCATTAGAATACATTTAGTATTGGGCTTAATGAAGGGTGTGATTAGGAGAGGGATGACAGACTCAGACACAGACCTTCTAGGACGACCAGATGCAGAGGGGAACCAGGGGACGACGGTGGGCTCAGGGTGCCAAACCTTCCAGTGGGTCACCAGCAGTTCCTCGACTCAGCTTCGTAGTTTCAGGATACTTGGATCCTATCCTTCATTCAGTGAGAACTCCAGAGATTGACATGGTATGGGTGTTTTCAGCCTCCTCTTCTCCAAAGTACCCTTTGCGCCAAAAACTGACAGGACCCAACTGGAGATCTGCTCACAAACAAACACTCCATACGTGGACCAATCACAGACCACGGTGGTCCCAGTCATTCACAGCACTCCAGACTCTCTGGCACCCAGGATGTGTATTAGGGACAGACACCCCAGCCCACATCCTGGAGGCACACACACAAGGCATGCAGAAGCCCGCGAAAGCTTGGCGTTTCGCGGGAAACTGCATGTCCAAGTAAGGACTGACCCGGGTCGACTTGACCTGGGGAACCACTGCTGACTCGTTGGAAGGTTTGGCACCCTGAGCCCACTGTCGTCCCATGGGACCCTTCTGCATCTGGTCGTCCTACCTTCGACCCATTAGAATAGTGGGACCAACTATTGTCGGCACCTTCATCAAAACCTGCAAGTAAGCTTTCCCGGAAGTGTCCCTGGGCCAACCAGTGGACTGACCAGCTTACCCAGTTGCTTTGCTCTGTCACTGTTGTGGTTTTGAGGAGGCCCTCAAAACTTGGTATACTGCTAGCCCTGTGTCTACGGCACCCTCACACTGAATTTCGTACACTTGGGATTCCCAGGTCTGAAGTGAGACGAGTGCGCCAGGACATATACGCCGTTACCGTGTTGCCCTGCCGCGGCAACAACCTTTACAAGTGCGCTGCATTTGTGACCCTCTTGTCCCGGAAGCCAGTTGCAGTGAAACCAGGTCGATTCATCCATCCGGAGCAGAGAAATCGCCACTATCCCATTTGGGAATCCTCACTGTACCTCAGGAACTGAAAGCCGCAGAGACGTCCTTTTTGCCGCGTTCGAACCTACAAGCGAAGTGGACTGAACTGGCGAAGTTTGGGTCCGAGTGCGCCTGGGACCGGTGAGTGCTTCCAACACTAACCGATGACCCCTGGTGCCAGGGCCCCTTTTTACGCACAAGTGGCCCCTGAAGGTCTCTCTCCTTTCCACTGCTAGTGCGAACTAGCGACTCCATCCCGCACTCTGGAACTGCCCCTGACTTCAAGTGGAGGGCCTCCCTGAATTGTGGGAACTTATTCCCCATCGCCTCATCCACCTTCCAGAGCTGCTAGAGAACCCAGAAGAGACCCCGTTTTGCGCACTGGATCAACTGCGTGCACTTGCATTGCATGTACTATTGACCACAAGGCTCCTCTCTTCTTAGGGCTTGGACTGCCTCTTGGTTAGGTGTGTTGTTGATGTCGAAGGGGCCTAAAGACTACCTGCACTGCCTGTTTCCTTCCCATCTAGGTTGTCGACATATTTTGTGCATTTAACCCTTTAGACCCAATCCTCTGGTATATACATTGTATTGATAGTGTTGTGTTGATTTACTTAGTATTACTGTGATTCTTTTGCTATGGTCTGAGTTACAAAGGCCTTGTAATAAATGTGGTTATATTTTTGATATAATACCTGTCTGGGAGTAATTTGTAAGTGTGCTTGCTCTGTGTGCTCATTGATGTATTTCAGTCACCCTCACCCCTCCTGAGACTTAGGGCCTCATTACGAGTCCGGCGGTAACCGAGGCGGCAAAACCGCCTGGGTTCCGCCAGACGCGTATTACCTTTCCGCCTCCGTTACTCCCGGAAATACCAGGGCATTACGACCCTGGTGTCCTGGGAATTCCGGAGACGGAATTCGGTAAATCCCCATTCCCATTGAGTCCCATAGGACTCAATGGGAATAGGGAAGTGGAAACACTGGCACCATCTCGTGATGGTGCTGGTGTTTCCACGTCCGCCTGCAGGCGGGCAGTGTTAAACCCGCCAGGTCAGACCTGGTGGGAACATCACCTCCCGCCTGCAGGACTCGGGATCGGGCGGTCCGGAATTAACAGTGGAGGTGGGTTTACCGCCACTTAATTCCGGACCGCCCGACCTGTAATGAGGCCCTTAGTCTTGACCGCCTGCCATAGCTACCTTGATTGGTCTGGCTTGTCCAGAGGTTACCCTGTTCCAAGAAACTAGGCTGGACTTCTGAACCTCTGCCCACCAGGTCAGAGTCCAGAAATCCATTTTAACAGGCAGGGTTCCCTGTGGTGACCACCCAAAACACAACACATGACGGGTCTCCATTTGCAAATTGCAGGCATTTGGTATGGCAGGCACTAAGGACACAATACCCAGACACATCAGACATAGGGGCAATTACGTCACGCAAATGCTTGACAATGAGGATCCTGTTAGCTACATTCAAGAGCTTTGGCGCCTTGAGACTCGAGAGCCGTGGGACAAAAGAATAGCTATCTTTTATCACATCTTAATACTAGGGTTACCAGAGCCGGTGAAAAGGCAACTGAAGAAACTGGTGGGGATGGAAGCTAAGGCGTGGTCAGAAATCCAACTCACAGTAGTGCATCATTGTAGACTATGGCAAGAGAAAATAAAACAAAAGGCGGAGGATAGAAAAGCAGATAAAGCCAAATATGCCCTACAGGGGACATTGATCACCAGCCCGGCCCCACAAACACATACAGCAGTACCCCAATCCCAACCCCAGCAGCAGCTGCCAATGTATAACCCGGTCCAGCCACATACACAACCAATACGGAGGGATATATGGGTATGGGCGGGTACCGAAATAATTATAGAGGAAGAGGAGGGTTAATTAGAGGGTGGGGCTTTGGGCCACAAGCACACCATCCGGGGGGTGGGTTCCAGGGCAACCCACAGCAGGAGCAACAAGGCCAACGGAGGGAGGAGGTGGATTTCCATGACAGGGACGGGAATCACCCCAGTGCTGGACGTGTGGGAAATTAGGCCACATGTCGCGCTCATGTAGATACAGAGGGATACACCAAGGGTGGTGTGAGCAAGGACAATGGAATTACCATGGGGGACAGAACGGGTACTACCCACAGGGCCCCCAACAGGCAGGGCAACTGCAAATTATACCACAACTAACTATACGCCAGCCGCAGATGCTACGCCAAACAGTGCCAGCGATGCAACAACCACAAACACAACAAACACAGCAACAACCACAACAACAGATGACAGCATTACCACAACAACACATACAAACAGCACAGCAACTGACTCAATTGCAGGACGATGTACAGCAACCCATGGACACAACGGTGGTAGTGCCAATGACAAGAATGGGAGGGGTCACAATAATGGGACACAACCCTTACACTGGGAATGGGCAATCACTATACCCACAATAGGACAGCCCACAGACTATCTTGTTGTGTCCCATCCTATCGGTAACACCTAACCCTGCGGAGGAACCTCGCATAAGGGTTATGATAGGAAAACCTTTTCCTTTCTGGTTGACACAGGGGCCACTAGGTCATGCATACGGGAGGGGAAATATACATTATCAGGCAATGCCATGAACACTCAAGTATTTTTTAGGGCTCAAGAAGTGATTCCCTGCACTGATAACATCTCCTTATCTATAGGAGATCATGACTCATCTTTACCCTTACTTTACTCCAAGCAAGCACCTGTGAGCATATTGGGACGCGACATAATGAGCAGGCTAAACATGACCATCTCCTTTACTGACAAGGGCATAGTATGCTCCACACCAGGCATCCACATGCTCACAGCCAGGCAAATATTGCGGCAAGAGTGTGCAGAGGGGGGAGCCAGTAGACCCAGAGATGTTCCAGTACGGAACTGACATGGCACTAGCATGGCTTCCCGGGTTTGCAGGAAAGGTCTGGAGAAGACCAGGTGAGTACCTCTTTATGCCAGAAACACCAACGGACGAAAAGGAAGGAACATTCCCATCCATAGACATAGAAGGAATTGTGGCAACGGAAGATTGGATTGCAGTTCACGCTCTAGACGATGAAGGAGAGGCATGGAGGGCAATCATTGAACTATACAAGAGTGTAGATTGACGCACGTGTCAGATGAGGAACTTTTCTCGCTAGAAAGGGGGAAGAGTGAGACGATGTTGGGGATGAGAGTGTATGTTTGGCTACGCTGGACATACAGAGAAGTGGCCCAGAAAATGGCAATGGCACTGGAAGCACCCCTCCCTGTACCACCTCCCGTCTGCGAGGAAGGTTTAGCAAATATACCCAACTCACTATGGACCAAAAGTCCCTATGGTGTAGGGTGTATCAAAAGCATAAAAGGAGTGAAAATAAAACTGAAAAAGGATCAATTCTGCCCAGAGTAAGACAATGGGCCTCATTACAACCCAGGTGTTAAGGGGTTAATGGCGTCGTAAAAGGTGTCGGCGCCGCTAAACCCTTAACGCCTGATTACGAGGTCCCTTTGCGGGTGGCACTTTAACGCCTGCTTTTAGCAGGCGTTAAAAAACCAACCCGCAAAGGGACCTAGGAGCTAATTACGGCACCGTAATTTACGGTGCCGTAATTAGCGCCTTCCCCAGTCCCATTGAGCCCTATGGGGCATAAATGGGAATGGGGAAGGGCCATGGCGCTTGGGGAATTACCGCCCCGCCAACCTTGGAATGGGGCGGTATTTCCCCATTCCAACATGGAGGACTCATACAATACCGGCACCAACCGTGGTGCTAATAGCGCCATGGTTTAGCGCCAGGGTTGTAACGAGGGCCAATATCCCCTAACAAAAGAAGCAGACGAGGGCATCTATGAGACAATAAGTGCCATCATAGAAAGGAGCATCTTAGTGCCATCAGAATCCCCCTGCAACACTGCTGTGTACCCCATCCACAAGGCAAATGGGGGTTTGTGGCGTTTTATCCAAGATTGTTGACCTCTCAACCAAATTGTAGAAGCAGAGTACCCAGTAGCGGCCAAACCGGCCACAATACTTTGCGGCATTCCGGCTGAGGCTACACGATTCACCATGATTGACCTAAAAAATGCCTTCTTCTCGATACCTCTGCACCCAGACTCACAACAAGCTTCACGTACCGCAACACAAAGTGGAAACACACTAGACTGCTCCAAGAGTACTGTGAATCACCATCCAATTTCAACAGGGTGATTCAAATGGACCTAGTAAATATTGAGACAATATACAATTCTACAATATGTAGATGACATTTTCATCTGCAGCACAACTGAGACAGAGTGCTGGAAGGACTTGTTTAAAATGCTCACTGTCTTAGCAGAAAAAGGTTACAAAGTAGATAAGGCAAAGTTACAATACTACCAGGAGGAAGTATTGTACATAGGCCATCTAATATCTCAAAAAGGCAGGCACATAGCACCAAAGAGAGCCCAGGCAATACTCGACACTCCCCAACCAAAAACAGTACGAGAGTTACAAAAGTTTCTTGGTCTATGCAATTATTGTAGAGCATGTGTATTCAACTACAGCACGTACACAGGTCCCCTACTTACAGCCCTCAAGGAAGCACAAAGGGGAGGGAAAAAACTGGGATGGACACAGGAAATGACATATGCATTCCATGAGCTAAAGGAGGCAATATCAATTGCCCCGGTCCTGAGTACCACAGATTACAAAAAAAAAAGAGTTCTTCATCTTCTCACACTCTGATGGGGTGGTCATGAAGGCAGTACACAAATAACCAGCATGGGTCACAAATGCATACTACATTGGACAACTAGACCCATTAATGGCAGGGCACTTCCCTTGCGAGCAATATTTGGCTGCTGCAGCTTTCGCAGTAGAAAAGGCATCATCGATAACCATTGGGTGCTCCACCACACTTTACGTGGAACATGCCCTCTTTGCAATCTTGCACAAGCCAAGAAGCACACTAACAACACAGAGAGCCACAGGATATGAAATCTTCCTGTCACGGCCCGAACTAAAGATACTGAGGTGCAAGACAGTGAACCCAGCACACTTCCTGGCAGAAGAATATGAAAAAGGAGAATATGTTCATGATTGCACAAAAGCCATTGAATACTACTCAGAGAAACGCAAGGTAGAGGAAGATGCGCTTGAGGGGGGAGAGGTGCTCTACATTGACGGTTCATCAACAATCGATCAAGGTGATGGGGTGAGGAGAACGGGGCGGCAGTGGTGAGATTGAAAGAGGATTGGACGAGCGAGGCAGTAAGATATGTCAAATTACCCCCTCAGTATTGAGCACAAGCAGCAGATCTAGTGGCACTGTTATTAGCCCTCAAAGAAAGCGAAGGAAAAAGGGTTACTATATATTCAGACAGTGCCTACGTGACGTCAACAGTACATTCCGGCCTAGCAAGATGGTTAAGAAAGGGGTTCAGAAGAACGGATGGGGCCCAGTACAGCATGCCCTCTTGTTGGGAGAATTAATAGAGGTTGTCACATACCCAACAGAACTCCTATTAGTAAAGTGCCAAGCACATAATAATGGGGAAGACACAATATCAAAAGGGAAAGAAGCGCCTCCTATTTTGGGGAAATGTGGGACCTCAAAGAAAAACAAAAAGAGAGGGGAAGGGAGATACAAATGCTGATGAAAGAAGATTATAACCATCTACCTGAGACTCAAATTATGGAACTACAGGCAGCAGCTGTTAGGGAGAACTCTCTGTTTAGGCTGAATTTCCTAACCTAGTGAGTCCCCCAGCAGCTTTGCTGGATTTTTGGGGTTTATTTTTTTCTCCTGCCAAGAATGAGACTCTTTCACCCTCAATCTTGGGCATGATTTGAGTGTGTTTCTTTGAATCTAGATGTGCTTAATGGGCTATGGGGTCTTTTACCCCATAGGTGTTCATGTGTTTTTGTGATGTGTGTTACACAGCACCCTGAGTGCAGTAACGGAGGGGTGTCATAGTGACCCCCCAGTATTGACTCCATACCCTGGGACTGACTACTGTCTCCCAGGGCATGTAAAGTCACCATTGACTTTACTAGTCTTAAATACTGAACAGACCGAGTACAAACCATCATATTGTGGACGTACTGGCTAGGGCAATTCAATTGCCCCGGGGTCTGTTAGTCGAGGGGGCACGTCTCCGTCCCCCCTGATCGAGTTTTGGCTGGTGGCAGTGGATACTACTTCTTATATTCAACCGCAAATATTTTCCTATGGGATTTCCCATTGTTTTAGGCTTCTATCTTTATTTAATTATTTACAGTAGCCTCGAACATACCGCCAGTTTATTTAATTAATATTAATTCTCCGGTTGGTATTTTTTGCCAAAACTTGATTCTAAAATGGCATTTGTGTTCTCTTCTGTGACTCCAACTGAAGTCGAGCCCTTTGTTCCACTTTTTGGCGGGCCTCTACACAGAAGCCCTCCAAAGTGGTGCCACTCTGTCTGGGGTACTTAGGAGGGCTGGAGGGGGATTTAGGCACGCTGGACTGAGTTGCCTGGGCAACTCAAGTCGCACTTCGTCCTGATTGGCCCAAGTGGTGAGCCGGGCGGCTCACCACTTAGCATGTTTGAGTGACAGCTAGGCTGAGTGAATGGGGGTTTTCTGCATAAAAGCAGGGCTTTGGGTACTGGAACTTCAGAAGTCGCCACAGGACCTAAGAATCGGACGCGGGAGAAGCTGAGTCGACCTGCCACGACGCCACCACCGGTGGAGCCCTGCTGGACCGTCTCAACACTTTTCCCAACGACAGAGGAGATCTCCCGCTGGAGAGTCTTCTTCCTTTGACTGGTGGGGATAACCAGTTTACCGTCTTTTCGCCTTCCCGACGTACCTCGTGGCCGCCTTGCCTGTGCCAAGCACCCCGGCAACCGGGATACCACGTTTTACCATGACCGCGAAACAAAGCTACCACCTTTAACCGGAAAACTCCGCGGCTGGTTTCTTCCCTGGCAGTGCAACGACCTTCATCTTTCCTCCAAGTCGAGACCTTCTCTTCCCCTGGACGACGACGCAACTTGCACCCACTGCCAGGAACAACTGCCACCGCTGGAGGATCCTTCCCACTTAGGGTACCATGTCCCGCCTGGCTTCCCTTGCTACTGACTGTACGGGGTAGATTTAGCCCCCGGCTTTCAAACCTGGGTTAGCCTGGGACACCCTGGCTAAACTATCCTAAGCCTCTCTAAACTCTTTTTGAACTCTCTGCAAGACTTTCTAAGACTAGTGTAACTGTGTGATCTTGGGACCATTTGTGCTCTGCTCTCTCTAAGAGTGGGCCCAGTCTTTGGCACCAGTGACTTTTGCTCTTCTGCCTTGCTAACAGTGTTCCTGAATCTTAGAGTGGTGTACCTTTCCATATTCTGTCTTTTTCCCTCCCTTTCTCACAAACCTATTGGAGTGCCATCTAGTTAAGCGCTCACCTCTGTATGAAAATAAGTGGTGTTTTACTGTGACTTATCAGATAAGGGAAAAGGGGTGTATATATTACAATAGTAACTGTGGTTAGAATATTTTACAACAAGAGTGCTGGAGTGTTTCAAACAGTGTGTGTTTAAATAAATAAGTATATACTTTGATACCAAAGCTCTGGTCAGTGTTTGCTTGTATTGGTGTGTCTGAGTGCCTATTGTGTATACTTTGCATACTGCCTAACTCTTCTTGAGAGAAGTCTGACTGCTCACCCATAGCTACCAGGTAAATCTGGGTGGTACAGACTGCTACCAAGTGGGTTTACTGCTAACACATGTAGTCCTAAATCTTTTGCAGTGGTCCCCAAGGGAACTGCACAGGTTTCTGCCTAACACTCGTGGCAGCGGTGGGATTTGTATTGAGTATACATTTTAGAGTGCTTTAGGATACCTTAGTACAACTAACCACAAAGCTTAGCACTGAAAAAGTAATCTTTCTAACATGTCAACTATGGAAATTTATAGTCAAGAGTCCCTTGCTACAAAAACTGCTGATTGTTTAAGAGTTCTATGTAAGCATAAGAATCTCCTGACTAAAGGCAAGAAAATGGAATTGATAGAAAGGTTGTTAGCTAACCAAAGTCTGGATGATGGTTCAGAGGAACCTACCATGCCAGAAAATGTAGATAACAGTATAGAGATTGATGTTGATCAAAATGTTGATAATCTTGAGGAAGAGTCATAAGAGGAGGGTGAGGCTGCTGTGACTGTCCCCCCTAGGCCTCTGTCTGCTCTACCTGCTGTACCTACTGGGCCTTTGCCAAGCCCAACAGTCCTCAATATCTTGAATTAGAGAAATTGAAACTTGAACTAGAGTTCAAGAGACTGAATACTCAGGCTGAACAGAGACACCAGGAACTGAATCAAGAACTAAGGCTAAGGGAAATGGAGCTCAAGCATGAGCTAGAAATGAAGAAATTATCTGTTGAAAATGCTTCTCTCTCTGGCTCCTCTAGAAGTTCCAGTCCTAAAAGACCCCGGATGCCTAAACAATTGGTTGGTATGTATGAGCCTAAGTTGGATGTGTTGTGTTGGTTGTCTCTGTTTGAATATAATCATGGGCTCCAGAACATCACATGAAATGACTTACTCACCTGGTTGTTCTCTAGGCTTCCCCCTGTTGCAACTGATGTGGTAATGGAGTTGGGGGAGGAGGATAGGAAAGAGTGTGAATGTGTGAAACTAGCTGTGATAGCTAGATTTGGGAAGACCCCTTCCCAGTATCTTAAGAGGTTTAGGACCCTCAAAAAGCATGATGGTACCCCTTGGGCTACCTGGGTGAGTGAAGGGTTGAAGAACTTAGAGGGATGGATTAAGGGTTACAAGGTGAACACTTATGAAGGTATGAAGAATCTTTTTATGTTGGAGTCAATTTATGATGCCTGCTCTCCTGAGCTCAGACAGCACTTGGCCGATTCAAAGGAATTAGATTCCCAAAACTAGCTAAGGCTGCTGACTTGTGGGTTGCCAACAGGGCCACTCACAAGGATTCTGGGGTAACTCAGAAGAAGGATGAGGGGAAACAGCCTAAAAAGGACTCCAAAGAGAATTCTAATACTGCAAATTCCAAAGAGGGCCCTAAACAAAACCAGAAGGGTAAGCCACCAGGGAAACCACAGCAGAATAGTGTCTCCTCTGGTGCCAAACCAGAGGGAGGTCAGAACAAGCCACCATTCCAGAAGGTATTTGGTAAATGCTTTGTTTGTGGCTCTACTGACCATGTGAAAGGAGATCCCAGATGCCAGGGTAAACCTTCAGGGATCCAACTTGCCTCCTTATACTTTGCTCCAGAAGAGGGCGTCCCAATGGCAAGTGGAAACTTTCTACTGCTGGCTGATGAACCCATTGGTGTCTCAGTGTTTCTTTAGTCTCTCTGGGGTTGTGGGAACAACAGAACTTAGATGTGTATAATTCTATCCCAGATAATACTAAAGAGTATTATAAAGACAGTGTCCAGGTGAATGGACAGGAGACTCCTGCCATTAGAGACACTGGGGCCAGCATAACTGTGGTGGATGAATCATTTTTCAAGGCAGAGGATGTTGCTTAGGCACCCAAATGCCTCACCAAGTTAGCTGGAGGGCCTGTGCAGATGTGTCCCCAGTTACCAGTTCTCCTCCAGTGTAATGATATGGCTGTAAAGATACCTGTCAGTGTACAATGTGAAGTACCAGGTAGGGTTCTGTTGGGTAATGACCTGAAAGCTCTTGGAGTTGTGTCACATACCACCAGACCACCTAGTAAAAGGTTACAGGAGCTCACAAAACCTGCAAGAGAGAAAACTCTGAGGGTTATCTCAGGAGATGATGACAGAGATCACTCCTTTACCACTGGAGCAACTCACTGCAGTAACTACCAGATCAGGAGCAAAGGGGCAACCCACGACTCCTAGGAAAAAGTCAGCAGCAAGCACTCCAGTGCTTCCAACAGTTAAACCTGTAACTCCACCTCCAGCTGAGGCTGAGAGGGAGGTACAACCCTGTGTGGTTGAACTAGACTCTGAAGAAGAGCTAGTGGGAGGCCAAGAACTTATTGGAGATCTAGACCATGAGGTCCATCCTGAGCTGCAGTCTTTACTGGCAGAATGTTGGCCCAGTAGGGCAGCTTTCCGTAAGGGACAAGGAGAATGTCCAACTCTGGAGGGTCTCCGCCACCAGGCAGCTGCTCAGGCTGATGGGCAAGAGCCTGGGAAGTATAGGTTGCACTGGGAAGATGGCCTCTTCTACAGTGAACCAACTGAGTCTGAACCTGGAGACTACAAACGCCTTGTAGTACCTCAAGAAAACAGACAGCAGTTCTTACACTTAGCCCACGAGATTCCTTTGGCTGGTCACTTGAGTTTCAAGATGACCAAGGAAAGGCTCTCACTCTACTTCTATTGGCCAAAAATGGGGGCAGAAGTAGATAAGTTTTGCAAGAGCTGCCATACCTGCCAAACATCTGGTAAGGTTGGCTCCAAGAATGTGGTACCTTTAGTGCCTCTCCCAGTTATGGGAGTCCCCTTTGAGAGGGTAGGGATTGACATTGTTGGTCCCCTTGATCCCCCAACCTCCTCAGGCAACAGGTTTATCCTTGTTGTAGTAGACCATGCTACTAGATACCCTGAGGCAATTCATATGAGGACTGTTACAGCTCCGGCTGTGGCTAAGGCCCTCCTTGGTATTTTTACCAGGGTTGGGTTTCCTAAGGAAGTAATATCCGACAGGGGGTCAAACTTTATGTCCCACTACATGAAAGCCATGTGGAAAACCTATGGAGTTACTTACAAGTTCTCAACCGCATACCACCCCCAGACCAATGGGTTGGTAGAAGGGTTTAACAGAACCATGAAGAGCATGATAGGTGCTTTAGAGTAACCTCTGAAAAGAAAGTGGGACCTTCTACTGCCATGCCTTCTCTTTGCTTATAGAGAAGTCCCTCAGGAGGGAGTAGGTTATTCTCCCTTTGAACTTCTCTATGGCCATCCAGTCAGAGGTCCGTTGGCCCTGATTAAGGAGGGATTGGAAGGTGCTCCTCTCCTCAAGCCAGTCAGAGTGACTGACTATGTGATAGGTCTCTGAAGGAGAATGTAGCACATGATGGCAGAAGCTAGTGATAACCTGAAAGCTGGACAAGCTTTGGTCAAGCATTGGCATGATCAAAAGGCTAACATGGTGTCATGAACCCTCTTGGTTGGCGATGGATGCCGTTGTTACGGCTTCGCCGCCATTAAACACTGCCACCACGTTGTTCACGTTTCTCTGTTTACGGTCTAGTGTTTTCCTCTGTTCTTTCCTCTCGCCTATTTACTTCCTGCTACCCATGGTTCCTTGCGTTGCAACCGTCTCCTTTCGTTTTCACGGTGAGACGCTTCCAGTGCTTTTTCTCTCGCTCGCTCCTTTTCTCCCCTTTCGGGGACCTTCTCCTCTTTTTCTCCTTCCTCTCCACCTCCCTTGTGGCCCCCCTCTTCCGCAGGTTTCTCTGCTTTTGCATCTCGGCGCTTACCTACTTTCTGCCAGTGTTCTTTCCCTCCTTGTCATTTTTTCTCCGGATGAATCTTCGCTTTGTTTACCTCGAGGATTCCCGATGCAATTGAATTCTACTACTACTACGGCTACATATCTCATCGCAATCCACGGCCAGCAGTTCTACTGCGACTCAGGGTTTTTTTCCGCCTTCATGCTTTTTCCCCTTACCCGCCTGCATACGGACCGGAGCCGTGGTGGTAACCAATTCAGAGTTCCACCACGGCTTTGTTCCGTGTCAGAGCTCTAACAACGAAGAGTAAAAAGGATTACCTTGCCCACCGACACGGCGTCGGAGCGTCAGACCCTGAAGACTCAGGTGAGGAGAGTGGTGCATCGGGTGGGAAAACGGAGCATTTGGACAATACCCCTATGGTAACTTCAAGTCTTACACAAGGTTGTGACACATGGTTGAGATCACTCAAGACCAGCTAGTTCTCGTTATGCTCCCAACAAGGCAGAGGGCCTTGCAAGACAAATGGATGGGACCCTTCAAAGTTGTGGGAAAGCTTGGAGAGGTCAACTATCTGGTGGATCTGGGCAGACCCAGGGAAGCTCCTAGAGTCTTCCACACCAACCGACTGAAAGCGTACGTCTCCAGACCTGAAGTAGGAGCCTTGCTTCTAGCTTCAGCAGCAGAGGAAGAAGAGAGTGAGTCCTGATCTCCTCAGAGGTGTACCTTTAGATGAGAAAATTGAAGGAGTCAATCTCTCTTCAGATCTGACACCTGAGCAACAAGAGGAGTGCAAATCCATGTTAAATCAGTTTGCCTCCCTGTTCTCACTCTCACCAGGCTTGACCCCTTGGGGACAGCACAAGATACTCACTGGTGACTGTCTGATAGTCAAAAGCAGAGGATACAGAATGTCAGAAAATGTGAGAACCCATATCAAGGGGGAGGTCAAGAAGATGCTTGATCTCGGGGTAATAGAACCCTCTACTAGTCCATGGTCTAGCCCAGTTGTGTTAGTACCAAAGGCAGGATCCAAAGACTTGAGATTCTGTGTGGACTATAGAACTCTTAATGCAGTCATAAAGACTGATGCCCACCCTTTACCAAGGACAGATGAGTTGGTGGATAAACTTGGTGCGGCCAAGTACCTCAGCACATATGACCTTACGTCAGGCTATTGGCAAATAGCCTTGACAGACCATGCCAAGGAGAAAACTGCATTTTCCACCCCAGTTGGCTTGTACCAGTTTAAGGTCATGCCTTTTGGAATAAAAAATGCACCTGCTACATTCCAAAGGATGGTGAACCAAGTTCTAGCTGGGATGGAGGACTTCTGCATGGCATACTTGGATGACATTGCAGTCTTCAGCCACTCCTCGGAGGACCATGTGAACCACCTAGGACATGTTTTGCAGGCTCTTGGACAGGCCAATTTGACTATCAAGGCAAGTAAATGCCAGATAGGTCAAAGTAAGGTGGTCTACCTTGGCCATGAGGTAGGAGGTGGAGAAATAAGGCCTTTGCTCAGCAAGATTGAAGCTGTGCAAAATTGGACAACACCTACTACTCAAACCCAAATGAGAGCCTTCCTAGGCCTCACTGGGTATTACAGGAATTTAATTGAGAACTATGGGACCATAGCTTCTCCACTGAATGTAATCTCCTCTCCAGAATTCCCTAAAATGGTCAAATGGAATGAGGAGTGCAATCAGGCCTTTGAAAAACTGAAGAAAGCTCTTTGCCAAGCTCCAGTACTGAGAGCTCCTGACTACCACCAAACGTTCATTGTACAAACTGATGCTTCCAGTGTAGGTATAGGTGCAGTTCTAAGCCAACTGGATGAGAAGGGTAGGGAGCACCCCATTTGCTTCATCAGCCGCAAGCTGAAGGATCCTGAGACAAGGTGGGCAACAATCGAAAGAGAATGATTTGCTATTGTGTGGGCACTGAAGAAGTTTAGACCATACTTGTATGGTTCTACTTTTGTCATTGAGACTGACCACCAACCCTTGAGATGGTTAATGCAAATGAAGGGAGAAAATCCAAAACTATTGAGATGGTCAATCTGCCTGCAAGGGTTTGATTTCACCATTGAGCACAGGTCAGGGTGTCACCATCGAAATGCTGATGGACTCTCTAAGATGTATGTCATCGACTAGAGGTATGCGGTTCATCCAGGAGTGGATTAAATCCTCCTGTCCCTTAGTCTGGGGGGGGGGAGTGTTAGGGAGAATTCTCTGTTTAGGCTGAATTTCCTAACCTAGTGAGTCCCCCAGCAGCTTTGCTGGATTTTTGGGGTTTATTTTTTTCTCCTGTCAAGAGTGAGACTCTTTCACCCTCACTCTTGGGCATGATTTGAGTGTGTTTCTTTGAATCTAGATGTGCTTAATGGGCTATGGGGTCTTTTACCCCATAGGTGTTCATGTGTTTTTGTGATGTGTGTTACACAGCACCCTCAGTGCAGTAACGCAGGGGTGTCATAGTGACCCCCCAGTATAGACTCCATACCCTGGGACTGACTACTTTCTCCCAGGGCATGTAAAGTCACCATTGACTTTACTAGTCTTAAATTCTGAACAGAACAGTACAAACCATCATATTGTGGATGTACTGGCTGGGGCAATTCAATTGCCCCGGGGTCTGTTAGTCGAGGGGGCACGTCTCCGTCCCCCCTGATCGAGTTTTGGCTGGTGGCAGTGGATACTACTTTTTATATTCAACCACAAATATTTTCCTATGGGATTTCCCATTGTTTTAGGCTACTACTTTTATTTAATTATTTACGGTTACATACCGCCGGTTTATTTAATTAATATTAATTCTCCGGTTGGTATTTTTTGCCAAAACTTGATTCTAAAATGGCGTTTGTGTTCTCTTCTGTGACTCCAACCCAAGTCGAGCCCTTTGTTCCACTTTTTGGCGTGCTTCTCCACAGAAGCCCTCCAAAGTGGTGCCACTCTGTCTGGGGTACTTAGTAGAGGTGGAGGGGGGATTTAGGCACCCTGGACTGAGTTGCCTAGGCAACTCAAGTCACACTCCGTCCTGATTGGCCCAAGTGGTGAGCCGGCTGGCTCACCACTTAGCATGTTTGAGTGACAGCTAGGCTGAGTGAATGGGGGTTTTCTGCATAAAAGCAGGGCTTTGGGGACTGGAACTTCAGAAGTCGCCACAGGACCTAAGAATCCGATGAGGGAGAAGCTGAGCCAACCTGCCATGACGCCACCACCGGTGGAGCCCTGCTGGACCGTCTCACCACTTTTCCCAAGACAGAGGAGATCTCCCGCCGGAGAGTCTTCTTCCTTTGACTGGTGGGGATAACCGGTTTCACTGTCTTTTTGCCTTCCCGACGAACCTCGTGGCCGCCTTGCCTGTGCCAAGCACCCCGACAACCGGGATACCACGTTTTACCAAGACCGCAAAACAAAGGTACCACCTTTAACCGGAAAACTCCGCGGCTGGTTTCTTCCCTGGCAGTGCAACGACCTTCATCTTTCCTCCAAGACGAGACCTTCTCTTCCCCTGGACGACGACGTGACTTGCACCCACTGCCAGGAACAACTGCCACCGCTGGAGGATCCTTCCCACTTAAGATACTGTGTCCCGCCTGGCTTCCCTTGCTACCAACTGTACGGGGTAGATTTAGCCCCCGGCTTTCGAACCTGGGTTAGCCTGGGACACCCTGGCTAAACTTTCCTAAGCCTCTCTAAACTCTTTTTGAACACTCTGCAAGACTTTCTAAGCCTAGTGTAACTGTGTGATCTGGGGCGCATTTGTGCTCTGCTCTCTCTAAGAGTGGGCCCAGCCTTTGGACTTTGGCACCAGTGACTTTTGCTCTTCTGCCTTGCTAACAGTGTTCCTGAATCTTAGAGTGGTGTACCTTTCCATATTCTGTCTTTTTCTCTCCCTTGCTCACAAACTTACTGGAGTGACATCTAGTTAAGCGCTCACCTCTGTATGAAAATAAGTGGTGTTTTACTGTGAATTATCTGATAAGGGAAAAGGGGTGTATATATTACAATAGTAACTGTGGTTAGAATATTTTACAATAAGAGTGCTGGAGTGTTTCAAACAGTGTGTTTTTAAATAAATAATTATATACTTTGATACCAAAGCTCTGGTCAGTGTTTGCTTGTATTGGTGTGTCTGAGTGCCTACTGTGTATACTTTGCATACTGCCTAACTCTTCTTGAGAGAAGTCTAACTGCTCAGCCACAGCTACCAGGTAATTCTGGGTGGTACAGACTGCTACCAAGTGGGTTTACTGCTAACACCTGTAGTCCTAAATCTTTTGCAGTGGTCCCCAAGGGAACTGCACAGGTTTCTGCCTAACAGCAGCTCCAACGGCGGAAAAGGAACTCTGGGTAAAAAGAGGGTGCTCAATGTCTCCTATAGATGCTCTGCAGAGGCAAAACAACACAGGAAAAGTAGTAATGCCCCTTGCACGTTTAAAAATAACATTAACACAACTACACCATCCTAAAGATACAGGAAAAGAGGTGATCGCAGCACACATCAGAGAATCATGGTTCTGTCCTTAGTTAAACGCCCATGTGTCCAACTTTATCAGTAACTGCCTAACATGCCAACAATTCACTGCCGGCCACACGCTAAGAGTAATAAGAGGAGTTATACCCAGGCCCGAAGGTCCATTTCTACACCTCCACATCGACATGATCAACGTATGTCAAGGCTTCCGCTTCATGATCATGGTGGTCTGGCCCTTTTCAAGGTGGATAGAGGCTGGCCCATGCTCCCGTGCTGACGCATTAAGGTCCGCAACATTTCTGATTAGAGAAGTATTCCCAAGGTGGGGCGTCTGTGAGGTCCTGCGGTTTAACATAGTCCTCACTTCGCAAATAAATTATTCCAGCATATTACTACACAGCTGGGGATAAAGCACAAATTCTCATGTGCACATCACCCACAAGCAAATGGTGTTTGCGAACGCCTCAACGGACTTCTGCAGGAAAGCATAGCTAAAACACAACAGAGCACAAAGAAGAATTGGCTGAACTGCCTGCCTTTGACTCTGTTCGAATTAAAGAACAAGCCTGGGTCAGATCAGCACCTCACACCCCACGAGGTGGTGACCGGATGCCAGATGCACCTCCCGTTAGCTCCACCCACAAGGGCAATAAGGGATTGTGAGGGGACTGCTGAAATTATTAGTACAGAAATACATAAGTATGTCAATTCACTTGTTTCTAGCGCCTCTTTTATCTCTCAACAGATTCGACAGACACAGGGGAGGTCGGAGAATGACATACAAGAAATCGACGACACTCAGGAGGCCACAAAAATACCTGCCTATTCAAAAAAGAGACCAGGTGCTCCTAAAAAATTATTTGAGGAGGTGGAACTCTCCCTGATTTACCGGTCCTCACACAGTTGAGGGGGTTACAGAAAGGACAGTAAAACATGAAAATAGAGCAGTTTGGTTTCATCTCCACGACATCAAGCCCTACAAAGCATCAGCCTCCCCCCCATGTGCCATTGACAGGGCCAACGCTACAGCAACTACCGACACACAAGACAGTAGTAGTATCCAACTCTCAACAACTCATCCCACAGCTGATCATTCCCTGCACACAAGTGAACGAGAGTGTACCAATCACCCTATGGTTAGGCGCTCACAAGCTGCTGATGTGCCTACGGCAACCCTGATGAAATAAATTAGTAGTGTATATGTCACCATCAATATATATAGTACTGCATGGGAAACGCTCATTGGACTGATAAAGAATATCATAATGTAGAGATAGCCATACAGCACGCACAATCTCAGTAGGACTACACTATGCTAACACTGTCTTAACATTCTTTTTATTCGCACATTCAGGGTTCTGCGTCTGATAAATGTACATAAATGAATGCTAGAACTAGGCTGATGTTTTGATTTAGATGTTACCCCCTATCCAACACCCTGAAGCACTGTCTCACCAACATATCTATGCTATACGAAGGCCTGCACACTGCAGACAAAGGCCACCATGAGTATATTACAACGCATTTATAGAATACATAGCTCAAACATACCCACAACTCCACCACCTCCTGCCCACACTTAGAAATAGATCCATACATAAAACCTGGGAGGAAATGTTTGCATGGGCACTAAATGGCTACTTAGTACACAGGGCTTAAAGTACTTACAAATACTAAAACAATAACGGTTCTTATCGTGAACTTTATCATCTCATCAACGGCTGGACGGCGGAGTAGTTGTAAGTGATGGCTGTAATAATAAAGTTTGTTTTCACTATTGTGTGGTTAATGCTGTCCACTGAATTGCTAGCTGCTATCTTTTGGCAGTTATACACAACTTTGCTTGTTTCTGCAACTCCCAATACTAACCTCTCCCCCACCCAAGCTGCAAGGAGTACTGTGTCAGGTGGTACAGGCAACACGGCTGAGAAGGTAAGGAGAGGTAAGCGTAGTATTGGAATGATGTTAATGGGATCGACACATATCTCACTGGCACCGCACATATAACAAACAACATGTGGCATAAACACGTATAAAATTGGTAAGGACACAACAAGGGACAACTGTTATGCTTGATCGCTGATCCCATATGCCATGAGTGCCTCCAGGACCTTCATAGCCACAGAAGTAACAGTGACAACAGCACAGTGCCTCTTGTATCTTGCACTGTTCCAGACATGAGGAAGGTTCCAAGGGAAGACAGCAACACTCAGATGGAGATCCAAGGCAACATACCCTTATGAAGATAGTTTCATCAAAACACTACCCACGTTCGATAATCACTGGCAACATACTGAAGCGCTATGATATATAACGGACGGACCAGAAAAAGGAGAAACAAAGGAAGTAACATTGGACTACCTGCCGTGCAAGTGGGGTGCCAAGGAGATGGGGGGAGAACCTGGCTACTGGGAGCGACCACATATATTGATCTTTGGAAAGGTGTACACTAAGGATGGATGGGTGGATGGAGTGGTGGGGAGCAAACCATTGACTTTGAAAAAAGCTGCTGTGAATAAAGTTCAGGAAGAAAATGACAAGTGTCTTAAGGAATGGGCCCGAAGCGCAAGCCTGCTGACATGGTTGGATAAAGAAGATGGACCATTGACAAAAATAGCCCTAAATACAACAACGTTGCGCTACCAGCACGACAGGGAAATTGAAGTGGGGACTAATGAGGGGTGCAAAAGAACTGAGAAACTTGCAGAGAGGGGACCAGCTACAGAGGTGCCCATGGACCACTATTAGGCCTGTGGTTCAAAGGCATACAACAAGCTACCACAGAATTGGAGAGGGTTATGCTCCCTAGCACACGTCAACAACATACGTTCACTGGTAGTACCAAAGAAACACATTACAATAGACGATTTTACGAAAATGGATGAAGGCAGCAGCCGAAAGAAAAGATCAATATCATCAACAGAACGAACTACAAGTAACATCACTGCCAAGAATGGAAGACTGAGGAGAG
Source organism: Ambystoma mexicanum (assembly GCF_040938575.1). NCBI lineage: Eukaryota > Metazoa > Chordata > Amphibia > Caudata > Ambystomatidae > Ambystoma > Ambystoma mexicanum. The sequence goes on from NC_090921.1 coordinate 235,032,669, forward strand.
TAAAACAACAAGGAAATTACTTCTGGGGAAAGTCTGAAACGGCCCTCGACGAAGTACCACCGTCACAAAGGCTCTTCAGCAGGACTGCCATGTTGTTCTCAGCACTGATACATCTAGGATTTCAAACATACGCCAATGCCTAGTGGCTTCAAATAACCAGATGGGAACTAATGATGACAATAAACTCGACAGTGAATGGATTCAACACAATAAAAGAAGAGCTCCGATCAATACGATTGGTGGCCTTACAAAACAGGTATGTCTTGGACCTCCTCACAGCAATGGAAGAAGGAGTCTGCGCCAAGATTGGAAGTTACTGTTGCACATTCATACCGGCAAACGACGAAGACAAAAGGACGTTATCAGAACAGTATAACAATTAGCAAAAATGCACGCTAAAATGGAAGAAGAATCCAAAGGCACAAAAAAGGATGGAAGCTGGTTTTCATACCTTTGGTCCTGGATGCCGTCCTGGCTATCGGACTACTTAAAAATACTGACAGGAAATCTGATCCTGGGAATGGCCTCACTAATTGGGGTAAAAGCGTGCAGGGCAAAATACAAGACGACAACAGAAGAAATGATTGGAATGAACTTACTCCTGCCTACAGAGGCCGACCAGCAGACGGATGTCATACATATGGAATGTGAGACTACGGCAACAGTTAATGGAATCAGACATGTATCCACCATCAATGAAATTAGAAAATCCAAGGAATCCGAAAATGTATGTTGGAAAATGGGTTTGCTGCCAGCCCGGGGGAGGATTTGTGTATATGTACTGGTCATTTGAAGATCATGTAAATCACTACGGACATCTGGCCGGGATAACAAATGGTGTGGTGCCTGAAAGAGGACAAAAGGGGCAATAATTTTGTGGTCGACAAGTCGACCAGAGGGGGTACTGAAGAGGGAAAATCAGAATGTCCCTTCCTCCCCGATGGGCCCCCCAACCAGAAGAAGTACCCCGACAGAATAACCACTGACCATACGAGTTTGCACTGGTCCCCACCGCTCCCACCATAGGCACGCACCACGAGCGGTACCCGGTCACCCGACCATACAACCATGCGGTGGTACGAATTCTACCCAAAGCAAGCGAGGATGAACAAGACCGAGCTGGAGACGATTATATGGACCGAACCGACTGACACCTCCACAAGCCTTGCTGCAAGTCTTAGAGACGTCATGACGACATAGCTGTGTTAGACAGGATGCATAGGCGCAATCTGCACATCTGGGACACTCACACTCCAATCCACTCGAAGAACAAACGTGTACAGTTCTATGAGCTAGAGGACAGTGACATGTAGATACTGACTGCATGTTTATTATTTTGCCACCTAGGCTTGCTACAGCACCACAGAAATGCAAGAAGCTGGAAGCACTTGTGTATATGCTTGCAGATGCTACATGCTATTACTCCTGTGAAAGGACAGGAGCACTGAAGGGACCTGACCGGCCATGACATAACCCTAAACCTATTGACAATTACGTTGAACACATAGTCTGAGCCAAAGTAGGCCTCAGGAAAATCTAGAAAGACAGAATCGCCTTGCAGAAGCCTCAAGTCACAAGATGCTGAGCAAGCAGAATATCCCTATAAGGACTGTCAATGCCAAGGCCATTATGTTGCAAGCGACATTCCTCACCCACCATGCCACAGTGAGACTGGCTGCAGGAGAGAATATGCCAAGCCAAAATACAAATAAAATTGAAGTAATTCAGCCTCCCCGATGGTCGTCTCACACGTTACCCAGCCGAACTGACATGATGCCAAGGCCTGGAGGCTGGGAAGATGCAGCCATCTCACGTCTGGGACCGAGTTCACAACCAATTGCAACAATCCTCCTACAGCATGCGCTGGGAATGGACTGCTCTCATGGCAGTAGTAGAAGCACCCCATTGTTACACACTGTCACATAATCACTTCTTATCAATACACCATGTACGTGTGCAGGTGTCTTGTGGGCTGGGAACAACGGTAGCCCCAGGTTTGGGGCCCGCAGCCTGACCAATGAGGACACCGGGGGCTAGGGACTAGCAGCGGGACTCCTTAGCCAATCATTGGGGCCTCTAATGTAACACTTTTCAGGTAGCAATTTTTAGGGATGATCCAAGTGTGCCACCTGAAACAGTAGCCGCCAATAATATCACACACTATATGTTCCTATACTGAACCTACCACTCAGGGAGCCAACTCGGAGTGGCGTAAGGTTCGGGGAAGGACTCGCTGAGTGACGCTGATTGTGATGTCACGGGTGCACAAAAGCGGCCTGCGAGCCAAAATCCGGCGAGATGTGTCTGGACTGGATTGCTCCAAGTATATGGCCCCTGCTTGTTTGTTATAATAAAACGGCAGTAACCCTTTTGCTCCTTGTGTGGACCTTGACTTCTATGGGACATTGGAAGAAGTTGGGGCCTTTTGAGTGCTGGAGGTCCGCGGACCCTTGGTACGGCTCTGCCGAACCCCAAATTTACCCTAACAGGTAATGCACCGAAGACGTGCCTGTCTTGGTCCTTCTCACTATTGAGAATGTGACCCCTTCAGGTCCGAAGGACTTCATGTTAATTTCCAGAGCTTTCTCGTCTGCCATTATCTTACAGGATACTAGGCATAACAACATTGCTAATTTGCCTGACAGCTGCTTCAGTGAGAGGTACCTGTCTGACGGCCAGCTCCCCAATAGTCGCAACACCTCTGTCACGTCCCAAACTTTACCATACTTTGCCTCTGGGGGTCCCTTATTCATTTATTACATTTGTATAGCGCACAAACAGCCCTAGGCCATCGAGGCGCTGTTACTTTTGGGGAGATAAGTTACATATTTCACCCCTCTTATGAGCTTGGCTACCGCTGGATGTTCTCCTGCTGGAAATCCTTCAATCGGCAAATGACCAGCTGAAATGGCTGATCTGTACAATCCAATGGTCGAAACGCTTTCCCATCTTGTAACAGGAATGCTAGAACGTTCAATATCGCCACTACAGGGGCCGAAACGGGATGAACATTTCTCCCTCTGCACCAGTTCGACCACCTGGCCCAAGCTGTGTCATAGCTCCTCCTAGTGGATGGTGCCCATGATTCTGCAATGAGCTCTGAAGCATGCGCAGAAATGCCTGGCAGTGCTCAGCGTCTCCTGATACTCTGGACGCTATTAGCGGCAGCGTCCCTCTCACTCTCAGAGGATGAGACAACCCAGCTGGGTCCGTGAGGAGACGTTCTCCATCCGGGGAAGCCGAAGTATGTCCACTGACAGCTCCATCAGCGTTGGAAAATAGACCTGCGACTTCCACAACGGCACTATCAAGATCAATTCTGCCTTCTACCTCTGACATTTTGCTAAGAGCCTGCTCAGCATCAAGAAAGGAGAGAACGCATAGTGCAGGTCCCTTGACTATTGTTTGAGGAAAGCGTCCGTGCCTCACGCGTCCAGATCTAGCCTCCAGCTGAAGTAGCTGGGTGTCTGTGCGTTAAGGCGAGACACAAACAAATCTGTGTGAACTGGGCCCCACAGATTATTCAGAGTCTGAAAAACCCAGGTGTCTAGTCTCCAGTCGCTGGAGTCCGTCAGATATCGCGAGTTCCAGTTGGCCACGGACGTCCCTGACTGAAGGAAATACTACCAAAAGTCCTTTGCTAGCTCTGCTAGTAGTCAGGATCTAGTTCCTCCTAGATGATTTATAGATTTGACCGCCGATATGTTGTCAATTTTGAGAAGGATACGTGGACTCACTCTCTCGCTGGTATACGTTTTGATAGCGAAAGAATCCGCTAGGAGTTCTAAACAGTTTATGTGTAGATAGAGCTCTTCTTCGCTCCATTTCCCTCCGGTCTCTAGTGATCCGCATTTTGCTCCCCAGCCTATGCGACTGGCATCCGACTCTGATTAGATCTGGTTGATCTCTGAAAATGTCACGACTTATCCAGGCATCCATATTCTTCAACCACCACTCTAGTTCTATGATGGAGTCCTGATCTAACGGTATTTCAGACCCTGTTGGAGATGCTTGATCTTCAGTCTCTGAAGTGCTCGATAATGCAGTGGTTCTGGAAAAATGGCTTGGATCGATGCTGCAAGCCTCCCCACTATCCTCGATAGCACTCTGATCGATACTGTCTGCTTGCTCAGGCAGTCCCTGATCTCCTTCTTGATATCTCTTATTTTTCTCGCTGGCAGGTCTAGGGTCGCTTTCCCGGTATCTAGTACGAAACCCAAGAAATATATCCTTTGTGCCGGCTCTCAGAGGATGAGACAACCCAGCTGGGTCCGTGAGGAGACGTTCTCCATCCGGGGAAGCCGAAGTATGTCCACTGACAGCTCCATCAGCGTTGGAAAATAGACCTGTATCTAGTACGAAACCCAAGAAATATATCCTTTGTGCCGGCTTTGTATCCGACTTCTCTATGTTCACTAGGAAACCTGAAGACGTCAGGAGGTCCTGTACCCATCTTTTTTGGTATATTAGCATCTCTCGCTCTTCTGTTAAGGGCAGGAGGTCGTCTAGATATATAATCATCCTGACCCCCTTCTCCCGAATCGCTGCTGCTACTGGTCTCATCAACTTGGTGAAGGCCCAGGGCGCTGAGGCTAGCCCGAAAGGCATGGTTCTGAACTGCCACAGCTGGTTGTTCCAGCGGAACTCTACGAATGTCCTGAATTCTTGCTGAACTGGCACTGTTAAGTACGCGTCCTTCATGTCTAACCTTGTTAGCCAGTCTCCTTCTCTTAGGGAATCCCTGAGCTGGTGTATCCCTTCCATCTTGAAATGGCAGTAAACTATCCTGCCGTTCAATTCCTTCAAGTTTATGACTGGTCGCACCTTTTCCTATCTTTGGACCAGAAACATGTTGCTTATAAATCTGGGGGTCGCGCATCACTTCTCTATTGCCCTCTTCTCCTCCAGATACCGGAGCTCGTAGTCTAAACTTTCCTGCTCTGATTGCGCAAAGCACGGCTGCGAAGGCCAGCGTGCCTTTACTGGCTGCTGGATAAATTCTAGTTGCAGACCTCTGAAGGTTTGTAATACCCAAATGTCGCTGGAAAGCGTGCACCAATTGTTCCAGAAAAGCATTGTCCTGCACCCCACTGGTGGCTATTGTGTGTGCTCTCTCCTGGTGTAAAGCTCTACCCTCTGCGGCTCCTCTTCCTCTGCGCCCTCTCAGAAATTTTCCTCTGGCGGGGAAGGAGTCCTGTTTATTCTCCCAGTACTGTGGCCTAGGATTCTGGGATCTTCATCCTCCTTGAAAGCGACCAGCTGCACGACGACGATAGCGTCCGGTCCCGGCAAAAACTCTACCAGAAAATTCTTCTTTATTGAAGCTTGCGCCTTTTCTAAGCATACATGCATGACGTCTCATTTTCCCCCGTCAAACGGCTTGCCCGATCTAAGGCTAATTTCTTTCTTTTTATCGGCACCAGGCTTAAAACTCAGTTTAAGGTGATAGTTCCGGGCTATGTTTGACTCCAGAGTTGAATCTGTCATCCCGCATTTCCTCAGCAAATCAAGCTACCCATCTCAAGTCTCATGAGCTTAGGACGGCAAAGTCCCTGTGGGTTTAGGACAGTCAAAGAAACCCCTGGGCTGCATGCTAAGCCCCTTTTCGGCTTCACTTTCCGAATCCTGCCCTAGCTTGCGATTAGTTTTTTTCTCACTTCTTGCCCCCATCTCCCACCTTGCCTCATGGTCTCCCCTCCTCTGCGCACCTGACAGTTTGCCTGCCCTTCCACTGCCTGTCTCCAGACTTTCCAAGGAGAAAAGGCAAAGCACTAAAGCGGGCCGGGCAACGGGTCAAGTTCCGCTTTCGGCGACTAGCAGGAAGTTACAGGGAGTGGGGAGTGGGGAGACATCTCCTTGCCAAATGTCTCCCCAAAAAGCAGACCTTGTGCTGCTTCGCTGGCTTCGTAAGATGCTAGGTCACTTAGCTTAGGGTCTATCTTCAGGAGCAAATCTCCTCCTCTCTCCAAAGAGATGGCGCAGTTTGCATTGTCTAGCAGGCAGACTGCCCTGTGGGCACAATTGGCCAGCACTTCGGGATCCATTTCTTCCCCTGTATCTTTGGCTCTCTCCGCCAGGTCCATTATTTTTGCCAAAGGGCCTATGTCTAAAACTTTCTCCTGGCAGCTCCTCCAGGACCTGTCGATACCCTTGCGTGGGTCTTTACTGGTCTTCAAAATGAAGGTCAACATTTTAGGGTCCAATTCTGGCGTCTCTGCCACTTTTCCCGGGAGGTCTGGCCTTTGAGATGTCATCTTTGATGTCCTGAGTGTTAGTCTTAGCAATGAACGTAGGTGGTGCGAGTTATGGTTGCCTAGTTTACCAAAATTAGGGAAAGTGCAGTGTTTTTTGGTTTCACTGTGAAGTGTGACATCCCTTTAACAAAGTTGTTTTAGTGAATGGACATATAAATATATGGCAGTGAACAAGAACAAAGGGGCTAAACAAGTGATGGCGTCAGTGATGTCATCAATGACATTCCTCACATTTGTGATTCCATCTTTCATGTTCCGGGTGTTAGTGTTAGCAGTGCACAGTGGTGATGGCAGGCATGGTGGCGTAGTCTACCATAACTGGCTAATTTCAGGGGTTTTTCGGTTTTACTTTGAACCACAGTGGGGAGGTGGGACATTTCTTTTGTAGTGAATTTCACAGGTTTTTGGGAGGGCAACTTAACCATAACGTCCCCTTAAAGTTTTTTTTGTAGTGAATTTTACAGATTTTTAGAAGGGGAACTTAATCGTAAGATTGTGTTAATGAGGGTGTTGTGCTGAAGATACTGTTGTCATGTGATTTTGGGAGAAATGTAGTATAATGTACGTTCTTGATGTACATATAAAATAGAACATACAGAATCCCCTCCCTATTGATATTGGAGAGGGACGGACTGTGCGCCTGTTTGTGGACACGTGCGGACGAGGGCAAAAGTACCCAAACAGGCAGGGGGTATCTGAAAATGTACTATTTTCTTACACAAAAAATGTTGAACTTAGAAAAAGGACAGAAAGACATTATAAGTATTAATAAATAAATATGGAAACCTAAACGTGTGAAATGAAAACGACGCATTTAATAACCATGTAGAATGAAATGGATGGTATCATAAAAGAAAGGATGCCTCCATCATAATGACTTCACAGAAACTATGCAGCCTGGACCGATAGTGGACGGACGCAGTAGGACGAAGGGAAATAACATCAAAATAGTAAGTGAAGGACATTTTTTTGTATGTGTGTGTATTTTTCTAAGTATGTGGTGCAGAAATAATAATGCCTTTTCTGTTGTTTTGACACAGAAATGACGAGTACTTTGGAGTGGTTGGAACAGTACTTTCTGCATGGGGAAATGTCGGAAGAGAGCGATAACAATGGTACACAGCACTCTGCTTATGCAAAGTAATGGTCAGTATTTTATGGGCATTTAATAGATATATATTTATTTTTTACAGACCAGGAAAGAAAAGAAGAAAGGCCAACAAATGACACAGAAGAAGACAGGATCAAAAGGATTGAATTGAAAATGGACACATTGAATGAGAATTTTAAAAGTTTAAGGGAGTTTGTGGAAGACTGTGTGAGAGGAAAAGTAAGTTACCACTGTCCCACCTGTACCTGCCCCCTTCTCCATTCCCTAGTGAACCATCCCCAAACCTTCAAGAAGAAAATAGACATTTCGACGAAACATCCATCCCTTCTTCCCCTCACAAATCTTCCACTCATAACCAGCCCTTGTTGAATCCTAATTCCCCTATATTTGTGTCAGTATCTGCTTCCCCTGGTTTTTCTTTGGAATGAAGTTTGTGTGTGTGTGTGTGGAATATTTTTGTATAGTAGTTGTAGTTAAAGAGTTTGAGGAATACATTTTTTTTTTAAAAAAGACTTAAAATGTTCGCGAACAGCGCACCTTTTCGACCTATCCTAAAGGAATGGAATGTGGATGTTGTAAAGGCAGTACACCTACCCTTACTAATGTCAAGTAAGATGGAGTTGATGTTTGACCGCACCATCTGTGCAAGTTGTGCGTACATAAACAGAAAGGGGCATTCTAAGGACATTATACCTCAGCGTACCGCTTACAAACGAGATAAAACATGTTTGTAGAACACACCAGGTGTAAATGAGTAAAATGGGAGTGTATTAAGGACAGTATACCTGTCTGTATTGTCCGCAGCCAAGATGGTGCCGTCCATAGAACAGGTGCGGTGGACGGCAAGGTCGTAGTCAAACAAAATGGAGTTGTCCTAAGGACACTGGACCTGTCCGTACAGTGAGCATATCATGTACGCACATGCGCAGTACAACCATAAGTACAGCGAGCATCGCGCTTGACCCTAACTGTCCGTCTCACTTGTGTCGCACTTTGAATTAGTTTGAGAACCCGAACACTGTCCTTAGGACACTAGCGCGCATGCGCAAATTTGTTAGTCTGCATTTGCTATCCAGCGGACACCCATTTCTGTCGTGGATGTGTTCAGGACGTCATCATGTGACCGCACCCACGCTGAGCGTGTGGACTAATTTGCGCAGTTTGTGAGCTTCCGCAACAGTACAACAGGAACCTATGCACACAGGCAAAATATTGTACAGTCTAAAAATATCATTTAACATATTCCAGACAATAGCTTATCTGTGGACATGTTGTGTGAAACTTTCGGAATGCTTTTCAGTGATGAAAATGGTCACGAGGTGCACCCCTTCACCCCTATAAATGGCCACACCCTGAGCGCATCTTCATTGTCCTGCTAGCTATAGCCAATTGGGGTGTACTGCCTTTACTGCTGTAGTGACCAAAAGGAAAGTAATTGGTATGTCATCCATGGCTGCTGTTGCTTCATTAGCCTCTGCACCACCCCCAAACCCGCCACCACCACTACCTCCCAAAGAGCCCGCATAGAGATATACGGGTGCGGATGTAGAGATCGAGGAAGAAGAGGAAGAAGAGAATGAGGTGGAGGAACTCTGCACTACAAGCACTCGCCGGGAGGCGTGGGTGTGGCGGTTGTTTTCCGTTTATGGGAACGTACCAAAAGCATGTGCGAACCTGGTGAGGTGTAACCAGTGTCAGGGGGTGCAGAGTCGCGGGAGACTTGGTGCGTACAGCTTTCGTATGACAACCATGAAGCGACACCTCACTTCGTTCCACAGTGCGGACATTCGCAAGGTGGTGCCATGTGAAGAGTGTAGTCGATTGAGTTCCTCCACAGCATCCTTCATGTCCGATCCTGTCACCACTAGAGACACTCCTGTGGGGGAGCGCCTCCCTCCAGCTGCCTCACAAGCCATTTGCAATGCTGTTGACCCTTAACTTTCGAAGGTAACAATAGTGTGTATTTATTGTGACGCAGTACTCTGCAGGGGGGAGAGTTTTCGAAGTGCTTTTGAGGCTACGGAGCACCAGAAGATCTGCTCCTTACCTAAGTAAAGCTCACCCTATATCTTTCTCTGTCCACTTGCCCTTTCTTATCCCGTGGTTGGTGTCCCTTCCTTACCCTCCTTTGACCTCCTCTCCTAGTGTGTCGTGTGGCCAAAAGCAGGAAAGTGGAAAACAACAAAAATTGAAAAAAAGCCGCCTTTCTCAGTTTAACAATAGAACTATCAAGTGACCAATGTAGGCCTCTGTGCATTCGTGAAAAAGTTCACGGACAGTCGTAGGACACACAGAAAAGGAGGGTGCAAGCGGAGCAAACCCAATGAAGTGGACGCTGGGAGTAAGTGATGGCTCTGAAAAGAGCCTTTCGGTGGTGTGGTGTGTTGTGTGGGTCAAAAACTGTGGATTGGAGAAAACTGATTGTCACATAGGTTATTGCGAATTCAAAAGAGGTTGCAATGCATTTTGTACATTGCGAAGAAAAATCTGATTGCCAGCATATGTGAGATGGACTCCATCTCTGCGGAAAATGAAAGAGCTGCGTAACAAAATGTTTTCATTGTGGAATGAGGACATGCCAACATCTTTTAGAAAGGCACCAACAGCCTTATTCACATTGCGTCTCGCTTTCTCCATTTGTGGACCAAATGCAGAACAACGCAGCCATATTTGTCTTTGTGCAATACGGGAAAAAAGTATTTGACAATTTGGAAACATGTCCATGACCTTTGCAAGTCCTTCCTTCATTGCAAATTGCAAAGAAATTCCAGAGATATGGCCTAAACTGTTGCCTCCGCAATGAATGTTAAGTATATCTGGAGGACGCTCTGTAAGTAAAGTAACACAGAGAGGTACCAAGTCCAGCCACCTCATGCCACGCACGCCATGCCAGTGCACTTCCACATGAGGAAATCTGAGATCTGCAGATAGACGGCAGCTTTCTGCATGCACCTTCAACCAATGTATCCTTGAGCCTCCCAAAATCCAGATAATCTGTTTTCGAGCACGCAGAGCCATGGCTGTGTGGGCTCCTGTCAGGGAGAAGACAGTCTTACTGAATCTCGCCGTTCAGAACACACCTACTGAACTTTATTGAACAATCCCTAGCTCCGTTCATTCTCATTTGCATGCGTCTCCACCCCAGAATCCCTGTTGGTGACATGCGCAGCCTGCAAACTACCGCCATATCCGCGGACATGTATAAGTTCAGAGCGTGACGACGGTACATTAAAGTATTATTCCCCTTTTTCCCCTTTAAAGCAGGCATTGAAAAGAGCCATTTTCTTTTCTTTTTTTGGGCAGATGCCTCACAGACATCTGTTATTTTTTTTATTTTTTTTTATTTTTTGTCCTTACTGTACTACAACCATTACAGAACCTTCTCTAAAGCAAGCCTTACATTCCAAAAAACATGGCATTTCCCAAAGAAGATAGCGTAACACCATCTGCTTCAAAATAATCTGCATTACTTGGAACAATGTTATTGTGGCGGCAGAAAAACATGCCAGCTCTTAACATGAAAGCACGCATGCCGCGATAGATGATACACCTCCCAATACTTTGATCTGGACAGAAAACAGAATTGTTGTCCCATTTTACTCTAGGGAGTAAACCAGAAAAAATGACTTTCATTGTTGGGAAGATGTTCATGAGTGCTTCAACCAACTGTCCCAAATCTGCCAACAAAGTACATGAACTCACGTAGCCCAAATGGCAAGCACCGTAGTACAAAATTACCACATGAGGAGTGGTCATCGTACACATGTCTCTGCAAACTTGCAGAATTGCTGCAACATTGGCATCAGTGTCAGCGCTCCACACCACCTCCACTCCTCTCACATCGAAATTGTGTGCTCTCGGCATAGTGTTGCAAGCCATGTACAGAAATGTCTCCAAGCACCAAAACCCTGACCCTCTCCACCTCTGCCATCTTCAGTATACGCACCGTCTTTCGACACAAAAGAGTAATGTGAACATCTGATTGGCTGATGCCTACAGTCCTCTTTCCATGCAGGATTTGCTGTAGAAACCTGTATGTGACACGCCCTACCTGCGGACAAGCGTTTCTTACTTGCAGCACGTAGCTCTTACCCAGTCCTTCTACCCTTTCCACATCGGTAGCAAATCAAGTCCCTCATTGGACACAACTAAGCAGTCATACAACCATCCACCAATCACATTGAACATCGTTATATCTAACTCCCTCATCAACATTGCGCACTTCAAATGTACTGTCGATGACTCCGACTGAGAGTCGCATATCATTGCAAAGCACCTACTTCAAAAACTGCTGTGCAAGTGTTGCGGATTTCTACGTACAGCTCCATGCATGCGCACATGCATGAGTATAGAGTACAGGTATGCATATTTTAATCAGAGAACATGTGCAACCCTTATGATGTAATTTCAATAAATTAATGCTGCTAAATGTGCATAGGCAATACATACCAACGCTCCCCCTTTTAAGTGCAAGATGTCCGATTTATCATTGACAAACCACACAGCTTCTTACTGTCTTCCGCATAACCTATAGATACGTTACAAGCATGCCTATTTAGGGCGAAACTCGATTTTGCATTAGAAAATGTCGGAGTTGTGTACTGTGTACGGCCTACAGTAATTCTACTTGCAATGTGATCGTATGAGAACAATAAGCGCTCCCGATTGCTGTGGTGACATCTTCCTCTGAGGGTCTTCCGATGTGTCGGCATTGTGCTTATAATTTGCAAGTAGAAAATGTTTTCCCATCTACTATTATGCCCTATCGCATACAGACCTCTCTCCTATAGATAGTATACCTTTTAAAAAACAAGGCATTACCATAACCTTAAAATTGTTCTCAATTCAGAAGGACTTGCAAGTAACATATTGCAAGTAACATACAAAGGCAGCACAGAGTGAAGTGAAATGCACACGTGCACTGGGTTGAAATATGAAAGGAGAATGCTCTGATGAAAGATTCACAATTAATGTGTGCAGTATCATCACTGCTGTAAACACACAAAGTAATTAATGTTTTTTTTCAATTGCAGTGAAGACAACTCTCTTGAGAATCAACAGCATCTACACTGCAAACGACATATCCGAAGAAACCTGGTCATTTCGCAAAAAAAAGTAAGCACAGTACTAACTTTATATTGTAACTATTCCTCAAAGAGGCTGCGTGGGTCATTTGTTTAATTTGTAAACCACAGCAAACATTGATTTCTGAACCATTCTACCCACAAATACCCATTTATTAAACAGAGAATAACAGGCTGAATGGCTCACAAATCCCTGTGTGTTTGGAACTCAAATAACATACAGAATCATTAGAAGGATAGTTCTAGAAAAGAAGTTGCTGTTTAAAATTTATGGCATTTTGTTTACTAATAATGCTTCTCGTCACCACTAGGCCACTTTGTACTCTCATCTGAAGCACATTGTAGTAGTATAAAAATAGTAAAATAGCCTTACCAAATCATTGTAAGAGTCCAATGCACATTCACACACCATGACAAAGAGCTTCCCCATCAGACTCATGCACGCATGCACACAGCACACATACATTGAACAACAGACCAAAGCATGCCTTCTTTTTTTCAACAGACACCAAAGAATGCCTACCAAAAAGCAACTTCGTAGAAAGGAACGCAGAAGTAGAGCAAATAAAAATAAAAGTGTTCAATCTAAGCATCCATCTGTAGTAGAGCTTGTAGAGAACGTTGGAACAAACCAGCTAATGCAGTCGTTTAGCAAAACAAAGGAAGCTTCAACTACCGAAATTTTACATCCTCCATCAAAATGTATCACAAAACATAAAAAGCGTGGCAAAAAATCGGCTACAAGTACAGCTAACAATGCTCCTAATAATCCTGATATAGTAACAAGAACCCATAGTAAAAAAAATATTTTAGCAAAAATGTTTCGTCACAGAGTGCTTCAGAATCTACTAAGAAGAGGACCGAAATCATCCTCACCTCTTAAAACCTACCGTAGAAAGTTAATCCTACAAGCTCTCGTGGACAGTGCAATCCTTCTCAAAAGGAAGTTGTTTATTTAGTGTTAAGTAGGATGAAAGCACTAACAAAACTAAGTACCAAACTACAAAAGAAACTCAGCAATAAATGGAATGTGAACAAAAATAATTTCTTAAATGTTTGTGGAGGTGAATGGAGCCACACGACAACCACAGAACCATATTTTAATGAAATAGCATACAAACAAAATCAAACAAACACAATTTCCATCCATAGCAGTGGACGAAGGTATGAGAAAATCAATAGTACCATCATGGAACAAGAAACACTGCTTACAAAAGTATCCCCTGAAAACTCAGAATTACACCTCGATTCGACAGAACCACACCGTCCAGTATACAAATGGCCGTGCACATCAATGTGTGCCATTCAAAACAAAGCTTTAAAATCTTTACGTCAGTTCCTCAATCTGTATGTAAAAGGGAAAGACAAAAGTAAAATGAAAGTGCTGCAAAATATGGATTTTTGTCCAGTGCGCAAATACACAGGGCTACAAGGACATTAATTAGCCTGCATTTCTGGGCCTATTTGCAAAAGCACCTTCCATGATTTCAAAAGGATATCAGTACATCATTCAAATGTAAGAAATCTAGTGTATACAATATACTATGCAAAAAGTCCAGCTTCAGAATTAGGCAATTTAAATAACACTCTTCTGCATGGTACACCCAAATACTTACAAGAAGAAATTGACCGTATTCAGAGAAAGTATTTTGGAAGTGAAAGCAAATAGCAATAGTTTTAGAGCATAGTAGCAACAAATCTGCACATAGCATAGCAACCTTCTATTGCACACATACAGAAAAGAAATACTAAAATTTAAAAGGGCATCGGCTGAAGTACCAAACCATGTGTGTGTGTGTTGCCACAGAACGTTTTACAAAAGGAACACAAAAAATGTGGACAGAGCATACAAAATAGAAGACAATGAAGATTCCAAATGGTTTGAATTAGCTCTCTACCTTTTCGCAGAAAACAAATATGAACTAACTGAACCTCTAATATGTTGCAGTTACTGTACTACAAAATTAGACAACAACCATACTCCTTCACGTGCTATTACAAATAATTTGGAATTGTTTCCACTACCAAAAATCCTGCAACAACTCAATTTGTATGAGAGCATCATAATTCAAACAGCTCACCCATTTCAAGCAATTATAAACCTTCATCTAAAAACAGCAAAATTACCTCCCTCTGAATTGGTGAAAGGCATTCGTGGCAAAGTAGTTTATTTGCCATTAGATCTAACCGAAAATGTACACACTCTAGGAGTGCAACGTTCAATAGAGCATTCTTTAATAGTCTTGGGAAATGGTGTACCAACAAAAGTAAAAAAAAATTGGCAGCAACTGGTGGACTTACATAAAGTTAGACAAGCATTGCAATATCTAAAAGAAAGACAATAACGAGTACTACATGGAAATAAATATTGAAGAAAGCTTAAGGGAAACAACTGAAATAATTCAAGAGCCATCAGAAACTGGCCAATTTGGATTTCTGGATCTTGCTACAGTATCCACTCTTTTGGACCAGTACACAATTCATCCATTGCATTCCAAAGAAAGCATAGATGATGCATTAGAAAGTCACCAAAAGCGACAAACCAAAGGTTCACCAATGAGTATATGGGAAAAAAGTATAGAAGCGCATGCTTTTCCACTGCTATTTCCTACTGGCAAAGGTGGAAGATACGATGATAGACCCACTCAGATTGGGGCATCAGAATACCGCTCATTACGAATGTATTCGCAAGATCCCTGATTTAGACCAAATGTGGAATACATATTCCACCTACTCTATGAAAGTGAATTAGCAACGCTATATTACGGAGTTGCACACATTTTGAAATCTGGGACCCACTTTCAAAATATGTCAGCTACACAGTTAATACATAAAGTACAGAAAAAAGATGAGGTTTTACAATCAAGTATAACAAATTTGTTTGCAAACATGCGTGGTACAAAGGAATACTGGTTCCAACGGCACGGAGACGTGCGTTGTATGATCAGAAACCTTGGACCACCGACTTGGTTTGTTACACTAAGTTGCGCAGAATATGCTTGGGAAGATTTACATGAGTTCCTACGCATAGCAAACAGCAACAAAAACAACATAGATATATTAACACCTGAAGAACTTTGCTCTCTAGGTCCAGTTAATGTGTCAAGATATTTCCATCATTGTTTCATTGCCATGTTACACTTTATTTGCAATAAAACTGTTCCTCCCCTTGGAGAAGTGCAACACTTCTTTTGGAGAAAAGAATATCAAGCAAGAGGAGCACCACATATTCACATGCTGTTATGGATCAAAGGTGCACCTACATTTGTCCACGACAGTGATAGCACTGTTTTGCAGTTTATCCAAAAGTAACTCAATTGTGAAATCCCTTCACAACAGACACATAGCTGCATTGGCAGAGTTTACAATTTCAAAGACACAAATGTGTCAAATATTATCGCTGCAAATACAAAAACAAAGGTAAATAATACACCAAATGCTGCTTTGGTTTCCCTAGACCAGTTACAGAAACAGGTGAAGTAAACAACTTCATGTCTTCAGTTTGACATAGTGTTAAAGGTAAATCACCTAAGAACATGTATTACATAAAAAGAACAGAAGAATCAAAATATATCAATGATTACAATGCAATCATTGCCCTCTTATGGAATGCAAACATAGATTTGCAGTACATTGCAGACAATTCTACTGCTGTTGCACGATATGTTACAGCCTACTTAACAAAAGCAGAAGAAAGAGAGTTTCAAGACCTCTGGGATGACCTAGCATCAGACAAAACACTATCACAGAAATTGTACAGCCTAGGCATATAAATGCTCTCTCATAGAGAATCTGGCGCCTATGAAACAGCAGATCGTTTAACCGGTACTGCTTTGTATGGAAAATCAGACAACATAGTATGGCTAAGTCTTGATCCTGCTAAATCTAGAAAAAGAGTGCTGAAATCATATGAGGACATAGAAACAATTGCCAGAAATTATCCCAACAGCCAAGACATTCTAAAAAACAATTTACTGGACACATACTATCTGAACAGGAGTAGCACTTTGGAAAGCATGTGTCTATACCAGATAGCTCAAAACTTTGCATACAAAAATAATATAAAACCCGATGAAAGCAAAGGTAGATGTAGAGTGACCGATTGTGAAGGGAGCCTAGTGAAACTTACCAAACAAAGCTTAATTAATCATGTAAAATTGTCTTTAAAAACTCCTCAACAGAAAGAACTATATTACATGTCTCTGTTACAACTTTGTAAACCATGGAGAAAAGAGGAAGACATACTAGATAACTATGACTGCTGTGAAGATGTGTTTAAAGCAAATGAAAGCGCTATCACCGATGTGAACTTTATGCAGTACAAAACAATGTTACATAATGAGCAGCAACAGGAAGAAGAACTTCAGGCCCAACTAGATAAGGACTCTTCCGACAGTAGTCAACCTTCTGTAACAGGAAGTCAAGAACAACTAGGACAACCACTAATAGCAAATGAGGCAGAAGTAGCTATGGCAGAAGTAGAAAACACC
The DNA here is from genome assembly GCF_040938575.1 of Ambystoma mexicanum. Classification (NCBI taxonomy): domain Eukaryota; kingdom Metazoa; phylum Chordata; class Amphibia; order Caudata; family Ambystomatidae; genus Ambystoma; species Ambystoma mexicanum. The sequence continues at coordinate 235,049,608 of NC_090921.1, forward strand.
ATGTGTCAGTATCAAGAATATACAGAAGACTTAACTGTAAAACAAGCAAAACTTAACGAAGATCAACGCTCCATTTTTGAAGATGTAACAAAACAAATTGTACATGGTGTACAACACGAAAATAAAGAATGTACCTGCCAAAATTACAAACCTATACTGCTGTACGTGAGTGGTGAAGCTGGATCAGGAAAAACATTCTTAATCAAAATCATCAGCAAGTTCCTTCAACAATTGACAAACAACAAACTGTCAGCTGTTGTAACGGCCCCCATAGGTTTAGCTGCCTAAAACATAGGCGGTGTCACTTTACACCGATTACTACTGCTTCCAGTAGAGCACCAAAATAAATTAGTCTATTACAAACCTTGTGCAGAAACTGCAATGGAAGTATGCAGAGTATTAAAACAAATGAAAATGCTATTAATAGATGAAGTGAGCATGGTCTCCAACCTAATGTTGACTTTCATTCACCTCAGATTGCGAGAAGTACTTAAAAGTAACAACGAAGAACTCTTTGCAGGGAAACACATTATCGTTTTTGGAGATCTTCTACAATTGACACCAGTGAAAGGTGAACCTATTTTTAAAACCTTAGGCCACAAATTCTACTGTAAAACTGTTGGCAGCATAGGAAATGTCAACCTTTGGCAACATTTCCAATACAGAGAATTAACAGAGAACATGTGGCAATTTGCAGATCTCACTTATACCAACATCTTAAAAAGTATTAGAGTTGGTGTACCGTCGCAAGAAGCACAAGCAGTATTAAAAAACCGGCACATTCATACACTTTATGGCGATAATGCATGTGCAATTGATGTTATGGAACAAATTGCGCACAAAAATGTCAATTGTATGGCCTTACTGCCAACTCTTGCAAGCTGTTTCAAATTCAATGGAACAATGTTAAATAAAGAAATGCAACAAATAATTGAAATTAGCACCACAGACAAACTAGACGTACATGGTATGACACTACCCATGTGTGAGAAATCCACAATAAGACTAAATCGCTTAGAAAATTCAATCTCCAACAAAGCTGGGTTGGAAAAAATATTAAAATTATCCTTAAATTATAGAGTAATGCTTAAACGTAACCTTGACATCGAGCAAGGACTAGTTAATGGAGCACTGGGTACAGTTGTTGGCTTTCAATCATACCCACGTGACAGTAACATTCAGTTTGTCAATATTAGCTTTGATAAACTTTCAGAAGTGAAAAGGATAAGACGCTCAATTGCTCGATTCCTTCTCTTCAAAGGCATGTATCTACGTAGAGAGCAATTTTCTCTAACTCTTGCATATGCAGTTACCATTCATAACTCCCAAGGTCTTAACCTAGACAAAGCATTGATAGATATAGGAAACACAGTCTTTAAGGAAGGCATGAGCTACGTAGCATTACCACGCTTACGTACACTTGACGGTCTATTGCTAATGAACTTTGATACAAGTAAAGTCAAAGCTGATATTCCTTGCATTCTAGAATACAATAGACTGCGTTCACTGTACACCCCCCATCTGAAACAATATCCTGTTCCAGATAAAGTGAAACGTGGTAAAAGAAAACTAAATCAAACACAAATGCAACAGAATCCAACAACAAATCCCTCAAAGAAAACAAAAGAAGCTAAACCTTCATCAATTACCTCAAACAAAGAAGAACCTATTAGGGAATGTAAACCAGGTACGTCTTCAAAGAAGGAACAGAAACTCTGAAAAATGCACTCAGATACAGAACTAGCTGGTCCATTCAAATTTGCAAATGAAACTGGGGTAAGTTGCTATGCAAATGTAGCAATGAATATTATATTTCATTTGCCACCAATTGTTCACAATATTTACTTACACAGCACAGACCAATTGTGTTTGCAAATGTAAGTGCTTCATAGAAATGCAACAAACAATCCTGACAACACATACAGTGTTCATGGAATAAGGCAAGAATTGGACTACTGTGCTGGAATGGTGAGATTCACTATGAACTCGCAAGAAGATCCACAAGAATTTCTAATGTACTTACTACTAGTATTGGAAAACAAAAGCATACCTGTAAATGAAATCTTCCAGATATCGTACATGTGGAAACATACATACACTCTCTATAACAATGTGATACAGGAACACATCCCAAATAAGCGATTTGTGTATGTTTCCATACCTAATTGTGAATCCATTCGATTTCAGCAACTTGTACAGAATGCAAAGCATGGCAGATTAAGTACTATTTGCAATTCAGACAATCGCTCCACCTTACTGATACAATCGCATAGTGCCTACATAATACTTATGCTTCTACGTTATAATGCAGATGGTACCAAAAACAACTGCAAACTGACTGGATTCACACACGGTCAAGTGTCAATTGGAAAGAAAACCTTTACAACAATAGGTATAATCTACCAAGGAGGAGCTACAAACAATGCAGGTCACTACACTGCATACATTAAAAAGAAATGTGGATGGTTCGAATGTAATGATAGCACCATTACTCTAAAGCAAAGATTGCCAGCTGATCTTACAAATGCATATTTAATCTTCTTTAAGCCAAAATGTAATAAATAATGTGTACTTTAAGACTACCAAAAAATTATGGAAAAGACAATTCCATAAATAAATAAATAAATAAATAAGACACAAACAGTTAGAATACGCCAACAGGTATCTAACTGCCCAACAGGATATAACAACGACACAAATAAATGAATATCACAGAACTGTAAGAACAAATGCACAGTTAGAATAAGCCTACAGGTATCTAACTGTTGTTAAAAATCGGCAGCAAGGCAACAAACATAACATTAATCAGAAAGATGAGGGAAACACTCAAAGGAAACAAGGAAGTAGTTAGTACCATAGCAAATAAAGGTTTTTTTTTAATCCGACATGGATTTTTTTCCCCAGACCCAAGTATTAGAAAAGCAAACACAGAAACTGAGCAGAATGCACAGTTCACTGGTTAGTAAACTAAATATGAGGGTAAAAAAAACTGTCTATTATGCAATGTAGTAGGTTTTCATAAACTGCAAAGACTAACATACTTTTTTCTTTTACAACAGAAATTAAAAAAGGATACTTCCGCCAAGTACTAAAGGCATTTTAAACATATATGGATACTGAACAAAGTAAGGAGTAAGTATATTGGCAGTCATTTTGTACACATGCAAACCTACACGTTTAATCTATGGTACTAATATGCTGCAGTGGCTGTAGGCTGGCCCTTGCATCTTGGTTGTGTAACCTACCACCTAAGCCTTACGACCAAGGTACAAAGAGTATAGTTCCTACCCACAACCATCGCTGCATATCAAAACCATGGTCCTTGTAAATTAACTACTTTAAGTTAACTTTTGGGACCATCGTCTGCAGCCATGCAGCCAAGACGCTAGGACGTGCAAACAACTACCGCATTACACCACACCCAAATTCACTTATAACCCCACTGCTTATGACTTCAGTCTTGGGTGCATGGCCTTTGGGCATGCAGGGAAGACTCTGGGTCCTATGCAGAAACACCACAGCATATCGGAACCATTGTGCCTTGTTATTTCACTACATAGAAAGTTGATTTTGGGAGCATGGCCTCCCCACAACCATCTTAATGATGTTGCATAGTACAAGTGTACCTATAGCTGTGATATGCTGCAGTAGTTTGTAGCCACAGGCTACAGACGTGAGTGTGAGGCCATAGATTTATCAATGTATATGGGTATACAGTATATAAAATCCGTAGTTACTTACAACTGCAGTGCTTATTATTTTGTTCAAATACTCTACGTCCTGGCCACTACTACCACACCATATGACATCCATTGGGGCATATAACTACACTACGTACAAATGTGCTTTTGGGGGCATGGCCTTCGGCCATGCACCCATGACTGCAGCCCCTCCCCACAGCCGCCTGAGTGATGCACTACCACACCATATCACACCCATTGTGACTTGTGGGTACACTACATATAACTATGCTGTTGGGTGCATGGCCCGCGGCCATGCACTCATGTCTACAGACCCTCCCCACAGCCACCTGAGTGATGTTCAATACTAGGGGTGTCTCTGTAGCTGTGAAATGCTGCAGTGGTTGTGGGCAGGGCCTAAAATCCTAGGTGTATGTCCATACATTTCAATATATGGATGTGAAGTAGCTTAAAACTCCAGTGCTTAGAAGTTTCCTCTTGGGTGCATGGCCTTTGGCCATGCACCCTGGACTGTATACACTCCCCACAACCATCTGATCAATAATGAATAATACAGGTGTACCCATTGCTGTGACATGCTGCGGTGGCTGTGGGCAGGGCCTACAGTCTTGGAAGTATGGCCTCCGGCCTACGGCCTACGGCCATGCACCCAACACTTTAGGCCCTGGCCACAATCACTGCAGCATATTACACCCACGGTTGCTTAAAAATCAGTAGCACACCCATAGAAGGAAACATTGTAAATGTAGCATGTACTGAATATGTACCCAAAACTCTGGGAGCTGGCCACACCTGCCAGATACATAATCATTTGTGTGGGTGTGAAGTATAAATGTGATAAACTGCAGTGGTTGGGGGCAGTGTGTACATGCCTGGGTGTATGGCATACAGCCTGCAACCATGCCTGCAACCATGCCGACAGCCATGCATCCAAGACTCTAGGCCCTGGCCACAACCACCGTAGCATGTCACACCCATGGCGGCGTACTAATTAATGCAATATCCGTCGGAAAAAGCAATGCAATTATGGCATGTTGTCAATTTCAATGTTCACTAACACCACGCGTGTCCTTACAACAGTTACAAGTTCCCTGTGCACTGCATGCACTGAAATACTACTGTCATTAGACCCCTCATTTTCTGTGCGTACAAGGTGGCCATAGAAAATTCATCATGAAGACCGACTGCCAGAACAAATGCATTCATCACCCAAGTCTTACTGTCTGAACCTTTCCCAACACTCTATGACACAGCAAAAGAGTTTTATAAATATAGCATGTTTACGCTGGTTGTCGCTCCGCTATCGGCGGATTCAAGATGTCGAACAGAGAAGTGTGACCGCGAAGCGGACATAGATATCACTAATTTCTTTACACCTACTTTTTGGTCATTTTTATGAAAAGTACTGCACGGAAGGTCACTAAATTTACAAAAGCACGCTTTCTGGACCAAGCCCCTGCCCCTGCCGCAAATTTGGTGAAAATCCGTCCAGCGGTTCGACCTGTAGCCATGCGCAAAGTTTTTCCCCCATTCAGTCTATGGGAAAAACAGAAGTTTTGGGACCCCCCCTATAACTTTGCCCCCCCCCCGGACCAAATCTCACCAAACTTTGGAAAGAAATTCAGAGTGGCCCATATACTTTTATTGCAAAGTTTGGTGAGGATTCGGCCAGGGGGAGCAAAGTTATAAGCCGCCCAAAAAGGGCTCTTCCTATGGAAACAGCAATTTAACCATTATAATATAACCGTGTAATCTATATATATATATTGTTTTTCTTTTCTTTTATGTGGCTAGCACCGTCTTTATTCACTAATCTGTGGCCTTCTGACTTCTTGTCGGGTCATCTGGGGCCCAATCAGTTGCGAGGAACTCATCTCTGCACCACGGTCATGGGCGCCGCTTTCTGCTCTTTCAAGCTGTCAGATCAGCTGATCTGAAATCCAGCAGTGTGTCACTTGCTGTCCAGGCTTATCAAGCCCTCTGCGGCGTAGCGTGTATACTAATAATAATGGGCCTCATTACGAATGTTGCGGTAAGGGAACAATGCCGCTGGTAGTACTACCGGCGCGGTTGTTACCTCGCCGCAACATTCCGAAGAGGCTCATGGGTGCCGCTCTGGAAGCCTGGTCAGACCAGGCGTGCAGAGCGGCACCCGAGAGCAGTACCGAGTGGCAGCACCGCCCAGGTATTAACAGGGCCGTTGTAGCCATCCTCCCCATTGCCACTGAGCCCTATGGGGGCTCGAATGGGGACGTACCGGGTCTGGGTCCCGCGAAAGGAAATTACCGGGGCCTCCAAGGTCGGAATGGCCCGGTAAGTTCCCTTTTGTGGGACCCGGACTCGAGTTTGGGAGTAGCCATGCCCTTATTAAGGGCATGGCTACCTCCAAACTCATAATGAGGCCCAATGTCTTTGTTATATATTCGTAGGGCATGTTCACCGCCGCGCCCATGTTCTCTTCCCTGAGGCGCGGAAGTATGTGCTGGGAAGTGTCGGCTCGCGTCACGCTCTGACTCCGCCTCCCAAAGGAGCCCCTCCTCTCCGAGGGTGGGGGCCGCTTGCTCTGCGGCTCTGAGGCCAGGCGAGCCCCCAGACATGCGGGTAATGTCGCTGCTATTAATCTGAAAACCAGCCCCCGCTTCCACCGCAGACGCGTCACGCCGCGGGGCTCTCCAATTACCCTGATGGCAATACTTGTATGAACTTACACAATGATGACCCGTGTCGCCTCCAGCAAAGCACACTTCAAACTCATGTGGTATGCTTTCTAAAAGAAAATCTTCGTTGTATAGTCATTTATTCACAATTTCAATGTGCATGTTCCCTCCAATATCTATATCTAATATATTCCAATCTGTATAACCTTTTAAAACCCTTCAAACATGTTCAAACCACAGAGATAAGAAAGAAAGGTAATTATCTGTTGAAGAGCAGTAAAAGAGGAGGAGTCCAGGGACAGGAAGAGTGTCATAGCTGGACTGGGCAACATGGAACTACTGGGACATTGGGACTTGTAGTTTCAAAGGAAGACAAGTGCCAGGAAGATAGTTTTCCATGTTGTATGTGTTTTTGTTGAACGTGCTGGAGAGTAAAATAAATGAAGTTGAAGCATAATGCTCGTCTCCAGTCTTGCTATAGAATATTACTGGCCACAAGCAGTGTTGGCTGGTACATTTGTGTGTCAGGAGCAAGGCAAAGCCTTCTGGTTTCTACCCTACCTAAGTAAAAGATTTATGGTTTGATTAAATCACATACTGACATCTTCCGCCTATTGCTGCACGTGCCATGTTCCTGCAGCCGCATGATCATCATGCACATTGCACATGCGTGGTGGTCCAGGCATGTGTGGTGTGGCCGTGCTTTATTGCCAAGCTCGAGGGGGGCCCTCATAATGACATTCAGGGGGGCCCCCACATTTTGTGTTATGCTACTGGGTGGGTGGTCTGTATATGAAGGAAAATCAGGTTAATTTTATGGGAGAGTGTGACGCTGATGAGAAGTGATTCACAGTCAGGAATGTCAGAGGATAGTTCAGGTGAGATGGTGAGGGACCTTGTGTGTGCACCCGCCAGGCCTCCCTCTCTCCTTATCTCTCGATTTGCAGGCATACATTGAAAGTTGTCTGGAAGCTTTTCGTGTGCCACTACTTTGTAGATGTCTGATAACCAGGTTTCTGTATGGAAGTGGATGGAGGGCTTCCTTCGCTCAGGATTTTGTAGATTGCTGTTTTGTGCTTTGCCATGGATCTACATCAGTGTGCAGTGTATCTTGCTCGTCTTCATGGTGGTATGATATTTAACTGATGATATTTAATATGTGCTGCAAAGATGCTTGATTTGAATGTTCTGGTTTCTGAGTGGTGAGGGCTGTGGCAAGGTTCATCGCTGATGGTTCCATTTCATTGTTGAATAGTTCAATCAGATTTTGTGTGGGATCTTTCTATTCTAATGTGTTGTTTGGAAAGATTCTGGTACTCTGGGTATAGTCCCACCACTCTCTGGTTATAAAAGGTGTGTTAAGTGGGTATAATTCTCATCGAACCTTACTGCATAGTGCGATCTGGGGGAGTGGGATCCTGTTGTGCGATTCCAATGTGTTTTTCTTTGTTTGGTTGTTTCTTAGCATCCCCAGAGTTGTGAGGTTCAGATATCTTGTGATTTACAAGATTTTAGGTTGTGTTGTTGTATATCTTCTCTTTCATTGGTAGGGTGTTCGTTGTGGTTTTGAGGAGCATTGACACAGTGATAGATACCAATGGTTTTTGCCTTGTGTGCTGTGTTTCTCGGTTTTTTTTCTGGCTTCTATTTCGTTGTGCGTTATTTATGAGTCAGGTGCCTCATCAGATATTCATTAGCATGAGATCCAATGGTGAGAAAGTCCTAGACAATGCAATGCTGGTTCCTATGGGCACCTAAACAGGGAACAGCAGCAGAGTGCAGTGTCCAATAGTGCAATGGAAAGTGCTCTTCATCCCATGGCACCTGGGCGTGAGATGCAGTGGCTCGCGATGTAGGGCAATTAGGGCAACCATATGTGCAACATCCAGAAGCGCAACATATGGAGGGATGAAATGCACTTCTCTGGGGATGTCTGGCAGGAGAGAGCATTCACAGTGCAGTGCATGACAGTGTAATACGCTCTCCCGGGGCACGTCTGCATGCGTGGTGATCACGGAGCACAGCACAGAAATAATGCAGTACGCTCTCCGAGTGCTACCAAATATGGGGGAGTGTGCTGTAGAGCAAATTTTTTGGAATCTGTGTTTTCACATTGCTGGGTAAACGATATTTGTTTTCAGTCACTAAACATCCATCCCAACATGTTTTAGGACTGGTGCAATTATATAAACACACCCCAGTGCTGGGATACGTGGGGAAAGTGTTGGATAGTGGCTGAAATAATATATTGTTGTTGGTTTTCAGCGCTCAAAACACTGTGTACCCCTTTTAAGATAATGCAGTGCTCTTTCCCTAATGATGCATAGGTGGGAGACCCAACATGAAACACAGCACAGGTCAGTGTGACGCCCTTTCCCTAGAACTCTTAGATGTGAGGCGCTAAGGAGCACCGTTTGTGGTGATGCTGAGATGTGAGGTACAAAAGAGCATACAGTGTCACAGTGAAATGCTATAATATAGTGGAATGCAATGTTCAATAATGCACAATATGACAGACATAAAGATATGAAGCCTGATAGAGCACAGCATGTAGCAATGCAATGTTCCTTCTGAGAGCAGGCAGATGTGAAAAACAGTCTAGCACACGATGCATCGATGCGCAATGTGTGCCAAGGCAATATGCTTTGGTTAAGGCACCAAGATGTGAGATGCATTATAATGTAATGAAAACATAAGATGTGTCAATGCAAAGCACTTTCTGATGGGCAGAGGTGTAACCTATCCCAGCACAAACATGTGAGAAATGCAATGCGCCTTTTACAGGCCCATAGATGGGAACTATATAATGGGCATAATATGTGATAAAGCACTGTATATGCCAAGTGCAATGCATTTTCTAATAGACACCTAGAAAGGAGACTTGATGGTGCACAATATTAAAGAGTGATACCTAAATATTGGACCTAATAGAGAACTGTATGTAACAATGAACAATATGTAATAATGCAGGTTGCCTTTGTCCCGGTTTATTGTACAGTCAGGGATCTCTTTAGTTGAATCTAAAATGAATGTGGTGCACAATAAAAATGCTTTTATTTATATCATTTCAGGTCCTTTTTGATAAGGCTGCCAACCCCTCTTACACACAACCTCAACAAATACCCAGTGTCACAATTGACTAGGAACCAGGGCAGTGTGTATTAATATGATATTTATTCATATATTTATTATAGTCAAATTAGAACAAACAGATTACATCAGCCACCAAAGTTGTGGCAACACAAAGATAAACTATCCTTTTTAGTAAAGTACCAACACAGAGATGACATCAGACTATGCAGTTACAATAGCTACCTTTTACCTCACCACCCCGCCCAAATACAAGCAAAGAACAGATCAAAGCGCACAATGAAAATGACTGAAAACATAATTATACATTGGTCCCAGCAACCCTCACTCCCTCCCCCCAAACATCCACTAGGCTTGTTTCTTTTGAATGGAAGGCTGTGGCAGGGAGTGTGAACACAGTGGGAACATCGGATTTGGGGTCTAGCTCACACAAACAACATGGGGGGCAAGAAAGGTAATGGGAAAATTCGTTTTTCATGGCAAAATGGGAAAATCAGTTTTGACTTACTTAGCACAGCTATAATGGGAAAGATAGGAAGAAAGGAGAAATGTATTTTTCTCCATCTACAAAGGACAGGCAGGGCTTTGGGATACAAGTCAGCACACAATGGGAAAATTGGTTTAGGGTTGGGATGACAGATGCAATTTGGGAAAGAAATGCTAATAGGAATTCGTTTTTAGCTCGGAGGAGGAAAACGGGGACAATTTTGTTTTGACCCTTACAATGGGAACACACATGGACAATTTCGTTTTTCACCTTACAGTGAGGACACAGGGACAATTTTGTTTTTACCTTGTACAATGGGAACACACATGGAACAGGGCTTTTTGGGATTCATTTGTTTGGCAACCTTCATGACTATACCGGTTCACAACACACTGGAAAAAGATTGTTGGTTTCGAATGCCAACAATACAGATATCGTGAATGCAATAGGGGAATTAATTAATTTACTTTGAGAAGTATGCTAAGGATCTACACAGGCAAACATGAGATTTTTCAAAGGGAAAGTAACTAAAACAAGGCTAAAAGATTACAGGGCTTATACAATCTATGGCTTGGGGTAGTTCGACTTACAGGAGAGGTCTGGCCTTGGGCATCAGCAAGCATCAGGGCGCACGGCTGGGACAGCTTGGGGTCAGTCAAGGATTTTACTATGAGTCCTCCAAAGGCATCCCAATCAGTCTTTTTTCCGCGTGGCTCCACTACAATGTTAGGTCTCTTTCTGCTGGGATGGTCACGCCAGATTTCGGCAGCAGGTTACCTCATGGAATTAGTGGGAGAACTCCAGCACTGAGGCAAGTTGGCTAAATTATAGGGCAAATGACATCACTAATGTGTCATAATTCCCACGGAAGGGATTGGTGGAGTGGCAATACCCCACTCCCACTTGTGTGCTGATAGGACAAGGGAATAGGGGAGTGCTTTGGGACACTAGGAGGGGAGAGCACTTCACCATCTCACTTGGACAGGTGGGCTTGGTCTGCTTCAGGGACATCGAAATCTCATTACTACATTTTACAGCGATACACATGAGACTCGTCAGGTGTCTGTACGTCGTTCCTGTGCAGAGATACGGTTTTTCTACATTTACTCCAGAACTATATTATGCCATTTTTCTGTGCGTCATGCGAATTATGATTGGCATGATTTATCAATTTTTGCATATGTGATAGTCACGAGGGGGCCCAAATCACATTTTCCTCAATTACATTAGTTGCGTTTATCCCACCAAAATTGTTTTTGGATGGTTGGAAGGGGTTAACTTTCACCTTTATTAAAATCCTAGAATTACTGTTATGCGCTGTATATTGTCAATTCTACACGATAAAGAGTATTTCTCCCATTTTACACAATGGGCAGTTTTCTGTCACTCATTTTGCTAGACCCCCGCCTTTTTTAAGTACCAGTTCTCCTCTTGCAGGCATGAGGTCAGAAGAGGGATCTGTGTTTACATTAGTTCAGCCCTTCAAGAGCTAATGATCAAGCTAATGCACTTTTTTTGTTAATTGTGACGCAGAGGTCATCAATGCTGGAGACTAGACCCACTCTTATCTGATCCACCCTGTGTCTCCCATCTCAAAAGTTATTATGTTCTTGTATTTTTAAGGGAGGCACTGACAATAAAGACAGCCAGACCTAAATCCCCAGGGCAACGGAGGGGCTCTGAAGTCCAGTTTCACATATGGAGAAATCACCAGCCCGCAGCTCATGGCCTTTAAGAAAACAGCCTATCAACTCGTACATAATGTATTTTAAATGGCATATAAGTCACACAATTTATAATGTATGCACATTATTTCTGAATGGTACATGTACAGGAGACCACCATGCCCAAGCTTACAAGTCTGGTGGGCATTTTTCTGAGCATATTATTAGTTTAAAGGAAAAATGAAGTGACATGCATTTGTTTATTTCACAGTAAAAGGCTTTGTTACACTGCGACAGCTTGAAACACAATCTTGACTTTTTAATTTAAGATTCTGTGCAGTACAGTTCCTGGAAATATCAGTGCAGCTCTCCAGAGATTTATTAACACATTATGTTCACGTGTGTTTTTGTTCCTTCATGAAAGGCAGTTTACATATTTTAGCATCTGGACATTTTTAGGCCCCCTTTCTCTCCTTTGGTTCCATAGGCCTTATGCTGGACATCATTCCTGTGCTGGCCTTTTATTTAGGGGCACGCCCACCAATGACTCTGCACTTTTTGTTCATGGCATCTGGGGCTATTGCACCCCACACCTTCTACGAGCCCAGAGTTCTAAAATATAGTAGGACACAATATGTAACCGGGAAATGTGTTTGCCTATGGATACCTTGATAGATGTCAATTATTATAGAGCATAAAATGAGAGCAATGTATATGTGCCACTGCAAAGCACATTGTAAATCCTGTCTAGATGTGGATCAAATGCAGAACACTATGGGGTCATTACGAGATGGGTGGTAGCCATGGTGCTATTAGCTGTGTCCGACTCTGGTGTTGTTCAATGGGGATTTACCGGTCCATTCCGACCCTGGAGGGACCGGTAAGCCCCCATTGAACAAACCATTCCCCATTCCCATTTGAGCCCTCATAGGGAATGGGGAGGGCGCTAATTACAGGCTCGCGACTAGCAAGCCCGTTATTAGCACCCTAGTCCCTTAGTGGGACCCGTAAAGGACGTGTGGTCAGACCACACGTTCCTTACGGTTTCTGCTAAGGGACCTCGGAATTGGGCGGTAAGGGATTACCGGCACCGGTCTCCTTTACGGTGCTGGTAATCCCCCAACTCGGAATGACCCCCCTATGTAACAGTGTACAAAACGTAATAATATATAACATTGCAATAAACCTTCTATGGATACCTAGATGTGAAATACATTTTGGTCCAATATGTGATAAAGCATATATGTGCCAAATTCCATGTGCTTTCCTACAGTAGGATGTTTTCATCTGGTGACAACTAGTTCGGGGGAATTTTCCAACCACCCCACAATTTATATTTATTGAATAAAGATATTATTTGAGGACCTGGGACCCCCAATTTAATAATACTGTTTCCCTACACCGTCTCTCCTCTTTCAGGACAGGAAACATGCAGGGTTGTACAGTCTAGTTATTAGTAAAAATAGAAATAAGTAAATCAATTTAAATAACAAATTATGCATCTATGAAATTTCAACTTCAATAGTGACAACAATGAAGAATGATCAAAACACTAGTCCCTAGATGAAATATAATAGGGCATAATATATTACAGAATAATGTGCTTTCTTGTGGACACATTGGACCTCATCACGAGTTGGGTGGTACCCCTTAAATGCAGCTGTAATGGTATTACTGCCACATTTAAGGGATGGCCCAATAACGAGTTGGTCACTAAATGGGCTGTTTTACCTGCAGCTTTTTTCTGGAGGTGAAAATCCCATTTAGCACCCTGTTTTCAGCAGTATCACTGCCAGCTGTATTAACATGCTGTATTAGCGCCGAACCTGCTTATTGGATACAATGGACCCAATTGGAAATGGGGATTTACCGTTAACGCCCAGCTGTGATCCGCCAGTAATACCACTGGACGGGAGGGCGTTAACGCTATTACAGTTGGACAGTATTACAGCCAGGATACCGCCCAACTTGTGATGAAGCCCATTATAGCACAATATAAAACAGTGTACAATATGTAACAACATAATTCACTTTATACAAGCTCTTATATGTGAATTGTAACAGAGTGTAACATGTAACCATGGTATGTGCTCGCTCGTGGGCACTTAAATGTGAGACATATTAGATCTCAATGCATAGCAATGTACAATTCCTAACATTTACAAAAATGTCATAGACCCTCTACTGGGAATGAAAATATCTCAAATAACCTGTTCTATGGGATGCATTCCACTCAAGAGTGTCCCCAACCACATTTTTAGTTCACTGTATATTTCACAGAGGAGAAAATTTCCATTTGGATGTCTGTCTTGTATCACACACAAGGGCAGTCTTCCAGAAAATTGCCCAGTAATTCTCGATATTAGGTCAAACCTTTTTTCTAAAAATCGATTCCAAAAAACATCTATTTAGAAAGATCGCTCTGTGACCGCACAGAGCTGTCTTTCTAAATCTCACCGTCAACCCCAGCTATGCACAAGAGGGGCTGACAGGCACGGAGAGGATGAGCAGCAGGAGTGACAGGTAAGTGTCTGTGTGTATGCGTGTGTGTGCATGTGTGTGAAAGAAAACATGTGTGTATGCATTGGTGGGGTGGCACGGAGTAAAGGGGGTCTGACAGGGTGAAACCCCCAAGAATAAAAATAAACTGCCTCCGTCATATCCGTTTTCCACTTTCTGAGGACCACACAAAATCGAGTGAAATAAATCGGTCTTTTTAATATGCGACCATCAGAAAGCGGAAAAATGACATAGAACCTAATTCTCCTTGCAACAAGAGTGCCAAAAGCAACCACAGACACATGTTGCAGCCTTGTTGAGCATCATCAGTGAGGTGAAGCTGAGCCTCTTTATGCACTGTGACCAGGCAGGCGGTTTACTCTAGATTACCCTGAGCAACTTAGGGATAAACAAGGTTTACAAAATGTACTATTTTGCCATCTCCAAAGGTTATCTAAATGTAAGATTTGATAAAGACCAGTGCATGGGGATGTAATGCAATTTCTATAGTCACCTGGGTGTTAAATATAATTGAACGCAATGTGCAACAATGCTGAGTTCTGCCACCTAGATGCCTGGATGTGAGACTTTCCATGACGTGATATGTAGTAATGCGGTGCAGTCCTCTATTGGCGCCCAGAAATTAAGACATTGGGCACACTATGCGACAGTGTGCAAAAAGTAACAGGACAACGCGTCTTCCTAAAAGCAGATAGATGTGATACTTAATAGAGTATGGCATATAGTGCAATGATATTTCTACGGGCACCTAGATGTGAACTATATATGAACATAATGCATAACAGTGTGATCTCTTTCATATTGATACCTGGAGGTGAGATATAAATGTAATATCACACAGCAAAATATTTAACAATGAAATCTGCTTTTGTAAACCCTTCATACGAGACCTGATAGAGCATAATGTGTAACAGTGCACAATATTTCCGTAATGCAATGTGCTGTCCTGTTGTCACCTAGCTGTGGGATCTAACTTAGTACCTGCAAACCATATTTTACTCTAATGGTTCTACATGCAGCAGCCTTAGAGATAGTTGTTCCCAGGGATGTAATTTCACCAAAATGCCAGGGGTAGCAGAAGTGACATCACACAACCCTTGACCTCTGCTGACATCACAGGAAGTGATGTCATTTGACCCCGCCTCAAGTGGTATCATGGGAAGTGATGGCACATGACCTTCAGATGCGTCTAACACCTGTGTTTCCAGGTGCTCTCATTTCAACCAGATATAAGACCAAGGCACAAAGAGAGGTGTGATTTGTCCACAATCACACATTTGGGGAATGTCATTTTCCCGATCTGACTTGGGGCCTATATTTAAAACATACATAATGCAGTACTTGTAACAGGGTAACCAAAATCTCTTAATGCAGGCTAAAGCTATGAAACATCTACAGATCAATGGACACAGAAGTACTCATTATCTGTGGCATGGATGTGTTAAACAAGCCTAAAGAGCACGGACCTGGGTAGGCATGCACTCTCTGTTTACCCAGGAACAAAATGATGCACGAGCAAGCCTGAAAATTAAACCATTGACCAGGATTTTGTATCAACAAACTTCCCAGGTTATAAATGCATCTATGAGTCAGTTACCACTATGATAGAAGAAACCTATTGTGCGGGTGTAAACTGAGGCCATAAGTCTCCATGTGCATTTATCTTTAAGTTATGTGACAGGCAAGCACATGTTGTCCGCTGTGAGATGCTTGACGGTATCCTCACACCTACTCCCCTTGCATCCTCTTCTCAGTTGGCCAGGGTAAGGCATTGCTTTTGGATCCTGGCCCTGAAGGTGGAGATGCGAGGGAGGATCACCTGGGTGGAGGGACGTGGGGATTGGGAAGAGGATATCCACCACCCCGTGCCTTTATGGGCTGTTGCAAACCATCACCCCTCATTTTCCTTCATTCAAACCAATGTAGTACTGGGACGAGGAAGAGGCAACTAGGAGTAGTGACCACTAGTAAGTCATTTCACCACTCTAGTACTGAGACGAGGAAGAGGCCTGCAGACTGTTGCAAAGGTCAGGCATGTCTTAAATGCTTCACTAATTATGGCCAGGCAATTGAAGCTGGGGACTCACACCTTCAACCTGTCAAGTGGTTGCAGGTGTATAAAAGGTGGGGCCAACAAATGAGTGAGAGCAACCAGCAGGAGAGAAAACAGGCCGATCAATGCAGGCCTGGAGGGAGAATCCTGTGTTCAAGGAGGCAGCAGAGGTGGGTCCTGTAGGAGAGCCAGTACGCCGGCAGACGACCCCAAGAAGCTGAGGACCAAAGGGCCGGGCGAGCCGCGAGACGTCCATAGAAGTGGGAGCCTCATTGGTCGGACCTTTGTAGCTGGAGCTATGGACACAGAAGAAAGAAGCAGAGTCACCAACAGCATCCACAGGGAGAAAGCGGAGCTGCCAGCAACATACAGAGAGAAGGCAAAGTCCGAACGGAACTTGCAGAACTTGCGGCTACAGGAACACATGTCGGCGGAGCAGAAACTGAGAAAACACTTGCCCAGAGGATATGCCAGGGACCGGTAAGTGAAAAGGGAACAACACTCAAACTCAGGCACTCCTGGGGGAAGTGGGGAAGCCAAAGTAGATGCTGAATTAATGAAAAAGTATGTGCAAGATGCAACAAACCCAAGACAATGGGCCTCATTGTGAGGTAAAACCGGCAAGGCTACCTCCAAACTCACATCCAGGTCCGGCACCTGCGAATGGGCAATTACTGGGCTATTCCGGCCCAGCCAGACCCAGTAATTGCTCTTCCGCGGGTGCCGCGCCCGGTACATCCCCATTCCCATTTGAGCCCCATAGGGCTCAATGGGAATGAGGAGGGTGGTAGCGCCGGTACGGCCACCAGATCAGACCTGGTGGCTGCAAGAGCACCCACGAGCAGAACTCCGAATATGGTATTACGGTAGAAATAGTGCCGGTAGCGATCCCTTACCGCCATACTTGTAATGAGGCCCAGTGGGTTGAGAGGAGTAATGAGGACAATATAAAATGCGAGCAGCAGAGTAAAAGATCAAACTTATTGAATACCGAACTAAATGAAGGCTTTTGGCAAAGCTATAAACAGATGATACGTTTGTGTGAAAGACATATACCACATATTGGAAGCAAACAAGAGAAATGCAGTGTAAAGCAAGCGTGGAATGTTGTGAGAAAGTATGAAAGCAATGTGGTGAAGGAACAAGAACACCACAAAGTGAATTGTATGTGAACACACGTTGTGGCAAAGTCAAGAGACTGACAAGGAAAAGTCAAGTGAGTGTGAACTATCACACAGGTAAAGATACAGAAAAACATGTGTGGGATAGAGAGCTTAGGGTTCCTGGTTGCACGACCTGTAATGGGCCTAGACCGGGGAGACACTGTTTGTGAAAGCCAAAGAGGTTGATGAAGTGAAACAGGGACGTAATTTCTCCAAAATGCCTGAGGTAGCGAAAGTGACATCACATGACCGTTTACCGCTGATGATATCACTGGAAGCGATGTCATTTGACCCCACCCCGAAGTGACATAACAGGAAGCAATGGAACATGACCTTTCACCCCTTGACAAAACATGAAGTGGCGTCACATAGCATTGATCCTAAGTGCACTAGTAAAAATATGGTTACGATATCATTGGAATGTTATATATATTTCATACAAGAATGGATCCCCATATGTATTGTTAATATCAGTGTTTATAGGCCCATATTACCTAATTACTCTGAATGCAAGCAGAGATGTGTTATTATTTAGTACTTACGTTTAAACATTTTATATAGAACAAACCTACATACAACACCACCCAACCTGTGTTGGCATTCATTTCTTTACCTCAGAAGGACGATAGGTTTAGTTGGCCTTGCTGGGATTCGAACCTGCAGATCACACACACACATCACAGGAGCACACACTCATCCCATGGAGCTACGTTACCAGCTACAGCTATCTTTCCGGCTATAGTAAAATGAGCAATTACATGTCTGAATGTTCTCAAAGTCAGAAAGCAAATTACACTCTGTAGTGGATACCAGTAAACAGGTAACTAAGATTTAACAGCAGGTCAGTTCATTCACAGATCTGGTGCAAAGTTGGCCACATGTCAATCCTGTTTGGATTTACTTTTTAGGCTTCACAAGCTGCAAAATACATACCATTGGGCGAGTTCATAACTGTATTTTGAAGAATTTAGAGTAGCACTGGGAAAGCAGAGCACTCACATGGCATCCCGTACTCTGGGCACTTGTTACCTCATACATTCAAACAAACATCCTGGACACCATGCCAGGGGGATAGGAAAGATAGACATATTAAAACAAAGTATTAATTGTAGCACAATTAAATCAAGGGCCACTTTGTGTGCTATGGTCAAACATTTCTAAACTGTACAAAAGCTTTTAGGCACAAAGATTTTGTCAAGTGACCGAGGACACTGAGATGAATGTCTTATGATGATCGCAACAGAGAGAATGGCAGAAAAAATATGCTATAACTACAACTTGTGAAAAGCAAAATACATAGTCCGAAATGGATGCTTATTCTACTCTAACATTTTTGTCTGCATTGTGAATTTGAGGTGTTTAAGAACAGACTAAATCAGTCACTCACCCCCTGAAGTATGCCTAAAATAAACATATATTGCATATATTGCATAGAATTCCAGAAAACCTAAAACAAGGTGGGGCCTGGGCTAGTGTCTCCCTCTACCAGGATGGAAATCTAGAAAATAAAACACCTGTGGGAGACACATATATTAATCAAATATCTATCATTATCATTTTTGCTCAGTCGGCAAAAGTCAACCGTGCCCAATACCTCAAGCGGAGGGCCAACTTATTATATGATATGAGGTATACGCTATGGTTGCCTTTTCCGTGAGAACTGGTGCAAGGGCAAATGTGTGAGAAGAAATCGGTCTAGATGTCACAATATTACATATATGTGGGGATCCAGCTTGGAACACCAATTAAGAGATTACTTTGGAACATAAAATGCCTCATTACGACCCAGGCGGTAAGTTACCGCCTGGGCCGTGACTTTACCACCATGGCGTAAACTACGTTTACGTCATGGTGGTAGGCGGACTTACCGCCCCATTCCAACCTTGGCGGGGCGGTAAATCCCCATTTTCCCATTTTCCCTTCCCCATTCCCATTTTGCCCCATAGGGCATAATGGGAGTGGGGAAGGCGTTAATTACGCCACCGTAAATTACGGTGGCGTAATTAACTCCATGGTCCCTTAGCGCCATGGATTTTAACACCTGCTAAAAGCAGGTGTTAAGTCCGCCATGGCGCTAAGGGACCTCGTACTCAGGCGGTAAGGGTCAGCGCTGTTTACGCCGCCGTAAAACCCTTACCGCCTGAGTCGTAATGAGGCCCAAAGTCTCTACTCCAACATGTGCATGATTAAAAGTCAGTATTTAAGTTGATATACGTCCTGATGGATCTGCGTAATTTTTCCGTCACGGAAAAGTCTGCAACGGAAAAGTTTGCATGAGAAATGTACGCACCACAAAAGGTTTGTACATTTCCCATGCAAACATACATTTAAAACCAGCACACCCACACCCCCACCCACACCCACAACACAGCCACACCCACACACCCCAACATACCCCCACTCACACCCTACTTACCTTTCAAGACGTGCTGTGTCCCTGCAGCGCCGGTTCCCTTTCACTTCCGTGATTGGGAACCGGTGCCGCATGGTCCTTTTCATTTATTTATTTTTTCGGGCAGCTGCAGGGGTTTCCCCCCGCAACCCCTGCTCACTATACTGTGTAGTATATTGAGCAGGGAGTTGCGGGGGACCCCCCCCCCCCGCACCTCCCGATTTATTTATTTTCTCTGGTCCCCCACATCCCCCACTCACTATACTGTATATTTCTTTTTTATTTTACCTACCTAAAATGTATGCCACCAAAGGTTCGAACTCTTGCTGTTCGAACCTTTGGTGGCATGCATTTACAACCTTTTTGTATAGGTCGGAACATTCGGTGTGGTCATTTTGGCCTATACCGTCCTGATTAAGGCCCTTTGTAACACTGGAGGAAACGTCATGGAGGAACGTATTCCGCACTTACTTGGGCTGAAACACGCAGTGCCAACACCCGAATATCGACGTTTAATGTGTGACATCTGTTTTTGTCAACCTGGAGGGGGGTTAGACTCCCTGTGGGCTATGTGGTATCCTTAACGTTGATAAATTGTATGTGTTAGGTCAGAGTTTCCTTCTATGATTAGAATTGTGTTAATCACACATGTGTTCAGGTGGGAACCATGTTCTAAATATGGTTTATTGGACTTTGTTTCCAATAATATGCCACTCATATACTATTCCATTGAAACACTGTTGCACTTAAAGCAAGCACTCTCATGCAATTTGCACTTTATGGAATTTGTGTACCACTTTAATGCAATTTTCCACAAAGATTGTTGGTCTGATTTAGTATTGTTTGCTGTGATTGTAATGTATATTAATAGTAATACATTGTTTAAGGATATGATGTTGCCTTTGTATGTGTTTTTGAGAGATTTGTACAAGTAAAGCCATCAAATTACATGTTGTCTTATTTTGAAAATAGTGTGCCACCTGATTTATAATGCAATATAAAGTAATTACACAGATTGAGGAGTCCCCTTTATGAGGCATATGAGGGCAGGGTATCCTACTCTGCGTTTATGGGTATACTATATCACTCCCTGTTTTTTGAGTAGCTGTCCTTTCTGGGATAAATAATAGGGGTGACCCTGTGTAGTTTTTGCCCGATAGTATTGGGTTTACCGTGGCTCATGTCTCAGGCAACAACTGGTCCACTCGTGTCTTGGTTGTCGCTTCAGATCACTGTACTACCCACTGCTGCACTACTGACTGTAACACATCTGTAATGCATACTGCACAGTCTCTTTCTGGTCAACAGACAACATATTTCATGTCTTTCTCTACCAGTTGATTACCAACAATACCAGAGGTTTTTTGGGAACCTGAAATGATTCCCTTACCTCCCCATAGAGACCCTGTGTAGTTTTCGCCCAATAGTATTGAGGTTACTGTGGCTCATGCCTCACAATTCAGGCATCAACTGGTCCACTCGTTTCTTGGTTGTCGCCTCAGATCACTGTACTACCACTGCTGCACTAGTGACTGTAACATATCTGCATGACATACTGCACAGTCTCTTTCTGAATTTGGTTTGAGCCAACAGATTTTATGACTTTCTCTACCAGTTGATTACCAAAAATATCAGATGTTTTTCAGGAACCTGAAATGATTCCCTTACCTCCCCATAGAGACTTCGACTGTGAAATAGACTTAGAACCCAGCCATGATTTCCCCAATGGACGGCTCTATTCCTTAACTGAGACAGAAAAGATTGAGGGGAAGAAATATGTGGCTGAGTGTCTTGCACGTGGATATATAACACCCTCTAGGACCCCTCTTGGTTCTGCTTTGTTTTTTGACCGTGAAAAGGAGAGCACTCTTCGGCCCTGTGTAGATCACTGTTTGCTCAATGAAATCACTATTAAAGATTGCTACCCATTGCCACTAATCACAGATAAAAATGGAATCCCTGCAGGATGCTAAGATATTCTCCAAACTGGATCTGCAGAGAATTTACCAACTGGTCAGGAATAAGTTGGGGCATGAGTGGAAAAGCGAGTTTAAAACACCCTCTGGGCACTTTGAGTACAACGTGATGTCGTATGGACTCAATAACGCCACTGAAAATTCTTTGTGGTTATGGACTCCGTGTTCTCGGACCTTGTTGGCCAGTCAATGTGGGTGTATTTAGATGATATCCTAATCTTTTCCACAACCCCAGAACAGCACGTCACTCATGTAACAGAAGTCTTGAGACGCTTTCGTAAAACCATCTCTTCGCCAAAGTAGAAAACTGCCAGTTCCATGTGACCACATCTAGGGTTGGCATTAGCACAAAGGAAGTACAAATGGATCTCAAAAGAGTGCAGGCCATTCTATCATGGTCTCCACCTCTGGATCTTAAAGATTTACACTGATTCATCGGATTAGCAAACTACTACAGGAGCTTCATCTCTAATTTTGCCCTCACAATCTTGGAATTAACAAAACCTTTGAGTATCAAACAACCCTATATATGGAATAAGAAAGCTGAGCAAGCATTCCAAGACCTTAAACTGGTCTTTATGCAAGCACCCATCCTGCAACATGTATTTTTTTGAATTTTTATAACACGCTCCAGACAACAACTGCCCATACATCATGGAAGCTGATGCTTCAGAACAGGTGGTGGGTGCTGTTCTTCTCCAGATGAACCCGAGTACTCAAACTAAATTACTGGTGGCCTATTATTCCAGGAAATTGACAACCAGTGAGCAAAACTACTTGATTATCAAGAAAGAACTATTGGCCAGGAAGGTGACCTTCGTGGAATGATGGAAACATCTCTTAGGTGGACAGTTTGAGGTGGAAGTCTGCACTGATCACCGAGATATGCCGTACCCACATACTCAGCAGTGCCGTAATGGAAGACAAGCCAGATGGGCATTCTTTTGTTTGCAATATGACATTTATTTGACTTATATACAGGGGTCATGGAACGTTCAAGCTGGTGCTTTGTCTCACTTCGTTAAAGCCTACAGGAGTGCAGAACATCCTACCTTTGCCCATGAGGATAGCCCAGGGGCAATGCATGTGTCTTAAGCTTGTTATAAAAAAAACTATTATAATTAAGGCTTCTGATTTTATGGCATTTATTTTTCTGCCATTTCCGTCTGCATTTATCCATATTTATTTTTGGGCCTTTTTTCTGTATTTATCCACATTTATTTTTTGTCATATAAAAAGATAATTTGCAACCAGTATTTCTCTCCTAAGGCCTTCTGTTATCAGTAGTTTCAACAGTAGGGGAATCGACCAGAGTCTCGAGCGAGCACCCACATGGTGCCAGACCCTTCTGCAGCTGGTCTTCTCGCAAAACTTTTACAGTTCTTTGAACTTTCCTTATTTCATCATTTGCCACTTTGTTCAACACAGTTCGGTTTCGTATTGGTTTCTCCACTCGACTCACTGGATGTGATAAACCGCTTGGCTTTTCTTGCTTCTGGAGTCAAGGATGGTACCACAGTAGCAAGCGTCTCTCCTGGTCCTGCTTATCAGTGTAGGAGGGCTTTGTGTACTGTTGACATCTGCCACAACCCACACTGGCTATTGTTTGCAGTCTTATGTTTCTTTCCACGAAGGCTTTGTGGGGTTGGGTCGGAAAGGGCAAGGTTGCTTCTCTCCTTGTCGTCCTGTCGGTTCTCGCCTCCTCTTTCCTCCTCTTGAACTGCTGTGCTTCGATAGCTCTTTCCTTGTGTGGTCTGTCTTGTTTGTATTGTGCTCTCGTGCTCCACCTTTTATCCCTGTGGGGGAGGGAAAGGGCCGTCAGGTGTGTGTGAGTCTGGTCAATTGCCTGCCCCTATGGTTGGGACATGTCAGGTAAACGGCTTTATTATTAGTCCGTTGTTTTTCGTGTCGTGAGAATGTGTCCATGTCGTTAAAGAGGGGATGTCGTTTTTCTAAGCATTCTATGTGGTAGGATGGGCAAAAAGTGTCATAAGGAAGGGGGTGGTTGGTTAACTCGGAAAAGTGAACGTTGTGGGGATTGTGACCGGAATAGGGGGGATTATGGGACAGTAGTGTTTTAACAATTCTGATTGGGAGTTCAGAATATAATAACCAGATGGTCGTGGAAAAGAATGAACGGGAGCATTCAGGTATGTAAGAGAAAAATAGGGATCCTGGGAGATGTAGTTTCCCACAGCACTGGGGTTTGGGTTCCTAAAGGGCTTACCATAGATGGAGGGTTTGTTGGCCTTGGATAAGAGAGATTCATTGGGAGGAAGGGGGGTAGATCTGGAACAGCCTACAAAAGCTTCAGGGACTTTGTCCTCCTCACCTTCTTCCTCTGCATAATACTGCGTCCCTCCTGGGGCATTCCCCTGAGCATAACCCTGGGTTCCCTTACCCAGGTGATCCTCCCTCGCTCATCTATCCCTAGGGTTGGGAACTGAGAGGGTCAGTTCTTCCCTGGCCACCTGAATAAGGGATTCCCCTGATCTACTTGGGAGAATACCCTCAGGTTTCTCACAGTTGTCCCTGCTTTATCTAGATGTTAGTAAAGCTGGGTTTTGCCTTTCACTTTATCTATTTCCGTTATTGAGTCCGGTTTCTCTGGCTCATGATCCTCTGCATAATTTTGGGGGTTTCTCAGGCCGTCTTTACAGAGGTTTTCAGAGGTGATGGTTTGTTACAGTCTCAGATGGTGAGCCTCATGATATGATATGATGATATGATGTGATACGTTGTTTATAACGCAGCTGTACACAAGTGTTTCTAGGCCTGACAAGGGAGGGAGATGGAGAGAGGACAAGACAAACGATCTTACTAGGCATTGAGTCATTCAGATCATGCAAGTGCAGGGGAGAGGGTGAGGAGAGGTGCCAGGGGAATGGAAGGGGGGAGTGAAGTCAGGGCAGCGTTGATCTGAGAAGTGCGGCCGGGTGAGCTGGCTCAGGGCAAGTGCAGGAGTGGAGGGGACTGTAGAGTTACAGATAAAGGGCTTCATTCTGGGATTGGAGGTAGCCATGGCGCTATTTGCGCCATTGCTGCCTCCAATACCGGCACTGGTCTTGTTCAATGGGGACTTACCGGTCCATTCCAACCCTGGAGGGACCGGTAAGTCCCTATTGAACAAACCATTCTCTATTCCCATTGAGCCCCCATAGGGCTCAATGGGAATAGGGAGGGCGCTAATAACGGGATCGTGAATGGCAAGCCTGTTATTAGCGCACTGGTCCCTTAGCGGGACCCGTAAAGGACGTGTGGTCCGACCACACGTCCCTTACGGTTCCCGCTAAGGGACCTCGGAATTGGGCGGTAGGGGATTACCGGCACCGGTCTCCTTACCAGTGCCTGTAATCCATTACCGGCCAACTCATAATGACCCCCACAGTCCCTAAGTGTGCGGTTAGCCTGGTGGCAGTGCAGGTACGACTGGTCTTGGGGGAGCCTGGTATCCATTATGGTTCTGAGGATAGTCGTGCAACCAGTCAGTGCAGAGGAACAGGAAATCAGCAATGGAAAGGAAGAGAGAAAGCAGAAGCGAAAAGGAATGTCTTGAGATGCTTCCGGAAACTGAGGTGGTCCTGCTCAAGTTGAGAGTGGCAGGGAGGCCATTCCAGAGGGAGGCCCCAGCAGAGGAGAGAGATCTACCACCCAGTCTCTGCTTGAAGAAGCGTCTGACCTTCAAAGTGTTGGAGGTAGCTGAGCGAAGGGCTCGAGAAGGAAGATGTTTAGGAATAGAATGTTGGATGTAGTGCGAGCCCCGGCTCCATCAAGCCTTGTGGATAATGCAGAGGGACTTGTACTTGATCCTTGCAGTCACTGTTAGCCAAATGGAGAGATTTCAGGGCTGGAGAGATTTGTTCCCTGGGCTTGAGGCCAAGGCCAAGTCTTGCAGTCCTGTTCTGGATTAGTTGCAGAGGACGGAGAGTAGAAGGAGGCAGGTTGAGATAGAGGCTGTTGCAGTAGTCTAGCCTAGAGAGAACCAGAGCTCTGGAGACATTGAACTTCTGGGGGAAGGTGAGAAAAGGAAGAACACCTCTGAGGAGGTGCAGTTGGTAGTGGGACTTGTTGGAGGCGTCCGTGATGTGATGAGTGAAGGAGAGAGTGGAATCGAAGATGATCCCAAGGCTTTTTGCCTCATGGGACGGCAAGGTGAGAGGGCCAAAGAGGGCATTCAGAGTGAGAGGGAAAGCAGGATCAGGGGTCCCAATGAGGAGGATATGATATGATATATATGGCATTTATAACGCGCCTAAACACGCGACGAGGCAAGGGAGGGGGAACAAGGGGAGGAGAGACAACGATCCTACTAGGCCAGGTGTCATTCAGATCACGCAAGTTCATGGGAAGGGGAAGGAGGAGAAGTGCGGGGGCAGGGGGATGAGGACAGTGCAATACATGGGATAAGAACAATAAATAAACAATAAATAGAAGTACGGTCAGCAGGTGGCAAGTGAAAGAGTAAGTGCAGGAAATGGGACCGTAGGAATACAGAAAACAATCACCAAGTGCGGGGCTTGGCAGGAAGGCAGTGCAGGAGTACGACTGGCGGGGGAGTGGACCTGGGCCTGAGATCAGAGGGTGGCCCAGTAGCCTCAGTCTTGCTGGCATTGAGACAGAGCTCGTTGGAGGTGCACCATTACAGAATCGCAGATAGACAGTCGGGAATGATGGAGAGAGGAGTAGAGGCAGAGGGGAGACTGAAGGAGAGCTAGGTGTCATTTGCATAACACTGAATGTTAGAGGAGAACGTAGAGATGTGATGGGCCAGGGGGCGCAGATAGGTGTGGAAAAGCCAGGGTGAAAGGTCAGAGCCCTAAGGAACTCCACATGTGGAAAGAAAGGTGGTAGAGAGAAAAGACCCCAATTGGACCTGAGAGGGGCGGTCCAGGAGGAAGGGGGTCAACCATGCGAGAGCATGATCTTTGATCCCCTGGTTCTCGCATAGACAATTGATCAGGGTGGCATGACTGAGAGATCGAGGAGGATGAGGACAAAAGGAATGCTAAAGTCGATATTAGAGAGATGTTCATGAGAGCAGTTTCTGTGCCTCTGGCTGCTCTGAAGTCAGACTGATGGTCATGGAGACAAGCAACCGATTCAGTGTGGAGAGTGAGCTGGGAGATGGCCAGCTTTTCCACGAATTTGCCAAAGAAAGAAGTGATAGAGATTGGGTGGTAGTTAGCCAGACAGGAAGGATCAGCGGAAGGTTTTATTCAGGAGGGATGTGCGTCAGATGGGATTGGAAAGTCCCAGTGGCAAAAGAGTGATTGCCAAAATCTGCCAAGGCTGGGGCAAGGGTGTCGATGTGCTCCTTGATGGTTCTGGAGGAGCAGCGGAGCACCTGATTGGATGACACTTTCATAGATCAGACTTGTCATCAGAAGTGATTACAGCGAAGGAGGAGAACAGAGAAGGAGCAGGATAAGCAGCCCGAAGGGGGCCAGGAGATGTAGAGGGTGAGGAGGACAGAGAAAGAGAGGAGAGCGAGGACAGGATGTACTGAATTTTAGTGGTGAAGTGAGAAGCCAGAGCCGTACATAGGGTCTGGGAGAGAACAGAAGTGGTAGAGACTGCAGCAGGATTGGCCAGCTCCTTTCAGATTTTGAGGAGTTCTGCTGTGTTGTTCGAGGCCGCAGAGACATGGGATTGGATGTGAGCTCTTTTCCTAGACAGGACAGAGAGTCGGTATTGCCTTTGGAGCAGGCGACAGGCCAGTTTGTCAGAGGATGTGCCTGATGCCCTCTACTTCCTCTCAGCCACCCTACACTTGCGTTTACGAGTGGCGAGGTCCGAGTCATACCAAGGGTTGCGCTTGGAGATAGGCTTCAGGCGGTTTCTCATGACAGGGGCATGGACATCAAAGTGTTAGTGATAGAAAGATTCAGGCTAGAGAGTCAGCCGCAGAAGTGGGAGGAGGAGAGAAGGTAGCAGCAAAGGCCTCCAATGCCACTCGCTTCATGGGCCGGATGACCGAGAAGGTTGGTGGCAGTGCTGGGGTAGGCTTCACCTGGGGGACAGAGACCTTCAGGTGAGAGAAGAGCAGAAAGTGATCGGTCCAAGAGAGAGGAGTGGTGAGAGGGTTAGAGAAGGGGATGTCAGAAGAGATGAGAACATTGGACCAGTGTGTCCAGCACAGTGTGTCGAGCCGAAGGGTAGAATATAGAGAGAGAGAGTATTGCACAGATTGCAGAAGAGCCCCAAGGAGGGGTTTGAGGCATCCAGATGGAAGTTGAGGTCTCAGAGCAGGAGGAGTTGAGAAGAGGAAACAAGGAGAGAAGAGGAGTGATCAGCCCACTCAGAGAGGAAGAGGTCAACCTGGCCAGGTAGCCTGTAGATGGTGGCCATGGTTAGAGAGAGGCCAGGAGAGATAGAGCGCCTGCAGACCAGGCCTTCAAAAGAGGAGTACTCCTGTGTAGGGATGACAGAGGCAGCGATCCACTCCAGAAAGATTAGGGCTACTCCACCTCCAGGAAGGGTAGTTTACAGTTCGGGGAGTATCTTGTAGCCCTCAGGGTGGAGAGTGTCAAAACTCATAACAGAACTGGCCGTGAACCATGTCTTGGTGAGAGCAAGGACATCTAGGTCAAGTTCTTCAAGGAGCTGAAAAATGTCAGAGAATCTAGGAGGCAAGGTTCCCATTGAGAAAACCATACCTGCATACGAAATGATACGATGGCCATTGGAATGAAATCCCAGAAGAAGCAGAGCAGATGAATGGCAAAGATGAATGGTGACGTCACACAAAGCTGAGCTGACATGCATAGAAAAGATGCAGAGACTAGGGAATTCAGATAGTTATAGTCTATAGGGCATCAAGAAAGAAGAAAAGATAAGTGACATCTTGGGATCAAGGTGAAGAAGCTATAAAGCTAATGAAGTTATCAAGTTATTTTACACGTGTATAGATGCAAAAGAAACGCAAGCAGACAAAGTATTCTTGAGGCTAGCTTTATAGTGAATAAATTACGGCAAGCGCCAATGTATACACATGTGTATCGCCAAGCAAAGGATGGATATTTCCACTACATGTTATAGCAGTGCTGGGCTTCAGAAAAAAGACTAATCTTGAGTGTATTGCAGCTACCAAAAGTCGAAATTGCAAAGTGGATTTCAGAAAAGCAAGGTTGGATGAGCCAAGGAAGCCAAGGTCTTATCAGAATGAAGTATGCTGAAATTCGATACAAATCGTGTGAAAGAACAAAAATCGTGTTCAGAAGGCATGAGCAGAACAAAGAAGACGTAAGAGGTCTATTAAAAAAAATAGTATTTTAAAGACACTAGAAGCTCGATTTCATGGTCTCCAGCACGTGGAAGGATGAAGTTGGACGAACAAGTTGTTCACACCTACGCATGAGGGCAGAGCGTGCCGTCACTCCCTGAATTTCCCAGAGCTAAGAACACTCTCAAGGCCTAGCTTCAAAGCTTAATTGACAAGAAGGCAACTGAAGCGATGATGGATTGATATGTTAATTGGTGGGAAGTTAGAATTAAGATGAACTCACCAGTACCTGGATGGCCAGCCTCCGTGCTGCTTGATGTAGTAGGAAAGTACTGATGAAGGTTAGAGTGTCAACCAATCGTAGGGGACCATGTAATTAGGAGTCCTATAATTTAGGTAGCCAATGGGACGTCGTACATTTAGTGAGGTTCAGAGTGACCTTTCTAAGGGGAGGGCTTAGTTGCCCCACCTGATCGTAACCAATCACATAGTTTTACTCTCTTAGACTAGTATGGAACATATACTTAGGGCCTATTACCGTTACTCATAGGTTTCTAATTTTGCCACGTAGGATGACGTGTGTGGTGACGTAGGTCAACGTCAATGATGATGAGTTTTATGTATAAAACTCTGTTTTCATAAGATGCATTGAGTAAGAGGATCCAGCGAGTTTGTTAATGTTTGCTGTAATTGATATTAAAACAGTTATCCTTTTGCCAAACTACCTGTGTCATTTCGATTATTGATGTATGAGTAAGAATCTGCAACCCCATCTATCTCCAGGTAATTGCTACTCATCTTAAAGGCCTGAGCTATTCAGTTCACTTGGTAGCGGAGAGGATGGTTTAAAAAAATCCATTGACGCAAAGAAAACTTGGAGTCCCGGCAATATCGAACGACCTCTGCCATTCGGGAGTTGGTAAAATGGCCGTAGTGTATTTATTTGTGTAGTAGTTTCTGACATCAAATGCAAGCCGTGATAAGGAGAGAAGTGATCGAGCAAGCACATTCCTAGATATAGGAAGAGAAATAAAGAGATGGAAGAGAGAAAGAGATAAGACTGATGAACTAGCACTTCTACAGAACGAATGGATGGGTGGTCAGATTTTGCTCAAACTCGATGGTAAAGGCATCAAGGATGTAAGGCGAAGGGAGGATCAAGATGAGTAAGATAAAAAGGATAAAGAAAGAGAGGAACGATTGAAAGCAGAAGGAGCAAAAAGTTAAAATAGACAAAGACGGGAACAGTTATATCAGGAAGAGCAATTGAAGAAACAGGAAAGAGCAGAGGAACAACAAAAATGAGACAATAGACAAAGGGCAATCGATGAGCAGGGAAGGCTAGAAAAGAAGAGAATAGAAGAGGAGGAATATAAATTAAGAGATAAAATAATACATAGATGAAAGGATGAGGCGATACGAAGGGCAAATGAAAGAAGGGATATGAAGAAAAAAGAGGGAGAAAGCGTGAGAGAGAAAGCAAGAAAGTGAAGAGAGCTTGATGATGACATAGAACAAAAAAGAAGGCAAAGAGCATGTGATCTTGATCGTCTGGAGAAGGAAGTAAGGAATCCCGATCCAGAAGTAGCATGGGAAGGCATAAAAGAGTTCTTTCCAGGATACGAGTTGTTACCAGGCTCATCTAGAGCAAATCTAGAGGACGGATTTGACTCTCGAAGCGTTGGGGAAGTGATCGATAAGGTCTATCTTGATATGAGGACCAAGAAAAAATCACAGGGGAAGGGCAAAAATGATCGACTAGAGAGTACACAACTGTATGACATAGAGGGAGCCTCATGTAGTGAGAGGCCTAAGGAGCTGTCTTTAGATAGACTGACTCTAAATAGAGATGAAGAGGAAAGAAGTTATACGAGTTGTTCACAGGAAATGTCAGATGAGGATAGAGACATCTTCTGTGGGGGAGAGAGATGTGACAAGTGTGGTCCTGAGGGATGTTTTCAATGGATAGAGACATCTTCTGTGGGGGAGAGAGATGTGACAAGTGTGGTCCTGAGGGATGTTTTCAATGGATAAAGAAGTGAGATGGTTAGATTTGGCCGCATCTATACCTCGGGCATCAAAATCATTGACGCAGTTAGTCCAACCTAAAGTGCAACTCCATGGTCAGAGGGGGGAGTCGCCAGTTTATGTGAGCAGATTAAGGTAATTGCCAGGAATAAGGGGGTGCGGGAATGTTGTCCCTGCGGTGGACAGACAGACAATGAGAAATGAGGAAGAGTTTAGGGCTTCACAGTTTTCCTTACTAGAGAAAGGGGGAGCCAGACCACAGTATATACCTTGGCCCCAGATGGACGAGGATCATTTAAGGTGTAAACTTCCGAGTTTAACTTCTGGCGCTGGGAAATGGATACATGAATTGGAAAAGGTGACAGGAGGAAATACATTGGCTATAGGAGACATTAAGGGTCTCTTGATAGCCATTCTTGGAGAGAGAGCTGATGATGTTTGGTTCAGGGCAGGGTACGCTGGTGTTACTATGATTAACACTGCTCATGACGGAGCACCGTTTAATAACTGCAGAGCGGCAGTCTGGAAAGCACTTAGATTACTATATCCAGACACTTCCTAAATGGGAGCTATAATGACAAAAAATATGAAGGAAGGGGATGACCCGCTTGTTTACACTCAGAATTTACAAGAGCAATGGGCCTTGGAGACACGCGAAGATTGGGGAAAATACCTCTGTTCTATCACTTATTATGCCAAGGGCTGCCAGATCAGGTGCAGAAGCAGCTCAAGTAGTTAGTGGATATGGAAGCAAAACTGTGGTCGGAAATTCAGCTGACCATTGCGCACTATTGTAGGCTCTTGCAAGAAAAGAATCGCAAAAAAGATGACATTCGGAAGGGCGAAGAGGCAAAATTAGTGCAGAAGAAGTTGTCCAAATACGCCACTGAAGGGGCAATGATAACTAGTGGAAATGGATCAAATTTACAGCAAGAGGCAAACATGCTGCAGATGAATAATCAAAGGCAGTTTGACCAGGGTAATAATGGTTTTGCTCCACGAGGAAGGGTGGATTTCGAGGATGAGGTTTTCAGAATAATCAAGGGACCTGGCAGAATAATCTGCATGGGTTTCAAAATATGCAGAGCGATAATCAAAACATGCAGGATGGACAGGGAAGGAGATTCCCGCCTCCTATATGTAGGACATGTGGAATGATGGGGCATTTGGCTCGCATGTGTAGAAGTCAAGGGTTTGTACAGGATGGGCAATTTTCGAGATGGGGGACTTCAAACTCGCCTGCATATTCACAGCAGAGTGGAGATGGGTTTACTCAGATTCAAACAGTGCAACAGGCACAGCAAAGTTTGCAAACACAGTAAGCAACAGTGAATCCACTGCAAGGGCAGTCGCAGCATTCACCCATGCAGATAAAGCAAATCACAAGCACAGGACAGTTAATGACTCCTAGGATAGGGGGTGTCGCTGTAGAGGGAGGGAACCCTTTTACAGGTACAGGAATGAGGCTGTATCTACAATAGGATAGCTCACTGGGAGACTTGATGTGTTCAATACTATCCGTGACGCCGAATCCGCATGAGGAACCGAAGGTAGACGTCACTATAGGAGGCAAAGGTTTTTTGTTTTTAGTAGACACGGGTGCAACACGCTCATGTATACGAGAGGGGACATTTTCGATGTCTGACAATGCCATGAATGCTCAAGGTTTCACAGGAGATACAAGCAGAGTTCCTTTTACTGAAGAATTACCAGTCTATATAGGAGAATGTGACATGTTGGTGCCATTGCTATATTCAAGGCAGACACCTGTTAATATATTGGGTCGAGATCGAATGACCGAGTTGAACATGACAATCTCATTTACTGATGAAGGCATAGTGTGTTCAACACCAGGAATGCACTATTTAAGCGTGAGTAAAATTATTAAGGCATTTGCAGGACAAGGGACCATACGAGCAGTTCCGTTGGAACCTGAAGTTTTTCATTATGGAGTTTGCATTCTGTTTACATGGTTACCAGGTTTAGTAGACAGAACTATGAGAATACCTGATGAGTTTCTATTTAGACCAAAGATACATATGGATGAAGAAGAGGGATGATTTTTCCTTTAGAATTCCAAGCAGCCAAAGTGCGAGGTGGAATGGCTTTGCTTGATGGAAACGATCATGACGGCAGACGATGGTGCGCAGTAATCGCCATCGGGGAAGGTTACAGATTAACTGACATCACTGACGAAGACCTATTTAGAGATCATCCATCTGATGACGAAGTATTATTCAAGAGCATTACTTATTGGTTACGGGCAATCAGGCGAGAGGTACCCCAGATAATGATGATAGCACAAAGACATCCTGAGTATTTTGATGAGGATATGGCAAAGGCGACAGTCTATGACGTAGGCCTATTGAAAGGGGTTGGAGAATTGAAGATTACATTGAAACCAGAAGCAATTATACCTCAAGCACGACAGTATCCTATGTCTCGAGAGGCAGATGAAGGAATTTTTAAGACAATTTCCGCCATGATGGATCAAGGCATCTTGGTGACATCAGAGTCACTGTGTAATACAGCGATTTATCCTGTGAAGAAAGGAAAAGGAGGGTTGTGAAGGCTAATTCAAGATTTGAGGCCAATAAACCAGACTGTAGAGGCTGAGTTCCCTCAAGTTCCTAATCCTGTGACAATTTTATGTAATATACCTGTTGAGGCATGATATTTCACTTGATTGACTTGAAATATGCGTTTTTCGCAATCCCATTGCATAAAGACTAACAGGATTTGACGTCATTTACTTTCAGACAAACTCGACTGAAAAGCAGGGTATTACCTCAGGGTATTGTGAGTCTCCATCGATTTTCAACAGAGTCCTTCCGATGGACTTGAGCAATATTGATTTAGGAAGTGTTGTGTTGCAATACGTAGATGACATTATTTTAGTTTGCAGCACTTCAGAGCAAGAGTGCAGACGCGATTCTGTTCAGCTGATGATTACACTTGCTGACAGAGGATATAAAGTTGACAAAGAGAAGTTACAGTATTGTCAACAAGAAGTGTTGTATATAGGCCAGTTGATTTCACATGAAGGAAAAAAGGTTAACCCTGAAAATCAATGAAGCCACAAACAATAAAGCATATGCAAAGAGTTTTGGGACTATGCAACTATGTTAGAGCATGGGTTTTTGACTACAGCTCGTATACAAGGCCCTTAATGCAAGCTCTAAAGAAAGCACAGGCAACATAGGAAACAATTGTCTCGACTGAAGAAATGGAAACAGGGTTTGATGAATTGAAAAAATCTATCTGCACAGCTCCTGTTTTAGGGATTCCCAATTATGCAGAGGAATTCTTTTTATTTCTGCACACAGATGGTACTTTTATGACAGCAGTCCATACACAGAGAACCACATTGGGGTACAAGCCCCTTGCATATTACAGTTGGATTTTAGACCCAGTAATGAGAGGTCATTTTCTGTGCGAACAGTCTTTGGCTGCCGCCGCGTTCACCAT
This sequence comes from Ambystoma mexicanum, assembly GCF_040938575.1. Lineage (NCBI taxonomy): Eukaryota > Metazoa > Chordata > Amphibia > Caudata > Ambystomatidae > Ambystoma > Ambystoma mexicanum. Next base: position 235,084,029 of record NC_090921.1, read on the forward strand.
TGAGAAAGCTGCAAGCATAGTGATGGGATGCTCTATGATGTTATTTGTTGAGCATGCATTATTTGCTATTTTAGAGAAACCAAAAGTAACGTTGACTTCTCAAAGGGCTTCTGCCTATGAAGTGGTCATATCAAATCCAGCAATTAAAACATTCTGATGCAGAATAGTAAATCCTTCGATGTTTATAGCTGAACCACTGGCAGAGGATGAGCATGCGCATGACTGTTCGAACTATGAAGAGTTCTTTGATGAAATCCCTAGGATAAAAGAAAATGCTTTGGCAAGTGCAGAGATTGTTTTTATCGATGGTTCTTCATGAATCAATCTAAATGATGGACAGAGATATACAGGTGCTGCTGTGATAAAGCACACGGCCAATGGAGAGTTTTAAAAATTGGTGAGTGCATGATTACCATCTCACTATTCAGCGCACAGGCTGCAGAATTAGTGGAGCTGATAGTCGCGCTCGAGAATCATGCAGACCAGGAAGTAACAGTGTACAGTGACTCTGCCTATGTGACGTCGACAGTACATGCAGGGCTAGCACGTTGAAAAAGGAGGGGCTACCTCCGAGCGGATGGCACTCCAGTGCAGCATGCAGCTCTATTGGACAGGCTTATTAGGGCACTACTACTCCCAGTAGCCATCACAGTTGTTAAATATACAGCTCATACTAAAAAGGCAGACTTTATCTCATGTGGAAATCAAGCAGCAGACGATGAAGCCAGACTTGCTGCATGTTCAGATAATGTTATGTCATTTGACACGCCTAATAGATATGAGAAAATGGTCGTGATGATGAGTCTGACTGAGGCTTATAGCAATCTTTCGAAGACACAAATAATAGAGGTCCAGGGAGAAGCACCTCTAGATGAGAAGGATCTGTGGACACGAAGAGGGTGTTATTTAAACCTCTCTGAAGCACTGTGGCGACAAGACAGCACTGGTAAACCAGTGATTCCTGTAGCCTTATTAAGGGTGGCACTGGAACAGCTACACTACCCTGCGCACACAACTAGAGAGAACCTCGCTGCAACTATTGCAGAGGATTGGTTCATACAAATTTGTTAGAACACGTTGCATTCTATGTAGTGAATTGCATTGTGTGTCAAGAATTCACGGCTGGGCACATACTGCGCACAGTTAGGGGAGTTATCCTGAGGCTTAATGGCCCTTTTCAGCATTTGCATATCGACTATGTCGATATGGTCCAAGTATATAATGGTTATAGATACATGATTGTCGTAGTTTGTCCCTTTTCATTATGGATTGAGGCTGGTCCGTGTACACACCCAGACTCTACTTGTGCCACACAATTCTTTGTACAAGAAGTGTTTCATAGATGGGGAATATGTGAGGTATTGAGATCAGATAATGGTCCTCATTTGTAAACCAAACATTTGAACAGATTAGCTTGTTGCTTGGTATAAAGCACAAGTTTTCTTCGGTTTATCATCCACAAGGAAATGGGATCTGTGATATGCTCAACGGATTGCTTAAAGAAAATATAGCCAAGTTGAAGCTTACCTTGAAGAAAGGGTGGTTGCATTGCCTACCACTGGCATTATATGTATTTAGGCACCAACCAGGTTTGGACCACCATCTTACACCCCATGAAATAGTGACAGGGAGGCAAATGAGGACATCCCTCACACCTCCATCCAGAGTTAGAAGTGATGCCCAGCCAACCTCAGAACTGTTAGGAATGGAGCCACATGATTATCTTTCTTGTATGACTTCAGGTATCTCTGTCATTTCAGGTCAGCTATGTCGAAAAGGGTGTGGGGCAGTACAGAACACAGAAGGAGATGCTTCAACAAGTAAACCTAAAGAACTTTGTGTTCCCCAACTATTCCCCGGAGATACGCTCCTAATCCGCAATCATACAAGGAAGAAGTGGGACGAACCTTACTTCAATGGTCCTTTCATTGTTGAGGACGTCACTCTGTCTGCAGTCAAGGTGCAATGCAGACGTACTTGGACTTTTTTAGGAGACGTAAAAAGTGGGGAAAGTGCAAATGCCCCTATCAAATGATAATGCACCTAGACTCGTCAGTTTGGTATTCTATTATCTGATTGAAGAATGTCCACATCGTGTGAATAGACACACAGATGTCTGAACATTTTTAAGTTATCCAAGAAACAATGCAACACTAAACAACATTTTTAGAGACATCATATTTCATGTGAATGCTTACTCTTAGCGAACCTTGAGAACCGACTGAAACTTTCCCTTGAGGGACAGATCAAGAAGTTGCTGTTCAGAAAAAAAAACGTTTGTTTCACGCTGAAAGAAATACATCATGTCATCTGGTTTAACCCCTTAAGTGCCAATGGCGAGGTATCTCGTCCTTGGGATTACCTCCCTGTTGCCAAGGACGAGATACCTCGCCCTTGGCACTTAAGGGGTTAATGAAACAGAAAACATAAGGCATTGAATGGCAAAATACCAAAATCACCAAAAAAGGCCTTGGCACTGGGGGGGGAAACCCATGGCAGTTAAAAGGTTAAGACAGATTCGAGGCATCGACTGGGAATTGGTGTATGTTGTTGAGCATATCTAGAACTTACTGAAGTAGACTGAGAACATTCTAAATGAGGCTTCTGGAGAAGACGTCTAAAACATACTTGTTTTAGTTGTTTACGTCCTGTTGTAGCGGCATCCACATTTTCATCTGGTAAAAGACTAATTTAAGGATTACGTTGAGAGTTTTGTTCTTGTCATCCAGTAAGCAGACAGCTGATCGAGAACAATTGTTGAGCCAAGTCAACATCTTCCATAGGCAGTATATAATGATGTTGAATTAAAGTTTATTTTTCATTCCTCAGAAAAATAAAGATGGGTGGTATTAGTAGCAACATTGTCGTGCCAGATCCGGAGAGACGTCCACGTCTGCATTATTTACGCTTGCATTTTGTTCATCATAGGGCTGCTTTCACTCACGTGCGTACGTCATATTATATAGCCGTACCTGGAGCTAAGACTCCTGAGAATCTTCCTGTACAGAAGGAAGGTATAATCATGGCAACTACTAGGCAGTCAAGACCCAATGTAGTTATTCCAATTCCAAAGAAAGATGACGTTGTCTGCAAAAGAAATGGTTGTTAAAAGGTAAACCTACACAGGTAATGCATGCAAATACACCTAGTCCACTGACGAGTGTTCCCATAATTGATCCAGTAAGGAGACGTTAAGCTGATATGCTTTTTGAAATAATAATGGAAGGTCACAAAAGAAGAATGAGACCTAAAAGAACACCAAAGAAGAGATGTCAATTTAAATTATTACCTAGACAGTACAGCTCACCTGGTAAATAACATATGGTATCAACATATGAAGTAAGTGGGTAGAAGGACCTCAAAAGAGGAATGATTTGTATGTGCACTCTTGCTTTATAGCATGGGAAAGTATAAAATTGGAAGAGGTCAGATGCAGATCTGGGGATCAGTATTATCGACAGATGTATGGGAAGAAGGAGTGGTTATCTGCAGAACAAGGATGGTGTATGATCATTCTGAATCGACTGTTTGGAATGCACAGGTGCTATGCAAGCCCCTGTGGAAGAGTACTGTCAAGTTACTGACCCGGGTTGAAGATAGTGGAGGTCCCTTGCTGATAGTACCGTTGGAGAAAAGAAAGCTGCGTTTCAGAAACAATGGCACAAGAAAATTTGGAGAAAATCAGAACTGTGATAGGATTTTTGATGCACCAAGAATGAGCATTGGTGCTGCAGTGATCATGGATCACTACTGGGCGTGTGGAGACAGAGCTTATTTAAGATTGCCTGCAGGCTTGGGTGGAATTTGTTCCATAGTAAATGTCCATGTTCCTGCATTAATGATTCCGAAAAGTGACTTGAATCTTGACAATTTTCCGAAAGCAGATGCTCACCTGAGGAAGAAGAGATCTGTGGAGCTGATAAGAAGAATGAAGAGAGAGAACTATTTCTCAGCAAAATATATAGAAGCTTTTGATGCCATTCCATATGAACACAGATTGTTGTGCAAACCGCATCAGTCTTCACATTGATTTTCATGCCGAGTATCCAGGTTGGAGCAAATACTAAGTGGTTGCAGATTACCAGATGGGAATTGCTACAGACAATCAACACGACTATAAAGGGATTCAATGCAATCAGAGAAGAGGTGAGAGCCATACGACTGATGACTCTCCAGAACAGATATGTCTTGAACATGATCACAGTGATGGATAGAGGTGTTTGTGCAAAAACCGGAGAATCATGTTGCACATTCATACCTTCTCATGATGATGAGAATGGAACGTTGACAGAGGCTATAGAGATGCTGAAGAAGCTCCACGGCAAGATGATAGATGAAGTAGAAGACTTTGCTGAAGACAGTTTATTTGGATCACTCTTTTCCTGGATTCCACAATGGACGTCAGACATTTTGCAGTTTCTTGGAGCACTGATAATAATGATATTGCTTGGATTCTGTTTCATCAGGATAATAATCTCGGAATGCAAGAAGACAGCAAAGAAGGATATAGGGATGAAAATTATGATCCATGTTGAACCAGGATGGAAACACGAAAATTTGACAGATGAAGAGTTCAGAGACTTTGTGAAAGCCAGTATTCATGCACCTGAGGAGACGAAGTTCCTATATCCAAAGAATCATAAGACATATGTGGGAAAATGTATTTATTTCAGTCCAACTGGAGAGTGCATGCCCATGACATGGAACAAAGATGAACATGTCAAATCAGCTGGATGTCTGAAGGGAGTCATAAAGATATAGATTGCAAAGAAGCTCATCTTCAGACCAGGATGTTTAGATGTAAAGGATGATGAGAGAGTGGTTGATCAATCGCCCAGAGGGGGAGTGTAGAGGAGGAGCCAATGTCACCTATATTTCCTGTCTGTTGGGAGCCAGAGTATGAACACCGTGCAGTACCATTTGGTATATTGATACCTAAGAGAATCTTGGAGGCAAGGTTCCCATTGAGAAAACCATACCTGCATACGAGACGATATGATGGCCATTTGAATGAAATCCCGGAAGAAGCAGAGCGGTTGAATGGCAAAGATGAATGGTGACATCACACAAAGCTGAGTTGAGGTGCATAGAAAAGATGCAGAGACTAGAGAATTCAGATAGTCTATAGGGCATCAAGAAAGAAGGGAAGATAAGTGAAATCTTGGGATCAAGGTGAAGAAGATTATGCTATAAAGCTGATAAAGATATCAAGTTATTTTACACGTGTACAGATGCGAAAGAAACGCAAGCAGACAAAGTATTCTTGAGGCTAGTTTCATAGTGAATAGACTGCGGCAAGCACCACCGTATATATATGTTTATGGACAAGCAAAGGATGGATGTTTCCACTACGTGTTATAGCAGTGCTGGAGTTCAGAAAAAGGCCTCATTTTGAGTGCATCTCAGCTACCAAAAGTCAAAATTGCAAAGTGAATTTCAGAAAAGCAAGGTTGGATGAGCCAAGGAAGCCAAGTGGGGTCATTCCGAGGTGGGCGGTAAGGGGTTACCGGCACTGGTAACGATGCCGGTGCTGGGAAACCCCTTACCGCCCTATTCCGAGGTTCCCTAGCGGGACCCGCTGTAAATATCTGGTCAGACCAGACGTCCTTAGCGGGTCCCGTTAGGGGCCAGGGAGCAAATAACTCGTTATTAGTGCCTTCCCCATTCCCATTGAGCCCTATGGGGGCTCGAATGGGAATGGGGAATGGTATTCGGCATGGGGACTTACTTGGTCCGCATAGGTCAGAATGTCCCGGTAAGTCCCCATTCCGCCTACCCATACCCGGACCCGGGTTTGGAGGCAGCCATGGTGCTAATAGCACCATGGCTGCCTCCAAACTCGGAATGACCCTCCAAGGACTTATCAGAATGAAGTATGCTGAAATTGGATACAAATAGTGTGAAAGAACAAAACTCCTATTCAGAAGGCATGAGCAGAACAAAGAAGATGTCAAAGGTGTATTACAAAAAGAGTATTTTAAAGACACTAGAAGCTTAATTTCATGGTCTCCAGTCACGTGGAAGGATGAAGTTGGATGAACAAGTTGTTAACACCTACGCATGAGGGCAGAGCGTGCCTTCACTCCCTGAATTTCCCAGAGTTAAGAACACTCTCAAGGCCGAGATTCAAAGCTTAATTGACAAGAAGACCACTGAAGTGATGATGGATTGATATTTTAATTGGTGAGAAGTTAAAATTAAGATGAACTCACCAGCACCGAGATGGCCAGCCTACGTGCTGCTAGACGTAGGTGGAAAAGTACTGATGAAGGTTAGAGTGCCAACCAATCGTAGGGGACCATGTAATTAGGCGTCCTAAAGTTTAGGTAGCCAATGGGACGTTGTATATTTAGTGACATTCATAGGGACCATTCTAAGGGGAGGGCTTAGTTGTCCCACCTGATGTTAAGTAACCAAGCACATAGTTTTACTCTCGCAGACTAGTATGGAACATATACTTAGACGTTCACTTAGAGCCTATTACCGTTACTCATAGGTTTGTAGTTTTGCCATGTAGGATGACGTTGGTAGTTACGTAGGTCAACGTCAATGATGACGAGTTTTATGTATAAAAACTCAGTTTTTTATAAGATGCATTGAATAAGAGGATCGAGCAAGTTCGTTGATGTTCGTTGTACTCCCTGTTTTAAATAATTGATATTATAACAGTTATCCTTTTGCCAAGCTACCTGAGTCGTTTCGATTATTGATGTATGAGTAAGAATCTGCATCCCCATCCATCTCCAGAGTAATTGCTACTCATCTTAAAGGGCTTAACTATTCAGTTCAAGTGTTTACCAGCAGAGAGAGAGATGGGAGTAGCAACGTGGAGCAGGTTGCCACATTTGAGAGACTTCTGTGGAGGGGTACAGGCTTGAGGTACACCCTGCGGAGGTGGCAGAGGGGACCCAGGGTGGGCAGAAGAGGAAGAGGAGGAGGAAGAGGAGTGGGCTTGAGAGGTGGCAGACAGAGTAGCAGAAGAAGGAAGTTGATAAGAAGTGGGAAGCATCTGTCAAAAAGCAGAAGATTGGGCTGAGGGCCCTGGACGTTATCTGGTAATATTATCCCTGTATAGATATAGTCACCATACATAATGTCACTGGGAAAAGGTTGTGGCGACATCATATATGATAACCATTTCTTTTTCAAGGGGAGAGGGGGACACCACAACACCCCCACAACCCCTGCTTCCCTTGAAAAAAAAAAGGTTTTCATCGTTACAGGGCTGTTCCCTGCATGTTCACTGTGATAATGTCCATGCAAAAAACAGCCAATTTTTGGTTACTTTTTTGACAGGCGACATTTTTGCAGGGACATTATCACATGGAACCCCCTGGACCAGGACGGTACCATTAAGATATTCATTACTGATGGTCTTGGAGGAGTGGAAGAAGGCCATGAGGACCTCCCACCTAGTGCCACCATTAATGGGAGAGGAGGAAAAAGGAGAGAGAACCAAGACCATGTGAGGGATCCATAGCTTAGGAGAAGGAAGAACAAAGGATGTCGGTAAGGGGCTGTCTGGTGGAGGCGCTGGTATAGGCATCAGCGAGATGGAGACCAGGATGTCCCTTTTAAACTTCTTCCTACCAGACTTAGTGAGAGGGATAGGATAGGAGATATAGTAGCAGTTAGAGAAGATGGAGGGACTGAAAGCACCATAGAGTTGCGTGGAGGAAGGAGGACGAGGAGGCAACCCAAGCAAGTGGGTGGGGGGGTCATAACACAAAAGGGACAGACAAAGGGAAGAGCAATCTTCTCTGATTGCATTGAATCCCTTTATAGTTGTGTTGATTGTCTGTAGCAATTCCCATCTGGTAATCTGCAACCACTTAGTATTTGCTCCAACCTGGATACTCGGCATGAAAATCAATGTGAAGACTGATGCGGTTTGCACAACAATCTGTGTTCATATGGAATGGCATCAAAAGCTTCTATAAATTTTGCTGAGAAATAGTTCTCTCTCTTCATTCAACGCAGAGTACAATAGCAACAGTAATAAAGTTACAAGGGAGAGGGAAACAAAGCAATAATAACCACAGGGGAGGGGGAACAAGAGAATGCACACTCGTGGAAAGAGAATGCACACAATACAATACAATGCAAGAAATAGAATGCAATAGAAATCACCGGGTGGACCTAGAGAGGTGAGGAGAAAAATGCACAAATACAATGCAGACTATAAAGGGGGAAAAATGCTACATTTTTCACACCCGATTTGACTTACTTGATAAGTTGCAGCAGGTCGACAGCTGCAGGCTACTAGATCTCACGGCGGACACTGGCAGACACCACTGGAGCTGCAGACACTGGAGCTGCCCTTAGCCAAGGCCCTTCGCCGAGAGCTGCCATGGCAGGGGCTGCCTAGAGTGGCAACTAAAAAGGGCCAACCAGCCAATAGGCATGCAAGGGAAGGAGTGGGAAGGGAAGGACATCAAAATAAACAACACAGACATGGCAGGGGGGTGAGGACAATGCGCTGTGGCAGAAATTACCTTTTTTTTTAAAACTAAATCAAAATCATACGGTGATATGAGCACCAATCCTCAAGCAGCCTCAGCCATAGCACTAGACTGGAAATGGTGCTGGGGGATGCCAAGAACAAGGAACACAGGCCAGCCAGCCCTTTGGGCAATTCCTTAGGCTGAAAAGAGAGGCATTTGAAAACGAGGACACTATTTTGTCTAACAAACTTCGCAAGCAAGGATATCCCATGAAACTAATTAGAAAATAAGTCAAGAGGGGATATAACAACCACAGATATGGTCCTCCTGGACCAGGACGGTACCATTAAGATAGACATTACTGATGGTCTTGGAGGAGTGGAAGGAAGCCAAGAGGACCTCCCACCTAGTGTCACCATTAATGGGAGAGGAGGAAACAGGGGGGAGAACCAAGACCATGTGAGGGATCCTTAACTCAGGAGAAGGAAGAACAAAGGATGTCAGTAGGGGGCTGTCTGGTGGAGGCACTGGTATAGGTGTCAGCGAGTTGGAGACTGAGATGTCCCTTTTAAACTTCTTCCTATCAGACTTAGTGAGAGGGATAGGATAGGAGATAGAGTAGCAGTTAGAGAAGATGGAGGGACTGAAAGCACTATAGAGTTGCGTGGAGGAAGAAGGATGAGGAACAGTAATAAAGTTAGAGGGGGGCAAGGGAGCCAGGCATTAACCAATGGCCGAGAATAAATCCGCAAAGGCCATTGACAATCAGGTGTGTGTCCACTTTTATGAATCAAAGCCTGAAAATCCAAAACATAATCAACAAGCACTGGAAAGTGTTGGAACAAGTTGACCAGCATCTAGCGCGACCTATCTTTGCTTATAAGAAAAGCACCTCTATAGGCAATTGTGTTAGTAAAAGCAGACTCCCGACCAATACCTCGCACACACCCACTATCATATCAACTTGAGGTCTGAACCCCATTGTGGGACACCATCCATGTGGTAACTGTGGTGTCTGCAAACTTACTAAGAACTCTTACAACATCATGGCTAGACCATGGCTAGACCATGTAAACAAAACTGCTTCTCCATCTGCAACACGGATTACGTGATTTCTCTTATAACATGCCCATGCGGCCTAAAGTACGTAGGTAAAACAAATCGTAAGATCAAGACGAGTTGCTTGAAAAACAACATTGAACAAGTGCCCATGGTGAGGCATTTTTTAGCCAAAAAAATGGTTGGGATGAGTTCCAGTGGACTGTGCTTTTGACCATGAGAACAAGAGCTAATTTTTCGGCCTAAAAGTGACACAGGAGGCTTCAACGACGCCATAGAGTGGCATAAGATTAAACAATTGGGTTCAATATTTTAGCAGGACAGCCCAATTTGACATTTGGCATGTGTACAAGGTCAGTACAGTGTTCAATGGGCAAATGGATCAAGGCACTGCGACATGTTACACTTTACACCAAACTTTCCTATGCATCACACCTGAACTGGGTGTATGGAATGTAGGTTGCTTCAGGGGCCATGTTCCATTACACTCTTAGGTTCTAAGCCACAATTTGTCATTGGGCCTGAGGTCATGGTAAGTACAGTGTTTCAGTGGGCGGATGGTTCATGGCCCTGTGACATGTTACACTTTACACCGAATATTGGTGTTTGATGTGGAGGTTGCTTCATAGGCCATGTTCCATTACACCTTTAGTTTCTGATAACGTTGTAAGGATGCAAAGAAGCTGTTTGCCTCAATTTTGAAATTATGACTAGGGGATGGCCAACGCTCACTTTGAGAGTTTATGTCCAACACATCCACTAAACTGGGATTATTTTTCAACAGCCTTAGTCTGAGTGCATTGCTGAATGTATTTCTTTTATTTCTATGGTTACTTTTGATTCTGGTCACCCCAGTTGCCAGGAGCAATTTCTTAACCACTGAAGTTTGTTTTACTTTGATTTGCTGACTCCGCTCTAAGATGGCCTCCGGCGAGTAGCATACCTTCCCAAAACTGATAAAGTCTCCATTTCCATAGTTACAGGAGACACAACCCTGAGATAAAAGAGTAGTGGTACACGCACAACGCGCTCCGATACTAGGATAGCGGCGGTGGGTTTTACTGATGCGCCGTTTATCTAAGTTGCGCCTAGGTCTCCTCCTGAGAGATGGGGGAGGGCCTTTGATGACTGAGACTCTCTGGCCCTAATTCATGGAACGTTTTCCTGTGGGATTGCGCCATTATAAAACACTTCCATGAATCAGTGTCTCTGTCTTTAGGAGACTTATTTAAAGATGTTATTTCTCTCCCTCTCTGCTAGTATACTGAGGGCCCGATTCATAACTTGGCGCAGTGAACGTGCTAAAGAGCACGATTCACTGCGCTAAATGAGGATGCCCAGGCTCCACCAGTATTCTCAAGTGGGCCTGGGTGTCCTCGTAGTGCACCTTCAGGATTGCGCCTGTTTTAGTTATACGAGCGCAATCCCGAAAACTCAGCAGCATTTTTGTAAAATAACGACATATTCGTTATTTTACAAAAATGCTGCCAAGAACACAGGTGTTCATGAACACTTTCCTATACACCAAAGTAAGCAGCTTCAAAGCTTAGCTTCAAAGCTGCTTACTTTGGTGGATAGGAAAGTGTTCATATATACCCGTGTAAATGAAAGTGTTCATTCATTTACACCAAAGTAAGCACCTTCAACGTTGCAGACTACAACGTTGAAGCTGCGTGCTTTGGTGTAAATCAAAGTGTTCATATACACCCGTGCGGTGTATATGAACACTTTGATGTAAATGAAAGTGTTCATTCATTTACACCAAAGTATGCACCTTCAACGTTTCAGACTACAACGTTAAAGATGCTTGCTTCGGTGTAAATGAGGTGTATATGAACACTTTAGTGTAAATTAAAGTGTTCATTCATTTACACCAAAGTAAGCACGTTCAATGTTGCAGACTACAACGTTGAAGCTGCTTGCTTTGGTGTATATGAACACTTTCATAACACCAAACAAGGCTTCTTGTGGCACTCCTCCAGTATAACTGCACCAAAATGGTACCGTATATGTACGCGATTTTAGCGCACATATAAAACTGGAGGAGTGCCACAAGAAAACCCTTCTAAAAAAGCCAGATAAGGAATGTGGCGGTTGCTAGGTTGGTTTCCAACCTATCCTAGAATCTGCCGCATCTATTCCGAAAGTGGCACATTCCTGCTGACTTCGGAAGAATGCGCCACCTTCAGAATAGGTCTTAAGTACCAAAAAGGTCATTAACCCTTTTAACAAGGTCGAGAATCGGGCCGTGAGAACGCTGCTCTGTGCGCACTACCAGAGTTGCTTATCAGCCGCACTGGAGCGACTTCATTGAGACCCATTACAGCAGGGGATGAGTAAGCTCTTACATCTTTAGCACTGCACTATGCTGTTATGCATTCTATAATTGTGTGATTCAATGCAATTCACAATGCAGCGAGTTCTGACCGCTGCTTATGCTTATTTGATTTCAGCTATACTTAAATCCAGTATTAACCAATGGTCACCGTTTTGCGGCTACAAATAGTTTACCGGCACGCAAGAGTTTTTTCATGTTATGGTGCTAGAGGAGCTTTTTCACCCCTTTACAGGCATTTTCGTTTCTAGTAAAACATATACCTTACATTTTGTTTTAGTTAATGTTCAAGACCACACATCCTCACAGTCTTCCTGATAGATTGGATCTTCTTGTGGCCATATCATATAATGTTACCCGGTGAGTATCTGTTACTCCTGGTAACATATAAAGTCAAATGTATTTTTTGAACTGATTAGGGTGTCGGAAGTTGCACTACAAAGGGAAGTCGGTAGTTCTGAAACACAAGTGTGTTTTACACAGATGATCAAGGATACTGAGAATATTTCGGCTGGTATTCCTTTCTTGCTAAACATATTAGGCAAGGCAGCAGCCATTCAATTACAGGCACACTTTGAATCTGCCACTGTTTTCCATCACAAACTATCAGGTTTCTGGAAAAACCACAGGCCGAAAGTGCTTTGCTTGATTTGCAGACGCAAATGCAAGGTAAAATACATAAAGGTAAAACAAGCCCACTTATTTTATTAGATCTTTTGGCGGCGTTTGATCTCTTAGACCACGCAAGACTATTGAAAACACTGGCGGATATTGGCAAATACTCAAACCACACCCTAGAACCGATACGCACAATTCTGAGCGAAAGAACTTCTAGGATATGTTGGTGCACTGATTGCTCAGGCCCTATTTGTGCGTAAGGGGCTTGTATTTCACCAATTCTCTTTAACATCTACATAATGCCTCCATGCAAAAAACTGGAAAGCATGGGACTTCATTTTAAGAACTATGCTCATGATTTCGAGCTAATTATGGACCTTAGTTGTGACCATGACAAAGACACAAAAACCCTAAATCACATCTATTCGATCATACAGGAAAACAGAGCTTATGATTTTCGGAACCAGCCAAGTCAGAAATAAGCTGGATCAAGCATATATACATTTCACAATAGACACCTGTTCCATCAAGGTGGTGGAGAAAGTGAAAACCATGGTTACAGTATTTGAGGCATCCCTTAATGTGGAAGCTCATGTCAACTGCATAACAAAGAAGGAACACTACCATATCAAAGTATTGAGACAAACTTAAGAATTGTGAAACCTTTGTTCGCGCCATAATCATGCCCCGGCTCGACTACTGCAATGCATTACTGTGTGGAGCCAGCAAGAGGAACATCCAAAAGTTACAGATTATCCAAAATGATGCCAATCCGAATAATCTTTAACACCACAAGAAGAGAGGATATTACACAATATAGAAAGGAGCTTCACTGGCAATTGGTAGTGAAACTGATTCAATTCAAGACAATGGCCCTAACTCATAAATGCCTCTGTGGAGAAGCACCAGATTACCTAAAGCAAACAGTGACAAAATATTCTCCAAACAGGACACTGCGCTCAAGTGCCGCACACCTTCTCGTTGTACCACAAATGAAATGAGCCAGAGGAAAAGGTAGATCTTTCCTGATTAAAACAGCTAGCAGCTGGAACAAACTGACCACAGCAATGCGATCTGAGGAAAGCTACAGTTATTTCCGTAAAAATCTTTAAAATAACTCTGTTTGAGTAATTTAGTCCTTTATCATTAACTGTAAATTATTATGTTGTCTGTTGAGCAACCTGATTCCTGCGGGCTATGGCGCAGTAGAAATAAACAAATAAAAATAAATATTCCCTTTGATCTACTTATGCGAACTACACCATTTAAAACTAAAACAAGGCAATTGGTTTAATCTATTATCACAGTCAGGGTTGGACAACGGGAGATTATTGATATTTTCCCCCCATTTTATAGACCATGGATATGTATCTGTCTGTTTTGGTATTCTATAGTGTGATAAACATCCAATGTCTACGAGAGACAATAGCTCTGTAAATTGTCCAGAGCGCAATAACGGTATTTCATAACAGATCCCCAGAAGTGAATGAACTGGACAGCTCCTGAGGAATGTTCACAATTCTTGGAATCGAGAACAGAAACATGTCGAGCAACGGCCTCTGCTATTTTCAAAGGCACATTTAAAAATTACTAGCATTACATGGAGTCATAACAACTTTATGAGATCTGACATTAAATTATAGAATATGTCAAGCTTTTCAAGGTTTCGCATAGAACAATCTGCTACTTCTTCATTAGATTAGAGCCACTTTTTGAATGGTTTGCACTTTTTGACTGCTTGCAGTTTATTTGTGCTTGTTTATACATTACCGAATTTTGGGAGTCTCTGCGATTATTTATTTATGTATGTTGTATGTATTACAGCCATTCATTTGATTTTTTATTTTGAATGAATAAAGCATGTTTGTATATTTCACTAGATGGTAATTTGCCATTTGTATGGTTTATTGTACACTTTCACATTTGGAATTGTTCATATTATAGATGCTTTCATTCTTCCTAACCTCAATGCTTATGTTTTTATTAAAACTATTTTGATTCCAGGGAGGGGTTAGGGCCACACGCATAGTTCTATACTGGTGCGTCGCTGTTTTTTCTTTCTTCTTTCTTCTTTTATCGAGGAGACCGAGGAGCCACCCGTGAAGGAATGGATGCTTAATCAGCATGACGAAGGAAGCATAGCAGTGATACGCCTTTGGAAGCACAGGGAGTATATCCATTATGGGTGTTAAAATCAGTGCCAGGATACACTAATCCCACATGTGCACCACCCGCATACAGTAGTGAGACCATAACAAGTGCTGAAAAAATAAACAAGAAATGACCAGTGTCCCCACATGTGAAACATGACGAGCGCCGCGAGTTGCAGGCAAGACTGACAGAAGCTGAGGAGGAGCTTCAGAAGGAGAGAGGAAGGCAGAGCAATAAGGACGAGACAGTGATCATGCCGAATGAATTGGTAGGAGGACAAATAATGCTCAAGTTAGATGGAAAAAGCATGGGTGATTTTAAAGAAAGGGAAAGGGAAGTAAGAGAGAGAAAGGAGAAAAAAAAAGAGAAAAGGGAACAGGTGGAGAGAAAAAGAAAGAAGAAGAATGAGAAAAGGAAAAACAAAGATGCAGAAAAGGAAAGAAAAGGCAAAAAGAGGAAGAAAGTTACAGAGAGAGACAACGAGAGATAGAAAGAAGTAGGGAAATGTAGAGGAAGGAAGTCGATGACATTATCAGGGGCCGTATGCTCCCAGACAAAGAGAGAGACAAGAGCAGAAAGAAAGAGAGGAGTTTAGATAGGCTCTGCAAGGAAGTAGATGAGATTCTTAAAAAGCACATTCATCCAGATGAAGGATAAGGGGCCATTAAAAGATGGGTTAGTAACATGTACAGGAGCAGAAGGGATGGAACCAGCAGCCTGTTGGGGAGTAGAAAAGCGTACCCGCAAGATGGAGGGAGAAACGTATCAGAGAAAGTGATGTGTTGAACGTATTGGGTGAAACCCCTTGGAAGACTATACTTTGAAGACATAGAAGACGATGAAGGGGATGATAATATGCTTGGAGATGACGAGAGAGAGGAAAGCAAAGAGGAGGAGGCTGCACAAGCCCCTTCTAAAAGCATCGGGAAAGAGAAAGTGATAGCGTGGTTAGACTTGGAAGAACCAGTAAGGAGGTCAGAGCCTGTTGGAGTTCCCACGTGCCCGAAGAGGCGATCAACTAGCTTAGAAAGGGAAAAGCTGTATGTAAACAGGCTAACGGATCTACCAGGACAGAAGAGAATTAGTATGACAGACACTGTGACAAAGACGAAGTGCACGGCTGCGCATGGACAGGGCACTGGGTTTACACAGTTCCAGTTACTATAGAAAGGGGAGGACAGCTGCAATATATTTTGTGGCCACAAATGGACAAATATAATTTGGTTTGTAAACTGCCAACACTAACTTCAGGGGAAGGTAAATGGATTTATGAATGAGAACAAATGACAGCCATGATGACCTTAGTAGTATGCGACATAAAAATCTTGCTTGCTGCAATATTATGGGAGTGGGCATTTGACATTTGGATGTGTGCGGGCTATCCTGGACTGATGGCATAAAATACTGATCATGACGGAGCACCCTTTAATAACTGGCAAGTATTGAGAGCGCTTAGGGCTCAATACCCAGATTTCTTAGACATGAGCGCTATTATGACTCCTAAAATGAGAGCGGATGAAGATCCAACAATGGATATTGAGGAAATTCAGAAAAGTGGAGGTTAGAAATGAGAGTACTCTGGGATAAAAACATAGCAATCTTTTATCACATTCCATTCCAGGGGCTTCCCAAGGAGGCACAATGACAATTGGAAAAGATGATGGGAATGGAAGTGAAGCAGTGGACGGAGATACAATTGGCGACTGTTCACCATTGTCAGTTAAAGCAAGAGAAAGACAGAAAGAAAGTTTAGTACAGGATGATTGAGGAAGCAAAACTGTCGAAATTCTCAGTGCAAGGAGCAGTATTGACAAGCGGAGTGGAAGGCTTTAACACACAAGGGGTACATCATACACAGCCAGCAGGAATTTTGTAGTAAGGGGGATGACAATTATTTCCCATGAGGGATCACACCCACGGGTAGAGGTTTTGGATTTCATGCCTCGCAAGGAGGAAGGTTTAATGGCAGGAACCTAGATTTGGGTAAAAGACACATCAGTGTTGGACATGCGGGAAGATGGGACTCATTTCATGCCAATGTAGCAGGAGAGGTGTGCAGCAGAATTGGCAAGGAGCTGATTCAAGAGAGGGGACAGCCCACTCGCCACTGTATAGCACAGAGCCACTGAAATATGATGCCCAAGATCACACACTGTATCAGACACAAGCATCAGCAATTCAGCAGATGTTGGAAGGGATACTACAACAAACACCAATACATGCACACAGCAGGCTCTAATGCAGATACAGGGAGCACAGATGCAGACGCTAATATCAACACAACAAAATGCAATAACACCATGGAACGCGAACATATTGCCACAAACACCCATACCTATAATAGTGTGTATGACAGTAGTGGGGAGAAATCCTTTTACAGGCACAGGACTGGGCATACACCCCCAATAGGACAGCCCACCAGGAAGCCTTGATGTGTTCCATCCCATCGATTACACCAGACCCACAAAAGGAACCAAGTATCAGGGTAACCATAGGTGACAAAACATTTTCCGTTTTAGTAGATACAGGGGGGACTCGATCCTGTGTTAGAGAAGGGGAATTTCCAATGTCAGGCATTGCCATGAATGCACCAGAATTATCTGTGGTGACAACTACGGTTCCTTTTACAGACACTATACCTATCACTATCAGAGAACATGACATGTCCATGCCATTATTATATTGCCGCAGGATATCAGTTATCATATTGGGGAGAGATTTGATGAGCAAATTAAACATGACAATGTCATTTACTGACCAGTTGATGGTATGTTCTATACCAGGGATTCATTATGTAAATGCACAAGAATTCAAAACAGCATTTTATGGCCAGGAAGCACAAACAAGAGTGCCATTAAACCCAGAAGTATTCATTTATGAGTACACATAATATTAGCATGGCTTCCTCAAATACAGGAGCCTGTGGTTACCTACAGAATTTTTGTATCAACCAGAAGTACCCACATATGTGAAGGTAGGGCAGATAATTACAATGGAATTAGAAGCAGCAATTGTGAGGGAAGACAGAGTGATTTTACACAGAGTTGATGTGGAAGGGATAAACTGGAGAACAGTGATAGCTCTTGATGAAGGGCAGCGACAGACTACCTGAAAAGATGAACATGTGTTTACAGATGATGGCTCAGATGACAAAGTGATATACAACATAAGTCTTAATTTCCAGTTGAAAATTGAAAACAGGGAGATACCTCACAGAATCTCCCTAGTGAAAAAGTTACCGTCTTTTCTCCAGGAGGATTTTGCACCAGTGCCAAGCAGATTATGGACCAGCAGTCCATACGATGTTGGTCTATTAAAAGAAGTAGGTGCAGTCAAAATTAAATTAAAGCAAGGAGCAATTTTACCTCGAGTGAGACAACACCCTATGTCAAAGGAAGCTGACCAAGGTATCTATGACAGTATTGCTGCCTTGATGCGACAGGGAATATTAGTACAATCAGAATCCCCATGTAACAAGGCTGTGTACCCAGTGAAGAAAGTGACAGGGGAATCGTGGAGATGTATCTAGAACTTACGCCCCCTGAACAATATTGTTGAGGCAAAGTTCCCATTGGTTCTGAACCCAGCCACACTATTGTGTAACATTCCACTCGAAACTAAACATTTTACAGTGATTGATTTAAAGAATGCTTTCTTTTCCATCCCACTACATGAAGAGAGTCAGTATTTGACATTGTTTACCTTCCGCAGGATTAAATTGAAACATCTTCTTTTCCCCAGGGGATTCCGAATCACCCCGGTTTTCAACCGAGTGCAGCAGATGGACTTGGGAAACATGCAACTTGACAGCATAGTGATACTATATGTAGATGACATTCTAGTAGTAGCTTAGGTGTCGCCAGATTAAAACATCCTAAAATTCATATGGGCAGGTTATTTTGTTTCTGGTTGATTATTGGTTTTGCTATAACACTGGTGATATCAATGATGTAAAGGTGGAGAGCAACTCAGTTGAAAGTGCTTCGTTATTTTGAATACCTTTTGACTTTTGAAAGTCCCACAGGTTATTTCTTTGGCCGGAATTGTGGGGTGGGATTGTATATATGGGAATGTGAGATTGGTATGTCACACCATTATGAGCCTAGTGTTCAAACGCATAAGAACAAAAATATTCCTACACTACAACCCATCCTTTTTGTCCAAAGTAATTTAAGATTTCCATTTTAATGAAGAAATTACTCATCTGGTTTTCTTTCCTTTCCTATCTTTGGAGACGGAAAGATTCCTTCATTGTCGGGAAGTGAAAAGGGCCCTAACATTATATCTGCTTAGAGTTCACAGTCTTTACTCTTTATGATGCCCAGAAACTGCAACAAGGGCTCTAAGTAGTCCAAGGCCATCCTATCGAGATAGATCATCTCATGTATTTTGGCAAGCTATGTCTCATGTATATTGGCAAGCTACTTGATCCAGGCATTAACTGAACCAAACGCGCTCCATGCTCCCCATGTGAGAGCAAACGTACATTTTCTTGCTTTTCAAAGACATGCTCTGTGAATCATAGGTGCCAGAACTTGGGCTTCTCCATTGGCCTTCTTTAGACATTATTTATTGGGTGGGAACTTCAGATCAGATGCTCAATATGGAATATCGGGCCTCAAAACATATTTAACTAAACCGGGTGTTATGACCATCCAACCCCACGTAATTCAGTGCTTGGCAAACTCTCAAAAGTATGGAGGAAAGGGGACAGGACATAGGAATAAGAAAAGGTTGCTCATAATAGTGACTACTGTACTCCTGTTCCATAGTCCCCTTTCCTCCAGATGCCGGCCCATCTTCCCTCCTAAAACTGGCTTAGCCATGAGTCAGGGACCAAGCTCAGGAGTTGGCAAAGGATGAAGCCAAGAGTGGGACATGGGGATTTATGGCCGAGGCCATGCATCCCACGGCCTTTATGTAAAAATAAAAAAGGACAATATTTTAGTGCAGCAAAAAACACTCTAGTTCCATCCCCATAGGATGGAATATACCAGAAGTATGGAGGAATGGACACTATGGACTAGGAGTAATGTAGTTACTACGTGAGTAACTTATTCCAAAGGCTCAACGCCATGGGTGTAACTCCGCCAGAAAATGTGTATTTGTTTAGACCTGTGTATATCAACACGGCTGTTTAATCCGGTCATACTCTGACTATATATTGCTCGATTAAAAAGCTGTATAAATTGGATGAGCCTATGTGTAACTGTAATAAATTAAATTAAAGTGGTCTGCGTGCTACCAGAGTTTATTCTGCTATACAAATTCCCATGACATGTACAATGTTTTATGAGCACGCAATTGTCTTACTCTCGGGATCCTTTCTTGGGGCAGGCAAAGTGAACAGTGGCCCGCAGGCACATGGGCTTTGTGGGAGCAGGATAAGCTGTTCCCAGCCAGAGTTCTAAGACAAAGTTCTGAGCTAAGACTGAAGAAGCTCTGTTCCTATTTATTTTTATTTATTTAATTTGCTTTGCCTTTCCAGCAAATAGACATAAACAGAGAAACTGGGTGACACAGGGTCTGTTCAATACATTTTGGCCATTTATGTTGGATTTAAAATGAAAGTGGTTTGAGCAAATGGTTGCGTGTACAGCAGTGGTAGGTTAATGGGAGTGACTATTGTTAGTGGGATGTACCTTACAAAGTCTAAACGATGAAGGATAACAAATGGGACACAGCTAAACAGGTGTCTTGCTGTATAAAATAAAGACTACAAGCAGGTGATCATAGTACGCATGTCCTCGTTCTTCCGTGTCTTTTAATCGCCATACTTCAGTTGTAAAACCCAGAGGAGGATGTTATAGTATCCCCTTAAAAAAATTACCTCTATCAACTTGAGTTGAGTGAAGACTGGAGTCAAATCCTGGCATCACCATTTAACCAAAGTGTGTGATCCTCGGGAAATCATTTACTCTCATTTTAACATATCTGCCAAATAAGTGATTCCGTTAGTCCCTTACTAGACTGCAGTGTGGTATTGAAAGCCTTACATCATGGCTTCTGGATAGTGAACATATTGGGCCTCATTACAAGTCACCCGGTCTGGAAATAACGGTGGTAGTAAATCCACCGCCACCGTTGTTTCCGGACCGGGTGATCTCGAGTTCTGCAGGATGGAGGTGTCCTTCCTGCCAGGTCTGACCTGGCGGGTTTAACACCACCCGCCTGCAGGCGGACGTGGAAACACCAGCACCATCACGAGATGGTGCCGGTGTTTCCACTTCCCCATTCCCATTGAGTCCTATGGGACTCAATGGGAATGGGGATTTACCGAATACCGCCTCCGGAATTCCCAGGTCACCGGGTCGTAATGCCCCAGTGATTCTAGGAATCACGGAGGTGGAATGGTAATACGAGTCCGGCGGTAATCTGCCGGAATTTCAGGCACGGTTACCGCCAGGCTCGTAATGAGGCCCATTTTCTTTGTTAAAACTGCTCACCATACAAAAATATAAAAATGTTACTGACTTTCAAAGGTGTGGGTCGGCCTGAGGATCTCGGTTACAGTTATTGATATTTGAGTTTCAGTCAATTAAAAATAAGGCAATTGTATGTGGGGGGTTCCTATAAGGGGATGCATTCTAGAATGTCTTCCTAGAAACTGTTTCTCCATATTCGTATGATCAACTGCACCTCTTAATCAAAGCCTTTGACTAAAAGGAGTTATGGGTCCTTAACCAGCACCGATCAAGGTTAGTTGGAAATGCAATTTCTTCAGTGTGTTCTAAAGAGTGCTTTAAAAGAAGCAGGCACTGCTGAGATTCGAACTCAGGATCTCCTGTTTACTAGACAGGCGCTTTAACCAACTAAGCCACAGCGCCACATGCTCTACACGCTACATGGGGTTCCAGCTCTTCGTGATCCATTCCTGTTACACTGCGAAAGGTAGAGTTGCTGTCCAAGTAAACTGGAAGTAAATCGCGGAATTTTTTTTTAAAGGATATTTACCGAAAGATGTGCACTTTTGTTTCTAATGTGGGTACAGAGTAACACAGCTGTTTAATAAACATTGAAGCAGTTGCTACAGGTTAATTCCAGAAAGTTATTTGTAGCGCCAGCTACTGGCTACACCGTCTTAGTGAGGCTGCTTACTCCAGTGTCTGCATAAGTCCCTGTAGATCTCACCATCCTCTTGTGCTGGTCGCGCGGCATTGGCTGCTTTTTCTCTGGATCTGTCTCTTCTCAGTGTCTCTTTGCGGTTCCCTCTCATCATGGGCCCTCTTATTTCAGTAACAGAAGCACCCTGAAGCCGTACATGTTCATGTTGACGTTTCAGTCACTCCTTCGAATGGGCTGTTTTTGATTCATGAAAAAGTTGTCACAGTCAGAAAACAAAAGTAGCCACTGAAGCCCCAAAGCAAAACATTCACCTATAAACTAGGTTTTCATTGCAAACGTGAAATGCCAGCAAAATATTAATCCGTAGTCGGCAGGATTCGAACCTGCGCGGGGAAACCCCAATAGATTTCAAGTCTATCGCCTTAACCGCTCGGCCACGACTACCTGACAATCACGTCACCTGGAAGTCAATATGACACTGCATCAGAGGTCAGTTTGGCTGAAAAACTAAGTTGTGCATGCAGAGTACACTTCACACAGTCATGATATTATCAACATTACTATGATTCACTCATGGTTTTCATCAACAATGGAGACATTCTAGCATTGTCAGACAATGTTACAGGAGCACATTCTCAGGGCGATCACTGTTACCCATACCAAGGTCACTCCTTCTTTTCCCGGAATCTGGTCAAGAGACTTGCCCTTGACAGGGAATGGGAAATCTGCTCCTGCTGTATATGTACACGACTAATGCTGTTGATATGGCCACCCACAATGAAGGTGGATTAGCACACACAAGACGGAGACAGAAGTAGAGTTGGATGGCTGCCTGCTCGTGCTCTAATGTTACACACATATCGTTCTTTATCTTGCTGACAGCTTGAAGGTGACGACAGAAAGAAAAGAAATGGAGGAGGCACCCCGATAACTTAGGCAGGGTCCTCCTCCATGGGTAAGAGGAAGGGATAAGGCGAAGCGTGCCAAAGCGCTGGGAAAGCCCGCGAAGGGCAACAAAGAAAGGGGACGTGACAAGCCCCATATAAGCGGCGGGCGTCCTGCTGCAGGAAGCATCCAGCCCTCAGCAGAAAGACGCCCACCGCAGTAGGAAGGATTTTCGTTTTGCTGAGGTTACAGTGCCGATGTTCCAGTGTTCCAGTGTTCGTGATGGAGAAAGAAGCCCAGTGTTCGTGATGGAGAAGCCCAGTGTTCCAGCAGGCAGATTTTCGGTTCCTGTTCGTAAGGAGCATTGGTCATAGTACAAGGAGAGAGTGAGAAGGTAATGGTGAGGGAGAGAGCCAGTCAGATAGCGCAGCGAGTAGATGGCTCACTTTGACTTCGGTGTAGAGTGGGCTGTTACTCGCAGAGCGCACAGCGTTGTGCAGGCTAAGGCTTAACTTACAGCCAGCACTATTTAAAACCAAAGTGGCGGAATGCAAGCAAGAATGTGACCACTTAATGTTATCCATATGTGCAATCGTGGGGCACGTCTTAAAGGGCCATTGGGTTGCCTTGTCACATGGAGCTGGCCATCAGTCGTGTGACCTTTTGTGCAAGGGGCTGGCTTTTTTGGGCTGGCATTTTGGGGTGGTAATGTTTTCTCATTTGTTTGCCGTTTAGCCAGCCCGGCCTGTGATTGTGAGGATTCACAGGGAGTAAATGGTATGCGTGTTGTGGTCGCTTTGGGCATGTCGGGGTCCGTAATATCTCACAACCAAACAATCTAGACCAAACCTACAAGTCCTTCATTATTGACGGCAATGACATTAAAGTCTCCAGAGATACTAAGACGCTAGGGGTCTATCTTGACTCCTCGCTTTCTCTGAACAGACAAATAAATGCAGTTAGGTCAGCTTCGGCCTATACCTGCAAACTTATCACTGCCTGTAGACCCTTCCTAAATTCCACCAACTGTATCACACTCGCCAGAACTCTTGTTATGGCCAAAATCGACTACTGTAGTGCTCTCTACCTAGGGACCAGTCAGTCTAACCTTAATAAATTGCAAACTGTACAAAATAATTCCTTAAGGGCAGCCTTAAACATCCCGAGACGCTCTCATATCTCCTCCGTCAGATCGGATTTACGCTGGCTCCCAGTAAAACAGAGAATTGCCCTGAAAACCCTAGCTTTGACTCACAAATGTCTGAGCAACAACGCCCCACCTTACCTATCCGCTCGCTTCTCACGCCACACCTCCACTCGACCTACCAGAGCAGCCCAAACTCACAGCCTCATCGTGCCTAGATGCAAACTCCAAAAAGCTGGTAGGGTGTGCTTCCCCGTCCTGGCCTCCAAACTCTGGAACACCTTGCCCACACCTATCAGAATTGAACCATCATTCCAGTCCTTCAAGAACAATGCTAAAACATGGCTGCTCTCCCAAGACTCAAGAGACCTTGACACAGTCCTGACTCCATGTGGGGTACAGGACTGAATATACATTTTCTCTCTGCTCTGTCCCTGTATTATACGCTGTTAATGGTACCCTTCGGCACATGTATATATGCTGTATATCTTCGTAACTCACTGTGGGCCTCATTACGACCCAGGCGGTAAGTTACCGCCTGGGCCGTGACTTTACCACCATGCGTAAACTACGTTTACGCCATGGTGGTTGGCGGACTTAACGCCCCATTCCGACCTTGGCGGGGCGGTAAGTCCCCAATCCCCATTTACCCTTCCCCATTCCCATTTTTGCCCCATAGGGCATAATGGGAGTGGGGAAGGCGTTAATTACGCCACCGTAAATTACGGTGGCGTAATTAACTCCATGGTCCCTTAGCGCCATGGATTTTAACACCTGCTAAAAGCAGGTGTTAAGTCCGCCATGGCGCTAAGGGACCTCGTACTCAGGCGGTAAGGGTCGGCGCTGTTTACGCCGCCGTAAAACCCTTACCGCCTGAGTGGTAATGAGGCCCTGTAACTACTGCTTTTTGTAACATGCTTAAGAGTATGCACCCGGTTGCCCCTGGGCCTGGTTTTTTGTGCTTTATAAATCAAATCAAATCAAATCACAACCAAAGTATCAGACATATTCTGCTCCTACATTTTGTTGTAGCGGCGCAATGCGTTCCGGGCATGCAGGGAACCTGCTGTTTAAATAACGATGGACAGCCTTGGTGATTACGTTCTCAGGCTCGCCTTCGAGGGCTGACATTTTTTATGGGGGGGGTGGGCATCTCCCATCCCTCCTTGACTATGGCTAAGGGTCCCCTTACAGAGTGACCAAACAGAAGTTCAAAGGGACTGAAGCCAACACCCTCTTGTGGTACCTCTCTGTAGGCAAACAGTAAGCATGGTAACAGAAGATCCCATTTTCTTCTTTGGGGTTCTTCCAGAGCCCCAATCATGCTCTTCAAGGTCCAGTTAAACCGTTCCACTAGGCCATTGGTCTGTGGGTGATATGCAGAGGAAAACTTATAACTGACCGTACACTCCTTACACATGGCCTGCATATACTTGGACATAAAGTTGCTGCCTCTGTCAGACACAACTTTTTTAGGGAAGCCAACCCTAATAAGATTCCAAGCAAAGCTTTCGCAACTGACTTGGCAGCCACAGTTTTGTGTTCCATCCCATCGATTACACCAGACCCACAAAAGGAACCAAGTATCAGGGTAACCATAGGTGACAAAACATTTTCCGTTTTAGTAGTTACAGGGGGGACTCGATCCTGTGTTAGAGAAGGGGAATTTCCAATGTCAGGCATTGCCATGAATGCACCAGAATTATCTGTGGTGACACCTACGGTTCCTTTTACAGACACTATACCTATCACTATCAGAGAACATGACATGTCCATGCCATTATTATATTGCCGCAGGATATCAGTTATCATATTGGGGAGAGATTTGATGAGCAAATTAAACATGACAATGTCATTTACTGACCAGTTGATGGTATGTTCTATACCAGGGATTCATTATGTAAATGCACAAGAATTCAAAACAGCATTTTATGGCCAGGAAGCACAAACAAGAGTGCCATTAAACCCAGAAGTATTCATTTATGAGTACACATAATGTTAGCATGGCTTCCTCAAATACAGGAGCCTGTGGTTACCTACAGAATTTTTGTATCAACCAGAAGTACCCACATATGTGAAGGTAGGGCAGATAATTACAATGGAATTAGAAGCAGCAATTGTGAGGGAAGACAGAGTGATTTTACACAGAGTTGATGTGGAAGGGATAAACTGGAGAACAGTGATAGCTCTTGATGAAGGGCAGCGACAGACTACCTGAAAAGATGAACATGTGTTTACAGATGATGGCTCAGATGACAAAGTGATATACAACATAAGTCTTAATTTCCAGTTGAAAATTGAAAACAGGGAGATACCTCACAGAATCTCCCTAGTGAAAATGTTACCGTCTTTTCTCCAGGAGGATTTTGCACCAGTGCCAAGCAGATTATGGACCAGCAGTCCATACGATGTTGGTCTATTAAAAGAAGTAGGTGCAGTCAAAATTAAATTAAAGCAAGGAGCAATTTTACCTCGAGTGAGACAACACCCTATGTCAAAGGAAGCTGACCAAGGTATCTATGACAGTATTGCTGCCTTGATGCGACAGGGAATATTAGTACAATCAGAATCCCCATGTAACAAGGCTGTGTACCCAGTGAAGAAAGTGACAGGGGAATCGTGGAGATGTATCTAGAACTTACGCCCCCTGAACAATATTGTTGAGGCAAAGTTCCCATTGGTTCTGAACCCAGCCACACTATTGTGTAACATTCCACTCGAAACTAAACATTTTACAGTGATTGATTTAAAGAATGCTTTCTTTTCCATCCCACTACATGAAGAGAGTCAGTATTTGACATTGTTTACCTTCCGCAGGATTAATTTGAAACATCTTCTTTTCCCCAGGGGATTCCGAATCACCCCGGTTTTCAACCGAGTGCAGCAGATGGACTTGGGAAACATGTAACTTGACAGCATAGTGATACTATATGTAGATGACATTCTAGTAGTAGCTTAGGTGTCGCCAGATTAAAACATCCTAAAATTCATATGGGCAGGTTATTTTGTTTCTGGTTGATTATTGGTTTTGCTATAACACTGGTGATATCAATGATGTAAAGCTGGAGAGCAACTCAGTTGAAAGTACTTCGTTATTTTGAATACCTTTTGACTTTTGAAAGTCCCACAGGTTATTTCTTTGGCCGGAATTTGGGGGTGGGATTGTATATATGGGAATGTGAGATTGGTATGTCACACCATTATGAGCCTAGTGTTCAAACGCATAAGAACAAAAATATTCCTACACTACAACCCATCCTTTTTGTCCAAAGTAATTTAAGATTTCCATTTTAATGAAGAAATTACTCATCTGGTTTTCTTTCCTTTCCTATCTTCGGAGACGGAAAGATTCCTTCATTGTCTGGAAGTGAAAAGGGCCCTAACATTATATCTGCTTAGAGAAAAAGAGTTCACAGTCTTTACTCTTTATGATGCCCAGAAACTGCAACAAGGGCTCTAAGTAGTCCAAGGCCATCCTAACGAGATAGATCATCTCATGTATTTTGGCAAGCTATGTCTCATGTATATTGGCAAGCTACTTGATCCAGGCATTAACTAAACCAAACGCGCTCCATGCTCCCCATGTGAGAGCAAACGTACATTTTCTTGCTTTTCAAAGACATGCTCTGTGAATCATAGGTGCCAGAACTTGGGCTTCTCCATTGGCCTTCTTTAGACATTATTTATTGGGTGGGAACTTCAGATCAGATGCTCAATATGGAATATCGGGCCTCAAAACATATTTAACTAAACCGGGTGTTATGACCATCCAACCCCACGTAATTCAGTGCTTGGCAAACTCTCAAAAGTATGGAGGAAAGGGGACAGGACATAGGAATAAGAAAAGGTTGCTCATAATAGTGACTACTGTACTCCTGTTCCATAGTCCCCTTTCCTCCAGATGCCGGCCCATCTTCCCTCCTAAAACTGGCTTAGCCGTGAGTCAGGGACCAAGCTCAGGAGTTGGCAAAGGACTATGGGATGAAGCCAAGAGTGGGACATGGGGATTTATGGCCGAGGCCATGCATCCCACGGCCTTTATGTAAAAATAAAAAAGGACAATATTTTAGTGCAGCAAAAAACACTCTAGTTCCATCCCCATAGGATGGAATATACCAGAAGTATGGAGGAATGGACACTATGGACTAGGAGTAATGTAGTTACTACGTGAGTAACTTATTCCAAAGGCTCAACGCCATGGGTGTAACAAAGCCAGAAAATGTGTATTTGTTTAGACCTGTGTATATCAACACGGCTGTTTAATCCGGTCATACTCTGACTATATATTGCTCGATTAAAAAGCTGTATAAATTGGATGAGCCTATGTGTAACTGTAATAAATTAAATGAAAGTGGTCTGCGTGCTACCAGAGTTTATTCTGCTATACAAATTCCCATGACATGTACAATGTTTTATGAGCACGCAATTGTCTTACTCTCGGGATCCTTTCTTGGGGCAGGCAAAGTGAACAGTGGCCCGCAGGCACATGGGCTTTGTGGGAGCAGGATAAGCTGTTCCCAGCCAGAGTTCTAAGACAAAGTTCTGAGCTAAGACTGAAGAAGCTCTGTTCCTCTTTATTTTTATTTATTTAATTTGCTTTGCCTTTCCAGCAAATAGACATAAACAGAGAAACTGGGTGACACAGGGTCTGTTCAATACATTTTGGCCATTTATGTTGCATCAGAGGATTTAAAATGAAAGTGGTTTGAGCTAGATGGTTGCGTGTACAGCAGTGGTAGGTTAATGGGAGTGACTATTGTTAGTGGGATGTACCTTACAAAGTCTAAACGATGGAGGATAACAAATGGGACACAGCTAAACAGGTGTCTTGCTGTATAAAATAAAGACTACAAGCAGGTGATCATAGTACGCATGTCCTCGTTCTTCCGTGTCTTTTAATCGCCATACTTCAGTTGTAAAACCCAGAGGAGGATGTTATAGTATCCCATTAAAAAAATTACCTCTATCAACTTGAGTTGAGTGAAGACTGGAGTCAAATCCTGGCATCACCATTTAACCAAAGTGTGTGATCCTCGGGAAATCATTTACTCTCATTTTAACATATCTGCCAAATAAGTGATTCTGTTAGTCCCTTACTAGACTGCAGTGTGGTATTGAAAGCCTTACATCATGGCTTCTGGATAGTGAACATATTGGGCCTCATTACAAGTCACCCGGTCTGGAAATAACGGTGGTAGTAAATCCACCGCCACCGTTGTTTCCGGACCGGGTGATCTCGAGTTCTGCAGGATGGAGGTGTCCTTCCTGCCAGGTCTGACCTGGCGGGTTTAACACCACCCGCCTGCAGGCGGACGTGGAAACACCAGCACCATCACGAGATGGTGCCGGTGTTTCCACTTCCCCATTCCCATTGAGTCCTATGGGACTCAATGGGAATGGGGATTTACCGAATACCGCCTCCGGAATTCCCGGGTCACCGGGTCGTAATGCCCCAGTGATTCTAGGAATCACGGAGGTGGAATGGTAATACGAGTCCGGCGGTAATCTGCCGGAATTTCAGGCACGGTTACCGCCAGGCTCGTAATGAGGCCCATTTTCTTTGTTAAAACTGCTCACCATACAAAAATATAAAAATGTTACTGACTTTCAAAGGTGTGGGTCGGCCTGAGGATCTCGGTTACAGTTATTGATATTTGAGTTTCAGTCAATTAAAAATAAGGCAATTGTATGTGGGGGGTTCCTATAAGGGGATGCATTCTAGAATGTCTTCCTAGAAACTGTTTCTCCATATTCGTATGATCAACTGCACCTCTTAATCAAAGCCTTTGACTAAAAGGAGTTATGGGTCCTTAACCAGCACCGATCAAGGTTAGTTGGAAATGCAATTTCTTCAGTGTGTTCTAAAGAGTGCTTTAAAAGAAGCAGGCACTGCTGAGATTCGAACTCAGGATCTCCTGTTTACTAGACAGGCGCTTTAACCAACTAAGCCACAGCGCCACATGCTCTACACGCTACATGGGGTTCCAGCTCTTCGTGATCCATTCCTGTTACACTGCGAAAGGTAGAGTTGCTGTCCAAGTAAACTGGAAGTAAATCGCGGAATTTTTTTTTAAAGGATATTTACCGAAAGATGTGCACTTTTGTTTCTAATGTGGGTACAGAGTAACACAGCTGTTTAATAAACATTGAAGCAGTTGCTACAGGTTAATTCCAGAAAGTTATTTGTAGCGCCAGCTACTGGCTACACCGTCTTAGTGAGGCTGCTTACTCCAGTGTCTGCATAAGTCCCTGTAGATCTCACCATCCTCTTGTGCTGGTCGCGCGGCATTGGCTGCTTTTTCTCTGGATCTGTCTCTTCTCAGTGTCTCTTTGCGGTTCCCTCTCATCATGGGCCCTCTTATTTCAGTAACAGAAGCACCCTGAAGCCGTACATGTTCATGTTGACGTTTCAGTCACTCCTTCGAATGGGCTGTTTTTGATTCATGAAAAAGTTGTCACAGTCAGAAAACAAAAGTAGCCACTGAAGCCCCAAAGCAAAACATTCACCTATAAACTAGGTTTTCATTGCAAACGTGAAATGCCAGCAAAATATTAATCCGTAGTCGGCAGGATTCGAACCTGCGCGGGGAAACCCCAATAGATTTCAAGTCTATCGCCTTAACCGCTCGGCCACGACTACCTGACAATCACTTCACCTGGAAGTCAATATGACACTGCATCAGAGGTCAGTGTGGCTGAAAAACTAAGTTGTGCATGCAGAGTACACTTCACACAGTCATGATATTATCAACATTACTATGATTCACTCATGGTTTTCATCAACGATGGAGACATTCTAGCATTGTCAGACAATGTTACAGGAGCACATTCTCAGGGCGATCACCGTTACCCACACCAAGGTCACTCCTTTTCCCGGAATCTGGTCAAGAGACTTGCCCTTGACAGGGAATGGGAAATCTGCTCCTGCTGTATATGTACACGACTAATGCTGTTGATATGGCCACCCACAATGAAGGTGGATTAGCACACACAAGACGGAGACAGAAGTAGAGTTGGATGGCTGCCTGCTCGTGCTCTAATGTTACACACATATCGTTCTTTATCTTGCTGACAGCTTGGAGGTGACGACAGAAAGAAAAGAAATGGAGGAGGCACCCCGATAACTTAGGCAGGGTCCTCCTCCATGGGTAAGAGGAAGGGATAAGGCGAAGCGTGCCAAAGCGCTGGGAAAGCCCGCGAAGGGCAACAAAGAAAGGGGACGTGACAAGCCCCATATAAGCGGCGGGCGTCCTGCTGCAGGAAGCATCCAGCCCTCAGCAGAAAGACGCCCACCGCAGTAGGAAGGATTTTCGTTTTGCTGAGGTTACAGTGCCGATGTTCCAGTGTTCCAGTGTTCGTGATGGAGAAAGAAGCCCAGTGTTCGTGATGGAGAAGCCCAGTGTTCCAGCAGGCAGATTTTCGGTTCCTGTTCGTAAGGAGCATTGGTCATAGTACAAGGAGAGAGTGAGAAGGTAATGGTGAGGGAGAGAGCCAGTCAGATAGCGCAGCGAGTAGATGGCTCACTTTGACTTCGGTGTAGAGTGGGGTGTTACTCGCAGAGCGCACAGCGTTGTGCAGGCTAAGGCTTAACTTACAGCCAGCACTATTTAAAACCAAAGTGGCGGAATGCAAGCAAGAATGTGACCACTTAATGTTATCCATATGTGCAATCGTGGGGCACGTCTTAAAGGGCCATTGGGTTGCCTTGTCACATGGAGCTGGCCATCAGTCGTGTGACCTTTTGTGCAAGGGGCTGGCTTTTTTGGGCTGGCATTTTGGGGTGGTAATGTTTTCTCATTTGTTTGCCGTTTAGCCAGCCCGGCCTGTGATTGTGAGGATTCACAGGGAGTAAATGGTATGCGTGTTGTGGTCGCTTTGGGCATGTCGGGGTCCGTAATATCTCACAACCAAACAAACTAGACCAAACCTACAAGTCCTTCATTATTGACGGCAATGACATTAAAGTCTCCAGAGATACTAAGACGCTAGGGGTCTATCTTGACTCCTCGCTTTCTCTGAACAGACAAATAAATGCAGTTAGGTCAGCTTCGGCCTATACCTGCAAACTTATCACTGCCTGTAGACCCTTCCTAAATTCCACCAACTGTATCACACTCGCCAGAACTCTTGTTATGGCCAAAATCGACTACTGTAGTGCTCTCTACCTAGGGACCAGTCAGTCTAACCTTAATAAATTGCAAACTGTACAAAACAATTCCTTAAGGGCAGCCTTAAACATCCCGAGACGCTCTCATATCTCCTCCGTCAGATCGGATTTACGCTGGCTCCCGGTAAAACAGAGAATTGCCCTGAAAACCCTAGCTTTGACTCACAAATGTCTGAGCAACAACGCCCCACCTTACCTATCCGCTCGCTTCTCACGCCACACCTCCACTCGACCTACCAGAGCAGCCCAAACTCACAGCCTCATCGTGCCTAGATGCAAACTCCAAAAAGCTGGTAGGGTGTGCTTCCACGTCCTGGCCTCCAAACTCTGGAACACCTTGCCCACACCTATCAGAATTGAACCATCATTCCAGTCCTTCAAGAACAATGCTAAAACATGGCTGCTCTCCCAAGACTCAAGAGACCTTGACACAGTCCTGACTCCATGTGGGGTACAGGACTGAATATACATTTTCTCTCTGCTCTGTCCCTGTATTATACGCTGTTAATGGTACCCTTCGGCACATGTATATATGCTGTATATCTTCGTAACTCACTGTGGGCCTCATTACGACCCAGGCGGTAAGTTACCGCCTGGGCCGTGACTTTACCACCATGCGTAAACTACGTTTACGCCATGGTGGTTGGCGGACTTAACGCCCCATTCCGACCTTGGCGGGGCGGTAAGTCCCCAATCCCCATTTACCCTTCCCCATTCCCATTTTTGCCCCATAGGGCATAATGGGAGTGGGGAAGGCGTTAATTACGCCACCGTAAATTACGGTGGCGTAATTAACTCCATGGTCCCTTAGCGCCATGGATTTTAACACCTGCTAAAAGCAGGTGTTAAGTCCGCCATGGCGCTAAGGGACCTCGTACTCAGGCGGTAAGGGTCGGCGCTGTTTACGCCGCCGTAAAACCCTTACCGCCTGAGTGGTAATGAGGCCCTGTAACTACTGCTTTTTGTAACATGCTTAAGAGTATGCACCCGGTTGCCCCTGGGCCTGGTTTTTTGTGCTTTATAAATCAAATCAAATCAAATCACAACCAAAGTATCAGACATATTCTGCTCCTACATTTTGTTGTAGCGGCGCAATGCGTTCCGGGCATGCAGGGAACCTGCTGTTTAAATAACGATGGACAGCCTTGGTGATTACGTTCTCAGGCTCGCCTTCGAGGGCTGACATTTTTTATGGGGGGGGTGGGCATCTCCCATCCCTCCTTGACTATGGCTAAGGGTCCCCTTACAGAGTGACCAAACAGAAGTTCAAAGGGACTGAAGCCAACACCCTCTTGTGGTACCTCTCTGTAGGCAAACAGTAAGCATGGTAACAGAAGATCCCATTTTCTTCTTTGGGGTTCTTCCAGAGCCCCAATCATGCTCTTCAAGGTCCAGTTAAACCGTTCCACTAGGCCATTGGTCTGTGGGTGATATGCAGAGGAAAACTTATAACTGACCGTACACTCCTTACACATGGCCTGCATTTACTTGGACATAAAGTTGCTGCCTCTGTCAGACACAACTTTTTTAGGGAAGCCAACCCTAATAAGATTCCAAGCAAAGCTTTCGCAACTGACTTGGCAGCCACAGTTTTGTGTTCCATCCCATCGATTACACCAGACCCACAAAAGGAACCAAGTATCAGGGTAACCATAGGTGACAAAACATTTTCCGTTTTAGTAGTTACAGGGGGGACTCGATCCTGTGTTAGAGAAGGGGAATTTCCAATGTCAGGCATTGCCATGAATGCACCAGAATTATCTGTGGTGACACCTACGCTTCCTTTTACAGACACTATACCTATCACTATCAGAGAACATGACATGTCCATGCCATTATTATATTGCCGCAGGATATCAGTTATCATATTGGGGAGAGATTTGATGAGCAAATTAAACATGACAATGTCATTTACTGACCAGTTGATGGTATGTTCTATACCAGGGATTCATTATGTAAATGCACAAGAATTCAAAACAGCATTTTATGGCCAGGAAGCACAAACAAGAGTGCCATTAAACCCAGAAGTATTCATTTATGAGTACACATAATGTTAGCATGGCTTCCTCAAATACAGGAGCCTGTGGTTACCTACAGAATTTTTGTATCAACCAGAAGTACCCACATATGTGAAGGTAGGGCAGATAATTACAATGGAATTAGAAGCAGCAATTGTGAGGGAAGACAGAGTGATTTTACACAGAGTTGATGTGGAAGGGATAAACTGGAGAACAGTGATAGCTCTTGATGAAGGGCAGCGACAGACTACCTGAAAAGATGAACATGTGTTTACAGATGATGGCTCAGATGACAAAGTGATATACAACATAAGTCTTAATTTCCAGTTGAAAATTGAAAACAGGGAGATACCTTACAGAATCTCCCTAGTGAAAAAGTTACCGTCTTTTCTCCAGGAGGATTTTGCACCAGTGCCAAGCAGATTATGGACCAGCAGTCCATACGATGTTGGTCTATTAAAAGAAGTAGGTGCAGTCAAAATTAAATTAAAGCAAGGAGCAATTTTACCTCGAGTGAGACAACACCCTATGTCAAAGGAAGCTGACCAAGGTATCTATGACAGTATTGCTGCCTTGATGCGACAGGGAATATTAGTACAATCAGAATCCCCATGTAACAATGCTGTGTACCCAGTGAAGAAAGTGACAGGGGAATCGTGGAGATGTATCTAGAACTTACGCCCCCTGAACAATATTGTTGAGGCAAAGTTCCCATTGGTTCTGAACCCAGCCACACTATTGTGTAACATTCCACTCGAAACTAAACATTTTACAGTGATTGATTTAAAGAATGCTTTCTTTTCCATCCCACTACATGAAGAGAGTCAGTATTTGACATTGTTTACCTTCCGCAGGATTAAATTGAAACATCTTCTTTTCCCCAGGGGATTCCGAATCACCCCGGTTTTCAACCGAGTGCAGCAGATGGACTTGGGAAACATGCAACTTGACAGCATAGTGATACTATATGTAGATGACATTCTAGTAGTAGCTTAGGTGTCGCCAGATTAAAACATCCTAAAATTCATATGGGCAGGTTATTTTGTTTCTGGTTGATTATTGGTTTTGCTATAACACTGGTGATATCAATGATGTAAAGCTGGAGAGCAACTCAGTTGAAAGTACTTCGTTATTTTGAATACCTTTTGACTTTTGAAAGTCCCACAGGTTATTTCTTTGGCCGGAATTTGGGGGTGGGATTGTATATATGGGAATGTGAGATTGGTATGTCACACCATTATGAGCCTAGTGTTCAAACGCATAAGAACAAAAATATTCCTACACTACAACCCATCCTTTTTGTCCAAAGTAATTTAAGATTTCCATTTTAATGAAGAAATTACTCATCTGGTTTTCTTTCCTTTCCTATCTTCGGAGACGGAAAGATTCCTTCATTGTCTGGAAGTGAAAAGGGCCCTAACATTATATCTGCTTAGAGAAAAAGAGTTCACAGTCTTTACTCTTTATGATGCCCAGAAACTGCAACAAGGGCTCTAAGTAGTCCAAGGCCATCCTACCGAGATAGATCATCTCATGTATTTTGGCAAGCTATGTCTCATGTATATTGGCCAGCTACTTGATCCAGGCATTAACTGAACCAAACGCGCTCCATGCTCCCCATGTGAGAGCAAACGTACATTTTCTTGCTTTTCAAAGACATGCTCTGTGAATCATAGGTGCCAGAACTTGGGCTTCTCCATTGGCCTTCTTTAGACATTATTTATTGGGTGGGAACTTCAGATCAGATGCTCAATATGGAATATCGGGCCTCAAAACATATTTAACTAAACCGGGTGTTATGACCATCCAACCCCACGTAATTCAGTGCTTGGCAAACTCTCAAAAGTATGGAGGAAAGGGGACAGGACATAGGAATAAGAAAAGGTTGCTCATAATAGTGACTACTGTACTCCTGTTCCATAGTCCCCTTTCCTCCAGATGCCGGCCCATCTTCCCTCCTAAAACTGGCTTAGCCGTGAGTCAGGGACCAAGCTCAGGAGTTGGCAAAGGACTATGGGATGAAGCCAAGAGTGGGACATGGGGATTTATGGCCGAGGCCATGCATCCCACGGCCTTTATGTAAAAATAAAAAAGGACAATATTTTAGTGCAGCAAAAAACACTCTAGTTCCATCCCCATAGGATGGAATATACCAGAAGTATGGAGGAATGGACACTATGGACTAGGAGTAATGTAGTTACTACGTGAGTAACTTATTCCAAAGGCTCAACGCCATGGGTGTAACAAAGCCAGAAAATGTGTATTTGTTTAGACCTGTGTATATCAACACGGCTGTTTAATCCGGTCATACTCTGACTATATATTGCTCGATTAAAAAGCTGTATAAATTGGATGAGCCTATGTGTAACTGTAATAAATTAAATGAAAGTGGTCTGCGTGCTACCAGAGTTTATTCTGCTATACAAATTCCCATGACATGTACAATGTTTTATGAGCACGCAATTGTCTTACTCTCGGGATCCTTTCTTGGGGCAGGCAAAGTGAACAGTGGCCCGCAGGCACATGGGCTTTGTGGGAGCAGGATAAGCTGTTCCCAGCCAGAGTTCTAAGACAAAGTTCTGAGCTAAGACTGAAGAAGCTCTGTTCCTCTTTATTTTTATTTATTTAATTTGCTTTGCCTTTCCAGCAAATAGACATAAACAGAGAAACTGGGTGACACAGGGTCTGTTCAATACATTTTGGCCATTTATGTTGCATCAGAGGATTTAAAATGAAAGTGGTTTGAGCTAGATGGTTGCGTGTACAGCAGTGGTAGGTTAATGGGAGTGACTATTGTTAGTGGGATGTACCTTACAAAGTCTAAACGATGGAGGATAACAAATGGGACACAGCTAAACAGGTGTCTTGCTGTATAAAATAAAGACTACAAGCAGGTGATCATAGTACGCATGTCCCCGTTCTTCCGTATCTTTTAATCGCCATACTTCAGTTGTAAAACCCAGAGGAGGATGTTATAGTATCCCATTAAAAAAATTACCTCTATCAACTTGAGTTGAGTGAAGACTGGAGTCAAATCCTGGCATCACCATTTAACCAAAGTGTGTGATCCTCGGGAAATCATTTACTCTCATTTTAACATATCTGCCAAATAAGTGATTCTAATAGTCCCTTACTAGACTGCAGTGTGGTATTGAAAGCCTTACATCATGGCTTCTGCATAGTGAACATATTGGGCCTCATTACAAGTCACCCGGTCTGGAAATAACGGTGGTAGTAAATCCACCGCCACCGTTGTTTCCGGACCGGGTGATCTCGAGTTCTGCAGGATGGAGGTGTCCTTCCTGCCAGGTCTGACCTGGCGGGTTTAACACCACCCGCCTGCAGGCGGACGTGGAAACACCAGCACCATCACGAGATGGTGCCGGTGTTTCCACTTCCCCATTCCCATTGAGTCCTATGGGACTCAATGGGAATGGGGATTTACCGAATACCGCCTCCGGAATTCCCGGGTCACCGGGTCGTAATGCCCCAGTGATTCTAGGAATCACGGAGGTGGAATGGTAATACGAGTCCGGCGGTAATCTGCCGGAATTTCAGGCACGGTTACCGCCAGGCTCGTAATGAGGCCCATTTTCTTTGTTAAAACTGCTCACCATACAAAAATATAAAAATGTTACTGACTTTCAAAGGTGTGGGTCGGCCTGAGGATCTCGGTTACAGTTATTGATATTTGAGTTTCAGTCAATTAAAAATAAGGCAATTGTATGTGGGGGGTTCCTATAAGGGGATGCATTCTAGAATGTCTTCCTAGAAACTGTTTCTCCATATTCGTATGATCAACTGCACCTCTTAATCAAAGCCTTTGACTAAAAGGAGTTATGGGTCCTTAACCAGCACCGATCAAGGTTAGTTGGAAATGCAATTTCTTCAGTGTGTTCTAAAGAGTGCTTTAAAAGAAGCAGGCACTGCTGAGATTCGAACTCAGGATCTCCTGTTTACTAGACAGGCGCTTTAACCAACTAAGCCACAGCGCCACATGCTCTACACGCTACATGGGGTTCCAGCTCTTCGTGATCCATTCCTGTTACACTGCGAAAGGTAGAGTTGCTGTCCAAGTAAACTGGAAGTAAATCGCGGAATTTTTTTTTAAAGGATATTTACCGAAAGATGTGCACTTTTGTTTCTAATGTGGGTACAGAGTAACACAGCTGTTTAATAAACATTGAAGCAGTTGCTACAGGTTAATTCCAGAAAGTTATTTGTAGCGCCAGCTACTGGCTACACCGTCTTAGTGAGGCTGCTTACTCCAGTGTCTGCATAAGTCCCTGTAGATCTCACCATCCTCTTGTGCTGGTCGCGCGGCATTGGCTGCTTTTTCTCTGGATCTGTCTCTTCTCAGTGTCTCTTTGCGGTTCCCTCTCATCATGGGCCCTCTTATTTCAGTAACAGAAGCACCCTGAAGCCGTACATGTTCATGTTGACGTTTCAGTCACTCCTTCGAATGGGCTGTTTTTGATTCATGAAAAAGTTGTCACAGTCAGAAAACAAAAGTAGCCACTGAAGCCCCAAAGCAAAACATTCACCTATAAACTAGGTTTTCATTGCAAACGTGAAATGCCAGCAAAATATTAATCCGTAGTCGGCAGGATTCGAACCTGCGCGGGGAAACCCCAATAGATTTCAAGTCTATCGCCTTAACCGCTCGGCCACGACTACCTGACAATCACGTCACCTGGGAGTCAATATGACACTGCATCAGAGGTCAGTTTGGCTGAAAAACTAAGTTGTGCATGCAGAGTACACTTCACACAGTCATGATATTATCAACATTACTATGATTCACTCATGGTTTTCATCAACAATGGAGACATTCTAGCATTGTCAGACAATGTTACAGGAGCACATTCTCAGGGCGATCACCGTTACCCACACCAAGGTCACTCCTTTTCCCGGAATCTGGTCAAGAGACTTGCCCTTGACAGGGAATGGGAAATCTGCTCCTGCTGTATATGTACACGACTAATGCTGTTGATATGGCCACCCACAATGAAGGTGGATTAGCACACACAAGACGGAGACAGAAGTAGAGTTGGATGGCTGCCTGCTCGTGCTCTAATGTTACACACATATCGTTCTTTATCTTGCTGACAGCTTGGAGGTGACGACAGAAAGAAAAGAAATGGAGGAGGCACCCCGATAACTTAGGCAGGGTCCTCCTCCATGGGTAAGAGGAAGGGATAAGGCGAAGCGTGCCAAAGCGCTGGGAAAGCCCGCGAAGGGCAACAAAGAAAGGGGACGTGACAAGCCCCATATAAGCGGCGGGCGTCCTGCTGCAGGAAGCATCCAGCCCTCAGCAGAAAGACGCCCACCGCAGTAGGAAGGATTTTCGTTTTGCTGAGGTTACAGTGCCGATGTTCCAGTGTTCCAGTGTTAGTGATGGAGAAAGAAGCCCAGTGTTCGTGATGGAGAAGCCCAGTGTTCCAGCAGGCAGATTTTCGGTTCCTGTTCGTAAGGAGCATTGGTCATAGTACAAGGAGAGAGTGAGAAGGTAATGGTGAGGGAGAGAGCCAGTCAGATAGCGCAGCGAGTAGATGGCTCACTTTGACTTCGGTGTAGAGTGGGGTGTTACTCGCAGAGCGCACAGCGTTGTGCAGGCTAAGGCTTAACTTACAGCCAGCACTATTTAAAACCAAAGCGGCGGAATGCAAGCAAGAATGTGACCACTTAATGTTATCCATATGTGCAATCGTGGGGCACGTCTTAAAGGGCCATTGGGTTGCCTTGTCACATGGAGCTGGCCATCAGTCGTGTGACCTTTTGTGCAAGGGGCTGGCTTTTTTGGGGTGGTAATGTTTTCTCATTTGTTTGCCGTTTAGCCAG
Source organism: Ambystoma mexicanum (assembly GCF_040938575.1). Classification (NCBI taxonomy): domain Eukaryota; kingdom Metazoa; phylum Chordata; class Amphibia; order Caudata; family Ambystomatidae; genus Ambystoma; species Ambystoma mexicanum. Next base: position 235,123,756 of record NC_090921.1, read on the forward strand.
CCCGGCCTGTGATTGTGAGGATTCACAGGGAGTAAATGGTATGCGTGTTGTGGTCGCTTTGGGCATGTCGGGGTCCGTAATATCTCACAACCAAACAAACTAGACCAAACCTACAAGTCCTTCATTATTGACGGCAATGACATTAAAGTCTCCAGAGATACTAAGACGCTAGGGGTCTATCTTGACTCCTCGCTTTCTCTGAACAGACAAATAAATGCAGTTAGGTCAGCTTCGGCCTATACCTGCAAACTTATCACTGCCTGTAGACCCTTCCTAAATTCCACCAACTGTATCACACTCGCCAGAACTCTTGTTATGGCCAAAATCGACTACTGTAGTGCTCTCTACCTAGGGACCAGTCAGTCTAACCTTAATAAATTGCAAACTGTACAAAATAATTCCTTAAGGGCAGCCTTAAACATCCCGAGACGCTCTCATATCTCCTCCGTCAGATCGGATTTACGCTGGCTCCCGGTAAAACAGAGAATTGCCCTGAAAACCCTAGCTTTGACTCACAAATGTCTGAGCAACACCGCCCCACCTTACCTATCCGCTCGCTTCTCACGCCACACCTCCACTCGACCTACCAGAGCAGCCCAAACTCACAGCCTCATCGTGCCTAGATGCAAACTCCAAAAAGCTGGTAGGGTGTGCTTCCCCGTCCTGGCCTCCAAACTCTGGAACACCTTGCCCACACCTATCAGAATTGAACCATCATTCCAGTCCTTCAAGAACAATGCTAAAACATGGCTGCTCTCCCAAGACTCAAGAGACCTTGACACAGTCCTGACTCCATGTGGGGTACAGGACTGAATATACATTTTCTCTCTGCTCTGTCCCTGTATTATACGCTGTTAATGGTACCCTTCGGCACATGTATATATGCTGTATATCTTCGTAACTCACTGTGGGCCTCATTACGACCCAGGCGGTAAGTTACCGCCTGGGCCGTGACTTTACCACCATGCGTAAACTACGTTTACGCCATGGTGGTTGGCGGACTTAACGCCCCATTCCGACCTTGGCGGGGCGGTAAGTCCCCAATCCCCATTTACCCTTCCCCATTCCCATTTTTGCCCCATAGGGCATAATGGGAGTGGGGAAGGCGTTAATTACGCCACCGTAAATTACGGTGGCGTAATTAACTCCATGGTCCCTTAGCGCCATGGATTTTAACACCTGCTAAAAGCAGGTGTTAAGTCCGCCATGGCGCTAAGGGACCTCGTACTCAGGCGGTAAGGGTCGGCGCTGTTTACGCCGCCGTAAAACCCTTACCGCCTGAGTGGTAATGAGGCCCTGTAACTATTGCTTTTTGTAACATGCTTAAGAGTATGCACCCGGTTGCCCCTGGGCCTGGTTTTTTGTGCTTTATAAATCAAATCAAATCAAATCACAACCAAAGTATCAGACATATTCTGCTCCTACATTTTGTTGTAGCGGCGCAATGCGTTCCGGGCATGCAGGGAACCTGCTGTTTAAATAACGATGGACAGCCTTGGTGATTACGTTCTCAGGCTCGCCTTCGAGGGCTGACATTTTTTATGGGGGGGGTGGGCATCTCCCATCCCTCCTTGACTATGGCTAAGGGTCCCCTTACAGAGTGACCAAACAGAAGTTCAAAGGGACTGAAGCCAACACCCTCTTGTGGTACCTCTCTGTAGGCAAACAGTAAGCATGGTAACAGAAGATCCCATTTTCTTCTTTGGGGTTCTTCCAGAGCCCCAATCATGCTCTTCAAGGTCCAGTTAAACCGTTCCACTAGGCCATTGGTCTGTGGGTGATATGCAGAGGAAAACTTATAACTGACCGTACACTCCTTACACATGGCCTGCATTTACTTGGACATAAAGTTGCTGCCTCTGTCAGACACAACTTTTTTAGGGAAGCCAACCCTAATAAGATTCCAAGCAAAGCTTTCGCAACTGACTTGGCAGCCACAGTTTTGTGTTCCATCCCATCGATTACACCAGACCCACAAAAGGAACCAAGTATCAGGGTAACCATAGGTGACAAAACATTTTCCGTTTTAGTAGTTACAGGGGGTACTCGATCCTGTGTTAGAGAAGGGGAATTTCCAATGTCAGGCATTGCCATGAATGCACCAGAATTATCTGTGGTGACACCTACGCTTCCTTTTATAGACACTATACCTATCACTATCAGAGAACATGACATGTCCATGCCATTATTATATTGCCGCAGGATATCAGTTATCATATTGGGGAGAGATTTGATGAGCAAATTAAACATGACAATGTCATTTACTGACCAGTTGATGGTATGTTCTATACCAGGGATTCATTATGTAAATGCACAAGAATTCAAAACAGCATTTTATGGCCAGGAAGCACAAACAAGAGTGCCATTAAACCCAGAAGTATTCATTTATGAGTACACATAATGTTAGCATGGCTTCCTCAAATACAGGAGCCTGTGGTTACCTACAGAATTTTTGTATCAACCAGAAGTACCCACATATGTGAAGGTAGGGCAGATAATTACAATGGAATTAGAAGCAGCAATTGTGAGGGAAGACAGAGTGATTTTACACAGAGTTGATGTGGAAGGGATAAACTGGAGAACAGTGATAGCTCTTGATGAAGGGCAGCGACAGACTACCTGAAAAGATGAACATGTGTTTACAGATGATGGCTCAGATGACAAAGTGATATACAACATAAGTCTTAATTTCCAGTTGAAAATTGAAAACAGGGAGATACCTCACAGAATCTCCCTAGTGAAAAAGTTACCGTCTTTTCTCCAGGAGGATTTTGCACCAGTGCCAAGCAGATTATGGACCAGCAGTCCATACGATGTTGGTCTATTAAAAGAAGTAGGTGCAGTCAAAATTAAATTAAAGCAAGGAGCAATTTTACCTCGAGTGAGACAACACCCTATGTCAAAGGAAGCTGACCAAGGTATCTATGACAGTATTGCTGCCTTGATGCGACAGGGAATATTAGTACAATCAGAATCCCCATGTAACAAGGCTGTGTACCCAGTGAAGAAAGTGACAGGGGAATCGTGGAGATGTATCTAGAACTTACGCCCCCTGAACAATATTGTTGAGGCAAAGTTCCCATTGGTTCTGAACCCAGCCACACTATTGTGTAACATTCCACTCGAAACTAAACATTTTACAGTGATTGATTTAAAGAATGCTTTCTTTTCCTTCCCACTACATGAAGAGAGTCAGTATTTGACATTGTTTACCTTCCGCAGGATTAAATTGAAACATCTTCTTTTCCCCAGGGGATTCCGAAACCCCCCCATTTTCAACCGAGTGCAGCAGATGGACTTGGGAAACATGCAACTTGACAGCATAGTGATACTATATGTAGATGACATTCTAGTAGTAGCTTAGGTGTCGCCAGATTAAAACATCCTAAAATTCATATGGGCAGGTTATTTTGTTTCTGGTTGATTATTGGTTTTGCTATAACACTGGTGATATCAATGATGTAAAGCTGGAGAGCAACTCAGTTGAAAGTACTTCGTTATTTTGAATACCTTTTGACTTTTGAAAGTCCCACAGGTTATTTCTTTGGCCGGAATTTGGGGGTGGGATTGTATATATGGGAATGTGAGATTGGTATGTCACACCATTATGAGCCTAGTGTTCAAACGCATAAGAACAAAAATATTCCTACACTACGACCCATCCTTTTTGTCCAAAGTAATTTAAGATTTCCATTTTAATGAAGAAATTACTCATCTGGTTTTCTTTCCTTTCCTATCTTCGGAGACGGAAAGATTCCTTCATTGTCTGGAAGTGAAAAGGGCCCTAACATTATATCTGCTTAGAGAAAAAGAGTTCACAGTCTTTACTCTTTATGATGCCCAGAAACTGCAACAAGGGCTCTAAGTAGTCCAAGGCCATCCTATCGAGATAGATCATCTCATGTATTTTGGCAAGCTATGTCTCATGTATATTGGCAAGCTACTTGATCCAGGCATTAACTGAACCAAACGCGCTCCATGCTCCCCATGTGAGAGCAAACGTACATTTTCTTGCTTTTCAAAGACATGCTCTGTGAATCATAGGTGCCAGAACTTGGGCTTCTCCATTGGCCTTCTTTAGACATTATTTATTGGGTGGGAACTTCAGATCAGATGCTCAATATGGAATATCGGGCCTCAAAACATATTTAACTAAACCGGGTGTTATGACCATCCAACCCCACGTAATTCAGTGCTTGGCAAACTCTCAAAAGTATGGAGGAAAGGGGACAGGACATAGGAATAAGAAAAGGTTGCTCATAATAGTGACTACTGTACTCCTGTTCCATAGTCCCCTTTCCTCCAGATGCCGGCCCATCTTCCCTCCTAAAACTGGCATAGCCGTGAGTCAGGGACCAAGCTCAGGAGTTGGCAAAGGACTATGGGATGAAGCCAAGAGTGGGACATGGGGATTTATGGCCGAGGCCATGCATCCCACGGCCTTTATGTAAAAATAAAAAAGGACAATATTTTAGTGCAGCAAAAAACACTCTAGTTCCATCCCCATAGGATGGAATATACCAGAAGTATGGAGGAATGGACACTATGGACTAGGAGTAATGTAGTTACTACGTGAGTAACTTATTCCAAAGGCTCAACGCCATGGGTGTAACTCCGCCAGAAAATGTGTATTTGTTTAGACCTGTGTATATCAACACGGCTGTTTAATCCGGTCATACTCTGACTATATATTGCTCGATTAAAAAGCTGTATAAATTGGATGAGCCTATGTGTAACTGTAATAAATTAAATGAAAGTGGTCTGCGTGCTACCAGAGTTTATTCTGCTATACAAATTCCCATGACATGTACAATGTTTTATGAGCACGCAATTGTCTTACTCTCGGGATCCTTTCTTGGGGCAGGCAAAGTGAACAGTGGCCCGCAGGCACATGGGCTTTGTGGGAGCAGGATAAGCTGTTCCCAGCCAGAGTTCTAAGACAAAGTTCTGAGCTAAGACTGAAGAAGCTCTGTTCCTCTTTATTTTTATTTATTTAATTTGCTTTGCCTTTCCAGCAAATAGACATAAACAGAGAAACTGGGTGACACAGGGTCTGTTCAATACATTTTGGCCATTTATGTTGCATCAGAGGATTTAAAATGAAAGTGGTTTGAGCTAGATGGTTGCGTGTACAGCAGTGGTAGGTTAATGGGAGTGACTATTGTTAGTGGGATGTACCTTACAAAGTCTAAACGATGGAGGATAACAAATGGGACACAGCTAAACAGGTGTCTTGCTGTATAAAATAAAGACTACAAGCAGGTGATCATAGTACGCATGTCCTCGTTCTTCCGTGTCTTTTAATCGCCATACTTCAGTTGTAAAACCCAGAGGAGGATGTTATAGTATCCCATTAAAAAAATTACCTCTATCAACTTGAGTTGAGTGAAGACTGGAGTCAAATCCTGGCATCACCATTTAACCAAAGTGTGTGATCCTCGGGAAATCATTTACTCTCATTTTAACATATCTGCCAAATAAGTGATACCGTTAGTCCCTTACTAGACTGCAGTGTGGTATTGAAAGCCTTACATCATGGCTTCTGGATAGTGAACATATTGGGCCTGATTACAAGTCACCCGGTCTGGAAATAACGGTGGTAGTAAATCCACCGCCACCGTTGTTTCCGGACCGGGTGATCTCGAGTTCTGCAGGATGGAGGTGTCCTTCCTGCCAGGTCTGACCTGGCGGGATTAACACCACCCGCCTGCAGGCGGACGTGGAAACACCAGCACCATCACGAGATGGTGCCGGTGTTTCCACTTCCCCATTCCCATTGAGTCCTATGGGACTCAATGGGAATGGGGATTTACCGAATACCGCCTCCGGAATTCCCGGGTCACCGGGTCGTAATGCCCCAGTGATTCTAGGAATCACGGAGGTGGAATGGTAATACGAGTCCGGCGGTAATCTGTCGGAATTTCAGGCACGGTTACCGCCAGGCTCGTAATGAGGCCCATTTTCTTTGTTAAAACTGCTCACCATACAAAAATATAAAAATGTTACTGACTTTCAAAGGTGTGGGTCGGCCTGAGGATCTCGGTTACAGTTATTGATATTTGAGTTTCAGTCAATTAAAAATAAGGCAATTGTATGTGGGGGGTTCCTATAAGGGGATGCATTCTAGAATGTCTTCCTAGAAACTGTTTCTCCATATTCGTATGATCAACTGCACCTCTTAATCAAAGCCTTTGACTAAAAGGAGTTATGGGTCCTTAACCAGCACCGATCAAGGTTAGTTGGAAATGCAATTTCTTCAGTGTGTTCTAAAGAGTGCTTTAAAAGAAGCAGGCACTGCTGAGATTCGAACTCAGGATCTCCTGTTTACTAGACAGGCGCTTTAACCAACTAAGCCACAGCGCCACATGCTCTACACGCTACATGGGGTTCCAGCTCTTCGTGATCCATTCCTGTTACACTGCGAAAGGTAGAGTTGCTGTCCAAGTAAACTGGAAGTAAATCGCGGAATTTTTTTTTAAAGGATATTTACCGAAAGCTGTGCACTTTTGTTTCTAATGTGGGTACAGAGTAACACAGCTGTTTAATAAACATTGAAGCAGTTGCTAGAGGTTAATTCCAGAAAGTTATTTGTAGCGCCAGCTACTGGCTACACCGTCTTAGTGAGGCTGCTTACTCCAGTGTCTGCATAAGTCCCTGTAGATCTCACCATCCTCTTGTGCTGGTCGCGCGGCATTGGCTGCTTTTTCTCTGGATCTGTCTCTTCTCAGTGTCTCTTTGCGGTTCCCTCTCATCATGGGCCCTCTTATTTCAGTAACAGAAGCACCCTGAAGCCGTACATGTTCATGTTGACGTTTCAGTCACTCCTTCGAATGGGCTGTTTTTGATTCATGAAAAAGTTGTCACAGTCAGAAAACAAAAGTAGCCACTGAAGCCCCAAAGCAAAACATTCACCTATAAACTAGGTTTTCATTGCAAACGTGAAATGCCAGCAAAATATTAATCCGTAGTCGGCAGGATTCGAACCTGCGCGGGGAAACCCCAATAGATTTCAAGTCTATCGCCTTAACCGCTCGGCCACGACTACCTGACAATCACTTCACCTGGAAGTCAATATGACACTGCATCAGAGGTCAGTGTGGCTGAAAAACTAAGTTGTGCATGCAGAGTACACTTCACACAGTCATGATATTATCAACATTACTATGATTCACTCATGGTTTTCATCAACAATGGAGACATTCTAGCATTGTCAGACAATGTTACAGGAGCACATTCTCAGGGCGATCACTGTTACCCATACCAAGGTCACTCCTTTTCCCGGAATCTGGTCAAGAGACTTGCCCTTGACAGGGAATGGGAAATCTGCTCCTGCTGTATATGTACACGACTAATGCTGTTGATATGGCCACCCACAATGAAGGTGGATTAGCACACACAAGACGGAGACAGAAGTAGAGTTGGATGGCTGCCTGCTCGTGCTCTAATGTTACACACATATCGTTCTTTATCTTGCTGACAGCTTGGAGGTGACGACAGAAAGAAAAGAAATGGAGGAGGCACCCCGATAACTTAGGCAGGGTCCTCCTCCATGGGTAAGAGGAAGGGATAAGGCGAAGCGTGCCAAAGCGCTGGGAAAGCCCGCGAAGGGCAACAAAGAAAGGGGACGTGACAAGCCCCATATAAGCGGCGGGCGTCCTGCTGCAGGAAGCATCCAGCCCTCAGCAGAAAGACGCCCACCGCAGTAGGAAGGATTTTCGTTTTGCTGAGGTTACAGTGCCGATGTTCCAGTGTTCCAGTGTTCGTGATGGAGAAAGAAGCCCAGTGTTCGTGATGGAGAAGCCCAGTGTTCCAGCAGGCAGATTTTCGGTTCCTGTTCGTAAGGAGCATTGATCATAGTACAAGGAGAGAGTGAGAAGGTAATGGTGAGGGAGAGAGCCAGTCAGATAGCGCAGCGAGTAGATGGCTCACTTTGACTTCGGTGTAGAGTGGGGTGTTACTCGCAGAGCGCACAGCGTTGTGCAGGCTAAGGCTTAACTTACAGCCAGCACTATTTAAAACCAAAGTGGCGGAATGCAAGCAAGAATGTGACCACTTAATGTTATCCATATGTGCAATCGTGGGGCACGTCTTAAAGGGCCATTGGGTTGCCTTGTCACATGGAGCTGGCCATCAGTCGTGTGACCTTTTGTGCAAGGGGCTGGCTTTTTTGGGCTGGCATTTTGGGGTGGTAATGTTTTCTCATTTGTTTGCCGTTTAGCCAGCCCGGCCTGTGATTGTGAGGATTCACAGGGAGTAAATGGTATGCGTGTTGTGGTCGCTTTGGGCATGTCGGGGTCCGTAATATCTCACAACCAAACAAACTAGACCAAACCTACAAGTCCTTCATTATTGACGGCAATGACATTAAAGTCTCCAGAGATACTAAGACGCTAGGGGTCTATCTTGACTCCTCGCTTTCTCTGAACAGACAAATAAATGCAGTTAGGTCAGCTTCGGCCTATACCTGCAAACTTATCACTGCCTGTAGACCCTTCCTAAATTCCACCAACTGTATCACACTCGCCAGAACTCTTGTTATGGCCAAAATCGACTACTGTAGTGCTCTCTACCTAGGGACCAGTCAGTCTAACCTTAATAAATTGCAAACTGTACAAAACAATTCCTTAAGGGCAGCCTTAAACATCCCGAGACGCTCTCATATCTCCTCCGTCAGATCGGATTTACGCTGGCTCCCGGTAAAACAGAGAATTGCCCTGAAAACCCTAGCTTTGACTCACAAATGTCTGAGCAACAACGCCCCACCTTACCTATCCGCTCGCTTCTCACGCCACACCTCCACTCGACCTACCAGAGCAGCCCAAACTCACAGCCTCATCGTGCCTAGATGCAAACTCCAAAAAGCTGGTAGGGTGTGCTTCCACGTCCTGGCCTCCAAACTCTGGAACACCTTGCCCACACCTATCAGAATTGAACCATCATTCCAGTCCTTCAAGAACAATGCTAAAACATGGCTGCTCTCCCAAGACTCAAGAGACCTTGACACAGTCCTGACTCCATGTGGGGTACAGGACTGAATATACATTTTCTCTCTGCTCTGTCCCTGTATTATACGCTGTTAATGGTACCCTTCGGCACATGTATATATGCTGTATATCTTCGTAACTCACTGTGGGCCTCATTACGACCCAGGCGGTAAGTTACCGCCTGGGCCGTGACTTTACCACCATGCGTAAACTACGTTTACGCCATGGTGGTTGGCGGACTTAACGCCCCATTCCGACCTTGGCGGGGCGGTAAGTCCCCAATCCCCATTTACCCTTCCCCATTCCCATTTTTGCCCCATAGGGCATAATGGGAGTGGGGAAGGCGTTAATTACGCCACCGTAAATTACGGTGGCGTAATTAACTCCATGGTCCCTTAGCGCCATGGATTTTAACACCTGCTAAAAGCAGGTGTTAAGTCCGCCATGGCGCTAAGGGACCTCGTACTCAGGCGGTAAGGGTCGGCGCTGTTTACGCCGCCGTAAAACCCTTACCGCCTGAGTGGTAATGAGGCCCTGTAACTACTGCTTTTTGTAACATGCTTAAGAGTATGCACCCGGTTGCCCCTGGGCCTGGTTTTTTGTGCTTTATAAATCAAATCAAATCAAATCACAACCAAAGTATCAGACATATTCTGCTCCTACATTTTGTTGTAGCGGCGCAATGCGTTCCGGGCATGCAGGGAACCTGCTGTTTAAATAACGATGGACAGCCTTGGTGATTACGTTCTCAGGCTCGCCTTCGAGGGCTGACATTTTTTATGGGGGGGGTGGGCATCTCCCATCCCTCCTTGACTATGGCTAAGGGTCCCCTTACAGAGTGACCAAACAGAAGTTCAAAGGGACTGAAGCCAACACCCTCTTGTGGTACCTCTCTGTAGGCAAACAGTAAGCATGGTAACAGAAGATCCCATTTTCTTCTTTGGGGTTCTTCCAGAGCCCCAATCATGCTCTTCAAGGTCCAGTTAAACCGTTCCACTAGGCCATTGGTCTGTGGGTGATATGCAGAGGAAAACTTATAACTGACCGTACACTCCTTACACATGGCCTGCATTTACTTGGACATAAAGTTGCTGCCTCTGTCAGACACAACTTTTTTAGGGAAGCCAACCCTAATAAGATTCCAAGCAAAGCTTTCGCAACTGACTTGGCAGCCACAGTTTTGTGTTCCATCCCATCGATTACACCAGACCCACAAAAGGAACCAAGTATCAGGGTAACCATAGGTGACAAAACATTTTCCGTTTTAGTAGTTACAGGGGGGACTCGATCCTGTGTTAGAGAAGGGGAATTTCCAATGTCAGGCATTGCCATGAATGCACCAGAATTATCTGTGGTGACACCTACGCTTCCTTTTACAGACACTATACCTATCACTATCAGAGAACATGACATGTCCATGCCATTATTATATTGCCGCAGGATATCAGTTATCATATTGGGGAGAGATTTGATGAGCAAATTAAACATGACAATGTCATTTACTGACCAGTTGATGGTATGTTCTATACCAGGGATTCATTATGTAAATGCACAAGAATTCAAAACAGCATTTTATGGCCAGGAAGCACAAACAAGAGTGCCATTAAACCCAGAAGTATTCATTTATGAGTACACATAATGTTAGCATGGCTTCCTCAAATACAGGAGCCTGTGGTTACCTACAGAATTTTTGTATCAACCAGAAGTACCCACATATGTGAAGGTAGGGCAGATAATTACAATGGAATTAGAAGCAGCAATTGTGAGGGAAGACAGAGTGATTTTACACAGAGTTGATGTGGAAGGGATAAACTGGAGAACAGTGATAGCTCTTGATGAAGGGCAGCGACAGACTACCTGAAAAGATGAACATGTGTTTACAGATGATGGCTCAGATGACAAAGTGATATACAACATAAGTCTTAATTTCCAGTTGAAAATTGAAAACAGGGAGATACCTTACAGAATCTCCCTAGTGAAAAAGTTACCGTCTTTTCTCCAGGAGGATTTTGCACCAGTGCCAAGCAGATTATGGACCAGCAGTCCATACGATGTTGGTCTATTAAAAGAAGTAGGTGCAGTCAAAATTAAATTAAAGCAAGGAGCAATTTTACCTCGAGTGAGACAACACCCTATGTCAAAGGAAGCTGACCAAGGTATCTATGACAGTATTGCTGCCTTGATGCGACAGGGAATATTAGTACAATCAGAATCCCCATGTAACAATGCTGTGTACCCAGTGAAGAAAGTGACAGGGGAATCGTGGAGATGTATCTAGAACTTACGCCCCCTGAACAATATTGTTGAGGCAAAGTTCCCATTGGTTCTGAACCCAGCCACACTATTGTGTAACATTCCACTCGAAACTAAACATTTTACAGTGATTGATTTAAAGAATGCTTTCTTTTCCATCCCACTACATGAAGAGAGTCAGTATTTGACATTGTTTACCTTCCGCAGGATTAAATTGAAACATCTTCTTTTCCCCAGGGGATTCCGAATCACCCCGGTTTTCAACCGAGTGCAGCAGATGGACTTGGGAAACATGCAACTTGACAGCATAGTGATACTATATGTAGATGACATTCTAGTAGTAGCTTAGGTGTCGCCAGATTAAAACATCCTAAAATTCATATGGGCAGGTTATTTTGTTTCTGGTTGATTATTGGTTTTGCTATAACACTGGTGATATCAATGATGTAAAGCTGGAGAGCAACTCAGTTGAAAGTACTTCGTTATTTTGAATACCTTTTGACTTTTGAAAGTCCCACAGGTTATTTCTTTGGCCGGAATTTGGGGGTGGGATTGTATATATGGGAATGTGAGATTGGTATGTCACACCATTATGAGCCTAGTGTTCAAACGCATAAGAACAAAAATATTCCTACACTACAACCCATCCTTTTTGTCCAAAGTAATTTAAGATTTCCATTTTAATGAAGAAATTACTCATCTGGTTTTCTTTCCTTTCCTATCTTCGGAGACGGAAAGATTCCTTCATTGTCTGGAAGTGAAAAGGGCCCTAACATTATATCTGCTTAGAGAAAAAGAGTTCACAGTCTTTACTCTTTATGATGCCCAGAAACTGCAACAAGGGCTCTAAGTAGTCCAAGGCCATCCTACCGAGATAGATCATCTCATGTATTTTGGCAAGCTATGTCTCATGTATATTGGCCAGCTACATGATCCAGGCATTAACTGAACCAAACGCGCTCCATGCTCCCCATGTGAGAGCAAACGTACATTTTCTTGCTTTTCAAAGACATGCTCTGTGAATCATAGGTGCCAGAACTTGGGCTTCTCCATTGGCCTTCTTTAGACATTATTTATTGGGTGGGAACTTCAGATCAGATGCTCAATATGGAATATCGGGCCTCAAAACATATTTAACTAAACCGGGTGTTATGACCATCCAACCCCACGTAATTCAGTGCTTGGCAAACTCTCAAAAGTATGGAGGAAAGGGGACAGGACATAGGAATAAGAAAAGGTTGCTCATAATAGTGACTACTGTACTCCTGTTCCATAGTCCCCTTTCCTCCAGATGCCGGCCCATCTTCCCTCCTAAAACTGGCTTAGCCGTGAGTCAGGGACCAAGCTCAGGAGTTGGCAAAGGACTATGGGATGAAGCCAAGAGTGGGACATGGGGATTTATGGCCGAGGCCATGCATCCCACGGCCTTTATGTAAAAATAAAAAAGGACAATATTTTAGTGCAGCAAAAAACACTCTAGTTCCATCCCCATAGGATGGAATATACCAGAAGTATGGAGGAATGGACACTATGGACTAGGAGTAATGTAGTTACTACGTGAGTAACTTATTCCAAAGGCTCAACGCCATGGGTGTAACAAAGCCAGAAAATGTGTATTTGTTTAGACCTGTGTATATCAACACGGCTGTTTAATCCGGTCATACTCTGACTATATATTGCTCGATTAAAAAGCTGTATAAATTGGATGAGCCTATGTGTAACTGTAATAAATTAAATGAAAGTGGTCTGCGTGCTACCAGAGTTTATTCTGCTATACAAATTCCCATGACATGTACAATGTTTTATGAGCACGCAATTGTCTTACTCTCGGGATCCTTTCTTGGGGCAGGCAAAGTGAACAGTGGCCCGCAGGCACATGGGCTTTGTGGGAGCAGGATAAGCTGTTCCCAGCCAGAGTTCTAAGACAAAGTTCTGAGCTAAGACTGAAGAAGCTCTGTTCCTCTTTATTTTTATTTATTTAATTTGCTTTGCCTTTCCAGCAAATAGACATAAACAGAGAAACTGGGTGACACAGGGTCTGTTCAATACATTTTGGCCATTTATGTTGCATCAGAGGATTTAAAATGAAAGTGGTTTGAGCTAGATGGTTGCGTGTACAGCAGTGGTAGGTTAATGGGAGTGACTATTGTTAGTGGGATGTACCTTACAAAGTCTAAACGATGGAGGATAACAAATGGGACACAGCTAAACAGGTGTCTTGCTGTATAAAATAAAGACTACAAGCAGGTGATCATAGTACGCATGTCCCCGTTCTTCCGTGTCTTTTAATCGCCATACTTCAGTTGTAAAACCCAGAGGAGGATGTTATAGTATCCCATTAAAAAAATTACCTCTATCAACTTGAGTTGAGTGAAGACTGGAGTCAAATCCTGGCATCACCATTTAACCAAAGTGTGTGATCCTCGGGAAATCATTTACTCTCATTTTAACATATCTGCCAAATAAGTGATTCTGTTAGTCCCTTACTAGACTGCAGTGTGGTATTGAAAGCCTTACATCATGGCTTCTGGATAGTGAACATATTGGGCCTCATTACAAGTCACCCGGTCTGGAAATAACGGTGGTAGTAAATCCACCGCCACCGTTGTTTCCGGACCGGGTGATCTCGAGTTCTGCAGGATGGAGGTGTCCTTCCTGCCAGGTCTGACCTGGCGGGTTTAACACCACCCGCCTGCAGGCGGACGTGGAAACACCAGCACCATCACGAGATGGTGCCGGTGTTTCCACTTCCCCATTCCCATTGAGTCCTATGGGACTCAATGGGAATGGGGATTTACCGAATACCGCCTCCGGAATTCCCGGGTCACCGGGTCGTAATGCCCCAGTGATTCTAGGAATCACGGAGGTGGAATGGTAATACGAGTCCGGCGGTAATCTGCCGGAATTTCAGGCACGGTTACCGCCAGGCTCGTAATGAGGCCCATTTTCTTTGTTAAAACTGCTCACCATACAAAAATATAAAAATGTTACTGACTTTCAAAGGTGTGGGTCGGCCTGAGGATCTCGGTTACAGTTATTGATATTTGAGTTTCAGTCAATTAAAAATAAGGCAATTGTATGTGGGGAGTTCCTATAAGGGGATGCATTCTAGAATGTCTTCCTAGAAACTGTTTCTCCATATTCGTATGATCAACTGCACCTCTTAATCAAAGCCTTTGACTAAAAGGAGTTATGGGTCCTTAACCAGCACCGATCAAGGTTAGTTGGAAATGCAATTTCTTCAGTGTGTTCTAAAGAGTGCTTTAAAAGAAGCAGGCACTGCTGAGATTCGAACTCAGGATCTCCTGTTTACTAGACAGGCGCTTTAACCAACTAAGCCACAGCGCCACATGCTCTACACGCTACATGGGGTTCCAGCTCTTCGTGATCCATTCCTGTTACACTGCGAAAGGTAGAGTTGCTGTCCAAGTAAACTGGAAGTAAATCGCGGAATTTTTTTTTAAAGGATATTTACCGAAAGATGTGCACTTTTGTTTCTAATGTGGGTACAGAGTAACACAGCTGTTTAATAAACATTGAAGCAGTTGCTAGAGGTTAATTCCAGAAAGTTATTTGTAGCGCCAGCTACTGGCTACACCGTCTTAGTGAGGCTGCTTACTCCAGTGTCTGCATAAGTCCCTGTAGATCTCACCATCCTCTTGTGCTGGTCGCGCGGCATTGGCTGCTTTTTCTCTGGATCTGTCTCTTCTCAGTGTCTCTTTGCGGTTCCCTCTCATCATGGGCCCTCTTATTTCAGTAACAGAAGCACCCTGAAGCCGTACATGTTCATGTTGACGTTTCAGTCACTCCTTCGAATGGGCTGTTTTTGATTCATGAAAAAGTTGTCACAGTCAGAAAACAAAAGTAGCCACTTAAGCCCCAAAGCAAAACATTCACCTATAAACTAGGTTTTCATTGCAAACGTGAAATGCCAGCAAAATATTAATCCGTAGTCGGCAGGATTCGAACCTGCGCGGGGAAACCCCAATAGATTTCAAGTCTATCGCCTTAACCGCTCGGCCACGACTACCTGACAATCACTTCACCTGGAAGTCAATATGACACTGCATCAGAGGTCAGTTTGGCTGAAAAACTAAGTTGTGCATGCAGAGTACACTTCACACAGTCATGATATTATCAACATTACTATGATTCACTCATGGTTTTCATCAACGATGGAGACATTCTAGCATTGTCAGACAATGTTACAGGAGCACATTCTCAGGGCGATCACCGTTACCCACACCAAGGTCACTCCTTTTCCCGGAATCTGGTCAAGAGACTTGCCCTTGACAGGGAATGGGAAATCTGCTCCTGCTGTATATGTACACGACTAATGCTGTTGATATGGCCACCCACAATGAAGGTGGATTAGCACACACAAGACGGAGACAGAAGTAGAGTTGGATGGCTGCCTGCTCGTGCTCTAATGTTACACACATATCGTTCTTTATCTTGCTGACAGCTTGGAGGTGACGACAGAAAGAAAAGAAATGGAGGAGGCACCCCGATAACTTAGGCAGGGTCCTCCTCCATGGGTAAGAGGAAGGGATAAGGCGAAGCGTGCCAAAGCGCTGGGAAAGCCCGCGAAGGGCAACAAAGAAAGGGGACGTGACAAGCCCCATATAAGCGGCGGGCGTCCTGCTGCAGGAAGCATCCAGCCCTCAGCAGAAAGACGCCCACCGCAGTAGGAAGGATTTTCGTTTTGCTGAGGTTACAGTGCCGATGTTCCAGTGTTCCAGTGTTAGTGATGGAGAAAGAAGCCCAGTGTTCGTGATGGAGAAGCCCAGTGTTCCAGCAGGCAGATTTTCGGTTCCTGTTCGTAAGGAGCATTGGTCATAGTACAAGGAGAGAGTGAGAAGGTAATGGTGAGGGAGAGAGCCAGTCAGATAGCGCAGCGAGTAGATGGCTCACTTTGACTTCGGTGTAGAGTGGGGTGTTACTCGCAGAGCGCACAGCGTTGTGCAGGCTAAGGCTTAACTTACAGCCAGCACTATTTAAAACCAAAGCGGCGGAATGCAAGCAAGAATGTGACCACTTAATGTTATCCATATGTGCAATCGTGGGGCACGTCTTAAAGGGCCATTGGGTTGCCTTGTCACATGGAGCTGGCCATCAGTCGTGTGACCTTTTGTGCAAGGGGCTGGCTTTTTTGGGGTGGTAATGTTTTCTCATTTGTTTGCCGTTTAGCCAGCCCGGCCTGTGATTGTGAGGATTCACAGGGAGTAAATGGTATGCGTGTTGTGGTCGCTTTGGGCATGTCGGGGTCCGTAATATCTCACAACCAAACAAACTAGACCAAACCTACAAGTCCTTCATTATTGACGGCAATGACATTAAAGTCTCCAGAGATACTAAGACGCTAGGGGTCTATCTTGACTCCTCGCTTTCTCTGAACAGACAAATAAATGCAGTTAGGTCAGCTTCGGCCTATACCTGCAAACTTATCACTGCCTGTAGACCCTTCCTAAATTCCACCAACTGTATCACACTCGCCAGAACTCTTGTTATGGCCAAAATCGACTACTGTAGTGCTCTCTACCTAGGGACCAGTCAGTCTAACCTTAATAAATTGCAAACTGTACAAAATAATTCCTTAAGGGCAGCCTTAAACATCCCGAGACGCTCTCATATCTCCTCCGTCAGATCGGATTTACGCTGGCTCCCGGTAAAACAGAGAATTGCCCTGAAAACCCTAGCTTTGACTCACAAATGTCTGAGCAACACCGCCCCACCTTACCTATCCGCTCGCTTCTCACGCCACACCTCCACTCGACCTACCAGAGCAGCCCAAACTCACAGCCTCATCGTGCCTAGATGCAAACTCCAAAAAGCTGGTAGGGTGTGCTTCCCCGTCCTGGCCTCCAAACTCTGGAACACCTTGCCCACACCTATCAGAATTGAACCATCATTCCAGTCCTTCAAGAACAATGCTAAAACATGGCTGCTCTCCCAAGACTCAAGAGACCTTGACACAGTCCTGACTCCATGTGGGGTACAGGACTGAATATACATTTTCTCTCTGCTCTGTCCCTGTATTATACGCTGTTAATGGTACCCTTCGGCACATGTATATATGCTGTATATCTTCGTAACTCACTGTGGGCCTCATTACGACCCAGGCGGTAAGTTACCGCCTGGGCCGTGACTTTACCACCATGCGTAAACTACGTTTACGCCATGGTGGTTGGCGGACTTAACGCCCCATTCCGACCTTGGCGGGGCGGTAAGTCCCCAATCCCCATTTACCCTTCCCCATTCCCATTTTTGCCCCATAGGGCATAATGGGAGTGGGGAAGGCGTTAATTACGCCACCGTAAATTACGGTGGCGTAATTAACTCCATGGTCCCTTAGCGCCATGGATTTTAACACCTGCTAAAAGCAGGTGTTAAGTCCGCCATGGCGCTAAGGGACCTCGTACTCAGGCGGTAAGGGTTGGCGCTGTTTACGCCGCCGTAAAACCCTTACCGCCTGAGTGGTAATGAGGCCCTGTAACTATTGCTTTTTGTAACATGCTTAAGAGTATGCACCCGGTTGCCCCTGGGCCTGGTTTTTTGTGCTTTATAAATCAAATCAAATCAAATCACAACCAAAGTATCAGACATATTCTGCTCCTACATTTTGTTGTAGCGGCGCAATGCGTTCCGGGCATGCAGGGAACCTGCTGTTTAAATAACGATGGACAGCCTTGGTGATTACGTTCTCAGGCTCGCCTTCGAGGGCTGACATTTTTTATGGGGGGGGTGGGCATCTCCCATCCCTCCTTGACTATGGCTAAGGGTCCCCTTACAGAGTGACCAAACAGAAGTTCAAAGGGACTGAAGCCAACACCCTCTTGTGGTACCTCTCTGTAGGCAAACAGTAAGCATGGTAACAGAAGATCCCATTTTCTTCTTTGGGGTTCTTCCAGAGCCCCAATCATGCTCTTCAAGGTCCAGTTAAACCGTTCCACTAGGCCATTGGTCTGTGGGTGATATGCAGAGGAAAACTTATAACTGACCGTACACTCCTTACACATGGCCTGCATTTACTTGGACATAAAGTTGCTGCCTCTGTCAGACACAACTTTTTTAGGGAAGCCAACCCTAATAAGATTCCAAGCAAAGC
Organism: Ambystoma mexicanum; assembly: GCF_040938575.1. Lineage (NCBI taxonomy): Eukaryota > Metazoa > Chordata > Amphibia > Caudata > Ambystomatidae > Ambystoma > Ambystoma mexicanum. The sequence goes on from NC_090921.1 coordinate 235,142,101, forward strand.
TTTCGCAACTGACTTGGCAGCCACAGTTTTGTGTTCCATCCCATCGATTACACCAGACCCACAAAAGGAACCAAGTATCAGGGTAACCATAGGTGACAAAACATTTTCCGTTTTAGTAGTTACAGGGGGTACTCGATCCTGTGTTAGAGAAGGGGAATTTCCAATGTCAGGCATTGCCATGAATGCACCAGAATTATCTGTGGTGACACCTACGCTTCCTTTTATAGACACTATACCTATCACTATCAGAGAACATGACATGTCCATGCCATTATTATATTGCCGCAGGATATCAGTTATCATATTGGGGAGAGATTTGATGAGCAAATTAAACATGACAATGTCATTTACTGACCAGTTGATGGTATGTTCTATACCAGGGATTCATTATGTAAATGCACAAGAATTCAAAACAGCATTTTATGGCCAGGAAGCACAAACAAGAGTGCCATTAAACCCAGAAGTATTCATTTATGAGTACACATAATGTTAGCATGGCTTCCTCAAATACAGGAGCCTGTGGTTACCTACAGAATTTTTGTATCAACCAGAAGTACCCACATATGTGAAGGTAGGGCAGATAATTACAATGGAATTAGAAGCAGCAATTGTGAGGGAAGACAGAGTGATTTTACACAGAGTTGATGTGGAAGGGATAAACTGGAGAACAGTGATAGCTCTTGATGAAGGGCAGCGACAGACTACCTGAAAAGATGAACATGTGTTTACAGATGATGGCTCAGATGACAAAGTGATATACAACATAAGTCTTAATTTCCAGTTGAAAATTGAAAACAGGGAGATACCTCACAGAATCTCCCTAGTGAAAAAGTTACCGTCTTTTCTCCAGGAGGATTTTGCACCAGTGCCAAGCAGATTATGGACCAGCAGTCCATACGATGTTGGTCTATTAAAAGAAGTAGGTGCAGTCAAAATTAAATTAAAGCAAGGAGCAATTTTACCTCGAGTGAGACAACACCCTATGTCAAAGGAAGCTGACCAAGGTATCTATGACAGTATTGCTGCCTTGATGCGACAGGGAATATTAGTACAATCAGAATCCCCATGTAACAAGGCTGTGTACCCAGTGAAGAAAGTGACAGGGGAATCGTGGAGATGTATCTAGAACTTACGCCCCCTGAACAATATTGTTGAGGCAAAGTTCCCATTGGTTCTGAACCCAGCCACACTATTGTGTAACATTCCACTCGAAACTAAACATTTTACAGTGATTGATTTAAAGAATGCTTTCTTTTCCTTCCCACTACATGAAGAGAGTCAGTATTTGACATTGTTTACCTTCCGCAGGATTAAATTGAAACATCTTCTTTTCCCCAGGGGATTCCGAAACCCCCCCATTTTCAACCGAGTGCAGCAGATGGACTTGGGAAACATGCAACTTGACAGCATAGTGATACTATATGTAGATGACATTCTAGTAGTAGCTTAGGTGTCGCCAGATTAAAACATCCTAAAATTCATATGGGCAGGTTATTTTGTTTCTGGTTGATTATTGGTTTTGCTATAACACTGGTGATATCAATGATGTAAAGCTGGAGAGCAACTCAGTTGAAAGTACTTCGTTATTTTGAATACCTTTTGACTTTTGAAAGTCCCACAGGTTATTTCTTTGGCCGGAATTTGGGGGTGGGATTGTATATATGGGAATGTGAGATTGGTATGTCACACCATTATGAGCCTAGTGTTCAAACGCATAAGAACAAAAATATTCCTACACTACGACCCATCCTTTTTGTCCAAAGTAATTTAAGATTTCCATTTTAATGAAGAAATTACTCATCTGGTTTTCTTTCCTTTCCTATCTTCGGAGACGGAAAGATTCCTTCATTGTCTGGAAGTGAAAAGGGCCCTAACATTATATCTGCTTAGAGAAAAAGAGTTCACAGTCTTTACTCTTTATGATGCCCAGAAACTGCAACAAGGGCTCTAAGTAGTCCAAGGCCATCCTACCGAGATAGATCATCTCATGTATTTTGGCAAGCTATGTCTCATGTATATTGGCAAGCTACTTGATCCAGGCATTAACTGAACCAAACGCGCTCCATGCTCCCCATGTGAGAGCAAACGTACATTTTCTTGCTTTTCAAAGACATGCTCTGTGAATCATAGGTGCCAGAACTTGGGCTTCTCCATTGGCCTTCTTTAGACATTATTTATTGGGTGGGAACTTCAGATCAGATGCTCAATATGGAATATCGGGCCTCAAAACATATTTAACTAAACCGGGTGTTATGACCATCCAACCCCACGTAATTCAGTGCTTGGCAAACTCTCAAAAGTATGGAGGAAAGGGGACAGGACATAGGAATAAGAAAAGGTTGCTCATAATAGTGACTACTGTACTCCTGTTCCATAGTCCCCTTTCCTCCAGATGCCGGCCCATCTTCCCTCCTAAAACTGGCATAGCCGTGAGTCAGGGACCAAGCTCAGGAGTTGGCAAAGGACTATGGGATGAAGCCAAGAGTGGGCCATGGGGATTTATGGCCGAGGCCATGCATCCCACGGCCTTTATGTAAAAATAAAAAAGGACAATATTTTAGTGCAGCAAAAAACACTCTAGTTCCATCCCCATAGGATGGAATATACCAGAAGTATGGAGGAATGGACACTATGGACTAGGAGTAATGTAGTTACTACGTGAGTAACTTATTCCAAAGGCTCAACGCCATGGGTGTAACTCCGCCAGAAAATGTGTATTTGTTTAGACCTGTGTATATCAACACGGCTGTTTAATCCGGTCATACTCTGACTATATATTGCTCGATTAAAAAGCTGTATAAATTGGATGAGCCTATGTGTAACTGTAATAAATTAAATGAAAGTGGTCTGCGTGCTACCAGAGTTTATTCTGCTATACAAATTCCCATGACATGTACAATGTTTTATGAGCACGCAATTGTCTTACTCTCGGGATCCTTTCTTGGGGCAGGCAAAGTGAACAGCGGCCCGCAGGCACATGGGCTTTGTGGGAGCAGGATAAGCTGTTCCCAGCCAGAGTTCTAAGACAAAGTTCTGAGCTAAGACTGAAGAAGCTCTGTTCCTCTTTATTTTTATTTATTTAATTTGCTTTGCCTTTCCAGCAAATAGACATAAACAGAGAAACTGGGTGACACAGGGTCTGTTCAATACATTTTGGCCATTTATGTGGCATCAGAGGATTTAAAATGAAAGTGGTTTGAGCTAGATGGTTGCGTGTACAGCAGTGGTAGGTTAATGGGAGTGACTATTGTTAGTGGGATGTACCTTACAAAGTCTAAACGATGGAGGATAACAAATGGGACACAGCTAAACAGGTGTCTTGCTGTATAAAATAAAGACTACAAGCAGGTGATCATAGTACGCATGTCCTCGTTCTTCCGTGTCTTTTAATCGCCATACTTCAGTTGTAAAACCCAGAGAGGGATGTTATAGTATCCCATTAAAAAAATTACCTCTATCAACTTGAGTTGAGTGAAGACTGGAGTCAAATCCTGGCATCACCATTTAACCAAAGTGTGTGATCCTCGGGAAATCATTTACTCTCATTTTAACATATCTGCCAAATAAGTGATTCCGTTAGTCCCTTACTAGACTGCAGTGTGGTATTGAAAGCCTTACATCATGGCTTCTGGATAGTGAACATATTGGGCCTCATTACAAGTCACCCGGTCTGGAAATAACGGTGGTAGTAAATCCACCGCCACCGTTGTTTCCGGACCGGGTGATCTCGAGTTCTGCAGGATGGAGGTGTCCTTCCTGCCAGGTCTGACCTGGCGGGTTTAACACCACCCGCCTGCAGGCGGACGTGGAAACACCAGCACCATCACGAGATGGTGCCGGTGTTTCCACTTCCCCATTCCCATTGAGTCCTATGGGACTCAATGGGAATGGGGATTTACCGAATACCGCCTCCGGAATTCCCGGGTCACCGGGTCGTAATGCCCCAGTGATTCTAGGAATCACGGAGGTGGAATGGTAATACGAGTCCGGCGGTAATCTGCCGGAATTTCAGGCACGGTTACCGCCAGGCTCGTAATGAGGCCCATTTTCTTTGTTAAAACTGCTCACCATACAAAAATATAAAAATGTTACTGACTTTCAAAGGTGTGGGTCGGCCTGAGGATCTCGGTTACAGTTATTGATATTTGAGTTTCAGTCAATTAAAAATAAGGCAATTGTATGTGGGGGGTTCCTATAAGGGGATGCATTCTAGAATGTCTTCCTAGAAACTGTTTCTCCATATTCGTATGATCAACTGCACCTCTTAATCAAAGCCTTTGACTAAAAGGAGTTATGGGTCCTTAACCAGCACCGATCAAGGTTAGTTGGAAATGCAATTTCTTCAGTGTGTTCTAAAGAGTGCTTTAAAAGAAGCAGGCACTGCTGAGATTCGAACTCAGGATCTCCTGTTTACTAGACAGGCGCTTTAACCAACTAAGCCACAGCGCCACATGCTCTACACGCTACATGGGGTTCCAGCTCTTCGTGATCCATTCCTGTTACACTGCGAAAGGTAGAGTTGCTGTCCAAGTAAACTGGAAGTAAATCGCGGAATTTTTTTTTAAAGGATATTTACCGAAAGCTGTGCACTTTTGTTTCTAATGTGGGTACAGAGTAACACAGCTGTTTAATAAACATTGAAGCAGTTGCTAGAGGTTAATTCCAGAAAGTTATTTGTAGCGCCAGCTACTGGCTACACCGTCTTAGTGAGGCTGCTTACTCCAGTGTCTGCATAAGTCCCTGTAGATCTCACCATCCTCTTGTGCTGGTCGCGCGGCATTGGCTGCTTTTTCTCTGGATCTGTCTCTTCTCAGTGTCTCTTTGCGGTTCCCTCTCATCATGGGCCCTCTTATTTCAGTAACAGAAGCACCCTGAAGCCGTACATGTTCATGTTGACGTTTCAGTCACTCCTTCGAATGGGCTGTTTTTGATTCATGAAAAAGTTGTCACAGTCAGAAAACAAAAGTAGCCACTGAAGCCCCAAAGCAAAACATTCACCTATAAACTAGGTTTTCATTGCAAACGTGAAATGCCAGCAAAATATTAATCCGTAGTCGGCAGGATTCGAACCTGCGCGGGGAAACCCCAATAGATTTCAAGTCTATCGCCTTAACCGCTCGGCCACGACTACCTGACAATCACGTCACCTGGAAGTCAATATGACACTGCATCAGAGGTCAGTGTGGCTGAAAAACTAAGTTGTGCATGCAGAGTACACTTCACACAGTCATGATATTATCAACATTACTATGATTCACTCATGGTTTTCATCAACGATGGAGACATTCTAGCATTGTCAGACAATGTTACAGGAGCACATTCTCAGGGCGATCACCGTTACCCACACCAAGGTCACTCCTTTTCCCGGAATCTGGTCAAGAGACTTGCCCTTGACAGGGAATGGGAAATCTGCTCCTGCTGTATATGTACACGACTAATGCTGTTGATATGGCCACCCACAATGAAGGTGGATTAGCACACACAAGACGGAGACAGAAGTAGAGTTGGATGGCTGCCTGCTCGTGCTCTAATGTTACACACATATCGTTCTTTATCTTGCTGACAGCTTGAAGGTGACGACAGAAAGAAAAGAAATGGAGGAGGCACCCCGATAACTTAGGCAGGGTCCTCCTCCATGGGTAAGAGGAAGGGATAAGGCGAAGCGTGCCAAAGCGCTGGGAAAGCCCGCGAAGGGCAACAAAGAAAGGGGACGTGACAAGCCCCATATAAGCGGCGGGCGTCCTGCTGCAGGAAGCATCCAGCCCTCAGCAGAAAGACGCCCACCGCAGTAGGAAGGATTTTCGTTTTGCTGAGGTTACAGTGCCGATGTTCCAGTGTTCCAGTGTTCGTGATGGAGAAAGAAGCCCAGTGTTCGTGATGGAGAAGCCCAGTGTTCCAGCAGGCAGATTTTCGGTTCCTGTTCGTAAGGAGCATTGGTCATAGTACAAGGAGAGAGTGAGAAGGTAATGGTGAGGGAGAGAGCCAGTCAGATAGCGCAGCGAGTAGATGGCTCACTTTGACTTCGGTGTAGAGTGGGGTGTTACTCGCAGAGCGCACAGCGTTGTGCAGGCTAAGGCTTAACTTACAGCCAGCACTATTTAAAACCAAAGTGGCGGAATGCAAGCAAGAATGTGACCACTTAATGTTATCCATATGTGCAATCGTGGGGCACGTCTTAAAGGGCCATTGGGTTGCCTTGTCACATGGAGCTGGCCATCAGTCGTGTGACCTTTTGTGCAAGGGGCTGGCTTTTTTGGGCTGGCATTTTGGGGTGGTAATGTTTTCTCATTTGTTTGCCGTTTAGCCAGCCCGGCCTGTGATTGTGAGGATTCACAGGGAGTAAATGGTATGCGTGTTGTGGTCGCTTTGGGCATGTCGGGGTCCGTAATATCTCACAACCAAACAAACTAGACCAAACCTACAAGTCCTTCATTATTGACGGCAATGACATTAAAGTCTCCAGAGATACTAAGACGCTAGGGGTCTATCTTGACTCCTCGCTTTCTCTGAACAGACAAATAAATGCAGTTAGGTCAGCTTCGGCCTATACCTGCAAACTTATCACTGCCTGTAGACCCTTCCTAAATTCCACCAACTGTATCACACTCGCCAGAACTCTTGTTATGGCCAAAATCGACTACTGTAGTGCTCTCTACCTAGGGACCAGTCAGTCTAACCTTAATAAATTGCAAACTGTACAAAATAATTCCTTAAGGGCAGCCTTAAACATCCCGAGACGCTCTCATATCTCCTCCGTCAGATCGGATTTACGCTGGCTCCCGGTAAAACAGAGAATTGCCCTGAAAACCCTAGCTTTGACTCACAAATGTCTGAGCAACAACGCCCCACCTTACCTATCCGCTCGCTTCTCACGCCACACCTCCACTCGACCTACCAGAGCAGCCCAAACTCACAGCCTCATCGTGCCTAGATGCAAACTCCAAAAAGCTGGTAGGGTGTGCTTCCACGTCCTGGCCTCCAAACTCTGGAACACCTTGCCCACACCTATCAGAATTGAACCATCATTCCAGTCCTTCAAGAACAATGCTAAAACATGGCTGCTCTCCCAAGACTCAAGAGACCTTGACACAGTCCTGACTCCATGTGGGGTACAGGACTGAATATACATTTTCTCTCTGCTCTGTCCCTGTATTATACGCTGTTAATGGTACCCTTCGGCACATGTATATATGCTGTATATCTTCGTAACTCACTGTGGGCCTCATTACGACCCAGGCGGTAAGTTACCGCCTGGGCCGTGACTTTACCACCATGCGTAAACTACGTTTACGCCATGGTGGTTGGCGGACTTAACGCCCCATTCCGACCTTGGCGGGGCGGTAAGTCCCCAATCCCCATTTACCCTTCCCCATTCCCATTTTTGCCCCATAGGGCATAATGGGAGTGGGGAAGGCGTTAATTACGCCACCGTAAATTACGGTGGCGTAATTAACTCCATGGTCCCTTAGCGCCATGTATTTTAACACCTGCTAAAAGCAGGTGTTAAGTCCGCCATGGCGCTAAGGGACCTCGTACTCAGGCGGTAAGGGTTGGCGCTGTTTACGCCGCCGTAAAACCCTTACCGCCTGAGTGGTAATGAGGCCCTGTAACTATTGCTTTTTGTAACATGCTTAAGAGTATGCACCCGGTTGCCCCTGGGCCTGGTTTTTTGTGCTTTATAAATCAAATCAAATCAAATCACAACCAAAGTATCAGACATATTCTGCTCCTACATTTTGTTGTAGCGGCGCAATGCGTTCCGGGCATGCAGGGAACCTGCTGTTTAAATAACGATGGACAGCCTTGGTGATTACGTTCTCAGGCTCGCCTTCGAGGGCTGACATTTTTTATGGGGGGGGTGGGCATCTCCCATCCCTCCTTGACTATGGCTAAGGGTCCCCTTACAGAGTGACCAAACAGAAGTTCAAAGGGACTGAAGCCAACACCCTCTTGTGGTACCTCTCTGTAGGCAAACAGTAAGCATGGTAACAGAAGATCCCATTTTCTTCTTTGGGGTTCTTCCAGAGCCCCAATCATGCTCTTCAAGGTCCAGTTAAACCGTTCCACTAGGCCATTGGTCTGTGGGTGATATGCAGAGGAAAACTTATAACTGACCGTACACTCCTTACACATGGCCTGCATTTACTTGGACATAAAGTTGCTGCCTCTGTCAGACACAACATTTTTAGATAAGCCAACCCTAATAAGATTCCAAGCAAAGCTTTCGCAACTGACTTGGCAGCCACAGTTTTGTGTTCCATCCCATCGATTACACCAGACCCACAAAAGGAACCAAGTATCAGGGTAACCATAGGTGACAAAACATTTTCCGTTTTAGTAGTTACAGGGGGTACTCGATCCTGTGTTAGAGAAGGGGAATTTCCAATGTCAGGCATTGCCATGAATGCACCAGAATTATCTGTGGTGACACCTACGCTTCCTTTTATAGACACTATACCTATCACTATCAGAGAACATGACATGTCCATGCCATTATTATATTGCCGCAGGATATCAGTTATCATATTGGGGAGAGATTTGATGAGCAAATTAAACATGACAATGTCATTTACTGACCAGTTGATGGTATGTTCTATACCAGGGATTCATTATGTAAATGCACAAGAATTCAAAACAGCATTTTATGGCCAGGAAGCACAAACAAGAGTGCCATTAAACCCAGAAGTATTCATTTATGAGTACACATAATGTTAGCATGGCTTCCTCAAATACAGGAGCCTGTGGTTACCTACAGAATTTTTGTATCAACCAGAAGTACCCACATATGTGAAGGTAGGGCAGATAATTACAATGGAATTAGAAGCAGCAATTGTGAGGGAAGACAGAGTGATTTTACACAGAGTTGATGTGGAAGGGATAAACTGGAGAACAGTGATAGCTCTTGATGAAGGGCAGCAACAGACTACCTGAAAAGATGAACATGTGTTTACAGATGATGGCTCAGATGACAAAGTGATATACAACATAAGTCTTAATTTCCAGTTGAAAATTGAAAACAGGGAGATACCTCACAGAATCTCCCTAGTGAAAAAGTTACCGTCTTTTCTCCAGGAGGATTTTGCACCAGTGCCAAGCAGATTATGGACCAGCAGTCCATACGATGTTGGTCTATTAAAAGAAGTAGGTGCAGTCAAAATTAAATTAAAGCAAGAAGCAATTTTACCTCGAGTGAGACAACACCCTATGTCAAAGGAAGCTGACCAAGGTATCTATGACAGTATTGCTGCCTTGATGCGACAGGGAATATTAGTACAATCAGAATCCCCATGTAACAAGGCTGTGTACCCAGTGAAGAAAGTGACAGGGGAATCGTGGAGATGTATCTAGAACTTACGCCCCCTGAACAATATTGTTGAGGCAAAGTTCCCATTGGTTCTGAACCCAGCCACACTATTGTGTAACATTCCACTCGAAACTAAACATTTTACAGTGATTGATTTAAAGAATGCTTTCTTTTCCTTCCCACTACATGAAGAGAGTCAGTATTTGACATTGTTTACCTTCCGCAGGATTAAATTGAAACATCTTCTTTTCCCCAGGGGATTCCGAAACCCCCCCGTTTTCAACCGAGTGCAGCAGATGGACTTGGGAAACATGCAACTTGACAGCATAGTGATACTATATGTAGATGACATTCTAGTAGTAGCTTAGGTGTCGCCAGATTAAAACATCCTAAAATTCATATGGGCAGGTTATTTTGTTTCTGGTTGATTATTGGTTTTGCTATAACACTGGTGATATCAATGATGTAAAGCTGGAGAGCAACTCAGTTGAAAGTACTATGTTATTTTGAATACCTTTTGACTTTTGAAAGTCCCACAGGTTATTTCTTTGGCCGGAATTTGGGGGTGGGATTGTATATATGGGAATGTGAGATTGGTATGTCACACCATTATGAGCCTAGTGTTCAAACGCATAAGAACAAAAATATTCCTACACTACAACCCATCCTTTTTGTCCAAAGTAATTTAAGATTTCCATTTTAATGAAGAAATTACTCATCTGGTTTTCTTTCCTTTCCTATCTTCGGAGACGGAAAGATTCCTTCATTGTCTGGAAGTGAAAAGGGCCCTAACATTATATCTGCTTAGAGAAAAAGAGTTCACAGTCTTTACTCTTTATGATGCCCAGAAACTGCAACAAGGGCTCTAAGTAGTCCAAGGCCATCCTACCGAGATAGATCATCTCATGTATTTTGGCAAGCTATGTCTCATGTATATTGGCCAGCTACTTGATCCAGGCATTAACTGAACCAAACGCGCTCCATGCTCCCCATGTGAGAGCAAACGTACATTTTCTTGCTTTTCAAAGACATGCTCTGTGAATCATAGGTGCCAGAACTTGGGCTTCTCCATTGGCCTTCTTTAGACATTATTTATTGGGTGGGAACTTCAGATCAGATGCTCAATATGGAATATCGGGCCTCAAAACATATTTAACTAAACCGGGTGTTATGACCATCCAACCCCACGTAATTCAGTGCTTGGCAAACTCTCAAAAGTATGGAGGAAAGGGGACAGGACATAGGAATAAGAAAAGGTTGCTCATAATAGTGACTACTGTACTCCTGTTCCATAGTCCCCTTTCCTCCAGATGCCGGCCCATCTTCCCTCCTAAAACTGGCTTAGCCGTGAGTCAGGGACCAAGCTCAGGAGTTGGCAAAGGACTATGGGATGAAGCCAAGAGTGGGACATGGGGATTTATGGCCGAGGCCATGCATCCCACGGCCTTTATGTAAAAATAAAAAAGGACAATATTTTAGTGCAGCAAAAAACACTCTAGTTCCATCCCCATAGGATGGAATATACCAGAAGTATGGAGGAATGGACACTATGGACTAGGAGTAATGTAGTTACTATGTGAGTAACTTATTCCAAAGGCTCAACGCCATGGGTGTAACTCCGCCAGAAAATGTGTATTTGTTTAGACCTGTGTATATCAACACGGCTGTTTAATCCGGTCATACTCTGACTATATATTGCTCGATTAAAAAGCTGTATAAATTGGATGAGCCTATGTGTAACTGTAATAAATTAAATGAAAGTGGTCTGCGTGCTACCAGAGTTTATTCTGCTATACAAATTCCCATGACATGTACAATGTTTTATGAGCACGCAATTGTCTTACTCTCGGGATCCTTTCTTGGGGCAGGCAAAGTGAACAGCGGCCCGCAGGCACATGGGCTTTGTGGGAGCAGGATAAGCTGTTCCCAGCCAGAGTTCTAAGACAAAGTTCTGAGCTAAGACTGAAGAAGCTCTGTTCCTCTTTATTTTTATTTATTTAATTTGCTTTGCCTTTCCAGCAAATAGACATAAACAGAGAAACTGGGTGACACAGGGTCTGTTCAATACATTTTGGCCATTTATGTGGCATCAGAGGATTTAAAATGAAAGTGGTTTGAGCTAGATGGTTGCGTGTACAGCAGTGGTAGGTTAATGGGAGTGACTATTGTTAGTGGGATGTACCTTACAAAGTCTAAACGATGGAGGATAACAAATGGGACACAGCTAAACAGGTGTCTTGCTGTATAAAATAAAGACTACAAGCAGGTGATCATAGTACGCATGTCCTCGTTCTTCCGTGTCTTTTAATCGCCATACTTCAGTTGTAAAACCCAGAGGAGGATGTTATAGTATCCCATTAAAAAAATTACCTCTATCAACTTGAGTTGAGTGAAGACTGGAGTCAAATCCTGGCATCACCATTTAACCAAAGTGTGTGATCCTCGGGAAATCATTTACTCTCATTTTAACATATCTGCCAAATAAGTGATTCCGTTAGTCCCTTACTAGACTGCAGTGTGGTATTGAAAGCCTTACATCATGGCTTCTGGATAGTGAACATATTGGGCCTCATTACAAGTCACCCGGTCTGGAAATAACGGTGGTAGTAAATCCACCGCCACCGTTGTTTCCGGACCGGGTGATCTCGAGTTCTGCAGGATGGAGGTGTCCTTCCTGCCAGGTCTGACCTGGCGGGTTTAACACCACCCGCCTGCAGGCGGACGTGGAAACACCAGCACCATCACGAGATGGTGCCGGTGTTTCCACTTCCCCATTCCCATTGAGTCCTATGGGACTCAATGGGAATGGGGATTTACCGAATACCGCCTCCGGAATTCCCGGGTCACCGGGTCGTAATGCCCCAGTGATTCTAGGAATCACGGAGGTGGAATGGTAATACGAGTCCGGCGGTAATCTGCCGGAATTTCAGGCACGGTTACCGCCAGGCTCGTAATGAGGCCCATTTTCTTTGTTAAAACTGCTCACCATACAAAAATATAAAAATGTTACTGACTTTCAAAGGTGTGGGTCGGCCTGAGGATCTCGGTTACAGTTATTGATATTTGAGTTTCAGTCAATTAAAAATAAGGCAATTGTATGTGGGGGGTTCCTATAAGCGGATGCATTCTAGAATGTCTTCCTAGAAACTGTTTCTCCATATTCGTATGATCAACTGCACCTCTTAATCAAAGCCTTTGACTAAAAGGAGTTATGGGTCCTTAACCAGCACCGATCAAGGTTAGTTGGAAATGCAATTTCTTCAGTGTGTTCTAAAGAGTGCTTTAAAAGAAGCAGGCACTGCTGAGATTCGAACTCAGGATCTCCTGTTTACTAGACAGGCGCTTTAACCAACTAAGCCACAGCGCCACATGCTCTACACGCTACATGGGGTTCCAGCTCTTCGTGATCCATTCCTGTTACACTGCGAACGGTAGAGTTGCTGTCCAAGTAAACTGGAAGTAAATCGCGGAATTTTTTTTTAAAGGATATTTACCGAAAGATGTGCACTTTTGTTTCTAATGTGGGTACAGAGTAACACAGCTGTTTAATAAACATTGAAGCAGTTGCTACAGGTTAATTCCAGAAAGTTATTTGTAGCGCCAGCTACTGGCTACACCGTCTTAGTGAGGCTGCTTACTCCAGTGTCTGCATAAGTCCCTGTAGATCTCACCATCCTCTTGTGCTGGTCGCGCTGCATTGGCTGCTTTTTCTCTGGATCTGTCTCTTCTCAGTGTCTCTTTGCGGTTCCCTCTCATCATGGGCCCTCTTATTTCAGTAACAGAAGCACCCTGAAGCCGTACATGTTCATGTTGACGTTTCAGTCACTCCTTCGAATGGGCTGTTTTTGATTCATGAAAAAGTTGTCACAGTCAGAAAACAAAAGTAGCCACTGAAGCCCCAAAGCAAAACATTCACCTATAAACTAGGTTTTCATTGCAAACGTGAAATGCCAGCAAAATATTAATCCGTAGTCGGCAGGATTCGAACCTGCGCGGGGAAACCCCAATAGATTTCAAGTCTATCGCCTTAACCGCTCGGCCACGACTACCTGACAATCACGTCACCTGGAAGTCAATATGACACTGCATCAGAGGTCAATTTGGCTGAAAAACTAAGTTGTGCATGCAGAGTACACTTCACACAGTCATGATATTATCAACATAACTATGATTCACTCATGGTTTTCATCAACGATGGAGACATTCTAGCATTGTCAGACAATGTTACAGGAGCACATTCTCAGGGCGATCACCGTTACCCACACCAAGGTCACTCCTTTTCCCGGAATCTGGTCAAGAGACTTGCCCTTGACAGGGAATGGGAAATCTGCTCCTGCTGTATATGTACACGACTAATGCTGTTGATATGGCCACCCACAATGAAGGTGGATTAGCACACACAAGACGGAGACAGAAGTAGAGTTGGATGGCTGCCTGCTCGTGCTCTAATGTTACACACATATCGTTCTTTATCTTGCTGACAGCTTGGAGGTGACGACAGAAAGAAAAGAAATGGAGGAGGCACCCCGATAACTTAGGCAGGGTCCTCCTCCATGGGTAAGAGGAAGGGATAAGGCGAAGCGTGCCAAAGCGCTGGGAAAGCCCGCGAAGGGCAACAAAGAAAGGGGACGTGACAAGCCCCATATAAGCGGCGGGCGTCCTGCTGCAGGAAGCATCCAGCCCTCAGCAGAAAGACGCCCACCGCAGTAGGAAGGATTTTCGTTTTGCTGAGGTTACAGTGCCGATGTTCCAGTGTTCCAGTGTTAGTGATGGAGAAAGAAGCCCAGTGTTCGTGATGGAGAAGCCCAGTGTTCCAGCAGGCAGATTTTCGGTTCCTGTTCGTAAGGAGCATTGGTCATAGTACAAGGAGAGAGTGAGAAGGTAATGGTGAGGGAGAGAGCCAGTCAGATAGCGCAGCGAGTAGATGGCTCACTTTGACTTCGGTGTAGAGTGGGGTGTTACTCGCAGAGCGCACAGCGTTGTGCAGGCTAAGGCTTAACTTACAGCCAGCACTATTTAAAACCAAAGTGGCGGAATGCAAGCAAGAATGTGACCACTTAATGTTATCCATATGTGCAATCGTGGGGCACGTCTTAAAGGGCCATTGGGTTGCCTTGTCACATGGAGCTGGCCATCAGTCGTGTGACCTTTTGTGCAAGGGGCTGGCTTTTTTGGGCTGGCATTTTGGGGTGGTAATGTTTTCTCATTTGTTTGCCGTTTAGCCAGCCCGGCCTGTGATTGTGAGGATTCACAGGGAGTAAATGGTATGCGTGTTGTGGTCGCTTTGGGCATGTCGGGGTCCGTAATATCTCACAACCAAACAAACTAGACCAAACCTACAAGTCCTTCATTATTGACGGCAATGACATTAAAGTCTCCAGAGATACTAAGACGCTAGGGGTCTATCTTGACTCCTCGCTTTCTCTGAACAGACAAATAAATGCAGTTAGGTCAGCTTCGGCCTATACCTGCAAACTTATCACTGCCTGTAGACCCTTCCTAAATTCCACCAACTGTATCACACTCGCCAGAACTCTTGTTATGGCCAAAATCGACTACTGTAGTGCTCTCTACCTAGGGACCAGTCAGTCTAACCTTAATAAATTGCAAACTGTACAAAATAATTCCTTAAGGGCAGCCTTAAACATCCCGAGACGCTCTCATATCTCCTCCGTCAGATCGGATTTACGCTGGCTCCCGGTAAAACAGAGAATTGCCCTGAAAACCCTAGCTTTGACTCACAAATGTCTGAGCAACAACGCCCCACCTTACCTATCCGCTCGCTTCTCACGCCACACCTCCACTCGACCTACCAGAGCAGCCCAAACTCACAGCCTCATCGTGCCTAGATGCAAACTCCAAAAAGCTGGTAGGGTGTGCTTCCACGTCCTGGCCTCCAAACTCTGGAACACCTTGCCCACACCTATCAGAATTGAACCATCATTCCAGTCCTTCAAGAACAATGCTAAAACATGGCTGCTCTCCCAAGACTCAAGAGACCTTGACACAGTCCTGACTCCATGTGGGGTACAGGACTGAATATACATTTTCTCTCTGCTCTGTCCCTGTATTATACGCTGTTAATGGTACCCTTCGGCACATGTATATATGCTGTATATCTTCGTAACTCACTGTGGGCCTCATTACGACCCAGGCGGTAAGTTACCGCCTGGGCCGTGACTTTACCACCATGCGTAAACTACGTTTACGCCATGGTGGTTGGCGGACTTAACGCCCCATTCCGACCTTGGCGGGGCGGTAAGTCCCCAATCCCCATTTACCCTTCCCCATTCCCATTTTTGCCCCATAGGGCATAATGGGAGTGGGGAAGGCGTTAATTACGCCACCGTAAATTACGGTGGCGTAATTAACTCCATGGTCCCTTAGCGCCATGGATTTTAACACCTGCTAAAAGCAGGTGTTAAGTCCGCCATGGCGCTAAGGGACCTCGTACTCAGGCGGTAAGGGTCGGCGCTGTTTACGCCGCCGTAAAACCCTTACCGCCTGAGTGGTAATGAGGCCCTGTAACTACTGCTTTTTGTAACATGCTTAAGAGTATGCACCCGGTTGCCCCTGGGCCTGGTTTTTTGTGCTTTATAAATCAAATCAAATCAAATCACAACCAAAGTATCAGACATATTCTGCTCCTACATTTTGTTGTAGCGGCGCAATGCGTTCCGGGCATGCAGGGAACCTGCTGTTTAAATAACGATGGACAGCCTTGGTGATTACGTTCTCAGGCTCGCCTTCGAGGGCTGACATTTTTTATGGGGGGGGTGGGCATCTCCCATCCCTCCTTGACTATGGCTAAGGGTCCCCTTACAGAGTGACCAAACAGAAGTTCAAAGGGACTGAAGCCAACACCCTCTTGTGGTACCTCTCTGTAGGCAAACAGTAAGCATGGTAACAGAAGATCCCATTTTCTTCTTTGGGGTTCTTCCAGAGCCCCAATCATGCTCTTCAAGGTCCAGTTAAACCGTTCCACTAGGCCATTGGTCTGTGGGTGATATGCAGAGGAAAACTTATAACTGACCGTACACTCCTTACACATGGCCTGCATTTACTTGGACATAAAGTTGCTGCCTCTGTCAGACACAACTTTTTTAGGGAAGCCAACCCTAATAAGATTCCAAGCAAAGCTTTCGCAACTGACTTGGCAGCCACAGTTTTGTGTTCCATCCCATCGATTACACCAGACCCACAAAAGGAACCAAGTATCAGGGTAACCATAGGTGACAAAACATTTTCCGTTTTAGTAGTTACAGGGGGGACTCGATCCTGTGTTAGAGAAGGGGAATTTCCAATGTCAGGCATTGCCATGAATGCACCAGAATTATCTGTGGTGACACCTACGCTTCCTTTTATAGACACTATACCTATCACTATCAGAGAACATGACATGTCCATGCCATTATTATATTGCCGCAGGATATCAGTTATCATATTGGGGAGAGATTTGATGAGCAAATTAAACATGACAATGTCATTTACTGACCAGTTGATGGTATGTTCTATACCAGGGATTCATTATGTAAATGCACAAGAATTCAAAACAGCATTTTATGGCCAGGAAGCACAAACAAGAGTGCCATTAAACCCAGAAGTATTCATTTATGAGTACACATAATGTTAGCATGGCTTCCTCAAATACAGGAGCCTGTGGTTACCTACAGAATTTTTGTATCAACCAGAAGTACCCACATATGTGAAGGTAGGGCAGATAATTACAATGGAATTAGAAGCAGCAATTGTGAGGGAAGACAGAGTGATTTTACACAGAGTTGATGTGGAAGGGATAAACTGGAGAACAGTGATAGCTCTTGATGAAGGGCAGCGACAGACTACCTGAAAAGATGAACATGTGTTTACAGATGATGGCTCAGATGACAAAGTGATATACAACATAAGTCTTAATTTCCAGTTGAAAATTGAAAACAGGGAGATACCTCACAGAATCTCCCTAGTGAAAAAGTTACCGTCTTTTCTCCAGGAGGATTTTGCACCAGTGCCAAGCAGATTATGGACCAGCAGTCCATACGATGTTGGTCTATTAAAAGAAGTAGGTGCAGTCAAAATTAAATTAAAGCAAGGAGCAATTTTACCTCGAGTGAGACAACACCCTATGTCAAAGGAAGCTGACCAAGGTATCTATGACAGTATTGCTGCCTTGATGCGACAGGGAATATTAGTACAATCAGAATCCCCATGTAACAAGGCTGTGTACCCAGTGAAGAAAGTGACAGGGGAATCGTGGAGATGTATCTAGAACTTACGCCCCCTGAACAATATTGTTGAGGCAAAGTTCCCATTGGTTCTGAACCCAGCCACACTATTGTGTAACATTCCACTCGAAACTAAACATTTTACAGTGATTGATTTAAAGAATGCTTTCTTTTCCTTCCCACTACATGAAGAGAGTCAGTATTTGACATTGTTTACCTTCCGCAGGATTAAATTGAAACATCTTCTTTTCCCCAGGGGATTCCGAATCACCCCGGTTTTCAACCGAGTGCAGCAGATGGACTTGGGAAACATGCAACTTGACAGCATAGTGATACTATATGTAGATGACATTCTAGTAGTAGCTTAGGTGTCGCCAGATTAAAACATCCTAAAATTCATATGGGCAGGTTATTTTGTTTCTGGTTGATTATTGGTTTTGCTATAACACTGGTGATATCAATGATGTAAAGCTGGAGAGCAACTCAGTTGAAAGTACTTTGTTATTTTGAATACCTTTTGACTTTTGAAAGTCCCACAGGTTATTTCTTTGGCCGGAATTTGGGGGTGGGATTGTATATATGGGAATGTGAGATTGGTATGTCACACCATTATGAGCCTAGTGTTCAAACGCATAAGAACAAAAATATTCCTACACTACAACCCATCCTTTTTGTCCAAAGTAATTTAAGATTTCCATTTTAATGAAGAAATTACTCATCTGGTTTTCTTTCCTTTCCTATCTTCGGAGACGGAAAGATTCCTTCATTGTCTGGAAGTGAAAAGGGCCCTAACATTATATCTGCTTAGAGAAAAAGAGTTCACAGTCTTTACTCTTTATGATGCCCAGAAACTGCAACAAGGGCTCTAAGTAGTCCAAGGCCATCCTACCGAGATAGATCATCTCATGTATTTTGGCAAGCTATGTCTCATGTATATTGGCCAGCTACTTGATCCAGGCATTAACTGAACCAAACGCGCTCCATGCTCCCCATGTGAGAGCAAACGTACATTTTCTTGCTTTTCAAAGACATGCTCTGTGAATCATAGGTGCCAGAACTTGGGCTTCTCCATTGGCCTTCTTTAGACATTATTTATTGGGTGGGAACTTCAGATCAGATGCTCAATATGGAATATCGGGCCTCAAAACATATTTAACTAAACCGGGTGTTATGACCATCCAACCCCACGTAATTCAGTGCTTGGCAAACTCTCAAAAGTATGGAGGAAAGGGGACAGGACATAGGAATAAGAAAAGGTTGCTCATAATAGTGACTACTGTACTCCTGTTCCATAGTCCCCTTTCCTCCAGATGCCGGCCCATCTTCCCTCCTAAAACTGGCTTAGCCGTGAGTCAGGGACCAAGCTCAGGAGTTGGCAAAGGACTATGGGATGAAGCCAAGAGTGGGACATGGGGATTTATGGCCGAGGCCATGCATCCCACGGCCTTTATGTAAAAATAAAAAAGGACAATATTTTAGTGCAGCAAAAAACACTCTAGTTCCATCCCCATAGGATGGAATATACCAGAAGTATGGAGGAATGGACACTATGGACTAGGAGTAATGTAGTTACTATGTGAGTAACTTATTCCAAAGGCTCAACGCCATGGGTGTAACTCCGCCAGAAAATGTGTATTTGTTTAGACCTGTGTATATCAACACGGCTGTTTAATCCGGTCATACTCTGACTATATATTGCTCGATTAAAAAGCTGTATAAATTGGATGAGCCTATGTGTAACTGTAATAAATTAAATGAAAGTGGTCTGCGTGCTACCAGAGATTATTCTGCTATACAAATTCCCATGACATGTACAATGTTTTATGAGCACGCAATTGTCTTACTCTCGGGATCCTTTCTTGGGGCAGGCAAAGTGAACAGCGGCCCGCAGGCACATGGGCTTTGTGGGAGCAGGATAAGCTGTTCCCAGCCAGAGTTCTAAGACAAAGTTCTGAGCTAAGACTGAAGAAGCTCTGTTCCTCTTTATTTTTATTTATTTAATTTGCTTTGCCTTTCCAGCAAATAGACATAAACAGAGAAACTGGGTGACACAGGGTCTGTTCAATACATTTTGGCCATTTATGTGGCATCAGAGGATTTAAAATGAAAGTGGTTTGAGCTAGATGGTTGCGTGTACAGCAGTGGTAGGTTAATGGGAGTGACTATTGTTAGTGGGATGTACCTTACAAAGTCTAAACGATGGAGGATAACAAATGGGACACAGCTAAACAGGTGTCTTGCTGTATAAAATAAAGACTACAAGCAGGTGATCATAGTACGCATGTCCTCGTTCTTCCGTGTCTTTTAATCGCCATACTTCAGTTGTAAAACCCAGAGGAGGATGTTATAGTATCCCATTAAAAAAATTACCTCTATCAACTTGAGTTGAGTGAAGACTGGAGTCAAATCCTGGCATCACCATTTAACCAAAGTGTGTGATCCTCGGGAAATCATTTACTCTCATTTTAACATATCTGCCAAATAAGTGATTCCGTTAGTCCCTTACTAGACTGCAGTGTGGTATTGAAAGCCTTACATCATGGCTTCTGGATAGTGAACATATTGGGCCTCATTACAAGTCACCCGGTCTGGAAATAACGGTGGTAGTAAATCCACCGCCACCGTTGTTTCCGGACCGGGTGATCTCGAGTTCTGCAGGATGGAGGTGTCCTTCCTGCCAGGTCTGACCTGGCGGGTTTAACACCACCCGCCTGCAGGCGGACGTGGAAACACCAGCACCATCACGAGATGGTGCCGGTGTTTCCACTTCCCCATTCCCATTGAGTCCTATGGGACTCAATGGGAATGGGGATTTACCGAATACCGCCTCCGGAATTCCCGGGTCACCGGGTCGTAATGCCCCAGTGATTCTAGGAATCACGGAGGTGGAATGGTAATACGAGTCCGGCGGTAATCTGCCGGAATTTCAGGCACGGTTACCGCCAGGCTCGTAATGAGGCCCATTTTCTTTGTTAAAACTGCTCACCATACAAAAATATAAAAATGTTACTGACTTTCAAAGGTGTGGGTCGGCCTGAGGATCTCGGTTACAGTTATTGATATTTGAGTTTCAGTCAATTAAAAATAAGGCAATTGTATGTGGGGGGTTCCTATAAGCGGATGCATTCTAGAATGTCTTCCTAGAAACTGTTTCTCCATATTCGTATGATCAACTGCACCTCTTAATCAAAGCCTTTGACTAAAAGGAGTTATGGGTCCTTAACCAGCACCGATCAAGGTTAGTTGGAAATGCAATTTCTTCAGTGTGTTCTAAAGAGTGCTTTAAAAGAAGCAGGCACTGCTGAGATTCGAACTCAGGATCTCCTGTTTACTAGACAGGCGCTTTAACCAACTAAGCCACAGCGCCACATGCTCTACACGCTACATGGGGTTCCAGCTCTTCGTGATCCATTCCTGTTACACTGCGAACGGTAGAGTTGCTGTCCAAGTAAACTGGAAGTAAATCGCGGAATTTTTTTTTAAAGGATATTTACCGAAAGATGTGCACTTTTGTTTCTAATGTGGGTACAGAGTAAAACAGCTGTTTAATAAACATTGAAGCAGTTGCTACAGGTTAATTCCAGAAAGTTATTTGTAGCGCCAGCTACTGGCTACACCGTCTTAGTGAGGCTGCTTACTCCAGTGTCTGCATAAGTCCCTGTAGATCTCACCATCCTCTTGTGCTGGTCGCGCTGCATTGGCTGCTTTTTCTCTGGATCTGTCTCTTCTCAGTGTCTCTTTGCGGTTCCCTCTCATCATGGGCCCTCTTATTTCAGTAACAGAAGCACCCTGAAGCCGTACATGTTCATGTTGACGTTTCAGTCACTCCTTCGAATGGGCTGTTTTTGATTCATGAAAAAGTTGTCACAGTCAGAAAACAAAAGTAGCCACTTAAGCCCCAAAGCAAAACATTCACCTATAAACTAGGTTTTCATTGCAAACGTGAAATGCCAGCAAAAAATTAATCCGTAGTCGGCAGGATTCGAACCTGCGCGGGGAAACCCCAATAGATTTCAAGTCTATCGCCTTAACCGCTCGGCCACGACTACCTGACAATCACGTCACCTGGAAGTCAATATGACACTGCATCAGAGGTCAGTTTGGCTGAAAAACTGAGTTGTGCATGCAGAGTACACTTCACACAGTCATGATATTATCAACATTACTATGATTCACTCATGGTTTTCATCAACGATGGAGACATTCTAGCATTGTCAGACAATGTTACAGGAGCACATTCTCAGGGCGATCACCGTTACCCACACCAAGGTCACTCCTTTTCCCGGAATCTGGTCAAGAGACTTGCCCTTGACAGGGAATGGGAAATCTGCTCCTGCTGTATATGTACACGACTAATGCTGTTGATATGGCCACCCACAATGAAGGTGGATTAGCACACACAAGACGGAGACAGAAGTAGAGTTGGATGGCTGCCTGCTCGTGCTCTAATGTTACACACATATCGTTCTTTATCTTGCTGACAGCTTGAAGGTGACGACAGAAAGAAAAGAAATGGAGGAGGCACCCCGATAACTTAGGCAGGGTCCTCCTCCATGGGTAAGAGGAAGGGATAAGGCGAAGCGTGCCAAAGCGCTGGGAAAGCCCGCGAAGGGCAACAAAGAAAGGGGACGTGACAAGCCCCATATAAGCGGCGGGCGTCCTGCTGCAGGAAGCATCCAGCCCTCAGCAGAAAGACGCCCACCGCAGTAGGAAGGATTTTCGTTTTTCTGAGGTTACAGTGCCGATGTTCCAGTGTTCCAGTGTTCGTGATGGAGAAAGAAGCCCAGTGTTCGTGAGGGAGAAGCCCAGTGTTCCAGCAGGCAGATTTTCGGTTCCTGTTCGTAAGGAGCATTGGTCATAGTACAAGGAGAGAGTGAGAAGGTAATGGTGAGGGAGAGAGCCAGTCAGATAGCGCAGCGAGTAGATGGCTCACTTTGACTTCGGTGTAGAGTGGGGTGTTACTCGCAGAGCGCACAGCGTTGTGCAGGCTAGGGCTTAACTTACAGCCAGCACTATTTAAAACCAAAGTGGCGGAATGCAAGCAAGAATGTGACCACTTAATGTTATCCATATGTGCAATCGTGGGGCACGTCTTAAAGGGCCATTGGGTTGCCTTGTCACATGGAGCTGGCCATCAGTCGTGTGACCTTTTGTGCAAGGGGCTGGCTTTTTGGGCTGGCATTTTGGGGTGGTAATGTTTTCTCATTTGTTTGCCGTTTAGCCAGCCCGGCCTGTGATTGTGAGGATTCACAGGGAGTAAATGGTATGCGTGTTGTGGTCGCTTTGGGCATGTCGGGGTCCGTAATATCTCACAACCAAACAAACTAGACCAAACCTACAAGTCCTTCATTATTGACGGCAATGACATTAAAGTCTCCAGAGATACTAAGACGCTAGGGGTCTATCTTGACTCCTCGCTTTCTCTGAACAGACAAATAAATGCAGTTAGGTCAGCTTCGGCCTATACCTGCAAACTTATCACTGCCTGTAGACCCTTCCTAAATTCCACCAACTGTATCACACTCGCCAGAACTCTTGTTATGGCCAAAATCGACTACTGTAGTGCTCTCTACCTAGGGACCAGTCAGTCTAACCTTAATAAATTGCAAACTGTACAAAATAATTCCTTAAGGGCAGCCTTAAACATCCCGAGACGCTCTCATATCTCCTCCGTCAGATCGGATTTACGCTGGCTCCCGGTAAAACAGAGAATTGCCCTGAAAACCCTAGCTTTGACTCACAAATGTCTGAGCAACACCGCCCCACCTTACCTATCCGCTCGCTTCTCACGCCACACCTCCACTCGACCTACCAGAGCAGCCCAAACTCACAGCCTCATCGTGCCTAGATGCAAACTCCAAAAAGCTGGTAGGGTGTGCTTCCCCGTCCTGGCCTCCAAACTCTGGAACACCTTGCCCACACCTATCAGAATTGAACCATCATTCCACTCCTTCAAGAACAATGCTAAAACATGGCTGCTCTCCCAAGACTCAAGAGACCTTGACACAGTCCAGACTCCATGTGGGGTACAGGACTGAATATACATTTTCTCTCTGCTCTGTCCCTGTATTATACGCTGTTAATGGTACCCTTCGGCACATGTATATATGCTGTATATCTTCGTAACTCACTGTGGGCCTCATTACGACCCAGGCGGTAAGTTACCGCCTGGGCCGTGACTTTACCACCATGGCGTAAACTATGTTTACGTCATGGTGGTTGGTGGACTTACCGCCCCATTCCGACCTTGGCGGGGCGGTAAGTCCCCAATCCCCATTTACCCTTCCCCATTCCCATTTTTGCCCCATAGGGCATAATGGGAGTGGGGAAGGCGTTAATTACGCCACCGTAAATTACGGTGGCGTAATTAACTCCATGGTCCCTTAGCGCCATGGATTTTAACACCTGCTAAAAGCAGGTGTTAAGTCCGCCATGGCGCTAAGGGACCTCGTACTCAGGCGGTAAGGGTCGGCGCTGTTTACGCCGCCGTAAAACCCTTACCGCCTGAGTCGTAATGAGGCCCTGTAACTACTGCTTTTTGTAACATGCTTAAGAGTATGCACCCGGTTGCCCCTGGGCCTGGTTTTTTGTGCTTTATAAATCAAATCAAATCAAATCACAACCAAAGTATCAGACATATTCTTGTTGGGTGTCCTGACCCACGTTTAAGCTATCATGCTGCAACATTTGGTGCTGTGGGCTTAGAAAATTCAAGATGGCGGAAAACCCACATGTGCGCTGAAATCCAGGAAAGCTGCGCAGTTTGTGCGCACACTAAAATGGTTGCCTCACTTGCCACCCACCAGTGCGAGAATGAAAGGCTGGGTTGCCATGAGGGAAATGGGTTGCCAAAGGAAAAACAGTAGCGCCGGTTAGCTTCAAAGCGCTTTAAAACCACCATTGGACTACCCGCACAGTAGTCTGAAACCATTGGGAGTGGCAATGCTGATTGCCAAAAGCAAACCCATAATTGTTGGGAATTCATTTTCTTAAATCCCAAAAATGGGTGCAGTACCAGTACTCACCACTATCCAAAAGCCGGCAGTTTAAAACCACCCTGTGTTTCTCTGAAGGCAGGCTCAAACTGTCTATTTTAAACATTGCAACACATCTAAAAACTCACTGGACACCAGCAGACATTTGGTAGAATGGAGTTTTGTGTGCCTACAAAATCTGGGAAATGAAGATCATAAGACAAGGTTTATAACAAGACTGGCTGCGCTGTGGATTTCAGCAGTTTAAGTTGCACTGGATTGAAAGACACTAAAAAAAAAAAATCTAAATGTTTAAATTGACTGAGTGACCTACTTTTGAGTGTCACATAGGTTGCAATTGTTTAAATGTCATAGTTTTGCACTTAGAATCAGCATTCTAGCTGCAGGTGTAAAATTGCAAGTTAATTTAAAAAGCAACAAATAACATGACAGTAGCTGAAAGTCTGGCTTAAGGAACTTGATTCTGCCTGGCAACTACCCCCATCAGCAGTGAAACTTGAGTCACCACTGTGTTCCCAGGCCAACCTTCCTTTTGCTGCCCCCACTAAGGATATGCCATCTATCTGATAATTGAATTATCTGTGCTCTGCAAGAGAGTGAACAAAGCCCTCTTCACTCAGGCAAAGGTTTTTATTACCGCAGTCGTAAATTGTAGCTTCCTCTTGGCAGGAGCTGGGAGGAGCACTGCCTGTGAGAGCAAGCTGGCTTGGCAGAACTGGAAAGAACCAGAAATTCAACCTTGTGCTGAGGGTAAACCACACCCCTTTGGAGCCAGAACATAACTTTAAAAAGATGAATAACTCATAGAGCGGACATGTGAAAATTTTATAAATGATACCATAATTCTTGTGATTTTTCTGCCCACAGTTTAAGACGTGGTAGGAACCGGTGGTATGTTCAGGGGGGTTTTAGCGGAAAAGTGGATATTACTCTAAATGTGTGCATGTTAAAAATCTGAAACTTCATCAGTTAATGTCCCTACCCCCTGCACACATGTATGTAAAGTTGGGTCCATGTCGGAAATTGAAAAAGCAGTTAAAAAGTCAATTATGTACACTCTTTGAATGCAAGCTCCGAGAATGAGCAGATTTGGACATAGACATGGCTAAATTCAGCCACACCATGTATATGTAATTTCAAACAACTGTGTAACTCTGAAGTATGGATTTTGATCATATATATATTTGGGTGCACAGATGATAAGGGAGGTTGTTTCAAGAGATCATAAAATGACATCAATCTGACTCACAGTTCAGTTTGCCAATCAAGCGGAGGAATGGAAGCCTGACCAATGACGAATGAGAGGGGCAAGTCTAGTGATGCAACACACACACCCATTCTCAAGAAACAGATAAAAGCAGAGAGTCAGGACACATAGAGACCTTCAATTCCATTTGCTGCAACGCACTCTGCCGGACACTACAACATCCAAAGATCCAGACTTCAAATTCATCAACCTCCAGAAAGCCAAACTA
Organism: Ambystoma mexicanum; assembly: GCF_040938575.1. NCBI lineage: Eukaryota > Metazoa > Chordata > Amphibia > Caudata > Ambystomatidae > Ambystoma > Ambystoma mexicanum. The sequence goes on from NC_090921.1 coordinate 235,168,097, forward strand.
GAGACTTCAATCTATCCAGAGCAGAGAGAAAGCAGTGCTGTGCCTAGCAGAGACCAGACCAGAGAGAAAGCAGTGCTGTGCCTAGCAGAGACCAGACCAGAGAGAAAGCAGTGCTGTACCCAGAGAGACCTGACCAGACTGAAGTCCGTGACCAAGTCGCTTTCCTGTTTAAAATCTCTTGTGAGTACCGCCAAACTGTACCAAACCAATCTCTTAGTTTAAATTCATCTAATTCAATCTATTTAACCTAAGTAGAACTGCCTCCTAGCTGTCACCTGTCAATTCTAGTAAAATTTGTCACTTGTCAAAGTGTGCGTTTAAAATTGGCAAAACCAAAAACGACCTTTACTAAATTGCTCATATCTCCGCAACCGTTTGGGCTAGAGACTTGCAATAACTTTCATTTGGAACCTGAGATCCTAGGCTTTCCTAGGACCCCAAAACGGTAGAGATAGTCCTTGCGGTTCCTCTGTAATAGCGCTCGGCGCATCCGCGAATTTTGCCGCGATTTGCAATTTCTTCACATGTAAAAAAAACTGCTGATGCCTGCTTTCCATTTGCCAGAAATTCGTTTAACCTGTTAACTATCCCTGCATCATTGCTAGTGTGAGCCTGGACTAATATTAACTAGATACCACTCACCCTGAACCTCTAAAAGGGAATTAAAAGCGTTTCCAGCATATTTCTCATTCATTGCTAGCACCTATCAAAGCATTTGCCTGTGTTTTCAAACTTCTGTTTAAGCTTGCTGGATTGAACTGAATTACAGTTGATTGCATTTCTGAGAACTGTGTGTTTTCCTTCCATTTCCTTGCCTTGCATCAAGGGGGGGAGGGGAGTAGCCAGAGAAAAGTGATTACATTGTTTGGTTGAAATCATATTGCGTATTTTATGTACTGCATTCATTGAATATTGCATCCACCTGAGCCTACATAAAGCATCCTCTACCACATTATACTTTTGTTCCTATTTACCAGTGTGCTACCTTATCCATTTCATGTCAACTCATTAGTGATTAAAGAAGTGTGCTAGTGCCAGATTCTCCGTTGTTAATATTTACCATATCAGATTAAGTATGATATTCAATTATTAATTTATTAAAAAGTGTGATATATATTTTAATTTATCAAATAAACCTTTTAAACTTGCAAAACAGAATTACTTCTTGGCTCAGTGGGGTCAGGGGGATTCCAAGAGAGGGGTGTTATACAAGGGTAGTCATCCAGAACGCATGAACTGGACCTAAAGATATATCAATAAGGGTTTTCATTCAGTATTCTAGACTAGGCGTTAACTTGGCTGTAGTGCTGAATTGAATCCTCTTACAAAGTGGGGGCTCGAGCCGAGACGTTGGGTTAGATTTACCAGTTGTGCAGCTTAATACAGTGTGCTAACTGACGGGATACATACACCCGGTCGGATCACCACGCTGCATTACGCTGTGAAGCATTCCTCAAAAGGGACACTCCAAGAAAAGTTCTGTTCTGCAAAAATAAAATACTAACTTCTGTAAGTCAGGACAGAGACCAATCTCTAGAATGACGACCTTAGTAGACATGAAAATAGCCAGAGAGCACCTCTTGCATAAGCTATTTGTGAGAGGTGAATGGACCGAACAGGGCCAGGATGTGTGGTTGCAGGCCATCACACAACAGGTCACTGAAACAGGGTCAGATACATATAGAGATCAGGGTCCCTTACATGTGGCCCCGAGTGAACTATATATGGCTCCTAAAGCCAAAGAGGAACACAATAAGATCGCCAGGATAGCAGCATACCTGTACCTATATATGGGAGACATGCAGGATAGATGTGCTGAAAGCCAAAATCTGGCAAATAGGCAACAGATGGCATTACAGAAGGTCCAATCTGATCTGGACTCTTCTGAGCAGAGGCTGCAGAGGAGCCAGGAGTCAGAAAATGACAGCAGACTGTACATTACTAAAATAAAGGAGGATATGGATGTGCTGCAAAAGGAAAAGTCAGAACAGGATACTAGATTTCTGGCCCTGCAGAAGGAGTACCAAGACAGTTTGGACTCCTTACTGCAGAGCCAGAAAAAGCTGGAGCAACAGATCAATTTCAACAGGGCATGCACAGAGCAGGTAGCCACCCTGCAAATCCAACTAGACAGAGAGAAAGAGGAGAGCAATAAACTGATCCTGAAAGACCTGGATACCCAGGCAGAGTTTGATCAGGAGCGCCAGAAAGCTGGTGCCTTCCAAAGGCAAAGGGACGACCTGGCGGCACAAATGCAGGCTCTTAGTCAGGAAAGAGACGCCTTAGGCCAGGAAGTCTGCCATTTAAAAAGGAAAATGGAAGAAAATCACCTGGCCCACCAGGGACTGGGTGACCTCCAAAAAGAAAACCAGAACTTGCTAGAGCACACCAGGAGGGTGGAGGATGCTCTAGCAAGAAAGGAGCAGGCCAATAGGGACACAGCTCAGGAGGTAACCCTCCTGCAGCAAAGACTGGCCCAGTTCTCCAGGACCAACCAGGAAGCACAGAGGGAAAATGAGGCCCTCTGTCAACACAATGATAGGCTCCAACAGCAGGTAGCGATGCAGGAGAGACTGATAGAGTCGAGTAAGGTCTTAACTGAGGAACTGAAGGCACAAATGCAGGCTCTTGCATTGCAACAGGGAGCAGGGGCGGATAGAGATGAGGTTCGCTGGGAAATGGAAACTCCGGAGCATAACCTCAGGAGCCCTAGTACCAGAGGCCCTCATACCTCTCAGTCCCTGGACTCTGCCACCCCCATGTCCCCTGGCGCACATGAGCACAGGGCCACAGGGATGGCAGATTACTATCCAGCCAGAAGCATGGGGCTCATAGGCCAGTACCATCCAGGAATGGAGGGGTGGGCATCCGGGTATGGGCACCCAAGTACAATACAGTTCAGTGGGGAACCCCAGGAGAGTAGGCCCATTAAGGGCATCCTGAAAACCTCTGCCCAGTTAGGTCAGTGGAGGGGGTACCCATCAAATCCTGACAGCAAGGAGGAATCTGAAGACTCCTCTGAACTGCGCAGGACACAGGAGACCAGGTCCCCACATTCTGCCAGCCATTCCCAGGCTCGCAGAATCCGGGAAAACCTGGAAGAACAGACGGGAACCTCTGGGAGCAGTGCCTCTGAGTCCGACGAAGAATGGACAAGGGTTACCCGAACCAAAAAGGCCAATAAGGCAAAAAGGGCCTTGCTCAAGGACCCCTTAAAGCAGATTAAGGCGATCAGGAGCGTCATCGCGCCTTACCATAAGAACGCTAAGTATTCTGTTTGGGAGCACTTAGAGTTGTTTGAACAAATGATGGAGACTTTCCATTTGAAGGACAGCCAAAGCTGCATTCAATATGTAAAGTGGACCTTCTCCCCGGAATACTCCAGTTTCTTTGCGGGGTTGGAGGACCAAAATCATTTAAGATGGTCCACCTATAAGGCGGCCATCCTGAAACATTTTTCTGTTCACAGAAATCCTCAAGAGGCTCGCAAGGCAGCCTACAATTTGCAATGTGGGGAGGATCAGGCCCCACAAGAATTTGTGCAGGAGTTAAAGCGGGCTTTTGCACAGACCACAAGAAGGGTGCGCACGGATAGCCGTGAATTTATAAACACGTTTTTCCATGCCTTGCCCAAATATATCATGACCCAGCTCGTGAGGGATTTTCACGAGAAAAGATCTTTAGACTGGGTCATTGAACAGGCTACCCGGATCTATGAGGTGCAGAAGCCCATAGAAAATAAAAGCAATGCCCAGAAAAACCCCAAAGCCAACGGCACCCCTGCTGCTGCCAAGGTGGCAGAGGTAAAGGTCAACCCCGTTTTGGATTTGGAGATGGGGGGACCTAAAAACCTACCTGCACCTAATAATGCTAGGCCCAGAAGGTCCTCGGGTCAGTCACAGACAGGGAGCCAAGGAGGCAGCCCCACAAATGGGGTCCCTCGCTCTCCTGATTATGTAAGTCCCCGTTACAAGGGAAATCGACCCATCCTGGGTTATGTGTGGACTCCTCCAGCCCAAGGGGGGGGATCCAGACAAGCACCTAACCCAGGGAACTTCCCTCCAAACTTCCCACAGGAGGGCAGAAATTTACCAAACCCTGGGCAGAACTTTTTCCCCAGATATCCACCCGACTTTCAGCCCCAAAACCATCCATCCTTCTTTCCCCAATTCCCTGAGCCCAGACCACTGAATCCGGGAGAGGGGAGGCCAAGGGTGGAGGGGTACCCAAATCTTCCCAACCAGGGGTATTACCAGAGGAGGGACAGCTACCCTTCCCGGGATCAGCCCAGGGGAGAAAACAGGGCCCCGTATCAGCCTGAGCGGGTTTCCCAGTTAGAGCGCCAGGTTCAAAACATGGCGCGGGATCTGGGTCACATACTGAGGGCTCAGCAGAACCCTCAGATGGGCGTGCCGGCGCAGAACGCACCCAACTCTGGACCTGGTGCTCCAGAACAATGACGGGGGCAGCACCCCGATAACTCACCGGTTCCCAGGGAGGAGGCACAAGGGGAAGGGGGGTGTAAAGCCTTGGAGGAAGCTTCCTTCCTCACTTGTAAACAGCCCCTAGAAACCCAGGAACCGGAAACAAAATCTCTTGCCCCTGAAAGTCTGCCTCCTAAGGAGCAGAGGGGGGGTAGGGGAAACAAAAGACCCAAACAGACTCAGTTTGAGGAGGAGGTACAGATCTTCCAATTTGAGGGAGAGGGATCCTCAGAGGATCCTGGGAAAAGGATCTTCTCCTTCAGAGAGGGGGGAACTCCCCCCAAAGAAAAATGGGTCCCTAGGGATGCAAATTCAGACTGGGGAGATGTGGAGACTGAGCTACCGCCGCCCACCATCTCATCCCAGAACCAACAGCAAGAAAATCCCCTGGTTCAAACCCATCCTGGGGACTGCCTCCAAAAAGGGGGGGGCGGCCCAGAACCGGAACCAGGGGAACCCACAATGGCTCTGATCTCCAGTTGCCAACTTTTTCTTTCAGATTCCCAAGACTCTCCACAGAATTCTGCCCAAATCTCTTCGCTATCGATGTCCAAAACCAGAAAGTTAGCCCACCAGTTGTCCAAAAATGTACATTATCTGTGCCCCCTTGAGGAGAAGGAGGGAAGATATTATGCCCCGGTACAAGTACAGGGGCAGGGTACAATCTCGGCACTGGTGGACACAGGATCTCAAGCTACCCTTCTGTCCAGAAGGGCCTTTGATGAACTGAATGCAGGAAGGGGAGAGGATTACCAAATTCCTCTCACCTCTCTTCCTGGACAACTACAGAACTTTGACGGGAAGGAAATTCCCGTTGAGGGGACGGCAGACTTGGACATTAAAATTGGGCGACACAAGCTGAAACACCCGGTCATAGTTGTGACCCCAGAGGGCACCCCTTGTTTACTAGGGAATGACCTCCTGAGAAGGTTGTCACCCCTAATAGATTGCGTAAACAAGGTCCTCTGGACCCAGACTAGCCGACCAATAAAATTAAAACAGAGTGTCAACCATGTTAGTTTAAACGGCACCTGCCACATGGTTGAACAAAAATCTGACCAAGTAGAATTTCACTTCCAGAACAACCAGATTCCAGACGTGACAGTAATAGCAGTAGGACAACAGACTGGTGATGGGGGGTCCTCTCTATTTCTGAAAATCAACCTTCCTTCCAGTCTAAAGTGGTATTCCACGCTGGAAGGAAACACTCTGAAATTCTATACCAATCCACAATCTGAAACTCACACTCCTATAGTCCAGAAAGATGTGAAATCAGCTCAGAGCCTGGCTGATATTCAGCAAATTGGAGAGCAGTTGTTCATCCCTGTTCAGTTAAATGATGGGAAGGACTCTGTTCTCGCTCGAGTGTGTGTGAACAACGGTAAGAGCTTCATCAGCGAAGCCATGTTCCGCCAACTCCCAAAAGATCCAGCCATTCCCACCTTCAAACTGATAGACAAATGGGAAATGGACCTGGAAGCACCTGACTCCAAACATCTCCTGCCAAGCAGGTGTATGCTCAAAATCTCCATTGGCAACAAGAGCATAGTCCATAATTGTTGGGTCGTGCGAGACGTCACTGCCGCCTTTTACTTAGGCAGTGACATTCTCAATCGCTTTGCCATTAGTTTGGACCTAATAAACTTCAAAGCTTGGTCCCGATTAGCGGATAATCCCATGGGCTTTGATGATCCAGAAAAAGCATTTAGGTCAGCTCAATTGCTACCTTATGCAGTTGAAATTCAGGTTAAAGAGGAAGTCACCATCCCAGAAAGGACCCGACAATTCTCCCTGGAAGTGAAAGTTAAAAGGGGACAAGAGTTGAAAAACCCTGATGCTTACATACATCTAAATGCTTCTCTCCAACAGCAAGGGTTGGGGGTAAACCCGACTCCATTAGTCAACATAGAACATGACCCCATTCTAATAGAGGTGGATAACAGCGACTTAAAGAGTATTACTCTAGCCGCAGGCACCATTATTGGAATGGCGGTTGATGACCGACATTTCTCCATTGATCTTGTAAATGAACTGTTAGGACCCATCCCCAAGGACTGTTTTGACAGTGACAGTGATGACAACGCAACACCAGACAGGATTTTTACCCGGCATGGGGGGAACTTCCTGGTGTACACTTCCTGCCCCTATGGTAAGGAAGATGTGACCTGTGACTTCAGGAGGGATGAGGTGATTTTCCAGGTCCATGAGGGCTGCCTTTCCCACCTGAAGCCTCCGGTCCAAATCAGCACTCTGACCAGGGACTTCTCCACCCAGCTGGAGGAGGCCGCGGAGATAGCCAAACCAGAAGTCTTTCCAGGCTTCAGGCAGATGGTGGAAGAGAAAGTCAACCTAGCTGATGCCTGTGTGACTCTGGAACAAAAGCAAAAGTTGAAACAAGTTTTCTTGGATTTCCAAGATCTCTTTGCGGTAGACTCATATGACTGTGGTCGCACTGACATCCACACAACAACAATCCCCACGGACCCTGGCATGACTCCAGTGTTTGTGAAGCAATATCGCTTGCCTCTCGCATCAATGGAGTCCCTTACTGAAATAATTAAGAACCTTGAGTCCCGGGGAATAATCCGTCCAGTCCACAGCACCTTCAATAATCCGGTGCTGGGAATATTGAAGCCAAACGGCCAGTGGAGACTCTGCGCTGACCTCAGGGAGCTCAACAAACGGGTCCACACTTCCCGATGGCCTCTTCCCTACATTGACCAAGGGCTGGCCCAGATTCAGGGGTCACAGGTATTCACTGCAATAGACCTGACCAATGGATACTGGACCGTGCCTGTCAGTAGGGAGGACCAATACAAGCTGGCTTTTACCTTTGGGGGCCAGCAGTACACATGGACCCGGACTCCCTTCGGATACCTTAACTCCGGTAATGAGTTCAATATTTTCCTACATAAGGCCATGCCCGACCTGGGTGCGAGGGGTAACCTGGCTTATGTAGATGATGTCCTCATCAAAAGTTCATCTGTGGAGGAACACATAGCGGAGATCCGTTATGTTCTGACACAGTTGAGGGCCGCCGGAGCAAAACTTTCCTTTCAGAAAGCACAGTGGTGTAGAACCCGTGTTAATTTCTTGGGGCATGAGATTACTCCTCAGGGTCTCTGTCCCCAGGAAAAGAAAGTGGAAGCACTTCAGAAACTGAAAGACCCCACAACTCTGCGGGAACTAAGGAGCCTCCTTGGACTGACTAATTACAGCAGAAAGTTCATTGAGGGCTACGCAGAGATCACCAGACCCCTGATTCATCTCCTGAAGGGGGGGGTCAAGTGGGAATGGGGTCCAGAACAAGCCGAGGCAGTAAAACAACTCAAAAGAAGCCTCTCACAAGCGCCTTGCCTAGCTTACCCGGTCAGAAACAAGGAGTTCTTCCTGGAGACAGGGTTCTCTAATACGTGCTTGACTGCAGTATTATATCAAAAGCATGACAAGGTCAATAAAGTAATCTCCTATGCGAGCAAAACTTTATCCTCTGTGGAGGAAAAATTCAACGATTGTGAGAAGGCACTCCTGGCAACGGTGTGGGCATTGAAGAATTACCGCCCGTTTATCCAGGGGGAACACATCATAGTGGAGACTCCACACCAGCCTCTGCAATATCTCCAAAGTGACAGAATCCGGGCCGGAAATGTGAGTAATTCCCGAATTACTTCCTGGATTCTGTCAATGCAAGGCTTTCCTGTGGAGGTCAGATATGGCCAAAACAAGAAGAGTCCCCTCGCGCAAGGTCTGGCTGACTTGCATGATTGTGCCAGAGAAAACTGTCTCGAGGACGAAAGTCTAAAAATAAAGGACAACATGGAGGCATACCTTAATTCCCCCCACAAAGTCTTTGAAGAGGACAAGTGTGAGGGAATGCCCACTGTCTATGTGGATGGATGCTCTTACCATGTTGACAACAACGGGGAGAAAGAACTGGTGGCTGGCGTAGGGAATGCATGGGTGAATGAGTCCCCAGAACCCTCCGCTGGATACAAAATTGGTCCCCGAAGTAGTCAGGTGGCAGAATTGATGGCTGTGCATCAGGCCATCCTCACTGCTGTCCAACATCAACTCCACGAACTGGTCATAATCACAGATTCGGATTATGTACGGAACGGGTTCGTGGAGCACCTGGTTAATTGGAAAACCAGAGGCATGTTATGTGCTAACAACAAACCCTTGAAACATGGGAAGTTGATCCAAAACATTGATGATCTGGTCACCTCGAATGAGATGACCATCTATTGGAAAAAGATCAAGGGTCATTCCAAAGTAGAGGGACCAGACAAAACTGGAAATGACTTAGCTGATCAGCTGGCCAAAACCGGGGCCATCCAAGGGGATCTAATTGAGATTGAGTCCCTATTGGGGGAAATCCAGGTCACTGCCATCACTAGGTCCCAGACAAATGCTCACAACGACCTTTCAATTGCACAATGGAGTAAGGAGACCCCTGATGCTGATTTGATTACCGCTCAGAAGGGGGATCCAATTATTGGTAAATTTTACCAGCACCTTGAGGACCCTGAGAACTTTCCCCTGACGGATACCGATTACATTGGGAAAGAGGACCTAAGAGTGTTGATGAAATGTCCAAAAATGTTCCGAATCCAAGACGGTTTGCTGGTAAGGAAATCCAAAGCTGGCCACGATCAGTGGGTGGTTCCTACCTCATTCCGAAGCCTGATGTTAAGTCACGCCCATGATGCGGCCACCGCCGGTCATAGGGGGTTTCACACAACATTGGAAATCTTAAGAGAGGTTGCATACTGGCCACACATGGGCCAGGACCTCAACCAATATTTGAAGGGTTGTCTTGTGTGTGCACAATTTCAGCCGACATCCCTCACACACCGGGCACCTTTACAAAAGCGGGGGATGACACTGCCATGGTCAGATTTACAAATCGACTTTGTAGGCCCTGTGATTCGCTCGGCTAGGGGGAATAAGTACATGTTGACTGTGACATGCTTGTTTACCAAGTGGGTGGAATGTCTCCCAGCCCCAAACTGCAAGGCAGAAACGGCAGCTGCCTTGATGATTAACCACATCTTTTCCCGTTTTGGTCTACCTCAAAGGATTGAGTCAGACAGAGGTAGCCACTTCACCAGTGAAGTAATGACAAAGATGTGGGAGATACTGGGGGTCAAGAGAAAGCTGCATATTGCTTATCGGCCAGCTTCTTCTGGGGCAGTAGAAGGATATAACCGGACAATTGTGAGCATATTAAAGAAGTTTGTGGCAGATTCTGGGCCAAGTTGGGATATCCGATTACCTCTGGTCCTAATGGCTATCAGATCTACCCCTTCATCTGCAACCAAAATGTCACCATTTGAGTTGATGACTGGGCGCAAGATGGTGCTTCCTCAGCATTTGCTCTATAGGACCCAAGAGCAGACACTGATAAATGCCTCCACTACTCATGAGTATGTAGAGAATTTAAGGAAACACCTTCAACATGCTTTTGCTTACGCTCAGCGGAATCTAGAAAGATCAGCTGATAGCATGAAGACCCATTATGACCTGAAAACTTCCAGGAAGGAATATCAGGTGGGAGACCGGGTCTATCTATACAACTTCCAAAGGAACCAGGCCAAGCAGCGCAAATTTTTGCCTACATGGAAAGGACCATTTGAGATCATCGACAAAATCTCCCCTGTGGCCTACAAGATCCGCATCCCCAAAGGCGGTTCGGCAGAGGGGGAAGACAAGTGGGTACACATAAACCAGTTGAAGTGTTGCCATCCCAGGCACACTCTGCAACAACTGGAGGAATCCTCTGGAATCCTAGCGGGTACTGTATCAGACTAATTCAGTTCCAACCATAAAACATACCACATCTAGTCTCTAAAATATTGTGATTTGCATGAAACTGTCTCTTAGTTATACTGTTTTCTTTATCAAAATAAGAATGTAATGTTTCGTCATGATGAAATGCATATGCTGTCCCACTATCTCAACGGTGGTGGAAAAACGTCTATGAATAGGTATTGCCGCTCTTCCTTTGTCGTCCTAGGAGAAAGAAGACCTTGAGACTGGCCAAGGAGGATGATCCGGAGACCGGGAACGAAGATCCAATGGGCCCAGTGGACCGCCCAATACTCCCATCAGGACTGGCGAGGAGAACCGATCGATCAGTACCGGATGGAGAAGAAGATGCTGAACTGTGCCATCTACAGAAGAGGAAGAAGATTATGCGGACAGACCGGTGCGTGGGTCAAAACCCATGGGCACGCGACTCCCCATCGACTCAAATTCAAAGTGCAGTCGCGTGGGGGGGCTTGTTGGGTGTCCTGACCCACGTTTAAGCTATCATGCTGCAACATTTGGTGCTGTGGGCTTAGAAAATTCAAGATGGCGGAAAACCCACATGTGCGCTGAAATCCAGGAAAGCTGCGCAGTTTGTGCGCACACTAAAATGGTTGCCTCACTTGCCACCCACCAGTGCGAGAATGAAAGGCTGGGTTGCCATGAGGGAAATGGGTTGCCAAAGGAAAAACAGTAGCGCCGGTTAGCTTCAAAGCGCTTTAAAACCACCATTGGACTACCCGCACAGTAGTCTGAAACCATTGGGAGTGGCAATGCTGATTGCCAAAAGCAAACCCATAATTGTTGGGAATTCATTTTCTTAAATCCCAAAAATGGGTGCAGTACCAGTACTCACCACTATCCAAAAGCCGGCAGTTTAAAACCACCCTGTGTTTCTCTGAAGGCAGGCTCAAACTGTCTATTTTAAACATTGCAACACATCTAAAAACTCACTGGACACCAGCAGACATTTGGTAGAATGGCGTTTTGTGTGCCTACAAAATCTGGGAAATGAAGATCATAAGACAAGGTTTATAACAAGACTGGCTGCGCTGTGGATTTCAGCAGTTTAAGTTGCACTGGATTGAAAGACACTAAAAAAAAAAAATCTAAATGTTTAAATTGACTGAGTGACCTACTTTTGAGTGTCACATAGGTTGCAATTGTTTAAATGTCATAGTTTTGCACTTAGAATCAGCATTCTAGCTGCAGGTGTAAAATTGCAAGTTAATTTAAAAAGCAACAAATAACATGACAGTAGCTGAAAGTCTGGCTTAAGGAACTTGATTCTGCCTGGCAACTACCCCCATCAGCAGTGAAACTTGAGTCACCACTGTGTTCCCAGGCCAACCTTCCTTTTGCTGCCCCCACTAAGGATATGCCATCTATCTGATAATTGAATTATCTGTGCTCTGCAAGAGAGTGAACAAAGCCCTCTTCACTCAGGCAAAGGTTTTTATTACCGCAGTCGTAAATTGTAGCTTCCTCTTGGCAGGAGCTGGGAGGAGCACTGCCTGTGAGAGCAAGCTGGCTTGGCAGAACTGGAAAGAACCAGAAATTCAACCTTGTGCTGAGGGTAAACCACACCCCTTTGGAGCCAGAACATAACTTTAAAAAGATGAATAACTCATAGAGCGGACATGTGAAAATTTTATAAATGATACCATAATTCTTGTGATTTTTCTGCCCACAGTTTAAGACGTGGTAGGAACCGGTGGTATGTTCAGGGGGGTTTTAGCGGAAAAGTGGATATTACTCTAAATGTGTGCATGTTAAAAATCTGAAACTTCATCAGTTAATGTCCCTACCCCCTGCACACATGTATGTAAAGTTGGGTCCATGTCGGAAATTGAAAAAGCAGTTAAAAAGTCAATTATGTACACTCTTTGAATGCAAGCTCCGAGAATGAGCAGATTTGGACATAGACATGGCTAAATTCAGCCACACCATGTATATGTAATTTCAAACAACTGTGTAACTCTGAAGTATGGATTTTGATCATATATATATTTGGGTGCACAGATGATAAGGGAGGTTGTTTCAAGAGATCATAAAATGACATCAATCTGACTCACAGTTCAGTTTGCCAATCAAGCGGAGGAATGGAAGCCTGACCAATGACGAATGAGAGGGGCAAGTCTAGTGATGCAACACACACACCCATTCTCAAGAAACAGATAAAAGCAGAGAGTCAGGACACATAGAGACCTTCAATTCCATTTGCTGCAACGCACTCTGCCGGACACTACAACATCCAAAGATCCAGACTTCAAATTCATCAACCTCCAGAAAGCCAAACTAGAGACTTCAATCTATCCAGAGCAGAGAGAAAGCAGTGCTGTGCCTAGCAGAGACCAGACCAGAGAGAAAGCAGTGCTGTGCCTAGCAGAGACCAGACCAGAGAGAAAGCAGTGCTGTACCCAGAGAGACCTGACCAGACTGAAGTCCGTGACCAAGTCGCTTTCCTGTTTAAAATCTCTTGTGAGTACCGCCAAACTGTACCAAACCAATCTCTTAGTTTAAATTCATCTAATTCAATCTATTTAACCTAAGTAGAACTGCCTCCTAGCTGTCACCTGTCAATTCTAGTAAAATTTGTCACTTGTCAAAGTGTGCGTTTAAAATTGGCAAAACCAAAAACGACCTTTACTAAATTGCTCATATCTCCGCAACCGTTTGGGCTAGAGACTTGCAATAACTTTCATTTGGAACCTGAGATCCTAGGCTTTCCTAGGACCCCAAAACGGTAGAGATAGTCCTTGCGGTTCCTCTGTAATAGCGCTCGGCGCATCCGCGAATTTTGCCGCGATTTGCAATTTCTTCACATGTAAAAAAAACTGCTGATGCCTGCTTTCCATTTGCCAGAAATTCGTTTAACCTGTTAACTATCCCTGCATCATTGCTAGTGTGAGCCTGGACTAATATTAACTAGATACCACTCACCCTGAACCTCTAAAAGGGAATTAAAAGCGTTTCCAGCATATTTCTCATTCATTGCTAGCACCTATCAAAGCATTTGCCTGTGTTTTCAAACTTCTGTTTAAGCTTGCTGGATTGAACTGAATTACAGTTGATTGCATTTCTGAGAACTGTGTGTTTTCCTTCCATTTCCTTGCCTTGCATCAAGGGGGGGAGGGGAGTAGCCAGAGAAAAGTGATTACATTGTTTGGTTGAAATCATATTGCGTATTTTATGTACTGCATTCATTGAATATTGCATCCACCTGAGCCTACATAAAGCATCCTCTACCACATTATACTTTTGTTCCTATTTACCAGTGTGCTACCTTATCCATTTCATGTCAACTCATTAGTGATTAAAGAAGTGTGCTAGTGCCAGATTCTCCGTTGTTAATATTTACCATATCAGATTAAGTGTGATATTCAATTATTAATTTATTAAAAAGTGTGATATATATTTTAATTTATCAAATAAACCTTTTAAACTTGCAAAACAGAATTACTTCTTGGCTCAGTGGGGTCAGGGGGATTCCAAGAGAGGGGTGTTATACAAGGGTAGTCATCCAGAACGCATGAACTGGACCTAAAGATATATCAATAAGGGTTTTCATTCAGTATTCTAGACTAGGCGTTAACTTGGCTGTAGTGCTGAATTGAATCCTCTTACATTCTGCTCCTACATTTTGTTGTAGCGGCGCAATGCGTTCCGGGCATGCAGGGAACCTGCTGTTTAAATAACGATGGACAGCCTTGGTGATTACGTTATCAGGCTCGCCTTCGAGGGCTGACATTTTTTATGGGGGGGTGGGCATCTCCCATCCCTCCTTGACTATGGCTAAGGGTCCCCTTACAGAGTGACCAAACAGAAGTTCAAAGGGACTGAAGCCAACACCCTCTTGTGGTACCTCTCTGTAGGCAAACAGTAAGCATGGTAACAGAAGATCCCATTTTCTTCTTTGGGGTTCTTCCAGAGCCCCAATCATGCTCTTCAAGGTCCAGTTAAACCGTTCCACTAGGCCATTGGTCTGTGGGTGATATGCAGAGGAAAACTTATAACTGACCCTACACTCCTTCCACATGGCCTGCATATACTTGGACATAAAGTTGCTGCCTCTGTCAGACACAACTTTTTTAGGGAAGCCAACCCTAATAAGATTCCAAGCAAAGCTTTTGCAACTGACTTGGCAGCCACAGTTTTGTGTTCCATCCCATCGATTACACCAGACCCACAAAAGGAACCAAGTATCAGGGTAACCATAGGTGACAAAACATTTTCCGTTTTAGTAGATACAGGGGGGGACTCGATCCTGTGTTAGAGAAGGTGAATTTCCAATGTCAGGCATTGCCATGAATGCACCAGAATTATCTGTGGTGACAACTACGGTTCCTTTTACAGACACTATACCTATCACTATCAGAGAACATGACATGTCCATGCCATTATTATATTGCCGCAGGATATCAGTTATCATATTGGGGAGAGATTTGATGAGCAAATTAAACATGACAATGTAATTTACTGACCAGTTGATGGTATGTTCTATACCAGGGATTCATTATGTAAATGCACAAGAATTCAAAACAGCATTTTATGGCCAGGAAGCACAAACAAGAGTGCCATTAAACCCAGAAGTATTCATTTATGAGTACACATAATGTTAGCATGGCTTCCTCAAATACAGGAGCCTGTGGTTACCTACAGAATTTTTGTATCAACCAGAAGTACCCACATATGTGAAGGTAGGGCAGATAATTACAATGGAATTAGAAGCAGCAATTGTGAGGGAAGACAGAGTGATTTTACACAGAGTTGATGTGGAAGGGATAAACTGGAGAACAGTGATAGCTCTTGATGAAGGGCAGCGACAGACTACCTGAAAAGATGAACATGTGTTTACAGATGATGGCTCAGATGACAAAGTGATATACAACATAAGTCTTAATTTCCAGTTGAAAATTGAAAACAGGGAGATACCTCACAGAATCTCCCTAGTGAAAAAGTTACCGTCTTTGCTTCAGGAGGATTTTGCACCAGTGCCAAGCAGATTATGGACCAGCAGTCCATACGATGTTGGTCTATTAAAAGAAGTAGGTGCAGTCAAAATTAAATTAAAGCAAGGAGCAATTTTACCTCGAGTGAGACAACACCCTATGTCAAAGGAAGCTGACCAAGGTATCTATGACAGTATTGCTGCCTTGATGCGACAGGGAATATTAGTACAATCAGAATCCCCATGTAACAAGGCTGTGTACCCAGTGAAGAAAGTGACAGGGGAATCGTGGAGATGTATCTAGAACTTACGCCCCCTGAACAATATTGTTGAGGCAAAGTTCCCATTGGTTCTGAACCCAGCCACACTATTGTGTAACATTCCACTCGAAACTAAACATTCTACAGTGATTGATTTAAAGAATGCTTTCTTTTCCATCCCACTACATGAAGAGAGTCAGTATTTGACATTGTTTACCTTCCGCAGGATTAAATTGAACCATCTTCTTTTCCCCAGGGGATTCCGAATCACCCCGGTTTTCAACCGAGTGCAGCAGATGGACTTGGGAAACATGCAACTTGACAGCATAGTGATACTATATGTAGATGACATTCTAGTAGTAGCTTAGGTGTCGCCAGATTAAAACATCCTAAAATTCATATGGGCAGGTTATTTTGTTTCTGGTTGATTATTGGTTTTGCTATAACACTGGTGATATCAATGATGTAAAGCTGGAGAGCAACTCAGTTGAAAGTACTTCGTTATTTTGAATACCTTTTGACTTTTGAAAGTCCCACAGGTTATTTCTTTGGCCGGAATTGTGGGGTGGGATTGTATATATGGGAATGTGAGATTGGTATGTCACACCATTATGAGCCTAGTGTTCAAACGCATAAGAACAAAAATATTCCTACACTACAACCCATCCTTTTTGTCCAAAGTAATTTAAGATTTCCATTTTAATGAAGAAATTACTCATCTGGTTTTCTTTCCTTTCCTATCTTCGGAGACGGAAAGATTCCTTCATTGTCTGGAAGTGAAAAGGGCCCTAACATTATATCTGCTTAGAGAAAAAGAGTTCACAGTCTTTACTCTTTATGATGCCCAGAAACTGCAACAAGGGCTCTAAGTAGTCCAAGGCCATCCTATCGAGATAGATCATCTCATGTATTTTGGCAAGCTATGTCTCATGTATATTGGCAAGCTACTTGATCCAGGCATTAACTGAACCAAACGCGCTCCATGCTCCCCATGTGAGAGCAAACGTACATTTTCTTGCTTTTCAAAGACATGCTCTGTGAATCATAGGTGCCAGAACTTGGGCTTCTCCATTGGCCTTCTTTAGACATTATTTATTGGGTGGGAACTTCAGATCAGATGCTCAATATGGAATATCGGGCCTCAAAACATATTTAACTAAACCGGGTGTTATGACCATCCAACCCCACGTAATTCAGTGCTTGGCAAACTCTCAAAAGTATGGAGGAAAGGGGACAGGACATAGGAATAAGAAAAGGTTGCTCATAATAGTGACTACTGTACTCCTGTTCCATAGTCCCCTTTCCTCCAGATGCCGGCCCATCTTCCCTCCTAAAACTGGCATAGCCGTGAGTCAGGGACCAAGCTCAGGAGTTGGCAAAGGACTATGAGATGAAGCCAAGAGTGGGACATGGGGATTTATGGCCGAGGCCATGCATCACACGGCCTTTATGTAAAAATAAAAAAGGACAATATTTTAGTGCAGCAAAAAACACTCTAGTTCCATCCCCATAGGATGGAATATACCAGAAGTATGGAGGAATGGACACTATGGACTAGGAGTAATGTAGTTACTACGTGAGTAACTTATTCCAAAGGCTCAACGCCATGGGTGTAACTCCGCCAGAAAATGTGTATTTGTTTAGACCTGTGTATATCAACATGGCTGTTTAATCCGGTCATACTCTGACTATATATTGCTCGATTAAAAAGCTGTATAAATTGGATGAGCCTATGTGTAACTGTAATAAATTAAATGAAAGTGGTCTGCGTGCTACCAGAGTTTATTCTGCTATACAAATTCCCATGACATGTACAATGTTTTATGAGCACGCAATTGTCTTACTCTCGGGATCCTTTCTTGGGGCAGGCAAAGTGAACAGTGGCCCGCAGGCACATGGGCTTTGTGGGAGCAGGATAAGCTGTTCCCAGCCAGAGTTCTAAGACAAAGTTCTGAGCTAAGACTGAAGAAGCTCTGTTCCTCTTTATTTTTATTTATTTAATTTGCTTTGCCTTTCCAGCAAATAGACATAAACAGAGAAACTGGGTGACACAGGGTCTGTTCAATACATTTTGGCCATTTATGTTGCATCAGAGGATTTAAAATGAAAGTGGTTTGAGCTAGATGGTTGCGTGTACAGCAGTGGTAGGTTAATGGGAGTGACTATTGTTAGTGGGATGTACCTTACAAAGTCTAAACGATGGAGGATAACAAATGGGACACAGCTAAACAGGTGTCTTGCTGTATAAAATAAAGACTACAAGCAGGTGATCATAGTACGCATGTCCTCGTTCTTCCGTGTCTTTTAATCGCCATACTTCAGTTGTAAAACCCAGAGGAGGATGTTATAGTATCCCATTAAAAAAATTACCTCTATCAACTTGAGTTGAGTGAAGACTGGAGTCAAATCCTGGCATCACCATTTAACCAAAGTGTGTGATCCTCGGGAAATCATTTACTCTCATTTTAACATATCTGCCAAATAAGTGATTCCGTTAGTCCCTTACTAGACTGCAGTGTGGTATTGAAAGCCTTACATCATGGCTTCTGGATAGTGAACATATTGGGCCTCATTACAAGTCACCCGGTCTGGAAATAACGGTGGTAGTAAATCCACCGCCACCGTTGTTTCCGGACCGGGTGATCTCGAGTTCTGCAGGATGGAGGTGTCCTTCCTGCCAGGTCTGACCTGGCGGGTTTAACACCACCCGCCTGCAGGCGGACGTGGAAACACCAGCACCATCACGAGATGGTGCCGGTGTTTCCACTTCCCCATTCCCATTGAGTCCTATGGGACTCAATGGGAATGGGGATTTACCGAATACCGCCTCCGGAATTCCCGGGTCACCGGGTCGTAATGCCCCAGTGATTCTAGGAATCATGGAGGTGGAATGGTAATACGAGTCCGGCGGTAATCTGCCGGAATTTCAGGCACGGTTACCGCCAGGCTCGTAATGAGGCCCATTTTCTTTGTTAAAACTGCTCACCATACAAAAATATAAAAATGTTACTGACTTTCAAAGGTGTGGGTCGGCCTGAGGATCTCGGTTACAGTTATTGATATTTGAGTTTCAGTCAATTAAAAATAAGGCAATTGTATGTGGGGGGTTCCTATAAGGGGATGCATTCTAGAATGTCTTCCTAGAAACTGTTTCTCCATATTCGTATGATCAACTGCACCTCTTAATCAAAGCCTTTGACTAAAAGGAGTTATGGGTCCTTAACCAGCACCGATCAAGGTTAGTTGGAAATGCAATTTCTTCAGTGTGTTCTAAAGAGTGCTTTAAAAGAAGCAGGCACTGCTGAGATTCGAACTCAGGATCTCCTGTTTACTAGACAGGCGCTTTAACCAACTAAGCCACAGCGCCACATGCTCTACACGCTACATGGGGTTCCAGCTCTTCGTGATCCATTCCTGTTACACTGCGAAAGGTAGAGTTGCTGTCCAAGTAAACTGGAAGTAAATCGCGGAATTTTTTTTTAAAGGATATTTACCGAAAGCTGTGCACTTTTGTTTCTAATGTGGGTACAGAGTAACACAGCTGTTTAATAAACATTGAAGCAGTTGCTACAGGTTAATTCCAGAAAGTTATTTGTAGCGCCAGCTACTGGCTACACCGTCTTAGTGAGGCTGCTTACTCCAGTGTCTGCATAAGTCCCTGTAGATCTCACCATCCTCTTGTGCTGGTCGCGCGGCATTGGCTGCTTTTTCTCTGGATCTGTCTCTTCTCAGTGTCTCTTTGCGGTTCCCTCTCATCATGGGCCCTCTTATTTCAGTAACAGAAGCACCCTGAAGCCGTACATGTTCATGTTGACGTTTCAGTCACTCCTTCGAATGGGCTGTTTTTGATTCATGAAAAAGTTGTCACAGTCAGAAAACAAAAGTAGCCACTGAAGCCCCCAAAGCAAAACATTCACCTATAAACTAGGTTTTCATTGCAAACGTGAAATGCCAGCAAAATATTAATCCGTAGTCGGCAGGATTCGAACCTGCGCGGGGAAACCCCAATAGATTTCAAGTCTATCGCCTTAACCGCTCGGCCACGACTACCTGACAATCACGTCACCTGGAAGTCAATATGACACTGCATCAGAGGTCAGTTTGGCTGAAAAACTAAGTTGTGCATGCAGAGTACACTTCACACAGTCATGATATTATCAACATTACTATGATTCACTCATGGTTTTCATCAACGATGGAGACATTCTAGCATTGTCAGACAATGTTACAGGAGCACATTCTCAGGGCTATCACTGTTACCCATACCAAGGTCACTCCTTCTTTTCCCGGAATCTGGTCAAGAGACTTGCCCTTGACAGGGAATGGGAAATCTGCTCCTGCTGTATATGTACACGACTAATGCTGTTGATATGGCCACCCACAATGAAGGTGGATTAGCACACACAAGACGGAGACAGAAGTAGAGTTGGATGGCTGCCTGCTCGTGCTCTAATGTTACACACATATCGTTCTTTATCTTGCTGACAGCTTGGAGGTGACGACAGAAAGAAAAGAAATGGAGGAGGCACCCCGATAACTTAGGCAGGGTCCTCCTCCATGGGTAAGAGGAAGGGATAAGGCGAAGCGTGCCAAAGCGCTGGGAAAGCCCGCGAAGGGCAACAAAGAAAGGGGACGTGACAAGCCCCATATAAGCGGCGGGCGTCCTGCTGCAGGAAGCATCCAGCCCTCAGCAGAAAGACGCCCACCGCAGTAGGAAGGATTTTCGTTTTGCTGAGGTTACAGTGCCGATGTTCCAGTGTTCCAGTGTTCGTGATGGAGAAAGAAGCCCAGTGTTCGTGATGGAGAAAGAAGCCCAGTGTTCGTGATGGAGAAGCCCAGTGTTCCAGCAGGCAGATTTTCGGTTCCTGTTCGTAAGGAGCATTGGTCATAGTACAAGGAGAGAGTGAGAAGGTAATGGTGAGGGAGAGAGCCAGTCAGATAGCGCAGCGAGAAGATGGCTCACTTTGACTTCGGTGTAGAGTGGGGTGTTACTCGCAGAGCGCACAGCGTTGTGCAGGCTAAGGCTTAACTTACAGCCAGCACTATTTAAAACCAAAGTGGCGGAATGCAAGCAAGAATGTGACCACTTAATGTTATCCATATGTGCAATCGTGGGGCACGTCTTAAAGGGCCATTGGGTTGCCTTGTCACATGGAGCTGGCCATCAGTCGTGTGACCTTTTGTGCAAGGGGCTGGCTTTTTTGGGCTGGCATTTTGGGGTGGTAATGTTTTCTCATTTGTTTGCCGTTTAGCCAGCCCGGCCTGTGATTGTGAGGATTCACAGGGAGTAAATGGTATGCGTGTTGTGGTCGCTTTGGGCATGTCGGGGTCCGTAATATCTCACAACCAAACAAACTAGACCAAACCTACAAGTCCTTCATTATTGACGGCAATGACATTAAAGTCTCCAGAGATACTAAGACGCTAGGGGTCTATCTTGACTCCTCGCTTTCTCTGAACAGACAAATAAATGCAGTTAGGTCAGCTTCGGCCTATACCTGCAAACTTATCACTGCCTGTAGACCCTTCCTAAATTCCACCAACTGTATCACACTCGCCAGAACTCTTGTTATGGCCAAAATCGACTACTGTAGTGCTCTCTACCTAGGGACCAGTCAGTCTAACCTTAATAAATTGCAAACTGTACAAAATAATTCCTTAAGGGCAGCCTTAAACATCCCGAGACGCTCTCATATCTCCTCCGTCATATCGGATTTACGCTGGCTCCCGGTAAAACAGAGAATTGCCCTGAAAACCCTAGCTTTGACTCACAAATGTCTGAGCAACAACGCCCCACCTTACCTATCCGCTCGCTTCTCACGCCACACCTCCACTCGACCTACCAGAGCAGCCCAAACTCACAGCCTCATCGTGCCTAGATGCAAACTCCAAAAAGCTGGTAGGGTGTGCTTCCCCGTCCTGGCCTCCAAACTCTGGAACACCTTGCCCACACCTATCAGAATTGAACCATCATTCCAGTCCTTCAAGAACAATGCTAAAACATGGCTGCTCTCCCAAGACTCAAGAGACCTTGACACAGTCCTGACTCCATGTGGGGTACAGGACTGAATATACATTTTCTCTCTGCTCTGTCCCTGTATTATACGCTGTTAATGGTACCCTTCGGCACATGTATATATGCTGTATATCTTCGTAACTCACTGTGGGCCTCATTACGACCCAGGCGGTAAGTTACCGCCTGGGCCGTGACTTTACCACCATGCGTAAACTACGTTTACGCCATGGTGGTTGGCGGACTTAACGCCCCATTCCGACCTTGGCGGGGCGGTAAGTCCCCAATCCCCATTTACCCTTCCCCATTCCCATTTTTGCCCCATAGGGCATAATGGGAGTGGGGAAGGCGTTAATTACGCCACCGTAAATTACGGTGGCGTAATTAACTCCATGGACCCTTAGCACCATGGATTTTAACACCTGCTAAAAGCAGGTGTTAAGTCCGCCATGGCGCTAAGGGACCTCGTACTCAGGCGGTAAGGGTCGGCGCTGTTTACGCCGCCGTAAAACCCTTACCGCCTGAGTCGTAATGAGGCCCTGTAACTACTGCTTTTTGTAACATGCTTAAGAGTATGCACCCGGTTGCCCCTGGGCCTGGTTTTTTGTGCTTTATAAATCAAATCAAATCAAATCACAACCAAAGTATCAGACATATTCTGCTCCTACATTTTGTTGTAGCGGCGCAATGCGTTCCGGGCATGCAGGGAACCTGCTGTTTAAATAACGATGGACAGCCTTGGTGATTACGTTCTCAGGCTCGCCTTCGAGGGCTGACATTTTTTATGGGGGGGGTGGGCATCTCCCATCCCTCCTTGACTATGGCTAAGGGTCCCCTTACAGAGTGACCAAACAGAAGTTCAAAGGGACTGAAGCCAACACCCTCTTGTGGTACCTCTCTGTAGGCAAACAGTAAGCATGGTAACAGAAGATCCCATTTTCTTCTTTGGGGTTCTTCCAGAGCCCCAATCATGCTCTTCAAGGTCCGTTTAAACCGTTCCACTAGGCCATTGGTCTGTGGGTGATATGCAGAGGAAAACTTATAACTGACCGTACACTCCTTACACATGGCCTGCATATACTTGGACATAAAGTTGCTGCCTCTGTCAGACACAACTTTTTTAGGGAAGCCAACCCTAATAAGATTCCAAGCAAAGCTTTCGCAACTGACTTGGCAGCCACAGTTTTGTGTTCCATCCCATCGATTACACCAGACCCACAAAAGGAACCAAGTATCAGGGTAACCATAGGTGACAAAACATTTTCCG
Organism: Ambystoma mexicanum; assembly: GCF_040938575.1. Taxonomy (NCBI): domain Eukaryota; kingdom Metazoa; phylum Chordata; class Amphibia; order Caudata; family Ambystomatidae; genus Ambystoma; species Ambystoma mexicanum. The sequence continues at coordinate 235,190,880 of NC_090921.1, forward strand.
TTTTAGTAGTTACAGGGGGGACTCGATCCTGTGTTAGAGAAGGGGAATTTCCAATGTCAGGCATTGCCATGAATGCACCAGAATTATCTGTGGTGACATCTACGGTTCCTTTTACAGACACTATACCTATCACTATCAGAGAACATGACATGTCCATGCCATTATTATATTGCCGCAGGATATCAGTTATCATATTGGGGAGAGATTTGATGAGCAAATTAAACATGACAATGTCATTTACTGACCAGTTGATGGTATGTTCTATACCAGGGATTCATTATGTAAATACACAAGAATTCAAAACAGCATTTTATGGCCAGGAAGCACAAACAAGAGTGCCATTAAACCCAGAAGTATTCATTTATGAGTACACATAATGTTAGCATGGCTTCCTCAAATACAGGAGCCTGTGGTTACCTACAGAATTTTTGTATCAACCAGAAGTACCCACATATGTGAAGGTAGGGCAGATAATTACAATGGAATTAGAAGCAGCAATTGTGAGGGAAGACAGAGTGATTTTACACAGAGTTGATGTGGAAGGGATAAACTGGAGAACAGTGATAGCTCTTGATGAAGGGCAGCGACAGACTACCTGAAAAGATGAACATGTGTTTACAGATGATGGCTCAGATGACAAAGTGATATACAACATAAGTCTTAATTTCCAGTTGAAAATTGAAAACAGGGAGATACCTCACAGAATCTCCCTAGTGAAAAAGTTACCGTCTTTGCTTCAGGAGGATTTTGCACCAGTGCCAAGCAGATTATGGACCAGCAGTCCATACGATGTTGGTCTATTAAAAGAAGTAGGTGCAGTCAAAATTAAATTAAAGCAAGGAGCAATTTTACCTCGAGTGAGACAACACCCTATGTCAAAGGAAGCTGACCAAGGTATCTATGACAGTATTGCTGCCTTGATGCGACAGGGAATATTAGTACAATCAGAATCCCCATGTAACAAGGCTGTGTACCCAGTGAAGAAAGTGACAGGGGAATCGTGGAGATGTATCTAGAACTTACGCCCCCTGAACAATATTGTTGAGGCAAAGTTCCCATTGGTTCTGAACCCAGCCACACTATTGTGTAACATTCCACTCGAAACTAAACATTCTACAGTGATTGATTTAAAGAATGCTTTCTTTTCCATCCCACTACATGAAGAGAGTCAGTATTTGACATTGTTTACCTTCCGCAGGATTAAATTGAACCATCTTCTTTTCCCCAGGGGATTCCGAATCACCCCGGTTTTCAACCGAGTGCAGCAGATGGACTTGGGAAACATGCAACTTGACAGCATAGTGATACTATATGTAGATGACATTCTAGTAGTAGCTTAGGTGTCGCCAGATTAAAACATCCTAAAATTCATATGGGCAGGTTATTTTGTTTCTGGTTGATTATTGGTTTTGCTATAACACTGGTGATATCAATGATGTAAAGCTGGAGAGCAACTCAGTTGAAAGTACTTCGTTATTTTGAATACCTTTTGACTTTTGAAAGTCCCACAGGTTATTTCTTTGGCCGGAATTTGGGGGTGGGATTGTATATATGGGAATGTGAGATTGGTATGTCACACCATTATGAGCCTAGTGTTCAAACGCATAAGAACAAAAATATTCCTACACTACAACCCATCCTTTTTGTCCAAAGTAATTTAAGATTTCCATTTTAATGAAGAAATTACTCATCTGGTTTTCTTTCCTTTCCTATCTTCGGAGACGGAAAGATTCCTTCATTGTCTGGAAGTGAAAAGGGCCCTAACATTATATCTGCTTAGAGAAAAAGAGTTCACAGTCTTTACTCTTTATGATGCCCAGAAACTGCAACAAGGGCTCTAAGTAGTCCAAGGCCATCCTATCGAGATAGATCATCTCATGTATTTTGGCAAGCTATGTCTCATGTATATTGGCAAGCTACTTGATCCAGGCATTAACTGAACCAAACGCGCTCCATGCTCCCCATGTGAGAGCAAACGTACATTTTCTTGCTTTTCAAAGACATGCTCTGTGAATCATAGGTGCCAGAACTTGGGCTTCTCCATTGGCCTTCTTTAGACATTATTTATTGGGTGGGAACTTCAGATCAGATGCTCAATATGGAATATCGGGCCTCAAAACATATTTAACTAAACCGGGTGTTATGACCATCCAACCCCACGTCATTCAGTGCTTGGCAAACTCTCAAAAGTATGGAGGAAAGGGGGCAGGACATAGGAATAAGAAAAGGTTGCTCATAATAGTGACTACTGTACTCCTGTTCCATAGTCCCCTTTCCTCCAGATGCCGGCCCATCTTCCCTCCTAAAACTGGCTTAGCCGTGAGTCAGGGACCAAGCTCAGGAGTTGGCAAAGGACTATGGGATGAAGCCAAGAGTGGGACATGGGGATTTATGGCCGAGGCCATGCATCCCACGGCCTTTATGTAAAAATAAAAAAGGACAATATTTTAGTGCAGCAAAAAACACTCTAGTTCCATCCCCATAGGATGGAATATACCAGAAGTATGGAGGAATGGACACTATGGACTAGGAGTAATGTAGTTACTACGTGAGTAACTTATTCCAAAGGCTCAACGCCATGGGTGTAACAAAGCCAGAAAATGTGTATTTGTTTAGACCTGTGTATATCAACACGGCTGTTTAATCCGGTCATACTCTGACTATATATTGCTCGATTAAAAAGCTGTATAAATTGGATGAGCCTATGTGTAACTGTAATAAATTAAATGAAAGTGGTCTGCGTGCTACCAGAGTTTATTCTGCTATACAAATTCCCATGACATGTACAATGTTTTATGAGCACGCAATTGTCTTACTCTCGGGATCCTTTCTTGGGGCAGGCAAAGTGAACAGTGGCCCGCAGGCACATGGGCTTTGTGGGAGCAGGATAAGCTGTTCCCAGCCAGAGTTCTAAGACAAAGTTCTGAGCTAAGACTGAAGAAGCTCTGTTCCTCTTTATTTTTATTTATTTAATTTGCTTTGCCTTTCCAGCAAATAGACATAAACAGAGAAACTGGGTGACACAGGGTCTGTTCAATACATTTTGGCCATTTATGTGGCATCAGAGGATTTAAAATGAAAGTGGTTTGAGCTAGATGGTTGCGTGTACAGCAGTGGTAGGTTAATGGGAGTGACTATTGTTAGTGGGATGTACCTTACAAAGTCTAAACGATGGAGGATAACAAATGGGACACAGCTAAACAGGTGTCTTGCTGTATAAAATAAAGACTACAAGCAGGTGATCATAGTACGCATGTCCTCGTTCTTCCGTGTCTTTTAATCGCCATACATCAGTTGTAAAACCCAGAGGAGGATGTTATAGTATCCCATTAAAAAAATTACCTCTATCAACTTGAGTTGAGTGAAGACTGGAGTCAAATCCTGGCATCACCATTTAACCAAAGTGTGTGATCCTCGGGAAATCATTTACTCTCATTTTAACATATCTGCCAAATAAGTGATTCTGTTAGTCCCTTACTAGACTGCAGTGTGGTATTGAAAGCCTTACATCATGGCTTCTGGATAGTGAACATATTGGGCCTCATTACAAGTCACCCGGTCTGGAAATAACGGTGGTAGTAAATCCACCGCCACCGTTGTTTCCGGACCGGGTGATCTCGAGTTCTGCAGGATGGAGGTGTCCTTCCTGCCAGGTCTGACCTGGCGGGTTTAACACCACCCGCCTGCAGGCGGACGTGGAAACACCAGCACCATCACGAGATGGTGCCGGTGTTTCCACTTCCCCATTCCCATTGAGTCCTATGGGACTCAATGGGAATGGGGATTTACCGAATACCGCCTCCGGAATTCCCGGGTCACCGGGTCGTAATGCCCCAGTGATTCTAGGAATCACGGAGGTGGAATGGTAATACGAGTCCGGCGGTAATCTGCCGGAATTTCAGGCACGGTTACCGCCAGGCTCGTAATGAGGCCCATTTTCTTTGTTAAAACTGCTCACCATACAAAAATATAAAAATGTTACTGACTTTCAAAGGTGTGGGTCGGCCTGAGGATCTCGGTTACAGTTATTGATATTTGAGTTTCAGTCAATTAAAAATAAGGCAATTGTATGTGGGGGGTTCCTATAAGGGGATGCATTCTAGAATGTCTTCCTAGAAACTGTTTCTCCATATTCGTATGATCAACCGCACCTCTTAATCAAAGCCTTTGACTAAAAGGAGTTATGGGTCCTTAACCAGCACCGATCAAGGTTAGTTGGAAATGCAATTTCTTCAGTGTGTTCTAAAGAGTGCTTTAAAAGAAGCAGGCACTGCTGAGATTCGAACTCAGGATCTCCTGTTTACTAGACAGGCGCTTTAACCAACTAAGCCACAGCGCCACATGCTCTACACGCTACATGGGGTTCCAGCTCTTCGTGATCCATTCCTGTTACACTGCGAACGGTAGAGTTGCTGTCCAAGTAAACTGGAAGTAAATCGCGGAATTTTTTTTTAAAGGATATTTACCGAAAGATGTGCACTTTTGTTTCTAATGTGGGTACAGAGTAACACAGCTGTTTAATAAACATTGAAGCAGTTGCTACAGGTTAATTCCAGAAAGTTATTTGTAGCGCCAGCTACTGGCTACACCGTCTTAGTGAGGCTGCTTACTCCAGTGTCTGCATAAGTCCCTGTAGATCTCACCATCCTCTTGTGCTGGTCGCGCGGCATTGGCTGCTTTTTCTCTGGATCTGTCTCTTCTCAGTGTCTCTTTGCGGTTCCCTCTCATCATGGGCCCTCTTATTTCAGTAACAGAAGCACCCTGAAGCCGTACATGTTCATGTTGACGTTTCAGTCACTCCTTCGAATGGGCTGTTTTTGATTCATGAAAAAGTTGTCACAGTCAGAAAACAAAAGTAGCCACTGAAGCCCCAAAGCAAAACATTCACCTATAAACTAGGTTTTCATTGCAAACGTGAAATGCCAGCAAAATATTAATCCGTAGTCGGCAGGATTCGAACCTGCGCGGGGAAACCCCAATAGATTTCAAGTCTATCGCCTTAACCGCTCGGCCAGGACTACCTGACAATCACGTCACCTGGAAGTCAATATGACACTGCATCAGAGGTCAGTGTGGCTGAAAAACTAAGTTGTGCATGCAGAGTACACTTCACACAGTCATGATATTATCAACATTACTATGATTCACTCATGGTTTTCATCAACGATGGAGACATTCTAGCATTGTCAGACAATGTTACAGGAGCACATTCTCAGGGCGATCACTGTTACCCATACCAAGGTCACTCCTTTTGCCGGAATCTGGTCAAGAGACTTGCCCTTGACAGGGAATGGGAAATCTGCTCCTGCTGTATATGTACACGACTAATGCTGTTGATATGGCCACCCACAATGAAGGTGGATTAGCACACACAAGACGGAGACAGAAGTAGAGTTGGATGGCTGCCTGCTCGTGCTCTAATGTTACACACATATCGTTCTTTATCTTGCTGACAGCTTGAAGGTGACGACAGAAAGAAAAGAAATGGAGGAGGCACCCCGATAACTTAGGCAGGGTCCTCCTCCATGGGTAAGAGGAAGGGATAAGGCGAAGCGTGCCAAAGCGCTGGGAAAGCCCGCGAAGGGCAACAAAGAAAGGGGACGTGACAAGCCCCATATAAGCGGCGGGCGTCCTGCTGCAGGAAGCATCCAGCCCTCAGCAGAAAGACGCCCACCGCAGTAGGAAGGATTTTCGTTTTGCTGAGGTTACAGTGCCGATGTTCCAGTGTTCCAGTGTTCGTGATGGAGAAAGAAGCCCAGTGTTCGTGATGGAGAAGCCCAGTGTTCCAGCAGGCAGATTTTCGGTTCCTGTTCGTAAGGAGCATTGGTCATAGTACAAGGAGAGAGTGAGAAGGTAATGGTGAGGGAGAGAGCCAGTCAGATAGCGCAGCGAGTAGATGGCTCACTTTGACTTCGGTGTAGAGTGGGGTGTTACTCGCAGAGCGCACAGCGTTGTGCATGCTAGGGCTTAACTTACAGCCAGCACTATTTAAAACCAAAGTGGCGGAATGCAAGCAAGAATGTGACCACTTAATGTTATCCATATGTGCAATCGTGGGGCACGTCTTAAAGGGCCATTGGGTTGCCTTGTCACATGGAGATGGCCATCAGTCGTGTGACCTTTTGTGGAAGGGGCTGGCTTTTTTGGGCTGGCATTTTGGGGTGGTAATGTTTTCTCATTTGTTTGCCGTTTAGCCAGCCCGGCCTGTGATTGTGAGGATTCACAGGGAGTAAATGGTATGCGTGTTGTGGTCGCTTTGGGCATGTCGGGGTCCGTAATATCTCACAACCAAACAAACTAGACCAAACCTACAAGTCCTTCATTATTGACGGCAATGACATTAAAGTCTCCAGAGATACTAAGACGCTAGGGGTCTATCTTGACTCCTCGCTTTCTCTGAACAGACAAATAAATGCAGTTAGGTCAGCTTCGGCCTATACCTGCAAACTTATCACTGCCTGTAGACCCTTCCTAAATTCCACCAAATGTATCACACTCGCCAGAACTCTTGTTATGGCCAAAATCGACTACTGTAGTGCTCTCTACCTAGGGACCAGTCAGTCTAACCTTAATAAATTGCAAACTGTACAAAATAATTCCTTAAGGGCAGCCTTAAACATCCCGAGACGCTCTCATATCTCCTCCGTCAGATCGGATTTACGCTGGCTCCCGGTAAAACAGAGAATTGCCCTGAAAACCCTAGCTTTGACTCACAAATGTCTGAGCAACAACGCCCCACCTTACCTATCCGCTCGCTTCTCACGCCACACCTCCACTCGACCTACCAGAGCAGCCCAAACTCACAGCCTCATCGTGCCTAGATGCAAACTCCAAAAAGCTGGTAGGGTGTGCTTCCCCGTCCTGGCCTCCAAACTCTGGAACACCTTGCCCACACCTATCAGAATTGAACCATCATTCCACTCCTTCAAGAACAATGCTAAAACATGGCTGCTCTCCCAAGACTCAAGAGACCTTGACACAGTCCAGACTCCATGTGGGGTACAGGACTGAATATACATTTTCTCTCTGCTCTGTCCCTGAATTATACGCTGTTAATGGTACCCTTCGGCACATGTATATATGCTGTATATCTTCGTAACTCACTGTGGGCCTCATTACGACCCAGGCGGTAAGTTACCGCCTGGGCCGTGACTTTACCACCATGCGTAAACTACGTTTACGCCATGGTGGTTGGCGGACTTACCGCCCCATTCCGACCTTGGCGGGGCGGTAAGTCCCCAATCCCCATTTACCCTTCCCTATTCCCATTTTTGCCCCATAGGGCATAATGGGAGTGGGGAAGGCGTTAATTACGCCACCGTAAATTACGGTGGCGTAATTAACTCCATGGTCCCTTAGCGCCATGGATTTTAACACCTGCTAAAAGCAGGTGGTAAGTCCGCCATGGCGCTAAGGGACCTCGTACTCAGGCGGTAAGGGTCGGCGATGTTTACGCCGCCGTAAAACCCTTACCGCCTGAGTCGTAATGAGGCCCTGTAACTACTGCTTTTTGTAACATGCTTAAGAGTATGCACCCGGTTGCCCCTGGGCCTGGTTTTTTGTGCTTTATAAATCAAATCAAATCAAATCACAACCAAAGTATCAGACATATTCTGCTCCTACATTTTGTTGTAGCGGCGCAATGCTTGAAAGTGACGACAGAAAGAAAAGAAATGGAGGAGGCACCCCGATAACTTAGGCAGGGTCCTCCTCCATGGGTAAGAGGAAGGGATAAGGCGAAGCGTGCCAAAGCGCTGGGAAAGCCCGCGAAGGGCAACAAAGAAAGGGGACGTGACAAGCCCCATATAAGCGGCGGGCGTCCTGCTGCAGGAAGCATCCAGCCCTCAGCAGAAAGACACCCACCGCAGTAGGAAGGATTTTCGTTTTGCTGAGGTTACAGTGCCGATGTTCCAGTGTTCCAGTGTTCGTGATGGAGAAAGAAGCCCAGTGTTCGTGATGGAGAAGCCCAGTGTTCCAGCAGGCAGATTTTCGGTTCCTGTTCGTAAGGAGCATTGGTCATAGTACAAGGAGAGAGTGAGAAGGTAATGGTGAGGGAGAGAGCCAGTCAGATAGCGCAGCGAGTAGATGGCTCACTTTGACTTCGGTGTAGAGTGGGGTGTTACTCGCAGAGCGCACAGCGTTGTGCATGCTAGGGCTTAACTTACAGCCAGCACTATTTAAAACCAAAGTGGCGGAATGCAAGCAAGAATGTGACCACTTAATGTTATCCATATGTGCAATCGTGGGGCACGTCTTAAAGGGCCATTGGGTTGCCTTGTCACATGGAGCTGGCCATCAGTCGTGTGACCTTTTGTGGAAGGGGCTGGCTTTTTTGGGCTGGCATTTTGGGGTGGTAATGTTTTCTCATTTGTTTGCCGTTTAGCCAGCCCGGCCTGTGATTGTGAGGATTCACAGGGAGTAAATGGTATGCGTGTTGTGGTCGCTTTGGGCATGTCGGGGTCCGTAATATCTCACAACCAAACAAACTAGACCAAACCTACAAGTCCTTCATTATTGACGGCAATGACATTAAAGTCTCCAGAGATACTAAGACGCTAGGGGTCTATCTTGACTCCTCGCTTTCTCTGAACAGACAAATAAATGCAGTTAGGTCAGCTTCGGCCTATACCTGCAAACTTATCACTGCCTGTAGACCCTTCCTAAATTCCACCAAATGTATCACACTCGCCAGAACTCTTGTTATGGCCAAAATCGACTACTGTAGTGCTCTCTACCTAGGGACCAGTCAGTCTAACCTTAATAAATTGCAAACTGTACAAAATAATTCCTTAAGGGCAGCCTTAAACATCCCGAGACGCTCTCATATCTCCTCCGTCAGATCGGATTTACGCTGGCTCCCGGTAAAACAGAGAATTGCCCTGAAAACCCTAGCTTTGACTCACAAATGTCTGAGCAACAACGCCCCACCTTACCTATCCGCTCGCTTCTCACGCCACACCTCCACTCGACCTACCAGAGCAGCCCAAACTCACAGCCTCATCGTGCCTAGATGCAAACTCCAAAAAGCTGGTAGGGTGTGCTTCCCCGTCCTGGCCTCCAAACTCTGGAACACCTTGCCCACACCTATCAGAATTGAACCATCATTCCACTCCTTCAAGAACAATGCTAAAACATGGCTGCTCTCCCAAGACTCAAGAGACCTTGACACAGTCCAGACTCCATGTGGGGTACAGGACTGAATATACATTTTCTCTCTGCTCTGTCCCTGTATTATACGCTGTTAATGGTACCCTTCGGCACATGTATATATGCTGTATATCTTCGTAACTCACTGTGGGCCTCATTACGACCCAGGCGGTAAGTTACCGCCTGGGCCGTGACTTTACCACCATGCGTAAACTACGTTTACGCCATGGTGGTTGGCGGACTTACCGCCCCATTCCGACCTTGGCGGGGCGGTAAGTCCCCAATCCCCATTTACCCTTCCCCATTCCCATTTTTGCCCCATAGGGCATAATGGGAGTGGGGAAGGCGTTAATTACGCCACCGTAAATTACGGTGGCGTAATTAACTCCATGGTCCCTTAGCGCCATGGATTTTAACACCTGCTAAAAGCAGGTGGTAAGTCCGCCATGGCGCTAAGGGACCTCGTACTCAGGCGGTAAGGGTCGGCGCTGTTTACGCCGCCGTAAAACCCTTACCGCCTGAGTCGTAATGAGGCCCTGTAACTACTGCTTTTTGTAACATGCTTAAGAGTATGCACCCGGTTGCCCCTGGGCCTGGTTTTTTGTGCTTTATAAATCAAATCAAATCAAATCAAATCACAACCAAAGTATCAGACATATTCTGCTCCTACATTTTGTTGTAGCGGCGCAATGCGTTCCGGGCATGCAAGGAACCTGCTGTTTAAATAACGATGGACAGCCTTGGTGATTACGTTCTCAGGCTCGCCTTTGAGGGCTGACATTTTTTATGGGGGGGGTGGGCATCTCCCATCCCTCCTTGACTATGGCTAAGGGTCCCCTTACAGAGTGACCAAACAGAAGTTCAAAGGGACTGAAGCCAACACCCTCTTGTGGTACCTCTCTGTAGGCAAACAGTAAGCATGGTAACAGAAGATCCCATTTTCTTCTTTGGGGTTCTTCCAGAGCCCCAATCATGCTCTTCAAGGTACAGTTAAACCGTTCCACTAGGCCATTGGTCTGTGGGTGATATGCAGAGGAAAACTTATAACTGACCCTACACTCCTTCCACATGGCCTGCATATACTTGGACATAAAGTTGCTGCCTCTGTCAGACACAACTTTTTTAGGGAAGCCAACCCTAATAAGATTCCAAGCAAAGCTTTCGCAACTGACTTGGCAGCCACAGTTTTGTGTTCCATCCCATCGATTACACCAGACCCACAAAAGGAACCAAGTATCAGGGTAACCATAGGTGACAAAACATTTTCCGTTTTAGTAGATACAGGGGGGACTCGATCCTGTGTTAGAGAAGGGGAATTTCCAATGTCAGGCATTGCCATGAATGCACCAGAATTATCTGTGGTGACACCTACGGTTCCTTTTACAGACACTATACCTATCACTATCAGAGAACATGACATGTCCATGCCATTATTATATTGCCGCAGGATATCAGTTATCATATTGGGGAGAGATTTGATGAGCAAATTAAACATGACAATGTCATTTACTGACCAGTTGATGGTATGTTCTATACCAGGGATTCATTATGTAAATGCACAAGAATTCAAAACAGCATTTTATGGCCAGGAAGCACAAACAAGAGTGCCATTAAACCCAGAAGTATTCATTTATGAGTACACATAATGTTAGCATGGCTTCCTCAAATATAGGAGCCTGTGGTTACCTACAGAATTTTTGTATCAACCAGAAGTACCCACATATGTGAAGGTAGGACAGATAATTACAATGGAATTAGAAGCAGCAATTGTGAGGGAAGACAGAGTGATTTTACACAGAGTTGATGTGGAAGGGATAAACTGGAGAACAGTGATAGCTCTTGATGAAGGGCAGCGACAGACTACCTGAAAAGATGAACATGTGTTTACAGATATATGGCTCAGATGACAAAGTGATATACAACATAAGTCTTAATTTCCAGTTGAAAATTGAAAACAGGGAGATACCTCACAGAATCTCCCTAGTGAAAAAGTTACCGTCTTTTCTCCAGGAGGATTTTGCACCAGTGCCAAGCATATTATGGACCAGCAGTCCATACGATGTTGGTCTATTAAAAGAAGTAGGTGCAGTCAAAATTAAATTAAAGCAAGGAGCAATTTTACCTCGAGTGAGACAACACCCTATGTCAAAGGAAGCTGACCAAGGTATCTATGACAGTATTGCTGCCTTGATGCGACAGGGAATATTAGTACAATCAGAATACCCATGTAACAAGGCTGTGTACCCAGTGAAGAAAGTGACAGGGGAATCGTGGAGATGTATCTAGAACTTACGCCCCCTGAACAATATTGTTGAGGCAAAGTTCCCATTGGTTCTGAACCCAGCCACACTATTGTGTAACATTCCACTCGAAACTAAACATTTTACAGTGATTGATTTAAAGAATGCTTTCTTTTCCATCCCACTACATGAAGAGAGTCAGTATTTGACATTGTTTACCTTCCGCAGGATTAAATTGAAACATCTTCTTTTCCCCAGGGGATTCCGAATCACCCCGGTTTTCAACCGAGTGCAGCAGATGGACTTGGGAAACATGCAACTTGACAGCATAGTGATACTATATGTAGATGACATTCTAGTAGTAGCTTAGGTGTCGCCAGATTAAAACATCCTAAAATTCATATGGGCAGGTTATTTTGTTTCTGGTTGATTATTGGTTTTGCTATAACACTGGTGATATCAATGATGTAAAGCTGGAGAGCAACTCAGTTGAAAGTACTTCGTTATTTTGAATACCTTTTGACTTTTGAAAGTCCCACAGGTTATTTCTTTGGCCGGAATTTGGGGGTGGGATTGTATATATGGGAATGTGAGATTGGTATGTCACACCATTATGAGCCTAGTGTTCAAACGCATAAGAACAAAAATATTCCTACACTACAACCCATCCTTTTTGTCCAATGTAATTTAAGATTTCCATTTTAATGAAGAAATTACTCATCTGGTTTTCTTTCCTTTCCTATCTTCGGAGACGGAAAGATTCCTTCATTGCCTGGAAGTGAAAAGGGCCCTAACATTATATCTGCTTAGAGAAAAAGAGTTCACAGTCTTTACTCTTTATGATGCCCAGAAACTGCAACAAGGGCTCTAAGTAGTCCAAGGCCATCCTATCGAGATAGATCATCTCATGTATTTTGGCAAGCTATGTCTCATGTATATTGGCATGCTACTTGATCCAGGCATTAACTGAACCAAACGCGCTCCATGCTCCCCATGTGAGAGCAAACGTACATTTTCTTGCTTTTCAAAGACATGCTCTGTGAATCATAGGTGCCAGAACTTGGGCTTCTCCATTGGCCTTCTTTAGACATTATTTATTGGGTGGGAACTTCAGATCAGATGCTCAATATGGAATATCGGGCCTCAAAACATATTTAACTAAACCGGGTGTTATGACCATCCAACCCCACGTAATTCAGTGCTTGGCAAACTCTCAAAAGTATGGAGGAAAGGGGGCAGGACATAGGAATAAGAAAATGTTGCTCATAATAGTGACTACTGTACTCCTGTTCCATAGTCCCTTTTCCTCCAGATGCCGGCCCATCTTCCCTCCTAAAACTGGCTTAGCCGTGAGTCAGGGACCAAGCTCAGGAGTTGGCAAAGGACTATGGGATGAAGCCAAGAGTGGGACATGGGGATTTATGGCCGAGGCCATGCATCCCACGGCCTTTATGTAAAAATAAAAAAGGACAATATTTTAGTGCAGCAAAAAACACTCTAGTTCCATCCCCATAGGATGGAATATACCAGAAGTATGGAGGAATGGACACTATGGACTAGGAGTAATGTAGTTACTACGTGAGTAACTTATTCCAAAGGCTCAACGCCATGGGTGTAACTCCGCCAGAAAATGTGTATTTGTTTAGACCTGTGTATATCAACACGGCTGTTTAATCCGGTCATACTCTGACTATATATTGCTCGATTAAAAAGCTGTATAAATTGGATGAGCCTATGTGTAACTGTAATAAATTAAATGAAAGTGGTCTGCGTGCTACCAGAGTTTATTCTGCTATACAAATTCCCATGACATGTACAATGTTTTATGAGCACGCAATTGTCTTACTCTCAGGATCCTTTCTTGGGGCAGGCAAAGTGAACAGCGGCCCGCAGGCACATGGGCTTTGTGGGAGCAGGATAAGCTGTTCCCAGCCAGAGTTCTAAGACAAAGTTCTGAGCTAAGACTGAAGAAGCTCTGTTCCTCTTTATTTTTATTTATTTAATTGGCTTTGCCTTTCCAACAAATAGACATAAACCGAGAAACTGGGTGACACAGGGTCTGTTCAATACATTTTGGCCATTTATGTTGCATCAGAGGATTTAAAATGAAAGTGGTTTGAGCTAGATGGTTGCGTGTACAGCAGTGGTAGGTTAATGGGAGTGACTATTGTTAGTGGGATGTACCTTACAAAGTCTAAACGATGGAGGATAAGAAATGGGACACAGCTAAACAGGTGTCTTGCTGTATAAAATAAAGACTACAAGCAGGTGATCATAGTACGCATGTCCTCGTTCTTCCGTGTCTTTTAATCGCCATACTTCAGTTGTAAAACCCAGAGGAGGATGTTATAGTATCCCATTAAAAAAATTACCTCTATCAACTTGAGTTGAGTGAAGACTGGAGTCAAATCCTGGCATCACCATTTAACCAAAGTGTGTGATCCTCGGGAAATCATTTACTCTCATTTTAACATATCTGCCAAATAAGTGATTCCGTTAGTCCCTTACTAGACTGCAGTGTGGTATTGAAAGCCTTACATCATGGCTTCTGGATAGTGAACATATTGGGCCTCATTACAAGTCACCCGGTCTGGAAATAACGGTGGTAGTAAATCCACCGCCACCGTTGTTTCCGGACCGGGTGATCTCGAGTTCTGCAGGATGGAGGTGTCCTTCCTGCCAGGTCTGACCTGGCAGGTTTAACACCACCCGCCTGCAGGCGGACGTGGAAACACCAGCACCATCACGAGATGGTGCCGGTGTTTCCACTTCCCCATTCCCATTGAGTCCTATGGGACTCAATGGGAATGGGGATTTACCGAATACCGCCTCCGGAATTCCCGGGTCACCGGGTCGTAATGCCCCAGTGATTCTAGGAATCACGGAGGTGGAATGGTAATACGAGTCCGGCGGTAATCTGCCGGAATTTCAGGCACGGTTACCGCCAGGCTCGTAATGAGGCCCATTTTCTTTGTTAAAACTGCTCACCATACAAAAATATAAAAATGTTACTGACTTTCAAAGGTGTGGGTCGGCCTGAGGATCTCGGTTACAGTTATTGATATTTGAGTTTCAGTCAATTAAAAATAAGGCAATTGTATGTGGGGGGTTCCTATAAGGGGATGCATTCTAGAATGTCTTCCTAGAAACTGTTTCTCCATATTCGTATGATCAACTGCACCTCTTAATCAAAGCCTTTGACTAAAAGGAGTTATGGGTCCTTAACCAGCACCGATCAAGGTTAGTTGGAAATGCAATTTCTTCAGTGTGTTCTAAAGAGTGCTTTAAAAGAAGCAGGCACTGCTGAGATTCGAACTTAGGATCTCCTGTTTACTAGACAGGCGCTTTAACCAACTAAGCCACAGCGTCACATGCTCTACACGCTACATGGGGTTCCAGCTCTTCGTGATCCATTCCTGTTACACTGCGAAAGGTAGAGTTGCTGTCCAAGTAAACTGGAAGTAAATCGCGGAATTTTTTTTTTAAAGGATATTTACCGAAAGCTGTGCACTTTTGTTTCTAATGTGGGTACAGAGTAACACAGCTGTTTAATAAACATTGAAGCAGTTGCTACAGGTTAATTCCAGAAAGTTATTTGTAGCGCCAGCTACTGGCTACACCGTCTTAGTGAGGCTGCTTACTCCAGTGTCTGCATAAGTCCCTGTAGATCTCACCATCCTCTTGTGCTGGTCGCGCGGCATTGGCTGCTTTTTCTCTGGATCTGTCTCTTCTCAGTGTCTCTTTGCGGTTCCCTCTCATCATGGGCCCTCTTATTTCAGTAACAGAAGCACCCTGAAGCCGTACATGTTCATGTTGACGTTTCAGTCACTCCTTCGAATGGGCTGTTTTTGATTCATGAAAAAGTTGTCACAGTCAGAAAACAAAAGTAGCCACTGAAGCCCCAAAGCAAAACATTCACCTATAAACTAGGTTTTCATTGCAAACGTGAAATGCCAGCAAAATATTAATCCGTAGTCGGCAGGATTCGAACCTGCGCGGGGAAACCCCAATAGATTTCAAGTCTATCGCCTTAACCGCTCGGCCACGACTACCTGACAATCACGTCACCTGGAAGTCAATATGACACTGCATCAGAGGTCAGTGTGGCTGAAAAACTAAGTTGTGCATGCAGAGTACACTTCACACAGTCATGATATTATCAACATTACTATGATTCACTCATGGTTTTCATCAACAATGGAGACATTCTAGCATTGTCAGACAATGTTACAGGAGCACATTCTCAGGGCGATCACCGTTACCCACACCAAGGTCACTCCTTTTCCCGGAATCTGGTCAAGAGACTTGCCCTTGACAGGGAATGGGAGATCTGCTCCTGCTGTATATGTACACGACTAATGCTGTTGATATGGCCACCCACAATGAAGGTGGATTAGCACACACAAGACGGAGACAGAAGTAGAGTTGGATGGCTGCCTGCTCGTGCTCTAATGTTACACACATATCGTTCTTTATCTTGCTGACAGCTTGGAGGTGACGACAGAAAGAAAAGAAATGGAGGAGGCACCCCGATAACTTAGGCAGGGTCCTCCTCCATGGGTAAGAGGAAGGGATAAGGCGAAGCGTGCCAAAGCGCTGGGAAAGCCCGCGAAGGGCAACAAAGAAAGGGGACGTTACAAGCCCCATATAAGCGGCGGGCGTCCTGCTGCAGGAAGCATCCAGCCCTCAGCAGAAAGACGCCCACCGCAGTAGGAAGGATTTTCGTTTTGCTGAGGTTACAGTGCCGATGTTCCAGTGTTCCAGTGTTCGTGATGGAGAAAGAAGCCCAGTGTTCGTGATGGAGAAGCCCAGTGTTCCAGCAGGCAGATTTTCGGTTCCTGTTCGTAAGGAGCATTGGTCATAGTACAAGGAGAGAGTGAGAAGGTAATGGTGAGGGAGAGAGCCAGTCAGATAGCGCAGCGAGTAGATGGCTCACTTTGACTTCGGTGTAGAGTGGGGTATTACTCGCAGAGCGCACAGCGTTGTGCAGGCTAAGGCTTAACTTACAGCCAGCACTATTTAAAACCAAAGTGGCGGAATGCAAGCAAGAATGTGACCACTTAATGTTATCCATATGTGCAATCGTGGGGCACGTCTTAAAGGGCCATTGGGTTGCCTTGTCACATGGAGCTGGCCATCAGTCGTGTGACCTTTTGTGCAAGGGGCTGGCTTTTTTGGGCTGGCATTTTGGGGTGGTAATGTTTTCTCATTTGTTTGCCGTTTAGCCAGCCCGGCCTGTGATTGTGAGGATTCACAGGGAGTAAATGGTATGCGTGTTGTGGTCGCTTTGGGCATGTCGGGGTCCGTAATATCTCACAACCAAACAAACTAGACCAAACCTACAAGTCCTTCATTATTGACGGCAATGACATTAAAGTCTCCAGAGATACTAAGACGCTAGGGGTCTATCTTGACTCCTCGCTTTCTCTGAACAGACAAATAAATGCAGTTAGGTCAGCTTCGGCCTAAACCTGCAAACTTATCACTGCCTGTAGACCCTTCCTAAATTCCACCAAATGTATCACACTCGCCAGAACTCTTGTTATGGCCAAAATCGACTACTGTAGTGCTCTCTACCTAGGGACCAGTCAGTCTAACCTTAATAAATTGCAAACTGTACAAAATAATTCCTTAAGGGCAGCCTTAAACATCCCGAGACTCTCTCATATCTCCTCCGTCAGATTGGATTTACGCTGGCTCCCGGTAAAACAGAGAATTGCCCTGAAAACCCTAGCTTTGACTCACAAATGTCTGAGCAACAACGCCCCACCTTACCTATCCGCTCGCTTCTCACGCCACACCTCCACTCGACCTACCAGAGCAGCCCAAACTCACAGCCTCATCGTGCCTAGATGCAAACTCCAAAAAGCTGGTAGGGTGTGCTTCCCCGTCCTGGCCTCCAAACTCTGGAACACCTTGCCCACACCTATCAGAATTGAACCATCATTCCACTCCTTCAAGAACAATGCTAAAACATGGCTGCTCTCCCAAGACTCAAGAGACCTTGACACAGTCCAGACTCCATGTGGGGTACAGGACTGAATATACATTTTCTCTCTGCTCTATCCCTGTATTATACGCTGTTAATGGTACCCTTCGGCACATGTATATATGCTGTATATCTTCGTAACTCACTGTGGGCCTCATTACGACCCAGGCGGTAAGTTACCGCCTGGGCCGTGACTTTACCACCATGCGTAAACTACGTTTACGCCATGGTGGTTGGCGGACTTACCGCCCCATTCCGACCTTGGCGGGGCAGTAAGTCCCCAATCCCCATTTACCCTTCCCCATTCCCATTTTTGCCCCATAGGGCATAATGGGAGTGGGGAAGGCGTTAATTACGCCACCGTAAATTACGGTGGCGTAATTAACTCCATGGTCCCTTAGCGCCATGGATTTTAACACCTGCTAAAAGCAGATGTTAAGTCCGCCATGGCGCTAAGGGACCTCGTACTCAGGCGGTAAGGGTCGGCGCTGTTTACGCCGCCGTAAAACCCTTACCGCCTGAGTCGTAATGAGGCCCTGTAACTACTGCTTTTTGTAACATGCTTAAGAGTATGCACCCGGTTGCCCCTGGGCCTGGTTTTTTGTGCTTTATAAATCAAATCAAATCAAATCACAACCAAAGTATCAGACATATTCTGCTCCTACATTTTGTTGTAGCGGCGCAATGCGTTCCGGGCATGCAGGGAACCTGCTGTTTAAATAACGATGGACAGCCTTGGTGATTACGTTCTCAGGCTCGCCTTCGAGGGCTGACATTTTTTATGGGGGGGGGGTGGACATCTCCCATCCCTCCTTGACTATGGCTAAGGGTCCCCTTACAGAGTGACCAAACAGAAGTTCAAAGGGACTGAAGCCAACACCCTCTTGAGGTACCTCTCTGTAGGCAAACAGTAAGCATGGTAACAGAAGATCCCATTTTCTTCTTTGGGGTTCTTCCAGAGCCCCAATCATGCTCTTCAAGGTCCAGTTAAACCGTTCCACTAGGCCATTGGTCTGTGGGTGATATGCAGAGGAAAACTTATAACTGACCCTACACTCCTTCCACATGGCCTGCATATACTTGGACATAAAGTTGCTGCCTCTGTCAGACACAACTTTTTTAGGGAATCCAACCCTAATAAGATTCCAAGCAAAGCTTTCGCAACTGACTTGGCAGCCACAGTTTTGTTTTCCATCCCATCGATTACACCAGACCCACAAAAGGAACCAAGTATCAGGGTAACCATAGGTGACAAAACATTTTCTGTTTTAGTAGATACAGGGGGGGACTCGATCCTGTGTTAGAGAAGGGGAATTTCCAATGTCAGGCATTGCCATGAATGCACCAGAATTATCTGTGGTGACACCTACGGTTCCTTTTACAGACACTATACCTATCACTATCAGAGAACATGACATGTCCATGCCATTATTATATTGCCGCAGGATATCAGTTATCATATTGGGGAGAGATTTGATGAGCAAATTAAACATGACAATGTCATTTACTGACCAGTTGATGGTATGTTCTATACCAGGGATTCATTATGTAAATGCACAAGAATTCAAAACAGCATTTTATGGCCAGGAAGCACAAACAAGAGTGCCATTAAACCCAGAAGTATTCATTTATGAGTACACATAATGTTAGCATGGCTTCCTCAAATACAGGAGCCTGTGGTTACCTACAGAATTTTTGTATCAACCAGAAGTACCCACATATGTGAAGGTAGGGCAGATAATTACAATGGAATTAGAAGCAGCAATTGTGAGGGAAGACAGAGTGATTTTACACAGAGTTGATGTGGAAGGGATAAACTGGAGAACAGTGATAGCTCTTGATGAAGGGCAGCGACAGACTACCTGAAAAGATGAACATGTGTTTACAGATGATGGCTCAGATGACAAAGTGATATACAACATAAGTCTTAATTTCCAGTTGAAAATTGAAAACAGGGAGATACCTCACAGAATCTCCCTAGTGAAAAAGTTACCGTCTTTTCTCCAGGAGGATTTTGCACCAATGCCAAACAGATTATGGACCAGCAGTCCATACGATGTTGGTCTATTAAAAGAAGTAGGTGCAGTCAAAATTAAATTAAAGCAAGGAGCAATT
The DNA here is from genome assembly GCF_040938575.1 of Ambystoma mexicanum. Lineage (NCBI taxonomy): Eukaryota > Metazoa > Chordata > Amphibia > Caudata > Ambystomatidae > Ambystoma > Ambystoma mexicanum. Next base: position 235,210,371 of record NC_090921.1, read on the forward strand.
TTACCTCGAGTGAGACAACACCCTATGTCAAAGGAAGCTGACCAAGGTATCTATGACAGTATTGCTGCCTTGATGCGACAGGGAATATTAGTACAATCAGAATCCCCATGTAACAAGGCTGTGTACCCAGTGAAGAAAGTGACAGGGGAATCGTGGAGATGTATCTAGAACTTACGCCCCCTGAACAATATTTTTGAGGCAAAGTTCCCATTGGTTCTGAAACCAGCCACACTATTGTGTAACATTCCACTCGAAACTAAACATTTTACAGTGATTGATTTAAAGAATGCTTTCTTTTCCATCCCACTACATGAAGAGAGTCAGTATTTGACATTGTTTACCTTCCGCAGGATTAAATTGAAACATCTTCTTTTCCCCAGGGGATTCCGAATCACCCCGGTTTTCAACCGAGTGCAGCAGATGGACTTGGGAAACATGCAACTTGACAGCATAGTGATACTATATGTAGATGACATTCTAGTAGTAGCTTAGGTGTCGCCAGATTAAAACATCCTAAAATTCATATGGGCAGGTTATTTTGTTTCTGGTTGATTATTGGCTTTGCTATAACACTGGTGATATCAATGATGTAAAGCTGGAGAGCAACTCAGTTGAAAGTACTTCGTTATTTTGAATACCTTTTGACTTTTGAAAGTCCCACAGGTTATTTCTTTGGCCGGAATTGTGGGGTGGGATTGTATATATGGGAATGTGAGATTGGTATGTCACACCATTATGAGCCTAGTGTTCAAACGCATAAGAACAAAAATATTCCTACACTACAACCCATCCTTTTTGTCCAAAGTAATTTAAGATTTCCATTTTAATGAAGAAATTACTCATCTGGTTTTCTTTCCTTTCCTATCTTCGGAGACGGAAAGATTCCTTCATTGTCTGGAAGTGAAAAGGGCCCTAACATTATATCTGCTTAGAGAAAAAGAGTTCACAGTCTTTACTCTTTATGATGCCCAGAAACTGCAACAAGGGCTCTAAGTAGTCCAAGGCCATCCTATCGAGATAGATCATCTCATTTATTTTGGCAAGCTATGTCTCATGTATATTGGCAAGCTACTTGATCCAGGCATTAACTGAACCAAACGCGCTCCATGCTCCCCATGTGAGAGCAAACGTAAATTTTCTTGCTTTTCAAAGACATGCTCTGTGAATCATAGGTGCCAGAACTTGGGCTTCTCCATTGGCCTTCTTTAGACATTATTTATTGGGTGGGAACTTCAGATCAGATGCTCAATATGGAATATCGGGCCTCAAAACATATTTAACTAAACCGGGTGTTATGACCATCCAACCCCACGTAATTCAGTGCTTGGCAAACTCTCAAAAGTATGGAGGAAAGGGGACAGGACATAGGAATAAGAAAAGGTTGCTCATAATAGTGACTACTGTACTCCTGTTCCATAGTCCCCTTTCCTCCAGATGCCGGCCCATCTTCCCTCCTAAAACTGGCTTAGCCGTGAGTCAGGGACCAAGCTCAGGAGTTGGCAAAGGACTATGGGATGAAGCCAAGAGTGGGACATGGGGATTTATGGCCGAGGCCATGCATCCCACGGCCTTTATGTAAAAATAAAAAAGGACAATATTTTAGTGCAGCAAAAAACACTCTAGTTCCATCCCCATAGGATGGAATATACCAGAAGTATGGAGGAATGGACACTATGGACTAGGAGTGATGTAGTTACTACGTGAGTAACTTATTCCAAAGGCTCAACGCCATGGGTGTAACTCCGCCAGAAAATGTGTATTTGTTTAGACCTGTGTATATCAACACGGCTGTTTAATCCGGTCATACTCTGACTATATATTGCTCGATTAAAAAGCTGTATAAATTGGATGAGCCTATGTGTAACTGTAATAAATTAAATGAAAGTGGTCTGCGTGCTACCAGAGTTTATTCTGCTATACAAATTCCCATGACATGTACAATGTTTTATGAGCACGCAATTGTCTTACTCTCGGGATCCTTTCTTGGGGCAGGCAAAGTGAACAGCGGCCCGCAGGCACATGGGCTTTGTGGGAGCAGGATAAGCTGTTCCCAGCCAGAGTTCTAAGACAAAGTTCTGAGCTAAGACTGAAGAAGCTCTGTTCCTCTTTATTTTTATTTATTTAATTTGCTTTGCCTTTCCAGCAAATAGACATAAACAGAGAAACTGGGTGACACAGGGTCTGTTCAATACATTTTGGCCATTTATGTTGCATCAGAGGATTTAAAATGAAAGTGGTTTGAGCTAGATGGTTGCGTGTACAGCAGTGGTAGGTTAATGGGAGTGACTATTGTTAGTGGGATGTACCTTACAAAGTCTAAACGATGGAGGATAACAAATGGGACACAGCTAAACAGGTGTCTTGCTGTATAAAATAAAGACTACAAGCAGGTGATCATAGTACGCATGTCCTCGTTCTTCCGTGTCTTTTAATCGCCATACTTCAGTTGTAAAACCCAGAGGAGGATGTTATAGTATCCCATTAAAAAAATTACCTCTATCAACTTGAGTTGAGTGAAGACTGGAGTCAAATCCTGGCATCACCATTTAACCAAAGTGTGTGATCCTCGGGAAATCATTTACTCTCATTTTAACATATCTGCCAAATAAGTGATTCCGTTAGTCCCTTACTAGACTGCAGTGTGGTATTGAAAGCCTTACATCATGGCTTCTGGATAGTGAACATATTGGGCCTCATTACAAGTCACCAGGTCTGGAAATAACGGTGGTAGTAAATCCACCGCCACCGTTGTTTCCGGACCGGGTGATCTCGAGTTCTGCAGGATGGAGGTGTCCTTCCTGCCAGGTCTGACCTGGCGGGTTTAACACCACCCGCCTGCAGGCGGACGTGGAAACACCAGCACCATCACGAGATGGTGCCGGTGTTTCCACTTCCCCATTCCCATTGAGTCCTATGGGACTCAATGGGAATGGGGATTTACAGAATACCGCCTCCGGAATTCCCGGGTCACCGGGTCGTAATGCCCCAGTGATTCTAGGAATCACGGAGGTGGAATGGTAATACGAGTCCGGCGGTAATCTGCCGGAATTTCAGGCACGGTTACCGCCAGGCTCGTAATGAGGCCCATTTTCTTTGTTAAAACTGCTCACCATACAAAAATATAAAAATGTTACTGACTTTCAAAGGTGTGGGTCGGCCTGAGGATCTCGGTTACAGTTATTGATATTTGAGTTTCAGTCAATTAAAAATAAGGCAATTGTATGTGGGGGGTTCCTATAAGGGGATGCATTCTAGAATGTCTTCCTAGAAACTGTTTCTCCATATTCGTATGATCAACTGCACCTCTTAATCAAAGCCTTTGACTAAAAGGAGTTATGGGTCCTTAACCAGCACCGATCAAGGTTAGTTGGAAATGCAATTTCTTCAGTGTGTTCTAAAGAGTGCTTTAAAAGAAGCAGGCACTGCTGAGATTCGAATTCAGGATCTCCTGTTTACTAGACAGGCGCTTTAACCAACTAAGCCACAGCGCCACATGCTCTACACGCTACATGGGGTTCCAGCTCTTCGTGATCCATTCCTGTTACACTGCGAAAGGTAGAGTTGCTGTCCAAGTAAACTGGAAGTAAATCGCGGAATTTTTTTTTAAAGGATATTTACCGAAAGCTGTGCACTTTTGTTTCTAATGTGGGTACAGAGTAACACAGCTGTTTAATAAACATTGAAGCAGTTGCTACAGGTTAATTCCAGAAAGTTATTTGTAGCGCCAGCTACTGGCTACACCGTCTTAGTGAGGCTGCTTACTCCAGTGTCTGCATAAGTCCCTGTAGATCTCACCATCCTCTTGTGCTGGTCGCGCGGCATTGGCTGCTTTTTCTCTGGATCTGTCTCTTCTCAGTGTCTCTTTGCGGTTCCCTCTCATCATGGGCCCTCTTATTTCAGTAACAGAAGCACCCTGAAGCCGTACATGTTCATGTTGACGTTTCAGTCACTCCTTCGAATGGGCTGTTTTTGATTCATGAAAAAGTTGTCACAGTCAGAAAACAAAAGTAGCCACTGAAGCCCCAAAGCAAAACATTCACCTATAAACTAGGTTTTCATTGCAAACGTGAAATGCCAGCAAAATATTAATCCGTAGTCGGCAGGATTCGAACCTGCGCGGGGAAACCCCAATAGATTTCAAGTCTATCGCCTTAACCGCTCGGCCACGACTACCTGACAATCACGTCACCTGGAAGTCAATATGACACTGCATCAGAGGTCAGTGTGGCTGAAAAACTAAGTTGTGCATGCAGAGTACACTTCACACAGTCATGATATTATCAACATTACTATGATTCACTCATGGTTTTCATCAACAATGGAGACATTCTAGCATTGTCAGACAATGTTACAGGAGCACATTCTCAGGGCTATCACTGTTACCCATACCAAGGTCACTCCTTTTCCCGGAATCTGGTCAAGAGACTTGCCCTTGACAGGGAATGGGAAATCTGCTCCTGCTGTATATGTACACGACTAATGCTGTTGATATGGCCACCCACAATGAAGGTGGATTAGCACACACAAGACGGAGACAGAAGTAGAGTTGGATGGCTCCCTTTATCTTGCTGACAGCTTGAAGGTGACGACAGAAAGAAATGGAGGAGGCACCCCGATAACTTAGGCAGGGTCCTCCTCCATGGGTAAGAGGAAGGGATAAGGCGAAGCGTGCCAAAGCGCTGGGAAAGCCCGCGAAGGGCAACAAAGAAAGGGGACGTGACAAGCCCCATATAAACGGCGGGCGTCCTGCTGCAGGAAGCATCCAGCCCTCAGCAGAAAGACGCCCACCGCAGTAGGAAGGATTTTCGTTTTGCTGAGGTTACAGTGCCGATGTACCAGTGTTCCAATGTTCGTGATGGAGAAACAAGCCCAGTGTTCGTGATGGAGAAGCCCAGTGTTCCAGCAGGCAGATTTTCGGTTCCTGTTCGTAAGGAGCATTGGTCATAGTACAAGGAGAGAGTGAGAAGGTAATGGTGAGGGAGAGAGCCAGTCAGATAGCGCAGCGAGTAGATGGCTCACTTTGACTTCGGTGTAGAGTGGGGTGTTACTCGCAGAGCGCACAGCGTTGTGCAGGCTAGGGCTTAACTTACAGCCAGCACTATTTAAAACCAAAGTGGCGGAATGCAAGCAAGAATGTGACCACTTAATGTTATCCATATGTGCAATCGTGGGGCTCGTTTTAAAGGGCCATTGGGTTGCCTTGTCACATGGAGCTGGCCATGAGTCGTGTGACCTTTTGTGCAAGGGGCTGGCTTTTTTGGGCTGGCATTTTTGGGTGGTAATGTTTTCTCATTTGTTTGCCGTTTAGCCAGCCCGGCCTGTGATTGTGAGGATTCACAGGGAGTAAATGGTATGCGTGTTGTGGTCGCTTTGGGCATGTCGGGGTCCGTAATATCTCACAATCAAACAAACTAGACCAAACCTACAAGTCCTTCATTATTGACGACAATGACATTAAAGTCTCCAGAGATACTAAGACGCTAGGGGTCTATCTTGACTCCTCGCTTTCTCTGAACAGACAAATAAATGCAGTTAGGTCAGCTTCGGCCTATACCTGCAAACTTATCACTGCCTGTAGACCCTTCCTAAATTCCACCAACTGTATCACACTCGCCAGAACTCTTGTTATGGCCAAAATCGACTACTGTAGTGCTCTCTACCTAGGGACCAGTCAGTCTAACCTTAATAAATTGCAAACTGTACAAAATAATTCCTTAAGGGCAGCCTTAAACATCCCGAGACGCTCTCATATCTCCTCCGTCAGATCGGATTTACGCTGGCTCCCGGTAAAACAGAGAATTGCCCTGAAAACCCTAGCTTTGACTCACAAATGTCTGAGCAACAACGCCTCACCTTACCTATCCGCTCGCTTCTCACGCCACACCTCCACTCGACCTACCAGAGCAGCCCAAACTCACAGCCTCATCGTGCCTAGATGCAAACTCCAAAAAGCTGGTAGGGTGTGCTTCCCCGTCCTGGCCTCCAAACTCTGGAACACCTTGCCCACACCTATCAGAATTGAACCATCATTCCACTCCTTCAAGAACAATGCTAAAACATGGCTGCTCTCCCAAGACTCATGAGACCTTGACACAGTCCAGACTCCATGTGGGGTACAGGACTGAATATACATTTTCTCTCTGCTCTGTCCCTGTATTATACGCTGTTAATGGTACCCTTCAGCACATGTATATATGCTGTATATCTTCGTAACTCACTGTGGGCCTCATTACGACCCAGGTGGTAAGTTACCGCCTGGGCCGTGACTTTACCACCATGGCGTAAACTACGTTTACGCCATGGTGGTTGGCGGACTTACCGCCCCATTCCGACCTTGGCGGGGCGGTAAGTCCCCAATCCCCATTTACCCTTCCCCATTCCCATTTTTGCCCCATAGGGCATAATGGGAGTGGGGAAGGCGTTAATTACGCCACCGTAAATTACGGTGGCGTAATTAACTCCATGGTCCCTTAGCGCCATGGATTTTAACACCTGCTAAAAGCAGGTGTTAAGTCCGCCATGGCGCTAAGGGACCTCGTACTCAGGCGGTAAGGGTCGGCGCTGTTTACGCCGCCGTAAAACCCTTACCGCCTGAGTCGTAATGAGGCCCTGTAACTACTGCTTTTTGTAACATGCTTAAGAGTATGCACCCGGTTGCCCCTGGGCCTGGTTTTTTGTGCTTTATAAATCAAATCAAATAAAATCACAACCAAAGTATCAGACATATTCTGCTCCTACATTTTGTTGTAGCGGCGCAATGCGTTCCGGGCATGCAGGGAACCTGCTGTTTAAATAACGATGGACAGCCTTGGTGATTACGTTCTCAGGCTCGCCTTCGAGGGCTGACATTTTTTATGGGGGGGTGGGCATCTCCCATCCCTCCTTGACTATGGCTAAGGGTCCCCTTACAGAGTGACCAAACAGAAGTTCAAAGGGACTGAAGCCAACACCCTCTTGTGGTACCTCTCTGTAGGCAAACAGTAAGCATGGTAACAGAAGATCCCATTTTCTTCTTTGGGGTTCTTCCAGAGCCCCAATCATGCTCTTCAAGGTCCAGTTAAACCGTTCCACTAGGCCATTGGTCTGTGGGTGATATGCAGAGGAAAACTTATAACTGACCCTACACTCCTTCCACATGGCCTGCATATACTTGGACATAAAGTTGCTGCCTCTGTCAGACACAACTTTTTTAGGGAAGCCAACCCTAATAAGATTCCAAGCAAAGCTTTCGCAACTGACTTGGCAGCCACAGTTTTTAATGGGATGGCCTGAGGATACCTGGTGGCATAGTCGACCAGCACCAGGATAAACCTATTGCCTGAGGATGTTTGGGGGTCAAGGGGACCAACAATGTCGATCCCTACCCTCTCAAATGGTACCCCCACAACCGGGAGTGGTACCAATGGAGCTTGGATTGTTGAGCCACTCTTACCAGATAACTGGCAGGAGGCCCAACTCCTGCAGTGACTTTCTACTTGCACCCACATTTTGGGCCAGTAGAAGTGCGTGGATAACCTTTGCTTGGTTCTCTTGATTCCAAGCTGACCAGCAAGGGGCACTTCATGCGCCAACTGCAGGAGGAAGGGTCTTACAGCAAGGGGAACCACCAACTTCCTATGGTCTCCTTCTGTAGACTCTGTAGGCTCACTAAACAGGAGCCCACCTTCCCAATAAATCCTGTGCTTCCCAGGAGGTTCACCCTCAAACTAACAAATCATTTAGTTCAGGATGGTCATGTGGGTCAATTATTTCAGGTATCACCACCTTCTCGTCAGGTCCTGGTGATTGACCAACTACCTCCACCTCATTGGTGGGTGAGTTAGGGGGAATGTTCTCTTTTCCCCTTTTGGATTTTCTGACTCCTTTAGCCTTGGGTTTCCCCTTTGGCTGGGGAATGGCATTGATCTTGGCAGTGCTACCCTGGTTTGAGACCTTGTGCAGGGTCTTTCAGCTGTATCTCCCACAAGCCCTAAAGCTTTGAGATTATTTCCCAGCAAGACCTTTCCTGGGACATTCCTCTGTATGCTCACTGGAATTCGGAGTGCTGTACCATTGATAGTAAGAGTAACAGGTATTACTGGGAATATGAGAGGTGGGCTATCAGCCAACTTAGTGGGGGCCAGAGGAGCTCTGGCAACTTCCTCTGGGTCTACCAAAGGTAGAATCCACTACAGTTCGACTGCACCAATGATCCCTAAGAGCTGGAGTATCTACCCCATTGATCAGCACACTGTCCTTAAAGTAGTGCTTGGTGTTATCTGGAATTCTATCATAGGCTTCTGGGATTTTAGGCTCCCAGGAACACAGGGAAGCTAAAACTACCTCAGCTTCTATCCCACTGGGGAAGGAGTCTGAGGAGAAGGATGACCCTGTAATATCTTCTTCCTCATAAGAGGAGAAGGCCAGATTAGCAGAGTGGACCCCCAAGGTTTTGACCTTACATCTGGGATTCCCCCTTCATATGGTCAGATGCTCCACAAGCAAAACAAGATCCACTGGGTCTGTTTACATAGGGAGGCTTACTATAACCAGAGTTCTTTTTTGGAGGCTGACCTGCACTACCATGTGAGTTCTCTTGTGTCTTACCCTTATTTCTTCTTTTGTGGCCCTTCTGGGAGGAAGTTTTATCAGTTTCTCCACCCTCCTTATATTTGTACTTTTTCCCCTCCTCCTGCTTATCAGGATGAGTCTTGTCCTTATGGGACACTCTATGTGACACCCACAGGTCTGCTGCTATGGCAGGTTTCTTAGGATCTATCTCCTTTGAATGTGCCAAGTGCTGCTTAAGCTCAGGGGAAGAAGATTAAAAAATGTGTTTAAGCATGGCAAGACATATCATACCTTCAAAAGTAGAGACCTTATAACCTTCAACCCAGCCAGTCAAGTTTTTTAAGGTTTGAGTTACATAAGATACCCAAGTACCACCTTCTTTCTTTTTGTACTCTCTGAATCTTTTTAGGTATTGGGGAGGAGTCTTTCAAAACTTTAAGATGAGAGTTTGCTTCAACATTGCAACATCTGCTCTCACAGCTTTTGACATTTCCATAACGGCACTGCAGCCAGAAGGGGGCAGTCTGCTAGGTAACCAGGCAATTTTATCAGCATTGTCAACTTGTTGAACTTCACAGGCCTACCCAAATGCATTCAGCCAGTCCATAATGTCATTATTTTCCTCATACACACTGAGCAGATCATTAGGAAACCTTGGATGAGAGGAGGCCCCAGACCAATGTCCAGGACCCTTGGATCCATTGGCAATCTGAAGCTTGGCCAGTTCCAACTGGTGATCCCTGTTTTTTGTTTTTCTGCCTGATCTATTTTCATTTTGGTCATGTTGAATTCAAGCTCCTTCTGCCTAAACAGCAATTCTTTCTTCTTGAATTCAAGCATGGCCTCCCCTTCAGTACTGGCAGAGGAAACACTAGACATTACATCCTCCAAGTCCTCATGGTTCCTATGACCAAGTGCAGCGACAGAACTGTCAGTTCTGCCAGTGGGAGCAGCCCCACCTCCTTCTGTACTGTCCACAGGAGCTATGTCACTAAGCTGAGCTTCTTGCCAGGCCATGATTCTTTGGATCATTTGCATTTTTGTGCCTTGAGCAGAGACACCTCTCTCAGCACACATCTTTCTCAATGTTTCAGATGTAGACGCATTCAAAGTTAACAAGGTACTTGTTTCCATACTGTTTGATAGGACTATTGCCTTTACCAGTCATACTACAACAATTCACTATGTGTCCTGGTAGGAATAACTTGAAATGCCTTCACTAGTATGCAACACTGGATACCCTCAGTCCTATCCCACCGCTGTACACCAATTTGTTAAGAAGGATTCCTGAACTCTGTCCAGGAGGGGCAGAGGTTCAGAAGGCCAACCTAGTTTCTTGGAACAGGGTAACCTCTGGACAAGCCAGACTAATCAGGGTAGCTATGGCAGGCGGTCAAGACTAAGTCTCAGGAGGGGTGAGGGTGACTGGAGGACCTCAATGAGCACACAGAGCAAGGACAATTACAAATTACTCCAGACAGGTGTTATATTAAAAATATAGACACATTTATTACAAGGCCTTTGTAACACAGACTATAGCAAAGAATCACGGTACAACTAAGTAAACCAATACATCACACTCAATACAATATATATACAAGACCAGGGGGGTCTAAAGAGGTGACTGCACGAAATATGTTGACAACCTAGAGGGGAAGTAAACAGGTAGTGCAGTTAGTCTTTAGGCCCAATTCAACATCAGATTTTCACCTAACTAAGGGGCAGTCCAGGTCCTAAGAAGTGGGGAGCCTTGGGCTCAATAGTACATGTGTGCCAACGCACGCGGTTGTTCCAATGTGCAAAACAGGGTCTCTTCAGGGGGCTCTTGCAGCTCGAGAAGGTCGATAAGGCGATGAAGAATAAGTTCCCACTATTTAAGAAGGACCTCCACTTGAAGGCAGAGGCAGTTCGAGAGTTCGGGATGGAGTCACTGTTTCGCAATAGCAGTGGACAAGAGAGGGGCCCCCAGGGGCCACTCATGCGTAAAGTTGGGCTCTGGCGCTAGGGACCACCGGTTGGGGTAATGATTACTCACTGGTCCCTGAGGCAAGGAGATCCAAGATTCGGCAGGTTAGTCCAATTTGTTTGTAGGTCCGACGTCGGCAAAAAGGACCTCTCAGCACCTTTTAGTTCCTGAGATCCAGCAAGGATTCCCAAACGGGACAGTGGCAATTTCTCTGCTCCGGGTGGATGTATCGACCCAGTTTTACTGCAGCATACTTCAGAGGCAAGAGGGTCACAAATGCAGCGGACTTGCAAAGGATATTGCCACAGCAGGGCAACGCGGTAACCGCGTTTACTCCGGTCCAGGCACACTCGTCTCACTTCAGACCTGGGAATGCTAGGTCAACAAACTTTGGTGTGACGGTGCCGTGGCCACAGAGCTAGCAGTATATCAAGTTTCGAGGGCCTCCTCCAAACGGCGGAGGAGACAGAGCAAAGGTCCTGTGTGAGCTGGTCAGCCCACTTGTTGGCCCAGGGGCACTTCCGAGAAAGCTTACTTGCAGGTTTTGGTGAAGGTGCCGAGAATAGTTGGTCCCACTATTCCAATGGGTCGAAGCATCTTCGCAGACCTTGTAGGATGACCAGATGTAGAGGGGTCCCACGGGACGACAGTGGGCTCAGGGTGCCAAACCTTTCAGCGGGTCACCAGCGGTTCCTTGACTCAGCTTCGTAGTTGCAGGATACTTGGATCCTATCTTTGTTCAGTGAGAACTCAGGAGATTGACCTGGTAGTGGTGTTTCCAGCCTCCTCTTATCCAAAGTTCCCTTTGCGCCAAAACAGAGAGGACCCAATGGGAGATCTGCTCACAAACACTCACTCCATACGTGGACCAATCACAGACCATGGTGGTCTCAGGCATTCAGGACACTCCAAACTCTTTGGCACCCAGGATGTATATTGGGACCAGACATCCCAGCCCACATCCTGGAGGCGAGCACACAAGGCATGCAGAAGCCCGCAAAAGCATTGGGATTCGCGGGAAAATGCATGACCAAATAAGGACTGGCCCAGGTCGACTCGACATGGGGAAGGTGAAGGGGCAAGATGGCCAAAGGACAGGACAAAGAACCTTGTGGCATGGCCATTTTGGAGCCAGGCCACCTATTTGTGGCAAAAGCAGTTAACGCCGTTAACATGGCAAGAAAGGGTTAAAAAATAATGTGAAACGATAGCTGCCACCAGTCCTGTCCATTACACATTTGCACAGTTCATAAAAAGTCCGGCAAGAGTATCTAGGGCCTTTGGAAATGATTATAGACCCAAGTGTGCTGTATGTTAAGATACATTGCACACTTGGTACATGTGACCCAAAAGTTGCAACATGAGAAAAGGACTAAGGGAAACAAAGCCTCCCAGTACTGACTGTCTTAAGGGCATGTATGTTTCCCCATAAAAATTGAGCGAAAGCCCAGAGAAGTACAGCTGAAGGCTGTGCTTCTCTGGCAAAGTCAGTCAGTGGTGTCTAAACAGCAGCAAAAAGTTTGGGGGTTGACACATGGAGGGATAATTACATACACATGAAATCTTTCCTAACAGTGAGTGGGCTCTGCAAGCCTCCAATTTGCATTCTCTCGGACTGATCGTGTGATTTGGTTTGATTCTCACTGGGTCGCACGTAGACCGACCGCCCCTCGGCCTTGGCCTGATCCATCTTCCGATCCTGCAATCTCTGATCAAGCTGCACTGTCAGGTCAATGCATTCAGCACATCTTTCCGGGGGATTTACTACTTGGGCTAATACGTCCTTAAGTTCTCCTCGCAAGCCTCAGTAAAAGAGCGTAGTTCTTTTCTCCTCTGGCCAGTTAGTTTGTGCTATCAGACAATTGAAGCAAGTGATACATGTTAGTAAGTCTTGATTACCCTGCTGTAGTGAGAACAGTTCATTGTCCAGAGCCCGCCCTTGAGTATGCCGTGCAAATAGTTTCTCCATTTCACGCTGGAAACCTCTAAAGTCTCGAAGCAAAGGATCATCCTGGTTTACCAAAGGTATTGACCAGTCCGCTGCACTAACTCCCAAATATGAGAGTACAAATGCCATTTTCGCTTGATCGTTGGGGAATGCCCCAGGTCTGCACAAGAAATGTAGGCGACATTGATTCATAAAGATGGCGTACTTATTCGGATCGCCTGTGAAGCGTTCTGGTGGGGCCAGGGGAACCCCCCATGGAAGAACCACCTGTACTGGCATAGGCTGTGGAGGCGCGGCAGGAGGGATATACCCCGGCAGTGGGACCTGGCCTGCCTGTGCCTGGAGCATTTGCCTTGCTAGTTCATCTGTCCGCTCCCAGTTCACAATTAGATCCCTCCTTAGGGCATTAGTTTCCTGTCTTGAGGCATGAACTTCAGCCCGTAACTCTCTGAGTAATCGGGCCAACTGGTCCGTTTCAGAAGTTTCCATAGCGCCCAGGCAGCGAGTCGAAGAGACTTTGCGTTCTCTTATGCTCACCTGGTCTCTGCGGAGGCGATGGGGTATGGTTGCAGCCCTCCGATGGGGTGAGGTTGCTCGAGTCCGACTTCACCCTCTATGCTTATGTGGTGACTGGTGGTAATAAGTGATGCTGCTTGGGACTGCTCCTGTGTGGAGAAGAGGGGGCGTGAGTATGCCAGCGTGTGCGCCTGATCCCCTTCTAGACCCCTTCTCCCAAACCATGGTACCCGTGGGATGCGCTGTCCCTGGAAAGATCACCTGTTGAATAGTTTTGGCGAGCACTCCATCCTGCTGCTTCTGGCAGGGGCGCTTATATGATCTGGACTGAGTTCCTTCACTGGTCCCTTGCACGTGGTAGTCCAGTCCTGCTGTGACTAAGCCACTATACTTCAGGTAAGTGTTCCTGTTTGCCTTTGTCTTTCCTCGTCTGTCTTTGTTGTATTGTAGAGTTTGTTGTCTTGTATTGCTGTCCGTTCCACGTTTGATGTTTGCTCTTTTGCTTTCTTCCCTTGGAGGTGATGCTGCCGGCCCGGCAGAAGCTGCGGATCTCGAGGCAGCAGCCGGAGGGAATGAGGAACGAAGCTGCAGTGGTACAGTAGCTGGTAAATTGTTAACTAGGGGGCGCGCAGGGTTCAAATGCGGCGCGGCCCTAGGAAGGATGTTCTAACCTTGTCTTTCTTCTTCTTCACAGGGTCCGAGTTTGTGGATGCGGAGTGCAGTGCTGCGGCGTCGGGATCAAGATCACTGGATGTCAGGAGATGAGTCTGCAGATGAAGCGATGAAGCACCGGTTTCCTGGAGGTGAGTATGCAGGAGAACGCCTGGTTTCAAAGGTAAGGAAACTGGTCCAAGCGGCGGTGAGCGTCACGTTGCACGCGAGTGCACAGTAACACGAAGCACCAGCCTTAAGGATGGAGCAGCTTATATAGCTGAGCGTCTGAAGCCACGCCCACCAGGTTCAGCCTGCCTGCCACACACGATGAGTTAGCACATGAAGACCAGGCCTAGGGAGCCACACCCGATGAGTCAGCACATGAGGATGTTCTCTGGAATAAAGGCTTTCAGCTCCTGGAAAGTTCTAAATAAAAGCACTTCTTCACTGAAATAATGTAAAATCACTCCTGCACTGAAATAAAGTGTTCCTGCTCACTTCTCTATATGAGCCTGGCGCCAATGGACTACGTCCAGCCAGGGCCTCTGTGTTTATGGGTCCCAAAGGGACATAAGTGAGTCAAGTGACCCATTGCCCCCATCACTAGATGGTGTGGTTTTTCTGTTCTGGGGCCTTTGGCCATGACACAATATCACTTTTAGAACATTATCCAATCACATCCATTGATAAATTAGGCTAGAAAAATGATACCCACCTCTGAAATGGGGCATGAGGTTCTGATCTATAAACGTCCAAACCCATGGATCCTGGGGAGTTACTCACTCACTGACTGATTGACAGTAAGAAGAAGAGAACAGCAAATTGACAACAACAGAAAAGAGAATGAATAGATTGCTTTCCTTTGGACCTATTTGGATAACCAACCGTGCACTGTAAGAAAGGCCCACATGGAGTTAAACCCCAGGCCTTCTTCAGTGGAAACACAGCAGACTGCCCCAATAAATAAGACCCAAAAGAAGGAGAGAAGCATGCCTGCGGTGGGATGTTCACCCCTTCTTGCTGACCGATGCCCTACTGTTACTGAGAGGGAGGAGGAAAACAGCCCTTATTAGGATGCCCACCTCTCTGAGAAGCAGTACAAAAAACGTTTCTGCAAGTATAATGTGAAGGGGAGATATAAAGACTGTAGGGAAACATACTCTTTTTTTTTGTATTACTTGCCTTAATTGTGTTTACAATTTCTACAAAAGTACTGTTTTTAGAACCATTTCCCCGCATCCTTTTCCAGGAAAATGCAAAGGCGGGACTAAAGAAAAAACATCGAAACAGAGTAGAAATAACAAGAGAAGAGAAGAAGCAGAGAGGTGGAGCGGAAGGGAGGAGAAGCTGAGGAGATTCAAGACTGAAAGAGCAAAAGTTTAGAATTTTAAGGATTTTAAAAAATGTTCAGGGTTTATCAAAGCAAAAGCGTAAGAATCCTACAAACGTCTGAGTCAGTGTTACGAAGCTCTAATATTCCATCTTTATCTTTGCTCGATTCCCCCAAGTCTTTTAACGCTTCACTCTTGGTCCGATGCTTCTCTATCGCCGTTCCACCATCCCCTGCTTACGACTCTCATTCATTCTCTGAGTCCTGCTCCAGTAAAATGTTCTGAAAAAATGATGCTTCAGGCATCACCCAAGATGTTTTGTCACCACCATTAGACGAGACCACCATACTGCCTCCTCGTATGTCTGTATATTGGAGAAAATCTGGCCAAGGTAGATGGCTCTTGCTTCCTGTGTCCCTAAAGAAGATAAGAGAAAGTGCCTAATTGTATTGTTTACAAAATCTGCACTTGTTGGAGCTTGATTTACCTCTTATAGACAAGATTTTGTTTGTTTTTAGGAGGTTCAAGCGGATTCGCAAAAAGCTGTGCCATAATCCTTTATTAGGGAATTTTGCCAAGTACCCCATAACTTGGTTTACCTTCTTTCTGTTGGTCGGAAGGCTCATAGTTAGTTTGTATTTAGCTGCTGCTTCCAAAGTCTTTATCCAGTCAGTTTCACTCTATTATTTTTAAAACTTTAGTTGGATTGCTCATAGTTTTGTCTTCAGAGCTTCCTCTCTCATCCAGGAGCCAATTGTTCTCTGACGACCACTTTGTTAGCATTTTCCTTTTGCCTCCCACTGTTTCTCTGTTGATGATGTCAAAGATCTTTGAAGGTGAAGAACCTTCCTATACAGCATTAAGTTAAGGTGTTTCAAGAAATCGTCGCGTTTAGTGATGTCAAACTCAGTTCACGATGAATGGAGGCTACAGGAATCATCTGTGGTAGGCCCAGAAGTAGTCCTCCAGCTTTTGCCCGATATTTACTGGAATGGGAGACATTGCTGCCACTCCATAGGACAACCCTGGAAGCACTTTGGTTTTATAGTAATTCAAAACTGGGATAAGTGAAAAGCGGCCATATATTCTATCCACAGCCTTGATCTCCGCAGCCAGTGTTTTGATCTTTTTATTCAGGATTGCCTGCATTGGGATTTCTGAGAGGCTGTTATTCAAGATTACTCCCAAATATATAAAGATTTTCACTTTTTCCAGTTGGACACTATCTACATACCATTTCAGTTTTTCCGTTTTCTGAGATGTTTTTTCGAAAGACATGATTGTTTTTCATTTGGTCTTTGTTGAGCTCCAGGTTGTTGCCCTTTATATATTCTGACAAGTTGTTCAATTGCCGCTGGAGGCCAACCGCCGTCTGATCTAATAAAATTATGTCATCAGTGTAAAGAAGGCGCAGAACTTTGTCACCTAATTTTGGAGGGAAGGCTCATATCCGTCGCTCGTAGTTCTTAAAATCTGTCATATATGAATTGTACAGGGCTGGCGCAAGCGGGCAACCCTGTTTGACTCCTCTCGCAGTTATACATTTTTTCGATTGGTGCCCTGCTCGACTGTGTCTCACGCGCATTGATGTCCCGGAGTAAAGTGCTTTTATCGGTTCCAAAATCGAATTGGGGCAGTTCCATGTGGCCAATTTGCTCCAATGGATTTCTCATTTGGCCTGGTCGAAAACCTGGACCAGGTCAACGAAAGCCATAAAGACTCTTGGACTGCCCTCCAAGACCTTAGCTTTCAGGGTACTCAACAGTAGTATGTTTGCTGTTGTTGCCAAATTTTTGACGAAACCCGCCTGCAAGGGATCAATGCAGTTGGCAAGTTTAGTCCATGACTGGAAGATGTCCAAAGCCAGAGATCCGAATACTTTGCCAATTACATCCAAGAGTGCAATTTTTTAAAATTGGCAGCTCATTCTGTGGGGTACATTTACCAGCCCAGCAGAATTCCCCTACATCTCCAAACTGCACTTCAGCAGTAACCAGCCGAATGGCTGCACTGGCTCTGCTGAGCGCTATTCTTTTGCATCAAAACTGCATTTTGCAGCTACAAAAATAATGGTTCTGCTGTCTTTGCCAAGCACATATGGGGCGAGATGGAACATGGAACACCCCGAGAATGGCTGCCGGTGTTTCCCTCCAAGACCTTAGCTTTCAGGGTACTCAACAGTAGTATGTTTGCTGTTGTTGCCAAATTTTTGACGAAACCCGCCTGCAAGGGATCAATGCAGTTGGCAAGTTTAGTCCATGACTGGAAGATGTCCAAAGCCAGAGATCCGAATCCTTTGCCAATTACATCCAAGAGTGCAATTTTTTAAAATTGGCAGCTCATTCTGTGGGGTACATTTACCAGCCCAGCAGAATTCCCCTACATCTCCAAACTGCACTTCAGCAGTAACCAGCCGAATGGCTGCACTGGCTCTGCTGAGCGCTATTCTTTTGCATCAAAACTGCATTTTGCAGCTACAAAAATAATGGTTCTGCTGTCTTTGCCAAGCACATATGGGGCGAGACGGAACATGGTACACCCCGAGAATGGCTGCCGGTGTTTCCCTCCAAGACCTTAGCTTTCAGGGTACTCAACAGTAGTATGTTTGCTGTTGTTGCCAAATTTTTGACGAAACCCGCCTGCAAGGGATCAATGCAGTTGGCAAGTTTAGTCCATGACTGGAAGATGTCCAAAGCCAGAGATCCGAATACTTTGCCAATTACATCCAAGAGTGCAATTTTTTAAAATTGGCAGCTCATTCTGTGGGGTACATTTACCAGCCCAGCAGAATTCCCCTACATCTCCAAACTGCACTTCAGCAGTAACCAGCCGAATGGCTGCACTGGCTCTGCTGAGCGCTATTCTTTTGCATCAAAACTGCATTTTGCAGCTACAAAAATAATGGTTCTGCTGTCTTTACCAAGCACATATGGGGCGAGATGGAACATGGAACACCCCGAGAATGGCTGCCGGTGTTTTCCTTATGAGGACCAAAGAAAATCCTTCAAAGTCAGCTCTGCTATGCTTTTAGCTCAAAACATTTCACTGAAAAAGAAAATATTCTGCCTTTTAAAATGACTGCTACCTGATGCTCTTTGTCATCTTTACAACAATACCCAGTTTGGTTCCAGTACGATACAGCTATGTTCATCCGTATTTAGGTTCTACACCAGCAAATGGGCTGGGTCAGGCAAGATCTGTGAAATAGCAAATAACTTCACTTTACTTTTGCAACAAAATATCACAGACAAACTCTTCACAAGAAGCCCTCTCTCTCTCTTTGCTTATGTCAGTTTCATTGGGCCCTTGCCTTGAACAGATTCCTTTGTAGTGGAAATTGACTATGGCCATGGAAATGCTCAGAACAAAGCTACCAGGAAAAACCGCATTTGAAAGTGACATTTAAGGAATATTAACCCACGTGTAAAATGGTGCTTTTGACAAACAAGAAAATGCCTTATAAAAAGTTAAATGTTAAATTAAGGCCCTGTGCTTGCATATCAATGTGATAGGGGTTTGCCTTAAAATACAAATGGGATATTTAATTCCAAAAGACTTACTTTCTGGTTAAGGGAAAGAAAATTAAATAAATAAATAAATAAAATTACTGTGAAACCAGAAAAACGGGTTAGGCACGCCCTGGCTTAAAGGGCCTTGCTTCCTGGGAACAGGAACATCTTTCCCCAAATGGACCAGCCCCGTGGAAACTATGAATGAGCCAAGGGGAAGCATCTAGTACCCTCATCAGACAAAGCAGCACTGCTCCAGCATGAAACAAAGGACTGCCGAGACACATGTGAAGTCCTGGTGACACCTCCCCTCAACTCAATCTGAAGGGCTTCAAAGGTGAATCCACGACAACAGTGGGCTAAACTAACCGGAGCATGACATTTGGCTGTAGCCTGGAAAGAAATGCCCATATTTGTAACACAAATCCAGCCTAGTTGATTTCAGAGACTATGCAGCTTATGTCATTTATTTCAGTAACCAAAAAAGACATATTAATGTGAAATTATGACCATTTAACAGCCTTGTTTGCGCCATTAAAATAAGATGTTGTGGGTTTTTCTAGCATGTTGGGAATGCAAACCCCAGGAAAATATGAATTCCGGGGACAACATACATGGTACAACTTTGAAAATTAGTGAGAACATGACCAGTGACAATATGTATACATATATAAAATTGTAGAATTTTCAGTGAACTATTTTCCATGGAAATGGCAAAAAATTATTAGGAGGACTAAACAACATTGTATAAACTTGGGAGTTGGAATGCCAGGATCTGTGTAAAATATGGAATCTGCCATTGTGATTTTCAAAAGCATAACAATTGTAAAAAGGTGCATTTTTGTGTCATAATTGGTTTTGGCAAAAGTAACTGTGGGGTGGCTCTGTAGATCATAAAATCAGACACCATCAAATTGAGTCCCCTCCTTCAGTCCAATCTGCTTCCAGGGAGGTGGTGACATCCACTGCTGACCTATCCGATTTAGAGGTAGGCCTAGCTTAGTTCAGCCCACATAGTAAAAATACTCTGATGTCATGCTCCTTATAAAAGGGGGAGGCATGGGGAGCTCTGGACAGACTGACTATGCTGATTTCCAGCTTCAGCACATCCAGAGGTCTAGACATTTCATACTTACCCTGCAAGATTCCAGATTCCAATGCCAGGACAGGGATAGCTGATCCAGAACCCCCTATCCCGAAGAAAACACCTTTCAGAATTAAACCCCACAAAAATCCCAGTGGCTCATGGAGAAAGGGGAAAGGTGGCTGAAACCTCATTGGGATTATCCAGCGCTACCTGCTTGCGCTGCTATGCGCCACTGTGCCGTGACCAGATCCTTGTCCCCAAGTTCAGATACCCGGTTGGCGGTCCAAAATTCCAAATTGAAGTGCTTATTGTAAGTATAACCCCTATCCCATAGCAAAATGTAGTATATCCCATTCTGATACCTTGCCATTTGTTCAACCCGATAAGTAATCCCGAAAGTACACTAGTAACTGTTTAAAATTATCAAAAGCGTCTGTGTGTCCTGTTCCACGACTTCCAGGTGTTAGCGCCATTGTTGCACAGCCTTATAGTCCATTGCATAAAACCTTAGTAATATTTGGAATACACTAATTAATTCTCCCTTAAGGTGACACACGGTGTGAGGGGGGTTAAGACTGCAGCTTGACCCTTTCCACAGGCAGTGTTTCTCTTGCTGATAATCTAGTCACGAAAATATGTTAGTAAAACATGTCACTTTCCCTTTCCATTCCATCGATTTTCCCTGTGCAACTGATTTCATTTTTAAACCGATTTTTCCTTCCCCTTCAAGAATCCCCTCCTGTCATTCATTCAGACTTACACTTGCACTTTCGTATTCTACCTGTGAGGTGTATTTTTACTATAGCATAAAAACCGATTTTCGATTACGCCTGTTTAGTCCATTTTCCAAGCTGATTTGTCATTTTAAACCCATGAAAATAAGTACATGTAATTTCTTCATGTGTGATTTTGCTGCACTGTATTTTTCTTTCCAAAGTTGATTTTCTGAACCGTATGCCCGTTGTAAGTAAATTGTAGTTTACTAGTGTTTTTACTTCTCTGCTGCAGCCTTCCTCACCGCTACCTCATTCATTCAAACGCATATGTAAAATAATTATTTACTCATTCCGAGTGCTATTTCGTTCAATTGCAAAGGTTTTTAAATTGTGCCTCCCACTTCATGGGGGAAGGTCAGATTTTAATTCTGTTTGTGGCCTAGTATACCTGACTCGCTGCTACTCCTTTCTAGCCACACAAAATACATTTAATAGGGATTTCAGGGTGCGTTGCATGGGGAAATATTAACGGTGGTGCTATCAGAAAACCCCATCCAAAAAAGTAATCTTGCCTGTATTCAGTTGTTCATTGTACATCTCATTTAACAAGGTCAAACTAAGTGTTTTCTATCATTTTACAGAGTCATTATCACCATACTGGTGATTGCTGCCCCATATTAAATGTGTGTGATTTTTATGGAAATTTAAAAATAAAAAAATATTGTATTATTACACAACGTCCTGGTTTATGTTCCATTGCGACCCGGGGTGTTTGTCAATGTGGGTGTGAGACGGGTTGGGTGCCTTCTCAATCTGAATTCTTAGTAAATAAAGTAAAAGTGTTTTAATTGTGCGCTGCATCCTAGGCCAGTATCAAGAGTCCTGGTGCCATGGTCATGAAGTCAGGGGCACAGGCATGCAGCGGTTGCATGCACAGGAGACCTGGGTGGACACTGTCCTGGCGCCTTTGGCGCCAGACTCATGAACAAAAGTAAAAAAGAACATCCATTTAACACCAAAAATCTTTTATTATGGACATAGCACTTCAGATGCATTAACCTTGAACATTCCATCCATTAAGCAGGATGCATTAACTTTGAATATCCCATCCATTAAGCAGCCCCAGGTGTATTCTTGGGTGTGGCTGCTTATGGATTGCCTTTGCATGTGCTCACTCTCTAGGAGTGACAGGGTGTGGCTGGCAAGCAGGCCCTAATGGACCTGCCTACGATCTCAGCTATATAAGCTGCCCCGATGCTCAAGACAGCCGCTTCGGGTTATTCTGCACTTGCAAGCAGCGTAATGCTCACCGTCGCCTGAGGTAAGACTTACCTTTGAAGATCCTGCTTCCTGGACATCCTGCTTCCTGCCAACATACTTACCAACTGGGGGGAGCTGTTCTTACCTGTATATCTCTTCGGCAAACCAAGTATTCATCTTTACACTTACCGGAACGCCAAAATCTTCATCTTGGCACCGCAGCACAACACGCTCCATCGTCGACAGCAGCGCCTGCAAGGAAAAACAGAAGACAAGGTTAGACATCGAAAAAAAAGTCAGTTTAAGGTTGCGCTCTGCCATACTTCACGCTTTTCCTTTAACCATCACTTACCTGCTGTCGAACATTGTGGTAGCATCCATCTTACATCCGGCCGCGTCTCACAGCTACATTGAGGCTGCATTTCCATCTAAGGGAAGAAAACAGAAGAGAGACATTATTGCTGGCATAAATAGGAGCAACAGAAGACAAGGTTAGACATCGAAAAAAAAGTCAGTTTAAGGTTGCACTTTGCCATACTTCACGCTTTTCCTTTAACCATCACTTACCTGCTGTCGAACATTGTGGTAGCATCCATCTTACATCCGGCCGCGTCTCACAGCTACATTGAGGCTGCATTTCCATCTAAGGGAAGAAAACAGAAGAGAGACATTATTGCTGGCATAAATAGGAGCAACATATAAAGACGTTAAACAGAACGAACAGCATCACAAGAGCTCAAGAAAGACTTACCAATCATAAGGAGAAGCATAGTCGCAGCTGGACTGGACTAATCCTTATCAGGGATCAGTGAAGGAACTAGATCCCATTCGACGCGCCCCTGCCAGAAGTAGCAGGACAGAGAGCTTATCTTCCATAATTCACAGGTGAGCTTTATGGGCCAGCGCGTGCTCACAGAAACCGTACTTTGGGGTGAAGGGTTTGAGAGGTACAACAATAACAGATTGGCACACTCACACACTCTCATCTCCACGCAGGAGCAGTATCACCACGTACCACAGCTCACAGCTTTTCTACTGAGGGAGAGGCCTGAAGGGGGTGATTGAAGGTCAGGGAGGGCTACAACCGTGCCCCAACGCCTCAGCAGAGACCAGGTGAGCGTGACACCTGGTCTGGTGTGAGACGCCCCTTTAGACTCATTGACAGATTGGGGGCACGTCTGGGATTGAGATAGCGTTTTCACCAGTGACAGCTTAACACAGCAGGCTAATGCAGAAAAGGAAGTGATACTTTTTGTGGTTAGAAGACTGTATTATACTGTAAAAGCGCCTTCCTAAAATAATTCAGACCCTAAGTATCAGGCCTGTGTGTAAAAATAAAGTAAGATCAACCCTGAACTAGACAAAAGCGACAGAATACAGATTTACACTCATATAAATAAATTAATAAAGGAAGAACACTCTCCATAATGACCACAGTAGCAATAAACATGGATAGGCATAATCTTCTGAACAAATTATTTGTCAGTGGGGAATGGACACAGCAAGATGAGGAGGTCTGGCTAGAAGAAATGATGTAACAGGTCACCACCATGGACATGCCTATGTGGCAAGACGGAGGCCCATTATATCAATCCTTCAGTGAGTTGTATATGACTCTGAAAGTTAAAGAGGAGCAGATTAAAATTGTCAGAATCACATCCTACATATATCTCCATATGGGATTTATGGAGGCAAAACATGAAGAAAGCAGAACCCTTGTGCAAACCCAGTCTGAGCTCTTAACCCAAATCCAGATTGAACTAAAACTAATAGAAGAGAAATTGAAAAAGAACCAAGATACTGAGGTATAATTGGAGAACTACATCACACAGCTAAAAGAGGAATTGGCTCTACAACAACAAAATAGTTCAGAATAAGAGGCCCATTTAGATGTATTAAAAGAGGAGTGTCAGGAAAAGGTTGATTCCCTGAAAGAGAGTCAACTAAAATTAAAACAACAAGTGACCTATAATAGCGCCTGCTCAGAGCAGATAATTACTTTACAAAATCAGATCAAAGAGTTGCAAGGGGAGAATAATAAATTAATCAGTAAAGAAGAACTCCACCTTCAGACAGAATCTAACCAAGAACGGCAGACATTATATACTATCAAACAACAGTGGGATGGCCTGGCTGAACCACGGGGAGCCCTGTATCAGGAAAAAGCTGCTCTTTGTCAGGGACTGACTAGCATAAAAGAAGAATGCAAAATTTGAATGTATTAATGGGACATAGGAGACAAATGGAACTTGAGTTAGAGCAGGCCGTAGAGGCTCAAAATGTGCAGAGAAAAGAGGTTTACCTCCTGAAACAGAAATTGTCTCAGTATTTCCAGACCATACAGGCAGCACACAAAGACAATGAGACACTCTGTGAAGAGAACAGTGGACTACAGAGTCAGATAACAGCTCAGGAAAAGGTCATAGAAGTATGCCAATCCCTGATAGCAGCGCAAAAGGCTCGGTCCTTTGCCTACCACCAGGAAATAGGGGCTGAAAACAAGAAACTGGAGCTGTTAGAGAAAGAGCATGCTAGGCTGAATCCAAACTTGAGGGACACCAAACAATTAGAGAGGGACAGGGAAACCCCTGATCACAGTGTGATGCCCTCTGTAATACATGCCTCAAACCCATTTACCAATTTGTATGCACAAGCCACTGCTGACTTCATGTCTGCTGGTGCACAAGAACTGAGTGTCATGGGGCAGCCAGACTTAACTAGGACTAGCATGATTGAGCAGGTAGGCCACTGCCCATCAGAGATTGATGGACGGGCGTCCCTGTACAGATTCAAAAACGTTATGGCTGAAATTTCTGATCAGGAAGACTCCTATGAGGAGAAACTCAGGGAGCTAGACCTACAGAAGCATCACTTACAGAGGGATGATTTGATTTGCTTTGCAGAAGAACAGCTTGAAATGAGGCCCTGAAAGAGCATTAGGAAGACCTCCACCCCATCAGGTTAGTGTGGGGGGGGACCATCCACCAACCCTGGAAGCAGGGGGGACTCCGAAGACAATTCTCCTGTGTGAAAGAGGGAGCCCAAGTTGAGTGACCCAGAGAGCCCAAGGTACAAGAGGGGAGAGAAAAAGTGGCCCCGCCATTCTGTGAGCCCCTCACAAGCTGAAAGAATCAGGGAACGCCTAGAAGATAATGAGGCAACCTCAAACAGTAGCAGCTCTGAGTCTGAGGGCGAGTGGACTCAGGTGACACAGCAAAAGAAGGCCAATAAACAAAAGAGAGCTCTGGTGAAAGACCCCATTAGGCAGATTAAGGCTATTAAGAATTGTATAACCCTGTATCATAAAAATGCAAAATATTCTGTCTGGGAGCATCTGGAGCCATATAAACAAATGATGGAATCGTTTCACATTCAAAATAGCCAGAACTGCATAGACTATGCCAAATGAACGTTCTCTCCGGAGTACTCCTGCTTCTTTGCTAGACTGGAAGACCAAAACCATTCAAGGTGGGCCACCTATAAGGCCGCCATCTTGAAGCACTTTTCCACCCACAGAAACCCTCTGGAGGCTCACAAAGCAGCCTACAATCTGCAATGCAGAGAGGATCAGGCCCCAAGAGAATTTGTGCAGGAGCTAAAACGCACCTTTGCACAAACTACCAGGCCGGGGCGCACGAATAGTTGCGAATTCATAAGCATCTATTATCATGCGCTCCCAAAATATCTAATGACCCAGCTAGTAAGGGATTTTCATGACAACAGGACCCTGGACTGGGTAGTAGAGCAGGCTATGAGGATCTATGAGGTCCAAAAAACTGCAGAAAACAAAAACCAGACTAAAACCCCCAAACCAACCAACACCCCCTCTGCTGCTAAGGTGGCGGAGGTGAAGGTTGCCCCCATTTTGGATCTAGAAATGGGGGGAGCTTAAAAACACACCTTCCCAAAGCGGGCCAAATCCGAGGCAAAGAAGGCTTTCTGATCAATCAGCGGCAGGTGGTAATCAGGTAGGCAATCACACCAATGTGACCTCTAACTCTGCTGATTACATCAGTCCAGGTTACAAGGGCAAAAGACCTATCTTGGAGTATGTATGGATTCCATACATATATTAAGTTTCTTCCCCCGGTACGTTCTAAACCCTAACCTGTAGGACAAACCTCCTTACTTTCCCTGCTTCCAGGAGTCTAGACCACCCAATCCGGGAAGGGGGACGCCAAGGGTGAAGGATTACCATGGGGATCCCCAATACCCAGGGTACTCCGGGAGAAGGGATAGTTACCCTTCCCGAGAATCACCTAGGTTTGAGCAAAGACCCGCATACCAGCCGGAACGGGTCTCCCAACTGGAGCACCAGGCGCAGAACCTCACACAGGATCTGAGCCGCATGTTGAGGGCTAAGCAGAACCCTCAGATGAACATGGCGGCTCAGACCCCTGCAAACCAATGGTCTGGCACCCCGGATCGATGACGGGGAGAGAACCCCGACAACCCACCGGTTCCAGAGGATGATGCACAGGAGGAAGGGGGATGCAAAGCCCTAGAGGAAGCTTCCTTTCTCAACAGTGAAAAGCCCCTGGACACCCTGGAACGGGAACCAGAATCTCTTGCCCCTGAAAATCTGCAACCCAGGGAACAGAGGGTGGGTAGGAGAAACAAAGAAATCAAAAAGACCCATTTTGTGGAGGAAATCAGTGTCCTCCAGTTTGAAGGGGAAGAATCCGTGGAGGATTCTGGGAAGAAAATCTTCTCCTTCAGGGATGGGGGATTTCCTCACAAAGAAAAATGAGTCGCAAGAGACATGAATGAAGACTAGGTGGGTGTGGGGACTGATTCAGAGTCACCCATCCCGGAACGCCAGAATTGTCATCCTGAGAACAAAATATTAATGGAGGGATCTTCCCCACAAACTGTTTCTAGTGACTGCCACCAGGTAAAGCGGGGCGGTACAGAGCTAAGGGAAATAGGGGATTCCGAAATCCCACATATTTCAGGATGCTAAATTTTTGTTACAGATTTTCTGACTCCGGCACAGAAACATTTTCAAAATCCCACAGTGTCGGAGTCCAAAATAAAGAAATTGACCACCCACCTTGCCCAAAATGCCCATCACATATGCCCCTTGGAGTAGAAAGAAGGTATATTCTATGCCTCCGTCCAAGTGCAAGGACAATGTGCATTTACAGCTCTGGTGGACACTGGATCCCAAGACACTCTTCTGTCCAGAAGGGCCTTTGAGCAGCTAAATTCAGTAAGGGGGAGAGACATGAGATCCCTCTCACCCCTCTTCCTGGACAACTCCAGAACTTCGACGGGAATGAAATTCCTGTCGAGGGGACTGCGGATCTGAAAATTTAAATTGGGCGACATAAGGTGACACAACAGGTCATAGTCGTGACTCCAGATGGAACCACATGACTATTAGGGAATTACATCCTGCACAGGTTGTCTCCCCTAATAGACTATGTAAATAAGGCTCTCTGGACTCAGACTAACCGGCCAATAAAATTAAAACAAAGTGTCAACCATGTTAGTCTAAGCGGCACATGCCACATGGTTGAACAAAAATCTGATCATATTGAGTTTAATTTCCAAAAGAATCAAACACTTGACCTTACAGTAATTTCTGTAGGACAACAAACCGGTGATGGGAACTCCTCTCCATTCCTGAACATCAACCTTCCTTTGGAAATATTTTTACATTTTATACCAATTTGCAATCTGAAAATCCAAACTCTATAGTTAAAAGTGATGAAAAACCAGCTCAAAGTTTAGCTAATATTCAGAAAATTAGAAAACAGCTGTTCCTCCCTATTCAGTTAAATCAGGGGAAGGAGTCTGTTCTCGCCCGAGTGTGCCTGAACAACAGAAGGAGCTTCTTCAGCGAAGCCATGTTCAGAAAACTCCCGAAAGATCCAACCATTACCACACTTAAATTGATCGATAAGTGGGAAATGGGCCTGGAAACTCCCAATTCCAAACATCTCCTGCTTAGCTCAAAATTGTTATAGGTGACAAAAGCATAGAGCATAATTGTTGGGTCATGCGAGATGTCCATGCTGCAATCTATTTAGGCAGTGACATTCTCAATCAATTTGCAATTAATTTGGACCTTATAAATTACAAGACCTGGTCCCGAATAGGGGGCAATCCCATGGGCTTTTATGATTCTGAAAAAAGCATTTTAGTCAGCCCAATTGCTGCTGTATTCGGTTGAAGTTCAAGTTGGAGAGGAGGTCACCATCCCAGGACGGACCCGACAATTCCCACTTGACTTATAAATTAAAATAGGACATAAACTGCAAAGTCCTGACGCCTATGTAAATCTCAATGCCCATCTCCAACAACAGGGGTTGGATGGGTTGGGGTTAAACCCAACACCATTAGTCAATGTAGAACACAACACCATTCCAATATTGGTGCATAACAGCGACCTCAGGAGTATCACTCTGGGCGCAGGCACCATTATTGGAATGGCGGTTGATGACCAACATTTTTCCATGGATCTAGGAAATGAACTTATAGGACCAATCCCCAATGACTGCTATGGCAATGACAGTGACAATGACATACCACCAGAAAGGATCTTCTCCCAGCAAGGGGGGAATTTCCTAGTGTATTCTTCCTGCCATTACGGGGAGAAAGAGGTGACCTGTGACATCAGGCAGGATGAGGTGATCTTCCAGGTCCACAATGACTGTCTCTCCTACCTGTAACCCTCTGTCCAGATCAACACCCTAACCAGAAACCTCTCCACCCAACTGGAGGAGGCCGCTGAGATAGCGAAACCCGAAGTCTTTCCAGGCTTCAGGCAAATGGTTGAAGAGAGGGTCAACCTTGCTGATGCCTGTGGGACTGAGGAACAAAAGCAAAAGTTGAAAAAGGTGTTCTTAGATTTCCAAGATATCTTTGCTGTGGACTCGTACCACTGTGGTCGCACCGAGATACATACTACCACAATTCCCCCGGACCATGGAATGACTCCTGTGTTTGTGAAGCAATATCGCTTGCCTCTCGCATCTATGATGTCCCTGACAGAAATAATCAAAAATCTAGAGTCCCACGGCATAATTCGTCCAGTCCACAGCACCTTTAATAATCCGGTGCTGGGATTTAAAAACCAAGTGGCCAATGGAGACGTTGCGCAGACCTTAGGGCTCTGAACAAAGGGATCCACATGTCCCGATGGCCTCTCCCCTACATTGACCAAGGGCTGACCCAGATCCAGGGGTCCAAGGTATACACTGCTATTGACCTGACAAATGGATACTGGACCATGCCCATCAGTAGGGAGGACCAATACAAGCTGGCCTTTCCCTTCGGGGTGAGGAGCAGTATACATGGACCCAGACTCCCTTCGGATACATAAACTCTTGGGTCAAAGGGGTAACCTGGCCTATGTGGATGATGTCCTAATTACAAGCAAAACTGTGGAGGAACACATAGCGGAAATCTGTTATGTTCTGACCCAGTTGTGGGTTGCCGGAGCAAAACTGTCCTTCCAGAAGGCACAGTGGGGCAGGACCTGTGTCAACTTCTTGGGACATGAAATAACTCCTGAGGGTCTCTGTCCCCAGGAGAAGAAAGTGGAAGCACCACTAAAACTAAAAGACCCCGCAACTCTGCACAAGCTAAGAAGCCTCCTTGGACAGACTAATTACAGTAGGAATTTCATTGAGGATTACGCAGAGATCACAAGACCCCTGGTCCATCTGTTGAAGGGGGGGGTCAAGTGGGAGTGGGGTCCAGAACAAGCCGAGGCAGTAAAACAACTCAAAAGAAT
Source organism: Ambystoma mexicanum (assembly GCF_040938575.1). Classification (NCBI taxonomy): domain Eukaryota; kingdom Metazoa; phylum Chordata; class Amphibia; order Caudata; family Ambystomatidae; genus Ambystoma; species Ambystoma mexicanum. The sequence continues at coordinate 235,239,652 of NC_090921.1, forward strand.
TCTCTCACAAGCGCCTTGTCTAGCTCACCCTGTCAAAAATAAGAGTTCTTCTTGGAGACGGGGTTCTCAAATATATACTTGACAGCAGTATTATACCAAAAGCATGACAAGATCAATAAAGTCATTTCTTATGCAAGCAAGACTTTATCCCCTGTGGAGGAAAAATTCAACAATTGTGAGAAGGCACTCCTGGCAACGGTGTGGGCATTGAAAAATTGCCGCCCATTCATCCAGGGGGAGCACATCAAAGTGGAGACTCCCCACCAGCCTTTGCAATACCTCCAAAGTGATTGAATCTGGGCCGGAAATGTTTGTAATTCTAGAATTACATCCTGGATTCTGTCAATGCAAGGCTTTCCTGTAGAAGTCAGATATGGCCAAAACAAGAAGAATCCCCTCGCACAAGGTCTGGCTGACTTGCATGATTGTGCCAGAGAAAACTGTCTCGAGGACGAAACTCTCAAAACCCAAGACAACATGGAGGTGAAACCGAATTCCCTGCACAAAGTCTATGAAGAAGACACGTGCTAGGGGATGCCCACAGTTTATGTGAACGGGTGGTTTCAAAAAAGATAGCAGGCGCTCCTCTCCAGAAAGAACATGGCATTATAACCCGTCCTGAGATGAGAGTTTGCAGCACACGCTTTGTGCTCACTGTACCTTTCACAGATGGGAAATATCCATTTGCATATCAGTCATTGTCCGCCCACATGGGCAGTCCAGCACCGAAATGCTATGGCAATTCCTCTCTGAACAAGAGTACCAACAGCAACTCCATACACATGTTTTAGCCTTGTTGGGTCTCATCAGTGAGGTGAAGCTCTGCCTCTCTGAGCACAGTGAGCAGGGAGTCCACGTCTGGTTGCCCCCAGGTAACTTAGGGTGACCAACCCCAAGTTCCTTGCAAATATTTCAAAAAAGGTACCAGGCGCTCCTCTCCAGAAAGAACATGGCATGATAACCCGTTCTGAGATGAGAGTTTGCAGCACACGCTTTTTGCTCATTGTACCTTTCACAGTGCGAAATATCCATTTGTATATCAGTCATTGTCCCGCCCACGTGGGCAGTCCAGCGCCGAAATGCTATGGCAATTCCTCTCTCAACAAGAGTACCAACAGCAACCCCATACACGTGTTTCAGCCTTGTTGGGCCTCATCAGTGAGGTGAAGCTCTGCCTCTCTGAGCACAGTGAGCAGGGAGTCCACGTCTGGTTGCCCCCAGGTAACTTAGGGTGACCAACCCCAAGTTCCTTGCAAATACTTCAAAAAGGGTACCAGGCGCTCCTCTCCAGAAAGAACATGGCATGATAACCCGTTCTGAGATGAGAGTTTGCAGCACACGCTTTTTGCTCATTGGACCTTTCACAGATGCAAAAATACCATTTGCATATCAGTCATTGTCCTGCCCACATGGGCAGTCCAGCACCGAAATTCTATGGCAATTCCTCTCTGAACAAGAGTACCAACAGCAACCCCATACACGTGTTTTAGCCTTATTGGGCCTCATCAGTGAGGTGAAGCTCTGCCTCTCTGAGCACAGTGAGCAGGGAGTGCACGTCTGGTTTCCCCCAGGTAACTTAGGGTGACTAACCCCAAGTTCCTAGCAAATATTTCAAAAAAGGTAGCAGGCGCTCCTCTCCAGAAAGAACATGGCATGATAACCCGTTCTGAGATGAGAGTTTGCAGCACACGCTTTTTGCTCACTGTACCTTTCACAGATGCGAAATATCCATTTGCATATCAGTCATTGTCCCGCCCACATGGGCAGTCCAGCACCGAAATGCTATGGCAATTCCTTTCTGAACAAGAGTACCAACATCAACCCCATACACGTGTTTCAGCCTTGATGGTCCTCATCAGTGAGGTGAAGCTCTGCCTCTCTGAGCACAGTGAGCAGGGAGTCCACGTCGGGTTGCCCCCAGGTAACTTAGGGTGACCAACCCCAAGTTCCTTGCAAATATTTCAAAAAAGGTAGGAGGCGCTCCTCTCCTGAAAGAACATGGCTTGATAACCCGTTCTGAGATGACAGTTTGCAGCACAGAGTGGGTTCACATTAATCGGTTAAAGAGTAGTCACCCCAGGCACACTTTGCAGCTAATAAAAATAAAAGCCTGAGGAAAGTCAAATGGAGGAGACACCTCGAGAATAAGGAGCAAGAAAATGAAAAAGCAAAAAGGGAATAGGTAGGTCCATGGGTATGTCTATCTAACAGGGAGTACTTTTCTTCATTACCATTGCAAAAAGTTATCACACACCATGGTGTAAATGTCGATAGTTATCTTTGCCTTGTTAACAAATTATTTGCTGATATTGTTCGAGTACTTAAATGAATATAATGTATGTTTGTCCCACTGATGTCAACCTACCGGGAAGACAGTCAGTGGGAACATTTTGGAACCTGTCTTTATCTATCCCCTATTTAGTACTAATTACGTTCCTTCGTAGACCAGAGAGGACTTCCCCGGGGACCCGGAAAGGGAAGGAAGCAAAGAGGGTGTCGCTCCACACTCCAATGAAAGACACAGGGAGGACCATGGTATACTGCTCCCTGATGAAAAAAAAAGAACTCCGCCCGATGAACCCCACTTTGCCCTACTCTCCCTCAACAATAAGTCTCGGTAAAGTCGGGGGGAATCTGTGGGGTGCATTTACCAGCCCAGGAGAATTCCCCTAGATCACCAAACTGCACTTCAGCAGTTACCAGCAGAATGGCTGCACTGGCTCTGCTGAGCGCTATTCCCTTGCATCAAAACTGCATTTTGCAGCGACAAGAAATGATGGCTGCACTGTCTTTGCCAAGCACATATGGGGCGAGATGGAACATGGAACACCCGAGAATGGCTGCCAGTGTTTTCCTTATGTGCACCAAAGAAAAGAATTCAAAGGCAGCGCTGCTATGCTGCCAGTTCAAAACCTTTCACTGAAAAAGAAAATATTCTGCCTTTTAAAATGACTGCTCCCTAATGCTCTTTGTCATCTTTTCAACAGTACACAGTTTGGTTCCAGTAAGATACAGCTATGTTCATCCATATTCAGGTTGTACACCAGCAAATGGGGGAATTCCTCACTGAATGACAGGTTGTGTCAGGCAAGATCAGTGAAATAGCAAAGAACTTCACTCCAAGCGGTACCCAAAACGCTTTACTTTTGCAACAAAATATCACAGACAAACTCTTCACAAGAAGCCCTCTCCCTCTTTGCTTATGTCAGTTTCATTGGACCCTTGCCTTGAACAGATTCCTGTGTAGTAGAAATTGTCTATGGCCATAGAAATGCTCAGAATAAAGATACCAGGAAAAACCACAATTGAAAGTGACATTTAAGGAATATTAACACACGTGTAAAATTGTGCTTTTGACAAAAAAGAAAATGCCTTTTAAAAAAGTGAAATGTTAAACTAAGGCCCTGTGCTTGCATAGAAATGTGATGGGAGTTTGCTTTAAAATATATATAGGATATTTAATTCCAATAGACTTGCTTTCTGGTTAAGGAAAAGAAAAATAAATAAAAATAATATGAAACCAGCAGAACAGGTTTGGCTGGCCCTGGCTTCAAAGGGCCTTGCTTACTGGGAACAGCATCATCCTTCCCCAAATGGATCAGCCCCCTGGAAACTATGAATGGGTCAAGGGGAAGTAATTCGCACCCTCGTCAGATGAAGCAGCACTGCTCCAGCACGAAACAAAGGACTGCCGGAACACATAGGTGGGAAGTCCTGGTGACACCTCCCCTCAACTCAAGCAGAAGGGCTTCAAAAGATGAATCCATGACAACACTGGGCTAAACTAACCAGAGCCTGACATTTGGCTGTAGCCTGGAAAGGAATGCCCATATTTGGAGCACAAAGCCAGCCCAGTTGATTTCAGAGACTATGCAGCTTATGTCCTTTATTTCAGTAACCAAAAGACATATTAATTTGAAATTATGACCATTTAAATGTCATGTTTGCGCCATTAAAATAAAACGTTGTAGGTTTTTCTAGCATATTGGGAATGCAATCCCCAGGAAAATATGAATTCTGGGGGAAACATGCTTGGTACAAATTTGAAAATGAATGAGAACATGACCAGTGACAATATGTAAACATATATAAAATTGTAGATTTTAGGTGAACTATTTTCCATGGAAATGGCAATCAATTATTAGAAGGACTAAACAACATCATATAAACTTGGGAGTTGGAATGACAGGATCTATGTAAAATATGGAATCTGCCTATGTGATTTTCAAAAGTGTAACAATTGTAAAAAGGTGCATTTTTGTGTCATAACTGGTTTTGGCAAAAGTAACTGTGGGATGGCTCTGTACATCATAAAATCAGACACCATCAAATTGAGTCCCCTCCTTCAGTCGAATCTGCTTCCAGGGAGGCGGTGACATCCACTGTGGACCTTTCCGATTTAGAGGTAGGCCTAGCTTAGTTCAGCCCACATAGTAAAAAATTCTATGATGTCATGCTCCTTATAAAAAGGGGAGGTATGGTGAGCTCTGGACAGACTGACTCTTCTGATTTCCAGCTCCAGCACATCCAGAGGTCCAGACATTTCATACTCACCCTGCAAGATTCCAGATTCCACTGCCAGGACAGGGATAGTTGATCCATACCCTCCTATCCTGGCAAAACCATCCTTCAGAATTAAACCCCACAAAGATCCCAGTAACTCAGGGAGAAAGGGGAAAGGTGGCTGAATCCTCATTCAGATTATCTAGCGCTACCTGCTTGCCCTGCTACCTGCTTTATCCAGCTGATGCACCACTGTGCCGTGACCAGATCCTTGTCCTGCTGTTCAGAAACCTGGTTGGCGGTCCAAAATTCCAAATTCAAGAGCTTATTGTAAGTATAACCCCTATACCATAGCAAAACATAGTATACCCCATTCTGATACCTTGCCATTTGTTCAACCCAATGAGTAATCCCGAAAGTACACTAATAATGGTTTAAAATTGTCAAAACCCTCTTCCTGTTCCTGTTCCTTGATTTCCAGGTGTTAGCGCCATTCTTCCACATCCTTATTCTTCCACATCCTTATAGTACATTGCATAAATTCTTAGTAATATTTGAAATAAACAAATTAATTCCCCCATAAAGATACAAACGGCGTGAGGGGGTTAAGACTGTAGCTCGACCCTTTCCACGGGCAGTGTTTCTCTTGTTGATAATCTAGTCACGAAAATCTAGTGTTAGTAAAACTTGTCACTTTCCCTTTGAATCCGATTTTCCCTGTGCAACTGATTTCATTTTAAAACCGATTTTTCCTTTCCCTTAAAGAATCCCCTACGTCATTCATTCAGAGTTACGCTTGCACTTTCGTATCCTACCTCTGAGGTGTATTTGTACTGTAGCATACAAAACTATTTTCAATGAAGCCTGTTTAGGACATTTTCCAAGCTGATTTGTCATTTTAAACCCGTGAAAATAAACACATGTAATTTCTCCACGTGTGATTTTGCTGCACTGTGATTTTCTTTCCAAAGTTGATTTTCTGAACCGTATGCCTGTTGTTAGTACATTGCCTTATAGTTTACAAGTGTTCTGACTTCTCTAATGCAACCCTTCTCACTGCTACCTCATTCATTCAACCAAATATGTAAAATAACTTACTAATTCCGAGTGCTATTTCATTCAATTGCAAAGGTTTTTAAATTATCTTCATGGGGGAAGGTCGGATTTTAATTCTGTTTGTTGCCTAGTACACCTGATTCATTGCTATTCCTTTCTATCCACACAAAATTCAGTTAATAAGGGTTTGAGGGAGCGGTGCAGGGGGAAATATTAACGGTGGTGCTATCAGAAAACCCCACACAAAAAAGTAATCTCGCCTATATTCAATTGCGCATGGTATATTTCATGTCAAGGTTAAACTAAGTGTGTTCTATCATTTTACAGTGTAATTATCACCATACTGGTGATTGCTGCCCTATATTAAATGTGTATGATTTTTATGGAAATTTAAAAATAAATAAATATTGTATTATACACCTGCCTGCTTTATGGTCCATTTCGACCCGGGGTGTTTGTAAAGATGGGTGTGAGACAGGTTGGGTGCCTTCTCAATGTGAATTCTTAGTAAATAAAGTAAAAGTGTGTTAATTTTGCGCTGCATCCTAGGCCAGTATCAAGAGTCCTGGTCTGGTGTGTGACGCCCCTTTAGAATCCTTAACAATTCGCTGTCTTCCAAGATGATGGTATTGACTTAGTTTGTACACAGTTTTTGAACACTTCACTGATGAAAAGGGCCCACTCCCCAGGATGGTTTTTCAGATCGAGGTTAGTGATTCCATCCGGGCCAGGGGCGATCGAGCAATTAAGCTTGGTGATCTTCGTTAGAATCGTGTCAATGTCATGAGGAATGTCCCAATTTGTAAATGGATGGACTTGGAAGGCAAGGAGGTCCACAGCTGGTCTTTTATTAAGGTCTGTGAAGTGTTCTCCCATTTCTGCTCCCCTACGTTATTTTGGAGGGAGTCATTAATGTCCTTTGAACAGGACTTTATTAATGACCAGAACTCTCGAGATTTTCTTCCACAGACCGGACGGAGCATCTGTTCTGTATCTTCTTGGTACATTTGAATTCTGTGGTTTAGAAGCCCATTTTTGGAGGCCTTTTCAGCTGCCTTGGCCTTTTCCATGTTTGCTGCAGAACTTGATTTGCTTGCCACGCTCTTTATTTGCCGCAGGACTCTTCTCTTTTCAACCAGCAGTTGGCTATACATCTGAATATGTGGTTTTGAGGTGGTTTACCACTCTACCTTTTTGGAACGATAGGCAGTAAGTAGTGGTTGGTATTCAACCTCTGGTTCGCCCTTGGTCTTATCCGTCAAGTTTCTGTATCCCTGATATAGCATTACCATTTGTGTAATTGATTTTTCAGTTAGCCTCAGGTGGGTACCACCCTCAAAATCTTCAACATCATCCATCATTTGTAGCAGTGGGGCCTGTGGGGCTTTCCATGATGTAATCAACATATTGTGGTCGCTGTGTATTGTTATCTTCACTTTGAAAGTGTTGATGAAAGAGAGGAATTCTCTCAATACTTAAGTATGATCAATTTTTCCACCTTGACCGTCCCGCTCCCATGTAGGGATTGGTGGTTTGTTTTTATCTTTCATCCAATGCATGTTGTATAAGTCGCTGGAGTACATTAATGCTGCCCATTGAAGGCCTCTCTAGAGAGAGAGAGAGAGAGAGAGAGAGAGGGAGAGAGAAAGTGAATATCTTGATAGTTGGATCTTTTGATCACCAATTTCAGGGCATATTGCAGTTAGTTCACCATTTATTATTATGTGCTTGACCTGATGAACAATCATCATCATCAATTATTTTTTCCATTGCTCTCAAGAAAGACTCAGTAGTTATGGCGCTTGGGTTCCAGTAGGTGTTAACAATCATCATAGTGTCTTTCCTTTCTTCCTTTTCCGGAAACTTTAGTCGATGCCAAGAAGCCAAGGAGGCCTGTACAAATGTGGTCTTCGAAAACTGTAGCTGGCTTTTTCTCTTTGGGCCCGCCAGTCGGTCTGTTTTTCAGGGAGGTTTCCGGTGACATGAGGTCGATTCTCTCTTGCGATAGTTAAATAGGGCGCTGTTAGACAGAATTGCATGCATTTCCCTATGGGACCACCACATACAATTAGGGCTACAGGTGTAAGCAAAAAACAACCTTTGGTATAAGTCTGTACTACTCAGTTTAGTGGTAGCAGGGCTGAGCAGTCAGGCTTATCTCAAGAGGGAATGTGTGCAGTACAAGATATTACACAGCGGATTTACAATCACAGTGGTTCAAGTAGACACTTCTATTCAAGGTTTCTTGGTAAAACACTTATTAATTTATTTACACAATCATTTATGAAACATTCACTATTGTTAGGCAACTTAATAAAATACACAGATATACTTCAGTACTAAACCAATAAGTTTCTGAATAAGTTAGGCTCCCCTGAAGTGGGAGCAAAATGGCACTTCAGTAACTTTCAAAAGGAGTAAAAAGGCACAAGGTAGCAGAATAGATTACATATACTTGGTAGACAGTGCAAATAGTTTTAGTACACCAGAATAGTTCAATTCAAGTCAATAGGCCGGGACAAAGTCAATGGGCTAGTGTTCTGGATAGGAAAGAGCAGTTCTGGTATCAAACGGTCAAGTATTTACAAATGTTCTTAGAATTAGTTTTGTCGAAAAAGAATCATATGTCAGGTCACAAGCTGTTTAGGCCTGTTTTCTCAATCGAGTGGGCACAGTAGCTTAGTTTGAAGAAACAAATGCTGCTGAAGTCGTGGTTTCCTGGCAGTTTCTGCAGATCTCACTGTTCCTGAGCCCCAGTCGTGGGGACAAGAGGGAGGACGTCGGGGGACTCCTGCACTGCTCGGGATCATCAAAGAAAGCAAACAAGATGGAGTCACTTCAGTTTCCAGTAGCTGTAGATTTAAGAACACAAGCTGATGTCACTCTCCCTGGTTAATCCTAACGAGCCTTGAGAACGGTATCCAGGTGTCTTACGAGTTGATTGGTCCCACCAACTCAAAGGAAGAAGCCGTCTTTGAAGGAGCTTCTCTGTCGAATGGAGCTTTGGCAATTCAGACCTGCAGCAGGACTTCACCAGGGCAAACCAAGGTTGAGGAGTTGCAGCAGCCGTCCTCTTTCAGCTCGTCTTCGATTCTTTCATTCCAGTGGTCGACTTTGCCTTCCAGTTCAGGAGACTCGCCTTCTAAACAGTTTTCTCCCATTCATTCAAGCCTAGCTTTCCAGCAAGGTGGCTTGCGTTGCCGGTCACTCAGCCAGCCAATCACGCCAGAGCGCATTTGGGTCTCCTAGGAGACTAAGCACAGGGAGTTTCGGGCACCTATTTCACTTCCTGCCCACCCCAGACACTCAGACGCCAGAGACGGTCTTAACTCCTAAAACCCGCCAAAGGCACACAAACAAAGGGACCAAACCTGGTTTGCCATGCAGAGACAAACTCTAAAAGGACCTCTCCAAAGAGAAACAGCGAAAAAAGAAGACCGGGACCCTTTTAAACAAAGAGGCTAAAGGCGCCATCTTGAAAAGCATGGCTCCCGCGATTTTTAGCTACCGGAGTTCGCAGTCGGGGAAAAATCATGGTTATTCGTTGTAAACCCACTCCCACCAGCCTTTTCAATAGGAAAGCTAGCATTTGACTGCTACACGAGCATTTAGACACAGGGGATACTAGGTAACCCCTTCAGCACTCCATTGTAAGATGGTGTGTGCTGGGTCTATGAATTTGGAGTACTAAAGTCAATTTCACTTTACATTCTCTGGGAAACAGTAGTTTATCCCAGAGAAGGTATTTAAACCGCTGGGAAGTCTCAAAGATATCCTTGTGTCACTGCACTGCAGGTGCTGTGTAACACACATGAAAAGATGATGCCTATGGAGTTATCTAAAACCCCATATTCAAAGAACACAAGTGTAACACACACATCAAAACACATGAAAGAGTGAGAATAAAGGCTCACACTCTTTCAAAGTAAAAAATCAAGTCCTCAAAAACCCAGCAAAGCATAAGGGGGTGCATTCTAGAGTTTTGTCCGAGAAACTTCTTCCCCATAATCGTTTGATCAACGACACCTCTTAATTAAAGCCTTTGACTAAAAGGAGTTATGGGTCCTTGACCAGCACCGATCAAGCTTAGTTGGAAAATATTTCGTCAATGGTGGCACCCGTTGGGATGTCCTCTTGGCCCCTTTCCACTCCTCTAAGGCCATCATTAATGTCTATGCTAACGGGACCGTCTTGGTCCAAGGCCCTCAGGCCAACCTTCACCTCTTTGATAGACGCCTCCCACGCCTCATCAACTTCCTCTCCGCTCCCGCTGTCCCCCTTCCTCTGTCCTCGGCTACCATGCCTCTCCCCTCCCTCCCTGCCCCTTCTCTTGCTCCCTCTTCAACTCCTTCTCTAACACCTCCGCAGGGCATACCTCTGATCTGCACCCCTCCCCAGAAGTTTTTCAAAGGTGGCAACCTTCTCCACATTGCCACTCTAAATGCTCGCTCTGCCATCAAGCACTCCTCTGATATCTGTCGCCTTCTTGAGGAACTGGACCTCGACGTCCTCGGTCTCACTGAGACATGGTTCACAGCCAGCTCTGCCACCTGCTTCGACACACTCCTACCTGACGGTTACAAGATCCTCTCCGTGCCCAGGCCCAACCGTTCAGGGGGTGGTGTTGCCCTTATCTTCCCTGAGTGGATTCCTGCCTCTGTAACTCCTACGCAGACCTACTCCTCTTTTGAATGCCTTGTCTGCCGACTCTCTCTCTCTCCTAGCCATTCCCTTACCGTGGCTACTATCTATCGGCCACCTGGTCAAATTTCCTCCTTCCTCTCTGAATGGGCTGACCTCTCCTCCTCACTCCTGTCCTCAACCACCCAACTCCTCTTTCTCGGTGACTTCAACATCCACCTCGATGCCTTCTGTCCCCCCACTGGTCTCTTTCGCGAACTCTGTAACTCTCTCTCACTCTCTATTCTCCCATCTGGGCCTACTCACTCTGCAGGGCACACTCTTGATGCTCTGATCTCTTCTGACCTTCCCCTCTCCCTTCCTCTCTCCACTCCTCTCTCCTGGAGCGATCACTTTCTCCTATCCTCCCACCTCTCCCTCCCTACCCCACAGGCAAAGCCACCCTCTTCACTGCCACCCACCTTCTCGGTCATCCGACCCATGAAGCGCGTGTCAGTTGAGGCTTTCGCTGCTACCTTCTCGCCCCCTCCTCCCCCCTCGGCTGACTCCCACCCTGACACAGCCCTCTCCATGCTCTATTCCTCTATATCTGATACTCTCGATATCCTTGCCCCCGTCATGATAATCCGCCTGAAGCCCAAAACCAAATGTAACTCCTGGTATGACTCGGATCTCGTCACCCTAAAACGCAAGTGTAGGGTGGCAGAGAGGAAATGGCGTGCTTCATGTTCATCCTCTGACAAACTGGCCTGTCGCCTGCTCCAAAGGCAATACCGGCTCTCCGTTCTCACCAAGAAGAGAGCCCTTATCCAAGCCTGCATCTCTGAGGCATCTAACAACTCGGCCGAACTCTTTAAAATCTGCAAGGAGCTGGCCAACCCCGCTGCAGTCTCTACCTCTCCTGTCCCCTCCCAGGCCCTCTGCACTGCACTGGCCTCGCACTTCATCTCAAAAACTCAGGACATCCTGTCCTCGCTCTCCTCCTCTCTCCTCCCTCCCTCTCTTCCCGGCTCTTCCTCTTGCTCTCTTGCAGCCGCCCCTCCACCCTCCTTCTCTGCTTTTCCACCTTTTTCTGCTGATGAGGTTTCCAGACAAGTCCGATCTATGAAAGCCTCGTCTAAACAGGTTCACCCCTGTTCCTCCAAAACCATCAAGGACCACATCGACTCCCTGGCTCCTTCCCTGGCTGACTTTTGCAACCACTCATTCGCCTCTGGAGTCTTCCCATCCCCCCTCAAGCACTCCCTTGTGCAAGCCCTCCTCAAGAAACCCTCTGCCGACCCCTCCTGCCCGGCCAATTATCGCCCAATCTCCATTACTCCCTTCCTGGGTAAGCTCCTGGAGAAACTGGCCATCTCCCAGCTTAACCTCCATGCTGAATCTGTTGGTAATCTTCATGACCATCAATCCGGCTTCAGAGCGGCCAGAAGCACGGAAACTGCTCTCCTGAACATCCGTGAGGACCTGCTCCTGAACCTCGATTCCAACACTCCCTGTGTTCTCATTCTGATCGATCTCTCCTCTGCCTTTGACACTGTCAACCATGCCATCCTGCTCAACTGTCTCCGTGATAACCTGGGTATCACTGGTCAGGCTCTGGCCTGGCTGACTTCTTTCCTCTCCGGTCGACCCTCCCAGGTCCAAATGGGCTCCTTCCTCTCTGACATCTTTTTCTCCACCTGTGGTGTCCCCCAGGGATCCAACCTCTCTCCCTGGCTTTTCAACCAGTATCTGGCACTCCTTGCCCACCGCATCGCCGCTCTCTGCCCCTACTTCCAGTGCTATGCAGACGATACCCAGCTCATTTTCAGGCTACCCTCGGCCTCCTCCTCTCCTTCCCTCATCTCCGACTGTCTGTCTGCTATCCAGGAATGGTGTGCCGCCAATGACCTCTGCCTCAATGCCAGTAAGACTGAGATTCTACTCATCGGCACACCCACTCCCTCCTTCCCTGCAGCTCTCTGGCCGGCCTCCCTTGGCCCCCTTCCTGCCCCTACCTGCAAGGCTAAAAACCTCAGGGTCATCTTCGACTCCACACTCTCCTTCTCTCCTCATATATCTGACGTCTCTAAGAAGTCACACTACCAGCTGCACCTCCTCAGAGGTATTCTTCCCTTCATCTCCTTCCCCCAGAAGCTCACTGTCTCCCGAGCCCTGGTTCTCTCTAGGCTGGACTACTGTAACAGCCTCTATCTTAATCTGCCTGCCTCCACTCTCCGCCCTCTGCAACTTATCCAGAACAGAACTGCGAGACTTGTCCTTGGCCTCAAGCCCAGGGACCGTATCTCTCCAGGACTGATATCTCTTCACTGGCTCCCAGTGGCTGCGAGGATTAAGTACAAAACCCTCTGCATTGTCCACAAGGCCTTCTGGGGCCTGGGACCTAAATACCTTCAACTCTCTCTTCCTAAATATCTTCCTTCACGAGCCCTTCGCTCATCCGTCTCCAACTCCCTCATGGTCAGCCGATTCTCGAAGCAACGAGCTGGGGGTAGATCTCTCTCCGCAGCAGGGGCCTCCCTCTGGAACAGCCTTCCTGCCTCCCTGAAACTTGAGGAGAACCATCTCCGGTTCCGGAAGCACCTCAAAACCTTCCTCTTCGCTTCTGCCTTCTCTCTCCCTCTCCCCTGCTAATCCTGCTTAACTCCCCACTGAATTCAGCACTAAACCTGCATCTGGGCCACTCTCAGCAACCGGTCCAGGGCCCAGCCACTCTCCACTTGCACTGCCTCCCTGGCTCCCCCTGCACTGTGGGACTGTCACTGTATCCCTACAGCCCCCTTCCCAGCACTTGCTCTGCACTTACCTCGCACTTGCCACCAGCTGGCCCTTTTTATTTATTATTTATTATTTATTATTTTTTACGCTACTTACCTTGTACTGCACTTCCCCCCCCACCTCCTCCCCATGCACTTCCTCCTTTTCCCCTTACCTCTGCACTTGCGCGATCTGAATGACACCTGGCCTAGTAGGATCGTTTGTCTGTCTTCCCCTTGTTCCCCTCCCTCCCTGCCTCGTCGCGCCTTGAAACACTTGTGTAGAGGCGCGTTACAAATACCATATCATATCAATGTGCTCTAAAAGAAGCAGACACTGCTGAGATTCGATCTCAGGATCTCCTGTTCACTAAACAGGCGCTTTAACCAACTAAGCCAGAGCGCCACATGCTCCACACGCTACATGGGGTTCCAGCTCTCCTTGATACGTTGCTGTTACACTGCAAAAGGTAGAGTGCTGTTCATTTAAGCTGGAAGTGTATCACGGAATTCTTTTTTGAAAAAAAACATTTTTACTGAAAGCTCAGCACTTTTGTTTCTAATGTGGGTACAGAGTAACACAGCTGTTTAATAAACATTGAAGCAGTTGCTACAGGTTAATTCCAGAAAGTTATTTGTAGCGCCAGCTACTGGCTACACCGTCTTAGTGAGGCTGCTTATTCCAGTGTCTGCATAAGTCCCTGTAGATCTCACCATCCTCTTGTGCTGGTCGCGCGGCATTGGCTGCTTTTTCTCTGGATCTGTCTCTTCTCAGTGTCTCTTTGCGGTTCCCTCTCATCATGGGCCCTCCTATTTCAGTAACAGAAGCGCCCTGAAGCCGTAAATGTTCATGTTGGCACTTGACGCACTCGTTCGGATGGGCTGGTCTTGGTTCATTAAAAAGTAGTCACAGTCATAAAACAGAAGTAGCCATTTAAGCCCCAAAGCAAAACATTCAAGTGGAAGATGGTTGTTACATTGCAATACAAATTTCAGTGTTGGATTTCTACGTCACTTATAGGTTTTAAGTGCAAACGTAAAATGCCAGCAAAAACAAAGACCCGTGCGCGGAAAACCCCAAAAGATGTCTAGTCTATCTCCTTAACCACTGGGCCACAACTACTTGCCAAAACGACCACCCAGAAGTCCATATGACACTGAATCAGAGGTCAGTGTGCCAGGAAAACTCTTTTTAAAGTTGTGCATGAAGAGTACACTAAACACAGTCATTCATGATTTTATCATCAACTATTCACTTACGGTTTTCAACAAAGATGGAGACATTCTAGCTTCCATCTGATGCTCATGGACATTGTCAGACACTGTTACAGGAGCACATTCTCAGGGCGACCACTGTTACCCACACCAAGGTCACTCCTTTTCCCGGAATCTGGTCAAGAGACTTGCCTTTGACAGGGAATGGGAAATTTGCTTCTGCTCTATATGTACACGACTAATGCTGTTCTTAACGGCACACTGCCTATAACAAAAGGAAGCTTCACAAGGGCGCCACTTCAGCAGAGGAACAGCAGGATTTACTTCATCGTCTTCCTGGTGTTGCAGCCTTCGGGTGACTTTACTATATCTGAAGCAGTTGCATCTATCTGACCGGCTCTCTCCCTCACGGTTACATTCCCACTCTCCCCTTGTACTCGACCGACGCTCCTTACTGACAGGCACCGAAAACCCCTATGCTGGAACACTGGGCCTCTCCATCACGCACCCTGGGCTTTCCCCATCACCAACACTGGAACATCAGTGCTGTACCCTCAGCAAAACAAAATCCTTATCTCTTCCGAAAACGAAATCCTGTTCTTGGTGGCGTGCTGAGGCTGGATGCTGCCTGCAGTAAGGAGCCCGCCATTATAAAGGGGTAGCCCCTCCCCTTTCTTTTGTTGCCCTTCACAGGCTTTTCCTTCGTTTCGCCACGTTTTCGGCCGGTGCCTCCCCTTTGTCCCAGGAGAGGGAGGACAGGAGGAGGACACTGCCCGGGTGCCTCCTCCATTTTGCTGCACTGCTCGTTGTCACTGGCATACTTGCCTACTAAAGAAATCCACCAATAATACCTGGGTAATTTCCCCCAAAAACTAATGATATACCAACAACGCTAAAAAGATTGATTCTTTTTAGTCTGATTTTTGCAGGATATTTGCAAATTATTATTAAAATATAGATGGGGGCTGGGTAAGGGTATGACTTTACGTAGGGGGGAAGTGGGGTGGGTGAAGTGGGTCAATTATTAAAAACAAAATAAGTGCACAAACCCCAAAAACATGTTCGTAATTCGACCAAAAGAACTCAGTCTTTTCAACCTCTTTGTTTTTTTCTCACTTAGTTCCTAATACCTGTGCTTCAAAGGGGGTGAGGTCATTATCAGTTCGTAGATCTCCCGTTACCTCCATGTCCCAGTACTTATTTATGAGGCACCTTAGCTCCTGCAGGAGGGACCCCTTCTTTTGTTTTGACTTCCTTAGTCCTGCCTCTTCCCTTGGGGGCATAAAGTAACTCTGACACACACCAGTTTTTAAATGTTCCTTCCCTTGGTGGGAACCTTGATAGCTCAATCCTTTCCTGGCAGGGCCAGGAGATGCCACATTCCTGTAAGCCCCGGGTGGGAGAACCAGGCGGTGCGGAATCCCTCTTTACCAGGGCTCACGCTCCCAGAGGACCTGCCGAGCTCCGGCTTGCAGGTTGAGACCTTGGTTCCAAGCCTGATGCTATCAAAGTTTTATTATCATATAAACTTCATTGGAATTCTTATCAAATCTATATGAAATTCATATAAAATGTATATCAAATGTTTGGGGGTCATCACATTTATTGAGGTGCAATTAAATGTATAGGGGTTATGTTAAATCTATATCAAATGTTCTAAACACTACACGCAGGGTTCTTATTGAGTTGATATAAAATGTATATACAATTTTTTGGGGGGTAAGTATATTTATTGGGGTTCAGTCAAATGTACAGTGGTGCAGGGGCGTGATAAGGGGGCATGGCCACCTGTCGCTTGCAAAGCTTGGTGAAAGGTTTCCCACTCTACTGATGATGTCACTTTTAGAACATTACCAATCACATCCACTGACCAATTAGGCTAGACAAATGTAACCCACCTCTAAAAGGAGGCGTGGGGTTCTAATCTATAAACGTCCAAACCCATGGATCCTGGGGAGTTG
Source organism: Ambystoma mexicanum (assembly GCF_040938575.1). Lineage (NCBI taxonomy): Eukaryota > Metazoa > Chordata > Amphibia > Caudata > Ambystomatidae > Ambystoma > Ambystoma mexicanum. Next base: position 235,255,784 of record NC_090921.1, read on the forward strand.
CTCACTCACTGACTGATTGACAGTAAGAAGAAGAGAACAGAGAATTGACAACAACAGAAAAGAGAATGAATAGATTGCTTTCCTTTGGACCTATTTGGATAACCAGCCGAGCACTGTAAGAAAGGCCCACATGGAGTTAAACCCCAACCCTTCTTTAGTGGAAACACAGCAGACAGCCCCATTAACCACGGCCCAAAAGAAGAAGAGAAACGTGCCTGCGGTGGAATGTTCACCCCTTCCTGCTGACCGATGCACATATGTTACTGAGGGGGGAGGACGAAAACAGTCCTTAAGAGGGTGCCCACCTCTCTGTGAAGCAGTACAAAAAATGATTCTGCAACTATAATGTAAAGGGGAGATATAATGACTGAATGGAAATATACTTTTTTTTTGTATTATTACTTGCCTTAAATGTGTTTACAATTTCTACAAGAGTATTGTTTTTAGAACCGTTTCCCCGCATCCTTTTCCAGGTAAATGACTAAAGAGAAAAACATCGAAACAGAGTAGAAATAAAAAGAGAAGAGAAGAAGCAGCGGAGCGGAAGGGAGGAAAAGCTGAGGAGATTCAAGACTGAAAGCGCAAAAGTTTAGAAATGTTAGGATTTTAAAAAATGTTCAGGGTTTATCAAAGCAAAAGCATAAGAATTCTACAAGCATCCAAGTCAGTGTTACGAAGCTCTAATATTCCATCTTGATCTTTGCTCGATTCCCCCAAGTCTTTTAACGCTTCACTCTTGGTCCGATGCTTCTCTTTAGCCATTCCACCACCCCCTCCTTACGACTCTCATTCATTCCCAGAGTCCTGCTCTAGTCGAATGTTCAGAAAAAATGGAGCTACGGCGATCACACAAGATGTCTTGTCATAACTCAGTAGACGAGACCACCATACTGCCCCCTGGTTTGTCTGTATATTGGAGAAAATCTGGCCCAGGTAGATGACATTTGCTTCCTGTGTCCCTAAACAAGATAAGAGAAAGTGGGCCTCATTACGAGCATGGCGGTAGCCGTGCCTGTATGGCAGGCACCGCTACCGCCATGCTCGCAACCGGCACCACCTCCCGAGATTGATCAATAACCGGCCCATTACAAGATGAGTGGGCCGGTAATTGCCCATTCGCGGGTGGCGGTAATGGGGAGCATGGTTCTGCTCGCGGGTACCGCACAGCTTGCCAGATAAGACCAGGCGGGTTGTCAGGAACCCACGAGCAGAACTCGTAATGCGGCTGCCCGGTATGAACGGTGCCAGTGCCTTACCGGCACCGTTCACCTTCCCCGCCAGCCTTATAATGAGGTTCAGTGTCTAATTGTTTCCAGTTGCTGTGGCTTTTTACAAAAGCTGCACTTGTTGGAGCTTGATTTACCTCTTATAGCCAAGATTTCGTTTGTCTTTAGGAGGTTCAAGCGGATTCGCAAAAAGCTGTGCCATAATCCTTTATTAGGGAATTTTGCCAAGTACCCCATAACTTGATTTACCTTCTTTGTGTTGGTCGGAAGGCTCATAGTAAGTTTGTATTTAGCTGCTTCTTCCAAAGTCTTTATCCAGTCAGTTTCACTCTATTTTTTAAAAAAACTTTAGTTGGATTGCTCATAAGTTCGTCTTCAGAGCTTCCTATCTCATCCAGGAGTCAATTGTTCTCTGACGAGCACTGAAGTGGGAGCAAAATGGAACTTCAGTAACTTTAAAAAGGAGTAAAAAGGCACAAGGTAGCAGAATAGATTACATATACATGGTAGACAGTGCAAATAGTTTCACTTCACCAGAATAGTTCAATTCAAGTCAATAGGTCAGACCAAAGTCAATGGGCTAGTGTTCTGGATAGGAATGAGCAGTTCTGGTATCAAACGGTAAAGTCTTTGCAAAAGTTCTTAGAAGTAGTTTTGGCGAAAAAGAATCATATGTCGGGTCACAAGCTGATTAGGCCTGCAAGTTGGGAAAGTTCCACAGACTTTCACCACGAGAGAGAGGTTTTCTCAATCGAGTGGGCACATTACCTTAGTTTGAAGAAACAAACGCTGCTGAAGTCGTGGTTTCCTGGCAGTTTCTGCAGATCTCACTGTTCCTGAGCCTCAGTCGTGGGGACAAGAGGGAGGACGTTGAGGGACTCCTGCACTGCTCGGGATCGTCGAAGAAAGCAAACAAGATGGAGTCACTTCAGTTTCCATTAGCTGTAGATTCAAGAAAACAAGCTGGTGCCCCTCTCCCTGGTTATTCCTAAAAAGCCTTGAGAATGGTATCCAAGCATCTTACGAGTTGATTGGTCCCACCAACGCAAAGGAAGAAGCCATCCTTGAAGGAGCTTCTCTGTAGAATGGAGCTTTGGCAATTCAGACCTGCAGCAGGGCTTCACCAGGCAAACCAATATCGAGGAGTTGCAGCAGCCATCCTCTTCCAGCTCGTCTTCGGTTCTTTCATTCCAGGGGTCGACTCTGCCTTCCAGTCCAGGAGACTCGCCTTTTAAACAGTTTTTTCCCATTCATTCCAGCCTAGCTGTCACTCACCCAGCAGGGTGGCTGTCCTTGCCTGACAGTCAGCCAGCCAATCACACCAGAGTGCATATGGGTCTCCTAGGAGACTAAGCACAGGGAGGTTTGGGCACCTCCCTCACTTCCTGCCCTCCCCAGACACTCAGACGCCAGAGGCGGTCTTCACTCCTGAAGCCCGCAAAAAGGCACACAAACAAAGGGACGTGCAGAGACAAACTCTAAAAGGACCTTTCCAAAAAGAAACAGTGAAAAAAGAAGACCAGGACCCGTTCAAACAAAGGGGCTTAGGCATGGTAGTTCATTGTAAAACTACTATCACCAGCCTTTTCAATAGGAAAGGGTAGCATTTGACTGCTACATGAGTATTTAGACACAGGGGATACTAGGCAACCCTCCAGCACTCCATTGTAAGATGGCGTGTGCTAGGTCTATGAATTTGGAAAGACTATTAAAGTCAATTTCACTTTAATTTGTCTGGGAAACAGTAGTTTATCCCAGAGAAGTTATTTAAACCGTTGGAAAGTCTCAAAGACATCCCTGTGTCACTGCACTGAAGGTGCTGTGTAACACATATGAAAAGATGATGCCTATGGAGTTATCTAAAACCCCATATTCAAAGAACACAAGTGTAACAAACACATCAAATCACATGAACGACTAGGAAAAAAGGCTCACACTCTTTCCAGTTGAAAAATCAAGCCCTCAAAAATCCAGCAAAGTTGCTGGGGATCTGTAAGGTGAAGGGAATTAGCACATTTAGGATAATTTTCCCTAAGACTCGTCCCCCCCGGATTAAGGGACAGGAGGATTTAATCCACCCCTGGATGAATCTCCTTACTCCAGTCGGTCAAACATTCTGGAGAGACGGTCAGCATTTGCGTGATTACACCCTGACCTGTGTTCAATGGTCAAATCAAACCCCTGTAGGCTTATTGACCATCTTAACAATTTAGGATTCTCCCCCTTCATCTGCATTAACCATCTCAAGGGTTGGTGGTCAGTCGGTTTCACAAAAGTAGATCCATACAAGTATGGTCTAAACTTCTTCAGTGACCACACAATAGCAAAACATTCACGTTCAATGGTTGCCCACCTTGTTTCTGGATCCTTCAGCTTCCTGCTGATGAAGCAAATGGGGTGCTCTCTACCTTTCTCATCCAGCTGACTCAGAACTGCAACTATACCTGTATTGGAAGCATCTGTTTGCACAATGAAGGTTTGGTTGTAGTCAGGAGCTCTGAGGACTGGAGATTGACAAAGGGCTGTCTTAATCCTTCGAAGTCCTTGTTGCATTCCTCATTCCATCTGCCCTTTTTTGGAAATTTGGGTGAGGAGACTACATTCAATGGAGATGCTATGGACCCATAGTTCTCAATGAAGTTCCAATAATTACCAATGAGGCCTAGGAAGGCTCTCACTTCGGTTTGAGTAGTAGGGGTGGCCCATTCTTGTACAGCTTGTACTTTGCTAGGCAATGGCCTGATTTCACCTCCTCCTACCTCATGTCCAAGGTAGACCACTTTGCTCTGACCAATTTGACATTTACTTGCCTTTATGGGCAGATGGGCCTGCCAAGAACCTGCAAAACATATCCTAAGTGATCAATATGTTCTTTCCAGGTAGGGTTGAACACTGCAATGTCATTCAAGTATGCCACGCAGAAGTCCTCCATCCCATTCAGAACTTGATTTACCATCCTTTGGAATGTTGCAGGTGCATTCTTTAGTCCAAAAGGCATTACCATAAACTGGTAGAGGCCTGTAGGGGTTGAAAATGCAGTTTTCTCCTTGGCATGGTCTGACAGGGCTATTTGCCAATAGCCTGATGTTAGGTCAAATGTACTGAGGTACTTGGCTGAACCAAGTTTGTCCACCAGATTATCTGTCCTAGGTAAAGGATGGGCATCAGTCTTAGTGACTGCATTTAGAGCTCTATAGTCCACACATAATCTCAGCTCCTTGGATCCTGCATTTGGTACTATTACAATTGGACTAGACCATGGACTGGTAGAGGGTTATATTACCTCGAGATCAAGCATCTTGTTGACCTCTTCCTTTATGTGGGTTCTGATATTATCTGACATCCTGTAACCTCTGTTTTTAACAGGTAAACAGTCAGCAGTGAGAAAATCATGCTGGTCCCAAGGGGTCAAGCCTGGTGATAGTGAAAACAGGGAGGCAAACTGATTTAACAGAAACTTGCACCCCTCCTGTTGTTCCAGTGTCAGATTAGAAGAGAGATTAACTCCTTCTATTTTCTCATCTAGAGGTTGTCCCCTGAGGAGATCCGGTAGAGGTTCACTTTCTTGAGCTGAAGCTAGAAGCAAAGCTCCCACTTCTGGTATGGTGACATAAGACTTTAGGCGGTTGGTGTGAAAGACCCTGGGGGCCTCCTTAGGATTGCCTAAAACCAACAGATAGTTGAGCACTCCAAGTTTTCCCACAACTTTAAAAGGTCCTATCCATTTGTCCTGTGAGGCCCTCTTCCTTGTAGTAACCATAACTAAAACTTGCTGGTCTTGAATATACTCAACAATGTTGGCCTTCTGCTCATGCCAATCCTTCACTAGAGCCTGACCTGCTTTTAAGTTATCAGATGCTTCTGTCATCATGTGTGTCATTCTCCTATGGAGACCTAACACATAGTCAGTGACTCTCACTGGCTTGGGAGAAGGAGCACTCTCCAACTCCTCCTTAATTAGGGCCAAGGGACCTCTAACTGGATGACCATAGAGAAGCTCAAAGGGACTAAATCCAACTCCCTCGTGAGGGACTTCTCTATAACCAAATAGAAGGCATGGCAGTAGAAGGTCCCACTTTCTTGTAAGGGGTTCCTCTAAAGCACCTATAATGCTCTTCATAGTACGGTTACACCTCTCTACCAATCCATTTGTCTGTGGATGGCAGGCAGTTGAGAATGTGTAAGTCACCCCACAGTTTTTCCACATGGCCTGCACGTAGTGGGACATAAAATGTGATCCCCTATCAGAGATGACTTCCTTAGGAAAACCTACCCTGGTAAAAATACCAAGTAGGGCCTTAGCAACAGCCTGAGATGTAACAGTCCGCATAGGTATAGCTGCAGGATACCTAGTAGCATGGTCTACTACAACCAATATAAATTGATTGCCTGAAGAGGTTGGAGGGTCTAAGGGACCAACAATGTCAATTCCTACCCTCTCAAAAGGAACTCCCACCACTGGGAGGGGCACCAACGGTGCCACATTCTTGGCTCCTCTATTGCCAGATGTCTGACAAGTGTGGCAGCTCCTACAGAATGTATCTACATCAGACCCCAACTTAGGCCAGTAGAAATATAGAGAAAGCCTTTGCTTGGTCTTCTTGAAGCTCAAGTGACCAGCCAAAGGAATCTCATGGGATAACTGTGGGAACTGGTGTCTTGTCTCTAGAGGCATTATAAGTCTTCTGTAGTCCCCCGAGATAGACTCAGTTGGTTCACTGTAGAAGAGGCCATCTTCACAGTATAACCTGTGCTTCCCTGGCTCTTGCCCTTCCAGCTGGGAAGCTGCCCATTGGCAAAGACCTTCAAGAGTAGGACACTCTCTCTGACCTCTGCTGAAGTCTGCCCTACAGGCACCGCCTTCTGCCAGTAAAGACTGCAGCTCATTATGGTCTTTAGGATCCAGATCTCCAACAGGGGTAAGGTCTTCTTCCAGCTCTGAATCCTCAGCAGCTGATTCAACCTTTCCTGGTTGTTTCTCACACTCAGCCTCAGCTGGTGGAGCAGTCACAGGTGTGACTGGGGACAGTCCTCTCTGGGATTTCCTTCTTGGTAGCACAGGAGTGCTTTCTGACTTTTTCTTTGAGAGCTTGGGTTTCCCCTTTGCCTCAGTATTCTTTGAAATAGCAGTTAGTAGCTCCTGTGGGCTAGGTGTTGTAGATTCCTCTGTAACATCCTCTGGAGAGCCATCTAAGGTACTCTCCCTGGCCCTCCTTGTCTGCTCCTGTATCCTTTTGCTGGGAGGCCTGGGGGTGCTTGATGCAAGAGTTTTCAAGTCATTCCCCAACAGGACTCTCCCAGGCACCTCGGTTTGTACACTAACAGGTATCGTGACAGTCATGTTGTTGCACTGGATGAGAGCTGGTACTCTAGGAAGCATTTGGACAGGGCCTCCAGCCAGCAAGCTTAGTGAAGCTTTTGGGTGCCTTAGCAACACCCTCAGCCTTGAAAAAGAGATTCATCCACTACAGTAATGCTGGCCCCAGTGTCTCTAATGGCAGGGTTCTCCTGACCATTTACAAGTACACTCTCCTTGTAATATTCTTTATTGTTATCTGGAATAGAGTTATACACATCTAAATTTTGCTGTTCCAACAGACCCAGGGACACTAAAGAAACACTGGCAGAGACTCCAAAGGGGTCTTCAGCCAGTACTTGAAAGTTACCACTTGTCGCATGTACTTCTTCCTCTAGGGAGAAGGCTAAGGAGACAGTGTGGACCCCTGAAGGTTTACCTTTGCATCTGGGATCCCCTTTCACATGGTCAGTAGACCCACAAGCATAACATTTCCCAAATGTTTTGACAAATGGGGGCCTCTGCTGACCTCCCCCTAGTTTGGCACCAGAGGTTTCACTAGCCTGATTTGGTTTTTCTTGTGGCTTACCCTTCTTATGTTTGGGCCCTCTTTTGGATGGGAGGTATTAGAATTCTCTTTGCCATCTTTCTTTTGCTGCTTCCCATCATCATTTGTCTGAGTTGCCCCAGAATCCTTGTGGGCAACCCACAAGTCAGCAGCCTTTGCTAACGTCTTTGGATCAAGTTCCTTAGAGTCAGCCAGGTGCTGTCTCAGCTCAGGAGAGCAGGCATCAAAAATAGATTCCAACAAAAATAGATTTCTCATTCCTTCAAAAGTGTTAACTCTGTAACTCTTTACCCAACCATCTGGTTCATGTTTTTCAAACATTCACACACCCAGGTAGCCCAAGGGGTACACTCATGCTGTTTGAGGGTCCTAAACATCTTAAGGTACTAGGAAGGAATTTCCCCAAATCTAGCTAACAAAGCTAGCTTCACATTTTCATACTCCAATCTTTCAAGTTCCCGCACCTCCATTACAGCATCAAAAGCCAAGGAATCAACTGATTCCCTGTGAAACCCTGAATCCCATAGTTATATTCAAAAGCAGCCAACCAATCCAAAATTTCAAGTCTCACCTCATACATACTCACAGCTTCTTTAGGCATGCAATGCCTCTTAGGACTGGAAGACCTAGAAGACTCTGGGATAGAACCATTTTCAAGAGACAATTTCTTCATTTCAAGGGCATTAGTCAACTCCATTTCTCTGAGCATGAGCTCTTGATGTTTAGTTTCAGTTTGCATTTGGAGCCCTTTGAACTCTAACTCAAGTTTCGTTTTTTAAAGAGAGACAGATTCTGGACTAAGTACAGGACTTGGTAGGGCCCCTGTGGTTATAGCTTGAGGAGCTAAAGCAAGTAGAGGTGCAGTGGGTCCCACATCCTGAGACTCCTCTGATTCTACTCATCCATAACATCTGAGCCTGACTCAAAAACATTATCATCCTCATCAACATTATCCACATTTGCTGAGGGGGTAAGGGTTACAACTCTGCCACTCAGACTATGATGATTCAACAATTTCTCATTCAATTCAGTTTGTTTGCCTTTAACAGAGAGAGACCTGGTTTTACACATATCTTTCAGTTGATCTACTGTAAGAATGATCAGGGCTTCCTGTCTGAAGTTATCCGTATCTGGCATTATAAAGCAATTGCTTATCTAGTGGTGTTTGGCCTTGTGAAGGTTATTTGAACAAAAGTAAGAGCAGCACTCTCAATGTAACAACTATACTTTATCCTCACTGCTGTACACCAGTGTTAGACAGAATTGCATACAGTTGCCTCTGGGACCACCAAATAAAATTAGGTCTACAGGTGCAAGCAAAAACCAAACTTTGGTATAAGTCTGAACTACACCGTTTAGTGGTAGCAGGGCTGAGCAGTCAGGCTCATCTCAAGAGGGAATGTGAGCAGTACAAGATATTACACAGAGGAATTACAATCACAGTGGTTCAAGTAGACACTTATGTTCAAGGTTTCTTGGTAAAACACTTATTAATTTATTTACACAATCATTTATGAAACATTCACTAGTGTTAGTCAACTTAATAATATACACAGATATACTTCAGTACTATATCAATAGGTTTCTGAACAAGTTAGGCTCCCCTGATGTGGGAGCAAAATGGCACGTCAGTAACTTTCAAAAGGCGTAAAAAGGCACAAGGTAGCAGAATAGATTACATGGGGGGTCATTCCAAGTTAGGAGGTAAGGGGAAAACGATGCCGTAAAAGGATTACCGTCATTGTTTCCTGTTACGGACTATTCTGCCCTACCAGACCGTTATTTATGGCGCCGTAAAGTACGAGGTCGTAAATAGCGGTCTAGTGGGGGCACCCGACACTCCATGCCGAAATTAGCGGCATAGCGTAAACCGGAGCTGATCCCAAGTAATGCGGACATGCAAATAACGGCCTCCACAAGGCCGCAAAGTACCTTAGCGGCATGGAGTAAATAACGACATTGCCGAGAAGGTGTTATGAACCATGAGCAGTGTTTCCAAGAGGCACAGGTGCACTCAATCAGCACAGGTGGAGACAATGGAGTCTGGCACAGCACAAAAAGAGCACACCCACACACCACACCCCCTCCCACACCAAGATGATACCAATTGTAGCAGCATTCCTGGAGCTGGAGGCCCTGCTTGCAAGGCAGCAACTACAACAACAGCAACAACAACAACCACAGCCCCCACCACAGAGGATACACAGGAGGAGAAGGAGGGTGAGACAGGCCCAGCATGCCCTACCGGTGCAGCCACCATTACCACGCCGCCAGCCCCCAATCCCCCGCATCAGAGCCACCCCCTTCAACCTCACACCAGAGCAGATGCACACCCTGTACCGGCTTGACTGGGACACCATTACCACCATAGTGGACCTGATACATGACGATATAGTGAGCCTCATAGAATCAGCACTGCCATCCCCCCTCTACTGAAGGTAGTGTCTGTGCTCCACTTCCTTGCCACAGGCACCTACCAGCATACAGTCGGACACATGCATGGCATTTCACAGCCCATATTTTCCCGGATACTCAACCAAGTGCTGGATGCCCTCCTCAACCACACAAGGGACTACATATCCCTACCCCGGACTCCCCAGGAGATATATGATACAAAAGTTGCCTTCTATGCACTGGCAGGCATGCCAAATTGCATAGGTGCCCTTGACTGCACCCACGTTGAATTGGTGGTCCCGCATGCCATGGAGGTGCCGTATCGCAACCGCAAGCAATACCACTCCATCAACGTACAGATGGTGTGTAATGCCAGTAAAGCCATCACACATTGCAATGCCCGATACCCTGGATCAACTCATGACTCCTTGGTCCTGCGGAACTCCACACTACCACGCTACATGGAGCGACATGTCGGACGACGTGCCTGACTGCTTAGTGAGTAACCTGAATGGGCCATGGCAGTGCATTGGGGCTGTGAGTATATTGGCTGCCTACTTCACCTGTGTGGGAAAGGGGGGGAGATGCCTACTTCACCTGGGTAGGAAAGGGGGGGGGGGGATGCCTACTTCACCTGTGTGGGAATGTTCATGCCAGTGCACGATGTGCACCTCACAGAACACTGTGCCCCAAGGCAAGTGACACGGCACATGACTACCTAACCACACAGTGATGATTTAGAGCTGACACCTAACACAACATGACTAACAGGAAATCTGCCCAAATACCACAACACATGCACCACTCATCGGCAGTCCTTACACACCGTAAGGGCATCCTGCACCATGCAGTGCAATAGCACCACGTCGCAGACTCCTTCATCTCACCACACAGGACAGTCATCCCTGGGAGTGCATAGGAGTGAGTCCAACAGGGATCCCACAGCGTGTGACTGGTCCTGCACACCCATAAGATTGCTGCAAGTCACCATGGCACAGATCAGTGCAGAATGATGAGTAGGCTACTAACTACAGGCAACCCCCCCTGTCACCAGAACTCGCACAACACAGCAATAAATGCAGTCCAAGACTGCTGCATGCATATACGATGCACATGCAACAAGACGTGAGTGTACATCATAACCCATCATGAAGAAGCTACCCCCTCCATCATTCCATTGCACAGGACACATAGCCGGGCCAGTAATGGGGTGAATGCATCCTGGGACATGTGTGTTTGGCCAGTAATCACCTGCTGCCATGTAAGACTAGTACAGTTCTCCACCATGAATTTACAAACACTTACCTTCATTCCACTCTTATGCAGGTGATGCTGGCTACCCTTTGAAGCCGTGGCTCATGACCCCGGTCCGCAACCCACAGAACAGGCACGAGGAGGACTACAATAGATCCCATACCCGTACACGGGTGGTGATAGAGCAGACCTTCGGCCTGTTGAAGGCACGATTTTGTTGCCTCAGCCGGTCGGGTGGGGCACTCATCTACAGCCACGAGAAGGTGTCCAAGATCACCATGTCATGTGTAATGCTGCACAACATGTGCATCCGTCGGAACGTGCCACTGCCCCCTGACGTGGAACTGCTACCACCAGATGATGATGAGGGGGAGGATGAAGGAATGGCAGGACAGCATCACGGTGCCGATGCACAGGAGGGACGTGCCATGCGGCAATCATTGATCGGACAATATTTCTGACTCACTAGTCAGCTGAGGGTGTGAGGCACTGGGTGTGGGGATACATGTACACCATGCACTGTGGAACATTAAAAGACACATGCACAATCATCAATGTCCACTCTGGTTTTTTTGGATGATCAACCGGTGTATTGAATGATAAAGTTCTAACGTGTACAACAAAACCTACACCACCACCTCCCTCCCCCTCCCCCCCAACTCCCACACACACACAATTCCCCCCTCCCCCCAACTCCCACACACACCCTCACCCCCTCCCCTTCCCCCACAACTCCCACACACACCCTCACCTCCCTCCCCCTCCCCACAACTCCCACACACACCCTCACCCCCTCCACCTCCCCCCACAACAACCCCACAATAGTTCAATTAGGGCAACATAGGCCACATGTGTGTGCCGGGATGGTCAATGTGCACTCCCAGAGCCAGGAGGATCCATGTCGTGGCGGCGCAATGTACGCAGTGAACGACGGACCGGGCTGGTCTGAGTGGAGGAGCTTTGTGAAGGTGGCTCCTCCCGCTGGGGCTGTGGTGTGGGGTGTGCTGCTTCCAGGGCATCTGCGATCGGGCCAAGGACGTCGCAGAGCCGGTTTGTGTTCGCTGTGATCACCTCGCCCAGAGCCTAAAGGTCATTGCGCCACTCCACCCTTGATTCGCAATTGTCCCTGATGAACTCCTCAATGAGGCCTGTGAGATGCTGGGAGAGCACTACATCCATGGCCGATGTGGCCGATGTGCTTGGCAGGCTTGGTATTGGGCCTGCAGGCCTTCGCGGAGATTCTGCAGGGGAAGTGGATACAGGACAGGCAGGTTGTACTCCTTGCCCTGTGAGCCCTTGGGAATCACTTTCCCCGGGGTCGCTGTGTGCCACCTGGCTGTATGATGGTGTGTCAGGGGTATGGCCAATGTCAATGGTGTCCTCCACGTTGGCTCCCGATATTGATGGGGGCTGTCTGACACATCGAGGAGCCACATGGCTGCATTCTCACCAGCCACACTGGACTCCTCAGAGTGCAGCGTGGGACATGTGTCCAGCGGCACTGCAGGCATGGGTAGGGGTGCGGGTGGGGTAGTGCACACTCCATGGGGGTTGCTGGAGCAGGTGGTGTTGCCTGTGTTGTCTTCCTGCTTGCAGGTATGCGGCGGCCCCTGACTCTGCCCCTGGAGGTACTGGCCTGGGTGCTTTCCTGGTCCTCGCTGTTATGCTCGCTGCCTGTGGGGGGGGAAGAGAGAGACGGCATGAGCAATAATTTGGGGCTCAGCATTTCTACATGCCTATGGTATCACAATGGGATTGCAGCGGTTTGTTGACATTTGGGTGGTGAGTGGGACAGTGATCTGGGCTTGGATGGTCAATGCATGCAGATGTCTGGGTCACTCATGTTGGCGGAGTACTGTGATGACTCACATTCACAATGTTTACAATCACTGCCCCGTGTGCCTCACGGATTCGGACTCTTTGTGTGGTATGGGCCATATGGGTTACAGCCTTGCACCTGACATCAGCCTGGGTCCAACTTGTTACAGCATAATTTCATTGGGAGGGGTTGCCCACCATGATGTGACACCTTGCCCAGCCCTTGGCAGTGACCTACGTTAGGAATGCTTGTTCTGTCTTGACTCATGACACTCACCTCCATCAGCGGATGACGCTGCACCGCACTCCATTTCTCCAACACCTTCTATGGCTTCTGTGCCCATCATGGCCGCACACGTTTCCTCCCATGGCATCATTTTGATGGGGGGACCTGACCCTCCTCCTGTCTCCAGGGCCTGACTTCGGTTTGCCGAGAGGATGGCCCGCACCCTGAGACGGAAGTCATCCCAACGTTTCCTGCATTCCTTGGTGGTGCGGGGGGTGCTTCCCACGGCACTCACCCTCTGTGCCACCAAGGCCCAGATCTCTTTCTTCCTGACGACGGTGGGCCTCCGCATATCACTGCTGAATACAGTGTCTGCATGTTCGTGCAGAGTGTCGACCAGTACCTGGAGCTCATCCTGGGTAAAGCGCTCCTTTCTTATGCGTGCAGCACCCTTTTTTAATGCTTTGAGCATGATGCTGGACTCCAAAGCCTATTTCTCTGATCACTGTATGGCTAGGGGTCCTGTATGGAGAGGATGGCAATGGATTGTGATTTTAAAGATGGCCGCCGTGCTCCTTCCCGTTCCTGTGCGATGACGTTTTTTCCAGTTCCATTTTTTAACGGTGACCGTAAATAGCGGTGACCGCTATTTACGGTTACCGCTAAATTCTCTATGTCGGTAGTGTTATGTACGGTGCGCTTGTTGCCGGTAAGGGCTTTTCGGGCCCTTTTACGGCATGGCGCTGAGGTGCGTTACCGGCATGGCGCAAAGCGTGTGCACGCGGAGTCGGAATAGGCCAATTTTTACCGTCTTGTGCCAGCACGGAAACGCTCTTTACGCCATGCCGGTAATCGCCTATACTTACCGCCCTACTCGGAATGAGGGCCATATACTTGGTAGACAGTGCAAATAGTTCCACTTCACCAGAATAGTTCAATTCAAGTCAATAGGCCAGCCAAAGTCAATGGGCTAGTGTTCTGGATCGGAAACAGCAGTTCTGGTATCAAACGGTAAAGTCTTTGCAAAAGTTCTTAGAAGTAGTTTTGGCGAAAATGAATCATATATCGGGTCACAAGCTGATTAGGCCAGCAAGTTGGGAAAGTTTCACGAAATTTCACTGCGAGAGAGAGGTTTTCTCAATCCAGTGTGCACAGTACCTTAGTTTGAAGAAACAAATGCTGCTGAAGTCGTGGTTTCCTGGCAGTTCCTGCAAATCTCACTGTTCCTGAGCCTCAGTCATGGGGACAAGAGGGAGGACGTCGGGGGACTCCTGCACTGCACGGGATCGTTGAAGAAAGCAAACAAGATGGAGTCACTTCACTTTCCAGTAGCTGTAGATTCAAGAACACAAGCTGGTGTCCCCCTCCTGGTTAATCCTAACAAGCCTTGAGAATGGTATCCAGGTGTCTTACGAGTTGATTGGTCCCACCAACTCAAAGGAAAATGCTGTCCTTGAAGGAGCTTCTCTGTCGAATGGAGCTTTGGCAATTCGGACCTGCAGCAGGGCTTCACCGGGCAAACCAAGGTCCAGGAGTTGCAGCAGCCGTCCTCTTCCAGCTGGTCTTCGATTCTTTCGTTCCAGTGGTCGACTCTGCCTTCCAGTCTAGGAGACTTGCGTTTTAAACAGTTTTCTCCCATTCATTCCAGCCTAGCTGTCACTCACCCAGCAGGGTGGCTGTCCTTGCCGGACAGTCAGCCAGCCAATCACGCCAGAGTGCATTTGGGTCTCCTAGGAGACTAAGCACAGGGAGTTTCAAGCACCTCCCTCACTTCCTGCCCACCCCATACACTCAGACGCCAGAGGCTGTCTTCACTCCTGAAGCCCGCCAAAGGCACACGAACAAAGGGACCAAACCTGGTTTGGCGCACAGAGACAAACTCTAGAAGGATCTTTCCAAAAAAGAAAAGGCGAAAAAAGAAGACCGGGACCCGTTTAAACAAAGGGGCTTAAGGCGCCATCATGAAAAACATGCCTCCCGTGATTTTTAGCTACTGGTGTTCACGGTCGGGAAAAATCATGGTAGTTCATTGTAAAACCACTGCCACCAGCCTTTTCAATAGCAAAGGGTAGCATTTGACTGCTACATGAGTATACAGACACAGGGGATACTAGGTAACCCGTCCAGCACTCCATTGTAAGATGGTGTGGGCTGGGTCTATGAATTTGGAAAGACTAGTAAAGTCAATTTCACTTTACATTCTCTGGGAAACAGTAGTTTATCCAAGAGAAGGTATTTGAACCATTGCGAAGTCTCAAAAGACATCCCTGTGTCACTGCACTGCAGGTGCTGTATAACACACATGAAAAGATGATGCCTATGGAGTCATCTAAAACCATTTATTCAAAGAACACAAGTGTAACACACACATCAAAACACATGGAATAGTGGGAAACAAGGCTCACACTCTTTCCAGGTAAAAAATCAAGTCCTCAAAAATCCAGCAAAGTTGCTGGGGTTCTCTAAGGTGAAGGCATTTTGCACATTTATGTGAATTCTCCCTAACAGGCGCTTTTTTGGTTTTAGGTGAAGACCTTTGTTCACTGGCCCTAGAGGTCTTTATGTTAGGCCTTTTCAGGCTTGAGTCACAAGCATGGTTCAAACCGGTAATTTTACCTGCCGTGTTCAGCATCCTTTGGCTTTTCTCCTCCATGGTTAGGAAGATAGGCGAAGTCGGCTCAGTTATCATAATTTTCTTCCTTGGTGTGAGGGATGATGAGTTTTGCCGATTATCATCAGCTTTTCTCTTCTGCTGAGGCCGGTGAGCAAGTTCTGCTTCCTCCGCGAATGTCTATCAAGTCCGCAGAAGACTCCAGGTCATCTAAAATGATAGGAGTTGGTTTTTCATTGTTGCTGAGTTTTAACTGTCTCCCTTATTTGTTTTCCACAACTGATTTTTCTTTTGGGCGGTTTGAGGAACAGTGAGCGTTTCCTTTATTATTTCCCTGTTGGTAGCTGATGTTGGCTGGTCTCGAGGGACCCTGCTTGAGGTTTTTAAAGACCGGTCCTCCAAGCATCAATTCCTTCTCTGTGCAAAGATACCGTACCTTTTGGGTTGGTTATCTCTTACATTAAATCGATTTTCTTTTCCTAGATCTTGACTAGACAATATCGTATTTAGGAGCTGATCGATTGGCTCAGAGGCTATGCAACAGTTGGCTGTCTTCTTTCCCAAAATTCTTGATGGCCAGTATGGATCGACTTTGGCCTTCTGGGGGGTTGGTCGGCTTGTCTAGGCTGTGGCCTTGAATTAGCAATTCGTTGTTGGGTGGAAGGGTTTGCTGAGGCAATATTCACTCAGTCATCGCTCATCTTGTTAGAGAGGACTGCCTTTGTTTTGGCCTCTTCTGTCGTTTGAGACCGAACTGAACTGATTCTTTTTTCTGAGGTGACTTTCCCTTGCTTCTCATCCTGATTGTTGTTTGTCCATGCTGGGGTATCAGACCCTTGGTCCCTCGAATTCGACTTTTGTATTTCCTTTGCCATCACATAGCCTTCCAAGTATGACAACTTGATATGCATTAAGGCAGGTAATGTGGTATGTTCTTTTAGAGTGTCATTCAATGCTTCATAAAGTTTGCTGAAGGGAGCCAAAGCAATGGTAACAGTGGACATAATTCCTAGCAGGTCGGGTTTTTTGTAGGGAGTTTCCTTACCGTTGTTTGTGGGATCTCACTCAATCTTTTGTTTTGATGAGGCGTAGCAGGAAGCAGGAAAGGCTTTGTTAGTGGCATGGGATCGATCTTATTCAGAGCTAGGCGGGCTCTGTCTCTCTTCAGTAATTTCTCTGTTTCATGTAGGGTTGCATTTCTTTTTTCACCCGTCTCTTCTGTGAGCACAGGGGAGTTTGGCTTCCGGTCCCGACCTTTACCTTCTAACTACATCACTAATTCCTCCACCAGAGGTTCATCAGATATTGATTTGTTTTGACACCCAAGTATAACTTTAGGCAAAAGGGTCACCTTTCTGTCGCTACGCGGAGCAGGTTCAGATTGCCCAATATTTTTTGGTATGTCTTGCATATCACCAAATATCTTCCAGGTTGTTATCCGGCGGCTTGCCAACAATGCCATTTTATTGGTGTTGAGGTTTATCCGACTGTCCCATGGAGCTCCCTTTCCATGTGGGAGGCCTTGTATA
Source organism: Ambystoma mexicanum (assembly GCF_040938575.1). Classification (NCBI taxonomy): domain Eukaryota; kingdom Metazoa; phylum Chordata; class Amphibia; order Caudata; family Ambystomatidae; genus Ambystoma; species Ambystoma mexicanum. Next base: position 235,272,706 of record NC_090921.1, read on the forward strand.
CAGTTCGTTGGCCATCAGCACTTCCCGATCTGACATCGATTCCGTGCCTATTAGGATCTCTGAGTCTGAGAGTTCGCCTACGAAGTCACAGGCAACATATTTTTTAATAAGTTGGAAAGTGGGGGCTCGGGCAACGGCTTTAGCGGGGTAATTTTCCTATATGTGCACCGAGTTTTCAAGGTTTGCGCACTTTTTTGCTGGAGTCGTTCCGCATGATTCTGGATTGAGGATTATGTTTTAACATATCATTAGGCCTCATTGTTTCCTTCTGCGTCTTCTCAACACCCAGTGACTTGCTTTGCTGCTTGCAGCTCAACGCCGCCTTACCCCTTACCTTTTCCCGAGAGTTTATTTTCTTAGGTGTGCTCAAATGGACTTGATCAGGTAGCTTGACTTCGAGAGGCTCTTCATCTGGTCAGAATTATTGGCGGCAAAGTCCTGGGCCACTTCACCTTCCATCGATGCTGAAATGTCTTCGTCCAACCGTGGAAGTTGTAGATCTATTTGATCAGTATGTGAGCTGACCAAGTCCTCCCTTTCAAACAGTGGATGAATGTCAATTTGTATTCCAAGCGGGGAATTTATCCCGTCTGAGGTGTATTCCTTGCCATCCTTTTTGTCCAAAGTAATTTAAGATTTGCGTTCTAATTAAGAAATTAAACGCCTGGTTTTCTTTCCTCACCTATCTTTGGAGATGAGAAGAGTGCTTCGCTGCCTGGAAGTAAAAAGGGCCCTAACATTCTATCTGGTTAGAGAAAAAGAGTTCACAACCTTTACTCTTTATGATGCTCGGAAACTGCAACAAGGGCTCTCAGTTGTCCAGGACCATCATATTGAGATAGACCGTCTCATGTATTTTGGCATGATATGTCTCATGTATATTGGCAAACTACTCGATCCGGGCATTAACTCAACCGAACGCGCTCCATGATCACCATATGAGAGCCAACGCACCTTTGGTCACTTTCCATGGACATGTTCTGTGAATCAAAAGTGCCAGAACGTGGGCTACTCAATTGGCATTCTTTAGACATTATTAATTGGATCTTAGCTTGAGATCTGAAGCTCAATTTGAAATATCGGTCCTCAAAACATATTGAACTAATCCGGGTGTTATGACCATCCATACCCACGTAACTCAGTGCTTGGCAAACTCTCAAAAGTATGGAGTAAAGGGGACAGGACATAGGAATAAGAAATGGTTGCTCATAATAGTGACTACTGTACTCCTAGTCGATAGTCCCCTTTCCTCCAGATGCCTGCCCATCTTCCCTCCTAAAACCGGCTTAGCCGTGTGTCAGGGACCAAGCTCAGGAGTTGGAAAAGGACTATGGGATGAAGCCAAGAGCGGGACATAGGGACATGGGGATGCATGGCCAATGCCATGCATGCGCCGGCCTTCATGTAAAAGTAAAAAAGGACTATATTTTAGTGCAGAAAAAAACATTCTAGTTCCATCCCCATAGAATGGAATATACCGAAAGTATGGAGGAATAGACACTATGGACTAGGAGTACTATGTAAGTAACTTATTCTGTCATTGATGAATCCAAAGGATCAACCCATGGGTGTAACTCCGTCAGAAAATGTGTATTTGTATAGACCTGTGTATATCGACATGGCTGTTTGATGCGGTCATACTCTGACTATATATTGCTCAATTAAAAAGCTACATAAATTGGATGGGCCTATGTGTAACTGTAATAAATTAAATGAAAGTAGTCTGTGGGCTATCAGACTTTATTCTGCTATACCAATTCTCATGGCATGTACAATGTTTTATGAGCACGCAATTGTCTTTTACTCTCGGGATCCTTTCTTGTGGCAGGCAAAGTGAACAGTGGCCTGCTGGCATATGTGCTTTGTGGGAGCAGGGTGAGCTGTTCCCAGCCAGAGTTCAAAGACAAAGTTCTGAGCTAAGACTGAAGAAGCTCTGTTCGTGTTTATTATTATTTATTTAATTTGCTTTGCCTTTTTTGCAAATAGACAAACAGAGAAACTGGGTGACCCAGGGTCTGTTCAATACATGTTGGCCATTTATGTTGCATCAGAGGATATAAAATTAAAGCGATTTGAGCTAGATGGCTGCATGTACAGCAGTGGTAGGTTAATGGGAGTGACTAATGTTAGTGGGATGTGCCTTGCAAAGTCTAAACGATGGAGGATAACAAATGGGACACAGCTAAACAGGTGTCTTGCTGTATAAAATAAAGACTACAAGCAGGTGATCATAGTACGCATGTCCTCGTTCTTCCGTATCTTTTAATCGCCATACTTCAGTTGTAAAACCCAGAGGAGGATGTTATAGTAACCCATTAAAAAAATTACCTCTATCAAATTGAGTTGAGTGAAGACTGGAGTCAAATCCTGGCATCACCATTTAACCAAAGTGTGTGATCCTCGGGAAATCATTTACTCTCATTGTACCTTATCTGACAAAGTAGGGATTCAGTTAGCCTCTTACTAGCCTTTAGTGTGGTATTGTAAGACTCACACCATGGCTTCTGGATAGTGAACACATTTTCTTTGTTAAAACTGCTCACCATACAAAAATATAAAAATGTTAATGACTGGGTCGGCCTGAGGATCTCGGTTACAGTTATTGATATTTGAGTGTCATTCAATTAAAAATAAGGCAATTGTATGTGGGGGGTTCCTATAAGGGGGTGCATTCTAGAATGTCTTCCTAGAAACTGCTTCCCCATATTCGTATGATCAACTACAACTCTTAATCAAAGCCTTTGACTAAAAGGAGTTATGGGTCCTTAACCAGCACCGATCCAGCTTAGTTGGAAATGCAATGTCTTCAGTGTGTTCTAAAGAGTGCTTTAAAAGAAGCAGGCACTGCTGAGATTCGAACTCAGGATCTCCTGTTTACTAGACAGGCGCTTTAACCATCTAAGCCACAGCGCCACTTGCTACATGCTGTTTCAGCTCTCCTTGATCCATTCTTGTTACGCTGCGGAAGGTGTAGTTGATGTCCATGTGAGCTGGGAGTATATCGCGGAATTCTTTTTAAAAAAAGGATGTTTACCGAAAGCTCTGCACTTTTGTTTATAATGTGGGTACAGAGTAACACAGCTGTTTAATAAACATTGAAGCAGTTCCTACATGTTAATTCCAGAAAGTTCTTTGTAGCGCCTGCTTCTGGCTGCGCCGTCTTGCTTACTCTGCACAAGAACCTGTACATCTCACCATCCTCTTGTGCTGGTCGCGCGGCATTGGCTGCTTTTTCTCTGGATCTGTCTCTTCTCGGTGTCACTTTGCGGCTCCGTCTCATCATAGGAACTAGCCCAGCCCCCTTATTTCAGTAACAGAAGCGCCCTGAAGCCGTACATGTTCATTTTGCCGTTTCACGCACTCGTTCGGATGGGCTGGTTTTGGTTCATTAAAAAGTTGTAACAGTCAGAAAACAAAAGTAGCCATTTAAGCCCCAAAGCAAAAAATTCAAGTGGAAGATGGTTGTTACATTGCGATACAAATTTCAGTGTTGCATTTCTACATCACTTATAGGTTTTCATTGAAAACTTGAAATTCCAACAAAAAACAATGACGCGTAGTCGGCAGGATTCGAACCTGCGCGGGGAAACCCCAATAGATTTCAAGTCTATCGCCTTAACCGCTCGGCCACGACTACCGAACGTGATGATTACCTGGCATTATGACACTGCATCAGAGGTCAGTTTGGCTGAAAAGTTATTTTTAAAGTTGTGCATGCAGAGTACACGTCACACAGTCAAGATATTACCAACATTACTTTTATTCACTCGTGGTTTTCAACAATGATGGAGACATTATAGCTTTGATCTGTAGCTCATGGACATTGTCAAACAATGTTACAGGAGCACATTCTCAGGGCGATCACCGTTACCCACACCAAGGTCACTCCTTCTTTTCCCGGAATCTGGTCAAGAGACTTGCCCTTGACAGGGAATGGGAAATCTGCTCCTGCTGTATATGTACACGACTAATGCTGTTGATATGGCCACCCACAATGAAGGTGGATTAGCACACACAAGACGGAGACAGAAGTAGAGTTGGATGGCTGCCTGCTCGTGCTCTAATGTTACACACATATCGTTCTTTATCTTGCTGACAGCTTGAAGGTGACGACAGAAAGAAAAAAAATGGAGGAGGCACCCCGATAACTCAGGCAGGGTCCTCCTCCCTGGGTAAGGGGGAGGGATACGGCGAAGCGAGCCAAAGCGCTGGGAAAGCCCACGAAGGGCAACAAAGAAAGGGGACATGCCACGCCCCATTTAAGCGACGGGCTTACTGCTGCAGGAAGCATCCACCCCTCAGCAGAAGGACGCCCGCCACAGTAGGAAGGATTTTCGTTTTGCTGATGTTACAGCGCCGATGTTCCAGTGTTTGTGTTGGAGAAAGAAGCCCAGTGTTCGTGATGGAGAAGCCCAGTGTTCCAGCAGGCAGGTTTTCGGTTCCTGTCCGTAAGGAGCGTCGTCGCGGTACAAGGAGAGAGTGAGAAGGTAATGGTGAGGGAGAGAGCCGGTCAGATAGCACAGCGAGTAGAGGGCTCACTTTGACTTTGGTGTAGAGTGGGGTGTTAATCGCAGAGCGCACAGCTTTGAGCAGGCTAGGGCTTAACTTACAGCCAGCGCTATTTAAAACCAAAGTGGCAGAATGCAAGCAAGAATGTTGCCACTTAATGTTATCCATATGTGCGATCGTGGGGCACGTCTTAACGGGCCATTGGGTTGCCTTGCCACATTGAGCTAGCCATCAGTCGTGTGACCTTTTGTGCAAGGGGCTGGTGTATCCAGCCGACAGGCACTTCCAAGGACTTCCCCAATGCGCGCGTGAAAATGCGCACGGCCCGTGCCTTAAGTAGGGATACTGGGTAAGTAGGAGGGGCTAATAGCCAAGTCACGTGATTCACAAAATGTATGTGTAAATGAAAGAAAGCAGTTTCTCCAGCGGACAGGCACTTCCAAGCACTTCCCCAATGAGGCTGGCGTTTTTGGGCTGGCATTTTGGGGCGGTAATGTTTTCTCATTTGTTTGCCGTTTAGCCAGCGAGGCCTGTGATTGGGAGGATTCACATGGTGTAAATGGTATGCATGTTGTGGTTGCTTTGGGCATGCCGGGTACGTAATATCTCACAACCAAAGTATCGGACATGTTTTGCACCTACATTTTGGGGCAGCGGCGCCATGGTTCCGGGCATGCAGGGAACCTGCTCTTTAAATAACGATGGACAGCCTTGGTGATTACGTTCTCAGGACTCGCATTCGAGTGCTGACATTTTTTATGGGGGGAGTGGACATCTCCCATCCCTCCTTGACTATGGCTAAGGTTCCCCTTACAGGGTGACCAAACAGAAGTTTAAAGGGGCTGAAGCCGACACCCTCTTGTGGTACCTCTCTGTAGGCAAACAGTAAGCATGGTAACAGAAGATCCCATTTTCTTCTTTGGGGTTTTTCCAGAACCCCAATCATGCTCTTCAAGGTCCGGTTAAACCGTTCCACTACGCCATTGGTCTGTGGGTGATATGCAGAGGAAAACTTATAATTGACCCTACACTCCTTCAACATGGCCTGCATATACTTGGACATAAAGTTGCTGCCTCTGTCAGACACAACTTCTTTTAGGGAAGCCAACCCTAGTAAAGATGCCAAGCAAAGCTTTTGCAACTGACTTGGCAGTCACAGTTTTTAATGGGATGGCCTCAGGATACCTGGTGGCATCGTCGACCAGCACCAGCATAAACCTATTGTCTGAGGATGTTTGGGGATCAAGGGGACCAACAATTTCTATCCCTACGCTCTCAAATGGTACCCCCACAACTGGGAGTGGTACCAATGGAGCTTGGATTGTTGAGCCACTCTTACCAGATAACTGGCAGGAGGCACAACTCCTGCAGTGACTTTCTACTTGCATCCCCATCTTGGGCCAGTAGAAGTGCATAGATAACCTTTGCTTGGTTCTCTTGATTCCAAGGTGACCAGCAAGGGGCACTTCATGCACTAACTGCAGGAGGAAGGGTCTTACAGCAAGGGGAACCACCAACCTCCTATGGTCTCCTTCTGTAGGCTCTGCAGGCTCAATATACAGGGGCCCACCTTCCCAATAAATCTTGTGCTTCCCAGGAGGTTCACCCTCAAGCTGGGATCAGGCCTGTCTCCTTAGGACTTCCAGAAATGGGCACTTACATTGGCCTTACTAAATTCTTCCCTATCAGGACCACCTTCCACTAACAAATCATTTAGTTCAGGATGGTCATGTGGGTCAATTATTTCAGGTATCACCACCTCCTCCTCAGGTCCTGGTGATTGACCAAAAACCTCCACCTCATTGGTGGGTGAGTTAGGGGGAATGTTCTCTTTTCCCCTTTTGGATTTTCTGACTCCTTTAGCCTTGGGTTTCCCCTTTGGCTGGGGAATGGCATTGATCTTGGCAGTGCTGCCCTGGTTTGAGACCTTGTGCAGGGTCTTTCAGCTGTATCTCCCACAAGCCCTAAAGCTCTGAGATCATTTCCCAGCAAGACCTTTCCTGGGACATTCCTCTGTATGCTCACTGGAATTCTGACTGCTGTACCATTGATAGTAAGAGTAACAGGTATTACTGGGAACATGAGAGGTGGGCCATCAGCCAACCTAGTGGGGGCCAGAGAAGCTCTGGCAACTTCCTCTGGGTCTACCAAGGTAGAATCCACTACAGTTCGACTGCACCCCCTATCCCTAAGAGCTGGAGTATCTACCCCATTGATCAACACACTGTCCTTAAAGTAGTGCTTGGTGTTATCTGGAATCCTAGCATAAGCCTCTGAGACTTTAGGCTCCCAGGAAACCAGGGAAGCTAAAACTACCTCAGCTTCTGTGAGTCTGAGGAGAAGGATGCCCCTGTAATATCTTCTTCTTCATAAGAGGAGAAGGCCAGATTAGCAGAGTGGACCCCCAAGGTTTTCACCTTACATCTGGGATTCCCCCTTCATATGGTCAGTTGCTCCACAAGCAAAACAAGATCCACTGGGTCTGTTTACATAGGGAGGCTTACTATAACCAGAGTTCGGTTTTGGAGGCTGACCTGCACTACCATGTGAGTTCTCTTGTGTCTTACCCTTATTTCTTCTTTTGTGGCCCTTCTGGGAGGAAGTTTTATCAGTTTCTCCACCCTCCTTATATTTGTACTTTTTCCCCTCCTCCTGCTTACCAGGATGAGTCTTGTCCTTATGGGACACTCTATGTGACACCCACAGGTCTGCTGCTATGGCAGGTTTCTTAGGATCTATCTCCTTTGAATCTGCCAAGTGCTGCTTAAGCTCAGGGGAAGAAGATTAAAAAATGTGTTCAAGCATGGCAAGACATATCATACCTTCAAAAGTAGAGACCTTATAACCTTCAACCCAGCCAGTCAAGTTTTTTAAGGTTTGAGTTACATAAGATACCCAAGTACCACCTTCTTTCTTTTTGTACTCTCTGAATCTTTTTAAGTATTGGGGAGGAGTCTTTCCAAACTTTAAGATGAGAGTTTGCTTCAACATTGCAACATCTGCTCTCACAGCTTTTGACATTTCCATAACGGCACTGCAGCCAGAAGGGGGCAGTCTGCTAGGTAACCAGGCAATTTTATCAGCATTGTCAACTTGTTGAACTTCACAGGCATACTCAAATGCATTCAGCCAGTCCATAATGTCATTATTGTCCTCATACACACTGAGCAGATCATTAGGAAACCTTGGATGAGAGGAGGCCCCAGACCCATGTCCAGGACCCTTGGATCCATTGGCTGTCTGAAGCTTGGCCAGTCCCAACTGGTGATCCCTGTCTTTTTGTTTTTCTGCCTGGTCTATTTTCAGTTTGGTCATGTTGAATTCAAGTTCCTTCTGCCTAAACAGCAATTCTTGCTTCTTGAATTCAAGCATGGCCTCCCCTTCAGTACTGGCAGAGGAAACACTAGACATTACATCCTCCAAGTCCTCATGGGTCCTATGACCAAGTGCAGCGACAGAACTGTCAGTTCTGCCAGTGGGAGCAGCCCCACCTCCTTCTGTACTGTCCACAGGAGCTATGGCACTAAGCTGAGCTTCTTGCCAGGCCACGATTCTTTGGATCATTTGCATTTCTGTGCCTTGAGCAGAGACACCTCTCTCCGCACACATCTTTCTCAATGTTTCAGATGTAGACGCATTGAAAGTTAACAAGGTACTTGTTTCCATACTGTTTGATAGGACTATGGCCTTTACCAGTTATACTACAACAATTCACTATGTGTCCTGGTAGGAATAACTTGAAATGCCTTCACTAGTATGCAACACTGGATACCCTCAGTCCTATCCCACCGCTGTACACCAATTTGTTAAGAAGGATTCCTGAACTCTGTCCAGGAGGGGCAGAGGTTCAGAAGGCCAACCTAGCTTCTTGGAACAGGGTAACCTCTGGACAAGCCAGACCAATCTGGGTAGCTATGGCAGGCGGTCAAGACTAAGTCTCAGGGGGGTGAGGGTGACTGGAGGACCTCAATGAGCACACAGAGCAAGGACAATTACAAATTACTCCAGACAGGTGTTATATTAAAAATATAGACACATTTATTACAAGGCCTTTGTAACACAGACTATAGCAAAGAATCACGGTACAACTAAGTAAACCAATACATCACACTCAATACAATATATATACAAGACCAGGGGGGTCTAAAGAGGTGACTGCACAAAATATGTTGACAACCTAGAGGGGAAGGAAACAGGTAGTGCAGTTAGTCTTTAGGCCCAATTCAACATCAGATTTTCACCTAACTAAGGGGCAGTCCAGGTCCTAAGAAGTGGGGAGCCTTGGGCTCAATAGTACATGTGTGCCAACGCACGCGGTTGTTCCAATGGGCAAAACAGGGTCTCTTCAGGGGGCTCTTGCAGCTCAAGAAGGTCGATAAGGCGATGAAGAATAAGTTCCCACTATTCAAGAAGGACCTCCACTTCAAGGCAAAGGCAGTTCGAGAGTTCGGGATGGAGTCACTGTTTCGCAATAGCAGTGGACAAGAGAGGGGCCCCCAGGGGCCACTCATGCGTAAAGTTGGGCTCTGGCGCTAGGGACCACCGGTTGGGGTAATGATTACTCACTGGTCCCTGAGGCAAGGAGACCCAAGCTTCGGCAGGTTAGTCCAATTTGTTTGCAGGTCCGACGTCGGCAAAAAGGACCTCTCAGCACCTTTTAGTTCCTGAGATCCAGCGAGGATTCCCAAACGGGACAGTGGCAATTTCTCTGCTCCGGGTGGATGTATTGACCCAGTTTTACTGCAGCATACTTCAGGGGCAAGAGGGTCACAAATGCAGCGGACTTGCAAAGGATATTGCCACAGCAGGGCAACGCGGTAACCGCGTTTACTCCGGTCCAGGCACACTCGTCTCACTTCAGACCTGGGAATGCTAGGTCAACGAAATTCGGTGTGACGGTGCCGTGGCCACAGAGCTAGCAGTATACCAAGTTTCGAGGGCCTCCTCCAAACGGCGGTGGAGACAGAGCAAAGGTCCTGTGTGAGCTGGTCAGCCCACTTATTGGCCCAGGGGCACTTCCGAGAAAGCTTACTTGCAGGTTTTGGTGAAGGTGCCGAGAATAGTTGGTCCCACTATTCCAATTGGTCGAAGCATCTTCGCAGACCTTGTAGGATGACCAGATGTAGAGGGGTCCCACGGGACGACAGTGGGCTCAGGGTGCCAAACCTTTCAGCGGGTCACCAGCGGTTCCTTGACTCAGCTTCGTAGTTGCAGGATACTTGGATCCTATCTTTGTTCAGTGAGAACTCAGGAGATAGACCTGGTAGTGGTGTTTCCAGCCTCCTCTTATCCAAAGTTCCCTTTGCGCCAAAACAGAGAGGACCCAATGGGAGATCTGCTCACAAACACTCACTCCATACGTGGACCAATCACAGACCATGGTGGTCTCAGGCATTCAGGACACTCCAAACTCTCTGGCACCCAGGATGTGTATTGGGACCAGACATCCCAGCCCACATCCTGCAGGCGAGCACACAAGGCATGCAGAAGCCCGCAAAAGCATTGGGATTCGCGGGAAAATGCATGACCAAATAAGGACTGGCCCAGGTCGACTCGACCTGGGGAAGGTGAAGGGGCAAGATGGCCAAAGGACAGGACAAAGAACCTTGTGGCATGGCCATTTTGGAGCCAGGCCACCTATTCGTGGCAAACGCAGTTAACGCCGTTAACATGGCAAGAATGGGTTAAAAAATAATGCGAAACGATAGCTGCCACCAGTCCTGTCCATGACACATTTGCACAGTTCATAAAAAGTCCTGCGAGAGTATCTAGGGCCTTTGGAAATGATTATAGACCCAAGTGTGCTGTATGTTAAGATACATTGCACACTTGTTACATGTTACCCAAAAGTTGCAACATGAGAAAAGGACTAAGGGAAACAAAGCCTCCCAGTACTGACTGTCTTAAGGGCATGTCAGTTTCCCCATAAAAATTGAGCGAAAGCCCAGAGAAGTACAGCTGAAGGCTGTGCTTCTCTGGCAAAGTCAGTCAGTGGTGTCTAAACAGCAGCAAAAAGTTTGGGGGTTGACACATGGAGGAAGAATTACATACACATGAAATCTTTCCTAACAGTGAGTGGGCTCTGCAAGCCTCCAATTTGCATTCTCTTGGACTGATCGTGTGATTTGGTTTGATTCTCACTGGGTCGCACGTAGACCGACCGCCCCTCGGCCTTGGCCTGATCCATCTTCCGATCCTGCAATCTCTGATCAAGCTGCACTGTCAGGTCGATGTATTCAGCACATCTTTCCGGGGGATTTACTACTTGGGCTAATACGTCCTTAAGTTCTCCTCGCAAGCCTCAGTAAAAGAGCGTAGTTCTTTTCTCCTCTGGCCAGTTAGTTTGTGCTATCAGACAATTGAAGCAAGTGATACATGTTAGTAAGTCTTGATTACCCTGCTGTAGTGATAACAGATCATTGTCCAGAGCCCGCCCTTGAGTATGCCGTGCAAATAGTTTCTCCATTTCACGCTGGAAACCTCTAAAGTCTCGAAGCAAAGGATCATCCTGGTTTACCAAAGGTATTGACCAGTCCGCTGCACTAACTCCCAAATATGAGAGTACAAATGCCATTTTCGCTTGATCGTTGGGGAATGCCCCAGGTCTGCACAAGAAATGTAGGCGACATTGATTCATAAAGATGGCGTACTTATTCGGATCGCCTGTGAAGCATTCTGGTGGGGCCAGGGGAACCCCCCATGGAAGAACCACCTGTACTGGCATAGGCTGTGGAGGCGCGGCAGGAGGGGCATACCCCGGCAGTGGGACCTGGCCTGCCTGTGCCTGGAGCATTTGTCTTGCTAGTTCATATGTCCCTCCCAGCTCACAATTAGATCCCTCCTTAGGGCATTAGTTTCCTGTCTTGAGGCATGAACTTCAGCCCGTAACTCTCTGAGTAATCGGGCCAACTGGTCCGTTTCAGAAGTTTCCATAGCGCCCCGGCAGAGAGTCGAAGAGGCTTTGCGTTCTCTTATGCTCACCTGGTCTCTGCGGAGGCGATGGGGTATGGTTGCAGCCCTCCGATGGGGTGAGGTTGCTCGAGTCCGACTTCACCCTCTACGCTTATGTGGTGACTGGTGGTAATATGTGATGCTGCTTGGGACTGCTCCTGTGTGGAGAATAGGGGGCGTGAGTATGCCAGCGTGTGCGCCTGATCCCCTTCTAGACCCCTTCTCCCAAACCATGGTACCCGTGGGATGCGCTGTCCCTGGAAAGATCACCTGTTGAATAGTTTTGGCGAGCACTCCATCCTGCTGCTTCTGGCAGGGGCGCTTATATGATCTGGATTGAGTTCCTTCACTGGTCCCTTGCACGTGGTAGTCCAGTCCTGCTGTGACTAAGCCACTATACTTCAGGTAAGTGTTCCTGTTTGCCTTTGTCTTTCCTCGTCTGTTTTTGTTGTATTGTAGAGTTTGTTGTCTTGTATTGCTGTCCGTTCCACGTTTGATGTTTGCTCTTTTGCTTTCTTCCCTTGGAGGTGATGCTGCCGGCCCGGCAGAAGCTGCGGATCTCGAGGCAGCAGCCGGAGGGAATGAGGAACGAAGCTGCAGTGGTACAGTAGCTGGTAAATTGTTAACTAGGGGGCGCGCAGGGTTCAAATGCGGCGTGGCCCTAGGAAGGATGTTCTAACCTTGTCTTTCTTCTTCTTCACAGGGTCCGAGTTTGTGGATGCGGAGTGCAGTGCTGCGGCGTCGGGATCAAGATCACTGGATGTCAGGAGATGAGTCTGCAGATGAAGCGATGAAGCACCGGTTTCCTGGAGGTGAGTATGCAGGAGAACGCCTGGTTTCAAAGGTAAGGAAACTGGTCCAAGCGGCGGTGAGCGTCACGTTGCACGCGAGTGCACAGTAACGCGAAGCACCAGCCTTAAGGATGGAGCAGCTTATATAGCTGAGCTTCTGAAGCCACGCCCACCAGGTTCAGCCTGCCTGCCACACCCTGCCACACACGATGAGTTAGCACATGAAGACCAGGCCTAGGGAGCCACACCCGATGAGTCAGCACATGAGGATGTTCTCTGGAATAAAGGCTTTCAGTTCCTGGAAAGTTCTAAATAAAAGCACTTCTGCACTGAAATAATGTAAAATCACTCCTGCACTGAAATAAAGTGTTCCTGCTCACATCTCTATATGAGCCTGACGCCAATGGACTACGTCCAGCCAGGGCCTCTGTGTTTATGGGTCCCAAGGGGACATAAGTGAGTCAAGTGACCCATTGCCCCCATCACTAGATGGTGTGGTTTTTCTGTTCTGGGGCCTGTGGCCATGACACAATATCACTTTTAGAACATTATCCAATCACATCCATTGATAAATTAGGCTAGAAAAATGATACCCACCTCTGAAAGGGGGCATGAGGTTCTGATCTATAAACGTACAAACCCATGGATCCTGGGGAGTTACTCACTCACTGACTGATTGACAGTAAGAAGAAGAGAACAGCAAATTGACAACAACAGAAAAGAGAATGAATAGATTGCTTTCCTTTGGACCTATTTGGATAACCAGCCGAGCACTGTAAGAAAGGCCCACATGGAGTTAAACCCCAGGCCTTCTACAGTGGAAACACAGCAGACAGCCCCATTAAATAAGACCCAAAAGAAGGAGAGAAGCATGCCTGCGGTGGGATGTTCACCCCTTCTTGCTGACCGATGCCCTACTGTTACTGAGGGGGAGGAGGAAAACAGCCCTTATTAGGATGCCCACCTCTCTGAGAAGCAGTACAAAAAACGTTTCTGCAAGTATAATGTAAAGGGGAGATATAATGACTGAAGGGAAACATACTCTTTTTTTTAATTACTTGCCTTAATTGTGTTTACAATTTCTACAAAAGTACTGTTTTTAGAACCATTTCCCCGCATCCTTTTCCAGGAAAATGCAAAGGCGGGACTACAGAAAAAACATCGAAACAGAGTAGAAATAAAAATAGAAGAGAAGAAGCAGAGAGGTGGAGCGGAAGGGAGGAAAAGCTGAGGAGATTCAAGACTGAAGGAGCAAAAGTTTAGAATTGTTAGGATTTTTAAAAATGTTCAGGGTTTATCAAAGCAAAAGCGTAAGAATCCTACAAACGTCCGAGTCAGTGTTACGAAGGTCTAATATTCCATCTTGATCTTTGCTCGATTCCCCCAAGTCTTTTAACGCTACACTCTTGGTCCGATGCTTCTCTATCGCCGTTCCACCATCCCCTGCTTACGACTCTCATTCATTCTCTGAGTCCTGCTCCAGTAAAATGTTCTGAAAAAATGATGCTTCAGCAATCACCCAAGATGTCTTGTCACCACCATTAGACGAGACCACCATACTGCCTCATTGTATGTCTGTATATTGGAGAAAATCTGGCCAAGGTAGATGACTCTTGCTTCCTGTGTCCCTAAACAAGATAAGAGAAAGTGTCTAATTGTTTCCTCTTGCTCTGGCTTTTTACAAAATCTGCACTTGTTGGAGCTTGATTTACCTCTTATAGACAAGATTTTGTTTGTTTTTAGGAGGTTCAAGCGGATTCGCAAAAAGCTGTGCCATAATTCTTTATTAGGGACTTTTGCCAAGTGCCCCATAACTTGGTTTACCTTCTTTGTGTTGGTCGGAAGGCTCATAGTTAGTTTGTATTTAGCTGCTGCTTCCAAAGTCTTTATCCAGTCAGTTTCACTCTATTTTTTTTAAAACTTTAGTTGGATTGCTCATAGGTTTGTCTTCAGAGCTTCCCATCTCATCCAGGAGCCAATTGTTCTCTGACGACCACTTTGTTAGCATTTTCCTTTTGCCTCGCACTGTTTCTCTGTTGATGATGTCAAAGATCTTTGAAGGTGAAGAACCTTCCTATACAGCATTAAGTTAAGGTGTTTCAAGAAATCGTCGCGTTTAGTGATGTCAAACTCAGTTCACGATGAATGGAGGCTACAGGAATCATCTGTGGTAGGCCCAAAACTTTGCACCAGAAGTAGTCCTCCAGCTTTTGCCCGATATTTACTGGAATGGGAGACATTGCTTCCACTCCATAGGACAACCCTGGAAGCACTTTGGTTTTATAGTAATTCAAAACTGGGATAAGTGAAAAGCGGCCATATATTCTATCCGCAGCCAGTGTTTTGATCTTTTTATTCAGGATTGCCTGCATTGGGATTTCCGAGAGGCTGTTATTCAAGATTACTCCCAAATATATAAAGATTTTCACTTTTTCCAGTTGGACACTATCTACATACCATTTCAGTTTTTCCATTTTCTGAGATGTTTTTTCGAAAGACATGATTGTTTTTCATTTGGTCTTTGTTGAGCTCCAGGTTGTTTCCCTTTATATATTCTGACAAGTTGTTCAATTGCCGCTGGAGGCCAACCGCCGTCTGATCTAATAAAATTATGTCATCGGTGTAAAGAAGGCGCAGAACTTTCTTGTCGCCTAATTTTGGAGGGAAGGCTCAGATCCTTTGCTTGTAGTTCTTAAAATCTGCCATATATGAATTGTACAGGGCTGGCGCAAGCGGGCAACCCTGTTGGACTCCTCTCGCAGTTATACATTTTTTCGACAGGTGCCCTGCTCGACTGTGTCTCACGCGCATTGATGTCCCGGAGTAAAGGGCTTTTATCGGTTCCAAAATCGAATTGGGGCAGTTCCATGTGGCCAATTTGCTCCAATGGATTTCTCATTTGGCCTGGTCCAAAACCTGGACCAGGTCAACGAAAGCCATAAAGACTCTTGGACTGCCCTCCAAGACCTTAGCTTTCAGGGTACTCAATAGTAGTATGTTTGCTGTTGTTGCCAAATTTTTGACGAAACCCGCCTGCAAGGGATCAATGCAGTTGGCAAGTTTAGTCCATGACTGGAAGATGTCCAAAGACAGAGATCCGAATACTTTGTCAATTACATCCAAGAGTGCAATTTTTTAAAATTGGCAGCTCATTCTGTGGGGTACATTTACCAGCCCAGCAGAATTCCCCTACATCTCCAAACTGCACTTCAGCAGTAACCAGCCGATTGGCTGCACTGGCTCTGCTGAGCGCTATTCTTTTGCATCAAAACTGCATTTTGCAGCTACAAAAATAATGGTTCTGCTGTCTTTGCCAAGCACATATGGGGCGAGATGGAACATGGAAAACCCAGAGAATGGCTGCCGGTGTTTTCCTTATGAGGACCAAAGAAAATCCTTCAAAGGCAGCTCTGCTATGCTTTCAGCTCAAAACATTTCACTGAAAAAGAAAATATTCTGCCTTTTAAAATGACTGCTACCTGATGCTCTTTGTCATCTTTACAACAATACCCAGTTTGGTTCCAGTACGATACAGCTATGTTCATCCGTATTTAGGTTCTACACCAGCAAATGGGCTGAGTCAGGCAAGATCTGTGAAATAGCAAATAACTTCACTTTACTTTTGCAACAAAATATCACAGACAAACTCTTCACAAGAAGCCCTCTCTCTCTCTTCGCCTATGTCAGTTTCATTGGGCCCTTGCCTTGAACAGATTCCTTTGTAGTTGAAATTGACTATGGCCATGGAAATGCTCAGAACAAAGCTACCAGGAAAAACCGCATTTGAAAGTGACATTTAAGGAATATTAACCCACGTGTAAAATGGTGCTTTTGACAAACAAGAAAATGCCTTTTAAAAAGTTAAATGTTAAACTAAGGCCCTGTGCTTGCATATCAATGTGATAGGGGTTTGCCTTAAAATACAAATGGGATATTTAATTCCAAAAGACTTACTTTCTGGTTAAGGGAAAGAAAATTAAATAAATAAATAAATAAAATTACTGTGAAACCAGAAAAATGGGTTAGGCACGCCCTGGCTTAAAGGGCCTTGCTTCCTGGGAACAGGAACATCTTTCCCCAAATGGACCAGCCCCGTGGAAACTATGAATGAGCCAAGGGGAAGCATCTAGTACCCTCATCAGACAAAGCAGCACTGCTCCAGCATGAAACAAAGGACTGCCGAGACACATGTGAAGTCCTGGTGACACTTCCCCTCAACTCAATCTGACGGGCTTCAAAGGTGAATCCATGACAACAGTGGGCTAAACTAACCGGAGCATGACATTTGGCTGTAGCCTGGAAAGAAATGCCCATATTTGTAACACAAAGCCAGCCCAGTTGATTTCAGAGACTATGCAGCTTATGTCATTTATTTCAGTAACCAAAAAAGACATATTAATGTGAAATTATGACCATTTAACAGCCTTGTTTGCGCCATTAAAATAAGATGTGGGTTTTTCTAGCATGTTGGGAATGCAAACCCCAGGAAAATATGAATTCCGGGGACAACATACATGGTACAACTTTGAAAATTAATGAGAACATGACCAGTGGCAATATGTATACATATATAAAATTGTAGAATTTTCAGTGAACTATTTTCCATGGAAATGGCAAAAAATTATTAGGAGGACTAAACAACATTGTATAAACTTGGGAGTTGGAATGCCAGGTTCTGTGTAAAATATGGAATCTGCCATTGTGATTTTCAAAAGCATAACAATTGTAAAAAGGTGCATTTTTGTGTCATAACTGGTTTTGGCAAAAGTAACTGTGGGATGGCTCTGTAGATCATAAAATCAGACACCATCAAATTGAGTCCCCTCCTTCAGTCCAATCTGCTTCCAGGGAGGTGGTGACATCCACTGCTGACCTATCCGATTTAGAGGTAGGCCTAGCTTAGTTCAGCCCACATAGTAAAAATACTCTGATGTCATGCTCCTTATAAAAGGGGGAGGCATGGGGAGCTCTGGACAGACTGGCTATGCTGATTTCCAGCTTCAGCACATCCAGAGGTCTAGACATTTCATACTTACCCTGCAAGATACCAGATTCCAATGCCAGGACAGGGATAGCTGATCCAGAACCCCCTATCCCGAAGAAAACACCTTTCAGAATTAAACCCCACAAAAATCCCAGTGGCTCAGGGAGAAAGGGGAAAGGTGGCTGAAACCTCATTGGGATTATCCAGCGCTACCTGCTTGCGCTGCTATGCGCCACTGTGCCGTGACCAGATCCTTGTCCCCAAGTTCAGATACCCGGTTGGCGGTCCAAAATTCCAAATTGAAGTGCTTATTGTAAGTATAACCCCTATCCCATAGCAAAATGTAGTATATCCCATTCTGATACCTTGCCATTTGTTCAACCCGATAAGTAATCCCGAAAGTACACTAGTAACTGTTTAAAATTATCAAAAGCGTCTGTGTGTCCTGTTCCACGACTTCCAGGTGTTAGCGCCATTGTTCCACAGCCTTATAGTCCATTGCATAAAACCTTAGTAATATTTGGAATACACTAATTAATTCTCCCTTAAGGTGACACACGGTGTGAGGGGGGTTAAGACTGCAGCTTGACCCTTTCCACAGGCAGTGTTTCTCTTGCTGATAATCTAGTCACGAAAATATAATGTTAGTAAAACATGTCACTTTCCCTTTCCATTCCATCGATTTTCCCTGTGCAACTGATTTAATTTTTAAACCGATTTTTCCTTCCCCTTCAGGAATCCCCTCCTGTCATTCATTCAGACTTACACTTGCACTTTCGTATTCTACCTGTGAGGTGTATTTTTACTATAGCATAAAAACCGATTTTCGATTACGCCTGTTTAGCCCATTTTCCAAGCTGATTTGTCATTTTAAACCCATGAAAATAAGCACATGTAATTTCTTCATGTGTGATTTTGCTGCACTATATTTTTCTTTCCAAAGTTGATTTTCTGAACCGTATGCCCGTTGTAAGTAAATTGTAGTTTACTAGTGTTTTTACTTCTCTGCTGCAGCCTTCCTCACCGCTACCTCATTCATTCAAACGCATATGTAAAATAATGATTTACTCATTCCGAGTGCTATTTCGTTCAATTGCAAAGGTTTTTAAATTGTGCCTCCCACTTCATGGGGGAAGGTCAGATTTTAATTCTGTTTGTGGCCTAGTATACCTGACTCGTTGCTACTCCTTTCTAGCCACACAAAATACATTTAATAGGGATTTCAGGGTGCGTTGCATGGGGAAATATTAACGGTGGTGCTATCAGAAAACCCCATCCAAAAAAGTAATCTTGCCTGTATTCAGTTGTTCATTGTACATCTCATTTAACAAGGTCAAACTAAGTGTTTTCTATCATTTTACAGAGTCATTATCACCATACTGGTGATTGCTGCCCCATATTAAATGTGTGTGATTTTTATGGAAATTTAAAAATAAAAAAATATTGTATTATTACACACCGGCCTGGTTTATGGTCCATTGCAACCCGGGGTATTTGTCAATGTGGGTGTGAGACGGGTTGGGTGCCTTCTCAATCTGAATTCTTAGTAAATAAAGTAAAAGTGTGTTAATTGTGCGCTGCATCCTAGGCCAGTATCAAGAGTCCTGGTGCCATGGTCATGAAGTCAGGGGCACAGGCATGCAGCGGTTGCATGCACAGGAGACCTGGGTGGACACTGTCCTGGCGCCTTTGGCGCCAGACTCATGAACAAAAGTAAAAAAGAACATCCATTTAACACCAAAAATCGTTTATTATGGACATAGCACTTCAGATGCATTAACCTTGAACATTCCATCCATTAAGCAGGATGCATTAACTTTGAATATTCCATCCATTAAGCAGCCCCAGGTGTATTCTTGGGTGTGGCTGCTTATGGATTGCCTTTGCATGTGCTCACTCTCTAGGAGTGACAGGGTGTGGCTGGCAAGCAGGCCCTAATGGACCTGCCTACGATCTCAGCTATATAAGCTGCGCCGATGCTCAAGACAGACGCTTCGCGTTATTCTGCACTTGCAAGCAGCGTAATGCTCACCGTCGCCTGAGGTAAGACTTACCTTTGAAGATCCTGCTTCCTGGACATCCTGCTTCCTGCCAGCATACTTACCAACTGGGGGGAGCTGTTCTTACCTGTATATCTCTTCGGCAAACCAAGTATTCATCTTTACACTTACCGGAACGCCAAAATCTTCATCTTGGCACCGCAGCACAACACGCTCCATCGTCGACAGCAGCGCCTGCAAGGAAAAACAGAAGACAAGGTTAGACATCGAAAAAAAAGTCAGTTTAAGGTTGCGCTTTGCCATACTTCACGCTTTTCCTTTAACCATCACTTACCTGCTGTCGAACATTGTGGTAGCATCCATCTTACATCCGGCCGCGTCTCACAGCTACATTGAGGCTGCATTTCCATCTAAGGGAATAAAACAGAAGAGAGGCATTATTGCTGGCATAAATAGGAGCAACATATAAAGACGTTAAACAGAACGAACAGCATCACAAGAGCTCAAGAAAGACTTACCAATCATAAGGAGAAGCATAGTCGCAGCTGGACTGGACTAATCCTTATCAGGGATCAGTGAAGGAACTAGATCCCATTCGACGCGCCCCTGCCAGAAGTAGCAGGACAGAGAGCTTATCTTCCATAATTCACAGGTGAGCTTTATGGGCCAGCGTGTGCTCACAGAAACCGTACTTTGGGGTGAAGGGTTTGAGAGGTACAACAATAACAGATTGGCACACTCACACACTCTTATCTCCACGCAGGAGCAGTATCACCACGTACCACAGCTCACAGCTTTTCTACTGAGGGAGAGGCCTGAAGGGGGTGATTCAAGGTCAGGGAGGGCTACAACCGTGCCCCAACGCCTCAGCAGAGACCAGGTGAGCGTGACACCTGGTCTGGTGCGTGACGCCCCTTTACACTCATTGACAGATTGGGGGCACGTCTGGGATTGAGATAGCGTTTTCACCCGTGACAGCTTAACACAGCAGGCTAATGCAGAAAAGGTAGTGATACTTTTTGTGGTTAGAAGACTGTATTATACTGTAAAAGCGCCTTCCTAAAATAATTCAGACCCTAAGTATCAGGCCTGTGTGTAAAAATAAAGTAAGATCAACCCTGAACTAGACAAAAGCGACAGAATACAGATTTACACTCATATAAATAAATTAATAAAGGAAGAACACTCTCCATAATGACCACAGTAGCAATAAACATGGATAGGCATAATCTTCTGAACAAATTATTTGTCAGAGGGGAATGGACACAGCAAGATGAGGAGGTCTTGCTAGAAGAAATGATGTAACAGGTCACCGCCATGGACATGCATATGTGGCAAGACGGTGGCTATTATATCAATCCTTCAGTGAGTTGTATATGACTCTGAAAGTTAAAGAGGAGCAGATTATAATTGTCAGAATCACATCCTACATATATCTCCATATGGGATTTATGGAGGCAAAACATGAAGAAAACAGAACCCTTGTGCAAACCCAGTCTGAGCTCTTAACCCAAATCCAGATTGAACTAAAACTAATAGAAGAGAAATTGAAAAAGAGCCAAGATACTGAGGTAGAATTGGAGAACTACATCACACAGCTAAAAGAGGAATTGGCTCTACAACAACAAAATAGTTCAGACTAAGAGGCCCATTTAGATGTATTAAAAGAGGAGTGTCAGGAAAAGGTTGATTCCCTGAAAGAGAGTCAACTAAAATTAAAACAACAAGTGACCTATAATAGCGCCTGCTCAGAGCAGATAATTACTTTACAAAATCAGATCAAAGAGTTGCAAGGGGAGAATAATAAATTAATCAGTAAAGAACTCCACCTCCAGACAGAATCTAACCAAGAACGGCAGACATTATATACTATCAAACAACAGCGGGATGGCCTGGCTGAACCACGGGGCGCCCTGTATCAGGAAAAAGCTGCCCTTTGTCAGGGACTGACTAGCATAAAAGAAGAATGCAAAATTTGAATGTATTAATGGGACATAGGAGACAAATGGAGCTTGAGTTAGAGCAGGCCGTAGAGGCTCAAAATGTGCAGAGAAAAGAGGTTTACCTCCTGAAACAGAAATTGTCTCAGTATTTCCAGACCATACAGGCAGCACACAAAGACAATGAGACACTCTGTGAAGAGAACAGTGGACTACAGAGTCAGATAACAGCTCAGGAAAAGGTCATAGAAGTATGCCAATCCCTGATAGCAGCGCAAAAGGCTCAGTCCTTTGCCTACCGCCAGGAAATAGGGGCTGAAAACAAGAAACTGGAGCTGTTAGAGAAAGAGCATGCTAGGCTGAATCCAAGCTTGAGGGACACCAAACAATTAGAGAGGGACAGGGAAACCCCTGATCACAGTGTGATGCCCTCTGTAATACATGCCTCAAACCCATTTACCAATTTGTATGCACAAGGCACTGCTGACTTCAGGTCTACTGGTGCACAACAACTGGTGTCATGGGGCAGCCAGACTTAACTAGGACTAGCATGATTGAGCAGGTAGGCCACTGCCCATCAGAGATTGATGGACGGGCGTCCCTGTATAGATTCAAAAACGTTATGGCTGAAATTTCTGATCAGGAAGACTCCTATGAGGAGAAACTCAGGGAGCTAGACCTACAGAAGCATCACTTACAGAGGGATGATTTGATTTGCTTTGCAGAAAAACAGCTTGAAATGAGGCCCTGAAAGAGCATTAGGAAGACCTCCACCCCATCAGGTTAGTGTGGGGGGGGACCATCCACCAACCCTGGAAGCAGGGGGGACTCCGAAGACAACTCTCCTGTGTGAAAGAGGGAGCCCAAGTTGAGTGACCCAGAGAGCCCAAGGTACAAGAGGGGAGAGAAAAAGTGGCCCCGCCATTCTGTGAGCCCCTCACAAGCTGAAAGAATCAGGGAGCGCCTAGAAGATAATGAGGCAACCTCAAACAGTAGCAGCTCTGAGTCTGAGGGCGAGTGGACTCAGGTGACACAGCAAAAGAAGGCCAATAAACAAAAGAGAGCTCTGGTGAAAGACCCCATTAGGCAGATTAAGGCTATTAAGAATTGTATAACCCTGTATCATAAAAATGCAAAATATTCTGTCTGGGAGCATCTGGAGCCATATAAACAAATGATGGAATCGTTTCACATTCAAAATAGCCAGAACTGCATAGACTATGCCAAATGGACGTTCTCTCCGGAGTACTCCTGCTTCTTTGCTAGACTGGAAGACCAAAACCATTCAAGGTGGGCCACCTATAAGGCCGCCATCTTGAAGCACTTTTCCACCCACAGAAACCCTCTGGAGGCTCGCAAAGCAGCCTACAATCTGCAATGCAGAGAGGATCAGGCCCCAAGAGAATTTGTGCAGGAGCTAAAACGCACCTTTGCACAAACTACCAGGCCGGGGCGCACGAATAGTAGAGAATTCATAAGCATCTATTATCATGCGCTCCCAAAATATCTAATGACCCAGCTAGTAAGGGATTTTCATGACAACAGGACCCTGGACTGGGTAGTAGAGCAGGCTACCCAGATCTATGAGGTCCAAAAAACTGCAGAAAACAAAAACCAGACTAAAACCCCCAAACCAACCAACACCCCCTCTGCTGCTAAGATGGCGGAGGTGAAGGTTGCCCCCATTTGGATCTAGAAATGGGGGGAGCTTAAAAACACACCTTCCCAAAGCCGGCCAAATCCGAGGCAAAGAAGGCTTTCTGATCAATCAGCGGCAGGTGGTAATCAGGTAGGCAATCACACCAATGTGACCTCTAACTCTGCTGATTACATCAGTCCAGGTTACAAGGGCAAAAGACCTATCTTGGAGTATGTATGGATTCCATACATATATTAAGTTTCTTCCCCCGGTACCTTCTAAACCCTAACCTGTAGGACAAACCTCCTTACTTTCCCTGCTTCCAGGAGCCTAGACCACCCAATCTGGTAAGGGGAACGCCGAGGGTGAAGGATTACCATGGGGATCCCCAATACCCAGGGTACTCCAGGAGAAGGGATAGTTACCCTTCCCGAGAATCACCTAGGTTTTAGCAAAGACCCGCGTACCAGCCGGAACGGGTGTCCCAACTGGAGCGCCAGGCGCAGAACCTCACACAGGATCTGAGCCGCATGTTGAGGGCTAAGCAGAACCCTCAGATGAACATGGCGGCTCAGAACCCTGCAAACCAATGGTCTGGCACCCCGGATCGATGACGGGGAGAGAACCCCGACAACCCACCGGTTCAGGAGGAAGGGGGGTGCAAAGCACTAGAGGAAGCTTCCTTTCTCAACCGTGAAAAGCCCCTGGACACCCTGGAACGGGAACCAAAATCTCTTGCCCCTGAAAATCTGCAACCCAGGGATCAGAGGGTGGGTAGGAGAAACAAAGAAATCAAAAAGACCCATTTTGTGGGGGAAATCAGTGTCCTCCAGTTTGAAGGGGAAGAATCCTTGGAGGATTCTGGGAAGAAAATCTTCTCCTTCAGGGATGGGGGATTTCCTCCCACAGAAAAATGAGTCGCAAGAGACATGAATGAAGACTAGGTGGGTGTGGGGACTGATTCAGAGTCACCCATCCCGGAACGCCAGAATTGTCATCCTGAGAACAAAATATTAATGGAGGGATCTTCCCCACAAACTGGTTCTAGTGACTGCCACCAGGTAAAGCGGGGCGGTACAGAGCTAAGGGAAATAGGGGATTCCGAAATCCCACATATTTCAGGATGCTAAATTTTTGTTACAGATTTTCTGACTCCGGCACAGAAACATTTTCAAAATCCCACAGTGTCGGAGTCCAAAATAAAGAAATTGACCACCCACCTTGCCCAAAATGCGCATCACCTATGCCCCTTGGAGTAGAAAGAAGGTATATTCTATGCCTCCGTCCAAGTGCAAGGACAATGTAGATTTACAGCACTGGTGGACACTGGATCCCAAGACACTCTTCTGTCCAGAAGGGCCTTTGAGCAGCTAAATTCAGTAAGGGGGGAGGGACATCAGATCCCTCTCACCCCTCTTCCTGGACAACTCCAGAACTTCGACGGGAATGAAATTCCTGTCGAGGGGACTGCGGATCTGAAAATTTAAATTGGGCGACATAAGGTGACACAACAGGTCATAGTCGTGACTCCAGATGGAACCACATGACTATTAGGGAATTACATCCTGCACAGGTTGTCTCCCCTAATAGACTATGTAAATAAGGCTCTCTGGACTCAGACTAACCGGCCAATAAAATTAAAACAAAGTGTCAACCATGTTAGTCTAAGCGGCACATGCCACATGGTTGAACAAAAATCTGATCATATTGAGTTTAATTTCCAAAAGAATCAGACACCTGACCTTACAGTAATTTCTGTAGGACAACAAACTGGTGATGGGAACTCCTCTCCATTCCTGAACATCAACCTTCCTTTGGAAATATTTTTACATTTTATACCAATTTACAATCTGAAAATCCAAACTCTATAGTTAAAAGTGATGAAAAACCAGCTCAATTTCTGCTGTATTCGGTTGAAGTTCAAGTTGGAGAGGAGGTCACCATCCCAGGACGGACCCGACAATTCCCACTTGACTTATAAATTAAAATAGGACATAAACTGCAAAGTCCTGACGCCTATGTACATCTCAATGCCCATCTCCAACAACAGGGGTTGGATGGGTTGGGGTTAAACCCAACACCATTAGTCAATGTAGAACACAACACCATTCCAATATTGGTGCATAACAGCAACCTCAGGAGTATCACTCTGGGCGCAGGCACCATTATTGGAGTGGCGGT
This sequence comes from Ambystoma mexicanum, assembly GCF_040938575.1. Classification (NCBI taxonomy): domain Eukaryota; kingdom Metazoa; phylum Chordata; class Amphibia; order Caudata; family Ambystomatidae; genus Ambystoma; species Ambystoma mexicanum. The sequence goes on from NC_090921.1 coordinate 235,297,701, forward strand.
TGATGACCAACATTTTTCCATGGATCTAGGAAATGAACTTATAGGACCAATCCCCAATGACTGCTATGGCAATGACAGTGACAATGACATACCACCAGAAAGGATCTTCTCCCAGCAAGGGTGGAATTTCCTAGTGTATTCTTCCTGCCATTACGGGGAGAAAGAGGTGACCTGTGACATCAGGCAGGATGAGGTGATCTTCCAGGTCCACAATGACTGTCTCTCCTACCTGTAACCCTCTGTCCAGATCAACACCCTAACCAGAAACCTCTCCACCCAGCTGGAGGAGGCCGCTGAGATAGCGAAACCCGAAGTCTTTCCAGGCTTCAGGCAAATGGTTGAAGAGAGGGTCAACCTTGCTGATGCCTGTGGGACTGAGGAACAAAAGCAAAAGTTGAAACAGGTGTTCTTAGATTTCCAAGATATCTTTGCTGTGGACTCGTACCACTGTGGTCGCACCGAGATACATACTGCCACAATTCCCACGGACCATGGAATGACTCCTGTGTTTGTGAAGCAATATCGCTTGCCTCTCGCATCTATGATGTCCCTGACAGAAATAATCAAAAATCTAGAGTCCCATGGGATAATTCGTCCAGTCCACAGCACCTTTAATAATCCGGTGCTGGGATTTAAAAACCAAGTGGCCAATGGAGACGTTGCGCAGACCTTAGGGCTCTGAACAAAGGGATCCACATGTCCCGATGGCCTCTCCCCTACATTGACCAAGGGCTGACCCAGATCCAGGGGTCCAAGGTATACACTGCTATTGACCTGACAAATGGATACTGGACCATGCCCATCAGTAGGGAGGACCAATACAAGCTGGCCTTTCCCTTCGGGGTGAGGAGCAGTATACATGGACCCAGACTCCCTTCGGATACATAAACTCTTGGGTGAAAGGGGTAACCTGGCCTATGTGGATGATGTCCTAATTACAAGCTAAACTGTGGAGGAACACATAGCGGAAATCTGTTATGTTCTGACCCAGTTGTGGGTTGCCGGAGCAAAACTGTCCTTCCAGAAGGCACAGTGGGGCAGGACCTGTGTCAACATCTTGGGACATGAAATAACTCCTGAGGGTCTCTGTCCCCAGGAGAACAAAGTGGAAGCACCACTAAAACTAAAAGACCCCGCAACTCTGCACAAGCTAAGAAGCCTCCTTGGACAGACTAATTACAGTAGGAATTTCATTGAGGATTACGCAGAGATCACAAGACCCCTGGTCCATCTGTTGAAGGGGGGGGGTCAAGTGGGAGTGGGGTCCAGAACAAGCCGAGGCAGTAAAACAACTCAAAAGAATTCTCTCACAAGCGCCTTGTCTAGCTCACCCTGTCAAAAACAAGAGTTCTTCTTGGAGACGGGGTTCTCGAATATATACTTGACAGCAGTATTATGCCAAAAGCATGACAAGATCAATAAAGTCATTTCTTATGCAAGCAAGACTTTATCCCCTGTGGAGGAAAAATTCAACAATTGTGAGAAGGCACTCCTGGCAACGGTGTGGGCATTGAAAAATTGCCACCCATTCATCCAGGGGGAGCACATCAAAGTGGAGACTCCCCACCAGCCTTTGCAATACCTCCAAAGTGATTGAATCTGGACCGGAAATGTTTGTAATTCCAGAATTACTTCCTGGATTCTGTCAATGCAAGGCTTTCCTGTAGAAGTCAGATATGGCCAAAACAAGAAGAATCCCCTCGCACAAGGTCTGGCTGACTTGCATGATTGTGCCAGAGAAAACTGTCTCGAGGACGAAACTCTCAAAACCCAAGACAACATGGAGGTGAAACCGAATTCCCTGCACAAAGTCTATGAAGAAGACACGTGCTAGGGGATGCCCACAGTTTATGTGAACGGGTGGTTTCAAAAAAGATAGCAGGCGCTCCTCTCCAGAAAGAACATGGCATGATAACCCGTCCTGAGATGAGAGTTTGCAGCACACGCTTTGTGCTCACTGTACCTTTCACAGATGGGAAATATCCATTTGCATATCAGTCATTGTCCGCCCACATGGGGAGTCCAGCACCGAAATGCTATGGCAATTCCTCTCTGAACAAGAGTACCAACAGCAACCCCATACACATGTTTTAGCCTTGTTGGGTCTCATCAGTGAGGTGAAGCTCTGCCTCTCTGAGCACAGTGAGCAGGGAGTCCACGTCTGGTTGCCCCCAGGTAACTTAGGGTGACCAACCCCAAGTTCCTTGCAAATATTTCAAAAAAGGTACCAGGCGCTCCTCTCCAGAAAGAACATGGCATGATAACCCGTTCTGAGATGAGAGTTTGCAGCACACGCTTTTTGCTCATTGTACCTTTCACAGTGCGAAATATCCATTTGTATATCAGTCATTGTCCCGCCCACATGGGCAGTCCAGCACCGAAATGCTATGGCAATTCCTCTCTCAACAAGAGTACCAACAGCAACCCCATACATGTGTTTCAGCCTTGTTGGGCCTCATCAGTGAGGTGAAGCTCTGCCTCTCTGAGCACAGTGAGCAGGGAGTCCACGTCTGGTTGCCCCCAGGTAACTTAGGGTGACCAACCCCAAGTTCCTTGCAAATACTTCAAAAAGGGTACCAGGCGCTCCTCTCCAGAAAGAACATGGCATGATAACCCGTTCTGAGATGAGAGTTTGCAGCACACGCTTTTTGCTCATTGGACCTTTCACAGATGCGAAATATCCATTTGCATATCAGTCATTGTCCCGCCCACATGGGCAGTCCAGCACCGAAATGCTATGGCAATTCCTTTCTGAACAAGAGTACCAACAGCAACCCCATACACGTGTTGCAGCCTTGATGGTCCTCATCAGTGAGGTGAAGCTCTCCCTCTCTGAGCACAGTGAGCAGGGAGTCCACGTCGGGTTGCCCCCAGGTAACTTAGGGTGACCAACCCCAAGTTCCTTGCAAATATTTCAAAAAAGGTAGGAGGCGCTCCTCTCCTGAAAGAACATGGCTTGATAACCCGTTCTGAGATGACAGTTTGCAGCACAGAGTGGGTTCACATTAATCGGTTAAAGAGTAGTCACCCCAGGCACACTTTGCAGCTAATAAAAATAAAAGCCTGAGGAAAGTCAAATGGAGGAGACACCTCGAGAATAAGGAGCAAGAAAACGAAAAAGTAAAAGGGAATAGGTAGGTCCATGGGTATATCTATCTAACAGGGAGTACTTTTCTTCATTACCATTGCAAAAAGTTATCACACACCATGGTGTAAATGTCGATAGTTATCTTTGCCTTGTTAACAAATTATTTGCTGATATTGTTCGAGTACTTAAATGAATATAATGTATGTTTGTCCCACTGATGTCAACCTACCGGGAAGACAGTCAGTGGGAACATTTTGGAACCTGTCTTTATCTATCCCCTATTTAGTACTAATTCCGTTCCTTCGTAGACCAAGGAGGACTTCCCCGGGGACCTGGAAAGGGAAGGAAGCAAAGAGGGTGTCGCTCCACACTCCAATGAAAGACACAGGGAGGATCATGGTATACTGCTCCCTGATGAAAAAAAAAGAACTCCGCCCGATGAACCCCACTTTGCCCTACTCTCCCTCAACAATAAGTCTCGGTAAAGTCGGGGGGGAATCTGTGGGGTGCATTTACCAGCCCAGGAGAATTCCCCTAGATCACCAAACTGCACTTCAGCAGTTACCAGCAGAATGGCTGCACTGGCTCTGCTGAGCGCTATTCCCTTGCATCAAAACTGCATTTTGCAGCTACAACAAATGATGGCTGCACTGTCTTTGCCAAGCACATATGGGGCGAGATGGAACATGGAACACCCCGAGAATGGCTGCCAGTGTTTTCCTTACATGCACCAAAGAAAAGAATTCAAAGGCAGCGCTGCTATGCTGCCAGTTCAAAACCTTTCACTGAAAAAGAAAATATTCTGCCTTTTAAAATGACTGCTCCCTAATGCTCTTTGTCATCTTTTCAACAGTACACAGTTTGGTTCCAGTAAGATACAGCTATGTTCATCCATATTCAGGTTGTACACCAGCAAATGGGGGAATTCCTCACTGAATGACAGGTTGTGTCAGGCAAGATCAGTGAAATAGCAAAGAACTTCACTCCAAGCGGTACCCAAAACGCTTTACTTTTGCAACAAAATATCACAGACAAACTCTTCACAAGAAGCCCTCTCCCTCTTTGCTTATGTCAGTTTCATTGGACCCTTGCCTTGAACAGATTCCTGTGTAGTAGAAATTGTCTATGGCCATAGAAATGCTCAGAATAAAGATACCAGGAAAAACCACAATTGAAAGTGACATTTAAGGAATATTAACACACGTGTAAAATTGTGCTTTTGACAAAAAAGAAAATGCCTTTTAAAAAAGTGAAATGTTAAACTAAGGCCCTGTGCTTGCATAGAAATGTGATGGGAGTTTGCTTTAAAATATATATAGGATATTTAATTCCAAAAGACTTGCTTTCTGGTTAAGGAAAAGAAAAATAAATAAAAATAATATGAAACCAGCAGAACAGGTTTGGCTGGCCCTGGCTTCAAAGGGCCTTGCTTACTGGGAACAGCATCATCTTTCCCCAAATGGATCAGCCCCCTGGAAATTATGAATGGGTCAAGGGGAAGTAATTCGCACCCTCGTCAGATGAAGCAGCACTGCTCCAGCACGAAACAAAGGACTGCCGGGACACATAGGTGGGAAGTCCTGGTGACACCTCCCCTCAACTCAAGCAGAAGGGCTTCAAAAGATGAATCCATGACAACACTGGGCTAAACTAACCAGAGCCTGACATTTGGCTGTAGCCTGGAAAGGAATGCCCATATTTGGAGCACAAAGCCAGCCCAGTTGATTTCAGAGACTATGCAGTTTATGTCCTTTATTTCAGTAACCAAAAGACATATTAATTTGGAATTATGACCATTTAAATGTCATGTTTGCGCCATTAAAATAAAATGTTGTAGGTTTTTCTAGCATGTTGGGAATGCAATCCCCAGGAAAATATGAATTCTGGGGGAAACATGCTTGGTACAAATTTGAAAATGAATGAGAACATGACCAGTGACAATATGTATACATATATAAAATTGTAGATTTTAGGTTAACTATTTTCCATGGAAATGGCAATCAATTATTAGAAGCACTAAACAACATCGTATAAACTTGGGAGTTGGAATGACAGGATCTATGTAAAATATGGAATCTGCCTATGTGATTTTCAAAAGTGTAACAATTGTAAAAAGGTGCATTTTTGTGTCATAACTGGTTTTGGCAAAAGTAACTGTGGGATGGCTCTGTACATCATAAAATCAGACACCATCAAATTGAGTCCCCTCCTTCAGTCGAATCTGCTTCCAGGGAGGCGGTGACATCCACTGTGGACCTATCCGATTTAGAGGTAGGCCTAGCTTAGTTCAGCCCACATAGTAAAAAATTCTATGATGTCATGCTCCTTATAAAAAGGGGAGGTATGGTGAGCTCTGGACAGACTGACTCTTCTGATTTCCAGCTCCAGCACATCCAGAGGTCCAGACATTTCATACTCACCCTGCAAGATTCCAGATTCCACTGCCAGGACAGGGATAGTTGATCCATACCCTCCTATCCTGGCAAAACCATCCTTCAGAATTAAACCCCACAAAGATCCCAGTAACTCAGGGAGAAAGGGGAAAGGTGGCTGAATCCTCATTCGGATTATCCAGCGCTACCTGCTTGCCCTGCTACCTGCTTTATCCAGCTGATACACCACTGTGCCGTGACCAGATCCTTGTCCTGCTGTTCAGAAACCTGGTTGGCGGTCCAAAATTCCAAATTCAAGAGCTTATTGTAAGTATAACCCCTATACCATAGCAAAACATAGTATACCCCATTCTGATACCTTGCCATTTGTTCAACCCAATGAGTAATCCCGAAAGTACACTAATAACGGTTTAAAATTGTCAAAACCCTCTGTGTATCCTGTTCCTTGATTTCCAGGTGTTAGCGCCATTCTACCACATCCTTATAGTCCATTGCATAAATCCTTAGTAATATTTGAAATAAACAAATTAATTCCCCCATAAAGATACAAACGGCGTGAGGGGGTTAAGACTGTAGCTCGACCCTTTCCACGGGCAGTGTTTCTCTTGTTGATAATCTAGTCACGAAAATATAGTGTTAGTAAAACTTGTCACTTTCCCTTTGAATCCGATTTTCCCTGTGCAACTGATTTCATTTTAAAACCGATTTTTCCTTTCCCTTAAAGAATCCCCTACGTTCATTCATTCAGAGTTACGCTTGCACTTTCGTATCCTACCTCTGAGGTGTATTTGTACTGTAGCATACAAAACTATTTTCAATGAAGCCTGTTTAGGACATTTTCCAAGCTGATTTGTCATTTTAAACCTGTGAAAATAAACACATGTAATTTCTCCACGTGTGATTTTGCTGCACTGTGATTTTCTTTCCAAAGTTGATTTTCTGAACCGTATGCCCGTTGTTAGTACATTGCCTTATAGTTTACAAGTGTTCTGACTTCTCTGATGCAACCCTTCTCACTGCTACCTCATTCATTCAACCAAATATGTAAAATAACTTACAAATTCCGAGTGCTATTTCATTCAATTGCAAAGGTTTTTAAATTAACTTCATGGGGGAAGGTCGGATTTTAATTCTGTTTGTTGCCTAGTACACCTGATTCCTTGCTATTCCTTTGTATCCACACAAAATTCAGTTAATAAAGGTTTGAGGGAGCGGTGCAGGGGGAAATATTAACGGTGGTGCTATCAGAAAACCCCACACAAAAAAGTAATCTCGCCTATATTCAATTGCGCATGGTATATTTCATGTCAAGGTTAAACTAAGTGTGTTCTATCATTTTACAGTGTAATTATCACCATACTGGTGATTGCTGCCCTATATTAAATGTGTATGATTTTTATGGAAATTTAAAAATAAAGAAATATTGTATTATACACCGGCCTGCTTTATGGTCCATTTCGACCCGGGGTGTTTGTAAAGATGGGTGTGAGACAGGTTGGGTGCCTTCTCAATGTGAATTCTTAGTAAATAAAGTAAAAGTGTGTTAATTGTGCGCTGCATCCTAGGCCAGTATCAAGAGTCCTGGTCTGGTGTGTGACGCCCCGTTAGAATCCTTAACAGTTCGCTATCTTCCAAGATGATGGTATTGACTTAGTTTGTACACAGTTTTTGAACACTTCACTGATGAAAAGGGCCCACTCCCCAGGATGGTTTTTCAGATCGATGTTAGTGATTCCATCCGGGCCAGGGGCGATCGAGCAATTAAGCTTGGTGATCTTCGTTAGAATCGTGTCAATGTCATGAGGAATGTCCCAATTTGTAAATGGATGGACTTGGAAGGCAAGGAGGTCCACAGCTGGTCTTTTATTAAGGTCTGTGAAGTGTTCTCCCATTTCTGCTCCCCTACGTTATTTTGGAGGGAGTCATTAATGTCCTTTGAACAGGACTTTATTAATGACCAGAACTCTCGAGATTTTCTTCCACAGACCGGACGGAGCATCTGTTCTGTATCTTCTTGGTACATTTGAATTCTGTGGTTTAGAAGCCTATTTTTAGAGGCCTTTTCAGCTGCCTTGGCCTTTTCCATGTTTGCTGTAGAACTTGATTTGCTTGCCACGCTCTTTATTTGCCGCAGGACTCTTCTCTTTTCAACCAGCAGTTGGCTATACATATGAATATGTGGTTTTGAGGTGGTTTTCCACTCTACCTTTTTGGAACGATAGGCAGTAAGTAGTGGTTGGTATTCAACCTCTGGTTCGCCCTTGGTCTTATCCGTCAAGTTTCTGTATCCCTGATATAGCATTATCATTTGTGTAATTGATTTTTCAGTTAGCCTCAGGTGGGTACCACCCTCACAATCTTCAACATCATCCATCATTTGTGGTCGTGGGGCCTGTGGGGCTTTCCATGATGTAATCAACATATTGTGGTCGCTGTGTATTGTTATCTTCACTTTGAAAGTGTTGATGAAAGAGAGGAATTCTCTCGATACTTAAGTATGATCAATTTTTCCACCTTGACCGTCCCGCTCCCATGTAGGGATTGGTGGTTTGTTTTTATCTTTCATCCAATGCATGTTGTATAAGTCGCTGGAGTCCATTAATGCTGCCCATTGAAGGCCTCTCTAGAGAGAGAGATAGAGGGAGATATATATATATATATATATATATATATATATATATATATATATATATATATATATATATATATATATAGAGAGAGAGAGAGAGAGAGAGAGAGAGAGAGAGAGAGAGAGAGAGAAAGTGAATATCTTGATAGTTGGATCTTTTGATCACCAATTTCAGGGCATATTGCAGTTAGTTCACCATTTATTATTATGTGCTTGACCTGATGAACAATCATCATCATCAATTATTTTTTCCATTGCTCTCAAGAAAGACTCAGTAGTTATGGCGCTTGGGTTCCAGTAGGTGTTAACAATCATCATAGTGCCTTTCCTTTCTTCCTTTTCCGGAAACTTTAGTCGACCCCAAGAAGCCAAGGAGGCCTGTACAAATGTGGTCTTCGAAAACTGTAGCTGGCTTTTTCTCTTTGGGCCCGCCAGTCGGTCTGTTTTTCAGGGAGGTTTCCGGTGACATGAGGTCGATTCTCTCTTGCGATAGTTAAATAGGGCGCTGTTAGACAGAATTGCATGCATTTCCCTATGGGACCACCACATACAATTAGGGCTACAGGTGTAAGCAAAAAACAACCTTTGGTATAAGTCTGTACTACACAGTTGAGTGGTAGCAGGGCTGAGCAGTCAGGCTTATCTCAAGAGGGAATGTGTGCAGTACAAGATATTACACAGCGGATTTACAATCACAGTGGTTCAAGTAGACACTTATATTCAAGGTTTCTTGGTAAAACACTTATTAATTTATTTACACAATCATTTATGAAACATTCACTATTGTTAGGCAACTTAATAAAATACACAGATATACTTCAGTACTAAACCAATAAGTTTCTGAATAAGTTAGGCTCCCCTGAAGTGGGAGCAAAATGGCACTTCAGTAACTTTAAAAAGGAGTAAAAAGGCACAAGGTAGCAGAATAGATTACATATACTTGGTAGACAGTGCAAATAGTTTTAGTACACCAGAATAGTTCAATTCAAGTCAATAGGCCGGGACAAAGTCAATGGGCTAGTGTTCTGGATAGGAAAGAGCAGTTCTGGTATCAAACGGTCAAGTATTTACAAATGTTCTTAGAATTAGTTTTGTCGAAAAAGAATCATATGTCAGGTCACAAGCTGTTTAGGCCTGTTTTCTCAATCGAGTGGGCACAGTACCTTAGTTTGAAGAAACAAATGCTGCTGAAGTCGTGGTTTCCTGGCAGTTCCTGCAGATCTCACTGTTCCTGAGCCCCAGTCGTGGGGACAAGAGGGAGGACGTCGGGGGACTCCTGCACTGCTCGGGATCATCAAAGAAAGCAAACAAGATGGAGTCACTTCAGTTTCCAGTAGCTGTAGATTAAAGAACACAAGCTGATGTCACTCTCCCTGGTTAATCCTAACGAGCCTTGAGAACGGTATCCAGGTGTCTTACGAGTTGATTGGTCCCACCAACTCAAAGGAAGAAGCCGTCCTTGAAGGAGCTTCTCTGTCGAATGGAGCTTTGGCAATTCAGATCTGCAGCAGGACTTCACCAGGGCAAACCAAGGTCGAGGAGTTGCAGCAGCCGTCCTCTTTCAGCTCGTCTTCGATTCTTTCATTCCAGTGGTCGACCTTGCCTTCCAGTTCAGGAGACTCGCCTTTTAAACAGTTTTCTCCCATTCATTCCAGCCTAGCTTTCACTCACCCAGCAGGATGGCTTGCGTTGCCGGACAGTCAGCCAGCCAATCAAGCCAGAGTACATTTGGGTCTCCTAGGAGACTAAGCACAGGGAGTTTCGGGCACCTACCTCACTTCCTGCCCATCCCAGACACTCAGACGCCAGAGGCGGTCTTAACTCCTAAAACCCGCCAAAGGCACACAAACAAAGGGACCAAACCTGGTTTGCCATGCAGAGACAAACTCTAAAAGGACCTCTCCAAAAAGAAACAGCGAAAAAAGAAGACCGGGACCCTTTTAAACAAAGAGGCTAAAGGCGCCATCTTGAAAAGCATGGCTCCTGCGATTTTTAGCTACCGGAGTTCGCAGTCGGGGAAAAATCATGGTTATACGTTGTAAACCCACTGCCACCAGCCTTTTCAATAGGAAAGCTAGCATTTGACTGCTACACGAGTATTTAGACACAGGGGATACTAGGTAACCCCTTCAGCACTCCATTGTAAGATGGTGTGTGCTGGGTCTATGAATTTGGAGTAGTAAAGTCAATTTCACTTTACATTCTCTGGGAAACAGTAGTTTATCCCAGAGAAGGTATTTAAACCGCTGGGAAGTCTCAAAGACATCCCTGTGTCACTGCACTGCAGGTGCTGTGTAACACACATGAAAAGATGATGCCTATGAGGTTATCTAAAACCCCATATTCAAAGAACACAAGTGTAACACACACATCAAAACACATGAAAGAGTGAGAATAAAGGCTCACACTCTTTCAAAGTAAAAAATCAAGTCCTCAAAAATCCAGCAAAGCATAAGGGGGTGCATTCTAGAGTTTTGTCCGAGAAACTTCTTCCCCAGAATCGTTTGATCAATGACACCTCTTAATTAAAGCCTTTGACTAAAAGGAGTTATGGGTCCTTGACCAGCACCGATCAAGCTTAGTTGGAAAATATTTCGTCAATGTGCTCTAAAAGAAGCAGGCACTGCTGAGATTCGATCTCAGGCTCTCCTGTTCACTAAGCCACAGCGCAACATGCTCCACACGCTACATGGGGTTCCAGCTCTCCTTGATCCATTGCTGTTACACTGCGAAAGGTAGAGTGCTGTTCATGTAAGCTGGAAGTGTATCACGGAATTCTTTTTTGAAAAAAAAACATTTTTACTGAAAGATCAGCACTTTTGTCTGTAATGTGGGTAAAGAGTAACACAGCTGTTTAATAAACACTGAAGCAGCTCTTACAGGTTAATTCCAGGAAGTTATTTGTAGCGCCAGTTACTGGCTACACCGTCTTAGTGAGGCTGCTTACTCCAGTGTCTGCATAAGTCCCTGTAGATCTCACCATCCTCTTGTGCTGGTCGCGCGGCATTGGCTGCTTTTTCTCTGGATCTGTCTCTTCTCAGTGTCTCTTTGCGGCTCCCTCTCATCATGGGCCCTCCTATTTCAGTAACAGGAGCAGGCGCCCTGAAGCCGTAAATGTTCATGTTGGCAGTTGACGCACTCGTTCGGATGGGCTGGTCTTGGTTCATTAAAAAGTAGTCACAGTCATAAAACAGAAGTAGCCATTTAAGCCCGAAAGCAAAAAATTCAAGTGGAAGATGGTTGTTACATTGCAATACAAATTTCAGTGTTGGATTTCTACATCACTTATAGGTTTTCAGTGCAAACGTAAAATGCCAGCAAAAACAAAGACCCGTGCGCGGAAAACCCCAAAAGATGTCTAGTCTATCTCCTTAACCACTGGGCCACAACTACTTGCCAAAACGACCACCCAGAAGTCCATATGACACTGAATCAGAGGTCAGTGTGCCAGGAAAACTCTTTTTAAAGTTGTGCATGCAGAGTACACTAAACACAATCATTCATGATTTTATCATCAACTATTCACTTACGGTTTTCAACAAAGATGGAGACATTCTAGCTTCCATCTGATGCTCATGGACATTGTCAGACAATGTTACAGGAGCACATTCTCAGGGCGACCACTGTTACCCACACCAAGGTCACTCCTTTTCCCGGAATCTGGTCAAGAGACTTGCCCTTGACAGGGAATGGGAAATCTGCTCCTGCTGTATATGTACACGACTAATGCTGTTGATATGGTATTAGCACAACGTGATGACATGCTAACTGCGTCACCTTAACGGCACACTGCCTATAACAAAAGGAAGCTTCACAAGGGCGCCACTTCAGCAGAGGAACAGCAGGATTTGCTCCATCTTCTTCCTGGTGTTGCAGCCTTCGGGTGACTTTACTATATCTGAAGCAGTTGCATCTATCTGACCGGCTCTCTCCCTCACGGTTACCTTCTCACTCTCCCCTTGTACGCGACCGACGCTCCTTACCGACAGGCACCGAAAACCCCTATGCTGGAACACTGGGCCTCTCCATCACGCACCCTGGGCTTTCCCCATCACGAACACTGGAACATCAGTGCTGTAACCTCAGCAAAACAAAATCCTTATCTCTTCCGAAAACGAAATCCTGTTCTTGGTGGCGTGCTGAGGCTGGATGCTGCCTGCAGTAAGGAGCCCGCCATTATAAAGGGGTAGCCCCTCCCCTTTCTTTTGTTGCCCTTCACAGGCTTTTCCTTCGTTTCGCCACGTTTTCGGCCGGTGCCTCCCCTTTGTCCCAGGAGAGGGAGGAGGAGGACAGGAGGAGGACACTGCCCGGGTGCCTCCTCCATTTTGCTGCACTGCTCGTTGTCACTGGCATACTTGCCTACTAAAGAAATCCACCAATAATACCTGGGTAATTTCCCCCAAAAACTAATGATATACCAACAACGCTAAAAAGATTGATTCTTTTTAGTCTGATTTTTGCAGGATATTTGCAAATTATTATTAAAATATAGATTGGGGCTGGGTAAGGGTATGACTTTACGTAGGGGGGAAGTGGGGTGGGTGAAGTGGGTCAATTATTAAAAACAAAATAAGTGCACAAACCCCAAAAACATGTTCGTAATTCGACCAAAAGAACTCAGTCTTTTCAACCTCTTTGTTTTTTTTCTCACTTAGTTCCTAATACCTGTGCTACAAAGGGGGTGAAGTCATTATCAGTTCGTAGATCTCCCGTTACCTCCATGTCCCAGTACTTAATTATGAGGCACCTTAGCTCCTGCAGGAGGGACCCCTTCTTTTGTTTTGACTTCCTTAGTCCTGCCTCTTCCCTTGGGGGCATAAAGTAACTCTGACACACACCAGTTTTTAAATGTTCCTTCCCTTGGTGGGAACCTTGATAGCTCAATCCTTTCCTGGCAGGGCCAGGAGATGCCACATTCCTGTAAGCCCCGGGTGGGAGACCCATGCGGTGCAGAATCCCTCTTTACCAGGGCTCACGCTCCCAGAGGACCTGCCGAGCTCCGGCCTGCAGGTTGAGACGGTGGTTCCAAGCCTGATGCTATCTAAGTTTTATTATCATATAAACTTCATTGGAATTCTTATCAAATCTATATGAAATTCATATAAAAAGTATATCAAATGTTTGGGGGTCATCACATTTATTGAGGTTCAATTAAATGTGTGGGCTTATGTTAAATCTATATCAAATGTTCTAAACACTACACGCAGGGTTCTTATTGAGTTGATATAAAATGTATATACAATTTTTTGGGGGGTAAGTACATTTATTGGGGTTCAGTCAAATGTATAGTGGTGCAGGGGCGTGATAAGGGGGCATGGCCACCTGTCGCTTGCAAAGCTTGATGAAAGGTTTCCCACTCTACTGATGATGTCACTTTTAGAACATTACCAATCACATCCACTGACCAATTAGGCTAGACAAATGTAACCCACCTCTAAAAGGAGGCGTGGGGTTCTGATCTATAAACGTCCAAACCCATGGACCCTGGGGAGTTGATCACTCACTGATTGGAATGGACTGACTGACAGATTGACAGTAAGAAGAAGAGAACAGAGAATTGACAACAAAAGAAAAGAGAATTAATAGATTTCTTTTCTTTGGACCTATTTGGATAACCAGTCGTGCACTGTAAGAAAGGCCCACATGGAGTTAAACCCCAGGCCTTCTTCAGTGGAAACACAGCAGACTGCCCCAATAACCAAGACCCAAACGTAGGAGAGAAACGTGCCTGCGGTGGGATGTTCACCCCTTCTTGCTGACCGATGCACATATGTTACTGAGGGGGAGGACGAAAACAGTCCTTAAGAGGGTGCCCACATCTCTGTGAAGCAGTACAAAAAAATGATTCTGCAACTATAATGTAAAGGGGAGATATAATGACTGAATGTTTTGTATTATTACTTGCCTTAAATGTGTTTACAATTTCTACAAGAGTATTGTTTTTAGAACCGTTTCCCCGCATGCTTTTCCAGGTAAATGCAAAGGCGGGACTAAAGAGAAAAACACCAAAACAGAGTAGAAATAAAAAGAGAAGAGAAGAAGCAGCGGAGCGGAAGGGGGGAAAAGCTGAGGAGATTCAAGACTGAAAGAGCAAAAGTTTAGAAATGTTAGGATTTTAAAAAATGTTCAGGGTTTATCAAAGCAAAAGCATAAGAATTCTACAAGCATCCAAGTCAGTGTTACGAAGCTCTAATATTCCATCTTGATCTTTGCTCGATTCCCCCAAGTCTTTTAACGCTTCACTCTTGGTCCGATGCTTCTCTTTAGCCGTTCCACCACCCCCTCCTTACGACTCTCATTCATTCCCAGAGTCCTTCTCTAGTCGAATGTTCAGAAAAAAATGGAGCTACGGCGATCACCCAAGATGTCTTGTCATAACTCAGTAGACGAGACCACCATACTGCCTCCTGGTTTGTCTGTATATTGGAGAAAATCTGGCCCAGGTAGATGACATTTGCTTCCTGTGTCCCTAAACAAGATAAGAGAAAGTAGGCCTCATTACGAGCATGGCGGTAGCCGTGCCTGTATGGCAGGCACGGCTACCGCCATGCTCGCAACCGGCACCACCTCCCGAGATTGATCAATAACCGGCCCATTACAAGATGAGTGGGCCGGTAATTGCCCATTCGCGGGTGGCGGTAATGCTGGGCTCTCGATCCCCATTCTGCCCAATTGGGCAGAATGGGGGTGGGGAGCATGGTTCGGCTCGCGGGTACCGCACAGCCTGCCAGGTAAGACCTGGCGGGTTGTCAGGAACCCACGAGCAGAACTCGTAATGCGGCTGCCCGGTATGAACGGTGCCAGTGCCTTACCGGCACCGTTCACCTTCTCCGCCAGCCTTATAATGAGGCTCAGTGTCTAATTGTTTCCAGTTGCTCTGGCTTTTTACAAAAGCTGCACTTGTTGGAGCTTGATTTACCTCTTATAGCCAAGATTTCGTTTGTCTTTAGGAGGTTCAAGCGGATTCGCAAGAAGCTGTGCCATAATCCTTTATTAGGGAATTTTGCCAAGTACCCCATAACTTGATTTACCTTCTTTGTGTTGGTCGGAAGGCTCATAGTAAGTTTGTATTTAGCTGCTTCTTCCAAAGTCTTTATCCAGTCAGTTTCACTCTATTTTTTAAAAAAACTTTAGTTGGATTGCTCATAAGTTCGTCTTCAGAGCTTCCTATCTCATCCAGGAGTCAATTGTTCTCTGACGAGCACTGAAGTGGGAGCAAAATGGCACTTCAGTAACTTTCAAAAGTAGTAAAAAGGCACAAGGTAGCAGAATAGATTACATATACATGGTAGACAGTGCAAATAGTTTCACTTCACCAGAATAGTTCAATTCAAGTCAATAGGCCAGGCCAAAGTCAATGGGCTAGTGTTCTGGATAGGAATGAGCAGTTCTGGTATCAAACGGTAAAGTCTTTGCAAAAGTTCTTAGAAGTAGTTTTGGCGAAAAAGAATATGTCGGGTCACAAGCTGATTAGGCCTGCAAGTTGGGAAAGTTCCACAGACTTTCACCACGAGAGAGAGGTTTTCTCAATCGAGTGGGCACATTACCTTAGTTTGAAGAAACAAACGCTGCTGAAGTTGTGGTTTCCTGGCAGTTTCTGCAGAACTCACTGTTCCTGAGCCTCAGTCGTGGGGACAAGAGGGAGGACGTTGAGGGACTCCTGCACTGCTCGGGATCGTCGAAGAAAGCAAACAAGATGGAGTCACTTCAGTTTCCATTAGCTGTAGATTCAAGAACACAAGCTGGTGCCCCTCTCCCTGCTTATTCCTAACAAGCCTTGAGAATGGTATCCAAGCGTCTTACGAGTTGATTGGTCCCACCAACGCAAAGGAAGAAGCCATCCTTGAAGGAGCTTCTCTGTAGAATGGAGCTTTGGCAATTCAGACCTGCAGCAGGTTTCACCAGGCAAACCAATATCGAGGAGTTGTAGCAGCCATCCTCTTCCAGCTCGTCTTTGGTTCTTTCATTCCAGGGGTCGACTCTGCCTTCCAGTCCAGGAGACTCGCCTTTTAAACAGTTTTTTCCCATTCATTCCAGCCTAGCTGTCACTCACCCAGCAGGGTGGCTGTCCTTGCCGGACAGTCAGCGAGCCAATCACACCAGAGTGCATATGGGTCTCCTAGGAGACTAAGCACAGGGAGGTTTGGGCACCTCCCTCACTTCCTGCCCACCCCAGACACTCAGACGCCAGAGGCGGTCTTCACTCCTGAAGCCCGCAAAAAGGCACACAAACAAAGGGACGTGCAGAGACAAACTCTAAAAAGGACCTTTCCAAAAAAGAAACAGTGAAAAAAGAAGACCAGGATCCGTTCAAACAAAGGGGCTTAGGCGCCATCTTGAAAAACATGGCTCCCGCGATTTTTGTTGCCGGTGTTCGCGGTCGGGAAAAATCATGGTAGTTCATTGTAAAACTACTATCACCAGCCTTTTCAATAGGAAAGGGTAGCATTTGACTGCTACATGAGTATTTAGACACAGGGGATACTAGGCAACCCCTCCAGCACTCCATTGTAAGATGGCGTGTGCTAGGTCTATGAATTTGGAAAGACTATTAAAGTCAATTTCACTTTAATTTGTCTGGGAAACAGTAGTTTATCCCAGAGAAGTTATTTAAACCGTTGGAAAGTCTCAAAGACATCCCTGTGTCACTGCACTGAAGGTGCTGTGTAACACATATGAAAAGATGATGCCTATGGAGTTATCTAAAACCCCATATTCAAAGAACACAAGTGTAACAAACACATCAAATCACATGAACGACTAGGAAAAAAGGCTCACACTCTTTCCAGTTGAAAAATCAAGCCCTCAAAAATCCAGCAAAGTTGCTGGGGATCTGTAAGGTGAAGGGAATTAGCACATTTAGGGTAATTTTCCCTAACACTCGTCCCCCCCAGATTAAGGGACAGGAGGATTTAATCCACCCCTGGATGAATCTCCTTACTCCAGTCGGTCAAACATTCTGGAGAGACGGTCAGCATTTGCGTGATTACACCCTGACCTGTGTTCAATGGGCAAATCAAACCCCTGTAGGCTGATTGACCATCTTAACAATTTAGGATTCTCCCCCTTCATCTGCATTAACCATCTCAAGGGTTGGTGGTCAGTCGGTTTCACAAAAGTAGATCCATACAAGTATGGTCTAAACTTCTTCAGTGACCACACAATAGCAAAACATTCACGTTCAATGGTTGCCCACCTTGTTTCTTGTTCCTTCAGCTTCCTGCTGATGATGCAAATGGGGTGCTCTCTACCTTTCTCATCCAGCTGACTCAGAACTGCAACTATACCTGTATTGGAAGCATCTGTTTGCACAATGAAGGTTTGGTTGTAGTCAGGAGCTCTGAGGACTGGAGATTGACAAAGGGCTGTCTTAAGTCCTTCGAAGTCCTTGTTGCATTCCTCATTCCATCTGCCCTTTTTTTGGAAATTTGGGTGAGGAGACTACATTCAATGGAGAAGCTATGGACCCATAGTTCTCAATGAAGTTCCTATAATTACCAATGAGGCCTAGGAAGGCTCTCACTTGGGTTTGAGTAGTAGGGGTGGCCCATTCTTGTACAGCTTGTACTTTGCTAGGCAATGGCCTTATTTCACCTCCTCCTACCTCATGTCCAAGGTAGACCACTTTGCTCTGACCAATTTGACATTTACTTGCCTTTATGGTCAGATGGGCCTGCTCAAGAACCTGCAAAACATATCCTAAGTGATCAATATGTTCTTTCCAAGTAGGGTTGAACACTGCAATGTCATTCACGTATGCCACGCAGAAGTCCTCCATCCCATTCAGAACTTGATTTACCATCCTTTGGAATGTTGCAGGTGCATTCTTTAGTCCAAAAGGCATTACCTTAAACTGGTAGAGGCCTGTAGGGGTTGAAAATGCAGTTTTCTCCTTGGCATGGTCTGACAGGGCTATTTGCCAATAGCCTGATGTTAGGTCAAATGTACTGAGGTACTTGGCTGAACCAAGTTTGTCCACCAGATTATCTGTCCTAGGTAAAGGATGGGCATCAGTCTTAGTGACTGCATTTAGAGCTCTATAGTCCACACATAATCTCAGCTCCTTGGATCCTGCATTTGGTACTATTACAATTGGACTAGACCATGGACTGGTAGAGGGTTATATTACCTCGAGATCAAGCATCTTGTTGACCTCTTCCTTTATGTGGGTTCTGATATTATCTGACATCCTGTAACCTCTGTTTTTAACAGGTAAGCAGTCAGCAGTGAGAAAACCATGCTGGTCCCAAGGGGTCAAGCCTGGTGATAGTGAAAACAGGGAGGCAAACTGATTTAACAGAAACTTGCACCCCTCCTGTTGTTCCAGTGTCAGATTAGAAGAGAGATTAACTCCTTCTATTTTCTCATCTAGAGGTTGTCCCCTGAGGAGATCAGGTAGAGGTTCACTTTCTTGAGCTGAAGCTAGAAGCAAAGCTCCCACTTCTGGTATGGTGACATAAGACTTTAGGCGGTTGGTGTGAAAGACCCTGGGGGCCTCCTTAGGATTGCCTAAAACCAACAGATAGTTGACCACTCCAAGTTTTCCCACAACTTTGAAAGGTCCTATCCATTTCTCCTGTGAGGCCCTCTTCCTTGTAGTAACCATAACTAAAACTTGCTGGTCTTGAATATACTCAACAATGTTGGCCTTCTGCTCATGCCAATCCTTCACTAGAGCCTGACCTGCTTTTAAGTTATCAGATGCTTCTGTCATCATGTGTGTCATTCTCCTATGGAGACCTAACACATAGTCAGTGACTCTCACTGGCTTGGGAGAAGGAGCACTCTCCAACTCTTCCACACCGTGGGGCGAGGGCAGGAGCCCCCCCAGCACCCCAGCCCAGCGGCGAAACCACGAGACGACGAGGAGCACGGACAGGGCCTGCCTGACCCTGTCCCCACACGCCGCCTGACCCACGCATGCCGGGCGCAGCGCGGCCTGAAACCGAGGCTGAGCCTCGCTAAAATCAGCTGTAACCGCCGGCAGGCGGATCACGCCGGCGGCCAGCGCAAAGGCCACTCTAAGGCCTGTTGAGGCCTGCTTACCCCCTCACTCACTCTTCCACACCGTGGGGCGAGGGCAGGAGCCCCCCCAGCACCCCAGCCCAGCGGCGAAACCACGAGACGACGAGGAGCACGGACAGGGCCTGCCTGACCCTGTCCCCACACGCCGCCTGACCCACGCATGCCGGGCGCAGCGCGGCCTGAAACCGAGGCTGAGCCTCGCTAAAATCAGCTGTAACCGCCGGCAGGCGGATCACGCCGGCGGCCAGCGCAAAGGCCACTCTAAGGCCTGTTGAGGCCTGCTTACCCCCTCACTCACTCTTCCACACCGTGGGGCGAGGGCAGGAGCCCCCCCAGCACCCCAGCCCAGCGGCGAAACCACGAGACGACGAGGCCTGCCTGACCCTGTCCCCACACGCCGCCTGACCCACGCATGCCGGGCGCAGCGCGGCCTGAAACCGAGGCTGAGCCTCGCTAAAATCAGCTGTAACCGCCGGCAGGCGGATCACGCCGGCGGCCAG
Source organism: Ambystoma mexicanum (assembly GCF_040938575.1). Classification (NCBI taxonomy): domain Eukaryota; kingdom Metazoa; phylum Chordata; class Amphibia; order Caudata; family Ambystomatidae; genus Ambystoma; species Ambystoma mexicanum. Next base: position 235,317,336 of record NC_090921.1, read on the forward strand.
CGCAAAGGCCACTCTAAGGCCTGTTGAGGGCCTGTTTGGAGCATCAGGAGCCAGGGGCCACAAACTCTGCCCGTGCTGCTCCAGGTGGAGTGCATAGTCGAGCTTAGAGCCAGGACCCCTTGCCGTCCACCTACAGGGTAAGCATACTGCCCCCCTCCTCCACTATCCACTCCCGACCCTCGAGCTAGAGCCCTGACCTAGCACCTCCTAACATTGCTACGCCCAAGGTCCCACATGCACCGTTGTGCTTCTGAACTGCAACAAAATACTTAATGCACAATCCATAGCCAACCAACCATGCTCTTGCCTTGCTCTGCAATATGCTGCCATCTGACAATAGCACCGTTACCACGGTCGCCCAGCGACCACTGTAATACTGTGTAGTCTCTGTGTTGTGCCCTATGGTCATATCTAGACCACACTACTGTGTTGTGCCTTATGGTCGCATAGTGACCACACTACTGTGTTGTGCCTTATGGTCGTATCTAGACCACACTACTGTGTTGTGCCTTATGGTCGTATCTAGACCACACTACTGTGTTGTGCCTTATGGTCGCATAGTGACCACACTACTGTGTTGTGCCTTATGGTCGTATCTAGACCACACTACTGTGTTGTGCCTTATGGTCGTATCTAGACCACACTATTGTGTTGTGCCTTATGGTCGTATCTAGACCACACTACTGTGTTGTGCCTTATGGTCGTATCTAGACCACACTACTGTGTTGTGCCTTATGGTCGCATAGTGACCACACTACTGTGTTGTGCCTTATGGTCGTATCTAGACCACACTACTGTGTTGTGCCTTATGGTCGTATCTAGACCACACTACTGTGTTGTGCCTTATGGTCGCATAGTGACCACACTACTGTGTTGTGCCTTATGGTCGCATAGTGACCACACTACTGTGTTGTGCCTTATGGTCGTATCTAGACCACACTATTGTGTTGTGCCTTATGGTCGTATCTAGACCACACTACTGTGTTGTGCCTTATGGTCGCATAGTGACCACACTACTGTGTTGTGCCTTATGGTCGTATCTAGACCACACTACTGTGTTGTGCCTTATGGTCGTATCTAGACCACACTATTGTGTTGTGCCTTATGGTCGTATCTAGACCACACTACTGTGTTGTGCCTTATGGTCGCATAGTGACCACACTACTGTGTTGTGCCTTATGGTCATATCTAGACCACACTATTGTGTTGTGCCTTATGGTCGTATCTAGACCACACTACTGTGTTGTGCCTTATGGTCGCATAGTGACCACACTACTGTGTTGTGCCTTATGGTCATATCTAGACCACACTATTGTGTTGTGCCTTATGGTCGTATCTAGACCACACTATTGTGTTGTGCCTTATGGTCGCATACTGTGCCCTGATTTTGCTGCCCACATTGCATTCTGTTTCTAGTTGTGCCATGTTGAACGATACCCTCGCCATGCCTCAACAATCCACCAGCTCACCAGCTGCCCCACTGGCATTCCTCTCCAACATTCCTCCCACCTACTTCCTACCATCATTCTTCACTGAAAGCATCCCCACAGCACGTCATCCTCCACCCAGCATAACTTCCTACACCAGACCCATCCACACCAGGAACCAACTCCTAGGTCTCCGTTCTAGATACCCTAGACTCACCCACCAAGCACCTCCCACCACTCTTAACACGCCTAACACGCCATCCCTTACAGTCAAAACACCCTTACCTAAACCCACCATGCCGCACCCCATCCCGGCGACACCACTCAACACCACCCCTACCTCGGCCCAACACACACACAACCTACAGTGTGCCCTCATAAACGCCAGATCCATCCCTGCCCATGCCATTGAAATTCACGAACTCCTAATTAGCTTGGACCTCGACATCTTAGCCATCACCGAGACATGGCTGCACAGCGCTGCAGGGCCAGCCCTCAACCTTACTATCCCACAGGGGTACGCCATTATCCGGCAAGACCGCCTCTCCTCAGTAGGTGGTGGGGTAGCATTCATCCTGAAAGATCACCTCGAGGCCAGACAAATCACCTCCAATCTAGGTGACAACATAGACTCTCTAGCTATAAAAATTGCCCTCTCCCCTAACTCCACCATCACCTTCAACCTAGTCTACCGCCCGCCCGGCCCCCTAACAGAGTTCCATGAGAACCTTGTACACCGCCTAACAGAAAACCTAAAACTCACCTCCAAAAGCATCCTTCTAGGTGACCTTAACCTGGGGTATAACGATAAAAAGGACAAGCCTGCTAAATCTCTTGCACTAGCCTTAAAAGAACTAGGCTTCGACCAAAAAATAACCTCACCCACACACAACAAAGGCCGTATCCTGGACTGGATAGCTGACCACAACTGTCACGTCGACATTAGCTCCATCACCCCGACTCCTTGGTCAGATCACCACCTCATTCACTTCTTTATTCCCGCTGTATCTAACACAAACAAACCTAACCCCATCCCCCCAGCACTGGCAAGATGTGTAAAAAATCTCACTAAAGATAAAATTACACCCCACCTTCACATCCTCTCCACAGACCTCAAGTCATCTGACCCGTCAGAATTAGCAGATATCTACAAGAGCACCATAAGCACCGCCATTGACGCCATTGCCCCCTTGCAGACCAAAAAAGCCAAAACTATCAAACACTCAAATACCTGGTTCTCCACTGAACTCAAAGAACTCCGCTCACAGAAAAGAAAAGCTCTAAACTCCTGGCAGAAATCGCCTTCCCCAGCCACCCTATCCTCCTACAAAAAAATCACTGCCCAATACAAAAAAGCCATAATCACAGCTAAATCAGTCTCTTATAATGATAGAATTGCTAATGCAAGCTCCGAATCCAAAGAACTCTTCGCCATTTTCAACGAACTCACCACACCGGCCACCAAATCACAAGACATTGTTAAAGACCAAATCTGGTGCAACTCCATACAATCTGCCTTGTTAAATAAAATTGAACTCCTACAAACAAAAATTAAGGAGCACCACAAAAACCTATCACTGCACCTCAAATCTCCCACCACCACGAGCCACATGCCCACCCCTAGTTCGGGAACCACATCCACCAAAGCCCCCACTACCCCGTTCAAATTCAGGGAAGTCACAGAACACGAAGTTATTGAGATAATGAACAAGATCAAACCATCCAATTGTAAAGGAGACCCCTGCCCCGCCAGCCTGATCAAAGACTGCACTGAAACACTCGCCCCTTTCCTTAAATCATTCATTAATGCCTCTTTCAAAACCAACACTGTCCCTGACAGTCTAAAAGAAGCCTGGGTGCGCCCGCTTCTAAAAAAAACCACCCTCGACCCTGAAGTAGCTACCAACTACAGGCCCATCACCACTGTGCCTTTCCTGCTCAAGATACTGGATAAAATGGCCTACACACAAATCCAGGATTATCTCGAAACCAACCATATCCTAGGAAAAAGACAGTCAGGCTTCCGACCAGGTCACGGAACTGAGTCAGCCCTACTTGATCTGAAAATACAGCTTGCTGACACTATGGATAAAGGCAAACCGGCACTCCTTCTCCTACTGGATCTATCTGCCGCCTTTGACCTTGTCAACCACGATATCCTAGGCATGCACCTAAAAAATGAAGCACACTTCTCCCCGGAAGCCATTGCATGGGTGGCCTCATTCCTAAATGGCAGACTCATGAAAGTCTTCTCAGACACTGCCTCGGCAACCCCTACCACCATCCACTGCGGCGTCCCACAAGGCTCCTGCACCGCCCCCACTCTCTACAATATATTCACCCTTCCTCTCTTCAATGACCTCGACTGTCGTAACATAGCGTATACCAACTACGCAGACGATACGCAGGTACTACTCCCTCTAACTGGGACCTACGAAGAAGATGCGACAGCATTAACCAAAATCTACACAGCCATCCAAACCTGGATGGCGGCCAACGGCCTCTGCCTAAACGGGGACAAAACCGAAATCCTCATAGTAGGGACCAATGAAATTCTCAACAAACTCCCCCCCCAATACAAATCCTTCAACATCGACAACTCCACCATCTCAGTCTCCAAGACTGTTAAAACCTTAGGCGTTCACCTAGATGCCTCACTATCTATGTCTCGCCAGGTCAACGCCATAGCCTCTTCCTCGGCACTTACCACCAAGATGATAAATGCTGTCAAGCCTTTTCTCTCCGCCAAAAACTGCCTGTCCATCGCCAGAGCCACTATAGGTACAAAACTAGACTACTGTAATGCCCTGTTCCTAGGCACCTCCGCCCACAACCTAAAAAAACTCCAAATCACGCAAAACAATGCGCTCCGGGCAGCACTGTCCATTCCAAAAAGAGAACACATCTCGCAAGCAAGGAAAGATGCCCACTGGCTACCCGTGAAGGAACGCATACTTTTCAAAGCCATGACCATCACACATAGATGCCTATCCCTGGATGCCCCACCCTATCTCGCAGAAAGAATCACACCGAAAGCCTCCATCAGACCCACCAGAGCTCACCGCACCAACATGATTGATGTCCCCACGTTTCAAAGATCCAGGGCGGGAGGAACCAGCTTCCAACACCTCGCACCTAAAAACTGGAACTCCTTACCTACCTCACTAAGGAACGAAAAATCATACCATACCTTCCGTAAAAACCTCAAAACCCTCCTATTCCGCTAAAGTCTTCCACATGCACTCTCATGCTTGCATTGTAACCACAGCATAGCATAACCTCTAAGCTCAATGTTTATTACCAATGTGAAATGTACTCGGTAACTCGGTTTACATCTGTAAACACATTCCTATGCTTGTGTTCATGACTAAGTCTGCTGTAACAGCGCCACGATGCCCCAGGGCAGTTCTGTGCGCTTTATAAATGCAAATAAATAAATAAAAATAAATAAATAAACTCCTCCTTAATTAGGGCCAAGGGACCTCTAACTGGATGACCATAGAGAAGCTCAAAGGGACTAAATCCAACTCCCTCGTGAGGGACTTCTCTATAACCAAATAGAAGGCATGGCAGTAGAAGGTCCCACTTTCTTCTAAGGGGTTCCTCTAAAGCACCTATAATTCTCTTCATAGTACGGTTACACCTCTCTACCAATCCAACTCCTCCTTAATTAGGGCCAAGGGACCTCTAACTGGATGACCATAGAGAAGCTCAAAGGGACTAAATCCAACTCCCTCGTGAGGGACTTCTCTATAACCAAATAGAAGGCATGGCAGTAGAAGGTCCCACTTTCTTCTAAGGGGTTCCTCTAAAGCACCTATAATGCTCTTCATAGTACGGTTACACCTCTCTACCAATCCATTTGTCTGTGGATGGCAGGTAGTTGAGAACGTGTAAGTCACTCCACAGTTTTTCCACATGGCCTGCACGTAGTGGGACATAAAATGTGATCCCCTATCAGAGATGACTTCCTTAGGAAAACCTACCCTGGTAAAAATACCAAGTAGGGCCTTAGCAACAGCCTGAGATGTAACAGTCCGCATAGGTATAGCTGCAGGATACCTAGTAGCATGGTCTACTACAACCAATATAAATTGATTGCCTGAAGAGGTTGGAGGGTCTAAGGGACCAACAATGTCAATTCCTACCCTCTCAAAAGGAACTCCCACCACTGGGAGGGGCACCAACGGTGCCACATTCTTGGCTCCTCTATTGCCAGATGTCTGACAAGTGTGGCAGCTCCTACAGAATGTATCTAAATCAGACCCCAACTTAGGCCAGTAGAAATATAGAGAAAGCCTTTCCTTGGTCTTCTTGAAGCCAAAGGAATCTCATGGGATAACTGTGGGAACTGGTGTCTTGTCTCTAGAGGCATTATAAGTCTTCTGTAGTCCCCTGAGATAGACTCAGTTGGTTCACTGTAGAAGAGGCCATCTTCACAGTATAACCTGTGCTTCCATGGCTCTTGCCCTTCCAGCTGGGAAGCTGCCCATTGGCAAAGACCTTCAAGAGTAGGACACTCTCTCTGACCTCTGCTGAAGTCTGCCCTACAGGGACCGCCTTCTGCCAGTAAAGACTGCAGCTCATTATGGTCTTTAGGATCCAGATCTCCAACAGGGGTAAGGTCTTCTTCCAGCTCTGAATCCTCAGCAGCTTATTCAACCTTTCCTGGTTGTTTCTCACACTCAGCCTCAGCTGGTGGAGCAGTCACAGGTGTGACTGGGGACAGTCCACTCTGGGATTTCCTTCTTGGTAGCACAGGAGCGCTTTCTGACTTTTTCTTTGAGAGCTTGGGTTTCCCCTTTGCCTCAGTATTCTTTGAAATAGCAGTTAGTAGCTCCTGTGGGCTAGGTGTTGTAGATTCCTCTGTAACATCCTCTGGAGAGCCATCTAAGGTACTCTCCCTGGCCCTCCTGTATCCTTTTGCTGGGAGGCCTGGGGGTGCTTGATGCAAGAGTTTTCAAGTCATTCCCCAACAGGACTCTCCCAGGCACCTCGGTTTGTACACTAACAGGTATCTTGACAGTCATGTTGTTGCACTGGATGAGAGCTGGTACTCTAGGAAGCATTTGGACAGGGCCTCCAGCCAGCAAGCTTAGCGAAGCTTTTGGGTGCCTTAGCAACACCCTCAGCCTTGAAAAAGAGATTCATCCACTACAGCAATGCTGGCCCCAGTGTCTCTAATGGCAGGGTTCTCCTGACCATTTACAAGTACACTCTCCTTGTAATATTCTTTATTGTTATCTGGAATAGAGTTATACACATCTAAATTTTGCTGTTCCAACAGACCCAGGGACACTAAAGAAACACTGGCAGAGACTCCAATGGGGTCTTCAGCCAGTACTTGAAAGTTAACACTTGTCACATGTACTTCTTCCTCTAGGGAGAAGGCTAAGGAGACAGTGTGGACCCCTGAAGGTTTCCCTTTGCATCTGGGATCCCCTTTCACATGGTCAGTAGACCCACAAGCATAACATTTCCCAAATGTTTTGACAAATGGGGGCCTCTGCTGACCTCCCCCTAGTTTGGCACCAGAGGTTTCACTAGCCTGATTTGGTTTTTCTTGTGGCTTACCCTTCTTATGTTTGGGCCCTCTTTTGGATGGGAGGTATTAGAATTCTCTTTGCCATCTTTCTTTTGCTGCTTCCCATCATCATTTGTCTGAGTTGCCCCAGAATCCTTGTGGGCAACCCACAAGTCAGCAGCCTTTGCTAACGTCTTTGGATCAAGTTCCTTAGAGTCAGCCAGGTGCTGTCTCAGCTCAGGAGAGCAGGCATCAAAAATAGATTCCAACAAAAATAGATTTCTCATTCCTTCAAAAGTGTTAACTCTGTAACTCTTTACCCAACCATCTGGTTCATGCTTTTCAAACATTCACACGCCCAGGTAGCCCAAGGGGTACCCTCATGCTGTTTGAGGGTCCTAAACATCTTAAGGTACTAGGAAGGAATTTCCCCAAATCTAGCTAACAAAGCTAGCTTCACATTTTCATACTCCAATCTTTCAAGTTCCCGCACCTCCATTACAGCATCAAAAGCCAAGGAATCAACTGATTCCCTGTGAAACCCTGAATCCCATAGTTATATTCAAAAGCAGCCAACCGATCCAAAATTTAAAGTCTCACCTCATACATACTCACAGCTTCTTTAGGCATGCAATGCCTCTTAGGACTGGAAGACCTAGAAGACTCTGGGATAGAACCATTTTCAAGAGACAATGTCTTCATTTCAAGGGCATTAGACAACTCCATTTCTCTGAGCATGAGCTCTTGATGTTTAGTTTCAGTTTGCATTTGGAGCCCTTTGGACTCTAACTCAAGTTTTGTTTTTTAAAGAGAGACAGATTCTGGACTAAGTACAGGACTTGGTAGGGCCCCTGTGGTTATAGCTTGAGGAGCTAAAGCAAGTAGAGGTGCAGTGGGGCCCACATCCTGAGGCTCCTCTGATTCTACTCATCCATGACATCTGAGCCTGACTCAAAAACATTATCATCCTCATCAACATTATCCACGTTTGCTGAGGGGGTAAGGGTTACAACTCTGCCACTCAGACTATGATGATTCAACAATTTCTCATTCAATTCAGTTTTTTTGCCTTTAACAGAGAGAGACCTGGTTTTACACATATCTTTCAGTTGATCTACTGTAAGAATGATCAGGGCTTCCTGTCTGAAGTTATCCGTATCTGGCATTATAAAGCAATTGCTTATCTAGTGGTGTTTGCCTTGTGAAGGTTATTTGAACAAAAGTAAGAGCAGCACTCTCAATGTAACAACTATACTTTATCCTCACTGCTGTACACCAATGTTACACAGAATTGCATACAGTTGCCTCTGGGACCACCACATAAAATTAGGTCTACAGGTGTAAGCAAAAACCAAACTTTGGTATAAGTCTGAACTACACAGTTTAGTGGTAGCAGGGCTGAGCAGTCAGGCTGATCTCAAGAGGGAATGTGAGCAGTACAAGATATTACACAGAGGAATTACAATCACAGTGGTTCAAGTAGACACTTATATTCAAGGTTTCTTGGTAAAACACTTATTAATTTATTTACACAATCATTTATGAAACATTCACTAGTGTTAGTCAACTTAATAATATACACAGATATACTTCAGTACTATATCAATAGGTTTCTGAACAAGTTAGGCTCCCCTGATGTGGGAGCAAAATGGCACGTCAGTAACTTTCAAAAGGCGTAAAAAGGCACAAGGTAGCAGAATAGATTACATGGGGGGTCATTCCAAGTTAGGAGGTAAGGGGAAAACGATGCCGTAAAAGGATTACCGTCATTGTTTCCCATTACGGACTATTCTGCCCTACCAGACCGTTATTTATGGCGCCGTAAAGTATGAGGTCGTAAATAGCGGTCTAGAGGGGCGCGCCCGACACTCCATGCCGAAATTAGCGGCATGGCGTAAACCGGAGCTGATCCCAAGTAATGCGGATATGCAAATAACGGCCTCCACAAGGCCGCAAAGTACCTTACCGGCATGGAGTAAATAACGACATCGCCGAGAAGGTGTTATGAACCATGAGCAGTGTTTCCAAGAGGCACAGGTGCACTCAATCAGCACAGGTGGAGACAATGGAGTCTGGCACAGCACAAAAAGAGCACACCCACACACCACACCCCCTCCCACACCAAGATGATACCAATTGTAGCAGCATTCCTGGAGCTGGAGGCCCTGCCTGCAAGGCAGCAACTACAACAACAGCACCAACAACAACCACAGCCCCCACCACAGAGGATACACAGGAGGAGAAGGAGGGTGAGACAGGCCCAGCATGCCCTACCGGTGCAGCCACCATTACCACGCCGCCAGCCCCCAACCCCCCGCATCAGAGCCACCCCCTTCAAACTCACACCAGAGCAGATCCACACCCTGTACCGGCTTGACTGGGACACCATTACCACCATAGTGGACCTGATACATGACGATATAGTGAGCCTCATAGAATCAGCACTGCCATCCCCCCTCTACTGAAGGTAGTGTCTGTGCTCCACTTCCTTGCCACAGGCACCTACCAGCATACAGTCGGACACATGCATGGCATTTCACAGCCCATATTTTCCCGGATACTCAACCAAGTGCTGGATGCCCTCCTCAACCACACAAGGGACTACATATCCCTACCCCGGACTCCCCAGGAGATATATGATACAAAAGTTGCCTTCTATGCACTGGCAGGCATGCCAAATTGCATAGGTGCCCTTGACTGCACCCACGTTGAATTGGTGGTCCCGCATGCCATGGAGGTGCCGTATCGCAACCGCAAGCAATACCACTCCATCAACGTACAGATGGTGTGTAATGCCAGTAAAGCCATCACACATTGCAATGCCCGATACCCTGGATCAACTCATGACTCCTTGGTCCTGCGGAACTCCACACTACCAGGCTACATGGAGCGACATGTCGGACGACGTGCCTGACTGCTTGGTGAGTAACCTGAATGGGCCATGGCAGTGCATTGGGGCTGTGAGTATATTGGCTGCCTACTTCACCTGTGTGGGAAGGGGGGGAGATGCCTACTTCACCTGGGTAGGAAAGGGGGGGGGGAGATGCCTACTTCACCTGTGTGGGAATGTTCATGCCAGTGCACGATGTGCACCTCACAGAAAACTGTGCCCCAAGGCAAGTGACATGGCACATGACTACCTAACCACACAGTGATGATTTAGAGCGGACACCTAACACAACATGACTAACAGGAAACCTGCCCAAAAACCACAACACATGCACCACTCATCGGCGACCCTTACACACCGTAAGGGCATCCTGCACCATGCAGTGCAATAGCACCATGTCGCAGACTCCTGCATCTCACCACACAGGACAGTCATCCCTGGGAGTGCATAGAAGTGAGTCCAACAGGGATCCCACAGCGTGTGACTGGTCCTGCACACCCATAGGATTGCTGCAAGTCACCATGGCACAGATCAGTGCAGAATGATGAGTAGGCTACTAACTACAGGCAACCCCCCCCCTGTCACCAGAACTCGCACAACACAGCAATGAATGCAGTCCAACACTGCTGCATGCATATACGATGCACATGCAACAAGACGTGAGTGCACACCATAACCCATCATGAAGAAGATACCCCCTCCATCATTCCATTGCACAGGACACATAGCCGGGCCAGTAATGGGGTGAATGCATCCTGGGACATGTGTGTTTGGCCAGTAATCACCTGCTGCCATGTAAGACTAGTACAGTTCTCCACCATGAATTTACAAACACTTACCTTCATTCCACTCTTATGCAGGTGATGCTGGCTACCCTTTGAAGCCGTGGCTCATGGCCCCGGTCAGCAACCCACAGAACAGGCACGAGGAGGACTACAATAGATCCCATACCCGTACACGGGTGGTGATAGAGCAGACATTCGGCCTGTTGAAGGCACGATTTCGTTGCCTCAGCCGGTCGGGTGGGGCACTCATCTACAGCCACGAGAAGGTGTCCAAGATCACCATGTCATGTGTAATGCTGCACATGTGCATCCGTCGGAACGTGCCACTGCCCCCTGACGTGGAACTGCTACCACCAGATGATGATGAGGGGGAGGATGAAGGAATGGCAGGACAGCATCACGGTGCCGATGCACAGGAGGGACGTGCCATGCGGCAATCATTGATCGGACAATATTTCTGACTCACTAGTCAGCTGAGGGTGTGAGGCACTGGGTGTGGGGATACATGTACACCATGCACTGTGGAACATTAAAAGACACATGCACAATGATCAATGTCCACTCTGTTTTTTTTGGATGATCAACCGGTGTATTGAATGATAAAGTTCTAACGTGTACAACAAAACCTACACCACCACCTCCCTCCCCCTCCCCCTCCCCCCCCAACTCCCACACACACACACACACTTCCCCTCCCCCTCCCCCCCAACTCCCACACACACCCTCACCCCCTCCCCTTCCCCCACAACTCCCACACACACCCTCACCCCCTCCCCCACAACTCCCACACACACCCTCACCCCCTCCACCTCCACCTCCCCCCACAACAACCCCACAATAGTTCAATTAGGGCAACATAGGCCACATGCGTGTGCCGGGATGATCAATGTGCACTCCCAGAGCCAGGGGGATCCATGTCATGGCGGCGCAATGTACGCAGTGAACGACGGACCGGGCTGGTCTGAGTGGAGGAGCTTTGTGAAGGTGGCTCCTCCCGCTGGGGCTGTGGTGTGGGGTGTGCTGCTTCCAGGGCATCTGTGATCCGGCCAAGGACGTCGCAGAGCCGGTTTGTGTTCGCTGTGATCACCTCGCCCAGAGCCTGAAGGTCATTGTGCCACTCCACCCTTGATTCGCAATTGTCCCTGATGAACTCCTCAATGAGGCCTGTGAGATGCTGGGAGCGCACTACATCCATGGCCGATGTGGCCGATGTGCTTGGCAGGCTTGGTATTGGGCCTGCAGGCCTTCGCAGAGATTCAGCAGGGGAAGTGGATACAGGACAGGCAGGTTGTACTCCTTGCCCTGTGAGCCCTTGGGCATCACTTTCCCCGGGGTCGCTGTGTGCCACCTGGCTGTATGATGGTGTGTCAGGGGTATGGCCAATGTCAATGGTGTCCTCCACGTTGGCTCCCGATATTGATGGGGGCTGTCTGACACATCGAGGAGGCACATGGATGCATTCTCACCAGCCACACTGGACTCCTCAGAGTGCAGCGTGGGACATGTGTCCAGCGGCACTGCAGGCATGGGTAGGGGTGCGGGTGGGGGTAGTGCACACTCCATGGGGGTTGCTGGAGCAGGTGGTGTTGCCTGTGTTGTCTTCCTGCTTGCAGGTATGCGGCGGCCCCTGACTCTGCCCCTGGAGGTACTGGCCCGGGTGCTTTCCTGGTCCTCGCTGTTATTCTCGCTGCCTGTGGGGGGGGAAGAGAGAGACGACATGAGCAATAATTTGGGGCTCAGCATTTCTACATGCCTATGGTATCACAATGGGATTGCAGCGGTTTGTTGACATTTGGGTGGTGAGTGGGACAGTGATCTGGGCTTGGATGGTCAATGCATGCAGATGTCTGGGTCACTCATGTTGGCGGAGTACTGTGATGACTCACATTCACAATGTTTACAATCACTGCCCCGTGTGCATCACGGATTCGGACTCTTTGTGTGGTATGGGCCATATGGGTTACAGCCTTGCACATGACATCAGCCTGGGTCCAACTTGTTACAGCATAATTTCATTGGGAGGGGTTGCCCAACCATGATGTGACACCTTGCCCAGCCCTTGGCAGTGACCTACGTTAGGAATGCTTGTTCTGTCTTGACTCATGACACTCACCTCCATCAGTTGATGACGCTGCACCGCACTCCATTTCTCCAACACCTTCTATGGCTTCTGTGCCCATCATGGCCGCACACGTTTCCTCCCACGGCATCATTTTGATGGGGGGACATGTCCCTCCTCCTGTTTCCAGGGCCTGACTTCGGTTTGCCGAGAGGATGGCCCGCACCCTGAGACGGAAGTCATCCCAAGGTTTCCTGCATTCCTTGGGAGTGCGGGGGGTGCTTCCCACGGCACTCACCCTCTGTGCCACCAAGGCCCAGATCTCTTTCTTCCTGACGACGGTGGGCCTCCGCATATCACTGTTGAATACAGTGTCTGCATGTTCGTGCAGAGTGTCGACCAGTACCTGGAGCTCATCCTGGGTAAAGCGCTCCTTTCTTATGCGTGCAGCACCCTTTTTTAATGCTTTGAGCATGATGCTGGACTCCAAATCCTACTTCTCTGATCACTGTATGGCTAGGGGTCCTGTATGGAGAGGATGGCAATGGATTGTGATTTTAAAGATGGCCGCCGTGCTCCTTCCCGTTCCTGTGCGATGACGTTTTTTCCAGTTCCATTTTTTAACGGTGACCGTAAATAGCGGTGACCGCTATTTACAGTTACCGCTAAATTCTCTATGTCGGTAGTGTTATGTACGGTGCGCTTGTTGCCGGTAAGGGCTTTTCGGGCCCTTTTACGGCATGGCGCTGAGGTGCGTTACCGGCATGGCGCAAAGCGTGTGCACGCAGAGTCGGAATAGGCCAATTTTTACCGTCTTGTGCCAGCACGGAAATGCTCTTTACGCCATGCCGGTAATCGCCTATACTTACCGCCCTACTCGGAATAAGGGCAATATACTTGGTAGAATAGTTCAATTCAAGTCAATAGGCCAGCCAAAGTCAATGGGCTAGTGTTCTGGATCGGAAACAGCAGTTCTGGTATCAAACGGTAAAGTCTTTGCAAAATTTCTTAGAAGTAGTTTTGGCGAAAAAGAATCATATATCGGGTCACAAGCTGATTAGGCCTGCAAGTTGGGAAAGTTTCACGAAATTTCACTGCGAGAGAGAGGTTTTCTCAATCCAGTGTGCACAGTACCTTAGTTTGAAGAAACAAATGCTGCTGAAGTCGTGGTTTCCTGGCAGTTCCTGCAAATCTCACTGTTCCTGAGCCTCAGTCATGGGGACAAGAGGGAGGACGTCGGGGGACTCCTGCACTGCACAGGATCGTCGAAGAAAGCAAACAAGATGGAGTCACTTCACTTTCCAGTAGCTGTAGATTCAAGAACACAAGCTGGTGTCCCCCTCCTGGTTAATCCTAACAAGCCTTGAGAATGGTATCCAGGTGTCCTACGAGTTGATTGGTCCCACCAACTCAAAGGAAAATGCTGTCCTTGAAGGAGCTTCTCTGTCGAATGGAGCTTTGGCAATTCGGACCTGCAGCAGGGCTTCACCAGGCAAACCAAAGTCCAGGAGTTGGAGCAGCCGTCCTCTTCCAGCTGGTCTTCGATTCTTTCGTTCCAGTGGTCGACTCTGCCTTCCAGTCCAGGAGACTTGCGTTTTAAACAGTTTTCTCCCATTCATTCTAGCCTAGCTGTCACTCACCCAGCAGGGTGGCTGTCCTTGCCGGACAGTCAGCCAGCCAATCACGCCAGAGTGCATTTGGGTCTCCTAGGAGACTAAGCACAGGGAGTTTCAAGCACCTCCCTCACTTCCTGCCCACCCCATACACTCAGACGCCAGAGGCTGTCTTCACTCCTGAAGCCCGCCAAAGGCACACGAACAAAGGGACCAAACCTGGTTTGGCGCACAGAGACAAACTCTAGAAGGACCTTTCCAAAAAAGAAAGGGCGAAAAAAGAAGACCGGGACTTGTTTAAACAAAGGGGCTTAAGGCGCCATCATGAAAAACATGGCTCCTGTGATTTTTAGCTACTGGTGTTCACGGTCGGGAAAAATCATGGTAGTTCATTGTAAAACCACTGCCACCAGCCTTTTCAATAGGAAAGGGTAGCATTTGACTGCTACATGAGTATACAGACACAGGGGATACTAGGTAACCCGTCCAGCACTCCATTGTAAGATGGTGTGGGCTGGGTCTATGAATTTGGAAAGACTAGTAAAGTCAATTTCACTTTACATTCTCTGGGAAACAGTAGTTTATCCCAGAGAAGGTATTTGAACCATTGCGAAGTCTCAAAAGACATCCCTGTGTCACTGCACTGCAGGTGCTGTGTAACACACATGAAAAGATGATGCCTATGGAGTCATCTAAAACTCCATATTCAAAGAACACAAGTGTAACACACATCAAAACACATGGAATAGTGGGAAAAAAGGCTCACACTCTTTCCAGGTAAAAAATCAAGTCCTCAAAAATCCAGCAAAGTTGCTGGGGTTCTCTAAGGTGAAGGCAATTTGCACATTTATGTGAATTCTCCCTAACAGGCGCTTTTTTGGTTTTAGGTCAAGACCTTTGTTCACTGGCCACAGAGGTCTTTATGTTAGGCCTTTTCAGGCTTGAGTCACTAGCATGGTTCAAACAGGTAATTTTACCTGCCGTCTTCAGCATCCTTTGGCGTTTCTCCTCCATGGTTAGGAAGATAGGCGAAGTCGGCTCAGTTATCATTTTCTTCCTTGGTTCGAGGGATAATGAGTTTTGCCGATTATCATCAGCTTTTCTCTTCTGCTGAGGCCAGTGAGCAAGTTCTGCTTCCTCCACGAATGTCTATCAAGTCCGCAGAAGACTCCAGGTCATCTAAAACGATAGGAGTTGGTTTTTCATTGTTGCTGAGTTTTAACTGTCTCCCTTATTTGTTTTCCACAACTGATTTTTCTTTTGGGCGGTTTGAGGAACAGTGAGCGTTTCCTTTATTATTTCCCTGTTGGTAGCTGATGTTGACTGGTCTCGAGGGACCCTGCTTGAGGTTTTTAAAGACCGGTCCTCCAAGCATGAATTCCTTCTCTGTGCAAAGATACCGTACCTTTCGGGTTGGTTATCTCTTACATTAAATCGATTTTCTTTTCCTAGATCTTGACTAGACAATATCGTATTTAGGAGCTGATCGATTGGCTCAGAGGCTATGCAACGGTTGGCTGTCTTTCCCAAAATTCTTGATGGCCAGTATGGATCGACTTTGGCTTTCTGGGGGGTTGGTCGGCTTGTCTAGGCTGTGGCCTTGAATTAGCGTTTCGTTGTTGGGTGGAAGGGTTTGCTGAGGCAATATTCACTCAGTCATCGCTCATCTTGTTAGAGAGGACTGCCTTTGTTTTGGCCTCTTCTGTCGTTTGAGACCCAACTGATCGTTGGTTTCTTCTTTCTGAGGTGTCTTTCCCTTGCTTCTCATCCTGATTGTTGTTTGTCCATCCATCTGAACTTATATAAAGTATTCTCTACCACCTTATTCTTCTGTTCCTATTCACAAGTGTGCTAGTGCCAGACTATCCATTATTGATTACTGCTCAGATTAAGTGTGATATTCAATTATTAATTTATTATAAAGTGTGATAAATATATTGTTTAAATTCTCAAATAAACCTTTTAAATTGCAAAACAGAACTACTTCTTGGCTCAGTGGGGTCAGGGGGATTCCTAGAGAGGGGTGTTATATAGGGGTAGTCATCCAGAACACATGAACTGGACATAAAGATATATCAATAAGGGTTTCCATTCAGTATCCCAGACTAGGCATTGACTTAGCTGTAGTGTTGAATTGAATCCTCTTACACTCCTAGTCGATAGTCCCCTTTCCTCCAGATGCCTGCCCATCTTCCCTCCTAAAACCAGCTTAGCCGTGTGTCAGGGACCAAGCTCAGGAGTTGGAAAAGGACTATGGGATGAAGCCAAGAGCGGGACATAGGGACATGGGGATGCATGGCCAATGCCATGCATGCCCCGGCCTTCATGTAAAAGTAAAAAAGGACTACATTTTAGTGCAGAAAAAAACACTCTAGTTCCATCCTCATAGAATGGAATATACCGACAGTATGGAGGAATAGACACTATGGACTAGGAGTACTATGTAAGTAACTTATTCTGTCATTGATGAATCCAAAGGATCAACCCCTGGGTGTAACTCCGTCAGAAAATGTGTATTTGTATAGACCTGTGTATATCGACATGGCTGTTAGATGCGGTCATACTCTGACTATATATTGCTATATAAATTGGATGGGCCTATGTGTAACTGTAATAAATTAAATGAAAGTAGTCTGTGTGCTATCAGACTTTATTCTGCTATACCAATTCTCATGACATGTACAATGTTTAAGAGCACGCAAGCACCTTTTTCTCTCAGGATCCTTTCTTGTGGCAGGCAAAGTGAACAGTGGCCTGCTGGCACATGGGCTTTGTGGGAGCAGGATGAGCTGTTCCCAGCCAGAGTTCAAAGACAAAGTTCTGAGCTAAGACTGAAGAAGCTCTGTTCTTATTTATTATTATTTATTTAATTTGCTTTGCCTTTCCAGCAAATAGACAAACAGAGAAACTGGGTGACCCAGGGTCTGTTCAATACATGTTGGCCATTTATGTTGCATCAGAGGATATAAAATTAAAGTGATTTGAGCTAGATGGCTACATGTACAGCAGTGGTAGGTTAATGGGAGTGACTAATGTTAGTGGGATGTGCCTTGCAAAGTCTAAACGATGGAGGATAACAAATGGGACACAGCTAAACAGGTGCATTGCTGTATAAAATAAAGAATACAAGCAGGTGATCATAGTACGCATGTCATCTTTCTTCTGTGTCTTTCAATCGCCATACTTCAGTTGTAAAACCCAGAGGAGGATGTTATAGTAACCCATTAAAAAAATTACCTCTATCAACTTGAGTTGAGTGAAGACTGGAGTCAAATCCTGGCATCACCATTTAACAAAAGTGTGTGATCCTCGGGAAATCATTTACTCTCATTGTACCTTATCTGACAAAGAAGTGATTCAGTTAGCCTCTTACTAGCCTTTAGTATGGTATTGTAAGACTCACACCATGGCTTCTGGATAGTGAACATATTTTCTTTGTTAAAACTGCTCACCATACAAAAATATAAAAATGTTAATGACTTTCAAAGGTGTGGGTCGGCCTGAGGATCTCGGTTACAGTTATTGATATTTGAGTTTGTCAATTACAAATAAGGCAATTGTATGTGGGGGGTTCTTATAAGGGGGTGCATTCTAGAATGTCTTCCTAGAAACTGCGTCCCCATATTCGTATGATCAACTACAACTCTTAATCAAAGCCTTTGACTAAAAGGAGTTATGGGTCCTTGACCAGCACCGGTCAAGCTTAGTTGGAAATGCAATTTCTTCAGTGTGTTCTAAAGAGTGCTTTAAAAGAAGCAGGCACTGCTGAGATTCGAACTCAGGATCTCCTGTTTACTAGACAGGCGCTTTAACCATCTAAGCCACAGCGCCACTTGCTGCATGTGGGTTCAGCTCTCCTTGATCCATTCATGTTACACTGCGGAAGGTGTAGTTGATGTCCATGTGAGCTGGGAGTAAATCGCGGAATTCTTTTAAAAAAAAGGATGTTTACCGAAAGCTCTGCACTTTTGTTTATAATGTGGGTACAGAGAAACACAACTGTTTAATAAACATTGAAGCAGTTCCTACATGTTAATTCCAGAAAGTTATTTGTAGCGCCTGCTTCTGGCTGCGCCGTCTTGCTTACTCTGCACAAGAAACTGTACATCTCACCATCCTCTTGTGCTGGTCGCGCGGCATTGGCTGCTTTTTCTCTGGATCTGTCTCTTCTCGGTGTCACTTTGCGGCTCCGTCTCATCATAGGAACTAGCCCAGCCCCCTTATTTCAGTAACAGAAGCGCCCTGAAGCCGTACATGTTCATTTTGCCGTTTCACGCACTCGTTCGGATGGGCTGGTTTTGATTCATGAAAAAGTTGTCTCAGTCAGAAAACAAAAGTAGCCACTGAAGCCCCAAAGCAAAACATTCACCTATAAACTAGGTTTTCATTGCAAACGTGAAATGCCAGCAAAATATTAATCCGTAGTCGGCAGGATTCGAACCTGCGCGGGGAAACCCCAATAGATTTCAAGTCTATCGCCTTAACCGCTCGGCCACGACTACTTGACTGTGATAACCTGAATGTGCATATGACAATGTGTGAAAGGTGAGACCATTTTGAACAGTTGGGCATTGAGTTAGGCACTTCACACAGTCATGATATTATCAACATTACTATGATTCACTCATGGTTTTCATCAACGATGGAGACATTCTAGCATTGTCAGACAATGTTACAGGAGCACATTCTCAGGGCTATCACTGTTACCCATACCAAGGTCACTCCTTCTTTTCCCGGAATCTGGTCAAGAGACTTGCCCTTGACAGGGAATGGGAAATCTGCTCCTGCTGTATATGTACACGACTAATGCTGTTGATATGGCCACCCACAATGAAGGTGGATTAGCACACACAAGACGGAGACAGAAGTAGAGTTGGATGGCTGCCTGCTCGTGCTCTAATGTTACACACATATCGTTCTTTATCTTGCTGACAGCTTGGAGGTGACGACAGAAAGAAAAGAAATGGAGGAGGCACCCCGATAACTTAGGCAGGGTCCTCCTCCATGGGTAAGAGGAAGGGATAAGGCGAAGCGTGCCAAAGCGCTGGGAAAGCCCGCGAAGGGCAACAAAGAAAGGGGACATGCCACGCCCCATTTAAGCGACGGGCTTACTGCTGCAGGAAGCATCCAGCCCTCAGCAGAAGGATGCCCGCCACAGTAGGAAGGATTTTCGTTTTGCTGAGGTTACAGTGCCGATGTTCCAGTGTTCCAGTGTTCGTGATGGAGAAAGAAGCCCAGTGTTCGTGATGGAGAAGCCCAGTGTTCCAGCAGGCAGGTTTTCGGTTCCTGCCCGTAAGGAGCGTCGTCGCGGTACAAGGAGAGAGTGAGAAGGTAATGGTGAGGGAGAGAGCCGGTCAGATAGCACAGCGAGTAGAGGGCTCACTTTGACTTTGGTGTAGAGTGGGGTGTTACTCGCAGAGCGCACAGCTTTGAGCAGGCTAGGGCTTAACTTACAGCCAGCGCTATTTAAAACCAAAGTGGCAGAATGCAAGCAAGAATGTGGCCACTTAATGTTATCCATATGTGCGATCGTGGGGCACGTCTTAAAGGGCCATTGGGTTGCCTTGCCACATGGAGCTAGCCATCAGTCGTGTGACCTTTTGTGCAAGGGGCTGGTGTATCCAGCCGACAGGCACTTCCAAGGACTTCCCCAATGCGCACGTGAAAATGCGCACGCCTTAAGTAGGGATACTGGGTAAGTAGGAGGGGCTAATAGCCAAGTCACGTGATTCACAAAATGCATGTGTAAATGAAAGAAAGCAGTTTCTCCAGCGGACAGGCACTTCCAAGAACTTCCCCAATGAGGCTGGCGTTTTTGGGCTGGCATTTTGGGGCGGTAATGTTTTCTCATTTGTTTGCCGTTTAGCCAGCGAGGCCTGTGATTGTGAGGATTCACATGGTGTAAATGGTATGCATGTTGTGGTTGCTTTGGGCATGCCGGGTACGTAATATCTCACAACCAAAGTATCGGACATGTTTTGCACCTACATTTTGTGGCAGCGGCGCCATGGTTCCGGGCATGCAGGGAACCTGCTGTTTAAATAACGATGGACAGCCTTGGTGATTACGTTCTCAGGACTCCCATTCGAGTGCTGACATTTTTTATGGGGGGATTGGACATCTCCCATCCCGCCTTGACTATGGCTAAGGTTCCCCTTACAGGGTGACCAAACAGAAGTTCAAAGGGGCTGAAGTCAACACCCTCTTGTGGTACCTCTCTGTAGGCAAACAGTAAGCATGGTAACAGAAGATCCCATTTTCTTCTTTGGGGTTCTTCCAGAAACCCAATCATGCTCTTCAAGGTCCGGTTAAACCGTTCCACTACGCCATTGGTCTGTGGGTGATATGCAGAGGAAAACTTATAATTGACCCTACACTCCTTCAACATGGCCTGCATATACTTGGACATAAAGTTGCTGCCTCTGTCAGACACAACTTCTTTTAGGGAAGCCAACCCTAGTAAAGATGCCAAGCAAAGCTTTTGCAACTGACTTGGCAGTCGCAGTTTTTAATGGGATGGCCTCAGGATACCTGGTGGCATCGTCGACCAGCACCAGGATAAACCTATTGTCTGAGGATGTTTGGGGATCAAGGGGACCAACAATTTCGATCCCTACGCTCTCAAATGGTACCCCCACAACTGGGAGTGGTACCAATGGAGCTTGGATTGTTGAGCCACTCTTACCAGATAACTGGCAGGAGGCACAACTCCTGCAGTGACTTTCTACTTGCATCCCCATCTTGGGCCAGTAGAAGTGCATAGATAACCTTTGTTTGGTTCTCTTGATTCCAAGGTGACCAGCAAGGGGCACTTCATGCACCAACTGCAGGAGGAAGGGTCTTACAGCAAGGGGAACCACCAACCTCCTATGGTCTCCTTCTGTAGGCTCTGCAGGCTCAATATACAGGGGCCCACCTTCCCAATAAATCTTGTGCTTCCCAGGAGGTTCACCCTCAAGCTGGGATCAGGCCTGTCTCCTTAGGACCTCCAGAAATGGGCACTTACATTGGCCTTACTAAATTCTTCCCTATCAGGACCACCTTCCACTAACAAATCATTTAGTTCAGGATGGTCATGTGGGTCAATTATTTCAGGTATCACCACCTCCTCCTCAGGTCCTGGTGATTGACCAAAAACCTCCACCTCATTGGTGGGTGAGTTAGGGGGAATGTTCTCTTTTCCCATTTTGGATTTCTGACTCCTTTAGCCTTGGGTCTCCTCTTTGGCTGGGGCATGGCATTGATCTTTGCCAGTGCTGCCCTGGTTTGAGACCTTGTGCAGGGTCTTTCAGCTGTATCGCCCACAAGCCCTAAAGCTCTGAGATCATTTCCCAGCAAGACCTTTCCTGGGACATTCCTCTGTATGATCACTGGAATTCTGACTGCTGTACCATTGATAGTAAGAGTAACAGGTATTACTGGGAACATGAGAGGTGGGCCATCAGCCAACCTAGTGGGGGCCAGAGAAGCTCTGGCAACTTCCTCTGGGTCTACCAAGGTAGAATCCACTACAGTTCGACTGCACCCCCTATCCCTAACAGCTGGAGTATCTACCCCATTGATCAGCACACTGTCCTTAAAGTAGTGCTTGGTGTTATCTGGAATCCTAGCATAAGCCTCTGAGACTTTAGGCTCCCAGGAACCCAGGGAAGCTAAAATACCTCAGCTTCTGTGAGCCTGAGGAGAAGGATGCCTCTGTAATCTCTTCTTCCTCATAAGAGGAGAAGGCTAGATTAGCAGAGTGGACCCCCAAGGTTTTGACTTTACATCTGGGATCCCCCTTCACGTCACATGGTCAGTTGCGCCAGAAGCAAAACAAGATCCTCTAGGTCTGTTTACATAGGGAGGCTTACTATAACCAGAGTTCTGTTTTGGAGGCTGACCTCCACTACCCTGTGAGTTCTCTTGTGTCTTACCCTTATTTCTTCTTTTGTGGCCCTTCTGGGAGGAATTTTTATCAGTTTCTCCACCGTCCTTATCTTTGGACTTTTCCCCTTCCTCCTGCTTACCAGGATAAGTCTTGTCCTTATGGGACACTCTATGTGACACCCACAGGTCTGCTGCTATGGCAAGCTTCTTAGGCTCTATCTCCATTGAATCTGCCAAGTGCTGCTTAAGCTCAGGGCAAGAAGATACAAAAATGTGTTCAAGCATAACACGACATATCATACCTTCAAAAGTAGAGACCTTATAACCTTCAACCCAGCCAGTCACGTTTTTTAAGGATTCAGTTACATAAGATACCCAAGTACAACCTTCTTTCTTTTTGTACTCTCTGAATCTTTTTAAGTATTGGGCAGGAGTCTTTCCAAACTTTAAGATGAGAGTTTGCTACAACATTGCAAAATCTGCTCTCTCCGCTTTTGACATTTCCATAATGGCACTGCAGCCAGAATGGGGCAGTCTGCCAAGTAACCAGGCAATTTTATCAGCATTGTCAACTTGTTGAACTTCACAGGCATACCCAAATGCATTCAGCCAGTCCATAATGTCATTATTTTCCTCATACACACTGAGCAGATCATTAGGAAACCTTGGATGAGAGGAGGCCCCAGACCCATGTCCAGGACCCTTGGATCCATTGACAACCAGAAGCTTGGCCAGTCCCAACTGGTGATCCCTGTCTTTTTGTTTTTCTGCCTGATCTATTTTCATTTTGGTCATGTTGAATTCAAGCTCCTTCTGCCTAAACAGCAATTCTTGCTTCTTGAATTCAAGCATGGCCTCCCCTTCAGTACTGGCATAGGAAACACTAGACATTACATCCTCCAAGTCCTCATGGGTCCTATGACCAAGTGCAGCGACAGAACTGTCAGTTCTGCCAGTGGGAGCAGCCCCACCTCCTTCTGTACTGTCCACAGGAGCTATGTCACTAAGCTGAGCTTCTTTCCAGTCCATGATTCTTTGGATCATTTGCATTTTTGTGCCTTGAGCAGAGACACCTCACTCAGCACACATCTTTCTCAATGTTTCAGATGTAGACGCATTGAAAGTTAACAAGGTACTTGTTTCCATACTGTTTGATAGGACTATGGCCTTTACCAGTTATACTACAACAATTCACTATGTGTCCTGGTAGGACTAACTTGAAATGCCTTCACTAGTATGCAACACTGGATACCCTCAGTCCTATCCCACCACTGTACACCAATTTGTTAAGAAGGATTCCTGAACTCTGTCCAGGAGGGGCAGAGGTTCAGAAGGCCAACCTAGCTTCTTGGAACAGGGTAACCTCTGGACAAGCCAGACCAATCAGGGTAGCTATGGCAGGCGGTCAAGACTAAGTCTCAGGAGGGGTGAGGGTGACTGGAGGACCTCAATGAGCACACAGAGCAAGGACAATTACAAATTACTCCAGACAGGTGTTATATTAAAAATATAGACACATTTATTACAAGGCCTTTGTAACACAGACTATAGCAAAGAATCACGGTACAACTAAGTAAACCAATACATCACACTCAATACAATATATATACAAGACCAGGGGGGGGTCTAAAGAGGTGACTGCACGAAATATGTTGACAACCTAGAGGGGAAGGAAACAGGTAGTGCAGTTAGTCTTTAGGCCCAATTGAACATCAGATTTTCACCTAACGAAGAGGCAGTCCAAGCCCTAAGAAGAGGGGAGCCTTGTGCTCAATAGTACATGTGTGCCAATGCACGCAGTTGTTCCAATGGGCAAAACAGGGTCTCTTCAGGGGGCTCTCGCAGCTCGGGAAGGTGGATAAGGCGATGAAGAATAAGTTCCCACTTTTCAAGAAGGACCTCCACTTGAAGGCAGAGGCAGTTCGAGAGTTCGGGATGGAGTCGCTATTTCGCAATAGCAGTGGGGCTCTGGCGCTAGGGGCCACCGATTGAGGTAATGATTACTCACCGGTCCCTGAGTCAAGGAGACCCAAGCTTCAGCAGGTTAGTCCAATTATCCTCCTCTTATCCAAAGTTCCCTTTGCGCCAAAACAGAGAGGACCCAATGGGAGATCTGCTCACAAACACTCACTCCATATGTGGACCAATCACAGACCACGGTGGTCTCAGGCATTCATGACACTCCGGACTCTCTGGCACCCAGGATGTGTATTGGGACCAGACATCCCAGCCCACATCCTGGAGTCGCACACACAAGGCATGCAGAACCCAGTAAAAGCATTGGGATTTGCGGGAAAATGCATGAAAAAATAAGGACTGGCCCAGGTCGACTCGACCTGGGGAAGGTAAAGGGGCAAGATGGCCAATGAACAGGACAAAGACCCTCGTGGCATGGCCATTTGGGAGCCAAATGCCAAATGCGGTTAACGTGGTTAACATGGCAGTAAAGGGTTAAAAAAGAATGCGAAACAATAGCTGCCACCAGTCCTGTCCATGACACATTAAAAAGTCAAGCGAGAGTATCTAGCACCTTTGGAAATTACTATAGACCCAAGTGTGCTGTATGGTAAGATACATTGCACACTTGTTATATGTTACCCAAAAGTTGCAACATGAGAAAAGGATTAAGGGAAACAAAGTCTCCCAGTACTGACTGTCTTAAGGGCATGTCAGTTTCCCCATAAAAAGTGAGCGAAAGCCAAGAGGAGTACAGCTGAAGGCTGTGCTTCTCTGGCAAAGTCAGTCAGTGGTGTCTAAACAGCAGCAAAATGTTTGGGGGTTGACACATGGAGGGAAAATTACATACACGTATGAAATCTTTCCTAACAGTGAGTGGGCTCTGCAAGCCTCCAATTTGCATTGGCTCGGACTGATCGTGTGATTTGGTTTGATTCCCACTGGGTCGCACGTACACCGACCGCCCCTCAGCCTTGACCCGATCCATCTTCCGATCCTGCAATCTGTGATCGAGCTGCACTGTCAGGTCGATGTATTCAGTACATCTTTCCGGGGGATTTACTACTTGGGCTAATACGTCCTTAAATTCAACTCGCAACCCTCGGTAAAAGAGCATAGTTCTTTTCTCCTCCGGCCAGTTAGTTTGTGCTATCAGACGATTGAAAAAAGTGATATATGTATGCCTTGATTACCCTGCTGTAGTGATAACAGTTCATTGTCCAGAGCCCGCCCTTGAGTATGCCGTGCAAATAGTTTCTCCATTTCACGCTGGAAACCTCCAAAGTCTCGAAGCAAAGGATCGTCCTGGTTTACCAAAGGTATTGACCAGTCCGCTGCACTGCCTCCCAAATATGAGAGTACAAATGCCACTTTTGCTTGATCGTTGGGGAATGCCCCAGGTCTGCACAAGAAATGTAGGCGACATTGATTCATAAAGATGGCATACTTATTCGGATCGCCTGTGAAGCGTTCTGGTGGGGCCATGGGAACCCCCCCCCTGGAAGAACCACCTGTACTGTTATGGGCTATGGAGGCGCAGCAGAAGGGGCATACCCCGGCAGTGGGACCTGGTGTACATGAGAGGCGGAGCAACCTCTGACTGGCCCATAGGTCAGTGCTCGCCCTCTAGTACCTGTAAGACAAGATAGCTGCACCAAGTGAGGAATGTGGGTGCAGGATTCACTTACTCCAACACAATTCAATAAGGACAACTCAATAGTTTGGCAAAGGGAAGTCTGTTTAATGACAAGTACAGAAAACGGGGAAACACAAGGGAATCAGCAGTGTTGCGATCGCCTGTCTCGCGGATTGGATAACTCTTATCCGGTGGGCATCTACGCCCATCCCTCTACATCACACGTGATAGACGTCACTACAAGTACGACATTCTATTGGTTCTACTATCTATAGGACCCTAGATAACTTGGTCCATTGTGATTGGGTAGGTTACACACCTAGACATAAATCTCCACTTTAATTAGCAGCATGCAGAATGGACACCCAGGTGCCTAGTGCCCCATGATTCACCCTGCCTCCCTTTCATCAATCAGTTTTTTTGGGCTATGTGTCAATTAGTTGGCTGGGTATGGCCTCGAAACTGTAGCCACTTATCTGGAGAAGTTATGGCATTCTTGGTTCTGGGTGACAGACGTTGTTAACTCTTTGTGCCTGGCTGGTCACATGTCTGTTCAATGTGAATCTGCTTCAGTTTCCAGCATTTCGTGTATTTGATTCTTGCTTAGCCTCGCCACCTGCCTGGGCCCCCCTTTTCTTGACCCTCATGGGGCAGGCTGGTATGCTCTGAAGTTTCGATTCTTCAGAGTTGCTGCCCTCCCCCTTCCTTAGGTTGAACTTGAATTCCCAGGTGTGAGCTGCTTCTTTGCTGAGTTTCGATTCCGCTCTTCTTTCTGGGTCTAGTAGGAATGTGAAACCTGGCCTGGTAGGCCTCTGTCCGCCTGGGCATACTTCTGCTTACAAAATGGAGTCGCACTTGTATAATAATATGCTTTATTGAGGTAGATATATGATTGGCGCTTGCCGCTCTATTCTTCTACTAAGCATTGCAAGCAGTACTGTTTTCTTAGCTTCTTGCGTTCCAAGCCTATTTACACGTGTTAGCTTGTTGTATACTTCCATCTTGTTTTACAGCGATGTTTCCCTACGTTTCAACATCGTCTCTTCTGCGTCCATTACATCTATTTTCATAGCTGCTCGCACTGGCGTGTTATCTTTGATTGTCGTTTTGGTTCATCCGTGAGTCTGTACGGGCCCTCGTGTCATTTCCACTGGCCATCCATTAAGGCTCTTTGGGTCTCTTCGTGGACCGTCTGTAGGTACTCTTCATTTCGTGTCAGCTGCTGGTACGGTTGTCTAAGAGGGTACCATGCAGCCCATGGTTATCTGGGTATGGGTGTTTCAACAGGTATGGCTCTTCTGATGTATACTTGGCAGAGTGCACGTGCAGCTCTCTGTTGGTTCATCTGCTCTTGATACGTCACGTACCTTGGCGAGTACGTTCCTGGTACCTCGAAATGGGGGGCAGGGGTGCAGGCCATGTCTGGGACCTCCTCTACACTGGCTTGCCTGTGCGTGGAGCATTTGCCTTGCTAGTTCATCTGTCCGCTCCCGGTTCACAATTAGATCCCTCCTTGGAGCATTGGTTTCCTGTCTTGAGGCATGAACTTCAGCCTGTAACTCTCCCAGTAAACGGGCCAACTGGTCCATTTCAGAAGTTTCCATAGTGCCCAGGCAGAGATTCGAAGAGGCTTAGCGTTCTCTTATGCTCACCTGGTCTCTGCGGAGGTGATGGAGCACGGTTGCAGCCCTCCCGGGGATGAGGTTGCTCGAGTCCAACTTCACCCTCTGCGCTTATGTGGTGACTGGTGGTAATGGGTGATGCTGCTTGGTACTGCTCCTATGTGGAGAATAGGGGGCATGAGTATACCAGCTTGTGCGCCTGATCCCCTTCTAGACCCCTTCCCCCAAACCATGGTACCCGTGGGATGCGCTGTCCCTGGAAAGATCACCTGTTGATTAGTTTTAGCGAGCACTCCTTCCTGCTGCTTCTGGCAGGGGCGCTTATATGATCTGGACCGAGTTCCTTCACTGGTCCCTTGCAAGTGGTAGTCCAGTCCTGCTGTGACTAAGCCACTATACTTCAGGTAAGTGTTCCTGTTTGCCTTTGTCTTTCCTCATCTGTTTTTGTTGTATTGTAAAGTTTGTTGTTTTGTATTGCTGTCCGTGCCACTTTTGATGTTTGCTCTTTTGCTTTCTTCCCTTGCAGGTGATGTTGCCGTCCCGGCAGAAGCTGCAGATCTCGAGGCGGCAGCCAGAGGGAATGAGGAACGAAGCTGCAGTGGTACAGTAGCTGGTAAGCTGTTAACTAAGGGGCGCGCGGGGTTCAAATGTGGAGCGGCCCTAGGACAGATGTTCTAACCTTGTCTTTCTTCTTCTTCAGAGGATCCGAGTTTTTGGATGCGGAGTGCAGTGCTGCGGCATCAGGATCAAGATCACTGGATGTCAGGAGACGAGTCTGCAGATGAAGCGATGAAGCACCGGTTTCCTGGAGGAGAGTATGCAGGAGAATGCCTGGTTTCAAAGGTAAGTAAACTGGTCCAAGCGGCGGTGAGCGTCACGTTGCATGCGAGTGCACAGTAACGCGAAGCACCAGCCTTAAGGATGGAGCATCTTATATAGCTGAGCTTCTGAAGCCACGCCCACCAGGTTCAGCCTGCCTGCCGCACCCGATGAGTCAGCACATGAAGACCAAGCCTAGGGAGACACACCCGATGAGTCAGCACATGAGGATGTTCTCTGGAATAAAGGCTTTCAGCTCCTGGAAAGTTCTAAATAGAAATACTTCTGCACTGAAATAAAGTAAAAGCACTCCTGCACTGAAATAAAGTGTTTCTGCTCACATCTCTATATGAGCCTGGCGCCAAAGGCTGGTTATGGGTCCCAAAGGGACATAAGTGAGTCAAGTGACCCATTGCCCCCATCACTAGATGGTGTGGTGTTGTGTTCTGGGGCCTGTGGCCATGACACAATGTCACTTTTAGAACATTATCCAATTACATCCATTGACCAATTAGGCTAGAAAAATTATACCCACCTCTGAAAGGGGGCATGGGGTTCTAATCTATAAACGTCCAAACCCATGGATCCTGGAGAGTTGCTCACTCACTGACCGATTGACAGTAAGAAGAAGAGAACAGAGAATTGACAACAACAGAAAAGAGAATGAATAGATTGCTTTCCTTTGGACCTATTTGGATAACCAACCGTGCACTGTAAGAAAGGCCCACATGGAGTTAAACCCCAGGCCTTCTTCAGTGGAAACACAGCAGACTGCCCCAATAACCAAGACCCAAACGTAGGAGAGAAGCATGCCTGCGGAGGGATGTTCGCCCCTTCTTGCTGACCGATGCCCATCTGTTACTGAGGGGGAGGAGGAAAACAGCCCTTATTAGGGTGCCCACCTCTCTGTGAAGCACTACAAAAAATGTTTCTGCAAGTATAATGTAAAGGGGATATATAAAGACTGTAGGGAAACATACTCTTTTTTTGTATTACTTGCCTTAATTGTGTTTACAATTTCTACAAAAGTAATGTTTTTAGAGCCATTTCCCCGCATCCTTTTCCAGGAAAATGCAAAGGCGGGACTAAAGAAAAAACATCGAAACAGAGTAGAAATAACAAGAGAAGAGAAGAAGCAGAGAGGTGGAGCGGAAGGGAGGAGAAGCTGAGGAGATTCAAGACTGAAAGAGCAAAAGTTTAGAATTGTAAGGATTTTAAAAAATGTTCAGGGTTTATCAAAGCAAAAGCGTAAGAATCCTACAAACGTCTGAGTCAGTGTTACGAAGCTCTAATATTCCATCTTGATCTTTGCTCGATTCCCCCAAGTCTTTTAACGCTACACTCTTGGTCCGATGCTTCTCTTTCGCCGCTCCACCACCCCCTCCTTACGAGTCTCATTCATTCCCTGAGTCCTGCTCCAGTCCAATGTTCTGAAAAAAATGATGCTTCAGCAATCACCCAAGATGTCTTGTCACCACCATTAGACGAGACCACCATACTGCCTCATTGTATGTCTGTATATTGGAGAAAATCTGGCCAAGATAGATGACTCTTGCTTCCTGTGTCCCTAAACAAGATAAGAGAAAGTGTCTAATTGTATTGTTTACAAAAGCTGCACTTGTTGGAGCTTGATTTACCTGTTATAGCCAAGATTTTGTTTGTTTTTAGGAGGTTCAAGCGGATTCCCAAAAAGCTGTGCCATAATCCTTTATTAGGGAATTTTGCCAAGTACCCCATAACTTGGTTTACCTTCTTTCTGTTGGTCGGAAGGCTCATAGTTAGTTTGTATTTAGCTGCTGCTTCCAAAGTCTTTATCCAGTCAGTTTCACTCGATTTTTTTTAAAACTTTAGTTGGATTGCTCATAGGTTCGTCATCAGAGCTTCCTATCTCATCCAGGAGCCAATTGTTCTCTGACGACCACTTTGTTAGCATTTTGCTTTTGCCTCCCACTGTTTCTCTGTTGATGATGCCAAAGATCTTTAAAGGTGAAGAACCTTCCTATACACATTGCTTTAGGTAGGCTGGGGCCTGCCGGGGCTGGCCCGGCAGTCTCCAGAAAGTGGGGCTGAGCCGGGGCCCTTTCCGGGACCCCCGGTCCCACACAACATTGGCGGGACGCATTATCCCTCTGCGGCCGCAGCTGTGACGTGAGATGCGCCCGCCATTATGTCAGGCAAGCTGACAGAACTGCCAGCCAGCCACAGCGACGCTGAGGCTGGCTGGCACTTCTGTCAGTCAGTGTAACTTCCTCTGATGACCCCTCATCAGGGTCATCATCAGAGGAAGTTACTATCCCTTTACTTGCCCTCCCCAGGTCACTGACCCTCGCAAACCCTCTGGCTCCGTGATCTAATATGCAGATTAGATCACGGAGCCCGCAGGTTTGCAGAGGGTGAAGGGCGCCTCGGGCTCAGTGATCTATCTGCTCAGAGCAGAGATCACTGAGCCCGAGGCGCCTTTCTCTGTTGGCAAAGCTTTATAAAAGATGCCTTGATTTGTGTACGTTTCAAGCCATCTTTTATAAACCTAGAAATATTTCTACATTACACGTACACAATTCAAGGCATCTTTTATAAAACTTTGTTGACGGACAAAGCCACCTTGGGTTTTGTCCGTCATCAACGCTTTATAAAAAATGCCTTGAATTGTTTACGTGTCAAGCCATCTTTTAGAAACATAGAATTATGTTACAAATGTCTATGTTTATAAAAGGTGGCTTGAAAAGTACACAAACCATAGTAAGGTAAGCACACAAGTGTGCGTAACTTACTATGGTTTGTACACTTTTCAAGCCACCTTTTATAAACATAGAAATATGTAACATTGCTACGTTTATAAAAGATGGCTTGAAAAGTACTCAAACCATAGAAGTAGGCATACAAACATATAAATGCCCACATACATTTATATGTTTGTTTGCGCACCTTACTATGAGTTGTGCACTTTTAGGCCACGCCCACAACAAAAGCCACGCCCCCAAACGAGGGCCCCCCCCTCAATTTCTTACCCCACTTAAAGCACTGCCTATACAGCATTAAGGTGTTTCAAGAAATCATTGCGTTTAGTGATGTCAAACTCAGTTCACGATGAATGGAGGCTACAGGAATCAACTGTGGTAGGCCCAAAACTTTGCACCAGAAGTAGTCCTCCAGCTTTTGCCCAATATTTACTGGAATGGGAGGCATTGCTTCCACTCCATAGGACAACCCTGGAAGCACTTTGGTTTTATAGTAATTCAAAATTGGGATAAGCGAAAAGCGGCCATATATTCTATCCACAGCCTTGATCTGCACAGCCAGTGTTTTGATCTTTTCGTACAGGATTGCCTGCATTGGGATTTCTGAGAGGCTGTTATTCAAGATTACTCCCACATATTTAAAGCTTTTCATTTTTTCCAGTTGGACACCATCTACATACCATTTCAGTTTTTCCGTTTTCTTAGATGTTCTTTTGAAAGACATGATTTTCGTTTTGTCTTTGTTGAGATCCAGGTTGTTTTCCTTTATATATTCTGACAAGTTGTTCAATTGCCGCTGGAGGCCAACCGCCGTCTGATCTAATAAATTGATGTCATCTGCGTAAAAAAGGCGCAGGACTTCCGAGTCGCCTAATGTTGGAGGGAAGGCTCAGATCGTTTGCCTGTAGTTCTTAAAATCTGCCATATATGAATTGTACAGGGCTGGCGCAACGGGCAACCCTGTTTGACTCCTCTCGCAGTTATACATTTTTTCGGCATGTGACCTGCTCGACTGTGTCTCAAGCGCATTGATGTCCCAGAGTAAAGGGCTTTTATCGGTTCCAAAATCGAATTGGGGCAGTTCCATTTGGGCAATTTGCTCCAATGGATTTCTCGGTTGGCCTGGTCGAAAACCTGGACCAGGTCAACGAAAGCCACACCTTAGCCAGACCTTAGCCAGACCTTAGCTTTCAGGGTACTCAACAGTAGTGTGTTCGCTGTTGCTGCCATATTTTTGACGAAACTCGCCTGAAAGGGATCAATGCAGTTGGCCCGTTTAGTCCATGACTGGAAGATGTCCAATGCCAGAGATCCGAATACTTTGCCAATTACATCTAAGAGTGCAATTTTTTTGAATTGGCAGCACATTCTGTGGGGTACATTTACCAGCCCAGCAGAATTCCCCTACATCACCAAACTGCACGTCAGCAGTAACCAGCAGAATGGCTGCACTACCTCTGCTGAGCGCTATTCCCTTGCATCAAAACTGTGTCTTGCAGCCTCAAAAATGGTGGTTGCACTGTCTTTGCCAAGCACATATGGAGCGAGATGGAACATGGAACACTACGGGAATGGCTGCCAGTGTTTTCCTTATGTGCACCAAAGAAAAGAATTCAAAGGCAGCTCTGCTATGCTGCCAGCTCAAAACTTTTCACTGAAAAAGAAAATATTCTGCCTTTTAAAATGACTGCGACCTGATGCTCTTTGTCATCTTTTCAACAGTACACAGTTTGATTCCAGTAAGATACAGCAATGTTCATCTATATTCAGGTTGTACACCAGCAAATGGGGGCATTCCTCACTGAATAATAGGTTGGGTCAGGCAAGATCTGTGAAATAGCAAAGAACTTCACTCCAAGCCGTATGCAAAATGCTTTACTTTTGCAACAAACTATCACAGACAAACTCTTCACAAGAAGCCCTCTCTCTCTTTGCTTATGTCAGTTTCATTGGACATTTGCCTTGAACAGATTCCTGTGTAGTAGAAATTGACTATGGCCATGGAAATGCTCAGAATGAAGATACCAGGAAAAACCGCATTTGAAAGTGCCATTTAAGGAATATTAACCCATGTGTAAAATGGTGCTTTTGACAAACAAGAAAATGCATTTTAATAAGTGAAATGTTAAACTAAGGCCCTGTGCTTGCATAGAAATGTGATGGGGGTTTGCTTTAAAATATATATGGGATATGTAATTCCAAAAGACTTGCTTTCTGGTTAAGGGAAAGAAAAATAAATAAATTACATTGATGTGAAACCAGCAGAACAGGTCTGGCAGGACTTCAAAGGGCCTTGCTTCCTGGGAACAAGAACATCTTTTCCCAAATGGACCAGCCCCCTGGAAACTATGAATGAGCCAAGGGGAAGTATCTCACTCCCTCGTCAGACGAAGCAGCACTGCTCCAGCATGAAACAAAGGACTGCCAGGACACATGTGAAGTCCTGGTGACACCTCGCCTCAACTCAAGCTGAAGGGCTTCAAATGTGAATCCATGACAATAGTGGGCTGAACTAACCAGAGCCTGACATTTCCCTTTAGCCTGGAAAGGAATGCCCATATTTGGAACACAAAGCCAGCAAAGTTGATATCAGAGACTATGCAGCTTATGTCATTTATTTCAGTAACCAAAGACATATTAATGTGAAATTATGACCATTTAAATGTCATGTTTGTGCCATTAAAATAAGATGTTGTAGATTTTTCTAGAATATTGGGAATGCAAACCCCAGGAAAATGTAAATTCTGTGGGAAACATACATGGTACTACTTTGAAAATTAATGAGAACATGACCAATGACAGTATGAATACATATATAAAATTGCAGAATTTTAGGTGAACTATTTTCCATGGAAAGGGCAGAAAATATTAGAAGGACTAAACAACATCATATAATCTATGGAGTTGGAATGACAGGATCTGTGTAAAATATGGAATCTGCTTATGTGATTTTCAAAAGTGAAACAATTGTAAAAAGGGGCATTTTTGTGTCATAACTGGTTTTGGCAAAAGAAACTTTGGGAGGGCTCTGTAGATCATAAAATCACACACCATCAAACTGAGTCCCCTCCTTCAGTCCAATATGCTTCCAGGGGGGTGGTGACATCCACCGCTGACCTATCCGATTTAGAGGTAGGCCTAGCTTAGTTCAGCCCACATAGTAAAAATACTCTGATGTCATGCTCCTTATAAAAAGGGGAGGCATTGGGAGCTCTGGACAGACTGACTCTTCTGATTTCCAGCTCCAGCACATCCAGAGGTCCAGACATTTCATACCCTGCAAGATTCCAGATTCCACTACCAGGACAGGGATAGCTGATCCAGACTCTCCTATTCAGGCAAAACCACCGTTCAGAATTAAACCCCACAAAAATCCCAGTAACTCAGGGAGAAATGGGAAAGGTGGCTGAATACTCATTGGGATTATCCAGCACTATCTGTTTGCACTGCTACCTACTTTATCCAGCTGATGTGCTGCTGTGCCGTGACCAGATCCTTGTCCCGCTTTTCAGATACCTGGTTGGCGGGCCAAAATTCCAAATTCAAGTGCTTATTGTAAGTATAACCCCTATCCCATAGCAAAATGTAGTATATCCCATTCTGATTCCCCCTTAAGGAGACACATAGCGTGAGAGGGGAGGGAAATAGGGGCTGAAAAGGAGAAACTGGAGCTGTTAGAGAAAGAGCATGCTGGCTGGATCCAAACTTGAGGGACCACGAACAAGTAGAGAGGGACAGGGAAACCCATGATCAAAGTGTGATGCCCTCTGTACTAAAGGCCTCAAACCCATTTACCAATTTGTATGTACAAGGAACTGCTGACTTCATGTCCGCCGGCTCACAAGAACTGGGTGTCATGGGGCAGCCAGGC
Organism: Ambystoma mexicanum; assembly: GCF_040938575.1. Classification (NCBI taxonomy): domain Eukaryota; kingdom Metazoa; phylum Chordata; class Amphibia; order Caudata; family Ambystomatidae; genus Ambystoma; species Ambystoma mexicanum. Next base: position 235,352,145 of record NC_090921.1, read on the forward strand.
TTAACTAGGCCGAGCATGATTGAGCAGGTAGGCCACCGCCCATCAGAGATTGATGGACGGGCGTCCCTGTATAGCTTCAAAAACTTTATGGCTGAAATATCTGATCAGGAAGACTCCTATGAGGAGAAACTCAGGGAGCTAGGCCTACAGAAGCATCACTTACAAAGGAACCATTTGGTTAGCATTGCAGTGAAACGGCATGAAATGAGGCCCCAAAAGAGCATTCTGAAGACCTCCACCCAATCAGGGCAGCGGGGGGATCCTCCGCCAACCCAAGACCACTCACCTGTGCGAAAGAGGGAGTCCAAGGGGAGTGACCCCGAGAGCCCAAGGTACAAAAGGGGAGAGAAGTTAGGCCCCACCATTCTGCGAGCCCCTCACCATCTCAAAGAATCAGGGAGTGCCTAGAAGATAATGAGGTGACCTCAAACAGTAGCAGCTCTGAGTCTGAGAGTGAGTGGACTCAGGTGACGCAGAAAAAGAAGGCCAATAAACAAAAGAGAGCTCAGGTGAAAGACCTCATTAGGCAGATTAAGGCTAATAGGAATTTTATAACCCTGTATCATAAAAATGCAAAATATTCTGTCTGGAAGCATCTGTAGCTATATGAACAAATGATGGAATCGTTTCACATTAAAAAATAGCCAGAGCTGTATAGACTATGCCAAATGGATGCTCCAGCTTCTTTGCTGGAATGGAAGACCAAAGCCATTCAAGGTGGGCCACCGATAAAGCAGCCATCTTGAAGCACTTTTCTGCCCACAGAAACCCCCAAGAGGTTTGCAAAGCGGCCTACGATCTGCAATGCGGAGAGGATCAGACCCCAAGAGAATTTGTGCAGGAGCTAAAATGCACTTTTGCACAAACTACCAGGCTGGTGCGCACGAATGGTGGAGAATTCATAACCACCTATTTTCATGCGCTCCCAAAATATCTAATCACCCAGCTGGTAAGGGATTTTCATGACAACACGACCCTGGACTGGGTAGTAGAGCAGGCTACCCGGATCTATGAGGTCCAAAAAACTGCAGAAAACAAAAACCAGACAAAAACCCCCAAACCAACCAACTCCCCCGCTGATGCGAAGGTGGCAGAGGGGAAGGCTGCCTCCATTTTGGTTCTAGAAATAGGGGGGCCTAAAAACACACCTTCCAAAAACCAGCCAAATCAGAATTAAAGAAGGCCATCTGATCAATCAGCGGCAGGTGGTAATCAGGTAGGTAATCCCACAAATGTGACCTCTAACTCTGCTGATTACATCAGTCCAGGATAAAAGGGCAACAGACCTATCTTGGGGTATGTATGGACTCCCCCAGCCCAAGGGGGGTGATTCAACCAGGTGAGTACTGCCCCAGGAAACGTCCCTCCTAACTTCCCTGAGGAGGGCAGTAATCCCCCAAATCTCTGGTTAAGTTTCTTCCCCCGGTACCTTCCAAACACCAACCTGCAGCACAACCCTCCTTACTTCCCCTGCTTTCAGGAGTCTAGACCACTCAATCCGGGAGAGGGGAGGCCAAGGGTTGAGTGTTACCAAGGGGATCCCCAATACCCAAGGTACTCTGTGAGAAGGGATAGTTACCTTTCCTGAGAACCACCTAGGCTTGATCAAAGACCCTGTACCAGCCGGAACGGGTGTCCCAACTGGAGCGCCAGGTCCAGAACCTCACAGAGGAACTGAAGCACCAGGTCCAGGACCTCACACAGGATCTGAGCCGCATGTTGAAGGCTCAGCAGAACCCTCAGAGCAACATTGCGGCTCAGAACCCGGCAAACCAATGGTCTGGCACCCCGGAACGATGACGGGGAGAGAACCCTGACAACCCACCGGTTCCAGAGGTGGAGGCACAGGAGGAAGGAGGGTGCAAAGCCCTAGAGGAAGCTTCCTTCCTCAACCGTGAAATGCCCCTGGACACCCCGGAAACCGGAACCAAAATCTCTTGCCTGGAAAATCTGCAACCCAGGGAACAGAGCGTAGGTAGGAGAAACAAAGAAATCAAAAAGACCCATTCAGAGGATTCTGGGAAGAAAATCTTCTCCTTCATGGATGAGGGAATTTCTCCCAAAGAAAATGAGTCCCAAGAGACCTGAATGAAGACTGGGTGGGTGTGGGGACTGATTCAGAGTCACCCATCCCTGAATGCCAGAATTGTCATCCTGAAAACAAAATATTAATGGAAGGATCCTCCCCACAAACTGGTTCTAGTGACTTGCCACCAGGTAAGGGGGGCAGTACAGAGCTAAGGTAAAAGGGGAATTCCGAAATCCCACATATTTCAGGATGCCACATTTTTGATAAAGATTAAAGAAATTGATCGCCCAACTTGCCCAAAATTCCCATTAGCTTTGCCCCTTGGAGGAGAAAGAAGGTAGATTCTACGCCTCCGTCTAAGTGCAAGTGCAATGTGTATTTTGAGCACTGGTGGACACTGGATCCCAAGCCACTCTTCTTTCCAGAAGGGCCTTTGAGCAGCTAAATTCAGGAAGGAGGGAGAGACACGAGAATCCTCTCACCCCTCTTCCTGGACAACTCCAGAACTTGATGGGAATGAAATTCCTGTCAAGGGGACTGCAGATCTGGAAACTAAAATTGGGCGACATAAGGTGACACACCCAGTCGTGACTCCAGAGGGATCCCCATGTCCATTAGGAAATGACCTCCTGTGCAGGTTGTCTCCCCTAATAGACTGTGTAAATAAGGTCCTCTGGACTCAGACTAACTGGCCAATAAAATTAAAACAAAGTGTCAACCATGTTAGTCTAAGCAGCACATGCCACATGGTTGAAAAAAGAGTTTAATTTCCAAAAAAATCAAACACCTGACAAAACAGTAATTTCTGTAGGACAACACCCTGGTAATGGGAACTCCTCTCCATTCCTGAAAATCAACCTTTTTTCCATTTTCAAGTGGCATTCTACACTGGAAGGAAATATTTTGAAATTTTATACCAATTCGCAATCTGAAAATCCAAACTCTATAGGCAAAAGTGATGAAAAACCAGCTCAATGTTTAACTGAAATTCAGAAAATTAGGGAACAGCTGTTCCTCCCTATTCAGTTAAATGAGGGAAAGGAGTCTGTTCTCGCCAGAGAGTGCTTGAACAACGGAAAGAGCTTCATCAGCGAAGCCATGTTCAGGCAACTCCCAAAAGATCCAACCATTCCCACATTTAAGTTGATCGATAAGTGGGAAATGGGCCTGGAAACTCCCAATTCCAAACATCTCCTGACTAGCTCAAAATTGTTATATGTGACAAAAGCATAGAGCATAATTGTTGGGTCGTGCGAGATGTCCCTGCTGCATTCTATTCAGGCGGTGACATTCTGAATCAATTTGCAATTAATTTGGACCTTATAAATTACAAGGCCTGGTCCCGACTAGGAGGCAATCCCATGGGCTTTGATGATTCTAAAAAAGTATTTCGGCCAGCCCAATTGCTGCCGTATGCGATTGAAGTTCAAGTTGGAGAGGAGGTCACCATCCCAGAACGGACCCAACAATTCCCACTTGACTTAAAAATTAAAAGAGGACAGAAACTGCAAAATCCTGACGCCTATGTCCATCTCAATGCCCATCTCCAACAGCAGGGGTTGGGGTTAAACCCAACACCATTAGTCAATGTAGAACACAACACCATTGCAATATTGGTGGATAACAGCGACCTCAGGAGTATCACTCTAGGCGCAGGCACCATTTTTGGAATAGCGGTTGATGACCGAAATCTTTCCATGGATCTAGGAATTGAATTTATAGGACCAAACCCCAATGACTGCTATGACAGTGACAATGACATACCACCAGAAAGGATCTTCCCCCGGCAAAGGGGGAATTTCCTGGTGTACTCTTCCTGCCATTACGGGGAGAAAGAGGTGACCTGTGACATCAGGCAGGATGAGGTGATCTTCCAGGTCCACAATGACTGCCTCTCCTACCTGAAACCCTCTGTCCAGGTCAGCACCCTAACCAGAGACCTCTCCACCCAGCTGGTGGAGGCCGCTAGGATAGCGAAACCCGAAGTCTTTCCAGGCTTCAGGCAAATGGTTGAAGAGTGGGTCAACATCGCTGATGCCTGTGGGACTGAAGAACAAAAACAAAAGTTGAAACAGGTGTTCTTAGATTTCCAAGAAATCTTTATTGTGGACTCGTACGCCTGTGGTCGCACTGAGATATATACTACCACAATTCCCACGGACCCTGGAATGACTCGCTTGTGAATCAATATCGCTTGCCTCTCGCATCTATGACAGGAGTCGATGACAGAAGCAATCAAAAATCTAGAGTCCCCTGGGCTAATTCGTCCAGTCCACAGCACCTTTAATAATCCGGTGCTGGGGATTTTAAAACCAAATGGCCAATTGAGACTTTGCGCAGACCTTAGGGAGCTGAACAAATGGGTCCACATATCCCAATGGCCTCTCCCCTACATTGACAAGGGCTGGGCCAGATCTAGGGGTCCACGTTATACACTGCCATTGACCTGAAAAATGGATACTGGACCATGCCCGTCTGTAGGGAGGACCAATACAAGCTGGACTTTACCTTCATGCTGGACAGCAGTACACATGGACCCAGACTCCCTTCGGATACATAAACTCTGGCAACAAATTCAACATCTTCTTACACAAGGCCATGCCCGACTTGGGTGAAAGGGGTAACCTGGCCTATGTGGATGATGTCCTCATTACAAGCTAAACTGTGGAGGAACACATAGCGGAAATGTGTTATGTTCTGACCCAGTTGAGGGTTGCCGGAGCAAAACTGCCCTTTCAGAAGGCACAGTGGTGCAGGACCCGTGTCAACTCCTTGGGACATTCAATAACTCGTGAGGGTCTCTGTCCCCAGGAGAAGAAAGTGGAAGCACTACTAAAACTAAATAAAAACACAAGTCTGCGCAAGCTAAGAAGCCTCCTTGGACTGACTATGTAATCCTCAATGAACTTCCTACTGTAATTAGAGGTCATAAGACCCCTGGTCCATCTATTGAAGGGGCGTAGGAGGTCAAGTGGGAGTGGGGTCCAGAACAAGCTGAGGTAGTAAAACAACTCAAAAGAAGTCTCTCACAAGCGCCTTGTCTAGCTTACCCTGTAAAAAACAAGAGTTCTTCTTGGAGACAGGGTTCTCGAATACATGCTTGACAGCAGTATTATACCAAAGGCATGACAAGGTCAATAAAGTCATCTCTTATGCAAGCAAGACTTTATCCTCTGTGGAGGAAAAATTCAACGATTGTGAGAAGGCACTCCTGGCAACGTTGTGGGCATTGAAAATTGAAATATTATTGCCCGTTCATCCAGGGGGAGCACATCATAGTGGAGACTCCCCACCAGCCTTTGCAATACCTCCAAAGTGATCAAATCCGGGCCGGAAATGTGAGTAATTCCAGAATTACTTCCTGGATTCTGTCAATGCAAGGCTTTACTGTAGAGGGCAGATATGGCCAAAATAAGAGGAAACCCCTCGCGCAAGGTCTGGCTGACTTGCATGATTGAGACAGAGAAAACTGTCTCAAGGACGAAAGTCTCAAAACCCAAGACAACATGGAGGCGTACCTGAATTCCATGCACAAAGTGTATGAAGAAGACACGTGCCAGGGGATGCCCAAACTTTATGTGGACAGGGACTCCTACCATGTTGATAACAACGGGGAGAAGGAACTGATGGCTGGCGTTGGGAATGCCTGGGTGAATGAATCCCCGGAAACCTTTGCTGGGTACAAAATCGACACCGCAGTAGTCAGATGGCGGAATTGATGGCAGTTCCTCAGACCATCCTCACTGCCGTCCAAAACCACCTACACAAACTGGTCATAATCACCAATTCAGGTTCCTGGAGCACCGGGTCAATTGGAAAACCAGAGGCATGCTGTGTGCCAATAACAAACCACTTAAACATGGCAAGCTCATACAAAATATTGATGATCTTGTCACCACTAATGGAATGACCATCTATTGGAAAAAGATTAAGAGTCTTCCAGAATAGAGGGGCCAGACAAAACTGGAAATTACTTGGCTGATCAGTTGGCCAAAACCGGAGCCATCCAGGGGGATCTCCTTGAGATCGTGTGCCTGTTGGGGGAAATCCAGGTCACTGCTGTCACCAGGTCCCAGATAAATGCTGAAAATGAACTCTCAACTGCCCATTGGATTAAGGAGACCCCAGATGCTGATTTAATCACAGCACAAAAAGGGGATACAATTATTAGGAAATTCTATCAACACATTGAGAACTTTCCTCTGACGGAAACCGATTAAATCGGGAAAGAGGACCTCAGGCTGCTGATGAAGTGTCCCAAAATGTTCTGAATCCAAGACGGTTTGTTGGTAAGGAGATCCATCTCTTGTTGTGACCAGTGGGTGGTACCTACCTCATTCCGAAGCATAGATGCTAAGTCAGGCCCATGACGCGGTCACAGCCGGTCATCAGGGTTTCATAGTACTCTAGAAATCTTGCGGGAGGTTGCATACTGGCCACACATGGGGCAAGACCTCTACCAATATTTGAAGCGGTGTCTTGTGTGTGCACAATTTCAGCCAAGTTCACTTACACACCAAGCTCCCCTCCAGAAGAGGGGGATGACACCGCCTTGGTCAGATTTACAAGTAGATTTAATCAGGCCCGCGATTCACTCCTCTAGGGGGAACAAGTACATGTTAACAGTAACATGCTTGTTTACCAAATGGGTGGAATGTCTCCCGGCCCCAAATTGCAAGGCAGAAACAGCAGCTGCCCTGATGATCAACCACATCTTCTCGCGTTTTGGCCTACCCCAAAGGATTGAGTCAGACCAAGGAAGTCATTTCACCAGCGAAGTGATGACAGAGATGTGGGAGATACTTGGGGTAAAAAGGAAACTTCATATTGCATACCGCCGGTCCTCTGGTGAGGGAGTTGAGAGGTACAAGAACACAAAAGTTTGGGGCAAATTCTGGGACAAGTTGGGACAGTCGATTACCGCTTGTTCTGATTGTTCTGACACCATCTTCTGCAACCAAAAGGTCTCCATTTGAGCTAATGACTGGATGAAGGATGGTGCTACCTTGGCACCTGCTCTATAGAACACAAGAGCAGACACTGATAAACTCCTCCACAACACATGAATATGTTGAGAATCTAAGAAAATACCTTCAGCATGCTTTTGCGTACGCTCAGAGGAATCTGGAAAATCGGTACAGGGGATGAAGACGCAATATGATTTAAAAACAACCAAAAAAGTGTATCAAGCAGGAGACAGGGTCTACTTGTACAATTTTCAAGGAACCAGACTAACGAGAGAAAATGTCTCCCCTCCTGGCCTGGTCCTTTTGAAATTGTAGATAAAATATTGCCTGTCGCCTACAGAACCCGCTTCCCCAAAGGAGAGCTATCAGAAGAGAAATGGATCTACATTAATCAGTTAAAGAGTTGTCACCCCAGGCACACTTTGCAGCTGATAGAGGAGCCTAAGGAAAGTCAAATAGAGGAGACACCTGGAGAATAAGGAGCAAGAAAAAGAAAAAGCAAAAAGGGAATAGGTAGGTCCATAGGTATATCTAACAGGGAGTACTTTTCTTCATTACCATTACAAAAAGTTATCACAAGACCATGGTGTAAATGTCGATACTTATCTTTGCCTTGTTAAGGAATTATTTGCTGATATTGTTCGATTACTTTAATAAATGTAATGTATATTTGTCCCACTGATGTCAACCTTCTGGGAAGACAGTCAGTGGGAACATTTTGTAGCCTGTCTTTATCTATCCCCTATTTAGTACTAATTCCATTCCTTCGTAGACCAAGGAGGACTTCCCTGGGGACCCTGAAAGGGAAGGAAGGAAAGAGGGTGTCGCTCCAAACTCCAACGAAAGACAAAGGGAGGATCGTGGCGTACCGCCCCCAGATAAATAAAAAATTAACTCCGCCTGATGAACCCCACTTTGCCCTACTCTCCCTCAACAAAAAGTCGGGGGGGAATCTGTGGGGTACATTTACCAGCCCAGCAGAATTCCCCTACATCCCCAAACTGCACTTCAGCAGTTACCAGCAGAATGGCTGGACTGGCTCTGCTGAGCGCTATTCCCTTGCATCAAAATTGCGTTTTGCAGCTACGAAAATGTTGGCTGCACTGTCTTTGCCAAGCACATATGGGGCAAGATGGAACATGGAACGCCCGAGAATGGCTGCCAGTGTTTTCCTTATGTGCACCAAAGATGAGAATTCAAAGGCAGCGATGCTGTGCTGCCAGCTCAAAACTTTTCACTGAAAAAGAAAATATTCTACCTTTTAAAATGACTACGACCTGATGCTCTTTGTCATCTTTTCAACAGTACACAGTTTGGTTCCAGTAAGAAACAGCTATGTTTATCCATATGCAGGTTGTACACCAGCAAATGGGGGCATTTCTCACTGAATGACAGGTTGTGTCAGGCAAGATCAGTGAAATAGCAAAGAACTTCATTCCAAGCCATATGCAAAACGCTTTACTTTTGCAACAAAATATCACAGACAAACTCTTCACAAGAAGCCGTCTCTCTCTTTGCTGATGCCAGTTTCATTGGACCCTTGCCTTGAACAGATTACTGTGTAGTACAAATTGACTATGGCCATGTAAATGCTCAGAATAAAGATAGGATAGTTAATTCCAAAATACTTTCTTTCTGGTTAAGGGAAAGAAAAATAAACAAATAAAATTACTGTAGCACAGCATGTTTGGCAGGCCCTGGCTTCAAAGGGCCTTGCTTACTGGGAACAGGATCATCTTTCCCCAAATGGACCAGCCCACTGGAAACTATGAATGGGCCAAGGGGAAGCATCTCACACCCTCGTCAGATGAAGAGACACTGCTCCAGCATGAAACAAAGGACTGCCAGGACACATAGGTGTGAAGTCCTGGTGACACCTCCCCTCAAATGAAGCTGAAGGGCTTCAAAGGTGAATCCATTACAACACTGGGCTAAACTAACCAGAGGCTGACATTTGGCTGTAGCCGGGAAAGGAATGTCCATATTTGGAACACAAAGCCAGCCCAGTTGATTTCAGAGAGTATGCAGCTTATGTTCAGTAACCAAAAGATATGTTAATGTGAAATTATGACCATTTAAATGTCATGTTTGCGCCATTAAAATAAGACGTTGTAGGCTTTTCTAGCATGTTGGGAATGCAAACCCCAGGAAAATGTGAATTCTGGGGAAAACATAGATGGCACAACTTTGCAAATGAATAAGAACATGACCAGTGACAGTATGTATACATATATAAAATTGCAGAATTTTAGGTGAACTATTTTCCATGGAAAGGGCAGAAAATATTAGAAGGACTAAACAACATTGTATAAACTTGGGAGTTGGAATGACAGGATCTGTGTAAAATATGGAATCTGCCTATATGATTTTCAAAAGCTTAACAATTGTAAAAAGGTGCATTTGTGTGTCATAACTGGTTTTGGCAAAAGTAACTGTGGGAAGGCTCTGTAAATCACTAAATTACACACCATCAAACTGAGTCCCCTCCTTCAGTCCAATCTGCTTCCAGGGAGGTGGCGACATCCACTGCTGACCTATCCGATTTAGAGGTAGGCCTAGCTTAGTTCAGCCCATATAGTAAAAATACTATGATGTCATGCTCCTTATAAAAAGGGGAGGTATGGGGAGCTCTGGGCAGACCGACTCTTCTGATTTCCAGCTCCAGCACATACAGCGGTCCGGACATTTCATACTCACCCTGCAAGATTCCAGATTCCACTGCTAGGACAGGGATAGCTGATCCATACCCTCCTATCCCGGCAAAACCACCCTTCAGAATTATAACCCACAAAGATCCCAGTAACCCAGGGAGAAAGGGGAAAGATGGCTGAATCCTCATTCCGATTATCCAGCGCTCCCTGCTTGCCCTGCTACCTGGTTTATCCAGCTGATGCGCCGCTGTGCCGTGACCAGATCCTTGTCCCACTGTTCAGATACCTGGTTGGTGGTCCAAATTTCCAAATTCAAGTGCTTATTGTAAGTATAACCCCTATCCCATAGCAAAATGTAGTAGATCCCATTCTGATACCTTGCCATTTGTTCAACCCAATGAATAATCCCAAAAGTATGTCATGCACCTCACATCTCGCAGGCACTCCACAACACGCACACGTTCCACAACTAGCAGCCCTGGGGTTCCATTGGCCCGTCCTTGCCCTACATCCTCCTCCCACTCCCCACACGTGTTGCGAGACTCACGTTTACAGCGAGCTACCCTTATTGTTCGAGTACGGGTTGCCACTAGTAATACTGTGCATTCCCGATTGCTCCCGTTTACTCATTGGCAGCTTCCATGGCGACTGGAAGACAGAAGAAATGCTCAGACGCTTCCGCGTCGCTTGATCGCAGGATCCCACTCACGTGACTTAGGAACCCGATCACGTAATGCGGTCACGCGTCATGTGATCAGGAAGTAGCCCGATTTAAACGCGGCGCTTCCGTTCAAGCACCGCTTCACAGCTGTTCCCCGTAACTCTGTTTGGCGTCACGTACCTGTCTCTGGAATCTGGATTACTCGACCTCAGCTTTGCTTTCACTGACTTCTTTTGGATCATCCTTGCTGGCTATTGACTCTTTGATTGTTCTACTGGTATTTGATCTCGGACTGCTCCTGGATTGCCTTTGGATTACCTTGCATTAGAGTCTTGCTCATCAGATTTTGGGGAATCGCTCCACGGTTCCATTCTACGGTTATCTGGCTTTGGTCTCTTGTCAGGTGGGACTAGTTTACTCAACTCCGTGGATTCTTACCATCATCCACTACAGCGCTGGGACCGCTGTCCACGTGAGTCCCGGAACCCTGATCCCCAAGGGTTAGCAGCACCCTTTCTGCTCTCTCCTGGTAAGCCCCTTTCTGGTTCTTTTGTATTAGTGACAACTGTTGTTGCCTGGTGTTTAACCACTGTTTCCTTTGCAGCGGTACTTGGGGTCTCCAGACGTTCGTGGTTCCAGTGTCATCTTCTCCCACCTGTGGCCTCAAGGGCTGCACAGGGTGTGATCTGGGTTCTCCCTGTGCGGTACTTGGGGACGGAGGTCTCTGCAGTCTACACGACATTCAAGTCACGACAAAGTACACTAGTAACTGTTTAAAATTGTAAATAACCTCTGTGCATCATGTTCCTTGATTTCCAGGTGTTAGCCCCATTCTTCCACATCCTTATAGTCCATTGCATAAATCCTTAGTAATATTTGGAATACACTAATTAATTCCCCCATGAGGAGACAAACCGTGTGAGGGGGGTTAAGACTGCCGCTTGACCCTTTCCATGGGCAGTGTTTCTCTTGTTGATAATCTAGTCACAAAATATAGTGTTAGTAAAACTTTGAAACTGATTTTCCCTGTGCAACTGATTTCTTTTTAAAACCGATTTTTCCTTCCCCTTCCAGAAGCTCCTCCTGTCATTCAGAGTTATGCTTGCACTTTCGTATTCTACCTGTGAGGTGTATTTGTACTGTATTTCTACTTATCGGCACACCCAGTCCCTCCTTCCCTGCAGCTCTCTGGCCGGCCTCCCTTGGCCCTCTTCCTGCGCCTACCTGCAAGGCAAAAAACCTTGGGGTCATCTTCGACTCCACACTCTTTCTCTCCTCACATATCTGACGTCTCTAAGAAGTCACACTATCAGCTACACCTCCTCAGAGGGATCCTTCCCTTCCTCTCCTTCCCCCAGAAGCTCACTGTCTCCAGAGCCCTGGTTCTCTCGAAGCTGGACTACTGTAACAGCCTCTATCTAAATCTTCCTGCCTCTACTCTCCACCCTTTGCAACTCATTCAGAACAGGACTGCGAGACTTGTCCTTGGCCTCAAGCCCAAGGACCGTATCTCTCCAGGACTGAAATCTCTACACTGGATCCCAGTGGCTGCGAGGATTAAGTTCAAAACCCTCTGCATTGTCCACAAGGCCTTCTGGGACCTTGGGCAAAAATACCTTCAACTCTCTCTTCCTAAATATCTTCCTTCTCGAGCTCTTCGCTCATCCACCTCCAACTACCTCAGGGTCAGCCGCTTCTCCAAGCAACGACCTGGGGGTAGATCTCTCTCCGCAGCAGGGGCCTCCCTCTGGAACAGCCTTCCTGCCTCCCTGAAACTTGAGGAGAACCATCTCCAGTTCCATAAGGACCTCAAAACCTTCCTCTTTGCCTCTGCTTTCTCTCCCTCTCTCCCCTGCTAAAATCACTGAACCTGCACCAAATCTGCTAGTGGGCCACTCACCGATCTCGGTCCTTGGCCAAGCCTCTCTTCCCTGCACTGCCTACCTGCACTACGGGACTGTCTCTGTATCCCACAGCCCCTTCTCTCGGCACTTACCTTGCACTTGCCACCAGCTGGCCCTATTATTTATCTTGTATTCTACTAACCATGTACAGCACTTTTCCCCCCTCTCCCCTTCCCCTTGCACTTTTCCCAGTCCCCTCTCCCCTTGCACTTGCGCGGTCTGAATGACACCTGGCCTAGTAGGATCGTTGTCTGTCTCCCTTTGTCCCCCCCGCCTCGTCGCGCCTTGAAACGCTTGAGTATAGGCGCGTTACAAATGCCATATCATATCATAGCATAAAAAACATTTTTCGATTATGCCTGTTTAGCCCATGTTCCAAGCTGATTTGTCATTTTAAACCCGTGAAAATAAGCACATGTAACTTCTCCATGTGTGATTTTGCTGCACTGTGTTTTTCTTTCCAAAGTTGATTTTCTGAACAGTATGCCCGTTGTTAGTACATTGCCTTATAGTTTACAAGTGTTCTTACTTCTCTGATGCAGCGATCCTCACTGCTACCTCATTCATTCAACCGCATATGTAAAATAACTATTTACTAATTCCGAGTGCTATTTCGTTCAATTGCAAAGGTTTTTAAATCCAATTTTTCCTCCCACTTCGTAGGGGAAGGTCAGATATTAATTCTGTTTGTTGCCTAGTATACCTGACTCCTTGCTATTCCTTTCTACCCACACAACATTCCGTTAATAGGGGCTTGAGGGAGCATTGCAGGGGGAAATATTAATGGTGGTGCTATCAGAAAACCCCACACAAAAAAGTAATCTTGCCTATATTCAATTGTGCATTGTATATCTCATGGAACTTAGTCAAACTAAGTGTGTTCTATCATTTTGCAGTGTAATTATCACCATACTGGTGATTGCTGTCATTTATTAAAGGTGTGTGATTTTTATGGATATTTAATATAAATAAATATTGTATTATTACACACTGGCCTGGTTTATGGTCCATTGCGACCCGGGGTGTTTGTAAAGGTGGGTGTGAGACGGTTTGGGTACCTTCTCAATCTGAATTCTTAGTAAATAAAGTAAAAGTTGTTTAATTGTGCGCTGCATCCTAGGCCAGTATCAAGAGTCCTGGTCTGGTATGTGACGCCCCTTCAGAATCCTTAACAATTCGCTGTCTTCCCAGATGATGGTATTTTGTACAGTTTTTGAACACTTCACTGATGAAAAGGGCCCACTCTCCAGGATGGTTTTTCAGATCGATGTTAGTGATCCCATCCGGGCCGGGGGCTCTCGAGCAATTAAGCTTGGTGATCTTCGTTAGAATCGTCTCAATGTCATGAGGAATGTCCCAATTTGTAAATGGATGGACTTAGAAGGCAAGGAGGTCCACAGCTGGTCTTTTATAAAGGTCTGTGAAGTGTGTCCCCCATTTCTGCTCCCCTACATTATTTTGGAGGGAGTCATTAGCGTCCTTTGAACAGGACTTTATTAATGACCAGTACTCTCGAGACTTTCTTCCACAGACCGCATCTGAATCTTCTTGGTACATTTGAATTCTGTGGTTTATAAGCCAGTTTTTGTAGACCTTTTCAGCTGCCTTGGCCTTTTCCATGCTTGCTGCAGAACTTGATTTGCTTGCCACGCTCTTTATTTGCCGCAGGACTCTTCTCTTTTCAACCAGCAGTTGACTATACATATGAATATGTGGTTTTGAGGTGTTTTTCACCTCTACCTTTTTGGATTAATAGGCAGTAAGTAGTGGTTGGTGTTCAACCTCTGGTTCGCCCTTGGTCTGATCCGTGAAGCTTCTGTATGCCTGATATAGCGTTATCATTTGTCTAATCGATTTTTCAGTTAGCCTCAGGCGGGTACCACCCGCACATTCTTCAACATCATCCATCATTTGTGGTCATGGGGCATTTGAGGCTTTCCATGATGTGATCAACATATTGTGGTCGATGTGTATTTTTCTCTACACTTTGAAAGTGTTGATGAAGTAGAGCAATTCTCTCGATACGTAAGTATGATCAATTATTCCACCTTGGCCGTCCCGCTCCCATGTAGGAATTGGTGGTTTGTTTTTATCTGTCATCCAATGCATGTTGTATAAGTCTCTGGAGTCCATTAACGCTGCCCATTGAAGGCCTCTCGAGAGAGAGAAAGTGAAGATCTTGATAGTTGTTTCAGGGCATATTGCAGTTAGGCCACCATTTATTATTATGTGCTTGACTTGATGAACAACGTTCGCCTCATCAATTATTTTTTCCATTGTTCTCAAGAAAGACTTATTTGTTATGGCGCTTGGGTTCCAGTAGGTGTTAAGAATTATCATAGGGTCTTTCATTTCTTCATTTGCCGGAAACTTTAGTCGACGCCAAGAAACCAAGGAAGCCTGTATAAATGTTTTTGAGAGTATCGTCGAGATGTAAACCCCTTCTAGAGCGGATAGCTGTTAGAAGACCAGAGTTTGGACGACCTTTTGGGCCCTTTTGAGCAGGCATGAAAACAATTTCGAATTGGTCCAAATTGGGTCTGTTCATCAGCCATGTCTATTATAGACACAGTGGGCCTCATTACGACCCAGGCGTTAAGAGTTAACGCCGTCGTTAACCCTTAACGCCTGATTCCAATTTTAACGGCTGCTCTTAGCAGCCGTTAAAATCCATGGCGCTAACCCGCCATGATGCTAATTACGCCACCGTAATTTACGGTGGCGTAATTAGCGCCTTCCCCACTCCCATTATGCCCTATGGGGCACAAATGGGAATGGGGAAGGGAAAATGGGGATTTACCGCCCCACTCACCTTGGAATGGGGCGTTAAATCCGCCATCCACCATGGTGTAAACGTAGTTTACACCATGGTAGTAAAGTTGGCGTAATTACCGCCTGGGTCGTAATGACCCCCAATATGTCATAACTTCCCAAATTGACATCACTATGTGAAGTCAAATGACTGGAGCCTCTAGTGTTCCAAGAGCCCATGAACAAATTGTTGATGACTCATTGAATGGTTACTTGCTCCTCCCTTGGTGACAGTTGGTGCTTTGCATTTCTTGGTGGCTAATTGTGTGATTGGCTTGCAAGGGCCTCAGGAATCCAAGCCCACTTTCTTTGTTTGTCTTCATTTCTAACTTTATCTAAAGTATTAGATGTTGTTGCAAGATTATCTGCCACGAGATCTTATTTGAAGATTATTTTCAGTTTAGGAATTAGGCCTCTAGGCATCCGACCGATGTCCAAAAGATCTCTTGAGTATTTGTTTTCACCGGAGGTAGGGGAGCAGGACTTGTCAGGTCTGTCTCAAATATAGCCACCGTTTGTTGTACGAGGAACTTGTTCTCTAACATATTTTTGCCGGTAACGTTTAGGCGATTCCACTTGTGTAGATTTGAAGATGGACAAGTCCGCTTCTCTTGGTTTAACACCTTCTCTCTCGGCCGCACTGTTACCTGCTGGAGGGGAGTGTCTAGATTTGTGTTTACTTTCCTGTAACCTTGATCGCTCCCACTCGCCTTCGTCTAGGTTGATTTCGCACAAGCTCTCGGCTGAATGTGATAACATACCTTTCACAACCAGTGAATCAATGTTTAGGTATGTACAATCCATGCAGCCATTTTGTCAAAATTCCACAATCTTTATATCGTCCGAGCATAATTGTCTCAGATTGGGGATGTGATTAAATAGGTTGATTATCGTTTTCCTATTTAAAATCAGGTTGTCCTCTATATCCAGTAAGCATTCCAGCTTAAAAGTGCGGCTACTGTAGATTTTATTTTTGTTATTGTGATAAGTCCTTCCTCTCCATCTTGCATTAATGTATTGGTTTCCAACCACGGATTCTTGTGGTCTTCGAAAACTGTAGCTGGCTTTTTCTCTTTGGGCCCACCAGTCGGTCTGTTTTGAGGGAGATTTCCAGCGATATGAGGTCGATTCTCTCTTGCAATCGTTTAAATAGGGCGCTTCTTTGGTTTTAGGTCAAGACCTTTGTTCACTGGCCACAGAGGTCTTTATGTTAGGCCTTTTCAGGCTTGAGTCACTAGCATGGTTCAAACAGGTAATTTTACCTGCCGTCTTCAGCATCCTTTGGCGTTTCTCCTCCATGGTTAGGAAGATAGGCGAAGTCGGCTCAGTTATCATCATTTTCTTCCTTGGTTCGAGGGATAATGAGTTTTGCTGATTATCATCAGCTTTTCTCTTCTGCTGAGGCCGGGGAGCAAGTTCTGCTTCCTCCACGAATGTCTATCAAGTCCGCAGAAGACTCCAGGTCATCTAAAACGATAGGAGGAGTAGTTGGCTTTTCATTGTTACTGAGTTTGAATACTGTGACGGTCTCCCTTATTTGTTTTCCACAACTGATTTTTCTTTTGGGCGGTTTGAGGAACAGTGAGCGTTTCCTTTATTATTTCCCTATTGGTAGCTGATGTTGACTGGTCTCGAGGGACCCTGCTTGCGGTTTTTAAAGACCGGTCCTCCAAGCATGAATTCCTTCTCTGTGCAAAGATACCGTACCTTTCGGGTTAGTTATCTCTTACATTAAATCGATTTTCTTTTCTTAGGTCTTGACTAGACGATATCGTATTTAGGAGCTGATCGATTGGCTCAGAGGCTATGCAACGATTGCCTGTCTTCTTCCCAAAATTTCTTGATGGCCAGTATGGATCGACTTTGGCCTTCTGGGGGGTTGGTCGGCTTGTCTAGGCTGTGGCCTTGAATTGGCATTTTGTTTTTGGGCAGAAGTGTTTGCCGAGAATATATCCACTCAGTCATCGCTCATCGTGTTAGAGAGGACTGCCTTTGTTTTGGCCTCTTCTGTCGTTTGAGACTCAACTGATCGTAGGTTTCTTCTTTCTGAGGTGGCTTTCCCTTGCTTCTCATCCTGATTGTTGTTTGTCCATGCTGGGGTATCAGACCCTTGGTCCCTCGAATTCGACTTTTGTATTTCCTTTGCCATCACATAGCCTTCCAAGTATGACAACTTGGTATGCATTAAGGCAGATATTGTGGTATGATCTTTTTGAGTGTCATTCCATGCTTCATAAAGTTTGCTGAAGGGAGCCAAAGCAATGGTAAAAGTCGACATAATTGCTAGCAGGACAGGTTTTTTGTAGGTGGTTTCCTTACCCGTTGTTTGTCGGATCTCACTCCATCTTCTGTTTTGAGGAGGCGTAGCAGATAGCATGAAAGGCTTTGTTAGTGGCAAGAGGGGTGCACAGATCTACAAATACACCCAACCCAAAACGCTTTATGCAAAGCAACATTGTATTCATAAGTCGGCTCCCCTGACCTCAACAGCATGTGCAAGGATGCAAACGATGGCAGCGGAGGCACTGCCAGCATCTTAAATATGAACTCCCCTATAGTAAACCACGTGATGATGGCAAAGGTTGGCACCTGTTCTTAGTGCCAAAGCTTCACTGAGGTCTCGCATGTGAATCGACTCAAAACACATCTTTTGGCGGTGATGAAGCTATATCCCAAACAAAACACAGACCTTGTGGTTCGTCAAGTGTAGTACAAATATCTAAGTACAGCAGATAAAAGGCAGCTACTAGATGGACTCACATCTACATCGCTGGAAAACTCACCAGCTGAGGTGGCATGCACACATCCAGGAGTCAGACACTTTCAAGGCTCAAGGAACAAAAAAATACATAGCGGAAACACTATCCTGTTCACAGTTAGGATGGCCCCAATGCTCAAGGACCCCAAGAGTCTACTGTTCTGTGCGTATCTTGGGGACAACTGGGACCATCAGTTCCTCCTCCCAGGAGACAACTATCACTATGGGCCAAAACTGCCCAGTAATACAGCTGGATTGACTCCACTGGAGCCAAAAGTTAATGTGATAATGTCACCTGGAAAAAGTCACCAGGTAGTCGACTTGTTCGGGAGAATTCTCAGAAATGTGCCAATTCCCTTCTACTTTAGAGACCCGCAGCACTTTTGCTGGACTTTAGGACTTTTAATTTTTATCCTGGAGAGAATGAGATCTTTTCTCCCACTCTCTCATGTATTTTTATTTGATTTGAACCCTGTGTTTCTTTTGGTTTTGGAGTCTGACCAACTCCATAGGCATTCTCTTTTTACATTGTGACACACGGCACCTTCAGTGCAGTGTCACAGAGAAGTCCTTTGCTAAGGTTAAATACCTTCTCTTTGATAACTACTGTTTCCAAGAGCAGTGAAGTGAAATCAGTGAAGTGAAATTGACTTTACTTACATTTGTATCTTTGTAGACCCAGCACACATTATCTTTCAATATGTTGCTGGAGGGGTTACTTCTTAGTATCCCCTTTGTCTATCTTCTCATGTAACAGTGTTACCCTTTCTACAATTAATGGTTGGTGGCAGAGGTTTATTTTTTCTACTATTGTGTGTTTTTACTGCAGGCTGAGTTTGCAGCTGCAGTATCGCACCCATGGGCGCCCATTTTGTCAAAATGGCCCGGTTTTTTTTTTCGCCATTTCTTGTTGGAAATGTCCTTCTTGAGATTTATTCTGCACACCAAACCAGGTTTGGCCCCTTTGTTCATTTTGTCTTTGGTGGGATTCACTGGTGAATCCCGCCTCTGGCCCCAACTTGTCTGGCAGGGACAGGAAGCAAGGGAGGTTCCCAAAACTCCCTGTGCTTAATCCCATTGGTTACAGGAATGCACCCAAAGGAGATTGGCCGGCTGGCTGTCCTTGGAGGATAGCCACCCGACTGTGCGAGTGACAGCTAGGCTGCGAATGAATGGGAACGACTTGCATAAAAGGCGAGGTCTTTTGCAAGGAAGGCAGAGTCGACCACTGGATGAAGGAATCCAAAGAAGAACTTGGAAGAGAAGCTTGCTGCAACTCCTGGACCGTTGGTTTGCCCAGTGAACCCCTACTGCAGTGCTGAAGCTTCACCTCGATTAGAGAAGCCCTGCAAAGGATGACTTCTCCCCTTGGGTTAGTGGGACAAATCGACCCCAAGACGAACCCGACTGGAACCCCTCTCTCTGCTGGCTGTACTTCCATTGCTGCTGCAGGAACCGAGTGGCAGGGGACAGGAACACCAGAATCAAGTGCATTGTTTTTAAGCAGGACCTGAGCTCCAGGAAGATCTTCAGACTCCCTCGAAGCAGAACCGACCAAGCGAGAGCCACCTCAACAGAGGGCTGGACCCCAAAAGCAAGGAAAGTCCACCAAGTGTCCGAGAACCGCAGTGGTGCTAGTCGCAAGAAGCTGAAACCGCGAAGCGCCGCTGATCTGAACTTTGGCCATTGCTGCTGCCGACCTGAGTATCGTAGTGCAGGAGTCCCAGACCTCCTCCCTCTTTTCCCCACGGCTGAGGCCCAGGAACAACAGGATCTGCAAGACCTACAACAGGAACAGAAGCCAGCTGGAAGCACTTCTTCAGACCTAAGGTACTGTGAACTAAGGGGTACTTACCTCTTATCTGTGTAGCTTGCTTGCTCTTAGTTGAGACTGGCATTGGCTGACTTTTGCAGAGTTGCTTGCATCTTTGCTTCTCCTCATGTCTCCCAGCTTGTGGCCTAACAGTGATTTCGTTTTCAACAAAACTCTTTTAAACATTGTGCAAGACATTTACTTACCTTCAAGAAGTGCCCCAGTTTCCCTAGACTTTGCTCAATTGAAATTGATTGTCCTGGCTCCCTGAAGACTCTTCTAGCCTCTGACGTTGTGTTTTAACTATCCCTCCAAAGTGTCATACATACCTTACTTGTATAGCTGGGAAAGGGTTAATCTACATTCTATAGGGGGGGTTCAAAAGTGCTTACCTGTTTGAGAAACCTGTTAACCATTGTTTCCTTCCCTAACCTTTTCCTTTTTGTCACAACACCAGTATTACAGTAATAGGGTAATAAGTGATATATTAATGTCCACCGTGTCCTAGCTATTGAAGTCACCTGAGGGTGTAGGAAACTCTGTGTGCCATCCCTAAAGGGTATCTGCTTACTTTAATGAACTGAATGATTGTATTTTGAAATGTATTTTTATTGTTGCCAATTGCTCTCTTCTAAAGAATGCTTATTTTAAAACTGACTGTTAAATTAATAAAGAATTATTTTATCAAGAAACCTTGAATATAAGTATTATTTGAATACTTGTCACTGTGAAACTCTATGCTCCAACAGCTCACATTGACACCTCTTGAGGTAAGCCTGGCTCCTCAGTCACTCTACCAACTTATGTAGTACAGATTTATAGCAAAGGTTGGGTTGCTTATTGCCAAGAGGACAAGGCTAGTGTAGTCTCCCACAGGGGGGTTACTACATACAATCTTGCCTAACAAGTGTACTTCTACATCTGTGCACCCCTCTTGCTAAGAGGGGTGCACAGATGTAGAAGCACACCCAACCCAAACGATTTTTAGAAATGGAGGCACAGATGCAAAGCAAGAAGCTCTTGCTTTGCATCTTCTGTCCTTTCCATTTCCTGCCAACTCTCCCCTCCATTCCTTATCTATGGCTTAGCTCTTGCACTATCTGAACTCCACTCTTTTGGACTGCTTCCTCTCTGTTCTCTCCTCCTCTCCCTGTCTCCCTTTTCCTATCTCCTCCCCTTACTTTCTTCTATGCACTTACTCTAATTGTCCCTGGACCTAGCATAATAGCAACCTCGTCTGTCTCGTCAGCCCTCCCCCTCCACTTACTTATTTCTCCCTCCGCCCCCGCCAGCACTACCTGAAATGTCATCAGGCGTAGTACGATAGTTGCTTGTTTTGTTCCTCCGCTCCCTTTCTGCACCCCTCTCCCTCACCTTTGTTTTTCTCTGGCTCTACAAGAAATGTTGTCATGCCTAGTACGGTAGTCACCTGTCCGTTTCAATTTCCTTCCCACTCTCCCCCTGCCTTCCTTATCTATGTCTTAGCTCTTGCATTATCTGAAATGTTGTCAGGCCAATTACGATAGTTAATTCACATCCTTACTGTTAATGGTCTGTAAGAATGTCATTGTATTTTCCCTTGTTCCCTCCCTTGCCTTGAAACACATTGTGTATAGGCGCTATATAGAAACGATCATATCATATCTGTCCCTCCATTCCTCAAAATCGTTTTGGGTTGGGTGTATCTGTACATCCGTGCACCCCTCTTGGCAAGAGGGGTGAACAGATATAGAGATTGTGAGATGAGAGGCACAAGGAGAGTTTCCAGTATCAGAACAAATGATGACCTGGAATGACCTTCACTGTGTCCAACTGGTCATCCATCAAAGCCTGAGGAGACACATAATGACCACCAGCCTGTGATGAGAAGGGTCTGCTGTGCCTGGGACCATTCAATCATTAACCAATGTGTGAGGGAGAGGAGTTGTAAGGGGTCCCTGAGAGGGGACATTAATTTAGAAGGTGAGTACCTGAGCCTGTAAAATGATTACTGGTCCTGAGATTCAAATAGTCAATCCTAAAGGTTCTGTAATGGTTAAACCCTGAAGGCAGTGGGGCTATGAAAAACAATCTTAGACGATTCATTTACCTCTAAGGATGGGAAGGCCTGTGACTGGGAACCTGAGTTTGAACATGAGGCTGGGCAGGCTGAAATGATGAATCGGTGGGGCTGAGACTCACTTGCGTAATATTACCATTTGAGGTTAAACACATTGATGCCTGAGAATATGAAATTAAATATTACCCATGAAATTAGGAAGGCCAATGACAAACTGAAATGATGCATTCCCCAGAAGTTAAAAAGGGATGAGCCAGAGACCCCGAGATTGAAGATTAATCATAGAGCAGAGCCTTTCCTCTAACAGAGGGGGTCATTCCGACCCTGGCGGTAAGGGGTTAACGGCACCAGTAAAGGTGCCGGAGCCGTCAACCCCTTACCGCCTCATTACGAGTTTTGCTCGCGGGACCCGCTAAGGACGCCCCGTAAAACCAGGCGTCCTTAGCGGGTCCCGTGAGCAGACCAGGATGCTATCAACGGGACCGTTATTAACGGCCCCGTTGTTAGCACCCTCCCCATTCCCATTGAGCCCTATGGGGGCTCGAATGGGAAGGGGATGTACCGGTTCCGGGTTCCTTGAATGAGGAATTACCGGGCCCTCCAAGGTTGGAATGGCCCGGTAATTCCTCATTCAAGGAACCCGGACCCGGTACCCGGTATGGGAGTAGCCATGTCGCTAATAGCGGCATGGTTACCTCCATACTCGGAATGACCCCCAGAGTGCATGAAGTGAATTAAGTAGCCCTTACATGAAAATGAAAGGAGATTGAGTTTTGGCTCCTAGGGGCAGAACTAGCCAAACAATCTAGTGGCATACACAGTATAAGGAGAGCTTGTCCCTTTTTATGATATTTGCAGAGAGATCTACACGCTCACAACTGGCACGTTCTCTGTGTTATCACAATTGCCACTTCTTCCTGCAAGAACCAAATGAGGTGGTTTAGGCCATCTATTTAATCATATTGACTTACAACACCTTTAGTATATGCAGTACATGCTAGACAATGTGTCCACTGTTCTGCATCCCCCACGCCCCCTTGCACCAAGTTGGCGACTACATGCAAATTTGGTCATATAACTGCTGGTGATGTCACTTTCTATATTTGGGCAATTCATAAGTCGGCTGCCCTGGTATAAAGTCGTGTTCAGTTGAAAGAGTGTAATCTGTTCGCCCCACTGGACTTGCCTGTGAAGAGGTATGACAGGGTTTCTGGGAGTCTCGGTAATGAAAATTCAAAGGAATTCGTCAATTCTAAATGTAGCATATCATGGGGGGGAGGGGTCCTGAGCATTCTCTCTGTCATGTATATTATTTAACATCGTCATAGGAGCACTGGGACAGTAAATCAAACAACGTCAGCATTAATTTCTGTTGTAGGCCAACGACATCCACAACCCACATGATTTGGCCAAGAAATGCAAAGAGAAGGGTTTTGGCAAGCATCCAGCGCTATTTTTAGGTGCGCGCCATTTTCGCCAAAGTGGCCTGTGGAATTTCTCTGGTCACTGACCCAAACGTTTGGTAACCTGTGTTATTCCACAGACCACTTTTTTTGGTTGCAAACAAGCACACCTTGACCACAAATCACCCTTATTCATTCCCTTCGCTACGCCCCAGCAAACCTCAGTACCACAACAATGTTTTCCCATTTCGGTGCTTGGACACAATTATGCATTTGTGTCATTGTCAACCAATGTCGTCATACTGGTGTTGTTCCATGAGGCCTTATGAATCATATAGATTACATTACATTAGCAATGCAGCGAAGTGATGCATGGAAGATATAATGGTCCCATTATCTATAGGTTGATGGATCAAAACCATCCTCTGCTAAGGCCTTTGTTTTTTGCAACCTTTTCATGTTAGTCGGTTGTTTTTCTTTGCCTCTTAACTCACTGCCATGATAAATCTATGCATACCTCTGCTGATTATTGGGTCTGAAGGAATCAATGTGTTCCCATTTTGAAGAAGCAGTAAAAATGAACACCACAGGTAGGTCTTAAAAGCAGAGATGCTCCTAGCTCTAGCCGAAGCCCATGGCCAGAGGTGGCCTACTAGAGGGCAAATTCGCGGGCAGACTCTCTGCAAGCTAATCCCTTTATCCAGTTACTTTGTCCCCTCTTTCTGCATTAGTTTGCACCCACAAGGTGGTGTATGAGAAGGGTGCAGCCATGCACCAATGTCCCCCAGTCGTGTAGCTCTACAATGACTTAAAGCAACAACAGATGGGTGACAGCGACATAGTGGAGGGAGACAGCTTTTGGTGCCTATGGGGCTTTTGAGGTGCCACTTTCAATGTAATGTATGTTTGTATGTATGCACTTTATAAAGTACGAACCTTTCTGCGAAGTAATGGAGCACTGTACAAAAAGGACACATCCAGGGAGTTGCAAGTAATGGATTCAATGTCTGTGGTGTGTTAGTGTGAGTGATTCTACCACCCGCACGGGCAGTGTGCGCTCACCTGGGCTTTTTTTCAATTATTTTTTAGGAAATTGAATGATGGGAGATCAACCTCCGAAAATGTATGGGGCTAATCCGCACACATTTTCTAATGGTCGCCGTACAACAAATACATAGTCCAGTGTACTACAGGCACTGTCCTCCCCGTCACATTTACTTGACAGGTGACAGCGAGGGGTGCACGAAAACATTCAGAAGAGTGGGGCAACAACTTCCTTCTCTCATGGCCAGCCTAATTAAATATCAAAGGTTCCATGGATCCGCCCTGTTCTTTTTTCTAAGTTCTGTGGGGTGGCAGCGCATACTGATGAGAGTTAATTGAAGCAGGCCTGCGAATAGGCCTCGTCACAGAAATTAACAATGGGCAGGAAAATGAAGACCTCTTTGATATGCAATGTGTCACCTTGAAGCTAGCTCCCACCCCTCTGTACAAAGGGCAGTGAATGTCATGTCATGTCTGGGACAACTGTTTAGACTAGGCAAACTCCCTTTCAGAGGCACGAAGTATGTGATTTGAAGGAGACAGAAGTCTGTTCTCACCACAAAAGGGAGACCTGCACTTTGATCAAGAGCCACATAGGGCTCAGTTAACCAGAAAGACACTTTGATCTACAACAGATAGAGAGATGGGTGGGATTTAGGAGTACATGTTGTCACCTCTTACCTTTCCTGTTGCAAAGCACTCTGGTCCTGATCTCACGCATAACAGAAGATTGTTGGTGGTGACCTAGGATTGGTTCCTTAATGTAGGCTTAGCCTGCACTAATCATTGGGGTCCATTTGGCTTTAAAAGAGGGCAGAGCCCCTCACTTACCAGATCATATGAAGGCTTCACCAGAAGCAGGAATGAAGAACTCAGCATTGGACCCTGGCTGAAGGTACAGTCTGCCTTACAGCTCCTGCCAGTGAAGGAAGACCAGGATTTCTAAGAGGGATGCAAGATCCCTCCCCTTAACATCTCACAGGGAGCAGGTGGAGATACCGAACTCAGAGGAACCGTCCAGCAGCACACCGCATGACCTGCTCGGTTCTGCCAGCAAGCTTCCTAGTTGGGAAATGCCAGAGAGTCTCTGAACAAAGGACAAGGCTGTTGCCTGCAAACACTCTCCTCAGTTTTGGGTCCTCCGCCTTGAAAGGATGTCACAAGCCCCGTGAAGTAGCGAGGAGGAGTGCAGCACAAGCATCAACCAGCATCCATCTTTTAAGGACATTTTCGAGACAGTTGAACCCTCGAACCGTGACTGGTTGCACCACTGACTGTTGTCACGCTGCAGTCACTAAAGCCATCTGAAACACCTCAACCAACGTTCCAGATCCACCAACCAGCACAGAGACAGCGATTGTTGACCCCGAGCCACAGTGTAGGCCAGCCTGCAGCCGTCCATCCATCCTCACTTGCCGAACTGCCTGCTGCCTGATAGCCGCAGCTGTCTCCCGTCTTGAACTCTGTCGCAAGAGCTGCAGAGCGTCCTGGAACCGACTCGTAGCTGTCGAGCATCAAGATCATCTCAAGAACCAGGTAAATTATGGTTCTGTCCCCCTGGTCCTTCTCCAAAAGCCCCTAGTGACATTTACGACCCCTTGCTCCCTTGGTACTGAAACCAAATGATCTTGAACAGTTAAGACTGATTGCTTTACCGACTACCCTCCTGTCAGTATCCAGAGTGCATCCCTTTCCTTTGTGAAACTGTCTGTCCTCTGTATTCCTTATAAATTAAGGGTGAGAAAGAGATTACCCCTCTTTATACTGGCAAGGAGCGGATTGATTGTGCTTTTACAACGAATGACGACGCATCATCTTATTTCAGGAGTGTCTCATCAAACATACAGACCACATCTTTGTTAGAACCAAATACTAAAGTGTCTTCTCAAAAATATTAAATTTATTCAAAAATTATAAAAACACATCATATTAATATGCACAAATTCACATAGTTTTTTCAAACCAAAAAAATAATAGAAATAGAGCGCAGTCATGAATAGCTGCACACTGTCGATTTAAAAATCTACAATTCAAACAGGGTTCAAAAGAATGAATATGCATAGACTTTCACAAGATAGAAGTCTTTACAGATTGTCAACATGTTTCGGCCTTGGCAAAGACATTAGACACCATCTCTAGTGGCACTTCACATTTTGGTGTTTCCGGCCTACTTCAGGACGTGTGAATTTCTTCTATTCAGTAATGATACTGTCTTGTAACCCCAGACTATTTTACGGAATCTAAAAACATAATAAAAATTGACAGTTACAAAAAAATGATGGTTCATATGTGTTGTTTTATCTCTAGGTGATCTGATACATTTTACAATGCCTCCGTGTCAGCCCATAGATCTCTTACTACCTAATGGGAGCAGTTCTTACCTAAATCAAGGCGACATGCAATTATGTTACATTTAACAGCTCGCTATCACATTTAACAAATTACATAACCACAACCAAGCCATCACTTACTTCCACAGCAGGTATGAGAAGATTCTGGTGAAACTTGAATGATTCAGAGGGACTTTTGATAATCAACAATAAGGATGTATGATTCTTTCCTACAAACCAGTGTAGAGGGAACTTATTCAGATGAGTCTACTTATGCTAATAATCATAGCGCCTCTAACTCATTCTTAATTTGTGATACATTTATTCACAAGCCTCATTGAGGGTATTACTAGGCACCTCCATAACATGTTTAACTATACTAAGGTCTTTACTGAACCACTTACTTATGTAACTAAAAGACACCAGATATCACTTCCTACTAGTTTGAGGGCGGCGTTGCACCAATCGGGAAGTTCTTGTGCCGGTTCCCCGACATTTGAGACAGCCTGATGTTGGCGGTCTGCCAGAGTAATGATGGAAAAGAGCATTTATTACTATATATTTTCCTATTCATGCCCCGCGTCCATGTTCATATCACCCATCTGAGTATCTTAAGTTTACGGATGTTTACTTGTCCAGAAACCGATGTTTCTTGATGTGCAAGCTGTCATCACAACGTTGCTTAGGGGATGTCAAAGGTTGAATAAAGTGAACCGATCATCAAGATTCTCAAACCCGTGGTCACCAGCACGATTTCTGTCAAAATAAACACAAGGCTGGAAGGGAGGGCTAATATTAGCAAGGTCTCCGTCTAGCATATCGGCGGATCGTCACGGACTCGCACCTTAAAATAGTTTCCAGAGTTTATAATCTGTCTTGTGATGGTCGGGAGGGGCCGCCGTGCCCGGAGGGCCCCTCCGGGGTATGTGGCCTGCGCGCAGCAACGCCGCGCAGGAACAGACACGGAGGCGTCTGCTCGTTCCGGCGCTCCGGCTCATACTGCCGGGCGCCGCCTTTATTCTTTACTGCGCATGCGCCGGCTTGCAAGCCGCGCATGCGCCTTCGGTGTACTACGTACACAACATCCCTCCTTTTCCCCCTCAAACGACAAAACATTAAACATGGGGCCAACGTGGCACAAACATTATATACTTAGCAGACTTTTGTTGCTCAGGTCGCTGAGTCCATGATAAAGTCTTGGAACCTTTGTGGAGGGAAGCGCCCCTCTCTGCGGGGGTACCTGGGCGGTCCCATTTCGACATTCTCTGGTTCCGCAGGGTCTCCGGGCGTGTCAACGTCCTCCGGTGGCGCGTCTGCCGCTTGCCTTTGGCCAGGGCCCGGTTCCTCTCCAGAGGTTGCTGGTCCTATGCGTTTGAAGAAGGACGCGTTTCTGGTCACTGTCCCACGCGCGTTCGCCGCTGTGACCATGGATCCCTTGACGTGGGTGACACCCATCGGGTGTGTCTCATATGTCATTGAGAGTTTCCCCTCTGGCTTCCTGTTTCGGACCAGGACGGTGTCTCCTACCGCTATCTCTTTTTCCGACAGCCTCCGCCTCATTGTCTCCTTTTCGTTCCTCGCTGCCCTGTCCGCTGCCACTTGTGTGTCATCAATCACCCCCGGACGTCGCTCTCCTGCTTCCGGTATCAGTCCTCTTGGTATGCGCTTGAATAGGGCTTCGGCGGGCGCGATTCCGGTGGACTGATGTGGGGTGGACCTGTACTCACGGAGGAATTCGATCAGATTATGGCGCAGGTCTTCGCCTCCATTGACGGAGATGCGAAAAATTTTATTAAGTGTCCGCATGAACCGTTCAACCTCTCCATTGGCTCTTGGCCACAGTGGGGTCACTTTACGGTGTTTGATGCCTCGTTCAGCGCAGTATCTGGCGAAACGCTGCCCTTGGAAAGGAGCGCCGTTGTCAGAGCAGATCTCGAGCGGGAAGCCGTGGGTGGCGAAAATATTGTCCATGGCCAGGATGGTGTGATCGCTGGCGGTGGATTCTACGAGCTCCACCTCGGGGTACCTTGACCACTGGTCTGTCACCACTACGAAGTGTACGCCTCTGCCGGTCGAACCGAAGTCTGCGTGGACGGTACCCCACGGCACGTCGCTCCGTGGCATGGCTTGGATGGGTGGGCTCTTTTCTGCCGGACTCGCAGCTTGGCAAGGTATGCATGCCTTTACGAACTCGGTCACTCGGTGTTCCAGGTCGGGGAACCAGACTTTCAGCCTCAGGCGCGCCTTCATCTTGGCCATGCCTTGATGGCCTGTGTGGGCTAGCTGGAGAACTCTTGTAACCAGGGATCTGGGGATCACGATCTGGTTTCCCCGCAGTAGTAGGCCGTCCGTGGACACTGAGAGCTCGTGTCGAGCCTTCCACAACAGTTGCAGGTCTCTCTGCGTCTCTGGGTGTCTTCTGGCGTTGTTCAGGAGGACGTCTCGCCATTCCCCTGTCGCAACCGCCCTTTTCACTCGCAGGAATGCCTCGTCAGAATTTGAGTCATCCGCAATGTTCTCCCTCGACAGGGCCACAGGCAGGGCTGATTCGACGACGAGATGCACCGCGTCCCCCGCGTCAGACAACTCGACTGGATTCTGGGCGTCCCTCGTGCCGGGGTGGCGGGACAGGTAGTCTGCGGGGTTGTGGGTGCCTGGGCGGTACACCAGCTTGACGCTGTATTCGATGAGCGATAGCATCCACCTTTCGATCCGGGGAGGTGGCTTTGAAGAGGTGCCTGACAGAATGGGAATCAGGGGTTTATGGTCGGTGACCACGACGACGGGTTTGCCGAGGATGTATATCCTGAAGTGTTTGCATCCCCACAGGATGGCAAGGGCCTCTCTCTCGATTTGCGAGTAGCGCCTTTCCGTGTCAGTGAGGGCCTTGCTAGCGTAGGCAATGGGTCTCATTGCTCCCAGTTCGTCGGCCTGCATGAGGACTGCCCCTAGTCCTACGGGGCTGGCGTCAACGACAATCTCTGATTCCCGGCTGGGGTGAAAGTAGGCCATCGTCTCCTGCTCTGACAGGGCCTCTTTGATGGCATTGAATGATCTTTGTTCTGCCGCTGTCCATTGCCACGGTACGTCATTCCTGGTGAGTGCTCTCAATGGTGCTGATAGGGAGGCCAAGTCTTTGATGAATCTGCCACAATAATTGACCATCCCCAGGAAGCTCCGAACTTCTGCAGGGGATGTGGGCGGAGGCGCATCTCTTATGTCTTTTACTTTGCCGGGATCAGGTGAAATGCCGTTCGCATGGAAGGTGAACCCAAAGAATTCCAGCCGATCTTTCAGGAATTCGCACTTTTCTTGGTGAAGTGTAAGACCCACCGCCTGGAGTCTCTCAAACGTGCGTTCTAGTCTTTTAAGGTGTTCGCTCTCTGACCTGGCGAAGACCAGAATGTCGTCGGACATGTTAATGACACCCCTCAAGCCGGACAACGCTCCTCTTATTGCGTTCTGGAAGACCTCAGCCGCGGATGAGATCCCGAAGTTGAGTCTCTTGTATTGGTACAATCCTTCGTGCGTCGTGAACGTGGTGATGTACCTCGACTCGGGGTGCAGTTCCAGTTGATGGTAGCCTGATCTGAGGTCTAGTTTGGAGAAGACTTTGGCGCCTTGGAGTTCACTGACGATGTCGTCCAGGGTGGGCGTGAGGTGGCGTTCTCTTTTGATGGCCGCATTAGGTAGCCTCATGTCCACGCAGATGCGCACAGCCCCTGGTTGCTTCGGCTTCGGGGCCACTACGATGGGTGAAACCCACGGAGTGGGCCCTTCTACCCGTTCGATGATGTCTCGGTCCATGAGCTGCTGCAATTCCGCCTCTACTTGTGCTCTCAGGTGAAACGGAATTCGGCGGTGTTTGAGGGCCGTCGGCCTTACGGATTTGTCGATGTGCAATCGAATGGGGTCAGCGTTCAGTTTGCCGATGCCCTTGAAGAGGCTCGCGAACCTGTGTAACATGCCTTTTAGATCTGCATGGTATACCCCAAATGTGAAATGCACGATGTCAAGCGCTTCTGACGCAGCGCAGCTCAGCAGCGAATGGGGGCTGACGTCGGTGACGAAGAATCTTGCCTTGATGGAGTTCTGTCCATGCGATACTGGGGCGATAAATGCACCTTGGATGGGTAAGGGGGTGTCGCCACCGAATGCATATATCCTCGCTGTTGACGTCGACAGTTCTGGTGGGCCTGGCAGGGCTACGTAGTGTTTGGTGGCTAGCACGCAGACTGAGGCCCCGGTGTCAATGAGGATGGGGGTGGGAATGCCCTTGATGTCGACGGTGCATTTGGGCTGGCGTTTCGTGCTGGGACATCTCGCGATGCTGGAGATGAAGAAGACTTCTTCCTCTTCCTCCTCTTCTTCTTCTGCGAGATCCAGGTCTTGCAGGCCTTGATCAATGGAGGAGATGCCTCTCACTCTGCAGGAACTGCTTCGCCCCGCTCTCTCTGGTCCTCTCGTTGTTGTGACAGGGGCAGCTGCACGGCACGTCCTGGCAAAATGGCCTGGTACGCCGCATCGGGCGCATGTTCTTGACCTGGCCGGGCAGTCACCGCTGTGGGGGAGGTCATACCCACAGTTCGAGCACGATGGAGCGGTGCTTGGAGCGGACGCGGTGTCAGGCTTTCTCGGCGCCCATCTTGGCCTATTCGCAGACGACCGCCCTACTGCAAATGCGTCTTCGTTGTGTCCTGGTCGCGAGGCAGCGTCCATTTTCGCGCCTCTGGCCTCTGCTAGTTCGTGTGCTCTGCCCAGGTCTAGAATCTGCTGGAGGGTTAGGCCAGGCTCCCTCAACACCTGCCTCCGGAGTTTACCGGAGCTGCACCCCTGCAGCAGTTGGTTGCGGACCATCTCCTCTTCGTCGGCCCATCTGCAAGAGGACGCCAGGTGTCTCAGGCGGGCGCAGAATTTGTCTAGGGGTTCATCGTCTAACTGTTTCTCAGCGCCCATGACGAACCTATCAAAATCCACATTGGCCATGGGTAAGAAGTGGTCTTTCAGTGCCTGCTTGACGGCGTCGTAATTGACCACGGGGATGGTCAGGGAGTCATAGATCTTGTGGACTTCTGCGCCTGCTGAATAGATCATGGTCGCAATCTTTTCATCGTCGTCGTCAACCCCTGCTGCCCTGAAGAACATGTCCAGTCTTTTGACCCACAGCAGCCACTTCGGTCCTAGCTTGGAAGGGGGCCCAGTGGCATCAAACTCTGGCATGGGGGCTAGGGAGCTGCGGGCTCTGCGGGGAACTGGGGCTGCGGCACCCTCATCGTCTGCGCCGTCACCCATTTCTTCCTGCTAGGTACTCACAGGTGGTAGATGTGGCCTTGTGGTAGTGGTGGGAGCGAAATCCCCTTCTTTCTTCTTGTTTGCCACAGCCTTGCACCAGCAAGACTGTGGGGGTGCCAAATCCCCTTCTTTCTTCTTCTTTGCCACAGCCTTGCACCAGCAAGACTGTGGGGGTTCCAAAAATTCATTGTCTTTTTTTTTTTTCTTCTACCTTCTAGCGCCGTCGGCGAGTGGCGCACGAGCACCCTGTTGGGCCGCAACCACGGTCGCCGCGCGTGACGGGGAGCGGATCGAGGAAGAGAAAAAAAAAATGGCCGCCGGTGCGTCGTCAGTGTGAGACCCGGCGGACTTAACTATATCCTTGTAGCCGGGCACGGGAGTGGGCCGTGGCTCGTCCTCGTCGCCAGTGTGATGGTCGGGAGGGGCCGCTGTGTCAGGAGGGCCCCTCCGGTTTATGTGGCCTGCGCGCAGCAACGCCGCGCAGGAACAGACACGGAGGCGTCTGCTCGTTCCGGCGCTCCGGCTCCAACTGCCGGGCGCCGCCTTTATTCTTTACTGCGCATGCGCCGGCTTGCAAGCCGCGCATGCGCCTTCGGTGTACTACGTACACAACATGTCTGGCATCCAAAGGCCTTTCTAAGTCTTAGTATACAGGGAGGCGAACAAAGAAGAAAAACGCGTCTAGCAGTTTCTCAAAAGCGGGCATACGGACGCTTACCTTCGCGTGTACACGTTGTACAGTCTCACGTGCCTCCTTGAAGGTCGGCGGTAGTGTACTAACTGAAACGGTATTGATATTTATACCAAAGTAGCGCCGGGCACGTCTGATTACAGACGGCCACGTACGATCACCTGACTTTCGTCACTAAATTCCATTAAAGGGACCTGCACCTCATCATATTGTTCCGGACCACGTCGCTGTCATCAAACCCATTTGTTGGCTAATTGCAACGCGATGTGGGGCAAATTCTGTAAATGCACCCGTATCGATATATCCAGTGGGCGGACCGCCATCGGTCACGTTTTAGTGATTGTCATGTCACGCACTTAGTTAAAACGACAGTGCTAAAGACATCGGATCAAATCTAATATACTGTTTCAATACCTATGCCCGTACTTACAAACACATTGAAGAGCACTAGTATAATGCTCATTCTTGGGTACATAGAGGTGAGAAAATTACTAGAACATCCTGTGGCTACTGGTAACTTTTATTTTCTCATACGAAGATGGTAAAAATTGATGGAAGGTGACTGGAAGGTCTACGAAAAACTCTTGGATTACACCAGGAGGGTATTCCATTCGACCGATGAATTTAAACCCTCCTTAGTCGTGTTAAGATAATATATCCATCATTGTTCACATTTACTCAGCATGACGTCCCTGTTTCCACCTCTTGCTGTTACAGGGAGCGTTTGAATCACAAACCAGAATATCTCGTTATATTTGTGTTTTTTATCTACGTAATGTGATACCAGTGGCTTATTTTCCACTTTGTTTTTTAAACAAGACCTGTGTTCACAGATCTGTTGTTTGACACATCTTTTTGTCTTACCTACATACAATAGATTGCAAGGGCATTTAATGCCATAGATGACCCATTTAGAGGAACAATTGGAAAAAGTGTGTAACTCCCAATTTTTCCCATTTAGATCAATAGATTTCAGGTTTTTTGTCAGCGCACACACTGATCACTGACCACATTTAGGGGGCGATTCATGGAACAAATGTGCGCCGAAAATTGTGGAGCAAGCTGATGCAAGCGTGAAAAAGCAATCGCATGCGCACGCATGCGATTCATGGAAGGGCCTGCGTGTGTTTTCCCCGGGATGTGCGCCAAATGCATGCGTGGCGCACACGTCATTGCAACATCCAGAACGCCATGTGCGACGCGCACAGCAAAAGCGCACAACGTTAGCGCACACACCAAAAAGGGGGACGGAACACGAGGCTGAACGCACGGAATGGGGAACAACATGTGAAAATAAGGGCGTAACTGGGGATGTACTGCTGGGAAGTACACAGAACGCACACACGCACGAAAACCACTCGTATTCATGGAATCGAATAGTGGAAA
Source organism: Ambystoma mexicanum (assembly GCF_040938575.1). NCBI lineage: Eukaryota > Metazoa > Chordata > Amphibia > Caudata > Ambystomatidae > Ambystoma > Ambystoma mexicanum. Next base: position 235,385,944 of record NC_090921.1, read on the forward strand.
CCCGCGTACGGCCAAAGACATGCGTAGCCCTAAACACGTCCGCCACACAAAGGCAGGCGGTAGCGTCCCTGCGCATTACAAAAGTGCGCGCAAACAACAAACACGTATTTAAAGCTACGATAAATGTCCCATTCAGTGACCCCCTAGGAGAAATGACGTGTCTCGCAATGCTCAGGCATCCCAAAAAAGCAAGAAAAAGAGATAAGCGACCCCTGTAGCCCACGTGCGTGTAAAAAAACACATGCAGTACACTGTGGCAGCCAGGAACACAAAAACTACATACGTGATCAACACGCAGGCTAAAAAAAGGGGTACGCGACTAACAGGGACACACGCATTATGAAAAATAGCGTGTGCGACTCACCGTCTGCCTTGCGTGTAGAAGAAGAATGCGTAGCCAACACCCACACCAAAAAAAAAGAAGTATGCACTGTAGCCGCTGTGAAGTAATCGCGTGTGAACCCCAACGCCTGGAAAACACATGCACCGCTTTCTACGAAAAGCACATACAGAGCGATGGAAACCCACGTGGGACCTTCAACCCGTGCAAGGGAAATGCCCGCACGCATGTTACGTCACCTATGCGCTAACGCGCCATGGGCCTTTCCTCAGAATTCACGCAAACGTGCTGTTTTTCACGTGCCAAATCACTCCGTATCAAGCTGGCTAACACGTGACAACACACGGAAGACCACGCTCCTGCCCAGAAATCCGAATTACTGCCCCCTAGAGCCCCAAGCAGCCTCCCACGAGCCAACTGCTGCTGCCTGCCTGCCTGCTGCCACCATGCCCTGCCATTTGGTGCCTGCACATCTGCCATCTCCAGGGGTCCAGTTGCTGTGACCACCCCTGCTGGAACAGAAGACTCCCGACTGGTGTTCCATCACTCCACAGCCCACCCCCAGGACCCAGTTGCCCACCCCCACCTGCCTCGGGGGTTGCCATGTCTGACACAACACCTTCCGGCACCAGTGGCAACCCCCCAGCACAGAGGCAGAGGGTTAACAGCTTCAGTGAAAAGGTAGTTGGTATCCTGGTGGAGCAAGTTCTGGGGCATTATGATGCCCTCTTCACACCATCGCGCGCCGACAATGAAGGACGGAAGAGGATCAGTGGAAGAACATAGTGGGTGCCATCAATGCGGAGGGGGAGGCACCCCGCGACATGAAACACGTCCAGAAGCGCTGGGAGGACTACAAGTCCAGGACGCTCAAGAAGGCCTGGCGCCTCTTGGAGGCATCGGATGCAGTGGGGCGCCGGGCCCCACTTACCACCCAGCAGATGAGGGTCCTGGAGTGCATTCGCCCAGTGCTTCACCACCAGATCCTCAGGATGCAGGCCTGTCTGGAGTCGCGTGGTAAGTGGCCATGCATTCACGTTTAAAACAGTGCATGTTGCAGTGTGCTGGTAGTTAGCTACTTGGCTGCATGTGTGACGTGGGTCATGTATGGATGTGTGTGTGCAGGGACATGATGGTGCTGCATGTGAGTCCAGTCAGGCGTGACCCACATGGATGGTGTATGTGTTACAATGCATCATGTGGAGCAGCATGCGGAATGCACACATGTATGCATGCCTGTGTCTGTACTTTGACATGTTTGGGGTGTGAGGGATGTGTGCTGCTGTCATGGACATGCATGATGTACATGTCCGGGTGTCTGAGTAGTGTGTTTGCCATGGATGCATGACACATGTCCGTGACGATGTGTTGAATCACTGATACAGCCTACTCATCCTTGTATCCACTGTGTCTGTGGGCATACGGGGCCAGATGCATGACTCTCCGGTGATGCGTGTGCATGTGATCAGCATGTCCCAAGATGCATGTGAGTTTCAGCCCACCGTTGGATGTTTCTACGGTGCGGTGGACATGGATGAAAATCTTTGTTGCATGTGCCATGCCGGTTCCTGCATGTGTGTTGCCTGCACTGACCCATGTGTTGTTGGGAGACATGATGGAAGTGACGTTTGAGTGCTATTGAGTTCTGTCTAGGGGACTATTGTACAGTGCCCTGATGCTTGTGTTCAATGTCTCCCTTTACACAGCGGCAAGTGAAGAAGAGGGCAGAGACGGCGCTGTGGAGGAATGCGGCAGGGATGCCTCCACCGGCCGGCGACGCAAGGGGCTGAGTACCACAAATGAAATACACCAATCACGGGCTGAAAAGATTCAGAGATCTTTCATTCTGTACAGTTACAAAGAAACACAGATAGCTATCTGGCTCTCAACACCCCGCAATGAGTACCAGCCCGTCAGAGAAAGGTGAGAGAGTGATGGACATTCGAAACATTTGTGCTTTCATACAATTCTAAGTAATATTGTCCAGCCTCTCTACATGTTAATAATTCGTGGTCTGGAGTTCGTGCCTAGTTCACACACTGCTTATTCAATAATATGCAAAGGATTACATAAGTTTACATTTCCATGAAGGCGCAATTGTGGTGTATGTTCTCGGATCCCGCGGTAAGCCTTGTTCTGCATTTCTGCACAATGCAGTTCGGCCTGAGTATACACTCGAGGTTTGTTCTTCATTGTCCCAATGTTTATACAAGGATGAGTCTTATGTGCGCAGACAATACTTAGATGACAGTTCATATAGAGCGCAAGGTCTCTTTACCTAGTCTAAACAGTCGGTTCTCGGACAGCCTAAACATTAACAGAGCTCAAAGGTCAGGAGGCTTGGTTGCAAGCTGAAAACATAGTCCACCATTTTAGAACAAAGAGACATACGAATAGAAATCAAAATGGCGGACAAATCTTAAAATGGCTGCGAAGTTAACCCAAAAATCGGAACTTTGCAACGCGGTATTCCTCATAAAGCAACTAGGCTTAGGCCAATATAAATCAAACGGAGGCTCTATACCTTTACTGTTTCACAGACCCAGTCACCCTCCCAGGAAATTCCATCATCCGGGAGCCAGGGGACTGGTGCTGCGTCTGCCACTACGGCTGCAGCGGAAGGAGCGGATGAGCCCCCACAGGGGCTTGCAACGGCGGAAGACGGTGCAGAGCCATCCAGGTTGGTGGTGTCTATAGAGGAGGAGGAGGCTGATACAGAGCCTCACATGGGGCCTGGTGGGGGTGGTACCACTGGTGCAAGTGGTGCAGTCCAGGGGCAGGGGCAGGGGCAGGAGGCAGCACAGGTCACCGCGGAGGTGCCTGTGCATGTCTCTGTCCCTGACACTGTGACTGCATCACCATGCACCAGCAGGGATGCCCCGTCTCAGGCCCGTCCGCAGGTAGGGGGGAGGTCCACATCATCTGACACTCCTCTACCTGCGGACAAGGGGACCCGTGACCGGATGGAGTCCGTCCTGATAGGGGTCGCGTTGCGCACACGTGACATTCGTGATGATGTGCGTGCTTCCTGGGGGGACCACGCACGTCATCACGAAGAGCTATGTGCCAACGTGCCCCAGTTGGGAGGGTCCATGGTCGGGGGTTTCCTACATCTGTCGGCCAGTCTTGCGGCCCTCTCCTCCTCTGTGCACACTATATGCCAGTCGTTCTCCGTGCCATCTTCCGGCCCAGATGCCACCAGGGCCCCCTGTGGAGCTACCCCAACCAACGCAGCCAGCCAGGTGGAGATCCCATCCCTGCCGTAGTCGGGAGTCGGAGGTTCAGCAGGGGTGGCCACCCCACCAACTGGACCCCAGCGGATGGAGGATGTGCCGTCATCATCGGGCAGGGCACATACACGACGGCGCCGGGGGATTCCATCAGCCCAGATGCCGTCGTGGTGGCAGAGGCAGTTGCGTCAGAGGCAGCAGCAGGCTCAGCGTGGGAGGCATCATGGCTCGGGGCCATCAACACCCCGGGGGCAGGCATCGGCCGAGGGGCAGGAGGACCCCAGACTGGGAGTGTCTTCCATGTGGCAGCGGTTGGAGAACTCCATGCACCGGGCTTTGAGGCGGGCCACTCCTGAAATAAGATGATGTGTCGTTGTTCGTTGTAAAAGCACAACAAATCCGCTCCATGCCAGTATAGAGAGGGGTAATCTCTTTCTCACCCTTAATTTATATTGATATTCTACTCCCTTTTTTGAGAAATTGATCCCCCACAAAAAATTGGGAGTTTACCTTATATAAGGTGCTCTGTATTCCTTTACAGGGTGGTTTGTATTTTGTAGTGTGCTAGAACTGGCTGTTGTAGTAATAATAAAAATGATATTTGTATACAACCTTGACTGGATAGACCCTTCTATCATTGGGTAATAATTGTATTTTCGTTGTGTTGCAACTAACCAACGATCCACTGCCCTGCAGAGCCATTCCGTCCACATTACCAAAATTGGACAAGAAGGTTTATAATTTACTTGTGTTCTAATCTGTTTGGATCCCTTCTGGTGTACTAGAGGTGTGGGCTGATTGATGGTTAAGAAACCAATCTTCATCCCTGGACCACTGATGCCCCGGAAGTTGATTTGTCACAGTTACTATTTTTTCAGGAGAGTTCTGTTAATATTTTCCCTGAATTACTATAAGCATTCAATCACAGCAGGGGAACTGGGGCCAATTTAGGGGGGGATCGGGTGAGTTTTATCTCACGATTATTTTTGTTATTGAATGGTTTGTAAAGGTGTATTTTGCAGTTAACCTTTTGAGAAAAATTGGGTAATAGCCCAGATAATGTACAATGTGGTTTTAGGGTAACACATGAAAATAATCTAACACATAGCAGGTTACAAAAAGCACACAAGTTACTTCTGGAACACATTTTCATGACCAATGTTCCCATAATATATGGCAGCATTGCACTGTAAACACTTGCATGACACCATGCCCACAATATATGCCAGCACTGTACCAGTGAGAATATTCATGCATAATGGATGTGCCCAATATATGCCCATATTGCCAATGTAAAACATTTTCATGCTAGCTGTGCCCAATAAAAGCCAGTATTGCCACTGAAAGAACTCACTTTTATGTTGGATATGCCCAATATGCCAGCCTTCCAACATATAAGCATTTTCATGCTGGCTGTGTCCAAGTTGGGCCGGTGTTGTCACGTGAGATGCACAGTGTGCCCAATATACATCATCATGCCACTCTAAAACATGTTTATTTATTTGCATTTACAAAGCTCACATCTGCCCTGGGGCATCGTGGTGCTGTTACAGCTTACTCACTTGGCAAGCAGGCATATCACAAACGTTAGGCAGTATAGAGGACAGGCATAATAAGTACAGAGCAAGGCATATTGAGCTGTCACTAAGGTTACAGTTGGGCAGCGTATCTATACATGCTGGTTAGTTCTAGCGGAACAGTGTGATTTTCAACATTTTGCGGAAGGCAGTGTAGGATGTTTTGTTTCTAAGTGTGGTGGGTAGGGCGTTCCAATTTTTGGGAGCCAAGTGTTGAAAGCTGAACCCGCCAGATTTGGTTCTTTTGAAAGCTGGGACATAAATCTGGTTGGTCAAGTGTGATCTAATGAGTCTATTTGACGGGTTGATGGTGATTCTTTCTAATAAGTAAGGTGGGGCATGTTCATGCTGATGGTGTGGCCCCTCTCTAACCAATAAACAAACACATGCAGTGTTGTGCAGACACACACATCTGACAGGTGCATACATAAATACTTTTCTTCCAAACGTACCTTTCCCAGTGATTATGGTGTCCTCTTCATGCAGTTGTGGACTCTTGCATCAGCTGTATGACACCAGCCTCACTGCAGTCTCCGCATTCCCACACTGATGTGGCTTGCTCTCATATACCACACTACAGCTCCTGCCTTTCCACTCACTCAGGCACCCTCTACCACATCAACTCTTGCCCTCTTGCTTGAATTAGCATTTGACGTACAGGCATTTGAACGTAATGTACAAATCACATGATGAGGATGCAACGTTGAAAAGTCATTTGTTGTAATAGGAAATAGAGACACGACACTAGCAGCGCTCCTGAGCCACTGCCCTCCTGAACCTAGCCAATAGGGTGGTTGGGGGATCTATTGACACTCTACCCACCCCATCTCTGCTAGTGCATCACCAAATAACATCAGAAAACATAATAAAGCCAGTAGGGAATCGGGCCCATGTTGTGATATTTCTCCACACCAGGCATCTATTTGCTTTTTACAGTGGGTTCAGTGCAGGGACAGATTAATAACCACATTTTTCCCAAAGAAATAATATTTGTAAAGTGTATGTAGCTTTCTTTAATATTATTTGGGGAAATAATTTGTGGTCCAAAGTGCCATATCTCATAATGTGCACTTTTAAAGGAAACAAACAGGGGAAATGGGCATGAATAGCTTAGTATCAACTCAGTATGTCAATTTCTAATTTTAGTACTAAACCCGCCATTCGGGTGTGGATGTGGCCAGTATGGAGAAGTTTGGAGCAAAGAATAAGGCCTTGAAATTAATTGATTTGGAAAAAGGCCTTCCAGAAAAGCAAAAGAGGCACCGGCGACCAATTGCATCATTTGTTGGAAATGTATACCGCTTGCTTACTGTATGACAGAAGGATGACTCTGGAAACATGCAAGATCTATCTAGATGCGTGCATGGACGCAATCGTATTTGCAAGGATTTGTGTGTCTTTCAATATACTTTAAAGACTGGCTTATCAGTGCTGAAGAAATGATGAGAACTATGGTTATCTGGAATATGTTATCAACAAAAGAAGCCAGCCTGGGCTCCAAAACACGAATTCTCGCACCTCTAAAACTTAAAGAGAACTGGAAGTCAATATGTTCTTATAATCTGGATATCATGTGTAGAGAAAATGCGATTTGTGTTCAAGGACCATCATCAATATGTGTTTGGAGTACAAAATGTTGTAAATTGTAAAGACTATTGTGGCCATGTGTGATTTCCTGGGTCCCAATTATTAAGCACAGGAAATCTAAACGGCATTTGTGAGCATAGAAAACTGTATATAATTTCAATGATTGTATTTGCAGATGTTTAATTTTACCTAAAATAATGTGATATAGAGCCATACATGGACTAAGATAAAAGTTCCGATTAAATCTACCATACATATATTTCAACTTGGAGTACTTGCATTTGAGATTCAAAGTGTCCTGGCAAAGTCTGGTGATTGAGGGGGGAGTGTATTCTACTTATCAGGGCTACCCAGCTCAGGAATTCACAATAACAAAACACGAAAAGCACATACAAAGGCATTGGCAGTCTCTTGAGCTGGTTCTGAAGTTTATATGAACAGACCAATTGCCAGATATCACTAATGGATTTGGGATCTCTGCATCAAAGTGCTTATTTATTAAACTCCAGCCCTGCTATAAAAACGGTGTTAGCAAGAAGTCAAGGAATTGTTACGGACTTTATACACAGCAAAAAGACATTGGGCCTCATTCCGAGGTGGGCGCAAAGGGATACCAGGCACCGGTAAGGAAACCGGTGCCAGTAATCCCTTTGCGGCCCTATTCCGAGGTCCCTTTGCGGGTCCCGCTAAAGCCGCCAGGCGGCCTTAGCGGGAGCCGCAAAGGGTCCAGGGAGCAAATAACAGTAACCCAAATTGCGGTACCGTTATTTGCACCTTCCCCATTGCCATTGAGCCCTATGGGGGCTCAAATGGGAATGGGGAATGGTATTTTCAATGGGCACTTATCGGTCCCGCAAAGGTCTGACTAGACCGGTAAGTCCCCATTGAATGAGGGCGGACTCGGTACCGTTATTGGAGGCAGCCATGGCGCTATTAGCACCATGGCTGCCTCCAATCTCGGAATGAGGCCCATTCTGCCTTAGCACACATTGATAGCCTGAAAAAGGAGGGAAAGCAACGTCACTGCCACCTGCATGAAAACATCTGCAGTGCCACACTAGCAATGAACTGTCAACATGAAATGTTGGCATTTTGTAGACAAGGGTAATATCTTCAAAATTACGTAAAATTAATTCTATTTAATAAGAACTGTGCGAAGTGCAAACCCCAGCATGTCCTTACCTTGAATACACAAACAGATTCATGTGTAATGTCGAAGGGAAAGGGGGGCTTTTAAATACTGTACATGTTACTGGAGAAGATTACAACTCTAGCCCAAAAACCTACCCAGGTTGGAAAAAATGTAAACCTACTAAAAGCTGTGCATGCATCCATAGATTGTCAGTTGCACACACACACACATAGATTGAAAACAGTGCACACACAAGTGAATTTAAAGCTGCATACTTAGCTGTCTTCAAAGTATCTCACATGCATACATGCATGTAACACACACATGATTAGTGAAAGTCACACATGCATGTTTATACACAGCTGCACTCATGTAATTTGAGAACACACAATATACATTTGAGTTTAGAATAGAGTAATGATATCTCTGAGAGCATTACTTCAAATCCAAACCTACAAGAGACAAATGCAAGCTGGCCATTGACTGCATTTACCTGGATTACACTTGAAATGTTATTTGTTCTAGTAACTTTTTCTTCGATCCCATGCTTGTCTTGATACTGGAGAGTAGTTTAAAATATTTCCATGTGAATATGCAAACACTGGCCTAGAAGTAGCAATGTTTGCATTGGAGTAAAATTGTGTTTTCGAGATCAAAGAATTTATAAAGAAGGGGTATTCATAATACTTATTCTTTTCTTTTTTGCCAAATTGAAATGTAATAGTTTTCCTTTCAAAGAACAGCCAACAAACATCATACTTTAACAGTGAAAGATGAAAAGATCCATGCAAGTAAAGTGTCTCGGATCAAACCAACTCCAGCGTACTTATTGTTTACCCTTACCCACCCACCCCTCCGCCCCAGCATACCACAATATGGTAATAATTGTTTACCTCGTCCCCAGTGTGGTATATTGCTGCCATGCAGTATTTGGGCTCATCGCTCTCTCCTGTTTGTATCTGTGCTTCCTGGGTGTTTGAGAGAATCGCATGGTTAGCTCTACCCCCAATGGTCACCATCATCCTCATACTACTAGGAACCGCTTCTGCACAACATCGGAGGCCTAACTGGCACACACAGAAGATCAGCAAGATGAATACGATGATGGTGACCAGCATCTTCATGATTGTCCCGAGACATGAGGGTACCCAGCTGAATGTGGCACAGAACCAGTCATTTTCTTGCACTCCGCCTTCCTTCTTAATTTTTACACCAAGTTCATGCACGGCTGCTATCACATGTGACAATGTCCCATTTTCAGCATCGGAAGAAGGTATGAATGTGCAACATGAACTCCCAATCTTTTTGCGAACACTGCCCTCTATAGCTGTGAGGAGGTCTAACAAATAGCGGTTCTGCATCGTCATGAGTTGAAGTGCCCTTAATTCCACCTTGATGACGTTGAATCCTTCCTCTGTGTCATTCGCAAGTTGGATCAGCTCCCACCTTACGATCTGCAACCACTTGGCATTTGCTCTGGTCTAGATGCTGGGCACGAGTGATGCAAAACATTCCTCTGCTGAGTTGAAGAGCTTGTATTCATCTGGGATTTGTGCAAGCAAGTAGTATGATTCTTGAGACAAATATTTGGAAGCGTGGTTCTTCTGTAACAGGTGATCATGCCGCTCATCTTCTGCCAGTATTGGAAAGATGGGGGGTGCTGCTGTGGGCGGTTTTTCTGTAGACCTTGGTGCTGTTTCGCCATCTGCAGTTACAGCTCCCCCCCTTTAAATGCTCCTGAGGCACGACCAGCAGTACAGAATGTGGTGTTGCCAAAGCACAGTTGCCCCTCCAGGATGGTGGGAGGTGAAGGTATGCATTTTTGCTGCACCCCCAGTAATAGTCCATGAGGGCTGCAGTACCTTTCTGAAGGTCTGGAAAGATGATGGTTCTGTTGCAATGTTTGTTAGAACCCATTGATACCCTTCCTTCACCATAGAAAAAAGTTTGTATTTCTCTTCTTGCTGTACCTTGATGGGTTTTTCAAGAGCTGTGACCCATGTCAACTTGGCAATGTGTTCAGTCCATATGTGTGCACACGTATTCTCCACAAAATTCAGTTTTTCATCAGAGAGGGCACAGCACCCCTCTGTCTTGCACATAAACGTTGATTCCTGCCATTTGTTTTCAGTGAAACTTGTGCCTTCTACTGCCAGTAATGGTTCATTAAAACAGTTCATACCTTGAGATCCTTTCTTGCATTTCCTCTCATCTGGCGGAAGCAACTTCATTCTTACTGTGTGTGCCTGGAAGGTTCCTTTAATCTTACATAGTGCAAGGTGGATGAGACATTGTGAGTCTGCTAGAGATGCTTCTTGAAGTACTAGAACTTTGGGTGTCCCGGATGTGTGCGGTATCAAGGAACACACATAGCAGCTCCCATAGGTTGTTCGCCTTCCTGTGACGCTCATGTCAGAGTACCAACTGTTAGACTGCCCAAGATGGTGAAGGTCCTGACTTTATCCAACCCTAAAACGTGGGAAGCATCACATTTAAATTGTCGGGTTTCTCGTTTCTTTCTCCTATTTTTCAAAAGAGAGTTTTGTTTCCCTGCCATACTTCTACATGATCTGTCATTGCTACATAATGACCGCTGTATGTTAGTTGGTAATAACTGAACCTTTCGGCTGCTACACATTGTGGATTTGGAGCTGTCACACACAGCATTTGTAGTTTCACGTATTCTAGATTGTACACTAGGTAATGGGAGGCAGTAGTATTTGCGGATGTTTGTTGGTACACAGTGGTGGGGTAAATGGTGTCTCGTTCTGTGCTGGCTACCGGGGTAAACAATACAGAAAGCATATCAGCAGACATTGAGGTAGACGACATGTTAAGTTGTGAGGTAGTTTGCTGAATTGCGAACATAGTAGGGGAGGGCATTGTGACATTTAGCACCTTCAATGTTTTTTCAGTTACATTAGTTACAGATGAGAGGAAATTTGGAGTGACCTTTGTTATATTTTTATACACAGTAGTTAAATTCCATGATGCGTTACTGCTGGACACCGATTGGACCCCCTCCTCTACTTCTTTTATATTGGGCCCCCAGATAAAAGACATTCCCCAGTAAATTCCCCAGCTAAACATTAACATAAAAAACAATATAGCACTGAAACGTACTCCACAGTTATAACTGTACATACGGGTTGCACTCATTCTACTCCTATTGCTATCTAACTCAATTGTAGTGTTAAGAGGAGTCATCTCCACCATTGTTTTACCTGTAGAGAGGATTAAAACGGGGCGGGCATTAATAAAGCTTCAGATGGGATTTGGGAGGAGAGAGAGAGATCTTTCACTTTTCATTTCTTGAATTATTTACGTTTATCTCTGTATTCTGTTTGCCGCATCTCTTCACTGTCAGTAACTAAAGTAACCCATTAGGGTACTGCAACACTCGTTTCAACGTTATTTTCAGTTTGTGGCGTTACACTATCATGTGCTTTTCTGACATCTCAGAGGTGAATCCAGTACCGCAGCCCCCTCACTTTTAGAGCGAGCGGGGTGCAGTAGATTACCTCATAAGGGCTGTGGATCCTCAGAGAGTTCCACTTCCTGATAAAACTGCACACGTACACTAACTCTCCTGGCATCAGGGGTTGCACTGGGCTGTCTTGAGCGGCAGTTTTGTTTGTTTGATTTTCTGCTGTGAAGGGGGGAGCAATTTGTTTTGCTATGCTTCGTACAGCTCGTGTGAGCTGCATGAGATACTCCTTGCATTCTTCCCCCAACACTGCTGCTGTTCTGTGTGCATCAGAATTTCTTCTTACTGGTGACAGTGGCATTACAATTTCATGGCGTGACAAGTGGTGGTCCTTGCTAGGCTGTGTGCGCAGCTGGAAAAGTGCTAGTTGCAAATAATAGACCATGTTTTTCTTTAAGGAATGGCACAGTTTAGACAGTCCGCTTGTAGGGAGATTGTTAATTTTTTCTACCATCACTTTTGCTTGCGGGTGGTAAATTGAACACATTTTATGTTTTACACCTAGTAGGGATGTCACTTCTTTGAACAGGTCATTAACAAAATGGGTGCCATTGTCTGATCTTATTATGTCACATATTCCCCATCGGGGGAACAATTCTCTGACAAGAAACTTTGCCGCGCACTTGGCGTCTGGGTGGGCGCAGGGTCGTGCTTCCACCCAGTGAGAGAATGGACACACCACTGCAATAAGATGTCTAGCCCAATTGCATCTCTCACCCATGTCTGCATAGTCTATATGCAGTTTACGGAAGGGGTGGGGTAATGTTCCTTGCAGTGTTCGTAGTCTCATGCCAGAGTTGAATACCTGGCATGTCATGCATTTTATAACCATTTTATTGAGATAGTCCTGAAGGTTTGGAATGAACCAATCCTCCTGGAGATCGGCTGCTATATGCTGTTTTGAAGTATGGGCCGGGAAGTGCAATTGTTCGAAGGGCACATGTAAGAGTTCGACAGGCATGACAACTGTTCTGTCTCCACAATAAATCAGTGGGTGACTATGTGCATCCTCGTTTGGTCCACAGTTCTTGCTCTGTGGGCAGGGACCTTTTTTGCAGCTCTATTATTTGGGCAATAGGTAGGGCGTTATACCCCTCTGTTTTTTGTTCTTCAGCTTTATTTACCAGGAAGCATTCTGTACTCCTTGCTGCTGTGTCGGCAGCTGCGTTTCCCAAAGATATTTCATCATTGTTATGTGTGTGTGCCTGGCATTTCACTATTGCTACCACAGAGGGTTCTGCAAGTGCTTCAGTAAGTTTATTCAATAACTCTGCATGTTGCACAGGGGACCCATCTGCTCTTCTAAATCCCTTTTGTCTCCATCTCGATAGACTGGCATGTACTGTGGTAGTTACATATGGCGAGACCGAATATATGGTTACTGCACACCCTTTTGCTGCATGGAGGGCATCAATTAGAGCTGCTAGCTCTGCTGCTTGGGTGGAGTAGCGCATGGGCACGCATTTATTAATACCTCATATTCCTCCTCTTCCATCCTTACTACTGCTGCCCCTACATGTTTTTCACCCGTCTTGAGGTCAATGGATGCCGACCCATCAACAAAGAACACTTCCCCCTCTTTTAAGGCATTTTCCCTTGTTCTAGGGATGTCATCTCCTTCCCCCTCATATGTGGCACAATCATGTTATTTGTTTTCAATATAACATTTTATTGGCATTTTAAAATAAAACAATACATCAGACATTGCGGAGAATTATTGTTAGAACACATCGTGGGCTAGTTTCTTGGCTTGGTGGTTTGGTGGTCAGGGTGGGAAGGTTTGGGCTGTGCTTCTGTTCAGTTCGCTATGGGATGGAGGAGGGGAGCGGGTAATGTTGCTGCTGTTGAGTTTCATGGCTTCTTGATTACCCCATCCATCATGTGAGTGGGGGTCTGCAGGAAAGGGTCTGGAATTGTTCTGCGAAGTCCATGAACGGGGCCCAGGTGTTATGGAATTTTATTGGATTCCCTGCTCGTAGGACAGCGATCTTCTCTGCGACTGCTGTGTCCCAGCATTTCACCCACCACAGTGCCTGTAGGCTTCTTCCAGAGCCAGGCTAGCACGATTTTGGCTGCTGTTAGGAGATGTGTGCATAAACCAGCCAGGTGTCCAGTGAGGAGGAGTTCGCCGTCGCCTGTGTCCCTCAGCAATACTATCGCTGGGTCCCAAGGGATGGTGAGACCTCTGATTGCTTTTATGTGGTTCAGGATTTCTTTCCAGTATGCTGTTGCTTGTGGGCATGTCCATAGCATATGGAACAGGGTTCCTTCGGATGTGCATCCCCCCCAGCAGTCCGGTGATATGCTTGGGTTGGCCCTGTGCAGCTGCGCTGGTGTGATGTAGTATCTGTAGCAGATCTTATATCCGCATTCTCTGTTGGTGATGCATTGGGAGCTTTTTTGGATTCCTTGTCCATATCTTGATCCATGTGCTTTCGTCTATCAGGCGCCCTAGGTCTCTTTCCCAGTTGGTCATATATTTTTCTGAAGATGTGGCCTCGTGCTTATCCAAGAGCCGTTATAGTGCGGATATCCTCCCTTTAGGCGGTGCAGTTGACAGCGTGCGTTCTAGTGGCGTTAGGTCTCTGGATCCCTTTTCCTTGATTGTTCTTTGTGTTAGCCAATGCCGTATCTTCGAGTATCTAAACCTTTTGGCTTCTGAGACCTTGAATTTGGCTTTGCACTCCCCGAAGGTGAGTGGATTGCCTCCCGCTAGGAAGTCAGAGATTGTCCGTACACCCCCTGATTGCCATGCTGCACAACTCAGTGGTTTGAGGCCTGGAGAGAAGTCTGGGTTGCCCCATATCGGTGTTAGTGGGCCTATGACTCCGGTAGTGCCCCATTTTCGTGCTGCTATTTTCCAGTTTGTGATTATGTTCATGAGCGCTTTTAGGGGTCCTGCGTTTGGCTGGTTGCTTGGCAGCTGCATGTGATGTGCGGGAGGTCCTGTAGGGGAGCTTTGCACCACGTTCCTTCTATTTGTGTCCAGTAGGGGGGGGTCTATGGTTTGTGACCATGTGAATGCTGTGGCTAATTGAGTGGCCCTTTTGTATCTGGAGATCTCTGGTGCTCCCAGCCCCCCTATATTTCGGTCTCGGGTCATTATGCGTTTCGCTATTCGAGCTCTCTCCCCCCCCCCATATGAATGTCATTACCGCTTGTTATATCCCTTTGAGCTTGCTTTCTGGGATGTGGGTTGGTAGCGCCATGCAGTGGTATAGTAGTCTTGGGACCAAGTTCATTTTTGTTGCAGCAACTCTGCCCATCCACGATATTTCTTGCTTGGTCCAGTGTGTTAGATCCTTTTTCAGATCTTTAAATAGTTGTGGAAAGTTTCTCTGATATATCTGGTTGTGGTGCTTGGGGATGCGCACTCCTAAGTATTGGATCGTGTCTTCGGCCCATGGGATGGGACATTTGGGAGAGAGTTCTTCCTTCTGTTTCTTTGTGATGTTAATTGTTAGCACAGCCGATTTGTCGTAGTAAACTTTGAATCCTGATGCCTTTCCGAATTCTTCGACCTCCTCATGTATGTGGTCGAGTGAGGTGTTTGTTTGTTTGTTTTATTATTTATATTGCGCACCAGATATTAGGGCGCGAAGATATAAAGAGGGTTGTTAAGCTTATGTTACATAGTAGACATGAATAATAAGTACAGCTACAATTACAATGCTGTATGCATGAACAACAGGAAGGTGGATAGGAATTATACAATAAATACAAAGAATACAAAGAATAAGTGTGAAATACATGTATATAACAAAAGCAGTGAGGTCACATATATACAATAAAAGCTAGGAAGTGCAGGTGAGGTAAGATCAGACGTCATGTTCCTTTAGCCAGTGAATGAGACTGGATCTAAATTGTAGGTAGGGTAAATCTTCCCTTAAGGCAGGTGGGAGGGAGTTCCAGTATTGTGCTGCTTTAATGGGGAAGCTACTCCCACTGGATATAGTACGCTTAAATCTGGGTACTAATAGAAGGTTAGAGTTGACTTTTCTTAGGGGGCGAGAGGCTGTTTGTCTAGTGAATCTAGCTGTGAGGTATTGTGGGGCTGATTGGTTGAGGCATTTATGTGTCAAAGATGCAGTTTTGAGTTGAGAAGGATCTTGTCTTTCGTAGAAAGCCAATTGACGGATCTCCTGAGGTCAGATATATGGGCATTTTTAGGGAAGCTTAGGGCAGCTCTTAAGGCATTGTTTTGAAGGGTCTGAATTTTGGACGTAATGTATTTGTTGCTGCCTATATAGAGGGCATTGCAATAGTCCAATTTGGATAAGATGAAAGCTCTCGCTAAGGTGATACAGTTGTTGTGTGAGAGGAAAGGCTTGGCTACTCTGATTAGCTTGCAAGTGTAGGATGTGGCTGAGGCGTGGATTAGTGATTGTTAGGAGAACGTCGTCGGCATATAATGCCACTTTGTACTCCCTGTTTCCCACCGTGAGGCCCTGTATGTCTGGGTTTAGTCTGATTTGTGCTGCGAAGGCCTCCATGGATAGTGCAAACAGGATTGGGGAAAGTGGGCATCCCTGTCGGGTTCCCCGATTGATGAGTATGTTTTCGGATCTGTGGCCGTTTATTCTTAGCTGGGTTGTTGGCGATTGGTAGTTTGCCATTATCCATGTTGTGAACTTGTGTCCGAATCCCAAGTGTTCCAGGGTGTTCTTGATGTATGCCCATTCAACCTGGTCGAACGCCTTATGTGCGTCTAGGGATATGACCATAAGCTTTTCTTTCTGCCGGTTGGCGCACTCTATTAGGTCCAGTGTTCTCCGGATGTTGTTGAATGTGCTCCTCCCGGGGATGAATCCTGTTTGGTCCCTGTCTACCAGGTCTGAGAGCACTCTCCCTAGTTTGGCGGCCAGGACTTTCGAGTAGATTTTCCCATCTAGGTTCATGAGGGTTATTGGTCTGTATGCCTTAGCTTGCTTGGGGTCTTTCCCTGGCTTGTGGACCAGTATTGTGAGTGATTCTCTCATTGATCTGGTGGTCTTCCGTGATTCTAGGAATGAGTTGACACTTGGGAGAGCTGCGGTGCGAGGATTTGAGAAAATGATGTATGGAATTTTGCTGTTAAACTGTCGGGACCTGGGGAGGTATTTTTCAAGGATTTAATGGCTTCTCCGACTTCTTCCGGTGTTATCGGGGCCTCAAGGGATTCAAGTTGTAGTGTATTGTTAGGTGGTGTGAATGCTCGTAGGTATTCTTTGCCCTGGCTTCGGGTTTCGGGGCCGGTGCATGGGCCCGTCATTATTGTTTTGTGGTGGGCTGTGAGGGCTTTCATTTTACCTTGGTCTGAATATTGAGTGATACCATCTTCCCCTGTGATGCATAGTGCATTATTTTTCCGGTGGATCTGTTGCAGTTTGTGGGCGCGCATTCTGTTGGCCTTGTTACTTTTATTATAGTAAAACTGCTTAGTGTATGCGAGGGATTTGGCTGATCGATCTGCCCAGTGCATTTCTGTCGTGGTTCTCGCTTTTTTCAGTTCTCTTTCCAGTTTTCTGGAGTGGTGGGTTTTAAGGCGTTTCTCTAACTCTGACACTTTGAGCTCTAGTGCTGCTGCCTGGATCCCGGCGATTCGGCGGTACTCTGCCGCTGCACTGATTATGATGCCCCTGATTACTGGTTTCATTGCTTCCCATAATGTTCCGATGGGTATATCAGGAGTTATGTTTTCCCGGATGTAGGACGTCAGGAAGTTCCCAATCTCTGCTTTGATCGCCGTGTCCAGGAGAATGGAGTCGTTTAACTTCCAGTATCTTGGTAAAGGTGCTGGAAGTCCATTTATGGCTAAGTCGGCTGATACTGGTGCGTGGTCTGAGATCATTCGGGTGTGGATTTGTATGTTTTCCAGGCATGGGAATAGGGTCCCTGTGATTAGCAGTAGGTCTATTTGTGAGTGTCCTTCATGTGTGTTAGAATAGAAGGTGTAGTCTCTGTTCCCGCTGTTAGCCAGTCGCCATGAGTCTAAAGTTTCTGTTTCACGCATTAGTTTTGCCAGGGCTAAGGTTCGGGAGTAGTCCAGGTTAGATGGTGCTAGTGTCTTGTCCAATTCGGGGTACGGGACCAGATTGAAATCCCCCCCTATTATTAGGTGACCCACTGTGAATGTTGCTAGTTTTGGGATTAGGTTCTGAAGAAAGTTTGCTTGGTCTGTGTTTGGGCAGTATAGTACTACTATGGTGACTGGCTGTTCCCTTAGATATCTCCTCACCATGAGGAATCTGCCTGCCAGGTCTCTTTTCACTGTTAGGTCTTGGAGCGGGAAAGTCTTGCTCATTAAGATTGCCACCCCCCGTTTCTTCTCTCCCGATGTGGCAAAGAGGGCCTGGGTGTATCGTTGGAATCTGAGGCGCTGCTCGTCTGCTGCGAGTAGATGGGTTTCCTGCAGGATTATGATATCGCTGTCTAGGTTATTCAGCCTGCTCTCAATCGATTTGAATTTTCTCAGAGAGTTAAGGCCGCCCACGTTCCACGAGAGGATGCGGATGTTCCTATCTTCCATCTGAGCTGATTTGTTCATGCTGTAGTGCCTCCGTGGGCTTGTTCGGTCTGTCCTCCGTGGCCTTTGAGTGAGTATCCCACCTTAGCGAGTCCGTGCGCGATGTGTCTGTGTACGTCTGAGGTTTGGTGTCTATTTTCCTATCAGGGGGCAACAGGCCCCAACTTTCAACTCTCTGCTCCCTCCTCCCTCTCTCCCTGCCCCCACTCCTCCTTCCGAGTTTCTTGGACCAAGACCAGCCCTGTCTAACGGGGAAGACTGGCTGGACTGTATCGTTGGGCTGTTTCTGGCCATTTGGGCCTGAGTGTTACTGTTTTATCGATTGGGGAGCTTCTTATTGCTTGGGGTAGAGTTTAACTTCGATCTTGTGTTTTCGGAGTGAGTGTGGAGTAGGGTTATGCATTTGCAGTAGTGTTTCGGGCGTCGGCGCTGGTCCGCGTGTTTCCGAATCCTTCCTTGTCATATTCTCCTGGTTGGGTTGCAGTGCCGGGATATTATGCGAGCAGGTTGTGGTGGTGCACATCTGAGATTAGACTGTGACTTTCCCATGGCCTCAGTCCAGTTCTTTGGCTTTCCGCGTGCCTCTAAGTCTGCGCTTTCTAGTGGCTCTGGACCAGGTTCCTTCGATCAGGGTTTTCAATTTATCTTGGCTGTAGGCCTCAGACTCTGAGAGTTCGCTTTCCGGTTCCCTCCCTATGAATTTGTCCGCTTCCTTTGGGGTGCGGATTTGTTTCCTGGACCACTCCCATGTGAAATTCAGGGCTGTTGGGAAGCTCCATCTGTATTGCACTTTGCGCTCAATCAGCCATGCTGTCAGGTTCTGGAGTGCTTTCCTTTTCTGTAGGGTCACTGCCGATAGGTCTTGGTACAGTGAGATGTTTACTCCCCTGAATAAAATTTGCTTAGTTGCTCTGGCCTCCCTCATGATCTCCTCCTTTATCTTGAAGAAGTGTATCCGGGCCAGGATTTCTGGTGGGAATTTTGATTGTTTTTGCTGATTTGTGCGGTGGACCCGGTCGATCTCCAGGGGGTAAGCTGTCTGGGAGGGTCAATATGAATCTGAAGAGTTCTCTGGTAAAATCCTCCAGTTCTGCGTCCGTGATCATTGTTGGGATACCCCAAAGGCGGATGTTGTTTCTACGGGACCTGTTTTCGGCGTCCTCTTGCTTTAGTTCTAGTAGGTCATATTTTGCTTCTAGGGCTACTATTCTTTCCAGGTTCTTTTCCAGGTTGAAGGCATGGTCGCATATTGTGTTTTCTAGGTCTGCGGTGCGTTGCTCAACCTCTGTTACCCGCTTATTTAGCGCAGTCATTTTCTTTGTGACCTCTTCGGTTCCCTTTTGTATTTCCTTGGTTATTGCTGATAGCAAGTCATTTAGGTCGGATTTAGTTGCGGATTGGGTAGCCTCTGGGCGCGTGGATGGGCTGGCTGTTTGCGGGGTTGAGTCCAGTGTGTGGTCAGCTTTCTTTGGTTTTTCCCCCACTGAGGCGCCCATCAAGGCTGCAATATCTGTTTGCTTTGTTGTTTTGTTGCTTTTCGCCATGATAGCGCTTTTGGGTCAGAGGCTCTCCCTGGATGTGTGTGGGCTCAGTTGCTGCTAGCCCGTCGATGTTCAAGTGGTGGTTTCTCCTTCAGTCGAAACTCCGGGACCTGGTGAGCCTGGGTGCAGCGTAGGCTCTCCCTCTAGTGCGGGTTTGGTGGGCCTGCGGGTGATTGCGCTGGGGAGATGGGTAGGGTGTCAGCTAGTGTAGCTAGTGCCTTGGCGGTTTGTTTAGTCTGCAAGTCCTGCATTGCTGGCGTATTGGGGGTTCTCCCCTGCTTTATGCAAGGCTGGGTAGCAGTGTCTTGGGTCCCTGCTTTGGTGGCAGCTTGTGTGTTTTGCGGCGGCTCCAGTGCTGCTGGCACTCCTGGGTCTGGGCCTCTGTGATTTTTGCCTTACTGCGGTTCTACTTATGTCAGGCCCCTATAGGGGGGATGTGTTGTAGGTGGTGCGTGGAGGCGCTCTTCAAATGCCCTCCAGGTGGAGGGGATTCCCCTGCCCCTATGTGTGGGGCCCTGATTCCTATAGCTTGGTTGGTGTGTGGGCTAATGTGTTCCCGGACCTGTGGGTCTGCAAATTGCTGTGCTCCTATGTGGTCCCGCTGGGCCCGCCGCAATCTCAATGCTGCTGGGGACTCGCGGCTGTAGGGCTCGGAGCGCGAGGGGGTGGTGACTCACCGATGCTCCGTGGAAAGGGCTCCTCGCTGGATCCTCGGGTTGATTCTTGCTGGTGTCCCTTCCGAGGGGTCCGGCTGCATGACTGGTCTCACGGCTTCTCTGCTGCTCCCGGTATCTTCTGCTTTGGGTCCGGGTGGCTCGCCCTGCAGGCGGATAGCCCCCTTCTTGGACGCTGCTGAAGCTGTGTCTGGGATCGGGCGCTGCGTCTCCGCTGCTGTGCTGCAGCGCTGAGCCTGCTAGCGGCTTCCACGCACTTTCGTCCGGCGGCTCTCCAGGCGGGTTGCACAGGCTCTCCCAGGATATGGCTGGTGTGGATTTCGGGTCCTGCGGTCGGGGCCAGATGTTAGTAGGTGGCGTGGGTTATTCCGGATTGCTTGGTCATAGTGGCTGCTGGCAGGCTACACTCACTGGCTACACTCACTCCATCAGCTCTGCGTTCCCCTTGGTAACAGCTCAGCCGATTTTCATTGCGGCCCTGCTTCTTCTTCTTCTCGAGTAGTTCTTTGGCCCGAATCAGACACACGGCGGCCGCCATCTTTGATCCCGCGGGAGCGCGGGGGGCTCCTTCTTGTTCAGGGATATCTTCAAGATGTGGGATTTGCGCCGCATACCGTGTGGAGCCCCAGGTTAGGGACTGCCTTAGCTCTGCATGCTCCCTTTTTGGCGGCGAAACGGAGGAGGATTTCGGGTGTAAATCCGCCCGAACGGTCGATTCAGCCAGGAGCTCGTAGGGAGCCATGTTGTCCGTGTGGGAATAGGTAAAATTCCTGCTCGTAATTAGGTGTGGCTAGCACTGGAGCGGTCGAGATCAATTCTTTTAAGGTGTTGAATGCAGTTTGCATTTCTGCTGTCCAGATAATGTGTGTTTGTTCTCTGTGTGCTTCTTTCAATCCGTGCAGAAGGGGTCTCGTATATGCGGCATAGTGTAGAATCCACTCCTGGCAATAATTGCATATTCTGAGAAAACTTAGCATGTCTTTTACTTTGTGTGGTCTGACAGAGGCACGCACTGTTGTTGCTCTGTCTGGAATTATTCTTTTATCATCTTTTAAGATCAATTGGCCTAAGTACAGGACCTCGGTCAGACAGTATTGTAACTTTTTACTGTCTACTTTGTACCCCTTATGTGCTAGGAGTTGGAGTAGGACAATAGAATCTCTCCAACAACTTTCCTCACTTTCACTACAGACCAGTAGGTCATCTACATATTGTATGATGGTGCTCGGGACTTGAATATTGCCAAGGTCTTCATGCAATATCCTGTTGAATATACTGGGACTCTCGCAATACCGTTGGGGCAAACAACAGTGTTCATACCTCCTCCCCCCTAGTGTGAAGGCGGTGAGATACTGTGACTTGGGATCAAGGGGCAACGAGAAAAACACATTTTTCACATCCACCACCGTGAAATGGGTGGCCTGCTTTGGAATGCTGCACAAAATGGAGGCAGGATTTGGGACAAGAGGGAATTCCTTTTGGACAATATCGTTTAGGGGGCGAAGGTCCTGGATCATAAGCCATGACCCCCCTGTTGCTTTTTTAATGGGGTACACTGCCATATTGCATGGTGAGTTTGAGGGTACAATGATGCCTTGCTGTAGTAGTGCATGTAATGTTTCTTGGATCCCTTCCTCTGCCTCCCTTGACAAGGGGTACTTTTTCACTCTGGGCAGTATTGCTCTGGGTTTTAGTGTAATTTTTACAGGGGTCACTTCTCTTAGCAAGCCCACCTCATAGGGGTTTGTAGTCCACAGGTGGGGAGGCCCTTGTTGCATATCTGTGTTATAGAAAGAAGGTGGTCCGCTGACAACAGCTATGAGGGGAATCAGCACTTTCCTGTACTATACCATGCTCTCACAGGGGATGCTTATTTCTAAAATAATCTCCCGGTCATTGTTGTCGTCAGTGAACCGTTCCTCATCTGTTAGTTCTTGTAATGGTATGTTAGGATCTATGCACAACACTGTGCGCCATTCACATCCATGCGTGTTCATCCCTATTGCTACTATTCTCCTCGCCGACACCTGCACCCCTTCCAAATGTATGGACATAATTGTTTCAGCAACTATTTCAGGGGCAGCCACATGGCAGAATACAAAATCTGAAGGTACCCTCCATTCCTTCCTTGTGAGCTCGGGTACTGCCCTAGCCAGCACCCTGAGCCGGTACACAAACATGTCAGGATTTACTGGTATTCCTCTAACCTTTAATTCATTGGCCATGGTATGTATCAATAGAAGTGCTCTGAGGGGGAACATTCCTGGGGTGGAGCAAACAATCCCTCATTCGGTAAATTATATAGTCATATTTAGTTTGCTAAGCAAGTCCTGTCCTGGTAAGTTGATAGGGGAACTTTCGTAATAAAGTAGGGGTGCCTGCACCGGTTTTCCCCCTAACTTGACATTCAATCCTTCAGTATAAGCAACCGTGACCACAGCCCCAGAGAATCCTTGCGTAACGAGAGTTTGGCCAGATAACGGAAAATCACCTTCACATATGCATGACTTCTCCTCCCCAGAGTCCACCATGAAGATGAACTGCTTGTTCCCTATCTCCGCCCCCACCAGTGGTTCCTCTTCTGGATGCAAGGTGGTAAATAGGACTGGACACGCAAGTGCTCTCTGTGGGCTTTCCTAGTCGGGATAAGTTTCTGTCCCTGGGCAAGTAAAGATATTCTCACTAAGCACACATGCCCACTGGTAGGGTGCTGGTGAGCCATTTGGGTTAGTAGCAAAAGGGTTATTGTTTCATTGGACCTGTTCACTGGGGCTTGTGTCGTGCAGGAGGGGTGGTGGTGTGCTTTGTAACCAGGTGGTGGGGGGGGAACCTGCTGTGGGGGTACTACGTATGCTCCTTGGGGGCGTCCATATGGACTTC
This sequence comes from Ambystoma mexicanum, assembly GCF_040938575.1. Classification (NCBI taxonomy): domain Eukaryota; kingdom Metazoa; phylum Chordata; class Amphibia; order Caudata; family Ambystomatidae; genus Ambystoma; species Ambystoma mexicanum. The sequence continues at coordinate 235,408,897 of NC_090921.1, forward strand.
CTGGGTGGGGGTGCCTTCTTTGAGGTGAGTTGTAATGAGGCTGATTGTATTGGTAGTTCCCTCCCTGCCTACCGCGGCATTCCGTGACAAATGCTCCCACCTCCCGCAAGACCAGCATTGCCCTTGGTTCCCCCCTTTATTCCCTTGTCCTCCATACCCTCCTCCCTTCTATCCTCTGAACCCGCCTCGTCCTCTTGCCGGTCTTCATTGCCATTGGGGTCCTATATATTGTTGCTCTCCTCCCCACTGCACTTGCCTGTTGTCTGTCTATATTACTGCCATTCTCGCTGCCATTCCTGCTTGTGTGACCACAGACACACCCACCTCTTCTCCCATCTGTTCTGTAGGTGGTGCAGCCGTTGCCGCTGCAACCTTCACTAATTTTGTCTGTACGAATTTCGATTCCTCAGCTATCCTTCGCTGAATAGTTTCCTTTTCTGCTTAAAATGGAAGAAATAGACAAAAGATCTCAAATATATCTGGCGTTTGTGGATTTAGCTCAAAACTTCAATAGCATTGATCGAGAGCTCCTTTGGACAAAGATGAAATCGCTAAAATAACCGCCTAGCTTGCTGTTGGCGTTTAAAGAATTATACTGAAAAATTCTAGTGAGATTAGACCAAAACGGAACTTTATCATCATCAATCATAACAAGAGGCATCAAGCAAGGATGCCCGCTTGGGGCAACTTTATTTAATCTGTTCATTGCTGAGGTTTGGATTCCGCTAAAGGAAGTCAGATCGTTTCCGCCAAAGATCAATGGGACGATAGTAAACTATCTGATTTACGCAGACAATATTGTGTTGATAGATATGACTCCAATTGGGCTCCAAAGAAAACTTCAAGCCCTAAAGGAATACACTGATAAAAATGGTCTGAAAATAAATCAATCCTGCAAAAAATGAGATTTTACTCCTACAAAACCGTGTAGGTACAAAAACACAGACAAGAAAACGATTCAAATGGACCATAGAGCAGGACTCAATTAAGATGACTTCAGAGGGCCAATATTTGGGTGTACTAATACATTCACATCTAAATGATAACCCAATGATTTTAAAAATCAAAAGAAAATGTACATTTTTGGCTGGACAAGGAGCAGCAATAAACAAAAAGTATGGGAAATTCACCATAAAACCAGCGTTGGAGTTTTATAAAAAAAACAAAGGTGATACCGTCACTGGCATTTGGAGGAGAAGCCATGCTGGGCTGTCCCTACACGATATGGTCCTGGTGTGAAAATACACATTGGACTTATATTTTGCAGATCCCAAGAAGTACTCCGATGGCTTGTAGCAGATTCAAACTTGTACTAACGTCCATAAATACCAAAGTAATATGGCCAATGCTTTCCCTATATAGGAAAGCGATCAGAGCTGAAAATATATCCCAGTTTAAAATGTTGTCAACAAGCGCTCCGAAAATTCCAGCCGTAACTATACTCGACAAATTGAGACAGAAATGCGAAACAATTCTCACCCAATTACAAGTCAACAAAGAGCTTCTGACTCAAAACCCAAATGCAGTTAAAAAAAACTATGGATGCAAGATTGGTGTGAAAATTCTGAACAGAGGATACACCATAGATGCATGGCTGAAGCAGCGCTGGAATCAAGAGCAGTAAACACCTTGCCAGAATATCTACAAATCTTCCCTTGCGCTAAAAAAAGGTAGCTATACATGAAATTCCGCTTAAATCTATTTCAGACTAAAGCGACAATGTACTTAAGATCAAAAAATTGATTGGTGGACTGTAAGTGTAGATTCTGTGAAAAAGAGATGGAATCCCTGAAACATCTGATTTTATACTGCACCAAGCTGCAAGATCTAAGAACAACATACTTGGGTAAGTCAGTCGCAACGAAGCATAGCTTAAGTGGAGATGACTGGTGGAGCCAGATGACCGTGGGATCAGATTTTTGCCTTGACAATTTATTTGGAACAATTAGAGATTCTAATCTCTGCGAAGTAGACACTACTTTTAATTTTTGCAATGACAACGAAAGATCCATATCATAGTTGTTGATAGGACTACCTCAAAGCTGTTAATGGGAATGATAAATGAACCTGTCAAAGAGAAGATCAAAACAGAGGCTACGAGAGGAGCTTGATGAATGTGTGCTCTTCCTTCTATTGTCTTATTATCTATGCAATGGTGATAGAGATGTTTTCTTTCTTTTTTTATGTAATAGATCTGATGATACATAAAATGGAGTCTGTTTCTTCATATTTTAAAAGTTTGTAATGAACTATAAAAAAAATAGTTTCCTTTTCTCTTTCTTTGATCCTCCTACAATGATGCACTATAAAACTCTGAATTTCTTTCCAGCCCTTGGCTTCTCTCCCTGCTATCTTGTCCAGGGCCTTCTGTACTACCTTGGACAACCCCCTTTTGAGGGTAAAGTAGAATAGGAAGGTGGACTGGTCCCACACGGTACCTGTCTCTGCGTGCCACATCTCTTGGACCCGGAGAACGGACTGTGCAGCATCTTCCTTGTCCCCCATAGTGCATTGCATTATTGAGTGTAAGTCGGGGGTATCAGGGAAGTTTCTTTGCAGTGCATCCCAAACTTGTGCTCAGACATTATTAAATGATGCCACATCGTGGGTATTGTTGCTTATAGTGATACCCGGAAAACCTACTTTCACCCATACTGAGTTTGCTTGGTCACCCACTGTAGACACCAAGATGCTTTTAATATCTCTGATGGTGAGGTGCACGCCTGCAGTGTTTTTCTCAAAGGCATAAATCCATTTTCCCACGCCCGCCGTGAGTGGGGGGGAGGGATTTGAGCAGGTTGTTTTTGTCCATCTGTGCGTTTTCCTGCTTTTTACCCCTCTTCCTTTTTTCTTTGCTAGGGCCGTCCTTCCTATTGTGTTACTGAGCCTCCCCTCCCATGTCTCTCCTACTGTATGGTTTGCCCAATGCACCTGACTCGTGGAAATCACTCGAATACTCTTCGTCCCACACTGATGCCACCGTGTCATACCCCAGACTATCAGCTTCCCCCTCTCTTTCTACTCGCACAGCCCGAAAGGGTACACTATCTATCCTAAAAAGGAAGTTTCCTGATTTCCATTCATCTTCTGGTAGAGCAGAGGCCCCTCGTGGGATTTGAGGCTCCCCCTCTGGTACCCGTGCTCCCTCGTAATTGAGTCAATTCTGTGTGGGTGGAGGTTAGTGCCACCTTGAGATATTGTGTACTTACTCCAGTTTGAGTTGGGGTGGTGGTCGACAGGTCATAAGGAGGGGGCGGGGTCATGCTTGGCATTACTGGTGCACTCCCCCTGGCACATAGGTTGGGTTTGAGTACACTTCTGCTGGTTTTGTGAGTAATGGGTAGATTTTTTTAGGCTCCTCCTCCCCTTCTCCTTACCCCCTCTGCTTTCCTCTATCCGTGAAGGCGTTTCTGGCCCCTTCTCCCGTTCGTTTGTGGCGGGTGTTTCTTCGAACATCCGCCACAAATCCGCCACTTCCCGTCTGTTTCGCAGCTGCTTACCTTCGTATTTAGCGGAAAATATGTGGACAGGTGTTCTAACGTTCCCTTATCAAAAGACCCTTCTTCTGGCCAGGCATGTGACAGTCCATCCCCTTTCGTTTCTGTCACCCACTGGCTGTGGTATTTTTTGATTTGCTCACTATAGAGAGGGAGGTGCTTGCAGATGTGGGATAGTGGGGTCCCTGAACCCACCCTCTGTCCCTTTTTGAGTTTCTCCCACTAGTCTTTTCTGGCCCTTCTCCTTTCCCCGTACCTCCTACATTGGGCCCCTCTTTCCAGTGGTTCTTGTTGTACTATCACATGTATCTCTATTGTGAATGTGTGTGTGACCTGATAAAATACATATAACCATAAAACAGTTCTCACCGACAAAACGAAGACAAATAAAACATAAAACATATATTCCATTTTTCAGTTCTCCCTTTCCCTTAGAGCAACATTCACATTTTTCATTCACTCCTTCGTCACTCATATCACCATCACCACTCCTGGGCCTTCCTCCACATGAAAACTAACACTGAAAACAATAAGCTAAAACAACAAGATAAAATAATAACTACTACTTTTTCCCCAAGCCCTCTATATTCATGGGGCTTCTACTTTTCTCTCCGTATTTATTCTCCGCACTGGTCGGGACAGTGCAACATGGTGCCACCCTCCAACCCCTTTCGAGGCTAGGTTCCCGTATCTCCTCTGTATATTCCATTCACCGGTTTAATAAAAAATAAATGGGCATGTAAAAAGATAAAACACGTTTTGTTTACACTCGCTCCTCCATTCATTCACATTCAACCACTGCGTGTTCCTTCAATCATACTGCTCTATGTTCCCCAAACTCCACTATTTGTCAATCCTTGCAATTAATACTCATGTGCCTGTGTTCTTCCAAAAGCCTCCATTCGCGGTTAATCCACAGCACCTGTGCCTCTCCCTGGGGCCGCACCCGGCTCCAACGAGCAGTGGAGTATTGGCAAAGCCAGGACCCACAAGAATCGCTTCTTCAGCGCATGCCTTTCAGGGGGTTTGGTCAGCTGTAGGTAGGCTCGGCCTTGCCGATGAGGCCCTGGATCTCACCGAAAGTACGGGAGCTGAGGGAAATCACGCTAAAGGGTCACCAAATAAAGGCACCCAACATAACACGGGTCCTAATAATAATAAGGAAAAAATAAATTAACACACCCCTTCCGGGAATTAGACCAAGAGATGAGTTGCAAGATTGACAAAGTTTATTGTATAAATTTGGCAGTCCTTTGCGGCTTTGATTTCCTATAATTGGCGATTTTTTACTGTGCAGTAATGAATGATTTCTTTGTTACCTGGATGCTGCAACTGTTGGAGTGTATATTGCGGCTGCTGCAATATTAAACAAATAATTCTTTTTAACTGTACACTTCCTTGGAGTGCGCTTCCGGTATTCCTTTTCTGAACTTTTAAATCATACAAAGATACATCTTTGATTGGTTATGCAGATCTTTGTTTTTTATTTCCTTTCAAACATAAACTTTCTTCTTCAAATAACCACATCCCTTTTGTCTCTCAACACGTGTTTCTCCACGTTTAACTCACGTGGTTCTTCAGGAGAGTTTTCAATTTTTTCCAAATTCGATAATATTCTCAACTTTTAAATCCTTTTGTTAAAGTTATTTTTTTCCCATTTATAGCAACCATTTATCCTTTCTTATCTTCCAGAAAAATATATGGGATTTCTTATTTATCCCGGTACGATTGCCTTCAATCCTTCTCAGTCCGTGCTACTAGGATTTAAAAGTTGAGAATATTATCGAATTTGAAAAAATTGAAAACTCTCCTGAAGAACCACGTGAATTGACAAAGTTTATATAATAAAAAATGCCAGCAAAAACGAACACGGGCTGCACATTATAAGATAAAAACTTGTCATTCATGACATCACGGCATATAGTCAGAAATCACAATACTGATTGGAAAATGTCCAATAGTGAGGCCTGCTCTATATGGGGATGCCAGGTCCTAATTGGCTGCTGCTTCACCGTCGATCTTGGTGCACATGGGTCAGCTGGGCTTGTCACTGCGTTGAAGGTCAGGTGGAGCTGGTGCAACAATACTATCTAGCTAACCTAAACAACAGAAACTGAATAATGGCGGATACCTTGCCCAAACATGCACAGGGGTCCTTTGCACATCAGGAATAATATATTGGCATACCGATCTTTACACTCAGGTTTTCATTGATACCGCACCTCCTGCACTGTGTACCTCTCCTGGGGGCACCTTTTCCCACTTTTCATTGTGATGTCACAGACATGGGTTGTCACTTGGGACAAATACATTCTTTCATGAGATAAGGGTTTATGGTGGGGGTTCGGGAATGGTAGAGGCGAGGGGGTTAGGTGCTTAGGATGAAAGGGATGGCGACACTGGGGTGGGCGAGCTCTGGCCATGGGAGGTGGAGGGTGAGGGTGCACGGGCAGGTTAGTGGAGATGGATGGGTCTTTGTGCTGCAGCCTATTTCTGTCTCACGCTCATCGCTGTGCATATTCAGAACAAGAATGATACTAGAGAATTGTAACATTGAAAGGACAGCTGATGGATGGACTTCCATGGGAACAAGGCTCACATGGAGCTGATCTAACGTGTGAATGGCTTTGGCTTTGCTGGGAACGGAGGTGGGTGCGAATGCTGCAGTGTTCAGACTGGCAGAGTGGGGCCCCAGCAGACAATGGCTTTCGGGCCTAATACAAAATGGAGTCCTACTGGTGAGGCATGGGGGTGTTATTAGCCTAATTCTCTATATTAGGGGGCTCTCTTTCATGCAGTGGCGGTGGAGGATCGTCCCTCTTCCACGTGTGAGGTGTTTATTCCTCTTACCTGTGACCAAGTGGGGTGGGCCAGGACTATTTCCTTCCAAACAATTTCTTGAGCTGACTTTTCTAAATTACCCTGAGTATAAGAAAAAGTGGGCTGAAGGTGGTACCTTAATTTTTCAATGCACTCATGAGTGGGGGACGTATTTATCAGTGTCTGCTCCTGAGTTCTGTAGAGCAGATGCTGAGGTAACACCATGTTTTGTCCAGTCATAAGCTCGAATGCAGACATGTCTGTTGCAGAAGATGGCCATCAGTACAGGCGGTAATCGAATGTCCCAACTGGGTCCAGAGTCTGCCATGAACTACTTTAAGATGCTCACAATTGTCTTGTATCTCTCTACAACCCACTCGACGCGGGGAGGTAGGCAATGTGGAGTTTTCATTTTATCCCTAGAATCTCCCACATCTTTGCCATTATCTCACTGGTATAATTACTTCCTTTTTGTAACTCAATCCTTTGCAGGAGGCTGAAACAAGAGAAGATGTGATTGATCATTAGTGCGGCATCAGTCTCCGCCTTACAATTTGGGGCAGGAAGACATTCTACCCACTTTCTAAACAAGCATGTAACACTCAATATCTACTTGTTTCCTCTAGAGGCCTCTAGAGGAGCAAATCACTGAAATTTACTTGCAAATCTGACCAATGCAGTGTAATTCCTCTTTTTTTGTAGAGGAGCTGTGTGTGTGAGTCAAGTAGGTTGAAATTGAGCATGCACAAGACATCCCTTTAAATAAATGTGCAGGTCCAGGCCCATATGTGGTCAGTAGGCAACCTCACGCAAGATTTCCAGTGTCGTATGAAACCCTGTATGACCAGCAGTGGCCGGGCCATGGGAGTGGTTCAAGATCAGGCTTCAGAATGAGGTAGGTACCACCCACTAGTCACATCCAGGTCGCACTCTCCATACCAACAAACCGTCTTTGATCCGGAACATCTTTGAAAACTTCATCAACACCCGGAGATCCTCCTTACCGGCATAAACCGATTCTGTTTGAGGAAAACTCAAGGAGGCTTCAATTTGTTGATAGAATTTTCCAAAAATCGGGTCCTCTTTCTGTGCATCTGGGGTATCTTTATGCCACTGCGCAGTCGAGAGTTCACTGTTGGCATGGGTTTGTGACCTGGTGACAGCAGCAAATTTGATTTCACCCAGAAGGGATTCTGTATTTAAGCAATCTCCCTGCAGTGCTCCGGTTTAAGCCAGTTGGTTAGCCAGGTCATTTCCAGTCTTATCTGACCCCTCTATTTTGGAATTACCTCTTATTTTCTTCCAATAGATGGTCATCTCATTAGAGGTCACCAGATTGTCAATTGACTGGATCAGTTTGCATGCTTTAAGGGTTTGTTGTAGGCACAAAGCATACCCCGATCCTTCCAATTTATCAGGTGTTCCACAAACCCATTCCTGACATAATCAGGGTCAGTGATTATGACCAGTTCTTTGAGTGGGTGGTGCACTGCAGTGAGGATGGCTTGATAAACGGCCATCAACTCTGCTAACTGGCTGCTTCTGGGTCCTATTTTTGTAACTAGCATAGGGCTCTGGGGTATCATTCACCCAGGCATTCCCAATGCCAGCCACTAGTTATTTTCCCCCTTTATTACCAACATGGTAGGAGCACCCATCCACATTAACTGTGGGTATCCCCTGACATGTGCCTTCTTCATAGACCTTGTGTGGGGAAGTTAAGTATGGCTCCATAGTGTTGTTGGTCATTACACTTTCATTGGTGTCCAGTTAAAGCATCGAATGAAAAAGGATCGAATGCAAAAGGATCGACACAAAAGGGCCGAAAACAAAAGGATCGAATTATTATTTTTAATTATATATATTTTTTTGGTTTTCGTATAGGTAAAACAAATTTTTTTTTACCAAAAAAACAGGGCTTGCGGGGGCAGAGGGACCCCCACAAAAAAAAAAAAAATGTTAAAATAAACCCAATAATAAACCAATAATAATTTCGATCCTTTTGTTTTCGGTACTTTTGAGTTGATCCTTTGACTATTCAACCCTTTGTTTCCATCCTTTGACCCATAACCGACTTTCATCCTCAAGACCGTTTTCTTGAGCACAATCATGCAAGTCTGCTAATCCTTGCGCTGGAGAACTCTTCTTGTTTTGGCCAATTCTGACATCCACAGGAAAGCCTTGCATGGATAGAATCCAGGCAGTAAGTCTGGAATTAACCACGTTTCCCACATGGCTTCTTTCACTTTGTAAGTATTGCCAGGGTTGGTGAGGAGTCTCGACGATGATGGGCTCCCCCTGGATGAATGGTCGGCCATTTTTCAACAGCCACAGTGTTGCCAGGAGTCCCTTTTTGCAGTCATTACATTTTACCTTCACAGAGAACTTCATTTTGCATGTGTGCAAGATTACTTTGTTCACCTTGTCATGCTTTTGGTACAATACCACTGTTAGGCAAGAGTCTGAGAACCCTGTCTCCAAATAAAACTCCTTGTTCTTGATAGGGTAAGCCAAACAAGGTGCCTGGGAAAGGCTTCTTTTCAGCTGTTTAACTGCCTCATATTGTTCTGGACCCCACTCACACTTGACTCTGGCCTTTAATAAATGGTCGAGTAACCTCTGCGTAGTCTTCAATTAACTTCTGTAAGGGAGACATTGTATCAGAAGTATGACACTGACACAAAAGGTACAATTTGTAAAATCTTTATTAAAGTTTCTGGGTTTTGAAAAACTCCTACTTTGCCTTATAGCTTGGATGGGAGTGGTCTATACCATCAAATAATAAATAAAACAGTCCTAGTTGAGTCTGTCGAATCAAAATGGCCTAAACTAAATAAACCAAATGCCTGCCCTATCTCTTGTACAAAAAGTGTGTAAAGGAGAATATGTATGCAAAGGAAAATCAGTGTTCAAATATAAATAATTAATGTGGCGGAGTCAGCTCTCCTCGCCACGTTAGACAGCACGAAGTAAGGCGGTCCCCGTAGACAGGATTACTCACTCTGGCTCATGTTATTCACACAAAGGCAGTCCAAAATGTGGATTGAGGCCCACCTGGTCTTCCACGTTAAAGTCTCACTTTCCAGCTTTCAAAACACAGTCCAACAAAAAGTTCACGCCGGTCTCCCTCAGTCGGGCTCGGGCCTTTCAAAGCAAAGGTTTGCGTCGGACACCCTCAGTCGGGCTCAGACCTTTCAAAGCAAAACACTTGCAGGGGTTCCCTTCCCAAAGCTTAAATCACATCCTTTAGGGATTCCCTTCCCCTAACTTATTACACTTCCGGTCTCGGACCGTATTCTGATGTCGAAGACTTTCGAATGTGTGTGGCTTTTACTACAGACCTCTGTAGGACCATTTCAACTTTCTCCTGAGCTCACACTCTTGTGTTAGTTGCCCCAGTGTCTCTTGGTTTGGGTAGTTCAATGTCATAAGCACAGAAGTTCAACGTTCACCTTTTTACTCTCCCCCTTTTACCAGGGTTAATTTTGATAACTTTGCTGTTTACAGTTCATTCACTTTATCGCTTCATAAGACAAACATTTCAACTATCACAGAGACTTTTGAGTGGGCTACTTCCTTTCGACGGACCAAAAAGCTACTCAGTATCGCTGGTTTCAGAGCTATCTGGACTTCAAAGTGCATTCACAGGTCTGCCTTCCTTCGCGTCTCATCCCCATGTGTGCAGCATTCAATTGTGCGATATGGTGTTTGCACTTCAATCTTTCCTTAACACACTGGTCTTTCATGTCACTTGCCAACTCACTGCCTGTGTGCATTTCTATCTTGGCTTTGCAGTTGTTTTCATTCATGAGTCAAGGTTAGTACCACAGGCTTGGCCTCGCCTCCCCAACTCTGCGGTTCACCTGGGAGGGTCACTGGTGTCCTTGAAACACAATGCAGTCTTCTTGTTTAGGATTTGGCCCTCTCTTGGTGTCTTTCGCAGCCTTTTGGTAGCAACAACCTCCTGCAGAGTACTTGTGACATTCTCTACCCTTTGCTCTCATCCTGCGGTCTGTTGCTCTGCTCCAGTAGGTTTGCCTTCACCCGGAAAGTTCTGCTTTTGCTCGTGTTCCACCTTGCTCAGAGTGTGTCTCTATGTTCCTCCTTTTATCCGTGTGAGGAGAGCTAATTGATATCAGATGAATGCACATAAAGTCAAGTGCCTGACTTTGCCAGACCCGATTAGCAGGAAATGTTCAATGAGATATGTAAGTGTTAGCCTCTTTACTCTCAGTCACCCTCTTCCTTGTCCCAGTGTTTGTGTAGAAAGGGGAGGGGAGTTGGGACATCAGAGAATCCTATGAAATAGGATGGGTCAGATGTACGGGGAAGGGGGGAATACTGTGTCTCACCATCAGTTGCCTTACCCCCATGCCCCGAAGACCCCTCACCCAGGTGATCCTCCCACACTGGTCCACCCCCATGGTCTGGATCCAAAGGTGATGGCTGTGCCTTGGCCACCTGAGAGAGAGAGAGAGAGCCCCGGGGACTAGTAGGTGAGACACACTTTGGTTTCTCACACTTTCGACCATAATTAGTGAGTCCAAGGAGGCTTCTTAATTAAGTAGTAGGGACTTTTAATTTCATTAAGGCTTCCACCTTCTGCGCCTGGGGATTAAGACTCTCAGGGGTGATCTCGTGCCCTAAGAAGTTCACTCAGGTCTTACACCGCTGTGCCGTCTGAAAGGACAGTTTTGCTCTCTATTTTTGCAGCTGGGTTAGAGCATAGCTGATCCCTGCTATATGTTCCTCCACAGCTGAGCTCTTGATCAGAACATCATCTACATAGACCAGGTGACCCCTTTCGTACAAATCGGGGTTGGCCTTATGCAGAAAGATGTTGAACACATTGTTGGAGTATCCAAATGGGATTTGGACCACGTGTATTGCCCCCCCCTAAGGTAAAGGAAGCTTATATTGGTCTTCCCTACTCACTGGTACTGTCCAGTAGCCATTAGTCAGATCAATGGCTGTGTACACCTTTGACCCTTGGATCTTTGCCAGCCCTTGATCGATGTAGGAAAGTGGCCATCTCCACATGTGGACCTATTTGTTCAACTCCCTCAGGTCTGCACATAGTCTCCATTGGCCGTTTGGTTTTAGTATCCCCAGTACCGGGTTGTTAAAGGTACTGTGGATTGGACAACTTATCCCACAGTTCTTAATCTCTGTGAATGACTCCATGAACGTGAGAGATAACCGGTATTGCTTAACAAATACTGGAGCCATCTCGGGATCCATGGTTATGGATGTTGAACGAATAAATGTGCATCCACAGTCAAATGAGTCCACTGAAGAACATTTCCTGGAAGTCCAGGAATACCTGCTTCAGCTTTTGTCTTTGCTCATCGGTCTCACAGGAGTCAGCAAGATTGATCCATACTTCAACCATCTGCTTTAATCCTGGAAAGAGCTTGGGCTTGGCAATTTCAGCGTTATCCTCCAGTTGGGTGGAAAGATCTCTTTAAATGGTGTTAACCTGGATGGGAGGTTTCATGGATTCCAAATAGTGGTCCTTGACCCGGAATACTACCTCATCCATCCAGATGTCACAGGTCACCTCTTCCACCCTGTAAGGGCATGAAGAGTAGACCAAGAAATTCCTCCCATGCCTGGTATAAATCCTTTCTGGAGGAATACCATCGCTGATGTTGAAAAAGTTGTTTGGGATTGGTCCAATGACTTAATTACCTAAATCAATAGAATAATATTGGGCATCAACCGCCATTCCAATAAAGGTGCCTGCGCTCAAAGTGCTACTTTGAGGGTCATTGTTATCCACCATCAGGGTCCAATCGACCCTCCCAGGTCCAACTGGGGTCCTTCCTCTCTGACATCTTTTTCTCTACCTGTGGTGTCCCCCAGGGATCTAACCTCTCTCCCTGGCTGTTCAACCAGTCTCTGGCACTCCTTGCCCACTGCATCGCCGCTCTCTGCCCCAACTTTCAGTGCTATGCGGATGATACCCAGCTCATTTTCAGGCTACCCTCAGCCTCCTCCTCTCCTTCCCTCATCTCTGACTGTCTGTCTGCTATCCAGGAATGGTGTGCCGCCAATGACCTCTGCCTTAATGCCAGCAAGACTGAGATTCTACTCATCGGCACACCCACTCCCTCCTTCCCTGCAGCTCTCTGGCCGGCCTCTCTTGGCCCTCTTCCTGCTCCTATCTGCAAGGCAAAAAACCTCAGGGTCATCTTCGACTCCACACTCTCCTTCTCTCCTCACATATCTGACGTCTCTAAGAAGTCACACTACCAGCTGCACCTCCTCAGAGGTATTCTTCCTTTCCTCTCCTTCGCCCAGAAGCTCACTGTCTCCAGAGCCCTGGTTCTCTCTAAGCTGGACTACTGTAACAGCCTCTATCTAAATCTGCCTGCCTCTACTCTCCGCCCTCTGCAACTCATCCAGAACAGGATTGCGAGACTTCTCCTTGGCCTCAAGCCCAGGGACCGTATCGCTCCAGGACTGAAATCTCTACACTGGCTCCCAGTGGCTGCGAGGATTAAGTTCAAAACACTCTGCATTGTACACAAGGCCTTCTGGGGCCTGGTGCCAAAATACCTTCAACTCTCTCTTCCTAGATATCTTCCTTCTCGAGCTCTTCGCTCATCCGCCTCCAACTCCCTCAGGGTCAGCCGCTTCTCCAAGCAATGAGTTGGGTGTAGATCTCTCTCCCCGGCAGGGGCCTCCCTCTGGAACAGCCTTCCTGCCTCCCTGAAACTTGAGGAGAACCATCTCCGGTTCCGAAAGCACTTCAAAACCTTCCTCTTTGCTTCTGCTTTCTCTCCCCCTCTCCCCTGCTAAATTCCTGACTGAAATTGCACTGAATCTGCAACTGGGCCGCTCTCACCGATCTCGGTCCTTGGCCCAGCCACTCTCCCCTTGCACTGCCTCCCTGGCAACCCCTGCACTGTGGGACTGTCTCTGTATCCCTACAGCACCCCTTCCCAGCACTTGTCTGCACACACCTTGCACTTGCCACCAGCTGGCCCTTATTATTTATCTTGTTATTCTACTACCCCTGTACTGCACTTTCCCCTCTCCCTTTCCCCTTGCACTTTTCCCTTCCCCTCTACCCATGCACTTGCGAGATCTGAATGACACCTGGCCTAGTAGGATCGTTGTCTGTCTTCCCTTTGTTCCCCCTCCCTGCCTCGTCGCGCCTTGAAACACTTGTATATAGGCACGTTACAAATACCATGTCATATCATATCACCAATATTCAAATGGTGTCGTGTTCTAGGTCTACTAGAGATGTCGGATTTAAATACAAACCTTGTTGTTGAAGAAAGGAATTCAAATTTATATAGGCATCCTGCTGTTTGAGGTTCTTCCCTTGCTTAATTTGGAGGGGAATCATGAATTGTTGCACCTGTCCTGGGATGGTAACCTCATCTTGCATTTGAACTTTCACTGCATAAGGCAGCAATTGAGCTCACCGGAATGCTTTTTCTGTGTTGTCTAAGCCCATGGGGCTACCCCCCAGTGGTGACCAGGCTTTATTATTAATTAGATCCAAATTGATGGCGAATGGGTTGACAATGTCACTACCTAAATAAAAAGGCTGAAGGGACATCTCCCACTAACCAAAAATGATGTTCTTTGCTTTTGTTGGCAGTGGAAATCTTTAGCATACACCTGCTAGGCAGGAAATATTTAGAATTTGGAGGTATCCAGGCCTATTTTCCATTTATCAATCAATTTAAATGTGGGAATGGACTGATCTTTTGGGAGTTTCCTGAATAATCCTTCACTGATGAGACTTTTTCCATTATCCAGGCATACACTGGCGAGCACAGGCTCCTCTCCCTCATTTATCTGAAAGGGGAAAAATAACAGTTTTCCCTTTTCTGAGTTTCCTTCAGACTTTGGGCTGATTCTTCATCGTCTTTTATCACTGGGCTCAATGGTTCTTCTGACTTCGGACTGGTGTAGAATTTCAGAGCGTTCCCTTCCAGTGTGGAATTTCACTTAAACCTGGGTGGAAGGTTGATTTTCAAGCATGGAGAAGGTTTGTTCTCCTACAGAGACAACAGTGATGTCTGGCACCTAGTTATTCTTGAAATGGAATTCTACTTTCTCGGACCATCGTTCGATTAAATGATAGGTACCATTCATGCTTACATAATAAGTACTCATTTTTTATTTTATCGGCCGGTTAGTTTAGGTCCAGAGGACATTGTTCACACAGTAGATCAGAGTGATAACGTCCTCAGGAGATTGTTCCCCAGTAAACAAGGTATGCCCTCTGGAGTCACGACTATCACTGGATGTTTCAACCGATGTTGCCCAATTTTTATTTCCAGATCGGCAGCCCCTTCGACGGAAATGTCATTCCAATCAACATTTTTTTGTTATCGGGAAAGAGGTATGAGGGGAATTTGGTAACCCTCCCTGTTACCTGTTACCTGAGTTTAGGAAAGTGGTGTTGTATTCAGTGTCCACCAGATTTCATAATTCAGACTGGACACTGCGCCTTGACAGGTGCATAAATTCTGCCTTCTCTCTCCTCAAGGAGGCAAAGAAAGTGTGAGTTACTGGCTAGCACAGCAGTTATTGTCTTGATTTTGAACTCTGACACTGTGTGATGTTCAGTAATTTTCCATGTCGGAGATCTGGAATCTGTAATGAAAGTATTACAACTAACAATGGTAAGATATGAGGAATCCTCTTTCTCACCCGAATCTTTGCTGTCCCCCTTTGCCTGGAGACAGTTCTCAGAACCTGTTCGGGGGAGGGACGCCTCCTCCATTTCTGCCTTTTCTAGCTCGCATTTTTGGGGTTGAAGAGTTTCTTGATCTGGGTCGGTCTCCATACTTACCCTGTCCAACTCAGGGTCTTTTGGGACCTATTTTCCTTAAGAAGGGATCCCCGAATTCCTGAAAGAGAAGGTTTGCTTACCTAAATCCTACAGGGGCTCTTCTCTTTCAAAGGGGATTATCATTAGCTCTTCCACAAAGTGGGTTCTTCTTTGGCCCCTCCTACTTACCCTTTGCTCTTTGGGTTCCAGCTTCCCAGGGGTAGAACAGCCACTTTCAGGCAGAGAGGTTTCCAGGGGTCCTGTCTGGGTGAGTAAGGACACTTCTTCTAGGGCTTGGCATCTCCCGCTCACCCAGGCACCCTCATCAGGAACCTGTGGTTTGCCCCAACTGGGACATCAGACCCTGGTGTTGGGGAATACTGGGAAGCAGGGTTATGTTGAGGGTTCCACTGAGCCCTCAGCATGCACCCCAGATCATCGGTCAGTTACTGGACATGTCGCTCCAGATGCAAGACTTTTTCTGGGTTGCTGGGAAATTTCCCGAAAAGGGTTACTGTCCCTTCTCCTGGAGTAGCTCGGGTACTGGAAGTTCTCCCATAATTTTCCATCCTGATCCTTCCTTTTCCTGGGTTCAGGGATCTAGTGTCCTGGAACGGGGGAGAAAGTGGATATTTATCCTGGAAGCTCTAATTTGGGGGGTATCTGGGGAAAAATGTCAGGTTGGGAAGTGGAGTGATACTTCTCTCCTGAGGGAGGTTTCGAGGGAGGTTTCCCGGGGCATTACTTACCTGCTTGTGCCCCCCCGGGCCGGGGGAGTGTATACATACCCCAGGATTGGTCTAGTATCCTTATACCTAGGGCTTAAATAGGTGGCAGGGTCAGATGGATCATTGTTCTGAACTCCTACCTGAATACAATTTGAATGGGCAGGGGGGGGTCCCTTCTGCCTTCAATTTTGCTTGTTGGTAGGAGGAGTATTTTTCACCCTCCTCTCCCCCTGTGTCCAGGTCCAGATAAGGAGTAGTTCTCACCTTCGCCACCATTGCAGCACCAGTTGTATTAGATGGCTTTAGGGTTTTGGGGTTGTTTTTAATCTCAGTGGGCTTCTGGACCTCATAGATCCTGGTGGCTTGCTCAATTACCCAATCCAGGGTCCTATGCTTGTGAAAATCACGCACCAACTGAATCATAATGTATTTGGGGAGCGCATGGAAATAGGTGGTGACAAACTCCCTACTATTTGTTTTCACCTGCCGGGAAGTCTGAGCAAATGCGCGTTTTAACTCCTGCACAAACTCTGTAGGCGACTGATACTCCCCACATTGCAAATTATATGCATCCTTACAGGCCTTCTGTGGGTTCCTATGTGTAGAAGAAGTTTCCAAAATTGCTGCCTTGTAGGTGAACCATTTATAATGCTTCTGGCCCTCCAGTCCAACAAAGAAACTGGAGTACTCAGGTGTCCATTTAGCAAATGCTATACAATTCACAACATTTCTGATCTTAAATTATGTCAACATCTGCTCATAAAGTTCCAAGCGATCCTACAATGAATGCTTGGAATTCTTATAGTATGGGGTCAGGAAGCTCTTTATGGCCTTTAACTGTCTGATTGGGACTTTAACAAAGCCCATTCTCTGTTTGCTGTCTTTTTCTTCATCTGCACCTGAGTCCATTCATTTTCTGACTCTGAGCTGCTATTTGGACTCCATTCCCTGTATTCTAGGCGCTCCTTATCTCCGGAAGATTAGGAACACCTCCCAAGCTCATGGGGTTTAGACTCCTCTCGCCTGGACTACAGTGAACTCTCTGGATCACTTTTGCTGTTGTCACTTTTAGGCCCAGGATAAAACAGTTTCTTCATCCCTCCTTCCAGGGAGTCTGGAAAAAATCACCACTTCCACTGAATGTATGGAGGTTTTTACTATGCCCTTCCTAGGCTGAAGCCCTAGTGGTCTCTTTGTAATCTCATCTTCAGCCAATCTAACTCCCTGATGTTCTCATCATAAGTCTTTTCATGGTCTGAAGCACTCACACCATTCTTTTTAGTCTCCCAGGGCACGCTGGTCCAGCTCCTCCCTTTCTGTGTGGAAGAGATGAATAATCATCAATATCAGACAAGGACTGGCCTTCTGGGTCAGTTTGGCTAGGCCTGGGTACGTCCAATTGCCTCATCTCACCCTGTTCTTTATGGGTGGTCTGCATGAGGTCAGTTCCCATTTGTACAAGGAGATTGTGGATACCTGGCTTGAGGTCCCTGATGGGAGGGGCATCTCTCCTTGACCAGAGGGCCTTATCCCATACCCTGATTGGTAAGGGTGCCTCAGGGCCTGTTTATATTTCTCAATTTCCTTTGTGTGACACTCACTCCTGCTTCTCTCTGTCCTTATTTCCTAGTGGTATTCAACTGGCCTTTTAACTCTGATACCAAGGCCTGACTGGTCTGGAGCATCCTACTCTGAGACACTAATCGACCCTTTATTTCCTTTACTACCTCCTGAAATGTTTCATTTTCTCTCTGGGATTGCAGTACTATGCATGTTGTAAGGGAGGCATGGTATCACAAGTAGACAGTGACACAAGAGTTGCAAGTTTCAAAACCTTTATTGATAGATTCAAGAGGGTTGGAAAAACTCTGGTCTGGCCCTATAACTAAACTGGGAGTAATCTTGACCATCAAATAATAAAGAAACAGTCCTAGTCAGTCTTAGTCAAACAATAAAGGTCTATACTAACAAAAGCTAATGCCTGCCTTTACACTAATACAATCTAATATGACATTGGGATATATATCTAAACAAGGAAAAATCCATGCTGAAACAAAATGGCAGAATGGCAATATAAATCAGTATTAATTTTTGTCCACACGTTGCATAGCACAGGGTTAGATGGAACACTTGATGGATTCACACACTTTAGCTTGCGAACACAGTTAGGCGGCTGACCCTGCTCTCCAGAGCCTGTTTGGCCATTCAAGTCTGAGTCACAAGTTCACGGGTTTAACCTCTTGGGTTCCCCTTCTACCAAGTGCAGGTCACCCTTCAAGTTTCTATAGAGTTTCAACAAAATGTTTCTAAGTATTTGGTCTCAGTTCACTTTAGGATCCCCTCAATCGGGCTCAAACTTTTTCTCCTTGATTGGGATCCCTACCCCAAGCTTTCTTCACATTCCACAATATAGGTTCCCTTCAATCGGGCTAAACCTCCTTTCGTATTTTAGGATTTTGCTGTCGAAGACTTCCGAAACTGGGAGGTGTTTTGCTATCACCGACACATGACCACTTCTGTGGAATTGGTTGAAATGAGGAGCCTGGTATTGTTATCATTATGATGAAATCATAAGTCTCTCTGTAGTAGACACCATTACCCAATCACATATTAGACTGCTTTTAGAATGATATTGTATACATATAGTGCTCGCCATTTAGAATGATGAGAAACATGCTGCCACTTTGCACTTTTGCCATTTGCAATAAAATGACATTTGCACTGCCATATATTTGAAGTGCCATATAGTGTTTTAGAGACACGATATATACTCACCATGATATGCTATGAATCTATGTTTGCATTAGAAATAGCGCTTAGGCTGAGAGAAACGAATTAGGCCTGAAATGACACACACAGTGGCATATTTTCAATGCCATGGAAAGCCATTTAGAATGACACACATTGTTATGCTTTGTAGAGACACATTTAGAGACTGTCATGTATGTATGTATGTATGATCGAGTATATTTAGAATGAGTTTGCATTTAGTTAGTGCTTGCATTGTAAAGCATTCAGAACGAGACACGAGGCCTGAAAGCCATTTCTCATGGAGACACACACACGTTGGTTCGCACCGGGCTCAGTGCGGAGAATTGTTATGAATTACACTGAGAAGGTATTTGTAAACATTTGCTTGGTAGGAACACAGATAGAGAGAAGGGAGCCTTATCAGCTTGGCTGGTGTGCTTCGCGGAAAGAACACGAGGGTTTGGGCCATGAAGGGAGTGACATGGAGAGATGGAAGAAGGTGCTTTTGCACATGGAGAGACGGGGCCTAAGAGCCTTTTGTAATGCAGAGTGCGCCAACACAGTGGAGAGAATGGGTATGAACAGTGAATAGATGGAATAAGATGGGGTATTTCGCAACAGACTCGAAAGGCCAAGGCAAAGAGATATTATGTCACGCTGATAGCACACGCAGTGACAGGACATGCCGTGCAAGGCACACGCAAACAGGAGACAGGCAGGCATTTTGCTATACGCCGAAAGAGACATTCTTAGAATGCAAGTAATTATAGGGATCTGTTCGTCATCAGAAGACGACTATAACCAAGGAGGCTAGAATGGGCTGGAGTTGTTGGTTGCTGAAGGCTAGTTCGAGGGAGTCTGCACGAGAGAGGGAGACTGCACGAGAGTGGGACTGCACTAGAGTTGGAGAGAGCCACAGAGGGGTTGCTGAGGTTGCTGGCTCTTGGCTGGAGAGATGGTGCAGTGCTAGATGCGATGGGAAAGGTGTCTTGGTGCAGCAAGGGAGTTCGAGTGACCAGATCTTGAGAGGCCTGCCACTGACTGGCTGATTGCAGAGTTGTGCAGAGATGGCAAAGACAGAGCTGAGAACACATGCAAATGGGAAGTATGGGTTGGCCTAGGCTTAAATTGATTGATAAGAACAGACACACACACACACACACATACACAGAGGTTTGGGTGAAGGGGAAACTAGACAGGGATTGTCTAGAGCGTGGATGGTGTGGATTGGGGTGGATTTGCCCATGAAGGTGATGGCTGCTAGTGCTTGCATTAGATTGCATTAGAACCACACACTTGCAGCACAGGCTTACATTAGAAACCTGAGAGGCTTACATAGTTACTGCATAGTAGCTTTGCACCAGAAGTATAAAAGGTGCAAATTAGACATAGCATTAGAACTGCCTGCATTGTTATGCGTTGTGCTTAGCTGTGAGTATATAAATAAATGTATCCCATTGTATTATAATTGAATCAATTCTTTGTGTTTCCTTTGTGTCTCAATGTTATTTGTTATTGCCCACGGTAGTAAGATAGGTGTATGTTATTAGGCGTAATCTAGGAGTACACATTGCACATGGGGCCTGATACGAATGCAGTCAAAGGGGGTGTATAGTGATCCACACCCCAATTGGAGGTTGTCCAAGATTGTCTGAAGAAGACCTGACCTTGGTTGCCCAAGGGAGGGGCTACACGACAGTTAGGGGTTTGTCAGACTGACACTTCGACCTTGCTTTCTTTCTTTACTTCCACTTTACATATTTTCCTTAATTTCCAATGTCTCTTGGAAAATGTACTTGCTACATATGACTTGCTTTCATATCCATGGCTCCTAGATCAAGTCTTTCAAACGCTTCTTTCATGCAGCTTTGTGGTTACTTTCTTTCTCTCACTTCCCGCTGCCTCTGCAACTTTAAAATATTTGACAAAAGACTCTCAATTGGGCAATCTCACTTCGTGGGCCACTCTGCTACTTTGTATTTCCTATTCATTAAACACAGACCAGGCATTCTTTGCTTCCCTCAACTCACCGGTCGTGTTAAGCAGTCTTTGTTTCGCGCCTATGATGTAGGAGTCTAGGTTGTTACCACTGCCGCTTCTGTTCCTCCCCAAGTCTGCCGTTCACCTCGCAGGGTGACTGGTAACATTGTAGCACTTGAAAGACTCTTTCTCCCTTCCAGCTGGGCTGTCGTGCACAATCCTCACAGCTTTTTTGAAATAACAATCTCTCGCCGGGTGGCGGGGGGTTGGGGTCTCTGGCTTCCTGCCACTTCAGTACAACCCCTAGGTTTGTCGCTCTCCTTCGCCTGGTTTGCCATAGCCCTGGAGGAACTGCTCCGTCTCATGCACCGCCTTGCTCAAAGTGTGTCTCAGTGTTCCACCTTTTAACCATGTGGGGAATGTTAATAGGTATTAGGTGTGCGTAATTAAAGTCAAGTGCCTGACCCTGCCTGATCCCGTTAAAGGGACATGTCCAGTGTATTTCATGGATGCTAATTCTTTCAGCCATACACCTCCTCTTCCACGTCTCAGTGTTTGTGTAGGAAAAGGCTGGGGGATCTGGGAAGTTGGAATATCCCATAAAATAGGATTGGGTAGGGGTATTGGTAAAGTGATACTGTGTCTTGCCATCGGGTGTCCCTCCCCCATTGCCAGATGACCCTCATTGAGGTGATCTTCCCACACTTGTCCACCCCTAGGGTCTGGATCCAAAGGTGATGGCCGGGCCCTGACCACCTGAGTAAGGGATCCATGGGGTCTGGCAAGTAAAACACCCTCTGGTTTTTCAACATGCATATTCCAGGTGCTTGTCTTTCAAGAAACTAATCTCTTTATCTCGCGTGCCCCTACAATATGCTGCCTGTGACAGGTCCGCTTCTGCTTGCTTCACACGCTCCACAAACTCAATTTTCATCCCTCATTCTGGTAATTTCCTGAGAATCTGACATACCATTTTCTGCAACCATTTTCAATTTTAATGCATCAGGGTCTTGACTCATTTATAATTTCTGTTCCTTTAGAATATTTAATTCCTGAAGCAATTTCTCAAACTCCTTTTGTTAGGTCATCTCCTTGATGATGAACTGTTTCCCCTTGCTAATTCCTTGATTTGTTGTTTGAGAGACACAATATCATCTAACAGCCCTCTATTGTGACCAGTCTGGTCATTCAATTTGTATTGAAGATGTCTCACAGTTTTGGCACTCGATTCGCATGTGTCTTTCAGCACAGAAAACTCTATCTCTCGCTCTGCACTGGCCTGTAGGTGGGGTTTCATCTCATTTTGTAATTTTTTAATGAGGCTTTGTCGTTTGAATTCAAGCATATGGCTCGGTTGTGCTTTATCTCCTAACTGTTATAGTTATTTCTGGGCCTCATTCAATAATTCCATCTGATTCAGCACACAGGCCTCACTATTTTGCACTTGCTCTTCCACTAACTGCAAGTGGAAATGAAAATAAGCTGAGAGCTGGGTCATTTGACTCAGTTCCTCACAAGCACTTTGGGTTATGTAAAATGCATCTAATGCTTTGTGTGATATCTGACCTCTAAGTCAAATGTCAGTGCTCACTGAGGTAACCTCCTGCACCATTCTGGTTTGCCAGCTCCCGTCTTCGTTCTCAAGCCATTCTCCTCGAATGAATCGTTTAGCTAGGAGATGTTTCCTGGCATCACTCACTTTTACAGTAGTCATTTTAAATTGGCTTTTTGCAAATTTGTAACATTTTCTTTGAACAGGGGCAAAAATCACTGTATTCCTGCTTGATTTCCACACTCAATGCCAAATCAAAAATCAATTCTAATCAATCTACTTCTTGCGTTGGTACTCTACACAATCTTAATTTTTCACCTACACAACTCTCTGGAACACAGGGGTCAGATCACAGTAGTACTTTAACAAAGCATAAAACACCTTGTGTCCACCACAATGCAGTTACACCAGAATGAATAGTTCTTCACAATGTACTTGTCATGAGTCAAAGAAAGTAAGCTAAATCCCGGAACAAACCCCCACTTTGTAAGGATATATTGGGAGATCACACTTAACATAGGGAGTTCCTCCCCCCAACTAAGGTAGGCCACAATATACCATTGATTTTGGATTTGGTAAGCCCTATTTATGACTCATATAGAGCCACATAGATCCCTCCCCCTGTGCCAACAATAAGCCAAGAACCAGACAGGGGTATAGAGAGAAGGGAGGTCATTCCGAGGTTGGAGGTAAGGGAGAAACGATGCCGGTAAAGGATTACCGGCATCGCTTACCGCTACAGGCTATTCTGACCAACCAGACCGCTATTTACGGCACCGTAAAGTACGATGCCGTAAATAGCGGTCATGGCGCGCGCACGCGACACACCATGCCGGCATTAGCAGCATGCCGTAAACCGGAGAAGATCACAAGTGATGCGGACATGCAAATAACGGCCTCCTGAAGGGCGAAAAAGTGCATACCGGCATGGTGTAAATACCGGCATCGCCGACCAGGCGTTAAGAACCCTGAGCAGTGTTTCCAAGAGCCACAGGTGCACACAATCAGCACAGGTTGTTAGGCAGAATCCTGTGCAGTGCCCTTAGGGACCACTACACACAATTAAGACTACAGGTGGCAATACAAGTTTTACTTTTGGTACAAGCCTGTACTACTATGTCAGAGTAGTAGCAGTGGCGGAGCAGCCAGGCTTATCTCAAGAGTATATGAGCAATAGCAGAGTTACACAAAGGGACCACAATTACTGTGACTCAAGCAAACACTGACTCAAGGTTTCAGGTAGAAAAATATAAGTACATTTATTTTTAAACCATTTGTTATAAACACAACACTTCTATTAAACTTAAACACAAACCACACGTCAAAATTACTACAACTAACCAATTCACTTTGTACAGTATGTCTCAAGGTAAGTACCCTGTGTTTGGATGAACCGGTGTTACGAACAAAACACGTTACCGCAAATACGATTACGATCACTTTTTGACAGTTCCGTCTACTAATTAAACGCGTATCCGGGACATGAAATGCTACCGGGGCAAAAACACACTTAGCACCCGAGATACCCAGAGGGAGTTGGAGGCAAAAATCACAGGCAATATTTTGGTTAGGCAGACAGAATCGAGAAACACTCAGAGGCAGGAGTTCAAGAGTCAAAGGGCCGGAGCCAGGGTCAAGTGATACCGGGGCCTGTTGCCGAAGATCACACAGTCAGACAGTTCACGATTCAATGTAGCCAAGAGTACTTCGATATTGTCAATGTTCGGAAGCAAAAGTTATAAGAAGGAGGGAAGACAAGGGCAAGCCTTGGAGATGAAAAAAAGGGGTTCACCCAGTTTCCTCAAGCAGAACACAGTACCTTATTCCAATGGCAGCTGGTGCCCTGGCAGTTGTTCCTGTTGGTTTCCCGCAGACCCACGATTCCTGGAGCTTCGTTGTGAAGGAGGACGTCTGAAGGGGGTCTGCACCACACAGGGATGAAGCTGGCAGCAGCGACAATGAATAAAAGGTGCGCTCCTTAAAAACAGGAGAGGCTCTTCAAATGGCTATCCGGACCACTACAGCAGTGTGCAGCGATTTTGACCAAGGAAGAGGATCCTCTGGCTGTGGAAGATGAAATGGTTATCCCCACCAGGCTCAAGGGAAGAAGACTCCGGACTGGATCTTCTCTTAGTCGTTGAAGGGTAGATAGCTCAGGACTGCAGCAGGGCTTCACCGGGACGGGGTAGTTGCAGCAGTCGTCGTTCTCTCCGCTTCTCTTCAGTTCCTTGTAGTTCCAGTGGCGACTCTCTGACTTCTAGCCCAAGAGACCTGCCTTTTATGCGCAAAGCCACCATTCACACAGCCTGGCTGTTAATCACCCAGCAGGGGGGGTTGTCCAGCTTGGACAACCACCTCAGCCAATCATGGCAAAGTGTGACTTGGGTTTCCTAGGATACCCTGTGCAGGGGGGGACTACACCCCTCCATCACATTCAGCCCACCTAGACACCCAGGCGCCTGGTGGAGGGCTTCTGAGCAGAAGCCCGCCAAAAGACTGTGAACAAAGAAGGCGAACCTAGTTTGCCGCGCAAAGTAAAACACAAGAAGGACTTTAACAAAAAGAAATGGCGAATAAACCCAACCGGAGCCAAAAGAAAAACAATTTGGTCAAGCGGGTTTATGTTCAAGGCTAATATAATAGCCAAGAACAATACCACGTTCATCTAATATAACCGCGGTACAAAAGTTAGGGTAGGTACCACTGCCACCAGCCAAGTCTAAATGTTAAAAGAGCGAAACAGTGCTCTAGGAGGTACAGATAAAAAGTGATACGAATTAACCCTTTCCGGTACTCCTGAAAGATGGGGTGTACAGGATCTGTGGTAGAATGACTAAGTAAAGTTAATTGCAACTTTACCCTTTTCTGGGGGACTGTAGTCAGCCTCAGAAATGGAGTCGGGGGGGAAGTCTCAAAGACAACCCTGTGCCACGGCACTGAAGGTGCTGTGTGACACACAAAAGAAGGGGGCTACTTAAGTGGTGTACTTCAGATTCCACAATCACAAAAACAGAAAAATACACATGGCAAAACACAGGTAAGAGTCGGGAAAAGCTCACACTCTTACCAAGTGGAAAAAAATAAACTCCAGAAGTCCAGCAAAGCTGCTGGGGGACTCACTAGGTGAGGGAAATTAGCCATAAATGAGAATTCTCCCTAAAACAGGTGGAGGCAATGGAGTCAGGGCCAGTACAAAAGGAGCACACCCACACACCACACCCCCTCCCACACCAAGATGATACCAAACGTAGTAGCACTACTGGAGCTGGAGGCCCTGCTTGCAATGCCTCAAGAACAACAACAACAGCTGCCACCACAGAGGAGACGCAGAAGGGGAAGGAGGGTGAGAAAGGCCCAGCTTGCCCCACCAGTGCAGACACCGTTACCACGCCGGCAGCCCCCAATCCCTCGCATCAGAGCCACCCCTTCAACCTAACACCTGAGCAGATCCACACCCTCTACCGGCTTGGCCGTGACACCATCACCACCATAGTGGACCTGATACAAAACGACATAGTGAGCCTCATAGAAATACGCACCGCCATCCCCCCTCTACTGAAGGTAGTGTCTGTGCTCCACTTCCTTGCCAAAGGCACCTACCAGCACACAGTGGGGCACATGCATGGCATATCACAACCCTTATTTTCCTGGATACTGAACCAAGTGCTGGATGCCGTCCTCAAGCACACAAGGGACTACATATCCCTACCACGGACTCCCCAGGTGATATTCGATACAAAAGTAGCCTTCAATGCACTGGCAGGCAAGCCAAAATGTGTAGGTGCCCTCGACTGCACCCACGTGGAGTTGGTGGTCCCGCATGCTATGGAGGTGGTGTATCGCAACCGCAAGCAATACCACTCCATCAAGGTGCAGATGGTATGCAACGCCAGCAAGATCATCACACATTGCTGTGCCCGATATCCAGGATCAACTCAGGACTCTTTGGTACTGCGGAACTCCACGCTACCATGCTACATGGAGCGACATGCTGGACGACGTGCCTGGCTGCTTGGTGAGTTGCCTGACTGGGCCATGGCAGTGCATCGGGGTTGTGAAGTGGGTTGCTGCATACTCCAACCGTGTGTGAATGGGGGGGGATGCATACTCCACCTGGGTGGGAATGGGGGGGATGCATACTCCACCTGGGTGGAAATGGGGGGGGGATGCATACTCCACCTGGGTGGGAATGTTGATGTCAGTGCACGATGTGCACATCACCGAACACTGTGCCTCAAAGCAACTGAAATAGTACATGACAACCAAATCCCATAGTGATGAAGTAAGGCCGACACCTATCACTACATGACTAACAGGTAACCAGCCCACATCCCACAACACATGCACCACTCATCAGCGGCCCTCACACACCATAAAGTCATCCTGCACTATGCACTGCATATGCACTATGTTGCTGTCACCAGCATATCACCACACAGGACAGTCATCTCTGGCCGTGCATTGAACTAAGTCAACTAGGGATACCACAGTGTGTCACTGGTTTGGTACACCCATAGGAGTGCTGCATGTCACTATGGAACTGATCAGTGCAGAATGCCCAATATAGGACTGACTACATCCAACGCTCCCTACTACAAATTTCCACAGAACTCTACTCATTACTGATTTTACACCAACACTGCTGTATGCATATACGATGCATGTGCAAAAAGATGTCAGTGCACACCATGAGCCATCTTGAAGATGCAACCCACACCATTAGTCCATTGCACAGGACACATAGCGGGGCCAGAAATGGGGTCAATGCATCCAGGGACATGTGCGTGTGGGCACAAATTACCTGCTTTCATGTGAGACTAGTACAGTTGTCCTACATGAATGTGCGAACACTTACCTTCATTCCACTCTCATACAGGTGATGGTGGCTATCCCTTGAAGCCGTGGCTCATGACCCCTGTCCGAAACCCACAGAACAGGCATGAGGAGGACTACAATCGTTCCCATACCCGTACACGTGTGGTGATAGAGCAGACCTTTGGCCTGTTGAAGGCACGATTCTGCTGCCTCAGCCGGTCGGGTGGGGCACTCCTCTACAGCCATGAGAAGGTGGCCAAGATCACCATGGCATGTGTAATGCTGCACAATATGTGCATCCGTCGGAACGTGCCCCCGTCCCCTGACATGGAACTGCTACCACCTGATGATGAAGGGGAGGAGGAAGATGTGGCAGGACATCATCACAGTGCCGACGCTCAGGAGGGACGTGCCGTGCGGCAGTTATTGATTGCACAATATTTCTGACACACAAGTCAACAAAGGGTGACATATTGTTAGGACATAGGGCACTGGGTGTGGGGATACATGTACACTATGCACTGTGCAAGATTAAATGACTCATGCGCAATGATGAATGTCCACTCTGGTTATTTTTTTGTAACACAACCGATGTATTAAAAGTGAAAATATCAACGTGAAAAACAAACCCTCCACCACCCTCCACCACCCTCACCCCCCTCTATCTCCCCCCACAACTCCCCCACACACCCTCACCCCCTCCCCCCACAACTCCCCCACACTCCCTCCCCCCTCCACCTCTCCCCACCACTCCTCCACACACCCTCACCCCCTCCCCCTCCCACCACAACAACCACACACTAGTCCCATAGGGTCCACGTAGCCAACATGTGGCTGACAGTATAGTCACTCTGTGCTCCCGGAGCAAGGGGGAGGCATGTCCCGGCGGCACTGCGCACGGAGCGACCGACGGAGTGGGCTGGTCTGGGTGGAGTTGCTCGTGGACGGTGTGTTCTCATGCTGAGGCTGTTGGCCAGGATGAGCAGCCTCCAAAGCATCAGCTATGCAGCTGAGCACCTAGCAGAGGCGGTTAGTGTTTTCCGTTATGGACTGGCCCAGTGCCCTCAAATCAGCATGCCACTCCTCCCTGGCCTGGCGATTGTCCTGCATGAATTCCGTTATCAGGGCAGAGAGCTGGTTAACCCGCTGTGCACCGGCGGATGAAGCAGTGGCCCTGCTGGGGATCAGGCTGAAATGTCCTGCCGGCGCTGACTGTACACAGGACTGCCATGTCCCTGTGTCTTTCCTTGACAGACTGCTCCAGTGTGTCGTTCTCACCAGAGTCACTGAAGGATACCTGGGGGTTTGAGAAATATTCAGGGGTGTGCACGACTTCCACAGTGTCATCCTCAGTTGTTCCCCAGATGTCATTGGGGCTGTCCTCAACTTTGAGGGGGCCATGGCTGCCACCTCCCCAGCCACACTGGACTCCTCGGAGTGTGGCGTTGGGCAGGTGTCTGCAGGCAGTGCAGGGAGGGGTGAGGGTGGGGGCGTGGGTGTACGTCCCAGGGTTGTCTTTGTCGCTGGGACACGGCGGCCCCTGCCTTGGCCCCTGGTTGTGCTGGCACGGTTGCTGTCCTGCTCCTCACTGTCATGCTCACTGCCTGTGGGGGTGGAAGAGAGGGACGGCATGAGTGATGTTTGGATAGCCAGCATTCATACATGGCTACGATAGCACATTCAGACAATTGTGGGTAATCAGCATTTGTGTAGGGAACGGCACGTCATTCCATACATGGGTGGTAAATGAATGCATATGTCGGTGTCACTCATGTTGGCCAGGTACTGTGCTGTCTAACATCTACACTGTTTACATCAACTACCCTGTATGCCTCATGGAATTAGCAACTTTGTATGGTATGTGTCATGTATGTTACGGCCTTGCACCTGGCACTGGCTTGGGTCTCACTTGCTTCGGCATGATTTACAGGGGGGTGTGTGTGGCCGACCATGGCTTGACTCTTTGGCCAGACGTTAGCAGTGACTTTCATCACATTTGCCTTAGCAGTATTTACTTTGGACACTCACATCCATCAGCGGATGACGTGGCGCCACACTCCATTTCTCCGACCCCTTCAATGTATTCGGCTCCCATCATGCCCGCACATGTCTCCTCCCACGGCATGAGTTTTATTGGCGAAGTTGGTCCTCCTCCGGTCTCCAAGGCCTGGTTTCTGTTCGCAGAAAGGATGCTCTGCACCTTCAGTCACAGGTCATCCCACCTTTTGCGGCAATCCTTGACGGTGCGGGGGGTGTTGCCCACTGCACTCACCTTCTGGCATACTAGTGCCCAGATTTCTTTTTTTTTCTGCACCGCCTCCCTCCGCATGTTGCTACTCAAAACAGTCACAGCATGCTCGTGTAGGGTATCTACGAGCATTTGCAGCTCATCTGGGCTGAACCGCTCCTTTCGGAGGCGGGCAGCTCCCTTATTTGGCGCTTTGGGCATTCCTGGGTGGTTGTAGGAACTTTCCGGTCGGTCACCAGTGTGCCAGGGGTCCTGTGTGGTGAGGATGACAATGGATTGTGTTTTTAAAGATGGCCCCCCGTGCTCCTTCCCGTTCCTGTGCGATGACGCTATTTCCGGTTCCGTAATTTAACGGTGACCGTAAATAACGGTGACCGCTATTTACGGTCACAGCTAATGCCGCATTGGTCTATGGCGGTAGTGTTGTCTACGGTGCGATTCATGCCTGTAGGGGGTTTTTCTGGCCCTTTTGCGGCATGGCGCTAGGTTCCTTACCGACATGTCGCAAAGCTCATGCCCGCAAACTCGTAATAGTGCGCTTTTAGCGGGCTACTGCCAGCTCGGACATGCTATTTGCGCCATGCCGGTAAGGGGCGGTACTTACCTCCAAACTCGGAATGAGGGCCATTATTTAATGATATGATATGGCATTTATAAAGTGCCTATACACAAGTGTTTCAAGATAGCCTGATTGTGCCAGATAGCAGCATTTCACATTTAGCCTGAATGTGCCAGATAGCCTGATTGTGTCAGATAGCACATTTCACATTTAGCCTGACCATGCCAGATATCCTGATTGTGCCAGATAGCAGCATTTCACATTTAGCCTGACTGTGCCAAATAGCCTGATTGTGCCTTATAGCCTGATTGTGCCAGATAGCACATTTCACATTTAGCCTGACTATGCCAGATATCCTGATTGTGCCAGATAGCAGCATTTCACATTTAGCCTGACTGTGCTAAATAGCCTGATTGTGCCAGATAGCAGCATTTCACATTTAGCCTGATTGTGCCAGATAGTAGCATTTCACATTTAGCCTGGCTGTGCCAGATAGCCTGTACACCACTTTGTCGGTCTCCTATCTATGCTTATCGCCCATAGTCAGCACTTACCTCATTTATACAAGGTAGCCATCTTGAAATCAGCCTCATTATGTAAGGTGACCACACTCCAGATCATGCCAATTGTGTTATTTCAGCCACAGTTTGCATTTGAGCTAGTAGGAATTGGATAGAATAGCGTAGATAAACATGCGTTACATCTAGACAGAATTGTGCATATCAGCCTGTGTAGCATCGAGATAGAACTGTGAAGATTAACTTGCACCACATCTAGCCCGAACTGTGAACATTAGCTTACGTCACATCTAGATAGAACTGTGAAGATTATCCTGCATCACATCTAGATAGAACTGTGAAGATTAGCATGCGCCACATCTAGACAAAATTGTGAAGATTAGCTTGCGTCACATCGAGACAGAATCGTGGAGATTAGCTTGTGTCACATCAAGGTAGAACTGTGAAGATTAACTTGCGCCACATCTAGAAATAATTGTGAAGATCAGCTTGCGTCACATGGAGATAGAACTGTGAAGACTAACTTGCTTCACATGTAGACAAAACTGAAAAGATTTGCTTCCATCACATCGAGATAGAATGGTGAAGATAAGCTTGCATCACATCTAGATAGAATTGTGAAAATTAGCCTTGTGTCACATCTGGATAGAACTGGGAAGATAACCATGGGTCTCATCGAGATAGTGATGCCACTAACCAACCCTACAAAAAAATGTCACCCCTCTGCATACACCTCTCAAATTGTGACTAAACACAACCATACCTCTAAAAGCACAACAAACCGCAGGCACTTCACTACACTGCAACACCAAAACAGACCACACATAGCCCTGCACAACAGAACATGACAGCCACCGACCGAAAAGCACACCTAACTTCAGTGAACCTTGTTAACCAGCCAGAAGCTGGCAACAGCACATCACAGCCCTCTTGCTCTCTCTCCCATTCTGTCCTACTAACTTACCCTACCCTCTTATTATGTTTATTCTTTCCCTAAGAGACTGTTTTATTGATGGGTATTGTGTGCCCCTATTGAAAACCTGTATGTAGACTCGTGCTACTATATAGGGACACCAAGATATTTAGTAACTTACTGGATTTAGGAAAGATCGTGGGGATGAGACATGGGTCTTCTGCTGCATTTAGAGAGTTAAGAGCAACCTTTCTCTCCTCCTCCCCGATCTGGCTCTCAGGTTCTGCTGCCTTTCTAGGGATTCCAGGAAGGGGGAAGAGCAACGTCACTGCATTCCTCTCTGCAGCAAGGTGGGAGAGGAAGGCACCTCCCAGGCAGGGCCACCCGGGTGGATAGACACTATAAGGACTCAGGAGGATGCCCAACCAACCCCACCTTTAGAGGTAAGCCAGAGGTTCTCTTGTCAACAGACACCCCGAAGAGCAGTGTGGCACCACAACAAAGGCGCTGTCAGATGAAACTCAACATCAGTCACTGTTTGCAAGTGAGATCGCTTTGCCATAATTGCCCTTTCCACTGCTGTTTCTGATGCCCTTTTCTGTTTGTCCCCAGTAGAAGTTGGGGATACCCCTGGCAGGGACAAAATATGCCACTCTCTGGTCATGCCACAGCACTGTTAGATCACTACTGTGTTTTTATTATTATTATTTTTATTATTATTTTATTGATTGAGCGCGTACCTTGCTTCGGGAAGCAACAGAGTGCTTTTCAGAGGTAACAACAGAACAGATATACAGCGGGTGGGATACAGAGGGGCAAAGAAGAGGGGTACAGCTGTGCACCAGGTGGCGGGGAGGAGTGGGGTGGGCCGCATCTAGCGAGTCATATGGCGAGAGGGGCAACGTGATGGCCTAGGTGTTGAGACAGAGAAATTCCTTGAAGAGGTGGGCCTTGAGTACTTTTCCGAATTGTAGGAGCGTCTCTGATGCTGATGAGGAGGAGCTTTCATAGTCTTGGGTCGTAGGTGGAGAAGGCTTGGTTTCTCGTCCTTTCCTTTTTGCAGTGGCAGATTTCAAGTCTGCCCATATCCTGGCTTCTGGTGGTGTGCTGTCCACCGTGTTTCTCTGCAAGGTAGCTGAGTGACTTGAGGACAACTGCCTTACAGATGATGCAGCAAGCCTTGACTGGTGCAGTACAAAAAACTCTTACTATAGGATAACATACACCTGATCAGAGGCGTTGCTGGGGGAGGGGGGGCTAAGGGGCTATAGCCCCTGGTCTTTTGGTTGTAGCCCCGGATAGAATCTCAGGAGCTACAACCAAAAGGCTCTCTAGCCCCAAGTCCTGACAGTTACGACATTAGCATAGCCCCGGATCTTTTCCAGACCTAGCAACACCCCTGCTCCTGATGGGTCTTTTCAGCCTTGTGCTATATATGTCACTTGTCTGGAACCTACCCGAGTTGACCTTTATCCATGGTAACTAGCGCCTAGATGCCTCAGGGCTTTGTGTGCTGCTATAAATGCGAAAATACAATTTAAACATTTTTTTAAAAAGAATATGCCCAGTATCACCTAACTGTCTGTGGAATCCTGAGCAATAGCACAATATAATCAAAGAAGCAAAGACTTCCTCTGGCTAATGCCAAAAACAGTTCTTTGGCTCCTGAAATGACTACATGTCCTAGTGCTGTAGCAAAAGGGCTGCAAGAAGGCAGTCTATCCGTGGTCCTCCTCTTCATAGCCTGTGGTGGCAGCACAGGTATTTCCCGCCAGTCCCAAACTGATAACATCACTCCAACTTTGCAGTGTGTCACCATCTCAGGAGCTTCTGAATTGTGGGAGTCGGATCACCCTGCGGGCAGGAGATGGGCCCAACATCGCAGCACAGTACCCCTTTGGCCCGCCATGGGCAACTTAAACTTTGGACACCCCCTGGGCATCCCCCCTTTGTTGCAGGCCCCCCCATCCATCAAATCGCTCTGTACCAATCTTTCCTCTTGGTTTCCTCTACAAGGTCTCATTGTTTGGATCAGGTGAAGGACCCGCTGGGATATCCTATCAGCAGCATCCCTGCCCCACTTAGCCTTGCCCAGCTTCTGATCCTGGCAAATGCAATGGTAACTGGGCAGTCATTGCCAAAGAATGGGAACTGATTGATTACCTGTGCAAATGATAACCATGCCCGGCAAAAGTGTGAGTGCAAAGGCAATTGATTAGAATTCCTGTAAATGGAGTAGGTATCTGGCAAATGATAACAGGGCTGTCCCCCTCTCAACTGAAAATGATGCAGGCAGGAGGCATGACTGCACAACAATGCTCAGTACGGCGGGGTAGAAGCGGCTTGGAATGGGGAGTAAGCAAGAGCACAACGAATCTCACAGCTTTGAGAGCAGAGAGTGTTTAAACAATCATTAACAGGCAGCAACACCAAAGGGACAGTGGCAGGAGACATCTCTGCCCATATCAATATACCCCCAGGGTGAAGCCAAAGACTTAACTGCTGGGCCAGATTTTACATGACTCTCACCCCCAATGATTAGTCTCTCTTTGTGAAACTAAATATCCTCAACATTGGGGTGGAAGATGGTTGTCATTGGCCAATGGAAGTCGTACTAGATGAAGGAAGGGACATGCAACAACATTCAGCCTGATGGCCTCAGAGGAAGTCCAGTTTTTTCCAGCATGTGTTTGTGTGCATGTGTGTCCCGATAAGATCGCCTAGTGGGTTAATCTATGTGTAACCTGCAGGCAACACACCCACCAGGAGCACAACCAGTTCCTGGTGAGATACCGATACATGCTTGCTTTCTGTATTGGGGCTCTACCGCAAGAAGGTGCTGCGGTCAAAGTGAGCGGAAGCGGCGCTCTTCTACTTTTCTTAATTAGGTTCTACTGTTCCTATACTTTTACTTAAAAAAATAAACCGTTCTGGAATGCTTTTGCTTTAAAATAAAAGTGTAGGAAGCAGTTGAAACTTGCACTGCACTAAACGTTCCCTTAAACAGCAGGCGCATTTGTTTGGGCGTTTGTATTGTGCGTGGAAGGGGACGTGGCAATGTGGTTTGTGGGGAGCGGGGCAGCAGGGCCAGTCTTTGCATCAGGCAGTGCAGGCGACTGCCTGAGGTGCAAGTCTCTAGGGGGCGCCAGTCAGACTCCAACAACACCACTGTCATGCAGCTTGATGCATCATTTCATTATTAGAATAAAGTACGCTCACAAAAAACAAAATGCTACCTATGAAATCTTATTCAGACTCTCATTCGGTCAGGGCAGCATGCTGGCTTTCAGCACACGGCGGTGCAAGCAAATCCAGGCTAGCGCCCTCGTGGGGTCTCTGCAAGACCCGGATGCCAGGACCTAAAAACCTGGCCTGACTGCACATGCCTCATCCTCAGTGCATGCGCTAGAGTTGGGAGCCATTGTGTTGATTGGGCTGGGCTGCTCAGTCAGCTCAGTTGTCGGACAGGGACTGAGATTAGAATCTCTACAGAAGCACGCATCCTGAGCCTACCACCAGGCTCGACGGGAAGAACAACAAGGTCCAGGCAGCAGGGGAGGCCAGTCACTGCCAAGCCCACGCCGGTCACTGGCTACCACAAACTGAACTGGCCTGCGGCCTGCCAGTGAAAGATGGATCGCTCTGGGTGACCCGACCTGCTGCCGGCTGCAGACAGTGTATTGCACAAATCGAAGGTACGTAGGCAGGGCTCTCTGCCCCTCATCCCAATTAATCTATGAGTGTGTGCAGCTCATGATGCTACAACACTTTAAACACATGAATAAATGGGGCACCGAAAAAGAGAACTTTGCATAGCAAGAGGAAGCGCAGGAGGCAGAGACAGTAATAGCATAAACATATTCCTTGCTGAACAGAATGCCAAATCAAGAAGTGGGGCAATAACAATAGCAAAGAGGGCATCGGATATATCGCAAAATGAGAAGGCCAAACCAAAATAAGGATGGAACATTGAGGAAGCTGTGGGTAGAATTGTCACATCAATGGCACTTGTATCACAGACCTCTTTCACTGCAAAATTTCTAGCAAATGCACACGTTCCCTGAAGTCAAATTCCTGACCTAGGGGTGCTGCCTTTGCCATTTAACGTAGAACGGCTGCTTTAAAAGGGACAGGCACTTGATCCTTGTTTCGCTGTACACATTAGCATTGTCTCTAACATCTGCAGATAGCAACCGGGCCCCCACACCACCTTTTTTCTTTTTATTTGTTTGTTTACTGGGGAGGGGAATGCATTTGGCTTCTTGAAATTCATCCACCCATTTATCATACTAGCTACACGGACACGGCTGAGTGGAGTGTTATGAAACTTAATTACTTTAAGTAATTACATAAGTAGTGTACAATGATACCTTTCCTCATCAAACAAGGCTTGACAGCTTTCCACGCCCCTTTAGGGCGGGATATCCGGTCCCTATGATGTCATATCCGGGGCGGGGCCCCCTCGGGATTCCCCCGGAAGTTCTGCCTGGGCAAAATCCTGTCCCTGAAGTGCTGTAGGTGTGTTTAACAGACCCTGGGTCCTTAGCGGGGGTGTCCCACCAGATGTGACATCATGGGGGGCTATCGGGAAGGTCCCCCCAAGGGTTGGGGCCTCAAGGGGACTTCCTCCGGATGCCCCCACAAAGAACCGGAAGTGTGGAGCGGTGTTTTGAAGGGTGGGGCGTGGCGTGCAGGGTGTATATATACAGATGCGTATTGGGGGATGTACAAGCCGTTCCTGAAGCCCAGGAAAAAAAAATGAAAACTCAAAAGACCTCAATACCAGGAATTATGAAGCGCTACAGCTACTACTCTAAGGACAATACAGCTGCTGAGGATTTGAAAACCCTTCAAAAATACTACAACCCTGAAAGTCCGCCGGCACCAGCGCTATCCGTCGATGGGGACCCTGATGGCACCGCGGCTATGGATACAATATGTGAGCATTTTGATATGTTGAATCTTGGGAGTGGGAAACCGCCGGGGGTCATCGACTCCGGTGTAGATGACTCCTACACCGATGCAGACTATGTGGATATGGATGAGGCTGTTAAGGCTCTGAAGGAGACCCGGTATGAGGATCTGAATGTTTTAGAGCAACTGTTTCCAGAGGCCGCAATAACCCCGACGTTAGACACAGCATCCGATGAAGACAAGCTGTTTATGGACGTTACTAGCTCCTCTATGCTGGAAGATCTTGGTTCTGAAACGTGTGCTATGGTAAGTAATGAAGTATGACGATGTGGGTGTGTGTGGGGTGCATGAAAGCTATTATGATAAATGTGGTGTTGGGAGTTATGGGGGTGTTGATGCGCTTTATCGAAAATTACAGCGTGATAAACACCCCATCACGCGAGGAGCTGTTAAGACATGGCTATCCGGCCAGGAGACGTATACCCTTCATAAAAATGCTAGAAAACGTTTTAAAAGAAGAATGACCATTGTCGCGTCGGAAGGTACGCAGTGGCAGGCGGACCTGGCGGATGTTTCTAATCTTGAAAAGCAGAACGATGGTGCGCGGTACATTCTGACGGTGATAGATGTTTTATCAAAATATGCATTTGCAGAGGCCTTGCGGGATAAGACTGGTTCAAGAGTGGCGGCGGCCTTCAAACATATCTTCAGCAAGGGCCACGTACCTGTAAAATTACAAACTGATGCCGGTAAGGAATTTCTGAATAGGCCCCTGCAAAACCTTCTAAAGCACCACGGCGTGCATCATTTTATAACCCACACAGAAGTTAAAGCGGCGGTTGTTGAATGTTTTAATAGAACCCTAAAATCTAAACTATGGAGATATTTCACAGCCTATAATACACAACGATATGTGGATATATTACAGACTTTTATCGATGTGTATAATGACAGCTACCACTGGTCTATTAAAATGCCTCCCCGGGCTGTAACCTCTGAAAACTCATTATCAGCGTGGCGAAACCTGTATGCTGGACGGATATCGGAGAAGATCAAGAAAGCATCCTTCCGCGTAGGGGACCACGTCCGAGTATCCAAGTTAAAAGGGGTCTTTACAAAAGGCTACCAACAGTCCTTTACCGACGAAATTTTCATAGTGGCAAAAGCATCTGTGAAAGAGGGGGTATACATATATCAGCTGAATGATTATGCTGGTGAAGTTGTAAGCAGTAATTTCTACACAGAGGAGTTACAAAAGGTGATCGATGATCCCCAGCGTCTTTATAGGGTTGAGAAAATTATTCAGAGTAAAGGTAAGGGGTCTAAGAAACAGCACCTGGTAAAATGGCATGGATGGCCTGAGAAATTCAACAGTTGGGTCAACGCGTCCTCTCTAGAGGATCTAAAAAGCAGAGACGATCCCTGAGAAGAAGAAGAAGATGGAAAACACCGGCTTTTACATCACCTTGCCCAGTAACGCCTCTTTAGATATATTCCCCAAAAACGAAATATCGGATTATTCTGTTAAGCTGGCTAAACCTGTTAATCTACAAGGTCCGTGGGAAGCGGCGTTGATGGAGATTCAGTACCCCCATACCTGGGACACCCTGGACAAAAGAGATTCCTGGTATACCATCAGACGTGGAGAACTTGCTGAATTGATAAACATGGGTTTTCCTCACGGCTTCTACCCCACAATACCGGCGCTGCTAGATACTATCAACAAATCAATAGCGAGTCTTGAGCGCTATGCAGATATACACCTGTTTCTAAATAACTCACGCCGTAAAGTATTTGTAAGATCAGCCAATCTTACCGTGGAGTTTATATGTAACGGGAAACTTTCGATGGTGTTGGGGAACGTTCAGCATATAAAAAATAATACTAAAAATACGGACAAAACACATGCAGATATTGATGGTGGATTTTACAGCCTCATGATCTACAGCAATATAGTAGAATACCAAAGGGTTGGTGACTCATACGCCCCCCTGATGCGGACCGCACAAGTCAAGGGTGAAAATAACGGCATTGTTAATATACAATACATGAAGCCTGATTATATTCCTGTTTCTAAGTGTCATTTTGACACCATCAACATCCAGATAAGGGACGATCAGGGAGATCTGGTCTCATTTAAATACGGGAAGGTCCTGGTGAAACTACACCTGCGCCCTAGACGCGAGAGAGACAATTTGAAGATGGTAATCATGAAGAATTACGGGGAGCCGCACGCTTATAGGGATTATTACCGCAGACAGGCCGGTTATGGAAATCAGCCCTACTTCCAAGGTGCACCTGTGATGTATGGTGAGGGGCTAGGAAGTATTTTCAGAAGTCTTTTTCGGAGAGCCATGCCCTTCCTGCGCAAAGGGTTTGAATTAGCAAAGCCGCATATGAAAACAGCTGCTACAAACATTGCTAAGTATGTGGTGTCTACTGCAACAACTTCCATCGCAAATCGTTTCAACCAACCAGCACAAGAGGGCTCTGGTCTGGTTTACGTGGGTAAAAGCCCTGCAAAAAGAAAAAGGCGAGCTTCGCGCTGGCGGGGGCCTCCGATGCCGCATAAAAAATGAAGAACAACAACCAAAGCCGCTCAGAAGAGAAAACGTACGTCAAAGAACAGACGGGTCAAGCGAAATAAAAACAGACCCGGCATCAATATTTTCTAAAAGATGGCCTTTATCCACTGTGCCTCGGGGAATGTGTGAAATCGGAACTAGATCTGTTTGTCGTGCCCCCGACACAGACGAGTATCGAAAACAGTTTTTTCATGGAAGTTGCGCCCCTACCGGCACTATCACCATTAGCCCCCATCGAGTTTTACATATCGGTCTCAACGGAGACGTACATGGATTTGAATGACACCTTACTCTACCTAACCTGTAGAATAACAAAAGAGGATGTGATGGCTATCGGTGCAGCAGCGAAGGTGGCCACGATTGCCTATCCGGTGGCCACCCTTTTCAACCAGGTGGACATCACTCTAGGTGATCGCATGATTACACAGAGCGACAATATGTATGCCTATAGAGCGTATATAGAAAGCATTCTGAACTACAGCAATGACACTTTGGACACCCAGCTGACTGCGGGGCTTT
The DNA here is from genome assembly GCF_040938575.1 of Ambystoma mexicanum. Lineage (NCBI taxonomy): Eukaryota > Metazoa > Chordata > Amphibia > Caudata > Ambystomatidae > Ambystoma > Ambystoma mexicanum. Next base: position 235,448,096 of record NC_090921.1, read on the forward strand.
TTTATAAGGACACGGCTGGGCATATGGAGGATTATGCTCTAAATGGACACAACAAGGGCTTTATAAAGAGATCCGTATATGCAACAGGTAGCAGAAACTTTGATTTACTCGGGCGTCCAGACTCGGATCTGTTTTTCCAGGAGAAGCTGATGGTGAATGGTGTTGATCTGAAAATTAAACTCTCGCGAAATAAAGACGCTTTCTGTCTGAACAGTGATGATGCAGAAGCGTACAAACTGGTAATAGTATCAGCAAGTTTATTCATTAAAAGGGTCAATGTGTCGCCGCCGGTCAGACTTGCGCATGCTGACGCTCTACAAGTATCTAACTTGAAATACCCTGTGGGGAGGACCTCCTTGAAAATCTTCAGTGTACCAGCGGGCAGCCGTGTCCCCAGTCAAGATAACTTATTCTTGGAACAGCTACCTAAAATAATCGTTATTGGCTTTGTGGATAACACCGCTTTTTCAGTGGATTACGCAAGCAATCCATTTAATTTTAAACATTACAACATTAACTATGCCGCCCTTTTTACGGATGGGGTCGTCATCCCTGCCAAAGCCTACAGCCCTAGTTTTCAACAGAAAAATACAATTAGGGAGTATCTGGGGCTAGTCTCCATCAGCGGCAAGCACATGCGTGAAAAAGGATTTGTGATACCACGTGACGACTACGCTGGTGGCTACACCTTGCTGGCTTTTGATTTGAGACCCGATAATGCATCAGCAGGCCATTATAATCTGATTAGGAATGGTAATTTACGACTTGAGGTCCGGTTTGCTGCAAATTTACCAAGTACTATGAATCTCATTATTATGGCCCTATTTGAATCAGTCATAGAACTCAACAACCAGCGACAGGTGCTGTACGATATGTAATGGATACCTACCAGATCATGCTTTCCTGCGTAAAGACAAACATGCTGTGAAAACATTTCGAGGCGTGTATTCGTGTGATAACATTCCAAGGGATATACCGGGTGAACTGCCCACCTGCTTTGTTGTGAACACCGAACCCCAGCATCAAGAAGGCACACATTGGATAGCTATGTTTATAGACACTGCTGCAATAACTGTTTTTGATAGTCTGGGGTGTTTCCCAAGCCACACTATATATGACGGCGCTCTATTGGACTATGTTAAACATATAGCACCCATAGTACATTATAATAGAGCCCAGGTGCAGCATTCTGAAGCCGTGACATGTGGGCAGCATGCTTGCTACTTTGTATCTAAAATGTCTGAGAAACAGTCACTGCGGGCGGTTATGCAAACCTATTCTCTTGATCTCAGGCAAAATTATCGAATGGTGACGGATTTTGTGAACAAACGTAAATATCGCCGGCCACCTGTAAATGTATATAGTTTTTGCCAGAAATGTAAGTGTGTTAATTAACAGTAGATATGTATACAGGACTGTCACACTATTGTTTTAAAACATGAATGAGACTCAGAGCCAATACGTAGGTTGTGGATTACAACGTTAATCCTTTCTTTTATTTAATTTTTTAACGTTTTCTTTCTTTTATAGATTGAAAAGGATACGTCTTTTCTTGAACTGGATGCACTTCAGCAGGAACAAGTGGCCACTTTAGATTCAGGTAAGAGTCTGTGGATGTATGTTTCCAACTTCTTTTCCTTTGAACTCTTTAAGACTATGACTTAATGTCTCTTTTCTTTCAGTTCTCTTTCTTCTTGTTTCCTAATGCCTTCTCTCAGTGAGCTGCCTATATCTCTTCCTCCGTTCTCTTTCTTAACTCCCTTGTGGTTTCAGAACTCTAGTTAGCATAGGTCTCTTAGTTGCTGCCAGTGATAAGTATTTTGTATTGTCACATTACATGTACTCTTTTGCTGGAATCTTCCTGTATTAGCCCATGAAGCTGAACAGTTTGGGAGTAGCTCTTTCATTACTTTCACTGCCAAAGCTTGGTCTTCAGGTATGGGTGCTATTGCCTCTTACAGCGCTCCACATTTCCTCTCTCTCTCTCTCTTTCTTATCAGTAACTCTCTCGACCTTTACTTTGCCCTGCTTGACTTCGCCTTCTCTCCGTAATGTTGATTAAGACTTGTGCAACCTTTTCTTTCAGTCAGTATCCCCCTTCTCTGTCGCACTGTCTCTTTATCCTTTTCTTTTGAAATTAATGCTGGCGCAACGGCGCTTATTTCTTAACTTCAATCTGCCCTGGAGATCTCACTCGACATCCGTGAGATCTTCACTAAATGCGCAACGGCGCTAACTTTAACAGTCATCCTGCGGCAACAGTCGCTCGAATCCTCTCCTTCCTTCACGTTTAACACGCAGCATTCTCTCTCTCCCTTCTTCTCTCTCACTCCCCTCCGGCAGCTTTGTATCTTGGAAATTGGGAATCTAAGACCCGGCAGCCTGCAGCTACTTTATCTCGGCTCGTCGTGAATCACTTCGTCAATTTCACCATTCCTTGTCAGCCAACTTTGAAAGTCGTGAAGCCACGTCTCTGCAGCCCGCGGAGAATCGCCTCGTCAATTTCACCTTCCGTTGTCAGCCGGCTTTTAATGCCTCGAAGCAACGTCTGTGCCGCTCGTGGAGAATCGCCTCGTCAATTTCACCTTCCGTTGTCAGCCGGCTTTTAATGCCTCGAAGCAACGTCTGTGCCGCTCGTGGAGAATCGCCTCGTCAGTTTCATTTACACTTTTCTTTTCTCCATCTCTTCTCTCCCCTTCATTTCGTCGGCGACCTCCCAACCGTCGTCCTTCTCCTCCTCAGTAAGCCCACGTCAACACCTCGTCCTCCGCATTCCCCTCCTCACGAGGCGTCTCCTAGGCAACCCAAACAGAGTATATACATTAGAGGAAAGCCCATACATCTGTGGCTTCCTGGTCTTCCTGAATGCCTAATGTCTATGTATATTACTACTCATTTATTCTGTAGAGTCTCACTCCGTCACACCCCCTCTACTAAGCCCTTACGCTCGGGAAGGGTTTCTGCTCTGGACAAGAAATCAGCCCGTGAAAGCATCTTCCCCGGTTGGTGAACAGTTTTAAATGAGAAGGGCTGAAGGGAAAGGAACCACCTCAACACTCTTTGGTTCGAGTCTTTGTTTCGGGATAACCAAACTAACGGTGCATGGTCAGTTATCAGTGTAAACTCTCGACCAAGTAGGTAATACCTAAGTGTTTCAATGGCCCACTTGACTGCCAGACATTCCTTCTCGATGGTTGGGTAGCTTAGTTCATGAGGTAGTAACTTTCTGCTTATGAATAGGACAGGCCTTTCTCTTCCCCCTTCATTTTGGTAAAGTACGGCCCCCAATCCTGTACCTGAAGCATCCGTTTGTAGAACAAATGGTGTACTAAAATCAGGACAGTGTAAAACCGCCTGATTAGTTAGAGCTTCTTTTAAGCCATTGAAGGCCCTCATGGTTTCTTCCGTTTTCCAAGCTTTTCTATTCCCAGTGGGTTTTTTTAATAGGTCCGTTAAAGGAGAAGCCAACGTGGAAAAATGCGGAATAAACCTTCTGTAGTACCCCACAAACCCCAGAAAGGACCTTACTTGCTTCGGTGTTTCAGGGAATTTTAATTGCTTTATGGCCTTCACTTTCTCCTCTTGTGGCTTTATCATCCCTTGACCCACATAATACCCCAGATATTTCATATGAAAGGTTGCCACATGAGTCTTTTTGGGGTTTATGTGCAATCCGGCCCCCCTCAGAGTCTCAAACATCTTCCGTAGATGGGTTAGATGTTCCTCCCAGCTCTGAATTTAAATGATGATGTCATCTAGATATGCTCCGACATAATTTTCATGTCCTTTTACTAGATGGTTCATCAGCCTTTGAAATGTTGCCGGAGCCCCATGTAAGCCAAAGGGTAGTACCGTGAATTGATATAATCCGGTAGGTGTTGCAAATGCCGTCTTTTCTTTGTCCGATGGTAACAAAGGAATCTGCCAATAACCTTTGGTTAGGTCAATGGTAGTGAGAAACTTGGCCTTTCCCAGGTTATTCAAGAGGTCCTCTATTCGTGGCATGGGGTAGGCATCAAATTTAGAAACTTCGTTTACCTTCCGGAAATCCATACAAAATCTTACGGTGCCGTCCGACTTTGGTACTAAGACCACCGGAGAGCTCCAGTCACTGTATGATGGTTCAATGATCCCTAAATCTAACATTTCTTTCACTTCTTGGTTGATAGCCTGTATCTTTGCCTCAGGAATTCGGTAGGGTCTGAGACGAACTACAGAGCCGGGTTTGGTGGTTATGTGATGACACGTTAGATTAGTTCTCCCTGGAAGAGAAGAAAAGATTTCTGCAAATTCTTGCAAGAGATGGGACAGCTCCGACTTTTCGGTAAGTTTCAGTTCAGGATTGATATTCAAACTTTCAACTCCTATTCTTTCTTTAAGCTGGGGAAAATGTTCTTCCGATGCGGGTTCACTAGAAATCATAGCTATAGGTTGAATCGGTGGTATCCATTTTTTTAGTAAATTGACATGATATGTTTGACACGACAGTCTAGTGCCAGGTTGTTTCACTTTGTAGGTTAATGGCCCTAACACTTCTTGAATCTCAAAAGGCCCCTTCCAGGTAGCCAACATCTTATTGTCTGAAGTGGGTAGTAGTACCAAGACCTGATCTCCTGTTTTAAAGGTACGTAGCTGGGCCTTTTGATTGTAATACCGTTCTTGGTTTATCTGAGCTTGGAGCAGGTTATTGCTAGCTATAGCCTGTAGTTTCTCTATTCTCTCCCGTAATTGGGAGGCATATTCAGTCAACGATACCTCATTATCCGACTGCTCTTCCCAGTTTTCCTTCAACACATCTAATAGAGTCCTTACCGGTCTCCCGAACAACAGTTCGAAGGGTGAAAAGCCTGTTGACGACTGGGGAGTATTCCTCAGGGACATCAATATCCAGGGTAGCATCCTGTCCCAGTCTTTGCTCTCGGGCGAAGTTGTCTTCCGTAACATTTGTTTGATTGTTTGGTTATAGCGTTCCACCAAACCATCGGTCTGTGGGTGATATACTGCTGTCTTTAAATGATCAATTTTTAGGGTTTCACAGACTTGCTTCAGAACGTTGGACATGAAGTTGGTTCCACGGTCCGTGACAATTTCTCTAGGAATTCCCACTCGTCCAATGAAGGGAACTAGGACATCACATATTTGTTGCGTATTTGTTGCCTTTAGGGGAAAAGCTTCTGGATACCTTGTAGCATAGTCTACAATAACAAGTATGTATTTATGACCTCTTCGGGTCGGCTCCATGGGTCCGACAACATCAATTCCTATCCGGCTGAAGGGTTCAAGTACCAACGGCATTGGTTGCAAAGGTGCTTTCTTGATGTTCGCTCTATTTTTCTTTTGACACTCCTCGCATGCCTGACAAAATCTAGCCACCTGCTGGTATATCCCTGGCCAGTAGAATCTATCTAAAATCTTCTTAGAGGTCTTTTCAGTTCCTAGATGTCCCTCCCCGACCTGTAAATGAGCGACTTCTAGAACCGTGGTATAATATTTGCTGGGTACCAACAACTGCTTCAGCACATCTCCACTCCTAGATTGACTCACTCTATACAGTAGCCCCTTTTCCTTGATGAAATGAGGACCTTCTCCATGTGAAACCTCTTTAGCCCGCTCTGGTGCATATTGGAGTAATGGATCTAGGTCCTGAGCGGTTCTGAAACTATCGCCCTCCTCATCCAACCTCCAATCTACGGATACTGGGCACACATTCCTAGTTCTCCACTCCTCCTTCATCTTCCTCTTTAGTTTCCGACTCTTCTGAGGTTTGGGGTACGGGGAGGTTATTTCCTCTCCATGAAAAGGGGCCATTTCCCACCAGCTCTTCTCAATCTCATGAATTAGTTTAGAGAATTTCGGTAGATCGGAGCCAATCAGTAAGGGTTTCGGTAGACTGGGTAGTACTGCTGCTTTCACTCCGACTGTTTCTCCACCCACCCTGATTTGTATCTTTCTTGCAGGGTAAGCTTTTATATCCCCATGCACACATCTAATAGGAATTTCCCCTGCTGAATGAGGACTATCACCTACCAGATCTGATGTCACCGCTGTCTGCAGACTTCCTGAATCAACTAGAGCTGTGGTAGGCTTCCCGTCGACCTCCGCCTCACAGGTATACAAGTATTGAGACTGTCTTCCGTGTAAAGTTTCCGGGTAGTCTCTCTCTTTCATAGTTTCAAGTACACTCACATCCATTGGTTCTGGTTTTGGTTTCTTTGGACAGAATCTGGCGAGGTGTCCCCATTCTCCACAATCAAAGCATTGTGGGCCTCGAAGAGACGTTGTCGTGGTACGATAATTTGAGGGTCCCTCACTGCTAGGTCTGATCCGGGGGTTCTCCCCTTCGGGTCTTCTCAACATGGAATGAGGCCATCTTGTCTGGGGTGTGGGTTTATTCATCATGACGTGTGGTTTAGAACTTGCTGTGTAGGTCAACACCCGGCCCTGTCCCGCCTTTTGGTATGCTGCCGCTACTTCCACTGCCTCCAACAACGTTAATCTATGGTGTTGTTTGACCCATCGTTGTATTGGGCCGGGTAGCCCTTCTACGAATTGTTCCATTATGACCTTTTCCAATATCTCAGTCGGTGAGGACACAGTGGGTTGCAACCACTTCTCCGCCAGCTCCTTCACTCGGTAGAACAACTGTCTTGGGGTCTCCTCCCCCCCCAGTTTGACCTCTCTGAACTTGATACGATAGGTCTCCTCATCGTGTCCCATCCGTTCTAGGACCACCTTCTTCATGTCTCCATATGTGGTATCCCCCGTGGGATTTGCGGTCTGATAAGCTGACTGCATCTCACCGGTCATCAATGGTGCGATGTAGTGGCACCATCTCTCGGTAGGCCATTGGGCATTTCGAGCGACCCTCTCGAAGTTTACGAAGAAACGGGCTGGGTCTTCTCCTACTGAGTATTTTTGTAATACTGAAGTAGGGACTTGTGGATTATTCCTGATATTGGTGACTTCCAACAACTGCGCTTGCTGCATTTGTAATGCCTGTTGAAACGCTAATCTATCTGCTTGTGCTTGCTGATTCTGCATCTGTATGGCCTGTTGTAGCATCTGTTGTCCCTCGGAAAGGGTCTTAATAAGGTCCTCCATGACGTTCTCAGAATCCCACTTCTGACACCACTTGTCACACTATTGTTTTAAAACATGAATGAGACTCAGAGCCAATACGTAGGTTGTGGATTACAACGTTAATCCTTTCTTTTATTTAATTTTTTAACGTTTTCTTTCTTTTATAGATTGAAAAGGATACGTCTTTTCTTGAACTGGATGCACTTCAGCAGGAACAAGTGGCCACTTTAGATTCAGGTAAGAGTCTGTGGATGTATGTTTCCAACTTCTTTTCCTTTGAACTCTTTAAGACTATGACTTAATGTCTCTTTTCTTTCAGTTCTCTTTCTTCTTGTTTCCTAATGCCTTCTCTCAGTGAGCTGCCTATATCACTTCCTCCGTTCTCTTTCTTAACTCCCTTGTGGTTTCAGAACTCTAGTTAGCATAGGTCTCTTAGTTGCTGCCAGTGATAAGTATTTTGTATTGTCACATTACATGTACTCTTTTGCTGGAATCTTCCTGTATTAGCCCATGAAGCTGAACAGTTTGGGAGTAGCTCTTTCATTACTTTCACTGCCAAAGCTTGGTCTTCAGGTATGGGTGCTATTGCCTCTTACAGCGCTCCACATTTCCTCTCTCTCTCTCTCTTTCTTATCAGTAACTCTCTCGACCTTTACTTTGCCCTGCTTGACTTCGCCTTCTCTCCGTAATGTTGATTAAGACTTGTGCAACCTTTTCTTTCAGTCAGTATCCCCCTTCTCTGTCGCACTGTCTCTTTATCCTTTTCTTTTGAAATTAATGCTGGCGCAACGGCGCTTATTTCTTAACTTCAATCTGCCCTGGAGATCTCACTCGACATCCGTGAGATCTTCACTAAATGCGCAACGGCGCTAACTTTAACAGTCATCCTGCGGCAACAGTCGCTCGAATCCTCTCCTTCCTTCACGTTTAACACGCAGCATTCTCTCTCTCCCTTCTTCTCTCTCACTCCCCTCCGGCAGCTTTGTATCTTGGAAATTGGGAATCTAAGACCCGGCAGCCTGCAGCTACTTTATCTCGGCTCGTCGTGAATCACTTCGTCAATTTCACCATTCCTTGTCAGCCAACTTTGAAAGTCGCGAAGCCACGTCTCTGCAGCCCGCGGAGAATCGCCTCGTCAATTTCACCTTCCGTTGTCAGCCGGCTTTTAATGCCTCGAAGCAACGTCTGTGCCGCTCGTGGAGAATCGCCTCGTCAATTTCACCTTCCGTTGTCAGCCGGCTTTTAATGCCTCGAAGCAACGTCTGTGCCGCTCGTGGAGAATCGCCTCGTCAGTTTCATTTACACTTTTCTTTTCTCCATCTCTTCTCTCCCCTTCATTTCGTCGGCGACCTCCCAACCGTCGTCCTTCTCCTCCTCAGTAAGCCCACGTCAACACCTCGTCCTCCGCATTCCCCTCCTCACGAGGCGTCTCCTAGGCAACCCAAACAGAGTATATACATTAGAGGAAAGTCCATACATCTGTGGCTTCCTGGTCTTCCTGAATGCCTAATGTCTATGTATATTACTACTCATTTATTCTGTAGAGTCTCACTAAATATCGCCGGCCACCTGTAAATGTATATAGTTTTTGCCAGAAATGTAAGTGTGTTAATTAACAGTAGATATGTATACAGGACTAAATAAAAACATCTTGTACTTTTAAACAACCGTCTCCTTCTTACTTGTGTCCTGTTTAATATTGTTTCTTTTTTTAAATCAAACAAAATGTTGTACTAGACATACTTGAAATAATTAGACACAAAATGTGTGGTTGGTATAAATAATAATGTTCTTTTATTACAAACAGAACCTTTGTTTATACAGGCTGTCGTGGGTATAGATATAAAGACATTTACATAAACACGTATTTTATTACAAGCAGCGCATTTGTTTAATCAACAGGTGTGTCTATACTTATAAAAACAGATACATAAACCATATACATATACACAGTACAAAGGTTAAAAACTGTTCTTAAAATTAAGAGAAAACACAGTTACACACTAAACCAGGCATCGCGTTTGGGTTTCTTTTTCTTTTTTCTTCTCTTTACGGAAATATCTAGGGACTCAACATCCTCAGACGGGGTTTTAACACCAGTGTCTTTCAATGTCTCAAGCAGTTCGCGATGCCCCATGTTTCCCACTAAAGTGGCAGGAATGTTTAAGTCCGCAGCAGATTGCATGAACAGATCCCAGCCTCTAGGCTTTTTGTGTCTTCCAAAGGACTGCGGGTTGGTAATGCTGCGCACTAAATCATGGACATTTGAACCTTTGACAGTCGTGCCTTTATATACAAACTCCCCCTTTGCGTTCCAGGGTACCAGCCCCTGCTCGCCGGCCATCTTGTTCAACAATAATTCTGCATTCTTACGATAACGGGGGTTAATGGTGTTCAGGATTTCAGAGACCAGGGGATCAGAAACGGGGTGTCCGGGACTTGTGTTGCCGAGACTCGTGGGCTCTTCAGGGGGCATGTACAATGTTAGCTTGTTCTTCTCACTGGCGGGTTGTCTAAAATGTGTTAAGTATTTCTGGAGAATCGAGGAATAGAGGGTAACCTTGTCGTAGTCTGATAAATCATGCCGGCGTAGGACATCTTGCATTTCAGAATCGATCCGGAGGGTTGCTAATTTTCGAATATCAGGCTCTTCCCGGTTATGGATGCTCAGACCATCCAGCTGACGCTTGTCAACCAGGTACATCTTCTGACTGTGCTCCATTAACCGCCCCCTAGAAGCCTGGTGATCAGAGGCAATGCAAGGCCTAGGAGCGCTCCTATGAAACCTCTGGATTGTTTTAAAAGCTTTCTTTTAACTTTTATGGAGGCCTGCTTCTTGAGGATTAGCTTCTTCTTTTTTAAGACACCTAGTTGACGGCTAGATAGCGGGACGTTCCCCGTGACGGTATTGAAGGCAATCTCGGCTATAGCTGATACTAGATCATCAGAAGCCGAGCACAGAATGGCCCTGCGTTGCTGGGGCGGTGCCGTTACTAGCATTTTAAGGAGAGCGTAGTTCCGGCGTATACGTGCCGTCATGATGGTCAGTCGCTGGTACTAATGAGGTCTGTTTTGCACCTCACCGGGTTTTTCTAGAGGGCTTTTGTATGTAGACAACCGGTAAATCTGGATGCAAAATACCCGTGCGCAATCGGTAGTCCTCTAAGGTGTTTGTCTTTAAATCCACCAATAAGTAGCATAATGTTTACGGGTAGCGTCTTCAAAGGCCTCCATGAAAAATCGGCTGTTACCCGGATACATCTGGCGTGCTAGCACAGAGAGTTGTTGTTTATCTCTGGGGTTCTTAAACAGAATGATATAACTGGCGTTTAGAGTTATCGAGCGGTTGCCCTTGCCTTTGTATAATAAATTCTGTGCAATGTAGCAGATACTAAGGCTCCTATGGTGTGAGTATTGTGTAAAAGCCTTCTCCAACTCGGAGCTCTGACCGCCCTCCATCATGAGATCGTCTACGATAATCATGTTAATAAGGTTCGGTGGTAGCAACCGATCATCATTCAGAGTCTCTGGTAACCCCTCCACAAACTTCAGATGTGGTATTTTAGAGGCCAGTTCGTTATACAAGTTCTGCCAGCACGAATAAAACCAGATGACATTATCAGGTGGTGCCAACATGGTGGTGCGGGCATTTTCTAGGAGCTGTTTAATAAAATAACTTTTACCGCAGCTGGAAGGACCCGCTAGCACGCATGAAAAAGGGTGTTGAAGGCGCGTGTCCATTATGCGCGATGCTTCCTTTTCAGTAACCGTAGGGTAATGTTTTGTAGTCGTTTGTGAGCACCCTTTTATCAAACACCACCCTCAAAGTCTTCTGCAATGTCTGGGTGCTGATCTCCCAGCGTTTTTTCTCCCGCACTATGGATGGCTGTTGCACCACAATAGATTTGATGGTGTTTTCTAAAGTGTACTCACGCACCAGCTCTTACAAACTGTCAAAATTGATCTTCAAGCTGTTGCTGACGTTCAAAGTGATGCCTTTTACTTTCATAGAGACAGCCCCTGAGGATGTGCGATAAGAATATGTTTTGGGCCCTGCAGAAACAAACACTGTAATCTGCTCACCAGGTGCTACTTCACTTGTTAGATTACCCAGATAATCACCCAGTGGTGGATTCTCCTGGCCGGGGGCGCTAACAAAAATGACCGAATCGGTGTCGTGGTACAGACACCTCTCCTGAAGAGCATCCATGACTGTATAAAGTTCCAGACGGGCATGAGCAGTTGTGAAACAGGCGATGAATATGTTTATATTGTTGGAACACGTAGGGAACTCCTCAGCGTATTTCCAACAGAGGCATGCTGTTTCCTCATCTATAAACTGCAGGCTTGAAATGTCATAACCTGCGTCAAAAAGATAGGCTGTCAACTTGTCCGGGTCAGTTATAATAGATGTGTTTGGTAAATTTGTTCTCTGAGCAAATTTACCCCATAAGGAATTCAAGCACAGCTTGGCTAGCTGTCGTCTGGAAGGGTTATTCTCGATGAATTCTGGTCTTAAACGGACACCCTGATGTGTGTAATAGTCATCTATGTACTTCTGTCGGGTTGCGGGGTCATCGCAACCCTCGGGGTATCCTGAAGATTCTTGTTTGCTCCGCAGGAACATACGAATGTACTCGCAAAAGAGTTCTACCGTAATATTCTCAAAGTGCCATATTTCATGAATCTTCCCCAGACGATACCCTTTCTGTAAGGCCACGTCTAGCTCGACGGTACACCAGGTACCCGTGATCGAGCGTTCCTCATCGCTATGTGTGCATTTTTCAGTCTGTTTTGACTCTGCCCAAGCCATACACAGTGGGAACATGAGCTTACCAGAAACCCGCTGAGGGAGGACCGGAAAATAAAGCTTCTTAGGGGGGTACACTTGGCATTTGATCAGCCCAAAATACTGCCTAATATCCCCAAAATTTTCATAGATGATACGCAGGTGCCCATAAAGGATAGGGTTTTGAATGGTTGACAAAGGGGTAGAGGCTGGTGAAGTCTAAGTACTGTATCTTCTCTCCCGGGGCTGTTTCGTGATAGAGCTTGATGACATTAGTCCTACCTCCAAAAAGAGCGTCACGCGGTTCTAGGGGTTCTGGTAAGTTCTTATGCTTGAGAAAAACCTTTAAATCTGAATCTTTTTTCAACATTTCAGTCCACTCATGCTCCCAAAGTGTAATAACGCGCAGACCCCTGGTCTCAAGAATTTTCTTTTTTAAAAGAGTTCTCCTGTAAAGATGATCATACGTACACGCCGTCAGGGTGTTATAGTCATCTTTCTTATAACAGTTTGGACACCCATGATAAAAACACCCGTTAAACTCATAGGCCAGTTGCACCCCGTTTAAAGAAGCATAGCCGTCTAGAAAATAGGGACCAATCTTTTTATCTCCTCCCCGCAGGGCATGCTGTATAGGTGTCTTGATCTGTTGAGACATATACATTAGCCACTGGATGGAGGGTGTGGAAAATCGTTTCTGGCAGCCGTGATACATGTCTGGGGGTATGTGGGCTATTGTTTCAGACTTTAGAAACAGCTGCTTGTATATATGCATACACATGCTAGCCAGGGTGATGAATGTAAAGGGATCTACATATGTAACAAAGTTTATCTTCATCTCTGGGTTTTCAGGATCATCCATAGTGTGCACCTGTCGGGTCATGTCTATGATGCTGTCTCGCAAACTGTTGCATGCTGTTCTCAAAATATTGACGTCTTCACGACAATAGGTTTTTAGTTCTCTCTTAAAATCAAAAACCTGTGTTCGGGCCTCCGTATACCATTTAATAAACGCCTCCTTGTCATCCGGCATCATGTATTCCGACCCATAACACTCCATAGGGGGGATGGCTCCCACATAATTCTGATTCTGTACCGTATTAAAGAAATGTGGGAAATACCCTTTGGACCCTGGGAAACCAAAAGCTTTAGGCAGTTTGCTTAATTTCATGGGTAGAAAATTCAAACTGTCGATAAAGCGGATTTTAAGGGCTGGCACAGCCAGGAGTTTCAACTTTGCACCCTGAGTTATCAGCTTGACATCGACTCTCTCTTTAATCAGTTGTTGTATTATGAAGAAGCCATCGTAGCCCTGACTTTTGTGAGCCAAAAAGCTATACCCCTGGAATTTATTTGTCAGAAATGTGGTAATGAAGTGGCTGACACAGTCAATTCCCGCGAATGACCAGCTGGCGTCACGAGTCAGATGCCTGGCATAGATATAGTTGGGTATGTGTATGCCGGTCTCTTGCATGCACTCCATATCGAAGATTATGTAATTCTCGGTTTTGGCTATTTCTTTTGGGTGTGTCATATAACACTGGTGTTCGTCCAAGGAGACCACTTCTACATCACAGCGGGGGCATATCTGACCCTTACAATCATGATTGGCCTTTATAAAACGGCCGCAGGAACTGCAGTCTGTTTTAAGACGACATACGACTATACCTTGAGACGCCTTTTCAACGTGTTGTTGAAGACAGTCTTTGGACCGGGCAAATGTTTTACACCGAGGACATTTAAAACCTGATTCACTGGTCACCACGCAACCGTCTCTCTGACACATGTTGCAGTGTAAGTGGAATCTGTGAGCGGTCTTATTGCTGTATATGTGACAACAATGGGGGCATAAATTGCGAGCCCCTAGGAAACTCTGAAGGTTTAAGATTCCATAATAGTGCTGCTCGTGGTGTAAAATATATACAGTGTTCTTATTCACACTGTCACCTGCCGGGAAGTATTTCCAAAGCCTGTCCTCATTACACAGGATTTTGATAGGCACGCCGAAGTGTTCCTCAAATAAACGCAGATCATTAAAGCCAACCAAAACATGAGGTGGTATACCCAATATGCTGTGAACCTCCATAGCTCTTGCCTGAATGTATCCATCCGTAACGGTCCTAGGCTCTAGCAGGCCTATAATGCTTGCAGCCATACATATGTTCAGGTCCCCATAATTAAAATCCAAGAGCCAGCGTTTCTTCTTGGAAACCACCATACTGTAAAGTGTTTTCTTCAGGGGTCTGTACACACCGCCCTCTCTAGCCCTGACAACCACCGACACGAGTCTCAAGGGCTCGGTTACGACCAGTGCCGCCTTACTTTGTAGCAGTTTTCCAATTTTTCTAGAAACTGCAAAACATCAAAGGTCTGCCGAAACGATCGCCTGGTGAAAAGAGGCCTGTTTAAAACAGTGCTGTCTAGGCGTATCTGGACAAAATCGTTAGGCCCAACAGTTTCAAGAATCTGAGAGATGAGCCTTTCAGTAGTTTCTGTGATCATTAAGAGACCTTGACCGGTTGATCTTAACCTATCCAGATTTAAAAAGCGGAACACCTCATAGTGTTCAATGCTTCGAAACTTTGGTAGATCTCGCTGGTATGTACCCATACTCTGTAAGAAAACCGTGCCAGCTTCATCCTGAGGGGGTGTGTTTTGGGGTTGCGCCTCTAAATCTTTAAGGGCACGCTGCATGATTATCATTTTAGCTTTTCTCAGGCGTTTGAGAAACATTTTCCTCTGCCTGAGGGTTTGAAGCCATTTTAAGCGACATGCCAGTAAATCTTTTAAAGCGGGACCTTGTTTTTTATCAGGGTTTGATGGGGTGTTTGCGTTTTCCAAACTAGCCGCGGTATCTCGGGCACTGCATTTAAGCAGGGCTCGGCTGTACCCATCCCGGGGTCCACCCCTAATCTTAAAGGCTCGGGGCCTTCTGCAATATCAGGTCGGGTCTGTATATGCTTTTGTAGCGCCCATTTCTTTTCAAGTTTGTTTTTAAGAGTTGGGGATGTGTTCTTTTTCATCCCTTTTCTAGCTGCGGTGTTCACCCTGTTTTTAGAATCCCTAGCGAAAAGGGCGTGTTTGGCCTTAGACACGCGCTTACGCATATCGACTAGATCTTTTTTACCAAACAGGTGTCTCACGCGCCAGGCTTGGCGTCATAATCTAGAGCTGTTATGTGGGCCTGTTAAGTGTTTTTCCTTTCGCCGTTTTTTTAAACCGGGAGGCCCAAATAACTGTTTTACAACGCCACCCCTTTTAGAAGCACGAATATTTACAAAACCGTTGGTTGTATTGAGATTCACCGGATCTGTGGTATTTAAGGGGTGTATATTAGAATCTGTACAAGGAATGACAGGTGTATGTCGTTGTTGGTTTATACCGTTGGGACCCCTGTAGGACAGATCAAGTGGTTTCGGGGGATAGCCTGTTTCACGGATGACAGATGCATATACGCAGTTTTGAGAACCTATTTTTATGGGGGAATCTGAAATTATTATAATATGCGCTGCCTCTAGGACGACCCTGGTGTTAGGTTGAACGCCCACACGTTCTATAGCTTCAGAAGTACTAATAGATCTCTCAGGGTTGGGGACCGTAGGTGAGTATGCATGGGGGGTGTTATATCTCCATAGCCAGGGGGCCACAGGAGCTGATGACCAGAGCCTATGTGGGTGGGGATTGTTGGAGAGTACACAGGAGGCGGAGTGATCTCACCCCAAACGGGGGACCCCTGTGGCAGACTATCAGAGCCTATGTGGTTGGGGCTCGTTGGGGAGTACAAATGCGGGTGTGGGATCTCACCACAGCTGGGTGTCCACGGACGCGGGCTAACCGCCCCTCTGTCTAAAACGTTTTCGGAGCCCACTACCGGGAGCCCCGGGCCTGGTGTAATCACACCCCTGAGCTGTGTCTCTTGGGGAGATCCAACGTTCACAGGTGCCACTGGTATGGGTGATTCAAGAGTCTGGGTTATATGATTGTTGGGCACAATAACACATTGGGGGTTAATGGGTACTACAATGTTTGCACACCCTTGAGACACCCTCCCCCTGTTAAGCGATAAACCCCGATTTTTATTTAAAATGAACTTGTTTGCAGACCCTTGAGACCCCCGCCCCCTGTTAAGCGATAAATCCCGATTTTTATTTAAAAGGAACTTTACTGCCCCATCTAACACAGAGTTACAAATAGCGGCAGTATACACCAGCGGTGTAGGTGGCTGACCTGCAACTGGCAGGGTTCGAGCTGTCGGGGTCACAGAGGACGGTTGCGCTATGGCTTCTTTCGCAGTAGCAAGGCACGCCCCTAAAAATGAAAGAAAAAACGATTTTAGTTTTATATTAAAGAATAAGCAGTACTTTACAATACATTGTTCCGGTAAACCGCAAGGTTTACAAACCCCCATTAAAATATTAAAGAAACTGGGTGGTAAAAAAAAAAAAATAGTGCCTAGCAACATTCTAGAATAACATGATCGGGCCGTTATGGTGTTTTACAAAGACACGCTGAAATATTAACAATCCCTGTTAAGGAAAACAAAAACAAAAAAAAGAAAGGAGGGGTTCTCCGTGATGCTTTATGCATGCTTACATTCTGGACCCTTGGTAGGGTTCTTCCTTTTTAGTGACGTGTTAGCCACAGGTGCTGGGTATCTGGCGTGGGCCGTGGGGGTGGCATCAGAGGTTGATGGTCCAGTGGACTGGGGAACTGACGGGGACAGTGCAGGCATTGGTCCTACAAGAGGTGTATCTGCAATAAAACCAAAGAAAACATTTACCACCATGTTCTACTTCAAAGAGTCACATGGCAGTCCTATGCTTCAAATACATAATCATGTTTTACACTAAAGACTCAATTTGTGGAAAGCATCAGGACCCCTATGAAAACAGGGTTCGACCTTTAATGAACATATCTAAAGTGAAAGTAATAATTACCTGCTACAAGACCCGATGCCTCTCGCACATCTGCAGAAGCGGCGCCCGCATGGATCACCGCTAGAAAATAAGGAAACAACATATGTTATTGTAAATACCCAATATTAAATAACTATAATCATCTTATGCTCATGCCATAAAACTACATTATGTATATTAATAACAGTTACTAGTAACATCTGTATTAAAAGTACACACCGGCGGTATCGATACTAGGAATTCCGTATTCTGCCAAGAGGTCGATAAGTGCTTCGAAATTTATACATGCGTCTTCCAAGGAGGCATCCCATGCAGCATAACCATCTGCTGGAAGCAATAAATAAAATAAATAGATAAATAAATAAGCCTCGGGTCTCCCATACTGCAAATGCCCAAACCTTGGGGGTAACAGACACCCGCACGCACAAGAAGCACAACACCCCCTGCTTGGGGCCCTTATTAACTGTGGACCCTTGGGGATCAACTCGATGGGGACCTGGACGGGGAGGCTAATAGTTCTGGCCAGCCTTGATGCATAACATTCTTTAAAATGTACAATATAACACATCTTATCAAAAAAACCTTATCCCTAGTGTGTGGGTCAAACCGTGTCACAAAAGAAATGAATGGCCATTTTGCAAATGTGCAATACTTTTTTCGTTGGTGCCTGAGACAATCTTATGGCCCAGGCAGACCCCAGACAACCCATGGTTCTGGGTTGGGGCTATCCGCTTTGACCAGGGTTGATGAATAAATATTATTTAAAAACCCAAAGTACCCCATTGTGGTGTTGATTCTTTGTGCTAACTTTATCAAACAGTAACATCAAACATAGTGCAAATGCCTTCCAGAGTTATTTCAAAACAGCCTTCTGAAAGTTAATGGCTTAATTGGAGCAGTAAATATGCTACTGTTGTAAAATAAAATGCCTAAACCAGGTGTGCCATCATCCCTTTGATTTATAAAGAACAGGGTGTATAATTCAATGAATGCCTGTAACCCGCGGGTGCTTTAAAGCTTCTGTAAACATTTATTTATTTATTTATTTTTGTCTTAAAAGAACATGCATGTCTTTCAAAAATGAATGCGGTATTCCTCATGTGTGTTTTATAGAGACTGTAAACCAGGGCTCAAGTCAGGGTAAATGAGAAACATTGACTGTCCACTTTGAATTTATGAGTTAAAGTCAACCTCGTGGATCGAACATCAGGCGGCTTGCCGCCAGACACTTCACCAGTGCACTATAGAGCCTTATGAAAAATAAACAACTAAAAGTTAAATGCCCCATTTTGGTTCTGCAAGATCCAGGGAAAACATTTGTATTCGGCCTTGGATTTTAAAGCATGCCCATATTTTAACGTTTTCAGAAACACTATCAGAAGAAAATATCTGCGCTTGGTTTTGTGAGTGTGTTGATTTTATGAAAGGCAAATGCCACTCGTCCTGTGCAATTTGGGTGGTTATGCAAAGCCAATTTAATAAAATGTGCATAATTCACCTAAATTGCACAGGACGAATGGCCTTTGTTTTTGACCTCCCCACTTTAAATTTTATTTATTTATTTATTTATGTAGAGTTGGGGATCTGCAGGTGCTGTTTGCGGCTGCAGAGCCCCTTATTTGCCGGCTGGGTTTTATTTTTATTTTTTTTAAATGGTCGGGGAGCTGCGAATTTCCGCAGCTCCCCGGCCACTGGAGCACGTGTGGCACACAGGCCCCCATCCCCTACCCGTAGATCAGGTAGGGGGCCCATTTTTAAATGAGTCCTGGAGGGGTGAACAGGGATGGCTCGGCCCTGTTCACCCCTCCAGGACGAGCACAATGAACAGCCTCAGCGCTGCATGATGCCAGAGCCCCAGGCAAGCGTGTTTCAATAGATAAGGATCATCTTATCTATTGAAACACGCTTGCCTGCGACTCTGGTTTCGTGTTGCTGGGCCTTTGTTCACCAGCCCCCAGCAGCACAACATCAGAGGCAAACCGTGCGCCTCTTGATACAGATGCACATTTTTCGTTTTAAAAAGAAATACAGGCGTGGATTTGCATTAAGATGACGGTTGTTTGCAGCCGTCATCTTAATGCGGACCACGTCTGTATTTCTTTTAAAAAGAAAAACATGTATCAACATTGAGATGTCTGGGGCTTTCAGCGGCCATCTGCACCATGTAGATGCTAATACAGCTACACAGGGCGGATGACCACTGCAAACCGCGCTCATCTTAATGTTAATAGCTTGCAACGGTGCGGGCTGCATCCGTGGCGCCTGGGACACAGTGCTTTAAACGAGCTGGGCCCCCAGGACCTCATAAGGAAGCCTAACTCCTGAAAGGGGGATGTCAAGGCGCTACATTTAAGGTGCATTTGGTGTAGCGCCTAGACACCCGCTTTCAAGAGCTAGGCCTGCTTTTTATGAAAAGTAGGCCTAGCTCTTGAAAGCGGGTGTCTAGGCGCTACACCTAAGGAGCATTTGGAGGAGACTGGTGGGTTTAAGTGTTATGTCACAAATAAACTCATATTATAATTCATTCATCACAGACTAAAATGCTCTTAAATTGTAAAAAATAAATATTTAGAATGTGCGAGATTGTGCATTCATGGCAATGCCCCCCTACTACAACATCAAGATAAAACAGGGAACACTGCCGTTTCCAATGGGTGCATAACCTTGACAAGGGGACCAGAGCCCCAGATAGAAATAAAGAAACCCGCAAAACTGGGACACCTCATCACACCCCGCCACGGGGTCCCATGGCTATGCAAACACAATACAAAGGGCCACATTATTATTATCATTATTATTATTATTATTTTTTCAAAAGACAGGCCAGACTGGTAATTGTTTTTTAAAAAGCTAATATGGTGCAACTACACAGATGTCTTTAAAGCACCACACGCTGACCATTGTTTTAAACATAGCGGCCCCCGGCATTTACCCCAGAGTCTAACAAACAAACATATGTTGTACCTATGCACATATATATATTTTTAAACACAGTGGCATGTCAATAATTAAATATAAAAGATAGTACCTGGGGCAGGAATAAAATCTAACACAGCCCCTAGTGAAAGGTCTGGGAAGAGGTCCTGTAGATAAATTAGGAAAAGTTAGCATTTTACATAAAACTAATGGAGGCTGCAGCATGTCAGAGTTTATAGACCCCGTACCTGATAGTCTGTCTGATCCTGCTCCTGCATGGTAGCTGTAACGAGCAGGATGCCTTCACACACACAAACACTGGGTCTGCAGATGGTTAATTCGTAACAGGCGTTGCACAAGGGCTGACAACAGTTAAGACACCCCTCTTTATAATGGTATCTCAAAAGTGGCGGGCTTTGCAGATATCTGTGAAATTAACTCCAGATGGTCACCAGCTTTTGCCGCTCAAGATAAGGCCCTAGGGCTTTGAGACCGGATCTAAGGGTCTTGGGGGAAGGGGAGGGCTGGGGGATGCATGGTCAGCCGGATACCATCCTCCCGGAAATTCCAAGGGCTCCTCCACCGCTTGGGGCTGCCGGGGTTTGGCAGCATCCCCCGGAAATTCAATATGATCCATCAGAGCTGCCCCTAGGGCCTCAGACCCCAGCACTTCCACCCTACACATCCTGCTGAGGGCTGCAAGAACAGGCCATGCGGACACCAAGGCCATTTCCGGCCTCCCCTGGAATTTCAGAGATGTACTTCAACAGCATGTCCGCTGGGCCTGTTCCTTTTGAATTACAGCTGTAACACCACGGGGCCTGATACATCTGCTGATTTTTTAGCTCTATATATACAAGGCTATCTGTGGGGGGCTGACCTGATAGCTTTGGCTGGTGGGCCTGCCAAATCTGCAGCCGAGCTCTTTGAAAAGGCCAGAGACCTGCATGGATGCCCATGGCCCCATAGCCTTTGCAAAGAACAGGGGCCAGGCTATGGTTCCTGTCCTATTACCACATCAGATCTTGTGATTATTTATATATATATATTATTCTATTTATTTATTTTTTTCCAAAAAATACTAGATATCCTTTTTAGCACAATGACCCCTGGCCAATGCCCAAAGTTGCAATCTTATGTACACCTTGATGCACCTGCCGGTCGCGTTGATGCTGTTTAATCAGAGTTTCCCCCGACCTTCAGGATCAGCTTGTACATCCCCCAATACTCATCTGTATATATATATACACACCCTGCACGCCACGCCCCACCCTTCAAAACACCGCTCCACACTTCCGGTTCTTTGTGGGGGCATCCGGAGGAAGTCCCCTTGGGGCCCAACCCTTGGGGGGACCTTCCCGATAGCCCCCCATTGATGTCACATCCGGTGGGACACCCCCGCTAAGGAACCAGGGTCTGTTAAACACACCTACAGCACTTCCGGGACAGGATTTTGCCCAGGCAGAACTTCCGGGGGAAACCCGAGGGAGCCCCGCCCCGGATATGACATCATAGGGACCGGATATCCCGCCCTAAAGGGGCGTGGAAAGCTGTCAAGGCTCGTTTGATGAGGAAAGGTATCATTGTACACTACTTACATATTATAAAGGGGATATGAATGCTGTCACTGCTGAATCTCCGTCTTCTCAAACCGTCCTCTCGTTCTTCCTCTCTGTTCTCGAATCAAACCCTCTGCTTAGTTCTACAAACTACACATCCCCAGCCTACAATGCCCCTTTACTGTGCGGTTTCCATTAAAAACTCAAAAGCAAAAGCAAGTTCATATTAGTAATGGCATATCCAATGTAAACGCGCAACAATGGTGATCTAAAAGCAGGCTTAGAACTCAGAAAGCAAATGGCTAATGCTGGGCCCTTAACCCTTGTGCCACAATTGCTCGCTCTAGATATTGGCATTTTCCCATTTTCATCATATATCAGGAATCACCTGTGCAGTTTGTATCAGCACCTGAAGATGCTGCCTTTCTTTTCAGAGAAAATGTTGAATAGCCCAAATGGCCAGTCTCTAAGCCTGCATGTGCATTCCTGGCCATGTTGGGGTTACCTACTACTGAATGCTGCTCATGGTTTGACTTCTCAAGCTAGATGTATGCGCCTTGTCCCTTATCCTGCCCAGCTTGCTGTAAACATACCCAGAACTTAACATTAGATATTCCTTTACCATCCCGGCAACATCACTAAACAAACAAAACAGCTTTTTTTGGTGTAAACAATGCCTACACCAGAGATCGCAAATATACACTTTTGGTACTGCTACTGACATAGCGCTATGAAATGTATCCAGGGTGCTATATTTCTGCAACTTCTGCTTCACGCCCGGCTACAATAATCTATAAACATATTAACTGACATCCATAGATATCAGTGTTGTGCCAAGACCACTCTTTTGGCTCACCACTAGTTTGAGTAAATTTAGACGCCAAATGTTGTCGTTCAAAATATGCTCTTCAGAACTTTATTTTTTTTATCATTTCTATGTTAACATGCCATGTTCTCCTGGTGCCTCCAACAAAGAGGAGGCGACCAAGGCGCTGTGGCAATAAACTAGTCACCTAATTGTTTCGTACCTGCGTATGCCCAACCTACCCCTCGTATCCCCTCTTTTATACCCATTCAGGACACACCGCCCTACCCACTGCATGTGGCAGGGAAAGAAAACGGGAGGAGATGCATCAATGGGCTGCCGTAGTGGATAGGGAGGGTGCCAATTGGGTGGAGGGGGGGCTTGCTCTGTTGTGAGAAACATTACAGCATAAATAAAACCATTGCTACTGTCCGCAATCTTTTCCATACCACTCTTGAAAAGAAATTCTTGTTCTCGGTCACAAAATAACACCATGAACCGTGCAACGCCTTTGCGTACAGAAACCATGGAAGTTTATTTGTTTTTTTGCCGTCAGATTTCCCATTTGTGTGATTATACCCCCACATGTGACCCGCACATTTCAGACCTAGCCCTGCTTGGCCTCATTGCACGGCCAAAAGTACAGGTATTGTTTTCGGCAATGGCTTAACATGAATGAGCACTGCCTTTATACAAAACAAACTAGTCACAGCTTAAACATAAGCTTTCATGTCACACCCCGATCGGCAGCATTGCAGGCACAACACCTAGCTCCTGTGCCACTGCTTGCTTTCAGTTTGCTCTTACTGCTTTCCTCACCACATGGGTCAGGTACCAAACACGTCTCTCTGGGTATTACTACCGCTCTACACCGTTGCAAAATAACATTCCCTTCAACACTTAGAAGGGACCATGATAACTGATGTGGCGCATTTGGCACCAACACGGAAGGCAAAACAAAAACAGGGGGAGAGATGCTCTGTGGCTTCCCTGGACAAAGTGGAAAAGCAATCAGACAAGAAAATATGGGGGCGGTAGGTCGGGGCACCATGTGCTGCTCATGAAACAGAACCTATGCCCTGTAGACAGGGGCCGTGCTGGCTCTCTGACTCTCAAACCTTACTCGCCTCATTAATGAAATTACAGCACACCCAACACTATGTTAAATGTGGCATTGCAAAAGAGCAGTTCTTTATGGGGAAGGAGGTCCCCACACACTGCATGCACGCTCATGAAATGTGGTACTGACATGACATGCAGCATGTGGCTGTTCAATGGAGCCTGTGCTTTATATCACAACAATTTGAACAGTAGGAATTCACAGCCATTGCCACACAAGGACTTGTGGGTGATGCAAAATGCCTGTTAACAACTGATGTGGTTGTGGGAAAAGGCTAGAGAAAGGCAGTGGTCGGCAGATGTGATATCTACAGCCTGTATCTAGGGATATATTTGGGGGAGCAGGGGCGCCAACTATGTTTCCTGCCTGGGGTGCAATCTGGTCTAAGACCGGCCCTGCGGGCAGGCCAGCAGGGAATAGAGTGCCACTACTTCTTTTCATACACTTCGACCACTGGTGCCTGTTTTGATTCCCAACACAAGTAACTTATCAACAGTGATCCCTATGCATCACTTTATTTCCTCCCTTTTCTCCTCAGGTCACTTGGGAGCAGAGAGACAGCGTATCTATGTCCAGCACTCCGGAGGCCAGAGTGCACAAATGAAAGGCAAAATTGATAGGGGGCATGCAGGAACTTGCTGGTGCAGTGGGTATTGTACCGGGGTAGTTTATGAACACTTATGGAGCCACTTGGAGGCGTTGCTAGACTCGCAATTAGCTTTATAAAACCGTCCTCTAGCCCCCTGTGCGGATGGGCCATTAATCACCTTAACCCAAACAAGACCACCACTTAAGAAGTGAGCACACGGTTGTGCATAAAGCAAGTTTATTGTACTAAGCTCCAGGGACTGGTTAGATGGTGTTGCTGGACCAAACTAACCCAAGTTTCAACAATACAACATCAGTTGGCATCTTACATACTTTTTGCAACAATTAAAACACTTCCAGATGCTCTATAACAATCCACCCCCCAAATATGATTGGACAAAAACCTTTCCAAAGAAATCCCATCTTCTCCCAATTCTTCCATTTTCATTGGTCAGTTTTATCTTGATAGTCATCTTCAGATCATATTCAGAACACACCTTCTTAGGATTTGTCCGTAGGAAGCCATGACGTCAGTACATGATTAAACATTGGTATTGAAAACATAATTCATTGTTAGCAATAACTGGACTACGACCTTTAAGTGTGATTGCACATGGTCCGCTTACACATTTTAGAAACTAGAGGAAGGCCTGAATAAACAGGATCTCAACTACCCCAGACTCCTGGCGCTGCTGAAGACCTACTAATTTATATGTCCACAACTCAAGAAAATACAGCCTCTGATGACCCGTAAAAACATTTAACTGCCAGACACCCTGGCCTCGGGCCTCATTTTGATTACCACCATACAAATGACCAATGCCCTCTAGTGACTCCAATCCAATGAGTGAGATAACATCTGTTCCCTTGCAGGACTGTTAAATTATAAACTGTGTCCTGTTTGTAAGCTGACTTTCTTACTAGATGACACATTTTTCTTTCTGTCAAGACTGTCCCTGCTACTTGAAATTCACGTGCAGCAGTGAACCACGGAGATTAAAATTACTGTTTTACTCATTTTTCTGCCATCTGAAAACCTGAGAAATTCAGTTTGAATCTCAACATGTATTTTGCAAGAGAGTCCCAACTACCTTTATACAAAGCACCCCGTTGTGTAGATTGTTTTCATGTTGCATTTGCAGTTTATTCCTCTAGCGAAGATCTATTATGTATACATTCTAAACAACTGTAACATTAAAAGTAGCGAAATTCTATTATGTATACATTCTAAACAACTGTAACATTAAAAGTAACATATAGTAACATTGATAATTAACTGCACTCGATAAAAATGGATTTCCACATTGCGCCTAGTTTGCCGCCATCCCCCATCATCAATGTGGTGCGCTCAACATTAATCCCTTGTAATAATGGAGACCCTTCCTGACCACCCAGGCGCCCCCAAAAATGTAAAGGGCAACTCCTCTGTTGTCAGCGCTGCCATATAAGGCGGGCAATGGAATAGAAAAATGTGCCCTTCCCAAACTAGTGCTGCAACGCCAGATTCCCACATCATAATGCAAGAACTATAGGGCCATGATGCTGGGTATTGAAAGACAAACGCCTATGCCAGATTCCCACATCAGAATACCAGAACTATAGGGCCATGAAACCGGCTATTGAAAGGCAAACGTCTATGCCAAATTCCCACATCAGAATACCAGAACTATAGGGCCATGAAACCGGGTATTGAAAGGCAAACGCCTATGCCAGATTCCCACATCAGAATACCAGAACTATAGGGCCATGAAACCGGGTATTGAAAGGCAAACGCCTATGCCAGATTCCCACATCAGATTACCAAAAATATAGGGACATGAAGCTGGGTATTCCAAGACAATCAGACCCACCATAGATGTGTGACGTTGAGTAAAATGTCAACCCAGGAAGCACCTTGGTTTCAGAATTAAGCAGTGTAGGTTTTTTTTTTTTTTTAACGGGAGTTGGCTCACGTTTGCCAAAAATAAACTGCGTCCCTGGGTGGGCTTGAACCACCAACCTTTCGGTTAACAGCCGAACGCGCTAACCGATTGCGCCACAGAGACAATGTGTGCCGGGTGTGCAAAAGCCATATATGTAGGCTAATCGTGCAGGCCTGGATTTAGGTCCTGCGGGAGGTGAAGAATTCATCTTTTATAAAAGCAAGTGTTAAGGCGGCAGGGGCCTGGCTGCTGCTTAACTCCTCACACCTCCTTCCTACCAGCAGGGCGGGCTGAGAATGTGCCACCTCCCGTAGGGGCCCATTTCAATTTGAAAGTGGGGGCGGGGAGGTGCTTAGAGCGTATATTAGCCTGAGAAGCACGGGCGTATCCCGCATTGCAATAGTGGGGGTTGGGGGTGAGCCATGAACAAAGTCCTGCTACTTTTCCCCCTAAATGCAGTGGGTGCAATTGCATACGGTCTCATTCGAGCCCCCACACCACCCACCCTGCCCCAATCTACTTTTTTGGTAACAATAGTAGCTGATGGCATTTTAACACATAACAAAAAAATGAAAACTGCAGGATCATTACATTTGCAGGAAACTCATCTATAAGAGCTCTGTCCGGGTGCACTGGGGCAAAATCATGCAAACATCCTACTTTCTATATGGATTGCACCTACAGAAGTGACTTCCCAGAAAAAAGACATTGCTAGGAGCATCATCAGTCTTTGGTACTTGGAGTCACCTTGTAAGTGACTTTAGAATACCTTGCCATGAGTAAGCCAAGTGGCAAATAACTTTGTGGTGCAAAATACATAAATTGCACTCGTATTATATATGGAGCAACTCTACAGTCATTAGGCATTGAGGCTTGGCCAGGACAGCTGCCCTTCATAATGTAGCCTCGAGCGTGGAGTCTATAATGGCAGCAGTCCGTGGCAGCAGTAAGCCTTCCCAAAAGTGGTTGTAACTGGCCCAAAGACGACATCTTGTGCATATGCTCTTATCCAGTGCATGCCAAAGAATGGTCTAGATGTCACCTGCTCCATCTTGTCAGGCGCGTCTCCTGGGCTGCAAGTCGCCTTCACGTGTGCTGACCGTCGGCGCTAAAGGGCCAATGGGAATGCACTAAGAACATTGATACTAGTAGCTATTGCTTTCTAACAAAAGGACCAGTGGCCGGTTAGCTCAGCTGGTTAGAGCGTGGTGCTAATAACGCCAAGGTCGCGGGTTCGATCCCCGTACTGGCCACATTTGTTGTTTCCTTTTAAATTGGAGTTTCACGCATGAAGAACTCTCATTGGACCCATATGAAAGCTATACACAGTAGCCATAACTTAGATTGAACCCAGCATTATTTATTTGGTTGAAATGGCAAGAATTACAATAGTACTAGCAAACGAGCAAACTGACTACACCCTCTAGGCGTCCTCTGCATGAAGGAATGTGAGTCCAAAATGATGCTAACATAACACGCGTCGCCGTGCCTATGGTCAGCAATATAGATGAAACACACACCTTGATGGGAAAGAAAACAGAACAACCAACCCCTGCTCTGGATTTAAAAGACCATGACAAATTGTAACATGCTTATGGTTCCCTCCATAGCACATAAGAAATATACACATGCATGGAAATATGCACATGATATTAGTTAGTATTATATATTTCACATAAGAACAATATATACAGACCTGGGATATGCACAGGGCGTTGCTTCATATTACACAGTTGATTGCTGCAGTATAAAAGCTCTATTAAATGGCATATGTCATTATGTTCCTGTAGCCCTTGGTTACAATATGTTAAAATGGAATTTGTTTCATTGGGCCATTTGCATTTATTTGCAGACCGCTTTACATGGTTTCAATCCACATAAAAATGAAGGGGACTGACATATCTAGAGTTTAAAAATTAACTAAGGTTAAGGATCGAACTATTCGAGTTTCAGGTGGACCATTCTCTAGATAATTTTGTTCTTAATAACGTACAGACATTTATATATAATATAGACATAGAACAAAGAGCAATTAAATGAATGAAAAATAGAACATCACAATTTTTAAAAAATGTTAAAATTGTACAAATTTACCAATTTCAAACAATCCTATCAAATACTATTATAGCACCACCGTTAAAATAGCATGTCATAATGCATCACATTTTTCATAAATCTGTTTTCAAAAATTGACCAAAGCTAACAGAAGAGACATTTGTCTGCCATTTGTCTGCCATGCATTAGCTTCTGCCAAAGATGGCTCCCAATAATACTATAAATGTAATATACATGGCGTCCAATAAAGATTATTCTTTGTTTGGTCAATGCTTTACACTCAGTAACCACATGATAAAGTGTTTCAGTGCCAGAATCGCAGCAAAGTCTGCAAGTTCTCAGTTCATAGGGTATGTGCAATTGAAGGCCTTAGATCTCAAGTGTTGGCAAACAATTCAATCGAAATTTAACATACCATCTGCGAGCTGAGGATGATGGAAACTTCTGCAGATACAATCTTAGTTGGTCAGTAGGAGTGTGTACATCAAACTCTGTCCCTTATTTCTTCACAACCTTTGTAGAGCCTCCATATTCCAGATTCTGTACCAATTTTTGGTGATCTGTTTCAAAGCCGTCAGCAAAACCTTCTTGTTTATGTCCGTAAGGGAAATACATCGTAAACATCTCTTTCTAAAACTCCTAATTAAAATATTGGTTTTTGAACTCATCATTTGTTTTAGGTGGTCTAATATTCCAGATTCATCACTTTCACAAACGTTCCAATACAAGGAGATTGATTAGGACATATATATATATATATATATATATATATATATGTATATTACACAGCCACAGTAGTGGCTGTGTAGTTATGGTTAAGTTGCTGTTTGCATAGGAAGAGCACTTTTTGGGTGGCTTATGCTCCCCTTGGACGAATGCTCACCAAAATTTGCAAAAAAAAAGTATACAGGCAACTCTGAATTCTTTTTGCAAAGTTTGGTAATGTTTGGTCCAGGGGGAGAAAAGTTATAGGGGGGGGGTCCCAAAACGTCTTTTTTTTCCCATAGACTGAATGGGGAAAATGTTTGCGCACGCCTACAGGTGAAACCGTTGGACGGATTGTTATCAAGTTTGCGGCAGGGGCGGGGGCTTGGTCCCGAAAGTGTGCTTTTGTAAATTTGGTGCCAATCCGTCCAGTAGTTTCCTTTAAAACGACTAAAGAATATGTCTGAAAAAATTAGTGACCGCGGACAAGATACTGATTGGCCAGGGGGTTGGCGTCATGACCGCGGACACGCAACGTCTTCGCCGATTGGCTATAGCGCGCCGCGATGTGCGTCAGAATGTGTGGATGCGCCTGACATCTTGGATACGAAGCTAGCGCGGTCGCTACCAGAGGCGAAATGCTGTTTTGGAAACTGTTTTGCTCTGCTACAGTGTGTGGGGAGGATTACAGAGTCAGAGATGGGTTAAATACTGTACTTGTTAATGATGTATTCGCCATGCGAAATGGTGTTTGGGAAATTATTTTGATCTCTTATAGTGATTGGGGAGGTTCAGAGAGTAAGAGATGGACGAAATACTGTGCTTGTTTTGGTGGCAACTGTTAATGATGTATTCTCCATTGCCACCTTGTTCAGGATATTTGTACGTGTAGAAAATGAGGGGTGTAATAAGGGTAGTATTTCAGTACGTGCTGTGTGCAGGCATTTTGAAAATGATCGACGGACACGTGTGGTGTTAGTGACCATTGAAATTGAGTACATGTCTTTATTATATTGCATTTTCCAATGGGTCTCTTATTGATTAGTACGCCACCATGGTTGTGACATGCTGTGGTGGTTGTGGCCATGCCCTAGAGTCTTGGATGGATGGCCGTAGGCAGTTGGCCAAAGGCCATTCTTCCAAGACTCTAGGGCCTGGCCACAACCACAGCAGCATGTCACAACCATACACCTGTAGTATTGATTATGGATTACATGGTTGTGGAGAGTGTGTGCAGTGTTAGATGCATGGCCGAAGGCCATGCACCCAGAAACGACCTTATAAGCAGTGGAGTTATAAGGCAATGTACACGTATACATTCAAATGTTTGTGCGCACATATCCAAATCTGTAGGTGCAGCCCACAATCACTGCAGCATATTAGATAGGCATGTTACATACACAATACTTCTAAAACCCTAGGTCCTGTCCAGAACCACCACATCATATTACCGCAACGCATACACCCGTAGTATAGGTTTGCATGTTAGATGGTTCTGGGGAGGTTCTGAAGGTCATGCACCCAGAAATGGCCTTATAAGCAGTGGAGTTATAAGGCAATGCACATGTATACATTCAAATGTGTGTGCGCACATACCCAAATCTCTAGGTCTAGCCCAGAAGAACTGCAGCATATTAGATAGGCACGTTAGTGGCTGTGTTGTTATGGCGTAGTGGCTGTTTCCATAGGAAGAACACTTTTTGGCAGCCTTATAGCTGTGGTACCGTTGGACGGTTCGTTATCAAAGTTTGCAACAAAAAAAAAAATCTAACACTCTGACTTTGTTTAGAAAGTTTGGTGATGTTTGGTGCAAGGGGGCAAATGTTCTAAGGGGCAGGGGTTCTCAAAACGTCTCCTTTCCCCTTAGATTGAACGGGGGAAATAGTTTGTGCCCGCAAACATGTGCCTCTTTCCCTGATTGGTTGTAGAACAGCGTGAAGAACGTCAGCTTTCTTCTGTGGCACCCCTATCTTTTATTCATATTTTAGTGTACGCGCATATCGCCAGAAACACATCCAAAACAAGACAGCATTGAACTTGTCACACTAATGTAATAGTATTTAAGAAGGTGACCTTTCAGTGGGCGGAATGGGATGTGGAAGTACAAACTGAAAAAGTGGACTTTTCTTGTCACCAAAGTCATATGTTTAAATGGAGGTTTCTGCTCATTGTACCACGACCAATTACGGCGTGTGAGTTACAGTGTTTTTGAAATTAAATTGCGGTCAGACTGGCGTCATAAGTTTTGACAACTAAGGCAACCATCTGCTGTGTTTGCTGGAAACAGCGCTTCTGGAGGTGTATGGGAGTAGCAGTTCTCATAATTGGATTGCAATATGTTGCTTCAAAGAAAGAATTTATTTGGATTCTCAGTGAAGGCCACATGAGTTGTTTTTTCGGTTGACCGCTCAGTATGCCAGCGCATCCGAGTGAATGTATAAGGGGCAATTGTTTTTTGACCTTGACCGAAAGGGAAAGTTACTAGCAATTCACAGAATGAAAGGGTCGAAAAAAATAGCAATTGATAAGGTTATGTTTTTAAAAGTTTGTAAGGGACATGCAATATCAATATACGAAGACTCTTCGCTGCAAATACATTGGTGTCTGACTTGCACAAACAGAATGGAGGCAGTAAATATTTTGTAAGTTAATTTTGCCCACTGTACAGCGAACCGCGCTTTCTTGCTGCATCACTGCACATCTACTTGTGCTAATGTAATTGCTGTATTATCTTTATGCACTGTTACATTTTTCCTATAAGATTGCAGAGTGCCCAGGTAATACGTTTGTAGCGTATGAGTGCACTCATTCTTTTTTAGCATTAACATTTTTAATTTGAAACAGTACCTTTGTCCACATAGCTTTGGATATAACTTTGCAAGTTTTTTTGGTATTCTTTGAAATCAGGAGACGTAATTTGTTTTTAATTGTCCTTTATATTTAATTTCATAAACGATTTATCCTCTTCCTGTGTAGTTGGTATTTTTTTTACTCTTACGGCGCATGCAAAATGTCACCGTTTGTACACTGCTACTATAGGTTCTCATGGACGTTAGTAACATTTTACTAACATGTCATGTTTCAACACGTACATTTGCGTTGTACTTTGCACATTTTTTGTGTCTTTTTAGAAATTTTTGGTAGAGGTTGGTTATTGACACGTACTTCCCGTAACTTTTCCCGCTTAGGTATATCATGCCGTATTGTGCCTGCCATGGATTTCAAATGCCGAGTGAGGGCTTCTTCGGATGGAAAATGCAACTGCTGGTGAGCGGTTGCCTGTCTATAATAATTATGTGGAATGACACTGTAAGCCCGATTTGTCCGTACGCTGAACTCGCTATTCGGAGCAACGTGACATCATTTATGGTGCTGTAGACTCAAAGTCATGACGACTTCTGAGAAATCACTGTGGAAACAAAGCGACTGCTTCAACGAAGACTCACAAATGTTTGTATGCTAAAAAAACAACGTGTTCCTCAACTTCACCATTTACTATGCCGCCCTTACAAGCATTGTTATGATCCAATTGAAAATGGGCTTACTCCGATGGAGTTGTTGTTAAATAAACCTACTTTGAAACTCTATACTGTTCACGTTTTCTTTCACGTTCTACTGTATTATTTTCAAATGTGAGTTATTAGGTTGTACGTCGCTGTATGTTTATTTACAAGTTTTGCGTCACGTCACGTACTTGTGCTTTGAGCAGCCTACCATGGAAAGGGAAGAGGGGCTATGTATGTAATAACCGACCGCCTTCCCTTTCTATGGTGGCCATCTTGAAAGAGGATTTTGTTTTGTAATCCAAACTATCAAAGCCACGCCGAAAAACAACAAGTAATTGTACTTTTCAGTAGCACACGTTACTGATTTCTTAATTTAGACTATTACTTGCAAACATTATTTAGCCTATGTACGTTACTGAGAAATATGCAGTACTTGGAGTGTATGCACTTTTTTTTTTTTCATTACACTGTGAAAGGCCGTTATTAACGCATTATTTCTTTTGTTTACAGGTGCCTTTATTTTTTGGCACGGCAAGCAATAAGGCAATTTGCGAACGGCAATGAGCAGAAAGGCAATAAATGGTAATATGGGTCGGTAGATGCACGGCGACAAATTTTTCCCGTTTGTTGTGTACAAGGTAGCTCCACTGTTTCTTATGTTTTCACATTACACCATTGCTGCTGTTTCTTAGGGAGGAAGGATGCCTTTAGCTGATGTGTTTTTCAGATAACTACAACTTTTGCTACCGATATATAATGTGTAGTGCATTGCTAATCGCTGCATACCAATACATGTTGGCGCTGTGTACGGCAAATGTTGAAGGTCGACGTTCCTACACGATAATAAAATCTATTTCCACACTGTCCACGAGGCATAGATCGTACACTTAAGTGTGTACTGATTCCGGGACAAGTCACGGTGCAGTATGCCTGCATACTTTTATGTGGCATTTTTCGCAAGGTGTATACTGTTTAACAAACGACCCTTGTTCATGGGACGTTATGGTTACGTTGCTCTCCTGAAAATCTGTGACATATAGTACACACTTCTTTTCTTAACAAGACCTTATACTTACTTACTTGTCCTATTAAAAACCCGTACAATTCACTAAAAAAAACTGTGTTAAGGGGACGTTATGGTTAAGTTGCGCTACTGAAAACCTGTGAAATTCACTAAACACACTTTACAAACGTGCCATAATACAAACGTGCCATTATGGTTCATTCAAGTAAATGCAATGTCATCAATGATATTTGTGATGTCATCTTTGATGTCCTGGGTGTTAGTCTTAGCAGTGCACGGTGGTGGCGCGAGTTATGGTTGCTTAGCTTACCATAACTGGCGAATTTCAGGGGTTTTTCGGTTTTTAACCATAACATCCCCTTAACAAAGTTTATTTTTAGTGAATATATAGACCACCAAGATTGTAGTCCTAGTTCTAACCTTATCATACAAATGGGGACAAACTTGGGTATGTGTAGGGCTTCCTTCAATACACACCCCTCCAATAAATCAAAAAAGGAACTGTTTAAAAAATAAAATATATATATTGTTAAGTTAGAACATACACTTTTCAGGCCATTCTTTTAAAATAAATTGAAAATAAATTAAAAGCAATAATCTATTAACAATTCATCTTAAAGCACTCTACATTTCTCCATCACATTGTTCCTAAGTTACATTCTTGGTATTCTTCATGTTGAAGTATAACTAAACAAGTTGTATTACAATCTCTTGGAGGGCTCTAACCAGTTGTCCTAGCCTACCAATACTCTATCTCCTTAATGTCTACTTATGCCAGGTACTTAAGAACTACTTGATCTTCTCAAGTAGGGATTGAGCTTCTTCCCATACTTTTATAAGTGTGATTATGATTACTGGTGTAGCCCCGGAATAAAGTAGTTACTAAAGTGGCGTTATCCTACACTAAATGGCCCATGAGTTCATTGCGCTTTTTATTTAGTGGGGAGCATGGGGTAAGTACATGTTGTAATGTTTCAACTGCGCAGGCCTCTTGCCACAGGCGACAATTTCTTTCCATTCTAGGGATATATAATCGAGGGCCAGTGACTGCCAGACAAGGTAAGTCTTGCGTGCATATACAATCTGATTTTGGCGTCTGGAAACTTGAACAAGTACGGCCGGGGCTTACCAGGTATGCAGGTGAGCTCTACGCTGACGCTCTCTTGTACTATATGGAGGCCTTTTAACTGATCAATATTGGAACAGGAGTCCCAGTCAGAGGCCTTTGAACGTAGTAGTGCAGCTGGTGTATGCAGCTCTAGGGTCCAATCCATGGCATTCAATGGTCCCAATAAAGGACAAACAATCGTCACTGAATTATTTTAGTTTCTTATTCCCATCTCGCATCTCTTGGCCTAATAGTACCCGTATTGGTACACTTGTGCACTTGTTAATTCCAGGGGGATGTTTTTCTGATACTGAGCATAGTTGTCAGCCCCAGTTCCAGCCTTAGCATACTAATTGGTACACAATTGGGGAGTCCAAGAATCCGGCACAATACTCCCCAATTGATTTAACCACTCGAGGTCATCCCACTGGTGTCCAGGCAGTATAATATTATTGGCAGTATCCTCTGTTTGTAGGCTGTAATCATGCCACTGATACCAAATCCATTATGCGTCCTAACGAATCGCAAACTGGATCCTACTTTCCTTCTTGTTCTCAAAATACCGTAAATTATTTAAGTTTGCTCTCTGTTCTTTTGCTTGTAATCATGGAACCCAGATATTTATAGATTCGCACAGCTTCTATGATGTGGCTATCCACTTGTGAAGGGACCTTCAGTCAGTGCCACTTAGGGCAACAGAACATAGTTTGAGTTTTTTAATAATTCACGCCTATGTCGTTTCCCTTTGAATATCTTAATAAGGCCTTCATTGTCCTGAGGAGGCTGACCATGGTGTGGTCCATAATAATTAGGTCATCCGTGTAAGCTAGCATGCATAAGTGTTCGTCTTCCCATTTATGGGGGATATTCCCAGATTTTGATAGGATGGTAGGCAGATCTTCCAAATAGAGGTTAAAAAGCAGGGACACTAGCACGCACCCCTGCTTTAGTCCGCCATTTACTTCTGTGTGATCTTGAGCAAAAGACTTTTGACCCATTGACTTTGGCCCTAAGCCTTTTCTAGCTGATCTCCTCACTGTAGTTCCTCTTTTTCTATTGCCCTGAGTACTTACCTTTTGGCTTTGCGTATTTTCTAATAACTTTGTCTTTCCCTACCTTTTAAATTGCTGGAGTGCCATTTTGCTCCCACTTCATTTTGTGAGCTCAACTTGTCTGGAATTTAAGGGAAGTGGTGTGGTTTATTTGTGATTGTGATTTCTTACTTGCTTATAATAGTGAAATGTTATACAACTGTTGAGTAAATAAACATATATTCTTTTACTTAGAAACCTTGAGTCAGTGTGTTTTCCTGAATCATAGTAATTGCTGTCCTTTGTGTAACTATTTGATACTGCTCACTTACTCTTGAGATAAGTCTGGCTGCTCTGCTACTGCTACCACGTTTACTGTGTAGTACAGGCTTGTACCAAAGGTGACATTGTACTGTCACTTGTAGTCTTGTGTGTGGTGTTCCCAAAGGGTACTGCATATAATTCTGCCTAACACCCTTATAATGCAGTTATATGCAAAGGGAGTACATACTATTTTCAGTTCCCAAACTTGCCCCCAAAGTCCCCTCCTATTAGACCTTCACTCCAGTCTCATCACAAACATCTCTAAGAGAACAAATGTCACATCCTGCTATATCGTAACAGATTGTATTGTCAGTCACATGACAGTAAAGTGCTTGGGCAGTTTGAGAAACTTCAGTGCAGGTGTTGCATAACCGATAACAGAGGAACTTACAAACCATTGACAGACAGGATAGACGCAAAATTATGACTGATGCTACAAGCAAAATCTGACCAATAGACAAACCCAGTGGTATAAGTAGCCCTATTATCCAAGACCCAAAGTCTAGGCAACCTATGACTGGTGTGGAGGAGGCTTACAGTACGACAAATGTGGGTGACAATGTAAGTAATATTGCATGTGTTACTTGGTATGTAATTACAGCACTCAATCTTCACAACTGCACAAACACCACCTAGAGAAGAACAATATCTAAGACCATACAATTTTGAAGCACCATGGATCGGATCGCTACTTTTTCTCGGGATAACGAAAATTTAGCTGCATTAGCAATATCCTTTACTAACCGTGACAAATGAGTCAGACGATCTATATTTATTTTAATCATTAGGGTTGATATCAGATATCCCACCCCCGCAACGAAGTTTTCCCAGACAGGGCTTCTCCTAAAATGGGAATGAATGGGAAAAGTAAGATTATGACGCACTGCGGGCAGCACATACTCAATGTAACAACTCCCTCCTCAATTGATGGATAACTAGGGTAAGCGTTGTCCACACAGATGAAGTAAGTTCCGGAATATGTAGCATAGAATTCACTGAGAATGAAACATTACGCTCAAAGGTAAATGTAACATTGTTAATCACTACACTGGACTCGGTGGACAGGTAATAATGACATTTGCTAGTTCCCATAAAAAAAACCTTTGTTAGTATAACATATAAGACCAATGGCTGGGGATGAAAGGTGGAATGCATCTGGTTTAGTACGTACTTTATCCAGTGTGGGGAAATTCAGAGGATTGTTAAAAGCCATATGGGAATCGGCATCCCTATGTGGTCCTGGACCCTGGGACAAGGTAACCAACTTGAGATCCAAACAGACATCCCCCCCAACTGAAAGGGGATGGGTGAGATGGGAAACCTGGAGGATAAATCATGTGGCAAATGGGCACAAACCCAGCAATCGGTAAGATTAAAGATGCAGGCATACTTCCAGGAGAGGAGCATTTTCACTGTGAACCCAGGAATATGCAGAGGGAATGTCACTATCATGGTAAGTGGTACAGAAAGTGTCAGAAAATGTCTGTCACAATGAGCCAGAATACAGCAATATTCTAACAATAACGACAATAACAGAAAGGTAGCCGGACATTCTGCCTACCAGGTCCATTCCTCCAAGGTCCAAGTTCTGAAATTGAATCGTACCCTTGGAACAAAAGTTTGTGGCTTGCAGATAAAGTTAATTTCAGTCCATCGAAAGCAGGTAAGATGCAGGGCGCAGGCAAAAGAAATCCACTAAACCAAACCTTCAGTTCAACGTTTTTTTCACTCTGTGAAGACACAGAAAAATACGTATCAATGTCCCATAGTTCCACCAAGACTCAAGTGCTGGACAAAGAAATCCCTGGCTCACAGTTTTTGATCGAGGGTTCCACCTAAAG
This sequence comes from Ambystoma mexicanum, assembly GCF_040938575.1. Lineage (NCBI taxonomy): Eukaryota > Metazoa > Chordata > Amphibia > Caudata > Ambystomatidae > Ambystoma > Ambystoma mexicanum. The sequence continues at coordinate 235,485,385 of NC_090921.1, forward strand.
TCCAAACTACAAATATCTAAGGTACCAGATCCAAACGAATAAAAAGGTCATTATAACAAAGAGAATGACCAACAGATGATAGCAGCAGGAGCCATAACTTGCAGATGCATCTGAATCAATGGCAATGGCCTCTACCTTTTGCCAGTACACCACCACTTCAGGGGGATTCATCATAATAATAATAATAATAATTTTGCAATTATATAGCGCTACGAACCCTCAGGTATCTGAACGCTGCTTATTATTACCCACAGTGTGTGTTGCTCATTTATCGACCTCGGAAGGATGAAAGGCTGAGTTTGGCTACTCGCTGTGCCACTTGACCGGCTATCATTGCTAAGGAAACAATTCCGTGGGTGAGTAACTTGACCAGTTGCCACTTTGTTCAGAATTACTGGCTCTCATGTACTCTTACGCAAGATTGCAATTTGTACCTTTTGCAGGTTGTGTTGTGTGGTCCAGCAGGTTAAGCACTGTAGATGGTACGCCAACAGCGAGGTCTGAATCTGGGTTGGTTCTTCCGCACCTTCGACTGCCTGATGAAAGCGCCTTAGCAATAGCTCCTGCAGAGACGTTACCCTGTGGAAGAGATTCAGAAGCTGCGGATCCTGATTCCGAATGTGAACATACTAACTGATTGGGAGCCATGTCCTCGCCTTCTGGTACTGTGAGTCTAATATCGGCCAACAATCGCAGACATCACCAGTGGTGGTGCTGGTGGTCGCAGGGGAGCTGTAGCGAAGCCGAGGAACAATGGTCACCACTGGGGTGATGTTGTCTGCTGGGGTAGCAACCTTGGGGCATTGCGCCATATGAATCCAGGCCGGGATACCTGCACACTTGACAGCAGAGTTTGGCATTTGTAGAACCTGAAAGGGACAATGACAACCCAGCTGGAGCGCAGATTTCTGCTGATAGACCTTCAACAGGTCAGAGTGTCCTGACTGTAGAGTGTGACAAGGTTCAGTAGTTGGTTTGGGCAAAGCTTCACTTAATATCGAACAGTTTTAATCAACATGTGACAACAAGTGATAATATGTAATCAATGTAATCAGGGTATTGGCCTTTAAGGACAGGCTTTGAATGTGCGGAACTCCTGGGAGTATAGTTCCCATTCTCATAGGACGACCTGTAAGGATTTCATGGACAGTTTATGCTTATCTTGCGGCGCATGAGGGGTACATACAGAATACAAGCTCTCCAGTTTCTCGGACAGGGATACAAGATACATCAATGAAATGAATCTGGTCAGGATTTAACAATAGAACATCAGATAGATCCACACTGTTGACAAGTGTATCTCTACTACTACCTGACAGTCGTGCCACTTCACATCCTCAGGAGTTGGTAATAAAGTGGCAGGATTCTGAACTGAACATCGATTCAACCTTACATTAGCAGTGGAAATAAGCAATTTTTCATATCTAGTAATGCGGAAATTTGACACATGCTGTATCTTCCTTTTGAGCAATAATGACAATACTGCAGGAGGCACCACAATCATGACAGGATCTCCATGGACCAGGGAATCTGTTTTTTCTACTAACAGGTTAGCAGAGGTCGGTGACGGCTCGCAGACAAGATGGGTGTCCCATGGCTCCTGGATCTAAATCTACACTGTAGTATGATACAGGATGATGCTTATCTCTGTGCAACTGGGTCAACACACCTTGAGCAAACCCATGTCGCTCATCTCAAAACAGCACAAAGGGATTACTGTAATCTGGCAGAATTTAAGCAGGCGCCATTGAGAGTGCATGCTTAATGGTGACAAAAGCATCTTCTGTTTCCTGAGACCATGGCAGGGGTTCTGGAGTCGAATCATGCATGAGGTCCAGAAAGAGATAAACTATGGAAACATACCCCAGGACCCACTGCCTACAGAAAGTTACCCGAGGAACCCCCTCATCTGATTCTTGGTCTGAGACTTAGGGACTTTCTGGATCGCTGCAATCCGATCCTGGGACAAATGTCTTTCCCCTGCAGAAATCACATGGCCCAGGTACCGCACACGGGGCAGACACAATTGTAATTTGTCTTTCAACAGGATACTTGAGTCTTCAACATACGCTTCCAAGCAGCGGGAGACTAAGAGCAGATCATCTACATACTGCACCAGTGTCGACCCTCCTGGGACCTGCACCGAATCAAGATCTTTCTTTAAAATTAGGGAAAACAGAGTGGGGCTTTCTACATATCCCATTGGAAGCCTAGTGAACATATATTGCGTTGTTTTATGGGTAAATACTAACAGGTACTGACTGTCATGATGTAGGGGTACAGAGAGAAATGCTGTACATAAATCTACTAAAGTAAAATACTTGACTGTGTAGGGAATACATGACAAAATAGTAGCTGGATTGTGAACAACCGGAAAAGCTGGCAACATGCTGCATTACCTACATGCAAATCCAGAATAAAACGAAAAACCTCTTTAACTGGTTTCTTTGTAGGCAAAATTGGAGTATTGCAGGGACTGTGGATTGTAACAATAATGCCTTGTTGAAGAGAATCTATGTTATCACTGCGCCGCCCGTAATCCAGCCGACGAAAATGTTGTCTCTGATTAAGGCGCAGCACGGTGATCAGATAGATCACTTTTGCCCACATGACCCAGCACGCAATCCCCCAACCTCCGCTCCACCACTTACCTTTACTGTGGTGCGCTTCTGTGTGTGTCGCCGACTTCCTTGTAACCCTGCAGCATCAGTTCCTCCCACCTACGTGGGGCGATGCTGACGCTGCTGGTTCCTTTTTCTTTTTCTTTCTTATCCCCTGCTTACCGTAATGGTAAGTGGGGGACACACCTGCAACCCCCGACTCCCATTGCTGCAACCAAAGAGAGCAGGGGACACCCACGCAACGCCCGCTCCACTTGGGTGCAGGAATGGAAGTCGGAATAATGTTTTGGCTGAAAGTCGCAGTAACTGCCTGGTCACAGGTTCTGATGACATTTTTGTATATTTCCATTGAAGAAGGGATTCTATTACGGGGCAATTCCTTCTTCAGCCTGTTGTGAAATGGGGTACTGAGGAACACATGGCAGAGGCTTGTCAGGATTCAAATTAATTTTAACTGACTCAGCATTTATCATATAACCAGTGTCTCATTTGCATGGATTGACCATCATTTAACTGGGACCTGGTCCAACAGTCCCTGTCATGTACGGAGAGTGTCAGTCCGGTCATTAGGATTTGAATGTGTAATTTCAGTACATCATGCTGTCTGTGTGCAGGAATATCAAGATAGACACCATCAGGAGAACAATACAACTAGCAGCTTAGTTTGTACAATACACCTAATCCAACTAAATTCACAGGAGAGCAGGGGCTCAACAAAAATTCATGTTAGTCAGAAATTGGACCTATTGTAACCATAAGCAGAGTGGACACACAATGAGGTATTGGAGAACCCCATCCATAAAGCGTTTGCAACATCATCAGAATGCATAATTTGTGAAGGCTTTTAGTCTGGAGCACGATTCGCCAGTGCCAAGGAATCTTTGACCAGCAAAAACACAATCAACATATCAATCCATATAAGTGGTGCAACAAGTTCAAGGACCCCATTGGCAATCCAAACCAACGGTCTGAAGTCGTGGTATTGGAGGCTGAGAATTTGCCATTCTGCTCGGCATGGTTGGCTGTCTGCCTCGACCCTCATACTGAGGCCGATGTCGGCACTCAGCTTGCAAGTGCGCAAACTCCTTGCAGTAAGTTCATTGATCACTCTACGCGTTCGTGTAATACCGCACAACCGTTTTTCCCAGGCTCAAATGAGTAGGGTGCTCCCACAGAATCAATCTTGTTATATTGGGGTCTCAGGTTCATAAAAATAACTTTATTCAATAAATAGAAATTGTGCACGTCTGATTTTAGGTGGGTGGAAAACTGCACTGAACTAGTTGTCACCCGATTAAAACATGCTACAGGGTTTAAAAGGCTTTTTGAAACTGTAGACAGGAGTAAGAAAGACGAATGAGGGGTGTTTCCAGGGAAAGTGGATTAGGACCCACCAGAGATATGGAATATATTTGCTAGATAGGGGGGTCTGCCCATGGTCCTTGCCTTCTACGTATGCAGAACCTCTTGAACAATGCCTGATAGTGAAGGAGGAGGTAAAGCAGAGACAATGAAGCCAAGAGAAATATGTGCAAACGAACACAAGCCGGTAATCAGGTGGCAGCTGAGTGTAATACAGCTTGCAGACTGGCCGAGGTGGAAGCTGAAAAGCCTATGAAAACTGGATTTCCATCATCTAGGTCAGAGAGCACCAAAGCATGGACAGCTGTCTGGAAGTCCAAAGAAGAAGAAGAAGATTTAACTCTAAGAAGGAGAGAGAACTGGAAAAAAAACAAGATTGTGTAGATGCAATATATGTACTTTAAGTTTGGATTAGAAGAATCACAAAGATGAAGATGAAGTTTTAACAGATGACACCAAGGCAGGAATGATACCTAAAGAAGAGAGTGAAGTAAACCACCCCCCAAAATGCAGCAGCAAGGAAGGAAACAAAAGAAATTCAGTTTGTGATGAGTTTAGTTTCAAAGAGAAAAAGGATATTCAATCCTCAACATCATCAATGCATTCCCTACGGTGAATGTCATCCCCCAGAGATGGCACCATTAGATATAATTTAGTGTCATCAAGGTGCTTATGTACCTTTTACCTATATCCCAGTCAACAGATGTTGAATAACACGGGTGAGAGCATTGAACCCTAGCGAAACCTACAATGGAGGGGTAGGGCATTCGATCTGGATAAGGATATCTGTACAAAGTGACATTGATTGGATAACAAGGAAGACAACCAGCCCAGAGCAGGACCACCCTAGCCCGATAAGTAGATAAGATGATGTTTAACAGAACCTCATGGTTCACCATTGCAAAAGCCCCTGGAACATCAAGAAGACACATGAGAAAGATGCATCCAGAATCAAGCAGAAGCAATTGTCTTCCCCTAAAACCCAACACCAAACTGCTCTTGTTGGGTGATTTTAATCTATGGTTAGGTAGCGATTGAGATTCCAATGCAGGCGTTATGGAGACTATGTTAGATTCTCTGGGTTTTGTTAATTTTATTAGAGAACCCACGCACATCAAGGGACATACTTCGGATTGGGTCTCCACCCATAATCTCCACCTTACTGCCACTGTAGTTTTACCTTGTCCATGGTCTGACCACTTTTGTATATATTTTCAGATACATATAATGTATTTTACTAAAAAATTAATGGAGCCGAGAGTTTCTCTATCCATTAGAAGCCGTAAGAAATTGACCTTCGAGAACCTAAGCCCATGGGCTACCACCCTGAATGAAGAAATAGGTAATATTGGAAGCCTTGAGGAAATCACCAAGGCCTTTGTTAACGTGCTAAATATAGCAACCAAGAGGCTAGCCCCTGTTAAGGTTAAATATCATTCCAAATGTATAAGTAATGCATGGTTTAATGATAACCTAGCAGAGTTGAAGACCAGAAAAATTCAATTGATTTACGCCTGGCGGCAATGACTCATCTAGCCTGGAAGTATACAAAAAAGCTGCCGGCACCTTTGAATTGGCTGTGATTGCAGCAAAAAAGGAGTCATTGGGCCTCATTACGAGCCTGGCGGTAGCCGTACCTGTTTTACAGGCACGGCTATTGCCAAACCCGCTACTTGCACAGCCACAAGTGAATGGGCAATTACCGGCCCATTACGAGTTGAATGGGCTGGTTATTACCCATTCGCGGGTCCCCATCCCCATTCTGCAGAATGGGGGTGGGGAGCATGGATGCACCGGCACCGTTGATAACGGTGCCGGTGCAATTACGAGTTCTGCTCGTGGGTGCTGCACAGCCCGCCAGGTCTGACCTGGCAGGCTGTCAGGCACCCGCAAGCAGAACTCGTAATTCGGCGGTACGGTGTGAGCGGTGCGGGTGCCTTACCAGCACCGTTCACACGGTACCGCCAACATTATAATGAGGCCCATTGAATGTCAGAATTGGGAATGCTAAGTCAAATAACAAGGAACTCTTTAAGATACTGAGAGAGCAAGAACATGTACAGGGTCCTGTCCAAGAACTGATTCTGAAAAATAATCTTTTCTGCTCAAATATCCAGGAGGCCATGTTCAGTGAATTAGAGAAAATAAAAAATTCCATTGAAGAGAAAAAATTATCCCTCAGCAAAAATGATCTAGAAGATAATGTCCTTATGCTAACAAACAAGGCTAGTGAGCTGAAGACATTTAACTTCTCACCTATATCAGAGGCTGAACTTGCCAAAATCATTGCTCAATTAAAAACTACAAGGTGGACCCCTGCTCTTCAATTATGATTACGGAGTGTTCACCCATTCTAATCCCTGCACGAAATTTGTGAACGCATCTTTCGGCTAGCATAGTGTTCCAGATGACATAAAAAATGCATGGATCACCCCTCTACTAAAGAAATCGAACCTCTGCCCCTTGCCATCTTCAAATTACAGACCAATAACAAATACCATGTTTCTCTTGAACATTTGGTTAGAGTAGCGTACAACCAGATCTCGCCTTTTCTAAACAACAATCAGTTTTTGCATTAATTTCAATCTGGTTTCTGCCAACACCATGGAACGAAGACAGCCCTTTTAGCCTTAATATCCCATTTACGCCAAGGCATGGATGAAGGTCAAACTGCTCTACTGATGAGCTTGGACCTCTCAGCGGCTTTCGACCTGGTGGACCATTCCATTCTGTCCACCAGGTTGAGGGAAATTGCTAATTTCTCTCTGCAAGCCGTCCAATGGATTGCATCACTTTTGAGTGGTAGGCAGGTTAGAGTGGCAAGTGACATGGCAGAGGCAAATCCTGTTCCTCTACCGTTTCCACAAGGAGCCTTCGTATCCCCATGCTTCTACAATATATTCATGATTCCATTCTTTTCTATGCTAGAGCAAGAAGGGATTGTTTTCGGCATTTCGGCAATTATGCCGCCGATACGCAATGTGTTATTTCAATCTCAGGATCACATGGTGAGGATGAATTATTCATCAGTCAAATAAATCAGAAGATTCAAAAGTGGATGGTGGCAAATGGTTTGGCACTTAATGGTGCCAAAGCTGAACTTAGAACTTATGCTTGTTGACTCTGACACTAAATTGGAGAAGTTGGGCCCCTCGTACAACAATTTTAACATAGATAAGTGTGTCATTGGCCCTCATTACGACCCTTGCGGAAATTGACTGACCGGACCGCAACAGCGTAAATAGCGTTTCCGCCATTGCACGAAGGAGCAAAGTGCGGCTAATTACGACCCATCGGGCACGAGCATTACGCCATGGCGGAATCCGAAAGGCTGCGATGGCGGAAATGACCCCAAAACGGCCCTTACCGCCGCCGTACGCTGCACCAGGTGCAATACCGCCACCCATCTTAGCGGTCACCGTAATGAGCGGGCACCGTAATGAGCGGGCACCGCAAATTACGGGCACCGTAAATATACGGAAACGGAAGTAAAAGCATGTGGCCGGAACGGGAAACAGCACGCCGCACAACTATAAAATCCGAATCCCAACACAACCATTAAAAATCCGACCCTGACACACATCCCAACCCGTTAGCAACCCCAGTTCAAAAAATAAATATGGGAAAGGTAGCCAAGAAAGCGTGTGATCGCAAGCGGCAGGTCCACTTCTCCCGAGAGGAACTGACCGTGCTGACCGAGACCCTGCAGGAAAATGGCGCCGTCGTCTTCTCCAGTCAAATGACCAGGACGGCCCTTGCCAACAAGAAGGCCATATGGGCCCTTGTGGCACAGCGCGTAAGTGCGGTGGGGACAACACCCCGCACGCCACAGCAATGTCGCAAGCGGTGGGACGACCTGCGGATCCGCGTACGCAGCATACTTTCTGCGAACAGGAACATCGCCACAGCTACCGGGGGGGGATCAGAGTCGCCCATCAAGTTGACCCCCTGGGAGGAGATCTGCGCCTCCACCATAGGAATGGAGAGCATAGAGGGAGTCGGAGGGATGGAGAAAGGAGTGCCGACATCCGGAGAATCAGGTAGGTTTGCCAAGAGAAACAATGCGAAATCCACAAACCACGAACATGTGCAGTACCATGTGACCCCATAGTGCAATACATACTTTGCCCTGACAGCGCCCTCTAAAAGTCAGAATGAATAAACAAATTAATCAAGATGCCATAAACAACCCCTACATGTGCAGCATGCACCCCCTAACTGCAGGCAGCCAAATGAATGCATCCTCAATCCACACGAAAATGAGACCACCTCCAAGGCCCAGTCCCATATCAGCCTCATGTACCACCCCAATGCATTTGACACGTTGCCATTCCAAATCCGACAGACCCATAACTAACGCTCGCCCCTCTTTACTCCACCACAGGGTCCGATACCAACGACGAGCTGCAGGACACCCCTACCAGCACGCCTGCAAAGAGGGCCAGGACCAACGTCCCAAGAGCCTCCACCTCAGGTGCAAGGATCAAGACACGGCAGCAGCAGGAATCAAGTGCCAGCACACTGGAGGGGACTGCAACAGGCACCCCAGCAGCCAGCAAGTCCACAACCCCAGCACCACAGGTCCCCCCAAAGAACGTATCTGATGGCACTGCCTCTGGTGGTAGCAGCACCATAGGTGACACAGCTGTCATGCCAGCATGCTCCGACACGGAAAACAGTGCTGGCGACGTAGGTACCATCCATGACCTTTCCCAATCCCCCTGCATGTTCCATCCCCTACACCATGACGAAACCACGCAGGGGCACCCTGAAGACGACGACTGGCCAACCCCCACAAGTCCTGTGCCAAGGCAACATGTGTTGAGCAGCCCCCCTGTCACACCACCGCAAATGTCCATGGCCCAGCAGAGGCAACAGTCCCTCGACCTGCTGATCGAGCAACAGCAGGAAGCGTCCACGCTACTCAAGGACCATGCAAATGAATGCGGGGGTTCCAGGGCAGCCATGGAAACATCCACCGAGACACTCAGGGCACAAATAGAGAAAAGTAGTGAGAGCCTCAGGGGAGAAATGGAGAGAAGCACCGAGAGCCTGAGAGCACAAATGGAGAGAAGCACCGAGAGCCTGAGGGGGGAACTGCATGCGACGTCCAAAGACGTTTGTGCTGAACTTGCTGCTGTGCGCCGTGTGCTCTCGGAGCTCTCACAAACCCTCAGAGACATGCATGGACGCGAGCAGGCAGAGACGTCATCCGTGGCAAGTTCCGTCCAGGGCAGCCCCCAACGCAGATCTGGCAGGAACCTGCGCTCCACGGGCAGGGGTGCCCCTGATACCCGTAGAGGGGGCTTGCAATAGCGTCTACCCACGGGCAGCATGCATATCTGGACACTGGTGTTGGGGGGGGAGGAAGTAGGGTGGAGGGGGTGTGTTGGGCTTCACTGGGTGGCGGGTCCATAGGGTGTATGAATCAAATCACATTAACAATACAGCACTTCATTATCATCCAATGACATGTGTGGACATTGATATTTGCGTACGAGGCCTTCATAGGCGTACAGTCCACTATGTGCGTGTACTACACACACACAGTGCCACAGGTCCCCTTTCCGTGTAATAGGCACCATGCGTGGTTGCTAGAAGCATGCATCTATGATGCTCTGTCGGATTGCACGTGCATCCTGTGCCTCATGGACTCCCTGGCGTCCCTCCACATCCCCACCCTCATCATCATCATCTTCAGGTGCATGCAGTACAGCGTCAGGGGGCATGGGCACATTCCTACGTATGCACATGTTGTGCAGCATGACACATGCCATGACCATCTTAGAAACCCTCTCATGGCTGTACATGAGTGCCCCGCCAGACCTGCTGAGGCTGCGGAAACGAGCCTTCAGTAGGCCGAATGCCTGTTCAATGACCACACGGCTACGTGAGTGGGCATGGTTGTAGTCCTCCTCATGCTGGTTCTGTGGGTTCCGGATTGGTGTAAGGAGCCATCTCTTCAGTGGATACCCGGCATCACCTGTATGGGACGAATAAAGGGTGTCAGTGGAATGATAGTGCTAAGTAGCCCCCCCCCCTCCTGCAAGGTCATTGACGCATCAAATGGGCCACGATGTCATGCATGGAATGAGACTCACCGAGTAGCCAGGATCTGTGCCCTGCGTGTCGCTCCATGTAGCGTGGTATTCTTGTGTTCCTCAGGACCATAGAATCATGGGTAGATCCTGGAAATCTGGCACAACAATGCGTAAAGATCTTGTTGGAGTCACACACCATTTGCACATTGATTGAATGAAATTGTTTCCGGTTGCGGTACTGGACCTCCATGGCATGTGGGACAACCAATTCAACATGGGTGCAGTCGATGGCACCAATGCAACCCGGGATGCCGCCAAGTGCATGGAATCCCACCTTTGCGTTGGTAATCTCCTGGTACGTGCGTGGTAGTGTGATGTGGTCGTCGGCGTGCTTCAGGAGGGCATCGTGCACTTGGGAGAGTGTCCGTGAGAACAGTGGCTGTGAAATGCCATGCAACTGTCCCACTGTGTGCTGGTAGGTGCCTGTGGCCAGGAAGTGGAGTACAGACACCACCTTCAGTAGGGGTGGGATGGCGGTTGGGCTATCTATCATGCTCACGAGGTCAGCATGTGTCATGTCCACAATGGCGATTATGGTGTCCCGGTCCAAACGGTAGAGGGTGTGGATCTGCTCAGCAGTGAGGTTGAACGGATCAGCTCGGAGGCGTGGGATTGCGGGCCGCCTGCGTGGTGGTAGTGGCAGTGCTTGTGGGCCTTGCTGACCCTGCCTTGCCCTCCTCCTCCTCCTTCTCCTCCGTCTCCCCTGTGCGCCCGGTTGTTGTACCTGTTGTTGTTCGTCGTCTTCTTGTAGTTGTAGCACTTGCAGTGCTATCTGGTGCCCCAGGCCCAACATCGCTAGTCCTGCCGGTAGCATTTTGGAGTGGGAGTGGTTGTGGGAGGGGTTTGGGTCTGCTATATATGTGCTGTCGGCCTGTATGGCCTCCACCTGTGCTGATTGAATGAATCTGTGGCAGATGCAATCCCTTCTGGCCGAGCACGTCCCGCACGTAAGGCTGCATTTGGCCGCATGGCATCTTGGGGTTGGAATCATGTATCAAATCCCGATGGCAGTGTGATGTACTTTGACTGATTTTCATGCTATGCTCCCATTGTTACACATGCTATGATTGCAGCCGCTTACATACCTGTGAAGAGTCAGTGGTATGTAGGGCTCGATCGATGGCCGACCCTCATGCAGCACAGTATCGTACTTCACCGACGGGCGTGGCGTCCCATTTGTGATTGCAGCCAGTTAGCATTATGACACACAGCCGCACTACATTGATGTAATTGTGAATGCAAGCGTTCACAGAAGCCTTTTCGACGTAATGTTGCAAGTGAGGAATTCGAAGGCCAGGATTTTTGGTTGCGAAGTAGCGGTGAGGAGACGCCCACAGGTCTGCCTGGAAATGTAACGTTCTATTGTTGAATGTCCTTGGGACAGGGCCCATAACGAGCAAGCAATGAATGACATGAATTGAATGGGATGCGCAATAGCGTAGTGGACGATAAGGCAGGACGTTCCCAAGTCCATCTAGCTTCACGACACTACAGATCCGGCCAGGAGCACAGTGGTTTTTGCAGACTGCATTACGCACAGACGCGATGGAAGTTTCACATATTATGTGAGTGAATGTTCATGCGTTTTCATTGCGGGATGAGGGAATGATGAATGGATGCATGGACAGATGATTCCATTTAGGGTCTGCCATGTACATGTGTTTTTTGATTCAATCCCCTTCCCCTGCGCTATGTGATGCAAGGCTGCCATAGTGGGACTTACGTCTATCTGCCCTTGTCGGATCCTCCCTGTCTCGACGCGCCTTCATACACTTGTGTCTAGGCACGTTACTAATCCCATGTCATGGGTTCTATCTTGACGGACGCATGCACAGTAACCGACGTTGCCAATGGTGTATTAACCTCGATTGGTTTCGTTATGTATCGATACTGATTTAGGGGTGTGTATATTCCTTTGGAGTGGCCTAGCATGCATATGGGTGTGGATTTGGTGTGTTGAATGAAGATAGTGATGCATCATGTGTCATGTAGTGCAATCGGTTAATTTGTGTTTCATTTTGGTGACAGGTATCTCCTGCCCTATTGCAGATGCCATCTGTACGCCACTCCTCCAGATGGTTTTTACTCTCGACACCTGCAGCTTCGGGTGAATCAGTGGAGCAGCATTACGATCTTATGGGACGATCGCCAATGGGCCACATGCCCTTACGCTGTTCTGGTGGCTAGGTGCAACATTTCGGCCTTTCAGCTGGACTAGTGCCTGCCTCATGGGACGGACCTGCGGTTCTTGCCGCTTCCATGTTGCCTTTTGGAACGTTGATGTTGGCCCTGTGTGCCATGATGGTACAGGGCGTCACACAAGTGGAAGCTGGTCAATTATTGCAGATGCAGCCCTCGGTGATGATGGATGTTTTGGTGTTATTTTACAAATTGCTGTGAGGCCTTTGTCATTTGGATGTGCATTTAAATTGTATTCCGATATTTGGCGTGTTGCGTTATTCTTTGCAGGTGATGTGGCGATTTTCGATTTGTGGCGGTATGTATTGCGAGATGATCTGCATTGTGTTCCGCCTTCTGAGTTGAGTTGTGTGGTACAGTACTGGCCGCTTTTGCCTACGTAGCACAGTGTGGTCACGGATAGGGGCTGCCATTGTGACTGTTTACATGATGTGCTGTTCAGGGGCGGGGGATTGGCTTTTGGCCGACTGGTGCCTGTCAGCCAGGTCGATTGATGGTATGATGGGATGTTCAGAATGTGGCTGGTCACAGGTGCCTGTGTTTGCGTGCGTTTGTTGGAGGGGGACTGGGGTCATGTCCATTGGAATAGCTTCTGTATTCATGCCATCTGTGCCCTGCAGCTCCCATCGGCCCCTCTTGGGATGTGCCTGGCTGCTCAGTCACTCTGCCAACTTGTGTGGTACATGCTTCTGCTGATGGTTGGTTTGTTTACTGGCAAGAGTACAGGTCTGGTGCAATCCCCCTCAGGATGCTGTTTTGGATGTTGCCTTGCGCTGGTGGCAAGCGATGGGGGACTACTGTTGTTTTGTGTCATGTGTTCTTGATTTCCATTTTGATGTCTTGTACCTTCACATGCCTGTGCTGCATCAGTACGGCTATGGTGAAATGCCGTACATGGATGCCCACTCACGGGGCGCTTCGAACACCTGCATGCATTTCTACGTTGGCATGCATGGGTGAATTGTAGATTTCACTGGTTGCATGGTGTGAGTACATTGCGCCTGCCAGGAGTTGTGCAATGTGGCCAGGGAGTGGAGTACAGGCACTCAGTGGGCCATTTACGGTTGGTTCACGATGCCGTATTTCTAGCCATGGCGGAATGGTCCATTCCGCCATGCCTGATGGCGTTAGGTACATGTCCGCTAGGGTCGGAATTGCCGTACCGTTGCACCATGGTGGTGTTTGCGGTTTGGCATGGTGCGCGCGCGCGTGCTTAGTGCAGTTAGCGTTGGCGTTCACTACGGTGTCGCTAATGGCTTCGTACTTTGCGGTGACGGGTCATAGTCGCACCGAGCGCTTTTCGATGGCGGTATTGCATTTCCGCCATCGTTTTCCCCTTTCCGCCAGGGTCGTAATGAGGGCCATTGAGGTCAGAGCAAGGTGAAGATGCTAGGCATCATATCAGATAAGAACCTCAATATGAAGGCTCAGGTGGGCAGTCTGGTTTACTCTGCCTCTTATTCTATCAAACTATTGCGCCATCTTCGACCTATGATCTCCGAGAAAAATACTGAGACGCTGGCGAGAGTTATTATCGGCTCTAAATTGGATTATTGTGGCAGCCTCCTGGCGGGCATTACCATGAATGGTCTCCAACGCCTTGAGGTGGTCCAGAACGGGGCATTAAGGCTCAGCAAAGGACTTCACCCGAGGTGGGGCGTGGCCAAGATGGCGGGCTGAGTGGACGTGCATTGGAATAGCTCCGTCCAGGCCCGATGAGATAAATGCGATTCCGACATCAGGCACGCTGAATATTTACACTGTGAGCAGCAGAGACACATGGGAAGCACCCCGCATGAGAACAGAGGAGCACCGGTGACAAGCGGAGGGAGGTACCTCCGGAGCTGCGGCAGGGCAGGAGATCCGAAAAAGGAAATGGCGGCTTGCACCGACCGGGAGTGAAGAGCCGTAGCGGACGGTGGTCTGTAGCTGCAGGAGCATTGAGGGATAACAGATCGGAAAGGTGCCCGCACAGCGATACAGCGATAACAGGGTGAGCAAGCCGGGGTGAAGACAAGCGTTCTGACGACAGCAGGGAGCTGAGAGGTACCTGGACCAGGGAAGGCGGGAGGCGGAGGGGAGCAGGAGGCCCCAGCGCCCAGGCAGGAGCCCGGCATGTGAAGAGCGGGACAGGCAAGTGGCAAGAAGGTGCAGAGAGGGGGAGCAAAGGTGAGCGGAGACAGCAGGGAAGTCACTGGAAGCCGTCAGCCCAGTAAAGGGAGGAGAAGCAGAGGAGGCGAAGAACCAGCATAGCAGAGCGCGGGAGGAGCAGAGGCTCATGCAGGAAGGCTTCGCCAGAGAAGCCAGGACTGCGAGAGGCCCCACGGGGCCGAGGGGAGATGGGATCACTTTCAGAGAGCCCGGAATTTGTGGCTGCCGGAAAGGGGGGTGGTGAGGAGCCCCGGCCAGTGTAGAGATCGCCCGATTGAGCAGCGGAAACGGAAGAGTTTCTAGGAAGCTGCAGCACTTCTCAGGATGGAAGGCAAGGGGAAGAGAAGCAAGAGACATGTGAGCAGGAGCACGGCTAATGGAGGAGCTAAGGAGCCTCATGGAAGCGGCAGTAAGGCTGGCGAGCAGCGGCTGGGGTCATCTTGGTAGGACACAGCAACCACAGAGGGCACACACTCTAGGAAGGAGCCCAGCTATCAATAAATAAATAACTTGGGGGAAGTGGGCAAAGGCTGAAGCAGGAACGGTTTAAGGCAGACTGGAGGCCCAAGAGCACCCCTTAGGCAATCAGAGGAGAAGAGGGGGAGAATAGGAGAGCAAGGTCGACAGAATTGGGCACAAGATCTCCAAGGGAGAGAGGCCTCAGGAGCCAGAGAGGCTGAACGCGATCCGCCACAAAGAGCAATGGGGCAATCCCAGGGGCCCCAGAGGAAGGCAAAAAGGCCCAGGGCACTGAGGGCTTTTGAACTGGGAGATCAGAACTCAGAGAAAGAGATCCTCTGGCGGGGAGAAGAGGAGTGAAGGGCACTAAAGAGTGGCCGGCAGAGGAGGGGGGCAATTGTGCAAACAGGAACGCAGCAGAGAAACAAGAGCTAGGACATTTGGGGCTGTGAAAAGACGTGCGAGAGAAATGGCGGCGGTGGAGCAATGAGAAACTGATGGGACCAAAAAAGAAGAATCTCAATCTAGGTGAGCACGAGCAGGAAGTGTGCAGCAAGGGTCAAGTACAGACAAATCTCCCCTTTGGCAATCTGACGGAACAGAAAGCTGGCACGATGGCCCTTACTAAAGAAGATCTGCTCGATGCGCTCATCAAATTCAAAGGCGAGTTAACAGACACTGTTAAAGCAGAGGGTGCGAGCATAAGGGAGGACCCTCTCAGGCTATCACTAGCAACAGGAGGGACATTGACTCATTAGGAGAGAGGGTGATGTCTTTGGAAGAGCGCCTAACTGAGTTAGATGCAAAAGAACATGAATGGACACGACAGGCGAAGTAAACGGAGGAGTGGCTGAGGGCACTGGAGGAGAAGTGTGTGGACCTGGAAAACAGGTAAAGACGGTACAACATACAGATCAAAAACCTGGGGGAAGGAGTGTCGGACTCTGACCTAGAGGCCTGCATAAGGGAAATATTCAAGGAACTGGTGGAAGAAGACATTGCCCGAAATATGGGTATTGAGAGAGCGCACAGAGTGGGGAACTACACACAATAATACCATGCCACGACGGGCTCCAAGCACGCGGTGGTGGCAATCCTAATACACAAAAGCTTGAAAATTCAAGGACCCAAGATTAGACGGGATGTGGAAGGGGGGGGTCCATGATGGTGAAAGGAAGGGTAAGGGGCCAGCTGTATACATGGGCAGTAGTGTACGCCCCCAATCAGGGACAAGAAGTGTTTCTTGGAGGATTTCTGGAGGAGCTCAGCAAATTTGGAGAGGGGGAAATGATTATAGCCAGGGATTTTAACTTAGCAGCAGATCCGGTGTGGGATATGTCGGGGGTACTCAGGGGACATGCAACCGGGATGATATCCAGGCAACTAGTGAGCAGGCTTAGGGAAGAAGGGCTCTGTGACATGTGGAGGACGAGGCACCCTCAGGAAAGAGATTAGACTTTCTACTCCAATGTTCACAAGACCTTGTAAAGGGCTGACTCACCCGCCAAGCCACCTGCACGCCCATTCATTCCTATGGGCGTCTCACCCGCCAAAAACAAAATTGGGTGATTTCACCCGCCTTTGCAACACAAATGGTTGAGAGCTATGGATTCCAGAATAGATTATGTAATGGCAACACAAGGAATAGTTCAGGCAACCAGTAACATACAAATGGGACGTATGACACTCTCGGATCATGTGCTGATCACACTTGAGTGGGAAGGAGGCAACACCAGGTGAGGAACGGGGGGCTGGACACTAGAGGAATACCTACTTAGGGACACGAGGTGAGGCAACAGACCAAGAATGAAATAAGGGAATTAGAGGAGGCAGGGGGTAGGGGGGTAACCCAGGGGAGAGATGGGATGTGTTTAAGCAACACATAAAGGGGTACTTCATAGAGGTGTCCAAGAGGATGCGGGAGAAGAGAAGGGAGGAAAGGCTGGAGAGATAGATAAAAGGTACTGGAGGGGAAACACAAGGAGAAAGGTACAATCAGTGGGGCCAAGGAATTAGCTCATGCGAGATGCCAGTTGAGGCAAATAACGAATAAGTCAGTGGAGAGCACCCTATTAAGGAGCAGACAGAGGTTTTATGAGCAGGGCAACAAAGTGGGAACAGCGCTAGCGAGACAATTGTGAGCTAAAGAACATAAGGCATTTATAGATGCGCTAGAGGACAAGACTGGAAGGCGGGTGGGTGGAGAGGGGGGCAAGAGGAACATAGTAATGGATTTCTATGCAGATCTTTACAGGGAGGATCCAGTGGAAAGGCATATTTGAAGGGCTGGGAAGGGTCGAAATTAATATCTGAACAGAAGAATCAATTGGAAGAGCCTATAGGGGTGGAGGTGTTGCAGAAGGCAATATCCTGACTAAAGATGAACAAAAATCCAGGGGAAGACGGGCTTACGGCCATATTTTATACAACATTCAGGGACTCCTTGGCAGGGATTCTCACAGAGCTATTTAACCACTTCTGAGAGACAGGAGAGGTCACTGCGTCCATGAACATGGCGCATATCACCCTGATCCCAAAAGCAGGAGAGAACCCATATATATGCTCTTCATATCGTCCCATCGCACTTATCAATGTGGATGCCAAGATTTACACAAGGGTGCTAGTGGCTAGACTAGAAGGGATACTACCAGGGCTGGTGATGCAGGACCAGACAGGTTTTATACAGGGACGCAACACATTTGATAACATAAGGAGGGTACTACACGTGATAGACAAAGCAGGGAAGTGGGGGCCACTCCTACGTGCCTAATGATGCTAGACATCGAGAAGGCATTTGATCGGGTTAACTGGGCCTTCATGGAACAAATATTATAGGAAGTGGGAATGGGACCGAATTTTGTGGGAATGATAAAGACAAACTACCAACACCCACAAGCTAAAGTGACAGTCAATGGGCACCTAACCGAACCATTTTCAATAAGAAGGGGGACGAAACAAGTGATGGAGCCCTTTGCACACAGGATAAGGGGGAACGAAGAGATTAGAGCGGTCAGCTGTGTAGGGACCCAACACAAGGTAGGGCTGTTTGCGGACGATGTGATCCTAACGATCACTGAGCCGGAGAAGTCGCTGCCAGCGATACTGGGGGAGATTAGAGCATACTCGGGGGTATCGGGATTTAAGGTGAACCTTGGAAAGTCCGAAATCCTGAACCTGTCCGTAGGGGAGTTGGAAAGGACCCAGTTGGAAAGAGGAAACCCTTTCAGGTGGGCTGCAGGCCCAGTTAAATATCTAGGGGTGTCACGGACCACGTGCATCAAACGAATAATAGGAGTCAACTACCACCCCCTGCTCAAACAACTTAAGGCCGCCTTAGCATGGTGGAGAAAATTATATATATCCTGGTTTGGGAGAATAGCTGTGATCAAAATGAATTGTCTTCCTAGACTATCATACTTCTTCCAGGCGATCCCACTGGCACTGCCTGGAAAGCTGCTGAAGGAAATCCAAGATTGCATTATGAGCTTCATAATAGAGAGGGAAGAAACCAAGGATTGGAAGGAAGACGCTATTCAGGAGCAAGGCACAGGGGGGAGGGTGGCCTGTCCGAGCATACTCAAATACTACCAGGCAGCACTGCTAAGGGCACTAGCAGAATGAGGAAGGCCAGAAAATCAGAAGCACTTGGTGGGGATAGAACAAGCGGTAGCAGGTGAGCACTTGTGAAAGGTGATGGGTGAGAGGAAGGGAGATAGGCCTACAGGATTACTTGGAAATCCAATCACAAGTAAACACCATGGGGATCTGGGAAAAGGTGAACAGCAAGCTCAACCTATCGCCATGGCCGCCCCACAGACGCCTGTATTTGGAAACCCCACCTTCCGCCGGGTAAAGTAGATTTAGGAGGTGGATGGAAGGGGGGGTCAGGGTGATTAGCAATCCCTATGAAGGGACACTGTTCTGTACATTTACAGATTGTAAAATGGAGATGGGACTGAAGGAGGTGGAGCAGTTTGCGTATCAGCAACTGAGGCACTGGGCAGGGACACCCACAATGATGGAACGGGCCACAAGGCATCTCAAAGAGTGGGAAAGACTACTGACAATAAGGGGCTGATCTCGGCAATATATAGGATCCTAATGAAAGGGGAGGATGAAGAAGTGAAGAAGGGGTACCCACGAGGGACAAATGGGAGAGGATAAGAGGGAGGGTGTTCACGGACAAAGAGTGGGACAAGGTGCTGGAAGACTGGCACACTTCTTACACATTGGTACAACATCAGGAATTGCAGTATAAGCTCCTACACCACTGGTACTACATACGGGAGAGGCTTCATAAAATGTTCACCACAGGGTCAGAGCTGTGCTGTAGGGAATGTGGTGAGAAGGGGACGTTGGTCCATATATGGTGGGATTGCCAGCGACTGAAACACTACTGGCAGGAAGTAAAGACCAAGGTGCAGGAGATACTGGAGGTAGACATGGATTTCGAGGGGGTGGGGAAACTCCTGGGCACCATGCTCGATCAACAACTATGGATGGGGGGAAAGGCAGGAAGGCTATGGGCGAATCTCATGTTGGCAGCAAAGAGATGTATAGTGAGACAATGGAACCAGAAGGAACCCCCATCTAACATACAGTGGTACTATGCAATCTGGGACACAGTAGATGTGGAGAAAATGACTGCGATAGTGCGAGGGAAGTTAAGGATTTTTAGTAAAATTTGGTCTTGGTCTCCTTACATACAATACGCAGTCAAGGGCACGTTGCATTTGTATATCCCGAACAGACTACAGGCACTGGGAATCCTGGAGGAAGAGGGGAATGAGCCTGGACATAAGAGATAAACTATGAGACCGCCCGAGGACTGGGGGGGGAGGGAGAATGTTATTTACCTGTGAAGTTGGAATTTAAGACTTTGAAGGAAATGTAAAACACACTGGTGTGAAGAGATGTAAGTTACCTATAGATGTGAAGTGAGCTGTTCAAAGTTTGGTTGAAAAAAAATAAAGGACTTCACCGGAGCGATCATGTGTCAGAGGCGAGACGGAGCCTGCATTGGCTTCCCATTCAGGCAAGGGTGCGGTTTAGGTTGCTGCTTATAACACATAAATGTTTGAGTGGGCAGATGCCAGCCTATTTAATCGAAGCCATTGTGAAGAAACCGAGCACTCGTCTTTTGAGATCGGACAATACTAACCTGTGGAAAATGTTGCGTTGTAATACCAACGAAGCACGTAATGGAGCCTTCAATATAGCTGCTCTATTAGCATGGAACGCATTGGCTCCCGCTCTTAGAAATATTGTTTCAACAGAAGATTTCACGAAGAAATTAAAAATCTTTCTTTTTTCCTAACTTTGCTAGTCATCCATCTGAATTCGCACACCCACTGCTCTAGGAACTTTCTTTTCTGTCATGTCTCTGTTTTATGTCTGCGCCCTTAAGCCCTCCGGTACCGGGAGCGCTTTACAAATTGATAAATGCATTTTTAAAAAAATAACCATGTAAAGGGTATCATCCAATACCTGAACGGTAGCTGTGTCTGTGCTGCACTATGGAAAGAAGCCAGAATTATAGTTCTGTAGAAGAGACTGGGTGGATAAGTGCTGTGCAAGTGAGATGTTGTAAACCTCTCAATTAATTTCCCAAAAAATGGGAGATTGATGATGAGATGATAGTTGACAAAGTATGTGGGTAAAAACCCATTTTCTTCTGTAGTGACAATTTAGCCACTTTTGAGAGAATCAGGGAAAACAGACTAATTAAATGCAGCATGTATCAACCGTTACTTTAAATCAGTCCTTTGTACTGCACCAGCTACCACCATACTAGGTTCTTGGCACCCAGGCTTACCTGGAGTGCATATTGGAACCACACATGAAGTCTTTTTAATTGTAAGTGACTTCAATAAAGCACTCCAACTAAGTCAATGCCTAGTCTGGGATGCCCAAGGGAAGCCCTTATTTATATATGTTTATGACAAGTTATAATCTGGATGATAAACCCTTATATAACGCCCATCTCTTTGAATCCCCTGACCTCACTGAGCCAAGAAGTAGGTTTGTTTTGCAAATTAAAAGGTTTATTGGAAAAGTTAAACAATATATATATATATATATCACACTTTTATGAATACATTAATATTTGATAGCACACTTAAGAATATGACAGTGATCAACAATGGATAATATTACACGAGCACACTTTTTAATTACTTAGGAGTTGGTATCAAAAGGATAATGTAGCAGAGAATACTTTTATGGTTTCAAGGAAAAGAAATGATGGAAAGAATGCAGCACAGAAATACACTGATATGGTTTCAACAAGAGATAATGGCCCTCATTACAACCTTGGCGGAGGACCATGGTGCTATTAGCACCATGGTCCATGCCGCTAAGGTTAGAATTCCGCCATGGTGGATGGCGGAATTACCACCCCATTACAAGGTGAGTGGGGCGGTAATTCCCCATTCACCAATGGCCCCTTCCCCATTCCAAGACTGCACAGCGGTCTGGTCTCTCTGGATACAGCACTGCTTTCTGGGTTCTGGCACAGGGTTCTAGCCAGAATCAAACAGCTCGCCCGGCTGTTGAGAATCAGGTTGCAAAAGATTTTGAGGCCTGCTGAAAAGGATTCAGCTTGTGGATTGGCCCTGCTTCAGGTTCTAGCTTGGTTCTGGATCTATCTGGAGTCTAAGTTTTGGATCTGGAGTCTTCTGGCAAAGTGCTTCGCAAGAAATCAGTTTGAAGTGGAAAGTGAATGTCCCTACCAGGCTCTCAGTGGCTCTTTTTATGTCTTATGAAAGTGGGTGGGAAGGCTGACTTTCTATGCCCAACCCTCTGAGGATCCTGATCAGCTAGATGATTCTCTGTCCTCTGACTGGGGAACTGAGCTGTGAGTCAGAGTGATTCTACCATTTTACAATCTATTGAAGAAACACCCCTTTGCTTTTGCTTAGAACCCAATTTTTCATAATCAAACATGAAAGTGGAGTGAAGTGGTCACTTGGTGGTCACTCTACGTGTTAGCAGTATTTTTTACATTGCAAGCCAGGAGGCGGAGCTTTGGCACTCGAACCTGTACCTGCCTATAACTACCTGAAAACAGCGCAGAGCGCGCACGGACGAAAGTGGAGTGGTCTTTGGTGGTCACTGGTGGGATAGGGTGGGTTGGTGACCCCCCTCTCCGAGGGAAAAGCCATCGGATCGAACTCTGTTGCCGTTATCTACTGGGGAAGAGCGGTAAGGAAATCCTCTCTGAGACACTTTATTTACTTCTGTGCATGCATACTTTGGGCTCTGCGAGCGCTGTTGTTGGGTGACCACAAACGAACACAAACATTTAAGAAACAAATCAAGTGAGATCTCGGGTGCTGGTGTGAGACCCCCCAGGGTAAAAGCCCCATTAAGCGTCAACCCCGCATACAGCTGCTCCCAGTTGCCAATATGAGGACTGGGTCAGTGACAAAGACCCGTGCACAAGTAAAGCGCGGACTCGTGAAAGTAGCGAGTGATGATGTACCACCGTTAAAAAAATTACTCACGCTAAACGAGCAAACGAGTCATCAAACGAGTGACTCGTTTGGAAGTGCAGCACATATGGAAACTACCGCATTGCACGCCGCCAATCGTAGCACGTCGCCAGCTCTAGTCTCCCCTTGTTTACATCAGGTTCTTAGGAACACGAGCACGAAAACCAGCACCAATGCCATAGGGCATGGCGCGCGGAGAACGAGCATGCCGTTTAATGATGATGTCGAGGACGATAAGGACGAGGCGACTACATGCGAGATTGAAAAGGAAAGAGAATATGATGTAGATCGTATGGATTGTATGGAAATAAGCGAATGTACCAACTTAATTGGTTTAAAGAAATGTGAGTCAAGAGACCCAGAAACAACTCAAGAAGCCAAAAGGGTATGGGAAGTACGTGAAGGGGATGTAGACGATCAGCGCAGCCCCGGAGACGTGACAAATGTCGCTGAGCGTACTTGCTCAGCCATGATACACCGTCCACAGACGCACGGAAGCCTCCCAATGGTCTCAACTTCTCCGAGACTTACACAAATGATAGGGAGTCCAGCACCTCCCGATAACATCACGCTGGATTTGGTGCTGAACCTTTGCAAGATTCATACTTATTCAGGAACTCAAACCATCCAAATTGAAAAGTCAAGCCAGGGTAGCCACAAAGAGGTGGATGAACAACTGACAAACCTTATGAGCGAAGACAAGATCATTAGCATCTCCATTAATGAGCAGAGCAGGAGTAGCTGCCTAGCAGGCCAAGAAGGCTCCAAGCTGCTTGCAGAGGCTCGGACGATGGAAAACTTGAATAGAAAAAACGCTTCTCAAACAGCTGATGCTACACATCTCATAGGAGATTTCGAAAAGCAGCCACAACCCGGATACTCTTTAAAACTGCTGGCATGGCTAAAAGTTGCAGAGATGTACAAACCAACCCTGGGAAACCATAGGAAATACAAGATAAGAAAAGATGAACTGCCCTCAAAAGAGAGAGCGGCGTATGCTGATAACACGGACCGTCTGTCACCAAGAGCCCCGGCAAGAGCCAAACCAACGAATGAGGAACCAGCCGACATCTGGGCCCAAACAGAGGCATGGAAAATGCGAATGGAGTCGCAAAACCAGATACAACCACCATGTCGTAGAGACTCTCTTGGGATTGCTGATCAAGTACTAAAAGACCTTGTGGTGTTAAACTCCAAATTGATCCAACCAAAGAGAGTTACGACATCAAGTTCCTGTGGAAGAACAACACCATTCGCAGACTGGTCACAATATAAGGGCCAGAATATCAGT
This sequence comes from Ambystoma mexicanum, assembly GCF_040938575.1. Lineage (NCBI taxonomy): Eukaryota > Metazoa > Chordata > Amphibia > Caudata > Ambystomatidae > Ambystoma > Ambystoma mexicanum. The sequence continues at coordinate 235,509,062 of NC_090921.1, forward strand.
GATATGCTGTTCCTAGAATCAAATACTCCATCTTTTGAAGCCAGAAATGATGAGATCCTAGCATCGCAGAAGAGATCTAGATGTGCGGAAAGCACGGAAAGAGATGCGAGTGGATTAAACAAATGCTTTAAAAGCAGAAATAAAACAAGTATAAATGAAAGTATGTTGGAGGATGATGATCCCCCATCTAAAATAATGCAAGCAGTGTTGGTCCGTCCGTCTTCATCCGATTCAGACGATAGTGATAGTTCTCCTGAGAGACGAAACAGGACCCTTCCGGGCTCTAATGCCCGTCGACAAAGAGAATCAAGTTTCGGACAGAGCACACCAGTCCTTGTTGAGAATGCAAAACTAAGTCCTATTTTGATGTCGGCAAGGACTATAGCTGTTGCGCCATTGCTAAAACAATATGAAAACTTAAATGAGAATGTTCGAGATCAAACAACCTTGGTCGCACTTCTTAACTTAAGATTGTAAAATTAGAGGTTGATTTGATGGAAATGGCATCACAGATTGCTACGTCGAGAAGAGGCAACAATATCTCGGTATCAACATTAAAGGAATCCTTAAGAAACAACTCGGAAGACAAGAGGCTCCTCGCTGAAGTAGTGAAACAAGCACTCCTTATGTTACAAAAAGAACGAGATCCCCCCAGGAACTCAGACCTAAAAGTAGGATGTTCCAAAAATTGTATATCCAATGAAACCGTGATGACTCCGGTCACGAGTGGTCAGATCCATAATTAAAAATTTCATCAACTCAAAGCTCACAGAAACGATGAAGCCACACAAGAAAGTCCAACTTCAGAATTGTCGATATGACAAAGAGCTGACAATTAGTACGGATGACAAAATTAGTTCAGTAAAAGTGGGTGAGAAAACTGTGGTGACCTCAACCCAAACTATAATTGAGCCCAGTTCGTCGCCCCATCTACCAGCAATTGAGGAGTCCACAGATGATCTATTGGTAATAGAAGTGAAAGCAACAAACCAACACACGTCAGAAGAAGTGTCTTCTGAACAAAAAATGAGTGACCCACCAAATGAGGCTCAAGCGAAACAGCCAATATGTCAAATGCAGAAGAACAAAGACAGTGAGTGGTTTGACATATTTGAAAAACCAAAAGGTGAATTGAAACAAGCTAAAGCAAGCAATGATCTTGCGCCAGAAAAAAAACAAGGTAAATGTAAAAGAAAAGTCAAAAAATCAACAGCCACAAAAAAATAAAAATTCCAGAAACACTGCAAATTTTTTTACAAACATAAAAGCTCTGAACATTACAGTAAACAATACTGAGCTGATGAAAAAGATAAATAATGACAGTACAGCGGATTCTGATGTAATAGATCCAAATGACTCAACTGCAAACCAAAATAATGGGTCAAATGAGAACAGTTACCCAATAGTAGTTGAAGACGATGAATCTGTCTCTGAGGAACTACTAAACTTATCAACTTATGGCAGTCCAATGGTTGACGAGGCAAACGCTGAGACTGATGGCGAGGGTATGAGCCCGTGTGACGCTAAATTGAATCATTCGAACTGTCCAGATGATCTGGATCCATCAAAATGTCCCCAGCAAAAGTGTATTCTCGAAAGAGAAGAAACTAGATCTGAAAAACAAGTTATTTCTTGGCCCACTTCACCACCAAAAGCGCAGCTCAAAAAGAATGAAAAAAATGTGAGTGTGCCAGAAACACTAAGATTTCTAACCCTTGTGGAAAAACGGTTGAAAGTTACTCAACAGATGGAACACAAGGTGAGTTCCAGTAATGAAATCCTTACAAGTGCAGCCTCAAAAAGCTCCTCCAAAGATGAAGGATCTCAAAATGCGCTGAATGAAGCACGAAGTGCTAATAAGACAAATTGTAAAAAGTCAAAAAGGCCTGATACCGTGGAGTGTCAAACTTCTCTTCAAAATCTGAAAGCTCCAATCCATTCTCAGTCCTACCGAATTTTAGTTGAAAAAATGGAACATAAGAAAAAAGACGCACCACTCAACAGATACTCGATATTACAGCTCTTCCAAACGATTCCGGCGCTGAGAATGCTTAAAAGCTTGCGGATTGACCGAGTAGAAATCATTGCAGATATGAACCAAAAGTTTGAGTTGCTACATATCGAAGAAAAGAAAGATGTTCAAACAATACTGATGTGTGAACGTCAGTTGCTTGAAGCAGGATTCCAAGTATACGAGGTAGATAATGCCTTGGTGAATAACGAAATCCAAGTAACCAAAGATCAAAATCTTCCATGAGAAAAGGAAAGTGTCATCAAGTCAAATAAAGCACCTCCGATTGAAATGCGCTGAGAGCCACGAGACAATACTAAAATCCCATCAGAGGAGCCTGATTCCATCTCACTACTTTCAATGGAAGAAATAAAACAAAAAAAATTAAAATAACAGTGGAGAAAGTGTCAACTAAAGGGAAAAGTACAGATATACCAGTCAAAAACAGAAACACAAAAGAAGTGCATCCTGAAGGACACTTTATTTCTGCATACACCGGAGCTTTAGAAGCTGCAGAGTGACCCACAGCACTGAGAGTCACTCAGGACTCTTGCTGCTCGTAGCTTCGTTCCCTGGAGGGGGCGGAGCCTGCTGGAGCCCACGTGAAGCATCACGTGACTGGAACTCTCTTCAAAACGCACCCGCGTTCACCCTCACGGCGTTGAGCCCGGCAGGGGTAGAGGGCACCGGCTGTTGTGCGGCTGTTAGGCGGTTGGTGGCGCAAAAGCGCACGCAGTCCTGAAGTCCCTACAGCCAATGCAGGATTCAGGGACAAACCCACAGGAGGAGGAGAGAAATGACTCGCAGCCTGAACCAGAGTTGGTACCAGAGCAGGGCGACCCACTCGAACCAGCACCAACGATAAGAGTGCTGCGGAGCAACTCGAAGTCAACCTCTCAGCGCGAACAGGAAAAAAGGTTGCCGCTGAAAAGAGGTAAGAACATCGATACGCCGCACGCAACCGCCAAATCCATGACAGACATTACCCCACCCATACCACCAGGATACAGGGGAGGGGGTGGGACTATGAGAACGCAATCCCTGAATAAAGAGACGAGCGGGATCGACATGGCCATCCTACAGGAGACCGACGTCTCACCCGGGAACAACCGCTCAGACGAGGCAGAGATAACTCAGGACCAGAGCACCGCTTGGGCGAGAGGTCTTCCAGCTCAGCCTGCCGGAGGGCGGACTGACCTGGACCTTGCTCTGGTCCTGTGTACCAACAAGTCCAGGGGGATCATGGAAGCCTATAAAGAAATGAAATATGGAGAAAATCTCCATCTGAGAAACCATGAAGTTAACACCACGGTGGAGCTAGAAACATCAATCTCGTCATCAACCAAGTAAGGGCAAACGAAAAGGACTACACCACTAGAGGTAAAGGGGAATTTGCCCGAACCAAACCAGACCCCAAGTATAGATATTAAAACAACAACAACAACAACAGAATGCCCCGGAACAAAAGGACAGGGGTCGCTTACAGTGGGGGAGTCAGGGTTGGTAGTTAAACCACCATTTACGGTCAGAGCATTAATCCATACAAATACGCCTACATCAGAAAATGAGAAGAGGAACCCGGACCCAAAGCTGGCGGTGGGACTAGCAGGGCCCAGGAAACTAAAAATAGATCAGTCGAAACCAGGACCGAAGAAGACAGTAGAAAGAAATCCGAGTACGGCCTCCAACGACGTGTTCTTCAAGAGCATCAACGTGGAAATGGATCTAGAGCCAGGGGAATGGGTGGATCTTCGTCACTCGACAGACGAAACACCTAACGGCCCAAAAAAGAGCAACAAGGCAAACGTACCAAAACGACTATATACAAAGAAAAAAGGTGGAAACCAAACAACACAAAGGTACACCTCAACCCCAAATCGCCAAGATGAAGGAAAATTGAAAGGCTAACACAAATACAAAAGAAACAAAAAAAACAAAATGTGTGACAGTCAAAAAAAATTGTGCAGGCACTAGTACGACCCATATCAGCTAACACTGTGTTTAACTTCTTCAAAACTCACCAGAAAAAACGAAAATTAGAACCGGACGACGAAATTTCTGATGCTGATATTTTAGAGGTGATCGAAGGTTCGTTCCCGGCAATCAAAACAAGAAAAACAGACATGGGTATTGAAATAATAACAAAACACAAGGAGAGGGTATTACCAACAGGAGACACGCGAGAGACATTCCCAATGGAAAACGAACCACATGAAGCTAACATCGGGGAAATACCCCCCGAAACCATTCACCTCCCAAAGACCAAGAGCCAAAAAAAACATCGAAAGGCAGTTTCGACCCCAGTGACAAATCGACCTAAAGACTCCAGTGAAAGTCACACTGCGATGGGAGCCCAGAAGAAAACTGATGAATGGGTAACGACCTGCCCAAAAACAAATGAAGCTCAGTGCGGCCCCCAGCAGAGCCTAGCTGAAGTCGTCCATGCCCGGAACTCTATCAATATCGAAAATAAAATCGCTACAGAGACGCTTCCCCAAATTGCAAGCTCGATATCGAGGAATGGAATATCGGCCAGAAAATGGCCTCAGAGACTAAGCCGACAGACTCTAAGCAGAAACGAGGAAACAACTGAAGACTGCCTTCAACCAGACTCGCACCAAGAGGCATTTACCCAACCCAAATCTGTGAAGACTTTTGATAAACAGATACACTCTCCATACAAGGAGCCCAGAACGGAACAGACGGAGTTAAACAAGCCCCACGTAGGGGCAGGGACCAACTTGAGACCTGAGATATGAGGGGAGAGTGGAATAAGCTTGGAGCAAAGGCGACCGTTCGAACGTGAGCTAGGTGGAAAGACACAAATGAGCGACCAATCTTGGACAAAAGTCCATCTGCAGACGATAGAAAGAAGCGAAAAACTGAAAACAACAGCTAAGGAAGGACCAATATCTAACCCCAATCCGTTCAGATCTTTGCTTAACTGCTCCGAAACACTAGAAGGCACTAGTGGGCGATCACTGGGGGCAATTTCAACACAACAACTCAACACCTGCTCCAGTAGGGATTCCCAAAACACGCCGGGTAAGCATAGAAGATACAGCGAAATAGCACCTGACTACCAAAGACCATCTCCAAATAAAAAACAAGACATGACCACAATCATGGCAGCGCTTACAATTGCCCTTGCACCGTTCTGCAAATTATATGAAACTATCGGAGATACAACAAAAGACAATACAACGATTCTATGCAAGATCCTATCCGAGATGGATTTCTTAGAGGGATATATCATGGCCATAGAGACAAAAACAAGTAAGCAGGAAGCAAAATGGGCGGAAAAATGGGCCACCGTAGAGGCAGATAGGAAAGAAGCTATAAGAGCAAAACAGATGATAAAAAAGACTATGGATAAAGCATCCCAGACAACGCCACAGAAGTAGAGGGGTGAGATGGAACACATTTTTACTAAACAAAAAACGACAAACACAAGTGAGCTGCTGCTGCAACAAAAGCTGAGTCGCAATCTGTAAACATAATCTACACCGGTAGCGACAAATCAAAAGAAAAAACTGGGCCTACGGTTGGCCAGTTACACTAACAAAGGGGCAATGGATACAACGAAAAGTGAGACTACAACTGTAACAAAAGAAGTGGAAACTATTAACTTAACTCAAAGCCCCGTAACCTCATCGTGTTGGAGCGAATCCACAGCGAAAATGCAACAAACGACAACAACATCGCCCAAAACGACGGAGGAATTTTTGAGGACAAGCCCGCTGATGGACCTGTCAACTCACATCGACACGGAAGTTAGAGAAGAAAACCCTAGTGGCTTAGATGGACCAACAGAGGAACAGCAGTGTGAGCTTGGCAGGGTAAAAGAAACGAGGGAGAAAAAAGTGGTAAGAAAAATCTATCAGCGAATCGAGAGGAGAAAGACTCACCACAAACCCAGAGATACCCCGATCGTGGATTAACTCCACTGAAGCGACAACAGCAGTGGTATAAGGAAGAAACTGTCAGGAGAAGAGAACAGAAAAAAGCCTTGAAAAACACAGATAGAGAAACCTAAGATCACACATAACTCCGACAAGGATATAAGAGTCTTCAAACTAGAGCAAACGTCCTGTAAAGCAAAATATATCGTGCTGAACAGGAAAACAGTACTTTATCTACTAAGCAAAATCCATTGTCTACAACATCTAAAGACTCAAGACTTCGTACTAATAGAACCATATCATAGGGACCAAAAGGCCAAAACGTATCTCCACATCAAAAGCCAGGCAATAAAAGATGTCCCGGAAGAAGCGTACAAGGACTTACAACAAGCAGGATATACCTTGGCAGAATTAAACCTACAGAAAACTGACCTGAAAGAGCTGCCCTCAAAAAAAGGTGGCGAAAATAAAGTGCACTACATATCCCAAAGGAAAGACCTATATAACAGAAAGAGACAGCTGCCGTCGCACCACACAAGGCATGAAAGCAGCCGTCACCAGAAGTGGGAAAAACGTGAATCAAGGAACGAGAGACATAGATGGAGAGAGCCTATAGGAACTGAAGATCGTAAGGAAAATTACTTAGAGTGGGAGGGCCAGCCACGTGATAGAAGGGAGCGGCAGAGAGATGATTCACCCATTAAGCCACAGGCGCCCCGGGTAAAGAGAGAAGTCCCAGAAAAAGATGGCAGAAAAGTTAAAGATCGAGAAACAAAGAGTGGAGGGACGCGAGAAAGCAGAACACCAAAAGGTCCATGGAATTGGTTAAAAGCAATGCTAAACCCACACACCGGGAAATAGCAACCACCAGGAGGTGGGACCATAGATCTACCGCCTCCAATGAAAGACCAAGAAGCCGGTCAAGGACCAACAGTGCGAGAAGCTCTATCCATGGCCTCGTGGAATACTAGGGGCCACCGGCACCTGACAAACCCGGTGAATCAGGACTTAGGGGCTTTTGATATTCTTGGCCTGCAGGAGCATTGGCTAATAGAAAAACCGGCCCTAGACGGCTTTGATATAGCATTTTCGCCAGCATCCAAGGGCCTGTTTGGCCGACCGTCTTCAGGGCTACTGATAGCTTTAAAATCGGGGGTCGGAATGCCAATGGTAAAAACCATAGTGGAATCATATGGGATATTGGCAATCCTAACGACATGGGTTCAGGAAGAACCTGGAGAAAATAGAACAGAAAAAGTGAAACTCGCCCTAATAACAGCATACTGGAACCCAGAAAGAACCACAACATCAGACTTTTGCAACCAAATAGCAAAAACAATTGATGACATCATTGTGGAATACCCGACGACACATATTAATCTGCGGAGACCTGAACGCAAACTGCAGGTCGGACAAAGTCGCAACGCACTCTGGGAAGCTGAAATCTCCAGCAGAAGAAAGAGGAACAGCATGGTTGCGACTTATGAAATCGAGAAACTTCCACAACGTGGCCTCATTGAAATCATGGATGGTAAAGATCCCCACCTGGGAAAGAGGTGCATCCAAAGCTGATATTTACTATTTCTTTATTTCTCATAGTCTACTGGAAAGTATTGAAGATTACTGAGTGACCAAAACGCAAGAAAGCGATCATAACCTTGTGGCAATAAAATGGAAATCACGATGTCCTGAACCCCAGAGGTACAGTACTTCCATTGAAACAAACAGCCAACAAACCTGCATCCGTCTCACTGCAGCTAACATCGAATGCATAATCGAGAAGTACAAAACAAAGTCCCAGCCACAAGGAGAAAAGAATCAAAATCCAAACTATGTACCTTTCCTACTCCAGTACAGGATGAAGTTGCAGGGCAATAAACAAAAGCCACAGCCAAATAAACACGCATACGACAAAGAGGTCGTAGAAAGAAAAAGAATCCTGAGAAAACTCAAGAGACTTACCATCAAAGAAAATTCTCCAACAGCATGGAGCATACTAAAACAAGAAAGTGCAACATACAAAACCTGGATACGTGGTCATAGGCACGTGATGTACCAAAAAGACGCAGAGGAAATGCTGCGTGCTTTAAACACAAAAAAACTGGAGACTTCTGGGCCCTTATCAACAAATCAGACAAGAAGGCGGAAAACCAAATAATAAATGCTGTGAGTGAAATGGCCTGGGTGAAATTCTTTGAAAACCTGTTCAAGGCACAACCAACACACCTCCCAAGATCCGGTACCTCAGGTCAAACTGATTGGATCAATATTGCATCAACAGCTGACATAAAAAATGTCATAATGAAACTAAAGAAATCCAGAGCACCAGGGCCGGACGGATTGAGTAACATTGACTTAAAACAAAATCCGGAGATCTGGGCAGTCCTTATCAGTCTCATCTTTGAACAGTGTAAACAGGCAAAAACTCTTCCGTCATCATGGGTAACCGCGGTGGTGGTCCCGAAATTCAAACGGGGGAATCGAGAAGAACCGAGTAACTACAGGCCTATTGCATTACTCGACATAATAGGCAAAATTTTTGCCACCCTCCTTTTGACCCATTTTCAAACCTGGGCCAGATCATCACCGGCTAATGACCCGTTCCAAATGGGTTTCTTAAAGAAGGGAAGCACTACAGTAAACATCCTCATCCTAAATTTGATAAAAGCTAAAGTTAAGCAAGGGGCGCCGACTGTGTTCATGGCTTTTGTGGATCTGTCCCAAGCGTTTGACAGAGTGGACAGACGGATACTTTGGAACAAACTAGAAAAATTGAACTGTCCTGGGGTAATACTAGACCCTGTGAAGGCTCTACATTCCAACACTAAGCTAAGAGTCCGCTTAAATAACCAAGGCCTTTTGTTGCAAGAGATACCGGTGGAACAAAGAGTTAAGCAAGGATGCCCATTGGCCCCGGCCTTGTTCATTGCCTTTCTGGGTGACCTCAAAGACTCGGATGAAGCAGTAAGAGCTTTCCCACCAAAGCTGGGCAAGATAAATATACCACGCTTATTATACGCAGATGATCTAATACTATTAGATCAAACACAAATCGGCTTACAAAGACAACTTGCCAATCTGGCGCATTACATGGAGCAAAACAGCCTGAAAATAAATAAAGAAAATACAAAAATATTGATCTTTGGTAAAAAACACCAAAGAAATCCATCCAGGCTACAACTGGGGTCTGGACAACGTAGAAATCGAAGTGGTCCAAAGCTTTAAATATCTAGGAGTCCACATTGATCACTCGGCAAAAGAAGTTACAATGCAGAAGATTCTATGGGAAAAAACAAAAAATCTCGCGGTCCAAATGAAAACCTTAGACTGAAAATATGGCAAGTTTTCTTTGGTCCCGATGATCGAGTTCTATAAACGGAAGGTGGTCCCAACCCTGACCTATGGCATGGGAGCTACCCTGAGCATGCCTAAGGACATCTGGCGGAAACTTGAAAGTTACATCTGGAAAACGGTCCTAGGATTTCCCAACGCAATTGCGATAGAGTTTATCAGAAGAGACCTAGGCCTACTCTCACTAGAAGCCACGGTGGGGTTAAATGCAATGCAGCTCTGGAGTAACACTCTCATTCAGGACAGTTTGCCTATCTATAAGATAGTTGCTGACGAAATAACAAACCACCACCTCGTGACCCTAAACAACTGGATAGACAACTTGAGAAAAAAACTCACTGAGATTGCCTGTAACGAAGAGGACCTAATAAACAAACCCACAAGAGTGAAATCAAAAATGGAGGCCCAAGACTGGATAGAAACGCTGGAAAAAGCACAGATGAACAAATTGACCAAAGATCTCCCTCCTAACTTTAACAAACTAAAAGAACCAATGAGATACTGTACCAAGTTTCCAAACAAACAACTACGAAAAATGTTTATGAGGGTACGCTTTAATCTCCTTCCGACACGGGAAATTCAGGCGATCAGAAGACAAACTAACGAGAAGGCCTGTCGACTCTGTAACCAACCAAACGAGATTGAGTCAATAAAACACCTGCTACTATACTGTCCAGAATTGAACAAAACAAGAGCCACTTACCTGACTAGCCTGACCACAGACCTTTTGGGAACATTAGAAGATGCTGATACAACATGGTGGAATAGGCTAATGTCAGGAGAAAAAACTAAATGGTCCACAGCGACTGCGAAAATCCTGGAAAGTGCATTTGATATAATCGCCTCTAAAATCTCGATGAGGGCCGTCGATGAGGTCTCCGACCTGGAATTAGCACTCTAACAGGATAGAGGCGGCCACCAAGGGGGAAATCGCCCTCTGTTCAGCCTTCCACGACGTGACTGCTGCTGCACTTTCCCATTTCTTCCCTTTTTCATTCCCATTTTTCCCTTTTCTTTGTCTTTTTCGTTCATCTTGTGGCTCTTGTTACATGACCAGCATCGGTTTGTAAAAATTGCTAAAGCGATTATATACAATAATAAAATTTTTAAAAAAAAGAAGTGCAAAATGATTGGTCATGGATTGCAAAGTCACTAAACGCCCCGAGTGCAAGTTAATGCCAAAAACAAAAATCTAACATCGTGTTCGCTTCTTGGAACACGAGAGGTTTCTCACATCTATTGAGGTCGATCCCTGAAGCCTTAGAGACAACGGACGTGATATGTTTACAAGAAACTTGGTTAACCAAAACCCCATGTGTTGAGGGATTTGATGTTTCTGTAAATCCAGCAATACAAGGAAAAAAGGGCCGTCCGATGTCAGGCCTAATGACTCTCGTGAAAAGAAATTGCGGGCTAAGAATTAAATCAGCTTAAATAATTTCTCTGCACTTTCAGTTAGTGAGTCTGAAAAGTCATCATCATCTCCGAGTATCCTCCACTTAGTGAATATATATTGGAACATTCCTGTAGGATGTCATCAAAAATTTGTGGATGAAATACTTGAGACTATATCCTAATAATCGATCAGAACGCCCATATTATAATATGTGGAGACTTCAACATGAAGCTGATTGAAGCCGAACAATCAAGATTTGCAGTAAATCACAGTGAGAAGAGCAAATGTGTTAGTTGGCTCGAAGAAATGGAACTTAGAAACCTTGTAATGCTGAATGGCACGATTGAGGGAGACACTCCACCAAATCCAACCTGGGAACGGGGGTCCCAAAAGTCAATCTTAGACTACTTCTTTGTTTCTGAAAACTTATTGCAGGAAATAAGATCTCTTAAAGTTTCAAAGACCAAACAAAGTGATCATAATATGCTGCTAATGGAATGGCACAAGCAACATCTAACTCAGCAATGGAAACAACAAATAGCGGTGGAACCTGGTCAAAATAGACTACGGTTGAGAAATGACGATATCTTGGCAATAACAGAGTCTATACGATCGATTCACAATGATTCACAAAAGGACCCAACAGAATACCATCATCTGTTTGAAATCTATAAAATCAAAAAGAAGAATGCCCAAAACAAACCTAGTTACCACAAACATCATTATGACCTCGAGGTTGTCAAAAAAAAAAGAGAATTACGGAAAACTTTAAGAGGAATCTACAATTCGCAAGACCCTGGTAGCAAGATTTCGATAAAGAAAGCGAAGAACAGATATAAAAATTGGCTTAAGGCGCACAGTGCAATAATAGAACAAAGAGATGCAGAGATGATGCTGCTTGCACTAAACCAGAAAAACTCGAGAGGCTTTTGGACAATTAATGAGTCCACACATCTTGAAAGGGCAGTCCTCTCGAACATGGTAACGGAGAGAGAGTGGGAATGCCACTTTACTGAGTTATTCAAAAAAGTGAAAAACATACATTATGAGCACCATCAATTAGCCCAGAAATGGGATTTCAAGATAGATAAAGAGGATATTCGATCATGCATTAAAAAAAGCAGTTCCTCACAAGCAGCAGGACCTGATGGCCTCTCCAACGTTGATTTGAAGGAGAACATCGAGGTGTGGACCGAATTTTGCGACATCCTGTTTCAGAGAATCATTAAAGAAGGACGGATTCCATCGACTTGGAAATCAGGAATCATAGTACCCATCTTTAAGAAGGGTATTCGCACGAATCCGGCAAACTATCGGCCAATAGCCCTACTCGGCGTGGTAGGGAAGATCTTCGCAAGCCTGCTGTTAGCTCAACTAACGACATGGATACAGAAATCCGAGGTCTATGATAAACACCAATCCGGATTCGTAAGAGGAGTGGGATGCAGCCTTAATCTCCTCATTTTGAATCTACTGAAGGTGGAAGCTTTAAGATCAGGTCAAAAAGTGTATCTAGCCTTCATTGACATGGCAAACGCATTTGACGCGGTAGACTGTGATTTGCTGTGGATGAAACTAAAATCAAGAGGTTGCAACAGCAGTCTAATCGCAGCGATCAAAGAATTATATTCAGAAACCCATATCAAAGTTCGGCTGGATAACCTAGGAAATCTAACAAATGCGATTCCTACGGAAAGAGGTGTGAAGCAAGGCTGTCCACTTGGTGCGACTCTGTTTAACTTTTATATATCAGAAGTTGAAGAAGCACTAAAAAGTGTGAATTCATTTCCACCAAAGGTAAGTGGTCAGCATCTTAATCACATTCTTTACGCTGATGATATGGGGCCTCATTACAACCCAGGCGTTAAGGGGTTAGCGGCGCCGTAAAAAGCGTTGGCGCCGTTAAACCCTTAACGCCTGATTACAAGGTCCCTTTGCGGGTTGGTACTTTAACGCCTGCTTTTTGCAGGCGTTAAAAACCAACCCGCAAAGGGACCTTGGAGCTAATTACGGCACCATAATTTACGGTGCCGTAATTAGCGCCTTTCCCCATTCCCATTATGCCCTATGGGGCAAAAATGGGAATGGGGAAGAGGCCATGGTGAATGGGGAATTACCGCCCCACCAATCTTGTAATGGGGCGGTAATTCCGCCATTCACCATGACGGAATCCGGCATGGACCATGGTGCAAATAGCACCATGGTCCAGCGCCTGGGTCGTAATGAGGCCCCATCTTGTTAGACCAGACTCCCATAGGTTTACAACGAAAACTATCAGCGTTAAAAACATTTACAGACGATCTAGACCTTGAAATCAATGTAACAAAATCTGAAATCCTAGTTCTGCAAGATAAAAAGGTTTGGAAATCCAGCCAGCTCAAGTCAAGCTGGGAACTTGGGTCAAAAAAACTAATCAAGGTTCCTCAAACAAGATATTTAGGAACGTTGATCAATTCCAGTATAAATGATGACCCCATGAAGAAGAAACTTATAAGTAACTGTAACCAATTGACATCACAGGGGATCATCATACATAAAAAATACGGAAAGTGTTCTTTTATCCCAGTCAGGAAATTCTATCAAAGTAAAGTAATCCCAATTCTAACTTATGGAGCCGAAAACATGTTTGGGTGTGACTTTAAGATCTGGTCAAGATGCGAAGGCTATTTTTGGAAGAAAGTTCTGCAGGTCCCACAAAGCACTCCAACTGCCTGTGTCCTGTATGAAATGGGGATCTCCACACTCAACGCCAGAATAATTTGGAATAGACTAGCTTTATTCCGAAAGACTAATGTAGATGCAGAGTTGGCTCCTTTCAATATTCTAATTGACAAAAAGCTAGTAGGAAATACAGCTCTGGCTGAATGGAGACAACAAAGTAAGGTCATTCTAAACCACTTAAATACTAATGAAAATATATTATTGTACAACCCTGACGCAGTCAAGAAGAAGTTGTTGGAGCTTGACTGGATAGAAACTGGTGAACGAAGATCGGCTCACAAATCTATGAGAAATGCACCTATTGAGGCCAGAAGTGTCAATACGATCTCAAAATACCTGTCCGTAGCTCCATGCAAACGTCTAAGAAGATTGTATTTAAAATTCCGCCTAAACATTTTCGAAACCAAAGAAATCTTGAAAAACAGGAGGATGATCTCCTCAAGCAACACAACCTGCAGATACTATTCAAATGGTGATGAAAATTTGAAACATCTAATCCTTTCCTGCAATAAATTGAGCGAACAACGAGAGAAATGTTTAAGGAAGGAAATGGACAAACACCTGTCCTACAGTGAAGAAGAGTGGTGGTGCCAACTACACAACTGCGAGAGCAAATCATTGATGCTAGCAATAATGAAATTTTTAGATCAGTTGCAGTTGTTGTTGGAGTTGGTGCCGCCTAGAACGAATGGTGTATGAGTTCTGACGTTTAGACTATAAGTCCCTGAGACGAAGGTCTCCATCCTCCACTCAGAGACTCATTCTGTGTGTTTTTTCTTTTTATTGCTAAGAACATAAGATACATGTAATTTAGTGTAGGGTTTTGTGAAAACGGTGTAAAGTTTGTATTTCAAAGGTTTGTATAAACTATGTGAAATAAAAAAAAATAATAATAATCAAACATGTTTCCAAGGTACACAAGTTGTTCATAATACATGTACACATGATAGATGAATTAAGACAGGTCTCTGATCAAGCCCCATGTTCCTGCAAGCTTGGATTAAAAAACGACAACATTTTGCGCTTTTAGTGGGTTTTGCCAGGGTCGGTTCGGCATCAAATTTTACACAGACCTGCAACCCCTCCCTGAGCACATTACAATAAGTTTTCAATTCTCTCGTGTAAGTACAGTGTCTGCAGCATTAATAAATTGCGGGGTTCGGTCTCAGAAAATCATACGGAATTGAGTTTAGTCTCAAATTGTAGGTACATTTTTCATATTAGGAATCTACAAATTGTACATTTCTGTCAGCTTAATACAATATTTTATAAGCAATTTAATAAAACATACATTTGCCCTTAATGGAATTCACATCTGAGTCTGGGTCCGCCCCTCAGAAGCTTGACTTGACTCAGAGATCAGATGTCTTGTTTCTCCCAGAGCAGTGTTGACAGTTAAACCTCAAATCAGCATATCCTATTCAGTAAAAAGAGTGTTGACTGAGGTCAGCAGACCAGGGTGCCACTCTGCATTTGATTAACACGACCATGTGATCTCCTGTGCTGTTGCTGGTAAGAGCAGGTGTCTAGGCTTCCCATGGACAGAGGCCTCTTGAACTTTTAATTGAATCAGACTGTCTTCTTGTGAGGAGTTCTGAGGTGTGAAGGCTTCCCATTGACCAGCAAGGCTTTGAAGTTTCCAGCTAACTCAGGTTTCCTTTTTCAGCTCCTGAAGTACAGGTCTCCTGTCAGAGTTTAGATCGCTAGCGCCGGTTAGTGTCAAGCGCCGGTACTGCACCCCTTTTGGGAGCTGTCTTGAATTAATCCATTTCAAAAAGGGGATTTTACTTGATAGCATATGATCCATTGACAGAGGCAAAAATGGAGGGCAACCTATTTTTCATGTTTTCCCTGTGCATTTCTTGGTGATTTCTAGCCATCATGATGTTTTCAATGCCAGTAATGCACAGTTCTGTTGTAGGGCTTGGATGCGTGGGTAAAAACATCCCACATAATGTAGGCTGCGGCTCCCAGAGGGTGCATGATGATATCTGCAGTTTGCTTAGCAATCAACTTGAGACCCACACTTGTGCCCGCACATTTCATGTTTTACTTTTTTATGCCATTTTCTGCTACTGCCCTGTGCACTGTGAGAAGCCTACAGAAGTAGAGGTGTGCGTAGGAGAGTATAATAAAGTGTTTTTTTGCATGCGTGTTTGAATGTAATCCAGTGTGTGTGAAAGAGTTTGCATTCATGTAATGCAAAACGTGTGGGTGTTCGTGCACAGGGTACTGTTTAAATGCATATATTCACTGAGTGTGCATTTTTGTTTGTGTGTGATTATGCTTTTGTGTATATTACTGACTGAGTGAGTGTGTGTGTGTGTGTGTGTTTGTGTGTGTGTGTGTGTGTGTGTGTGTGTGTGTGTGTGTGTGTGTGTGCGCAAGTGCATGACTACATGTGTGTGTTTAGCAGGGGGCATCATGAAGGTTATTTACAGTGACAATGCAGGCAAATATTGTGTACATAACAGCATTGAAGTGTTTTACTGAGGCAATGCCAGCATATTGGGTGGATGCAGCATCATGCAAGTAATACAGGATGGAAATTATGGTATACATTGTGGGTGTTGCATTATAAAAGGGATGGGATGATCCTAACATATATTGTTGGTGCAGCTCCTTGAAAATGATCTATAGTGGTATTCCATATGTTTATCAAAAATTATTAAATTACAATTCATACAGTTATGAATTCATATTAAAAATTTATATTATGATGCATACCCAAACATGCGACTGTGAGAACCGATCCCAAAATTCCATATGTCATGAAGGCAGCAGGTTGCTACCACAAATTTTGGAACAAAACAATTTAGCATTTAAAGTATTAAGAGCAGATTGGGCTCTACCATTTTTTCTGGTCACAAATATAGAAATTATAATCATCCAAAGAAGATTGAGGTGTGTATCCTACAGGAGTGTCTGACTATGAGGCAGGTCAAAGGAAATATCAGGCCAATCAAATAGTTTTATATCACACAAAAACACTTTATAAGGAAAAGCAAATCTTTATGATGTTACTTCTCTTTACAATTAATGTGTATGCTACCAGAGTCCCTAGGCAGCAGAACACCCTATCCCTGTAGCGGGTCACTGTCCCTAGGTCAGATGAGGTGCGCCACCTATCTAATAGGAAAGAGGAGAAGATAGCTGTCCCTGCATCTACAATGTATCTAGTTAGAACACTTATCATTAGCTAAAAAGGGGTTGAAACAGGACTGCTTTTCTTCCAATGAACATTTCATGGAGGAAGTATTTCCTTAAGGCACAGGGGCCCTATAAATATTGGAAATGGTGAGGTAAACCAATAAAAGATACAATTTAAAATTTAGATTAAAAAAATAAGGCAAAAGAATGTTCTCTGCTACAGTTTGATCTGTTAAATCACGTATCCCGTATTTCTTCAGGGATATCGTCCTTCCAGGTGGTCGACCGGTTTCAATGACTTGCTGACTCAAGTCATCTTCATCAGGACCTATAGTTTTTGTGTGCATACCATCAGGTTTGGGATGTTGTTGAAGTGTTATGTCTCTTGGTATATTTCTTGCTCTTTTTCTAGGTATCATTGATGATTTTCCTCAGGTAGCCTCTCTGTCTCAGTTGTTTCTTAAGGAGTGTGGCCTGTGTGCTATAATCCTGAGTTAGTGTACAAGTCCTTCGGTACCTCAAGAACAGCCCGAATGGTAGGTTGTCCCTTAAAGCTCTTGGGTGGTAGCTGGTGTATTGCAGGAGGGAGTTTCTGTCCGTTTCCTTCTTATACACTTTGGAGATCAGTCGTCTGTCTTGTCAGGTCCAGGAAATGGGTCTCTGTTTTGCTGGCATCTATGCTGAATTTGAGATGCGGGTTACAGTTGTTTAGCCACCGATGGAATGTGGCAAGTTTGTCTGATGTTCCTTGAAAGATAAGTAGTACATCGTCATTATACCTTCACCACATCACAATCTATGTGCAGTGTGGATTGGTTTGTGCATAGAGGTGTTCTATTTCGAAATACTCGACGTATGGCTTGGCCAAGCTGGACGCAAAAGTGGCCCCCATTCTTATTACTGAAACTTGTAGCAAATAGCTGTCTTCACATAGAAAATAGTAACGGGTTAGGGCATTTTCTGCCAAGTGCGTGATAAAGCTGACATGTCCGTTGGTTAGTCTGGCTTCACTGGTCAGGCGTCGTCGTACAATCTCCACTGTTTCTGCTTGAGGAATGCTCGTATACAAGGCCTCCACATCCATCGTGACCAGCCACTGAGTGTCTGTGTCAAATGGAAGCGTGGTTAATAGATTGAGAATGGCCGTGGAATCTTTCACATAAGACCACATTTTCGGTACTTCATCCAGTAGTAAGCAATCTACATATGAGACACAGGCTCCAAAATGGAGTTAATACCAGTGACTATTGGCAGTCCCGGTGGAGGTGTTATTCCTTTGTGTTCTTTGAGGAGCGCATAAAAGGCTGGTAGTCTTGGAGTATTTGGTGTGAGGAAGGCTGCTTCTTTTTAGCTGATGAAGCCTTCTGTGAGAGCTTCTTCGATGATAGGTGCAGTCATGAATCTGATCATAGGTGTTGGGTCTGCAGGAAGGGATCTGTAGCTCTTTATGTCATCTACTAACTGGTGGACCATATTGTTGTAGTCAACGGCGTTCATAACCACTATAGCTCCCCCCTTGTCAGCTGGTTTGATCGTTATATTGCTGTTACTTGATAGTTCAGCCAGAGCTTGCAGTTGCTCCTTTGTGCGGTTGTTGTGCACAAAGGGTGGGGTTGCCTACAGTTCTTCAAGTTTTTTCATCAGTGCCTGTTCAAATGTGATGCCTTAACACTGTATTGATTTCCGAGGGAGGAAAAACTTGTGAAGGTGGTCGTAAATCCGTGAAGATGGAGTTTTCCGGAGTGTTTTTATCCTGAAAGAATTGTTTTAGTCTGATTTTTCTTAGTAGCTGGGTGATCTCTATTCGGGTTTGAATGGATCATACCTAGCCGTCGGCACAAAGGAGAGGCCCTTTTGGGGAATTCCCATCTCTGCAGCTGTGAGGACATGTGTCGATAAATTCATGACTAGGGAAACCTTGGTTGTTGAAAACCCTGGCCTCGGCTGGGTTATCCGCGGTGAGAAGGTCTACCACCTGGGTCTGCCTCTTTGGTTCCCGCCTTGGCCTAAAAAATTGTTGTTATTAGTGCCTGTTCCCTGATTCCCAGGGTGTGGTAAAGTCGTGGTGAAGTGTACCTGCTGACGCTGGTGTGCTCTTGCATCATCATCTGAACTAAAGCTGGAACAATTAGATGAGCCTGTTCTATTAATTCAGAAGAATCTTCCACCGGCTTGGAGGCTTTGTTGATAGACGTCTTTTCTTGCTTGCTTTGCTTCTTCGGTGTAGTATTCATCGGTAGTGTATGGATAAACTTTGCTGTGTGTAAAGGCAGCTAGATCTTTTTCAGTTTGTTGATTTTCTTAGTCATGTTTAAATCATGAAATTCCTTCATTGAAGTCTCCAGAACTGCCAGTTTCGCACTGTAGTTGTCAAGGGTGATTTTGGCTTTGGTGGAGTCCAATTTGTGTAGTATGTCCTGCATTAGTTTCTCTGAGACAGTTTGTGCAGTGTTAATGATGAGAATTAACCAATCCCTGGTGCACTTGTTGGCAATAAAGGACCAGTCCTTCCTAAATTGTAGAAAGTCCAGAAACATTCTTGGCTCTATATGGATGATTAGTCCATTTGGCGCAGCATGCGCTCTTAAGTATTCTACCATAAGGGCGCCATAAGGATTTCAATCTCATTCCATTAGTTGCTGTTTGTGGCAGCCTGTGCCACGGCGTTCGTGCCCAGGGGGGAGGGATTCGCCAGAATGCCCTCTACCAAATCCTCAGCAAAGGCTAGGTGATCATGTTATGTTATGGCTCGACCTGGGGAAGGTGAAGGAGCAAGATGGCCAAAGGACAGGACAAAGAAACTTGTGGCATGGCCATTTCGTAGCCAGGCCACCTATTCGTGCCAAACATGGTAATTGTGGTTTACCTGGCAGGAAAGGGTTAAAAATATACTAAATAATAAGCTGACACCAGCCCTGTCCAAGGCACATCCGCACTTCTCCTAAAAAATCCTTCGAGAGTATTTAGTGACTTTCGAAATTACTAATAGACCCAAGTGTACTGTACTGGAAGGTACATTGTACACTTGTTACATGTTGCAGAAAAGTTGCAACATTGGAAAGGACTAGGGAAACTAAATCTCCCAGTACTGACTGTCTTAAGGGCATGTCAGTTTCCCCATAAGAAGTGAGCGAAAGGCCCAGAGGAGTGCAGCAGAAGGCTGGGCTTCTCTGGTAAAGTCATACTATGGTGTTAAACATCAGCAAAATGTTGGAGAGTACACAAATAGAGGTAAAATTACCTATGAATGGGAAATTATTCCTAACACTCGCCCCTCCCAGACCAAGGACAGGGGGAATTAATCCACCCCTGGATGAGTCTCATGTTCAGGTCGGTTAAACATTCTGGACAACCTATTTTCTATGGTTATTAGATTGTATAGATGTTTCTGTATTCTTTAGGGCTTTGGAGGGTAAAGTTGCCTGGAGGTAATGATGTAGTATCCTCATTAGGCCGAGAAAAGCGTGGGTGTGTAGGGCGGGCTGCAATGGGGGTCAGGGGGCACAGAGCCTAAGGGTAGCAGGGAGTTCCAGTGAAAAGGTGCTTCCACTTTTTATCCGGTTACTTTGTTGCAGCGGCACTTTCAGCCGCACGAATTCTACACAAAAATAATCAGGGCGGAATCTCACCTCAATGCCAGCAATTTGAGCAGAACTCCTACAATAAATGTCACACGGGATCCTGTCAAATGTGACCCTTCATGCACGAAACACCTAGAGCAAGTGCACACTTGTTGCGACAAACTGTAGGCATATTCACAGCACTTTTATGCAGAATAAGAGCTCTACATAAATGTAATTAAGGCTAATCCTAGATCAATGAAATGACCATCCAAATGCAATAATTCATTAAAGAACCACTGGCCTCTCTATCCTCCTTTTAGGGGATCCGGCCGTGGAACAATACATTCGAAAATGTTTCACCCCGAAATGAAGATCCAGATTGCATCAATACACATTAAGCAGATGGAATTCATTCACATCTGGACTTTTGGTAAATTCCTAAATATAGAACACGGTCACTAGTTGTTTTATACTATGGGACTTCTTCAAGATAATGTTAAAAAATGAGAAAACTAATGGGGGTGTGAAAAAATGGTATCGCAATAGAATCTGCATATTAAAGAAATATATGCTTACTGGACCAAGGCCAAAACGTTTTTTTGAAATATTCTCCCTAGGTTGGATATGGTAACCACCGCCATTTCTGATGGACAAGGCAATCTCACCAGACGCACCAAAACTATAGATCCTGATGAAGATGACTACAGTCAGCAAGTCATTGAAACCGGTCGACCACCTGGAAGGACGATATGTTATGTTATGTTACTTTGCATTTATATAGCGCCTTATGTACCATTGATATGGTCTCAAGGCGCTGGTAGGTTGAACGCCCTCGGGAACCGAAGTTCAAGTCAGTAGAGGGAATAGAGAGAGTCATAAGGTGTGTGTGCGCACCGGATATGTGTGCAGCTGGTGTGGCATTCGTGTGATAGCTGCTTCTTAGCGGTAGGTGTGGTGGTTGAGAGATCAAGAGTATGTGTTCGTTCTGGCAGGTTGTTACCCAGACCGATTCTGGCTGCGTTAGTGTAAAGACTGGAGGGGGGTGTCTGTACTTCTGCTCTCTATATGGTAGAGGAGAGGCACAGAGGACTCCAGCCAAGATTCTCTATTATTGGTATCGTGGTCGAGCAATCAAGGCCTAGCTTCTCAGGAGGTGATGCAGGCTTATTCTTAAGTACAGTGTAGTCCCAGAGTCGCCACAAAGGAATATCCACACACTGTATGGGTTAAAACACAGTCTTTATATAATTAATATTCAAGGTTATGTACACTATCACAATAACTCACTTTGTGCTCAGAAAATCAACAATGGTAAATATACACAGTTCTACAGTGGTACCACAAATATTATCAGATCTCATTAAAGTGCATCAACTATACTGTCAAAATGCCACTCAGATCAATAACGAGGAGACCAGCAGTAGAGAGGGGAAGGAAAGCAAGATGGTTGAACAATTGGCAGAATACTGGCCTCTACCAACTAGGCACAGTTCTGTGTGGAGATCCCCCCACCTGGGCAACCTGTAAAGCAAAGATGTATCAGAAGCCCAGTCCATATATTGTTCTATGAGTCTTATTTCCCTCTACAATAGTTCTACAGACCCAATGTACCTGGAATTGTAGCGTTCGTCCGACGGAGAACAGGGTGAACTACGGCAGTGAAGTGGCAGCTTCGTTCCTAGCGGTGCTCGTCGACGACGGAGCGTTGGCATCCTGCAAGGAAGAGGCGTGCGGGACACCTCGGTGATGACAGTTCTGCGCTGCAAAAAGATGATGAAGCACTGTGGCCCAGCAAGGGCGTCGAGTCGTCAGCGTCTCTGTGGTTTTTAGGTGGCGGGAAACCCACCAGCGGATGCTCCTCGGTGCGTCGACGGTCGGGCCTTCTCCAGCGGGATAAAGCGGGCAGTGATGCAGACGAGAGCGTCCTTGGATCAAATGAAGTTCTTAGGCAAATGGGAGCAAGGCGGCTCCAGTCGGCGACAGTGGTCGTCGACAGTGGCGGACAATAGTCCGGGCGCTTCTCTTTGGGATTCCGCGGCAGTCCCCGTCTCCGGTCGGCAGCCTGTCATAGGTCTGTCTACCAGGGAGCTTTGGCAAAGGTCAGCTGGTGCACGATGGTCCCTCGTAGCTCGGGAAGAGGGCGCCTTACCAGGTCCTCTATGGGTCAGTCCTTGGAGACACAGCAGCTTTCAGATTGGTGAAGCAGAGCAGCAGCAAGACTTCTCTTGCAGCAGGGCTTCAAGGTTAAGCTTCAGTTATTC
This sequence comes from Ambystoma mexicanum, assembly GCF_040938575.1. Lineage (NCBI taxonomy): Eukaryota > Metazoa > Chordata > Amphibia > Caudata > Ambystomatidae > Ambystoma > Ambystoma mexicanum. The sequence goes on from NC_090921.1 coordinate 235,531,417, forward strand.
CAGTTACTCGTCATAGTGGACTTCAGCTTCTGAACACGAATTCTAGCAGTGAGAGGCCCCCAGATATACTAGTTGATCTCTCATTCATTCTGCTGGGTCACACTCAGGCAACCAATCGGTCAGAAGGGCATTCATGCAGGCAGGCAGCCAATCAGGTGCACAGTGCATTCAGGCCATTCACTTCTCTCCAGACACTCACAAAAAGTTATGTGTATTGGGACAACACTCCACACTGCATTCATACCAGTTTCGGGCAGGGCTGTCTCAGTCATTGTGTCAAACACCAGATTCTAGACACCCACAACACAGAATGCGTATTCGTCACACACTCCATTCACCCAGGTCCCACCCACAGGTGTACCCACAACATACAGTCACTGGGAAGGCTCCAGCCAGTCCTGCCTGGACTTCACAACAACACCATATATGGAACTTCCACCCAACAGCCGGTCAGGGGGAAGGGACAGAGTCAGGGCTTCCCAGGACTTTGGGAAAACAAGGTAACAGGCAATAGAAAGCAAGAGGCCACATGGGCCATCTTGTTTCCTATCAGGAATAAACTTATTCCAATGGGAGGGCCTGGGTATCCCAAAATGGATGATACTCAGAGCACCTGTCAAATTCAGCATGGAGCTGCCACCAGCCCATACCCTGCTCTGTGGGCCACCCACAGGTGACCAAAAACATACACTAGGGGCACAGTGTTGTACACCCACCCATGGGTGCCATAAGAGTATCCCATGGGTCTTTTCGCCAAACCAAAAGAGAGAGCTGCACCGCCAGGAGTCCCACATGAACTCCTGCGCGAGAAACACGACAGAACACACAACAAAAATCAGTAAAGGACAAGGATACAGAGGCCCTGTCCCTCCGATGCATTTCCAGCATCACAGTTAGGCCTGAGGGGAACGCCTAGGCTGGAGGGTGCGTAACAAGCAGTGTTTAGTCAGGGTGATCGGGAGTATGAGGCAAATGATGGTATGAGAACAGCTATACCGAATGGTGTCATAGTATCGCTGTGTTCTAGTTGAGTGGTGGTGTAAAGAAGAGAGTAAGCGTGGAGATGTAATATGGTGCTTTACCATAGGTGCTTGAGATCGGGCCCACTCCAATAGTTCCATGTACTCCATCCGTTCCATGCAAGTCGAGCCGTTCCATGCAAGTCGAGCCGTTCCTTGCAAGTCGAGCCGTTCCATGCACTCCGATCCATTCCATGCATGCCGATCCGTTCCATGCACTCCGATCCGTTCCATGCACGCCGGTCCGTTCCATGCACTCTGATCCGTTCCATGCACTCCGAGCAGTTCCATGTATTCCAACCCATTCTATTCACTCCGTTTTATGCACTCCAACCATTTTTGTACAATGTCCATTCTGTGCCCTCTGTCTGTTCCGTGCATTCCATCCGTTGCATGAACTTGCTTAGTTCTATGCACACTATCGGTTCTATGTATTCCTTCTGATCAGTGCACTTCGTCCGATCTATGCATGTCATCCCTTCATCATCCGGTCTGCTCCTTTCATTCGTTCTACCCACGTTATCCTTTTTGAATGCATCATCCATCACATAGTTGACCCGTTCCATACACCCTGTTTCATCCGTTCTATCCACATACGTCATCTTCACACGTTCCATCCACTTCACTGGTTCCACCCATTTCGCACGTTCCATCCACTTCACCTGTTCCGCCCACTTCACCGGTTCCAACCACTTCACCCGTTCATCCACCTACTGCATCCGTTCTACCACTTCACCCATTTCGTCCACACACTTCTTTCGTTTTACCTACATCACCTGTTCCACCCACTTTACCCGTTCCACCCACATACTTCACCCATTCCACACCGGTTCATCCGTTCCATCCACATACTTCACCCATTCCATCCACATACTTCACCCATTCCATCCACATACTTCACCCATTCCATCCACATACTTCACCTATTCCATCCACATACTTCACCCGTTCTTTCCAATCACTTCACCCGTTCCTTCCAATCACTTCACCCGTCCCTTCCAACCACTTCACCCGTCCCTTCCAACCACTTCACCCGTTCCTTCCAACTGCTTCACCCGCTCTGCACTCTACACCCGCTCCGAACCCGCACCATACCCTACATCTGCTCAACACCACAACACCCTAAATCTGCTCAACACCACAACACCCTAATCTGCTCAACACCACAACACCCTAATCTGCTCAACACCACAACACCCTAAATCTGCTGAACACCACAACACCCTAAATCTGCTCAACACCACCACGCACTCATCCGCTCCACGCACTCATCCACTCCACGCACTCATCCGCTCCATGCACTCATCTGCACCACTCACTCATCCGCACCACGCACTCATCCGCACCATGCACTCATCCGCTCTACGCACTCATCCGCTCCACCGACTTCATCCACTCCACCGACTTCATCTGCTCCACTCACTTTGTTCATTCATCCTGCATTATCGGTTCAGCCCATGTCACTTGTCGCACGCACTCGATCCATTCCGTGCTCTCCGTCTGTCCCATGCACTACACCCGTCTCATGTACTCGAATCGTCTATTCTGTTTGTTCCATTTATAACATGCACTGTTACATTCCATGCCATCTGTCTGTGTACTCATCCGTCTCCTGTATTCATCTTTCCATCCTCTTCACATTATTCCTTTTGTCCATTTCGTTCATTTCGTCCATTGCAATCATTTCATCCATTTCATTAATTTCAACCGCTTTACTGCTTACAATTTATTCTTTTTATCCACTTCACTGCTTTGATCCACTTTACTCATTCTATTCTGTTTGTCCTTTTTAGTTTATATTAGAGGTTATTAGTTTTCGATTTATCGCTTGGATCTTGATGTTGTATTGTTATTTGTTTTATTGTTATTTATGATCTAGTAGTTTGGGTTAGTTGAATTGCTGTTATCCACTTTATTCCTCTCGTCCACATTGATCCTCTTGTCCATTACATTTATTTCGTCCATTTCATTAATTTCAGCCACTTTACTGCTCTCGTACAACTTATTCTTTTTATCCACTTTGCAGGTTTGAACCTTTTTACTCATTCTATTTTGTTTGTCTTTTTTAACTAACCTTAGAAGTTATTAGTTTTTGATTTCTCACTCAGATCATGATGCTGCATTGCTATTTATGATCTGGCATTTGGGCAAAAGTCATTGAGATGCTGTTATCCAGTTTGAGTTAGTTTGAGTTCGGGGTCGGTTTTAGGGGAAGAGCCAAGTTTTCAGTAATTTGCGGAAAGACATGAGGTCTTCAGTGAGTCGGATGTGGGGTGGGAGTGTGTTCCACAGCGTGGGGGCCAAGGCTGAGAATGATGATCCGCCTAACCTGACTGAGTTTGTTTTTGGTATGACTACGAGGCCGGCTGAGCTTGATCTGAAAGTATGTGCAGGGTGATAGGGTTTTAGTTTGGCTTGAAGATATTGAGGTCCAGTTTTATGCAGTGCTCGGTGAGAAAAAAAGCATAAGGTTTTGAAGGTCACCCTTCGGGCAACCGGAAGCCAGTGCAGAGTTTTGAGAGCTGGGGAGATGTGGTCTCTAGGACCAAGCGCTAGTAGCAGTTTGGCTGCGGCAGTTTGTGCTCTTTGCAGTTTAGTCAGTTGGTATGCATGGGCTCTGAGGTAGAGGGTGTTAGCATAGTCCAGTCTTGATATAACAATTGATTGGACCGCAGAGAGTCTGTTGGGAAAGGAGAGGTATGGAAAAATGCGCCTAAGAGTTTTAAGGTGGTAGTGGCAGGACTTTGAGACGTTGTTGACTTGGCGCGAGAGTGTTAGGTCAGAGTCTAGGGTGCATCCAAGGTTATTTACTGAATTAGAGGGTATCGGTGAGTTGCCCATGGCAGATGGCCAGGGAAGCGGGTGTGGAAGAAGGTTGGCGTTACCACATACCATGATTTCGGTTTTGGAGGGGTTTAGCAAGAGGTGGTTTGTGGTCATCCAGAGATCTATGTCAAGGAGGCAGGAAGCGAGGTCAGGTCGGCAGTTGGGTTTTGAGTTCAGGAGTTTTAGAATTAGTTGAGTGTCATCAGCGTAGTTGTAGCACAGGATGTTGTGTGAACAAATTATTCGTGGGAGGGTGGCCGTGTAGAGGTTGAACAGGAGGGTTGATAGGCATGCTCCTTGTGGAACTCCCGTGTCGACTGGTCGGGCTTGGGAGGAATAGGTGGAGAGTAGGGTTATTTGATTCCTATTATTGAGGAAGGATGCTATCCATTTGAGAGCGGTTCCACGGATTCCTAGGGAGTGGAGGCGATCAAGGAGGATTGAGCGGTTTGTTGTGTCGAAGGCGGCGGATAGGTCAAGAAGAATTAATGCGGCGCCGTGTTTTTAAGGTCATCCCAGATTGAGGATAGGGTGGTTTCGGTTCTGTGTCGAGCTCTGAAACCTGATTGAGCGGGGTCTAGGAGATTGTTGGCTTCGACAAAGGCATTTAGTTAGGAGTAGGAGGTTCGGTCGATGAGTTTGGCAAGAAACCTGGTGTTTGAGATGGGGCAGTAGTTTTTGGGCTCGAGAGGGTCGAGGGAAGGTTTTTTTATTAGAGGTTTGACATGAACACTTTTGAATGCGTCAGGAAAAATTCCTGAGGAAAGGGAGTCATTTATGATGGTTCTTGCGTGTTCTCCTGCGCAGGTAAATGCGAAAATTTCTTTGAGGGTTGTGGCCGGGCAAGGTTCCAGCGGAGAGCCGGATGGTTTGCGGCCAGAGAGAAGTTTGAGAAATTGGTCAGCTGATATTGGATTAAAGGAGTCGAACGTTGGTTGGGTAGTGGTCGCAGGCGGTGGTTTGGCCGGTATGGAGGGTGGGTTGCCTGGTGGGTGTAAGAGAGCTAGTTTGTTGGTTAGAGCGTTTGTTCTTTCGAGAGCTGTGGTGTAAAAGTGGAGAGAGAGTGAGTTGCACAGCGATTGTGAGGGGGTCGGGACGGTGGTGGCGCATGATGGTTTGGTGAATTCGGTGATGATTTTGTGAAATTCTTTGCTGGGGTTTTTACAGTTTAGGATTCAGGAGTTGTAATGGGCTTTTATTTGCTTTCCGGATTTCGGCTTTGTACTGATGAAGGTGCCGGGCCAAGGTGGATCAGCTGAGGGTTTTTTTGTCTTTCCGCCATTTGCGTTCTAGGTATTTATATAGTTGTTTACTGGTCTTCAATTCAGGTGTGAACCATCTAGGGAAAAGGCCACGGCGGGCTGATGGTTTGCAAGAGGGTGTGAGCCGCATTAGTGAGGTGTTGAGCCATGAGTCAAAGGCGTCGGGGGTTAGTTGATTATTGAGTAGGCAGGTAGGTGAAGGAGATGACACGTGGGTTAGGTTGGAACCTAGGTAGCGCACAGAAGCCACCTGTTCACCCTTTCCACACCCAAGGACCACCACATTGTTTTAGGCTGGTTATACCACCCCCTTAGATTTGTGCACATAAAGAAACTAAAGGTTAATGAGGATATACTGGAAAAAGATGTGCAGCTTCTTTTGGAGGCCCCGCAGAGTTATCAAAAACGATAATGTCGTCCGCAAAGGCCAACCAATGAAACTGTAGGTGGCCCAATTTAACCGGGACCACTTATGTCTTAGATATAAATTGGAAAGGGTTGGTGCTAGGGTACAACCCCGGTCTAAGGCCTAAGTTGGTCAGAATTGGCCTGGACACCGACCATTCCTTAGTAAGGAGAACCCTCAACCTAAGAGTTATTGTGCAGTAGTCGAATTAACTGCACCAATTTCCTCAGCACCTTAAGTTCCAGTAACTTGTCCCAAAGCAACTGCTGCTGCACACAGTCAAAGGCAAAAGACAAATCCAGGGAGGCCATATATATATATGTTGCCTACCTGGAAAGCCTTCACCGTGTGCAACAGATGCTTTAGGATTGTTGCATTCAAAGAGGTTCCAATGTGTCTGTGAAATCCCACTTGGAAGCGAGACAGGATATCATTCTCTGCAAGATTTTTTTTTTTTTTTTGAGATCTCCAAGTAGGAGAATCGGTAACACCTTGCTGGAACAGTCGATAAGGGCAATTGGCCTGTAATTCCTGGGATCTGAAGGGACTCCTCCTTTGAAGATCGGGATATTGATCGACTCGGCCAAAGAAGTAGAAAATGTGTGAGGCGTAAATATCGTTTTAGGAAATGCGCCCAAGCTGCTGGGTACTTTTTTAAATATGAATGGGAGAAGCCCATCTTGACACTGGGCCCTAGAAGATTTCAGTTGTTCAATAGCCCAAGTGATGACCGCCTTTTCCCATGAACACGTACTCTGGGGGCATTAGTGATGCACCAAAACTGCAATAACACACTATTACCAGTTTGAAATGAATACAAAAGGCAAGATTATTGTAGTAAAAAAATAAATTATATAAAGTGACAAACCTGAGCACTGATGCCTCAAAGTAACCCAAGTGGAAATACATTGGAGGAGGGAGGAGGCAGGGGAAGAGGAGTGCTCTCCTCTTTAGAGGCACTGAACCCTTCAGAAAAAGGTGTCAGGTGTGGGCGGCATTGGTTGTACAAGCAAGGAACATTACAATATGAGCATCAGTTAAGGGTTGTCAAAGGTAAGCTTGACCAGTGCCTCAAGTTATCTACTGACTAGAAGAGGATTTTCGGGGAGGGGGAGGCGGCGTGAAGCAGGACGTACCTGCAGTAATCAACAGTCATCCACCAATTTTCTTAGCACAAGTTGGAGTAAGGGAGGAGTTGGCTGATGGTATGGGACTGCAAGTTTTGATTTTCTGAAGAACACGTCAAACATTCCTGTCATGTCAAAAGCATAAAGGTACCTATAAACAAGCATAAACTGTTGGTTTTGCAAATGCCCATTAACAGAAGAAGTTACTTACCTGGAACTATTGTTCTCCAGCATGGGTCGGTCTGGCATGGATTCACATGCTCATGAATATTCCCTGTCAGACTGGCTGGCAATCCTAAGTAAAAGAAAAAACAGTCACTTGAGCCGCAGAGCGGTCGGACAATGGAGGGTTCGCATGTGAATCCATGGCAGACCCATGCTGGAGAACAATAGGTACAGGTAAGTAACTTAAAGTTTCTCCATCATGGGGTCTGCCATGGATTCACATGCTCATGAATAATGAATACACAGCAGTACCACATTACACAACCACAGGAGGTGGCAAGGCTCAGACTGAAGAAATACAGGATATGTGATTTAACTGATCAAACTGTAGCACAGAACATTCTTTCTCCTTATTTTTTTATTCTAAATTTTAAATTGTATCTTATATTGGTTTACCTCACTATTTCCAATTGGGTGTCTAAAAAAAGAAAAGAAAAATATTCAGAAATAAGGTACCTAACCTATATGCAATAGGCGGTCTCTTGACGCACACCACTCTGGTAAACTGATATATACGTGTATATGTGGTACTTCCTGCATCACAGCAATTGGCTTGTATACAGAGATTTTATATTGCTGGGTTTAACCACACATCACCACTCAGTCTGCACACCGTGTACACACTTCTTGGAAGGTGAATAAAATATGTATAGGGCCCCTGTGCCTTAAGGAAATACTTCCTCCACTAAATGTTCATTGGAAGAAAAACAGTCCAGGTTCAACCCCTTTTTAGCTAATGAGAAGTGTTCTAACTGGATACATTGTAGATGCAGGGACAGCTATCATCTCCTCTTTCCTATCAGATAGGCAGCGCACCACCTCTGACCTAGGGACAGGGATCCCCTACAGGGATAGGGTGTTCTTCTGCCTAGGGACTCTGTTAGCATACACATTAGTTGTAAAGAGAAGTAACATTATAAAGAATTGCTTTTCCTTATAAAGTCTTTTTGTGTGATATAACGGATACCTTAGCTAACACTTAAGGCCACTCCCTACCCTCAATCAGGTACCCTATTGTTTTTGTGTGCATTCAAATAGTGTGACATATTCTTGATAAAAGCATGGGAATATGTTATACTTTAAAAAATAGCAGCACACAGGGGACATTATTCTGACTCTGGGAAAAGCTGCAGGAAGTAATACCAACTGTTCCTATTGTATGAGTGTTGAAGTTGACTAGGCCTTATCCATGAGGGAACCTGAAACAACTTAACTTAAGGAAGACTGATTATTCCTGAAAAAGAGAGGAAGGGACCAGGAGAGGCCTGCTAAATGAGAATTATCTGAAACACTTGAGGATTTCTGCTGGCTCTGCATCTTTAAAGACTAGCCAAAAGTGAGTATGAGAATGCCGCAAATAAAATGATATCTGCTCTATGGCCAACATTTTCTGTTTTCTTGTTAAGTCCCGGAAGAGGGGTCATTTGGGAAAGTGATATAAAAATACTATGATTATATGGGAAATCTACAGTGCATTCTCATTGCATTTAAATTAAGTGAGATTTCATTTCAATCCAACCCAAAATACATTTTTGAACTGTGTGCACAGTGGCACAGTTAGCTTTTTATGTTGTTGGCATGAAATTATAATGTAAATTATAATCTCCTTCATGTATACCCAAAGTGTTTTCACAGAAGTAGTATCATTAAATTGTGATATGAAGACATCAGTACCATAGCCTAATGAAGATCTGCTTGATAATGTGTGCTCTGTGAGGGTCAACACTATTTAATAAGGAATGGGAAATGCATGTTTAATTGTGTCATTTCTACTCCTATAAAAGATGATGCAAATGTATATTGCATATACCCCTCGTTCTTGAAATGCACAATGGCACTCTATTGGTGAAGTGAAAGGGGAGGGACACTTACACCATTTAACAAAATCTTTCTGTGGTCTGTAGCGTACTGATAATTTTGCTTCCCTAATCAAAACCTGCAGAATTTTGATGCAGTTCATTAGAAACCTATTTTGCACATAGAAAATAATAACCCACAGGACCATATTTAACATGGAAATGTGAGACATGCAACAGTTTGAAGATTCCATAAATTGCTGATGTTATTGGGGAAATCAAAGTTCTTTGATTCATTTATAAATGTAACTTTATGTGTCATTTGAAGACGGTCAACAAGCAGCAGAAGTGAAACTAGAAGGCCTTTTCTTATTCAGAACCTAATATATAAATATACATAATTGATTATAAACATTTATGCATGTGTATGAGAAATAGTGAGATTCAAGCAGACAGGCTAATTTTTATTTTTGTAGACAAGCTTCTTGTGATTGTGGAACTTTGTGGTGTCTTTGCCTGAATAGAGCTTGTGGACTACCTTTGATTCGTGTATTCAAATAAAATTGAGTTTTGATCAAATCGCCTGTTGCTTGCTCAGAATTGTATGGTTTGACTGTAGAATTGGGTGCATTAGATATGGGGTGCCTGCTTGGTGTAGCGGCCATACATTAACCAAAATATGACATACAGACTGCTCCACTTGTCATGGTTATTTTATGGAAAGCAGATCATGAGGCTTAACAACAATACTTGTCAGTGCTGCCCCACTTTCATGCAGCTTGTGCCCAAAGCAAATCGGGAAGCATTTCTCAACAACATATTCCAGCATCTGCCCTGTAAATCATATTTTCGTGATGCTAGTAACCACAGTACATGACATCTTTGCCACTATAAAGCAGGTTTTTAATGCTGCTAGTCCCCAAAGAAAATATGAGGCTTGTTAAAATATATGCCCACTCTGGCCTCATTCTTGCTCGCAGTGCTCGAGACAAGTTGTGTGGTCTTGTTGTGGAAGAAAATGAAGCTCAGTTAGTTTTCATAAAGTGAACTGACAACAGAAAAGATTTTCTGAAAGAGCAAGAGAGGCTCCATTCACAAAATTATGCTTCCTGTTAGATTATGTATCGTGCTCACTGCCATGGTGAAAAGGGTGCCCCTGTAAAATGTGAAGTGCATAAAGCCATGTGTACCTGAGAGATAAACTGTGACCATTTCTAAGGCCTTTTAATTGAATCTAACGCCTGACTGGTTGATCTTAAGAACATGGGGAAGACTAAATTGGAAATGTCTATATGTAAGGGTGCCAAAAAGGCCTGATATCATGCTTTAACCCCTTAACTGCCAATGGTCCCCCCACCCCCGTGCCAAGTCCTTTTTTCGTGATTTCGATATGTCGCCATTCAATCCCTTGTAACCTTTTGTTACATGTCATATCTCGGCCATATTTGGCCCACATGTAGGCGGTCATAACGCCACCAAGGAATCCTAGTTTGCTGTATGGGGGTGAGAGAAAATAACTAAAAAGAGAGCAAATGTTGTGTTCTTTCAAACAATGCCAATAACATGATGTACAATAATGCCTGTGGTTTTTTTCCTTGTAATAGCTAGGAACAAATGGTTTGCTGTTCTGAATTTGCCGTTTTTCAGGTTTTCAAGAACAATTTGAGTGGAAACTAAAAAAACATATTTGTATAAGGTTACCATCTGTTTTGTGAGAGGTAGGCGATTTTACCCTTTTTTCCAATAAGACATGCGTGGACGGAATGGAAGATGAGGGTAGGAAAGCTGAATGGGAAGACAAAGGCATACATTTCTGAAAAGTAGACTAAATTCAAAGTTTAGGAAGGGGTGATTTGCGCAGTTCAGGCAACAACTATGTAGGTAGAATTCCCATAGTTTGGGGGGAAATTGGAAAAACTGCAGAAAAAAATGGTATGTGCCGGACATGGTTGGACCTGTAAGGTAATGGCTTCCGTGAATATGGAGAAAATCAATGCCCCGCTACATTCCCCAGACTCTTCTGGTTAGGAAAGCACACATCTTTCATAATGTTTCACAAAATAAGCAAAACCATAAGTCGATAACTGAGCCATGTTACACAGGACTTTTATGCTGACTACCTAAACAGACATACTAAGCGTGTGTAAATAAGGAAAACTAATGTGGTGAGGAATGGCAAGCATCCATTTTTTATAAAGAGCACAGGCAGACTTTGGGAAGGGTAGGTGACTTGTGCAGGTTACAAAAGTGTACAGTGCATAAAGCAGCAAATAAATATAGGTTACATTTGGGAAATTAAAGGGTTCCTTAACAAAGTGCAGAAGCAAATGTATGAAAATGTTATGAAAAGCAAGAGAAAACAACAAATGTGCCACATTCCCAGAGGTGTCCCAATGAAAACGATACCTCACATGTGGGGGTGCATCTACCTGGGCGCAAAGGGAAAAGGCTACACCACTGGTACCCCAAAGTGTTTCGGGAGAGCAGATTTTTAGGATTTTGCTCTTGTGGACAACCTACAGATTTCGGCCTGAGGTGTAACAGCTACCAAGGAAAACAGGGAACCCCATGCATTTCTGAAAAGAAGACACCTGTGGGAATTCACAGAGGCCTACCTTTCCTTGCGTGAATTGCACTAGAATGTATTACTCACAAGCCCTAGCACAGTTCGAAATTTAGGAAAAAAACCTCAGTTTTCAGACATTTTCCACCTGTAAACCACCGAAACACGCCGCCAACAACACATGTCCTACCTTACCGCATTCCCACAGGTGTCCCTATGAAAATAGTACTTCACATCTGAGGGTGCACCTACCTAGGCGCAAAGGGAAAAGACAAAACCACTGGTAACCCCAAGTGTTTCGGGAGAACAGATTTTGCAGGAATTTGCTCTTGTGCACAATCTACAGATTTGGGCCTGGGGTGTCGTAGCCACCAAGGAAAACAGGGAACCCTATGCATTTCTGAAAGGAAGACACCCGTGGGAATCCACAGAGGTCTGACTTGCGGGAATTGCCCTAGAATTTATTACCCACAAGTCCTGGCAAAGTCTGAAATTTAGTTAAAAACCCACAATTTTCAGATATTGCCCACCTGGAAACCACCGAAACACACTGCCAACAACACATGTCCTACCTTCCCGCATTCCCACATGTGTCCCGACAAAAATGGTACCTCACTTGTGTGGGTGCACCTACCTGCGTGCAAAGGGAAAAGGTGAAACCACTGGAAACCCCAAGTGTTTTGGCAGAGCAGATTTTGCAGGAATTTGCTCTTGTGGACAACCTACAGATATGGGCCAGGGGTGTTGCAACCACCAAGGAAAACAGGGAACACCGTGCATTTCAGAAAAGAAGGAACCACTGAGGTCTGCCTTGCGTGAATCGCCCTAGAATTTATTACTCATAGCTCTGGCAAAGACTGAAGTTTAGGAAAAAACACAGCATTTTCTGACATTTCCCACCAGGAAACCACCGAAACACGCCACCAACAACACATGTCCTACCTTCCCACGTTCCCGCATGTGTCCCGATGAAAACTCCACAGCCCTTCCTGCAATGCGGGTCTACCCCTGGGTACATATGTGGCAGTTGCGCAGGGGGAAGCTGCCACCTATGAAGTGGCTTGACTGCGTTTAATCTATGTTGGGCAGAGCTAGAAACCCTTTTTGTCGATTCACACAGACTGGGATAACTACTGGGCATGGGATTGCTATCACCTTTCTTATTACTTTGTGTTAAGGGAATCCTAACTGATGTGAGAAGGGTATGAACTTGGTTAGAGAGCTCACCCAATTTTAGAAAAGTCTGTTGGAAGGGGCACCTGAAAGGGGAAGGATTTCCAAATGATATTGCGCTCTGAGGGAGGCGGCCCCATTAGAGGAACCTAGGGCTAGACTCCATTGGGAAAAAACTTGAGGATGGAGTTGATGGATGAGTTGTGGAGAGCCATGAATATCTCTATAGAATGAAAATGAATACCTGTGAGGACTGATAATAGTGAGATTCATATTAGCATGCAAAATCCTTTTCTTTACTATTTGGTTTTGGTATCAAACGCATTGTAGTTATTTCCGGGGTAAAGCTGGAGACCACCTTAGATGAAGTAATTTTATTCTTTTAAATACATTTCCATTCCTCAATATTACAATGTCTATTCATTGCTCAGAATTGTGTGGTTGGATTGTATAAATGGGGAAGTGTCACTGGCATGTTACGCCTACGTGAGCCAATAGTTAAATGCATCAAAACACAAAATATTGCTTCATCAGTAGCAACCCCGGCGCTCAGGCGTGCTAGGGCTCAGGTCCTCACCAGCCATGTCTTCCCTTGAATGCATTGCTTTACGTTATTAGCATGGCAACTGTCATCCTGTGGTGCTAAGAGTGGAAAGTGACCCCAAAACAGGGAAATGGGCACCGAGTTGCATGGAGCATGGCAGGATGCAGTTGGGACATCCAGCAAGGCACTGTGCTGCTAAGCCTTCTCTCTCAGGTGCACTGCGCTGCTGAGCCACTTACCAAGGTGGGTACATATAGGTGCTGGGAGAGAGAGGCACTAACATGGAAGTCAGCCCAAAGCAGGAGCAGGAAGCGAAGGTGGCGCCCACCACTGAACCTAATACAGTATCTCTTCATAGAACACAATCCTGGCGATGTGCATAAAAGTAAAGAGCATTATGTGAACATAAGAATGTCCACAATTTTAAATATGTCTTAAAGTAATTCAGTAAGAAAACGTTGTGTGCGAATGAATGGAAGTTGGGCCTTGCAGTTTATATTGGTCACACTACTCACTGTAAGTAAAACGTGTCTGTACATTGCAGGACATATATACCAGTTTGAACAGCTGCAGCATATATGTGAGGCGTTGTCTGTTTCTGCATTCAGTTTCCCCTACAAAGTCTACTGAAAATGCCTGCTTGGTAAATTAACTGTGCTTCAAGAAGACTGGGCAGAGCAACAGAGTCTTCTGAAAGTCACTAGCTTATTGAGGAATGGGTGGCAGGCACGTCTGTGCGTGTGCGAGAGCAGGTCTAGGAGTACTGGGCAAACAGCTGGGTCTGGGGACAGGGCAGTTCTGTCTTGTTCGCGCCAATTTCCTTCGCTGAGCATACATGGCAACATGCCCCATTGCAGTCAGGAGATACTAATCCATTTATGATTGTAATTTTGCATTTAGGAACTTGTAATCCCAGAATTCCCCATTATAAACCCAGCACTACAAGATCCGGAATGCAAATTTGAAACAAGGATTGGGCTAGGCTAGCATTTCCTGACATACAGCATGTTGGCATGTAAGATGCAGCACCCAAGCAGTAGCAAGAGTTGAAAGTTGGTAATGGATCCAATTTCCAGCATCTGGGGACAGGAATTTAAAATGATTTTGCCTTCAGATAAATAGAAAAGGTGTGAAAGGACACAGTGAAAACATTGCCGAATACGCATTCAGTTAATAAACATAAAAATAAAAATCCTTAGCAGAGGATGGTTTCGATCCATCGACCTCTGGGTTATGGGCCCAGCACGCTTCCGCTGCGCCACTCTGCTGCTGGTTTCACCGCTGCTTGTCTGCCTGATCATCATTATTTGTACAGTCTTTTTGTATGACGCGGAAGAGGCGTTGCTTCGCTACAGCATAGAATATCAGGCAGTTACGACTTGTTCGCTGAATCGCTCTCAATTCTGTCTTAGTCCAACAATATATTATACTAAATATCGAATACTATATTCAAGTGAAGAGAGCGACATGTCCAATCTGTTAAAAAATGATTTTATAAATAGCGCATGAGTCCGTTCGTAAGACGATGGACTAGATTTCTAGTGGGGTCCGTATTCAGCGCGCGTTCTTCTGCGGTGATTATCCCGCGACAGCCATGGACAGTTGAATATTCGGCACACCCGTTACGTCACTGACTGCGCATGCGCCGTTCACAGGCTTCAACAGCTTTTAGGAAACGGAAGCAACTAACACCTGCACACGCTGACAACGCCAATGGGACTGTTGAAAACACTGACCGACCAGCCACTGCCCAGAATCATTCTGTAGCCACTTAATGCGCCCCACAGATGCCGATCTTTACATTCCTGACTCTTAATGCGCCCCACAGATGCCTGTCTTTACATTGCTGACTCTTAATGCGCCCCACAGATGCCTGTCTTTAAATTCCTGACTCTTAATGCACCCCGCAGATGCCTGTCTTTACATTCCTGACTCTTAATGCACCCCACTGATGCCTGTCTTTACATTCCTGACTCTTAATGCACCCCACAGATGCCTGTCTTTACATTCCTGACTTTTTTTTCTTCCCCAGAAATATTTTATGAAATTGAATGAGGGAGCAGTACTTTGCAAAAAAAAATGCACAAAGGTGTAGCATATGCTTTGATGCAACTCATCAGTGTATTGGTCATCCAAGTTAAGACAATTCTATGACAAGACAGGAGGCTCATATTATGCATTCCAATCTTTACTCTGAAACCACAGCAGCAAAGAAAATACTTTTACAAACAAAAAAGTTTCCACAACAGAACTAGATAGAGTTCAATGTCAATGTATGGGGAACTCCCCAAACCATCATGGAGGACAGGTCATGCCCTGCAGGGGACCAATGAGCAGGGACCCTCTTCTATATATGTCCATTACTCTAACCCCAACCTCTCTTTCTTTGCTGCTGCAATCCACAGCTAAGTCAACTCCTCCTAGTTCTTTTCTTAGTGTGGAATTATGGAGTTTAGAGTGCTATTTATTTATGTTATTAATGTTATATTGATGAGTTTGGGGTTTTATTACACTGTACTGTGGAAATGGTCATGTATTTTTCATGTTCCGTTGGTAACTGGCTGAGTGCCGTGTTCGTGTGCGAACGCTGACCTGCAGGTCACATTCATGCTTTGTAATGCTCCGCTGGGAGCCTTCTGCTTCTGCAGTGTTTGTTTATATTTCTTCAGCCCTGAGAGGCGTTCTAATCAGGCTGCGGCTAAGTGTGAAATTCTTTCCCTCCAGGCAGTGTTATTTTTAGCAGCTGCCCCTGCCCCAGAGCCAGCGCACGTTTCCCACAGGTGGTTTGGGAACGCTTGAAATTCTTTTCACTTGAGAGGAAGTTTTGTTTTTCTACAAGTTCATTATGTAAGCGGCAGTAGGAACCTGCGCGCATTTTTTCCATGACTGTAAAGGCTGCAGCTTCTTTTACTCATTAACTTCCCGCACGACGTGTGTGTGTGTTTTTATGTTTACATGCGCATTGTCATTAGTTGCATACAGGCTAGGCCTGTCCTGGGGATCCGGCTGGGGGGGGGGGCAGTTTGGTAGGCCCTCCTTTGATGGGAGTAACTTCCATGAGCATTCCTGAAAAGGGCAGCTGTGTCCTCTTTTTAGAGTGAAACGCTTGTATTTCTACATTTAATTTATATAGATCTATGGTGGTGAGGGATGTTTCAGCCCACAAGAGGCATAGCTCAAGGAGAGGTTTGCAGGTTTACCAGGCCTTTGGCGGTATACACATGTGGATGCGAATGTGTATTTATATATATGTATTCACATTAATGTTTATATTTATTCATATACTATATATATATTTTTAAAATTGATATTTTATTTTGTGTTTAAATTGATATTTTCAGTATATATTAACACCAGTTCGCCTACTGAAGGGTGCTTTGCCTTCTTGGTAAGTGCTATAACCTGTTTAGCTTCAGGTTCTGCCTGAATTCTATGGGGAGGTTAACCCCTCGTATACTGCTGGTTTCCACACCCTGCGGGGGTGACCAGTTTCAGGTACTCTGGAGCTGCTCTGGAAAGGTACCGTCACCTGCTCGGTGGCAGGATTGGCTTGTGTTTCTGCAAGGTGATCCCTCGTATACTGATGGTTCCACACCCTGCTAGGGTGAGCAGTTGAGGTACACTTCATCAGTGTATTCCTCACTTAAAGTTGGCAACTTTGTCGGTGTGCTGCATATGGCGTTGGTGATTACCTTAACAGTTTGTGTGCCATAACCTGTTTGGTTTCAGGTTTCTACCTCAGTTCTAATGCAAGGTTACCCTGGTGTACTGCTGGTTATCACGCCCTGCTCGGGCAAACAGTTGAAGGCACAATTGCTCAGGGTATTCCTCCCTTAAGGTTAGCAGTCTGTTTAGATGCTGCATATGGCAGATGTCATTATTTCTGTAAGCACACCGTAGCCTGCTTGGTTTCAGGCTTTGACTGGATTCTGCGGCGAGGGACCCCCTCGTGTACTGCTGGTTGCCACACCCTGCTAGGGTGAGCAGTTAAGGTGCACTTGCCCAGTGCTCTCTTTTGCTAAACATTATGTTTAAGTGATGAATGGAACACATTGGCGTGTTCAGAATTGTCAGTGGCCCGGATAGCTCGGTAAGTAGCAGCTTATAGAAGGGCCGGGGGTTTGGACCCCTGTGAGGGCGTAACCCCTCTTCTTTGGATATTTTATATGTCTATTTTATATAATTGATTAAGTACTTTAAAGAAAAGAGTGTGTGGAGGTTGTGGTAAAACAGACCCATGTGGGGGGTTGTACCTTCCTCTATAGACACTGGTGTTAAACTTCGTCTTTTAGTTAAACTTCTGTCGCCCTTTACCGTAGTTAGTTTCAGGACAACTCAGTCCTTCCTTAGGTCTTGCTTTCCCCGATATCAATTGCTCCACCCAACACCTGTGCTGATTAAGCTGCTGCATTTTCTCCCATCATGAGGAAGAAACAGATGATGCGTTATGCCTCTGTTGAGGTCTGCAGGGCTGGAGGCTCTCTATAGTGGGGACAGGGTTTCCCTTACTATTTGTCCCATTGGACATTCTTTTTACTATTGAACTGTTGGTGGAGACAGGGTCAGCTCGAGGGTAACTGTTCAGTTTTGTTGCATGGCAAATTGAGCAACCGTGTTCTACTTGGAGAAAGTGTTTGGGAAACACTTGATGATATCAGATATACGAGTTGCCAAACAATAACTTTAGGGCACTTGCCCCATGGGTTTTCCTCCCAAATCTTGGCCTGTGGTTCAACTAACCGTCTAACAGTGTGTTACACTTTCTCCTCTGCTTGAGGAGTTCAGGCAGGCTTCTGTACCCTCAAGAGCGTTGCTTAATCTCTTTTGTTGTGTATATATATATATATATATATAGACATATACATTTTCTACAGTGCACCGATTAGGGTGCTGGTTTTTTCTCATCCGTGCTGACCCTACTGATACAGGTTCCTAATTTTGGAGAGGTCTAAATAAGTATTTTATCCTGCTGAGATCGATAAGTGAACTCTTCACGTCACACACCGTTCGTAATAGTGATATGCACCACTCATATACCTGAGGGTTCGTAGTACTGTATAAGTACTGTTTGCTATGGACAATGTGCTTCATTTTTTCTTTTTTCCCTGATTCCCTTAGTGGCCAGTCAGCCTCACACGAATACAGAGACTCAGATCTCGGGTTTGAGGGGACAGTGGTCCCAGATTTCTTTCACAACCTGTATTTACGAGGCATTGATCATTTTTCCCTGAGATCTTTCCCCCTCATTCCCATGCTCGTCATCCTTGGGGGATATTGTATCATGATATACACCACGTGGAGTATCGCCCGTTGGTTTTTCTGGTTTTCTTTTACAGGAGTTCAGACTCAGGGCCAGTGCAGACTCGCACTAAGCATTTCCCTCCCGTCAGTTACTTTCCTTTGCGCTAATTCCTGGTATTTCAACAGGTTAAGCGGAGCCTGTCCACGGTCAGGAGGTTGGTTAGAGTGTATTTATTTCTCTTAAGGGTGTT
The DNA here is from genome assembly GCF_040938575.1 of Ambystoma mexicanum. Taxonomy (NCBI): domain Eukaryota; kingdom Metazoa; phylum Chordata; class Amphibia; order Caudata; family Ambystomatidae; genus Ambystoma; species Ambystoma mexicanum. The sequence continues at coordinate 235,549,850 of NC_090921.1, forward strand.
AAAAGCGGGGTTGTAATGTGGTCCTCAGGGTAGCCTTCTTCTGGGTTGCAAGGTTTTTTTCCCTTGGTTAAGTGGGGGAGGGTTCTCATTTGTGAAGGCTCAATATTCCCCTTGGTGAGATAGAGGGGTCTGGGAGTGATACTAATCTCCCTTCCAAGTTATTATGACCCTCTATCACAATGTGTTCCAGCATCTCTACATTAACTATCAGAAGGTGTCTGCCAGTACGATTCCAAGAGGGCTGGGATATTTATATTCAGTTAATGACTTGATTCTCCTAGTCACCTGCATGGCAGGTGGACCTTTGGGTTTTCAAAAGAGTTTGTTTTTACAATAAGGTGCCAGCTCAGGGTGCTGTGAGCTTCAAGGCTCTCCAAATTGACTGAAATAGAGGTTAGACCTCTTCTGGTGTGCAGCTTCAGTTTAACTATTTAGTGATCACTTCTTTGCAGTTTTAGAGTCTTGCTAAGACTTGGAATTGGATGTCACTATGATGGTGGCGATTGGATGTAAGATATATTCTTTCTCCTTGCCAGGTTTGGCCTCTTAAGTAAATATCTGCTTCTTGTCATGGTAGCAGAGTTCTTCTTCAAGTGTTCGGAAGGTCTGACGGTCTCCGGTTGGCGGTTTGACAGGTTAAGCTTCTCAGGTGGGGCCCCTCTCTTCCATTCTGCTTCGGCCTCCAGAGGACATCCCTCCTTAGTATACACATATGTCTGAAGACAATTGTGGGTTAAGTTTATGGCTTTTCAGCTCTGCTCAGGATGGGTCGTCCTGTTACAAATTTATAAAATGATTTTTACTCCCATTTTACCTTTTTGAAGATTTGTCTTTCCCTCTTGGTTCCCCCGTGTAGTTATGTGACATGCCCTGATCCTAATGCAATATCTTCCTTTAATGCATGGGATGGAACCTAAAAGACTTTCCCCCTTTGGGGTACTTTTTCTTTATCTCCAGGTGAGCTCTGTGCTTATTTTCTTTGGTTTGCTTTCTAGGATCCCAAAGATGATATTAATTTAAATGTTTTAAATGTTTGATTGGACAACAGAGGTGTTTTTTACAGAGGAGTTTTTGTCCTAACCTATCAGTATAGGAAAACTTTGTTTAAGGGTTTTTTCCCCTCTTAACCAGTTGGTTTTGGCGGCCTGTAAGGAACACTGGAATTGGCACAATTTCCTGTTTTCTTGCTTTTGACGATGCCTTATAAGACAGTTTTCGGGCAAACTAGTCTTGGTCATTTCTCTTGCGGTCAGCTGATTGATTTAATGAAAGCATAAAAATGTTTTTCCTTTCCTATTATTTTATTATATTTTATTATATTGGCTCTATTGTATGGATCATGTTGTACTAATAAGATGCAAGGGCTTTGAACTTGCATAATATGAGCCTCCTGTCTTGTCATAGAATAGCTAATCCCCCACACTAACGTGAGATGGGGGTTTAGATTCTATTAAAGACAAGGAGGCGATTATTATCCCACCCACCCACCCTGGATATGATATGATATGACAATTGTGGCACGCATGTACACAGGTGGTTCAAGAAAGAACATTCTTTGGTTTGTTGTTTTTCCCAACCACCCACCCTTCTTGTTTGTTGTTCTTACAGCCACGAGTTGAGGTTCTCATCAGGAGTGTGGCTCGCAGTTACAAGTTGTGGAGTGCGTGATTTTGGATGAGAAGTCCTATCCAGAAGAACTTCGGCATAGATTCAGGCTGCGGGAAGGTGGAGATCTCCAGTTTCGATGGATTCTTTCTCCGCGCTACGCAGTTCAACCGTTTCATTGGACTTCTGGTGCAATACAGCTGCAGAAAGAGGGGTTGGGGTTAGAGTAATGGACATATATAGAAGAGGGTCCCTGCTCATTGGTCCCCTGCAGGGCATGACCTGTCCTCCATGATGGTTTGGGGAGTTCCCCATACATTGACATTGAACTCTATCTAGTTCTGTTGTGGAAACTTTTTTGTTTGTAAAAGTATTTTCTTTGCTGCTGTGGTTTCAGAGTAAAGATTGTAATGCATAATAATCGCCTCCTTGGGCCTCATTACGACCCAGGCGGTAAGGGGTTTACGGCAGCGTAAACAGCGCCGACCCTTACCGCCTGAGTATGAGGTCCCTTAGCGCCATGGCGGATTTTACACCTGCTTTTAGCAGATGTTAAAATCCATGGCGCTAAGGGACCATGGAGTTAATTACGCCACCGTAATTTACGGTGGCATAATTAACGCCTTCCCCACTCTCATTATGCCCTATGGCAATATCTTCCTTTGTTAGTTTTAATTTCAGTTGTTTAATCTATAACTTCAGTTTTGTGTTATTCAGAGAATCCTTCGAACTTCGTAGTAATTGGATGGCTGGTGTTGCTTCATCAGTCAGCACTTTCCATACTTTCCACAGCAGGTCGAATTGTTTCTAACATTCTATGGAGTCCTGGGATTGGGTTGCGATTTCATGCCTTATTCGGGGCATCGGAAAGTTCTTTGGCAGTCACAGTATTTTTCTCCAAAATATGGCTTCCAATTTTTGCCAATTTATGTTGTCTGCAACTAGCATGGTTTTGCATCCGTAGCTGATAATTGGGATCACCTTTTGATGATAGTAGGTGATTACTGGTTTCATAGAAAATTTGCCAAATTTTCTTAGGAGGAGACACCCTTGATGGGCCAACGACTGCATTTTTCCTTCGATATCAGCTACCCATTCCTTCTCGTTCTTAGACTGGTTAATTAGGACTCCTAAGTATTTAAACGTGGAAACTTCCTCTACTATTTTGTCATTGATTAAGAATTTACAGAGCTTTTTTTTTCCCTTGGCTGCTGTCAAAAGCATGTATTTGGTTTTCCTTGGATTGACTTTTAATCGATTGGAGGACATATAAAAGGATTACTATGTCTACCGTTCCAAACCTGGTTCTTGGTCACCTTCTCCATGGAATGTAATCTTCTGACTATCTCTCATTCCTTCATCCAAGTGAACTTCTAGTATCTTCTTTTCCCTTACAATTTTCCTCCCATTGCAGCTTTTACATTTGTCTTTTGGATTGATGCGCCTCCTTGGCTCTGGCATTCCAAACACATTGATTGGATCTGTTGAACCATCCCTGGCCCAATTTGGTGAATTCTGATTTGCATGCCAGTGCCTCTGCATGTAGGACAGCATTCCACTGCACCTTTCTTGCCACCTCAGCCTTCACACTTGTCACAAATTGTATTCTTTTGTAAAGCCAGCTTTCTTGTTGCACCGTTATATAAATCTTCTAGTGATACAGATAACTGATGAAGACATTTTTTTCCTCTCCTTCTCTTTGCATTCTTCCACCACCTCCAAAGAACATGTCAAAGATGTCCATAGGTGAGCCAAAGCCACCGCTGCCCATGCCAACTTCTTTTATGGCCTGTTCACTGCCTTTGTCATACAATCCTATTTTCTTGCATCAGAGAGTACTTCATATGCTTGAGAAATCTGTTTGAACTTTTCACCTTCATTGCGATTTTTATTAGGGTGATACTTCAGTGCTTGCTTTCGGTAAGCCTTTTTCAGTTCTTCTTGGGATGCATTTGATTTCACACCCAGGACGTCATAGTAAGCAGCTTCCTTCACCATTTTTCAAACCCAGAGACAGTCGGGGGGCCGTTCAGCAGTCGTATGATGCGATGGCGCTTTAGCTGCTCTGTGGCACCTAGTTGTTTCCTTGCTGCAGCTTTGCATGCAATGTTCGTATTTTCATTGCTGGTTGGAAGCACCACACCTTTTTCTACTGTGGCTGGTAGGGCTTCATCCAGGTTGGGGCCTACCTAATACACAGAGGCAGTTGTATAGTTTAACTCAGCACACCGTGCTGAATGACTAGAAGTGTGTACTAGTGTCTACGCAGCACGGGCGGCTGCCTTTTATTCAATGCGTCCCGTGACCTAACGCGTCACGCACGCTCACAGGGAAACACACCACATCCCTCCTTTTCCATGAACAAAAGATGCAAATAACATTATTGCATAAAGCCACAACAGGTGGAAAAAAACAGCACATACAACAGTACATTTGTCTGAATGACCAACTTTGTCATACAATGTAGGTGCGCTTGTCAGGGAATATTGACTTCAAATTCTTTCAGGTATTCTGGTGGCCTGTCTCTCATGTTGTAGCGCCTTCTGCCCCCCCCACCCCAACACCCATCTCCTCCTTCCGGAGCAATGGCGCATCTTTGATCTGCTGGACGATTCTCGTCAACACTGGACACGGCTCCTCCTATGTCCGATTCTTCACTGTCTACTCCTGGCATGACGGGGCCACTGTTGTTGAAGGGGTTGACCTTCTTTCTCCACTTCCTGCCCTTACTGGCATTCCTACTTTCCAGAAGAAACTGGCATGACTTGTCACTGTGGCCCTAACATCCGAGGCGGTGATCATGGTCCATTTTGTTCCTATTAACTCCATCAGGGTTGGTTTGTGAGGTAGGTCCATTTTGTTCCTCGGGTGTCTGGTGCGTACTAGTTCTTTGAAGTAATGGTGTTCTCAAGACAAGCACCACGCCTAAGCCAGTGTTACACATGAATAAAAAGACACTGCCACTTTAAGGGCAGCCAAGGAGAAAGAGCGGGAGGAAAGACGGAAAGGGAGGGGCTGGGGGAGGAGACGGCAGTTAGGATTTGGAGGTGAATAAAGTTAGTTCACCGTGAATTTGGCTCCGTGTCATCTGTAGGCCTGAGTGCGTGCGCATGAGCGGGGTCCAACACTGGCGACGAAGCCGATGCGAACCCGTGGGTGCCGGCAGCAGTGACAGGAGGGCGGTTAGCCCAGCAGGTCAGGTGGGCCTGTGTGCCCTGCAGTTCAGCAGTGGCCCGTGTGCCCTGCTAGGAGAGCCTGTGCGCCCGACAGCGTCCAGGGAGGGCCCGTGTGCCCAGCAGCTTGAAGGGCCCGTGAGCCCACCAGTGAGTGGAGGGCCCGTGTGCCCAGCAGCATCCAAGGAGGGCCCGTGTGCCGTGTGCCCAGCAGCTTGAAGGGCCCGTGTGCCCTACAGTGAGTGGAGGGCCCGTGTGCCCAGCAGCATCCAAAGAGGGCCCGTGTGCCCAGCAGCCTGGCCCGCGAGCCTAGCAGTGAGAGAGACACCGCGAGGGCCCGTGCGCCCCGCAAGGGTGCAGCGACCTGCACACCCGCCAGCAGCCGACGACAGGAGTGACGCGTCCGTCGTCGAACAGAGGACGGTGCGCCCACCGGAGGACCAGCGCACCAACTACGCGGTGGACCAGAGAGCCAGCGGAGGCCCGCGCGCCTCAAGAAAAGGAAGTCGCAGACCTGCAGGAAGTCAGCGACGCGAAGAGCCCGCGAGCCAAGAAAGGCCCACGAGAAGGAAGACCGCAGAGAAAGCGCGCCATCCGCGAGGGAGGACAGAGAACCACAGCGGGCCCATACGCCAGGAGAGAGGAAACCCGCAGGCTCGCGGCATCGATTTAACAAGTAAGGTGCCGGAACGGGATAACTGGGAAGGGGGAACCCCGTGTCCCCTGTACGTGACATTTTGCGGAAACGCATACAAAGGAGAGCCACGTTACGAGGACAGGGAAAACCCCGAGTCTCCCCACGTGACATACGTAAATCACAAAGGGCAACATCAGCACGAAAGAAAGAAGCACAAAACCCCCCACATAACATTGGGAAAGGAAAACGCCCCAGTGCCCCCACAGGACAGTTACAGCGACCACACGGCAAGAAAGCCTTATCACAGAGGGAAACCCCGCGTCTCCCAAAAGCGACAAGCAGGCATACAAAGGAGGGGGAAAGACCAGAGAGAGGGGAGAAAACCCGATATCTCCACACATGCGACCCCTCAAGAACCTACCAGGAAAGCCATCTAGAGAGGAGGTTTTGCACCACACCCTAGACAGCAAGTCCAGACACGTGCACTGTAAGCCACGATACCAACGGAAGACAGCGAACAACGCCCACATACCACCCAACGGACTAGTGAATACTAAGGGACACCATCATGTCAGCCCCAGACGCAGCAGACCCCAACGCTCCGCCACCACCACCAGGAGCACCCTCCTCTCATGCAAGCCTAATGAGGAGACCTGCCCCGTTCACGTTAAATCCACACCAATCAGGGGCAAAGATGGGAAGAATGGATGGAGGAATTCGACGACTTCGTAGGTGCCATTGGCACGCAAGAACCTCCCAACATATTGAGCATATTTGCAAACGTCGCAGGGAGAGAAATCAAAAACATTATACGCACAATCCCTCCACAAGATCGCACCACATATGCAAGACTCCTGCAAGCCATTAACGAAAAGCTGGTCATCTCCCCTAACCGGGACTATGAAAGATATACCTTCAACCAATGTGGCCAACTACCCCACGAATCAATAGGGGAGTTCGTAATACGTCTCCAACGGAAAATATCCAAATGTGACTTTGCTAACTTTAACGACGAAGAAGCCATTAGATTACGCATCATAGAAGGGTGCGTATCCTCGATGTTCCGGAAGCACCTCCTCAAGAAACCCTTATCCCTAAAAGAAGTGCTAGACCTAGCCAGGGTCTACGAAAGAGTGGACATTCAGGCAGCAGCCATTGAGAACCCAAAGAAGGGAGAAACCATAGCTGCAATACATCCCTACGCCCGCCAGCCAAACCCCCAACCAAGGACCAACCAGAGGTACCCGTCGCAACGAGCACAGGGTGACCGCCAATGCTATCGCTGTGGATTCGAATTTCCACACAGAGGACCATGCCCTGCCATCGGGCAACGGTGCATGAGATGCGGAATGGAGAACCACTTCCAGGTGATGTGCAAGGAACTACTACCGGAAGGGGGATTAATACGCCCACGACTTGCCCCTCGCACGTTGGACGTACATAAAGAACAGCATCACCAAGCGGATAGGAATGTACCTCTCGCGCCATCATATAAACGCCCTAACACAGTGAGAGCTCTGGAGGGCCTTCAGATTGAACCGGACAGGAAAGACTACGAACTATATGATGGCTATCAGGATGATTTCATGCGGGAACTAGAACGCGAAGACAACCGCAAAGCGGAAACACCAGACATCCGGGAGCGCGACAGGGAACCATACCCCTACGCCCCATCACACTATCCACCAGGTGGAAATGAACAGCCTCAATACCTGCAAGACGGCTACGACCGAGAGTATGTACGCCTTCTCAGCGTGGAGGAGGAGGACACTGCGGCTCCCAGAGTAACAATTCGGATGGGAAGAGCCCAAAACAGATTTATCGTTGACACAGGAGCGACGGTAAACGTCATGAATGAAGACATTTATCGTGAAATAGCCTCGGCATACCCCATCCAAGAGTCTAAGACACACATCTTCCAATGGGGAGCAGCCCAACCCATGACATCAAAAGGGAAATTTCAATGCGATCTACGGCACAGAGACATCACAGCAACCGCCACGATACATGTGATAAGAAGCCCAGCTATTGGCCGCTGCCTTCTCAGCTACAGGACAGCCAACGCACTTGCCCTGATTGACCTACATTATGACCACTCGGAGGTCATTCAAGGACTACCACTACCATGCGAATCCGTCAGGGCAATGACGGACAGACCGTTGGCAAAAAGAGAACTCAAGGACGCTTTCCCCAAACTGTGAGAAGGAGTAGGAATGCTAAAAGGGCCATGCATCAAACTACACATAGACAAAAATGTCAGGCCAGTTCCACAACACCCACGGAAAGTGGGTTTCCACCTCCAGGAACAAGTATCAAAGGAAATACAACTCCTCCTCCGAAACGACATCATAGAGAAAGCATAAGGGCCAACACCCTGGGTGTCACCAATAGTCATCGTCCCCAAGGACAATGGTCGCATTCGCATATGCGTAGACATGCGCATCCCAAATACCGCCATCCAGAGAGAAAGGCATCCAGGACCAGGACTGGAGGACATGCTAATAAGGTTAAACCAGGCGAGGTTCTTCTCCAAACTTGACCTCAACCAGGGCTACCATCAACTCGTCCTGGATCCAGAATCACGGCCCATAACCACATTTGCGACGCATGACGGCTTGTTCCGATATAAAAGATTAAACTTCGGCATCTCACCTGCCGCGGAAATATTCCAAGAGACCATCAGGCGTCTCATAGCATCAGAAGCGAATGCATTAAACTACAGTGATGACATCCTCATATTCGGGAAAGATCAAGGCCAGCACGATAGAGCCCTCAGAAACATCTGCTCCATCCTACAAGATGCAGGGCTAACACTGAATGAGTGCAAGTGCGTCATTAACAGAACAAGTCTCAGATTCTTTGGACACATATTCTCAAACAACGGAATATCTGCAGACCCGGACAAAATAAAGGCCATCACTGATCTTCGAGCGCCGACGAACACAGCAGAGTTACGCTCGCTACTAGGAATGGCCGGATATTGTGCGCGATACCTCCCGAACTACGCCACAACGACTGACCCGCTCCGCAATCTCCTGAAGAAGAACCAACCGTTCACATGGGACGCACCCTGCCAGAAGGCATTCATAGCGATAAAAGAGGGACTTACCAACAACAAACAACTGGCATACTTTGATCCCAACTGGCACACCATCATCACAGTTGATGCGAGCCCGGTGGGGCTGGGAGCCATCCTAGCACAAACCGACTCGGCAGACAACGGCCACCATGCAATAGTTGCCTCCGCCAGCCGAGCCCTGTCACACACGGAAAAAGCCTACTCTCAAGCAGAGAGAGAAAGTCTGGCCGCGGTATGGGCGTGCGAAAAGTACCACCACTTTATCATTGGCCGGAAATTTACCCTAGTGACAGACCACCAAGCCCTCCTATCTATCTTTGGGAACCCCAGGACGAAGATGCCACCCCGCATAGAGCAATGGGGGATAAGACTACAGGAATACGATTACACCATTATCCATAAACCAGGAGGAGACGCAAACCCAGCGGACTATTTATCCAGACACCCTCTACAGGACAAAGATGACACCTTGGCACATGAGGCCACTGAATATGTCTTGTACCTATCGTCAAATGCCATGCCGCCCACCATCTCCACCACGACATTCGAGGAAAGGAGCAAAGCCGACCCAACGATCAGGGCCGCTATCACACTCACTCGCTCCAACAAATGGAGGGAACGCCACTCAAGCAGAACTGAAGAAGGAGGAGTAGACCAGAAAGAATTGGACCGGCTAGCCAAAGTAAAAGATGAACTTATAGCAACTGACCAAGGGCTGCTACTACGAGGAAAGAGGTTAGTAGCACCAAGAGACCTAAGAAAGACACTAGCAACGCTGGCACACGAAGGACACAGAGGAATAGACAACACAAAAAGGTTCCTCAGGAACTATGTCTGGTTCCCATACATGGACATGATAGTGGAGGACATGCTCAGACACTGCAGACCCTGCCAGCTAGCAGCCCAAGGACCAAACCCAAACCCCCTTCAGCTCACCACGCTGCCAACAAGACCCTGGCAAAAGGTCGCAATGGACTTCTATGGACCCGTAGAAGAGGGATGGTATCTATTAGTAATAATAGATGAGTACTCAAGATTCCCGTTTGTTAAGCAAACACCCTCGACATCCTTCATTGACAATGCACCCATAGTGGATGAACTTTTCAGCGAATGGGGCATCCCCAATGTCGTGAAGACTGACAACGGGTCCCCTTTCCAGGGACGGGAATTCGCAAACTTCGCAAAGCACCTAGGCTTCTCCCATCAAAAGATCACACCCCTCTGGCCCCAAGCCAACGGGATGGTCGAACGGTTTATGGCCACGATCAAATTGACCCGACAAAAGGCAGCAGCGGAACAGACACCCCATCCGAAAGTCATCTGCAGCATGCTCCGAAGCTACCGTAATACTCAACATGACGCAACTGCAAAGCCACCCGCCGAACTCATGGTGAGATACCAACCCAGAACGCGTATCCCACGTTGGGAGGACTACACGCCGGAAGAAGATCTAGCCATCAGGGAACGCGACGCTGAGAAACGAAGGAAAGCCAAGCAATGGGCTGACACCAGAAGGAGAGCAAAGGAACAACAGCTGGAAGTTGGACAAACAGTACTGGTCCGACAAACACAGCGCAAGAAAACGGATACTCGATATCACCCAGAGCCAAGAATCATCACAGCCATCAAAGGGCCCATGGTCACGGCAACTGGAGAACTAGGGGACATTACCCGTAACTCCTCATTCTTCAAGAAGCTATACCTGGAAGAACCTGAATCACCAGAGATACCTGACGAGAGCCCCGATGAGGAAGAAGAAACAGAACCCCCAATAGAGTCAAGCGGCGAGAGCAGAGAATCACCAGGGAGACCCCTGAGGACGATAAAGAAACCGATGAGGCTCATCGAACAGATGTAGCTGGACTGTCATGATAAGCACGGGGGAGGTGTTACACATGAATAAAAAGACACTGCCACTTTAAGGGCAGCCAAGGAGAAAGAGCGGGAGGAAAGACGGAAAGGGAGGGGCTGGGGGAGGAGACGGCAGTTAGGATTTGGAGGTGAATAAAGTTAGTTCACCGTGAATTTGGCTCCGTGTCATCTGTAGGCCTGAGTGCGTGCGCATGAGCGGGGTCCAACAGCCAGCAGGTACATTTTCAGGTAAGTTTATTCCAAGTGTCTTGCATAGATCAGAAACACTGGTACATCCCATCCAGCCAGCTTCAGATCTCAACTGACACCCTTAGAACACTCATAGCCACTCACACCTGAGCGCTCTGACATCCGTACATTAAACACTGTCCATGACATCACATCCATAACACACATTAAGACACCTTTCCCTCTGTACAACCTAACAAAGGCAACCCAACAACAAATAAGCTCCTCATGAATCCAACGTGTGGCCAGCAAACAGATAAATAAAAAATGGCACCACCGATCCAGATGGCTACACGTACACGGGCCAATACTCAAATGGACACCTGTCGAGCGGATCTTACCGCACAACCCACAGAGAGTAACACCATGCAGAAATCTCTACACAAAACTCTAAGCCACTACCGCAAAACCCACAGGAAGAAATCCCTATGCAAAATTCTAAGCCACATCACAGCACCTCCTGCTACACTACACCACACCAAATCACAATCCACTCCGTTCCCACCAAAACAAAATAAGGAAAGAACACCCACCAACATGGAACAAGGGCCTAAACCTTCCCATCTGAACAATCCAGGACCGACAACCACCTTCGAGTACTAAAAGTAAAAAAACATGCACAACCACCTGTCCTGAACTGCCCCTTGAGACCTCAGGCCTGCCACACGAAGCGTACCACCACACGTAATGAGCAACTAAACTAACCACCATGCCCATCAATGCACTAACACCTTCCGCCCTGACCTGCCCCCCCAGAGCCTCAGACCTGCGACGCCCGAGCACAACCTGCTCAACCGTGAGCAACAACAAGCACAAACTATTAATCAGTCCAACTATTAAATCTCATCCGAGAACAGAGAAAACCACCCCAACAACTCCCTGACACCAACCCCAGCGGCTACCAGACATACTTCCCTAGAGCTTCACCACAGGACAAATGACCGGTACCACTGCAGAACTCTCATAGAAAGAAAAACACCACACACCATTAACCCCATGACTGTACCCAACAGTCACGCCAACCAGGGAACCCACCTAGCATTCCATAACCAAAGCTTACTATAATACTAACTCCCGATACACTATAACGTGACCCTAAGTCACCAGCTACAAACCACCCAACTCTTAGTAGCTGCCATCACTGTAATAACAGTTTTAACACTGCACACCTAACGCGCCCGACTGTAACCAAAAGTCACCACACACCGCAGAACCCGGACGTTATTCTGCAGCGGACTAAACCAAAATGTGGTTGAATTCACTACCACATTTGCTTGACTGTACCAACAGCCACCACACTACAGACCCACCTGGCAATCTGTAGACACCCCAACTGTAACCATACAGACACACCCAGCAATCTGTAGACCCCACCTGTAACCAACCGTTATGACAAAGACACAACTGCCATCGCCCAACCTCCACCAACCTGACTGTAAACAGAGCCACACCAAAACACGGAACCCGCCCAGCATTCCGTCAACCACTGTAACCGACAGTGTTAAGAATACCCACCAACTAAAGCACACACTCTAAACTCCCCCGACTGTACCCACAGTCACCAGATCTAGTCAAACGACCAGACCAAAACAGATAATACATAACAAACATTTGAGTACTGCAAAACAGAAACTCACAACTTCATTTATAATAGTCTGAAGTGGACCCGTTATCGGGTTAACAGTGTAAGAACATCTGAACACCACACTCACATGTCCAAATGCCCCTCGCAAGTACATCGTATACACCAAACCCCACAAGTCCAAATCCCCCCCCCTGAAAAGGAAAAGCATACTGACTGTGTGACCCCCACACCCACAAGTCCAAATCCCCACCTGGAAGGAAAAACATGTTACAGCATAGAATTAAGCACAACCTGGGAAAACTAAACGAGCAGGGCCACACCATGAACACACTACCCATACATACTGGCCCTAACACACATATAAACCCAAGACCACCCCAACAGAAGCATTACCCCAGAAGCCACAACACCTAACACCACAACAACGAAATCACAGGCCCCCCGACACCTACGCATGGTAGTCCTCTGTTAAGTTGAGAGCCTTCAACTACATGTAAAAACCCCAAAGATCTTGGTCAAGCTCTCTCAGGCTCTCCACCAAAACGCCACAACTATCCCAAAACTTAACTCGGAACCGCTCACCCTCAACACAGATGGAACACGCATTTGCGCCCATGGACACCTCAGAACCTCTTTCCATTATACGGGCCATCCTCTGCACATTCCTTATCCACGGAAACCAAATGCTCCCTTTTGTCGCCACATTCTCTTTTTCCACCTCCATAAACCAACATCAGGATTTGCAGTTATTTCTCCAGGCCCCCCTGCCTCTCTTAATGTCTTTACCTCTTCCATTGATGCTCACTTCCGATCCGGAGCAATGACGCTGCACACTGTCACATGGTCGGAACCAGTGCTGCGTTCCGTGTGAACGTTGCGTTCCAGCCGACTCGGGTGGAACGCCTCTTCCGGAGCTGGTGACATCATCATTCAGTCGCCGGCTCAGCGGAGGAAACACCTCTGTCACCAAAATCACTTCCGCAGTCTCTCCGGTCCCAATGATGCCGCGCTGCCACCTCTCCGGCACCATCCATGACTCCAGCCACTTTTATTGCCACTGCCTCACTTATCCATCACCGTCTCCTGAGGCTCCCCCTAGCCAGCACCGCCCAGCCACCAGCGAACAAGTCAGCTCCGACGGATCTGACTATACTGGATTCCACACACAGATGTCCCTCAATACTGCTCCTGCTCTCCCTCACCAGCACTGCCCGGAAACCGGCAAACAGGACAGCTCTCCCTCACCAGCGCTACCCGGCAGCTGGTGTTAAGATAAATTTCTGAACTCTGACTAGGTGGGCAGAGGTTCAGAAGGCCAGCCTAGTTTCTTGGAACAGGGTAACCTTCTGGACAAGCCAGACCAATCAAGGTATCTATGGCGGCGGTCAAGACTAGGTCTCAGGAGGGGTGAGGGTGACTGAAAGACCTCATTGAGCACACAGAGTAAAGGACACTTACAAATCACTCCCAGTCAGGTGTAGATATATTAAAAATACATATATATTTATTTCAAGGACTTTGAGTTTCAACACACAAATCAAATCACAGTAACACTTATTAAGCCAACACAATCCTATCTAAATACATATATACAAGACCAATGGGGTCTAAAGGGTTAATGCACAAAATGGGTCCACAACCTAAAAGGGGAGGACAACAGGCAGTGCAAATAGTCTTTAGTCCCTTCTGCATCCAACACACTCCTAACTAAGAGGCAGTCCAATCCCTAAGAAGAGTGGAGCCTACTGCTCAAATGTACATGCAAAGCAAGCGCACGCAGTAGTTCAAATGGGCAAAACGGGTTCTCTTCAGGGGTCTGTAGCAACTCAGGAAGGTGGGTGAGGTGATGAAGAATAGGATCCCACTATTCGAGGAGGGTCTCCACTGGAAGGCAGACTCGATTCCAAGAGTTGGTAATAGTTTGCTAGTTCGCGCTAGCAGTGGAAAGGAGAGGGGCCCCCAGGGGACACTTGTGCGTAAAAATGGATGGAGGCGCTAGGGGCCACCAGTTAGGGTTGCGATTACTCACTGACCCCAGGTGCACTCTGGACCAAACTTTGGCAGTCGAGTCCACTTCGGTTGCAGGTTCAAGTGCAGCAATTTGACGGCTCTGCGGCTTTCAGCGACGAAGATACTGCGATGATTCCCAAACGGAACAGTGGCAATTTCTCCACTCTTGATGGATGGATCAGGCCAGTTTCACTGCAGCAGGCCTCAGGGGCAAGAGGGTCACAAGTACAGCACACCTGCAAAGCTCGTCACCACGGCTGGGCGACACAGTAACCGCGTATGCTCCGGTTTTGGAGCACTCATCTCATTTCAGACCTTGGAACGCCAAGAGTACGAAATTCGGTGTGAGGGTGCTGTGATCACAGAGCTAGCGATATACCAAGTTTCGAGGGCCTACTCAAAACGGCGCCCATATCAGGACAAAGAGTCGGCGTAAGCTGGTCAGCCCACTGGTTGGCCCAGGGACACTTCCGAGAAGGCTTACTTGCAGGTATTGATGAAGGTGCCGAGAATAGTTGGTCCCACTATTCCAATGGGTCGAAGCGTCTTCGCAGACCTTCTAGGACGACCAGATGCAGAAGGGTCCCACGGGACGACAGCAGGCTCAGGGTGCCAAACTGTCCAGCGGTTCACCAGTTGTTCCTCGACTCGGCTTCTTAGTTTCAGGATACTTGGATTCTATCCTTCGTTCAGTGAGAACCCCAAAGATCGACATGGTATGGGTGTTTGGGGCCTTCTCTTATCCAGAATCTCCTTCACGCCAAAATGAAGAGTACCCAATGGGAGATCTGCTCATATACAGGCATACCATACGTTTACCAACCATGGACCACAGTGGTCCCAGGCATTCACAGCACTCCAGACTCTCTGGCAACCAGGATGTGTATTGGAACCAGACGTTCCAGCCCACATCCTGGAGGCACACACACAAGGCATGCAGAAGCCCGTGAAAGCTTGGTGTTTCGCAGGAGAATGCATACCCAAATAAGGACTGACCCGGGTCGGCTCGACCTGGGGAAGGCGAAGGGGCAAGATGGCCAAAGGACAGGACAAAGAACCTCGTGGCATGGCCATTTTAGAGCCAGGCCAACTATTCGTGCCAAACACTGTAATCGCGGTTTACCTGGAAGGAAAGGGTTAAAAATATACAAAATGGTAAGCTCTCACCAGCCCTGTCCAAGGCACATCCACACTTCGCCTAAAAAATCCTTCGAGAGTATCTAGTGCCTTTGGAAATGACGAATAGACCCAAATGTACTGTACTGGAAGGTACATTGTACACCTGTTACATGTTGCAGAAAAGTTGCAACATTGAAAAGGACTAGGGAAACAAAATCTCCCAGTACTGACTGTCTTAAGGGCATGTCAGTTTCCCCATAAGAAGTGAGCGAAAGGCCCAGAGGAGTGCAGCAGAAGTCTGGGCTCCTCTGGTAAAGTCATACTATGGTGTTTAACATCAGCAAAAAGTTGGAGGGTACACAACTAGAGGGAAAATTACCTATGAATTGGAAATCTTTCTTAACACTCGCCCCTCCCAGACCAAGGACAGGGGGAATTAATCCACCCCTGGATGAGTCTCATGTTCAGGTCGGTGAAACATTCTGGACAACCCATCAGCATTGCTATGTTGGACACCTGGCCTATGTTCAATAGTGAAGTCAAAGCCTTGCAGATATATGGCCCACCTGAGCAACTTTGGATTCTCTCCCTTCATGTTCATTAGCAACTTTAAGGGCTTATGGTCAATTTGCACAGTGAAGTGGGTCCCATAGAGGTAGGGCCTCAGCTTCCTTAGGGCCCACACAACAGAGAAACATTCTTTCTCTACTGTGGACCATCTAAGCTCTCTGTCCTTAAACTGGCGACTAATGAAGCCAATAGGGTGTTCAGGGACCTGGCACAAGGAGTTTTTAAGCCTTTGAAGGCCTTCTCACACTCTTCAGACCAAGTTACCTTCTTGGGATTCTTAGGAGTGGTGAGAGCAGTCAGAGGAGCAGCTATGGTGCCATAGTAGGCCATGAAATTCCTGTAGTACCAATTGAGACCTAAAGGGCTCTCACTTGGGTCTGAGTAGTGGGGGTAGGCCAGTCTTGTACTGCGTGTACTTTACTGGGTAGAGGCTGTATCCTCCCTCCACCTACCTCATGTCCAAGGTAGACCACTGATCCTTGTCCAATCTGGCACTTACAGGCCTTTATGGTCAAGTGGGCCTTCTGATGAGCCTGCAACACAATCCTAAGGTGTTTCACCTGGTCTTCCCAGGTGGTACTGAAAACTGCTACATCATCCAGATATGCAAGACAGAATTCATCCAACCAATTAAGCACATGGTTCACCAGCCTCTGGAAAGTGGCAGGGGCATTCTTCAACCCAACAGGCATTACCCTGAACTGGTAAAGACCCTCTGGTGTTGAGAAAGCTGTTTTCTCCTTGGCATGTTCTGCCAGAGCTATTTTCCAATAGCCTGCAGTGAGGTCAAATGTGCTGAGGTATTTGGAGGCACCCAAAGTATCCACTAGCGCATCTGTTCTAGGCAAGGGGTGTGCATCTGTCTTGGTGACAGCATTCAGAGCCCTGTAATCCACACAGAACCTCAACTCAGAGGTACCTGCCTTTGGAACCAAAACCACAGGGCTGGGCCAAGGACTACTAGAGGGTTCAATCACCCCAAGATCCAACGTTTGTTGACCTCTTGTAACGCTCACCTGGTTCCCTCGGAGGCGCGGGTCTTGACTGGGCGGTGAAACCGTCTTCAACGTCAGGCGTAGGATTCGTTTGGCTCCCGGATTCGGCCCCTTTCTCACCGAAAGTTTGACCTGAAGGGTGAGGTGTCTGCAAGTGGAAAATCAAGGTATTAGTGGCTGGAAGGTTGGGTGTGAATGCTGGGCTCTCCATCCTGCGTCCCATGCAGGGGCGCTGGGTCCAGTTACTTCACTGGATATGAGTTCAGCCTCTTAATTGCAGAGGGTAAGTTGAGAGCGATGCTGCCGTGTGCTGCACGAGCGTGACTTGTAAGTATTAAAGTTCCCTTTAGATTGCTCTCTTCAAATGTCTTATCTCCTTAATGTCTATTGGCCTCATTAGGACCCTGGCGGAGAGGGTTTTACGCCAGCGTAGTGCATGGCGTACCTCTCCGCCATACTACGAGTTCCCGTAGCGCCATGGCGGCCTTTTCCGCCTGGTTTTACCAGGCGGAGAAAACCATGGCGCTACGGGACCTCGTTGTTAATTACGCCACCGTATTTTACGGTGGCGTAATTAACTCCTTCCCCACTCCCATTATACCCTATGGGGCAAAAATGGGAATGGGGAAGGGCAGAATGGGGATTGGGGATTTACCGCCCCGCCAAGGTCGGAATGGGGCGGTAAATCCGCCAACCCCCATGGCGCTATCGGCGGCTTTCCGCCATGCTTCGCGGTGCATTTAGCACCGCGAAATCCGCCTGGGTCCTAATGAGGCCCTATGTCTTTTCCCTTTCAGATGCTGTCGGTGCCGAAGAAGATGCTCCCCCCAGGTTCATGGCAGAGAGCATAACAAGAAGATGGTGAATACGAAGGCACGTAAGTAGAAAGGCTGCTCTAGGGCTGTAGAAGGCACCTTAATGTCTCTTTTGTCTTTACAGGTGCCGGAATGCAGCGCGAGCAGAGTTGGAGCGAGCGTAACACAGGTAAGCAGTTTTGTAACTAAGCGTTACTAACCAATGTTCTTTGTCTTTGCAGGCTCGATGCCGGACGAGATATGCAGTGAAAACGCCTTGAATGCTGCCGATGGATCGGGTAAGTTGAACCGCTAACTTTGCCTTTGCCTAACCTGTGCCTTTTGTTTTGCAGGAGCTGCTGAAGACTGAGGATTGGTTCCCAGCAGGTAATTTTCGTATTCACAGGATCCGGAACTGAAGATTCGCTGGAGCTGACACGGTGAGCGTCCTGCTGCAGATGCAGAATAACGCAAAGCACATTGCACCAATCGGGTGTGGTTTAAATAGTCCATAGGAGTGCTTAGGTGTCTTCTGCCACAGCCTCGCCCAGGCAAAAGAGTTCCTGCTTCCAGAAGGGGTCCAGCATCAATGATCCAGGGAGTGGTGCCTGCCCCACCCAGAAGAAAAAGTAGTCCCTGCCAGAAGAGAGTGAAACATCATCTTGCTGGTAAGTAAGCAGCATGGTCTGCTGCAGGTAGGTCCACCCAAGCACTTTCACACTTGTTATGAGCCCGGCGATTCCTGTGCCGGGACGGGTCCATGCTATGAGCCTGGCACCACCGGTGCCAGGACAAGGTCCAAAAGGTCCCTATTGGGACTTGCTGGTGCCGATAGTATATGTTATGAGCCTGCTTCCAAGGATGTTGGGTAGGTCCTGACTCCTTGGAAGCAGTGGTCATGACAGCACCCCCCCTCAAGGCCCCTCCCAAATTCGTCTTCTCCGGGGGTTTCGGTTTATCAGGAAAAGTTCGATGAAACTTCTTAACCAGACGGGGTGCATGAACATGTTCCGACGGTTCCCAAGATCGTTCCTGGGGGCCATAACCTTTCCAGTCAATCAGATAGTATAATTTTGATTTGGAAATCTTGGAGTCTAAGATGTCTTGTATTTCGAATTCCAGTTCTCCGTCCACAAGAATAGGGTCTGGAGATTTCGTCAAACGGGTTCCAGGTTGCAAGGGTTTCAGTAGAGAAACGTGGAAAACTGGATGTATTTTCATATGGGCAGGTAGGCCCAATTTAACTGCCACTGGATTAATTATGGCAGTGATTGGGTAAGGTCCCAGGTATCGCGGATTGAAAGTACGCGGTCCTTTTAGAGGTAAATGTTTGGTGGATAGCCAGACTTGATCTCCCACAAGATATTGAGGAGCTTCCTTTCGATGTATGTCGGCACACTACTTGTGTTGTTCCTTGGTCCGATTAAGGTGATACGTGGCCTCTTTAAAGGCTTGAGTGATTGTAGAATGCAGATGATCTACAGCGGGTGTCCCAAGATTTTGAGGTGGATCAAGATTTGAAGTGCGAGGGTGGAGTCCATATAAAAGAAAAAAAGGAGTTTTTCCGGTTCCGGCATGGACTGAATTATTATAAGCGTACTCCGCAATCCAGAGAATGTCTTTCCAAGTGCCCTCCGACTGTTGTAACATGCAGCGCAGATACTGTTCCAGGGTTTGGTTGGTCCTCTCGTTCTGCCCGTCGGTCTGGGGATGATGGCTGGTTGAAAGCCTTACGTCAATTTGGGCTAGGCGACAACAACTCCGCCAGAAGTGGGAAATAAATTGACTTCCTCTATCTGAGATTAAAACTGAAGGAAAGCTGTGCAACCGAACAATGTTTTCGAGGAACTCTCGGGCCAGAATTGAAGCTGTAGGTAACCCTTTCAATTGGATAAAATGAGCCATCTTTGAGAATAGGTCCACAATCACTAAGATTGTATTAAATCCGGAGCATGGTGGTAAATCCGTGATGAAGTCCATGGAGAGAGTATGCCATGGGTGTGTAGGAATGTCTATCAGATGTAAGAGACCTGCTGGCTTCTCCTTCTGGCTTTTGCTTTGAGCGCACACACCACAGGAATTTATGAAATCCTTAATGTCCTTTCTCCAAGACGGCCACCAGAAATGTCTTTTTATCTTTTCCGACGTTTTGGCAATGCCGGGATGTCCTTCCATTAAGGAGTCATGGTAACAAGAGATCACCTATCTTTGTAAATCGGTACATGGTAGATATAATCTTCCTCGAAAGTATAGTAAGTTCTTATCCATTGTGAAATCTTTTCCCTTGAGTTGCCAGTCTTGCACTTCTGCTGGAGTCAGAAGTTCTTTAACTTTAGCTTCAATGTCTTCAATGGATTGTGCACTTATCAAACCCAGGATTCTCTGTTCCGGAATTATGGGTACTGGTTCAGGATTGGTCGTGAGTTCATCTACTCCAATTCGGGAGAGAGCATCTGCTTTACCATTCTTGTTGCCTGGTCGGTAAGTTATCACAAAGTCGAATTCGGCAAAAAATAATGCCCAGCGAAGTTGTCTAGAGGATTGAGCTTTGGCTGATTTAAGGTACTGTAAATTACGATGATCTGTGATGACGGTGACTTTGTGTCGGGCTCCCAGGAGATAATGCCGCCAGGCTTTAAAGGCGGACTTAATAGCCAAATGTTCCTTATCTGTAATGGTATAGTTGATTTCGGGAGCCGAAAATTTGCGGGACCAAAATGCTACTGGGTGTAACTGGTTTGTTTCTGGGTCTCTTTGCGAGAGCACTGCTCCCATTGCGAGACTGGAAGCATCAGTCTCCACGATATAAGGAAGTTCCGGGCGAGGATGTTTTAAAAATGGAGCCGAGGTGAATTTTGTTTTTAGTTCCTGAAAAGCTTGTTCAGCCTCCGTAGACCACTCGAAACGTTTATTCTTTCTGAGAAGGGCAGTAATGGGTTGGACTACTTGAGAAAAATCAGGAATGAATCTACGATAAAAGTTGGCGAAGCCCAACATGCTTTGAACTCCTTTCACAGACGTTGGTGAGGGCCACTTAATGATAGCGTCCACTTTTCTTGAGTCCATGTGGACTCCATTAGGTGACAAAATAAATCCCAAAAATTCGACCTCCGTGACATGAAAAACGCATTTCTCCAGCTTTGCAAAAAGTCTGTGTTTTCGGAGCCTCTCCAGTACTGCTGTGACGTGTTTTCGATGATCCGCCTCAGAGGACGAGTAGACCAGAATGTCATCAATATAGACAACTACACATACGTCGATGAGCTCTCTGAGGACGTCATTCATGAAATACTGAAAAGCAGCCGGTGCGTTGCATAACCCAAAGGGCATTACTTGATACTCGAACAGTCCATATTTAGTACGAAAGGCCGTCTTCCATTCGTCGCCCTCTTTTATTCGTACTAAATGGTAAGCTCCTCTGAGGTCCAGCTTTGTGTAGATACAGGCACTTTTAACTTGGTCAAGAAGTTCAGGGATCAATGGTAACGGATATCTGTTCTTAATCGTAATCTGGTTCAGGGCACGGTAATCTATACATGTTCTCAGGTCTCCTTCTTTTTTTGGAACAAAGAACAAAGCTGAAGAGGCTGGGGACTTCGAAGGACGGATAAATCCATTAGCCAGGTACTGGTCCAAATACTGTCTCAGGTGAAGATTTTCAGGTTCTGTGAGGGCATAAATTCGACTGCACGGAGGAGTGGATCCCGGAACCAAGTCTATCTGGCAGTCGTATGATCTGTGAGGAGGCAGCGAATTAGCTTGATCTTTCCGAAAGACATCCTGAAATTCCCGGTATTCAGGAGGCAGGTGATGACTCTCAGAAGTAGTTGCTACTAGCTTAGTGGTAGGCTGAGGATAACAGGTAGGAGCGCATTCTGGAAACCGGATTGTCTTTGCTCGCCAATCGATTTGGGGATTGTGTTTCTCCAACCAAGGGATTCCCAGGATAACTTGAAACTGCGGAGCCTTGATCACATCAAACACGATCTTCTCTTGATGTCCATCTTGGCTTACCAACGTCACTTCCATGGTGGTGTGAGTTACTGGTCCGGAAGCTATTTCCGTACCATCCACGGTGGTGATGACGTCTTTCACCGTCTTAGGACAAAGAGATAGATTCATCCTGGCGGCCAATTCACAGTCCACGTAATTGCCGATTGCGCCACTATCAATGTATGCTTTAATGGCATGCCTACGATTGGGTTGTTCTGGACTCACAAGGACCATGGGCATGATGAAATGTGAGGTCAAAGAACTGGTTTTAACGCTCGGCAAGCGGACCTCTACACTTGTCAGGCGAGGTCGTTTTCCGACTCTGAAGCTTTGGCACCTTTATCGGAAGCTCCTACTATCTTCTTCCTTGGTTTCACTGGGCAATCTTGAAGGAAATGCCCTGAGTTTACGCAATAGGGGTACAATTGCAGTTGTCTTCTCTTTTCCCTTTCCTTTTGGGTTAGAGGTCCTTTCACAACCCCAATCTGCATGGGTCCACGGTATCATTTCCTTTAGCGGAACTCTGTGGTCTTGAAAAAGTTCGAGTCTCAATTCTGGAACGATCGGCTTTTCGATTTTGTATTCTATGATCCAATTGAACCACCAGATCGATGTATTCGGAACAGTCTTGTGGAGGATTCACCACCTGAGCCAGAACGTCTTTGAGTTCTCCACGCAGGCCTCTGTAGAAAAGGGTGATCCTCTTATCCTCAGGCCATCCGGTTTCAACCACTAGTCTGTTAAATGATGCAATGTAGGCCAGAAGATCTTGATTGCCCTGTCGTAGTGAAAGAAGTTCATTGTCCAGGGCCTGTCCCTGAGAATGTGTCATGCACGGCAGCCGCGGCCGCTGGCGGCTGTGGAGACGTTGGCGCTGGAGCGGCCATTGTTAAGGCCGCTACGCAGCTGCACGTTCTCCAGCCGCGGTCTAGCTCTCCGCCGTCGGATCAGCGGCGCCCTTTATTACGAGCGCCAACCCGGAAGCCCGCGCGTTGCAACCTATTCGCGTTAGGCTTCCGGGTTGGTACGCTCTAGTGTCTTTCTCCGTGCTTCTGTTCCTCTCTCATTCCCTCTCCTGAGAAAGCTCCGCTTTGCCATTTCTTCCTCTTCCTTACCTCTCCGGCTCCCCTTCTCTCTGCAGTCCTTCTGTTTGATATTCAACTAGGCATCAGCAGCTTCCCTGTCTTTTCTACCTGTCGAGTTCCATCTCCCCCTTCCTACCTTCACATCATTGCTGACCTGGCATCCTGTTATCCGATCCCATCGGAAGGGGTTTTTTGTGCCTTGTGGCTTTTTCCCCTTCATTGGTCTGCCCCGGTTCGGGGGCCCCCCTTGGCCCCGAGTCAGAGGGGCAGGGTGGCTTCCTCTCGAGGCAGACCCCATCTGCATTCCCGAGAAGAGGCCCTGAGAAGACGGAGATTTGGACTCCAAACAGAAGAAGAGACAGCAGGTGAGCAGGAGGGCATATGGGTCACGGTGGATAGTGGTGAGGAGTCGAGTAACCCAGAGAGCCATTGAGACAGTTTGCAACGCCAAGAAAGAAGTATGGCCTCCCCCGAGCAAATACAAGATTTAGTAGCCGCGGTTCAGGCCATGAATATGGAACTACAGAATGTAAAGGCAGACAATGCAGTTCTGAGACAGATGATCGCTAATCGAGAAGCTAGAGATTCCGACTTACCGCCGATGACCTTGTCCACAGGCAAATACGACGGCACCCCAAAGCGCTTAAAGGAATTCTTGGAAGCATGTTCCGTTTACTTTGCATTCAGACCACTGATGTTCTCTAACGATCAAGCTAAGGTGGGGTACATGATTTCTAATATGACGGGAAACGCCTTGGCTTGGGGCACCCCATTTGTGACCAACAATAACCCTATTATCAGAGATTATGGGGGTTTTGTGACCTTATTGCGCCAGCAGTTCGAACAACCAGAGATCACACATGTGGCTGCAGAGGAACTTTTGGATGTGCAACAGGGTACCAAGGACCTGCAGACTTACATCTCCACCTTTAAACGGTTGGCCTCTGAGGCAGGTTGGCCAGAAAGGGCCCAGTATACAATATTCCGTCGAGGATTGAAGGAGGAGATAAAGGATGAGCTGGCCCGCATAGCCCGTCCTACTACCCTGTCGGACTTATTCTCCATAGTAACACAGATTGACTACCGCCTTAGCGAACGCAAGGCAGAACGGAAGAAACAAAGGGTGTCCGTCACCCCACTACCCAGTGCCTACCCTATGCCCTCACTGTCTCACTCCAGTAACAAGGAGGAACCCATGCAAGTTGGGTCCGCACGGTCCCCGTTGACCCCCGAAGAAAGAAGACGCCGGAGGGAAGCGGGCCTCTGCATGTATTGTGGTTCCGGTTCCCACTTACTGCAAAGCTGTACTGAAGTCCCACCAAGAGGCTCGGGAAACGACCGACCTCGGAACTGAAGGGGACGAGTAACCGAGGTTCGACCACAAGTCCCTATGTTACGGTGACCGTAGCGTCTCATTCCACCACCATGGACTCTCGCCTTATGGCTGTTCCCATCCGGTTGGAAACCCCGACAAAAGTCTTCAATACTATGGCGCTTTTGGATTGTGGCGCCGCAGGGGTATTTATGGACACTGAGTGGGCACATAAACATGGTCTCCCACTGCAGAAACTGGAAGAAGTCCAGAAGGTAGAAGGAGTTGATGGCTCTCCTCTGTCATCAGGGCCCATCACCCATTCCACTATTTTTCTGAAGGCGTGCATTCTCCAACATTCAGAACAGCTACAGTTCGACTTAATTCGAGCAGCCCATTTTCCGGTTATCCTCGGAATCCCTTGGTTGAGGAGGCACAACCCGCTAATCGACTGGGCTCAGAACACCCTGGCTTTTACATCCTCGTATTGTAAACAGTACTGTTTACTCCATACCTCAGAAGAATTTGTACGAGTCCTAAACCCCCAACAAGAAGGAGGGCATGAAGTTTGCAAGATTCCCTCAGAATTGGTTAAGTTCAAAGAAGTCTTCAAAGACAATCCGGTCTTGGATCTCCCTCCACACCGTCCGGAAGACTGCGCTATCGAGCTGGTACCAGATGCCCTGGTTCCGTTTAGTCGCATGTTTTCACTGTCTCTATTAGAGAAGAAGGCGCTTCGGATTTACTTGGATTCCCATCTGACCAATGGCCTTATTCGACCCTCCAAATCACCGGCTGGGGCATCTTTATTTTTCATACCAAAAAAGGATTCCTCGGAATTAAGGCCATGTATCGACTATCGGGGTCTAAATAAGGTCACGGTGCGTGACCGTTATCCAATGCCTTTGATAGCCGACATACTGGAAGCTGTACAGGGTTCAACCGTCTTCTCAAAGTTAGATCTCCGGAGTGCTTACCACCTTCTCCGGATTAGAGATGGAGACGAATGGAAGACGGCCTTTCGGACGCCTTTTGGCCTTTTTGAATATCGAGTGATGCCATTCGGCTTGGTTAACGCTCCGGCAATATTCCAACGTTTCATGGATCGCTTGTTTTCTGACCTATTATTCATCAATGTCATAGTCTACCTCGATGACATCTTGGTTTTTTCGGAATCCACCTCAGCACATGCGTCGCATCTTCAGACAGTGTTTCATCGACTACAATCCCAACACCTATTAGTCAAACCCGAGAAGTGTTTTTTTTACGTATCTTCTGTTCCTTACTTGGGTTATATCTTATCCCAGGAAGGCATAACCATGGATCCCAGGAAGGTGTCTGCCATCTTGGACTGGCCCACACCCAGGTCCTTGAAGGATGTCCAACGATTCTTGGGACTAGCCAACTTCTACAGAATGTTTATTGAACATTTTTCGCAGATAGTGCTGCCCATTACTTCACTACTCAAGAAGGAGGCTAAACCGTTTCTATGGTCGGAAACGGCCAATCAAGCCTTTATTGGTTTAAAGAGAAGATTCTGTTCCGCACCTATACTATCCCAACCTGATCAGAATCAGCCCTTTATAGTAGAGGCTGATGCTTCCGCAAGTGCATTAGGAGCAGTACTTCTGCAACTCAAAGAAGGACTGGAACATCCTATCGCATACCTCTCTAAGACTCTATCCACCAGTCAACAGAATTATTCAGTCATTGAAAAGGAACTTCTAGCGCTCAAGGCGGCATGTGAAGAGTGGAGACATCTGCTACAAGGCGGTTCACACCCATTCACTTTACGTACAGATCATAAGAACCTAAAGATCCTTCGAAACATGGAATGCGTCAACTCCAGGCAGGTTCGTTGGGCTCATTTCTTCAGCCAATATGACTTTTCTATAACCTATATTCTAGGCACTCAAAACGGTTTGGCTGACGCCCTGTCAAGATGTCAGATTACCGAGAATCACTCTTCTTCATATAGTCACATGATGTTTCCCCGAAACCGAATAGTGGGGATAATCTCGTCATTCCTTCAAGAAGTTAAGACAGCAACCCAACCAAATTTAGCAACCACTGTGCCGGGTGGCTTACAACCTCAACTTCGCTGGTCTGAAGGCCTTTTACTGGTGGGGCAGCGTTTGTACATTCCCTCTAGACCCCTACAACTGAAAGTACTGGAATGGGGTCACAACCATGTTACCGCCGGACATAGGGGCGTCAAGGGTACAATGGAGTTGCTCTCTCGCTCTTTCTTCTGGCCTTCTCTTTCTCACGACGTAATGCAACACTGTAAGTCGTGTATGGTATGCGCCCAAAACAAGTACTCCACTCACAAGCCCTATGGGTTGTTGATGCAACCAGAATTGCCAAGCCAGCCATGGTCCCAAATCTCCACAGACTTCATAGTAGACTTGCCCCGATCCCAGGGGCTAACATGTCTTATGGTTACCATTGATTCGTTTACCAAGCTGGCCCATTTCTCAGCGCTAAAAGGAGTACCATCCGCTACAGAAATGGCTGAAGTATTCCTTAGAGACATATTCAGGCTCCACGGGTTACCTGATAAGATTATTTCGGACCGGGGCTCTCAATATACCTCTCGATTTTGGGGCGCACTATGTCAACGGTTAGGGATAGAGAGGGCCTTGTCATCCGGTTTCCATCCTCAGACTAATGGCCAGACAGAACGCCTTAATGCCTCCCTGGAACAATACCTCCGATGTTATGTCAACAAGTATCAGGACAATTGGGTGAGTCTTCTGCCCACCGCCGAATACGCATATAACAATGCTGTTCACTCGGCGACGGGACTCAGCCCTTTCTTTTGTTCGTATGGTTTCCACCCTCGAGGTATATTACCGATTTTCACTTCACCCTCAAATATACCCACCATCGAATCCACCTTAGATCAAATAACCTCTGCCCACACTACCGCTCAACAAGGTTTGATATCTACCAGACGCCGGTATAAGGAGGTGGCTGATAGAAGACGTTTATCCGGTCCTGATTGGAGGGAGGGAGAGCGGGTCTGGTTGTCCACCAGATATCTGCCGAGATGGGTACACCCAACCAAACTAACCCCCCGGTTTATCGGACCTTTCAAAATAATCAAGAAGATTAACCCAGTGGCTTATAGATTACAACTTCCCAAGTCCATGGCTCGGATACACCCAGTCTTTCACTCCTCCCTCTTCCGGCTAGTCGATTCAAGCACTCCTGTCAGAAAGGCTACCGGGATAGCGAGTCGTCCCCA
The DNA here is from genome assembly GCF_040938575.1 of Ambystoma mexicanum. Lineage (NCBI taxonomy): Eukaryota > Metazoa > Chordata > Amphibia > Caudata > Ambystomatidae > Ambystoma > Ambystoma mexicanum. The sequence goes on from NC_090921.1 coordinate 235,577,157, forward strand.
GGCCATACCCGAAGAATACGAGGTATCTGCCATATTAGATTCCAGATATCGTAGAGGCAGATTGGAATACCTTGTGTCATGGAAGAACTATCCCAGTTCGGAGGATTCTTGGGAACCCAGGTCATATGTACATGCTCCTAGATTGTTAAAATGTTTTCACCGAACACACCCGGGGAAACCCGGAGGGGCAGGATCTGGAGGGGGGCATACTGTCATGCACGGCAGCCGCGGCCGCTGGCGGCTGTGGAGACGTTGGCGCTGGAGCGGCCATTGTTAAGGCCGCTACGCAACTGCACGTTCTCCAGCCGCGGTCTAGCTCTCCGCCGTCGGATCAGCGGCGCCCTTTATTACGAGCGCCAACCCGGAAGCCCGCGCGTTGCAACCTATTCGCGTTAGGCTTCCGGGTTGGTACGCTCTAGTGTCTTTCTCCGTGCTTCTGTTCCTCTCTCATTCCCTCTCCTGAGAAAGCTCCGCTTTGCCATTTCTTCCTCTTCCTTACCTCTCCGGCTCCCCTTCTCTCTGCAGTCCTTCTGTTTGATATTCAACTAGGCATCAGCAGCTTCCCTGTCTTTTCTACCTGTCGAGTTCCATCTCCCCCTTCCTACCTTCACATCATTGCTGACCTGGCATCCTGTTATCCGATCCCATCGGAAGGGGTTTTTTGTGCCTTGTGGCTTTTTCCCCTTCATTGGTCTGCCCCGGTTCGGGGGCCCCCCTTGGCCCCGAGTCAGAGGGGCAGGGTGGCTTCCTCTCGAGGCAGACCCCATCTGCATTCCCGAGAAGAGGCCCTGAGAAGACGGAGATTTGGACTCCAAACAGAAGAAGAGACAGCAGGTGAGCAGGAGGGCATATGGGTCACGGTGGATAGTGGTGAGGAGTCGAGTAACCCAGAGAGCCATTGAGACAGAATGTCTTGCGAACAATCTTTCCATACTAGCTTGGAAGTCCTGGAAATTGTAAAGAATTGGGTTATCCTGAGTCACTAAAGGAATAGACCAATCTGCGGCACTGCCACTAAGATATGAGAGCACAAAGGCCACCTTAGCCTGGTCCGTTGGAAAAGCGGCAGGTCTACACAAATAGTGCAAACGACACTGATTGATGAACACAGCATATCTTTTCGGATCACCTGAAAAGCGTTCGGGCGGGGCCAAAGGTACATTTCCTGGTAGATTAATTTGCACCGGATTAGAGGAAGTCGTTGGAGCATGGCTCCCCCCAGGGGTAGGCAGAGGAGTTTGTCCCGCTTGGGCTTGCAACAATTGTCTAGCCAAATCGTCTGTTCGTTCCTTAGAAACCACTAACTCCCTCCTTAGGGCATTTGTTTCCTGGCGCGCTGCGTGTACTTCTGCTCTCAACTCCCCGAGCAACTGGGCCAATTGGTCTTTGTCTGAAGTTTCCATTGCGCCTGGGCGGGAAATATGTGATAAGGCTTCGCGTTCTGTAACGTTCACCTGGTTCTCTCGGAGGCGCGGGTCTTGACTGGGCGGTGAAACCGTCTTCAACGTCAGGCGTAGGATTCGTTTGGCTCCCGGATTTGGCCCCTTTCTCACCGAAAGTTTGACCTGAAGGGTGAGGTGTCTGCAAGTGGAAAATCAAGGTATTAGTGGCTGGAAAGTTGGGAGAAGTTCCAAGCCCCTCTCTCCCTCTCTCCCCGTGGTACTCGGTCGATTGTTGTGCTCACCTTAAATAGGTGAATGCTGGGCTCTCCATCCTGCGTCTCATGCAGGGGCGCTGGGTCCAGTTACTTCACTGGATATGAGTTCAGCCTCTTAATTGCAGAGGGTAAGGTGAGAGCGATGCCGCCGTGTGCTGCACGAGCGTGACTTGTAAGTATTAAAGTTCCCTTTAGATTGCTCTCTTCAAATGTCTTATCTCCTTAATGTCTATGGGCCTCATTACATGGTAGGCGGTGAGCCATGGCGCTATTAGCGCCATGGCTCATGCCGGTAAAATACCGGCACCGCCTTGGCGGAAAGGGGATTTACCGCCCCATTCCAAGGTTGGAGGGGCGGTAAATCCCCTTTCCACCATTGCCCTTCCCCATTCCCATTTCTGCCCATAGGGCTCTATGGAAATGGGGAAGGCGCTAATTACGGCACCGCAATTTTGCGGTGCCGTAATTAGCTCCGAGGTCCCTTAGCGGGTTGGATTTTAACGCCTGCAAGAAGCAGGCGTTAAATCCTCCAACCCGCAAAGGGACCTCGTAGTACGGCGGTAAGGGTTAACGGTCACCGTTGCCATTAACGGTGACCGTTAACCCTTACCGCCGTCCGTGTAATGAGGCCCTATGTCTTTTCCCGTTCAGATGCTGTCGGTGCCGAAGAAGATGCTCCCCCCAGGTTCGTGGCAGAGAGCTTAACAAGAAGATGGTGAATACGAAGGCACGTAAGTAGAAAGGCTGCTCTAGGGCTGTAGAATGCACCTTAATGTCTCTTTTGTCTTTACAGGTGCCGGAATGCAGCGCGAGCAGAGTTAGAGCGAGCGTAACACAGGTAAGCAGTTTTGTAACTAAGCGTTACTAACCAGTGTTCTTTGTCTTTGCAGGCCCGATGCCGGACGAGATATGCAGAAAAAACGCCTTGAATGCTGCCGATGGATCGAGTAAGTTGAACCGCTAACTTTGCCTTTGCCTAACCTGTGCCTTTTGTTTTGCAGGAACTGCTGAAGACTGAGGATTGGTTCCCAGCAGGTAATTTTCGTATTCACATGATCCGGAACTGAAGATTCGCTGGAGCTGACACGGTGAGCATCCTGCTGCAGATGCAGAATAACGCGAAGCACATTGCACCAATCGGGTGTGGTTTAAATAGTCCATAGGAGTGCTTAGGTGTCTTCTTCCACAGCCTCGCCCAGGCAAAAGAGTTCCTGCTTCCAGAAGGGGTCCAGCATCAATGATCCAGGGAGTGGTGCCTGCCCCACCCAGAAGGAAAAGTAGTCCCTGCCAGAAGAGAGTGAAACATCATCTTGCTGGTAAGTAAGCAGCATGGTCTGCTGCAGGTAGGTCCACCCAAGCACTTTCACACTTGTTATGAGCCCGGCGCTTCCTGTGCTGGGACGGGTCCATGCTATGAGCCTGGCACCACCGGTGCCAGGACAAGGTCCAAAAGGTCCCTATTGGGACTTGCTGGTGCCGATAGTATATGTTATGAGCCTGCTTCCAAGGATGTTGGGTAGGTCCTGACTCCTTGGGAGCAGTGGTCATGACACCTCTGTCTTAATGTAATACCTTACTTTGTCTGACATCCTGTATCCCCTACTTTTGGTAGGTACACTGTCTCCTGTGTCAATGTCATGTTTGCACCAAGGTGTCAAACCAGGAGACTGTGAGAACAAGGCGGAAAATTGCCTCAGCAAACTTTTCACCTCTGCTTGTTGATCAGCAGTCAGGCGAGGGGCCACTTGGACACCCTCTATGGAGCTGTCTGAAGGACTGCCCAGGAACAGGTCAGGGAGAGGTTCTGACTCCTCTTCCTCAACATCTGAAGCCAGCAGCAGTGCATCGATTTCAACTCTTGGCATGAAAGCCTTCAGCCTATTTACATGGAACACTTTTGGAGCCTGACCAGCCCTTCCAAGGTCCACTAAATAGTTGACCTCACCCAGTGACTCCACCACTGAGTAAGGGCCTGACCGTTTGTCTTGTAAAGCTCTAGACCTTATAGGATTCATGATCAGGACTTGCCGAACAGGTGTGAAATTGATGAGGGAAGCCTTCTGGTCATACCAATGTTTCACCAGTGCTTGTCCTGCCTTCAGTTTCTCACTAGCCAGACCCAGCAGGAGAACCATCCTTTTTCTGAGCCCTAGCACATAGCCTACTACATTGGTAGTAATGGGGGGAGTGGGCATCTCCCATCCCTCCTTGACTATGGCCAAGGATCCCCTTACAGGGTGACCAAACAGGAGCTCAAAGGGGCTGAAGCCAACACCCTCCTGTGGTACCTCTCTGTAGGCAAACA